>NC_079151.1:69335448-72209198 GCF_947563725.1 Argiope bruennichi
ATGCTATTGTTACTATCATATAAATACTTCTATTGCATTTGTATTTATTTTAACAGATATTTTTATATCTTGTTTAATTAATGAACTTTGTAAAAATCAAAATAAAATAGTAAAAGATATAATCACTATTGGAAAAAATAAATAACATCTTATGCAACTCAATATAAATTGTGTAATGCTAGATCAAATTATAATTAAACTGCTTAACTCTTAAAACTGGACAATTTATGATATTTTTTAATGAAACTGATTCCAGTCATTCATTTGTCTTGTTGCTTTCCTTTTAAAACTTTTTTATGTTTTTTTGGGGGGGGGAGGAGGAGCCTATATTCCCTTAATCATGAATAACAATTGAGTCTTTTGACTCAAATTTTTCAGGTATTATCAATAATGTATCTGCTGATCTGGGCCCTATCAAATGCATAATCCACATACAAGGCTGTAATGTAAATAAATAGTTACAACTTCGTAAGCGATTTTGATTTCAAACTTAAAGTGATCGTCCAAAATATAGAATTCTGCAAAATAATTTCTGTTTTTCCTTGTTGAAGATTACATTTACAATTACAAACTATATAATATGCATGTATTTCTGATTTTGTCTCTGAATACTTATGAACAGCAGAAGTATTAAAAAATGCCTTTAGATTGCATGTATATAAAAATGTTCGATTCTTACCATAGAAAACGAAGATAATAAGATGCGTAAACAAATTGTTTTGATGCAGTTGCTATTAACGACATCTAATGATGGAAATTAACCTAAAAGGGTCTTTGAATAAACACTTTAATATTTTTCTGAAGCTTGTAAAGAGGGAACTTCTATACTTGGAAGAAACAGAATTAAAGTAAGCAATCATAAGACATTTTTGAATTCCAAAAAAAATTATATAATCACAGAGCAAAAAAAAGTTATTAAGAATTGTAGATTGAAGAAATGGACTAAAAAAAATGTTAATTTTTGCATTTCAAGGTAAAATGATAAAATAAAAAGGGGAGAAAAACTATATATCCTTACTTTTATTTAAAAGAATTAAAATAGAGAAAGACTATGATAAGCAGTTTCAATCTCTTTGCAGGCATAAAAACCGGATGAATAACTAATTGTATTGTTTTACTTATCCTCATGATGTAACATTACATAGCTAACATCGTTGCAAAAAATTTCATTTTTCCATTGTAAGCTAATTAATTAATTAGTTTTAAAATTCAAAAATTAATCTGGCATTTCAGAACTGCATAATGTGGCATTTCAGAACTGCAAAATCAATATATTTAAAGTAACCAGGTAAATAAAAAATATATATTTAAAAAAAAACAGTTCTCCAGCTCCAATGGTTTGATTTCGTCAGTTTTTGTTTTATATGTAAGTTCGTGACTTCTAAATAAGCCACCTGGTCCCTACCACCACCCATAAAGGAACGACGGGAGTTGCCCAATATACAAATTAATATACTGATTTCGTCCATTATTATTTCATTTGAAAGCTCATGACATTTTGATACGTTATAAATAATTGTCTGCGCAATGTTCTATTTTCGAGAGATATCCAAATTATATCCTTAGCACAACTCCTAGGCTTAATAAATAGACTGATTTTGTCATTTTTTCTACGTAAGAATTTTTGACCAATAATGGAAATGGTACTTTGCTGCTTTCAGGTGATAAAATGTTGTTCAATACTAATACTAATAATACAGTGGGCGAACAGTTGATAGCCGACGATGATTAGTATGAAAAAAACAATGGCATAGAAAGCACTGTGCGGATAAAAAGTGACTGTCGTGTATTCTAAGAGGAAATAATTTACGTACAGATATAAATAAATTGGAAGGCCTCTATCAAGAGGTAATTTTATCAATCGAAGATTTTTATACTACTTCCAAAAACAAAACAAAAAAAATTTATTACCTTGTTTGATTCTCCAAATTGTATTATTATTCAATGTAGTCGAATATTTTTTTTTTGTTAATAAATATAAAATTGGTTTTTAAAATAAAGGAAAAGAATAAAGAAAAATCTACAACAAAAAGAGTTCTTATATTTTTTTTTAATCGTCGCGTATAAATATTTTTTTTAAATCAATGGTAGTGTTTTTTTCTGTAATTGTTTTTTGTACTTAATACGATGATTTTATGTTTAACTTCGTAATATACTGACTAGAATCCGTTATATGTTCTAGACCTATTCTCATTGGCCAATTGTGTCTCTGATTTACAAATTCGATATTAAGACCTCCCATTGAATTTCATTTATTTTTCTTATGTGTGGTCACATGAAATAGAAAATAATCTGACACCCTATCCGATGACAGAATTAATCCAAAATTAGATAAATATCTACAATTTGTGTTTAAAGACCATAATTAGAATTTATTTGGATCGAACCAGATAACCGATTGGAATTACTTTTGAGCTTCATTAATTAAGATTTTTGTAAATCGTACTGATAGACCCTGACAAATAGGTGGTCTGACCCAATTCTGACGTTAATCTACAATTTTTTGCCATGATCATGTTTTAAAAGTTACTCAAGTATTTTGTGTTTCTGAATTATGTATCTATCTATATGAATAATAAGAATGATGGACAGTCATATCCTTAAGGGCTTTGTCCAACATTTTATACAGATCTATTAATATAACCATGTTCTAAATTTCTTCAGTCTAGCTGATTGTGATTTTGTACAATTATGGAAGTTTATTTCGAATGTACACGGACAAACAGAATTTTCTTTTGCAATTTTAATTTACACTGTTTAGAAATAATACGTGTAGATTGTATAGAAAATTTCGCTTGTTGCGTTCTGAGTTAAACGTATTCTCAGAAATACATAGTTTTTTTTTCTTTTGGACTCTGAAGATGTTTAGTCCTTAATTTTGGAGGTACAATTTATGAAACCGCATTCTTTTAGAATGTTCTAATAAAAATACCAGTAAATGCGTTTGTCTATATATTCTTTAGATATTTTTGTTTCAAAATTTTTTTAATTTTACAAAATATGCTATTATTAGAAAAATTAATTATTTTGCAATGTATAGATGTTCTCGGAATATACAATATAACATAATCAAAATTAATCTCAAAAGACAAAACTTTTTTTGTATTTTTCCAATAAAATTAATTTTTTTATTATATATGTATGATAAACGTAATAGAATTTAAAAAACAACTCTAATATAAAAAAAATGACTTTGGCTAAGTCTGACTTTTTGATTTTACACGAAATAAATTCAGTTCAGATTTTTGTGTACATTCAAAATAACTTCTGATTGCATCCTGAACACACAGATATTTTTTTCAATATTGTTTCAAACCTGTAATTTTGCTTCCCAGTACGACTAGTGTCATCGTAAGAAAGACAGGATGTATGATCTGTCCTGTGCGTGCTGAGCGTCAATAAACTCAGAGCTTAGCGACTTGGCGATGAATTTGGCGACAAAAAAAAAAAGGAATAACACTGGAAAGTTCGAGAATTTTTACGATCCATCCAGTAGGAACCGAGATACACCCAGATAGGTCTGGAAGATTCTAGCCCAGCCACCCGGAACTATAAAAGACAGGCACTCTGAAGCTGCGGTGAAGTCTTGTGCGACAGTAGTCGGAGTCGCCGACAAGTAAAGAAACTAGAAGATTAGACAGCAAGCAAGCTGCTGAACTAGCGATTAAATGCGCTGCGTTATTACGATTGATTGGTGGTATTTGTAGAAAAATTTTCGTAACAATATATATGTAGATACACAAGTTTCCTCTGCTTTTTTGCTTCCTTGCTATGTACAATTCTTTCTTTATCCTTGAATTTTTCAATTTTTATTTTGGAGATAATTAATGCTCTGGCTAGGAGCTCAAAAGTACTTTATTTTCATTCATAAAAGGGCTCACGTTATAACTCAAAATGTATGAATTTACAGTATTTATAATAAAACTAGAAAATTATCAATGAATATCGCCATATACCTGTTGCCCGAGGAATTTGACTTAATAAATGAACATTTAAAAAGATTTTATCATATTATAAATTTTACTTGAAGGTGTTGCACTTTCTTTATGATTTGGTCCATCTTTAAAAGTAAATCATTCAAAATTAATCGAATTTTGAAAGAAAAAAAATTGTATTTTTTATTTAAAGACTTTTTTAAAAAATCTGTACGTAATCGCTGAAATCACATCATTTTGAAAGTTCCCGGACGAACGAAGAATAATATTTCCAGATCTAAATTTCAATGCTATTTTCCAAGGCCTGGACAATATGGGAAGCAAGAAAATTCGGTTTGCTCGCCGAATCAATTCAATTCAGCCAAAAATAGATGGGGGAGAGGGGATCATCCTTAACGGTCTGTCAAACCGTATTGCCCAGCTGAGGGTTAATAGAATGACATCATCAAAATCTTCTGCCCTACAGTTTTTTAAATTAGTGTTATATCTTCTTTTAACACAATTTAACATTGCATGCATTTTAAAAACAACCAGATGGAAAATTGTAGCTTCTTTTACGCAATGCTAATTTCAAAACTCACGTTTTTTTTTTTTTTTTTTTTTTTTTCAGTCTTCCGAAATTTATTATTAGTTTTAATTTAATACTTATTGAATTAAAGACTAAAAATTTTTAATTGAAAATATCTATTAATTTATTAGTAAAAAATAGTGCAACAGATTTAAATTATCTATCATTTAATTGTGGTTCACCTCCACAATTGATGTGGAGGTGAAGGACGATGTCCTAATCTCCTAAGACGGTGTTATTAGTACCTGAAATATAAAACAAAATTTTCAGTGATTTCAAAAGTGAAATTTTTGCTCAGTCAGTCAAAGGCATAAAAAAGAAGCACATTAATCTGCAAACGAATTTGAAAACACTGAAAAAAATGAATCAATGGTTACAAAAACAAATTTTGATAAAACGTTAGTACTATTTTAAAAAACCTTATGCCATTTTATTCATTGTGCTTTGCATTTTAATAATTTTCTATCTCTATCTTTATTCATGCAGTCGTATCACAGGAGAGGTCAGTAGTGTTTATAGATGCACTCTATTATAATTACACTTTAAAATCTTTCCTCGATTGTTTGATTCTGAAATTATGGCACAGACTCCATTAGAAAGGTTCATGTGCACTATAAATAGAGCTTAAATTGGGCAATTAAAATAATGCGGCTTTAATGTTAGACAATTTGGCGGGATCATGAACATGAAGCTATGAAAAATTATTTATTTGAAATTAAATATAATCTATATTTCCATAGACCAACTGGTCGCTCGATCCGACCAGTTTAAAATATCTTTAAAGGTTAATTGGGTTTAGATTAAAGAATTTGGCGGCAACTTATTTGGAAACATTAAAGTCACATTTAAACAATGTAAAAATCCTTTTTATTTCAAAATTTTTTGTCTAATTTTAACTATAATTTGCCGAGGTTCTAAATTATTAAAATTTCAAAAACAAAAATGTTCTGAAGTGCAGTTTTCCATTCTTCAAAATGCGTATATGCCAAATTCAGTAGCTGTAGTTTTACCAGCCTGACCTGACCTGACATATGTGAACACACATTCTTTTTATTATTATTATAATTAATAGAAAAAAATATAATGCATTGTAAACATTGTACTAATAAAATGAACGAAAGTGGATTGAATTTTATCGCAACTATACTGCATGTAGCTACAAATTACCATTTCTAATTAGAATCAAGAGGCCATTGAAATCCATGGCAATATATTTCTATTCATTAACTTTTATTAGTGGAAAAAATATGTGATAAAAAAATTGAAATTAATTCGAATTTCTTTGGACCAATGGAAATTATAATCAAAAGTAAGCTTTCAAAAATATTAGATTAGGGGGAAATTTTTATGACCACTAATTGGATGAATAAGACAGTTTTAATTAATTTTTTGGTAATTTGTGTTTTTAAAAAAAGCAATTATTCACATTCTTTCTTTTCCAATGACATTGCAGTTTTATTAAGAGGGAGGGTAAGCAGACAAAAATAAAAGCTATTATTTTATCAAATGCAATTTGGCAACCTTCTCGATTGCTTTATTCGTATTGTTTTGTTTATATCGGGTGCTATGAACCTTTAAAAAAATTGATTGGCGGAAGATAAAATTTTAGTACACCTTCTTTATCTGTAATCACAATGTCTTGCGTTTATATGAGGTGTGCAGCTGATATTTAAAGAGCGTGAGCCGTGTACTTTTGTCAGAATTTTTTGCGAAATTTGTTTAATTTTTTAGTGGAAAATATGTCTCAAGTCACACCAGTTGAATTCCCTAGTTGGGATTCTAAAACCGGACTTATTTATGATGATCGAATGGCTTTGCATTGTTGTTTATGGGAAACTGAAATGCAGGAACAACCTGAACGATATTTATCACCTATGAAGAAAATCCAAGAATATGGTCTTTTACACAGATGTTGTATTTTACCTTCCAAATTAGCCACCGAAGAAGAATTACATCTGGTCCATACGAAAGATTATATTAATAAAATCAAAAACGCTGTAACAATAGAAGATGTTAATAAATGGGAAAAATTAGCGTCGAATTATGATGGTGTTTTTTTTAATTCCCATACTTATGAATGTGCATTATTGGCTGCAGGTTGTTCTATAGAATTGGTTTCTGCCGTGTTACAGGGCAAAGTCAACAATGGATTCGCTATCATAAGACCACCTGGCCACCATGCTATGGTACAGGATGCATGTGGCTATTGCTTTTTTAATAATGTAGCTATAAGTGCCAAATATGCAATGGAAAATTATAATTTAAAACGCATTCTGATAGTTGACTGGGATGTACATCATGGGCAGGCCACTCAGCAAATATTTTATGATGATCCTAGAGTTCTTTATTTTTCTATTCATAGATATGAAAATGGAGATTTTTGGCCTAATCTACGGGAGTCCAGTTTTGATTTTGTTGGAGGTCATGCTGCTCGAGGATTTAATATTAATGTACCTCTGAACAGTTCTAGACAAGGAAATGCTGAATATCTTGCTATATTCAATAACATATTGTTGCCAATTGCATATGAATTTAATCCTGAATTGGTTTTGATTTCTTCAGGTTATGATGCTGCCCTTGGGTGTCCTGAAGGAGAAATGAAATTAACACCTCCAGTTTATGCTCATTTCTTGAATTTGTTATCATGCCTTGCTGGGGGAAAAATTTGTGTTCTGTTAGAAGGAGGATACTGTATATCATCTTTATCAGAAAGTGTAGCCTTTACATTAAAAGGTCTTCTTGGTGACCCATGCTCATTATCTCCTTGTATAGGAGGAGTTCATGAAAGCTCAATTGAAAGCATATTAAATGTTATATCGGTTCATCGTCCGTTTTGGGATTCAATCAAACTTCAGAATGTTTATGATTCAAACTTTGATGATGATGGTAGCAGTAAACATGTGGTGAAAATAAAGTATACAAAAAATCCGCAAGAAGGACTGACTGTGTATCCGACTCGTGGTTACTGTCCAGTTCAACCTCAGAGTTTAGCTATCCAATTTGAAGCAGAAATCAGAGATATAATATCAAAAATAGATTTTACTGTTCCTAAATATAGAACTGGTTTTATATTTGACCCAAGAACAACATCAGGATGTCATTTTCAAAATCATGCAGAAACACCAGAGCATGTTTTAGATTTCTACAATAAGCTGCAACAAAGTGGATTGCTTTCCAAATGTGTATATGTGCAACCTTGTCAGTTATCTGAAATAGAATCAATGCCTGATTCCAAATATGTTGATAAAATTCATGTTGATTGTGCCATCACTGATGAAATATCTGAAAATCTAGATAAGGAATTTCATATGGTTGTTTTTTGTCAGAAAGTTAAAAGACCTATTATTAATACTTTTGAAAGGTTGCTTCAATTAATTGATGCTGTGGTAATGAGAAAGTGTGTCAATGGTTTTGCATTAACCCGTCCAGCAGGACATTATCCAGATACAGAAAATGCTTCTGGTTATTGTATATTTAATTCTGTGAATATTGCTGCAAAGTATTTAACTACAAAGCATAAGATGAAAAAAATTCTCATTTTAGATTTGGATATTGGGCGTGGAAATAGTGTTCAAAATTATTTTTATGAAGATAATGAAGTATTGTATGTGTCATTGCATCACCATGATAATGAATATTTCCCTATTTCTTTGGAAGCAAAAGAAAAACAAGTTGGTAATAATAAAGGGAAAGGATTTAATGTGAATATCCCTTTTTCTCATACAATTTGTGATGGGGATTTTATTGCTGCATTTTTCCATATCATATTACCTATTGCCTATGAATTTTGTCCTGAATTTGTTTTACTTTCTTTGGGATATGATGATGGAATGCACCGTACACGTCTGTCTTCCTCCTGCTTAACAATTATAACTAAACTTCTAAGTGGCTTGAGTAATGGTAAAATTGTTGTTATTTCTGAAATTAATTTCTCTTTTGAAAGTGCTCCTGATGCTGCTGCTCATTGTTTATCTGCATTACTTAATGAGCCCTGTGTACCCTTAAGACAATTAAAGCCTACTCTTGAAGGAATTGATACTATCAGAAATGTTGTGAAAGTACACAAAAATTTTTGGAAATCCTTGGCTTTTGATGTTGAAGTTCCATACAATCTTGATTCTTCAGAGCTGGTAGAAAAAATTCAAAATTCTGATGATAGTAATTCTATAAGTATAAGAAGACAATCAAGTAATCCAGTAGCAATACCAAACATTCAAGATGGAACATGTATGCCACTTGTCTTGGAATATGAAACACATGAAAATTTCTCAAATGATGCATTTTTCTGTGTAACACCATTAGAATACTGTCCTCATTTAGAATTGCTTCAACCAGTACCTAATGAAGGTTTGAATCCCGGGGCAGTGTGCCAGACATGTAAAGATCCTAATGAAAATTGGGTTTGTTTGCACTGTTACCAAGTTTATTGTGGAAGATTCATCAATCAGCATATGGTCCAGCATGGTTTTGATATGAAGCATTATCTTACTCTTAGTTATTCAGATTTATCTGTTTGGTGTTATGCATGTGATGCATATATTCATAATGATTTACTTGTGCCAATCAAAGAACATGCTTGTGAAGCTAAGTTTAATCCTGACTTCAGATCATAAAATTTTGTCATGTTTTATTTCTTTAAGAATATATATTTCACTATTGTGAGAAATAAGGCCGTACTATTTTTTAAAAATGTAATGAATATTTTATGTGCTACTTATTACACTTTATTAAAAAAAATTAATTTTTTGTTACAAAACATTGATGGTCATTCAAATAATATTTTTGTTTAAAAGTGTTTTCTACCATCTTAAAAAATAAATACTATAATATTTTTTTAAACATACTGAGTGCTTTATGTACTTATAATAAAATTCATTATTTAAGAAATTTTATATTACTTTGTGTTATAAAGTTTTGTACTGACATTTTAATTATTTTTTACTTATATATTCCTTTTTTTTTAAGTAATAATTTTTGAGCTATTTTAAAGAACATTTTTTGCATCAATGATTAAAATTAGTATTTAAAAGGGAAGTTATATGTTTTATATTACAATTTTTTATATATTTTCCTCTCCCATTGTTCAAATTACTTTGTTATCCATTTGCTGTTAATAAATGTAAAACTAATTCATATGACAAGCAGCAATGTAATAAAATGTATATTGCTGAGAATAAATTATTTAAAATGATAAATTTCAATTGACTTAATTAAATATTTTCTCTGTTGGGAAAAATCATTGAACTGCAATGTTGCTATTATATTTTTATTAAAGAATCTGGGTTGTGTTGAGCAGAAATAAACTGATAATAGATTAAAGGTGTTAAAAAAAGATCTACAGATACAAACAAAGATTCTCATGGTAACTCAATTCATCAATCTGTACAATTGATTTGGAAATTATAACAATTTCTGATAATAATCACTCAAATTTGTCAAAGTCTCAGTTTTTATTCATCCTATATCTGTTTCCAACCAACCAAAATATCTGTCGGCACTTAAATTTGCTGCTTTTATTCAGCCATATGTAATTTAATATTCTGAGCAAATATAAAATATTACTTTATTTAATTATATGTTAGTAATCATTATTAATTTGATTTTAGAAACAGTATTTTTTAATGTTCACTTTAAAACTTTTTACCATCAAAACGTTATATAAAAGCCATATTAAATAACATGATTTAACACAATTTGAAAAATTATAACGAAAACTTGCACATCATCTAAGAGATTATTTTAGCATTTTATTCTGAGGGTTGTAAATTTTTGTATTGATTTTCATCAATCTAATGTATAATGAATAATCTAGACATGACTTAAATCAAATTATCATCATAATAGTTTGGAATTGCATGTTAAAATTCCTTATTCAACAGCCACTTGAAATTATTCTAAAATATCTTTTAATTTTTAAAGACATTTATTTGATTTTCCTTCTGTATAAATTGAGTGGCAGTCAACAAGCATATATTTTAAGAAAAAAATAATAATTCTTAATGCCATGGGCAAATTTTAGTAAAAAGTAAACAATTTTGTCAATGACAGCACCTTCAAGTTTCTGCAATATTATATATGTGTATGCGTGTGTGTAATGATAATTTTAATCTTAATTGATTTCTTAATTATATCTTAAGTTAACCCATATTACTTTATTCTAAAATGTTCTCTTATTTCATGATTCGAATCCTTTTTTTATTTAATTATTGTCAACACACACTTTAAAAATTGCTTTTTCTTTGTTTCCCATGCCTTGAGCAAAGAGATAAAAATTCCTGACGTCAATGCAGTTGTTTCATAAATATCCAAGATTTCTTTTCCTAAGTTGCCATGTATCAAAGAAATCTCTATCAAAATCTTGTAATAAAACAGTAAAGGGTAAAAATTCTGTCAATTTTTTTTTCTCTTGACTTCTGGTGCAAACGAACACATTCTGCCTTTGTGTATAAAAATTATGTCTCTCTTGGTAAAATAAATTGAAGTTCATTTAAGAAGTATTTTCTATCAAAATTATACTACTACACACACACAAACATATATATATACATATTACTAATTCATTTAGAAGCAAATTCTAAGCAGATGAAATAGAACTGTAATTGGCTTTCTCTCATTAATATTTTCCTTTGAAATGTGCAATTATTATTTCTGAATTGTTCATTAAGATTAAGGACTGAAAAAAAAATCATATGCTGATAAAGTGAGCAGTGATTTGAAATTTACTATTCAAAATTTATAATCAATTCTTTTGCATCGTTGCAATAAGAATGCAAATCTTTGATCTAATATGCATTGCACTGCAAACAATTCTTTCCATTTTTAAAAATCTACTCTTTTTTCTCCAGGTTTATTTAAAGATCTTCATATGTTAAGTTGAAAAATCAAAATTTCTTATATATATATATATTTTTATGCAGTTAAGGTAAAATATGCATTTATTCAAACATTCTTTAACCCTTTCATTACTAATCCGCCCTACCAGGTGTGCAAATTCTATGCTTTGGGTCAATTTCTGTTTCAAATGAGGGGTTTAGAATGTAAAACAAATTATCCCCAAGGATGTCGTTACTTTACATCCTGCATTCCTTATTTGAAACATAAACTGATCTGCTAATACAGCCAGGTTATTCACAAAAATGTTAAACAACAAGGAAAAAAGTGGCTATGAATGTTTTTCCAAATACTTATTTATTTGAATACCTTTTCTTTTAAATTTGAAGGATACTGTTTACTCCATTCTTAACATAGGAATGTCTTAGCCATTTAAATAAGCTATTGTCTTATATTGAAAGCAACAAATGAGACAAAATTTTAATCTGCAAATTAATTGGAAAGAATAGTTAAAAAAAAAAGGTTTATCATAAAATTGTTTTGGAAAAAAAAAAAAAAAAAAAAAACATGATGGTATAAAATAATAATAAAAAAAAATCTTAAAAAATGTTCTATATTTTATAATTTCTTAGGATTAAATAAACACTTACTCCTTACATTTTTTTTAAACTTATTACTATAAAATATGATATTTTATGTATAATCTGGATAATTTTTAAATATTATTTCATTCTAGCTGCTTTTGATCATTTGTTTGTTTGCTAGGAATAATTGTATTTAATATAAGTTATATTTATGTTGTTTATACTCTAAATTACAGGTAGCAAAAGGAATTCAATTACTTTTTTTATTTCACAATGGCCATGCACCTGCTTAATCACCATTTTATGAGCTTTGTTAAAATTTGAATTTTTATGCAAAATTTAAACAATGCAGTACCATGTTAGCTGGATTGAAACATGCTGTCAAAAAATAGATAGAAAGTATAATCATTCCACATATTAGATATATCCCTTTATTTACTGATTATTCTAAAAGTGCTTTTCTTACATATTCTACAAAGAAATAAAATTAAGTGAAAATTCACTATCATATTGTGAAAGAAAAAAAATAAGCAGCATCCTCATTCCTTCCTTTTAAATAATAGAAAAAAATATATTATTTGTTAATAGAAAAAATGAAAATCATTCTCAATTTCCATTACATCTTTTTTTTTTCCACAACATGACATCAATTAAAAGTTGTAACGAAAGTTTCTCGCCACCGCCAGTATTGTCGGCCCAAATGGTTTCCATTAACGTGTTTGCTCCTATTTTGTTAAAACATTTTTGGCGTATGAAAGAAACAGATCTGCTTTATAACACTATTATGAAATTTATTTAAAAAATATCATTATCATTAAGTAAAAGGTATCTGAAATGTTCTTCAAGTTCTGTTGTAAAAAATGTCAGAAAGTCACTGAAACATGCATATACAGCTTTAGATATTGCTGTTGGATCATTTTGACACTGAAGGTTTAGTATCAAAAACTCAAAAATAAGGACTGTGGCATTAAAAAAGCAGTGCAAGATCAGTATTCAACCACTCGAGAGTTAGTAAAGGAATTAGCAGTTAGTGCCATGTCCATTAGTTGCGCTATGCATCGCATAAACTTGAAATACAAGTTCAATCCTGCGTGTCACTTGAGCTGACTCAAGCAGATAAGGACAGATGTGTTCCGGCCTGCAATAATTTGCTTGAATATCAACGCAAGGTCAACATTCAGGACCAGATTGTCACTCGTTATGGAAAGTTGCTTTATTTCAACAATACAAGCGAAAAAGGGAGGTGGTTTACTTCCGATTAACCCAATTGCTGCATCGCAATGCAGAATTTGACTAATATTTAGTGGGATTGCCATGCTCCACAACAGGTATCTGTGAAAAGGTAAAACCATTGGCAATAAGGTATACACCAAGATGCCAGTTCCTACTGAAGCTGATGTTAAGGGAAAATGTCAAGTTCAGTTCTGGTGCAAGAAGGTACTATTCCATCAAAATCATACATGTGTCTACATTCACTGGCTGGACTCAAATGGGATCTCTTGCCACACCCACTATATAGCCCCAACATTGCTCTTCAGACTTCTACCTGCAGTTACATCTTGCTGGCGCTAACTTCGATTATGTATAGGATGTCTGAAATGAAGTTCATCTGTTTTTGGATTCATGTCCACCAAGTTTCTGGACCGAAGACTTTGAATTACTACCAAAATGTTGGCAGAAAATCATACATTTGGGTGGTGATTATTACCTGCACGAAAGGGACTACTTTCATGTTGTTGTTTTTTTCTAACTTTATTAATTAAAAAAAAACTTTCTTTGGTGAAACTTTCATTTTTTAGAGTGTCTCAATTTTCATTATTATTTTCATCTCCATTTTATGTACCTTGATTTTTCTCATCTATAATTAATCAAACAATACATTATTACATAAAATATAATTATTTTTAATAAATAATTATTTTCTTTACTTTTTTTTGTTTTATTTTAAGCTATTCAGGTTTTGATTTTTACTAATATTCATCATGCCATGGTAATGCTGTGCAGGTATTGTATTAAAAAATGTTCACTCATGTTTTGCTTTTAAATCTGTGTTTTATACCTTGACTGATTTTATTTTTCCATTTGAAAATGACTCGCATAATCATCATAGGACAATCAATATATTCCAATATAAATACACAATAATATTATAAACAAAGAAAAAAATAACATCTATTTCTTTATAGTTAATTTTCTTTTAATTTTTTTATTAGCAAAAATATCAGAAACATATGTAGATCTTGAGATCCAGAGGCAACAGATAATAATGGGGCCCTGTTTTCGTTATTTCTACCAGCCTTAATCGTTTTTGTCTTTTCACTTAGACAGAACTGATTAAAGCTTAAGCTCTAACATATTAAACAAAAAATTTAATAAAGAACTACATCATACATATATCTATATATTAATTTTTTCTGCCACTACAAGTCAAATACTAAAAGTTCATGTTGTTATTACTTATAATAAAGCTCATAGAAATCTCTTTTTGAAACAAATTCTATATTCCACTATATTTATTAATTAATTTAACTCTTAAATTAGCATTTAGTTCACCTTTTGAACTTGTTTCAAAAGCGATAATTAAGGTATCACTGATTGAAGATAGAGAATACAGTAAACAGAAGCGTGGGAATCGTTTACACTATCTCTTATTGTATACAGCTTATCAATGAATTCCGTTAAAAATTCTGAATATGATTTATTATGTTTTCACAAATATCAAATTCCATACCATGTAATTTTCTATATAAAAATAAATTTTTACTGTTTTATTGATCATGAACTTTAGAAAAATTATCTCAAGTTGATTTAGCTATTTTATAAGCATTATTTGAAAAATGGTACTTTTCCATTAACAATGCGCAGGCGATAAAGTCGCCAATAATGATACAACCAACGGCAAATGAAATATCGGCAATGGTAACATTTGGTGCGATTTGTTCCAGCAATTGTGTGATGTTGCCAAAAAGTCTGCTTGGCGAGTTTTGTGCCAGTATACAAAACTACCAGAAATATTAATTAATTGGTAAAATTAATGAACACAGTAAAAATTATTTAATAATCTGCCACAGTAGAAAACTTATCGAATATCAACAAAAAAAAATTACAGTTAGGTTACTATATTTGGCAATTTATTACCTTTAAAAAGATAATTTTGCGATCATATTGTATTCTATAGTTCAACCAATAATTATATAGATTTTTGAAAAATCTTTAATCATTTTTAACAGTATGTAATAAAACTATTCACAATTAAAAATCCATTCTAACTTATAATTAGCTAACAAATATAATTCTAACATAACATTCTAAAAAATATATTAGCACTTCATTGCTAAAACATTACATAGACAATAAACATTATAAAATATAAATTTTATAAAATGTAAACATTATTATATAAGCCAACAAGCTGTTTTTTAAATTCTTTTCATTGATAAACATTAAGAATCTTTTATTCACTTTAAGTGAAGGCACAGGAATAAAGGAAACTAATGAATTTTTAGAATATGCTTGCGCATTTGATGTTTCCTGACAAATAGCTTTTTGCAATATTTACACATATACTTCCAATGCATTTTGTGATGAATCTCCACAAGCCTCTGAGTTTTGAAACTTTGCTCACAGCGTGGATATTCACAAAGAAATGGTTCGACTTCAGGGTGATGCCTCTTCATATGAAGAAGGTAAGATTGGCGTTTCTGGAATTTCATGTTGCAAAGAATACATTTATAAGGGTTACATTCATGTGAACGTTTGTGTTTTAAATATGACCAATGAGAACTGAAAGATTTATCAACACATAACAAGCAACTCAGCTTCTTCGGGCTTGTATTTGAGGAATCGTGCCTTCTCCTTCCTTTTTGTTCCTTGGTCATTTCCTCGCCGTCCGATGAACTGCTATCATAACTAAATTCTGAGCATGAATCGTCCCCCTCCGTATATTTAATATCATCAGAATAATTTATTTTCCCCTTTTCTCTTAATTCATAATTATTTTTTTTATTGATAGTTGCCAGAAATCTTTTACAATCAGGGATTCTATTTCCATTGGAATATTCTTCAGAATTTCCCATTTCTAATGATGGAGAATTATTTACTTCAGTACTTGTTTTTCCCATATACAGGAAATTTCGGTTCAGAAGAACATAACACGATTTCAAACTCGGAATCATAGTTTTATGTTACCTACGCTTTGATATTAGGGGATACTCTTTACTGTGAAACGTGGGTGTCACAATATCACTTTTTGTTTATCTTTCGTATTGCGAAATATAACTACCACTAATCTCCGCACGGCTCTCTCTGATAAGCCATGTGCGAAGCAATATGCGCAGTAACATATTCTTTATAGTGCACTTGTTTTCATGCAGGTATGAGTAAAAGTGTGAAATTATAAAAACAAATAGTGAAAACAAATTGATAATTAAAAAATAAAATAAAATAAATGTATGTGCACAATTACATTAATTATTAAATGGCCAAAGATATAAAAAACGAAACTAAGAGATAAAAAAAAAAGATTGCTTAGGTTTTGGTGACGACATGTTAAAATTCTGTTGTTATTTTTTAAAATTAAACTTATAATTAAAATTTTGAATTACTCGTTCTTGTGGTTGGGATCCCTATACCCAAGAAGTAACTTTCCAAATTTCGTGCTCCTAACTTCAACGGTTTATGTTGCGCATTGATCTATCAATCAATCCTGACAAACCTTTATATGTAAAATAAAATTTCACTAGAGAAAAAAATTCTAAAAAAAGTTATAAAAAAGGGAAAATCGTTATAAAATGCTAGAATTCAAATCCTGAAGAATAAGAGTTTTGAAAAACTTTTTTTTTATTTCTTAAAACTTTTAAGCGTCAGAACTAGTGGGATTCCTCCCCCCCTTCCCTTCGGTAAAAACTAAAATTTGGCAAAATTGATCCAATAAATATTAATTTTCGAATGGACGGGAACATTTAAAAAGTATATCATGAAAGAAATGACGATCATTGAAAATTTACAGCTTCAAGTTAAAATCTCATCATAGATTTCACGCTAACGTAATTACACGCCCAAATAATTAAAATTCATTTTAGTGCATTCAAATTCCTCTAAAAAATCGTTCAAGAGATTACTCCAAAACGACTTATTAATGAGACTGATGATGAAATGTATAACATAATAAAAAGGTTTTCACTACAGCAGCTTCTACACTGTTTGAAATATCACTTTGGAGCACAAAATTCATCTTGCTGTATTCTTATTTTCTTTTGATCGGGCCAATTTGAAAATTGTTTTTAAAACTACATAAAAAGTTAAACATAAACACACCATATTTAACTTAAATAACCATTTCAAACATTAAAAATATTTTTTAATGCTAGAGAATTTAAAAAAAAAAAATTCGAACGTTTTTTGGATCTCACCAAATATGGAATGCAACGTATTCTGTACTTCCCTTGCGGATTACCCTTCCAAGTATTTCAATAACAGTAATGCACATTGTTGAAGAAAGGGGGAGTGAAAAAAACGGTTCGTTAAAGCTTTATCTTAATATGTATATGAACCCACGGATCCCTTGTCCAAATTCTTCCCTTTTCATGATTGTCTTTCTTGATATATCTGATAAACAAGGTTTTACAATTATGCTTTCAAATTATCGTATTTAACGTGTGGGGAAACAAAAAGCTGTTTTTGTACTTGTCAAGAAAAGTAAGCAAACATAATTTTTAAGTTTATGCACTTTTCATTATGCTACGCACCCCATTTATAGGCGATTGAGGAAAAATTCTGAAATTGTTAAAAAATGAAATATAAAAATATAATAAATAAACATTGAGTAATTCTTTTCTATATATTATTTATTCAATATGCAAAAATTATTAATTTAATAGTCAATTACAACAAGCAAAAAGCTGGTTAACAAAAATAATTTCTATTCTTCACGAAACCAGCCTTATCAGACGGGCAAATACCGTCTACACTTTCGTGGACAGTTTTCCATTTATACCCGCAGGCAACCGGTCAAGCAAGATTTTCGTCATCGTGGACTGTTTTCAACCAACTAAAAAGTTTTGACGAGTGACAGAAAAATCGTTTGCAAACGAAATTCAACCAATCGTGCATGGCTTTGGTAATGACGTATTGCCAAAAATAGTGCGATTGACGCAAACATGAAACTTATTTGTAAACATATTTCCGTATCACTCTTTCTCTGTAAAAAGACGACAAAAAAAGTTGGATGGTCGTGTGATAAAAAAATCTGTTTTGATTGACTTTATTCATAAAAACCGGCTTTTTGGAATCCACTAAATATTCATTATTAAAAAAAAAATGTTATACGAAGAAATTCATACAAAAATTATCAGAAGATGAAGAGATTTTAACACCAGTCAACAGTCATCAAAATCACGAAAAATTATTTTCAGAATTAAAAATTTATTAATGTTTATGTTAATTGTCTTCTTTTTGTGAAATATTTTTGATCAGATTGAATCTTTAATTTTTTTTTTAAATAATGGTAGAATTTTTGATTATATAGTTTTAATTTCTGAAATAAGTAATTAACATTTTCCATAAAATATTTAACTACTATGCTAATGTGAAAGTTAATAAGGATCAATTCATTTTCTAACCATTGAATTGAAATAAAATTCAGCTAATTATATTGTCACATTTGAGGGAATTGTAAAATATGATTCATTCTGTTGCTGTTTAATATTTTGATAAAAAAAATAATAGTGAAGTTTTAATTTTTAAAGTTAATTGCACACTCACCCACAAAATCTCTTTTTTTAGCGTATTTCTATGTTAAATTTAATATTCACAATTTAATCTATAGAATACCAATACAGACACATTATGCAGTTATTAGATTTTTTTGTATGTAAACTTGTGATTATTACTGAAAAACTAACAAAATTGATGGGACAGCAATGTATCCCAGGATTAATAACAAAACTGTTACTAAAAATAAAAGAAAATAAAAAAATAAAAAAAACTGAAAATAGCAATAAAACTCCATTATAAACAGTAATATACGGAATGTTTGAACAGAAATCCCACTAACGAAATGAGTAAACGGCAGATATTCACAAAACAGGAAGGGCAATAAATTAACCGTAAAGTACATGTGTTTTTGGATTTACCATACAGCAAATGCCCATTTTTCCGTACGCGTTTGTCCACGAAATTGGAGACGGTATTTGCCCGTCTGATAAGGCCTGTAATATGTTTGTATTACAGGGGGATAATATATAATATTTTTGTTAACATCTTTACTTGAACTTGAACATTATCCTCATATGCTATTGAAAAGAAGGTGGTTCTTTTATTAAAACAAAACATTTATAATCTTTATTAACATTCTTAACTAACCCTTCTTTGTGTTGATTCTGGTATTAATTAAATAAATTGTTGAAAAATATGGAATAGTAATCCACAACAATTATGATATATTATGATATATAAGGACAATAATGCAATCTGAGCCTACCGATATGTTACTGACACTCATGTCCATAAATTAAGGATAATGCAAGTTCAGGAAATGAAGGAGTCAGAAACAAAGCAAATGTGACTTATTTGCAAAGCCTATTTATTAAAGAAAAGGTAAAGAGAAAAAAAGATACTATATTTTTGATATCATTAATAAGAATTGTGATTTTTTGCTCCCAGGAGCAAATTATATATATATATATATATATATATATATATATATATATATATATATATATATATATATAATTACAAAAACTAATATTACATGGGTTTGTATGATGGTTAATGCATAGTATTTCTCCCAGACGATTCAATACAGTCCGTACAACGCCTAAGCATGCTGAGTATCAAATTACTGATCTGATCTTGGGGAATATTACACCACTCATCAAGCAATGCTCTCCGAAGTTCCGAGAGAACATGTAGGAGGTAGTTGATGGGCTGCAACTCGTCGGTCAATCATATCCCACACATACTCTACTGGATTCAAGTCCAGTGAGAATGTTGGCCAGTCCATACGGGTGATATCCTCCGATCGAAGGCATTCGTTTACGATGTTTGCACAGTGAGGAGGACCGTTGTCATCCATAAACAGGAATTCTGCGCACTGAAACAAACGTTCATGTTATTCCAGAATGACGTCCCGATAGATTTGGCCTGTCATGGTTTCAATTTGAACATGCTGGTCAGTTCTGGATCCCAGAATAATTCATCCCCAAACAAGCAATCCTGCACCACCGTAACGGTGTCGCTCAATGATGTTCTCTTGGTGGTAACGGATATTTGGTGCTCTCCATATGAAAGTCCAGCGAGAATCAGACTGCAAGCTAAACCCAGATTCGTCGGAAAACATCACACAAGCCCACTGTCACGGTGTCCACAATGCATGCTTTCTACTCCAGACTTACCCCAGTAGACAGTGAGTTGCAGTAAGTGGAACACATCTGACAGGCCTACGAGCATATAGCCCAATCTGCCCTAAGCATCTGTACACGGTCTGCTTTGAAAGTGTCGAACCATGGTTGAAGAGAGCTAACGAGACAGGTCTGATGCTGTGCTCCGTCTGTTTCTTTGGGCAGTAACTGGAAAATACCGGTCCTCATTCGGCATTGTAACTCGGGGGCGACATGTGCTGTAACGTCTACTCACATTACCATCATCTTGGAATCGTTGCCAAAGCCTGGAGATGACACTCTGGGCGATTCCAAGTTCCTCGAATACTTCCAGCTGGGAGCACCCACATTCCAGACGGCCGATAATTCTACCACGTAAAAAATTATCCAAACGCGTCCTTTGTGTCATAACTATGCGGTTATTGCACTGAAAGGCTTATAATGTGCTTGCAAACAATTTTACTTTTTTGCCTGTATTCCTTATACACCACTCTCGTCATTGTGACGTACTATCGGTGTCATCTGGTGGCTTACTGCAATTTGCATATGATTTTTGAAGATGTGCGTAGTCATTTTACGGATGGTATATGTATTTTAGAGTTCGATTTCCATGTGACTCTGAATTATCCTTAATTTATGAGCATGAGTGTAGTATGATATAATTTGATGCATATGCAACATTGATTTACTGATTTGATTTAGGGGTTGAAATTACACAGTGATTTTGCAAACAACCAATATGTATTGCACAAATTAATAAATCCACAGTGACTGAATTGAAGTCCTTGAATTGTAATTTGAGGATCATATATTCAAAATTCGTTTCTATGAAGAATCAATATATGTTGTTTTTAAGTCCATATCAATTTAGCATATGTTAATTCTATTTTTAAGGTTGGATATCCTCATGTTAGTAAGATATGGAAGTTTTAACAATGAATTAAAGATTTAAAAATCGCAATTTGGCATTTTAGAATTACAAATTCACTCATATTAATTTCTATATATTTTTAATATAGAACACTAATGAGCTTAAAAATGGAAAAAACAGTTTGTTTCACTGCTTACATAATTAGCGTGCAACTTGCATCTGCTTTGTTTTATTTTCTCAAAATGCTCAATATTTATTTTTTTTATTATTCAGCTTTGAGTATTTGCAAACTAGGAAATTTTTCGCTATCCCTATGAAATAATACATACATCATGTGAAATTAACATTACATTACTCCCAATGTTTTAAAAAGTTGAAATACTGTTAAAGAAATTGATAACTGACTCAAAACTAATCAGAGTAGAATTATCTTTGCAGTAATAGTAGCATGCTTATATAGTTAGATATAATCTGAATTGCACCTATTTTGAATTCTTTGATTATCTCTCTCTTCTCCATTAGTATAAATGAATGAAGAAAATTCTAATCTAAATTTGATATGCTTTGTAGAAATATTTATTTACAAGAATGTAAATGTTGATTACATTCTTGAAAACAATATTTTTGATATTTTTTTTGTGAATCTCTGTACATATACTAAACTCTGCAACATGAATGCTTTTTTCAAAACTAACAACCAAGTGTTGGCTTGAGATATGGTGATGGTTGCTTCCCTTATTCATTGAAGAATGGTTTCAGCTACAGTGGAGAAATTTTGTGGTCATAGGCAATGCATATTATGAGGTCCCCCTTTTAATAACTGATCAATCTAGCTTGATGTTATTAACTGAACATACTAATGATTTATTTTTATTGATAGTTTTATTTCAGTAATTTTGAGAAAATATGCTTTTATTTATTAATGATTTCTTTACTTACAAATTTAAGCAATTAATTATTATAAAAGATTTTACAGAAAGAAATAAGAGATTTAAAAATATCTGTATCATTAAAAATTGTTTTGTAGGACCTGTCAAGTGAAATATAAAATAACCAAATAATGAATAATTAATTTTCCATTATAATTTTAAAAGGTAATTACTTATATGTTATTTAATAATAATCTAATTTAATTCAATGTAAACACACAGCATAGTCCTAATCTTTTATAATTAATAGAATTTGTTTTTCTTATAAATTTTTTAATATGGTAGCTGGACTAAGACATTTTTTTATTGACTGCTTGAGACCAACTCCTCTCAAACCAGTAGCCTAATCAGAATTCTGTCATTTGTTAATTAATCAGTTATATATGGAAATATTATTGTTTGTTTTAAATGATCCCTTCTCAATGGGATTCCTACATTAAGCATGTGATATTTTTTGATTGCGTAACAATTGATATATCTTATACTGAGTATAAAGAATGATAAAATATATTTATTCATTATAATGTGCCTCTTATTAATACTAGATTCTTTTTGCTTTTTTTTCTAGTCATATTTTTTTTTCTAAAATAATATCTATTTTAATTTATATAGTCATTGACTGTCTTTAAGTAGTTTGTTTTTATTGTGTATTCTGAGGGACTAATTCATTTTATCATCTAAATATTATGTGGTTTTACAAAGTACTTTAAAAAGTCAAGTCTCTTTTTTGGGGGGACAGAAAAATATATATTTTTGGTTTCAAAACTTTCCAAATAAATGATTCTATATTTGAAAAGATTAAAAGCAGGTCAAGCTTGTTTCATCTACAAATAAGCTATGCTAACAAACTGCTATTTATAATTTTGTTTTCTTTTTTAATCATCAAAATAAGTAGAAACTGACATTTCCACATTGATTTCCATATTTAATCCCTTAGACTGAAAAAAAAAAAAGTCATTACCTCTTTGTTCATTGAAATGAATTATGAATGCACAATAGTTTATAACACGACATGAAAATAAACATAACCATCATTTTAAAATAAATATTAAAATTATTGTTCTAGTTGTTTATATAAAATCCAAATAATGCATCTTACAGGAAATAATTTGAGGGCCATAGGAATATTTACAAAATGCAATAGTAAATGAAAAAGTGCAACATAAAAAAGAAATTTAGTATAACATGAAGACATTGTTTATAAAGTATATTTCAATTAATTACTGTCTAAAATTAAATTTTTGTAAAAAGAAGTCAACAAATGTATAAGTTAAAAACAAAAAAACTTAGAATGTAAAACAAATTTTAATAAATTTTCCAAAGTTGCACACAAATTTGGATGTTTTGTAGTGTTTTCAATATAAAATATCAATCAAAAGTTTTTTTGAGAATAAAAATTCTATGATATTAAATCCAGTTTTTTAAGAGCAAAACTCAGACAAATTTTGTTTTGATAGCATTCTGTAAACAATTAATGGACTTTATAAATAAACCAAATCCCTTTTGGTTTATTTATAAAGTTTTTTTGTATACCATAAAGTTAATTTTTTAAAAAATTATCATTTTTGAAAATCATGAAAAGGAAAAGTTTTGTTTTTCCTCTCATAGAAGAACAAGGCATTCTGAACCTTTTAAAATTTTTACCACATAAAGAGAATTTTTAAAAAATTACGCATCATTTTAAAAAGAAGCAAGCTTTATTTAACAAGCCAATTATGAATCAATACTCTTTAAATGAAATATTAATATAGAATAAAACTCTTTAAATTTATATTCTATTATATTTGCAAATGAAACTTTCTAATTATTATAAAACAAATATTTATTGCACTAAATATTAGATGATAAAACAATAATAGATATTAAAATTTATTATTGATTAGCATTAATATGATGATTTAGATTGCTTTATCATAACCATTTATGATAAATTCATTACTTTCAAGCCTAAGTCAAGTTTAAAATTACAGCCATGTAATATTTTTCTTTGTAATTATCATCATACCTAAAAATTCAATTTCACAAAGATGTGATAAAGGTATTATGGGAATTTTACAAATCCTTTGCATTATGATTATACAAAAAATGCTCCTAATGAGCATCTTTATGGTTCATCTTGCCTAACTTTCAAGTAAATGTGAAGCAAAAACATAATCTATTTTAAATATAGTGAATTGGGGATATACGAATTCATTTCAGGCTTTATGGAATAGCAATTTTTCTCCTCCTGCAATGGATTTTTATTTTTCGGATTTGATGCAAATGGGTTAATTAAATTCATTTTAAGTGACAGCAGTAAAGGGTTAACTAATGCATAGCTACATATGCACAATGAAAAATTGTAAGATACTGTTATCAAAATTATGTATTTTACTGTATATTTTTTCATAATTTAGCTGCAAAGATCAAATAATTTCTAAATTATCTTTTTTAATTTATGATAATAATGAAATACAGTTAAATTATGTATTAGTTAATTATGTACAGTTAAAAACTGTATTAATTAAAAACAGTTCTTTAATATCTCTGTTTTAATGCATATTATAGAAAAAAATAACTAAAACAGTTATTTTTGATAACAGGTTATTGTAAGACTAATGTTTTTTATTACATTATCTAAAAACATGCAATATTGCTTTTGTAAAAATTACTATTTCAATTTTTTTCGAAATTTTCAGTAGTTTTTTTCAAATTACACATTGAACATAATGCTCAATAGAATTTATAATGTAATTAAAATCGCATTTAGCATTATGTTCACTCAAAAACTAAATTACTATCAGGCTAAATTTATTTATTTATTTGCTTTTCTTTAAAAATCAAAGAAAAAATATTAAAGCATTGTACAAGGTGATTATAAAGTTCTTTTATGCCCTTTAAATTCAAAATGGCATCTTGTATAATCAAAACAAGGAAGCTAATTTTGTAACTCAAAAAATAAAGGAGACTGGCCAAAAAGTTCACTTGAAAAAATGTACACAATGCCATAAATAAACACAAGAAAAAGTTTCATGGAATTATCTGTAAAATTAGTGCAGATATTTACAATTAAAATTATGAATTTTCCATAACTTGAAAAAAGGTTTGCTCTAAAAAAGAGAATACATCTTCAAATTCCCTCCCAACATGAGTATGTTTTTCAAAAAATTTCTTTATATACTTTCTTCATTGCTTTTTGAAAAATGTATGATAAACACTAAAAAAACCATTTGTTATTTTTGGGACAAATGTCTTTTTCAAGCTACAGAAAGCTCATAATTTTAATCAGAAATGTCTCTGCCAATTTTACAGATAATTCCATCAATTTTTTTTACTATGTTTATATTGTGGTATAGAACACATTTTCTTACCTGGTTATTTTTGCCAATCTCCTTTATTTTTTCATGTTAACTTTCTTTAACACCATTCAAATTTAAAGGATTTTACCAATCGCTTTGTATATTTAGACTTTTCATAATATATAAGATAGAACAGATATTTTGAAAAATAGACAAAAATTTTATTTAAATCCTTAAAATTTTTTCAAGTATTCTATAATAAATTATAAATATTATTTTGTTGTTTAATGATAGTGAAATAATGTTTTATCTTCATAAAAAATAAAAAGTCAATACATGGAAAAAAAAACATTTTTAATAAAAATAATTCAAATAGAAAAGAAACCTTTATAAAATAGTGTGATTAATAGACTAACATATAATATGCAAACATTTGTAATTCTCATTTAATAAAATGGTGTATTTGTATATTTATCAAGTGCACATATAATTATAATTTGTTGTATAGTCACTTTTGCAGTTTGTTCTTCAGATTTTCAGCCAACTTATCCATAAATTCAAAAGTATTCAAATAGTCGGATTTTGCGACACTGAAAGAAAAATGATTATTTAAGTTCATAAGCAAATAGTTAGAAATTACGGCTTGATTAAAGTTAGAAAGAAAAAAATGCATATAATTAAATAAAATAGTGTGGAGCTAAACAAAGTTTATTTCAAATTTAATTTAAAAAAATGAATTTCATCAATCATTATTCATTTGTTTGACTCAATGAGTATGAACTTTTAGAGGAGGGTAAAGGCAAATATGAATATTCCCCAAGAGAGGACAAATATTCATTTGGTAAGGAGTTGAAAAACATGCATGCAAGATGAACGGCTACAAATAAGTGCTGTGTTTTTGGACATTTATAAAACCCTGTTTATAAGCTACAGGGTTGTGAAATATGTTCTAATACACTTTTAAAATATAAAACAATCAAATGTATCTAAAAGGAAGATTAAGAAATGAAAAATAAACACTATTAGTTTAAAAATATGAGTGACCTATTATAGAAAATCGAAATCGAAGGAAACATCAAGTTGCATTTTATTAAGAGGCCATATATAACCAGTAATGTATAATGCTATTATTTTTTTTATTTTCTAAAACGAAAAGGGGAAATTAAAATGCAAATTATTATGAGCATATTTTTACACAATATCACTTACTTTTTCAATCCTTTAATACATATTGCAAGATCTTTAGTCATAAATCCAGATTCTATTGTTTCAATGCAAACTTCTTCCAGATTTTTAGCAAATTCTGCCAACTTTTCATTGTTGTCTAACTTTGCACGATGTTCCAGACCTCTAGTCCATGCAAATATGGAAGCTGCAGAAGTTTAAACAACAAATTAATACTGTAAAGCAGCATGCAACATATACAGAAATCTGCAATAAAATTATTTAATCTTTTTCATAGGAAAATTTTTAAAATATTGACCACAAGTAGTATGTCACTTATGCATTAGGGGCACTGTAACTTATTCTACTTTGTGCATAATGTCTTTTGGCATAACTTAAAAATTGTCTTTTCAAAATAATTTTGAATAATTTAATCATCAGTCAGTAAAGAATAAGAAGTTTCTTTGGTTTGATGTAAGTTTTAACAAAGAAACTTTAAATAAGCAGTTATTAATTTTTAATGAATATTTTCAATTATTTTTGTTACAGACCTTACTCTTCTTTGTAAAGATTTATTCAGCTGCAGTTGAATAATAAAAAATCTCAAAACATTGTAAAGTTAAAAGTTAAAAAAAAAAAATATATATATTTACAATTTTTTAAACAAATTTATCAATTATACTTTTTTTTTTCTTTAAAAATCATACTCAAAGCTTATGCAAAAAAGTTCTAACTTTGCACGATGTTCCAGACCTATGCTCATACTTTTAAGCTTATGCAAAAAAGTTTTTGCAGTGATAAAAACTACACTTTTATCCTCTTTGAAAAGGTATAAGATTCCGTTTTCACAACACGTACCTCCTTCCCTACACAAATTTTGAAGCAGGACAAATGTGTCTTTTACTAAACATGTGCAGTGGTGGAAATTGGCACTGTTAAAAGCCATTTCTCTACAAAAAGAGGCATACCATTTTTTTGATGCATTTCTCCTGACTATTGCAAACTCTAAAAGAATTGCTATCAGATTGTTGATGGATTTAGATATTGCATACAAGTTTAAATAAATTAGTGCTAAAATTTATGCATGAAAAAATATTAGTAGATTCCATTTACAGATATGGAAATCCTTCAAATATGAGAAAAATATTTAATTTCAAATAACAGATGAATGATCTGGTGAATCCTAAAGATTTATGGTGAAAAGATTTTTGAGATGCCTAAAGACAGGGGTGAAGCTCTACATTGTTGGAAGTGATATACAAAGAAGAAATGGATACCTATTGGGTTTGTAGATGTTTCTTGTCCTTTTTGGTGCATTCTGTAATGTCTAGTAACAGTACCATGAGCTGCTTCAGCCTCAACAGTTTTTCCATCAGGACAAATTAAAACACTAGTCATTAAACCCAATGATCCATATCCTACAAAGTAATAAAGGAATGGCACAAAATAATAAATTTATAACATTTACATACATTAAAGAATAAATGCTGTTTCCTATCAGAAAATAACCAATCCCCTCATATAAATGGCTGCTAATTAATAAACATAGCTAATCAACTGCAACCCTTTCTTCTAAATTTCACGCAAAATAAACCAAGAAATAAAAGAAATGGGTAGTGCATTAATTTACAGTCAAATAATATTACTTTATGACATGCACTTCTGCATATCATTTTATATTTTAGTTTTAAACATTGGTTTATATGAACTAAAATCATTTTTAACCAGTATGATTCATTTTTCTATTATCATTCTTTTTTTATAAGACAAAAATAAAAATACAAAATTATAAATTTTCCTTTGTTTTATATTAGAATAAAAATAATCTTTAGATTCTCAACATTAGTGTAAGCTCTCAGAAAATTCTTGTATTAAAATTAAATAACTTTAAATCATTTTGAATTTCTATACTTGTATTCACTAAGTATATCAATATTAATTGAGAATTTCAGCATGAAATACACATTCTCCAGAGAAAAGCAAATTATGGTTTCTTCAGTGTGACTATTTTTGACATACTGCATTTTTCTAATAACTGCTAGTTAACTAAAAAATATTTTTGATGGAAATTTTTTAAGATTGGAGCAAAGTGAAAAATAATTTTTTAATAAGAAAATTAAAGCATGGAATTTGTTTATGTTCAATAAAGAAATAATTTCAAAAATATTTAATCAGCAAAAGGTTGTATTCAGAATATTTTTTTTTATGTTTTTATAACAGCATGAAATAAATTTTGGGATTCTTCATTTTGCAGATAAGTATGAATTATCATTTCCCTTTCATTTGCAATAAATTGTACAAATTTTTCAATATTTTAAACATGCATACTTACTAAATTGAAAATTTTCAATTCACACAAGGACAAAAAAAAAAAAAAAAAAAAAAAAAAGACCAGATGGATTTTTTTTTGAGTGTGTGTAAAAGTTTAAATAAAAAAAATTATATGCATTGACTATTGCTACTGTTATTGAACATCTGAAAGACAGAAAATATTACCTTGGGCAACGGAATCAGACTGCACATCACCATCATAATTCTTGCAAGCCCAAACAAATCCTCCTTCAGACTTCATAGCCTGTGCAACCATATCATCAATGAGTCTATGTTCATACCATATTCCTTTAGCTTCAAACTTGCCCTTGTATTCCCTATAGAGAACAAGAACATTAAAATAATGGTTCATTTATAACTTAAATAAGGGAAAAAATGCACTAAACCTTAAAAATTTTTGGAAGCAGCTTTTGCCAAAGAAAACCATATTCTGAGGACTACATTAAAAGATATTCTTTCACTGAAAGAGGTCATTGAAGAAGCTGATTGTAACCTTGCCAGACA
Organism: Argiope bruennichi; assembly: GCF_947563725.1. NCBI lineage: Eukaryota > Metazoa > Arthropoda > Arachnida > Araneae > Araneidae > Argiope > Argiope bruennichi. The sequence continues at coordinate 69,364,822 of NC_079151.1, forward strand.
TTAAAACATGCCAAAGTTGAAAATTTCTACCTTGATTCTCAAAGAAAATGCCATAGAAATTGCTGTGGAATTGGTAATTAAAAAGTTTGGCTACAGCAATGGTTGGTTGGAACATTTCAAAGACAGAGGTAGCCTATGTTTTAAAATGATTTGCGAGAGAAACATCAGCTGTTGATGGTGATGCTACAGAAGACTGGAAAACTGGCGTTCATGAGGACATTTTTATCTAAGTTTGATACAACAAATATTTTTAATCTTGATAAAATTAATTTATTTTAATGTCTTTAGCCTGATAAAATCTTTTAATTGTCATTTTAAATTTTTTGGTAATTTAAGAATAAAAAGTGCATGTCTGGAAAAACATGCAAATAACCACTAACACTTCTGCTTGGTGCTAATATGAATGAAAATGATATACTAAATCACTTGTGATAGGTAAAAACAATGAGCCATACTGCTTTAAAAATGTTAATCCCATCCAGTTGAATACAAAGCAAATTCAAATGCACAAATTAGTGCAATGATTTGGAACTGACATATTTGAAAATTGGATTATCAGTTTTTTCAGTTTCAAATGTTTGGTCCTTTTCAGTGGCGACTTAATGAAGTCTTACAGTATATAAACTTCTGGTAAATGAACAGAAAAAGTTCTCATTAAAATTCTGCTTTATTTGTCTTTAGTTATGCTATTAACTTTTTATTTGTTACAAAAGTTAATAGCATAGCAGAGAACAGAAAAAGAATTGTAGGAACGCATATAGAACTTAAATACCTTCAAACGGAGATTTTACAGCAATCTATCTGAGAAAGTATTTATTTTAACTGTGTGATATTCACACTACATTACAGCTTAATATTAGGCATTTTAATTCACAGAAATTAAACACTGAAAAATATAAGAAAGCAGAATCTTCACCAATCCACTCAGTCTCAGTAGGTAAAGTGAATTCTGAATTCAAGTGGTTAAAATTAAGTAATTTTAAGAACCTGGATAAACTAGATTTGCTGCATTATATATATATACATAAGCAAGTGAGTTTTCTCAGGTCCTTGTTTATTGAAAATGAATTGTAAAACTAAATTTAAGCATTTAACAATATTTTCCAAAAAATATTTCACTATATAAGTACTATGAAGGCAGAAGTACATGCTAATTTCAAAAATGCATTTTAAATGACAATGCCAAAAACAGTTTCTTCAGAAATAATATGAATTCAAATTCTTAGTAGAAAAGCAGTCACTTTGAAAAAAAACAAAAACACTTTGAATGCACTCATAAAATTCAAAAATTAAATAGTATTTTACCTATCATAGATCTCTTGAAATATATCCTTAAATCGCCCATCATATTTTTTCAGAATTGTATTCTTAGTGCTATCAGATGAAAAAAAAAAGTTATTTAAAATAAATCATTCATAAACAACAGATTTTTAAAACATGAATATAGGCAATATAAATTTGTTACCCATCTGAATATAATTTAAATAATAACCAATATACAAAATACTATACAATGCGATCATATAATTAAATGCTTTATAAGTTTCTGTACAAAATTTAAATAACATTATTAATTATGAAATAGTTTATTATTTCTATAAGTTTTCTTTGATCTGATGATTTATATGATTTTCATACAGTTTTGATTTTCTGTTAATTGAAAGAAATATCTATCTCTCAGTTCTAATTTAATTATTTTTTAGAGAAATAAATTTAAAGATAAAATTTCCATGTTTGTTTGTTTGTTTCTTACTTGCACCAAAGTAATTATTACATAAAGCTTTAATTAAAAGATATAAAATGTCAGCCTCATATATAAAATATACTTTTTTTAAAAATAAAATTTAATAATAACTATATCAATTGGATATTTTTATTAAGGAAATAGATATATATATTTTTTAATTTACCAATTTTTTTAAGCACAACATCAATTGTTTCTGATTATCTTTAATATCAAGACAGTAAAAATGACACAAAATAATTGGCAAGCATGAGATATATAATTAAGGCAGATAGGATAATTTTTTAATAAGATATTTATCAGAATATTTTCTTGTCAAAGTTCAGAAATATGGTATAAATTTAATGGACGAGGAGTACCATGAATAAAATAACAAAATAAGCAATTCAATGATGACTACCAAGTCACAAAAATGTTCCTATTTAAAATCTCTTTATTTATATATATATATTTTAATTTCCAAATATTGTAAATGTTACACCTGAAAGATGAATCTTTTTGTAGATGAAACATTTTTAAGAGATAAGAAACTCACAGAAAATATGGCATTTCATTAGCATAATCAGTCCATTTGACATAAAAACAACAAAAATAATAATATGACTAGTAGTGATTCCAATTTATATTAATCTTTTCAAGTAAAAGTAAGAGAAAGTTATAATCTGAATCATTTTCATTCCTTATTCTGCTAATAAATTGTTCAGTTCTTTATTCAGTTAATATGGAAATTTATATAATAATTTTATGTTCAATTTCTGAAGAATTACTATAAAGGTTATTTCATTTATTAAAAAAAACGAATTATTACAGTTATCAAAATATTTTCTTGACAAAAACTTTAAATAATATATAGTTCATATATGTTAAATAATTCTTCTACAAAAATAAATTGCTATTTTAAAATGTTTGCTTCAAATGATGCAAAAAGCTATTAAGGAAAATTTTAAACTACAGAACACATTATTTACCTCAAATACAAGGGATAGTTAACTTTCAGTGCATACTGAAATGAGCTGTGCGCAAAGTCGGTAATTGACTAAAAAGAAATTTAAAAAAATATATAGATATAAAATACTGATTTGTATTTCACTTTCAATAAAATTATGTTTCTACAGTTTCACTACATTTACAAATAATGCACATAAAATAACTAAAAGCATAAAATGTATACTTATTGAGTAATGCTTATAAAAATATAGCATCGATTTTTTTTTTTATAATTTCCAAACAATCTTAATTTATTCTTCTTGTTTCTTTTCAACATATCCAAGTAAAATATTATGAAGCAATCAGCATGAATAATCTGATCAGTGATGAAACAAAAATGAAGTTGAAAGCAAATGCACTTTATCTTATCTTCCTCTTATCTCAATTTGCTCATCTTATCCTTCTTTTGTTTCTTTAATTTCAACATATCAAAAAAACTATGACGAAAGGCACTTAAAAAAATCACTATGTTTTATCATAAAATATCTAGTATTTTTTTACTTTAATCTTTATGAAGTAATCCAATTTGTTAAGTGATAATACAGCATTCCAAAGCTTCCAAAATATGATTCAACAAGACATTTGTTTTTAAAAAATAAATCTCATATTAAATGTACAGAATTTGATACATAAACTGAAAGTTCAAATTCCAGTTTATTTAATTTTCATAAGCAAATATATTTTTAAAATATTCAGTTCTTAAACTTTTACATAGCTAAAAAGGATTTCACATTGTGAAAGATGAATTTTGACTTCAATACTAATTACACTGATAATAAGAGAAACAATTAAAAACCAAATCAATTTGATTTTTGGTAATTACACATATTTCATTGGTAATTTTTTTTTTCTTGGATATACAGTATAAACATGTCACCAAGATTAAACTTAGTATCCTTAAATTTTTCAGCTTGATTAGTATCACTTATGAAATATTGTACAAAATAATTTCATTTTAAAAGTATCACTACCAATTTCATAAAAAAAAAAAAATTGTTCTGTCATTTAAGAAATGCATTATTTTTCCAAATGAAAATGTCTGTACGAATTGTCATTTTATAAAATAATGAATCCCAAAATCTCAGAACAGTTTAAGAGAAATTAAATTAATAATAAGAAAGGCTACTTAATTGTAGCAAATGCATTTAATCATGAAAAATAGTATTTAATATAATTTTATTTAAAAATAACCAACAACATTGCCCAATTTAATTTTATTTAAAATTATTGGTATTAAACAATATATTTCACAACTTCAAATGAGTTAAAATTTCCTTTTTTTTTGTTCCATACCAGTGCAATTTACTTGTAGTTTTTTAATATTAATAATATGTTTAATTTTTTTTATAAGTGATTTGATCTTATTGGACAATTTAACATTTTCTTTAAGAAGCTATTTCCCAATAGTATTATTTTCTTTGAAATTTTATTCAATCAAACATATAAACAAATTATTACTAAAAAAACATTGATTCACAAGACATTTGAAATTTACATATCTTCCCTTTTGAAAACATAGTAAAAATAATGCCAATTTTAAAAGAAAATATTTTTCTAACATTTTTGGTTTCTCTAATCTAATCTTTGGTTTCTAACATCTCATTATTTTAGTATTACATACATCATATAATTTAAATAAATACAAATTAAAATGTATACCTTGTCTGTGTTGTACATAGCAAGAGCAACACCACCATCATTTTTGAAATCAAACACAGTATATGAAATTGGAGTAGTTCCATCAGCAGGGGTATAAGTGATTTCTACTTTTCCAGGTCCTGGAACCACAAAGTCAGTAGCTCGGTACTGTTAAAGAAAAATATCAATACACATATAAAAGCAATTATAAAATACATAAATTTCAGAAGCAATATAAGCATTCCAATACACAAATGGTCTCTTGTTTCTTGAGTAACTTTAAAAATTTAATGAATGAAATTGTTAAGAAAACTCAGAAATAATTGGCACATTCTTACATTTTTAAAACTTCATTATACTCAAACAAGTTGTAACAAACAATTTTGTAGAATTATGTAATGACAAACCAAAAGTTTAACTTTTTCTTGAAACACTCCTATTATTTTAAATTTACTGAATCACATCTCTCTACATTTCACAATACAAAGTGAACAAGTTCTCTACATTTTGTGCTTCTATAACAAAGCAAATTGAAGGTATTTCATTCAGAATATTTTCAATTGCATCAACTTTAAGTATACTTAATGGCTGTGGACCATGGCAGCACGATGAGGTGCCTACACAGTAATATGTACCAAAAATTGTAAATATGTATAATAGAACCTATATTTAACCCAGACACCGTTTCATAGTGAGTTTTTTGAAGGACAGAAACCTTTGCTCCCACATTAATGATGTATCAAATTCTCATTTACAAAGGCTTTTGATGGTTATGAAAGAAGCCATCTGATATAAAGAATAGTGTAATAATAAAAAAACATAACCTATCCAATTAACAGTATTATTTCTACTTAGCACATTGCAATAGATGTATAAATTCAAATACAACAAAAATAACATTTATAAAAATAAATGCAGAGCATTCATAAATGGGATCCACATATTTTATCAATCATTTTTTCCAGACTCCTCAACTGGCATTCTTTACAGAATTTACAAAAGTTTTTGATATCATCTGTCATATTTGGCCAATAAAAACTGTATTTAATTCTTTCACTAGTCTTTTTTAATCCCATATGGCATCCGAAAATCGATTCATGTGCTAATTTAAGAACTTGCTGTCTCTTATTTTTAGGCAAAACCAACTGATTCACTTTTTCGCCTAATATTTTATCCCGGTGGAATATTAATTCATCTTTCATAAAAACGTTTCCTTTTCCAAGGGATAAATTTTTTCTTACTGACAGCAAAGTATCACATTTTCTTTGGTCTTCTTTCAACGCATTAATTTTGTTTTTCTTATCCAAAGAATCGCTTTCATTTCCTCTCGGTTGTTCTTCGCTCTGACTAACTCCACAACAAATCATAAATTCATCAAAGCTCTCTTCCATCGGCGCCTCTAATCCAGACGTGTTTTGGCTGCGGCTGTGGTTTATGCTTTCTCCCAATACGTTTAATACAGAGGGGAGGGATGATGAATTGCTCTTGAATTCTATCCGTGACAGCTGCAACTATCTCAATAGGCCTGGAAAATCCTTCGTTGTTTTTATCTTTTAATGATATTTGAAAACTCGAAAGAATAGCGTTAATCCTTTCTCCAAATGCACTTTTTAAAATGATCTTTCCCTTTTCTTTTTGTTCACTTGACACATATTTAGAATTTAAAACTGGTATCATAGCACCTGAGTCAACTAGGGTTTTCAGTTCTCTATTGTCCACACAAAGGTCAACGTATTGTAAAGGGTTGATATTTAAGCTTTTTTCACCATTAATTAATTCCGACTGAATTTCCGCGGTTAAAATGTCTTCCCGTTTCTTTTCTGCCGCAGATTCTCTCAACTGCGATTTTTTATGTCTATTTGGGCAGTCTCTAGCAAAATGTGACAATCCACAAACGTAACAGTCTCTTGTCACTTTTCTTGAATTTGTAGTTTCGTTTTTATGAAAGTTTTTGTTTCTGAATTCTCGTTGATGCGGGGGTACATATTTCCGCACCGAAAAATGTCTCTCTTCTCTTTCGTCGTAGGTTTGATGTTTAGAACAGTTATTCTCTTGATATAGTTCTTTCTTTTTCCTCACACTGTTTGATCGCACATTTTCATAATCATCTAATTTGCTTGCAGTTTCGTTTGGATTCGTGAATTGTGACCAAACATCAATAAAATGTTCTTTAATATCCGTAGGTACTTTTCGCTTTATCTGTTCTGTTATGATTAAATCCGACAAACTTTCAAAAGTAGTTATTTCCAATCCTTGAATCCATTGCTCAAAATAATTTTTAAGTTCGTAAGTAAAATCGCACCAGGTAGTCTCCGGTCTTTTAAGATGAGTCATAAACTTTTGCCTGAATTTTTCCGGGCTGAGTTTAAATCGTTTCACTAATAAACTCTTGATGTGGTCATAGTCCTTAACTTTCTCGATTGGCTCTCGAGCGATGAGTTGGGTTATATCCGTTGGCAATAATCCTAATAGATGCGACACGTAATCTTCTCGTTTTATTTGAGCCCACTCGGCTTGTCTCTCGAACAACAGCAAATATAAACTGATATCACTGTTCTTTTCATCGAATTTTTGCATCACGTGCCTGAGTTCTATCTTGGCAGTTGGTAATTCGACATCCACGGGTACACTGGAATATTGCAGCTTCAGTTTCTCAAGTTCGAATTCTCGTTCTTCTTGTGCCTTTTTCTCCTGCAATTCCCACTCTTCTTTAATTTTTCTTTCTTCAAATTCTCGTTCTTCTTGCTTTCGTTTTTGATCTTCTCTCTCTTTTCTATCCTCTATGATAACTATCATTTGTTTCTTCACAAACTCTTCCTCGTAATTTTCACTTCCAGTAATTAATTTTTTCAAATCCACAATTTTCATCTCTAATGAAACAGTTTCACCCAGCTCTTCCGCCAACAACTTCAAATCTTCCTTTTTCTCACTGCCTAGGTAGGCCATATCGATACCGAAAGCACACACCTTTATCGAATAAAGTTCGTTAAAAATAGCACTCGATTCTCAATCTTTTCGACTGCGCCAAATGTCGTGGTTGGTTCGTGAGTGCTTTGAAAAAAATTAGGCAAATAGAAAACTTAACAAATTTATTGCAGATTCGTTCGAGTTACTCTGCTCAGTAACTCCTTCTCCTCCAAGAGCAAAAACTCGAATGACATCACTCTTTTAATTACACTAGCGCTAGTGGTTTGTGCGCCATCTATGAACGTTTATTTCCTAACGCTTCAAAATCCAATCACTACAATTATCTATAAATGTTTTGAAATTTTGATTATTTCACATTAATGAAGATAGGAAAATTTGTGTGATACTTCAGGTGAATAATAAAGACAGTTAATTTGTATTTAAGTATAAAACTCAAATGGATGAATCAAATTGCTTATTTTAGTTAAACTTAATACTAAAAAAAGCATATAAAAACTTACTTGGTCCCCATGTGCATGACGACCAATTATGATAGGTTTAATCCAACCAGGTACAAGTCGAGGAATATTTTTACATATAATAGCTTCTCTAAAAACAGTTCCACCTAATATGTTTCGAATAGTTCCATTGGGAGATTTCCACATTTGTTTTAAATTGAATTCTGCAAATGTTATAATAAAGGGTAAGAAAAATTACAAAAACAATAAGACACATTTATCATAAAGAAGCATCATCTTTCAGAACTAACTTTAACCCAAATTATAAGCCTATCCAATAAGACGAAATACTGACTAACTGCAAAACTGCTTATATAAATATTTGCTTATGTCTGAATAAGAATTTTATTAATTCAATATACTTCAAAATTTCATAACAGAATTCTATTCTGATTAATTATATATTCAAACTTTTAATAAAAATAGTAAAAAAAAAAAAAAACAAAAAAAAAAACTTTTATCTGTAAATTTAAAAAAATAAGATCAAAGTTTAGAATATTCATTCCATACCATTGAATAAATAATATAGTCATAATAAATAATCCTGATCATTTATACATAATTACCAAGAAGACCTATAATATCAAATCCCTTGCCTACAAAAAAAAAAAAAAAAAAAAAAAAAAAAAACTTTTTGAAGGGGGGGGGGGGAGGAACAATCATGTACTTTAATTATGTAGGATTTTTTTTTTTTTTTCACAACAGAAGAAATTATAAATGCATTGCGTTAAATGACAATACTTTCCCACTATTGTCCTGATAGGTTTCGAATCACTCTTGCGGTTTTTGAAACTCAAGTCTTTTATCTGTCACTATAGTGTATTTCTCCCCCCCCCCTGTTTTTGTCTTCTTTTTTATTTTATTTTTAATGTTTATTTTCCTTTTTTTTTTTTTTTTTTTTTAAATAATTCTGTCTACCTTATTACTTTCTTTGCTACCACAAGCTCTAACTGGATTATGCGTGGTTGGCCTCGACTAATGGCCAATGTATCACAGTAATCTTTCTTCATTCTGCTGAAGCTTATACATAAAACAATTAAATTATGTACCTAAATTAACATCATACGTACATGGTAACTTTGTATATAATTGCAATTACTCTTAAAAATGGCGATGTCTCTATATGTAGAAACTTTAAAAAAAAATGTTTTTTTTTTTTGTTTTTTTTTAAATTTAGCTTTAGTTTAGAACAGCATTATGCAAAAGAATAATGTTTTATTTCATTAGATTCTTGACTTCAGAAATTCACAACAGTGATGTCCATATTAAAATTAAAAATATTCTGAGAATACTTACATATATAGAATGTTAAGAAAAACAAGACCCTAATTAATGCTAACAATTTACCCTCATTCCATTAGTTTTCCTAAATATTAATAACTTCTTACTCATCTAAAGTTTGATTGCAAGAATTATATCTGTTATTTTAGAATAAAAAAAAAAGTTTGGCAATAACAATGATAATTTTAATTGTATATAATAAGGAAAACTAGGTCATTTGCAATTTTATAAGGAAGTCTTTTTTTTCCCTACTTATGTCATGATGCAAGCAGAAATTCAAAGAACACAAATAAGAAAACAATTTATTATAAGGAAGCAGAGTTTTTCAGAAAAAAGGAAAAAAATATATAAAAAGTTTTTTAATTTAATTTTATTTATTAACATGTTTGTATTATTTATGCATTATTTATTAACACTGATAAAAAACATGATTTGCTATTTAAACTACTTAAATTTTTTCTTCTGTCTGGATATGAAGAAGTAAATGATAAAAATGTCCCACAGTTTAAAAAGATATTAGCACAAAGTATAAACATTAATCAAGCATTAAAAATATCCCATGAGATATAAATATCAGTGTGTGCACACATACACAAAATGACAAATAGCAGACAGAGGTCTCTTATAAGTTTGAAAATTTATATGTATGCAAAAGTACAGCATGTTGTATAAAATATAGATATTTCAAAATTTATATGAAAATTAATGATAAAAAAATGGTGCCCTTTTATGTATTTAAAGTTTCATATCAAAATTAAGAGAATAGAAATGATGAAATTTAAAAAGATAAGATTACAGACAACAGTACATTGTACAACTAAGATAAAAAAAAAACTTTGTTCCTCCCGATCAGCAATTCATGTTGATAAGAAGTAATTATGTAGATTACAGTAAAAAGAATAAATGTGTGGGATAATAAGTAATTACCGACAAGACAAAAAAAAACAAAAAAACATAAGATTAATATCCTATTCTTAAAATAAGATTTGAAGATGTTTATTTAAAACTGAACATTTTACTTAATGCTCCTCCACTCCTGTAGTATCATAAATTGCAAATAATTCAGATCTTCAAAACATTTTTAATATAAACATTTTCAAACATTTTTGCTTTCATATAAACCTTTGAATAAATAAAGGGAAATTTTAAATTATGTTAATACCTAAGAGGTAGAGAAAGAAAGTTACAACAAATGTTGAAAGAAAATTAAAACTGCCATATTATTAAAATTTTTATTTCTTATTTACTTTTTACATAAGGAAATTGAATGAAAATATATAAAAAAATCAACTCAAGCACATTTGCAGTTATGCATGTAAATACTTCTTTAATACTCAGGTAAATAAATGATATAAAACACTAGAATTGTGAAAAAAAATTTCCTACATACCAACTACTCTGTTTTCATCTGGAGTAATAGTAGCACATTTTATCCCAACATTGTATTTCTTAATAGCATTTGCACAATCAATAGTCACTGCAAAAATAATAATTTCATTTTTGGTAAAACTTTATTCATATATTTATGATAATAAATAATTAAATTCTTTACAGGCATTAAAAAATGAAGACAAATTTGCAACTAAGGATTAATATTCCAGATTAAATTTCCAATAATGTTTTTTAATAAAATATTTTAAAAAGACTTAAAAATTGTATTCAAAAACTTCAGTCATGCTAATATAACAATTTCATAAAATAATCAGATCACACACACACACACAAAAAAAAAATATTATCGGCTATATGACTTTTCTTAAAAAATGAAATTTAATTAAAACATTGTTTGAAACTAAAACTGTCAAAAAGAAAGATAATAAATAAATTTTACAGAATTTTTATCTCACTTTTAAATGAAGAATGTTAGTATTAATTTTACAGAGTAAATTATACAGAATATCTAGACACTTTTTGGTATTTATAATTTTTTTAATAACTAAATTTTAAAATAATCATGGAAGTTGTTTCAATAATTTGACATAACTATCAATAATTTTTTCTTTAAATTTTAGAAAAGCCCTATCATAAGTTATTTTTTAGAATCTACCAAGTAAAACCAAGTCTACCAAGTAATTAATACATGATTGCAGTATATGTTTGAAATTTAATTAGCCAATATTTGAAAAAAATTTAAACAAATTATTACACAAATAATTTGAAAATCACCTTGATCATTTGTAGCATCTCGATTTTCAATTCCCAAATCATAAGTATGGAGCTCTACATCCAAAAATGGAAAAATAAGTTTCTCTTTGATTAGATCCCATATAATCCTAAAGGATAATCAAATAAAATAAAACTTTCAGTTGGAAATTTAACATGCAGATATAAAATTTTTAATCATTAGCATTAAAATATTAATTAATCAACTAAGTTTATTTTAAATATTGTAAAATCTAATTTTTAAATTGAAATATTCTAATAGTGAAATATCAAATGCATGAAATACTTAAATATGTGTCAGACATTTTTCTTAATATATATCATTTTTTTTCACTATATAAAATTTTTCAAATGCTTCAAATATAATTTTGAGTTTTCAAATTCAAAGTTGTTATTCAGATAAAGAAATTTCAAATTCAGCTTAGAAGAGCATTTAATATTAATGTTTGAAAGCACATAAAAAGATATAATCAAATAGGAAAATTTCTTTTGAGATAAATGTCTGCAAAAAGAGAGAAAAAAATTTTTTTAATGGAAATAAATATTTTATTTACCTGGTCATCTCATCTCCAAGAATATCAACAACAGGTCCACCTAAAAACATCAAATATTAAAATTATAGCAAATATGTAGCAATAATTACTTTGCAGCAGAAAGTGCATGAATATATATGCATACCTGTATTTATGAAGAAAATAAAGGTAGTTTAATAATAATAATAAAGAATTAATTTTAAGTCTATTTAAACAAAAAAAATTTTAAATATGCTGATTAAGGTAAACTTTATATGTCACAATTTCGGCTTAGACTAAGAAAGAACTTTACGACATGAAACAATACAAAACATATTATTAATAAGGAATTAAATAAAGTACTTATCACCATTTAAGATAATAAAATATAAAATAATTTTTGGACACTTCTAAAAATTAATTTGAAATATTTGTAAATATTAACTATCTATAAAATTACAACATTTATTTATGACACAGGATAGAAACAAATAAAAAAAAGGCCTTACACTGTATTTTAGACATATTTTTTTTATAAAATTAATTTGCAGAAATTTTCAAATAGAGTTTGATTTTGGAAAGAAAATCGCAGTTCAATTGGATAAGGCACCCTACCACTTATTAGTACACGCGTCAAAAAATATTTGATGCCTTATTTCCTTATATGTTTTTTCTTTTTTCCTTTTATTTGAACTTTATTGCTCAACAGTCAGGACCGGTTGAGAATGAGGTGAGATCAGATGATGAGATAGAGACGAGACGAACCTTCCCCTCCGACCAATCAAATTCTTTCGAAAACAAGGGCAGAGTTAATATAATAATACGGTTATAGTTGAGTGTACCATACAGCAATTTAGTAATCTGCAAAATTCTGAAGAAACTCATATACTTTTAAAGGTGAAATAGTTTTATTTTTTCTCAGAAATCAAATTACAGTTTCTTTGTTAGTTTTTGATATCGGAAATGCGGCACGAATATAAAAAATGATGTCATATTAATATCTATTTCTGTTACAATAACTTTTTTTTATGAAGCTCTCTATCTTTGAATACTAAATAAATAGTAATAAGCAGTAGAGTTGCAGAAATTTACTATTTCGAAACAACAGTAATTAAGTCTTGAAAGTATAGCCATAATGGACTAACATATCCCAGTTTCATTTATTTCGTTAGCTTTAGTGGCAATCTAAAATTTTGTTTTGATTGGACTAGGTTTTTGGGTAGAGTTAACCGGAGGACGTATTGGAGGATCAAGCTAGGTTCCAATTAGTGCCTGTAGACGGCGCCAGCAGTCTACGGCCATCTATAGACGCTAACAAGAACTATCCCAATTGCAGGATTAGCTATAACAGGGGTTATAAGATTTGGCAAATAAGCACATTTGTGGCGAATTATACCAATCTTTTTCATTTCCTATTACGCGATTTTGTTTTTTATTTTATTCCGCCAAAACTTGGAATCGTCAAACTGATTCGTTTCTTTTACTCTTTCTGACACTTCACTCGTTTCTTTTACACTCTTTCAGAAATTCATCTGATAATTTTTTTATTTTAAATTGATTTTGATGTAAATAAATTCTTTATTATTATTAAAATGTATTTATTTATTAAGAATTTTTTAAGTCATTTGTTAAAAATTATTATTTATTAAATAACTTATTGAAAATATAAATGTATCTATTTATTATTTATTTTATTATTGTATAATTATTTTTCATTTGAAAGAAAACGTCTCCAACAGTCGATAATAATAGAAATATTTTCATGCGAAATTTGAATAAATAAATGCTTTTATGTTATTGCGATTCGAAATAACATTTGGCTGCAAGGACTCTCCATATAATATATATATAAATTTTTTACTAAATACAAATTTTTTTTTTAATAAAGGAGAACGTGCGCGTGTGTATGCAGAGAAGAATAAATTTGTAGGAAAGTGTAATGTTTGGTAGAGCAATTTTTTAATTTTTATTATTTAAAAACAGCGAAAAAATTTGAAGTTTTTCTGCAATAACTTTCGAAAATGTTTCCAAATTAAAAAAAGATTTTAATTCATCTTTAAAATAAAAGTATATTTAGACATATATCTTTTTAATTATAAAATCTTATAATATTCTTTATTTTAACAAATTTTTAAATTTTGATTTTCAGCAATATTGTAAATGAAAGACAAATCATTTTCATTTTTCAATCAAAGCTGAATGATTTTTCTTTGTTAAAAAATATGAGATAAAATTATTCATACTTTTAATATAATAAAATTTATAGGCTGGCATGCTATCAATAAATTGCATCTTTCGAGGCAGGTTGTTGGACTTAGAGCTTCCAAATTTGGCTGGCAATTAGCTATTTCTTAAATAGTAATATTAAGAAATCTTATTTCAAAAATTAAATTAAAATTTTAATAAAAAATTAACAAAATTCCAGCATTTTCTTTATAACTTCGAAATATATCATTGACCAAAAACATTTTAAATTTTAAAAAAATTAATTTTTCAGTTATCTTTTTTTTTTTTTTTAATTCCATTCAATATTTTTCTTCTTTGATCTTAGTATTTTTCAAAATACTTTTAAACGTATTTTTCAAAAATATTTTTCATTGGTTTAGTAAACTATACTTCTATATGAGCACATTGCAGTGATATTCAATACAATTTTATGCGCATATTATTGTCATTTTAATTTTTTAAAGATAATATAAAACTAAACAGCTAAAATCTACAATCTTGGCTTTCTATAATATTTTGGATGAAGATTCAAATCTACTTTATTATTTTCATTTTTATTATTTATTTTTTATTTATTTTATTTCATTTATTTTAGGTTAACATAAAATTAAAAATTAGATATAACTGGATTATCATCATTTTTTTTCCTAATAAAATACAGTTGATTTTTTTATTTGACCAGCTTTTTATGGCTTTTTTCTATCATTTAATAAAAAGCAATTTTAAAAATTAACTTTCTATTAGTTTTAATATATTTACTTCTTAGGTCAATCATTAAATAAGTCCTCTATCAACTGCAAGATAATTCTTTTCGAAGGTTATGTTAATTATTTATATATTATAGTTTGCTTAAAACAGTAATTCACATAAAAAACTAAGAATTAAAAAAGAATTAAACTAAAATTAAGTATTAAAAAAAATTCTCATAAACAGTATTTTTTATAATAATTTACAATTATATGTAACTTGTTATTTTTTGCAATTCATGCATTAATTTAACTAAAATTAAATTTATTGCAAATACTTTAATTGACATAATTAAAGTAATACTAAATGAATGATGGACAGACCAGCTGGTCACCGAAAGCAGCTGGTACATCCCTAATTATTTCGATTTCGTTTCCAAAGTATACATCTAGCAATAATCATCCTTATAATGTAAATGTGTTTTCAATGTGAAACAAAACCGTCTACTTATATCATTGGGGAACGCGGTGTTAATTTTTAAATAGTTAGCTAACATTAGAGCTCATATTTCTTCTTCGGCTCTAGCCATGTCATACATGGAATACCTGCTTAGTTATGCACCGACTCCTCTTAAAATCCAAAATTAATATTTATTGACTGATTCTCTATTTAGCATTTATGTTCAGCTGCCGGGTATGCGCTTATATTGTTATATTAATGTTGAATGTGTAGCATGGACCTTTAATTGTTCTATAAATTTCTACATATCTTTTCTAATCAACTACTATTCCTTGAATAATCTACATTTATTCTCTGAAAATGTAATGAACTTGTTTGTAGATTATTTGATGAAAATAAGCTGGAATGCATAAACCCCTTCAAACCCATAATGGGATTTATGATATTTGATTTTATCAAGTAAATTCTTCCAATCAGACTTCAAATCTTAAGAAATAAAAAATTCAATTAAATATTCATCAAAAACTATTGTTATGACTATTGTTATCAATAGAAGGATATTGGAAAACCTATCAGGAAAAATGATAGAAAAAAACCATGAAGGAGCCCGAAGTGGAGCAGTTCTCTTAGTTTTCGGAAAGGGGACATCCTACAATGGCAAATTTTCAGGCATTGTGTTTTAATTTTGTTCAGTTAAATCCTATTATTCCTTCCAGTGATTAATACATTAATCTTATCCGGTATCAATAACATCATGTAATTGATCTTGACCATTTGTTATCTGCTAGGAGAGAACAGATTAAGGAAATAAATGTCTTTGACGGTAGATCAAAAAGATCCTTATATTTTCTATAGACTACTTATATTCTCTTTTCAAGTTTATCACAGAAATTATACAAAAAATAAATATTAAGGTGATTCGAACCTTTAATTCGAAATATCGTAGTATAATAATATTTTAGGTTTCATTTTAATCTATCTTTATATTGTTCTTTTTCCTTAATTACAACAGCAATAAAGTAAATAAAAATGGTGTTTAATATCGACAATATCAAACACATTCCTGAGTATAAGACCAAGAATTAAGCAGGATCGGTCTTTAGTCGATTGCTTCCAATTGGGCGACGTTCATAAGGTCTCTTTCATATTTCCTGCATACAGGGTTAATTTTTCTTCCGCCTTGCCATGGACCTTAACAAACATAAAAGAATCCTAGTAGTCTTTTTACGAAGGGTATTGTATGTTCGTAACATAAAATTTACAGTTAGTTTGTCTATTTAGTAGGGGAAAAAGGGGGGGGGGGCACGAGAAGGGTATTGGGACCAGACATTTCCGTACGAGTCAAACGTCCAATAAATCATTCTTAGCTCATTGAAAAAAGGGGCTAGGGAGTGATTAGTCTTTGCTAAAAACGCATAAGCCTGGTGGCAAGAATGTTTAGTGAGAAAATGTATTGGTATTTTGACTAAATTTTGATATTTAAACATAAGGAAAAAGCTTCTGTCTGTTTGTACATGTGCTGACTTTACAAACCAGCCTTTTTGACATGTATCAATCAAATTTGGCAAATATTTAGTTTGGTGGGTAAAAATGTGCTTTTCAGAGTGATAAATTTTTTTTTTAATTAATTAAAAATTAAGCGAAATATTGGGTTTTATTCGGGATAACTTTTTAAAAGTTTACAGTAGAAAAATAGTTTTTATAGCATTATAAAATTAAAAAATATATATATATCCTTTTAATGATACCAAATTTGTTTATCATACAATTTTTCTTACAATATTTAATAAATTTTTTGAAATATATTTTAAACGTATTTTGCAACAATATATATTTCACTGTTGAAAAAAAAAGCTCAAAGCCGTTTTCAATGTTACTACTAATTTTGTATCAGCTTTTTTTTCCCTTTTTTTTTTTTTTCTGTTTCAATTATTGTTACCAGTTTTTTGTCTATCATTGTTTCTATCTTTTTTTAGAATTTACAATTTAGAAGAATTCGGAAAGTTAAAACTCTTTAGCAACGGAAATTATTAACTTCTAGTCCACTTAACATGCTATCTACTAATGGATCTGTGGCGAAACTTTTCATGAGCAGAAAATAAAAATTTCAAGGCATTTCTTCTTTAAAAAATAATTAGCATTTTATGCATTGGATTCTGGTTCATTATAAAAGTGATGTTTTCTATAAAATTTGAATAAAGGATTTTTTAAATAAAAGCCTTTTAACTAGGAAATGTGAATTTATGAAATTATTATTCTGCTCTGAATTTATTCAAAAACAAGATATTTGTTCTTAATTCGAATTCTCCTGTAATCCTGAAAGGTTATTTTTAAGAATTTTATTTTAACTTTTGCGAGCTCAAATGCTCACAAAAATAAGTTTTTTTTTTTTTTTTTTTTTTTTTTTTGTTTAATTTTTAAAACTTTTTTCCATTATGGTAGATATGGATATTCTATCAACATTTTTATTTATTAATCACCATTTTAACAAGACACATTTATCCATATGTCATTAATGGGAACATTTGGAATAATATAGTTTTTTTCGTGAAATAATTTGCAGAAGGGGGGAAAAATCCCATTCCGATTTCTTTTTTGAATGAAAATATGATAGTTGAATGCTTTGTGAGGAAATTGAAAAATGCCTTTGGAAATAAAATAAAATTAAAAATAAAAATAAAACCATGAAAATTTTGAATTTCTGGCTTGTGATAAACAGATAAAACGCATTTCAAATTTATATATTCATTTACGGATTCTCTTGACAGTTTCAGTTTCTTTAGCATCTGTAGAAAGAAAGTTTTCCAACTTGAAATTAATTACGATCATTAAATCATTAATTATAAAACATACGATCATTAAATCATTAATTATAAAACTTACGATCATTAATTCAGCAAGGACGCTTAAATTGTTGGGCAGTTATATCGATTGGATCTGAAATCAGCCGGATTTCAGATTTATATAAAAAGTTCGCAAAAAGAAATAAAAACAAGAAAAATTGCTCCCTAATAATAAACGACAATAATGATCTATGAATTTTCAATTATTTTTTATGTAAGTCCTAAAAATTATTTATTTTTGACAATGTTCTTGCATTTCAATTTTCTTTTTGTACCAAATAAAGAATTTTCATAAATCTTTGTTAAGTCACTGAAATAAATAGTATGGTGACCTATTTACTTATTACAAATAGTATACAAATTTTTGTCCATTTGTTGGCTAGCTTATGTGCATTCATGAATTAAAAATTAAAGCATATGTTTTAAAGTATATATAAATTTACGAGTATGTTTGGTTTATTAATCAGTGTGAAAAACACGTTTTAATCATTTTCTATTTAGCGTTAATTTCTATTTGTGATTTCCATTCTATTGCTGAGTTATATCTATAGCAACATTTTATTTAATACTAGTCACCGAATAACTGGCTAGCCAACGTTAATGGCCGCTAAAATTTTCAATTAAATACTTTACGTAACTGGGTCTTAATAGCTTCTTAAGCAAATTATTAATAAGCTTCAAATTTTGATAGATAGTCTATAATAAATATTATATTAGAAGACTTCTATGATTCTATTCATTTTACTATGCATTTTTCTTATTTTCTGCCAACGCCACTAACCATTTGGATGCGTTTTGATATTTTTAGTCTTAACAATACAATCTAATTTCTAACCTAGAGCAAAACAAAAATTGGCATTTTTCTTCATATTAAAAATATTTTAAATGTAAATTTTTCAGGTTTTTTTTTTTTTTTTTTTTTTTTTTTTTTTTTGCAGAATTAGATAATTATATTGCTTACTTTCCTGAGATCAGCTTTGCCAGTCATAATTTTTTTAAAGGACAGAATAATAATTTGCACAATAAAACGAAAACTGAAATTTTTTTTGGCAAATTTAATAATAACTTTGGTGTCCATCAAGAATTCTTATGCTTTTGTATAATTATTCTTGATACGCTTAATATTTGCTCAGAATTCTTAAGATTTTTGCTGGAAAATGTGCCTAAAATATTTTTAGAAAATTGATTAAATATGAAAAAAATATTTATACTGCAAAAAATTACAATCATTGGAAATTTTTTTTTCTGAATATATAAAAATAACATTTATACTGTAATATTTTATCGAGGGGAAAAAACATCAAGAACTTGCTTAATTTTTAATTAATTAAAATTCTATATGAAATTTTAAAAAATTGCTCCGAAGTGCACATTTTATCCGTCCAACATAGTAAGTGCGTACTAAGTTTGATACCTATATGTCTTACGGTTTGATTAATAGAGCGTCAACACCCAGATATACAGACGCGCAAACACATATTCATCTTTATTATTAGTAGAGATCGCTCTACTAATAATACGCTTTATTATTAGTAGATAATGCATTTCATGTTTGTAAAGATGAAGTTTTGTTATGGAATTTTTATTCACCCTCTCAAGTGACACAGTTCAAAATTGCACTACACGTTTGTATTCTCTATGTATTATACTTAATTTTGCTAGAAATTAACTTGTCAATTTACTTAATTTTTAATTTCACATGAGTAGTGTCATCCGGTACTGAATATGAGAAAAAAAAACAATTTATTTTTAAATTACATAATGCATATAATCTGCACTAATTATAAAGATAAATTTGTGTGTGTTTGTATTGGTACTGTACAGGGAAAATCGTTTGATCTATAACAACCAAATTTTGCACATATATTCAGTGCGGAAATTTGAAATTTCGGTGGGATTTTTTGAATTTTTAGTTAATTAAAATTTGTGAAATTTTGGTGTTTTTGCAATGATTTCTGAAAATATTATAGCAGAAAAACAATTTGTACAGCATCTTAAAATTCAAAACATTATCTTTTTAATGATGAAAAAATTTTTGCCATATAATTTTTTTTTATTTTTTAAAAGTTTTTAAGTTTATTTTACAACATTGTATTTTATTACTGAAGAGAAACTGAAACCATTTACATTGTTGCTCCTAATACCTCAAATTAGCCTTTTCCTACTGATATGACCAAGATATGAAGGTTTGGTTTATTTTCCCATGTTGAGTTGACTTCAATATGGGGCATGCTTTTAATAATTTTTCTATATATATTTTGTTATATTATATTAAAAAAAAAGTTCGCCCTTTTGTGACCAAAACTGAGTGAATTATGACAATTTGAATGTCACTGTTTTATAAAAACGCGGAACTCCATTGACTGCCTCGAAGATACAAAATCAGTGCCCTGAGTTTCCCCAAGATTGATCAATCTAAAATAATTACATTTTTGATTGTCCTAAAATAAGGATATTCAAGGCTTTATAACTCGGTCAGAATTGCCGCAAAGATGGAAACGTTAGATGGTCAAGATTATTTTACTGAATAGGATTCCTAGGTCTGAAAGATCGTATAAAATTTAGACTTCATAATCGTTTACAGAATTACTTTTTTAATTGAAATAAAATAAAATATTACGTCATTTAAATCTTTTAGAAAGCAAAATTAAAAATAAAATTTTATGACGAGGCCAAAGAAAATATTATTAAATTATGTTTTTATTTAATTCATAAAATATGTAAATATTCTGTAATACAAATTAGATATTAATTCTGAACTCATATATTTTTTAAAGACGTTTTTGGTTTTTAAAAAATGTATTTATTAAAGTTTTATCAATTACGGCTTCAATTTCAAGTTTTCATTTTACGGGAGCTCATAGAAAATTAGAGAAAGGCATCGAAGAACGATCAGAATAAGGAAAGGCTTCTATAATAGTATCGGTGATATGTTTATAAAAATTTGAAGCTTAAAAACATTTTGCTTGAAAATCTATTAAGAGAGAAAGTTACATAAAATATTTAATTGAAAAGCAAATGTTAATTCTAGGCAAACCAGCTAGTTGCCAAAGGGGAATAGTAACAATGATTTAAAAATTTTAAAAAAATCAATTAAAATTTTTTTAAATCTACTTTTAATTCACTAATTAGAATATCTTTTAAAAAGTGGTTTTTTTTTTTTTTACAAAAGTTATTTTATATAACTGGTAAAAATTGTCTAGAAATAAGTATTATAGAAAATAGTTTCAGATTGGGCCTCGCGTTTTCTAAGACCAACCCTGTAACAAAGGTACTAGAAAGTATTATTATAAAATATTCTTTAAAATATTTAATTAAAATATGAAAAGAAATTACACAGAAATAAAATTGATATCACTGAATAATTAATATTTTGAATTTTAAAATGGCATAAGAATGATTTCTATGCAACAATACGCTCCGAAGGAAGGAATGAGGTTTGTTTTCCGGCGTATGCTCCTGAACGGAAGGGTTAAAACGTCAATAAATTTTTGAAGAAAAAAACCTATTTGCAATTTTAAAAACTTTTCTTAGTGAACATTTATTATTCAAATTACGAACCAACTTTCGGTCGAACGGTCTAGCCTTCAGAAATCTTGAATATGTTTTTGCCTTATAAATGTTCTAACTTAATTCAGAGACAACATCCAATCTATAAATTTAATCATGTTAAAATTTTTGTAAATAATGCAACATCCTTTTCAGAAAAATTAGACATATCAACCGAATGAAAAATTGAGCCCAATAAAAAAAAATAATAAATAAAAATCGATATTTTAACTTGAATTTATTTTTGCAAACGATTGCCTTTATTTGAGAAGCTACTTTTAAGAGATTTCTTTCTTTGATGAATACAATACCAAACAAGAAAGGGGAAAATATAAAACTCATGTTATTAAAATTTTTTGGTTAAAAATCTTCATCATTAAGCAGATTAATAAAAATAATAAAAATTTTGCTATATGCTGCCTTCCAAATAGCTCTTCTCGGTCCTTTTTAATGAATATTAAATCAACAGAATAACGTTAGAGTAAGATGCTGATACCCGTTCGTAATTTCAGTCTTACTGAAGAATAATATAATTATTAATGTGTTTATCTATATGTTAACATGAGTTACAAGACAGACTGCCGCCCCAAAGCTTAACATTCAGCAAACGTGATTTAGAGGATAAAAATGTGTACTTTTAGGCAATTTATCAAAATTTACAACTATAATTTTAATTAATCTCTCTCTCTCTCTCTCTCTCTATATATATATATATATATATATATTTATACATACTATATATTGAAATAAAACTCATTCGACATGGTTGTATAAAAAATGGTTTTGTCCATTATTGCTATCAAAACATTAACTATATTAAAATGCAGCTCAAAACAGCGAACTCAAAAACTGACTAAAATACATCGATAAAAAAGTATTAAATAAGAAATAAATCGTAATAATGATTCCAATATTCTTTATCAAGTGTTTGTAATATTTATATGCTACAAGAGAAAAATGGATTCAGTTTAATCACCTTTACTTAAAAATCATCCGTTCAAAATGGATATTCACAGACCAATGCGAATGTCAAATACTTTGTTATATCATTTGTGTAAACAAATAACTGTAGGTTTAATTATTCCTTAATTTGTCTTTTTTTAATTCAATAAAAATTTATTCATTTGCCTTCATAAAATGGAGGCATTTGTTTGAAGGAAATTAGATCATGAGTTCAATGAATTTTCCCATCTCCAGGCATGGGTTAAAGTGTAATTATCAAGTTTCTCGTGGGAAAAGTGTTGATTATCCCATAAAAAAGAATCATTATCCATCAATCACTCACATTATAAGAATGAGAAATATGCATTCCCTACAGCTTTTCTAACTGTTTACCAAGTTTTCTCTAAAAGGTAGTTAAATTCCGTTAATCCTACAACTTTAGCACATATGATACTAGATAAGAGCGCATCTGCTTACCACCACCACCCGGTGGTTTTGTTGCCGTAAGCAAATTGGGGTAGCTTTTCAAAAGCAGCAGAGATAGATAAGTAGATGGAAGTGGAAAAATCAATTACAGAACTGTCATAAGTATCTATTTTTCTTTCTTTATGCTCATAAAAGCATCGGTTACTGCGCTATCTAAGAAATACTTTTCTGGAAATAAGCTTTCTTTGAGAAACTACATTTAAGCAATTTTATTTTGATGATTAAAATGCTAAAGAAAAAAGAGAAAAATATCAAAATAATGTTTATTAAAATTAATTGATAAAAAAAAAACCCTTCACTTTTAAATAGAATAGTAGATGAATAAAAATTTTACAAGATGCTGCATTCCGGTGGATATCAAATCAAAGAATAACATTAGGTCAATATACAGATATGCAATTGTAATTTCAATCTTACTGAAGAAATATATAGTTGTTCATATATTTATCTATACTTTAAAATGAACTATAAGACAGTCTGCCGACTCCAGAAACTGAAAATCTATCAAACATGCTTTAAAAGATGAAAGCGTGTGCTTTGATGCAATGCATCAAAATTTCCAGTTATAATTTTAACTAAACAAAATGTTGATGTTTTCCTCTTATAATTCCCAAATATATTATTGTACAAAAATGATACTAACACCATTTTCCAAACTTAATATCAAAATCCTTTTATTGATATCAATTTCATTATCATACAATTGTCTTTTTAATATAAATAAACTAAAAAATATTTTAGAATGTATTTCTACAATAATTTTTATTATTGTAATAAAATTCATTTCATTCCCAAGACTATCAAAATTTAACTAATCAAGTAAAGATGAATTTGTTCTTTTGTCATTAATTTAAACTTGTTTTTTCTGTCACTCAACATTACGCGTTTGTTTGTATGCAATATAGTGATTATATAAAAAAAAAGTATGACATCAATAATATTATTTGATAACAATAATCTTTGAAAAAAAATGGAATATTATGTTTGCAGTAGTAGCTGAAAAATCTACAAACGAGGTAAACAATTCCTTATGACATCTTGAAACAACACAATTTCTCGTACCCTTCAAGATATTTTATTTGTTTAATAAAAATGCTGAGCTAAATTAACACAGCCATATTCGAAATTTTGTTAAAATACCATTTTATCATTCAGATTTAGTATTTAAAACTTCAAAAAATACATTTGGAAATCATGAAATTTTCTTCTGAAGCATTAACCAAAGTTTCTTTTATTCGCAAAATAATTATTTTTCTTCAAAAGTAAAATTTTCTTTTAGTGCGAGTTGATTAGTGATGGCATTCAGGTATCTAATTTTAAGGATAAATATCCACAATGGTTATTTATTTTTCAATTAATTTTATTCATATAAAAAAAAACTGTATGATCTTATATGCTAATGTTATAAAGAGGCAGAAAAAGTATAAAGATAAAAGAGAGAAAGGGAGGGAAGCATATAATTTTTTTTATTTCATAAAATTTTTAAAAAATTAATAAAAAAAACAAAGAATAAAAATCATACATTTAACATACTTAATTTAAATTCTTTTTAGTTACAATGAATAATAATGAGGTAGACGATTTTTTAAAAAATAATTTTAACTAAATAAAAAAGAAAGATTTTTAATTTTTTTTATTTAAAATGATATTGGAAACAAAAGTGAGAGATACTGTTTACAGTTTTTTTCCTTCCAATTTTCAGGCTGTGGTTTAAGCATTAATAAGAATCATGTTTTAGAGGTAGAATTTGCATTTTGAGAGGAGTTGCATAGATTATCAGCTTTGATACAATATCTTGAGAATATATTATATCATATATTCCAATTGTAAATGATTGTGCTTTCTCTTTGTTCATTAAGTTTTTTTTTTTCCTGTCTTCTCTTTAGAAGTTCCCAATTATATGATACATATCCAAGTTCAACTACTCTTTCATATGCTAAAAGATTTCTTTTTTCTTCTTTTGTGAATACAATGGCCCAGGAAGTTCTTTCAGTTGCATTTAATATGTACAAAACTACTTTGATTTTTAAAATACTGGTTTCATACAAACTCCTTCATCAAAACAATGATCAGAACATATTTTGTGATCCTTCTGATATTATTCATTCTCTGTCCATCCTTTTTTCTGTAATGAATAAAATCTGTCTTCAGTTGATTGCCATCTATTTTCTTTTATTGATCCAATTGATATATGTAAGTTAAACCACTCAGACAGTTTTAACCTACTTGTGTCAGTAGTTTAAAATTTTTACTGAAGGTGAATTGAATCAATACTAAATTATTTTTGGAAATTAGCCTTTCTTTACGTTTTTGTAATGGGGACAATGGAAGTTGATTTAAAGTCTCCAAGTGACTAAAGTCATATTCTCCAAGTTATTAAATTCCTATTGAACAAATGAATTTGCAGATAATTTGATTCAGAGATTATGATTATTTTTAATATTGATTCTAAATTGTAAATTATTTTTTTTCAATTTAACATAAACAGTGTTAAAATTCATTATTCCATTGTAATTATTCATTACTTTAAAACAAAAAAAATTATTTTCCCAAAACATTTTTTTTCTCTATCCTCATAGAAATTGTCTTTTTTAATAATTTAGTCAAAACCTTAATTCTAAAAGAGAAAGTAGGTATATAAACTATATAAGTTTTAAGGATTTTCATCATCCTTTATAATTTTTTTTACACAATATCTCAGAACTATTCATCACTTGGTATTTATCGACTCATTTGAATCAGTTAAAACAATATTAGTATAGCATTTTTTAAGGTGGTGTAAATGTTTATTTTGTTAATGGTTTGGTTAACTAATATACATTTGTATATTACAATAATGAATGCTTGTGAAGCAAATAATTTTTATTTCATGAATTATTATTGAAAATCAAAATGAGAAGAAATTAAGCTTCAAAAACTAAGAAAAAGTAAAATTTCTTGAGAAAATGTAAGTGTTGAATAAAATATGACTTAAATATTATGCAAAAATTAACAAATGACATTTTACAATTTAATTGAAAATTCTATTGACTAATTTAGAATACACTAATATTTTTATATTAAATTAAAAATAATTTTTATTTTTTGAAATTAAAATTTACATTCCAAATTTTCTTTAAAAGTTTTAACTTCTGTGCATTATTATAAAAGTAGAAAATTCAACATTTAGAACAAATTTATACACGATATTAGAATTTTTAATACAAATTTTCTTTTAAAATATTATTACACCAATCGTATAATTAGAAATAATTGATTCTATTACCTTTTCAAATTTAGTTTGGGTACTTTCAATCAAAATTCTGATTTTTAGCATTAAAAGAATTAAATTGCTGTATGCATAAATAAATGGATTAAGCATTTATGAAAAAATTTAATAAATTAGAATAAGAAGTATATGTATTGAAAAAGTACTTTTTAAAATCATGTAATATTAATCAGCTTATGCATATAATTTTTAATTCAATATAAATCTTATTTTAACAAAACAAAAATGAGTTTTTATTAAATAGAAAATATTGAATATTTTGATGATTCCTTTGTGGATTTTTGGTTATCATACTTTCTTAGCAGAGAATAAGCCATATTTTATCAAAAACTTAGCTAAAATTTTATATATATATATATCTTTACAATGCATATTTTTACAAGTATGAATTATTCAATTAGAAAACAAATTTTATAGAGTTCATCATGCACATTATCAACATTAAAAAAAAAAAAAAAAGAATGGACAAAACTGCAAGAGATTACAGATTTTTATTATTGCAATTTTTAGACCACAAAATATAAATGCTTTATTGCTACTATAAATACTAGCAAATAACAAAATCAAAGCATGCCTGCAGTTATAAAAAATGTTTTAAATGTTCTATAACACTAATTTATTACTTAATTAGGTAAATATATATATAATTTTTTTAAAGCATCATTTAAAAAAATTTTTAGCTAATTTTTAAAAAACATTTAGCTTTGTACAACAACAAACAAACAAAATATGGGCATTAAAATTAATAGTATAAAAAAACTAAAATACTTTCCAATGAATACAGTCAAAATTGCAAGAAATAAAATTAAAACTACATCGAATTTGTATTCCGAATAAAGCATCATTTTTAGCTTCCATTAAGAATTTAAATGAAATTTGTAAGTTCATTCCATTACTTTGTGAAAACTTTAAATTTCATTTAACAAACCAATAGAAGATAGAATTTAATTATGAGTTAACATATTAGTTTCTTGCCATTTAATTAATTATAAATAGAAGGCACCTGTAGAAAATTCAGCTTTCCCAAGTTCCCAGCCACAGTCAACATTAATTTCTAGTCAAAAATTAGATTCATAAAACTTAATTATGAGCAAAAATAAATATATTATAACACGGTATTATTCTTTTATTAAAAAAGATCGTGCATAAATAAGGTCTGCCTTCATCATGGATCCAACCGACATTCGTCCACACTCCACCCTATACATTCCAAAAATGGGCTACATTCTTGGCGGGTAAATAAATTTTCAAATTTTGGCGAAAAAAGCTTTTCCGTAAGCAACCATACATCGAATCCCCCATTTCCATCACTACCGGAATGAAATCCGTCCTCCAGTGCTGCTTCCCCCACTTCTCCCCCCCTTTCAACTTCAAATGGGGGGTTCAAGCGTCCTCCGGTTAACGAGTCTCTAGGTTTTTATTTTGTGTTGTTAGTGGATTTGTCCCTTAATTTATATTGCAAATAAATCATAACTTTATTTGCATCATTATATTATTTTTTCGATTAAAAATGTCATCTGGAGATTCAGCAGCTTCTGCAACGAGAAGGAAGGTTTTATTTGCTGCTGTAAGTTCTGCTTGCTACGAAGCTGGCTTTACAACTGCAGAGAGAACATGTTTGGAAACTTTGACTGAAATGTTACAGAGCTGTATGTATAACTTTATTTAAAATGAAGATTTTTATTTATTCTTATTTTTTATCGTAAAATCAATTCCCCAAGATTACATGTAAGTTGCTATCGCTTTAAGATATATGTTTAAGTTCGGAGGGAATTTTTTGAAAAAACAAATATTTTTATGTTTATGATGTTTTTTTATTAATGTGAGAATAAAAGAATGAATAATGGGGATGTCATTTAAACATATACGTAATTTTTGAAGAAAATGCATATTTTGATGAAAATTTTATTACAAAAATTAGGATAGTTCTAAAGAAAAATTTTAACAGTTTTTCATTTTTCTTTGTAGCATATCTTAAAGTATAACTAACTATTATATAAGACTTATATTCAAAAATAAAAAAAAAATGTGTAATATAAGAAATTACCTATGAAAGTTTGGAATTTTATTCAACAATATATAAACAACCATATTTCAAAATTTATTAAACAATTATAAATTCACTTCTAGAGCATTCAACATCAAATCCATTGTTCATTTCATTCTGCATAATATAGTGAGCACTAATTATAAATTTCAGTAAGGTATCTTTAGTTTTTTTTGAGATATGACGATACTCATACAGTAGAATTATGAAAAATTCGTTCTTCGCTACTTATAAATAAGCATCATTTACATGCCAATAGTTTGCTATCATTTGGCTATAAAGACAAAATAATCACTTGGAAACAAAAACATGCCTATTTTCTAAATCTGTAAAAAAAAAAAAAAAAAAAAAACCTTTGTTTTCATCTAAATTTATGTTTTCAACCTAGTTGTATACCTTAAGAGCCAGAAGCATTCGTAAGAAAATGTTAAATCTCTGCTAAATATACGTTTAATGTATATTAATGTAATCATTGACAAAAGCAATAGTTTATATTTAACAGTTTTATAAATATATATATATATATATATTCATATAAACATGAAATGCTTCAAAAATGTTTTATCAAATGGTTCTGTAGCTGATTGACACTTATGAGTATTTTATTTACTTTAAGCTTCTTACTTTGAGTTTTCCTATCTATCAAAAATTATTTATTGCATATTGATTATTAGAAGCCATTGTTTCAGTAAACCCTAGAGTTCAAACATTTCTAATAAGTTTAAAATTATTTACATATACATAATGATTTAAATTTTCACTATTGTTTTTTTTTTAGCTCTGATTATAATAAGCATATTTTAATTAGGTGCAGAAAAATGATTGGTAAAAGTGTAGCTTAGTGTGCCCCTTGCTGTGGTCGCTAATAAAGATGGTGGACAAAATAAGCAAACACTTCTGTGAAATAGTTACCATTTTCTGCATTAAAATTGTGACCTTTCATGATAAGTACTGTTTTATCTGAGATTTTTTTTTAAACCTTTGGGATCACTATTGCTGCTTATCTTAAAAATTTTAAAATAAAGAAGTTTTTCAAACCGGTTGCACCGGTTTTCTAAATTAAAAAAAAAAGACATCGTACAGCTTTGCTAGCAGCGGGAACCTAGTAGCTTCACTAGCACATTGAACATAAGTACTGTGTGGATAACAGGAACAGTACATAACTAAAAGAAAAGAAAGAATGGAGGTTGAAGCAATGGAAACATTCTTCCATACAAAATTTCAAACAAGCATTCTTTTTCCAACTTCATCAACTAGTAAAAAAAAACATATATTCCACTCTTCCTTCATCCATTCTGCAGGTTCGAAATACTTCCTGCCATCCCATTCACCCGACAACCATACTTGCACAATTACCGACATAACAAATTATCAAGAGAAGCGTCAGCATAAAAAGAATTACGAGAACTGCAAGGAATTCCATTGCAAAAGATTTTTAAAGTAAGAATTCAGACAATTTCTTAAAGTGCATTCTGGCAGTTAAAAATTGCAAAAGAATGTTTTCTGTTCTTATTCATATTAAAAATAAAATTGGAATGTCTTAGTAGTAGTAATTTTTTAAAAATTATAATACAGAACTAAATAAAATCTTTAATAGATATTTTTTTATTATTTTTAATTTAACATTTTTCATAAAATAGTTTTAGTTCATGTACAACCCAACCATTGTAAAAAGTAGTAAACAAAACAGTGTAGTGAAAAGCTTATAAGTCAGTTAACAGCTACGCTACATGAGCAATTGCTTTTGTATTGTGGTCATGTTGCTTGGCTGCGAACTACAAAGTCCCAGGTTCTATCCTCGCCCGGTTCAATTCGCAACATTGGTGACCTCGGATGATAAACCTTCAACTTTCGTACAGCTGTTGTGGCACCATCTACCCATAGCAAACCAAAGTCATCATTCTCATTTGACGCAGCAACAGCAACCACTCACCTACACACTCTCGCCATAACGCTTGGTACTACTCAAATGGGTACAGGCTCATTAGAATCAACAGCTAAATAATACATCACCACTGAACAGACATATCATTCATCTCACCTCCGACTCACTGGAGGTAGAGTTTGTAGTGAAAAGCTTATAAGTCAGTAAATAGCTACGCTACCCGAGCAATGGTTTTATACTGTGGTCATGTTACTTTGCTGCGAACCACATGGTCCCAGGTTCTATACTCACTCATAACAATTCGCCACAACAGCATTAGGGTTGCTAGAAGATTGTTTTATTGGGTTGCCATATTGGTGAGAAACTCAGGGCACACTAAACTACACTTCAGCGAAATGATTTTTCTAATACATTAAAATAATAATCACTAATTTGAATTTTTTTTATTATGTTATTAACTTCTTAAATATTCTGTTTTTGAAATTTAGTGACACATTTTTTAAATTGAATCATATTTCAGATATTATAATTTTTCAGTTTTGTTTATACAGTTCTGTGCATAAATAATTTTATACATATATGGATTATGTTCATTTTATACTAAGAGTAATTATTCCTTTTGTTGTGGTTTATATATTTGTATCTGGTGTTTTCATTAATTTTCTTTGAAAAGTTGGATTTGATTATTCTGTTTAAAAGTTATGCCATGCTATTTATTTTAATATCCTATTTGAAAGCAACACAAGGGTTTTTTGGGATGTTCCTCATAATTCTGAACCTCAGTGAGGACAAGGGTGATAAGCTAAGCTGGCACTCTGTTCTCTTAGCTTCTGCATAATACCAATTAGAGAATGTTGTCTCACTATGTGGGATTTAACGTGCAAGTCTATTTACACAGTGGACCTTTGATAAGATCATGTTTCAAACCTGTAGCCTGTTGCATCTTGAAGCTAAAACCTTACCAGGAAGCTACTATTACCCTGCAATGCTACATTAAGCATAATTATTATGATCATTTTTATGCTATCTACACAGTAATTATGTTTGAAATGACATGATTTTAATAGCGATGTATTTTATTCATGGGGCATTTATGTATGTCTTTTTAAGTTTAATTTAAGTAATTTTGGAGTAATTTTTTTGGGTTTGGGTCTTAAGTTTAATTAAACTTTTTGGAGTCGTTTTGAAGTCTAATTGAAAGTAACTATTGAAATGAAATGTTTAATTGCTTTTATTGCCTTCCATTTCATGTATATATAGCAGATCTTCTGAGATGGGGGTGGTCAAAATCCCAGAGGAGGAAAGGTGATGTCCCAGAATAGTGAACAGGAAAAGGGTTCTTTTTGAAATTAGTACATGCATGTAAAAGAAATTTTTACATAAATAAATATCTAAAAAAGTTTTTTTTTTTTTTTTTTTTTTTTTTTTTGCTAAGTTTGCTAAATACAATTATTTTCCTTTTTATCTGAATTAGATTTCCCCTTTTCCCAGCACTATTTTTAAATGCGATTATGATAAGTAATGAAAGTAATTTTCATTGAATTTATAATTTTGCACATGTTACTTTTTCTTATTATTTAATATAGTTGCCATTGCCCTGGAAGAGCATTTAGTGTTGACACTGGCTGTGTATTCCTTTAATAACTTTCCACATATCAAAAATATAAATTCTGTTTCTTTTCTTATTTCAGCGTTTATTGCAGAAATATATTATTTAATCATGTATATATGCTTTAATATTCTGTGAACGTGACAGGAAGTTCAATTTAAAATTACTTCTGATGAATTTACAAATGAGTGCAGTAAAAATCAGCATGAGTGGTCTCTTCAAAATTTTCTTGCATACTCTCTTATAAAAGTGTTTTCTCCTTATTTCCCCTCACCCCAATAATAAATTTTGTGTGAATTTAGTATTTTTAATTAATCTATCATGTGGTCCTTTTCAAATTTTTTTGGTGATTAATTCCTGTTATGTAATTAATAGCATTTGGAAATTGAATTTATTAAATGTTTAGGCATGTTTTTCCAAACCAACTGAAAACAAAATTTGAAACAGAACTACAATTGTAGTCACAAAATCACAACCAAATTTGATATTTCAATCATTGTATTTTTAAATTATGTTTACATGATTCTGAAGCTATAGATCGATAGACATTCAACTCCTTGCTGGGTTTGCTACAAAATTTGATAGGTAACTATAATAAAGATTTTAAATCTGTCTACTGAATTTTATCTTTCTTGCTCTCTTCATTTTGTATTTATCTTCAGTTATATTTGAACAGCCAGACTTCCTCTAAATAGGTTTTGCACAAAATTTGATAAAAATCTATAAATTTGGCAAAAAGATCATATACAAATTTCTTTCATCTTGTTCACGGTGTTTTTGAATTATCTTTGTCATGGACAGACGTTTTCCAAACATGTGATTTTCGAACTCGGAGACGTCTAAAGTATGGTCATTCATCAAAATCTCTAGTTCAAATTTTATGACGATTGCAATAATTTCTGTTTACTTTGTATACAAGAAAGTAAAAATAATTAAAATCCAGAATTTTTTTCATTATTTGTTATGTATAAATGTATGATATTGTAGGGAGATATATTTAGAGAGATTTTAGCCATTCCTTTTAGTATTTGTATTTTTTATTGAATTTCCATGATATTAAGAATAAAATGTAAAATGGGGTTAAATTTTTTAAAGTAATATAGGACTATTTTGAGATTAATTACATTCATATAATTAGCAAGTGCCATTTTTAGAAAAAGCGTGTCAGATTAGCAGTTATACTTTTTATCACTTTGAACAAGGATATTCATAGCTAGAAATATATAAGAGAAGAAATTACCAATTCATTATTTTAAAAGTGTCTAATTAATCTCCACAGTGTCTTCATTGTTTGAAAGTATGAATAAAAAGCCATTACTAAACATTCCTTAAATTTTAATTTTGAAATAAAATTTCATAAAACACAAACCAAATAAAAACTTTAAAAATTAACATTTTTCAAAATATTTTTTAAAAAAAGAATATTAACATTTTAAAATAAGTAATAATTCTTTAAGATAGAAATTTTTTTAAATATTAAGAATTTGCTGATTTTTTGCATTAAATATTTCTTTAATAGCAAGCGTGCAATTCTTTTAAAATTTACTCACTTATTTTTAAAAAAAATAACTGTAGTATAAATTTGCAAAATTCTGAAGATATTTATGTTTTTCTTCAATTTCTATTTCACTTTGTATGTGTCATATTATTGGTACTGTTGATTTTAAAAAAAATAAAACATTGAATTATAACTTGCTTGAAAAGGCAATGAAAAGCTATCAGAAATTACTTGCTTAATATTGATGCCCCCCCCCTTTTTTTTTTCAAAAATTATTTTGCATTGCACATTGATTTCCTTTTTTCAGACTTGATATAGTTGATGTGAAAAAGATTTATCACACATATAAACATTAAAGCTTATAATTCAGTTATTTGATAAAA
The DNA here is from genome assembly GCF_947563725.1 of Argiope bruennichi. Taxonomy (NCBI): domain Eukaryota; kingdom Metazoa; phylum Arthropoda; class Arachnida; order Araneae; family Araneidae; genus Argiope; species Argiope bruennichi. The sequence continues at coordinate 69,398,454 of NC_079151.1, forward strand.
TTCTGTAACATTTTCTTGAAACAATATATGAATTTAGTTCAAGTGTGTTTTAAATTTGATAATTAAACAAATTAATAACATTTGAAAAATGTCTCGATTATTATTCCATAAATAAACTAATGATAGATTGCAATGTTATTGAATAGGAAACATTTTTTTTACCAAGAACTGTTCTTTTTCATATCAGTTTTATTTAGTATGAAACATGCACACACATGCACGCACACACACACACACGCACGCACACACACACCAACTTCAATTGGAGATTTTCTGAAACTATTACTGTATTCTTCAAGTATACTTTATATTTTTAATTGTAACTAATGGTTTTTATGTTTTACATCTCAAAAATTTCTACTTTACTGTATGATGAAATTATTATTACTTTACAGAAAACAATTAATCTAAAGAGTGCCCTCAAATGTCTCTAAGAAATCCATGTTAGGTATAAAATAGCTTGTATTTCTTATCATAGCAGAAAGGATCAATTTTGAAAATATATTTTAAAGTTTATCTATCATCTTTTCCGAGTTAATATAGGATTACTTATTTACAAAAATAATCAAAAAATTCTTTATTTTTCTTTCTGAAGTGCTATTACTTGATTATTGGTTGATAAAGAAAGAAAAGTAATGAAGAGAAATAAAGAAAAAGTTCCAGTAATGCTTAATAGATAGGCAATTGCATGTCTTAAAAGTAAAAAAAAAAAAAAAAAAAGAGTAATAAAAAGAAATATAAACAAATAGAAACGTAATCAAAAAGAATATAGTTGGGGAAGTGGTAGAAAATTGGGGGGGGGGATTGAAACAAAGAAATTGGTAGAATGTAATGTAATGTAAAGATAGAGTACTTAGCTCTACAACTAATTATGTGCCTTTTCATTATTTATAAGCATTTCAGTGCGCTCATTAACTGGACAATTTTGTGCTGAAAACAAGACAAGAAACAGTTATAAGCATTCTTTCAATTTGGATTAAGACTTTGTAAATTATGTAAGTTTTCTTAATCAAAACATATCACATCCTTTTCAATAAAAGCTCATCTTCATTTATAACTTTTATTGCATAAGATCATCTTAATTGCAGTAAGGAAATGTCAATAAAAATGAGGGAAAAAATAATTTTACAAAATTGCAGGAGATATTTCTGAAATAAGTCTCAACGAATAACTGCATATTAATTAATATACTATAAATCTCTGACTAAGCGTCGATTTGCTCTCATTGTAAAGAATATATTTTTTTCAGAACTAAATGCCTAAATACAGCTGAGGTTTTTTAAAGGTCAGTTTTTTCAAACTTTATGAATTATGTTATTAACTTTCAAATAGTATGGCAGAAATATTTTTTTTTCTTTTAAAGTTTAAAAATTTATTTATTTAATCCATGCTTTAATTATTTTGAAATTTTTGTTTTACTATATAACTAAAAAATTTTTTAAAATGCATTATGAAATATATTTTGTAATAATGTTTTCTTTCAAATAAAATTGTGGAATATATTTTCATTGTTTCAACTTTTTCAATCACTTTTTTTTCTAGGTATTTAATTTTTGTAAATCAAAAGTTAGTAACTGTATATTTTACCAGTTTGAGAAGGCTAGAAAAATACAAATAATATAAACAACCCAAAATTAGAACATATTTATAACATAGCCATAAATTGGAATATATTTCTGTTTTATTAATACAGATTGTATTACTTTATTTGACATTAAGTTTTTATTTAGTATGTTTCAACATAAAATTTAATTGATTTAGGAAAATATAAACATTTATCTTATTTAAACTTTTAATTTTTCAAAATAGTTCTAAATTTGAATTTGGGAATTTTGCTGCATTTTGAGAGTACTCGAAAAGCTTATATATATATTTTTTTATTTTCAAATCTGCAATCTTTGCCAATTTAGCCCTCATATTACTTTTTTGGTCATTTTCTCAAAAATTGTAATTATTGTAATCTGAGATAATTTAGCATTTTTTAAAAATTTGATTCTTAAACAAACAAACAAACAAAAAAATGTTTATAAAGATATTTAATAGATGCCAACTAAAACCTGTTTTAGATTAAATGGCTGTAAGTGAGCTGTCAATTTGTTGTTTATTATCAGATTGAGTAAATTTTAAAAAGTTATTCTTATGAAGAGTAAGTCTTTGGACAGTGAAAAGATAGCAATAGTAGAAATCATCTGCAAAATTTACTTATTCTGTCATTAAAAAGAAGGATCGAGAAATAATTCCATTTAGAAAACATTATGGTAAGATGAAATCTAGTTGCAAAAATTCAATTTTGTTTAATCGTGAAAAAGAGAGAGAAGGGATTAGGCTGTAGAACAGTTCTAGCTGGAGGATTAGCTATTTATATATTTATAAATTAGATTGAAAATGTCCACGAATGAAACATCTATCTCTATGTATAAAATGCTAATGTACGTGGCACAGAAATCGAGCTTATTACTAATTGTCAAATGGCAACAGTCACATATAAATAAAATATCATACAAATTTCAGACTGCTCTATTAATTGGAACATTTTTATAGCTGTACTGATTTAAATGCTGCGGAATTTCAAAATATTATTAGATGTATTCTGGAAATAATTCCTCATGTTACGATTTGGTAAAAGTTTATTATTAAGTGCCTCTTGATTTTTTGGCATTTTTTTTTTTTTTTTTTTTTGATGCCAAGACCCAAATTGGTAACCCAACATTAACGTCAATGAAAACAAAACATTATGGAAACCAGAAGTGCTTCATCGCTAAATTTGTCGCCAATCTAAGGGGCACCCAAATCTACACTAGAACCCACCATTCTGACATTCAATCAGAGAAAAAAAATTATAAAAATTAAAAAAAAAAAAAAATTAAAAAAAAAGTTCTTTCAAGTACAAAAATGGGTTTAATGCTGCCAGATATGTAATCGTAATAAGACTTCAGATTAGTGTATGGAAAAAACTCTCTAAAAGTCTGCAATTCCTGGGTGTATACCAGAAATATTAATAAACGGCTTTTAAAGTTGCAATGAAACGCACCATGTTTATATTTGGTGAGAAATAACAGTTTTGTCGCCCATATATTAATCGTAACTCTAGTTGTAATTGTTAAGACTTGCCTACGGAAATTGATGCTCATGTCTTTCAAAACAATTATCTAATAAAAATGCTTTTTGTAATATCTTAAAACTAAAAAAATTATCTTTTTTTATTTAATTTTAATTCAATTTCATATACTATCTGAAACCACATTTTTAAATGCTATGATGGGACTCAAACTTTATCATATTCAAAGCATATGCTTCACCTGTCATTAATCCATAGTAGGATTTCCATTTCCGCTTTTATTTCGTAGTAATAAAAATGGATAATTTCTAATTTGCAGTAGACTATGTTGTTCATGTGCTTTAGTAATATCCAATTACTAGGTGAAATATTTTTTAAAGAAATACGTCCCATATTAATAATTAACATCTTAAATCCCAATTTGGTGAACAAACTGGTCACCAAAGGCGGCTAGTGTTGGTAAAACATTTAAAAGCTTTGAAATTTTCTAACACTAATTTCTTGGCTCTAATTTCTTTATAAATAAGAGTTTCAGCATTAAAATTTTATGGGCATAAAAACATATATAAAAATGTATAGTTTTATAGGTATGCAAAGATATTTATCTTATTTAATTATTATGGTCATTGAAGGAATTCTGGATTATTTGTTATAATATGACCCATATACTATTAGATACCACAAAGAAAAAACAAATTTCTTTTTATATTTTTTGAAATTTTTTTAATCATATATTTATTAAGGATATGTTATGTAAATAATACATTGCATTTTTTGATTGAAAAAATTCCATTGAACAAAATTAGAAAATACTGCAATTTCTCTTTCTTTTTTTTTCCGTGTGTGTTTGTGTACATGTTATCATCAAACAGTTAAACTTTATAGTTTTTCCAGAGGCGAAAACAGAAAAGGAAAATGTATATTTATTTTTAAATCAAGTAAAAAAATTTGAAATGTTTTAAGACTTTTTTTTTTTCGCTTTTTAAATGTATTTAAAAGAGAAAAAATTGTTTATAAATGTACTTGGAAAGGAATAAGAATTCATTTTTAAGACTCAATATCTCTTTGTAAGACAGAGTTGTACATGCGAAATCTTTTATGAGATACGAGACAATAAGAAGTAGGGAAATTAATATATTTTTATCAAAGGAAATGAACTGATTTTCAGTAAACATAAATAAATGAGGATGGATTTTCATGTAAATCTTTTCTTGCATTATATCGTACAAATTGTATTTTGAAGTGTTTTCTTATTATTAAAGATGTAGCTTTAAAATTCAACTCTCTGCAAAGGATTTTTTTCAATGAAATAAAATACTTTAAATGAAACTGTGACTTTTTGTCTTTTATTGTGTTTATGGAAGAGATACAGCCATTCATATCTCTTATGAGGAAGCAGTCCTTTCCTTAGAAATATACAGAATTATTTATGAAGTTTCATTAAAGAAATTTGGAATCATTATTTTCTAGTTATGTCTATGAAATTAAATTATAATATGTAAAATAAATGTGTTATATTTAGTATTCTATTTCATATTAATATTATGAATGAAATAAAATTTGATCGACCTTGAATTAAGCGAGATTTTTCTTTGTGCTAACACTGTATATTAAAATCCTTTTTGATTAATGAATTCTATGAAAATTATTTTTTTAAAATTTGTTGAAGAATATAAAATAGCCACAGATACCACTTACATATAAATCATTTTTATAGTTTAAAGAAGAAGAAAAAATCTACTTTTAAATAGATGTTTCAGAGTTAATTATTCATATCAACGTTATGCTGTCTTCATTAACGATTTTAGTAACATATTGACAGTAATGTTATATATGCGCTAAAAGTTTTATGAAAACATGTGTGCGTTTTATGAAACAATTTTGTGCGTTTAATTGGCACTATTATATTATTTAATTACAATATTCAAAAAAATGTTTGAAAATTCTTTTGCCCGTGCTGCCATCTACAGTTCTTTAACTATATAAAAGCTAAACTAAAATTTTTCTAATTAAAAATTATTATTATTATTATTTACTTTCGTATGGCTCGATATTTGCATCTTCTTTTTAAAATCTTATTGTCTTATTTCTGTGTACGTAAGCAAAGATGCAATAAAAACAGTAGTGAAAATTATTTCCGTTTTATTATTCATGATTATACAGTCTATTTATAAGATAGCAATGGAAGCAACTCTCAAAGGATTATTTATAAAACAGTATTTTTGACACCTTTATTCTCCTCTCCTGTCTTATAATTTTAAATCTTTAATGCAATTTAATTTATAGTTGAGTAATATGGATGTAGTAAATAAAATATTAATTATACCGTAACAATTTTTAAGGAATGGAATAAAATTCAATTAATATTCTGATTTAAAAAAATATTTTACGTGTGTTTGTAAGCCGCATAAGTGAAACTGAAATGTAGTTCGTTAACAAATCCTGTTTCTTTCTTATCGTAGCGTAGCAGTTAAAACACTCCTCAACTTTTACTAAAATATATTTGTTATTTTATAAAATTCATATTTTTGGTTTAAATTATACAATGCTTAATCTTTATTTATTTATTTATAAAAAATTAATATCTTTTTTTAAAGAACAAAATGTTATTATGAATTTTTAACTGATATTAACATTATGATTTAAAGACTATTTATTTACACGAGCTAGAATTTTAGAACTTATTACCAGTAATTTTGATTTTCTTTAAAATAACTTTCTTTTCACACACATTAATTTTTTAACACTTTCACATTTTAGACTAAATTTTCACTTACCTCATGCATAATATTCAACGATTTCTTAGGATCTTGGGAAAATGGAGCACTTGTTATGTCTTGGCAATCGATAAAACTTGATGAAATCTCTTTTTGTATTTTAGCATCTCTATTATCCGTGAACTTTCTTTATTTTTTTTATATTCCTTTGTCTTTGTATGATCTTTAATTTGTAATCCAAATTGTATATGCAAGATATTTTGTTTCATTTTGCACATTTTTTAATTGACTATTAAATATTTTACTTTATAAACGTTTTAGTTTAGCACAGCGTATTCGTCTGATAAAATATATAAATGATTATTTTGAACATATGTTTGCGGTGGACCGCACGAAATAGCAATAGTGGAGAAATGTTCGAGCGCGGAAGCTTTCATCGTAAACTCAATCCCTAATTATGTCAAGTGCACTGCTACTTTCATCGTTCTGCCATCTGTTGACAAAAATATGAATTTTTTGTTTATTTTTGTTATATTTATCGCAATGTGTGCTTCTTTCTCACTCTTTCCAAGATTTAAAGACTTCCTTTAGCTTTTATTGTTTCAGAATTTATTATTATTAAATGGCGAATGTTTGCAAAATTTATTTAGATTGATTTTGATAGATTATAACTTAATATTAACCGTTAGAAAATTCAAATTCTAGTTACTTACAAATATTTGATATCGGCTTCATCCTATTTTATATGAAATCAGTTAATTTTTTTCTATCAAAAAATCTTGTTAGTAGAAATAATTTTCTTCTACTTGTAAATTATCATTTTAAATTCGAAAATACTAGAAATTCATTTTCTTTGATACCAGATTAATTTTAAATTTAAAAACATCGATTTTAATTCAGAATTGTGGCAAAAAAAAAAAAAAAAATCTTTTAAATATTTCACTGTTTGTAAAGTGCGTCTTAAAATTTTTCTGACCCTCTGTCGGCCGATATTCAATAGTTTAATTTGGAGGCTGAATTTATACTTCTAAGCAAACCATTTTCCTTGTTAATCTTTTCATTAAATCCAGTTTTGTAATATTGAGAATGTGCATGGAACTAATTAATTCCAATAATCAATTCTTTTAATCCTCTTTTATTGTTTTAAAATTCAAAGTTTCTTATCTTAAAAATGTTAGAAATATATCGCTTCTAATTTTGAAAAAAAAATGATAGAAATTCAATCTTTTATGCGGTTACTTAAATTGAATTGAATTAGTTATATTTTTGATTAATATTCAAAGAACGTAGTTACAAAAGTGTTCTTGTTATAAGTTTAAAATATATGTGCATATCTCAAGGGTAGTTAATAGTATTTTCTTTGTAAATGCTGGAAAAAAAATTTCGAATTTTATTTTTTAAAAGTTTTTAGAGAAAATTTATAATTTTATCTTTATTTCTTTTAAAAGCAATATCCTCTATAAAGAAAGATAATTAAATAGTTAAAGTCTTTAGTTACTTCTAAATATTTTTGATTACTTTTATTCGAGTGTGCTATTGAATTCTTTTTCTTATATAGATGGCAGCACGGTAAAAAGAAATCATAGTTTGAATATTTTAATTTAAAGGCGCTAGGGTTGAACTGCAAATTAATACTCAAAAATACCAATTTCCTGAATTATTTGGAAATCTTTTAAAAACAATTTCCTCGAAAATTGTTATTCGTAAGGACAATCGACCATTGGTGACCTATCTAGATTTCATAAGTTTTTATATGGGTGGGGGAGGATATTGAATATGGGCCGGGGGTGGAGGTTGATTTTCGTATTGTTTTAAATATATATTTCAGCAGTTTTCTTGTCTATCTTTCTCTATTATAAATGTATGCTGGCATTTTGAAAGCATATCTAAACATTGAGTCTTCAACTAGAGAAAAAGAAAAATGTTGAAATTGTTACAGTTATAAAGATTGGGGATTACAGCGTAATTTTTTTCGTAATTGAAAATGTATTGTGAAGTTGTGTTTTGGATATTACTCTTGAAAATAGTTATTCATGTGGTACATTGGTGACTTATCCAGATCGCTATCATATGAGGGAGGGGCAGAGTGGAATCGGAACAGTGGTTTGGGTTGGGATGCTAAGTCTTTTTTTAATATTATTATTATTTTAAATATATATTTCAGTATTTCTCTATTATGAATTTATGCTAGTATTTTATTTATTTATGCATATTGTTTCAATATTATTAACGCAAAACTTTTAATTTCTAATATTGAATTTTAGATGTAATGAAACATTAGTAACTTTTTATACCTCCGAATACATTAGCGAATATTTTATTGATTTATTGCAGTAATTCTCCTTACATGAGTCCAAGTTATTTTTTTTAATTGATGCTTTAGAATGGAACACCTAGTTAATTCTTTAGTTCTTTCTTTAATTTTTTAATTTTTTGTAGACCTTGGGAAAAATTTAGTTGTGTTTATAATTTAAACAGTCCCTCTTTGATATGATGTGGAATTTCAATAAATGGATATTATTGAGGAGGCAATTTTCAAAATTGCCAAGTTTGTTCCTATCAACTTGTGTATACCTTCGAATTAGACAGTTATGAAACAAAGCTAATCTGATGAATAATTTTGTATTATTGGAAATCTTTATCATAGTTAAGAAAATTAAATTGTGAACGTCAAATATCAAGCAGAAATTTATTATTACTCACAAATTTATATTTATTACGTGGCATTTTTTAAAAATCTTGTTGAAAATTAATTGCAATTCATAAATCTTCGAAGAAAATTATCTAAAAGTAATGCATACATTTTGTTTTAGATTCATTTATTTTAAGAAGATATTAAAGCTATATGTTATTTTATAATATTTATTACTTTCGTAGTGAATAGAAGGCTTCGTAATTGGAGCTTGTGGTTTATATCATAATGAAATCTTGTATAGAAATAATCAGTTTTATCTAAGCGCCATTTCGCTTGATCTTTAATGAAGCTTTAACGTTCAAATTTCATTGATAGGCAATCATAAACAAATTGTAGGAATGAAATATGACGTAAACTCAGAATGCTTGATTCCGATTGGAAATATTGTTTTTCGAATGAAACAGTTCTTCTCTTCTGATTGGTGTTGTCATGGTACCGGCCTTTCGCGCCGGTGAGCAGAAAGAAACCACCTGCGCCTCTGAAGGTTGATGATAAAAGGGGTTGTTTCAGTAATGCACACTAAAATTTTTGCGTGAGCGGCGCTGTCGTCATGGCATTGCTCTGACCTTGTGGGGACGCTCCAGAATTGAAAAGGTTCTTTTTTCCTGAGCGCCTGGCCCCGTTTCTGGAAAGCGACAACCTTGAGTGGTCGCTCTTACTTCCCAATAAAGCATATCTCTGGCCTTGTCCCACATCGACCGTTCCATATAGGAGATTTCTGACATCTATTTGCCCTCTGGAACGACGGAGACTGCCCTTCAGGGGAAGGGAGTACACAAACAGTGGGCGTAAATCATAACATTTGCGCAATTTCAGTTCCCTATGACGCGCTCACTTTTGTTTGGATACTGTAGAAAAACACCGGTGCCTTACCGTGTACGGGCATTTAGCTTTGCAATCGATTATTTTTCTGTTGCGTCAGTAGTGTAATTTTTGTGTACAAGCATTTGTGTGTATTTTTTTCCTTACAGTGGTTAAATGCTTGCTTTTGACATAAGAAAGAAATAAATGAAATTTTTTTTATGCAGTGGTCTTAGTGTACGGAAACAATTTTGCACACACGCATTAATTTTTGAAGCACTGTTCAAAAGTATTTTCAATTTAAACCCAAAGACATGTGAGAAATATCAGTTCTTTATAACCAATTTTCGAGTAAGAAAATTGGGATTCATTGGTTTCTGTTAGACAGTGTTGGACATTTTATTTGTTTATATTTATATTTGTTATACTCGTTAATGTTGCTCATATTTATTTCTTATTATTTGTACCTTGGTGAGTAGAGGATTTCCGATTAGACATATAAGGCAACTGGGCCGTGGAAAAGGAGCGAAAAAGTGGCATGTTGATGAAAAGCTTGTTATTTCTCTTGTTTCCAAATAAATTCATTTGGAATTCTATGAATTCTAGAATATAGGCTGATATTAATACTGCCTCAAGCATGATTGGTATCTGTTTCCTTACATTCATTTTAACAAAAGTAGTATCTGTAAACACTGAGGATTTGCTTGAATAATATTGTGTTCAAACGTGGATGTCGGGCTGTCATGATGTGTAATTCATAAATAATAACTTGCACGTTTTTCACTGAGTTCTTAATATAAAATCAATTAACCTAAAATTATTAATAAGATATGTTAAAAATATATTGAAATGTCTAATTTAATTGACCAATTTGTGTAATTAGGCAGAGTGCCTAGCTCTGCAAAGTGATCAATATGAAGAGTAAAGAACTAACTTACGTGGCATCCTCTTAACCATGGTCTTAAACTGAGTGATCCATTCCGAAAACTTATTTTAACTCGAAAATGGAATAAGATAAATCTGCTAGTTACTGTTGTAAATCAAATTGTGGGAATAATTGTGGGAAATCGTGTTATAGAAAATACGTTCAAAATAATTCAGAAGATACACTGAGCAAATGAACACTTGATAATAGAATGCATATGCGATTACATATATTCCTGTTAAATCTATGGATTCTGGATGGCCTGGTACTAACTATTTCATCTTTGGGGCCCGAAGATTTCAACATCCATATCTATTGTACCAACAATAAGTTAAGTACATAGCTTGTGTTCAATTTTACCTCGAAGGGCTGCCGCTCTTCCGTCGGTGTAGCTTGGAAGTTTGAATGGGGATGATTCAGGTGTTATACTGATCCATTAAACTGTCTTCTTCCCTTTATTAGTTAATATATTTTATATATTTAACGGAAGTTTTAGAGAAAATTTTTGAAATTTATTGTAGTGTATTTTCTGCAAACCAAGACTTCAGTGTAGTTACTTTGCTCTTTACATTTGTATTGGATTTTTAAAATTTGCTTTTTAGAGCATCATTCCTTAACTAGAAAATAAAGAAGAGGAGAAATCTATGTCTATTGTCCCCCCTCTTGTGTTTGAAATGGCAATTAAAGTGTTTAAAATAATTGAACGCTAACTTTCTTCTTTTTCTTTTATCAATATTGTTTCGTTGGCTAATTTTGTTTTCGAAAATGTTGAACCTCCATTCTCCCTTTTTTATTATCAAACTGGGAAAGAATTCAAGAATCTCGTATATTGTGTTTTCATGTTTTTGATCCCGCACTTAAAACAAATATTTGCTTAGCTATCTATTTGGAAAACGCCGATCTTAATTATTAACTTTTTATTGTGCTCTATTTAAAGAAAAAAAAAATAATGCATTGATGCACAAAATAATAAAACCTTTTATTTTAAATCCACTTTTTTAATAAATCCTGAAGTTCATTTTTTTATTTTCTATCTTTTAATGTATAATTTTTATGTTAATATTATGGTTTATTTAGATTCTCTTAAATTCACAGTTAGGGGACATTCCGAATGTGGAATCGAAATTTTATTGCATGAATCGATTTACTGATAGTCAAGTTCCAGAAGTATTAAAGTACTGTGTTATTTAAAACTCTTCATCAAAAAATAATTGAAAAATCGATTACAAAATTCTAACTTTAGAAACATGAGGAAAAGTCAAATGAAATAAAAGTATTTTTAAAAAGACATCATCGTAATGAGCATTTATGCTTTCATCTTAGCACTCACTTATTTTCAAACTAAATTTCTTTTATTCTTGCCCCAAAATAAAGAAAGAAGGGGGGAGGGGAAAGATCCGAGACATTCTAAGCATAATAGTATCGTCCTGGTGAAGTAAACTCATTACGTCAAAGGTACCTGTAGTTATCGAGGACGGAAAGGCCTCGATTTCAAGGATGGCGTACAGGTAAGGACGCTCTTGCCTTTTATTGTTCGTGAAAAGATAGCAGGAATTTCCGTTAGTGAGGAGACCTTGCAGTATCCTTCAATGTCGACCTCCCCTGCGTTACCTGTTAGTGTTGCATTTTCGGAGAAAGTATTGATATTCGATTGCACGCGTCCGTTAATATCAAGTTCTACGGAGGCCGCCGCGTGTTCCTCAATTATAGTTTTTATTATTATTATTATTTTATTTTGTCGACAACGCTGCCTCGACTAATTTAATGTCATTCTTATGTGTGTAATAAATAATATAAATGTATATAATAATAATAATAAATAATATAAATGTGATATATAAATTTATTTTCGGAAACGGCTCAAACGATTTGAATCAAATTTTATATTAGGTACGGTTTTGCTTTTTTAAATTTATCTTTATAGGTGTCTTTCTCGAAAAAACGCAATTTTACACACACACAAAAGAAGAAAAAACTTTCTTTTTTATAACTAACTATTAGAATAAGTATTTCAACTTCTGCTTCGAAGTGTGGTCTGTGTAATTTAGTGGTCAGAGAAACATGAATGACGCGTGTGTTGCGAGTCCTCGGTTAAAATCGAGTTTTTTGCTTTGATTCTTTTTTTTTTTACTTATGTATTTGTATTTAATATTTTTGCTTTCTAAGTTTATCTATTTAGGTGTCTTTCCCGGGACACCTGCTGTGGCGTGGTGTGGAGAGGGGGGTGCCATCTCAGGTGTCGTTCTTGTCATCTGACCGAGGTTCAAAATTACGAGGTCCGTCCCAAAATAGCCTTAGTGTTGCTTCAAAACGGGACGTTAATATAACTAAACCAAACCAAACTTCCCGGACCCCCCCCCCCAAAAAAAACGGGATTTTTAGACATAAATTTAATTTATATATATATATATATATATATAACTATTAGAGCCTTTTTCTATCAACTCTTATGTTGTCAATGTCATATAACACCATCTCGAAGCCGATTTCACCATGGTAAAACTGAATGTTAATTCAAAAATATAATTATATATAAATTGTAAAATGAATACTGTAATATAGTAGATTGTTTCGAATAACATGTTAAATAAAGTACATTCATGATTCTTTTTTTATTTATTTAAATGACAAGTTCATATGTAGGTAAGGTTGAAAAATATTCACGTGTAATCAGTGTGTGATTCGTATCTAAATATTTTCTCCGAAAAAACACGATTTTACAATAATAATAATAAATAAAAAAACGTCGACGCTTAGTCTTCCAGATATTAATTTCAATAATGGGGGGGGATTCCATTTATATCGAAATTTCTAGATGTTAGAAGTGACCCGTTCTTTATATAGAATAATTCTTTATCGTTAACGAAATATTGAGATAGTTAAATCCAGAGGTCACGATTTCGAATCTGGTATTCGATCTCATTTAAGAGCTCTGGTTTCGAAAGCAAAAAAAAAAAAAAAAAAAACTTCTTTCGCATTCGGTTACACATCCTTTGTGTCCATAAGTTCCTTGAACGGTTCCATAGGGTGAAATATTTCGGCCTTGAGAATCATCGTCCGAGTGCAACAACCGCTGTTCATCCATCTGGCCGCGCTGAGGGTCACCGCACCTTGGATCGACCCCTCGTCCTTCGAAAATCCCCACTCTGTCCTCGAACGATACAGAATCGTACTTATTGACCTTCGGTAATCGTCTGCTGACTGTCAGACGACCGTGATGGCCGGTCGCCATGGGTGAGGTCGACTAAGTTCAAACGGGGCCGTAGACCCGGCCATGGGCCCGTCCACAGAATCGAAAGCTTTCGTCATTCATTTGCTCAAGATACCGAGCATTCGCTCTGATACATGCCGTTCAAGTCAACGGCCTTATCTGAAAGAGTGAATCACATATGGAGATGATACGAAAAAGTAGATTGCGGTAAAATAAAAATTATAGAAATAATTGAACAAAGTAAGCATCATGTCATAGAAAACGATTGTAATATTTTTTTTTTATCTATGAACTAAATTAATAGATCTGTATGAATTAAAAAAATGAATATTACTCTGAAATAATGGTTATGTTTCGATAGCTGACTTTGGTGACCGCTTGGTTCTTCGGGATTGATGGCTGCTAAAATTTTAATTGTATCACAAGAAAGAGCAGCAGTGTTTAAAAAAATGGACAGATTCTCAAAATTTAACACCATTGTTTGATTCTGGAGTTAAACCTTAAATGTAATTACAGCAAAATTTTAAAAAATTGTACTAAAACTTACTCAACATGAAAAAACAATAAAAGTAGCAACAGAAAATGTATTTGAGTTTCATTTCAGGAAATATATATTATGTTCTAAAATATACGTAAAATATTTTTTTAATTAATTAAATTGATGTAAAAGTCATTTTGCTACTGTAATATTTTTGGAAGTTATCGCGGAAAAACGCTAAAGTTTCGTTTAATTTTTAATAATTAAAATTCTTACAAAAAATTTTAAAAAATCAATCCGTAGTACGCGTTTTTTTACCCCCTCCCTTCCAAAGTACATATATATCAAGTTTGGTAGCTGTAAGTCAAACGATATGGCTTTGAGGGCCTTAAACTTAGATACATTCATCCTTATTATTATTAGTAACTATTGTAATGATAAAGTGTTTTATTTATATGACGATATGCATGGAAAACTTTGATTATACATCGTTTTTCCCTATTAGTTTCAGACTCATTTTCAATGAGTACGTAATCGGTGGTTATCGTAATCATAATTATAATTTTACTTTTAATTAAAGTTGTTAAGTTTCAATTAGCCCAATAAAAATTTTCACACTCACTTAATTTTATTTTTTTTATTACGATACTGATAATAATTTTCTTTCATTGCTCAAAATTTGCTGGGGAAAATATCGCATTTATTATGAAATATGTTTAAGAAAATATAAAAAAAATGCACTACTGTATTATCATATTCGTTATGTCTTTATTTATATGTGTATATTTAGACTAAAAAAAAATCATATACACAGTGGATTTGAACTCTCCTATCTTTATTTTTAAGCACATGTTCTTATCGTTAATTACTCCACCCCCCCCTCTTCGAAACTATTGCAAGCAAATATTCCTAAGTAATGAATTCCCCCCCCCCTCTTTCTTTTCTCAGTTGTATGCATTGGTTCCTTCTTAATGTGTAATATGTGAATATTCTATCAATAATTTTTTTTAATCGCCATTTTGCTAAAGCATTTTTATCTAAAATCTATTAAAACTTCAAGAACATTTGGTATTACACAGTCAGAAAGAGTAACAGATAGAAAACGAAGATAAATGCATCATCGATTGCATAGTTATAATACAGAATGTAAAATATAACATTTGAATAGCACTCTTCTTGATTCATTATATATGAATTTAATTTTTCTCTAGTTTTTATTATAGGGCTTATAACAGTAATTTTTTTTTGTTGTATAGCTGAACCTATTTTGATATTTGATATTCCGATAATTTAAGTTTTTTTCTACGACCCTTTCCTTCCATTCTATGTATTTTTGACTATTAACTGGACTATGAAATCAAGTCATCTGATTTAAGTGATTTTTATTGTGTTGGAAAATGAAATGATAAAGTAGCCATTTTTATTTCAGTTGGAAAAGATATTATGAATGTGTTGGAAGTTTAGGGTGGACGATGTACTATAAAACATTTGCTCCTAAAATTCTGTTCAAAAATATTGTGATGAATTGGAATAAATCGGATCGAAGGAGAAATATTACGAGTGAGGTTCATTGTAATGTATTTTCTGTATGGATATGTATGGATATTGCCTTCATCTTATTTAGAAATAATTAATTCATTCACAATTATAAGGTGCAAAAAAAAAAGAATAATATATCCCTTTGTTTCATTTAACCTACAAAGTCCTTGGTAAACTATCATTCCGGTTCCGTAAATAAATGTTTCATTGATCCATAAACGAAACTGAATTTTTGACCTAACGGTCTGGCTTCTAACAGAGGGTGACATTTTATGACTCACTTTACTGAACTTTTGGATTTAGTTGCTACGGAAAATAAGCTTTCTAACATGTCTTTTCCGCCCTGGCGTCCTAGTAATCCCTTTTTCGTACCGTTTCATGTCTCCACTTCCCTAACCTGTATCCAGCACCTGCCTCCCGTCGCCCAGTTCCGGAATGGGGGCGACCGCGAGGGTGGCTGTCTCCTCCAACCCTCTTTTTCCTGCCCTACTTAAGCCCGGGATCGAATCCTTTGTCTTCGCAGCACAGTCCTCTCTGACCCCGATCTGTCTGGAACTTCCGTATCTGCCCGGAAGACGCGTGACCTAGTTCATGGTCAGGAGGATCATCGTTTTGTCTTCCTTTCGCTTTCTTTTCTTTCCGTAATGTCTCGTTCAGGTGAATGGGATGAGAGGCGTGGCCATGGATTGGGGGTAATAATCGCTTAGGGAAGAATGAGCTTTGAATAGGCTCCTCCCACATATAGCGAACGAAACTGTAGCAAATTACATATGTTTATTTATTATAATGTTATGTCTATATGGGATGTTTCAGTGGAAATGATCTGTTGGACCACGACCTTCATAATTGGACGCATGCGTTAGATAGAGGAGTCTATTTGTGAAAACAGGGAGGGAGAAGTGCCGGTTGCGAACTCATTTTTTTTTTCTGATATAGACCACAGTTGAAATTCATTTTATGAAACAAGCATATATTCATTTCCTTTTTTTTCTTTCATTTATTTATTTGAATAAAAAAAATCGAATTGAATGAAGCAAACTCAAAAATTGCCATTAGCAGATTTCTTTATTTGTGAACACACATTATGCACGTCATTGTGTTATATTTTCATTTCATTTTATTTTATTAAATTAAATATACTTTAAAGCTAGATTGTAATTTATTTATTTTATTTGCATAAATTTTGCTATTTAGTTTTCTAACGTTTGTCGTTAATATTAAAATGGAGACTTTTCCAATTTTTTTAAAGAACTTATCTACTAATTTTTTAAAAATAGAATTTAATTATATTTTATCTTATTGTTTTAACCGAAAACTTGTATTATATTATAAATTATTGGGTGTCATTTAAGAATAAAATAAAAACGATTCTTAGTATTAAAATTGAGACTTCCTATTTTTTAAAGTCTTGTCTACTGATTTAAAAAAAAAATCCTATTGTTTTTTAAAATCTTATCTAATAAATTTTTAAAAATAATTTTTTCATGTATATTTTATCCACTCTCTGTATCGTTTTAGTGAAAATATTTAACCATCGTTTTTTAGCCGGAAGCATGTATTATAGTATAAATTATTGGATGTCATCTAAGAATAAAATAAAAACGATTCTTATTATTAAAATTGAGACTTTTCCTATTTTTTAAAAACTTTTGTCTACTAATTTTTTTTAAATAATTTTTTTATATATATTTCATCCAATCTTTGTTTCGTTTTAGTGAAAATATTTAATCATTGTTTTAACGGAAGATTTGTATTATAATATAAATTATTAAGTGTCATCTATGAATAAAATAAAAACAAATATTCACCTGTGATATCATCTATAATTCATTAGTGTTCAAAATTAATTTTCATTTATGTACATAGTTTATGTATTAACGTTTCACTAGGCTGCATTTGAATAACAGTTTTTGCTAATGCAAAACTTTGACTTTCATAAATTTTAAAAAGAAAATTTTTCCTTTGACATTTAAAAATTTAAATATTTCTTTAGCATTCAAACTTTTATTTAAATGCAGCTTAATGATTCATAAGTGTCCAAAATTAATTTTTATTTACATACATTCTTTATATATTGACATCTCACCTCGACCAAGGACAATGAATGCTAACGAATTACTTAAATTTTTAATATCAGAGGAAAAATTTTTTTTTAAAGTTTATGAAAGTCAAAATTCTGTATTAGCAAAAACTGTTATTTAAATGTAGTCTAATGAGACTTTTGGTGTTTTGAATGAAGAGAAGATGATGAGACACATTATTGTCAGGATCTCGAAAATTTTATATTCATTTCTAGATTTTTTTTATTACCTATTAATTAATATTATTCAATCATTGTATTGAAAAAATCAATGTTCTGTTTCATGGAAAATGCAGATGATTAATTAAGGGTTAAAGAGCCATCATGCTAATGTGGCGTGGAGCTGGAGAAAGAGACGACTGTTCCCGTTTCAGTCGTATCACCTAACAAAGATTCAAAATTATAGGCCTTACAGTTATATCCCTTATACCCTATACTTCTCTTATAATTTCAAACACTGCAAATTTATTTATAAATTCACTCATGTTGTCTACTTTAGCCATCATGACATTTCTTTACCATTTTTCTGTTTTAACAAATGTCTTGATTGAACATACTAATTAAAAGGCTACAATTATGTTTATGCAATTAAAGCATGCACTGCCATGCCAGGACAGTATATTTTTTTAAAATTGTTACATAGATTAAGTTATTTATAGATGTTATAATTTAATGTAAAAGTTCCATATAGTCTATAAACATTTCTAAGAATTCATTGGGTCTAAATTGAATCACACCACTTTCCCTAAACAGAAACTATTATTTCTAGATACCACAGAAGATAAAAATAGTTACAACTGTCATGTACATCTATTCCATATTTCTACAAAATGCGAAACCAAGTATATTCATTTTCGAGTATTTTTCATACAAAAATTAATAGAAATGATTTTGTTGTATTTTCGAAGAAATTCGTTTTGATATGTAACAAAGTGTCAGTTCTGGGAATCTACGAACTGCCGACGTCAGACATCGCCATCATCAATAACCTTTAAGCCGTAAAAATCATGCACTTAGACTCGCCCGATGAAAATGCGCACGACTCCTCCCTTAAGCATCCCACGCGCGCCAGCTGCTCTTCCGAGATCCCTGGTACAGGATCAACAGGCGTGCTCTTACCCCTTCATCGCCGCGAAGACTCATCCTCGGGTCAGCCCGGGACGAAAAGAGGTCGTTGAGCGCCTTACAAGGTTAGCTCTGACGCGGTCAAGGCCAGTCCCGGCCTCATATTAGGTCGGCGGGACAGTCCATGCGAAATTCTCGGGTGGGTGGAGCAGACAGCACCCTACCTTTTGCCAGGTAGATTCGCCTCGAAGGTGAAAGTTAGCTCCTAGTCGAAGGTCAGAGGAAGCGTTGCCCTAGGGTTACCGGTATGTCGCCAAAGTCGTTTTTATTACTTAATACCCTGACTTTCTACCATCCGTCCTCCCGGTTTCAGAAATGGAATAGTCAGGTTTCTACCCATCTGCCTCATGAGTGGATTAACCCAACAGATTTTAATTAGCAGCAGTGATTTGGCTTATCTTTATTATTATTATTATTACAGCGAAGTGTTGATATAGAAATTTGGAAAAGTTATGAATAACTATGAAGTACTCCCCCCTTCCGTTTAGGAATTATGCTTTATATTAAAATGAAATTTATAAAAAGTGTCTAAAATTTAAAAAATTACTTTAATATTTTTGATTTTTGAAACTATAGTAAAAGGGATTGTGCTAAAATCATTGAAGATAATGTATTTAAAAAAATTAATTCATTCAATATTAAAAAATTAAATAGTATGCTTAAAATTTTTTCTATGAAGCAAAGCAAATAAAAAACGATATTCTTCTATAAGACATATTTTTTTTGTGTGTGGTTATATATATATATAAGAATAAAAAATGTTTTCTGCACTATTGTTTCTTTTCCCTAACTTCTTACACTGAAATCCGTTGTAATTCATAACCAGAAAATCAAAATCCTGATTCCTGAAGTAAATAGTTAACGATCGTTAATTTATAATAATGACAAGGTAATGTTGATAGGCATAATGAACTTGCGATATACATGGTGCACCATTTTAAAATTAAGCTTTCATTGATGCTAATAGTATTCCCATCCATTGTCTTCTCTAATTTAAATAAATTTATGAAAATATTTTTGAAGTATATTTTACTATAATGCTTTTTGTTGCTTTAGTTACTGCATTACACACATGCATTGCGATGAATATTAAATATATTTTTTTATGTGCATGCTATTTCTGCTATGTAATTGAGAGGTAAATTTTAAAATTTATATATATATATATTAAAATTTACCTCTCAATTATATATACTGAAGCCTAAAACATTTTCACGCTACAGTGTATTAAACTAAAATCTCTTGAATTGTTTCCCCTTTACAGGCTTTGCATTTATTTTAATGGAATTTCTGCCAAATCTTCTATATGTCAACTACGAAAAATATTTATTTCAATATGAACTGCGTAAAATGTGTTCAGAATAATCCAGTAACACATATTATCCATATTTCATAGTCTTCTGTTTTCTTAGTTCAATTTCTGTGTGAAACTTAAAAAGGATATAAGTTTATTCAATAAAATATTACATTTATTTCATTGATAAATTATTTCTACTTCGGAAATCAAAATTTTAATTCCCATCAAATTCTCTCATTGCTGATAACGGAATTTTTCCGTTTGGAGCCAAAAAAATTGGCGAAAAAATGCCAATTAAGGCGTTTAGTATCGGCGAGGTTTGTGTATTTGAATTCAAGGGCAAGTGTAGAGTATCCCTCGATGCGATGTGGGTCAGGGATAAAATGGAAAAGGATGACATTGACGTCAGACACGCACCCATAGTAACGCGACAGCTGATACTTATTGCGCGCCCAATGAGTGTAACTCCAACAAATGACGTAGGAGCGGATGGCGCATGCGTATTTCACTTTGGATTGTCGTTGGGCTACAGGTTGGATGCAGTTTTCCCGTTATCCCAACTTTGTAACAAGGCAAGATCAAGTCGTATTCTGTCATAATATAGTCTTAAAGGAATCATGTAAATTATTTTTCCCAGAAAAAGAGAACGGTGCTCTAATTGCTGTAAAAATTTAAACCCGTAGCGGATTATTTAATATCATACGTGTTACATTTATGCGCTAGAAATTGGTGGGAGTGAATTAGTTAAAATCTAACGGGGGGGGGGGAGAAAGCTATTCGATTCTGTTTGTTTTCTAAAGTAAGTGAAAATAAAAATTCATACACATAGAAATTCATTGTAATAAATTTTTTAATTTGTAATATGTACATCAATAAATGTATAATTCGATCATGGAAATGGAGAAACGAAAGGTTGGTGAAAAAGGAGCGAAAGTATATGAAAGTGAAAAGACTGTATTCTTCGAAGCATATTGTAAGAAACTTGAGTGTATAATGCTTACATCATTTCTAATAGAATGATGAAAATGTGTGTATTGGCGCTCTGCAGGCCAAACCGCTTAATGTAGAGATACCAAACTTAGTATATATAAAATATGGAGGGTAAAAATATGTATTTCACTGCATTTTTTTGGAATTTTAATTAATTAATAATTAAACGAAATTTCGGCTTTTTTCCTCGATAGCTTTCGAAATTGTTATTGAACAAAAATAAATTGTACAATATTTCAAAATTTTAAAAAATGACTTTTTAATGATGCTAATTTAATAGCCTTCCAGATTTTTCCTGAATTTTGGCATTTTTTTAAAACATACTTTTTTAACAATAGACTACACCGTTGCTCTGAAATTGAAACCATTTTCATTGCTTCATCAAATAATTAATCGAGTAATTTTTCCTCTATTTTGAAAGCCCCCCTCCCCCCAAAAAAATCTATTTAATATTTATTTAGTTTACAAGACAAATAAAGAAAGTTATATTATCTCAAAATTTAGAAGATAGATGAAACGAATATTTACTTATTTAATACCATTATGGTATTAGGGGACTGTTTCCATTATAAAAGTTTATGTACCCAATAAACAAAGCTTAAGTAAGACAATTAAAATAATATGGCCTTAATGTCAGAAAATTTGATGGATTCATGGATCTGAAGTAATATTTAATCTGAAATCAAATAAGCCAATATTCTCGCGAAGCAACTAATCGCTTCAGGCGGCTGGTAAATAAATATATAATAGATTATTATTCATGCAACTGCTGGAAGTAGAAAAATAAAGTCGATATATATATATATAATATTACCATTGATATATGTATATATATATATATATATATATATATATATATATATATATATATATATATATATATATATATATATATATATAAATGGTTTCGTATATAATGAATATAATAAGTAATTTATTATAAATATAATAATTTCCAATGAATAAACTCGCCATAACGCAAAATGTTGTACTTTTTCCATGACGAATATACTCGTCAAAAACAGTTAACTGGTTAAATTAAATTTTTTTTTTTTTTTTAAATTGCTTTCTTAATGCGAAAATGTAGGTAGGTAAATGTATAAATAAGAAGAAAAGTTTTATATCTTAATTAATTTTTATTCCATTTTATAGAAACGACTATTAAATTTTCAGAATGTTTACTGCAGTATATACTTTATAGACAGAATTGCGGATCCGAGGGTTGAATTAGAGAATTCACATATCCAAGTAATCGTTTATTTTTTAATGAAACATATTTCGTTACTTATAAAATAATTGTGTCAGAAGTCCGCCTATCGTTGCACATAGTTGCATGGAACTGATCTAAAAAAGATGCCGAGTGTTGTGACCTGATGGGTCAGGCGGGCGAAGAAACAGGCGGTCACGGCTGCGGCAGTCGATTGCTGCAAATGCCGCAGCCTCGCACTCTCGACCGGGTTGCTTTTCTCACTTGATGCGGTCACCTGAATAAAGAACAGGATCTTCTGTTCTCTACTGAACCGATTATTTGTCCCCGGAAACAAGTGGCAAAAAATGAGGAAGGGGTTGTCTCACTCCCCTTTTATTGAGTTCACTTTAAAGTGAGATAATTTTAACAGATATATGTGACATTTTTTTATTTTCTCGTATACGTAGTATTAAGAAAATATAGTAATTGCCAAAAAATTTGAACTCGAGATTTTGATGAATCTTTACATTTTAGATCACCCCGAGTTTGAAAAACACATTTTTAGAAAATGTCCGTCTCTTTATCTGTGACAAAGATAACTCAAAAACACTTCGAGCTAGATGGGTGGAATTTGGTATATGATCTTCACATTCAATTTGCAGATATATCAAATTTTGTGTAAAATCTGTTTTGAAGAAATCCGTCTGTCCTGCTGTTTGAATATAAATTAACACGATAATTACAAAATGAAGAGAGCTAGATGGATAAAATTCGGTATACAGATGTAACAGTTATAATGTAGACTCTTGACAAATTTTAAACCAAATACCAACTACGTGTTGACTGTCTGTCGGTCTTCACTTTCAGAAACATATAAACGCGATAATTCAAAAACGCAATGATTTAAATATGTCAAATTTGGTATGGAATTTTGTGACTATAAATGTAATTTTATATCAAATTTTTGTTTCAATCGGACGTGAAAAATGTGTCTAAAACATAAATTAGACTCTTTTGGATATTAGTAACACCTTTCAAGGATTAATCGCCAAGGATAACATGGTAGATTCAATAAAAATGGTTAATTCACGCCAGAAGTTAATATTTCGTAACTATCGTACGCCATTGCCATGTAAGGCGTTCTCTGGCATGACAAGTTTATTCGAGAGTATGCGAGAAAGTTTTAGGGAGACGGCTCCCTCTTGTTTACTTCCTGAAATCCGAAATTTCCGAATTTCTGAAATTTGCTTCCTATCTTTTTACTTTCTTGTATACAAAGTATAGAGAAAATATTGTAATCGTTAAAAAATTCGAACTCTAGATTTTGAACTCATCGGAAAACATATTTTTTGGCATTATGTCTGTATATATGTCTGAATAGAGTTAAAAACGCTTTAACTAGACTGTGGAAATTTACTATAAGGACTCTCGATCAAATTTGTAGGTTTCTCTCAATTCCATTCAGAGGATGCGTGGCTACCTTGTTTCCGAGTACAAGCGAACTCGATAATTTCAAAACGTATTGAACTAAGTAGGTGAAATTTGGTACACAGTTTTAGCGTCTAAAATGTATATTTTTTTAATCAAATTTGTCAAAGGATTTACCGTTTATCGGTCTGTACTATTACATACATGCGTAAATATGACGACTCATAAACGTGATGGCTTAAATCGATGAAATTCGGTATATAATTTTGTGTCTACAAATATAACTAACTCCCTTTTAAATTTTTAGTTTAAGTTTGTCGGAAAAATTTTTCATTTTGCCCTCAAGGTTAGAGGCGAAGTTTAAGTATGCATTATTACAAATGTTAGAGATAGGCAGTTAATAAGAAGATGAAGGAATCAATATATATCTCAAATTCATAAATAGAATATTCACATCACAAATGAAATATCTCTCTATATGGTTTTGAGATGAATGTGGTATCTCAAAAACTTCACATGTACTATAATTTATTGAGAATGAATACTATTCTATAATGTGCACATCGTTTAAATGAACAGTATACAGGGAAATTTTATATTCTCTCTCAGATGATATCATTCATACAATTAAAAGATATTTGCTCTTAAATCTTGATCTCTCTCAAAGTTTCTCATATACACCGCAGTTATGGTCTTATCCCATCTAATTCCGTATAGAACTGTGAACTTTGAGTAAGACCGCAAATGCTTTGCATGGCATTGAATAGTTATGAAATTTAGATCTATTTTCTACATCATAATATAATGCTCATAATACTGAAAAAAAAAATGAGATTTGAACTTCTAGTTTTATGAATATTATCAAAGCATGATCATGTTTTAATCCTAATTTGTTTTATGTGTAAAATTTGCTCTTAATGACACAACAGCAGTAACGTGTAACCTTTAAAAAAATTTATATCATTCCACTGGACGTGAATATACATTCAGCATCTACAAAAAAAATTGTTTATATAATTAAATAAAATTACTAAATTCAATAATATGTTGAAAAATTACTGAAATTAGGAAGATATATTTGTATGAAAACAAAGGCAGTATCACTGAAAAACTCTCCCTCAATCTTGAATTTTAAAATGGTGTAAAAAATTTTGTACAAATGCACCTCAGTTATTGAAGGTAAACGTTAAAATTGTCAGCTTTTAATGAAAAAGTTTCTTAAATTTTTGAAAAACAAAATCTCCCTTTTTTTTAACGAGCACCTATTTTCCAAGAAGTTACTACGTGGCAAATTTGGTAACTCTTGGTCTAACGAGCGGCACTGTAGTAACACTTGGACCAATGACAGCATTCATGTTGAATTATGCTGTTTAACGATAATATGCCAATGTATTAATAATATCATGTTAAAAATATGAACCACTATTCTCAGAATTTCCATTCGTTCGAAGGGGGGGGGGGCGATAAAAAAAAGTTGGAACTTTGAAAATCTATATAGAAACCGAGGAAATAAGCAAATCTGTGTAGGGATTCAGTAAAACATAAATTTAGTATTTAAAATTTATACCATGTTTTGCCGATTAATGAAAAAAAAAAATTGTATTTATTTGCATGTATATGTATGATTATTGCATGTATTGATTATTTGAATCCTGTCCGTCTTTCACTCGTAATTTTCTAGATTTTTGCGATAAAGTCACAATCTTCTATGATTTAAGAATGGTTTATGCGAATGTGAACATATACTTAATTATCGTGGCAGGACTTTTGACGTTTTATGTATGTTAATTAAGAGCTTGAAAGATTACTAAGTCACTATGGACGAAAAGTGTAATTATTTGCGGATGTGCTTATTTAATCTAGAGATTAATCTAAGGATGTGATTTTTGTTCGTAACTATTTGGTTCCCTTTCTTGCAGTCACAGATTCTTTTAATGAAAATTTTAATGTAATTCTGGAATAATTTATTCAAAAATCCAATGTTAACTGTCAATCATTTTCCAAAACAAAATAGTTTTTAAAATCTCTAAACTCATCGGTAGAAATCGATTGTGCTTGAATTCTCAGAATGCTTAAGTAAAATAGAGATTTTTAAAAAAAATTTTAATCTGTCGTTTCAAATTTAAAAAATAAATACATAAGAATTGACTACATACATTTTAATATTTAAATTAATCAATCCTGTTTTTGTTGTTTATTGTATTTACTTGTGAAATTAAAAGATCTATGTCGTAGGATTTGTTTTCCAGCAATTCTTGTATCACTGTAAAGAAAAAGCATTTACAGCATGTTTGTGACTACCTCTTCCCCTGACTACATATCGAATATAATGAATTTCTTAATTTATTATTTTTATTAAATATATCCTGTTTTTTTTTATTGAAAATAAGATTAATAATTTCTGTTGCCTTTGATAGTGAAGTATGTTTAGGAGAGACGTACTTCCCATATCATATAAGAATGGAGAATATGACAATAGATTTATGTTTACTGTAGTGTATTATTTTCCATTCCTAGATTTACTGACTTATTGTGTCAATTAGTTGTTCTGTATTTAGAACTGTTTTAAAATTCTTTTCGTAGCGCAGTATCATATGATTTTTTCAGTTTAATTTTTTCCCCCTGTTTATGATTACTTTAACTTTTTTCCGCTAATCTTTGTTTAATCTCATCTTACATTGAATTGCATTTGATTTGCGTTTTGATTGCAATGATTGGCGTTTTTTTCTTCTTTAATTTCTTTTCCAATCTTATTTGATGCTTTTTATAAAAAATGTATAAAGGTCTTGCCTATGAATTTTCATTTCAGTAATTGTATATTTTTGTTCTAACTTTTTTGATATTTTCTATATTTTAAATAAAACTTTCACTGATAATAAGGAAATTAAAAAAGTGAAATGAGTTAGTTAGTAGACATGTTGAAAAACAAATGAACTATTTTATTTGTCATTGCTGTTTTTTCTTCCCATTCGTTTTAGAAATCGATTTAGTACAAAAGAGTGTATTGTAATCGAACAATTGTTTTTCAATTGTTTCCGTATTTTCTTAAAAAGTGGTGAACAATGGAACTGGCTCAGCTGTGAGGGTCAGATGAGGGCAATGGAGCGCATTTCTAGGCCTCTGTGTCATTTGGAGGTCTCTTGATTTTAAATGTGGGCCACTTTCGTTCAGAATATGTCTCATTAGGGCATTGACGAGGAAACCGAAAGTTTGAATGTTCTAAACGGGGTCGTCTAGGTCTCTTAACCCGCGCGCTGACACTGAAGACTGCATCGATGCCAAGGTAGTTCGTGGTATCTTACGCTTCCATGACTTTTTATGAATGGGGGGGGGGAGTCATGGAAGGTCTTTCTCTTTCAGTTTTACGCTTCCAAGTTAATTTTCACATTTTATTCCATTTTTGCAAGATTTTAAAATTAAGCAAATGCGAAGGAGAAAAAAGAACTTTAACGTTTATTCTTCCTGAAGTAAGAGATCGTGGAATAACTTTTAAAAAGATATTTTCTGTGGTTTGATTCATCATTGTAATCATATATTACGCATATTTTGTTATTATATTTCAATTTTATAAGCATACTTCACTCATAAAATATTGCAAAAAACAGAATATAAAAGTATCTTTGCAAAACATTCAGATAAGAATTTTTCGATTCAGATTCAACTTCACTTTTTTTATATATTATAACCGATGTATTTGAAATTCTATTTATTTATTTCTCAGAACTAAGAACATATTAGATGCTTTTATTGTGTTTTTTGGTCAATATTTTATTGATTTTTCTACAGGAGAAGAGAAAATATCAAATTAAAACGTAATATTTCAGATTAAGTTACTTTTGCGGGTATTATTATTAAAAATCACAATAAAACAAAATATACAACCGCAGACTCTGATTTTTGGAAGAGGATATCAATTTTAAATGCATTTGAGACACGATAGAATATTATCTCTACCAGTTATTAATCATTTTAATATTAAATCCGTAATACAAATTTCTGAAGTATGCGGCCTAGTTTAATTATTATTAATTATCGTTTTTGTTTATTTTAAAACAGTTTTATCAAGACCTTTTTGCATGTTTGGGAAAATTAAATTTTGTAATCGATTTTCATTTAGTTCCTATCATGTTAAAATTTTTTAAGTTGTGTTTTTTCAGTAACACATACTATTTTAGTATTTTGAGAAATTTAACTATCACTCTGTCTTTAATTAAATTAAATTTAAATTTCGTGTTGGTGGCTCCATCTGGTAGTGAGTTTGACAAACAGTATATCGGAAGAGAAAAGAAGTGGATGAGAAAGGAAATTTTGCTTTTTTGTCCACTAATAAAAGCAAGTTTTAAAAAACATTTTTTAAACTAATTTTTGTATGTAGCTAGTGCATGCATGCTTTATATTTTTAATTTGCATAAATATTGCTATAAAGGATGTAGAAGTTTTATTGAGTTTAGGTCCGGTTTGAAAGCAACATCAGAGTTGTTTTGGAACGGACTTCTTAATTTTGAACCCGGTCGAATGCTGAAGGTGACATCTGACTTCCGTAACTGCAGACATTTGGACCACATCAGATTTTACATGCAACTGGCCTGCATACACGTCGGATCTTTAGTGCGATCGGGTTTCGAACCTGGGATCTTCCGGCCCGGAGGCCGAGGACTTAAAACTACGTCACCGTAGCTTAAAATTTTTATTGAATAATTTATTTTGTTTGTTTAAAAACCAGAAGTTCAAATTTACCTACTTTTAAACAGTTTTTTTCTTCTCTCCCCCAATAAAAAGCAATCTGATTCCTGCCATTTAAACTGTATTCAGTAGTGTAATAGGGTTCATCGATTAAAGCGACCCAGCCGTTCGTCCAGCTCATTAAATTCGTTTATGTTAAATTAGTGTGTGATTCTTGTAATATGAGCCATCTCTACGCATTCATCTCAACCGGGCTTTCCCCTAGGGCCCATGTGAGATATTCGATTTGATATATAATCCGGTTAGTAGAGGCCTGTTTTTCGAGCCAGAGTTAACATGTCTCTACATGTATATATATATATTTTATTTATTCGGAACATTGAAAAAATTTTCGAGTAACGACATAAAATAACATTACTGGAAATAGCAGACAAAAACAAATGTGTTGTTTGTTATTTATTAATTTCACCTGTCTTTCATTCATTTCGTAACCCGCGGTCAAAGCGAGCAACCCAAGCGCTCGGTCTTTGACCGTCAAAATCCATTTGTTTTGTAATACCCTTGACCGCACGATACTATATTGCAATTTACAAGCCGCCGGGCAGGTGAGCGCCCTGTTCTTACCAGCCGAGCTCATTTTTGCCCCAAGCATTAGTGAAACGTAAATATTTGGAATCTTTCAGACAAAACCGGTTCCTTTCGCTTTCGAAAGCTCCAGTGAAAGGGTGAGACAATTACCGCGGCGTGGAGACGCTTGCGTTTGTTCTATTTATTTATTTTTTGGAGTGAGTCTGTTTATCACTGTCACCGTTTATCGCCTTTTTTTTTTTTTTTTTTTTTTTTTTGCTGTTGCATGCTCCTCTTTATCTTTTGAATGGAGTGTTTATTTTGCTGAGTTTATTGGCTTTGAACAGCTGTTGACGTCAGTAATGGAGTGTGTTTATTTATTTCAGTCCTCAATGGAGTGACATTATTGATGTTCCAAACAAAACGATGTATCAAAAATACTTTTTCGCTTAGCGTTTGAGAAATAAAAAAAGTATTTTAAAAAAAAGGGAAATGATTACTCTCGAATGATGTCATTTCTGAGTTTTGGGATAATGCACCGTGTTAAATGAGAAAATCGGAATTATTGAATTGGCTACAGTTCTTACCACACACAAAGGTACTAAGACAATCTAACTTTAATCTAGGGGTCTTGGGGATTGTTGATATGCATTAAAATGGGCTTGCCAAGGAGTGAGCAATTTCGTCTTTGGCAACGTAAACAAGATCACCTGGAAATGATGTTATATACCATCGATACAGAGATGTACCGCCGTTGAAAAGGGTGTGTAAATGTATATACACACGCCAGAAAATAACTCGATATAAAAGGTTATTTATTTTAAATCAGCCTGAAATCCATTAGATGCATTTTCTTGGTTGCTTATTTCCTTGTCTAGAAAAGTATAATTTTCCAGATATTTGGAATAACAAATAATGATATGTATATAGTTAATGTTTTTGTATGAATTGCTTTTATTTCACGATTGAATCTCGTGTAATTTGTGCAGAGTTCAGTAAATATTGTCTCGTATCATTATAACGTTGAACTTGGCGTTTTTCTGAAACTTTAATTTATTATTATTTCTTGAGCTGAAAAGAAATAGAAAAAAAAAAAATATCTATTTTTTTATGAGCACGTGTCTATTTTTTTCTAATCATTAGCCCTTTTTTTGCATGATAATGGTAATTTCCATCATAACATTTTGTGAACAAAAAATTGTACTCAAAACAGGTATACAGTAAATTGGTTGTTGCTGGCAACTTTTTTCACGACTATTGCATAATAAAGAACGTGGCTGTAAAAAAAAAAAAAAAAAAAAAAAAAAAAATCAAATGTTACAGTCATTATATCCGGTCTGAACTTGTCATTCCTCTGTTTGTTGTGGATGGAAGAAACATGCGATTTCTTGAATATTTTTTATAACTAATCTGAGATTTTTTTGTTAATAAAAGCGATAATAAATGGAGAAATTTAGAATAGAGGGACATTGAGTACTGAGCTTAACATGTAAATTTACAGGATGATGGATATTTCCATCATATTGTTTTTTAATATTTATACTAGGATTTTTTTTAAACATTTTCCTTTAATCTAGAGCGTGAATTATGTTATCCTGATTTATTTCACAAATTAAAAAAAAAGCAATGCAGAGAAGGGATATATTTTCCTAAATATAAAAAAGTGAAACCATAAGAAAATAAAAATTGGAAGGTATGGAGGCCAGAATACAGAATGTGAAATATGATTTTAATCAATGTGATTGATTTGCTTGATTCTTAAATTGTTTAATTTTATGTGTTAAAATCTAGACAAAACATATTAAATAATTTATTAAAATCTAAGCAGAGCACTTCCGCATTAGTTGACCTTGTGTTCAGCTATATCTGGAATGGTATGTTAGAGTCACAAGGAGGTCTGCTCGATTTCACCAACAATCTGTAAACAGAGCATTTCGAGGTTATTGAAGCTACTCAATTATCTAGGCTTATTGCAAATGGATCATTTCGGGACAACACGGTCTCTTTGGTTCGTTTGTTAAGGATGTTTGCCGGTCGCATATCTGTGCTTGGAGGTCTTTTGCTGCGCTAAGTGGGCCAGGGAGCGCAGAAATGGGTCCCTTTGGAACAAAGTTTCGGAAATCGATGGAAATTTACGGTTTCGAGGTCGAAACCTCTTTTCTGTAAAAATGGTGTTTGCATAAGTGTCCTTGCAAATAAATGAAGCGAAAAAAAAAAAAAAAAAAAAAACCCTAAGAACAATGGCTTTGTAACGTTTTAAAATTTCCTTCTTTATGTTTGTGATCTACTTAATGATTTTTTTAAAGATAACCTCGGTGAAACATGTATGCAAAAATATCAAACTGCTATTAATTTCTTTAAATGTTATTATACATTTATATAACAATTTCCATAAATTTCTCGCACCATGTTTGAGATTCTTTTATTATAATAACGTGCAAAAGAATTTGGAAAAATTTTAAATTTTTGATTTCATATCAAGCCATTGCTTTCATGACTTAATGTATTTTTTTTATGAAATCAATATTATTTTTGTATTATGAAAAAACCCCATAGTTAGTATCTGTAAATTCGTTAACAACTGTAAACTTTTTGAATTTTTTTCTATGTAAGTTTTTTAAACAGTGGAAGTAATCATAATAGTATAACATTTTGATATCGAAATATTAAAATGAATTGTATCCTTTATTTTCAACTTTTTCATTGAACTATCAGATAGTAATTTGTAACAAAACATAGATATTAAAAAAGAAAGAAAATGGAATAAAATCAAAGGAAGGAATTATCATATTGAATTTCAATTATAGGAGAATAAATTGATATGTATTTGTTTCTAAATCGGGCTGCACCTTTCAGATATGTACATTTTTCAAGTAGTAACAAATTGTAGATATTTGGATTAAATGAAAAATCTAAATATTTTTAAGAAACGTATATAAAATTTTAAGCAAATAAGACAAAAACAAATTATTAGCTTCATTGTACAGTTAAAGTTCCATAAATCCGAATTTGCTTTTATATATAAAAATGGGACTTTAATGTTTGATGAATTGTCAGTATTGTATTCTGCTTATAGAATATATAGCAGATTTGTGTATGATCCGAAAGTTACATTGTAATGATCCAGAATCAATGCTACGTTATTTTTTCTGCATTTTTTAAATAATTACTACCTTTATATATAATTCTGTTTAAATTCCTGGAGCCTCTCTTCACATTTTACTTATTATTTTCCTACCACAACTTTATTTATAAAACAGAAAACATCCTTATCTTTTAATTATAATTCGCTCTGGCTTACATTATATCTTGAGGGACGTTGGGTGATACCTGCTTATAAAAGCAAACCTTGCTTTTGAGTGGGTCAAGGAAAAGGAAGTAACTCGGAAGAAGTTTACATTGCACTATTTTTTACCCTTACTTTGCCTTGGCCTGAATGGGGTTTTGGATTGACGGATTTATATAAGGCTTTTTTTATAGACCTTCCTGGCAAACTCGAGTTTATTTTTGCTGTTCTAACTTTGTTACTGTTTGTGAATGATTTCCAATATTATAAGGTTTAATAACTTGAAATATGCATTTTTGCAATGCTTGTAATTTTTAATTCGCAGTGTATTTACGCATAATTAGATTAAATATGCTTTTTTAAAATTTATTGTAACTATACATCTTCAAACAACCGAGCTAATTTAATCTAATTTAGCGTGCTCGTTATTTAAGACAGAAATGACAAAAGAAATACTGTAAATTTTTCAGAGTGCAAAAGCTAAATAATATTCAATTAATTAGAAATTAAATGAAATTTTTCTGTTTTTCTGCAGTAATATCGAAGCGAAAAATCTCACAAAAGATATTTTTATACTATTTTAAAATTAAAAAATTCACCTTTTCAGCTATACCAATTTTATGTCCATGCAATTTCCATTAATTTTTAAAAATATGATAACTAATTGAATAGATGCAGACGATTTTGAGATAAAATTTTTTTATAGATCTTCTGTTGCTAGGCTTAGAGATATTATGTTGCTTATTTATAGAAACTCCGTTGCTAGGCTACCGTAAAACTTTAAACTACAGTACATTTATTTTTGAGATTTTTTAAAAAACATTTTTTGGCAACGTTTTTTATTGGTTTAAAAAAATTTTAATGTTATTATTACGCTAATTATATGATAAAATAATTCGAAATAGCCAATCATTATTTCATGAATTCCTATACCAACCAGATTTCAACTCTAGTTATCTGAATCTAATTAATTGCAGACTATAGAAAGATTTTGTATGTTATAATATTTTATGTAAAATAAATTTTTGCATTAAACGTTATTCAAGAATATGCTAGAATTCTGTCGAATGCTGTTATTAAATAGATTTTTATTCCTTCACACAAGACACATAATAAAATTTTTACTCACAAACATTGAAATAAGATTTTAATGAAGTTTTTGTAGCAGTTAATTTAATCGTAAATTGTTTATAGTAAAAAAAGGATGAAAATTATATCGTGAACAACGTTGCGTATTACAGGTAATTCATAATAAATTATTACTCTGTATTTGAAAATTATTATTATTAAGCTTGATTCTATTACTAAACTTCAAAGTGATGATAGCTTTCTTATTTTTATTCACTTTTTCTTTCATTTTTTTGTAAATCAGAGTTAGTTATTAAAAAAAAATGTTCTTTTTATGATACTAAAGAGTATTTTAAAATTATCGATTTTCTTTAAATTCCTTGCTATTTATAAAAACTTTAATAACGAATATAAAATTAACGAATAATCTTTTCATAATATCAAACTTTTCTTTCATCTTGTTAAAAATGTTCTGAATACTGATTTAAAATGCCAATTGTTAACCTAGTATCTGTTTTGGAAATTTGTTGTATTGTTTCAACTCCTAATTACGAACACGTGCAATTGGATTCTGCGCAATTATCATTCTATTATTATTATTATAATTATCGTTTAGCGTTAATTAGAAATGATATTTCGATTCACTTATAACAGAAGCAGCAAGAATAAATGAAAGAATTGATATTTCAAATTAAAAATCAATCAGAATAAATATAAAACCAGAAGGTTGCGGCTTCGAAATATGTTTCATCAAAAAACTACACAAATGTACCTGGTACGGATCAAATGTCTACTCACTGATGTGCGCACAAATAAGAAACACAATGTATCTTGTCACTTCCAAACGAAGTGTAATTACAACTAAATTAAATTAGAACCATCGCCTTAAAAATTATTATTTGACAGAATTTATCTATTTATTATTTGATATTTACTTCGCAGCTAATGGTTGAAAAACTGTTGTACTTGTAGATTCATGTGCGTAATTTATCGTTTGCTCTAAAACTATCCGTATATTATTAGAGATATATCTCGTTATTTTGGACATGACATGGATGATGTGTGATCACTTCTTTATCTTCCTAATTAATGCAATTTCGTCGAAGTCGTACTTACTACTAAACTCACAAATTATATCGTGACAGCGTCGTGTATCTCCTTATTATTGATAAAAATATTCTGAAATTATTTTAGTGTGAAATCGACACTGCTATATCTATAATTCTGATACATCTAAATATAACAAATAATTGTTTTTCTAGCTTGCATGTTCGGTCGTCATTCTAATTGTAAAACGTAATATCTATGGGATATTATACATTACTATACAAACAATTCTAACTTGTTATTAAATCCATGGTGTATATTAGTATTTTAAGTCGTTCCGGTCTTTTAAACGGGTTTCAAAATTATGGGATCATATTTAATATATTGTTTAGGTTTGAGTTTTATCAAATAATATTTACATAAAAGAGTGTTCAAAACAATTCTCAAATTTAAATAAACATGGCGTTCATATCGATGCATTCTGGTAATTTTCATTTAATTTTTAATTGCAGTAATTCTGATTGTACATGCGAATTTATAATATTGTTTAAAATTCACCTGCATGCTATTAAAAATGTAATTGTATTGATGCCACAATTCTTCTTTCTACCCGAGTAAATTGTTTTTAATCACTTCCGAAATCCAGATTTTGCTGTATCTGCTTTTTTTGCTGTCGAATTATTTTTCTTTCGCTTCCCTTCCTCCCCATTTGACACAATTGCAAATTCCGAAACTTGAATACATGTGTAAAGAATCGGATCGATCCATTCCGAAAAGAGGTGGAGACAGAGAAAAGGATACCGCGGAGCAACAAGTCAAGTCATCCGGTACGGTGACGGAATGGAAGATTCCATCCAACAAGCGAGCAGCGCTGCGCTGGCCTTGACCGCGCTGATGTTGCCCTTGACTATCGCCTCTGTTCTATTTGGCCCATCAATCCTTTCAGCCATTGACCTACATTCGCTCGCACCCGACCCAATGACACAAACTACTCGAGGACACACCTCGCTTCGTCAACCCAAGGTTAAGTATTGATTGCCCTCACTCGCGTGCGGAAGCAGCGACTCTTTTGTTTCATGACGGTTGAATGTCTTTTGTTTCTTGTTCTTTTTTTTTCGAGTCAGTTGACCTTGGTTTCGTTTTTCCGGAGATGAAGAGATTAGTTACAGTTTTAAAGAACTGAATATTTTCGGATCAGTTAATACTAGTTATATCTGTTAATGAGAATTCAAATCGTTTTTTTATTTCCACATTGCCTTATACATTTCTTTTCACTCTTGCGCTCAAATTTTGTTTTACTCATTTTTTTAATACTCTATCGTATATCTGATAACATTCAAGTTAAGTTAAATGGGTAATTTGCTTTTACTATCGAGTGCGCATTTTCAAACCCAAATTCATCACCATTTTATATTACTGAAAATTATTTAATTAAACTCCTGTTTTGGAAAAATTACTATGTAGATATTTTTATTTATTAAAAACAATGATGTTTGATTTCATTTTATACATATTACACTTTTTTTTTTTATTAACAATGTTGTGAGATTGGAAAGTGTCGTAGAATTTAAATTTGGAATTTTCACAACTCCAATTTAAGTGACTAAATTTTAAATATGCATGCTTCCAAAGAAACGGTAATTATATAATAAAATAATTCGAAATAACCAATCATTATTTCATGAATTCCTATACCAATCAGATTTCAACTCTAGTTATCTGAATCAACAGCTTGCAGTTACTTTGTTATATCCTACCTTACCGAATTCCCAAAGGAATCTAAAAATTAAGAATTTTGTAAAGGAAATTACTAATTTTTAGTGCTATCGTAATGGTTTGATAGGTCAATTTTTAAAGAACGAATATTTTTTGCTTGAAAATGTCACGAATGATTTTTGATTCAAGGATGAAATTAGTTCACTGTTTCTATTAATTTGGTTTAATTTATAATTTAAAAAAAAGCTTTTCAATTATGTCTATTCATTCTGATCATTTTCATTTGTTTGTTTAATTTCTTCAGTGTAACAATATCTAATAGTATACTTAATTTGTGAAAAATTTTAAAGGCTTATGTTGATAAGTGTACAGTAAAGCCCAACATATATTTTTCTGATATTTGTATGAGAGATTATTCTAAAATTTTGTGAAGGGAGGAATGCTAATTTTTTTTTAGAAAATTGTTTGTAACTGATTGAAAATATTACGTATATATTATGATCAATGTGACCATAAATCGATTAATCATATATACCGGTTATTATTAATTTTACCTGATTAATCACGTTAACCGTATCATATATACTGTTTATATAAATTTATTCGAATTTCACTTCTAAAAATGTTTAATTAAAAAGTAATATCGATCTGTTTTGATAATATTCTTTTGGTTTAATTTTATATACTTTTGTATCATTTTGTGTTGCTCATTCAAAATAAAATTGCGAAGTACTATATAAAATGCTTTCCAGTGATTAGGATGTGATGGATCGAATATAAAAAATATAATGCAAAAAGTGGTGAGAAAAGATTAGAAATAATAAAAATGAACGAATGGCATTGACGCAAAAATTCATTTCTCTATAACATTGCTTTGTTTTCTACTTCTTGAATAATTACTATTTGCCTTCATTACAACGCATCTTTTGTTGATTCTTCATTATAATAAGGGAATTAGTGTCCTGTTCAATCAAATCTATTTTTGATATTCACTTGCCTTTTTGTGGCTTTTTTTTAAAGTTATTTTTTTTTAATTTTTATTTATTTATTTATAAATTAACACATGCACAGGGGCGGTTTGATCCCAAATTGTCGGTTATTTACTCCTTATCTTTATTAGCTATTTGTAAAACAAAAGTATATTATGGTCAAAATATATGAATATTTTTTTATGTAGATATTCAATTAAAGTAGAAATTCAATTTTTAATAAAATAAAAAAAAAAGTTGAACTTAGCTTTTTTTTTTCTGTACCTTTTCTGTATTTATTTCCTTCCCCCCGTTCCATTTATATAAAACTTATTGTTTCTAAAGTAAATAGTCTTTTTCTACATAAATATTTCTATATTTTCTATATATAATAACATTTTCTACATAAAAGACAAAATAAGAATTTTTTTAATTCATATTGTTTGGAATTTTTTTGAAAAAGAAAATTAAAGATAATAATTGAAAACTCATAATTTTTATCTTTTATTTTTTCCATTCATTATTTTTGTCTTTTATTTCATTTCTCTTACTCAAAAAAAAAAAAAAAAAACTTTTATTATTCCGTATTCAAAATAAAATAAATTTTTAATATTAATTTCGAGTCAGTTTAGTCAAATTATAAGAAAAAACACTTTGTATAAGGATTTACTACTTTTTTCGCCTGCAGGAAAAGCTTTTTGATCAGATTTTCTAGAGTATTCAAAAATCTGCTTTTTGTTCCGATTCTGTGCCATAATCACTCTCCAAATTTTCATTAGTATCTGACGAATCTGAGCAATCATCATTTTCGCTATCATTAAGAAGACTTGTGAGAAGGTCTCTAAATATCTGCTGTTCACATTCGTGTTAAATAGTATTAAATGAATCTGAAATGCTAGCACATGCAGGTATCAACCCCAAAATGAAATATATTCCATTGATTTCTATTCTAATCTTCTTTTTCTTGTTTCCCGGTGAAGGCATAAAATGTAAAATTATAAAGTTATATAAATTCCGGAACAAAAACCCCTTGCGTGTGCAGACGGGTTAAAATTCTTATATTTTTCAGTTTTAATTTTTTTTTCGTTGGGAGTAAAATTAAAGAAGCGGGATAAATAAAGAGGATTATTTTTTTAAAAAGATAGAATATTTGACTACGAAGTTATATAGAATTTTTAAAAATAAAATATTTATTAAATTGTAAAATGTACGAATTACACACTTAATTTAATAATTTCATAACACTATCGCGATTATTAAACTTTGAAAACTCGTGCATATTCTCTGATACGAAGACTTTTCCTGAACAGCCCTCTGTACTAAATAGCTAATTTATTCTCAGAATATTTGGAGCACTTTCGCTGATTGACGAAAGTTTCGGCATAAATTATTATAATCATGCCTATTGAGATTAAGGATCGATCATGTAATATTCTGCTACTTCTAAAGAGGCGGAGCTCATCCCGTAATAATCAGTTTAATAAGGGAATCGACCTTTGTTTAGTGCCACCCTTCAAGGATGAGACTGAAGGATGCTCCACATTCCAAACCCCTTTTCAAGGCTGCTCCCAATTTCATGGTCAACAATCCCATCTCACCGCAAACGAGGTCGAACCCTTTCCAAAAAACCTTCGGCCGTGAAACGTTCTCTCTCCTTCATCTTAAAATTGACTCATCTGCTGGCCTTGGATGGGAGCTGCGTGAGCTCTCAGGTCGCATCTTTGTGGCCTTCACCTTGGAAATCGGCCCCGAGCTGACCTTCAGACCTTCATCGACGACCCAATTGGAGGACGGATCCATTTCTGGGTTCCAAAGGCCCTTGGATCAAAGCATATGCCCTACATGCACGTACTTCGCCCTGAGTACGAGACGCATTAACATTCGAGTAGAAAGTGTGGTTTAATTATTATTATTATTTTTTTTTCCTCCTACAGTGTTAGACGAAACATTTTTTTTCTTCTGTTTTGTGTGGCTAGTTGATATGGCAATTTATCAGTAAATGTAATCAATACGAAAATTATTGCTTCTTTAGTTTCTAATAGCAAATCAGGTAAAAGTGCCATAAATTAAAATTATAAATATTATCGATTGAAGAAAAAAGACTGAAACTTACCGACCGGCGTTATTGATTTAAAAACATCTTGTAAAAAAAACAAAAAAACACTCACTTTTGTAACGGTTAAAACATTTTATCTGTTTTATTTCTTGTTAACTCTAATCCTCATATTATATCAAATGTTATTAGCATTTCTTCTTACGAAGTTTCAACGCTGCATTGGAGAACTTTAATTATGTAAAGAAAAGTAATTAAAAATAAATGTAAAACGAGGTGAAGAACGAGTGAAACTTATTAACTTGATGGGTTAGTCCAGTCTTTTTACAGTTAAACACATATTCTAAACTGTAAAAAAAGTAATAATAATAACTTTTTATTATAGTTTTGTATCAATAATCAAAGGAATAGTTTTTTTTTAAATACCTTACTCATTAAAAAATTAAAAAAACGTTATCTGTAACATTTTCTATTTATGCTAATCCTGGTATTGTTTCAAATGCTGTTAACATTTCCTTTTATATTGGTTTTTAATAATCTTTCCATTATTTTCTTTGTACACAAGCTTATTTTAATACATTTCAAAACACTTTGCAATGCATTTTATTTCATAAAATATTCACCAGTCGCAATTTCTTCGTCAACATGGACACAAGTTGATAAATCTTACCTTCCTCAACTTCTCCCCTGTTTTCCAGATGCTGCCTTTTTCAAAGCTGATTTGTTGAAACTTCGACAAATAAGTCATGAAACGTTAGAGGGAGGGGGGAGTGAAAACACTTCGTTATATAAAAATTACCTTTCTTAAAGTGAAAAGTAAATGTCGTTCTGTGTCAAAATTTGAAGAAAATTTCGTTTAATTCAAAACATCGCCGAAAAATGACTTTATTGTTATTAGAATAATTGCTGAATTTGGCTGATCTGCTTCTTGGACCTTTTTTTTTTTTTTTTTTTCTTTCTTTTTTGCTTTCCTGGCTGTGTATTTGTAATCATTCTCCTCCAATATCAAAACAGGAATTCTGATTAATACTCTTAACACTATACAAAATATAACATCTCTTTCGAATTCCCCATTTTATTGTATCGGTATGAAACTTCACATTTGTTTCCCTGCTAAGTTATTGCTCCGAAGGTAAAGACGCTTTTAGCGGTTGTATGTCCACTTTCCATGCGGTAGTCATTCTTGTGGCAGAGAAGCAGATATATACTGCAAAGAAATGCTTTTTGGGTTGAAATATGCAAATATATTGTTTATTAAAATGAAGTTAAAATTTATATTATTTGCTGAATATTTCAGATTTATAAATTCGAAGTTATAAACTTATAATAATATAAATTTTTATTGATATTTTGATATGTGCGGAAAATTGTCTATCTTGGAAATTAAACGAAAAAGGGGAAGGGAACTATATAATTAATTCTTATTTATCATTAAAATATTTTTAACTCAGTCGATTATGTTTTAAGACTGATCGTGTACTTTGCGAATATGATTGTAAATTTACCTCATTGAGATGGATAAGAATTTTTTAATATACCTGTAATAAAATATTATTTCAAAATGAATGAACAAGACAGTTCTAAATTTTTTTATTCTTCCATGTATGTATGTCTTAAGTTGAAGGAGCTTGCGTTTTAATTTCGATCTTGCATTTGAACCAATCAAGTGGTTCCACCTTGCGTCAAGAATTGTAGCTCAAATCTTGGAAAATAATATAATCATGTTTTCTGTATTCTCTTTTATCATTAAGAAATTTCCATCTGCTAAGTATAATTTTGGAAGATGTAACAAATTTTATAGATATTTCAAATATTAATTAAAACTTTAACTTTGCTTTTTGTTGGAATTACGATTTTCATTATTGTCATATATTTTAAGTAATATCGACAATATTAATAATATTTTGATGATAAAAATTTATACAATAATTAACATGATATAGTAGATGTATTATGATTAGAGTTATTGCTTGCTTTTTTAAAAAATCTAACTTTTACTTTGGAGGATGATTTCAATTTCCATCTTGTTAAGATAAGATTATGATGGTCTATAAAGACTGGATATTAATTAATATTCATTAGATTTTGTTGAATAAAGTGATTTTTAATGTTTGCTACCTTTCAAAACTGAATTCTTAATTACTGATCCTATGTTTAAATGAAAATATTGAGTTGGTTTAAATTCGCTTTTCTGATAGAAAAAAATATTAATGAATTTTAAATGCACTTATTTTAATATATATTTTTAAAATTTTTGAATGATCTGATATTATTAAAGGAAATAATTTGAAATCATGAGAAGCTTTTTAAAGAATTATAACGAAAAATCATTTTTTATGATATTCAAAGTCTATCTGAAAAATTCTAGATAATGCAACACAATAAATTTCTAATTTAAAATCTTGAGCTTTTTATAGTTAAGTAAAGCCAAAATCATTTCTAAATTTTCCAAAAATGTATATTATAAATTGATAGAACTTTATAACATAGATCATTTGAGGTTTTAAAAGCAAAATGTGACAATCTTGAAGAAAATCATTTTCAGTTCTGTTGGAAAATATTGATCTCGCTAAGATATTTTAAAGTTTATTTTTTCTGATATAGTATTTAAAGAGGGTTCATAAGTTTATTATGCACCAATTTCTCTTAATTTAGATCCATTTTATTTCCTGTTCCAATTCATATATATATTTTTTAATTATTCTTAACACCTGCAAAATTTTTTTAAAAAAAGATACCTAAGATTTTTTTGTTTAAATTGACACGTTTCAAAGAAATCCTTATCAGAATCTCATAGTAAAATCTCTGAAGGGAAAAATTCCGATCATTTTGCTCATGTATCGCGACGTAAACAGACGTCATTTTATCATCACTTCTCTCTTGTACGCATTATGAATTCTTGTTTAAATTTATTGAAAAACAATTGATTTCTCATAAAGCACTATGTAGAAATTATTCGGATTGTATTGAAAAAAAATTAATTGTATTGAAAATTATCTCATTAAATTTTCAATATTATATTAAAAGTCGTGCCAGATTTCACCAAATCTCACTCTTGTAGATAACGTTTAAAATATTATCTCTTTCATAAAAAATTCTTTTCTAATTTAATATAATTAAGTTATAAATATTATCTCTTCCTTAATTTCGATGCGGAAAAGTCATACAACCTTCATCTATCACGTAGTTTAGTTTAGTAGTTGCTTTTACGTTTAGACACAGTTTTTCGATTATTCTGTTATCATTTGGTGTTATGCAACTTTTCTTGGCTTTACTAATTTGGTTTTTATTAACTGTTTCTTAATACTCCTTCTAAATTTTAGAAACGCTGTTTTTATTTAGATTTCCACCAATTTGTCTAATTTCATTATAACTAAATCTTTGTTTACGCCATAGTAAATTTTTGCACCATTTATTTGGGTGCCCAACCAATTCTTTATGTAATTTCTTGTTTTTACGTTTTGAAAACTCACACAATAGA
Organism: Argiope bruennichi; assembly: GCF_947563725.1. Lineage (NCBI taxonomy): Eukaryota > Metazoa > Arthropoda > Arachnida > Araneae > Araneidae > Argiope > Argiope bruennichi. Next base: position 69,440,856 of record NC_079151.1, read on the forward strand.
ATAATACAAAAAAAAAAAGTGAATAAACTTTATAGTTATTACAAAAAGTACTGAAAAACACCCAAATATACTCTCAATTCCAAACCATGGTATCTATTGTATAATTATATTGATAACAAGATGTCATTACTTCATTTTCTTAAAAACTTATGCTCATAGGCTACATTCAAAGAAGAAAAACTATGTCTTATCAACTTAATCAAGGAGTGTTTCCTTATTCTGGTTATATAGCTATGCTATAACTTTAAAAAAATCAAGATAATTGAAAATAGTTCAATCCTTTACATTTTTGGTTAAATGATATATAGTTTTATATTACTGTAAAATCTGTTGCTTTTACAATCAATCAAACCTTATGACACTTTTTCCAAAAGATTTCCACAATTTTGGCCATTATTGTACATTTAGCATCACATAGGAAAATGATTAGATCTCCATATAATAATAATAAAAATAAATTTTAAAAAAAAGTTGATAAAGTGATTGTTTTAGGTGTAAATTCCTTATCGGAAAACTACCTATTGCACCCCCCCCCCTTTTTTACAAATTAGCGTTTTCAGGCTAACAATTTGATTTATTAAGACAATTTTAAAATATTTTTATCTCTATCTCTATGCCTCTTTTAAAGTTTTTCGAAGTATAATTTTTCTTTTCTTTTTTTATTTGAGTTGGCAACCTGTCTTATATAATCTTCAGATTCCCTTTCACCGCCTACGGTTTTCCTTGTACGCAACTCTCATTTTTTGACCTTGACTTTCCGCGAATGGTCGTTAACCCTCTTTCAGTTCATCCTGTGCTATTTCTCCTATGACTTTCACTTTCGTTGTGGGTCGAGTTGATTTTACTGGCAAAGGGAAGGGAAGGTATTACGAATTTCCCATTTGTTCTTTCTTATTTATCTTAAAACTGTTTGTAAAAAGATTTTCTTGTTTTTTTTTTATTTAATTTAAATGTATGTATGAAATTTTGCTGAAATAAACACGAATTTATCAAACTTGCAATTTAAAGAGTTGTTCGTATATAAATGACAATTAGACACGTTTAAATTTAAGACAAAAAAGAATTTTTTTTAGTTTCGCATCTATTTATCTTTAACATTAATAAGTTGTATGATTATTTATTTGACGCTCTTTGAACTCTTGATATGAATGTATAGTGATGATGAATAAACTTAAAGTGAAATGAATAAACTGATATTTCTTTTCCTCATGTACTTTGTTGTATGTACAAAGTTCCATTTCTATAAATGTTTTATTCATTATAAAGATAGAAATACACATACACACATTATTATTATTATTAAAATACCCCTAATTCCTTTTTTTTTCTCCAAAACTTTTTGAAAAATTGTGTCATTCCGGAATCGATATATAGTGTTTGTTTTCGTTAACATGTTCTTGTATCGCTCTATTGCAATAATATACAATTATCTCGGAATAGAAACAAGGAGTCATGATGGCTTCATTTAGACGATCCCTTCGACATGGAATATTTTTTTAAATGGATTAATGTAAGAAATCCATATTATATCTCCCGTCACCAATTCATCTAGTAACATTTCATTTTCTATTATTGAATGTGACTGCATATATGAAGGTAGCAGTGGCCTAATACTAAAGTCTCTCAGCTTTGGAGCCAGGTTGGTATAGCTCGAACCCATCCCATTTAAGCAAAGGTAGTGCCCGTTAAATTTGTCGCAGTTAAATGTCCTCCCTCTACTGAGATGTGGAAGTTGGAAGAGAAAGTGCCGGTTCCGATGTCGTCCTCATTATCTGGCCACTGTTCAAAATGACGAGATTCGTCCCTAAATATTCTAAGTGTTGCTTCAAAACAGGACGTAACAATAACTAAACTAGATTGAGACCACGTATGAATAAAATGCGGAATGAAAAACACAAGAAAAAAAAAAGACAAGCGTATTTTTGTCTTTGGTGCAAAAGAACATATGAAACAATCTGAATACGTGAAATATTGCTAGTAGATCACGAGTTTACTGTTATTCTACGTGCCATCTTTTACAAATGATTCAGGCGTGTGTTATTTTTCCCATGTGAACACGTGATTCATCTACATTGTTTTAACTAATGGGTTGACATTATAAAGGACTCACACAGGAATGTGACAATTGCAATTTTTTATCGAACGTTTTTCTTATGCTGCAACATTCAAATAATAGGCTATTTATGAGCTCCTTTAAAAAATAAATTCATACAAATTTATAATTTTAATAAATAACAATTATTCTCATTAAGTTTCTAAATTCATAAAATGCCTTAAACACTTTCAAAACATATATTTATGCTTAAGTATGAATTGTTTTAATTTAATGTTGTTTATTTGTAACAATAAATTGTTTTTATAAGTCCATTTCTTTTTAGAAGTTTCACTGATTTTTATATTTGCATTTATATATATTTAAATGCTATTTTATATCTTTGAAAGCTCTTTTCTCAAATTCTAATCTTTGGCAGAATTTTCTTGCGACAAACCTCACAAATATATACTGCATTTTTTTTTTTTTTTTGTTGTTGCAATATTGATATAATTATCTCTCAATAAGTTCAACGCCGGCATAAGGGTAGCGTGTCTCGAGTTCGAATCCCGCTTCGGGCATGGTTGTTCTTCATCTGTGTTCTATCTGTGAGGTGTGTGAATGTGCCCCCCTGTAAAAAGGGGTTGTGCAAGCGAATGTGTGTGAGTTTCATGAGCTAGAAGTCAGACTTCTGCCCTCGGGTGCTCAGGGGTCTTAACCCTCAGAAGCTACTGCAACCCCTTTCCGTGGTAACGCGGACACGACATCGTCATCATCATCAATAAGTTCAACAGTTTTTGAATTTGAGAATAAGTAATCTATTCATTTCGAAATATTCTATTAATGCTTCGAAATACTTTTAAAAAAAAATCATGTTATATTTCAGTCGCACCCCAATATTTTTAAAAGTATTTTTTATTTTTTAATGCAGCACTAGGTAATATATTTCTTAAGCTATCTGCAAAATTTTAAGTAAAACATGTGATGAACTAAATTCATATGATGAAATATGAACTAAAAGATTTTTGCTTTATATCTCTATTTAGCCAAATTAAAAAAAGAAAATGCCCTTTATTACAATTAAAAATATCCCTTGCCGTGTAACTGTTATTTTTAATTTCATAAACGTTTTTTTTTTTTTTTTCCCAATATGTTTTATTCAGAAATGTAATTATTTTAAAGTATTTTTCAACAACAACAACAAAAAACCTTCATCTAACGTAATCACATATCTTAAATAGTTTAGGATGCGCCTTCATTTTTAGAAAGCGCGTTCATTGTTTTCTACTTGCCCCTATCTGATAGCCTTAAATCTGATACTTTGCTGATTTCTGATTTAAAAATCTAATTACCATTTAAACCAGGAAATGTAAGTTCAAGGTAACTTGAATTTCTTTCTGTGTGGGAATATTTATTTGCATTCGCAAAGAAAGTGAAATCCGTTTACTTTTGATCGCATTTTTTGACATAAATCGACCTCTGTGTTACTTTAGTGATCGAATCTGTGTCCTCTTGGCTCACATTTGGCCCAGAAAAGCAATCTCACGGTCAAAAGGGGCCTGGAATGAATCCATTTGTCCCCAAAAGTTCTAGATTCAGAGCTCTGGTGACCGTGTATTCTACTAAGAACCGACTCAGCGCACAGCGATTGGTGAGGACAAAATTGTTCATGACCGCGCGTTCACCCGGCATGATTGTGTCAAGGTTAGGAGGTCGTTGAAGGAGTGGATCATTTGGCGCGATTCGGTTTATTTTTGTTTATATTTTAGTTAAAAGATGGAAAATGCGAAAAAACTATTTCCTGATGCGGAAACCCTCCTACGCATGCGTTAGTTGGGTTTAGTTTTACCAAAATAGGCTGAAATGAAACATGGTAAAGGAGATGTATATATTTTTGTTACTAATCAATACATAAGAATTTTGCGTACGTTTTTGAATTAAAACAGATTTTACGACTGGAAAAGAAGATGGAAGAGTATCAACATCGGAAAAGAATAACTTTAAAGAAATTGTATTTAACTAAGAACTGCGGAAAGGCCCTCTTCTTACTCCTTGTGTATGTCCTTTAGACGGAGTAAATATCATCTATGTGAATTGTATATTACTATATCTCCATCCATGAACTGTATCTTACCGTATATTCTTTTAATAATTGTATGAATCTCAAGATACTTTAGTCCTCTGACTTCTGAATGTAGTCAAAACTTAGTTTTTATGGCCGAATTGGGCCGGTTAATTGTGAGAGGTTTAATTTAAAATGATAATGGTTTTGGTGAACATAAAGTATGTCTAAGACCAATGAGAAATTGAAAAAAGGCTTTATTTGTTCACTTTTTTCCTTCAGTATCTAAGGATTGCTGGATCTCGGTTTAGTAGACCGATGGTGGGGGTTCAAGTCTATTCTATTTTAGATTCCCTTGATTGTGGGTTTGTTACAATCGTTCGTTGTGTGGCATGGGTTTGGGCATACTTATAAGATCTCGTCCATTCATCTCGATGCCAAATAATGTGATCCATCTGCAATATTCTTCATGTAGTTTTAAAATAGCATTTTAATCTAACATATGAAATCTTTAATACTTAATCATAAATAATTGGGGTATAAAAATTCTTGATAGTTCTCGGAAAAATTTCATCTATTTTATTATCTTCTGTTGTTTCTTTTATAGTTTAAGATATGTTAATTAAAATAAGGAAACATTTATTATATTAATCATTTAGTATTTCTAATTTAAGTAACGATGAGTTCTATGTTTTTAATGAAAGAAAAAAAAAAAAGAATTTCAAAGGCGTAATGTCAGAGCGAGAGAGAGGAATAGGTGGTACTTTTGTTACAGGACAAAATATTAGCATGTTTCTTTCTCCTTAAAATCTAAACCGCTTAAAGTAGAACGGGAAAAAAAATACATTTTAATTTTAGCGCCTGCCCTAATTCTAAATCTCTATTTGAGTTATAAAATTTAATGTAGCCAATTATTTTGTGGAGTTTTATTAACACAGTCTGTTTGGTATACCAACAGACTGTAACAGTACAACAAATGGTGTACCAAACCATACACCATTTGTATTTAATTGAATTAAATACAACTATTTTTTTATAATTAAAAATTTATCAGAAAAAAAAATTGTTTCTGTTGCATGCCTCTCTTGTTTATTGTAAGACACGCAAGATTTATCCATATCTATTACATCTTATTATGCAAAGGACAAGGTGGGGATGTTAACATTTGTTATATTTGTCAACCACCGACTTGTGGGGACCATTTGTCCTCCACTAGTATCATTGAAATTTCTGTCGGTAGCTTTTTCAATTTACATCCTTCAGAGAGTAATGTTATTTAAGAGAGAGAACTGAATCATATCCCTTGGCAAAAGTGCTATGCAAAACCCACATGCTTTGTTTAATATGCTTGTTGAAATAAAAATATAGGCTTAGGTCATTGAGGTGTTTATTTTAATAATTCCTGAATAATTTGCTCATTTTTTCCCTATCTGATGTTAATGATTTCAAATGTATATCAGAGTGCTGAAATTTCTCATGATATTTCTGAAAATACTGTATTCAGAAAAAAGCACGAAATCATCATTATTGTGTTACCATGATATTATGAGAACATTTGAACCAAGTGTTCCAGTTTTACAAACCGAAAGAAGGAATTTCTGTCGTGTAAAGACAATACTGAAATTAACGTTTCTTGAGCAACAACTGTGGTTTGACTAGGTCGCATGCTGTTGACCTCTATAGAGAGTCGATGGAGAAAGTGAATGCTTCTCTGCTCTTTTGGATTACGAACTTTCACTTGCCGTTTCGTGAACAATTAGCACACATATTTTAATGAACTAAGTGTTTCATTTTACAGTAGAATCTCTTAACAGTGGGGCTTCGCAGATGTCACATAATTGAATATGTATTTCTAGAATTTACCTGTTCATGTTTTATGATTATCATCTGCAGGAAGTGCTATGTGCGAAATTCGCTTATCGTATTTTTCACAACGATTGCAATAAAATTTAAGAAAAATTCCTCTCGATAAGCAGGAAGGCAAAAGTAGATTAATTGATATCTAAATTACTATCTGACTGCATAAATTTTTGATGTTAGAAGCTGTCAATATTAGCACTTCAAAACCATTTTTCAGCCTCTAACTTCTAAGATATTGCGGTTATCAAAAAACTTTAAATGCAAAAGTTGTTCGTCTTAATGAGGCACTAATTTGGCTATGGGCATTTATTTTTCTTACTTCAATATTAAGAAAGTTATAGTAAAATGAAAACTTTAACCTCTCACCATTTCTACTCTCTTCGATCTGGATGGGTCATTTACGAACTCGTGCGGGATTTTTACATTTCTAAAAACATATTCCAAGCTAGTTAAAATCCAAACAAAATGACTCTAAATATCCTATTCATAAGATAGCTTGGGCAAATTAATGTAAGGTTCCTCTAGGGAACATGATCGTTGAAGAATTGCAGAAATTTTCCTGAAGTCTTGCCAAGGGAAACATTACAATAGGAATCTATCTAAAACAGTAAATCATATTGATTATGTAAAACTAGCACACATATACATAATTTTATATTTCAGAAAAAATAATTTTTTTAAATTTATTTTAAATACTCTTAAAAAGTAAAAGACTCTTTAAAAATTACCTTGTATATCATCACAAGAAAGTTGCTCATTCTTTTAATATAAGGGGATGTAACTTTAAATATTTACTTATTTACAAGGTTATTGCCAGATTTTTTGAAAATTTACTATTTATGCATTAAAACTTCATAACACCATGTGCATTCATCGACGAATTTTATGAAAGTCTGCAAGTCTTTATATAATTTCTTCCATGTAATTTTCTTGATATGAATATGGTTTTCATCTCCATCCTCCTCTTCATCATTATCGTGATTTTTCTCCTTTCTAAGAATATATTGAATTATTTCGTCCTCCTCATCTAGAGAGAAGTAACAGAATTATGTACATTTACTCGGATCTACAATTTATTATCCCTAATTCATTACACAAAATCTAAAACATCCATATATTGAACTTCAATTTATTGAAAATCTTTATATATTGAACATTTTTTCTGGAATATTAGATTTTCAGGTTTAAAAAAAAAAAAATTCTACTTGTCGAATAAGATTTGTATGTATCGAGCAAGAAAAATTGTATAAAAATTATATATGTTTATTGTAGTTAAAAATCAACCATTAAAAAAACATGAAAAAAATGAAAAAAAAAAAAATTTCTTCAATTTTTATTACAGTAGAAATTTTTGGAAAACTGAAAATCATTTGAGGAAAAACAGTAAATAGTTGCCAATAAGTCGTATCGTATGCTGTTTCCTGTTTCTAACTTGAAATGAGATTTTTGTTTTAGTTTTAGATTTTTGTAAAGAATATGGGTCCTGGGAAGCTCAGCTTAGTAAAGAACGTAGTAAGCTTGCTGAAAAAGTGCTGAATTGAAAGCCAACTGATACAGGTTTCAGCTTCAAAAGTTAAGGGTTTGTGCACAATAATAATAATATGCAAAAATTGATGCATTATGTTCTTTTTAATTGATGTATTTCTCTTAACTATTCTAGCAAATAAACAATACTTATTGTGTAATATTAACACTATAACAATGAAAGCCTTATTCAATTAATAATTTCTAGGTTCAATTTGATATTAAAAGATGTTAAATTCATGCACCCTTTTTCCCGTATCTTATTTATTTAGGACAAAGCAATCTCTATGTGGCGTTTACTCATTTCTGTCCTTCCTAGCACCTCTGTTGCCCTAGAAAGGCACTCTCACGGACAAAAGGGGGCCTCGAACGATCTCATTTGCCCTGAGAGTTCTAGATTTAAGGCTGTGGTGACCGGGTACTCCACAAAATGCCGAATTATTGTAGGGTACTGTGTAAGGACAAACGCGTTCATGATCGCTCGTTCACCCGAGCGTCATTGTGTCAAGGTTAGGAGGTCGTTGGAAAGGCTCTGAGTTAACATCCAGATAAAATAGATCATGTGAGTGAGTCGTCGTCAGCATTCGCTTGGGGAGGATCTTCAAATTGTTAAAACTAGTTATGCTTTCTCCTTTTCCGCACTTTTTGATGAAATGTGTTCAAGAAAAAAAAACTTAAGCTTTATGGTTGCATTTCATATCAAAACTTTTGGGACACTTTATTGGAAAATATTTAGCATGGCTTCAGTGAAATCAGTAAAATAAAATATTAACATTTAATAAATTTGTAACATTCCACAAATCTGTTCATATGTGGAATTAACACATTTTAATTTCTCTTTTTCTGTCTCATTGGTGAATATTAAATAGTTGAGATTATTTGAAATTTAAGTTTATTTTAAAGTTCGTTACAAAGTTAGAAATGTAAAAAATATTTCAGGTGGAATGAAATTCTGATGTCTTTCTGCAATAATTCCAGATCTTTCACCATATTATTGAAAATAAGAACTTTTTCTTACACATCAAATAAAGAAATTGGTGAAGCTGTTTCAGATTCCTCTTCTGTAATTGCTATCATGAACACACATTTAGCATAAAGTTTAAACAAGTTTCATGCATAAGGCAATGAAACAGTAAAAGATTTGTAACTTCCAAAAATTTATAGAAAACTAGCCGCCTTTGGCGACCAGCCGGTTCGCCAATCTTAATGTTCGTTTAAATTTTAATAATTAAATAGGTTTAACCGGAGTTTAACCCCCTTCTTCGCCAAGTTGCGATAACGCACCAAAGCTGGCAATCTTTATTATGCACTATAATTGAACATCTGCTTCTTTGCTTTTGAACATTTCGCAAGGCCGTTGTTTGCGATTTTTAAAAATTTCGCCAAGCAGGGGATAAAACTTCGGTCGTACCATTAAACATTTTACGCAATTCCAACTTTAATAGATTCTTCAGCAAAATATTTTAAAACTTCAAATTTTGATAGTCATATAATTCACTCATAATATTATAAAGGCCTTCAGTTATTGCGTGATATATATCTCTCTAATTTTCTGTTACCCCTCGTAGAAATTATGCTTTAAATTACAGTGTAAATGATTAATCTGCAATTAATATAATATTTTTTACTGAAACAAAGCATTTTTTTTAATAATATGGTTACTGATAATAGAGTCACTGCGCGTTTAAACTTTATGGTCACTAAAGAATATCTTTCTTAATTTATGTAATATCTCAAGAATTTGTCAACAAAAATTTCTCAGATTCATCATGAACAGATCGATTCATTAACAATGTTTAATTTTAAATGCATCAAACACTAAGAAAATAAAATGAATCGTTTAAAATAATCGGTCGAAAACAGGTTTAAAAAATCTACTTAAAAAACGATGTACTTAAAACTATAAGCATATACAAAAAATATATAACTAACATAAATACATTTTACTTACAAAAGCATGCAACTAACCTAAAAATAATTTAAATCGTCCGTTGGTTGTCATGCCAACAATCAGAACAATGCGCATGCGTGGATTTTCTTCGCCAGTTACGTCAACGCAAATGCGTAAATTTTTCTACGCCAGTTGGGGTAACGCTATGCAGATTAGACATTTTTAATTTCCTTTATTCTGTGTTATTTTAATTCAAAAGTACTTCAGAATGAATGTGAAACATGGATTAATTAACAATGTTTAATTTTAAATGCATAAAACATTAAGAAAATAAACAGAATCGTTTGAAATAATCCGTCGAAAAATGTTAACCCTAGCCTAATTACTGTTGGGAGAAAAAAACAACTGATGCCTTACTTATTTGGCGATGGGGAAAATGGAAGATTTTTTTGGCGGAAAAGTTGGCGTTGGGAAAAATGAAAGATTTTTTTGGCGGGAAAGTTAGTTTTTAATTAATAATGGACTACCCCTAACATTTAGGGGGATGAAAAATAGATGTTGGCCGATTCTCATAGATACCGGATAAGCACAAAAAATTTCATCAAAATCGGTCAAGCCGTTACGGAGGAGTATGGCAACGAAAACTGTGACACGAGAATTTTATATATTAGATATATTTAATTATTATTATTGTTTCCACTAAAATATCGTTGTTTCTTTTAAGTAAGCTCGTATTATTATATTCTTGTTATTTTTCACTTCTCTTATAACTGCACCGAATTAACAAATGTAAAAAAAAAAAAAAAAAAGTCTGTTATTGTGGTTGGAGCAGTTTTTAAAAAGTTTTTGAAAATGTCTTAAATATATAGAGAAACCAGTGAATTAATTATTAGATTTTTACGGGAATTAAATGGTAAGAGCTGACGAAGAGGTAAATAAATTTTTAAAAAATTCAAAAGGTAATTAGTATCGGTAATTAACAAGAAATAGTGTGCAAGATTTAAATTAAACTTTTTAAAATTGCTGTTCTATTTACTTGGTTATCTTTCAAATATATGGCCTTACAGAATGTATGGAAAAATTTATAGCATTTATAAGTATATATTTTTCTAATTATTGTGTTTCGCAATCCCTTTTTATCACTATTAATTAAAAAGTCAAATGCTTTGAAATATACAGGGTATCTATCCATTCTAATCATGATTTAAGTGCAAATTTCTGAACTTTTGGAAATAAGCATATATTTTCAGATGTTACTCTAAATAAGTTTTAAAGTTATGTTTTATGTTTTGTTTAAATCAATGTAATGTCTATGAATTCTGAATTTTTATATTATCCCCTGACCCTGTTAGACATATTTTATCAATTACTCTTGACGCATTAACATCGAGTAATAAAGTTTTTAATACTGCTGTTTTAGACTATTTCAACACCTATTTCGGAGAACTGTCAATCAACTTACAATGCATCCTAGAGGAGGTTGTTGATCAGTTTAAATTCTAAAATTGAAACTTAATAATCCATTCCGTTTTAGTCGAAGAAAAGTTGAACTTCTTTTTTAATGTTGCATTATGAATATATTTCTAAATATGGCCTGTTGGACTGATGAATCATTTAAGCATTTTGGCTCCGCAATGTTTTCAACAATCCATTTATTAAAACGAACGATATGCAGTATAATAATTTAAGTCATTTACAGCACTTTTTTTTTTTTTCAATTTGAAGTATATGATTATCTTTTATGTTTTAGAAATTAGTTACTCGACCATTTTTATTATGGATACTCATTAAAATAATAATTTCATCCAACTGGTATTTCCTTTTCACAGTTTTCTTCCTCTTTAACTTGATTTTCTATGTGGACCATCGACCGTTTTCCCTCAATTTTAGAACCAGGTTAGTCTTAAATCTGGAAACGAGTGAAATCCAGAAACTAAAAAGATTTTTACTCCCAATGAGGTTTTTGTCACGAAAGTAAAATTGGGATCAGTCCATTTAATGCGTGTGGGCAGACTTTCTCCGCTCCGTTGGATTTTGCTGTCAGGTCGTGAGGATAATCAGGAGAAAAAAACATATTGCAGAGGACAAAGGAGACCTCCTTTTTGTTATTGCAAAGGAATGGCCCATTTCTTGGGGAACCCGGCCCCGTATACTGGTATCGAAGCCTAAATTCACTGTTGGTGAACTGTCATGACCCTGTTATGCCCCTTAAAAGTCTGCATGTGATGTTGCCTTCCGTATATCTTGACACCCTGACTCCAATAACGCCCTGATACTACCCACGCTTTCTCTTGAAATCTGGTTCACTTTCTTGTCCAGAGAAAGGTTTGAGATTCACTACAGTGCTATTTAATGAAAGATGTCCAACAACATCTTTCGTTTTCAAACTCTTAGATACGTGTATGTGTTCATTCCCATCTTCAGTTCTGTACCTGATTGATTGGCAAAATTTCATCCATTTCGACATAGAGAGAGAAATATTAAAATAACTTTGGAATGAATTTTATTTTGTATTGCCGTATTATTTAATTGGCTCCTGAGTTATTTTTTTTATATGTGGTTACACGAGAAATGATATTTTCATTATATCCGAATTAGAAAAATGTTTATTTTCCTCCGTCAACTATACATTAAAATCAAATCAGAATGTAATGTTTACTTATACAAAAAAAAGTGTATTTTTTAAAATATTTCTTTTTCGGCATTAATAAGTGTTGTACATTGATAATGAAAAACTGAGGAATAATTGTTATATAAGTATAATAAAAAGTACAATTATGTTAGTTTATATCACACCTTCAATTTCACAAATCTCTCTCTCTCTCTCACTTTTTTGCTTTTGTCCTCAAATACAGTATGAAAATATAACATTATAACATGTGTTATGAAAACTTGTCATAAGGATTCTTTTTTATGTAATTTTTTTCTGGCATTTTATTTTATTCTTAGAAATTTACAGTGACAGTGCTTTAAGAAAATATTCAAAATTGAACTCATGCCCTTCATCTAATCTTTTCACTAATTTTTTCATGTATTTAATTGATACAAAGTAACAAGAAACAAATGTACTCATTTATTAATGGAATTCCAGTCATAATTTAATAATCAAAAGACGTTAAAAATATAAAAGTGTTAATAACTTTCGAATTAAAATTCCATAAAATCGGTACACTGCATTGCTTCAATAGTGTCATAATTCAATTTTTGTTTTGTTTTAAAGAGTAAGTTTGAAATGATGCCTACCTAGTTTAATAATATCACAGATCTATCTACTATGCTTTCTTTTAGAAAGCACTAGTATTGTATGTTGTTGAAAGGTTTCTTCTTATTATTATTATTTCATACTTTATTACTGTGGATTCTTCTATTGATAGGGCAATTTCGTTAATAGAATTGTTTCGTGCTATAATGCAACCTGAAACTACTTTGCTTTCTCATTGGAAATATGCATTTTCGAAAAATATTTATATCTCTTTGGACATTTATGAAATTTTCACTTTGGATGCTTCCTCTAATTTTGTGTAAAATATAAGTTACTTATCGACCGATTGAGATTTAATTTCTTAATTCCACAATTGGATATAAAACCGTTTTAAGGTGCAGCGACAGTGCTTTTTTTAAAATATATATTTATTATACGGCGCTTTATTTGTGTTATATTCTATCGCGCCGTTGGCGATATTCGCGTTCTTTTAAGACATTTTATTTCATTGATTTTCTTTGAAAGTGATAAGATTTGTATTGAGAATTAATAAATAACTGATATTTTTATTATTCGTATTTTTAATGTTCTCTAATGACACATTCATTTGTATTAAGAACTCATTGAAAGAGTCGTCAGTTGAATGCAGTGGACTTTTTCAATTCCAATATAAATAAATATTCTTGCCAATAAACCTGTCGATTACATGTGTGTTAAAAGCACTGCTAAAAGATGTATTTTAATGTAAGTGAATCTCATGATATTACTGTAACTTCAAACGCACATTTTTTCTGGAAAAAGATGTTTCAAGTTGATTTGTTAGCTATATTTAAACAATAATTGTAAAAGTGAATTTAAAAAATATTTCTGTTTTTAAATAATTTTTTCGGATAATTAGCGAAACATTTTTATATATATATTTTTAATACCTATGAGTCTATTGTCTAGTTTCTTTTATCTATTTTCTAATATCTTTTTTTTATTATTATTATTGCCTACTTTCAATTCTCCTTCTGCAATCGAAGGTTCATTGTTTCCTGGTTATCGACTCATTTGTTCAGAATTTGATTTTTTTTTATATGAAATCGAAAGGCGATGCAATAGTTCCTATGACATTGCTTGTCCCGACCTCAGAAATTCGTATTCAAAACCTAGATAAAGCATGTTTTGAACTTAAATGACCTGATTGCGCGCACTCGGGTGGCTCGGTCCCCTCTTTGTGTGCATTTGCCCCACATCGCATCCCGATTCAGGTGAAAAAGCGAAAGATTTTACCCCAGCGGAATGTCCTCTATTTTCTACAATCGAACTCGCTCCGCAATGCATGACAAAATCCGGTTACGTTACCGTTCAGCGTTATACTTTATTAACTCAAAAAATGCATTTTTTTCTTCTAATCCATAAATGTATTATATGCGCTTGCCTGTCATTTCGTAACAGTTAAAAGAGTTATAAACTATTAAACTTACGATAATAATAATCTTGGGATTAATTATCCCTAATTTGCTAGTTAAAAAAAATTTGGAATAAATATTGAATTATAAAAAAAAGGTAAAAATCCACAAAATTTAACTGTAAAAACTAAGACAGTTTAAAGTTTAAGTAAATCGAGCTTTTGAAATTGCTGACTATAAGGGTTGTATCCACTCTTGATAATGTAGTGCCCGCGTTACCACGGAAAGGGGGTGCAGTAGCTTCTAAAGGTAAAGACCCCTGAGCACCCGAGGGCAGAAGTCAGAGAGCCGAGGGCAGAGTTCTAGCTCATATGAAGATGAAACTCACACATTCGCTTGCACAACCCTTTTTTACAGGGGAGGGGGGGGGCACATTCACACACTTCGCAGATAGAACACAGATGAAGAGCAACCATGCCCGAACCGGGATTCGAACCCGGGACGCCCACCTCTTAGAGATATCGCTGTTATGAAAAAAGGCACCATAATGCCACCGTTCATGATATATTCGACACCATAATGCCGGAAACGATGCAAGTCGTATCCACTAATTATAAAAACCAAGGCGTTTCTCTCTGTCTCTTCTTGTTCTTTTAGATAGATTCTTGTAGGAAAACTACTTATTGCAATGGTTCTCATGAGAAGACTTTCTTCACCGACTTTGTCCCTAGAGTCCAAACAACCCTTCATTCAAAAGTTTACACACACACACGTGCGCACTTATAACGTTGTGCACATGTTATCTTTCGAACAGGATAACTAGAGTAAATTTGTTTGGATTTTAACTGTCTTGGAATATGTTGTTAGAAATGTAAAATTCTCAGACGAGTTCGTAAAAGGCACATCTTGGTCAAAGGGGGTGGAAATGGTATATGGGGGATTGAAATTTTCATTTCACTATAACTTTCTTAATATTGAAGATAAAAAATAAATCAAATTAGCGCCTCATTAAGACAACAATTTTGTACTTAAAGTTTTTCGATAATTGTAGTATCTAAGAAGTTAGGGGCTGAAAAATGATTTTCACGCCCTAATGGTGATTGTTTCTAACATCAACAATTTATGTTGCCAGATATTAACTTAGATGCAAAGGAACTATCTTCGCTTTCTAGCTTACCGAGGAGATTTTTTATTTTAAATTTTTAACGCATCATGAAATTATATTACAGGAGACGAAATGATATTTTTGTGGTTTTACATTTTCAGAATTAAACTGATTTTGAAATTTGATTTGAAAGCGAAATTAAATAATTTAAGCGGAAATTAACTGCCTGTTTTGTTTTGTTTTTCATTAATTTTTAAATCCTCTGATATTTTTTATTGAAATTTGTTTGTTATTTATTAACTCTAAAATTTCTTTTATTAAAAAGTTCGCCCCCCCCCCCCCTTTTTTTTTTGTATAATTCTTGAATTAAAAAAAAATCTCACCTCAGAACAAAATTTCTTTATTTTACCTTTCGCGGTATACGAAAATAAAATCATAGTAGATAAGATATATTTTTTTTTAATCCTTTAACAGACAAAATGTAGCCTTGTATATGCAAGGCTGCTTACAGGTTGGTTACCAAAGAAACCTTATCTATTCCATTTACAAACAATGCACATATTGAAAGAAGAGTCACTTTCTCGCCCTTTGTACTTCCAAGCCGGATGATGTGTACCATCCAAGGCCTGACGTGTCCTGGATCACTCTCATGCGGTCAATTTTGAAGGTTAGACTGCCATCCCGAGGTCGTTCATAGGACACATAGAGGGCAATCACTAGCTATCAGGGGCATCCCTCGCCCTGCTTAGGGTGATGACCCAGACTGAACTGTGGAAAAGTCTATGACCCTCCACCGAGGCGGATCTCTTGCGGTTTTCTAGGATGACAAGCGAAGGCCATGCATTGTAAACAAACATTGAGGGTGTCCCTCTGATAAAGTTCAGTGCTTGTTTGTGTCGCGTTGTTACAGTGAGAGTGCAGAAGGTCTCTGAACCCTCATTCTTGGAGGTTCTTGACTTGTTGTTTGTTATTTTCTTCTTCCCTTACAGAAGCAATTTGGGGGGCTATTTGATACAACTAAGTAAACAAGGATTTATTTGTTCTATGAGACTTTCTAATTCAAAACACAGGATGTTGGATGTTTTTAATTTTTTGAGCTTTCGTAAATTAATATTGATATATATTAATATAATTTAATTGATATTTTGTTTTTCATTTTAAGTATGGCAGTTTCGAAAATCTTGGATTATTTTTGTGTTATCATTATTTTTAAATTATAAATTTCTTTTGAATATTCACATGTGTGTGACATTTTTGTGACTTATTCATTCTGTTTTATTTCATTGCAATATTATTAGTTGTGTCTAGTAATTTATAGTGCTGTGCTATTTTTGAAAATAAAAAAAAAATGTGCTCTCTATATTTCTTCTGTAACCAGCAGCTACATGTTATTTATATAGCTGTATGTTATAAAAGAATTAATCTTCACTAAACCTTGACTACAAAATGAAGCTTTAAACAGAAGTTACTCTATTTTAGGTCTAGAAGTATCATAAATTATTGCAATGAGGAAAAAAAATGTGCCTTTATTTAAGATTTTGTCTCTTAAGTTTGAAGCAACCTGACATCAGAATAATGAGCCACATAAAATAGCAAGCTGTGACTGAGTGATTTAAAAATGACAGAAGCCAGCTAGCTCGAATAAAATTATATTTAAGATCTAATAAATTACAGCCACAAACAATTAGATACAGCACAATTAACACATATCCTAACGACGCTACATTTCCGAGGACTAGAGGTTGACTAGTCGTTTCTGTCTATAGCCGCTAGAGGGCTGTCCTTCTGTTTGTTACTAAGCTTACTTTCTTTTTTGTCCAAAAAAGTAAAAATTAAATGAATAAGTAATAGTTTTCGTTATGCTTTTCTTTTTATATATGGTGAGTAATTCCGAAGAAAAAATGTTTTTCAACAAACCTTTGAATTAAATAAGATTAAAAACTATTGAAGTATATCTGGATCAAGGAAGAGATCGACACACAAAAATTCTCTTTATTAAATTGGTGCACTGTTTAGTGTACTCTCTTCCTGGTACCGAATTTGTAGGTCTCGATTCGGGAAGTGTAGGGTTACAGAAATTGGTAATTAGGTTAGAAAAGTTCGACGGGGTAAGTGTAATGTGAATTTCATTTCCTATGTGTACTGGAAATTGTGACATCGAACGACGATGAGACTGTCGATTTGGGTCTGTATGCCATAAAATGGGACAGCATAAACAAAATTCGTTTCACTGGAGCAAATACGCGGCACAAAAACCCGTACATCAAGGAAGTGAAACGACGCATAAAATCTCCGGGTGCACAATACATTAATTGAATGCCACATTAAGGATATTCTACACTCCTCAGTGTCATCAAAGTGGGTTGCCGATCCCATTCGTTGCAAGCAACTCCCAGTTCTCTTTCCACTTCCCCTGTTTTTTAAAGAGAAAGTAAAATGGATTCGTCCGAGAAAATTTGTGCTGTATTTCTTATGAGCCAGTGACATCTAGAGCAGAAAGACTACAATTAGAAAAGAATTAGTTTAAAAAAAAGCACAATTATATATTGGAGACAAACAAATATTAGAGGCAGTTCCTAAATGTGAAGAATAAAATGGAATGCTGTATTTATATTTTATTCTTTTAGAATAATTTATACACACATATCCTACATACTTGCGACAAGTCTGGTGAAAAAAAAAATCCTTCAAAACTTTCTACAGGGCAGACAGTTGGTTCTAGAGGGATTAAATTTCTCGAGCAGTCATTTCCCTAGTATTAGGTGTTTTCTAGAATGGATTTTTTTTAAAATTAATTAGTTTTCTAATTAAAATTTTTAAAAGATTTTCATCCATAACTTCAGAACTTGTTATTGCAAAATAATAATTTTACATTTCTTTAAAATTCAAGAAATAAGTATTTCAGTGATATTAGTTTTATTTCGGTAACATTTTATTCTCAAATTTTAGCAAATATTTTATGTATATTTTACTAAATAAGACTAATCGAACATTTTAAGACTTCTTAATTGTTCACCAATGCATTTATTTACTCAAATGACATAAAAATATTTTTTTAAATCTAATTTAGATCATTTTTCTGTTTTGAGATATATGCCTACCTCTAACGGTTTAAAATATCAGCTATTAAGCCACAATTAAAATTAAATACCCTCCCTATATGTATGCGATTTGAGGCCCATTTTCTGTCCGATTTTCTCTACCAATTCAACCGATCTTCTAAGTTATTTCACACATTCATTTTGGAAGAAACCGAAAATAGCTGCAATAAATTCAGTTTTCTCAAATTAGTTGTTGTAGACTCAACAATCTCTAAACTGTCGTAGTCATATACGGAATATAAGTTTCAAAGTAGGAGGAATAACATGGGTCAAGTCTGATCCTATCGAAAATCGATTTTATATTAGACATTAATTGTATTAATTGTTTGCTGGTAAGATCTAAAATCGTATGCATTTTAAATATAGTTAAAGAATTTAATTATCCTATATAACACTTTATGATATAAATTAAGAATTTATCGTATTTTCAATAATATTTTGGGGAGATGGAATATCTTCAGTATTTCTTAATAAACTTTGAAATTAAGATATGTTCTGCACTTTTAAATATTTCAACTATTTATTGGAATAAAATGGAAGTTTTTCAGTTTTTTTGCAATATATTTAAAGCTGCAAGATTTGTTTTATATATATATATATAATGATATTTTAAACACTTAATTTCAATTTAATTAATTTCCAAAGTTTTATCTTAATCTAGCCCATAATAAGTCTATTCTCTTATTTCGTGATCCAATTCCACTTTCTCTACTTAATTAATTCAAGAGAAGCTTCATAAAATTGCTTAATCAGCTAAACGAAAATACTTTCACACGCTCGGCGTGAAGGGGTAAAAATGTCCACTAAGCCCATTCTTTTGTAAAAGATCCCTGTGTTTCCCTTACATGTGATTGACATGCGTCAGAAATCCTTATCAGAATCTTATCAATATATTAGCACTGTGAAGAAATATTTTCCCTATCAAAATCTAAGGTTATATAAGGCGAGGGATAATTTATTTCGGCCCTTACTTCCCTACTTCCGCTTTGTACTGCGCTGTGGCGGACGTTGCCTTGTCCGCGCCTTCTTGTAAATAATTATGCTTTCCCGATGGATTAAAAAGAATTTAAAAATGTAAAAAGTCTCTTCACTGTCTTCAAACTGTATTCTGCTTCACATAAAATGATGTTACATATTAAAAAGTCGACAGGATTCGAATATATTACATATATATACTCTTAATAATGTACCAAACATCAAACGAGAAAGCCTTCAAATAAACAAAAGTTATGGACGAAGCTCTTTTTTAAAGCTATTTAAATATCAAAATGCACAGTCAGGTGCATAAAATTATACAGAAAATCCTTCTATATGTAATATATATTACAAAATATGTTTAAAATCTGAAGTGCAATCTACTTTACGCCTCGTCGAAGTAATTTGTTTAGTTAAATGATTGACCCCAATGAAATTTATTTTTATAAACATTTTCTTTAGATAGCAAAATATTAAATTTTTCTGAATGTATTTAAATGTAGTTAAAGAAGTCTATTACTCAACAAACAGCTGCCGAATTTCAAGTGTCTGCTTTTGATGGTTAAGGGGAATTTCACTTTCATGTGTATAGTTACGAAAGCTCATTGTAATCAATTTGACTTATTTTTGAAATAAAATTCAAAAGAAACACGCTCACATTCTCTCTTCCAAGGTAGAAATGATAATAAAATATATTTAAAAGGACTAAAGCACGTGCAGTATCTTAAATTTTTTTAAGCTGTTAATTTTTATTTAATGTTTCCAGTAAATATTTCTGATCTATTTTTATTTAGTTTTTATTAAACTATTAAACTCAAGTCCACGTTCTTTTAAAAAAAATGTCGAAATAGGGAAAAGCAAAGTGTGAAGAAGTTTTAATTTTTTTTTTTTTTTTTCAAAACTTTCAATATATATATCATGTTAAAAGTAGTTGAAAATTACTTTTCAACCTCTAATTTCTAAGTAACTACAGCTATCGAAGATTCTTTAATACATAAGTTATTCGTCTCAATAAGACGGTTATTCCCTTAATTTGATTTTTTTTTCAGTTGTAAATAAATTATGGAGAAATGACAACTTCAAGCCCCCCACCATTCCTACCGCCTTTGAACTCTATGGTCCTTCTACAAACTCATCCTAGAATTTTATTCTTCTTACAATATATCATCAGGTCAATCAGGATTTCAATAGTTATCATGTTAATAAGATAGCTTAAATGCGTGAAACGTTTATATATGTGTATAATTTAAAAAAAAAAAATACTATGGTTTTAGATTCTAGAGGCCATGATCAGTGAACATCTGTAGAAATTTTCCAACATCATATCATAAGAACCATGGCAATAGGAAAGAAGCCAACTAAAAAGAAATACAGTCATTACTTTAAAACCCATAATAAGTTTATATATTTATCATTAAAGTATTCATTCTGTTCCCTACCACTAAAAACATGTCTCAGTTTTAGAGACTTAAAAAGCATAGCTATTAAGATATCTTTACCCGTGTTAGCTTTTCTTTTCAGTCTATATTAGTTTTCTTCTAATTCTTAAGCACGCCAGAGTAATTCATTCAAGAAGAAATATAAGTATTCATACATCTTAAAAGTAAATCTTGTTTGTGTATCAACGTTGTGCCAACCTACTTTTTTACTACATCGGACGAATCCATATTTCCAAGAGGGCAAGGCGCTCATTCCAAGTTCACGAGTGACCTTGGCACGCTACGAGGCTGAGCTCCAGATCTGACCGTGTCATCCTCATCTTCCGTCTTTCACCTGATATTCATTTCAAATCTGTGAAGCAATGGCCTACTAGTCACCTCTAGCTACCCTCTCTTGTCCTTTATTGTCCTTCATGTTGAATATCTGACCTGTTTTCGTTCTACAAATCTATATGGTCTACGTACACCCTCGCTCTGATTCTGTGAATAAGCACTTTCTTTTATCACCTCCAATCGAAACGGTTGAAAGTTTTCGTTTCTAGGTAAATGGGAGAGGGCGGAAGAATTGGGTAATAAAGAAGGGGAAGGGAACAAAACGTCGCCTAGCGATTGTTGCTTTGTTATTATCGAGTAGATGGAAAGAAACGTGCAAATGTGTAATCTAGACTGACTTGCTCTCTTCTATGAGCAATAATTTGAAAGTAGCTTATTTATAAATTATTGTTGTCATTTAAATAAACTGTTATGCCTCACAGTTAGTCAGATGTTTTGTAGATATCTTAAATAACATCCAAAATATATGATATTCCCTCTCTTTAATTAAATTTAAAATCTTTTTACTTAGTCTTCGACGTATTATTATTTTTGCTCGTTGTTTTTAGTACTCTACTCCTAAATTATCGCCTTTTCGTCTTATTGACTGAAAAAAAAAGGGGAGTGAATATTAATCACATATCTTCTACTTATGTTGCTCTGTTTTGTATATATAAAAACATATTGTGTGTTATGCTTCGATTTAAAATTCAAAGTTATTCGAATTTACAGCGAAACGACAGTATCTAGTCATGTTTTTGACTCATAAATAATCATACTACACCAAGATTCGTTGTTTTTTCCGTCCAACATAAAATCGGGCTAATAGTAACTAAAAGTATATTCAATTACCTGAACTATTATTAACTTTTGTAATAATAATAGTTTAAGCTTCTTTCAGAAAATTAATTCTTGCATTAATTCTTAATCTTTAAAATTATGTTTGGAGAATCTGTACTCGCAATAAAGAGGAATGTGTATTTGTGCATTGGCGCTCTGCATGAAATGCATGATCTATACAATGAACTCTGCAGGCCAGATCGTTTGATCTATAGCCACCAAACTTCACACATAAATACTTTGAAGGGTGGGAACGTGCATCTCAGAGGGATATTTTTAGAAAACTTCATTAAAGATTAAACTAATTTTTGGCATTTCTTTTCGGTAACTTCTGATGATATTAAAACAGAAATATAAATTTTATGTCATCTTAAATTATCTTTAACTTTGAAAAATTATCTTTTCAATGGTACAAATTTAATATTCGCCCCCCTTAAATTTAACTATTAATTTTATTCTGGGTTTAAACCGTTTTATTATTGTTTCATCAAATATTTTAACAGTTTCTTTCATTTTTAAAAGCTAAGGAAAAAGGATTTTTTTTTTTTTTTTTTTTCTAACATCTGTCTAGTTTACAAAATAGGAAAGTGAAGTTACAGTACCGCAAAATTTAGAAAGTAGAGGAATCGGATATTTATGTTTTTAACAATATTATGATATCATGGAAGAAGTCTCTATTTAAAAAAGCTCATCGATATTCAATATACATAACGTATGTAAGACAAGTAAAATAATATGGCTTGAATGCTTGACACTTTGATGGAATTATGAAATATATTTGAACGATTTAACTAAAATTATATATAATTAATATCCTCTGCGGTCCATTTGTTGCTAAAAGCGACTAGTATTTATATAAAAGCAAACTTTTAAAATTAAAAAATTAAAATTTCTTAATTAAAGAAAAGAATTGTAAAAAGAATGCCATAAATTATGTTACTTCTATAATTTTGAAAATATCTTGTTAAAAAGTAAATATACGCAGTACCAAGCCTATTTTTCATTTTTGCTTCGAATTGTTTCGACCAGGTCTTGTTTGTTTCTTGAAGTGGTGTTTGCATTTTTTTTGAAAATCCATTAAATGAAATGTCGGGGGGGGGATGTGTTCAGACTGAATCATGATTGTAAAATAAATTCAGTCTTTTCCAATCATGATATTTTAGCACCATGCAGCATAGATCATACAACTTTTAATGACTGACTTTATTCATTCGTCTCATACTTGTTAATTAAGTGGAAAGCGATACTGTCATTTCTAAATATAACGGTGTTATTCATTGATATATTAAAATAAACTTGCTTTTATTATTTAATAATTGGTTTGAAAAATATCATGATTCTGTAAGCTAATTTCAAAACAAAACTGTAGCAAAACTTATCAAAATGGAGAAGCACATTACCATTTACTTCTGTTGCCATATGTGTCTGAGAAATACAAAAGTTCCTATCTTTCTGTAGTTTCCAAATTTTAATTTATTATATTAAAACCCTATAAGTTTTTGTTATTCTAATATTATTATATTAATATTAAAAAAATATGCCGAGATCATATGAATGATAAGTATATAAGACTTAAATTAAATTCATCGTAATACATTTCATAAAAATGTATTTGAATTTGATTTATCTTCATGTATAAATTTATTTATATCGAGAATAAACTTCTTCAAGAATTTGTTTAAATATAATAAAATGATAAAAATTAAGATTCTCCATTTACAAGAGAAGAGGATGTATAAAGTGAGATTTCCAAAAATTAAACTGGAGCTGTATTGGAAAAATATTTTCTAATACTTTCTTCATTTACAATACTTTTTCATAAATACTGGTGAGTATTCATGAATAAAGTATTTTAATGTAGATAAAATTTATTTTTTTCTTTATTTTTATTTATACAATTAATAATAAATTTTTACCGATCCCTGGTTGATTTTCATTCTTACTATTTTCTTCCCGAGTAATAACACTAGATAATAATGGCATTTATATGGATTTTAATGAATTGTAGAAATACAATATTTAAAGTGGTTCAATTAAACAGGAACTTCGAAATTGTATTATGGAAGCTTAAAAGTGGTTTTTAATAATAATAATCAATTTTTTACTTCTGAATGAAAATAATAGTTCCACTTTCTCTATAAGTCAGGTCATTCGTTTCACTTTCCACCCACTCTATTAACCTCTCTCTTGGACGGGTCCATTTTGCGTTCGAAGGGTGTGGAATAATCATCTCAAACATGACCGAGATCTCAATTTTATCCAGCATCCTCGTCCGTGGGATTAATTGTAGGAGTACGTTGGAGAAGCGACCTATTGGCTTCATTTCTTGTCTCCCGGCGACCTTTCACTGACCCATTTTATGCGACATCTTCCGCTACCACCTGCCTTTAGAGTCGATATTTCCCTTTTCTCGGCACCTTCTCTTCCGCTCTGGCCCTTTCTCCCCCATAAAAACGATCGGGTATCGTTAGCTGAGTTACCATGCGTGAAAAACGAGGAACCGTTAGTTCTCCGCTTCCGCGTTTCCATGACAAGTGGGTTTCCATATTTCGAAGTATATTGAAAGACAGCATCATTTCTCTAAAGGGTTGAATCGATTTAGTTTATGTTGGAATATATCTATATTTACAAATTGAAATTAAGCTTTTCGTATGCAGTGTAAGAAGAGGGTTTCCGTATTTTTATATCGTAGATACAAAAATGGCGTGAAATACTTAAATAAATCAAATATTTTTGAGCTCTAATTTGAATAAAAATTATCATACAATCTTAAAACATATTAGAATCTGATAAATTTTCTATATATAATTAAGTTAACATATTTTACCTGATGAAGAACCAACTTTGGAAGAATGAACTTAAGGATCTTTAAACGAGTTTATGTTTGTTACTTATGTGTCTTACTCTCAAATCGACACATAAAATTTTATTAGAAAAACATTTTATTTGCTTCTTTGTATTTGTACAGAGAACAATTACAAATCACTTTTCATATGCTTGTTAATTGGGAGAAATGTAAGTTTAAAAGTGCATTTTACATTAAATGTCTGTCGAGTGAAACTTTTATAACGATAAATAGTTGATTACACATTTAGTAATAAAACTATGATTATAATGTTTTCGAATGTGTTTTATTTATTTATTTATTTTAATGGATTGGAGGACAGAGTCATATCGATCATTTTAACCATCGTTTTTTTTTATCGTTCATAGATATCAATATGAAAAGTGTGCACTGAGCTTACTCTAAAGTTATTTTTAGCTGTTTTGGTTTTTGAATTTATGACATAAAAGGCTGTTTCTGACGTATGAGTCTAAAATTAAATGGTTAAATTTTCGACTGATATTTGTTTTGAGGCATTTCTATTTCAATCACAATCACAAATTATTTTATTTCCCCAAATGTTGTGATGTATGTGTAATACTTCACAGTATTTGTGTATGGCTTTAATGCTGAAAGTATATCTTCTTAAGTTTGATTTGAATTCATTTAAATATCTTTTCATACTATTATCTTATAAAATTATTTAACATGGCTCTTGCATCAATTAATTAAATCAATTAAACTCAAAGTTCTGGCTTTTTTTGCATATTTCATTAATTTTCAATCAAATAGTAAAGGTATAGTTAATTTTAAAAAAAACTCAATATTTTGTTTTGAAAGGTCTCCATTGTTCTTTACATATGCTTATATAAAAGAAAATATTTTTATTTTTGATACTGATGGTATTTCTTTGATATTAATAGTATTTAAACAAACAAAACACACACACAAACTTTAGATTCATTCGGTTAATAAACGTTATGAATTTCTTTGAACCTGATATGACATTCCATCATCGAAATTTTCTTTCAAAATCTATACACAAATTTGATTTACGATTGAAATTATGTTGCCGCTAGCTCTTGTAACGCAGATTTTGGATATTATCGTGGCTTGAATATGTAACTTTCCTTGAAGTTCTACAAAAGCATCACAGATTCCCTAATTTTGTGATTGATAATTACTATCAATAAATTGAATACATATCTCTCTTTCATATCAATAAATACATATCTCTCTTTCATATCAATAAATACATATATCTCTTTCATATCAATAAATACATATCTCACTAAGCAAGATAGTAAATCTGTAGTTCCCGCTCCTCTTGATTTTTATCTGATAGTTAATCAACGATATATATTTTTAGAGAATTCATAACTTTTTAAAAGTCGTTGCTAAACGCCTTTCTAGATTAACAAATCATTAGAAGTATTTTGGAATTGAAGGAATAAAATATAAAACATGCATCAAAAGAATTTCCAAGCGATATTTGCTATGTGTAACGGTCGTCCCTGGAAATTAATGATGTGGCGCTGAAAGTTATTCAGAAGACCGTGATTGTCTTTAAATATCCTTTTCTGAAAATAGAAGTTTTTAAGTATTTGTCAGAATAATGTGAGAGAAGGGCCTTGTGTATTGTTTCGTTTGTATTCATTAAAACATTTTCTCACTTTGACAGTTTTCTTCTTTCTACACCCCCCCCCCCACTTCATTTAAAAAAAAAAATCGTGGGTGTTGTCAAAACAGAGGCACACTTTTTATGTTTGTTTACCTACAGTCCTAAACTATCGTAAGTTGACCGTTTTCATCAAATTTTGGATATCGCGTGGTACCAACCATCTAACTCTCCGACCCGCCCTAAGGCACACGGATTTAAACCATAGAACTGAATGACCGGACCGCCGCAACAGCAATTGGCGGGAACTGTGGTTGAGTCCTAAGGGCCATCACCGGCCACGGTACAACCCTCCCCGAAGGAAGTACGTCCCGTCATCGATGGGAGGAGCCAGATCCCCCACCTATTAGTGTACCCTCCAGGGTGGCGAGATCCAACCACCATGCCGGAAGCATCTCATCCTCGCGAGGTACATTCGCTCTTCTGATTATTAGTTATACACTTGCCTACTAATTCAGTTTTTTATATAGGGAAAAAAAAGTCTCGATTCGTTGAATGCAATTACATTTTCTTTAAATCATGGTCGCAGATGCTTCTGTATTCGAAAACAGTGTCTTTAATTTGCACTAATGTTTTGAGGCGTGTTTTTAATTTATTACTCCACATTTATTATTTTATCTTTGTTCATATGGAATGTTGACTTACTGAGGGTAATTTAATATAGTAAGTGCTCTCACTCTCTTTTATTTAATTGAATGTTGTATAATATTTTAGATTTGAATTTTTTTTTTGTGTGCCATGTCTTAAAGTTTTCAATTGATTTTTTATTTTATGTTACTGAGGAAAAAAGCATGCCAATGCAGGCCATAAGGACGTCTTTTCCACCCTGATAAGCATTAAGTTAAATCTAGGTAACAACCCAATTTGTGATGCGGTGTGTCGTAGTTTCCCTTTTGTGTTGTGGCCTACCCTGACTTGGGGGATGGTGAAACTTTTCGACCTGATATCCCCATGGCCGAGATCTAGATCCCCTGACCGAATCTTCGGAATCTCTCCACCAACCTTGGAATTCGCCCTCTCGAATATTGTGACTTCCTAAGCCCTCATTGAGACCTCGTGTGGCTTCGAAAAAGCTCTAAGTGACCTCTATGATGCCCGATCCGACCTACATAGAGTCGCTAGGCCAATACTTGTTTGTGTACTCCGTCACCTTAACCGAGGTCAAGGGCGGCTGCTGTTCACTAATTTTTTTGCTCCCCACATTGGCGCCATTATGTTTATGATGTTAATGCTCCGAATTGTTTACGTGTTTGGGTGAGACAAAAAATAAGTAAACAAACAAAAATGAAATTTGTAGGGAAACGCTTTTGCAAGGTCAAATGAAGGCGGAAGGGAACTAAGAAACTGTTATGAGGAAGGAGATGTATATTTGTGCTCATAAAAATCTATATGAAATGTCCTTTAAGAAATTATAATGGCATGGTTAAACTTTTTGATTCATCATATTAAATTATTCGTTATTAAAAATTAACATTCGGTTCTAAATATTCGCTTTGCCTTTTACAAGATGCATTTTCCCTTTTATTATGACTATATATGTTACAGTACTGAAAATTGATTCTTTTCTCTATATTATGGTTATTTATTTTTATATTAACAAAATGAAATTCTAAATTTAAAATAATAAGTACTAAGAATTTAAGATAAATTTTTCTAGGCAGTTCATTTATTCATACCATTTAAATAATGTTATATAGAACTAAATTTTGTTTTAATAAAGAAGCAATATTCCGTCATAGCTGGCATGCATATGTTCAGTATATTAATATGTCGGTAATAATTTCACGAGAATTACTATTTAATGAAAATATATATGCTTTTGCATTGTTTTGTCTGACATTGACTATATTTTGTTTTCAAAATTAATACACTCAATTATAAAATAAATACTTCTTTACTTAAAATTTTGTAAGTACTTTTTGCACTTGCAGCTAATTTTCATATTCTAGTATATGTTGTATAGGGAAAGTATAGTAATGGCCAAAAAAATTTGAACTGGAGATTTTGATGTATCTTCTCATTTTCGATTTTCCTGTGTTCGAAAAAACACATTTTTAGAAATTGTCCGTCCGTCTGTCAGTGAGTAACTCAAAAGCGCCTTGAGCTAAACAGTCGTTGCATTAAATTTGTTGATTTCTGCCACATTTTGAGTAAAGGCCACATTTTGAAAATAATAAGAGGAAATTCGTCTATCTGGCTGTTCGATAATAAGTCAACACGATAATTACAAAACGAAGAGAGCTAGATAGATAAAATTCAGCACACAGATTTTGGTACACTGCGGGTTGACTGTCTGTCGGGCTGTACTTTCAGAAACATGTAAATGCGATAATTCAGAAACGCAATGACTTAAACGTATCAAATTTGGTATGGGATTTTATAACTACTAGTGCAGTTTTATGTCAAATTTGGTATGGGATTTTATAACTACAAGTGCAGTTTTATGCCAAATTTGGTATGGGATTTTATAACTACAAGTGCAGTTTTATGCCAAATTTAGTATGGGATTTTATAACTACAAATGCAGTTTTATGTCAAATTTAGTATGGGATTTTATAACTACAAGTGCAGTTTTATGTCAAATTTGGTATGGGATTTTATAACTACAAGTGCAGTTTTATGCCAAATTTGGTATGGGATTTTATAACTACAAGTGCAGTTTTATGTCAAATTTGGTATGGGATTTTATAACTGCTAGTTTTATGTCAAATTTTTGTTTCAGTCGGTTTAGAAAAACATGTCTGAAGCACCAATTTAATTTTTGGATGCTATTAACATATGCCATAGATTAATCGCCAAGTAACTCGCCATCTCTGACAAGATAGATTCAGTAAAAATGCTAAATCCACGACAAAAATTTTTTTCTGATTATTGTACGCCCGTGTAAGGCGTCCTCTGGCATGATAAGTTTATTAGAGAGTGTGCGCGAAAATTTTTGTGAGCCCACTCCCACTGGTTATTCATCATTTTTTTATTTAATAAAAATTATAATGAGCCAAGATTATATTGATTAATATCTGACCAATATTTAACATGGTACTTTTCTCTGTTATGACGGGAAAAGTACCATGTAAAATACTGTGCATTTATCGTTTTCTATTTTTGCCATATTAACTGCTGTTTATTTGATAAATTATTTATACACATATTCGCATTTTTATAATGTTTAAAATGGATTCATAATGTAGATGTTTTTAGTTTCTTATTGGTTTTCTGATAAAAAGAAAATATAAGTTCATCTCTCTGAATTTAAAAACGTTTTTTTTTAATGCGATTCAAATTATTTTTTGTTAAATATGTGCTTTAAGTGAGAGAAGTAAATTACATGTCTCTCTTGGGTCTGAAATTGGTTTCTTTTTCATAGCGAGTACTAAATTTGCTGTTTTTGTATTCCTTATGCAGAGAGTGAAAGTTGCCGGGAAGGTCAGGTTGAATGAAAACGAAACTAGTTTCACTTCGGAGGCAGTCGTAAATATCTACTACAAGATCAAGACAGTAAAACTTGTCGCTTGGAGCAACAAGTTTTATTGTCTTAATCTTGTTTCTCACAGCAAGTTACGTACTTTCTCTCTCTTATTAAGGGCATTTAATCTATATTTTTATGCTTCGAACTGAATTTATTAGACTTCATTGGTGGAGCTGAAATGTCCTGGAATACTTTCTGGAAATTATTTGAATGTTAACCGATATCCTTAAAATAGGAGCAAATCATGTTAAGAGGACAAAACAATAGAGGAGAAATTTCAGTGTGGGTCAGTGTTGTTCCGAATTTAGATTAGTGGGTCCGATTCTGTAAATGGGGCCCACCGAAAGATGTAACGGGTCTTTCTAACTTTTGATTTCTATCGTTTTGAGGGCATTTTGATAGAAACTAGAGCGAAACAGGTTAAAAATCGGGATCATTTGACCAACAAAGTTTTGTTTCGAAATATAATTTGTTTTACTACACTCAAAAAAAATTTATCGATTTTTTTTTTTTTCACTCTAGATTTTTTTAAAACTTGATAGTAGTTGCAGAAATATTTTAAATAAATGTCTATAGAAAGTGTATTAATTTGTCTATAATGGGTAGACAGAGCCAGTGCTTAGCCTTTGATCGTAATGTTCTTGTAATGCAATATGTTAATTAAAAGGCGTACATATATAGTGATTTTTTTTTAAAAAACTTCAATTTTTTAAAATCATTTCTAACAGAATAAAAAAAAAGACGAAGTCAAGATACAGAAATAAAATTCAGTAAATGTTTATTCCTTTGGAGTATTAAATACTTAATAATAAGAATACTTTAATAATAAATATAGACATAACATTTTAATGGATAGGCATTCTCAAACGTTTATTTTTTGACTTGATGTTGTTTAAGATTTTGATCAATATATTTAACAGATTACTTGTAACCTGCGAGTGATATATTAATCGTGTATTCATAAATATGCCCACATAATCACGAGAAATTTTTCTACTGAAAGATTGTTCATCATGTCATGTATAGGGAAAAGATAATTCATTTATATAAATTTAAAAAAAAGCATGACTGTTACAAGCAAAAGTAGCAGTTTGTTGAAATATTAAATATATTTACTTTGTTTATCCACTTTTATGTTTGATATATATTTATTTAAATAAATTATTATAAAATAATCATTTCATATCCCTGTTGCAATTGTCTCTTGATTTAATTTTATTTGTTCTATTTTATGAAGATTTTGCCTCCTTTTTTGCGGGAGGAAGAGAGGGCAAGGCATCATTATACATTTAGATCTCAAATATTTCTATTATTCATTTTTTTTTTAAATATAAAATATTTTTTTTTTTACTTTCGAAAAAGGTGAAGAAAAAAATGTATGTAATTAATTCTTCACAATGTATAAATTCTTAAAATATTTCAAAGCTGTTTTTTTTTTTTTTTTTTTTCTGGTTATGGTAATTGACGTAAGCATTTAAGAATGTGAGCTCAATTCGATATTCCATTAAAAATCTAACAAATAGTGACATTCCTTCAATTATTTTTGCTTATAATTTATTAATGATTTGTTTTATTTTTTAAAGCATTGCACTGTTTTGTTTATTTTATTATCCTTTCGCTAATTTTCTGTTTATAATTTTATGCATCAAATTATATCACAGAAAAGAGCAGCAGCATTCAAAAATAGCACACTTTAAAAAATTTTGATTCTGAAGTTAAACCGTAATTATAAATACAATAAAATTTCAAATATTTTAATTAAAAACGTGTCTTAATACTGAAACCTTTGCAACAAGTGAAAAATAAGCCAAATATTCATAATTTGATTATCAATATTTAAAAAAAAATGCGTATTGAATTGCCATTAACAAAAGTGAAAAAATTTGAGCTTTAACAAGGAAACATTGTTGTGAAATACGGTTAAAATAATTATAAATGACCAATTATAATTTTTAAAAAATTCTGCTATAAAAATGGGTGTCTTCAAAAAGATAATTTTTTGAATTTTAAAATGATTTCAAAAGTTATGATAAAATATTTTCAAAAACTATGTTAAAAAAGTGAAAATATTCGCTTACATTTTTAATTAATTAAAGTTTTAAAAAAACTCTTTAATATGCACATGCCCATTCTCAAAATATACAAGTGCTACATGCATTTATATTTCTTATTAGAAGAGGCAGGCAGGTATTGTTACATCCGCATGTAGTTGTAAAAACTAGGTCTGAAATATTTTCCGTGAAACAACACAAGTTGTTTTTTCCACCCCTTCTGAAGAATGTCTGGCCGGATGCTCGTTTAACCTTGATTTCGATATTGCGTTCCTTGAATATACTTTGTACCTGGAAAAGTGTCATCACAGGTCGTTCGGTCGTTTTGGAGGTGAATAGGGGGCCGCGCTGGGTGCTATGTGGAGCAGACAAGGTGATCTTCACAGTCCGAGGACGGCCGGACTCGGGGGTGCTGTTTCGTAGTAGGTCAAGGGCTCACCCCCACGATCGCTGACCTGAAACGCGCATTGTTGTTGTTCAAGGTCTGAGTTGTTTGGGTCACCGGCAATATTCAAGGTAAAGGTAACGGTCGATAGTTTCCAGCATCTGGCACAAAAGTAGAAAGTGGGAGAAAAATGATGCTCGTTTTATTTGTAGCATAATAATAATTGTAACGAATGAGACAAAATTGCATAATGGGAGAAAATACAACGGCATGAGCTTGCGATTTTAAAATTGAAACAAAAATGCATAAGTAAAGAGTTATCTTTTGATTAACATCTAATAATGTTAATAAAGAAATCATCTTTTATTTTTAAGTAGTTAATTGAAAATTTCATTTTAATTGTTAATTAATGATTCTACGATCCAACTGATGTACATTCTATACAAAAAGACGTGCTGAAATTTATTACGTTTTTAAGAAGAACATAATATTGGTAGCATTTTAAGTTTTATAGGTTTGGTTTGAAATCTCTCTTTTCAGAATTTTTAGTATAATGCTGTTCGATATTTTTTTAAATTGATTTTTAAAACCGTAAGCTAAAATTTGCAAATGATGAATTTTTGTATTTGTTGTCCCTAGGCAGAAGCATGATCTGAGTGGTTTTATGTTAC
This sequence comes from Argiope bruennichi, assembly GCF_947563725.1. Lineage (NCBI taxonomy): Eukaryota > Metazoa > Arthropoda > Arachnida > Araneae > Araneidae > Argiope > Argiope bruennichi. Next base: position 69,473,668 of record NC_079151.1, read on the forward strand.
TTAGTTATGGCTAGTTTAGTTGAATGATTCATTTTGCCGTCGTTTTATTTTCATACTGATCTATGGATCAGATTATCTTTATTAAATGATAAATCTTATGCTTCTTTTTAGTTACATTTATGACTCATGCTTTGTTATTATTACTTTCTATTCAGTGGGCAGCTGTTTTAGTTTAATACTTTCCCAGAGATTATAAATTATTAACAAAATTTTAAGAATTTCTGTTAATATCTAATAATAAGTATTTTATGATGAATTAATTTTTCTAATTTAAATTGCGATTTTATAATTCGGTTGGTAGTTAAATTGTTGAATATTTATCTTCTGAAATTATTACAGGTGAAAATAGTTTCAGAAATTATTTTAATTACTGCAATGATTCTAGAGAATACTTCATATTTGCATGAATTACTTATGAAAGAAAATAAATTTTCTGTATTGATGACATTTAATTTTGGGTGAAATTTCCATCGGTCGTATTCACCTTGGAGGCAGGTTAAAAATAGGTGTAATGCAAAAATTTCCCCAATATAAATCACATTATAAACGGTCATCATTAGGAAGGGAATATTAATCTTATCTTTTTGTTATTTTTATATTACATTTTTCAAAATTTATTTTTTGCAATGGAAATTAAATTTTTTTTTTTTTTTCGTTTCATATATATATATATATAGCACTGACAGAATGATAGAATAGCGCTACCTTGTTTAAAATTGTGTTCAGAAAGCTTTATTCATTGTTATTGTTTTATTTTATTTATTTATTCTAAAAAAATATTAATTTAATCATTCAAATTACTATTTTGCTTCCTATAAATATAAAAATTATCTGTTTGCATTGATTCGTCGGGCAATGTCATGTTGTGGATCAGTCCATTTTTCAGTCTACTTTTTACTTCCAAATTGGAATGAAGGACAAGGAACAGTCCATTACATGACCGAGGGGGTGCCATGGCTACGATAGTGCCCCAGATAATAGAACGTCCTGGCCTTGGTGGGTGCTAGATTGGCCTACTTGGAAAGCTCGCGACCGATTTGTGAACTCTTGTCCTCTCCCCGTAGCATCTTCAGTTCCTCTTGGGAGGTCACCCGTACACTCTACCTACTTACTTTTTATAGGTTAATTTTCATTGCATCTACCCCTCCCCCAATCTTATACCGAAGAGGTGATAATTTGGGGCACTGGCTACATGTATGAAGCTTCTTCAGGGGTTGACCCCATTTTGAGTGCCTAAAGAAAGGAAAAGTAAATTTCGTTTGCGCGATATTTTCTTCAAATTATCCTTGTTTTCCATTATATTGGTTGCTTCATAAAATTACTTCTTTGTAACCTTCGCATAAAATATTATCATCTTTGTTTTAAACTGAAAGATCTCTGTTATCTAAATTAATAGTTCCAGATCCGATTTGGATAATTGACCAATAAAAAAAAAAGATAATTCTTAGATAACTAAAACATATTATTTATGTCATATCGGTTTAAGATTATGGAAATAATGTTGTTTAGATTTGTATGCTTAAAAATTATCAAATATCACTTCTTGAATATATTAGTCAACCCTTTCTTCTTCAGAAAAATTGTTTATTTTTTTCTGTTTCTGTCTTTCAAAGCAATCGGAATAACTTGAGTTCAGATAATTGGCACTGATTTTGTTTTCTTGATCTAGTCCTCTGGAAATTTAAACAATGACAATATATTTTCTTTTATTTTGAAGTACCATATATGATCATCAATGTATTTTTATGTTTAATAAAACGGTAAAGTTTTAAAATTTATTGACTTCTATCTTTTGAAACACTAAATTTGTATGTTTTATATAATTATTTTGCATAACTCATACTTTATCTTGATTTTTATTTCCTCTTTCGTCAATTTAAAATTCCCTTCTATTCATTTAATATAAATAATAAATAATTTGTAATTACGGAAGCATACATAATATACATGGAAAACATGAAAATTTTTTGAGGCAGTTCATTCAAGCACTTAGATTTCTACTCAGTAATTATTATGACACTGACTGTATGGCTTGACGAATCTTTATATATTATTTAAAATACGCACAAACATATCAGCACTCATATTTTTACTTTCTCATGTTACTAAATGTACCAAGAATAATCATTGAACTCGAGATTTTGATCAATTTCTTCATTTTTGACTTCTGCATTAAAAAAAAAATGTATTCTTTTTTTTTTTTAAAATATATTTGGCTGTTTTTCCATGAACACATTCCTCTCAAAACCTCTTTGGACTAGACAGATGAAATTAGTTATATGATCTTCACACCAAATTTGTAGATTCTCTCAAAGTTTTAACGAAATCCACTAAAGGATAGTCTGTCTGCCTGCCTGCCTGCCTGCCTTTCTGAATATAATTTAACAAGATAGCTACAAAACGATGAGAGCTAAACAGATGAAATCTGGTACGCAGATTTATCATCTAAAGTGTAGATATTTATCATGTTTAGAACCAAAGCCGTCATGGGGTGATCATCTGTTGGCCTTTCATAAGCAAGTAAACGTGGTAGTGCAAAAACGCAATGATTTAAATATTTGAAATTAAATGTGTACTCTTGTGATTGCAATTGTAGCTCTGTGCCATATTTCGGTTTTAATCGGTTAGAAAAAAGACGTCTCAAATACTCATTCAGTTTTGGGGTATTTGTGTATTAACCGCATCCCAGCGATTAATCGCCAAAGATCGTATAGTAATAGTCGTATTCATAACTATTGTTCACTAAGAACATGCAATTAATGGAACATAAGTTCATTTTTTTCAAGTACAAAAGTTTTTTTTTTTTTTTTTTTAATGAAACTTAGTGAAAAATTAGCGCTAATGCTTGTGGAAATTCAATATTCAAAAGTGAGTGCTAATTTTATCGCCAATGGAATGAAGTTTTAAATCTCAAATTTATAATCCAAAATATTTTAACCATGAATTTTATAGATTAAAAATTATGTCTTGTGTAAATTTGTACTTTTCTTCTGCAAAGTATGAAAACGAATCAGTTTTTGGTTATTTGTTCTGTAAGTTCGTTATTTACAGCATTAATTCCGTTTATGCATTTTTTTTTTTTTTTTTTTTTTTTTTATGAATGTATTTCTAAACCTTTTCAATAGCGCTTGCTAATGGTTTCTATAACATTCATTTAACAATTCCAGTTTCAGTTTGTAACAAATGTAGAAAAATATTTTAAGTTTGAGATACCTGACAATATCCGGAATACAAATTGGAAATAAAAAGGATGCAAAAGAGTCTTTACTTTTTAATTCTTTCTTTAAAAAAAACATATTTAATTAATATTATTAAATTTAATGAATTCATTTTGGAATTACTAAGTTTCTCTTTTGAAAATATTTTGTTTTATTTAAATATATTTTTTTCATAATATCTTTATTTCATTCTATTACAATTTTTTTTAAATAATGAATTTAAACGAATAACATTTTATTATGACATTGCTCTTGAATATATGAACAGTTCTTTGCATTGATAGGTAATGTTTCCGGAAAAGAGTTGCTTTGTACTACTTCCACAAAAACTCTCATAAATCGGGATCACAGTTCTGGTATCTCTCCCAAGATCTCTGATAACAGTGCTGTCTGATCTCAAAATCCAATTTTTCGCCGGCGTTATGACCTATAGCAGAAAACTGTGTTGCAAACGAATCTCTTTCGTTCCACCCTTTCAGGAAGAACAAAGGTAAAAAAATCGGGTCTCCTCTTACCCTGGTCCTCGATTTTCAGTCCTAAATTCCCAGTCTCTTCCTTCATGGCGCTCCTGAAACCCATTTTCTGACCTAGCTTGGGACCGCAGTGAAACTAAAACAAAGGATTTGCTCTCGTTTAGCCAAGATTACCGGAAATCTCGAAGAGGTCACTCGAGCATCGAGGCTTCTCTCTGAGGTCAGCCATCGTGTATTCCTCGGTTTCGAAGTTTGCCTGGTTCCGCCCTGATCCAAAAGTCGGATTTAGGCTTTATTCACTTCCGTATTTAACAAAGACTTGAAACTGTTTGTCCCTTGATGTCTAAATTGATCTCTCTGATTGCCTTTCTCTTCCGCATTTTCGGTAGGTACGGAAGCTGTTTGGAGATACTCCGACCATTTTTCTGGTTTGATTATCCGATTGATCGGAATATTACGATCAAAAACTACCCTTTTTACTAAATAAGCGTTTAAATATGATGTATGGATATCAATAAAAAAAAAAATTGGCTGTTTGATGGTCAGATTCTGTTAAGCTTATATCTAATTGCATGATTTTTTTAATGATGTATTTTTATCAGTTGATGTTTAAATTTTAAAATTTGATCTAAAATGTGCAAAATAAATATGAGAACTATCTTTACTTGGTGATCGTTTTTTACCGTATATTCAGACATAGGAAACTCGCGGGAGTGGTCGCCACGAAACTTTCTTGCATACTCTAATAAATTTGTCATGGTAAAGAACACCTTACATGGCATTGGCTTAAGGTAATTACGAAATACTAACTTTTGACGTGTATTTAGCATTTTTACTGTATCTGTCGTGGTATCCTTGGCGAGTTATTTGGCGATTAATTCCTGATATTCGTTGATAATATCTAAAAATCGAATTTGTGTGTTAGACACGTTTTTCTCAACCGATTGAAATAAACATTTGACACAAAACTACATTTGTGGACACAACATCCCATGCCAAATTTAATATATTTAAGTGATAGCGTTTTGGATTTATCGCGTTTATATGTTCATGAAAATGCAGATCGACAGACGGTCAACAACTTGTTGGATTTGGCTGAACATTTGGCAGGTGTCTATTCTTTAGATATTACATCTATGTACCGAATTTTATCTATCTGGCTCTCTTCATTTTGTGATTATTTTGTTAGCTTATGTTTGAACTGACGGACTTCATAACTCAGAGGATTAACTCAGAGGACGGATTTTACTCAAATTTTGATACCAATGTGTAAATTTGATGTAAAGACCGTAAATTAACCGTCCAAGCTTAAAGCGTTTTTATACTATCTTTGTCACAGACAGACGGACATTTTCTAAGAATGTTTTTTCCAAACTCAGAGAGCTCTAAAATGTGGAGATTAATCAAAAGCTAGCTTTTGAATTTTTTGACGATTACTATTCTTTCTATATATTACATATACGAGAAAGTAATAAGACATATTATTACATTCATGCTTATAGAAAGTTATATGATTTTCTTGTCCCGATTATAACTGATGAACTGGACACTGCTTTCATTGGATTTTAATCGTATCTCGGAAAGAAGAAATAAAATAATAATCTCTGTTGACAGTGATGCAGAGCTTTGATATCATTATAACTTGCAGATTAGTCGTAATATAACAAACTAAAATTTAATAAACCAATAAATAAAACTCTGAGTTATGAGTGAGTCATAATAGTGTTTAATTTTTATGGTACATTCTGTTTTAATATTCTGGAGCCAGTAATGAAAGCCCAGTTTCCCAGGGAGGGAGAGGTGCCCAAATTTGGCATCAGATTTTGTCTTCTGTATTCCCTTAATACACATTAAATCTTTGTTAAGAATTGCATTTTCTCGTTCGATTTGAAGTGAAAACTTGGAGAGCAGAATATGGAGTTATTTTTTCGCACTCATAATAATGCCATAGTTCAAATTTACAAAATCTATCCCTAAAGCCATGTTGTTCTACACCCAAATTCAGTCTAAAAAAACATCCAATCAATTTCTTTGTTATCCTCTTTAAAGAAATGTATACTTTTAATTCATTGGCTGCCGCAAGACTCGCCTGTGATTCACATCTGTTATCTAATTAATTCATACTTCCTAATTAAATTACCCCTTCTCTAGTACAGTTGAGAGAAAGCGAAGAAAAAAATCATCTAATTAAATAGATTATCCGAAACTCAAGTGTAAACCATGGCAGCGAAATGGTTAACAGTAATCAATTATGATGAGTAAGAGGGATATTATTGAAAATTTTCTCGAAGATTTTAGTCAATCTTGAAAAGATTATAAGTATTCATCGATGGATAACGTACGCGAGATGTATGTTGATGAGAATCGATGTATGCATTGTGACGTAGCATATTTATTTTTCAGTATTACTGCTTCAACCACTTATGTTTAATTTGAGATCCTTATGAAAAACAAAACAAAAAAAAATACGTATTGATTCTTGTTGTAATGTGAGAACAGTTATTCATGATATATTGAATGACTGTCATTAAGAATAATTCTTTCATTCCCAATAACACATTTAACTGCCAAACAAAGAAGTTTTTTTCCCTCTACTGAGTAGTATGACGCACGAAGCATGCATCTGACGTTCACTTGATTGATAAACAAAGTCGGCACGTCAGGGTCGAGCAAATTTATAAAAGAGTCACTTCGGAAAATGATTTTTGCCCTTGGCACATTATGGGAGAGCGCCGACAAACGAAGGTCAATCGGCTCGCGATGTAGGTCGCCAGCTGATAGCGAAGGTCACCCCAGGTTGGTTCAAGGTAGATTCAAGTTCAATTGTCGAACACCAAGAGCTCTCCTTTCATTCCTTTTTGTTGTCGAGTCCTCCTTCGATCCGAAGATGCTTAGCCTTTTCCCACTCACCTTGACTTGCTGCGTGAACCCTTTTCTTTCTTGATACCCTTGAATATTGGATGAAATGTCTCGTTCTTGGAGATGAAATGTCGACTCTTTCATTCTGTTATGGGGAGGGTTGTTAGGCGACGCGTTTCATCTTTTATCTGGCAGGAATAAGGTGCGTGGATTATTTAGAGGTAGAATGTGGATTTGTCCTCCCCCCCCCCCCCCGCCATTAAACGCATAAATTTAATTTTTTAGAAATATTTTGGAAGTTTAAGTTTTATTGACTTTATGCCAAAGTTGTTTTAAATAATATAACTTTAAATTTTCTCACTTTTTTTATGGATTTTTCCCCGTAACTGTGCTAATTTTTTTGTTTGTTTGTTTGACGTACTAATAATTCGTAATTAATTTAAACTTACTCAGAGTATCCTCAGCTATTAGTAAGTTTTTAAAATCAATAGTTTATTCGAATTTGTAAAAAGTGAGCTTGTCACATTTTTTTAACCCTTCTAAGGGTCATGGGAAATATACTTCTCACCAAATTCATCAATCCTTGTATGATGTTATATAGGTTGGCATAAGTTATGACAAAGTTTTCAATAAGAGGGAAGCTCAGGTTCTTCATTTCTGATCTCATACAAAATGGTATATCTTGATTTGTTACTTTATTATTAATTTACCAAATTAATTAATTAAATAAATTTATTTTATAAGCTGAATGAATAACGTTTCTTAATCCAATTTCAAACCTAAAAGTATTTTAATATACTATAAATAGAAAAAAATTGCCTTTTAAAGGGTTAAAGAATACATCTTTTAATATATCTGAATATATCTTGATACTGTTGTGAACGCGGAATTTCGAACTGCAGTTTCCAAAATTACTAATTAATCTCTTTTGTTGCTGTTTTCAGTTTTATATCCTCAGAACAAAATTATTGTTTTATGATTTCAAATTAATTACATTGTACATTTATTTGTAGTGATTCCTTTTTATTTATTTATCCGACGTTTACATTTATTTCTTGATAATTCGATCATTGTGGTTGCGATAATATTCCAACTTTGAATGTATATATTTGTCGATTCGAGATCATTCTGTTGAAGAACTGCCAATGCAATTAATTTCCAGTAACAGTAGTGTAGCTTCAAAATTAGATATAATTAAAGAATTATTCAAAAATGGTGAAAAAAGTCATTGTACATGTGAAATGGTAATTAAATTTTCACGATTTTATATATGAATTTGATATTGAGAACTGTATTTTTTAGCTCAATTTAAATTTCCCAAACCATTATTTTTGTAATTGTATCCCTATTATTTTGTAATGATTTTATTATGCTTATGATAGCAAAAGAAAATTAATTTCCAATACCAAAAATATATGAATTATCTCTGAATTGAAGTTTAAACTGAGCAATACTCATGTTGTCGGTATATTGTTAAAGGTGATTAATTTAAAAGAAGTTGCCGGGGGGGGCGAGCTAGTGTGTTCTTTTTATTTTATATACTATGTTAGAACAACAGACAGAAGAAATCTTGTATAACAATACGTCATCAGTATACAGTAATTTTATACTACAGTATAATTAATAAGTGTAGATATTACATGATTGTTGTGCACAATTTTTCTGTTACAAAGATGTTATTTTAAAATAAAAAGAACTCATCAACTTTCGTTTTTCTTTAATATATTTTTGGGGGGCTTTTCTTTTAGCCTAGTCACTCGTTGTAATATATCGATGATACGTTTATTTTTTGAGAAATTTCATGCTTTGTAGTTAGATTTCTAAAATAAGCGATGAAAATTTAGATATATCAATCTATACTAATAATAAAAGCTCGTTTTTTTTTTTTTATAACACATTCAAGTGGCATCTCATAATAAATCATTTATTAGCTAAAAAAAAAAAAAGACTACTGAAAAATCGTTTCATTTCATTATAAAAATACTCAATTATCACGTAATCAATTCTTTGCATATCAGTCTACTATTATTAACTAATATTACCATATAATTATTTATTTTTCTATGTATATGCATAAACACAAAAATATTTTATGAAAAAAAAAAACGCAATTTACTACAAAAAATATCCGAGAAAAGACTTTGAAGCCCGTGTGGGTATTTCCATGTAAATGTTGATTTTGAAATAAGAGATGCAACACTTGCAATCATTTCACCTTGCAGTTATCCTTGCGTATCTGCTGCAACCATGGTGACCAAGGTCTCTAGACTAGTGCCTCATCAACCTTCTCCAGTTTTACATCATCTGTCGTCATGTGCAAACAAATACCATTTTTGCGGCCTTTTGCTGCTCTTTTCCTTGCCTGGAAGGTCAAGTAGACGTAGCCAATGTCATAAGGACTTTCAGAACAAATGCCATGAAAACAGAATTTCATTTTCTGAGGTTTATACTCTTGCCTTAGTGACGTTTTTGTACTCCAGTTGCAGGATCGAGATATGATAATTAAAATCGATTGATTAGATTTCCATAGTTCTCTGTTGTTTCACGTTTTCATACAGAGGATAAACGATTTTGGTAGTAATATATATATATATTTACAAATGTTTCATCTTTCGTTAAGTGGAAGTTATATTTAATTAACTTTAGTTCTTTTCATTTATTAACTACAAGAATAAAAATAATTTTTTTTTAAAAAAATAAGTTATAGAATAAATTTGCATCGTTTTTTGTTGTTGTTGTTATTGTTGTCTAAAAAAACTTGGATGCTTTATTTTCGCATTATAAAAGTGTAATTGTCGCATTAATGATTAATATGAAAATTAATTTTGTTATGACAGAATGTTAATGAAATTAGAAGTCATTATCGCGAAGACTATACTTTTGTTACTAATTCCAAATTTATAAATGAACTGAATGAAATCTTCTCTTCAAGTTGATGCCAAACTATTTTTTTTATAGCGTATCTTTCCCACGGTGGCTCCCTACGAGAATAGCTCAGTCCAATATAACCGCAGGTGGGGAAAGAGGGAAAATGGAGATAACGCGAGCGGCACGCAGTGTATGTTATTTGGAAATTAAAACATACGGTTGGTCTAAACACACGCGATAAACTGCGCGCGTGGCATGTGTTGTTTGTTATTTGAAAATCAAAATACACGGTTGGTATAAACAGACGTCATTTAGATAACGTTTTTTCTTGTCCCTATTTCGAATTCGCTGGAGATGCAGATTTTTACACCTGCGGTTTGAAAATCAAGGCTGTTGTAAAATTTTTTGGTTTCATCAGTGATTTTTTTTTCACCCTTTGAATTGTGGTAATCGTGTTTAAAAAATTTTTAACCCGGCACAAATTATGAATACTTTGGTGCATAAATTGGAGACAAACCCTTCTTCCTTTTTTCCTTTGATATGAACTGAGTATACGAACAAGGACTATGGACGCGGATCTAATTTTTTAATTTAATTATTCTAGCCGCTGATAGAGAATAAATGAGAAATTTTAAAATCTGTCATAACATGTAATTTTTTTTTTTTTTTTTTTTTTGCGGGGGGGACTTTAGGTATTTTATGTTTCATTTCATACATTCATTCATTCATTCTATAAATGCTCATTTTTTCCCCCTCTTGGTGTTCTTTTTTGGCGCAATAAATACATTTCAATTTGATTTATTTCATATAGCTGATGTATCTATGTTAATATCTATTACTTTTGAATTACTATATACAGAAGAAATTAAAAAATCTAAATTCTATAATACTTAATAATTTTACTAAAGACCTTAAAATTTCAACCTGTCTAGTTCATTATATTACACAACTTTATAGCTGAATTCCACTTTATTTCGATGAAAAATTAATATGTGTTTAATAGAAATTTTGAAAAACCAGTTCCCATCTCTATAAGTTGAAAATTCTAGCGCATGCCTCTCGCGCAATCTCCATTCTCCCTCTTTCCCCACCTGCGGTTATAATGGACTGAGCTATTCTCATAGAGAGCCACTGTGGGAAAGATACGCTAATGATGCAATTTGCACTTCTTAGTTACATTTGCAGGGAATATGCGAATATTATTTATTATATTATATTAGCATCTTGCTCGAGATTGTTATTTGAATGTCAAAATTGGCATTTTGATTAACGTAACTTTCGTTTTAGAGCTGAACTAAATCAATTAATTTTTTTAAAAATTTGAATCGTCTTTATGAGAGGTTATTACGCTATTCTTAATTATTATTATTATTATTAAGGCAAAACAGAAATCAACTTGAAAAATCGCCTTTCTCACGTTTATTCAAAACATTTCCTGTTTATCATATAACGATTAAGTGCGATTAATATTTGAATTTACGATTTTAAAATGCTTGTTCAGTTATATTATTATTCTTTCAAAAAATTATTATTCAATTTTTTAAGAAAATTTTTTTTTCTGAAATAGAATATTTAAAGTATTAAGCAGATAAAGTATGACTTTATGTATATTTCATTTATTCTATGAAATGCGATCAAATATTTGCTGATAAAACTTTTGAAAATTTAACCGTTATTAACTTTTAAAAGTAGTGTACTTTAAGTGAACGGAACTTCATAGCTCCAAAAAACTACTGTTTTTGTTTGTTTGTTTAAATTTTGTTTAGAACTATCCTTTATTATTATTATTATTACTTATCTTTAGTAGTTGACGTACCCGTCTTTGCTCTGGATTAAAATTCTTTCAGGGGTAATATTTTTAACCTAAAAACAATACATTTATGTAAAATATTATAATATTCAAAATCCTTTTTTTATTATCTGAAAGCATTCAAATTAAATTATAATATTAACCAAATCAGGCAATTTTTAAAAACACGGATATGTTTTCCTTAATTATTAATATTTCTTATATTAATTGTGCAACAATTTTCTTCTCAAATGTTGAAATATCTTCGTTTAAGCGATTGATTTAAGCTTACTTTTAAATAGTTAAGTGAAACCAATAAAAGCATTGCCAAAACACGTTTTAAAATAGGAAATTAGTTTTTAAAAAATAGTTCCCGCTGGTGTGATGTGGAGAGGGGGGTGCCAGCTCAGGTGTCATCCTCGCCATCTGACCGCGGTTCAAAATTACGAGGTCCATCCCAAAATAGCCCTAGTGTTGCTTTAAACGGGACGTTAATATAACTAAACTAAACTAAAACTAAACTTTAAAAAATAGTGGTTACGTATAAAACAGACAAAATTTTAATTCATTCTTATTATTTGAATATTTATTTAATTTTAGTATTTTAAATGTTTACAGTATTCTTTTTCTTATGTAATGATGTGCAATTTTCGGATGAATTCAGCCAATTTGTTTAGGAGGAGAGGTGAAACATTTATTTATATTAAGCTAAACAATATTCCTTCCACTCATATCTGCAGTTATTATCGTTTTGTCAATATGTTCTGTTTTGAAAACGGTTTCTCCAACTATGTTATATGTGCAATTAATATTATTTTTGACACTATAGTTTTTATTTAAAAAAAAGCAATTATGAATGTTCTAAATAAAGTAAAATTACGTCCTTTTTAATATTATGCTTTAATTTTTATTATTCAGCTTTTAGGTAATTCACGCAACCGAAATGATTTCAATTCTTGAATGACTTCGAAAAAAGATAGCTTTTTCGATTTAAAATAATAGAAGAATATATTAACTATAAAGTGATGAAATTCTTATTCTTTTAAGCACATCATATCTTTTCAGATTTTAATTTTCATCCATGCTATTTATAAAAAGTGTCAAAAAATATGTTTACAGCTTAATCTTGACTTACCTTTGGTACTAATGAAAATTAAGCCCAATCCATAGAAATTGATTGCTCTGACCTATGCTCAATCGTCGCATCGATACTCATCGGTAATAAATCGTAGCATTTGATAGTATACGTTACTGCGCTCCATTTACGATAATGTATTTATATTTTATTGTAATGTTATAGTATCTCTTACGAATATAATTGAATAATAATTTCCATTTAAATTAGTTTATTTCTCTATTATAAACACTATGTTTTGAGTGCATTGATTTTTAATAAAAAAATGCTTTCATGAGGGTACATAGGCATTTGACTCTTATTTGTTTGTTACAAAATTTTTAAAAGTTTGAGAAGGCCTGGTTTTAGAGAATTACGTAGCAAGCAGCAATTTATTACGAAATTCGCAAATAGTGATTTTAATTGGACCTCTCACTACATTAATTTTTTTAAATTTAAATATGAAATTATTTTGTGGAGCATGCTGTGGCATGTAGAAAAATATAACTATTGGGGGGGGGACAAAAACTGTGCTGAATGTTCCATTTATTCTCAGTATACCACTAGGCATAAAAATTACTATGTATTGCTAATTCTGTTATTTTTAGAAGTTTTCCATTTATTATTTTTTGATGATTTTGCAACCAAAAAATTCCTAACTAAAATTTCGTCTCATTTTAAAAAATAATGAAAATAATCAACCCCAAAAAATTTATATTATCATCAATATAAATTTGCCTTGTTCAGGCATCAATAAAATGATATTTCCGCTTATTAAATAAATTATGAGAAATATAATAAATACTTCCTATCATAATAGCTTTCAGGATATTTGTCGGTTGTAACGGGGATCAAAAAGCGTCAAGAAAAAATTTCGCCAATTTGGCGATTTCTATCGTCAAACTATAGAGCACGTTATTCGCACGTTCAAAATTTTTCATAGTAAATAATAATGCACTTGGGTATATTTTTATAATTCAGCGAAATTTTTTCTTGGCGTTTTTTGGTCGTCGTTAAAACCGAATGGTAACCTTTTCAGAACAAGAATAAAGATGGCATACAAACATGAGCATATTTAAAATTTATTTTATAATTTTTATTGCTGTGTCACCAAAAACGCTGAAATCTCCTTAATTTCCTCCATATTTTGTTATACGCGCAATCCGAATTTTTTTCCTCCTCCGATACGATTTCTCTTACCTCGCCTCTTTCGTCCGTCACCCGTTTCTCTCTTTCTGTTAGCGAGGGAAGCGCAACTTTTTAACTCCTTACCTCCTTAATTTGTACCCATCAAGGGCAGATTCGTGGATCTTGAGGCCATGTTAGCATCCGAAGGACGTGATGAGCTGTACCAAGGCCAACGCCAGTTGGGAGAAGGTCAATTTCTTACTCCTTTGGCCTCCTTGGGGCCTCACCTACGATGATTCGGGCCCTGCCGACCTCCACGGAATCTGACGGCATTGGGTGTTAGAAAAGAGGCCCTGCCCCCTATCTTTGGCCTTAATACTTTCACTTTTCTATTTGCTCTCGTTTTCAGAGCCCTTCTTCTCCCTCCTACAGTGGGCCAACTATGTCAAAGCTATGAGAATGTTCCATTCTTCCCAAGGGTCTCGGGAACATTCACACTTGCTTCTCTACCTTTTCGAGTGAGTGGTCTAGTCCGTTGACTTGATTTGTATTTGTGTAATAAAGTTAATGATGCAATTGCAGTTGCTTTGCTTTTGTGCACATAAAATGAATTGATTGCTAGAAGATTATATATAAGGATAATAAATAATGAATCGTAGAGTTCATTCAGTTTTAAGTAGAAATAATTTTTAATCAACTGTATTTCAGTCGCATATATTTATATATATAAAAAACAATACTTAACATTAAAAAAAAAACGATTCAAAGAAATTAAATTTGCTCCATAGATAGATAATTTTCGCATACATAAAGAATGTGATGTATTTTATTATTTGAAAGTGGAAATTATTCCAATTCCTATATTTACAAAAACAATTCGCATTTCTTTGATTTAGAAGCCAATTAAATTTTTTCATTACCATTTGCTTTAGGTCGCATTAATTTTCCCCCATCAAGCATAAAATTTTCTCAACGTTTATGGGAAATGGTTCTATTAACTATTATAATACAAAAAAATTTGTATAATGATATAGCTTTCTGGTTTTATTTCATTAACTTACAATTTTTTATGATAATTTGTCGATCGATCTTTTCATTTCCTATTTCTACTTGAAATTGAGAACTTCAGCAAATGTCTTTATACGTGTTCACATCATTCACTTCCTTAGTGTTGTGGAATGTTCTCATATTGGCCTGAAGTGTCAACTGAGAGATTTGGATCGTCATCATTTGATCGCAATTCAAAATCATGAAATCCTTCTTGAAATAGATGCCGTACGGCTACAACGATGACATTAATCAAATTAAATTCACATATTATGTATGGATGGTAAATACAAATTCTCATGCCAATTATACTTTATGTAGTAGAAGTGATTATCGTTTTTAGGTATGTTTCTGCTAACTTCTAAACAATATCTTTATAGGATTTTTATTCGGTAAATAAATATTATATTTGCTCACCTTGAAAATTTTACATTAATGTCAGATATTGTTATCAACTTAATTTTTAACTATGTTTAGTTCGACAAAATTTTAAATTTTACTATTTGAATATATCACAATACAAAATTTAAACGATTATAAAAAGATGAATTTTTATTTAGTCATTGATTAAGGAGGGATGATGAAAATCAAATCTTGTTCACGTTGTCCCGCTGTGTTCTTATTCCTATTAGCTCTTTCAACTAAAAGGCTGGGGATGAGATACTTCCAATTATTGGTTGATTCTCACTTCCACAGTGTAGGATCGAGTTGCCTCCTCTCCGATGACGGGACGCACTTCCCACGGAAGGGATTGGAGATAATCATTATAACTCAGTCTTAGTTACCTTCTCAGTGCTGCCTGGATGATTGTTACTCAGTTTTCTTAGGCGTGAGGGAGATAGCTCTTTTGCTGTTATTTCTTTTAACGTGTTCGTCTGAATATCGGTTTCATTATCATGATTCTTTCAAAAAAAAGGGGGGGGGGGTAAGAATCAGAAAGTTTTGCGATACCGTAATTGCACTTTCTTATTCTTCATTTAAATTGCACTTAAACAGATTTTTATTCCTCTTAATTTTCAGCAAAGAAAGCAAAACGCTCGACTGAATATTTAACGAAACAATGATAACGACTTGAATTCTGGTGCAACGATAAAATCTTTTATTCAGAATTATACAATTTTTTTTTTATTATTATTATTTTTTTTTAAGAAATGTTAAAATTCACGAAATTTTTTTTCACAGTTACATTAGAATTATTTAAATGACATTTTTAAAATTTTGTAATGGTATAAAAATCAATTTTATGAGGCAACATTTTCTGGAATTGCTGGAAAACGCTACAATTTCTCTTAATTTTTTAATTACTTAAAAGCAAATCTCTTCGATGAACACATTCCCAATTTTAATAATATATCAGTGCAAAATTTAATAGCTCTAAGTCAAACAGCCTGCCCTAGAGAGCTCCAGCACATAGATGCATAGACGCACGTTCTTTAATATGAGTAGAGATAGAAAGATAGAATTCTGAATTTCATCTAAAACAGATGTAATTGTAATACTGATTGCTTCGTTCAAAATCATATAAGACTTAAATGTATGATATTTACGAATCAAGATTCAACGTACATTCGCGGAAGAAATCCAACACACTTGTAACTATTATGCAATTTTTTTCTAAATGATATTACTTCCTCGTATTCGAAATATAATGAAATTATTGTAATCATAGGGGGGGAGGGGAAACTCGAACTCGAGATTTCAACGAATTTCTACTTTTAGACCTCTCTGAGTTCGAAAAACACATTTCTATAGAATGTATGTCTGTCTGTGACAAAGAGAGTTCCAAAATGCTTTGAGTCTGACGGTGGAAATTTGGATATAATCTTTAAACCAAATTTGTAGATTTTTATCTAAATTTGGGCAAGTTCAATTCAGAGGAAGTATGTTTGTCTGGCTGTTCAAATATAAGTTAACACGGTGACTACAAAACATAGAGAGCTAGATAGATAAATTTTGGCACGCGGATTTAACATCAGTATTGTAGAACCAAAGCCATCAAAGGGTTGTGTTAGTCTGTACTTTACAAGGTTGTGTTAGTCTGTACTTTACAAGGTTGTGTTAGTCTGTACTTTACAAGGTTGTGTTAGTCTGTACTACAAACTTGTGTTAGTCTGTACTACAAACTTGTGTTAGTCTGTACTTTCAGAATAATTTAAACGCGATAATTCAAAAAATTAGACTAAATACATGAAATTTGGTATGTGATCTTGCGACTGCAATTTAGTTTTGTGTCAAATTTTGTTTTAATCAGTCGAGTAAAAACCCGACCATAAAACAAATTCACGTTTAGTAGAAAGTATAATTTTGTAGAGACCACTCCCACAATGTTATATTTTTTTGGTGTTTATAATTTTGAGAAATATTTTCAATGTGTCCAGATTTTGTGATCTGCGTTCACATTCAAACTATTTAAGTTTAATCAACGTTTAACAAAATATTCGAAATCCAATATTGGATAAATTGTAAACGGAATTTTAGTTATTTATTTATTTTTATTAAAAAAATAAAAATCAAGTTGTTCAGGAATTATTTCAAATTATTTTCCAGCATATAAATTTGAATAATTCAGGGGGGAAAGCACTCTAGTATAAATCAAATTATACTCACGATAGTTTCATATTTATTAATTCATTACAAAAGAGTTTGAGAGTTTTTATAATCGAACCTTGTTTCACAATTTGTCATGTTTCTAAAAATAAGTTCATTAAAAAAAAATTCTAGTTTTGCTTTTTAGAATCAGCACGAATTCGAAATGTTTCAAATCAAATCCTTTCATTCTTCCGTCAAAATATATTTTCAAAATTTTGATTTTGCTGTGGAATCATCATGAATTTTATAAAATTAATTCACAATTTCACTAGCGTAGTTTTTGTATTAACAATGCATTTTAACAGATTATCCTTAGATATCTTGTTCATGAGCCTCAGACTGATCCAGATACTATTTCAGACCGGTCTTGAATTTCTTCTGTCCAATCTGAACCAATAATGAGTTTAATCTTATATATAAACCAAAAAACCTTAAACGAGTGAATATAATTACTAAACTATGAAATCAGTTAGATACTAATCTGTTTATTTCATCTGTTTTATCTGAAACATATATTTCTCCAGATCTATTATCCGGATTTATATGTCCGCATTCTTATTTTATTTGGTTTAATTTTGATATTTTTTTCCTATTAACTTCTTTTTTATTAGTGTTGTGTGTATATATATATATGTTTGAAATTTTGATTATTTGTCTTCTTAAAATAAATTTTAAATTCATTATTTTTCAGTCATGTGGGAACTAGCTCGCAGCAGCCGTGCTTTCTGTGAACTTAGTGGACGTTCTGAAGCCATTGTGAGTGATGTCATCATGGCTCTTGTTGAAATGGGTAATTTAAATTTTCATTGCAATTATATATTGCTTTACTGACATTCTTTTCATCAATTTAATTTTTAATATGGTTAAAATTTAATTTTGTTGCAATTGCATTGTTTGGATCGCATTGAAAGAAATGAAAAATATTTTCAAATATAATCATAGTGGTTTATTATGTTAATTTTAAGCATGAAAAGATCAGAAGAGAAATTTATTACCCAAAATATGAAAAGGACGTTTTTGGATTTTCAGAAATTATTACCACTGTTTTAATTGGAATTCAGTATTTAATATTCTATTGTATTTTATTATTTTTGCTGTAATATATGTTTTAAATAAATAGTTTTTTGATAGAATTTCTAATTGACAAGAAAAATTATTTGACCGTCTTTCTCTGCAGTTAAAATATTGGACAACCATATTAAGATATTTTAATTTTCTTTCAGTTTTTTTTTTTTATATCAATTTTTAGTTTCCCAAGTGTGATCCATCCATAACTGAAATTTGTAAATATATTTATATGGCATATTTTGTGAGGGTGGAATTTATAATAGGGTGCTTATCATGCTTTACAGTTTTGTTTTCTGTGGGTGTTGGGTTGTATTTGAGTCCTTATTTATATTAGCAAATCGCTTACTTTAATTATTTCTGATAATTAAAATAAGTGATTATTCTTTAAAATTTTGCTTGATGATGCTTTTGATCTTTTGCAGTCCACTGTCTTGTACCTCTGGGGATATTTCACTTGACCTACTTATAAAAATTCTTTCTAAATTTCTTTTTTTTCTTAATGACTGATTTACCAATTTTCTAAAAAACAAATCAGTGGACTGCAAAGAGTTAATGTTCATGGTAATTATTGGCATTAAGTATAAAATTTATTTCTTATCTATTTTAATGTGTTTTCTTTCAAGAATTTTAATAAAATTATCACAATAATTTTTTAGGTGTTAACATTGATTCCCTTATCCCATTTGCAAAACGTCCCAACAGAATAACATTGCCTACTCGTAAGTAATTCTCTTTCTCTTTTGTATATTTGACTGTTTGTAGATTTGTTCTGTTTTACATACAACTCAAAATACAGTTAAACTTCTGTATTAAACTTGAAGGTTCCAGAAATAAATTCAATATATAAAAATACATATTACAAATTTTTCTTCAATTTTTTCCTAAAATCATGTATGCATAATTAATTTTAAAGATTTTGAATTGACTTAAAAAAGGCAGAGATATATTATTTTTTTAAAAAAAGTATTTGTTAATTATGATTTAAACAATTTCAGATTTGCGACTAATGTACTGTAAAACAATGTATATTCTTATTTAAAATAACAACTACAAGGCTTTATTTAATTTTGTGTTTATTTCTCATTCTCTTTCTATAGTTTTTATTTTACCGAATCTGCCTTTCATACATACATACATATTACCATTTAGGCCTACGTACACTGTAAAAAAAAAAAAAAAAAAAAAAAAAACATGAAGCTAAACAAAATTTAAAATAAAAATCCTGCTCCGCATTAGAAAAAGATTAATAGAAAGTATGAATATTAATGGAAATGTTCATAATTTTTTTCATAATCCATTTTCAGATCCTCTTAAATTGCAAATTCTATGAGAATTGGTTAAATCTTAAAAAAAAAAAAAAAAAAAAAAAAAAAAAAAAAAAAAAAAAAAATTCCCTTTTTGTTAAGAAAAAAAATCATAATAATTTTTTGATTCCATGCTGTATAAAAATATTTTTATGCTATAGTTTTTTTTATATATATATATATATATCAAAGTTTTATTTGTTGTAAAGCAAGTGTTTTCTGATAAAAATCAGAGATTCACGAAAAAAGTTCAATTTAAAGAGATTTGCTATTTATGAACACTATATTTAATGCATGTGTTATTTCATGTTGCTAAATTATTATGATAATTGAAAGCAAAAGTTTTATATGCTTCATTATTTTTGTTAGCTGAAAGAACTTCTTCATTAATCAAGATACTGATTTTTCATGATAATATCAAAAAGAAATCTTAATATTTTATAAAATCTCTTTGAAATTAAATTTTTATTTAGTGTTTAAAAAGGAAACTTAGAATTGTACATATTTTTGTGAATAAAATTCTATATGCATTTGATTTTTTTCTTTCAATTAATTAAGGATAGTAAAATTAAATAGTTTTCATCTACATTCAAATCCACTTAATAGAATTTTTTTAATAAAAATTAATATAGTAAAAAATTGCATTTTAAGTAAATGAAAGAAATCAAGATTAAATAATAAACAAGATAAGAAAATCAAGATTAAATATTAATCTTGTGAAGCAACTGCAGAATGATACATACTTGTTTAGAAATATTTTTTCTTCTTCTATTATTATTACTGTCTGTCCACGACAAGAATACTGCTAGACATTCGTCTATGTTTACGGCGGGCGTTATAGAAACAGGTTACTGTAGGAAGAGTTCATTTCGCAGAGGTAGAAATTCATTCAAGTTTCTTACATTGGCACGTTTAGCGCCAAAGTGGCGATATTTGGTATTATTGCATTTAATTCTTGAAAACAAATTTAAAAAAATAATTCACTCAGCTGAAAATCATTTGCATACTCGGAATATTGAAAATATCCGGCATTCCTGTCATATGTATACAAAGAACAAAACAAATCAAATAGGAAAACTGAATAAATATTTGTATGTCTAACGACTACACAAGAAGAAAAAAAAAATTAAGAAGTAAAATCATGCATGACAAAACATTAATCGTCTTCATTTCATTTGCTCTAAATTTATATAAGTTATTAATATCAAAATCTCCGCAGCAAACGCGAGGTAATCTAATTTAACATAATTAATCGTAATTTAACATAATTAATCGTACTTATTTCATAAATTTTATAAAAGTGCTTTTATTTTGTTTTAAAGTAAAATGCTCATTGTTAAATAGGTTTGAAACCTTTCCAAATTTATATTTATTTTTCTGATGTATATACTATTTCCCGAAACACAAAATTAACGATTACCACACTATCAATTTTCAGATTTTTAAAAATCAAACTGTGATTTGTAACTTATTTTCAATATGCACAAGCTTTTTACAGCATAATTAATTTCGCAAAGTTTATATGTAAAAGTATTCTGAATTTGAAGATAATTCAAGTGTTCATTCATGCACGTGCCAGATGTCCCAGATTTAAAGGAACCCAACTAAATAAGCCCAATATCGCTTTACATTATTCTACGAAAAACGTGGTAAAAGTTTGTTTTTGTATTCCAGATTACCATTTATTCATTTCCCCCGGCTTGAAAAAGAAATACAATTATTTCAAAGAAAAAATTTTCTCACGAGCTGTCAATTCAAATAAGAGTGATAAATGAGCTTTTCCTTTCAATGTATCCTCGAAGCAATAAAGGATCCAAATTCCTGCATGCATTTTATCATTTCGGGGTTGAAAATTCTTCACTCTTAATGTTCTTCACATTTCTATTCAAAGCCTATCAATACCATTTGAGAATACATATCTGCTACCGTTTTACTATCACAATCAGTGCACCTGAGTAGAAAGGAATCTCGTTAAATACTTTAATCCTTCTAACTCACATTAACATGCATACAATTTTTAGATTCTTGGAATCCTAGTTAAGAAGGAAAGCTATTGAAACTACAGAGAGGCGAGACAACAAGTCTCAATAAATGACTATTTTTCTTTATTTTATTGAAAAAAAAGTAATGCGCTACCTATAATATAATATTTTTTCATACCATTATATAGTTGAATAATATTTAGCGATAAAAATTTAATAGAATTACTTCTTAATAATTGCATATACACATTCAATTCCAGAAAAGAAATTAAATCGTTTTAATCTCTAAATATTTTCATATAGCATAATAGAAATCACTATTTTGAATTTCAAAGTAATTCTTTTTTTTTTAAACTACAAATACAATTTCTCATAATTATTATTTAACACTAAGAGCAAAAGGTTAAAACAACGGGTTTTTTTTCCCCTCCTCATTTTTTTTTATCTTGACAATGATTGTGATAGTAGATAACTAAATTAATTATACCTGTAGATTTAAGGAAATTACTCAATAATTTCGATGAAAATAAAATACTGAATTGTGAAATATACTTGTTTAAAAAATAATGGAATTCAAAGTTCCCTGCAAGAACTTTTTTTTAATAAATTTTCAATACACTTTTCAAATAAAAAATTCAAAATGAATGATCAATTAATTTTACTTATACAAACAGCTGAGTATAATTTGCTTTAAAAGTTTGAACTGTGCATTTTTTTTATAAATATAATCTGAAATGGATTTCTATATTTTCCAGTTCCATATATCGATCAATTCAAAAGGCGATCTTATTTATGCTAAAAAGTTAAATTCTAATTTGCGATAATTATTTTATTAAATTTCAGTTTATAACATTAAATAAAAGTTTTTGATCCAGAAAAAGCTATAAAAGTATATATATAATGATATTTTAAACTCTAATTTCAATTTAATTAATTTCCAAGGTTTTATCTTAATTTAGCCCATAGTAACTTCATGCTAAAATATTCTATTATTTCCTGATAAATATTAGAATCTATTGTTTCTTTCTTCGTTTCACTTTCTACAATTTAAAGTATTATCATAACAATTATAAAAATTAATTAATCAGCAATTAACTAACTAAATTTCATGCTTTAAATTTAGTAAAATCTGCAAAATAAATAAATAAAACAGACCTTAAAAAATAAGGACAATCAAAACTATGTTAAACTGAAACTTTTGATTATTAACACAAACATGAATGGTAGAAATCAAGAACACATTAATGAAAAAAATAGAAAATAATAACAATGTATCAGAAACAAAATGTATTAGACTAAATACAATTCCATTCTGCTATAATCTATAATTGAATAATCGAAAAGAAATAAAAAAGCAATTTTTATCTCACTTTTTATTTATAAAATATATTAATTATGATTAAAAGAATGCAAAACTATATTATTTTAAAATGACAAAACTAGCAGAGATCGAGTGACAGTTGTGTAGTTTCTTAAAAAAATTCTGAATCACTGTCACATGATTCCGTTTCTTCTGAATCGGAATCCGATTCAGTACTTCCAATTTGAACTACCAGTTCGTCTACTACTTCCTCCTTTCTTAAATCGAAAAGGCATTTTAAAGGATGTCAAAATTTACGAGACAAAAAAAAAATATTAAATAATAAAATGCAGTTAATATTAACCAAAGAAAAGATTAATAAAATATAAAAGAAATAAGTTAAGCGAATATAAAGATACGTGCAACTGCGATTAAAGCGAGAAGACGAATGAGCAATAGATTTTCTGTTATCGCTTCACATTGACGCCAAGAAAAAGAATACCCCCCCCCCCAGACTTCTTTCCGATTCCACCCATTGAAAATGGATCATCCCTACCGCAACCTGTTTCTATAGCGCCCGCCGTAAACATAGACGAATGTCTAGCAGTATTCTTGTCGTGGACAGACAGTATATGCAGCCTCAATATTTTAGAAACAAAATATATTAATGATTTTTGTGAGCTTTAATTATTTATTTGTAATTATTAATTTTTAATCTGCAATTCTTTATTTAAAAAGTTTTTGTTTGGAGTTCATAATTATTATTATATGATGGTGATAAATTATGTTGGAGACTAAAATTAGACTAATAATCTATAATATTTAATTTTTAAAAATATTTCAGCTGTTTCACTGCCTAGACCAGCAATATCTCGTATTCTTCAGGCAGGCGAAAAACGCCCATTGCCTAGCTATATTCCAGAGCATTATCCACCTTTCCCAGATCCTCACACCTACATCAGAACACCAGTGAGTAAATTTTCTTAATTTGAAAAAATAAATAAAATCTTGAATTTTTTTATTTTAAAATATATATGTGTTAATAATATTAATTAATAATTAATAACAATTAAAGATATGCTCTCTGTAATTTTGAAATTTGAAGTTACAACAAATTATCACTATTTTTAACTTTTATTACGTCTCAAAATTGTACAATTTTTTACTAATTTTTTCAAAAAGAGAACCTCATAAAACACCTAAGATCTTTTATACTCAATATCCAGTTATCCTTCTTATTCTGTAAAAACTATTCAGAGGAATTTGTTTTATTTTTTTCCCTGTAAATGTGGAATTGTCTTTATTGTCTTCATTAATTTTATTTTACATGAAGATAGTATAAATTGGATTATATGGTTGTATGTAATACACTTGATCATTTTCAAAATATTCAGATCAGCCTTTGCGAAAAAGATAAATAGAATTTATTCCATATCTTTTGTAATGCTGTTTTGAAGGAACAAAGTTTTTAGTTCTATATTCATTTGTTTTTTCGTATTACTAGAACTTATTGAAAATAAGCATCATTACATTAAATGAAGTTATTGTCAGATTCAGCACAAACTATTGTCGGATTTTTTTTTATTTATACAACATTTTTGAGAAAAGGTTTTTTAAATATAAGTATATGATGAGACTCCATGCTCATAGTAAAATTTAGATTTCATTTTGTGATCGTTGAAAAAGTTTACCAAGTTCTGATTGTACATCTCAGTTGGACAGAAAAATCTTTTGAATATTGAAAAAAAAAATGTCTTCAACTATCCTATTTGAACTTCAGTTTTTGACTTCTGTTACTAAAAATTTCTATTATGTAACTTAAATGGAACAGTATGTAACTTATGTTATGAATTTTTTAGTAATTAATTTGAGAATTCTTTCAGCCTATGAAATTCTTATTCGATTGTGTGTTACTCTATAGTTTGACACAAATTCCTTAGAAATTAAAGAAAATTCATTAAATTAATTTGGTATGCTAAAAATAAGTACTTTTTTCACTATGTCAAAGTATATTATTTTCCCTTTACTTTATTCTGTAATGCTGGTTAAATCTATTAACTGATATGTTTTAAGCTATTATGTAATTAAATTAATTTCTACAATTATTTTATTTATGTTTTTAACAAATGCTTCTTATAAAATTTTTCTTTAGACGCACCGTCAGCCCATCACTGAATATGAAGTCATCAGAGAAAAGGCTGCAACTCAGAAACGGGATACAGAAAGAGCTCTTACAAGATTTATTGCCAAAACTGGAAATACTCATTCCTTGTATCCAGATGACGTTTCACTCTTCCCACGTAAGAATATTTTCATTCTTTTAAAATGGCAACAGGTTCAATGTATTATTAAATATTGTTTATTTAACTTGATTCTACTACTTTAGTATCAATTCATCTGTGTTTTAGAAGTAGCTGCAATTGCGCTCTCTAAATACTATGAAGTTCCTTTTTGGTTTTAGTTTAAATAGGTAATAAATTTTAGTTGCGATTTCGAAACTGTTTTGTTTCGTTTTCATTTTAGTTTCGTTTTCAAACTTTTTCTTACTTTAGATTGGTTACTCTTTATATAATTTCAATATAAATTTTGCATTTATTATTGGCAAAACTGAAAAAAATAAATAATTTAATGAAAATTGATATTTTGGATGAAATTGAATGTGTTAAAAACCTGTGTTTCTAAACCTGTTTTCGAATCAATGCCTTTTAATATTAAATATAAATTAAATGTCATTGCAAGGGCAAATTTAGTGACAAAGAATTTAACACGTACGGAAAATGGCAAAGTATTCTCGTAGATGATATATTCATTGAATGTTCCTAAATCATATGATTCTGATAGTTAGATAAATTAGTTAGTGTGTTGAATTTAATTTTCATATATGCAGAAACAAGAGAGGAACATAATAATATGCAGCATCGCTGTAGTAGGCGGCTTATATTCCGGAAAACATCTCATCTAAATTTTATATTCTTGTAGAATGTACCACCCACCATTCGTTATTAGCTATAATTCTTATTCAAGAATACTGATTTTGTTTTTGGTCAATAAATATGCCTATGTTTGTCATGTCACAGGAGAGTCCTTAAAAAAGGCGATGGAATTTTTGATTTTAAGGAAAATTTTCATAAATACTACTTAAAATTATTCTGTTGATTTGCATCTTTATGCTCATGCAATTTCTTTGTCTATATATATAAAAAAATATCGATGCGTTGGTGAAATGATTTTCGAAACTGGTAGGGATTTCTTTTAAAATAAAAATATTCGCATAAGTTAGATATATATTTATTAGATTTTAAAAATTTAACGCGGCTTTAAAAAATAAGGATTTGATATTGATTACATGGAAAACCCGTTTTTTAAAAAAAAAATTCAGATGATGTAAAAGTTTTTATTGTGGATATATATATATATATATATATATATATATATATATATATATATATATATATATATATTAATTAATTAATAAAGTGCCTAAAGTTACCTTTAATAACCATTCTTAGTATGCTTATATTTGATTAAATAATACTATGTGCAGTATTAATATGTGTGGATATTTAATGCAGTTAATTGAGACAACTTTGCTACATTTATCTTTTTATTTAATTTCTTGGAAAATTAGCAGTGTATAAAAATACCTGAAAATCATCAATCTCAATCTCTAGCTCTACATTTTAAAGAAACATGGTAATTTTAGCGAATATTTACATGTTTAAAAGAAATATTAGCAAAGTTACCTTGGCAAAGAAATAAGTTCATTAATTGTGTTAAAACTAGATGAAAATTTCCAGAAACATGAGAAATAAAGATTTTTTAAACTATGAAAATATTTTACATAGTTTTATATTAGTAACTTTTACATTTTTGAGTATTAACTTTTTATTGTAAAAATGATATGCAAAAATTCAGATTATAAAAATTGGATGTTTAAATTTCACAAACCTCAAAGTCTAATAAAATGTTTACAGTTTCATCAGAAAAGGTAAATTTCCCACAATTTTGGTTATAAGGAGGTGATTTATGTACAAGACATTTTACACATTCATTAACACCTCATCATGCTTATTTGAAAGTAAAAGCATACATACATACATAGAAGAAGACATACGTTGACAGAAGGAATATGTATATTCCTTCTGTCATTCTCATCACCAAAATTCTTGGCATTCTTGTTTTGTAAGAATTTTGCTTTAGTAAACATTACAAGCTTTAGCTTTGAAAAACTATAACATAAATTATTTTGATGTTCAGCATTTCATCATATTTGTCATATATGTTATCTAAAGAAAATATACAATCTGATTCATTTCTGTAATTATTAGCCTTTTTCTGATTAGTTTTCCATTTACAAACATCCGTTGCTAATTTGATTTACTGTAGATGTGCTTGGAAGAGATTAGTCTTTTTCCATTAACTGTGAAATTGCAAAATCCTCCCCTTCCTCAAACAATCTAAAAATTCTTTTACAAAGAGAATTAAGGGGCATTTTCCAATTGGCACAATTAGGAACTTATTTGAAAGTTTGATCTACTTTACATGTTTCAGAGATTTTCTCATTGCATATTTTTTTATTAATCACAGGACATAAACAAATTGCAATGTATATTATTATGATATTGATACTTGTGACTTCACAATTTGGTTCTAATACATCTTAAATATCTAAATAGTATGCAAAAATTTCAGAAAAGGATGAAATTCTGTATTAAATTCTATTTATTTGATTCAAGTTATTAATCAGAATGTCACTTGAAATTCACAACAAAAACTGGTTATGAAATATTAGTATACGCCCCCATGATGTATTAAATAAAAGAAATAGTTGTATTAAATAAAAGAAATAATTTTTATTTATGGTAAGAATAAATGAGCTATTCAAATCATGTAAGTTGACTACCAAAAGACCTATTTTACTAACTGAAAACAAAAATGTTGATTAAAACTTGGAAACAATTGATAAGGATTAATATGTGCAAGAAGATAGTCATGAATCACTTTCTCTGTGTGGTAATATCAATGGTGCCCTTATTGTTTTATTCTAAAATTCAATAAAGCACCAACCATCAAAAACTGCAATGAAATATATGTTAGTCCCTGTTTATAGTATATAAGTTAGTTAATTTCTCATCATTATATAATATTTTTTTAAAAATTTAAGTCATTCAAATCATATTGCTAATTAAGTTTGAAGTAAAGTTCTGCAAAATAAATTTAAAATAAATATCTGCTTAATTTAAACATGCTTCAATCTGAAAAGTGTTTAAACAAAATATAATGTTGAAGAAACTTGTATTATCTTAATTTTGATGAAATAGAATATTTTTCTATTCAAATTTTGTGTGTTTTAGGAAATTTTCTTACATTAGGATTATATTATTACTCTCATGTAATCTTGCAATTAATTAATTATTTGTCTATCTAAATATATCTTTTGCTAATTTCATTTCCATTTTTTTAATATATTTATTTCTCTTTAAAAGATGGCCTATTAATGTGTCTAAATCATTACTAATTTCTTCATGAAATTGTTATTCTTTGAAATGTCGAATTCTTTGAATAATTGTCATTGTGATTTATAGTTATTATATTTTAATTATTTACTTTTTAGTTAAATTTGGAAACACAAATTATATTAAGGACAGAATTAAATAATCATAAGTTACTTTTTAATAAATAGCTTTCTTAAGTAAAAAAATTATTATTGAAATCTGCTGTTGTAGAAATAACTCCATGAAAATTTTTATAGAATTTATGTTCAATTATATATTTCTATAGTTTTATACAATTGACAAGGAAACAATGTATATAGAAGTAAATTTAAAGTTGCTTGAATGAAAAGTGTTAATTAGGTTTTTAAAAAAAATATCAAGATTAGTTTTTTTTTATGTGTGAATCATTTTTAATTCTGAAATTATCTAAAATAGAAAGGAAACATGAATGATTGTGGAAATAATGTTTGTTAGATCAGATTAATTTAAAATTGCTTATAATTTTATCAGGATATTTTTGCATTAATATTTCATGTATTAGAAAACTTTTGCTTAGTTAAAATTGTGTACTTATTTTTATTTTTTTAATGTTTTCAGTTATTGCATGTAAGCCAGTTGCAACTCCATATATTCATGCGCTATTATTTACAGACCAATTATTTAATGAAAAAGAAACTGAAAATACAAATAAGTCGGCTTCTCCAACATGTAAGTGTTGTTCAAAAACAGTGTTTTTTTAATTTTTTTTTAATGTAGAAATAACTAAAGACTGGAAATAGAAAATGCATTATCTTCTAATCTACAAACATTACAAAATAACAATAAATAAATTTTAACTTTAACAGCATTTTCTTGACCAGCAATACTTATATAAAGTGTTTTAAGTCTGGTAAAAATTGCAAATTAAAAATAAATTCTTTCGATTATTATAAATATAAATATTTCATAATCTTATGTGCCTAACTGGTGACCTGTTTACATTTGTTTCTTTTTTTTTCTTTTCTTCCATATTTTTTTCTTGCCAGTTCACGAATATCAACCATATGTTCAACAACAATTATTTTTTAACATAAACAACAGTAAAATTACTTTATATTTGTTTCTTTTGCTTGTACTGGTCCTGATAGTATTTACTATGTTCTCTAGGTCACATATAGCAATATGTATTCATTGGCAACATGTGCCAGATTATTTTCCAACTACTTAGAATATGTAGAACACTTAGATAATTTTCCAGACTAAAATCCTGGGTATTTACTACACTTTGATGTAGGTTTTTTTTTTTTTTTTTTTTTTTTTTTTTTTTTTTTTTGCACTTGCTGCTTTCTCCACATCTAGTCTACAATAAATGATTTTACAAGTTTTTAATTGTTCTTATTTATTTTTTTATCCAACATATTATCCTTAAATTTTTTCTAAAAAAATGTTCAGTTTGTAATTATCTTATTGATTGCTTTGATAAGATAAATAAAATAAATTATTACTTTTTATTTTACAACAAATTAAAATATTTGTTTGAAGTTTATAAAGATGTTTTGAAATTCATAGTCATTATGTTAGGCATGCAAAGATTGTCTTATAATGAGTGCTTAGATCTGGATTAATAATAGACTAGACAGTGCTTTTTAACAATCTGAATTTGATGACACGGTGAACAGCAGTTAAATCTGCTAAATGCAATCAGCCTGTAGTTCGCACTATGTTGATGGAATAACTGACGTATTAATAAGGTGAATCACATGTTGTAGTTTGATGACTGTCTTATCCGTCGACTAAGAAATCAATACAGCAAATGAAAATTTTTATGGATTGTTACGTCTATAGAATCTATCTGAATGTTTCAATACCTATTTGGGGAATTGTTTGGGAATGTGGGTGTCGGTTTTATATAAAACAAGGAAATATTAGATAATTCAAATGCATGGACACCTTTTGACTTGTTTCCTTCAATTCAGATTTAACTGAATATTTAAGAAAGAGAAATGATATATTATTTGTCTGATTGTTTCTTTATACAGCAATAAATTCTATAACTTTATTATGTTTTATCTGGTGAATGGCTAAAACCAATTTAGTAAAAGCAAAAGCAATTGCTGTTGCCACTTTCATGCAATGTAAGCTTTCTAAGGAGTTTATTTTGTTTTTTCTTTCTATTTTGTTGTTTTCAAACAATATGAATTCAGTTTAAACCAATAATATGAGAAAAATGTTTAAATGAAAAGTAGATTAAATTATTTATTAAGTGTCTGTTTTTGCAATTTAATTTATTATATTAGAATTATTTCACTTGTAAAATGTCAATAAGAAGTAAGTATATATGATGTGGTAGGTTATTATTCATAATTAAAGAATTTATACAAAATGCTGTAAATTTGTTGCATGAGTTCATTCCAAGATTATTCAGATATTATATCCATTATTATAGGTAAAAAATCAGAATGTGGTCCCTCCTCCCTTTTCTGCCAAATACTTCAAATCAAAGATTGTATTATCCGAATGCTCCTTTTAATGAAATCTAGATAAACAATGAATTCATAAACGTCTTACTGAAGTGATGATAATAATAAAAAGGATGATAGAACATTGAAAAAAAGGTTTTTAAAGTTGAACAAAAAAAAAAAATGTATATATTTATTTTGGTGAGATTTA
Organism: Argiope bruennichi; assembly: GCF_947563725.1. NCBI lineage: Eukaryota > Metazoa > Arthropoda > Arachnida > Araneae > Araneidae > Argiope > Argiope bruennichi. The sequence continues at coordinate 69,504,551 of NC_079151.1, forward strand.
CGCTTGCAATAGTTCAAAGAAAAAAGTTCTGAAAAATAACTCTCCCATTTAAAAGAGGAAGACAGATAAGTTTGTATTTAAGTATGGATTTCTTGTTTTTGAATAAATTCATTATAAAATAACAATTGCATAAATTTACATTTTCCTGTTAAAAATTTTTATGTAAAAATCCTTTTAATCACATTTTATATAAAATGACAAAATACAGCATCTAAGGTGTATAACCCTCATTATTTTTGAAAAAGAAATGTGTTCAATTTTTTTCTGCCAATGAAAATTTTAATTAAAATTCTGTTTAGATAAATAATTAATGTGTTCATGTAGATAAGAAATCAATAATTCTCATTGCTACTTGAAGAGTTCTGACTTTCTGAATACTTGGGTGCAGCAAATTCTGAAACAAATTATTTTTGGGGGCAATTTAACATTTTGCAATGCTTAAAGCAGGTTCAAAAGCTCTTGGCCATACTTTGTTATCCTTTTTCAATGTGGTGAGAGAGGACGATGCTGAATAAATATCTGCCATTTAAAAATAAATTTCTAATGAAAAAATTCAATACCGTGGTGGCCAAAATTGTGGACACTTTTGAAAATTTTTATATTTTCTAACTTTGTATGCTTATAGAAAATATTACATCTAAAAAAAATGCAAGGTTTTGTAAATCATTTTAAAAAGAATTTAATGCTAATTTCAATACGAAAAGCAAAATTCAAATAATTGCAATACAAAAAATTGATCAGCATTATCAAGATTCATTATATGCTGATGATTGCAGTGAGCTATCAGTACTTAGTAGGGTAGCCTTTATTTTTTATTACAGCTTCACACTGATATTTCATTGAGCTGATAAGAGTTTTAAGCTCTTCCTACATTAATGCATGATTCCAGGAAACTATTTTAGCCTCAATTAATTAACTTTTATTTGATTAACGCTGCATATGTACAAGAATTCTCAATAGTTTTAAGGTCAAGACTGTTTCTGCACCATGATAACAATTCAATGCTCTTTGTATTAAACCACACTTTCGGTATTTTTGCCGTGTGGCAAGGAGCTGAATCCTGTTGAAAAATAAAAGATGCATTGTTGCGAAAGAGAACACTGATGGGAGGTATAAGTTTTGACTCTAGAATAGTCATTGTATTTTCTTGCATTTAATGTCCCATCAATAACATGAAAGAGACCTTCTGCTGACATGCATGAACAAATCATAACACTAAATGAGTTCTTCATAGTTTCCTGAATGCAGTCAGGATATAGCTCTTTGCCTATTCTATGTCTTACATATACCATCACTTACATTACCATCACTACCGAATAATAATATCTTTGTTTCACCACTCTATATAACTTGTGACCATTGATCATCAGTCCAATTAATGCTCTCCTTTGCCCACTGTAATCTTTATGTACGCTACTGTAAATTGAGATAAGGATTTTTGTTGTTGAATTCTGCCTCTTAGTCCAACATCTAATAATCTTCTCCCTATTGTTCTTGAACTGACATAAATGGCAGCATCGTTCAATTGACTTCTGATGGCCGCTGATGACATTCTTCTATCTTGGGAGATATAATCTTTTTATTCTTCTGTCATCAACAAATGTGGTGCACCTTTTATAGTCATTTCCTACTTTGTTTTTTATTGAATTTGTCTCTTGATATCGTAAACAAAACTTTCGAACTCTAGATATAGTCACTCGACCACTTACCTAACTTGAAATTTCAGCATAGGAAAGACCACATTTATGTAATACAATAATTAGTTAGTTCTCTTTCTAGGTGTCCAATCTATTCTTTTATTTGATATCATTGCTTCTTGACTAAATATTACAAATATTTACAAAGATTCCAATTATACATTAAAAAGTTTAACAAAATTTCTAACTTGTAATTTGAGTGCATAAAAAACAGTGTTCCTTCTATAGAAAAAAGCACAATAGTGGCTTGTTCCAACTTTAAACATGATGTCAGCTTCTGCTAGCAGTTATTAACATTTGACTAGTTCCCAGAACAAGGACAGTGATTTGTCAGGAAAGTTAGAAATTACAATCCACTTCATCACTGTGCTTGCTATTCAGATTAAAGTAAGAATAACTTTTTTTTTACTGCACATATTTGAATTTTGCTTTATGTATAGAAATTAGCATTAGATTATCTTTAAAATGACATGTAAGAGTTTGCAGTTTGTGAAATGTAACATTTTCTATAAGCATACAAAGTTAGAAAACATGAAGATGTGCAAAAGTGTCCACAATTTTGGCCACCACTGTATATTCCTTGTTTCAGAGGCTATTACATTCAAGTAAAGGTCATGTGGTGTTCCAAAGTTTCCATCTTTATTCTGTCTATATTTCGTTTATATATGATAAAATTTTTAATAGGGTTGTTTTGCCTTTTTATCTTTAAAAGGAAAAGAAATTTTTAAATTGGTGATAGTAATAAAAGCAATTCTTATTAACGCCTGATGTACATATGACTAGAATGCAATAATTTTCTGAACACATGGTGGCTAGCCGACCGGGAAAAGGAAAAATGAGTATGATCAGGGAATTCTAAGAGATTAGGAAAAGTCTGAGAAATTTATTGTAAAACTGGAATTTTTTTTTAATTTGATAATTATTAACATAATCAACGATTAGCTTTTGGTTTAATAAATAGAATTGAACTCCATTGGCAACCAGTGACAATCAGTCAGTCATTTACTGATGGCAGAAAAGGAGAATATTGGTGTTTCTGCGCATATGCCTTTCGGCAGGATATTTACATTGAAATTTTTGATGAATTTTCTTTTGTGTAGGATAGTCAGCGCCATAAATGCCTTCAATTCTTAAGTACACGCGTCTAATTTATGATGGATTCCGCTTCTGCTGACTGATTTGAAACCATTTTGTTCATAACTTAACTTATTACATTCTATATTATACACTTCATCTTGTTTGAAAAAATTAACTCTTTCATCGCGCTTTCTTACATAATTTATAATATTATCATAATAATCCAATATTATTATAATTTGTTATTTCATTGTTTTAGATGGAATCGCATTTGAGGCTCGTATTAGCCTTCATGTTCATACTCTTAATAATTTAGGAACAGTAAAGTAGATGATATAAACTTTCAGATTTCCAATGGAGGCGAAAGGAAAGAAAATTAATCATCATAATTAATTTATTGCTTAGATAATTTCCAATAAATTTTTTCCCCAGAATATCAATTTGCAAAACATATAATTATGGCATAATTAACGAAAATAGTTTTTCTTTGGATGAAAAGAAGGCAGATTCTGCACGAACATTAGTTTCATCTCTATTCGTCATGCCTACGTTGCAAGAAAAAGCGCTACTGGTGAAATTGTACCAACAAAACTCCGTTGCAGCTCTGAAGGAATTTCGTCATATGAAACAGATACGAAGAAGTCCAATGTCTCCAGGTACCCTGCGCAAGAGGACGCAGAAATTTGAAGAAACTAGGCAACTTGGCATTTTTCAAGGTAGAGGACGGGGGGGGGGGTCCTGCCGTCCAGCGTCGAAAATGTTGCGACCGCGCTCATTGAAGCCAGCAGTCAATCGCCGCATAATAGTGTGAGTTTGCCAGTTGTTTCCCGTGTTCTGGATATGCCGTATTGTACAAAAAATCGTACGGCAGATTTTTCATTTTTATCCATATAAAATCAAATCTGTGCACCTGTTGCAGGACGGGGACTTAGAGAACCGTACAACTTTTGCACTTCAGTTCCTTGCTCGAATGGTGGTTGACACAAGTTGGCCATGGAACATTCTGTGGAGTGATGAGGCCCACTTTTACCTCAATGGGCAAGTTAACACCCACAACTGTCGAATTTGGGCAGAGGAGAATCCTCACGTTATTCAGGAACAACCCTTGCATCTTGAAAAAGTGACAGTATGGTGTACTTTACAGCTACCTTTATCATTGGACCGTATTTCGTTGAAGAGATAACTTCAAATGGAATCCAAACCTGTTCCGTCACGGACAATGGTACCATAATATTTTGAGGGATTTTGTAATCCCAATTCTTTTACAGGGTGGATGCCTTCAAGACATCATTTTCATACAATATGGGCACCACCTGATATTGATCGTCGTATAAAGCGAATGTTAATACAGCATTTCACCGAGGCACGAGTTATCAGCCATCATTTCCCAGTAGCATGGCCTAACAAAACAACAATTTTAAACAATCTGTTAGACGTTTCAAAATACTAATCGCTTTTTTTTTTTACTGACTGATGGAAAGTTCGGCGAATAAAAATATGCTCCTCTGCGATTATTTGTATCAAATCCAATGTCAACTGGAATTTTTTTCTCCCGCATTTTAAGTACAAGACTAGAAGATTTAGTTTATGAATGCGATTCTACGTTTTGTTTTTATCATGATCTGACTTTGCTTATTAGTCAAAAAATATCTTCGAACGTCATGACTCAATTTTCAGCATCAGAATTTATCTTTGCATAGGGATTTATTGATTTGTAGTTTGGGATTTTAAGAATGTAGGAAATAAGATTTAATGGGGGAATGTTCATAAATGCAGCTTGTATATTTCTAAAGTTTGCGGACACCAGTGATTGCGCCTATGGCCGTTAAGCCGTGTTCCAACGACGCGTGAATCTTTAGACGGGGCACACTTTCCCCCCTTGACCCTCTCTTGCGGTTTTCTGGGGTGCTTTGATGTCTATCCAGTTTACCGACAACCCCAGTGAACCGCAAGACGGGTCGTTGAAACATGGTTTTACTTTGCTTGCCCTCTCCTAATTACGCCACGTCAGGTAATTGGGTTAAAAAAGCGTTTCCCCAATACAAATATTCGTACGTTTCTAATCTCCAAGAAGAGCCAAGATCTTTTATTCTCAAAAGCACTAATATTCAATAAAAGGAAGCAATCGTCCTTCATACTACACCTGCATTTCCTCTTTTTGATAACGTCTGTGACTTTGCCCGATCTATTTCGTGTGAAGTTTACATTGTTCGCTTATCCTTTATATTTCGCTTATCGAATCGAAAGATAGATAAAAAATTTATCGATTCGAAAGATGGATAGACTTTTAGATATTTTTCACTTGTTTATAGTAAACAGTCTCGACTATATGAGCAAATTATGGCCGGTGACAATTCTAAAGAATTAATGCAAATTCATCATGCAATAGACTTTAAAATTGAAAACTTCAGTAATTCTGATGAGTACAAAAAGGTCGGTGCCTCTTTTAGTCATAAGAAAACTTCTTTTAACCAGTTTTTCCGTATAGAAGTGTATCCGAACGGAATAAGCCCTAAATACCGAGGATATATTTCTGTGAAGATTTCAAAATTTCCGGCACAAATGGATTTGGATAACACATATCATTCTTGGATGCTGAGTGTTGTTGACGTGAATGGAAGTGATAAGTGCCGCCAGTCTTTTGTAAAAGAAAATATTAAAGGGTTTTCTTATAATGAGGTCATACCGGACTTTCTGATGCGTACTTTTCTGCTAAACCAAGCTGATGAACTCTTATCTAAAGACGTGCTTACAATCCGATGCGAAATGATTGAAACTGACTGCACAAGTTCAAGCGAACATTTTGCTCTCCAAACCTCCTCTAGTTATGATTATCTTGAGTCTTTCGTGCAAGAAGAGAAAGAAAGTAGCGACATAAAACCTTTAGCTGAGTCGAATACCAATTACGCTGGAAATTTCGGTAATGCCCGAATAGAGCTTGAGATATATAAAATAATTTCATCAGTAGCGGATTTAAATTTGCATATGTGCGGTTTCTTTTACATGAATGCATCTTATCATGAAAGGTTGAAAAATATGCTAGCGGAATTTGACGCAGTAGATGAAGTAAGGCAAACGTACTTGAGTTCACACAAAGTCTTTTGTGATTACTTAATTACAAAAGAAAAATGTAGAAAAATTCTGTCAAAGAAACCTAATGACACTTGTATTAAAAATTTACTTCGTTTGATCGATCTAGAAAGCAGCAATGATAGCGAAACGTTGAGGACTACACAAATGATTCCAGGATCTACGGATGTGGAAAATAAATGCCCTTCTGAAATAGTTGGCCAAGAAGATTTCTTAGGTCACAAAAATGAAGAAATTGAAAGAATTACTGAATTAAATCTGCCTTTTGACATTGATAGTCGTTGGGTTTTCGAAAGATGTTTAACTATGTTTGAGTACTGCAAAGATGAGATGGGATCTGTCTTGGAACGTCTTGAATTTGATAATGATTCTAAAATTATGAGTGAAGAAGGTGAATATAAAAAAGAAGAAACAACACAAATTACTCCAGGGCCTTTGAATGATGAAGATAAATGTTGTTCTGATATGGTCGGTGAATGTTTTTCAAATCAAGAAGATGCAGAAAATAAAAGAACTATTGAAACAGTTCAACCTTTTGACTTTCACCACAGTATTTCTCCGAACTCTGAGCCGTGTTGCAGCTCCCCATCGGTTGAACCCTTTGGTTTTGAGAAACATCCGTCTACTGAAGAGCCAAATTGCACTCTCAAGAAGCTCAAAGAAAGAATGCTATACATATTGAAAGAACAGGAATTCGATGATGATTCTAAGAATATGTGTTCAGAAGAAGAATTTGAAATGCAGAGAACAACACAAATGACTTCAGGACCTTTGAATGATGGAAATAAACAGTTCTCTGGAATAGTTGGACAGCAATGGTTCTTAACTCATGAAGAAGAGAAAAGTACTCCTGAAACTGATCAATCTTTTGACATTGAAAGGGATCCGCTTTATAAAAAGCTTAAAAACTTTGTTTTGGATATCGATGAAACGATAAAATGTTTATTACAAAATCAAAATTCTGATAACAGTTCTAAGAATGTTGATGAAGGAGAATGTGAAAGAGGGAGAACAGAACAAATGACATCAGAGCATTCTAATAATATTGGAGTAGTTGGACACGAATGTCTTATAGATAATAAAGACAGGGAAATTGAAATGACTGTTGTAAAAGATCTACCTCTTGATCTGCTTATTGAAAGGGTTCAAAACAATACTCTAAAACACTATGAAAAAGTGATTGCATTTTTATTGAATGTGGAAGAAAGTCTCAGCAAAAGTGAAGATGTATGCGAAAGAGATGCAACAATGCAGATGATATCAGTGCTTCCCAATATTAAAGGAAAATGTTTTTTTAAAACAATTCGAGAAATATGTGAAGCTTTAGTGGTAATAATGAAAGACCCTAATTCTTTTATTAGTAAATATTACGAAAAAAGTGAAAGAACTACTCCTGATTTTGAAATTACATCGTTTGATAAAGAAAACTTCAGTCGACGTTTACCAGAAGAAAGTGAATCTGGTGATGATTCTACCATCGAGAACCAAACTAAATGGAGCATTTGTATTGAAACTATGGACGACATAACATTCACTATTCCTTTCGAAGATGCTAAAGACACACTTGGTTCTAAACTCATCTCTATTTCTAAGGTCTTCGAAAGAATGCTGACACTTCCTATGCGGGAGAAGCTTGAAAAAAAAGTAAAACTTATTGATGTAGATTGTGGCACATTCATTAATTTTTTATACTTTTTGCAAATGAAAGATGTCAAAGTTGAAACTCTTTCTGAATGGTGCGATATTTATGAATTAGCGGATAAATACAATGTCGAAGAGTTGATGTTATTATGTGTTGAGCGAATGCAACCTTTCTTCTCATCCAGTAATATCGATGAAGTAGAGAATCTTGCTTTTCTACATTCTGATGAGCATCTCTTAGAGCTAATGAAATTATTCAAAGATCAAATACCTGACTTGTATAGGAATTGAATGAAGGCAAGGAAATACTTTTGGATTAAAACTCGACATCTCAAGCACAAGCAAAAAAACAGGAATATGATTTTTGAGTTTTATCTATATCCATCCGCCTTTGGTGATCAGTTTGTTTGTCTGGGATTCTGAGTTTCCTGGTTGTTAAAACATTAATATGGAATGCATTGATTAAGGATTTCATGTTATTTGATAAGACAGCAAAAAATGAATTTAATGGAATCATTTTACTACAGCGCATGCAAAGTATGAAGTGTTTCTATGAAATAAAAACAAAAGTTGAATCAGTTTTTTTTTTTTTTTTAAATTTTAATTTTTACATTGTTAAAAACATGCAGCTGAATGGTTTACTGGGACCATAAAATTATTTTTAATGGCACCATAGCAACACAAACATTGTTGCAAATTGTGTATATGATTAAAATTTGAAAATGTATTAAAATTAACTAAAAAATGAACGGGAGCGAAATTGGCAATTTCTTTATTTTAAATAGTGTAAAAATCATTATTTATGAAGTAATAATGTCGGAAGACATACCTGGAAAGTACAGAAACGTGCTTAATTTTTTTATTAATATTTTAATTAATTTTTGAAGTTTGAAAAAGGTGACTGGTCCTCTTGTCTTGAATAGCATGTGTGTCAAATTTATGACAGCTTATGGATTTCATCGGTAGGCCATTTTTGTTTAAATTGGGTTTTACATGTAGAGCGTATATACTTTTGCAATTTATTAAGTTGCAACTTGAAAACTTTTATGAACGTTAACCTCATTTTAATCAAAAGGACGTATAATATAATTGTTTGCATTAATTATAATTTACAGGAAGTTGAAGACGACATAAATATTTGGTTCAAGAAATGAACCTTTAGGTGAAGCATGTTAAAGACTTAAACAGCTAGATTTCAAAAAATTGCATATATTTTTTTGAATTGCTAGTTTATTTTAATTATAATATTAAATTATAAATGCAGAAAAACTAAAAAAAAAAAAAATTGTATCAAATTAGAAACTGTAAAATTTGGGCACAAATATGTTAAATGCATTAAGTATGTATATGTACTAATGCCATTCGTGCAAGTTTAAAAATAAACACCTTCTTTTATTTTTTCAAATAAAAGTAATTTTTCCTTTTTCTTACAATCAGCTTATGATGAATTTAAAACAAATTCCAAGAAAAATATGAAATGATATGCGATGATATACGTGCTGGTACTTTTATAGTTTTTAAAGTGACTTTTTAATTTGGATATAGATGTCGGAAGTTTAAAACAAAGGCGTTTAAAACTTATAAACAACTTAAGAAGTTTAAATTACATAAAAAGACCATTGTTAAATATGTTCTTTTAGGTGTGAATACAGGTAATACAATATAGGTGTTAATGTTCCATAGTGACGAAATCATTGGTATATGTATTGTTTGTTTTAGAAAGTTAGTAAAAAACCAAGCTTCCCCACCCACCCACTCCCCCCAAAAAAACTGCCTGTTTGCGAAAATTGTAATTTTTTCATTAGCTGCAAATATTATAAAATGGCAATCAAAAATTTTTTTAAATTTTATTTATATATGTATACATATGTATATTTAAGTTGAGATTTCAGTTATGTTAATATATATATATATATATATATATATATATATATATATATATATATATATATATATATATATATATATATATATATATATATATATATATATATTCAGTATATTTAATTGAACTAAAGCTTAAAAAAATCGAGATTTTTTTTTTTTAAGTAGAAAGGGAACCGAAAATAAATTTCCGCTAATTCAAGAATTAAAAATGCTTACAATTCATCCATATATTTTTTTTGTGTCTTAATTTCGGAAAATGTCTTAATTTTAATATTCTTTATTTTAGTTTGCTAACTGTAAGTGCTGTAAAATTTATATATGATCTAAATTGAAGATACATTTTTATCCAATGTATTGCCCAATGTTTATAATTTCTCACTATTTATTCGTATATATGCTAGATACTATTCTATAATTTATTTTTATATTTTGTGTAAATCCTAATTTGTAGATTCGGAACAAATAATTCGTAACTAAACAGAAATCCAAAACTTTATTAATTGTATAAGATTTATTTAAATATTGTGGTGACTGCATATTGCTTTCGAAACTAGATTTATATCTCTAAAATGGCCTAATTACCGAATTACTATTTGTGAATTTAAAAAAAAAAAATAGTATGCTAGAACAGGAATTTAAAAAGTTAGAAATCTTAACTAACTTAAGTTTAAATCGAATGAATATTTTTATTACATTACTAATGAATGTTTATTGAATATTTCTAAAATGTAATTACTCTTTTTGTTTTGTTTAAAGTACGATTTTAGCTCATATTCCTAAATTGTTGTCCTGTATAAGTACAAATCATTTTTTCTAAATTTCAGATACCCATGAAGATACAGAAAATCAAAAGGATTCTGTTACAGATAATGATATCATGGATAATCCATATCTTAGACCAGCAAAATTACAAAGAAAAAGAAGGAAATGAATGCTGAAAACAATTGCTTTATTGCTCGTCATACATTTGTATTTTATTCGATTTCATATGTGAATAAGTTCATTATTAATAAGATTTTATATTTTTTAAAAAGATCAGTGTTTGTCTTTATCATTTTTTCAATCTATTTTTTCACACATACATGAGTTACTGAAAAGAAAATATTTAAAATACTCCATAATAAATGAACAGGAAAAAAAAAGCCTTTGTAAAAAGTTATTTATTGTTACGGAAAATTTTAATTAAAAAAAAGCGATCAGTCAACAGATCCAGTATAGTGGAAATACGATGAAACAGTCCAACACGTTTCGTAACAAACCATGCTTTATTCTGCTCAAAAACACAATGAAACACGAATTAAGCGTGCTTAAAAATAGCATTTAAAGTAAACAGCAGCATGTAAACACCAGATCGGTAATAAACAATCGCAACATTGCAAAGTGCTCAGTGAGAATTCCGCAGGAGAGAGACTTCGCACGGCTATTTATGCCACTCGATCGTCTGTTATTCCCCACTGTCAACTCGCCTGAGTGGAATTCAATTGGCAATTCAGTCTTGACTCAATGCTCAGTTCACTGCTGGCTGAACGACTATACGACTGGTTACTGAGCACACGACTGACTGCAGTTCTGTCTCCCGGATTTATATAGTTTCAATAACAGGACGAGGATGATTCTAGAAAGATCTCTATAATTCGTGTTCCAATGAACTTATCGCCAAGATTCCTGTAAATTAAGGAATATTCTATTTTGTCTCCAAGACCAGGAGTCATTGATTTGTCATCTTTCAACATACATTAGAGCTTTCTGTAAAATTTTCTTCTATATCAGGGTATTCCCTGCTCTTGGAAGCACCTTTACAAATTCGTAAAATATCTTTATACAAATTGTTAACTCTGTATAGATTGAATTTAAATTTATTTCAATTACTGTTTATGGTGTTTCTCCTTCTAATGTTTTAGTTTTAAAACAACAATTATTAAGATATGAAGGAAAAAAAAATGTTTATTATATAACATTTTTATAATTTTCTTTGTCTAAAAACCTTGACCACTTCTGATTAACCTTATTACATTATTTATTTATAAATAGAATATAGTAATGGTCAAACTGAATAATAACCAAAATGCTGAAAAAATTTCTATAATCAAGTACAAATCTGAATTTAATTGGAAATTTATAAGTTGAGTAAATAAAAAATATTTTTTTACACAAGAAAAATGCAGAAAATTGAACTTAACAACTTGGTACTCTGGAAAATTGTTCAAACACCTTCTATAAATTACGTCTGTAGAAGACGAATATAGACCGTATATGTCTGTTCAGTCTTTTTTTTTTTTTATTGTGAAGATGTGGTAATATTTCTTTTCAAACATTTCATTAAATTTACTATATTCATTTCAGAATTGTTTATTTTTTTCATTTGTTTTCAAGAATATTTTTTATTTAAAGGCATTAGAAGAAATAATAATTGCTACAGGATTATCATTCCTGTTATATATAAATGCCAATCTATCACGTTTGTAATCACATGACCAAGATTAACTAGTTGAAGGTAATTTTTTTCTTCCAAGATTGTGGCATTTCCTTTTCTGCAATAAAAAGATATTCAAAATATTGGGAAATATCTTTTTATTTTTATTTTTATTAGAAACATGAACCTTTTGGGCACCTTTAAGATTTCATAACAAATAATTGTACCTCACTTTAACGGTAGATGGCAGCACGATTTCCAATCTAGTCAAGTTGTAGAATCCCAATTTCATTTGTAAAAAGAAAAAAATAATGGAAAATTCTCTGTATGATTTTTATTTTTAGTTTGCAATGTGACATTTATTATAGATCATCTCAGTGATTAGTTTTAAAAATAATTCTTTAATTATATTACGTTATTTATTTTGCAGCGAACTCAATTCTGATATACATTTATGAAAAATTTGTAAAATTAATTATTGCGCTTTGTATTGAGGACTCATATACAGTAAAAATATTTATAATGCTGATAATTATTTTTATTTATTCTAATTTTAAAGATATCCAAATTTTAAGTATCTAGATACTGAGAAAAAATATATAAATTAGAGATTGTTCTGAAAATTAATAAAGGGATTCACAGCATAAAGTGAAAATGAATTTTTGAAATTGATAGCAGTTTTGAATTACTCGTTAATCTATAAATATCTTGCTCCATTTATTTATATTTAACTATTATTATTATTTATATTTATTATTATATTTAAATTGGCGTCTCCAATATTTTCTCAGTTATTTGCATTTGAATGCAAAGGCGCCCCAAGACATTTTTTTGGTTGAAATAGATTTTCACAAAATCAGGTTAAAATGTATGCGTTTATTGTCATATTTATTTAATAGCTAGCTGGGTGAAAAATGATTTAATATTAAAAAAAAACTTTTAACAGTTTTTAGTGCTGAGGATATATTATATAAGAAAGGAATATTTTAGTAAAAGGTAATATTGTTTCATACAGATTCTTATGTTATTGAGTTTTTACTTAAAGTACATTAAAAATTGAATACTTATCAAGTTATAATGATCATGGATTGAAAATTGTAAAAATATTTTTAAAAATATTAAATGTTTTTTTATACAGTTAATAAGGAAAATTATTGAAAAGTCGATCAACCATTAATCCGATTTTGCAAATTTTTGTTTTATATGAAAGCTCATGATATATATATATATATTGCACTGATTTCAAAAAAATTTATTTCATATGAATGCTTATGATTCTTTGATATGTCCACAATAGTCGCCTACCCTTTTCCGCTTTGTTTCGGAAGATATCGCAAATCGCAAAATAAAATTATGTCGTAGTCCTTAGGATCTGCATCTGGAAAGATATGGCCAAGTTTCATCGTCAGTTTATAACATCGTTTCATTTTATAACATTGCCACTTTGGAATATAACTAAACGATTACAAAGCTCCTTTATTATTGTGTTTTTACTTATATTATTGTACCTATACTTTTAATAAACACCTTTAGTGACCACGTCGTTTGTCGGGAATATTAGTTATATTTAATTTTAGTTGTATCAGTTACATATAACTTCATACCCATGATTTCGTTAAATTGTCAGATCTAAAAGACTTGCTATTTTAATTGTCTTATATATGCTATGTTCATTTTGTACACGGACCTTTATAATGGAAAAACAGCTTTATGGCATCGTAGCTCTTTTAAAAACTTAATTGCAGTTGTTAAGAATTCAGTTAACCACGTGATCTTCCTGGGCGGAACTAGCTGCCAATCATGTATCACGTGATCTCCCTGTTGTTGTTTAGTATATATATATATTTCAGTAGAAGCGAACTGGACTCTTGTACTCGGCTTTCTCTCTCCCGAGAGAGTTTTATGTGTAGTTCTCTAGGCCTTCTACACTTTGACGTATTCTTGTGCCTTTTGTTGTTGATGTTACCAATAAACCCCATGAAAGACAACATGTGTCTTTAAGTCATTTCACCCAGACCACAAACTTCACTATCAAATGAATTATTGTGCAATCAAGAAACGCAACGATAATTTGTTTCTTTATAGCAGTGCACATATATATTCTAATTTGCGCGATATTTGAAGTTCTCTCTTCAAATATCGCGTGTAACTACACAGATATTAAAACAGATTTTTTTCTTCTTTAGCTTTCACAAATGGAGGAAAGTTATACCATTAAATACTTGATAAAACTGCACAGCGCCGATACATACTCACACAAATACTTCATTTAATATATATAGATTAAAGTTAGATAACGACAAAATATTTATCTCTAATATTAAAATGATGAAAGAAATTTCGAATTCGTGCATCCTCATATTTGGATTATCCTAATAATAGGAAAAAATTTTCCTCAACACGCTTGCTAAATTTTGAAAATTCCCTTAATGTAATTGCTTTTTATTGTAGCAAGTTAAAATTCATTGCTTTCTTATTCTTTTGTATTTAAAGAAACAGAAATAGTGAAAAGTTTAATTATTATCAGTATGATACATTATAATCGTTAAAATATGAAAGATAAGTAAATTTTTAAAATAATTTTTTTCAATTGTCCTTTGACGACTTTAAACATAAAATAATTTTTTCTCTTTCCTTCGTTACTTTATTTCTCTCTCTCTCTCTCTCTCTCTTTGTGCTGTTGTTAATATTAGGTACTAGTTGTCTTTGACCACCAGAAATATCGGTTATATTTAATTTCAGTTAAATCGCTTAACTTCATGTTCAAGTTGATATGCATTAAATTGTCTTACTTTAATGTATGGTTATTGTGTATATAAGCCTTCATAATGGAGATCGGTCCTATGGTATGAAAGCGCTATTAAAAATATTAATATACAGTTTATCTATCTTCTAAATTTCGCAGTATTATAACTTCACCTTTTTATTTGTCCTGTAAAATATGTAGATATTAAACAGAATCTTTCATCTTTAACTTTCAACGATAGATAATTATCACGCTATTCAATATTTGATGAAACAATGAAAACGGTTGTATTTCTCGGGCAACAATGCAATCTGTTGTTGAAAATTAGATAAATAAAAACCTTTTCAAAAAAATTTGTTCAACGCCTATTTTTTGTATCATTAAAGAGAAATTTTTTCATATTTTAAAATGATTTAAAAATTAATTTTGTGCAATAATATTTTCGGAAGTTATCGCGAAAAACGATAAAACTCAATTTAACTATAAATAAATTAAAATTCTGATTAATTTTTTTAAAAAATCGCTCCAAGGTGTCCATTCTTATCCTCTATATGTTATGTCTGCCATTTTTAAACTATAAGCCAAACAGCCTGATCTACAAATCTCTAACACATCACATTCATTTTTATCATTTGTAGATAGAAATATAACTTATTGAAATAGGGAAAAAAAGAAAAAAAAAAAAAAAAGCACCCTTTATTTATAAATTTTTAAAATTGCCGTGGAATGTGCACCTTTTTTTAAGACATTCCAGCGCTTTGAAGATTTATTATATATATATATTTTTTAACTGCCTATTGCATATTCGTGAAGATAGAATTTTATGATAAATTTTACCCTTACTTCTTGATGTCCTAGAATTTAAGATTTTTTTGAATTTATATACACTTGATGACAATATACTATCGTATTATTTTAAGTATTAAATTATTAATTAATCAATTAATTAAATTAAACTTTTATTCCGATCTTTTAATCATATTTTTAACCTGTGTCTAATCCTATCGCCAGATTTGAGGAGAAAAAAAAAAAAAGAGTAGTTATCAAGATTTCATAATATTTAATATTTTAAAAAGTTTATGAAATAAAAATTTTTAAAATTTCTACTTTGAAGCTCATTAATAAATGTTAATCTTAAAAACTCTTTTTATTAAATTTATTTTTCGAATCCAAGTTGACTTTAATTATAATATCATTTTTTCCCAGTAGATTAAAACCTTTGTGAATTATCTCCCTCAATAAAACACATTCCATCTAAAATTGGATATATATATCTGTACAATTTTGATTACGCACTCTTGTAGAACATCAGAGTAATTTCTCTGGACATGAGTTAGATTGAACTTTGATTTATGCTAGGACATGGACTGCTTTGCCCCTCCCATTTCCTGTCTTTCTATCTCTTTTGCAAAACTTACAATCGATTTTGGAAGTCACGAGAGCGGTTTTCAGTAGGAAAAATGAATATTTTATCTCTTTTTGAGATTCATGCCCTCATTCATTTTTTTTTTTATTTTCGCAAAGAATATAAGTCTAAAGAAGACCGAAGCAAGGGAACTATTGTCCAAATTTCTAGTGTTCTGAGCAAATTTAATTCGAGACTGATAACTATGAACTTTCCAAGATCCGATTTGGGATTATGTTCGTCAAAGTTAACTTATATTATGTGTTTCAAAGTTCCCAAAGAAAAATGTAATGTCGATGTGAAATTATCAATTTCTGAGACTGAACACAGAAAAGTAAAATTGTTATACGAATTGAGGAAGGTCAGGTATTTGGCAGAATTAGATATACAAGAAAAGAAGCGCCAAAAGATGGAAAGAAGGTTGCAGAATACCAAAGCACTCGTACGAGAATCCAAGCCATCTCACTGCGAAAACCACTGCAAAATTTTGGTTTCTACTGCTGACAAAAGAATCATAAGTGTATTTATGAAACGAGCAAAATGGATTTTAAGTGAAAAGTGAAACAGGAATAAAATGTGTGTGTTTCAAAGTTCCCGCTGAAAAATGTAACGTCGATGTGAAATTATCGATTTCTGAAAAAGAACATAGAAAAATGATTATACGAATTTAAGAAGAACAGGTATTTGGCAGAACTAGATATACAAGAAAAAAAAGCGCCAAAAGATGGAAAGAAGATTGCAGAATGCTAAAGCACTCATACGAGAACTCAAACCATCGCACTGTGAAAGCTACTGCAACATTTTGATTTCCAAAACTGACAGAAGAATCATAAGTTTGTTTATGAAACGAGCAAAATAAGTTTTAAGTGAAAAGCGAAAAATAGAAATCAAATTCAATTTTGAATCTTCTCTCTATCTTGGAATATATTTGGTGCAAATTTACTTGTGATTAATTCTTTGATAATCTGATTTTTACTTCTTGTGTGATTAATAACTAGCATGATTGATTTTTGTGATTGAAGCTTTTTTGTCAAATTTTGAAAGTGATCAAATGCTTGACTCCAGATCGTCTAGAAAATTACATTCCATCCCGGATTCACTTATTTATCTCGTCTATGTCTATGCTCAGTTATAATTTGTGGAACTCCCAATTATATTGTGGGAATTAATTTTTATGCTTCAATACTGTGGAACTCCCAAGTATCGGAAATTTCTATGTGTCGAACTTTTTTCAGTTGCATTTTTAATAAATATATAGTGTTACATCTCGAACAAATTTATTTATATCAAACAGTATTTTTCGCATTAAGAATTATTTATTCCTGTTCCAAATTTAAAGCAGCCATGCATTTCGTTTATAAACAGGAATATTGTTTGTTAGTTTGTTTCTTATGGCACTTGCCACTGACAAGCCCGCTGTTACGAAGACAGCGATTTAAGCCTGAGGGGGAACGTCTCTTATTTTTTATAATAGCGCCAACTAGGGCCAAGAGTACGACTTTGCCACTCACGCATCACTCATTCGCTTGCACAACCCCTTTTTACAGGAGGGCACATTCACACATCTCACAGATAGAACAACAGAAGAACAACCATGCCCAAACCGGGACTCGAACCCGGGACGCCCAGATCACGGGGAAGACGCGCTACCCCTATGCCAGGACGCCGGCTAGCAGGAATATAAAATAGGTGAAAAAACTTCCGCCTATTCTTACTGCAAAAGAAATTCTCAGAAAATCAAATGCCATTTATGAAAAAATAATTATCAATTGCAGTCATTATTTTTATCTTCTGTTTTACGAATCTGTTTGTTAAATTGGAATGAGATTTCTTATTTCGAATGTAGATTAGCTTTAGTTTTTCTTATAGTGAATATAGCCCGTAAACGGAAATCTTTACATATGAAATAAAGCTTCGATTTAATAAAAGATGTAAAAAAGCAGGTTAAAAAAATAAAGACATAGCAAAAAAAATCAGTATCAATACAAAACAAAAACAGAGAAAAAAAAACTTTTTGTAAAATTGTTATTTTTACTTTTATTATATTTCTTGGTAGTTTAGTTCTGTTAAATTTTCTGTAAGCCTAAAAAAATTAACTAAACATAATTATATATATATAAAATGATTAAAATAATTTGTGACTTGTATTTTAACATATTAGACATGACATATTTCTGTGGGAGCGTTTCAGAATTGAATTTCATCATTCTAGAGGTCGATTAATTTTCTTTTTATGTAATGATTCTACAATAGTTTTAATGTCTCTAACATTTTCTATATGTATGCATTTTATTATTCAACTAATTATACTTTACTTTTCGATGTTTATGTTTGACACTAATCATTGTTTGATACAGTTCAGTTTTTTAAAAATTATTAGTATTATGTGAAAACATGATGTTTTGGTTAGGAGGTTTTGTAGCCTTAAAATGCGTAGGCAGAGAAACCAAAAGCATAATTTATTAAAACTCATAAATTGTAGATTTTTTTTTTTTTTTTTTTTTTTTTTTTTGCCCTTATCTGGTCTCCAAAAATGAGAAAATATTACAAACCTTGAACGTTTCAGATCAGTTTCTGAATCAAAACAGTTAAAAAGTATCTTTGCAGATTGATCATTATATGAAGTTCAATCCCCCCCCCCTTTTTTTTTCAAAATAATTTATTAATGCATTTCATGGAAGGAGTGATGATTTAAACTTTTAATTTTTGCTCTCAAATTTCGTATTGTCAAATAAAATTGTTCTCGCTTGCTAATTTGAAATTTTCGACAGCAGATTTCAATTTTTTTAAATTAAAATTGTATTTTTTGTTTGCTTGTTTCAAATTTGTGTCATATCTGGTATATTGAAATCTCCATATATTATATTTTCTTCAGGATCGATATATTCAAAATTATACTTCACATTTTTTTCGAAACTTCAGTGAAGGAATCGAAGTAAAAACAAATTTTAACGTTAATTTTAATTGACATTAAAATTTGTTTAACATTACAATTAATTAACCTTAAAGATTTGTTTATATTTTCTGTTTAACCGTTGGTATTTAAAATATTCTTACGGTTTAAATTGATATTGAAGTGTCGGTCTGTAGATTCCAATGAAAAGCTTAATTTTGGAATTAGAACAACTCTTAAATAAATTTTATATTAATGAATATATGTTTAATTAAATAAAATTGAATTGTTAATGCTAAATGAATTTGAATTTATCTTCTATAAACAACTTAATGTACAATGGCATAATTAATTTCATCAGTGTTTTTTTACGGCATTGATTTTACAAATCACAATCCGTTCCATTAGTAATTAATCACTTATTTATCTGATTTCAGCTTAAGTACTGTTGTAATTTGGTATAATTAAAGATACTTTTTTGTTACTCGAATATAGTTTAACTTATTCTAAGTGAAATATGAATTTTAAGACGTTTGAAACTGAACCAGACTTGGTGAACCTTCAGCTTGTAGTATTGATTGAAAATAATCATAAATCTAGCATAATTGATTTCATTGGTGTTTTCTTGCGACAATGTTTATATGTATCATAATCCTTCTATTGATTCTCAATTTATGTATCTGATTTTAGTATAATAACTTATAATTTAGTATGACTATAAATATCTTGAGCGTTCTGGTTATTTATGTAAAATTAATTTTAACACATGAACAGCCTGTATTTAACACGTAACAAATGAAAAAATAATTTTAACACATTCGAAACTGTTCGAATTTGATATGCTGTCTAGATACCCGATATTACTCAAAATATTCAGTACACAGCAGTGCTTAAATTTATAATGAAGTGTCGATACAGTGAATTCGACTCTATATATAAAATTATTGCATTTCATGATTACACAATAATTTATTTTGATAGTGAAGATTGTGGTCTGGGAGAAATGACTTGAAGACACATGTTGTCTTTTATGTTTAACATCAACAACAAAAGGCGCATGATTACGCCATAGTGTAGTAGACCTACAGAACTACACATAAAATTTCTCGGGAGAGAGGGAGCCGAGATCACACTCCCCCTAGTACATGAGTCAAGTTCACTTCTACTGGAAAAGAAAAAAATATGCTAAACATCAACAGTGAGACCACGTGATATTTACATGATTGGCAGCTAGCTCCGCCCAAGAAGACCACATGGTTAACTGAACCAAATGAACCAGGGTGTTCATCCAATTTCCAAGAGTAAATAATTACATTTATATTTCATGAATTGTATTTATGAAACTTCATCATATTTAACTTCAAGAAAGTTACCTGGTAATAACTAAAAAAAAATATTAAATAACAATTAAATTCAACAGTACATATGAAAAGAACATACGAGAGAAAATATGATAAAAAACATTATGAAAGAAAATATGATAAAAACATAATGTAAGGAAAAAAATATATGAAAAAAAAAACGTTTCAAATAACAAATACAAATTAAAAATATACATTTAAAATAATAAAATATATACATTAAACAATATTCAATAGCTCAACTAGCTGAATAATTAATATTCTCGAAATTAAGTATATGATACACATAATAAAATTATTATTACAATTTTACTTCTTAGTCCTGGATTTTTAAATTATACAACAATTGTACAGGACGTTTAATAGTTGATGACTCAGTAAATATGTGGTGGAAGAACTCGATCACATTGTGAGACATATCGAGGTTCGTTAATTTTGGGAGATTCTTGAGAATATTGGAGTCAACTTTGACTATATGGTTGTAAGACAGATTCAAATTTATGAGCCCTCTCATGGCCGAATGTACTTAATTTTCTGTAATTGAAATAAAATTCCTTCAAATTGCTTATGCATCCAGTCCAAGGACTCTTGATGCCTCTTCCAACATCACACAAAGAACATATCCACTCCGAAGATGAACTGTTCGTTACTTTGAAACTTAGGGTTGCAGTATTCTTGTAATTTATTTTCCAATCACACTCAAAACAAGACGACAAGGTAGAATCAACAATTTCTATTTCTTTGATTTTGAATAGCGTTGTCCAATCAGCAGGCAGAACTTTCTGCGATTCTCCTGCAGAACCAAGCAAGTGAGCTTTCCAGAAAAAATCATACAAATAAAAGTGATCAATTTCCATGGACATTAAAACTGGAAAAATGGAATTCAAGGCTTTCGTATCATTCAGCCAGTAGCAGTTTACATTGGTAATGATGTTTCTCCTATGAATGTGTATATTAGTACAACTGTAAGGGTAGATTTCTTTTCTTGAAGGGTATATTGATCCTCCCAATGCTGATATGGCGAAGAAAACCGTGGAAAGGATACGGCGAAACATCTTAAAAGATCTGCAAAGATCCTTATCTTGCTTACTGCTGGCATCATAAACTATTCTAGTTTCATAAAATCTCATAAAAATATAAATTCAAATATTGACAATTTTTTAAAGGTCAGTAAAAAAACAACTGAGAACATTTTTTTTTTTGCAAATATTTTTGTAAATTTTTATCAATGAAAGAAAGGTCAGTATCTCAATAAAGAAGAAGCTAAAAAATACTTAATTTCCTTTAATTAAATGTAAAAATTAATTATTATGAGTTATTTTCTAACCAAATTAGGGAAATTGTGATTGCCCCCCTGTCGGATATGTTTTGCCCCCTCCCCGTCGGCAAGACTCTACCGCTGCCTCTGGGGAAATCTACTCCGTATTCTTAATCTACTCCGACGTTCTCTTCCGTACAACGTCGAATATTTTCTCGATGGGTTCGCGTTTCGAAAAAGTATAAATTAAAAGTTCTCTTGACGAATTGGTTTTAAATTTAAAGCGTGTTTTAGATCACTACGCAAAAAGGACTTTTGTGACCCTGAATCAAATAAGCTAGCCATGACCCTGTTTGAGCCATTTTCTGCCTGGACGTTAGCTGTCTGAAGCAAAGTCGCGTAACTGCAAGGGTTATCTTCTAATTTTAAAACGGAAGAAATTATAACTTCCTGTCAGTGCGTTTCGGTTTCAGAAGAGCCGCTTTCAATTTTATTTTTCGGGCAAAACAAGGAATTGTGCTTCAAACTCTGTCACGTCTCACACAGTGAAATTTTAACCTTGCATTGAGAAATTAGATGTCTATAAGCCATACACCAATAGCATCTACCATCTTTCTTTAATTTATAACGTTTTTGCTCATCCGAGAAAGTTTTGCATTTTAATGCGGTATGGGTATCAGAGTTACAAAAAATACACACATTTTTAACAATAGTATTTAAAGTGGCAGATGAAGGCAACTTATTTTTAAATTTCGTATGTCCATGATAAGAAGAATTTCGTGGAGGATGTCGGGAAATTTCAAGAACTTTTTGAGAATGTCCAGTTACAATATTTGCAGATTCGCGAGATTCAATCACAAATTTTATAAATTTGATTAATTCGTTAACGTCACCAATCTTAGTAGAATCTCTCTTACGATGGAACTCTACGACTAAATCATGGGGCAATTGTTTTAGTAAAATTGGTATAATTAAGTGTCCATAATTTCCGTATGCAATTCCCATTGAGTTTAAATTTCTTATACTAATTTAATTCTCGTCATGTATTTTTCGTAATCCCTTGAGATTGAAAGAGGATTTTACAGGTTCAGTTTCTAATAGTCGATTCATAAAATGACTAATCAAATGGTCTTGCCTCCCATACCTGTCTTTTAACAGAGATAAACACGATTTGTAATTTTGTTCCGTAAGAGAGAAACCAGAAACAATTTTGTAAGCTTTGCCGGATAAAAAGGACTTTAAATATATGAATTTATCAAAAATACTTAATGAATCATTAGAGTCAATTGCATTATTGTAGCCATTGATGAATTCTAGAAAAGTGCTACTAGCATTTCCACCAAATATGGAATTCTTAGCTTTGGCAAATTAATGAATGTTGCAGGACAGTTAATTCTTACATTAGAACCATTAGCAGCAAGTGGTGCGATAGTTTGTTGATCAATTTTAAACTTATTGATCTTACATTTGATTTTGAACTTAGCTTCATTTATTTACTCTTCATATTCAAGAGAGCTTTGAATTTCTGTTTAAAACAATGCACTATCAGAAATTAAATCCTCAATTTCACAGTTAAGGCTTTTGAGGTCTAATTGTTTTGCTTCTAAACTTAATAAATGTTCCGAAAGTTGTTCTAAATAACTTTCCTTTTTAATATCACAACTTTCTAAGAGCAAATAAACCTTGTTAATCAATTTTGTACTAGAGATGCATAATCCACGATTTTTTGAATAACAAATAATTTTGCTATTATTATTTTTAAATATTTGTTCCAAATATCTGTCATTTCAATCATATTATTAATTAAAATTATTACTTAGTATTAAATATAAAATTTATTAATTGTAATTAATGCTTAATTTACTAATTTAAGTAACGTGGGATTGAATTAATTTATCTATTTCAGCTTACGTCTTAAATTTGATTTTTTTTTCAAAACTATTTATTTAATTTCTTTATTGGAGTAAACCATTTTCTGAAAAATTTTAAATAAATATATATGTCATTTCTTTAAAATGTTTAATTTAGTTCTATCTTCTACCAAAAGATGGCGCCATCAGTAAAAAGAATATATGCAAAGTCATTTCACAAGCAATTGAAAATGATTTGTATGGAATAGTGCGTCATCAAATGCGAATATCGTAAAGTCAAGGTCACTCTCATGAAGTGGAGCGACTTCACACTTTCGAGTGAAATCACCGCTCCGATAAATTTCAGTGATATTCAATTCAATGATACGATAATTCCAAGAATAACCGGTCCGTTCACTTTTCAACCCATTCACAGATTTCTCCTTTTCTGTTTTGTTCGAGAACTTCCATTGGGCAGATCGTATCGATTGTTACTTTCCAGTAAAGTCACCGCTCCTATAAATTTCAGTGATATGCAATTTAATGATACGATAATTGAAAGAATAACTTGTCCGTTCACTTTTCAACCCATTCACAGATGTCTCCTTTTCTGTTTTGTTCGAGAGCTTCCATTAGGCAGATCATATCGATTGTTACTTTCTATCGTGATCCAAGACCTGTAATCGAAATATCACCAGTAAGATCGGATCAAGGATTTGAATCACACCCCTCTTTGAAAAGTATTGATCACTGGTATTTGTGACTTTATGATATTGGTTACGTAATAACCGCTACAACTTGGATTGGTCTGGATTTGAAATGGTGGTAAATTTTATGCTTGATTCTTTTTACTAATGAAAAATTAATAATAACACGTGCATTTTACTTTCTCGTATACGAAGTATGGAGAAGATATTATAATCGTCAAAAAATTCAACATCAAGATTTTGGCGAATCTTATTTCACATCTCCCAGAGATAACACACACACACACACACACATTTTTGATATTATATCTGCCTATCTACGTATGAACACGGTAACTCAAAAATGTTTTGAGCTAGACAAATAAAAATTTTGTACTTTGACTGAGGACAAATTTTGTCGATTTCATTCAAATTTTGAACGAATTCCATTTAGAGAAAATCTATTTGTCTGGCTTTTCGAGTACTAAGGAATTCGCTTATTACAAAACGTAAAGAGCTAGATGGAAATAATTTGGTACAGATGTTTAGCATCTAAAATGTAGAATCTTATCAAATTTTGTACCAGATCTGTCAAAGGATTGACTATTTGTAGTCCCTACTTTTGCATGTATGTAAACTCAATAAATCATAAGTGCAGTGACATAAATTTGATCTTGTAAGTACAACTGTGTTTCCGTGTTAAATTTTGATTCTAGTTGATTTTTCTTAAATGTCTAAATTCCACATTCGCACCATAGATTCGGAAAGAATGCCAGATTCATGCTAAAGATTTTGTTTCATTACTGTTTTTCAATGCCCTGTAAGATATTTGCCAACTTACCGAAAGTTCACCATCTTGTACAAAGAGTGGAGAATAAGACCTTTATGTGTGAGTATGCGAGAATTTAATGGAGACTACTCCTGCTGTTAATACGTAACTTTTAGATAATCTTCAATGGGTTATGCAATTAAGAATCAATAACCTATTTATGAATTTCGAGTTCTTCATTGAGGTTTGTACTTTAAACAATACGATGACTCATTATGCTAAATTAAATTATAAAAGATGCAGTATTATGTTTTTTTCTTATGGAAAAAAAAATACCTCTCAAATTTTGTATTTCGAAAGTTAGTTTCTTATCTCATAACTATATCTAATTGATATTTTTGAAATTTTAAGTTAAATGTAAATTTAATATGGTATATTAAGAAAAAGAAAGTTTCATTCATATGCTGTACAGATTTAAAATTTATAGCAATCTACTGAACAGCGATCTTTAATTATATTATAGTAAATACTAGAATAATAAATATTTTTACACCAATGGATTTTTTAATATTGTTTTATAATTTTACTTGTTCAATTCATTCAGTTGTTGTTTGTTTCTTATGGCACTTGCCACTGACAAGCCCGCTGTTACGAAGACAGCGATTTAAGCCTGAGGGGGAACTTCTCTTACTTTTTATAGCAGCGCCAACTAGGGCCAAGAGTACGACTTTGCCACTCACGCATCATTCATTCGCTTGCACAACCCCTTTTTACAGGAGGGCACATTCACACATCTCACAGATAGAACAACAGAAGAACAACCATGCCCAAACCGGGACTCGAACCCGGGACGCCCAGATCACGGGGAAGACGCGCTACCCCTATGCCAGGACGCCGGCATTCCTTCAGTAAAATAGTGTTGTCAGTTTGGCACTCGAATCACACAATGGCGCCGAGTCAAAAATGTGTTTATTTTCGATAGTATTTTAATATCAATGAAACTCCAAGTGTTGATGATCATGAGTCATTTTCTCTTAATATGTCACTGCATAAAGGCGTTCATTAGATATTTGCACGACGGCGTCGAACACGTTTGGTGCCTAATCCATGCTAAAATCCATCAGTTGCAGCTAACTATTCTGTATAAGGATGAGAAGACCTCGAGTCATTTGATATAAGAATCTGACCTGAGTCAAATTCTATTGTGTGGCATAGAAAAAAAGAATACAACTTTTGTATTTGAGATGAAAAAGAAAAGAAAGATGCATTAGAAGTTCAGAGCAATTGAGCGATTTTATTATGCTTCATTTATAATACTGAACAGAAAAAGAAAAAAAAATTAGACGAATAAGAAAAAATTAGGAACAAAGCAAAATAGCGAGAACTCCGTACTTTATAGCAACGTATTAACAATTCTATTGCACTGTTCATAAATTAATACTATTTATTTTAGAAATAAAATAAGTTGATCAAAAATTTCTGGAAAAAAACTACTTGCAAATTAAATGAAATAACATGAATTTAAAATTAAAAAAAATAATAAAAATAAAGTTTGAAACATATAACAATAAAACAATTCGGGCTTCCCATTATAATTTCTATATTTATATATCTATTTCAAATAATATTTTTCTTATAGGATTATCAATAATCTTATTGATCATTTTAAAAGTCTTAATTGATTATTTCATTAGTAATATTAATTTTAGAGACAAATTCAGAAAAAGGTCACGTCATTAGAAAATCCTTTAAAATTAAAAAAAAATTAGTTTTGGGTTTAAAAAAATGTTTAAATGAACAAACGTCAGAAAATTAGTCTAGAATTTATCAACTTTCATGCCACTCATAAGAAAATATATTGTTTCCTAATCGGATTTAAATATAATATAATTTTATATATTTAAGCTGCTTTTTTTATTTCCCGCATTTTGAAATATTCTATAAGGTTTATAAAACAGAGAAAAAAAATTTGATTAGAAAAATAAAATAATACTATGAATTTTAGTGAAATACCGATTACATATCCGAGATTATTTACTTTTCTACGTCTTACGACACATGATAATTCAGAATAAAAATGCAATTTTTATTTCCTAATTAGATTGATATTCTGTTTATATGTATTGATTTTTTTAAAAATATTTCCTTGTGAAAGAACATTTGCTATACTTGTGACAGAAAACTTATTCAAGCACGATTTATATTATCGATATACGATTACAAATTAGTGGTACGCATACGTTTCGACATCACATGACTGTAGCGTATACGATTTAATTTAAACAACTCAAACTAAGAATTTATTGTAAAAACGCAAACGATAATATAAGGAAATTTTTTCAGAACTCTTTTTTTGTAAATATTAGTTTTATTCTTTTCTTACAACTGTGAGCGTTATTTTGCAAGCAAAATTGCTTGATTCTACATCAATTTTTACGGAATAAAAGAATTTGATATTCCAGCATTTTGGTAATTAGAGAAATTTTATTTATACTATTTTGTCGATACTAAATGCTGATTGTTGATGCAACAATCACCGCTGAGTATATTTAAGCAGAAGAAGCGTCAGGAAGAGAAGTATCTCAGAACGTATACAGTGGCTTTCTTCTTAAGACGAGTTATTTATAAATTCTTAAATCGATTCAGGGCTTTGAAACTCAGCAATTACTTTTAATTGTTGCGATCTGTTCCTTTATTGTAGGGATGACGAATATTTTACGAGCGGTTATTACGTAACCAATATCAAAAAGTCACAAATACCCGTGATCAATACTTTTTAAAGAGGGGTGTGATTCAAATCCTTGATACGAACTTACTGATGATATTTCGATTACAGGTTTTGGATCACGATAGAAAGTAACAATCGATACGATATCACTGAAATTTGCTGGAGCGGTGACTTTACTGGAAAGTAACAATCGATACGATCTGTCCAATGGAAGCTCTCGAACAGAAATCTGTGAATGGAAAGTGAACAAACCGGTTATTGGAATTATCGTATCATTGAATCGCATATCACTGAAATTTATCGGAGTGGTGACTTCACTGGAAATTGTGAAGTCGCCGCTCCACTTTAGGAGAGTAACCTTGATTTCAGATATTCGCATTTGATGATAGGGATGACGAATATTTTCAGAGTGGTTATTACGTAACCAATATCAAAAAGTCACAAATACAAGTGATCAATACTTTTCAAAGTGGGGTGTGATTCAAATCCTTGATACGATCTTACTGATGATATTTCGATTACAGGTTTTGGATCACGATAGAAAGTAACAATCGATACGATATCACTGAAATTTGCCGGAGCGGTGACTTTACTGGAAAGTAAGAATCGATACGATCTGTCCAATGGAAACTCTCGAAAGAAATCTGTGATTGGATTGAAAAGTGAACGGACCGGTTATTGGAATTATGTATCGTATCATTGAATTGCATATCACTCAAATTTATCGAAGCGGTGATTTCACTGGAAAGTGCGAAGTCACCGCTCCACTTTACAGGAGTGACCGATATTCGTATTTGATGATGCGCTATTCCGTACTATGGATGACGAATATTTTCAGAGCGGTTATTACATAACCAATATCAAAAAGTCACAAATACAAGTTATCAATACTTTTCAAAGAGGGGTGTGATTCAAATCCTTCATACGATCTTACTGATGATATTTCGATTACAGGTTTTGGCTCACGATATAAAGTAACAATCGATACGATATCACTGAAATTTGCCGGAGCAGTGACTTCACTGGAAAGTAATAATCGATACAATCTGTCCAATGGAAGCTCCCGAAAGAAATCTGTGATTGGATTGAAAAGTGAACGGACCGGTTATTGGAATTATCATATCGTATCATTGAATTGCATATCACTGAAATTTATCGGAGCGGTGATTCACCGGAAAGTGCGAAGCTTCACTGGAAAGTGCGAAGTCACCGCTCCACTTTACGGGAGTGACCGATATTCGTATTTGATGATGCACTATTCCATACAGATCATTTATTTCTCGTGACATGATTGACTTCTATTACATGTACTCTGTTTACTGCTGGCGTCATCTATTGGTAGAATATAGCACTAAAGTAAACATTTTAAAGAAATGACATGTATTTTTAACTCATCTTTTCCAGAAAATGCTTCACTCTTATAAATAAATTAAAGAAATAGTTTTGAGAAAAAAAATAAAATTTAAGAAATAAGCTGAAACAGATAAATTAATTCAATCACACGTTAATTAAATTAGTAAATTAAGTTTTAATTACAATTAATAAATTTTATATTTAATATTAAGTAATAATTTTTAATAATTAGTATGATTGAAATAACAGATATTTGGAACGCATATTTAAAAATAACAATAGCAATATTATTTGTTATTCAAAAATTCGTGGATTATGCTTCTCTACTTTATTGTTTGGAAGAACCGCAAATTTTCATTGCATTTGTTATTTATTTTTGCATCTTGCAAATTAACGTGCAGCAATCAATCTCGACAGCAATATTTTTTCTCTATCCTTCTGTCTTTTCCCCACAAATAAATAAATTTTAGCTCAATATAATAAACGAAAGGTATGGAATATTGCTAAAAAGAATATTGTATCAGAAAAAAAAAAAGAATACTGAGCCAGTAAAAAAAAAAAAAAAGAATACGGAACCAGAAATTATTTTATTTCAGCATCATCTTTTATTTTAGTTTGTATCTTAATATAATAAAAATCATTCAAAAATGAAGTTATTGGGCGAAAAAATTTCAAATTTCATACATGAATGTTTTTTATTTTTTATTTTTATTTGAGTTGTTGAGGTACAACCGGTTTACTACAATCGACACTTCAACTTGTTCCTACTTTACTGTGCATGCGTGCTGTATTCTATGATTGAATTGTTTGAAAATTTTTTTTCTTGTTTTGTTTATTAGAATTTGTTTTGTTTGCATTTAATTATTTCAGTAAGGTAAGCATATATTTTTTAATCATATTCTATATGTTGATTGTATTAAGTGTTACTACTAATAACATAAATATTGAAACATTGTCAATCATGGCATGCAGAGCAAAATATTTTAATATGTGCATCATGATGCTTTATTTCTGGAAAAAAGAGAATTCAGCTTTTTAAAATGTTCAAACTCTTCACTTTCTTAACATATTTTGCCTTATAATTCATAACTTCTTTTTTTAGTTAAAATCTTTTAACATTTTTATATCGTTAAAACAATTTGTGATACTTTATTTTATGCTATTTTATATCAGTTCAAAATTCTTTAATTATAAAAGGCCGAACCTCCGAGCTTTATATTAAATTTTATTTCGTAATTAATAAAATACTGCTACATTTTTAGAAGCACATAATTATATACAAATATTTCAGTAAGGATAAGTAAGTATTTGAAATCTTTCTGTAAGTAATTGGAAAAGATGCCCTGTATGAATCTTGATTCATTTCAATATTGAAACTATTTCAGTGTACTATATTCTGGACTTCATTTTAATATAATATTATAAAAATAGTATTGCATTAATAAAAAAACCCCATTACTATGGGAATTAGTTGATGCTTATTTCAGACAATTGCTGAAAAGTTAATGCAATATATCTGAAGCTGTATATTTGAAGCTTATTACTTAGTCATAGCTGTATTTATCTATGATGGAGATTTCTAATAACTCGGATATCTCCTCAGATATTTATTTTTAGATTTAATCATTTTTTTTTCCTTCTTTAAAACAACATTCTTCTTACAATAAGATAGATACTTTTCTCATGAGTTTGTAATTCTGCATCTACAAACAATATATGAACATCTTTCCAAGCTATCTAAATGACTTGAAATCCTATTAGTGCAATCTATCAAATGTATGCTACTTAATTAAACAAATTTTATTTAAAAATTTTCTATTATAGAATCTGCTTACCATTTAGAAAATGGATTTGATAATTCTGTAATTTGTAATTGAAAATAAAGAAGTTTTAACTACAAATAATTGCATATATCATATCTAATGTACTACAATTCATTACAAGTGTCTTCTTAGTTGTAATGTTATGCAAGATATTCTGTTCCTTTGAAATAATTGAGAATCCTTTATTTTAATCTTGTAAGTGTGTGAAAATATTTTTTTCCAAATTTTACTTTGTTTAAACAAAAGTCAATTTGTGGGATATTTTTTTTTTTATATAAAAGGTAAGTCAAGCAGTAATTTTTTTTTCATAATTCATGCAAAATTAAAAAACTTTTGTCACATACTAGAGACTGAAAAAAGGAGATCATTAAAAATATTAGATATTGAATATTATAAACTTAAGTCCCAAAGAGACTGTAATAAATTCTGAAAACATATTCAGCTTGAACAAAAAATAGTAAGTGATTTCCAATTTTATCATTTTCAAATTGTCATCTATGTTGAACAAATATTAGTCCTAGTAATTTTGTGGAAGTGAAAATTTTAAATTATTCTTCAGAAAGTCTTATCAGGTATTAAATCAATAAAGATGTATTCTGTTTGAGAATTATGCACAGAAAATTTAATTCTGAAAAGAGGAATGATCTCCCCTTTTTTCATTTTTTGATTTTATTTGAGGCCATTATTTTTAGGAATGTGTTTCGTTCTTTGTTGATCTAGATTAGACATGTAAAACATATAGTCATAACCATAATGTTTCAAAAATAATGTGATAGAATTATACATTATGTTTCCATTGCAGTGTGAATCTGCAACTGCTCAGCAGAGAAGAATCACATTGTGTATGATCCATACTCATAACAAGAGGGAAACTGAATCAGAACATTTTCTGGGACTATTTGTGGAGAATGTTTTGTCATGTATCACATTCTTCTTTACTTTTGATTAATTAATGCTGCTACATGTTGTTGTTTAGTGCATTGATATTCTCACTTGCATATTATTTAAAATGTTTTTTAGAAGAAATAAATCTCCAAATAGGTTTGCTCTCTGATGATCTAAGATTAAAATGGGAAAGGAAGAGATAATTTGATTTTAAGGAGAAAAAAATCATTCAGACTTGATTTTAATTTTAACATTAGGTTATTTTTTTTTAATTTAATATTTCCACTTACATTTTTTATGCAACTTTCTCTTATGCCTCCCACAGGAAAATATTTTTGAACACAAAAGTTATATTACTTGCATTATTTTAGAAGCTTTATATCATTCTATTCATTATGCTGTGCATCTCCTTAATTTTGTGTCATTTCACCTAAAATTTGAACTTTAGTTTGGTAGGCTTCATAATTTTTATTGTATCTCAAAGGATTATTTAACTAAGATTTCTCTGATTCAACAAAATTTTAGTTCTTTACTATAAAAAAAGAATGTATTTTTGAAACATTTAATTACATTGCAGGAAAGAACAGCAGATATTAAAAATGGACAAACTTTAAAAATAATCGCATTAATATTTATTTGTGAAATTAAATTTTACTTTAAGAAATAGAAACAAAAAATAAAATAATTTTTTTATTAAAAATTTATTTTATTTCATATTATTTTTACTATTTTATATATTCATCATGAGAAAATAAATTTTATCTTTATACCTTCATCACATCAATGGAAGAAAGATCCTGGATGAAATACTTGCTGTAAAAATGAAATGATTTATTCTGTTCATAACCAATGCTGAAATATATTTTTGTAAAGTAAATTTAAAAATATTTAAAAAAATTAATTAAAAATAAAAAAAGATTATATAGTAGCTTAATTTTTATAATTGGAAGAGATAATTAAAAAAATTGTTTTGATGGTGTAAAACTTATTTTTGTGATGTAATATTTTTGGCTATTATGGTAGAAAAGCATCAAAATTTTGCTTAATTTTCAATTAATTAAAATAAAATAAATCACTTTGAGGTGTACATTGAGGTACCCTTCAAAGTATATTAGTGCAAAATTTGGTAGTTTGATGTCTATTACGCTAAACTGTAAAATATTCTAACATGCATATTTTCTCCTTTACTATTAATAAATTTTATTTTTTCAAACATTTCTATTTTATGAGAAATGAAATTTTGTTAAGGAGTTGAGTTTAGCTTTAACTCTGTATATTTTGTGTATATGGTATGTCACAGAAATGGAGGGAGGAATGGAAAATTTCTATTTAATATCTATAATACATTTTGAAAGTTAAAGTAACCTCTTTTTTGTTAAAACTGTTTGGAATATTTTTTTTTGGGGGGGGGGATTTTTTGCATTTATTTTTTCAGCTGCATTTTTAGAAATAGAATTTTATTATGTTTGTATTTCAGCATTTATCTAAATCAAGAAAAATTTCAATTAACTTATTTTTATAAAATGATTGCTAATAAAACATATTAATGTATCAGCTTTAATGTATATGTATGTTAATGCTTTGAATCTGCTATTTTATTATTATTATTATTATTGATTTTAAGCAACTGCATACATTTACAATATACACTGCACATAGTTTTAAATTTAGAAAATATTTAGTCTAAATAATAATTCAAGATATAGATTTTGATTTAATTAATTTTGTAAGAACAAATCAATGAAAAGTATCATGATCTTTTATTTTTCTAAATATCCTGAAAATCATATCCAAAAAATTTTCTTAGCTTTTTTTATACATATTATTTTTTTTTTTTTGCTTCTATCTTGATAATGTTTTATTTTTTAAATAATGGTTTTGTCAAATTCTGAATTTTTATGTTGGTTACTTATAAAAGTCTCAATATTAATACTTCATGCATTTGAAACTTTAAATCTTATGTTATGAAAGCAATAACTGAAAGAAGCACAAGATTCTTCTGTAATTCTCTTAAATGCCAAATTATTTTTAAAATAATTCTATTTACTTCATTATTTTAGATTGACTTTAATTTTTTTTTATGGTATAATATATCTGGATTTTAAAACTGTTTTTTTTTTTTTTTCTTCATGTTTATGCTTCCATAGGTATTTGTACATCATATCTAACAATTCGGAATCGTAGTCATTATTATTGATTTTAAGCAACTGCATAAATTTACAATATGCGCTGCATATAGTTTTAAATTTAGAAAATATTTAGTTAATTTAATATTATTTTAAAATTTATTTATAACTAGAAAAATATCAGTCATTTTTTACTTATAACAATAATATAATTTAAAATATGCTATATTTATTGTACATTAATATGGCCTGGTTGGTTATAATTTGCACTTATGACGAGTTCATTAAAATTTTAGGTGGTGAGGTGGGCACTTATTATGTTTTTTATGTAGCAAAATCGTTTTTTCCCCATCTGTATCCCCCCCCCCCAATTGACTTAGTTTTCAGGATTTTGAGAATACGTATGTTATTTAATGAATTGTAGTAAAATGTTTTGTTTTGTACTACTTTTGTATTCATATATGCTGCTAATAAATAATTTATAATTTCCTGGAATGATAATAATACTATTGAAGTAATTGACTTGGAAATGTAAGGTAACATGAAAATTTTACTTTTTGAAATAGTTTTTATTCATGGAATCATGAATTTTTATATTTACTCATTACAACAAAAATGTTTGAAATGAGTATTATCATAAAAAACTTTCCTGAAGTTAATTTTTAAGTGTTTTTTTTACAACATGTTTAATTTAATCAATTTATATCTTATGCATTTCTTTTGTAAATAATATAGAGCCGACTGACATTTGAACAACACATTTATAAATTTTTCCTTTATTTTAAGGCGAAATATTGCTGTAGAAGATGAGTACAGAAAGCCGATCTCAGACTGCTTTGGCTTCTTTGCATGAGACTTATACAGATTCTGAAGGAGAAGCAGAATCCGATTCAGAAGAAATAGTACATGAAAAAATAGTGACACCAAATAAAGAAAGTAGCCCAAGTTCAATGGGTAGCATTCCTTTCTTCACTTGTAAGACTTTTTGTTGTAGTTATTTTTATTGCATGGGAAAAAAATGATTTTTTTTTCAATATAGAAATTTTATTTTAAATTATAGATCATTGCTTACCTCACTTTCATTATTATTATTTTTTCTAGATGATAGTATGAAAGAAAACAAGCACCATTCAAAGCTTGTATCTTATTCAACAGAGGCTCATGAAGATGAAGATATGAGCGATTCTGATGACTCTAAATCATCATCTGATCCCATGGAAGATGTAAGTTCATATTAATATTTTTCATTAACTTTCTTTATAGTAGGATTTTTTTTTATCAAACATTCTAGCAAATATGAAAAATTAAAAAGGAAGAATTTAGTATGGAATTTTTTTTTATGTCTATTCATATAAACGTACTTACCATCATATAGACAGGCCTGATTAAACAAATTAATAATAAGATTTAATTGAAAAAATTATCTATTATTTATATTTTACAACTTTTGTATTTGTATTCTTTCTCTCTTAACTCCCTGTCTTTTATCTAATATTTCAGTTTAATAATTTTGCAATTTTTTTTTTTTTTTTTTTTTGCATTATGATATTTTAGGTATAAAAAGAAGTGAGATTTTAAAATTTATATTTAATACAAAGATAATCCATAATCAGTTTAAATTACTTACCTTCGGCAACCAGCTGGTTTACCAGGAGTATTTGTTGTATTACTTTCAATTAAATCTCTGTGTATAGCTTGATGTTCATGATTCTATCAAGAAAAAATATTTAAGCATCAAATTTTGAAAGACTTAAAGCCATGTTTACACTTCTTTCATTCATTGTGTATACTAACCATCCTAGACGAGTCAAGTCCCATAACATCATAATGAACATATCTTAACGTTATATTAAACATTACTATCTATTCATCTGTCTTCTTATTTAGCTTTCTTATTCTTCATGTAAACTGCATAGATATTAAACAGAATCTTTATTCTTTTGCTTTTAGCATTGGACAAAAACTATATAATTAAATATTTGATGAAACAACAAAATGGTAAAAATTTCTTCATAACAATAAATGATTAAAATATGCACAGATATTTTAGAATGAAGTTGTTGTCAGTTTTAAACAATTATATTTTTAAAAGTTATCACTGAAAAACACCAAAATGTCTTTATTTTTAAGGAACAGTAATTTGGTTTAAAATTTTTTAAAAAGATTATCCAAATTGCTTTTAAATAATATTTAGTAGCTATAGATCAGATGATCTGCCCTCTAGAATGCCAACATATACACGGTAGATGTTCTGCTCTGTGGAAATGGCAACAAGGCACACTCACTCTATTATTAAAGAAAATAGGATGAAATGACATAGGTTGCTATCTCCTTAAAGATTAAAGTTTATGGTTAATGAATTTCAAAGAAAAATTAAAGATTTTTATTGACAAAGGCTTGAGATAAAAGGAAATTGTACAAAATGTTTTTTTGGCAAATTTTTAATTTCTTCCAAAAGTTCATTCTAAATGTAAAATATGTTGTACTTTTCAATAAGAGTGGGTGATATCTTTAACTTCATTGCAACAGGAGCATGATGAATTGTATTTAGACTATGTTTAGGAGAAAAACCAAGAATTATGAACATTTTACTTATTATACATGCAATGATTAAGTCTTTTTTTCTGTTTTGAGTTTAATTTATGATGGAGATAAGATCTGGCATGTTTCTATTTGAAACTTGGTATTTGCTTTGTAGATAATTTTCTCTTATAATTTGAATTGAGTATTTCTTTATGTTCAAGATCCTCTGGCCAAATGTATTCAGTAAATGGGAATAGATTTGAAACATTTTTTGCAAGGAATCTATTTTTTTTTTAAATCCTTGAACAATTGGGAACCCAGAAAAAAAAAATTGTTTTCGGCATTTTCTTATATGAATTTGTGTTATGAGTCACTGAATGATTTTCATCGAATAGAAGGAGATATTTCTCAGTAATGAAGGAGCTAAATTACTATCCGAAAGTATTAAAGTGTTTTCTGAGATCTAAAGATTGCCTGTTGCTTTGACATATCATTAGAATTTCCTCTATGAAAATTGAATTTAATTGATGAATACATTAAGAAGACTTTTGGATGCCTGATAAACTTGCAATTGAGATGCTATGTGATTTGGAATCATCAGTAGCAATGATGAAATGATTTGGTAACGTTTTTCAAATGCCGTCAATAGCCAACTATAATTGCTGAACTAGCTTTGCTTACTTTACTTAACTGCACAATTCTTTGCTTTAAAAATTGAATTCATTAGAGAAGATTTACCTGAGATTGGAATTCATATGGGAATTTGTGGCAGTGATATTAGATGCTCTGGATTGAAGTTGAAATTTTGAAAGACAGATCCTTAAATATCAATTGTAAATTAAAAGTTTTTTTGTAATAAATTAAAAGTTTAATTGTAAATTAAAAGTTTTTGTTTTTGAGCAGTCTAAATTTTTTTGAAAGCATTTGTTTTTTAAATTTACAGGTTCTTTGTATGTGTGTATGTAAATGAAATATATCCTTTATACAGGAAGAAACAGATCCTGAATGGGGGGGGGGAGCAATTTTAGTAAACACATTTACATCATAACCCAATAAAAGTAATTTCTCTAAGGAGAAAAAAAAAAAGAAAACTTTTTTATTTCTACTAAGAAAGCCGTAACATTTATGAAGTTGTTTAATATTTCAGATGTTTTTGATACTATAATTTTACTTCAAGTACTCTGGAAATGATTATTTTTCTTTTTCTTTTTTTCTTTATAGTCATCATCAGACAACAAAGTTGTTCCAGTTGGAGTGCCTCCTTTATCACCTGGTAATGCATTTTTTAAAATCATTTTGCTATATTTTTAAAATTTATTCTAAGAATGTTTTTCCTTATAAACTTTTCTTAATTTTTAATTAATTGCTTCATTTAACAGTATCTTAACCTAACTTTGATAATTTTCTCATCTGCAATAAAATTTAATGTATAAACTTTAAAAAAAAATGTATTCCTTCCACTATTCCTAGTACTTTTTTTGGAAAATCTAACAAAATTTTGAAGAATAAAATTGAAAGGAGAAATTAGAACATAGATTTTCTGTTGAAAAGATGAAACAAGGTAATTAATGAAAGGACATCATTAAATATAAAATGTTAGATTCTTTGTGTGTAATTTCACCACTGTTTTTTAAATACTTTGCAATGAACAGATTTCAAAGCATTAAACATTTATATAAAGATCAGATACTTTGTTATACATTGTGAAAGAAAAATTTGATTTCAATCAGCTGCTTTATTGCTGAATTTGTTGGAAAATCTCAGAGCTTATCTATAAATGATATTTAATATTATTTAAATTTCCATTATTATTTCATTGGTTTATTTAATTTTTTTCAAAAACTTAAGCGAAATTCTATACAGATTTTGGAAAGTTAACATATAAAAGCCTATAAAGTTGCATCTTGTTGTTGTAAGCATTAAAATTGGAAAGATACAGCATTTACTTTCTAAATTTTAGTGAATTCTATGAACTTTCTAGATTTTAATGAATTCTATGAGAGGAATCTTGAGATTGCCCTGATAATTAATTCAGAATAATTAAGGCCATTTTCACGAATTTATCATATAATTTATGATATTTTAATTTCATTTTGATTATTTATAAAATATATTACAATGTAAAAGTATTAAAGCATTGTAATAAAATATAAAATTAAAATACCTTTTTAATATAACTTGTAAGAAAAACTCAAGCTTTTTTTTAATAGTAAAATATCATAGAAAATCCATACATTATCTTAAGTTGAAATATTATTTATTTGTTTAAATTTTAGGCAGAAACTTTAACAAAGAAATGTATTGCCTATGCATGCCACAGCTCTTTCTATTTGTGTGTGTACAATTTGAAGTTTTCGTACAAGCGTGGATTAGTGTTTTACGCATGCACGAATCGTAGTGGGAAAAT
This sequence comes from Argiope bruennichi, assembly GCF_947563725.1. NCBI lineage: Eukaryota > Metazoa > Arthropoda > Arachnida > Araneae > Araneidae > Argiope > Argiope bruennichi. The sequence goes on from NC_079151.1 coordinate 69,543,169, forward strand.
AATTAAAATCACAATTATAAAACTTTTTAAATTTTAATATGATTTCAATATATTAATACCTTCTCCAATAAATGTCGTACAAAATGGTACAATATCTCCAATATCAATTAAATATTTCTCGAGTTTTTCAAGTTCAAACATATAGACGCTTTCAGGAGCCTTCATTTTATATTATGTATAAATTATTTATTGATTTAAAATTTGTAACTATGCTCTGCATCAGGCATTTTAACAGCACATTTTTCATATTAATATTCAGGAATATTTCTGATGACTTCACATTTATTTGTGTACATTCTGAATCAGCTTTAGATGTTTGGGAAAGATTCATCCACTTGGAGAGGAGTTTTAGATACATTCTAAAAAGAGGCATATTGTGAAAATTTGATCATATGCAAAATAAATCCTTTTAACAAATACTGGAAATGAAATAATTTTAATAATTTGAATTAAATTAGTGATAATTTGCTTAACATCATTTCAAAAAATTCAATATTTCTGTTAAACCAGAAGATTTGATACTTAAAAATAGATAGCCATTTATAACCCTTTTGTGGAAAAAAAAGGTGGAAAAATGGTATTCTAAATTTTTGGATTGAAATGATCAGGTTAAAATAAGATGAAAAACAATATCAACATGGACAGGATTATTTAAATTTCCTTTAACTTGTTTCAGTAGGCCCATATAATTACATGTATAGTATTATGATAGAGTGGAACATTCTTAAGTTATAGTAGCTTAGATCTTCTGCAAATCATGAAATATTCTATGTTCTCTTTCAAAAAAAGTTTTAAGTGAGAAAATTTAACTCAAAATCTTATTTGAGGAGTTTTTAAAGATAATTTATTGTCTAGTTGGCAACTTTCCAGAACTAACTTTTAACAATCTTTCTTGAACATTATATGACCTTTTTATCTTTCTAGCAAATCCTTAATTTCAATATCTGTTTTTGTACATATTTTAAATAATCTTGTTTTTCTATTTGAAATATACCTTCAGTTAATTAACAATTTTCAAAAGTTGCCTTACAACCACCAGGTTAAAAAAAAAAAAAAAAAAAATGTTGCATTTTAAGAAACCAAAAATATTAGGAATTTTATGAAATTAGAGGGTGAAACATATATTAATTTGTACTATTTTTAAATGTTTTTTTTTTTTTTTTTTTTTTTCATTCTTTAAGAAATTGCTAGAAACGAATGCAAATGTATGTGTTACCAAATTAATGTTCTGAATTATTTGAAATTGCATCAAGTTATTACTCTACATTTGTTTTCAGATTTTTCAAAATATTCTTACAGTTATCCTTTGAAATTAATTCTGAGGGTTATTCTTTCTTTATTTTCAGTATCTTTTCATAGAAAATTATTGAATTTGAAGAAAGAAGAAATTCAGCTTCCTCCAGAACCAGTAGGCAGATGTTCTAAGTCATTGCAGGTATGCTTTAATCATTATATAATATACTATTAAATGCTATTTGATAAAGATTAAATTTGTTTCCACCAACTACTTGTGACCTTTTAAAAATTTTAGTGAGAAATATTGTTATTTCACTGACTCTAATATCTTATTACTTTAATTTCCATTAGAGAATTTTAAAAGGATTGAATTTTGAATAAAAAATGATTTATGCATTAGTATGTGTAGCTAAATTAAATTATACATTTAACTCAGCTATTTTAATTGAATTATTTTTTAGTAGTATCTATTTCTAAGAATTAATATGCAAGATGAAAAATATGATGGAATCTAAATGAGCTCAATTATATGCTATAAGTCATAGTATAAGATTATAAATAATGAATATATCTTCTATAATTATAAGGTATGCTAAGAGAACTTGCTACAATTTGATTAATTTGTAACCCGGAATGAATTGCTTTTGCCCATTAATTCTACTTAATTTATCACTTTCATTGTTATGATTACTTTAAAAATGAATGTGGTAAAAATTCTTCAGAATACTAAATTTGATTTACTTAACAAAACAAAACAAAACAAAAACAATCAAACAAAAAAAAAAACACCAAGAAAAATACCCTATAAAGAATAATTTCTTTAAGTTATTGGGTAAAATAATTGACTGTGTGAAAAGTAAGATATGTTGTCTCAACCTTTTTTTTTTTTTTTTTTTTTTTTTTTAGAAATGAAGCTGAATTGTAAAAAATTTTTGCTTGTTTTTATGAAATTCATTTAATGAAAATGTTGGCTCTTTTTACTCTCTTTATTTTCATTTGATCTTACTTTTTAAAAATGACATTAAAATAATTTTTTTTATTAAAAAATGGTTGAAAAATCTTTTAAGATAATTAGGAGTGTGTTGTAGGTTTGAGTCTTGTTAGAGATTTCTATTTTTAATTTTATATTAAGGTAGAGTATTTTAAATTGTTAAGATCTGGAATTGATGACAGATTAACCTGGACTTTGGATGTCATGGATTTCTTTTTGTATTTCCCCATTCTCCACGAAGCTTGAAAATAATTTATGAAAAGCATAAAGAATGTTACATGTTTTTCTAACTGTAAAAATTAAAACTTAATGATGTTTTAATTAATTTATGGTTAAAAATTTTGAATTCATCAGTATTTTTATTTTTTAAAAATTCAAGTTTTTTTATTTAACACTCTCATAAAACATTTTAGGAAAAAATTAGTGAATTATATGAAAAGAAAACACAAGGAAAAGATATGAATGCATCTATACAGCGTCGAAAGGACTTCAGAAATCCAAGGTAATTATTCTTATGAACTGTGTCAAATTGCATTTATATTTAAAAATTCATAATTTTTTATATTGAGTTTTTTGCTTTGTTTCAGTATTTATGAAAAATTGATCCAGTTTTGTAACATAGATGAACAAGGAACAAATTATCCTCCTGTAAGCATTTTTTTATTTCAAATTTTCTATTTTATTAATATTTTATTGCTTTTCATACAGTATTTTAAAAAAGAAATTTGATGTTACCTGTTGTATAAACTTAGGTACTTTGATTATAAAATAGACCTCAAAACCATCAAAAGTATTTGATGATATCTTGAGATTATTTTAATTTCTTGAGATAATCTTAATTTTATATATATATATATATATATATACACTAGCCATCTTTATTGACCAGTTTGTCACCCATATTATTGACTTTTTAATTTATTAATATGAAATGCTTTAAAAAACACACACCTTATCCCTTATTATTTGATGGGATGAAAAACATGAATGCAATTGAATAAGTTCTGCGATTTAAAAATTATTCTCTGCAATTAATGGTAAAAATATGATTGAATGTTTTGATGAATGAGTTTGAATTTCATCATAACATTAATAAGCTTTGTTGCATATAGTGTGAAACTGAATTTAAAACATTAAAATTAATGAAAAAAAATTATACGGAAAGAACATTGATAAGATAAAAAGGCAAAATTTTTTAGACTTAAAATAATCAAAGCCTATTTTTTGAAGATATGAGCATGAAATTCTGTAGCCTAGTCATAATGATTATTTATCTAGCGATGGTTGGGCCTGTTTTTGGGTTTGAAGCCTATTTCTTAATTTATGTTGTATCTTCTTTCCTTTGACTGAATGTACTTTTTGGTTAATGTACCATCTCCAGAACATTTTAAATTAAATCCTACAGCTCCATTAGTTAGCTAAATAAAATTTTGGATTTACTGCAGCTGTAAAAACATATAATAATGCAGTTTGAAATTTGTATGATGGTTTGTTTACATATAACTGTTGTTATTCTGCAATAAGTAGTAAATGTGATTTCTGTCACATTTGTTAGCATTTACTCTCTCTCTCTCTCTCTCTTTCTCTGTGTGTGTGTTTATACTAAAGAGGGGGGGGGGGAAGGTGATTGTTAATGCATTTGTTAGATTGCATTTTATTTTTCATGTGGGTAATTATTTTATTAATTTTTTTCAAACTTAACTCTACATTTGAAAATATACATTTACTGTTAATTTATTGTGGCTTTTCTTTTCTGATCTTTATAGAATTTTCGTAATTGGATTTTTGAAAAAAATCTACAATGTGTATGTTTGTTGGAACATATCACCAAAATTATATAATATGTAGTTATTAAATTTGGTATAGTATTTTAAAAACTGTTTATCTGTATCTTGCATCAGTTGTTTTTAAAATTTAAATAAGACATTAAATAGATAATTGCAGCTCTTATATTAGCTGATTTAAAATTTAAAATCTTTTTGTTTTGAATATTTTAAATATATTTTACTTTTAAATATCATGTTCTTTTAGTTCAATAAAATTCAGTACAAATAAATAAACATTGTAAGACTTTTTTTTTCCCCTTCAGAATTTTAATTTAAGCTGAATTTTAACATTTGAACTGAAAGTTTTTGAATAATTCATGAAATGGAGACCTTGTTATGCCATGTGTGATATTTTTAAGCTTTTATGAAATCTTCCCATTGATATAGTCTTCTGTATAGCTGGAAATTTTTTTCACAGATAAAAAAAAAAGAATAATTTTTCAGAAAACTTTATATATTTTTTTAATAATTCTCAAGCCATTTTGACAATTTAAATACTTAATCAATCATTTCAATTTATAATTGCTAATATATAATATCCCTAATTTTAAAACAGGTTGTTTTTGAAAATAATCTTTTTTTTTTTCTTATTTTTAATAGTTTATAATTATAAGCATTATATAATTTTTATTTCTTGTTTAATCCTTCTCTCACCATTGATAATAACATATAAAATAAAATATTTCTGCATTATGTGAAGGATTTTCATCTCCTGTAAGCTATGTTAGCATGCATCAGATGCACATTTTTAGCTGACCAACTCTAAGACTTCTTATCAAAGACTTTCTGTTATGGACCAAATTAAGATTTTAAATAGTATGATAGTCAGATTCATAGTATTTTATCATTAAAAGGTAATTTTGTTCATGCTATTCTTTGATCCCTACACAATTGATTTAATGGCTACTTATGGAGTTTCATATTCATTTATGAAAATAAAGTTCACTTGAAAAAAAATGTAAAAGATAGATTTGATTTCTTATTTAGCAAGATCATAATTGGATTTCTTTTTTCAGGAAACTTATGATCCTCATTGTTGGGGACCTGAATCATTTTATGATGAATTAGGTAAATATATTTTTTTGTTTGATTCGTATTATTTTTTCTCTGTTTCAAATATTCTAATTTATATGCATTTTGTTGCTTTGCACGAAAGTTAATATGAAAATCCATTTATTTGGAAAAAAAATTGAGTATTTTTTTTTTTTTTTTGGCTTTAAAGAAAATTTGTTCTGGAAATTAAAAAGGCCTTAGAATTTAAGTCATGTTGGCAACTGTAGTAATGAATTAAATAAGAATAAAGATATATAATAAATTGGATTGCTTATTATTGAAGGATTTCATTCATGGTGATTTTGTCCTTTATATGCATTGTTTTTTGTTTAAATTTGTAATAAGTGTTTCAGATACAAAGGCTTCTTTTAGTTTTTGTCATATTTCTCGATTAAAAATAACTATCTTTATATTATAAACATTGAGATTTGATGTTTATATTATAAACATTGAGCTTTAAATATTTTTGGAATTTAGTGGAGCATTTATTAATTTTAAAATAGGTTTCAAGTGAATAATTTCTGTTCGTTTTAAATGTATATAATTCTTTATATGAACACATGTTCTTCCAGAATCTTTTGTGATGATTTATATTTAATTTGGGGGGAAGTTTGTTAAATTAATCAGCTGTCTTAAAGTGATGGCTTAAACTGTTAATTAATTGCTATTATTATGATCTGGTGTGTCTTGTTTTTCTATGTTGTACACATATCCAATGAAGTAATTACCTCCTCTACTGATAAAATTAGCTGCAAATTATACAATTTTATTTCATTAATTATAATTATTTTAAATTTAAGTTGTGCGCAAATAAAACACAGAAATAGGATTTGATTATCATATTATAAATCTTTGAATCTATATGGTGTGTAGCATCATTAAAAGCTCTTAAATTTATAATCCATTTTTAAGTAAAATAAAAGTGCATATTTTGGAAAGACGAAAAAGTGTTTCAATTTTACTAGAAGTGGATAGAAAACTTTTCTTTGTTTCTTTTTTAATTTCTTCTTCATCCCAGCTGCTGATTGTGATAAATCAAAAACATAGTCTTAAAGTTTTGTTTCCCATATTTATTAAGAAAAGAATACCAGATGTGTATAAAAAGAAAATCAACTAAAGGGAAAAATTTGTTTAAGGAATTCAGTGTGAAATATAATTGGGAGTGTCATCACATGTTAAGATAACACTTAGCATGTTAAATAACATTTTTTTTCCCCTGCTCCCTTTTTTTCAACAATGGGCATCATTGTATATTGATATACTAGAATGATTGTCCCAAATGAGCAGTATGATAAATAGACTCTGCTTAACTTGTTTCAATATAAAAAACGTTTGCACTTCTTTAATTTTTAGTGTTTGAGATGGTTAAATATTTATTTTATTTATGCCTGATAAGCACAATGTATTTGATGCACAAAAAGAGATAAATATGGGAGAAGTTGCTCTAAAAGTATGAATACAAGTTATGAATGACATTTTCTCTAATTTTTATTATTGCGAATGCTTTTTATTATGTCACTTGATTATTGTTCTCATTAATAAGTCATTTTAATGCTATTCCTTCAATGGGCTGTTTTTTATGCTATATTAAACTGTGAATGTGCTGTACTTTTTTTTTATATTGCTTTCATTTCGTTATTTTTGTGTTATAGTTAAAAGTTTTTGGAATTAAATCATTACACATATTGATAGTAATGTTGTTAAAAATCCTAATTTTTTAAGGTTGTCTCTTTAAAAGCTGTATGATTTTCATGATTAAAAGAATTATAATTTTAACTTTTTAAAATGACTTATGATTTTTTTTATCAGTTTTAAATTTGTTATGTGCAAAAAGTTTTTATTTTTCATTTATTATTTAAAGCAAAAAGACAAAAGGAAGAAATGGACAAGAGAGAAAAGGAGAAAAAGGAAAGAACGAAAGTAAGTCATTTTTCTGAAACTGGTATCTAAAATTTATGCGAATTTAATCATTTAGAAATGTATCATCAATGTTTATATTTTATTTCAATATGTATTTCACTAGAAATAATAAATATTTATAAAAGGTTTTGAAGCAATTTATCAAAAATAAAATTTTTATTAATGCTACAGTAGAACATCAGTATTTCTGTACCAATATTATTCTTGCAGAAATCAGTGTTATTATTAAAGAAAATATTGCAAAGATAGAAATTATTAAAATTCAGCATAAAGGATAAATATTAGTTTTTAATGTAATTAACTTCCTTGTATAAGTTGTAAATGAATAAATAATAAAAAAGTTCAAGCATTAATAATAATTTAATATATTTTTTAAAAATTTAACTTTATTGGCAGGTAATAAAATTCTGAATTCATTCCCACAAAACTTTAAAGTAATAATAAACTGATAGTATTTGACTTTGAAAAGTACTTCAGTAATATTTTATGATTTATAAAATGTTCTGATTTTATTTTTCCTTTTTTTTTTTTTTTTTTTTTTTTTTTTTTAGTACTGCAATTATTATTTCATATTAAAATATATTGTTAGATTTTAAAAACATTTTAGATTACATTAGTTTGTGTAAAATGTGATTTGATATGTGTATATGGATGGATGGGGTATATTTATGCATGGGCTAAATGTATTTTAGTTAATATAAATACTAATTTAATCCTTTCAGTTGAATTTTTTAAGAAAAGTGTTAATGGAAATACATATTAAATTAGAGTTAGAAAAAGTAGCAAGTTACCAATTGCTCAGGTTATTTTATCTATAAGTTTCCATAATTATTAAACTTTGAAAACTAGTTAAATTCTGCTTTATCATTTTTCATTATTCAGAGTTTAAAACCTTTATATTGATATAAAATAAAGTGGAAATAAAGTATTCCACTCTTTTCATTTTCAAACTAATTCTTCTTTTTTTGGTTTCATTACTTATTATTAAAATGTTTGTTTGGAAAAATTTGTGATATAAGTATAAAATTCAATAGAATAAATGATATAAATATTAGTCTAAAATTTCATAACTTTTTGTATGTTGTTGCATTATTGATTATTGTAATTTAATTAATGATTGTTATAAATGTGATATTTCCTGAATGCTGTGTACATACATATGATCATTTTTCATTTCATTTCTCAATGTTTTTTCTTTATGGCCAAATTGTCTAATATATTATTTTATAATAGAGGTGATATCTTCAATTATTCAAACAAAATGTAATTTAGTGCTGTATAAGTAGCAAATGGAAGCAAGATAGAAAAATGGATCATTCAGAAATAAATATTCAATGTTAGCTTTATCTGCTTTTAAATATGCTCTATTTTATAAGTGTTAAAATGCATGCATAATTTATTTTATATAGTGAATCTGATTTATTAATTTCTAGCATAATTATTTTCTAGAAGGGGGAAAAAAACCTCTTATTAATAAAGCCAGTAAAAATTTAATTTTTTAAAATAAAGTTTTGAAATATTAAGAAAACAGTTTTTCTAATAAAACATAAAAAAATATTCTGCATCATGACTAAAATATCATCTTTAACAATATGTCATGTTTTTGAAAAGTGGCCTTTTCATTATCACTGAACTTTCTTACTTAATTTTGATTTTGTTATCTAACTGAAATCTGAATGCTTGGTGAAACATATTTAAAATAGTAGGGTACTAAAATTTTATATTTTCTATAAAATGTTAATCTATACATAGTATAAAATGAAGTCTCCTGAAAGCGTCTGTATGTTTGAAAGAGAGAAATACTTAACTGATATTGGAGACACTTGTACCATTTTGCTGGGCATTTACTGGGGAAGGTGTTAATATATTGAAATCATATCAAAAAGAAAAAGAAAAAAAAGGAGTTTTATAATTGTGATTTAATTATTTTCCTACTACAATTTGCACATGCGTAAAACAGCAGTATCTGTGCTTTGCACTTATCTGTGCATGTGTGAAAATCTAGAATTGACTTAAGCAAAGAATGCTTTTCTCATGGACAAATTATGTGGCACTTTCTAGAATTGCATCCAAACAAAATCTTTTTGACTTGGCACCAGGAGTTAAAACAGCCAATATGGTTTACAAAGAAATATTATGAAACAAGCTGGATTTTATTTTCATATCAGATTATACAGATTTGATAAACAAGTAATTAACAGTGGATACAATGACTTATTTATATATTTTTAAATTTTAAAACAACTTTTCTATTGTATATTTTTAATGAATTGTTTTGCCCATGAACATATCATATTTTTACCTTTTTAACAGTCTAAATATTTTTGAATGTGTGCTATAAAAAGTCATTTAGTTATTTATGATGACTTCTAAATATATTTTTATGTTTGATTTTGTATGTCATATCGGGTGAAGGCTAGACTTAAGTTTAAAACTGATTTTTCTTCTTGGATGCTATGCCACGAGCAATGCTGTCCGGGTACTGCTAGTTAATTATACTTGAAATTGTTGCAACATGCAATGATTCTTACAAATCTGTTAGGGCTATTTTTATTCATAATATTTCAATTTATTATTTTATATATGTATTTTTATGGATGTTAAGTAAATCATACTCAAAGAAAGATTATAAAAAAAAAAAAAAAAAAAGAGTGTGTATAGATATTCCTACTGTATATTCAAATGTTCTTTTAATTCTTTTAAGATATTTTATAATTTTATAACACACCATATTTTGATTGAAGCTCCTTTTTTATTTAACTTATTAATCTTTGCATAATTTACTTTGTTTCATATTGCCATGCTAACATGAGAATTTTTAATAATAATTTTATTTTTATAGGTAGAATTTATGTCTGGTACTGTTAAGAGACCATCATCTGACTCCAATTCAGGTAAGTTTAACTATTATTTGTCTTACTTTAGTGAAATAAAAATATATTTAAGCAGAAATAAAAATTATCATTTTTGAAGAGGTGGAGAGGGACCAACCCAGTGTTGTAAATGAAAATGTAGATTAGATTTTCTTTTTGTGATGATTTCTGAATATTTGTGTAGCTATTATAAATGTGTATTAGTTTTTTATGTAATACCTTTTTCTTAAATTTTTATTGCTTTAATAATAAATTTGATTCATTTCAAGCATTTTAGTTTATAAAGAAGTTGCTTACATGTAATAGTGCCTTTGTAATGAATTAAAATCACCTACATAGGTTAAGAATTTTCTGCTGAACTATATATATATATATATATTTAAATCAGGTTTATTTTATTTATTTATTTATTTTTTTTTTTTTTGCAAAATACAGTAGAACAAATTATAATCACATTTAGGGAAAATTAAGAGCACATTATTTAACTACAACTAAACATAGAATACTCTAGGACCCATTTTTTTTTTTTTTTTAAATACCTGACATGTTTTGTTTGAATTAGCCCACAATTTGGATAAATCTGAATTTTTCTGTATTTCTTAAAATATCACATGAAATAAGTTTTTTTTTTTTAAAAGAAGTACTAAAACTAGGTTTCCACAAATATAAGCTTTTATTATAATTCTATGAAAAGTGATATTTTTTTAACGATTGACATCATTCTGAAGATCATTTTACTCGCCATTTTAGCATATGTTTCATCATCGTATTCTTATTTCACTTTGCATATTTTAATAATTAATTTTAATGTTATTTTTAGAGAATGAGGAGAAATTTATTTTTTTGAGCCACAAACCTTTTACTCTTCTAAAAACTAGAGCTTCTAAAATTGTAGGTTGAAAATCTTATAATCTGTATGTCATTAAAACTTCCAAATATGCGAACAATTTGTGCACATTCATCAGTCAAACGTTTTTTTTTTTTTTTTTTTTTTTTTTATGCAGTGTGATGCCTAACACTCTAAACAGTGAAAGGCTACTATTATATATATATATTTTATTAAATTCAACTATGTACATTGTATATTTATCTTAAAAATATCTGATAATTATTGTAATAAAGCTTCTTATCGTATTTTGGATGTTTGGACTATAATATGTCCTATTATTAATGTCCTCACATTATTGCAGTTTTAAAATTGTGTTTAAATTTTGATTCATTATTTATGTAGATATCATTTTCTATAGCAAACTCTTTCCTTAAATTTTTTTAATTTTGAGGCTTTTAGCCTGTTTTAATTTGAATTTATCAACCATTTTTTGTTTACAAAATAGAAAATATTTTACATGGACCATTGATAGATATTAATACAAATCTGAAAATGTATGAAAAATGAACTGAAGACGGAGGAGGAATTGAATGCTAGAAAGTACTTCATATTCTTGTTGGCAAATGAGTAGTAATTTGGATGAAAAAGATTATTTCAACTAGACATGATTCATGTATAGCTTTTGCACAATTGCTGTATTTCCAACATTTTACATTCTCCCATTCCTCCATTTAATTTTAATATCTTAATTGCAGCAAAATATTTAATATGTATTATTTACCCATAATAAACATTAAAAAAAATTATCGAGAAACCACATAATTTCTTACTTCAAGTTTCTTTTGATTTTATATTTGGGTTGGAAAAAAGGGTGCTTTAAAAAGAAAAACAGTTTAAGTTATTATGTATAAGCACATTTGTTTACTGAAATTTGATCTCAGTTTATTTCTCAAGTTTCTTTTAATTGCAAAATTAGTGAGAAATTACAGTTTTAAATTAAGATAAACTATTTATTATTATTATTATTTTAGTTTATTTTGTTGAGTGATCTTATGGTTTACGTTATTATTTCAGATCCTAATAAACGGAAAAGTAAATGGGATGTTGGAATTGCTCAAATGCCTGCATCTGCTTTGAAGCCTGCATCTTTAGTGACACCTACGGTTTTGCCAGTGGCTACTGGAACAAAGCCAACTGTTATCTCTGCTTTTGGTACCATAACAAAAAAGGCTAAATAGATCCAAAAGTATTCAAGAAATTTCCATTAATGACACTTGTACTTTTTGCTGATGTGTGACATGCTAATATTATACAGATTAACAAATGTCAGTAAATTTTGGAATGACATTTTTTACCATCAGTTTTAATGAATTTTATTTTCCTAATGTTATTTTAATTATCATCTTAGATGGTATGATTTAAACAGCTTGATAGTTGATTTGACCTAAATAACTATGTTCAGGGATTATTTAAGGGGAACAAAATTGTATTTTGAAATAGTTGAAATTGATTCTAGAAATTTGCTATGCAATAAATGTGTACTTTTAAAATCATAAAATCCTGGTAATGGTAATGATTTTTACCAATTGTCTGCAAAACCTGTAAATAATCAGGTACCTTTTTAAAATTTGAAGTGAAAAATATTTTGTGCAAAATATCTAGTAGCATGCCATTCTCTGTTTTATTTATGTATACTATTAATATTATTGTGAAGAGTATCAGTTCCTGCTTATTACAAATGCATTGAATCTCTAGGAAGAGAAGAGTGTGACTAATTTTTATAATGTGCACATTGTGTGCAATTTAAATATTTTGCACATTAGAACTATGGGATTAATTTACATAGGATATTTTGTATCTTTTTATTCAAAGATTGCTGTATCCAATTCCCTACCCCCATCCCCGCCCTCAACCATTAAGCAACTATGGATTTGTTATGAAAACTGATAAGGGTTTTTGATGCCATGTTATAAATGTACTTTGTTTAAAAACAAAAGACCTTTTAAGTGTTTAAATCTGTTTATTTTTCATTTTGGAGTTACAAAATCATTATATTACAATCAGAGACATTTAGAATTTGAAAGAGTTAATTGAAATTTTTCAAGTAACATTAGAGTGAAGTCATAATGAATGATTATTGCTTGATTTTTTAGTACTTTTAAGTTACTCTTATTTTAAATCAAATAATTAAGAATAGATGCTATAAAAATGTAACAGAGGTTTTTTTCTTCTTATTTTGTTAATTTTAATTTGATAAAAATACTCTATTATAGATTGTATAAATTCTTTTTATTTTGCTTAAATGAGTTAACTCCATTTCTGTGAATTGTATCGGGCAATGCAAAATTTTTTGAGTTGCTTTTACTTTTGGTTTAGTAAAATGATAGTTTTCATGATCTGTAATTACTTTCGGTTTTGATATTAATACAGTATACAGTTTTGCAAAAGTAAGTTGAAAAATTAACCTTTTCTGTTTTTCACAATAATAAAATTTTTTTTTATATTTTTCTAAAAGAAGTATTCATTTATTTATCCTTATGTAATATTTAAATTTTAATGTTTTTATTGTTAAAATTTTTGCTGCTTAATTGCTTTTATGAATATTGTTCCAGGTATCATGTAAATATGTAGAAAATTCATTGACCTTTCTTTTAAAAAATGCTGTAAAATGATGATATAGTCTTATTTCCCCTTTACAAGTGTCTCAAAGTTCAAAATTGTTGAGCTACTATGTTTTGTAAATATTTGGATTGATTACATTGATTGGCAGTTGCAATTGATATTTTAAAATATTAAAAACTTTTTTTTGTCTTAGTATGATTTTATGATTCAAAAGGCTAGTATCATTAATGGAAGAAGAAACTGTGTAAAAATTGAATATTGTTATTATTTTCACCTTGTATAATTGTAAATATGTCATTTGTGTTGACTTCTATTATATGTGCTTCATTTCTTTTTAAAATTTTGTTAATAAAAAGCTTACAAAAATCTTTTAATTTGTTTTTGTCTGTAAAAACATTTGGTAAATATTAATTTTTGACATATTCATATACAGTAATTTTTGCAATGATTAGTTCAGTTTTAGAATTTATCAACTTTATTTTAGAGTTTTAACATCAGAAAGAATTGACCTGTAAATTGACAGAAGTGATTTCTACACAGTGAAATCTAATTGAATGTATTTACCATTTTATATTTATTACTATAGCAGTAATTTTTAATAAATTATTTCTGTGCAACATATTAGTTTTAATTCTCTAATAAAGTTGGGTAACAATTAATATAGTAAAAAATATGTTAAATTGTTTATCAGGTATTAGTTCAGTTAAAATTTTATTGTAAGATAATAAATATGTTAAATTTGTTTTTGGATATGGTGCGTACCTGCACTAAACTAATATATAAAATTTTTTTTCTCATTGCTGTGAAAATAAAAATGGAATGATGTTCGCGTACTCCTTTATGATTAATTTTTAGTCAATAGTCTATCTTTTCCCCTCACATAGCATCAGATAAACTGCTTCGGTCTTAGCTGATATGCATTTAAGTTAGCTTGTCAATCAAGAAAACAATGTTTTTTTTTGTTTTTTTTTTCATTTCTCAGAATTATTTTTTATTATTAAAAATTTTCATTTTATAATTCCCTAATTTAAAACAAAGATTAAGGCAATTTTCTTACTATTTGACACTTTCAAGAGAAAATCAGTTTAAAGGATGGTTTCAATTTCTAGAATCAATTTAAAGCTAGAATATATTTACATTTTGACTGGGTATTGAAATTGAGCCTGTAAAAATGTAATGGTTACATTGATGCTCACTTTCTTCAGCAAAGAAGCCAATAGCTAATTGATTGTTACATCAAATAATTGGAAGACACATTTTGATTTTCACTTCATATAAATTAACTTTATTCTGTGATTATTTATGAAAGTTAGTTTTATTTTACACATATATCCTTATAAAATTTTTTTTTATTTGTTGAATAAATTTTTTACTTATTCCATAGCAAAAAAAAAAAAAAAAAAAAAAAAGAATAGCTCATGTACACTTGAATCAGTATTGTCCAAATTTGTTCAAAAATCTGATCCGAAACCATAACTAAAGTATTCAGATAGCATAATATGTTCCTATTGTGTACGTGATATTTATATGATTCATTAAGCAGAAATCTATTTGAATTTTATATTTTTTTTCTTTTTTTTTTTTACTCAAATAGCCTGAAGTATTGCATAATCAGACATTATACATTTCTGCGAAAATACGAGTTTGAGTGTTTCGAATTTTATCAAATTTTATCGTTATCCAGATGGATTAATTTTTTTATGTAATAATTCTGCAATAATTTTATATCTCGAGCACTTTTTGTATGAATTTATTCACATTTTTGTCCGATTAAGCATATTTATTTTACTACCCAGTATTTATATTTGGCACAATGCATTATTTTATACTATCCGGGGGGGTTTTCGGTCCAAGTCTTATCATGTCTATATAATATTTAAGTCTAAGCTTAATATATATTATTTATAAGTCTAGGTAAAAAGAAAATTCTTTTTAAATGAATTAAAAATAATTTAAGAAATGACAAGTTTTTATCGAAATAAAAAATAATTAAATAAAAAGTAAAATTTAATTTCTTCTTGCAATTATTTTCTTGCTCAATA
Organism: Argiope bruennichi; assembly: GCF_947563725.1. Taxonomy (NCBI): domain Eukaryota; kingdom Metazoa; phylum Arthropoda; class Arachnida; order Araneae; family Araneidae; genus Argiope; species Argiope bruennichi. The sequence continues at coordinate 69,558,561 of NC_079151.1, forward strand.
ATGCCTTCTCTGTTCACTTAGAGAACCATTTCAATAAAAGTTAATATTTAATTTATCATTCATTAAAATTTTAAAAATATAAATATATTGAAATTAAGCCAATTAATATTTTTGTAGTAATAATACTGTCTGTTTTATATGTATTTAGATTTCTTTGAAATTTTGTAAGAGTATTTCAATCGCATTGCAATTTCAATCTTGAATCTTTCTTTTTTGGGTGGTTTCCAATCGTATTGTGTGGTGTTGATTTAATGAACTTCTGTAAGCAACTTGCTCTTGAATTGTTTCCAGTATCTCATTGCTTATGCTGTCTTTAAGAGCTAAGTTCAGAACTATTCATTGACAGAATAGGCAATAAGTAACGAACACCATCACCAAAATTAATTGTTAATCTAATTTATAACGATAAAACGACGGGGAAGAACAGACGTAAATTCAACGAGTTGACGAGTAGATTAACCGACTCTTCGTTGACGCAGAAGCACAACTTCAGTCCATACTTTTATTTAATTTTTAAAACAAAAAAAGTGATGAAATGGATGTAATATATGTTTGGCTATAGTCTTAGAAAGTATGCTAATACCTGCATCCATAGCTTTAAATTAGATCTTTTATAAATCAGGAGCTTTTTAAGCAAAATATTTTACATATTGAATCCTTTTAAAATTTTTATATTTCAAAATCTTGAAGATTACTGCATAATTTCTTGGGCAAAATGTGGCTTCTAATTCCATGTAAACCATTGGAATGAGATTAAACTTTCAATTTTTACTGCGCAAAAACATTATGGGCATCGAATCTTTATCAAATTATATCCCTCATTTATGGAATTTACTCTTTACCTGAACTGAATAAAGTGACGGAAATTTTTTATATAAAAAAAAAAGGTATATTAATATTGTGTGGACTTCGCAGTCTTTAAATATATTGGAAAACTTTACTGCGTAGCATTCCATTTTGAGGAAATGATTTCTTAATACTACCTTGATAAAGCAAAGTTTTAATCATTTCTCTAATGAATCATAGAGATTAATAGTTTAACATTTTATAGAGTTTAATTTTTATCATTCTTTTTATTATTATTATTATTATTTTTGTAATTGTCAAAAACAGCAGAGTAAGAATTGAAATGAAATGAAAAGAAGAAATCAAACATTGTGCGGTTGTTTTTCTTTCGCTCTCAAGCTGAAAATTGATGCTTTACCATGTAAGTCACTAATTAAATTGGGGTGTAAATGCGTCACAACTAATTCTGTTATTGGAAAATCGTGTAATGATTAGATTATTTTATAAATATTTGAATTTGAATCCGTAACTATGACGGAAAATTTAAACAAGAAGCCTGCCAAAGGTATACTCAAAACATCGACTAGCCATGATCAGGCCGAATCAAATAAAAAGTGAGTATAAATATTTCTCTAAAATAAATTAAAACAAAATAACTGCAATAACTCTATTTGTAATTTGTTTATCTATAATTATTTATTTAAAATATTTAATATTTTAATTCAGTGTTGGCATAAATAGTATTATTTTTCTTATCTAAAAAATGTTGAGTTGATACACACTGTGAAGAAAGTCCTTGAGTTTTTAAAAAACAATTAAACTGATATATTTTTATGCACAGATTTTAAATTCTGTTACTATTCAATTTGTTATGACGAAACACAACTATACTTCTTTCATATTTTACCTATTTATGTTATGGTAAATAAGTGGCCTTAAATTTCTGAGATATGTTTATGAAAAATTTTATGAATATATATAAAATGTTTTTTTTTTTTTGTCTTGTAGTGCTGCAGATATAAAATGGGATGAAATGAATATACTTCAAACTCTCCATCCACCTGACAAAGATTATGGTCACATGAAAATAGATGAACCTAAGACACCATATAGTTATTATGAAGATAAGTCAGGGCAAGAAATATCAGGGCACGGCAGTGATACTTTAGATGCTGACTTATTAGCTAAAAAGTAAATATGTTTTCTGATAATTACCAACTTCATTTTTTAGCAGTGAGATTTATATTGTTACCTTATAAATAGGTTTTAACTAACATTTCAAATTGATTGTTGAGTTTACTGATACTTTACAAAAATCTCTAGTTAATTCTTTGCTCTCTCTTTATTTGACTCTTTAAAACTGGATAAAAATTAATTTCAGTCGATTTTGAGCATTTTTTTGATATTTGATATATTATATAAATGATTCTTGTAATTATTTCAAATCTGAGAAATGTGATTTCATAGAATAAAAGAAGCTGATAATAATTTGTAGCAATCCTGATTTTTTTTAAAGTTGTAAACAGACTGAATGTCATTAAACATGCACTGATGAGAAGTTATAGGTAGTTAAGGTTGTTCATTCCAATATTGCTATAAGAAATCAGTATGTTTTACACAGGCAAATTAATAAAATGCTGGCATTCTCATATTATCTTTACATGCATATATGCATTAAATTATGCACACAATTCATAAAAATCAATTGTCACAATTGTTCCCCGCTTGCACTTTAATTTGCAAAGCTGCATATTTTACATGCGGTTGATATTTTATTAAAATTATGTTAGAAGTTAATATAAAATATTACAAGACATTTTATATTGAAATGCTCTTAGATATTCTTTTAGTAAAAATTTAATAGACTTTATACATATTTGTAGGATTATAGTTGAGATAAAAATCTGTCTTTCTCTTTTGTTAAAAAGTTGGAAAAACCACAAGCAACAAATAGCGAAAATGAGACACACATTAAAAAGATAAAATTTCAATACATTTGTGTGTATTATTTAGGATTTTTAGAATTTATTATAATTTAAAATTGGAGAAAACATTAGATTATAAATATTTTACTATGTAATTAGGCTTAAAAAACAGATTCCATAAGAACAATTGAGAAAATAGTACTTCATCAGAAAAAAAAAGTATTATTTTACAAACAAATTTAAAAAAAAAATAATAAAATTGGAATATATATTGGCAATTTTTCTATCGAAAATGTCACCTTTCCGTGTTACATGTTTTTATAAATTTCAGTTGTCTGAATTTTTTGTTTCATTTTTGAAGAATATGAAAGAATTTGACTCATAAATAATTCAACACAATTTTTAAAACCAATTAATATTTTTAAAAAGCATGTTTATAATTTTACATTTTTGAAATTTAATTTATTTGTATTTTTCAGGATTAATTTATGTTCTGAAAAAGAAGTAAAACCTAAAGTTCTGGATTCCCCTAGTGAAGATGAAAATGATGAAGAAGAAACGGAAGAAGAAAGAGGTACATTTGTTGTTTTCCTCTTTCAATAGAGTAATTAATGTTACAAAAATTATTCTTAGTACATTATTATTTAACTTGCCTGCATTAAAATTTGCATGCTTTATTATACTATTGGTGTTTAGTAATATGTTTTCATAGATTCAGTTTCTTAGCAACGTTTCCAACTTGAAAAGATTTTAAAAGTTGGTTTCTTTGAGTTTTTTCAGTCATAAAAAAATGTGTTTTAACTAATTTATTGTAATATTCTTAATAGTATCTGAAATTAAGTTTATTTGATGCAAAAAATTAAAGTAGATTTTCATGAGCTTTTTTTTTTTTTTTTTTTTTTTTTTTTTTGGTGTGTGTGTGTAAATAAAGTAAATTGGCAAATAAAATTAAAAGTTGAAGAATAATTAGAACATAAAATTTAGTTTAGAAATTATTGAAGGACTTTTTTTAAAAAAAAATTCAACTGATTTTAGTGTAATAAATTCTAATTAAATAGTGTGTTTTGGTTGGAAACTTAAAATTTATTTATAAATGGGATATAATTTTGGTAAATTAGCAGGCCACATATTCTCCTTAAGTCACAACTTTGTTTCTTTATGATTATTCAGTTTTATTTTTTAGTAATTTTTAAAAAATCCTTGCGAAAATCATACCAAGAACTTGATTGACATTGAAAGAAAAAACTTGTACAAAAACATTTACAGCTTATGTAGTTTTCAAAGCAGAGTTTTACCAAAATGTAGCTGAATATAAATTTCTTTTGTCTGTGTGATTTTTACATGATATTTTTGTTTAATATTGGGCTATTAATATTACAAATATTAGATCCTGTGAAATATGGTAAAGCCAGATGCTTGAATAATCCAAGGTTAAACTGCTTATTTAAAGCTTGAATTTAAGTGCAGGGGTGCAGATAATTTGAATTTATTAGATATGTGTATTTTATAATTATACATATATTTATATATGCATGTTTATATATATATATATCAAGAAATTATCTCTGATTGAAGATTAGTTATAATATTTAAAATCATATAAAATAAATTTACATCATCTTAAAATATTAATGTTGGTTCATTAGTTCATGACAAGGTACTTTATGTCATATTTAAGGTATTTCTCTCTTGAATATTATATTACTCTCATTTTTTAGGTACCTTAATATATTTCAAAATTTTAAATGTTAAGAATCTCAACTTCAAGTTGGTTTATCTAAAAAATATTTAAATATGAAAATTTCTATATGGCTTTTTTTTTTAAAAAAATTATTTAATATGTGTTAGCATAAATAGAAAAGACATAAACCATAGCTTAAAAGAATGACTATTAATTTATTAATAACTATTTTTTATTGAATTTTTGTTACCCTTTTTTGTACTTAATTTGAATAATTTTTTCCAACTTTGATTTCTTAGAAACATTTTCTGATTAAAACTGATTTTATAAGATTTCCTCTATCCTGTAACAGTTTATGACAAGGAAAATTTTAAAAATCTTTGATATATTATAATTGATTCTATTAATTATTTTGCTTGTTATATTTAAATCTTACAACTTGAAGAGTTAGGGTTAATTTTTACAATACAACAGATTGTAGTAAAAAAAATAAAAATGATTATTTTTACTAATATTATGATTATTATTTTTTTTTTTAGTTTATGAAATTTGGAAGTTTATTACTTTGAATTATACTTATTTCTGTTTATTTATCTATTTCTAAACAATGCTGAAGTTCTTTCAAAGGTCTAATGATTGCTTTCAGCATTAAGCTATTAAAATTAAGCTATTAACTTTTGCCTTTTTAAGAGAATTAATTTCTTTTTAAATGAGGAGCTTTAATATCAGAAAAACCAAGCTTTGCACAGCATTTTTTTTTGTAATTTTTTTTTTAAAGAAAATATTTAGATATGAATCACATACTGATTGCATATGAATATTTTTATATGTATAGACTTACACAAAAGTACTCTTTATTGTTATATGTCTGATTTATCTTAACAAATTAATCATTACATTTTTGTCATTTTTATTGATTATACTGAATAACGAATACACATTTGAAAATTTAGTAGACCAAGAGCTGAAAAATTTTATTTCCAAGATAGCCTTAATAGATTTCATTTTTATTCTTTTGCATTTATCTCTGTGAATAGAAATGATATTAATGTTTCTTTATATTTGATTTGACATTTGAGTGAATGAGAAAAATTTTTTGGAAAAAGCTTGAATTTCCTTAAAGCATACTGGGCCTCATTGCTATGTTAAAATTTTTGTAGCTTTCTTTGAACTGTTAAGTTATATTATGTTAGAATTTTTGCTTTCATTGGTACATGTGGTTTTCTTCCTTTGTGTTTCCTTAGATATTTGATATATATGTTAGTTATGAATATTTTAAAGTTAGATTATTCTTTTATTTTATTTTTTTACAGCCCAAAGATCTGCCTTTGAGTACAAGAGAAAAATGCATTATAATGAATTTTATGCTGTAAAATTAGCCAGAAAATTAATCGATAAAGATGACGATGAACTGGAACCTGAGGAAGAAGATAGTAATTAAAAAAGAAAGAAAAGAAGGAAAGAAAAAAGAAAACTGTAAAACATAATCAAGAACATGAAACTTTTTGCCATTCTCACTACGATTCCTAACAGTTTATATTGTATTAACAGTTTATTATTTTTTTACATAATAGATTGTTAGTATTTATATAATTTATATTGGTTCTCACAAAGAACTATTTAAAAATGTTATTATTCTTTTTGGAATATACGAAATAGAGTGGCCTGATATTTAAGTATGATACCTGAGCAAGTATCATATCTGTACAAGTATGATACCTGTATGTTTGCTATTTTTTGCTTTTAGTAGTTAAAATGTATAGATCTGTAAATAACATTGATAAGTTGCTTTTTTTCTAGATAAACAAACATATTTAGTAGTTTTTTTTTGGAACTTCACTTTAGAAATTGATGGAATATAATAAAGTAGATATTTGCTTACATATGTCATTTCTGGTAATCTAGAAAATTGTTTTAGAAACTTATTCTTATTTTTTAATTTAATTGTGATGGTAGAAGAAAATAAATGTTTCACAGTATTCTTTCTTAAACTTTATTTCATTATGCTAAATGACACACTTAGTATTCAGATTAATCAACACTGTAAAAAAAAAAGGTGATATTATTATTTGTTTGCTTTTACATATTTTAACTAATTTAAATTTACTTGAATGTTAACAAAACAATGCACTTAAGGTTGGAATAGCATAGTATGTACAATTAATGAATCATTGCAATAAAAAAATGTTTTACTATGTGAAAATTCAGTATTATTTCTTGTTTTTAATATCTTGTAATGTTCATGTATTTTAGTTATTGGAGTGTTATTTCAAAATCAAATGTTTTAATATTAAAATATTATTTTTTAAAAGAAGTTTAAATTATGCACTAGTCTGTCGGCAATATTTTTGCAATAAGAAGCCATTTTTAATTTATCAGTTTAATATAGTGATATTGTTTGATTTAGTGTTTTGATTTTCATTATTTTATTGCAGTAAATATTATTACTTTTATTTTTATGTGATTAATATTCCATGACAATGATTTTTGTATTTTATGAGTGTGGTTTTGCATTTATGATCCAAAATGAAGAATTAATTGTGATAATATATTTCTTTAAAAACTGTTATAAGCAATTTTGATATTAAAACAAAATTTTCCAGTTGTTGATGATTGTGTAAAAATCTGAGTGCTATTTATATTTCTAAACTTTTTTTCTTCTAAATTTCATGTAGGCTGCATACTTTCATAAAAAGTGTATTTTTGACACCATTTACCATAACATGTATATATATTCTGTAAACTTTCATAAAACTGTGCCATTTTGATCTATTCTCATTCTAAGAAGCATTATATTTCTCTCATATCATTTTGTTTGATATGAATTGAATCTTACAATCCATGTTATGTTTTCGTATTTAGAGAAGATGGGGAAAAAAAAAAAAAAAAAGCACTTGGTTTTGTGTGCATTCTTTGTTGCATATGTCGTATTGAAATAAAAAGAAAGCTTTAAAGATTATTTACTAGTCTTGTTCTATTCTTCTTACATTTTAATTTTTTTTATTATTTTGTGTATAGTTATGTATATATTATTTAAATCTTTTTTGTAACAATAGAATTTGATATTTTTTGTTTTTAGGATTATAAAAAAGTATTTTTAGTCTTTTTTAAAAAAAATATTTATTAAAAAATAAATCATTCCTTTTTAAAATTGTATTCATACATGATATTTTTTATTGCTTTCAAATATATGTTAATCTCTAGAATCTTAATTCTAATATTTTATTATATCTTTACAATGCTCTCATTTTATCAGTTATATTAGCTTTTTTTTTTCCAGTATTTTATTGCTTTTGATTTTGAGCGTAATCAGATGGAGATCATTATAATTTTAGGAGGTCTTTTATTTGTCAACTTTTAAACAGCTGTAAATTTATTTAACTGTTTTTTTTTACTTAACTAAATTTTTTTTTACATAACTAACTTTTTTATTTAACTAAATTTGCTTAACTAATTTTTATTAAATGTTTCATCACATGTGGTATAAGAAGAGATGAAGGTAGTTGCATTTCACAGATCAAAGCTTTGGTTTCAGATTAAAAAAAAAATAAAAAAAAATCAAAGTTTTGAAATTTCAGTTAAATTTATCCTTATAAGAAAGTATTTCATTCAATTTCCAATTTTTAGGCTGTAGAATATATTATCATGTAATTATCATTGGCTTTGATATTTTCAGGTAATCTCCATTGATAAGACACTAACTTGATGTTATCTCTTTTTGAGATATTTTCCTTTGCCATAAATTTTAATATTTTTATTAAGTATATAAACTGTGATCAATACCAGATTATCAGTTTGGTAAATGGATAATTGCCTAGGGTTATCCGCAACTTTAAGAATTCTGACTGTTGATTTTTTTTTTTTTTGCATTATTTTCAGGGTAATATTAGTATGCTAGTTTTGTTTGATTTAAAAGAGCTGCAAAAAAATTATTAAAATTAAAATCATGTGTCATTTAAACTTCAGAACATTTTTTTTTAGGATTGGGTTTTTTAATTTTTTAAATTCACAAATCAGCATGGACTGATTTGTTTGGTCTAACGTAAAACAGCCTTGCAGCTGTGGCCCAAAAATACAAAACAGCCTTGCAAATTGAATTGTTAAAAGAGAGGGGGAAAAAAAAAAAAACCTGACTGAAAAATTTACAGAAATTGATGCTCAAATATATAAATTAGGGAAGAAGGGGGAAAAAAACCCACCTTTGTAATGCTTTTTTGTTAATTTTTTATTAAATGGTTTGTATCTTGATAGCTAGAGTAGTATTTTATGTTTTATTTCACTCAAATCTTTAATTTTGTGTGTATTTAAGTTAGAGAGTATGAGGTAAATGATCAATATCCATCCCGTTCCCTTAACTTGTGAATTCGTCTTGCAAAATTCTAAAAAATAATAAAGAGTTTTTTTTCTGTATACAAATAAACATTCATTTAATATAGAAATGTTGCTTATTTCATAGATAAAAACAAGGAGTATTGTTAATCTATTGTAACTAGAACATGAATGCTATTCGAGCGCTCTCTGTTATACTGCATATCGGACAGGGAAATTTATTTTTCCAGATTTAAATGGCAACCCTGAATAACAAAATTATGTCTTTTGGAATTGCATAAAGCAGGATTCACACGAAGTCAACTTGCGCGCAATTGAAGGTCACGCCTTCCTCAGGAAGATCACGTGACCGTATTGGGACAATGGAAAATAGTTTTCTCGATGACAACCATTTGCATTCTCCAGTTGGGGTCACGTGTTCCTGAGGTAGGCGTGGTCTTCCATTGCACGCAGTAGTTGGCCTCGTATGAACACAGCTTAACGAATTTATATTTGGTTTAAATTCATCCTTAATTGTAAAAATGCAATAGACATTTCGAAAAGGCAGCCATGTTATTTGCTATTTCTCGTGATAGGACTCTCACGTTGGTTTGGATATGCCACTATAACTGTGTTTTCGCTAATACAGTTTATATGAAAGTTTCACTCATATACAAAGCACTTTACATTAAAAAGTATTACAAGTCGAAATATGAATGATATATGAAAATAATGCAAACTCAGTTTTGTGTGCGATTCTGGAGCATGAAAATCCACATGCAATTGTGACAGTTGAAAGAGATGCATCAAAAGTGAATGTTTTTTGTGCATTTTCATGAAGATGTATAGACTGTTTTCCTTCGCCGAGAAAAAAAAAAATTGCTTGATGCAAGTTACCCGACGATACTGTAGTTATTTCAGCAATTGGTTGTTGTGTTTTGCGATCTAATGAACGGAACATTCCTTCATTGGAATATTCAAGTTCATCGATACCTGAAGGATGAACTTCTTTACCGCTGGATTGGGTTTGTTTGTGAGGATGGTCTCGCTTTGCTCCTTGATCCCGTACACCTTTGATTTATCGCCTTCTTCCTTTGAGTGCACATTAAAGACCTCCTATAATCAAAAACGTAACAACATAAGTGCGTGGAATGAGTTCAATTACCGGCTGGAAGTGTGTCGTGTGACACAAGTAATGCACATAGAACCAATTTAAAATATGCAGAAAACTAGGTGAGTTTGCGGTTTTTTTTCATTTATCACTTATTTTTATGCAATATACTTTTGATTATATAGCATTTTGAAAATGAATGATTTTTTTAATAGTAGCTGTATTCGAGAAGGCATCGTACTCGATAACTTTTGTTATACTTAATAAACAGCGTAAGAGATAAAAATAACTTCTGTTCTTGGAAACTGAAAATATAATTATCCTTATCGAAATTTAATTTCCCATTTATTAGAAGTAAAATCTCTGGTATTAGGTAATCAATCTCTCCCCCCCCCCCGTTTTAACCCGGGAGACTCCTAAGCCTAATGCATTTTCCGTCTGTAATTAGACTTCGGCTGAGTCTAAAAGAATATTGTCATATTTTACTTCGATGAAGAAAATAATTGCAATAGGAATTTTTCTTTATTATTCTTTTTCATTAAAAATAAAAATAAAATTTCCTAGACTCCTTTTTTCAATATTGTTAAATTATTTAATTAGATTCAAATTTCTGAATTATTAATGTTAGGAATTTTTATCTTATTTTCCGGGTTCGAATTTTCGAATCCAAATATACAACGGTTTGATTCTCACTGCAATTTCAAATCAATAAATGTCTTCATCATTGAATGCTTGTTCGGAATTTTAGCAAATTAGCCTTTGGTGTGAATAAATGTAAATTTTCTTGGATTCTTTCTGCTTTTCCGACTACTTTTTACTTCGTTCTCACTAAACCGAGATTTGCTAGTTGTTCTTTATCGGATGATATTTTATTTTTATGGCGATCTAAATTTTTTTGGAATTATGGAATTATTATAAATACTGTAACTCTTATTTATAAATTTATTTTTGATTTAATTTTAGTCAAGGGGAGTGTAAAATTTTAATTTTATTTAATATTTTGTATTTGGCTAGGACTCGTATCAAAACTCATGATATTTCTCAACAATTAACGTAAATTTTAATTAGTTTGATTTTGGTAATATTAATAAATGAAATAATCTGAATTTAACATTGTGACTAATAAACCTGAAGTGAATGCCAATTAATATTCAAGTAATTGTAAATTACTCGTTGCACTTCGGCTGAATGTGAAGATTCGGCTGAATGACGTACTACGCTATCCCATCGGGTTATTTTCACTCTTTCGCCTTTCGCTTCGGACTGGTATGCATATCACATTCAGTCAAAGTTCGACTTGAAGGCCTTAAAATTATGTTTAAATATTCTAAATAAATTTGTAATTCGTTAATCTGGCCTTATGACTGGAAAGCAATTTTTCTGATAGCACTCAAAGTTCTGGTCCAAAACAATCTAATAATATTCAAACCAGAAGTGGTTATCATATAATTAGAAAATATTTTTAACCAGAATTTTTATTAGATAAATAAAATAGAACATTCATTTATGCAAATATATTCTACGGCAACAAATAATTTAGTTGTTTTTGTATTGGTCAATAGGTATGAATGTGTGATATTTCTCCAATATTATTTATGCAATTTGAATATAAGATGAATAAATAGAAGGGCTTATTTATTGATCTTTCATTAAATTGAAGAATTATTTAATAGAAGTTTATCTTCCGTAGGACTATTCATTTTGTATTTCTTCATTTTTGACATTTTCAAGTTTTTACAATCTTCTACAGAAATTCTGTTTCTGTTAAGTGTGGCCTCAACAAATATAAAATAACTGTGGTGTAAGGATGACCTAGATACCATAGGCATCAATTTTAGGTGAGGCCGCTACAAGGACAAAACATTAACTTGTTTATTGCAATTTTAATAAGTTGACTGCCATGGTGGTGGGGTCACCGGTGACCGACGGGCTCATATGAATAACATTGTAAGAAATTCAACGCGGCAGTCAATGTGTTAAAGCGAAATATCATGGTGGACGGCGAAAAAATGCCCCTCCTCGGACGACATTTACACTAGCTTCACTACTGATGACGAATGGGGGCGGGGGGAATTAATTCATACCTCAGGCGCCTTTAAACCTCGCTGCAAGACTGCTTGTGAGGGCCTGCTCAAAATATTCCCTTATTATCTGAGCACAGTTCAAAATTATGAGATGTTTTCAGAATAATTTTTGTGGATCTTCAGAAATGGTATATTAAATTTCCGAAACATGCACTGGTCTAGCATGTTAAATTAAGGATTCCTAAGAAATAAAAAAGGACCAGGATGCAACAAAAAAAGCAAAATTTAATGATAGTAAAAATATCACTAAAACTCCTGTGTGTATTTTAGTTTTAGTGTATCTTATGTTATGCAAACGGATATTTCATGGATAATAGATTAAAAAAAAAAATTCCCCAAGAATGTGCAGCGATTTGGCTGGTCCAAGTGGAATTTCCCCAAGAAGAAAAAAAATTGGGACTGCTTCTTAAATTTTTCTTTAGGATAAAGGAAAATCTGGTAATAATGAGAGATGCTTTTTAACATAAAATATATCTTATTTTCAGTATATCAATTGATGCACAATAGAAAAGTACAATAACAGCTCGTATTTTACTTGGGAGGTGCAATGGATCTGTTGGGTATTGTAGGACGCCCATAATACCCACTCCTACTTTACACTCAAATGATTAACTGACACCATTCTCAGACGGCTGAGAGAAGTAAATGGATACCACCAAGTGATCGTAGAAATGTTTAGCCATTAGTCTCACAGTGCGCGTTCCTACGGTTTAATATATAAAAAAAATTGTTTCATAACCGATGTATGCAAATCATTTATATCGTCTGGCAATCAAAATTAATTTTTTTTTGTACGTCTTGGGACATTCTCCAGTGTTTCGTTTTGCTACATCAAATAAGAGAATGATTGTGCAATCGCACATTTTGTCCAAAAAATGGATGAAAAAGAATGAGAGAAGGGAGAAAAATTCGCAACTCATCATTTTTAGTTTCATGCTTTTTTGTTAATTGAAGAAACAAGTTAATCTCGGACTATTTCTGTATCGATAATATGTATTGATCCGATTTAAATTGAAATCAAGCAGCATTATTTCTTTAAGAATAGAAATTCCCAGCATTATTTCTTTAAGAATAGAAATTCCCAGCATTATTTCTTTAAGAATAGAAATTCCCAGCATTATTTCTTTAAGAATAGAAATTCCCAGCATTATTTCTTTAAGAATAGAAATTCCCAGCATTATTTCTTTAAGAATAGAAATTCCCAGCATTATTTCTTTAAGAATAGAAATTCCCAGCATTATTTCTTTAAGAATAGAAATTCCCAGCATTATTTCTTTAAGAATAGAAATTCCCAGCATTATTTCTTTAAGAATAGAAATTCCCAGCATTATTTCTTTAAGAATAGAAATTCCCAGCATTATTTCTTTAAGAATAGAAATTCCCAGCATTATTTCTTTAAGAATAGAAATTCCCAGCATTATTTCTTTAAGAATAGAAATTCCCAGCATTATTTCTTTAAGAATAGAAATTCCCAGCATTATTTCTTTAAGAATAGAAATTCCCAGCATTATTTCTTTAAGAATAGAAATTCCCAGCATTATTTCTTTAAAGAATATTTCAACAAATACTTATTTGCATATTGATGAATATAGATTTATCAATTATAAACTCAAATATTAAGTTAATCTGTGTTGCATCAGCATTTAATGTTAACAAAATGCTATAATTAAAACTTATCTAATTACCAAAATGCTGGAACATCAGATTCTTAATTCGTAAAATTGATATGGAACGAGAAAAATTTGCTTGCATGCCAAAATAACGCTCACAGCTGTAAGAAAAAGAATTTTAATAAAAACTAATATTTAAAAAAATGAATTCGGATATATATTTTTTTTAAATTATCGTTCGCGCTTTTTCCAAAAATCGTTGAGTTGTATGAATGAAATCACTTACGTGACACTATTACGTGAATTATGTTCGTGTAGAAGACTATTTAATGCAAAAAGAATAAACGCTCATAATGTAATTTTTAGCAAACAAATTCAATAAATTATTTATATATAAGCCTAATAGTCCTTAAAACAACAAAGAATAAGATAGACCACATAAGTTCAAAAATTTAATACGAACTTTTAAAAAGTAAATTTAAAGTTCTTATCGACACTATACGATACCTCATTTTTGTGCAAAAAAAAAAAAAAAAAAAAAAAAAAAAAAATTTAAATATCTAAACAGTGGTAAATTTTTTGAAATTGATAAAATTTGTTGGTCAGCATCATTTTCAACTGTGACGAGTTGAATCAATTGAAGAATGTACGGAAAATAATAGTTATAAGATGCAGTGCTTGATTTTACTTCATTTACGGAAATAATGAAAGCCAAGAACAAGAAATGATGCCAAGGATGATTTTCTATCGTCATTTCTGTGAAAGTCTTAGTATTAAAGTTTTTTCTATGAACGAAGCAAGCGATAGTCTGACAGTAATGGTTGCCATTATTTTTGGTTTGCGACCGAAATTTGAATATAATGGAATTGTTTCGCGTGAAATATTGTAATTACTATATTTAATGCTCTAGCTCTCTGGAAACATTCCTTCGAAAACAAGTCATTCTGCAATATTTTACATGATAATGAATCTGCGAATGATTGAATACTAGTCATCTTTAGCGACCCGCTTGCTAGGACAGATTGACTTTTAGGGTTATTAAATAATTAATATGAAATTAATAAAAAAAAATTAACTGTTTCTTATACGACTGAAAAATATGAAATTGAATCAATTTACTGAAATTAAAAAAAAGTATATTAAGAAACAAAAGCGAAATGAAAATTCTATTATTCAGTTAATAATTGGGAAAAGCAAGCAATTAAATTTTATCGATGAATATGAATTCCATTATAACATTAAATACCTTGTGTATCAAATTAAATTAAAATAGTATTAAAATTAAAGGAAAACGTAGATGATAATGATATCTTTTAAAGTTTTTTTTTAGCCTTTAGTTAATACAAAGACCATTTTTGTAGAATAACTGTTTAGTCATCATGGTCATATATGGTCATCAATTTCCATTGTTAACTCATAGCGATTACCCATTTAGAGACGGTTAAGCCTATTTTCATGTTCGATTAAATTTTCAGTTTGAAGTCCATTTTTCGATTTCTTTTATACTTTTTCTCTGACTGCATGGACTGTTTGGTGGCATAGCGAACCCTTTTTAGAGCATTTCTAATAATATTTTTTACCTGTATTAATTAATTGAGCAAAGCATTGAATTTAATGCAACTACAAAAACTTCCAATGAGGCAGTATTAAATTCTTACAATGTTTTGTTTACATTTAACAGTTTCCATTCCTCAATAAGAGCATTTTCTGTGTTAAGTACGTTAAATTTCATATATACAATGGTTCAAATAATTGAGACTATACCTTAATTTTTCTTGATAAATCCGACTTTCGATATAAAAAGACATTGCAGAAATGCAAACATGTTTTTACTTTTACACATAACAAATGGTTTAATTTAAAGTAAAAACAAAGAAAAACCAACGAAAAACTTCTAAATTGAAATGTATCAGAAGCATTTTAAATAAACAAACGCAGATTTTTGCCTCAAAAATTGAGAATTCACCAATGAAATTTTGTAATATCTCGCATCGAAAGAAAGTGCCAATGTTTAGTTATGTCTTTTGGCTTTTATAATGGTCTTTAAATGTCGTGTTACTGATTTGTCCAATTTTTGGTGGTATCTGAAGATATTTTACTCCATTCTTCTTGCAACACTTGTTTTAAATGGGTTTTGTTTCTAATTTTGTGTTTTTTGGACCACTGCTTCGAGTGTGGCTCGCAGATATTCAATGACATTCATGTCGGGATATTGTGGTGTGTGTAACTGCTTTTTACAATGAAAAAGACACCGCATTTTGACGTTATGTGCAATATGTTTGGGGTCCTTGTCCAGCAGGAAAAAGAAATTTCCATCTAAACCAAAATTTTTAGCACTTTCCTTTAGATTGCTGCGACCATATGGTTCATCACACATGCTGCAGAATTTTCTCAAATCACAGGAAAAACGCTGAAACTGTGCGAAATATAATTAGACAAGCTGGATATAGAAATCGAACTGTTATAAAGAAACTCTCCATAGCTTTCAAAATCAGAAAAAGTGATTGAAGTTTGCAAAAACTCATCAAATGAGGGCCAATAACTTTTGGAAGAAAGTTATCTTTAGTGATAAAAGTAAATTCAACATTTTAAGCAGTTACAGTCGTCGCACCTTATGGAGAAATCCCAGTACTGCTTTGGATTAAAAAAAATTACGTCCTACAGTTGAACATGAGGGCTCCATCTTGGTTCGTGGTTATATGGCTTCAAAAGGAGTTGGATCTTGCGCTAGTATAATATTCACTCACTCAAAAGGAGTTGGAAACGTAAGTTTTTATAAATGGCATTATGAACCATATGTTTTAATCGGATAAACTTCACCACAATATAAAGGTAAGTGCTAAAAATTTGGGTTTAGATGGGAATTTCATTTTCCAGTAGGGCAACGACTTCAAGCAGAATGCACGTAATGTCAAAATGTGGTGTCTTTCATTGTAAACAGCAGTTACACTCATTACCACATCAGTGTCATTGAATATCTGTGGGTCGCACTAAAAACAGTGTTTTAAAAATACAAAATTAGAAACAAAACCCACTTAAAACAAGTGTTGCAAGAAGAATGGGGAGAAATAGCTTCAGATACCACCAAAAATTGGCCGAATCGGTACCACCCGTTTAGAGGCCATTATGAAAGCTAAAAGACAAGCAACTAAATACTGGAACTTTCTTTCTACGCGAGATGTTACAAAAATTTCATTGATGTATTCTTAATTTTTTGAGACAAATTTCATTGATGTATTCTTAATTTTTTGAGACAAATTTCATTGATGTATTCTTAATTTTTTGAGACAAATTTCATTGATGTATTCTTAATTTTTTGAGACAAATTTCATTGATGTATTCTTAATTTTTTGAGACAAAAATTTGCGTATGTTTATTTAAAATGCTTCTGAAATTTTTCAATGTAGAAATTTTTCTTTGGTTTTTTACTTCAAATCAAGCCATTTTTTTTATGTATAAAATTAATGTTTGCAATTCTCGGCAATGCCTTATTTATATTGAAAACTGATTTATCAAGTAAAAGTAAGATGTACTCACAATTGTTTGAGCCACTGTATAATATATATATATATATATATATAATATATTTTTAAAAAAATCTTCATGCATGAAATGGAAAAATAAATCGTCTGAAAAATTTATTTAAACTTACTTGGAGAGCTTCTGCCAATTTTCGTTTTAAACTACAAAGTATCAATTAAATTATCTTTTGCAATTGTATTTAAATTTAGTTTGACTTCAGATATTATTTCTCCTATTGAATTCATTGTAAAAAAAAAAAAAAGTACTATACATGCGTTTAGAAAATGCGGGATGATTTTCGTGGCTACTTTTGTCATGATGCGTGCAATTTATAATTTTTTTTACTATTCATTCAGATATCCTTTTGATGCGAAGTTAGAGATTTTTTTTTACTCAATGATTATTTTTTCAAATAACAGCAATGAATTAGACTAACATTTTTCGATAACTTGCAATTCGTCTACAATATTATAGCATTAATTTATTAATGTCAATCAACTTTGAACGAGCTACATCTTATCAAACAAAATAATTATTTTAAATTACACTTGCAAACTCAATATGAAGCATTCTAACTGGTTAGCTATTCATTTAAGTGATAAAATCGGCGAGGCTGTGTCGTAATTTTATTTTCGGGATATTTCCAGAATATGTACAGCAATAGAGGCAAGTGAGCATTGATGATGCATCTAAATTTCATAAGTTTTCAGATTAAATTAAAATATTAGTCACTTTGGCACGTTTATTATGATTGGAGGTTACGGTTGTAATTTTTCCGATAAAGATCACCAATAACTGAGTATTCGCTGTATTTCCTACTGTGAAGTAATAGTTTTGAAATCCCCCCCCCCTCCCCCCCCCAAAAAAAGGGCGAGTATTAGTGCACAGGGGACAATTGCTGGTGTATCTAGAAGTCGTAAGCTGTCATGTGAAATAAAAATTGTCGAAATTGGTAGAAATCGAAGGAGTGGGTGGTATTATTACCTCCATAAACAATGCATAATGAGGTAATGTTTTAAAGATTTCTTTCGAAAATGGGTTGGTTGTGGTGGACAGAGGATCAACAATGATTTGTTTAGAGATGAGCTTTCATATGAAATATAAATTATGAAATTGGACCAATGATTATAGTTGATTCTTTAATTTTTCTAATTATTTTAAATGTATAGATAATTATAAATATATTTTCTTCCCACTGTATAGAAAAATTCAGTAAAATAATAAATAAAAATCAAGTATGAAAACTTATGCATAATTATAGTGTGCACCAATTTTTTAAGTTAAAATTATAAACAAATTATGAAAATAATTTTATTATAAGTTTTTAACCTCTTAATTGACAAATGATGAAAATTTAGACCAAAAATTTTTTGGATGCATACACTAAATAAGATATACATAAAAATGTACGTTCTTCGTATTTTTTAAAATAATTTATGAAACTTTAACGGTTGTCTGTATAGTAATTCAAATAATTAATGAAGGCATGTTTGCAATATTAGTATAAAGCATTTGGAGCTTTAGATATCCCATAAGAGCCATTGGAAATGCGTTGCTTCTGAGCAATCTTGTCAAATAAAGAGCTAAATTTAATTTTTCTGCAGGACTTACGGAGATAAGAGGATATAGAATAATTAAGCATCACTTCATTACTTGGTTAAAAAGAATCTGAACGTCTTGATTCATATTGAAAAAATTAACTTTATTTTACGTAGAATTAATATACATCATAGTTGCCATCATCTTTAGTACAATTTTCGTCATTAATATAAAAAACAAACAAACCAAGTAAATGAGATGGATTTCCTTTTTTAAAAGTCATCTTTAATTTAAAGATTTCCCAATAGGAACTTTCTCTTAAGTTCCTAGTGAGAGTATGGATTAGTTGGTGTAGACAATAAGAAAGTTCCAAGCCTTATTATATTACATGATGTTGAGCCATGGGTTGATTTTAATATAGAAGTAGCTGTAGTCCTTGTAAATTAAAATTTGCTCTGATAATCTGTATATATATTTTTTTGCAAAGCCTTAATGCGGCCATTTTTTCCAGTTTGAATTTCTAGATTTTTTTTCCTGATGCTGTCTTAAAAAGACAGGATTCACTTTTTCCTCGCATGTTTATCCATCAAGAATCTTCACGATTTTCGGTGCAGGGTATTAAAGATCCCGCATTTTGCGAGAGATTGAAATGCGCAGCTTATTCGTCAAAGCCATGGTATTTTTTGGTGAATAAATCTCACTCTAAAGAAAACACAGTCCAACTTTATTCGGAAAGTTCTTCCTTTAAGCCAACTTTCCAGGCATACTTTTTCTTTGTCTCATGTACTTGGTAGATATGCTAATAAGATACTGAAGAGGTATGAGACACGTGAGGATAGAACCTGGGACCTTTTGGTTAGCAGTCCAGTAACGATCCGATTTTAGCAAAACAGCTGTCCGGGTAGAAGCGTTGTTACTGGCTTATATGCAATTCACCACAATACCAATAAAACAATATACTTGCTTCAAAATATTGAAAAGTATCGACCTTGCCTAAACCAAACTTGGCTTGAGATCTTGACTTGGTCTCAAAAGTATCATCATAGTTTATTATTATTATTTTTGCTGGTAAACAGTAAAACATCTTTATCATTCAGTTTAGAAATCATTGGAAGAAAATCATTCATTTTAATTTAGTTGTATTTATGTCCAATTTAGAAACAACACAAAGGCTATTTTGGAATGAACCTCAAAATTTTGAACTATGGTCAGATGAGTTCCCAAATACAGAAGAGAATGAGTCGGAGAAGGAAGGAAAAACGTATCTCCATAAATTAATACAACTTTTTGACCATGCTTTCGAATTTTAGATCTTCATTGAAACAACCAATAGAAATAGCAAATTCGAATGATCCGTTTTTGCAATAATTTTGTTTTCATTTTGCTTATTGTAAAAATTCAATTCTCAAGTATCGCATATAAAAGCGGCGAAAATAAGAAATTTCAATTGATTCTAGTATTTCTTCTTTTTTCTTCAAGCCTTTGATTAAGTGAAAAACACGGAGGGTAACCACGTTAAGGCCTTCAATGGTACAAATTAATGTGGTAGATTTTCATAAAAAGGAATTTCAACATTTAGAATAGTTAAGTAAGCGATCTTGAAAAGTTTGCTTTTTTAAAATTCAACTGGTTTGCACTGCTGAAGCAATTTCTAAAAATTTTCATATCTCCTATTTAAGGAACATTCGAATAATTTTTACGAACAGTATTTAGTTCCGTAATCAGCACCTGTTTGACTTCCTTTAGCATTTTTGAGTGCTCCGATGTTCCTTCTTGAGCACTTTTTACTGCACTAATTAATGCGAGTGCACTAACTGCAACATGTACTGAGCCCAGTAAGCATTTTGTAGCCATTACGCCAGCACTGCTCCTCATTAGACCCAAACCAAGGGCGCTAGTAAAAACATCTATTTTTAAAACGTCACAAATCTGAAGAGTTGTCCTTAGGCCCAACTTGACAAATTCAATTGCCAAAGGCGATCGTTGAATTATCTCGCAAATATTCCTTACAGCTTTATGAGCATTCCGATTAGTTATTATTCTTTTCATTGTAGCATGTACATTTTGAAGAATTGTTTCCGACATTGCAGCTAAATCTAAAACGTTGGTGCATTTTGATAATTTAGACTTTAGCTCATACATCAGCTTGTCGATTTCTACACAACCGCCCTGTAACAGCACAATACCCTCCTGGACGAGTCGAACTACATGCACAAAAACGTTTGACAAAATGCTGCAATTAAAAATGCGCTTTAAGCGTGAATCGATCTCTTTTGAATTCTGCAGGTTTTGCATGAGTAAGCGTGTGTATGCTCGATCTTTTTCCAGCACCAATTTAGCTTCGTTCATGGTCTTGATGGTTAATCCTGTTTCTGTGACGGATGATGTTGCAGTAGTGGCAACTCCTGTGAAAAAAATATAGCATGTTAAATTGGAAGATTTGAACCCCTCTATAGATGGAAATGTTGTAAAATAAAAATATTTTAGGCTTATTATGTTTATTTTATTTCTTCCTTATGAAGAAGGTCCATTCTAATAGTGGCACGATAGCTAATTTCTAATACTTTAGATTAAGGCATACGATCAGAAATATCTGGACACTTTCTGTTTTACGGAATAATAATGATAAATAATATTGTTTTTGTTATTTAGGCTACGCCATTAATTTATAAGTGATAAAGAATATTTAGTAAATTTCTAACCTTTTATAGAATCCGATGTAATAACGTTTCAATGACTTAAGTATAAAGGATATTAATTTATTTAAAACACCTCATCTTTTATTTATCTTGGAGAGCAACTAAAATTCAATTGACTGCAATATCAGTATTTTCTGAATCTTAATGGGTTTCAACAAGAAGTTGCTCAATAATTTTGTCTTTATAATTATGAAAATATCCGCATACTCAATGAAAATCTATTTACTGAAAATGCATATATTTTCTCAAATAAATTCTTTAAATTTTAATACAATATTTTAAAAATGTTTCATCACATATTCTGCACATTTTGTATAATTTGACTGAACACTTTGCATTTTATATATATAAAAAAAGAACCTTTGGAAAATTTTTTGGATTAAATAAATCTTTTATCTTTCCGAATGTGCTTAGAAGTTTTTACGAAAATAAATGGAAATATTGTTCATAGCTAATAATGCCACTACTGAAAGTTTCAAATCATTATCTGCTTTTTGTGAAATGATTTATGCCAAAAGTATAGTTTTAATATAGTTGAAATTTAATGCCCTGACAGTTTTTTTAAATTCAGAAAAATGCAAAAATTTGAAGTGTCCAAACACTTTTGACCACATAATGTAGTCTAAATTGGAGACATTGATCACACAGTGGAAAGAAACTGATTAAAAAAAATATTTTATGTTGTTTGAATCAATAAATGTGTAACTGAAAAAAAAATGAAATATAAGTTCTTATACATCGACCTGGCATATTTGTCGCACTTGGTCAAATACTATTGGTATATTCAGAATTTAAACAAAAAGTTCTACTGTTCTGCAACTAAAATTTATTGAGTATAAAAAATTTGACTATCTCTCATTTTATACCAGTTTCGGCCATTTCTACGCCTGTAAAAGAAGAAAAATCATCCAATCAAAGAGCGCCATTTCCGAGAGGCTTTGTTAATTGGTCTAAAATAATGAAATTCAAAGCTTCATTTCTCGATCTGTTTTGATCAGGTATTTTTACAATGTCAATGTCCTAAGATTATTTCACTGAAATTGAGTAATAGGGCAAGAGAGTTGTTTAAACATTCAGATTTTTTTAGTTTTTTTCAGAAATTGACTAAAACATCGCTATTTAATGCATTCCTCCGATTGGACTATATGCATACCTCTAACGAAATTAGCTTTCGCGGATTAGAAGCTGGGTCACGATCAGAAGGGATCACCAGTAAAGCATCAATAACAAGCACACAAAGTATGTATTTTAATGTTTTTGTAAAAGTGTGAGTTTACATCCACTAAGTAAAAATGATAAGCTAACGAAAAATATGCTGAAAAAATTTTTTAAAGAGAAAAAATTGTACGGCTATAAAATGTGATGAGCGATTATATGATTCAAAATTATGGAGGAAAATATTAAAAGTTTAATGAACTTTCAAATAAATCTAATTAAATATTTTGAGAAATCTTTTCATGTTGAGTACTTACTAATCAGAAAGCAACTATGTATCAAATTGGGTAGATTCTAAAGTTCAAAGGTCCTTCATGTTGAGCACTTTAAATGATTCTTCCATCACACATGTCGTAATTCATAGTAATATGTAGACGTTATGTAAGATAACATTTTCATGTAAAAAAAAGAACTTAAAAAGCCTCGGAAAATAATAGTACATTATGTTTATTAACTTTTTACTTGCTCATATCTGAATTATACTAAGAGAAAGTATTGTAAATGTTAAAAAATGACCATATTTTAGATTTGCCTCAGTTAAATATTTTTTCCGTTAGTCTCTTTTCGAACATAGAAACTCAAAAACTCAACATATTAGAAGAATAAAATTCGGTATGCGGTTTTAATAAGAACAGAATGTTCTCTCTAATCGTGTCCAACAGCTGAATTTAAACGACTAGCTATAGGCATATATTTCCAGATACGGAAATGTTTTAAATGGTATAAAGAATTAAATGTTAACTTGTTTGAATAAACTAAAATAATGATAAAAAATTATGTTTACACAATCCTTTGGTAGTCACATTTATAAAAAATATTGTCGACACACTAAACTTCTTTTACAAAAAAAATCTGCCAAGCATCTACAATTAAAAATGACAGCATTATGAAACCTTGCGCATCTCTATTTTAAAAACCACTTAGTTATCTGAAAGAAGATGACCAATCATTGGTAGATTAATTCATTTTCGATCACGCAGTGCATTGTATGAGATCCGTCTTTTAATAAAATGGCCTATTTAGTTTCCTAATTCGATAAAATTTTCAGCTAATTAATATGTTAATGATTTATTTGTTTAATTTTTTACTTCTATTTCCGATTTTTATTTTTTAACATTTTTACTTCAAGAAAATGAATGTTTTTACTTGTTATAACGAAAGATTGTATAAAATTCATGTTTGTACAAAATGTCTTTGATAAAAAGTCTAGTCATCAAAAGTACTGAAATAACTTAAATGAGTTTAACGAAT
Organism: Argiope bruennichi; assembly: GCF_947563725.1. Lineage (NCBI taxonomy): Eukaryota > Metazoa > Arthropoda > Arachnida > Araneae > Araneidae > Argiope > Argiope bruennichi. The sequence goes on from NC_079151.1 coordinate 69,582,292, forward strand.
TTTATTGGAACTTGATATTTTATAAGATGTTAATATATACCTAATCTTTTATAATTAAAAGAATTTGTATTTTTACAAATTCATCGCAATTTTATGATCGCAGAAAAGGGCCCCAGAAAAATCTTTTTGTTTAAAATATTGTTATGCCGAGTATATTTTACTAAAAATGATAAATAAGATCGGGAGACTGTATATAAATTTAGATATCGTAATTTTTTATATCATTGGCTCAAATAACAAAATATAATTCTTTCTGAAATTCAAAGCAATTTTTCAAAAGGAAATAGATGTCTAACGGTTCAGAAATTCAGCTAGGTGGCCACAATTAGAGTGGGCATTCTAAATTCTATTAGAATTGATAGATATTTCTATGCAGAATTCTACCTAAAAATTTAAATGTGTGCAAAAGTTTCTTAGAAGCAAGTTATCAGATTGAACAAGAATTTAATGTTACCTGTTACAGTGGATACAGTAGAAACTTTCTTTGTCAGAAACTCGCCCACATCTTTGTGGCCACAAGCAGTAAGAATAGCTCCTGCTATCATTGCCACCCCTCCGACAATCTCCATTGCAGATCCGACACCATTTGCAATATTGCATGCTTGATGCAAGTTCTCAAGCTTTTTTTCTAGACATTCTATACTTTTAATGCTCTTCTCCCGGTGTTCTATCCATGCTTTATAACGAAATTCTATCTCGAATTCAGAGTTTTTCAAGTTTTCAAGAAGACGCTCGGCTTCTTTTAAGTCTTCAGAAATAAACTTTTTTTTGGCTGGATATATTTTTCTTGGCAATGCTAGAGAAGCCTGAAATTGCAAAATGGTTGTTAATTCAAATACAAAGAAAGAAAAATTAAAATGATGAAGTTTCCTCCTTTTTTTTTTCTATTGTTGAAGTGTACTGTAAATATACTTTATAAAGTCTATATAGTATTTTTTATAAAGTCATATAATATAAAAATATATAAGTAATTTTGTAATGTAATGTCCGCAAAATCTGCTTTGTTCTGACGTAATTAAATGCAAACTGTTCAGAAATTTAAAGCTTTAAATTTTTAAAGTTTTGTTTAAAAATTACCGATTTTTTTTAAAATGCTTCTTTTAATTCAATTTTCAATATTTGCCAACCAAATTTTTCTTTGAAGAGTTTTTAAAAATTTTTAAACAAATTGTTAAAGCAATTTAAAACAACAAATACAACTTTTTAAAAAAAGTTTCGAATCAATAATGTTAAAAATCGATGCTTAATTCTATTAAATTGGTATTTTAGAGCCTCCAGGAAAAATTTGAAGTAATTTGAATAAAATGTTTTAGAATTTTAACATTTTAGAGTATATATGATTTAAGAAAAAACAGAGAAAAACGGGTTTAAAGATTCAATACAGTAACATTACAACTAAACCAGCTAACAGTAAACCAGTCCTTTTTCTCAACAATAACCAGACATTATTAAGCAAGAAAGTAATGACTTTATAAAATTTTATTGTTTCTATAACTAATAATTGTTGTATTTTAACTTAGCTGTAATGAAAAAAAAATGACCCAGAAATTAAAAACTTAGTATTAATTATTTATTTTTGTTTTATAATCACTATAATTAGAAAATACACATTCCTAATTTTTTAAGCTAAAAAGTTTATTAATGTTTAATAACCATTTAAATAAAATAAAAATAAAAAAACCGTTTGAAACAAGTATAGTTTCTAGAAGAACGAATTGAATATAATGAATGGGGTTTAAAAGCATCTATAAAAACTTTTGTAATCACCGTTATGTAAAACAAAATTATATTGTAAAACGCAATAATAAATTTGACTGTAATGAAAATGAAATGTTTTAGTAAGACACACATAAAAATTAATTTCGGTATCAAAAATGAATTTGACACCAAATAACAAAACCGTTAATTGGTGTCAGATTCATTTGTTTTATTTGAGACATTTGATTTAGGTACACTATACTCCTTACACTTCATTATAATATGTGACTCTCTGGCAACTCGTGTCATCTCCAAATCTATTAGAATTAAAGTAAGGAATAAATTGCATTGCAATTTTGAAAAAGCTGATTTACTTTTCGAAAATGGTCCAAACTTGATGCGTAATTATTAACACAGAAAGACTAGTGAAATTATCAAATTAGAAACATCGAGTAAAGAATAAAGTTTTCAGAAAAGTGTTTTATTTTACCTCAAAGTAAAAAAAATTGGTAGCTCACCAGAAAAAATATAAAATAAAACAACGGAAGAGAAGATTTCTCGTGGTATCATGTCTGTCAAAATGACTTGTATTTCGGAAAATATTTGTCCGATGTTTTTGAAATTATCAGCGAATTCAAACATAGATCTCGAAATAATTTTAACCCATTCACTACCCTCGAAATTTATAAACGCTTTATATTACCGCAGCTTCCTACGAGATATCTCGTAAATGGCAGTGAATGAGTTGAATACAAAATTCAAAAATCGCATTTTAATCGATTTTAGCACCAGATCCTTTAAAATAGACAATAAAAGCTCGTCTGGAACAATTAATATTTAATTGTGGGTAAACATCAAGAAAATTAGTTTCCATATCTCTCGTAAAATATTTAAATCTGAAATTAAAAAGCAATTTTAAATAATATGGTATAAAAAAAATCCGTAGTTTTTTTGATACAATCTAAAACTAAATAATATAAAGTTTGTTAGTTTTCTGTCTCTTGCGTAGGCCAATCAATTGTAAAATAAATTTATTAACACATACTGATCTGTTAATAAATTTGAAAACATGAATAACTCTTCAGAAAAATGCTCTGAAATTTAAATGAATTTTAATTTGAATATTTTAAGTATTTGGAGCTTGCGAATCAAAGGAGCATAAAAAATTATTTCAAAAATATAACAAAAAGAGCGAGGAGAACACCTCCTTTACCCTCAAAGTTGAGAGGTCCTTTTAATAATCTGATCATGAAGAGTGGGCATTCTAATATTGATCGCTTTTACATGCACCAAGTTTCTACAACTGGAGTAGTATCTTTGTGAAAAGCATTTCGAACCTAGAACTCTCTGCTCTCATGCCAAGGCTCAATCAAAAAACACCCAAAAAAGTTTGCTGTAGATGAAATGAATCTCAGGCGGGGAAATTAATCGATGGCCAAATAAAGAATTTAAATTATACATATATATTTTTGCATAGAATTAACATATGGTTCATTCGATATTACAAGAATGCTAAACACGCTGCTTTCCCTCGATGATAAAATTCACAGAAAAATATTAAAAAAAATGAAAATTTAATTTATTGCTGACGCTGCTTGCGGCCTCAAATTACAAAATTTCCCATTATCAGTTCATAAATGTCAACGAATAAGAGCTTTCATGGGGGAAAAATTAATTTTAAATTGGAAATTTTAATAAAAATTGTAAAAAAAAAAAAAACTTCCCTGATTTTTTTTGCGTTTAGAAATTATTTCATGTTAGAACAACATATTATAACAAATGTCATTATTATATAAAAATAAGAAGGCTAACTAATTAAATTCATTATTAATATTATGAACAAGAATATTCAGAGTAAAAAAAAAAGTGTAATGTTTACTTGATTTCCAAAGCTTCCAAGCCTACATTTTTCAGTGCATTAAATTCTGCCAACGGTCTCAAAGAATAATTTAGCAAATAAAAATGTTATTTCAAACATTTTTATTTCTTAATGGACGACGGGAAGAAGTCCACCCCCTAGTATTATTTATGCATCATTTCCAGCTTCTCTTTAAATCAATAAGAATTGATACATAAATTCTTGCTTCAAATTTCTTACTGAAAATTAAAATTAAAGTATCATTGTTTAAAAACATTATATTTGCCAAAATTAATTTATTATAATCAAAATTTAAAAATAAAAAATAATTTATAATTCTAAAATGTGAAATAATTTAAAGTATTTTCATTTATTTTTTCCACAAAATGTTTAGGTAAAAATGTTGAAATATTGTTAAATGCTAATTTAATAAAGGGCGAAATATTCTAAAGCAATTTATTTTTATAATTCGTACAGACAATTTTTTTAGTATTCTTCTCTTTGACAATTATTTCATAATAAATTAAACTTATCATGGTTGAGATGATGCCACGATGCCAATAGTTTTCCTACAGTTTTTAAAACCATCATACAAAAATATTACTATTTTGATGAAATTCACTGGAAATAATAAGTTTAATAATATAAAAATAGCATTTGCATCTAATTAGATTAAAAAAACACCTAAATCTTACCATTTTGAATCAGCTATTAACAACTGTTCACTCAGTCTGCTGTCACTGCTGGGTAACCAGAGGAATAAATATTATACTCGAAAATTGGCAGCCCTTTATTCGTTGGGCGTCTATTTTGATGCCAACCAATCTAAATCAATGTTTCATCCATCGCAACGTATAACATAATTTCCGTTAACCAAAATAGTTATCGCCTTGTGAATATTTTTAATCATACTTTGAAAGTATAGATAACTTGTTTCGAAGAATCACTTTTATTGTTTTCCAAATGAATATGTGACTGTTTAGCTTTCAAGTGCGATAAAGCGCCAAATATAATTTACAGGAAGAAAAGGGGAAATTCCCGTCCGAAAGTAAGGTAGAAAAGTAAAGTTTCTTTTCACCTGTCTGCCGTTATAACTAGTTTTGATCACATTTTTCTCCCTCTGTTGCACACAGCAGTTCGATTATTTGGACTGTGGATTGCGAAATAATGGCTACTAAAGCTTACCAGATTAGAAATTAAAACTTTCTGCGCATATAATAGACAATAGGGAAGATACTATAATAACAGAATATACAGACTGAAAAAAATATCAGCAACAAAAAGAAGTAACAACTTTTCTACATTTAATGTGCATTTATAAAGCATTCTTTTTGTTATAATGGAATAAAAATACAAAAAGTTTTTTTTTAAAAATACATTTTTAAAAATGCATTAAAAATCGTATATTTATAAAAAAATAGTTTTAATTTTTAATTCATTATCTCTACTAATGAATATATTGACCCTGATTCCAAAATCAATATTAATAATTAGAATCCCGCTACTTTAAATAATTTAATCCACACTTCAAAAAATAATCTTCATCCCAATTCTTACAATACATACGCAATTTATATTTTTAAGAGAACAGAAAGTGAAACTTTTTTCATTATATTTCAATAACACTAAACAAAGAAGGGAAAACGATATTAACTGTATTTTAAAGTTCTACATTTTAAGCCATAGCAAGTATTGGTGCTCGAGAAACCAAAGCATTTGATTTAGAACAATTAAACTTGGTACATGGTAATTTTGTTGTACCTGCAATTAAGATTTAACATCAGAATCGAATAATGGTGAAAATTTTTTAAAGTGTGTCTATTTTTAAATATTGATACTTTCTCCTGGTATATAATAGGATGCATGAAAATATAGAATTAAGGAAATGCATAGCACAACAAGCAGAATGATATAAGCTTGTAAAATAGTTACATATCTATTAACGTTTGAAACTTAAATATGTTTTAATACGGAAGCCATTAAGATATAGTTATTAAAAATATTTAATTAAAATTTTTAGCAACTATTAATTTTGGTGAACTAACTGGTCGCTAAATGCAGCTAGTTATAAATATTTTATGAGCATGGAATCAATTATATCTGAATTTCATTATTTAGGGTGGTTCATTCGTACTGAACTAAGAGTTAATTATATTAATCGATTAGCTTATACTAAGTTCTGAAAATATTAAATGAGTAATATTGTCATCAAAAACATCACTTAGAAGATAGAGAACTTTGAATGAAAACTCGGATACAAAATTTCATTTGTAAAGAAGTATAAAAATATGAAACAAATCAAATTGAATTGTAGATATTAAAAGTAAAAAAATCATACAAAACATTAATTTATCATTTTAACATGTTATGATAATTGCAATTATGGAGAATCGCCTTTAGTCAGTGAACTAAAAATGGTATGATTGTTGTTTATATATATGAATCTATAAACAACTGCAAGTTAAAAAAATTATATTAATAAATCAAAATATCCAACTCATCAGTTAGTTTATAACCCTTGTTATTTTGAAAAAAAAATCATAGAACACAAAAGCTGCAGATTTTCTGCCCTGATTAAGAGGTGAAGTGAGAGTAATTGGGGCACAGGATATAACATGAATTTTTTTTTCACCTTCCTTTTTCATCATAAATAGCTTAGCAAATGCAAATAGCATCAGGCATAACATTCACCTTTAAAAAATTACAAAAACACAATAATATTATTTCCAATGCGCTTCTGACGTGGGGTTTCCGGGCAGCTGTATTCCTCCACAGTGCCCAGCCATTACGTCACTGCGTAAGTTATGCTAAGAATTAGGAACTGATTCCAAATCGCATCTATTTTCACAAAACATAGCAGAAAAAAAATTCCGACGATCTATTTTTTCAATACCTATAGGTGCATTCTAAGTAATATATTGCGAAATGCGTTGCAGCTGTAGGTGGATTTGCAACACCAAGTGCAAGTTGCCTCTTTTTAATAATGGTTCTGAAATCCATGAATTGATAGTTAATTGTATTATGATGATAATTGCATTACTGATGAAGAATATGCATTCTCAACAAATTTCCATATTATCCAACTAAAGCGGTGGCTGGGCAGGCCGGATGAAAAAAGGTCGGATTAGCTGGAATTCAAAAAATTCTTACTTCTTGTCCCATACCTGGTCTTTTAAATACCTGACGTGGGGTCTATTAAACCTGGTCTTTTTAATGTATTTTGATCCATTAATGTAGATCAATGCTTAAAACATATCTGTTATATACTATAACCAAGGGTTCCAAACTGTGGAGGCTACAAGATTTTGGATACATATGTGTATTTCCACAATTTGCAAACATGTAATGCCGACTTAGAATTATATTTAATAGTGACTCTTTTTTTTTTTAATAATGGCTATAACTCTTTTGTGGCCCATAAAATTACTTTTGGAAAGTTTGTGCCTGTTTGCTTCGGAGAAAATTCATTGAAGAAGTGTCGTTATAAATTTGGTTCCCAAAAAGTAGTTATAATATTTCAACGTTTGTAAGCCCCTGTAATGTACAATAAATGTTAAAAAGTAATTACAGCAAAAGAAAGTATTAAAATAAAAATTTTGGATACATTTTAAAATAAGTTTTCATATTAGGATTTATTTCATATTTCATTTATTACACGAAAACTTAAATCGTGAACTCAACCGTATGAGTGCACGCACGTTAAAAATGATTCAAATTTTAATTCTAAGAATAGGCCTTTTCTTTTCAAAGAGTATTTAAACTTATTCTAATGATCATTGATAAATGATTGCATTATTCTAAATCTGTAGGCCTTACCTTTATTCACTAAATTATTTTACCATCAATTTTTCAAATTTATTTTTGAACTATTAGTTAAGGTTTTGTACAGAATAAACCCAGGAAGAATGTTTTAAAATTAAAATAATATAATTAAATTAATTAAACTAATTAATTAATAATATAATTAAATTAATTAAACTTTTATTATTAAACTAATAATAAAAGATTTAAAATGTTATTTTTAGTTGATATCTACTGTTTTCTACAGGAAATACGTTTTTCGTGTTTTTTCAAATACTGTTAGGAAAAAATAGTTACATTGTGAAGACATCAGCTGGATTTAAACGATACTTTAAAGTACCGTCGATAAACAAAGGGTTAAATAAAACTGTGAAATATGGCACTTTTTTTTTTTGAAAAAGTATAACATTTGGCAAAATAAATTCCTCCTCGTTTTATAATGCATAATTATTAACAATATACTGGTGCATTTTAAACAATATACTGGTGCAAAAAGAAGTTCGAAATTTATAATAATACGATAAAGTTCCAATAATGATAAAATAAATAGTATATAACAAAATAACCCTTAATTGAAAAACCTAATTAATGCATGAATTCATTCCCCAAATAGTAAAAACTAAAAAAAAAATTAATAACAAATAAAATTAGTTATTAACAGTGAATTGATAGATAGTTCACTTTCCTTTTACAGCAGTAGGGGAATACCCTTCACTCACATACTCACATGTCTTGCAAGTTATCTTTTATTTAGAATTCAGATAATTTTTTATCATTGCTTTATTTGCTATTTTATCATACAGCCGATAAAATGCCATCAAATATCGATTCAAAGTCCAAATCAGAAACTTATTTGTTTTTACATTATGATAATGATGTAAACATTTTCCCTAAATTATTAAATCATAATTTTTTTACGTACGGTGTTTTTAAAAATTGTCAACTATACGTACGTTTATGTTTAACTCGGAAAATAGTCCAATCAAATTTTCAAGAAAATTTTCAAAATGTTAAAAAAAAAAAAAAAAAATTGAGTTGGTTTTTCAATTTAAGTTTCTTAGTTTGTACCCGTATAAATTACTGGTGGAGCAGATCGGTTAGAAGTTGAATCCGTAAATTTTCAAATGAAAATAAAAAATCTATTAATCTGAGTGAAAAAATTTAAACTTAAAACTTGTAGGTATTAAAAAGGTTTATAAAATGAGCAGTCGATTGTTTATTTAAATTAAGCAAAACTTTAAAAAAATTCAAAATTTAAAGCATAATTTTCTTAAAATTTCGTCGAGATTTTTGAAATTCTATTTGAATACATATCGAATATATCAAGAGAATAATTGATAAATAGTTATGATTTATATCTAGATTATTAGTGGAAAAATTTTGTCGAAAAGACAGAATCGTTGCCAAATGCCTATTTTTACTTTTTATATTGCCAAATACAAGGAAAAAAAATTTCTCATTTTAAAAGTGTTATTTTATGATTGTCCATTTGAAAAAAACGTAGTTAAAATTATTATTTTTTTAAAAATCAGTTGCGACTGATTATTGAAAAATATTAAATAGTAGTTTTCGCAAATGTAATGACCGTCGAGAAATGCATTCAGATAATTGAGTGGAAATGTTAACTTCGAATTTAATTTTCTCCACTTTTTTTTGAAAATTGTCTAAAAAATGAAATTACAAAATAACACTTTTAAAACGAATTTTTTTCCATCCATAAATTTGACTTTATAAAAAAGCTTTCATTTAAAAAAAAAACATACAATTTTTCAGTTGATAATTAATTTTCATCTCATTAATCTTAATTTTTCAAAAAACAAAAAAAAACTTAGGTATCGTCTGGAAATTTTTACGAGTTATTTCTTGCTTTTTCAAATAACATTTAAGTACGTGTTACAAAGTTAGCTAAAAAAAATAAAATAATAATTTCCCGAATTAGTTCACCTTTTTAAGATTTACTTCTAATCTAATTAAGCTGTTATAACATTCATCGCTTTTTTAATATCTTCGACTAAAACTATTACTCTCAGAGTAATAACTTTCCACTTAAATGTAAAAAATTAGTGTTTCAACTTCCATTTTCCTTCTACTCCTTATACGGTAATATTTCGACTGCAGTTTTATAACCCTGTTTTGGACAACTTAATAAATTAACCTTACAAAATTTCTGATATTTATTTTTACTTTCTCGTAATGAAATAGACAAAGAGAAAGTATCGCAATCGGTTTTGGCCAGATTATTGAAATTTGATATACGGTCTCTATTCTAATTTTGAAGATATTTATCAAGTTTTGAATAAAATCCATTAACAGTATATATGTATATCCGGCTGTTCGAATGTAAGTTAACACGATAAATACAAAACAAGAATAGCTATATGGATAAAATTTGGTGCAAAAATTTAACATCTAATGTGTAGATAATTATCAAATTTAAAATTTAATCAATAAAGGGGTTTGTTTCACTGTCTGTCCATTTGTTCTTTTATGTGAATGCGATAGTTAAAAAACCCAATGATTTAAATATATGAAATGTGATGCGATTTTGTGATTTCAATTATAGTTTTGTGTCAAATATCCCTTTCAACTGATCGGAGAACAGACGTACAGAATGCATGTTCAGTTTTCTGATACTTTCGTATTAACCACATCCTAGTGATGAATTGCCAAATAAGCCAAATGCGTAATTATGTTTCGCCAATTACGAAACGTTGCCAATAATTACGTTGATATAAATAATACACGGATACATTTATTAGAAAATAAGCGAGAAAATTTGGAGCTGACCTCTTCCGCTGGTTTTCATGACAAGTTACAATTTAATTGTTCTATAATATTGAATTTTTATTTTGGGCTTCTTTCCATTTAAAGAAAAAAGAATAACGGATAATACCGTTTTTAGATATTACCATTATTTTTTTTCTCTTCTTCCCTAATATCAAGCTATGCCACTATAAAGTTTTTGCTTTCGGAATCGGAAGGTCGAGGATTCTAGACTCGATTCCACTGATGTATGTGGGTATTGTTTGCCAATGGATTCTAAAACCCTCCGTGCTTTTGCGCATGTGTTAGGATGGGTTTAATTCGACAAAATAGGGGTGAGGAGAATGATGAAAGGAGATGTTTACATTTAACCATAAATTCTTGAAATGTGCATGTCCTTCCGCGTCCCACCCCTTAACGAGATAGAATCGTTGAAAAATGCAGTCACAGGATACTGAAACGAACAGTTCATCAAACATTCTTTGCTGAGGCAATGCCCTCTCGTTGCTAAATTTTAATTTGTTGAAGAGATGAGTATCTCACATATGAAATGTGAATTATTTTGTTTGATTTGCTTTTATAAGGAACAAGTCGTCTTCGATACAAAATCGTATTTCTATCATAATTTGCTCAGAAGCTGAAAAATTTCATAATTTTGGTTTATTTCAAATTAATTGAATATTTAATTAAATTTTAATATTTAATTGAAAAATTGGCGGTGTTTTTTCTTTTGTCTGAAATTATTTGTGCGCAAAATTTGGCGGTTGAATTCTACTCAGTTAGGTGGAAATATGGAGTATATATATAATATACATATATAGCCACAATGACATTTATTTATATTAAGAGAGGCAACTTAAGAGATTTCGGGTTTCTTTGAAATTAACTAAATTATTTTATTTATACATTTTAAATAAAGTGGCATTGAGAAAAAAATGACTTAACTGAGAGTTTGAAAATCTATTAACATTTTTTTTCAGGAAATTCTTTATTTACGATTTACTCTATTTATTTGGAACTAGCCGCCTTTGGCGACCAGCCTGTTCGCCAATATTAATGTTCGTTAAAATTTTAATAATTAAATATTTTATGCAATTCCAACTTTAATAGATTCTTCAGCAAAATATTTTAAAACTTCAAATTTTGACAGTCATATAATTCACTCATAATATTATAAAGGCCTTCAGTAATAACGTGATATGTATCTCTCTAATTTTCTGTTACCCCTCGTAGAATTTATGCTTTAAATTAAAGTGTAAATGATTAATCTGCAATTAATATAATATTTTTTACTGAAACAAAGCATTTTTTTTTAATAATATGATTACTGATAATAGAGTCACTGAGCGTTTAAACTTTATGGGCACTAAAGAATATCTTTCTTAATTTATGTAATATCTCAAGAATTTGTCAACAAAATTTTCTCAGATTCATCATGAACAGATCGATTCATTAACAATGTTTAATTTTAAAGGCATCAAATACTAAGAAAATAAAATGAATCGTTTAAAATAATCGGTCGAAAACTGGTTTAAAAAAACTACTTAAAAAACGATGTACTTAAAACTATAAGCATGTACAAAAAATATATATAACTAACATAAATACAATTTAATTACAAAAGCATGCAACTAACCTAAAAATAATTTAAATCATTGAAAACAGGTTAAAAAAACTACTTAAAAAACGATGTACTTAAAACTATAAGCATATTCAAAAAATATATAACTAACATAAATACAATTTACTTACAAAAGCATGCAAACTAACCCAAAAATAATTTAAATCGTTCGTTGATAATGGTTGTCATGGCAACAGTCGGAACACAATGAGCATGCGTGAATTTTCTTCGCCAATTACGGTAACGCAAATGCGTGAATTTTTCTACGCCAGTTGGGGTAACGCTATGCAGATTATACTTTTTTAATTTCCTTTATTCTGTGTTTTTTTTAATTCAAAAGTACTTCAGAATGAATCTGAAACATGGATTAATTAACAATGTTTAATTTTAAATGCATAAAACATTAAGAAAATAAATAGAATCGTTTGAAATAATCCGCCGAAAAACGTTAACCCTAGCCTAATTACTGTTGGGAGAAAAAAAATACTGAAGAATTACTCATTTGGCGGTGGGGAAAATGGAAGATTTTTTTGGCGGAAAAGCTGGCGGTGGAGAAAATGGAAGATTTTTTTAGCGGGAAAGTTAGTTTTTAATTAATAATTAAAATTCTAATTAAAATTTCAAAAAAAGGGACCCCAGGTGCACATTCCCGACCTCTAAGGTATACATGTACCGAATTTGATAGCTGTATGTCAAATGACCTTGCCTGTAGAGCGCCAACACACACACACACACACACACACACACACACACACACACACACACACACACACACACACACACACACACACACATTGAGCTTTATTATAAGTATATAGATTAAAGGTTTTGCTTAAAAAAAGTCGAATATTCTCTTGGTGCAATGAAATGTAATTTTATCATCGAATCGAAAATACCAGACATCTGAGGGAAGGTTTTTTCAAAATAAGAATACCAGATGTAAAATTTATTAGAATTTTTTGAAAGAATTGTTATTTTCATAATAAATAGTGTTAAAAATATATTTTTATTAGAAAATCGAAAGTAATTTGTGACATGTAATCTTAAAGCTCATAATAAAAATTGAAAAAAAAATGGAATAAAAGCACTCCAGTAACAGTATAAATGTAAATATAGATCAGATAATTACAGTTGTTGCATTTTAATATACTTCATGTTGCATAATGTAATTTAAATGTTGCATAATGTAATTTAAAAATGAATAAATTATGCGATATTTTTCATTATTAATAGCCTCTTAAAATGCCGGATGAACCATAATTGTAAATATTATAATATAAAATTTCATAAAATAAAAAGAATTCAATCAGTTCATTCCCAAATTTGAAAAAAAAAAAAAAATCATGTTTTGCAAAAATAACAAATTATACTTTTTTACAATAAGAGTTTCTTGTAATCAAATCTTTCAAAGTGAATTTGTGAATTTTCTGTTTTCCAATTTCTGGAATCAGCGAAATATCCCCTATTTTTGATTTGAAACTAAAAAGAAAAGGAAAAAAAACAACAAACCTGTTTATGAGATCACATATCTTTTCAGTTTCCTTAATATATGTAATATTTAATTTTTCAGAATTATAAGATCAAGAATATGGAGCGACATTTTGACTGTAAATAAATATTACTTTAATTTTATTGAAATGTAATTAATTTAATTCATATTTCCTAGAATATCAAATTACTGAACGCATATGCTGTTCTTCATATGTTGCTATAGCAGTTAAACAAATCTCAAATCAAGTATTTACAAATTATTCTCCTTACAAACTAAATGATTATCACTAAAAAATTAATATTAATTTTTAACCCACCATATCCTTTTACTTCAACTCAAGAAACCAGTTTGAAAATACTCCTTAACAAAATTCCAAATACAGCGAATTGGAATGATGTTCTTTGAACAACTATTCGTTTCCAAGCGCATTTCTTAGTTGCCCGTTGGTGAAATGACTGAAGAAAATAATGCTGCTCCTATTATGCTGTAATAATAGCTAATCATAAACCAAATATTTCTGAAGAAATTATCACCTCCAAGTATTAACAAAATAGCATGGATCATTAACATTACCCACTAAAAAAATTTCTTTGCAATGCATTAAATTCAATCAACAAATCTATCAAAATTATTGAAATTATGAAATTGAAGAATAATGCCGTCCCTATTATTGCATTAGTAGCAACAAATCACAAATCAAATATTTATGAAGAAGTTATCACGTAACGTATTAATAAAATAGCATGGATCATAACACTACTTCCTGTATCATTTCTTTACAATGCGTTAAATTCAATCCACAAATTTGAGTGTATTTCGAAACAAAAATTCGTATTAAAAAATTGCAAAGGTGTTCATTGAACTAACATTGAATTTTAAACATATTTCATAATTCCCAGACGAATGAAATTATTGAAGAATGTTGTTCCTATTGTTATACTACAATCACAAATCAAGTATTTATAAAGAAATTATTACCTCAAGTATTAACAAAATAACATGGATCATTAATACTATTTATTATATTTAAAATTCAATGTATTTTCAAGTTTGAGTATATTTTATAATAAACCACAAATAAAACAAATCCTTTATTTTATTAAAACCATTTAACAGTTATTTGCACTCAAGTATTAAATGACACAAAATAAGCGTCGAATAAAGGAAGCTACATTACAGCCCGAACTCATCACTTACGTACTCGACCCTCTTAATAAGCATTCGCGTCGTATCCATCACTTAGCAGCATGAACTCGAATTTTGGCGGAGTTACTTAATTAGGGCTGATATTTGGCGAAATCCAATATCGTCACTTGTCGCCAATTCAGATGTAAATGAAGTTATAGGAGACTTTTCAATCACTGTCATTCCATAGCCTCCCATAGTCTTAATTACGTCCGCTCTCCCGGGTAATGCTGTAACCATGAGAACCCGCCCAGGAACTCTAATAGGAAGTGGGGCATCCATCACCGCTTGGTATTTATGCTGGTTGTTCTCTCTCATCTATCCCTGGTTCTGTCTTCTTTTATGACAGAAGGTACTGATTTTTACTTTCTCTGACATTCGAACTGGTAACTAGCTGGAGTTGTCTCCTTGAAACTTTCTCTTATATTTTCTAATAGATGTATTTGTGTATTATAAACCACATGCCACTAGCGAACAACACTTACGAAAGAGTCTATTAGAGTACTATTTTTGGCGATCAATAGCTGGGAAATTGGTAACACAAAAGCATCAGGAAACTGAATGTGTACTTTAGATACCTTTTTACTGATCAATTAAAACCAAAATTTGTAGTTAGTGATTACAAAATTCTATTGTAGTCACAAAAAAATCCCCTAATTTCATATATTGAAGTCACTGCTTTTTTGAGTTATTTCGTTTACATGCTTGAGAAAGTACGGCAGACAGATGTGTCAACACCTCGACAGAAATAGCTCAAAATTTGGTACATATTATTCTAAATGCTACATTTGTATATCAAATTGTATCCATCCAACTAGCTTCGGTTTGTAGTTATTATGTTAATTTATAATAGAATAACCGGAAATAAACACTTCCTCAGAATGAATTTCGTTCAAAATTTTATAAAAATCTTAAATTTGGAGTAGAGACAATATACCAAATTTCATCCGTATGATTCAAAACGTTTTTGAGTTATCTTTGCCACCGACAGAGAGACAGACGGACATTTTCCAAGAATATTTTATTTATTTTTAACTCAGGAGAGATCTAAAAACCTGAAATTTGTCAAAATCACGAATGTGAATTTTTTTTTGTCGATTACAATAGTTTTTCTTTGTATATTTCGTATACGAGAGAGTGAAAAGAGAAAATATTGCAATCGTTAAAAAAAAAAATCTCCTCTAGATGTTAATGAATCTCTGAATTTTAGAGCTATCAGAGCCAGAAAAAATATTTTTGATATTATGTTTGCCTGTCTGGGAACATAATATCTCAAAAACATACATACATTGTGTTTCTTACAGAGTACTAGTCAATTGAAATCTGGTTTGGGATATTTTTACAAAATGGTAAATTTGTTTTAAATTTTGGTCAAAAAAATCTGTTTGAAGGTACTCTGTCTGTTTGCATGTGCAAACAATATTCTGATTTAAATGGATGAAATTCGGTATGATTTTAATGCCGGTGTCCTGGCATGGGGTAGCGCGTCTTCCCCGTGATCTGGGCGTCCTGGGTTCGAGTCCCAGTTTGGGCATGGTTGTTCTATCTGTGAGATGTGTGAATGTGCCCTCCTGTAAAAAGGGGTTGTGCAAGCGAATGAGTGATGCGTGAATAGCAAAGTCGTACTCTTGGCCCTAGTTGGAGCTTCTATAAAAACAAGAGACGCTCTACCCCCGGCTTAAAATCGCTGTCTTCTTAACAGCGGGCTTGTCCATGGAAAGTGCCATAAGAAACAACAACATGATTTTAATGCCAAGATGATAGATTTTTATCAAATTTTAGATCAAATCCATCAAAAGGTCTGTTAATTGATATATTCCTGTATATGGGAATAAGATAAATCAAAATCAGAATAAGATGAATGGTTGACTTTTAATAGTGGGTGTGATTTTATATCAAAAATGCATATCTGGGCCTAGTTTTGTACGAAATACAATAAATTGACGATTGTTTATCTACTGTTTAACCTCATGGGTAAGAATACGATAACTCAAAAACGTAATCAACAAGATAATGAAATTTGATTTGTGATCTTTGCATCAAAATTGAAAACTTATTCAATTTTGGATCAAAATAAAAAAACCCATCTGCCTATCATTTGACTTAGTCCTACGTAAAGAAATGCGAGAAATAAAAATGAAAACAAGATACGCACGCACAAATTTTAGTGTGATACTTGAAATTTTAGATCTGGGCCTAATCTTGCATTGAATCCAACAATGGGTGAATTGCTTATCTGTTTATATTACTAGATAATGAATTATTTGCCTAATCAGATAATGAAATTTTGTTTGTGATCTTTGCCTTAAAACTGAAGACTTATCACAATTTTTGCATAAATGGTTAAAGTGGAGTTCCCATGTTTACTTTTTGTGCATGTTTACTTTTTCTACGAAATTAAATACAAAACACAGTAAACTTAGAAAGTAAACGAAACTAGAGGGATGGGTCACCATAAAACTTTCACGCATAACCTCTAATAGATTTGTCATGCCAGAGAACGCCTTGCGTACAATAGTTAAAAAAATATTAACTTTTGGCTTGAATTTAACATTTTTACTGAATCTATCGCGTCATCCTTGGCGAGTTATTTGGCGATTAACTCCAGATAGAGCCTATCTTTTGTTATCTGGATCTTAATCGCCTATCTGATAGGCGGTTAATTGTATTTGAAAATCGAATTATATTTTAGACGCATTTTTTACAACATATTGAAAGCAAAATTTAGCACAGAGCTCGCCAATCACTCACCAATATTTATATATTTAAGTAATTCCGTTTTTAATTTGTCGTATTTGAATACTTGTGAAAGTACAGACCGACAGACAATCAACCCATTTTTGGATATGACTCCAAATTTGGCAGGTGTCTACACTACAAATGTTAAATCTGTGCACCGAATCTTATCAATCTAGCTCTCTTCGTTTAGTAGTTATAGTGTTAACTTATATCCGAACAAGTGGACAGACGAAATTTCTATAAATAAATTTGACAGAAATCTGTAAATTTAGGGTAAAGATCGTATAACAAATTTCAACCTTCCAGCTCAAACTGTTAATGAGTTATCTTTGTCATAGACAGACAGACAGACGGACATGTATAAAAAATGTCTTTACCGTACTCGGGAGGTCGAAAAAGTTCGAACGAGTTTCGCCAAAATCTCGAGTTCGAATTTTTTGACAATTATTATACTTTCTCTGGACTACATATACGAGAAAGTAAAAAGTCACGGGAAGAGCAATCCCTAGCTTCAGATTATTTTTATCTCATTATTCTACTTCAGATTTCTTAAAGTCTATCTTAATCCTGCTTGGAATCTACAAATATGTATCTGGGTTGCTAAAAATCTAATAGTCTTCCCTTCATCTTTAAAAAGTTTTAAAATTTAACATCTATTAAAAAAATTTACATAAAAAATATTGACTAAAAATTTTCTCAAACTTTCTAAATAATGATTCTTAATTTATTTTTTAGTATCGTTATTTTATATTTAAAAAATCTAATTCCAATTTCTGCAGTCACTGAAAACTTTTTTGAAGGAAACGTTGTCGACATGATCTTTCCCTTTTCACCCTAAAATAAATCTTAAGAGGAAAGGACCCAGGAAATCTTGTTCACTTGAGAAAATGCAGGTCAGCAAGTTCTGCATTTGCGTCGCGAGACATATTTCTCAAAATCCGCACCGGAAATGGCGAGTCACGAAAGCTTCTCTTACCATCCCCATTCGCCATTTCTACACGTACATTCCATTATTTTGGCCTTTTTTATCTGCCTTGGTATTTGTGCTGTATGAACTAGACTTACCTTACACAGTAAGAAACGTAATTAAAATTTGAATTCTATTAAAAGAATACAGCAAATCTTTTCTGAATGAAACTGATTGTTTATTAGCCGGTACCCGGCGCGTTGCTGCCGCAGAAGAAATAATTTTGGAAATTTCGTTTGAAATTTAAAATAGCTGTCTTGTTTAATTAGGAATGATAGATATAATATTTATTTTCTTCTCAGCAATGATTGCATTCATGGAAATTTAATGCTATATATAAAGGAGAAATACAAATAATATTTATATTTTTCACTTTATTATTCATGTGCTTTAGGAGGGAGAATATTTTTTTGTTTTTTTTCGTCGTCAGCAAAAACAAACAAATTTCTTGGCTGTCCGACTCATGAGAATTCGACATACAACTGGCCGTCTGAAAACATGGATTTTCTAGATTCAATCCGCACATTTGAAGTGACTGACCTTGTTGATGGTCATCGAGAATGCAAGTCGAATGGGGAACTGAGTCGCTTGAAATCAAAAGGCATGTCGGTGCGAATAATGGGAATGCGTGTAATGAGCACATCTTCTCCATTCGACTTTCCGTTAAGAGTAAAATCTCGGTACTTGCTGCATGTTGATCTTTTGATTCTGATGCGCGTGATCGGATAGCACATAAACGTTGTCCTTCTATTCTTGCCGCATCTTAGTTTTGAGATTCTGAAGTACACGAGTTTACTATTCTTAAACGATCTGCTTCATTGCTTGCTTGTCGTTCCTAATTTATTTGAGAAGCCAGAATTTGCTTATTTCTACGTGCTGCGCTGGTAGATATAAATGACGGGCTTTTGGTAGGCATATTTTTTGGCGAAGCAATGTATTTGTCAATTGTGATTTATCAATTTTAAACAATAGAAACGTATGAAACGACTTGTTTGTAAATTTTATAGTGTTCAAAATAAATGAAGATAATCGTACTATGCTTATAACCCTCGCGCAAGTACAAACAATAAGTTGGCAAAGTTTTATCGTAATTGGATGAACGGTACGGCAATACATAAAATACGAACAAACAAAAATTCATTTTTATATATTAGATTAACAGGTGTGTTACCATTGCTTTATGTTTGACAATGCTTGACATAATATTTTTAAATTACTTCAGATTCATTCCGTTATTTTAAACGTCATTACTGAAACATTAAAATAGGATGAAGTGGAAATCTATCCATGTATTTCGCTTTTGTAGAGCCTTTTGTAATAATTTTGCGTAGGTAAAAACAAATTTTATTAACGTGAAAAGAATTTGCCGGTTCTTTAAAATATTATCATTTAAAAAAATATTAAATGGAGAAAATTTTAAACAACTTTGTAACAAAAATAGCATTCTTTTAAAAGCATGCCTTTACGCACGCACGCGCGCACACACATTTGTGTTAATGTTAAAATAATAAAAAATAATAATAATTAATAAAAATCTATAGTTTTTGTTTAATTTCATGAAATTTGGCACACGTGCTCTTCAAGACAAGAGAAAGATCGCTGTGAAGTTTTATACATCCAAAAATTAATTAGGATATAAACTAATTAAAATGGAGAAAGTTCTTGTTTTCCCTTCGTATCTTATTATATCTCAAAAAATACCTTTTCTCTCAATTATTCTAAATGTATGAAAATTGCATTAAATTACTGGGAAGGTTGCTGAATTAGTTAAATTAATATTATTTTTTTACAATACCCCCTTCATGTCTTTAATGCATTTTATAAAATGCCTCCACGAGAAATTAATTTTTTTCAGATATTTGAATTTAATTACATTTTAAAAATTATATGTCTAGTATAGCATATTTATAATTAGCTCTTGAGTAACTAAAACTCTGAACTTCAAAGTTCATTCGAACTATTTCTAAATTTGATATGCTGCAAACGAAGTAACATTTTTAATTTTATTTCTCACGATTAGCTCTTCCACCGTCATATTAATTGCATTAGTTTAATACAAAGTGAATCAATTTTGATGAGCTGCATTTTAACATAGCAAAAGAAACTAATATGTTAAATTATAATTATGAAACTAACATAGAATAGTCTCACTGATTAGCAATGCAACTTTGGATCAGAAGATATATGTTGGGGAATGAAATTTTATTTTGTGGTATCTAGGGATTGCAATACCGGTATACCGAATACCGGTATTTTGAGTCATTTGTGCAAACCGGTATTCACAATTTTAACTGGTGTGAATACCGGTAACCAAAAACCGGTATTCACAATTTTAAATACCGGTTTTTCGGTATTTACTAGAAAATTTTGAAATTGTCGCCACTATATGTTCAGGCATCGCGAACATAGCAATATAGTATACGTTTTTGTTTTTATGTCTCCCTAACGGGCGAAATTAATTAGCTAATTAATGGCTTCGTTAATTGCTTAAATCTAAATTAGCGAAACATGGATTATCCCTGAAAGAAAATATTGTATCCATAACGACTGATGGAGCAACAATTATGAAAAAAGTTGGAAAGTTGATTGGTGCAAATCAGCAATTGTGCTATGCTCACGGAATTCAGTTAGGAGTAATAGATGTATTGTACCAAAAAAATAAAGAAGAGAAGAATCCAAATACTGCGGATATAGAAACTTCGGATTCCAACTTTGAAGAGAGTCAGAGTGAGAGTGATAATGAAGGTAATGACAATGTAATTGTTGAAGAAGATATTGCTAATAAGGATTAAATATTAAACATCAAGAATTGCTTCCTATAATTTATAAAGTTCGAAAAATTAAGATATTTAAACGTTTCCCTATAAAAAATGACATATTACTAAAATATATACTAACTGAAAATAAAACAGAATATATGTTAATATTAGATTCTAAAACACGTTGGAACAGTTTACTCCTAATGGTGGAACGATTTTTGAAACTGTGACATCCAATCCAAAAAGCAATAATCTACTTAAACCTGTAAATTAATTTTTCAGATGGTGATTTAAATAAATAAGATGTTTCTTTACTTTTTTGTGATTATATACTGTTATAATTTATAAATTACAAATTATTTTTTTGTGATATTTACTCTCTCTAACAAAACTGGCAAATAAAACAAAGAAACACCTGTGTTTTCTTTCTTTTTCTAAAATTTCTAATACCGGTATTAAAACCGGTACCCCGGTATTAAGATTTAAAAAATACCGAATACCGGTATTGAAATTTTGGTCCGGTATTGCAATCCCTAGTGGTATCCCTTGAAATAGAAAAGAGAAGAGACAAGTGATCAAATGAAATAAAAGTTGGCTAAATCGGTGCAGCGACTGGGACTGGTACCGTATCGTGTCTTTTTTTCCTAAAAAGCTATACAATGAAGTAATATTTTGGAGATTTCCCGTGAAAATGGAGGTTAGAGGTGGGGAATAGAGATCATTTGAAATTCAGAAATTACGAACTTTCATATAAAGTAAAATTGGACGTTGAATTGAAAAATTTGGACCAGTGGTTGCGGCTAGAGGAAAGCGTTATCGTTTTCCTAATTATTTTAAGTATATATTGATGTTATCAGTGGAGGCAGCGGAGCGTACGGAAAAATCGTTGGACAATTTTAAAACATCTCAATGAGAATATGTATTCGAATTAATTTTTAAGTAGTAAAAAAAAAATATATATATTTTCAGTCACGCAGTGAGGACTAAACAAATTTATTCTAGTAGGAGTATTATCGTCTGTGAACAAATAGTTTAAATTATTTCAACAATGAAAAGAATGAACGGTTGTTCACGAAACGCGATGCAAACGATTTTAATTTGATCTTTGAGTTAGGAAATGAAGTCTGGCATATTGAATTTATTTTCTTTGTCAGCACTCGTTTTGTAATTAAAATCGATTCGACGGATTCAATTTCAATCGATTTTGGAGTACTTTTGTAATCGATAGTGATGTCATAGTCAGTCGTATGGACGAAAATATTTAACAGAATACGATAAAAAATCGTTTGCTGAAGAATAAGTTATTTTATTGAAGAGTGATGATTATGCTTTATAAGGTTTTTTAAGTTAATTTTTATGCAATGTTTTTAATACATTATTCTTTTCGAAAATTAAAGGTTCTTTCAGAATAAAATTTTTTCATTCGCTGAGGATTAATATAATAATTATTTAAATATTTTTTAAAAATATAATGCATTTTTAAAACGGTCTAAAAAGTAATTTAACTTAGACCCATACAAATTTATATCCTATACTGATTATCCTGAATATTTGTGATTCGAAATTTTAAAAATTTACAGATTTTTTTAGTATTATATGCATGTAATTTCGCAATTGAATTTAAATTAACTTTCCATTGAGCTGCAGACATTGATGAAATTTGTACTGAACAGACAAGAAAACGAGTTACTATTGCATCATCGACGAATTTAATCTATGTTTAAAGTTTCAAATCTCTAGCTCCCCTGAAACTTAGTTTACAATTGATTGTAAAATTCGTATAGAACAAACAAACAGGCAGGCAGACAGACAGACAGACATAAAGGAAAGAAATCAAGTTAATAATAACATTTTAAAAACAATTGCATTTTGCAATAACTGAAGTTCAATTATAAGTAACACTCAACTGTAAACTTATAGAAAATAAAATGTCAAGAAGATATGTTGGAAATTTCTAGAATTTTTAGTTGCGTCTATGTAAACGCCGTTTGCTTTTCTCACGTAAGAAACAAATATTCTGAAATAAAATATGTAGCTAACATGTTTCTTTCGTTAGAAATTTGTCAGCGACTTGGCATGAATCTGGACAACTTTTCATTTTTAAAAATGATGTAAAAGAATACTCAGCTTTTAGGCATCTTGATGGAAAATCTTGGCATGGTATCCTAATTCTTCACTTTTTGGTATACAAAATGCGCAAACGAAAAGTATTGTAAATGTCGAAATATTCGATTCTAACTCGAGATTTTGATAAATATTCACTTTTTATGCCTCCCCAAGTTCAAAAAATACATTTTTGTTTCTCTATCCACCCATCCGTGTGTTCTGATTGCGAACGTAACATAAAAAACGTTTTGGCGCCAGCTCGATGAAATGCGGTTCATTGCCTTTACTCCACATTTGCAGATTTTTATCAAATTTGAACAAAATCTATTCAGAGAAAATCTACTGTCTGAGTATAAGAGAATACGATAGTTATAAAACAAAGAGATCTAGATGAATAAAAATAAATTTGAAAAGTTAACTTCCAAAATGTAAATATATATAAAATTATGAACCAAATCCTTCAAGAAGTTGACCATCCGTTGGTCAGTATTTTTGAATGCATAGAATTAAAAAACATAGCAACTTAGATGAATGAAAATCGGTTCATAATTTTAACATCTAAAATGTAACTTTTTATCAAACTTTGAGTTACACTTGTAATCTTGACAGCATGCCTATTTGTACTTTCACAAGTATCAAAGCGATAAATCAAAGACTTAAATATGTGAAATTTGGTATGTGATCTCGTGACTGTAAATGTAGTTCAGTGCCGAATTTTTGTTTTTAATTGGTAAGGGGGAAAAAAAACTTTCAATTTCTCATTAATACTTGTCTGTTAATCATCAAAGATTGCACGCCGTTAAGTTCTTTGATAACTATTGCTCAACAATGGACTGCGGTTAATAATATACACAAATGCAATTATTAGAGAATATGCGAGAAAGTTCCGAAGAGACCACTTCCTTTGGTTGTTTTTTTTAGTTTTCAAAGAATAGTAAAACTTGCATCCAAAACGAACAGACAAATAATACGGTTTTAAATTTAATATTTAGTACCTATCATTGATTATTAATATTTGTTAATATAAATAATAATATTTATTATTATCAATGTGTTAGATATTATTAATTAATTTGTATTACTATTAATAATATTTACTATAAATTGTTGATCATTCATTATTTAAATGAATCATTAATCAGCTTATCATTTATTAAAAAATCTTTTTTATACATTTTTCGGAATTGATCATTGAATCAGACTGACATTTAGAAAATGTGTCAATATTAAGTTATAAGCTTTGATTGTTTTTTTTTTGTTCTTCTAGAGCTTCAAGCAGTATAGTTACTACAAATTCATTCACTTTTAAATATTTATTGTAAGCTGTCTTGCAACTCTCGAGTTTCTCTATCCTAATAATCTCAGAAAGTACAAAAATATCTTTCCATTAACCCTTTCTGACGCGGGTTATTAAATGATATATAAAGAAAAAAAAACATAATGAATGGGTGATATAAACATAGATTTTACCACAATTTTTAAAAATTAATTTCCTTTCGTGGGGAATGGTATCGTCATTTGGAACATCGTCCGTCTGAAGCAATCGATTCGTAAGAAAATATTCAGAAATGACTTCGTAAATTTGCTATGACAGTAACAGTAATTATAAATATTTTAATCGCACAAATATTTCTTTTTGTGTAATAAACACTTAAATCATTCAAAATATTGGAAGCACAAAATTTAATTTTTTTTTTATCAAATATGTAAACTAAATCTAATATATGCAAATTAAGACAAATAAAGATAATTCTAGTTTAATACATATATTAAAAAAGAATTAAAATCAACAAATGAATATACGAAAAAATATATTTAACAAATAATTTTAAATATAGTTTTTAAAATTTAAAATATTTATTAAAATTTTGCAAATTGCAAATTTTTTAATATTTCGAATACAATTAGGTAGCTGCATTAATTAAGTAGTATCTATTCTACTTTATTTGAGCATAAAGTAGTGTTGCATGTTTTACATGCAGAGTACGTTTTCTGCTCGAAATGAGATGTTTTAAGCGGGTGGTGTCCCCATATGAGGACACCTATGGGATGGCATTCATTTTGATATTTTCAAAAATGAATCTCATTTAAAACTATGAATTAATGTCTCACAAATATTAGAGGACTATGATTTTGTTAGAATTTCAATTACTAAGAATTCCATGTTATAGGAAAAAATGCTGGTTATATTGCATGTAAAATTAATAAAGATATACAATTAATCCCATTTTTTTCGCGCTCCTGTCTATAATCCTGAAAAAAAAAAAAGCTACATTTCCATTGATTTCACAGTGGAAAGTTTCTCTGTAAGAATTTTTTTTAAATTCACGTCTTTTTTTGTTGTCACTAAACTGGTAATGGTTTATATAAAGAGCAATGATTCAAAATTTCATCTTATTAGACTGAAAAAAATATGAATTTAATAGAAATGGATTACTACTGCTTCGTCTGCAAATTAAAAAATAGTTTATTTTGGAGTTAGCGTCCAAAGAAAATTATTTTAATATTATCAAAAGCATACGATTGTTTGTTCTGATGGGAAATGAAATTACTTTCATCAAGACAAGCCGTTATAACAACAAAAACTGTTAGAAATTTTATATAAAATTAAGTTTTAAAAATTTATTATAATCAGAGAAATTGCAGTGTAATAAAATTTGTAACATGTGAAAGATAATTTTTTTCTTCTTAAGCTAGTGTCAAAATTAAGTCTGAGATAATATTTTCAAAAGATATTGCTATAATACACCGGGACTTTCACAGTTTTGAGTCAATTTATTTTTTAATTAATTCCCGCACTTTGAAGAACCGAAAGTCACTTTTCTTTTGTCTTGAAGAATATTGGTATGCTAAATTTCATCAAGATTGGTCAAAAATTGTATATTTGTGTAAAATAAGTGAAACAAATATTCATTTATATTAATTTATTGATATAGTAATGTGTTAATAATTAATGGTGAAGCCAAGTTGGCATAAGTTCTGACCAAAATTTTTCCATGAAACGAAAACTTTGATGTATTAGTTTCTTTTTAATAAATCGGTGAGTCATTTTATTATATCAAATTAATATTATCTATTAAATTAAAGGAATATCTTTTCTTAACCCTTTAAAGGGCCATTTTTTTCTAGTCATATTATGTTAAAATATTTTTAGGCTTGAAATTAGAATAAGAAAAGGGATTCATTTAGCTTATTAAATAAATTTAATTTAATTAATTAATTTGGTTAATTAATAATTAAGTGACAAACCAAGGCGCATCATTTTGTGTGAGATAAAGAACTAAAGCATCTAAGTTTCTGTCTTTCTAAAAAAAAATTTCAGAACTTAAGCCAACCTGCATAATTTCATACAAAGATTGATAAATTTGGTGGGAAGCATATTTCCCACGGCCTTAGATAGGGTTAACTAAATATGCATCTCAAAACTAGTTTGATATGCTATTATTAAAAAGAGAAAAAGTCCCTTTAACGGAATAATTTGACTTGAAAATATTTTGGAACACATGTAGTTTTTCATTATGTATGTGAATGATTATTCAGGTAGCATTATCTTACTCAGGATGCTACTTCTGTTCTATTGAAATTAATTCAAATTTTGAAAATAATTATGGCCTACGCAATTTATAAAAATCCGCCTTTTCGCTCAATATGTCAAAATATTAGCTCAAAAAATCCGAACACTGAAAGAAAACGGATAAAACAATGATGAATAAAAGCTTTATTAAAGTCTCTCTTTTCATCAAGTTCAGCGAAATTTGTTAACATGAAAAGTTAGAAATAAAACGAAATGCTTATCGGCCATACTCTCAAGTTTGTTCAACAGGTAGGTTGGCAAAGAGCCTATATTAATGCAGGAAAGTATTACGCAAACGCGAGTAGTAAGCTATTAAGAATGGCACTAATGTATTGCGAAATGTAACCAAAAGAACGAGTCTTAGATCAAGAACTAAATTGAGCGTTAAAAGCAAATACTTTCCTTTTCTTTTGTGGTATCGCCATCTATGAGAAAAATTTAAAACTAAAGTTAGAAATCGTCAAAAAAATGAAGAATATTTAAAAAAACAAGGAAAACAACAACAGTGAAATAAAAGCAGGTACTCATACATATTTATAATCGTGATTTCATTTCTAAACAGAGTAGGATTTCAACAATTACTACATTATTAAAAATTTTTCTCTGAAAAAAAACGTATAGATGAATTATAATTTTATAAAACGAATGCAATATTTTTAATGAATATTTCGACCAGTTATGAAAATAAATGAAACTAATTAATTCTTATAATGTAAAAACTTACGCATTTCAAAATTTTTTCATTATTTTTTTAAGTGGATATCACATTGTATGAATTTAAAAAATAACGTAATTGGAAATATGAAAAAATTAAGTTATGAAGCTCACATATGCATACGTACAAATAGAAAATGATTATACAATCACAACATTTTAATTCATCAAAGAATTAATATAAGAATTTTAATAAATCCATCTAATGCATTTTCACATTACATATAATGAATGTCTTAAAACATATTTTTTTAATTATATAAAAAGTAACAGGAATATTATTATCCAGTATTTTTTTTTTATGTATTTGAAACTAATCTTTGTAAAGCTATGATCAAAAACTACCATGATTAATATTAGTAAAATATATAAAAATAAAACAGCTTTCTAGTTGTAGTAAATTATTTCAATATTCTGAACGTATTTTTTATTGATTTCTAATCTTCTATAATGGTATTTTATGAAATGTTTCTTTCTATTCAGTAAATAAAAGGTATTTTAATCTGAATATAACATTATATATATTGACGCAACTCATCCAACGCTAAAATAACAACAATAAAAAAATTGTCTAAAAATTCAAATTAAGAAAAATAATGTCTTAAAACATAAAACCCCAACTTTTAAAAAGGGAAACACAGGTGGATTTTTTAAAATATTTATCAACTTTCAAAAAAAATCTTTCTTTACTGTAATAAATAGCAGCAAGTGAATGTTTAAATGGGAATTGTTGGCTGATGCAGTTGTAAATTATAAAGTTTCTCAAAATTGTGAAGCCTTCAAACAAAATAAATGTTCCATGACATCTGTCATTTGCTTTGATGCATCTTGCAATTTTTAGGTTAAGTTTAGGTTTTGCGATTGTTCTTGATGCATCAAAAGAGAAACGATAATTTGAAGAAGGCTGCAATTACGCTAGCTGTAAAACAGGGCAATAGAATAACCATATCACGAATGTGGTAACTGCTGCCGAAAATTATCGTGGGGGCATTTTATGGGACAGAGGAATATTGTATGTTTAATGAATGAAGTAAAATAATTTTAGTAAAAAAAAGTGATTACAACTATTACTAAACTTTTTAAATAATTAAAAAATAATCATTTTATTAAATAATTTTAATTAATACGAGTCGAACAAAAGAAAATGGCAATTTTCAAATTAACTATATTATCAAATACAAATAATTAAACAAAAATAATGTATCAGCATAAAAAATTGCGGACTTCACCTCATTGATCTTTGCTACAATCCAGCATAGAAAAGACGACGATCCTATAATAGACGATCTCATAATTATTATTCACTTTTTTATTTTAATCACATACATAAAAAACAAAAATGCCTTAGTTGCTAAACGCCAAAACAGTATTAGAAGACCCGTTGGCATATTTTTGAACATTATAACTGGGTAATTATGGTTAATGTTTTCATTCGAATGAGTGAAAGAAAATTTTTAGTTTTATTTCTATGTTTATAATTTTCTTTTGAAAAGTTATTTTTCTTTTTCTAATTTCTTGTGTAAGAAGATAAAGGATCGAAATTATCAAAATAACCTCAACTTTGAGATTTTGATGAATTTTCATGTTTTAAATCTCCCTGGATCTGCAAAAACACACTTTTGAAAGTATGCCTCTATATTTATCGGTTTGTGAATATGATAAATTCAAAACTCAATGGAACATAAATTTGGTATGTGGTTTTTTTCCTTTACCAAATTTCAGATTTCTTTAAACTTTTAAAATCCATCCTGTCTATTCGTCTGTCCATGTTCATGCGAATACAAAAACTCAAAAACTATAAATAACCAGATGGCGAAATTAGACAACAAAGATTATCGTTACATTCACTTGATTAATATAAAGTTTTAGACTATGTTTCAAACGATTGAATATCTGTCAGTTTGTGAACAAAATGCCTCGAAAGTAGGGTTTATACAAAACCCGACCTTTTGTAAAACCGGTTTTCAAATTCTATATTTCCAAAAAACCGGTTTTAGCCGGTTTTCGAATTTTTGTCAAAAAATAGAATAGGGAAAAATATTTTATTTATATAAAATAACAAAAAACAAAATTAATATCAAAGTCAAAGTCAGAAAATTAAGGATTACATATACATATTACTTACACAAAATAACGAAAACTGAAACAAAAATTTCAAATAGTGTTTTTACTAATTTTAACTTCTCCTAAGAAAAGATTTTAAAAAACATAAAATATCCACTAAAAGGTGGCTAAGTCTTGTTCTTATTTTGGACACAATATTGCCTGAAATTAAAATTACTCGTTCGTACTGAGCTTGGTTTTATAGTTTTCATGGCATCAAATGACAAATCTAAGATTTTTATTCTTTTATTCGTTGCCTCAAACAATGAAAATTCAGCTTTCGGTGTCTTTGGATTTGTAAATTTTTCTTCAGGGTCTTAAAGAAACTTATGAATTGATTTTTCCATAGTTTCTTTAAAAAAAGCATTACTCTGATGAGTAGTTACTTCGATTTGCTCTTCATCAGAATTTGTTTCCACATAAGAATTTGGAAATATTCTAGACAATATTTTTGCAGATAATTTAATAATTTCGGTTTTTGAAACTAAAGAAAATACACTAGATTTCTTCGCTGAACCAGAAATGTTTTTTGGATTTTGTAAATACAGCAAAATAATTGCTAATTCTACTTGTCTTCTTTCTTGAATTCGTTCTTCTAAAGTATATAATAATTTCAAACTGATTTCAGTGTTTAAATTGTTTAGTTCATTTAACAGAAATTCACATATACCTTCACTTGTTAATAAATTGGCATCTAGTCGCCCTAAGCATCTAGTCGCCTAGAGAATCGGTCCCAACAGATAAAATTAATTTCTTTCTTCTTTTTTGAAGAATTGGAAATATCCAGACGTTTTGGAAAACCGGCTTTCTTAATTTAAAAACTGGTTTTCAAATGTGGTAAATTTGCTTTAAAAAACCGGGTTTGAAAAACCGTCAAACCCTACTCGAAAGCGCAACGGTTTTAACAAATGAAATTTGGTATGCGTTTTTGTCATCAATAAGTTTTGTCTTTTCAAGTCTTGGAAACATACATCAATTAGTTGAACAGAAAGTAACCAAACTCCATATTGAATTTTCCACCAAAGAAGAACAAAACGTGTCATTTTGTATTAATATACGAAAAAGTGGAGGGGAGAAGATTCTCTTAGATTGGCATACTCTTTAGTTTTTTAAAGCAACGTCACGGCTACTTTTGGAAAGGATCTCGCCATTTTTAGCCAAGTCAACTGATTTGGAGCGCCTCTCTTCGAACTTCTGCACCACACTAATGGGAGGACATTCGACACTGACATATTTAGCGTGTATCTGACCCAATTATAAGGCGGTTCTTCGGTGGAAACGGATCTCTAACCTGCAACCCTCCGATCCCAAAGCCGAGTCCATACCACCAGGCAATCGTGGACCCTACTTTTTGCAGTGAAAGATTGCGTGATATAATCATTGTTTAAGCAAAATGCAGCGTGACTTATAATGCACAAATTGTAACAATGTACATGGCAGCCTGTTGAATTTAGTTATCAATTTCGGTGCGTAGTTTTTTCTAGATAGCAAACATTCTTTCAGAAAAGGAAAATTAGAAATTTTATTTAATTAACAATTAATCAAATATTAACCAACAATTAGTAAAATTTTAATGTTGTTTCGCTGTAATAAATTCGAAGCATATTTTCACGCAAACATATTTTTACATCACATTAAAATTAAAAAAAAAAGCTTTTCAATGATATTAATTTCAGTTTTTAAAAATTTGATTAATTTTAAAATTGTCAAATTATTCCCTTGCGTACTTTTGCCAGCGTTAAATTTACGACAAAAAGCAAGTTTCCTTCTTCTTAATAATTAATAAAAAGATATTCCTAAGAAATTAATTCTTATGTTCCTCGATTTGGAGAAATCTAAAACTGGAGGTTCAAGAAAATATCGTGGAATTTTTTGGCGATTTCAGCTTTTCTTTCTAAATAAGGGAAGCATTATAATATTCAAGGATCTCAACTATATAATATTTAAAGATCTCGGCCATATAGCGTTATAATATTCAAGTAACTGGTAAAGTATAAAAATAACTTCGAAATTCTAAAGAAATAACCATTTTTAGATGAAAATAATAGAATAATCTAACACTCTATAGGATATTAATAAATGATGCAAAATTTATCATTTTACGAAAACACGTGAAAATACATTCGTAATGAAATATCAAGAGAATAATTACTTCCTTACATTACTACTTTTGCTGGAAACGGCAGAAACTAACTACTAAATAATTTCAGTCTTATTTAAATAACAACTCGCAGATTCATAAATCGTTTGCCGTAGAGCGATGCCACACCATATTTGTTCCAAGAGAATCTTCTGCGCCCGAAAATAAATATTTAAATTTCCCTTGAGTGCTTGTTGGTGACACTGCATTATTTTTCATCTAGCAGAGCGTCTTTATGTGCCAACAGCAGAGACTCACTTCCTCCTATGATATTCTGAATTTAGTTCCAGGCTTTTAAAATGATTGGTCTTAGGTCAATGGTTACCAACGAAAACCATTTATAATATCACGGCTTTTGGTATAGTTAAATTTTGGGTGAGTCAATACTGTGTAATATACAATCAACAACTAAATGATTCGGCGATTTTGTTAGTTAATTTTTCCAAACTCGGAGTCTGTAAGTAAGTATTATAAGTCTTGTATCGTTATATTTAGTGAAATTTGTTTTCATTTTGTTTTAATAAAATACATTAAGCTAATCATAAATGAAATACCCAACCCCCTTCCTACTTTTCTGTCCAGATGTACTGAATGTTTGTTCAATCGCAAATAATAATACGAATAATGTGGTAAACCATAAAATGTCCACCAATGATCCATGCATCAAACCCTTACTTAATGGGGTATATCCCTTTAGAGAAAAGGGCGGCCTGTTGGTAAAGTCTCAGCTTTGGAACTGGGGGGGGGGGTTAGGTTTGAGACGCGATTCCTCGAAGAACTGTCGCGTAAGCGGGTCTGGTGCACGCTTAAATCCGTCGGGCCCAAACATCATCCTGTAGGTGTGGTGTGGAAGCTTGTAGAGGGAGTGCCAGCTCAGATGTCATCCTCGTCATCTGACTCGGTTCAAAATGATGAGATCCATTCCAAAATAGCCCTAGTGTTGCTTTAAAGCGGGACTTAAATACAACTAAACTAAACAAACCCTTCAGGGAAATGTTTACATCATATAACTATAATCTTCAAAGGAATGATATATCAGTTAACGTAGAATGAAATGATATAGTGCAATATGAAGTGAAAATATATCAAAACAATTTTTTGCCAGTATATGCACCATGTTTGATAACAGTCGAAGCATAACAGCTCATATACATGACGTTAAGTAGCGGATAGAATTTATCTTATAATGTCACAAGGATCACATATTAAATTTTATATATTTCAGTCATTGCGTTTCAAGCTATGTTTACACGCTTGTGGAAATACTGACCGACAGACGATCAACTCCTCGACATATTTGGTTCCAAATCTGGTACATATCTACTCTTTAGACGCTAAATCAGTAAATCAAATTTTATCCATCTAGCTCTCTTCGTTTTGTAGTTATTATGTTAGCCTACATTTAGAAAGCCGAGCTGACAGACTTCGATTGAATAGATTTCGCTTAAATTTCGACAGAAATATAGAAATTTGGAGTAGACTATATACAGAATTTCATTGTCTATTTGAAAGCATTTTGACCACTCGTCACAAACAGAGCGACAAACATAATGTTAAAAATGTGTGTTTCTGACTGAGGGGGGAGGGTCTGAAACACAGAGGTTCGTCAAACTGACAGGTTAATTTTTTTTTTTTTAACGATCACAATATCTTCTCTTTATACACACGGTAAACGCGAAAGTGAAAATGCAATAAGCTAGATTCGTGAATTTTAGTACATGAATTTGATATCAAAATTGCTGACGGCTATTTTATTTCGGATTAAATCTGTCAAAGGGAAGATTATTTCTGCCATTCTGTATAAGAATACAAAAATTCAAAATAAAATCAGCAATAATTCAGATAAATGAAATTCTGTATGTAGTCATGACACAAAAATGATTGATATGTATCAAATTTGGAATTCAATCTGTCAACAGCATAATGTTCAAAATAAAATGCCAATTTTATAGATGACAAAACTTGACTTAAAACGCACCCGTTTTGTGTAAGGATTTGAGAGCTAAGAAGAAAACATGCTAGTTGTTTCGTTTGAAGAAATTTTATACAATATTTGACATGTATTCGTGTATTGAAATAGGTACGTAGAATTAAAAGTCATAAAAGCAATTTATATTTATAAGGAGGTTTACTTATTCTTGAATTGTATTACCCCTGGTAAATCTAACTCTTCGTGCAATCGTAAACATTAATCATTAAAGATATAATTACGTATTCCTGCCAATGTGCAACATGGTTTTTTTTGTATTACTAGGTAATTAACCAAGCTGACATAACATTGATGAAGGATATTAAAAAGAATTGATCATTTGCCGGAATAAAATAGAACATTCCATGCTCTGTTATTAAGAAATAACTTTTATAATCACTGACTCCGTTGGAGGTATTCGAAACAAAATAACATTAATCTTATATGATTTTTTTTTAAAAAAAGAACATTTATTTGAAAAGCATTCTGATTAACTTCCTGTTAAAAATCTATTCAAGTATTTAACGTTCTCTTTATAGACCTAGCGCATTCTTTCACATTCGAATCTCGCTATTAATTCATTTCTAATAAGACAGGGCGCACCCTCGCTGCAATGCAAGTAGCGAGCTGTTTAGGATGGCTCTGACCTTGAGTTCTACACCGCAGACAGCGCCCCTTATGGAAATAAGAGTAATTAAAACGATTGATGATGTATGATGAGGAACGGGAAATGCGTCTCATGCGGTCTTAATGGACCACGAAGTGTCATTTTTTGTTGTGATCTAAATTTAAATGTGACATCAGGGAGATTCAGCTGCATGCGTATCAGTCATTTCATGTATTTATTTACTTTTAAAATGAAACAAATATTTAAATCTGTGACTGTAACCTAGGAAAAGAATTTTAACGATAAGAAAAAATAAACTGTCAAACTTGAGCCAAACTTATATTTGTTAGTTGTAGCAAATAAATAATTTCACCAACTTGGATGCATCATTCAAAAATATCTTATCACCAGGGAGCATTTTTTATATAAATTTTTAAAGTTCTTTTGCTAGAAAACATCTAAGTTTCAACTGTTAATCATTATAATTAAAATGCGGTGATTGGATTGGAAATTTCATTGGGATCCATTCAGTAAAACGAAGCTGAAGATCTCTGAGTGTCGTTTTAGTTTTAACTAATCTGTACTTTACAAGAAATTGCCGTTGTCTAAGTTGTTTGTTGCTCGCACTTGAAAAATAAGAGTATTTTGTCCCTACAGCGCTAAATATTGATGTATTAATTATTGATTTTTAAGTGCGACAAATTTTAAAAAATGATAAATGAAAATTTTAATTTTTAACTTGTATTGCTTTATGAATTTCTGCACAGAAAACATTTCAACTGTTTATTTAAACCGTGCTCCTGCTCTGCGGGTTGCGAAAAAAATGGTTTGATAAATTTCGGAATGGTAATTTTATACTGGAAGATCAGCCAAGGATGGAACGATATGCTGAAATTGATGACGGTATTGCAAGTGCTTAAGTGGAAGAATACTCTAGGATAACAACTAAGAGAATTGTAGAAAATCTGATTATTTATAATTCGGCCACGTCTCGTGTTTAAAATAATTTGGATACCAGGCAGCAGACAAATAATTATACTTAACCTTACGAGATACCTTAAAAGAAATAAATAATTTAAACATTTTTTTCCAGGTTCGATACTTGGGTACTTCATTTTCTGAACCGTTAAATTATGCTAAATCGCATTAATATGGCCATTTCTGTTTTTGCGTGTGACGATAAATAGCTGTTTTTTGGATCGCTTACCAGATGTGAAAAGTGGATTTTATATAACAATTTTCAGTGAAAAAGAATATGGGCAAAAAGCAGGCGAAATTGTAGAAAATGTTGTAAAAGGTGGGGAAACGTAATGGAAAAATCGTGCCAGACCATTACTGTGAGCAAATTATTAGATATGTTGAAGTCATACTGGAAAGACGTCTTGTCCTGGCAAAAAGAAATCTTTCTTTGCGGAAAGGTCATATTATATGTGATACAACAAACGCTAGAGAAACTGCAAAAGTTGAAGTGGGAAATTCTTCAACATCCATAATGTTCTCCCGATCTTGCACCATTTGATTATTAGCTGTGGTGGTTTTTGTAGAATAGTTCAAGGGGTAAAAATTTAAAATAAGAGGAAGTTGTGCAAAAGCACTTCATGACTTTTTTATTTTTTCAAGGACAGTCAAGATCATGTTTGAAGAACGGAATTGGCAAATTTGTTGACCGATAGAAACTTGTCATACCGAATATTGGAGATTAAAATCTTGACTAGTAAAGTTTGACTAGCTTGTTCGAAGACTATCAACAGATTGGATACATACTTTTGCTAATATTAAGAAGTTTTCAAAATGCAGCTAGCTAAAAGGATTAAATTATGTATTTTTTTTATCACAGATCGTTATTAAGTTCTAAATTAATTCTTTTCATAGGTTAACCATCACTCGATTTATGTATTTGTGAGAATATGATAATTTGAAAACAGAACAAGCTGGAAAAAAATTGATATATAGTTTAGTTAATAGAATTGTATATTTGTATCAAATTTCGAACTATTCCGTTCAAAGATGGGATTTTTAAAAAATTACGATTGATTTTTCCCTTTTAAATGTCGGAATTTGCTTCGTTATCATATTGTGGAAGTAAGAGAAAAGTGGAAGGGAAAGCACTCTCTTTATGCAATGCTGAAATATTTTCAGCACCATTGTTTAAAAATGCTACACAAAATGTTAGATACGACTTTCAAAAATTCATCCATATGATCACTTTACGTTGGTGCCAAAATAAAGCAACTGACCTGAGTCAATAACTGAATTAAAAAAGCAAAGACACAGAAAGTAAATTTTAATTTAAGAAAATAATTTTATCATAAAAATTGTTATATTAGAAGAGCATTTTTGAATTATTAATTAAAAAGACACATTTATTTGATTACAAATAAACCTATATAAGGTAAATATCCAAAAATATATTTGCAACAATATTAATGAAAAATATATAATTATTTTATATTAAAATTTTTTTTTGATTTGAAATGAATTTATTTTCGATGCTATTTCAAGTAATAAATTATTCTGAATATATTAGATTTTTTTTAATGTGAAAAGAAGAATTCTCTTTTTTAAGTTATAGAAAAGATTAAAAAAAACAAAAACAAAACAAAAAAAAAACAAACATCTGAAATTCTAAGGTTTCAGAATTTGCGAGTTGGAGAATTTTTTTAATATTCTGGCAGCTAACTTGCCTAAACCATGTAATCTTGTGTAAAGTTCTATTAAAAGGCCAGACAAAGGCCTATTTTGTAAATTTATTCCTGTGAAAAAAATGCTTTTTATTCTTGCTTTTTATCTACATTGCTTCACTCTTTCCCATTTCACAACTTACCCATTTTTTTTAATCATTTATTCATCAAGACAGCTGAAATTCAAAAATAGCATTCGTTGATGTGTGGTATTTTAAAATAACTCGAATGGCGCCAATCTGATATCATATCTGTTCCATCTGGTTAACACCTGCTATTGTGAAAAGGGGTTTTAAATTCTTCCTGATAACAAAGAAACGATTCTAAGACAAATGAAAAGAATAGAGGTGATTCAGAAACATTGCAAAAAAAGGGTGTTTTACGTAAATACACTTAACTACAGTTTAAGATTTTATTTAGATAAGCGTTAGTACAATGAAGAAGTTCCAAGAAACTGACATATTTGCAAATGCTTTTTTTATTCGTTTAAAATGCTAATGCTTGTGGGCTGACAATTTCTCTGCACATTGCGAGAAGCATATACTTGATTTCGCTGTTCCAGGTACATATTGATACTAACGCTAGACTGACAGCCAATAAAGGATTTTTTTCCGGTAGAAATGAAATCAGGTACTTGATGGACATGGGTTCTCGCACTTGTGGCGAGATTAGTGTCGATTTGATACTCGGATTTGCAGTATCAGGAGCAGATTGATATTAATAATCAATTATACCTGATACTCTGGTCTGATAATATTATATTTGATACACAATCTTTTTGTTATCATTTGACTTCAAGACATATAATTATTAATATATGTTTGCTTTAAAAACCGTTACCTCTTCACAAATTGTTCATTACCTACAATTTAATTTCAATTTTACGCTTTGTGTTATGAAGCTTTATTAAGGAATTTTTCAAAACTTTGAAAAAATTGAGAACAAGAGTTTAATTTCCTTTTTATTTTTAATATATTTTATAAATTTATTAAGAAAATATTTATATTTTTAGTTTTAAAAATATAAATATTTTCTTAAATTATAAAATTAAAGTGCTAAATTTCTGAAAATTCAATTCAATTCATGTTCAAAGCCTGATTTTCATTTGCTTTCATTTAATTAACTATTGAAAACGGATGAAGTCTAGCAGATTACCAATTGGTATTATTTGAGTCCAAATATTATCGCCGAGTATCTAATATTCTTTGTTTTAATTTTGTGTTCCTGATGCTTCTGCAAAATATCAGGTTGATAACGTATCATCTGATACTATTGAAGTACCGTGTGATAGCACGATAAAAAAAAAAAATTGAAATGTTCTTTAAGGCAAAAAGCCAAACCAAGATTTGCCACGCTTGGCTCGTAGAAACAAGAAAGTAGCCAGCAAGAAATAGCTTTTTAAAACCTTAATTAAATCTATACTACTTATAATAAAGCTCAGTGTGTGTGTGTGTGTGTGTGTGTGTGTGTGTGTGTGTTGGCGCTCTACAGGCCAGACCATTCAACTTACTGCAAATTCGGCATGTGTATACTTTGGAGGCCGGAAACGTGCACCTCTGAGCGATTTTTTCAATTTTTAATTAGAATTTTAATTAAAAATTAAGCGAAATTTGGTGTTTTCCCACTATAACTTCCGAAAATATTACAGTACAAAATTGATCTTTGCACAATATTGAAGTTTAAAAAGTAATCTTTTCAATGAAACTAATGTTTTAAACAACAAATGAAATTTCTATTTTTAATGAATTTTTAAATAAATATTTTAACTATATTTTTCAATAATTTATTTCTCTCAAAATAAAAATTAAATTAAAACTGCACGAGCACGTTGCACATTAATGGGGGAAAAATTAACTTTTATCAACGCATTGTCACTAAATTGACAAAAGTTCAAATTGAAACATAAGTTAACTATCATTCCATATTAAATATATAAAAATGTAATTTTCAGCACGTGTCTGTATGAAATGAAATAAATATGAAACATGATATTTTTTGAAAAATAAATGCAAGGAAACGTTTTCTATGATCTTTTACAATACCTATATTATTAATTCAATTAAACAGTTTTATTTAAGGCAAATATGGTTTAACATATACAAGATATCTTCTGTAATTGGAGCAAAACAGCTAATTTGTAAACCGTTGCTAATAGACATACATCTGCTAACGAAATTGCCAAAATGAAATGAAATAACTATATTTTATATAAATTGAGTCAATAAATGCTGATTAATTACGACTTAAATTTTTACATATATCCTCTGCAATGTGAATCATATTTAACAAAATATTCTTAAGACGCTGATATTTTAAATAAAAAGACTTCATCGGCCGTCTCAAAGAAGCCAATCATCTTCCAGGGTTTCTCAAGTGTGATTGGCCTAGATTAGTTAAAATATTGATTGTTCTAATATTGTAATATTCAAAACTTAATAAATCGATCAGATTTGATCGCAGATGATAGAAACGTTTATTTATTTATTTAAAAGTAGAGCGTTATAAACAAAAAAAATAATAAAACATCATGATTGACAGCGTTTATATCCCTTTAAAAATAAAATTAAAAACTGAATTTTTCATTCCATTTCCTACACCAATTTAATCTCCCAGAAAATTGGTTTTTTGATATACCACTTTTAATTTCTTTGTCGTGAAATTTGTGTTGAAGAATTCTTTGAGATATTATAAATTATGAAAATTATTCTGTAATACGCATGCCTTCAATGTATAACGACTCTGCTTTTAGTCCACGTAATTTCTTTTAAAAGACATGCGTGGATTCACTAAAATATGTTTTTATATTAATTGCAGTTTAATTTAAAACTGAATTTTACGGGCACTAACAAAAAATTCGAGAGAGATGTGTAATACAACGATCAGAATTGCTTAAGGCCTACATAATAGTATAAGTAAATAATATGGCTATTTGAAATTTAAAAATATTTTGCTGAAATGTCTATTTTGAGACAAGTTACATAAAATATTAATTGAGCATTTTAGAAAACATTAATACTGGCGAACCGGCTGGTCGTCAAATGCGGCTAGTGTTTAATAAAAAGAAATGCTGAAATGCTAAAGCATTTTCTCAGTAATTCAAGATCTGTTCCACAAAAATAATTTTTGTGAATTTTGCAGGAATAAATTTTGTGTTCCGCAAAAATAATTTTTACGCCAACTCCCTGAAAATTAGTTTTTAATACCACTTTCAATTTCTATGTCGTTTTCCCCCCATCTAACTTCAATAATTTCTTTAAAAAATTAGTTTTTATTGTTATAATTACTATTTTTGTACAACATGCCTTGCGATATTTTTGTGTGCATGTCATAGTTGCTAATGTTAGATTTAAAAAATTAAAAATAGACAAATAAAGTCTGAAACATTACCTTGCTACGATGTTTACAACTAGAAAAATTCCTTTAAAATTGTTAAAGAATGAAACAAAAGAAATTGAGGTTGTGTCATACTCATAAGCAAACCTTGTTAGATTTAGAAATGGTAAATATGATGTCAAATCTAAGTAAAAGCACAAACCAGTAAGATGATATACTAGAAAGATAAGAACTTGATTTTTAGCATTAAATGTAAAAGAAATGATTAAATATGCGATTAAAGGAGTAAATATGTATTTAGAGAAAGTCAATAATTTCTAATAGCAATCAAGATTGGCATTTAAAGAATATTAAATCTAGGGAAAAGGTATTACACGTTGTAAAATAAGAATACAAGTTTAAAAATATTTCATATTGATATAAAAAAGTGTAATTTTTGGGGAAAATTTTAACGGACTTTTCCCACATTAAAATCAGACTTCAAAATAAAATATTTATAATATTTCGTCAGGTAGTTTAGTTGAAAATTATTTATGCTAAAGTACTATAAATGCTAATTTCAAATGAGATAATCACTTGGGAAAATGCTTGCTGTTAGAGCCTTCGAAATGATCTTGATTTCTCACGATTTTACTAACTTTATTTGCTTCATGTTTGTAAATCTGAAATTTTATAATTGATGCTTCACTCACTTCTGGATGTGCTAGAATTTTTAAATTTAGTTTTCTATTATTATGTACTGTTTTAATATTCTCAGAACTTAATTATTAGTTAAATAATGAATTTAGTTAAATTTTGAGTTCATACGAATGACGCCATCTGGTAAAGAATTTGTAAAAAAGATGGATATTTATGTTTATAAATATTGAATTTGAGATCTAAAGAATTAAAAAAAAAATAACCAATGCATAAAAATTCCTACTTTTTAAAATATTATTTCTGCATTACTTTCTGTTATTTCTGGTTTTCTTGTAATTTTATCTGAAAATGTACTTTTTTGAATTGTAATTATATTAATTTAAGATGGTAAAATTATTTGAACTCTCAATTCAATCATTGAGAAGCATCGAATTATTGCTTCTATAACTTAAACTTTTTATTTAACTTATTATTGAAATCAAATCATTCAAGATGATAACATTCGGCAAAAAATTATATTTAATCCATTGATTCCTCAAGTATTTTATGAATTATTAAGTAAGACAGTAAGTTTATGAAAGGAAGATGTCGCCTAATTACATAGCAAAAGAAAACAATTAATGGATTAAACCGAAAGAATAAAAATTTTACGAAATTGTACATTCGTATTGTAAAAATGTTATTATGATTTGGAAATACAGCATTAGATATTTTTCTGAAACTTATTTCAAAAAGAGCTGATCTCTAAATGTGCATTTTGGAAATGGTTCCCCATTCATAAATGTATCCAATTACATTTTTATTCATTTGCATAAGCGTCAGAGCACGTCTATAAAATAAAGAAATACCATTCATACTGAGACAACACATTTTTTTGCTGTTTCAGATTTTATTCATGAATTAAATAGTCTTTGAAATGGAATAAATAAACCTTACAAATAATTTATAAGCATTTGTAGAAAGTCAAATATCTAAATGAGTTATAATAATAATTCCATAATGGAATTTTTAAAATTATGTGAAAGATTAAGTCTTCTTGAGAAGATAATTCTTGTCATTTGTCTTTAAGCAAGCGAAAATCGTTAATATTTTGTCATCTTTATTTTAAATAATTTATTAGAAATTGTTGTAATGTCGTTTGAACAAATTCCTTTTATTCTTTTATATGAGGGATTAATACTTGTTCAAAACATAATTTTTAGGATTTACATAAACAATAAAATAAAATAATTAAACATTTATTTAACTTCCATTTAATAAAAGTGCGAAAATATTAAATAGGTAAAAGGAATTACTTTCTTTCATGATTCTGTACTGACTAAATTTAACTTATTTTGCTTTAAACAATACTTAAGTTTTAACATTAGCTTACAGAAAGACATAGTATAATCTGTAGCAAAAGAAATCTTGAAATAAGTCACATTCAAGACTTGCTTCAAATAATTTTAAAAATATCTTTAAATCTTAGTTAGAACGAGTTTACATATTTTTGACAATTATTGGAACCGTAACTGAAATCGTTTGAAAAGGAACAAACGAAATAAAAATTCCGCATACTAAGTGAAACTTTTATTTCTCAATACTTATCGTTTTCATTTATCTCAAGCATTATTTTCGAGAGTTATAAGTGTTGCCAAATTGCTGAAACGTAAAATGCCAATTAGCTTGTGTAAGAATGGAATTTGCTTATCTCATGATGATTTTTGTCATAATCATAACTTGAAAAATTAAAAAAAAAATCCAAGCATTATTCAGATTTGAGATTCTTATCAAACCACGATGAACGAGCCTTATTAGGAGCTAGTTAGACAGAAGGACACGACGACTTCGGATTTCTCCGCCGGCTTCTAATTTGTGTCGCATTCTGGAGGAAATTATACGTTGTAAGGACTTCTTACTTTTTTTTGGTGACATCTTTTGTGTTTCGATTCTTGTATTTTTTGTTATATGTTATGTCACAGATTACAGTGCTGGGGCATTTTTAACAAGAGAGGTCGCTGTTTTCAAAGAAGACATACATATTAAAGGACCTTGAATCTTCATGAGAATTACTAAGAAATTTTTTTCCTCTTTTATATTTGATGTAAAAATATCAATGTGTTGAAAAAAGAAGGAACGCATTTTGTTGCAAATACGAATATATTTATTCGGATGTCATGTCGCATTGCATTATTGAGTTCTCAAGGTTTAATGAGCAACAATTCCGTTACAAGTCTGCATCAAGAGTGATAAAAATGTTATGGAATTTTATTTATATAAATAAATTTTTCCTTTATTTTAATCGTCTCAGCATGATATGGTGTACTTGAGAAAAGTTACGTTTTAATACTATTGATTTTTAAAAGAAAAATAATTGTAGTGTTTTATTTTAAACTAGCCGCCTTTGTCGACTATCCAGTTCAACAGTATTGTTCACTAAAATGTTCAGTTAATATTTTAAGTAATTTGTTCTCATAATAGGTTTTTAAGCAAAATATTTTTACGCTTCAGATTTTAGTAGTCATATTATTCACTTAATTATGCAGGCCTTTAGTCGTTCTGTTCATTGTATTACGTGTCTCTTTCAAATTTTTTTTTATAATGCAAGTAAAATTCAAATTTAAATGAAAATGGAAATAATGAAACTACAATATAAAGACATAATTTAGTGAATCCTAGTATGTCTTTATAAAAAAAATATGAGAACTGAAAGCGGAGTCGTTCGGCATTGAAGTATTATGTGCACTTCAGAATAATTTTCGTAATTTATAATATCTCAAAGAATTATTCAACTAAAATTTCACGGATTCAGTGAAAAAACCAGTTTCTAGTTTTTTAAAAAAGGATATAGACGCTGTCAATAACAATTTTTTTCGGTTTATAAATATATTTCAAAAAATTATTAAGTTTAAATTTTAAACAGTTCTTCAGTCCTAAGGAATCATATTCTACAAAATATTCTTGATTCTCCATCTTTTAAATAAATAAATAAATAAACGTTTCTATTTTCTGCTTTCAAATCTGATCGATTTATAAGTTTCGTATATTACAATATTAGAACAATCAATGTTTTCATAATCTAGGCAAATCACTTTTGAGAAACTCTGGGATATGATTGACTTCCTTGAGACAGTCAATGAAGTGATCTAAAATTGCCCGTTTTTATAGAATAGTGATATTGAAATTTTCATAAGTTGGTCAGCTTTAGAGATGGATTTACTTGATTGGAGTGCAGC
Source organism: Argiope bruennichi (assembly GCF_947563725.1). Taxonomy (NCBI): domain Eukaryota; kingdom Metazoa; phylum Arthropoda; class Arachnida; order Araneae; family Araneidae; genus Argiope; species Argiope bruennichi. The sequence goes on from NC_079151.1 coordinate 69,626,256, forward strand.
TCTTTTTATTTAAAATATTAGCGTCTTAAGAATATTTTGTTAAATATGATTCATAGGGCACACGATATATGTAAAAATGTAAAATTCGTAATTAATCAGCATTTATTGACTCAAATTATATAAAATATATTTATTTCATCTATACCATTTGTTAACAGATGTATGTGTATTACTAAAGGTTTACAAATTAGTGGTTTGGCTCCAATTAGAGAAGGTATCTTGTATATATTAAACCATATTTGCCTTAAATAAAACTGTTTCATTGAATTAATAATATAGGTAATGTAAAAGATCATAGAAAGCGTTTCCTTGCGTTTACTTTTCAAAAAATATCATGTTCATATTTATTTCATTTCATACAGACACGTGCTGAAAATTACATTTTTATATATCTAATATGGAATGATAGTTAACTTATTTTTTAATTTAAACTTTTGTCAATATAATGGAAACGCTTTTATAAAACTCAATTTTTTTTTACCACAAACATGTAATGTTGTTCTCGTTACCACAAACATGCAATTTTTTTTTTATTTTAGTCGAAATAAATTGTTGAAAAATATAATTAAACTATTTTTTAAAAATTCATTTAAAATAGAAATTTAATTTTTTGTTAAAACATTAGTATCATTGTAAAGTTTATTTTTTGAACTTCAATATTGTACAAAAATCAATTTTGTGCTGTTATATTTTCGGAAGTTATAGTGGGAAAAAACCTAAATTTCACTTAATTTTTAATTAATTACAATTCTAATTAAAGTATATCGATGATAAAAATACATTTCTAATTTGATGGAATAAAATTTTAAATGACAAACTCTGCTGAAAAATTTTAAGACATAGTGTAATACTAAGAAAGAGTGACGAGATTAAAAATTAAAATGAGAAAACTTTCACGCGGATACTGTAATATGATCATTGCGTTTATGAAAAATGTTTTCCAAAAGAATTAAAAAAATGAAAATATTTATTGTGCAAGTGCATTATCAATTGTCATTTTACCATATTTCTAATTTATCGTTTACATATTTGCAATAAATTCTATTTCTATATTGCCAAAAATTGACCTCAAAACTTTATTAAATCTGTCTGTCAGAGATATTAAGACTCAAAAACCACAACAAATATGGTGAATTTAACGGTGAGAATCTACAGGGTGGTTATAATTAAACTTCTCCTATATACAGCATCATACAAAGCAAACGGGTGTACGGATTGCAACGAAATTTGGCATATAGACTACATGAGATGCGCTCACGGAATTTCGAAAAAAAAAAGTTCCAAAATGTCTACCAGTGGGCGCCTTTTCCGGAAAAACATTAAATTTAGCACAATAAACGACCAAAATATTAACAAAACAGAACAGGAATTATGACAGATAAAATGTAAAATCGGAAAAAGCTGCCATTTCTCAGAAAAAAAAATTTAGATTTGCATGCTTGAGAAGTAGAGGAAACTTTATGGAAAACAGGTTAGGGTAAGAAACGTTTGCAGTCGTTGTCATGTTTTATTTCGATTTTTCCGGCTGTAATATTGACGGTATCTTGTTGCAACGTTGAATGACTTAAAGAACTCCATAGCGCTTCATGTGCGAAGCATCACAACTGATCAGTTGTGGATGATTAGTTGTGGATGATCAGTTGCTGATCAGTTGGACATGATTAACGTCTGCTCTTGTGCAATTTCATCCTAATCTGTTCTTGTTTCAGCAAACTGAATTTTTTTTTGTGTGTATCTTTTTCTCAAATAAAATACTGTTATTTTTTCCTTACCTTTACTTAATGTGGTTCGATGACAAGGTGATCAGAAACTAGTCAATAAATGTTAACATTGTTTCTGTATTCCGTTTTGGCCGTTCATTGTGTTAAATGTAATATTTTTTCCTGAAAAGGCGCCCTCTGGTGGACATTTTGGAACTAATTTTTGTTTTCGAAATTCCGTGAGCGCATCTTATGTATAGTTTATATACCAAATTTTGTTGCAATCCGTTCACCCGTTTACGTTGTATGATGTTGTTTATAGGGGAAGTTTAATTATAACCACCATGTATATTTGTTTCGTATGCAAGCGAATAAGTTAGATTTGAAGAAAAAGGAGCAAAATCAAAGAAATTCGACATACATTGACACCAAAATTGCAGATGTGTGCCAAAGTTTAGACCCAATAGATTTATGAGAAGAAAACGATTCAAAACCTATACTGAATTCTCTTATTTATATGATGGAACTAATTGCCATGTTATTGAAGATTACATGCCATATTTTTAATTGAAGTATATTAGTAAGTCGAGAACAGGACACTTTCGTTGATTTACAATATGAATAAATCCAAAAATTATATTTTTATTATAAATATGCAATCTATAGAATGGCATTGATAATATTTATTTCCGATTGCAACATGTAGCCATCTAATACATCAATCATTATTCCAAAAAGATGGCCATCGATAATACAGACGAAATATATTTTGAATTTCGAAGAATTGTTTCTACTTAAGCCTAATGATCTATGTAATAATAATATTCGTTATCAAAGCCAGAAAAAAATTATTCTGTTTTGTTAATTTAATTTTACCTTGCTTCATTCTTCCTTAGATAAGGATTTTAATGAATTTTGCATTTTTTGTGCTTACTTTTCTGTTTATAACACTGTAAATAACTGTTATTTGTTTATTTTTGAGTGGTAACATGCAATGCTTTTTATTTCGAATTTTTTACAGCAAAAATGTTACATTTTGGCAACATTGAATGATGTTTATCTACATAAAATCTAATTAAATAGTTACTAAATAATCTTATAGAATTATTTAGTAGAGAATTTAATTAAAATAAAATGGAACACCTACAAATAATATAATAAAATGACCGGTGGAATTCTATTCATTCATATCAATTCTTTGATTTTCGTATTTTTCTTGTTCCTAAAGGACGATAAGTAATTAATTTTGATTTATTAACATCAAAAGGTTTTTCTGAAGAGCGCCCAATCATTTTGAGCGATGAGAATTAAATTGATTAAATGTGATTTAATTAAGTTAAACTAATGAAAGAAGTTTTATTATGCTCAATATATTATTCTTAAAAGAATTCAGAATTTTCAAATCAAGTGACTTCTAGATTTCTCACTTTGTCTTTCATCCTCGTGTTATGATATAATTTAAAATAAGATATTCTTCAAAACTGAGTATTCCATTGAAATAATAATCCAGTAAAAACAACATGGGAGTTGATACACAAGGGATTTGAATTAATTTCAAAAGAGTTTAAAATTGAAATAAAAATGCAAAGTATTGAATAAAAAAATAATTAATTACAGATTTTCATATAAAATTTGATATGCGATAATGAATACGAATGAATCTAATTATATTAATTAATTGATTGAAAAAGAAAGATTAATTGAACTTATAAAGTCAGTATAACGAAAAATAGAATATTTTTAATTTAAATTATTAGAAGAATAATTTATTTAGATAATCAAAATGCAAATTGAGAGAAACTCATTAAATATTTTCATTTGAAAAATCTTATATTTTTTTTTTCATTTTGTTTAAGATAATAAGCCTTGTTTATAGCCGATATGTCGTCAAATCTTAGATATAATAAACTTTCGATTATCGGCGGATGTTTAACACAAAAAGGTGTTAGAAAATTTAATCACACACACAAAAAAAGTGTTTTAGTACCAAAAGATAAAAACAAATGATAGATCTTTTTTGTAAAAAGAAATAAATAAACATCCTGTAAGTGCATTAATCTTCTGATTATTAAGTCATAATTACATTTGAAGGCCTTCTATTGTAAATAACCAAAAAAAAAGTTTGAAAAATTTTTGGGTTTGTGCTTTTTTTAGTCATTAGTGAAACTCACTTATCCGTCGTTGCCATGCCAACAGATTTCGTTGCGAATCAGCAGTTGACAATATTTAATTAATAAATATTTTTTTTTCTCTTTTCATTCTAAAAATGGCATGCTTTTAAGATATCACAAAAACATTCATTAAAATTTTTTTTTTAAAAATGAGTATTTTATATAATAATTTTTTTTTTATCATTTTGTTACAGAATTATTTCTTAAAAATTGACATCAAAAGTGAATTCAATCAGTATTTTTTTTTATTTAGGTATGGTTATTGATATCGATTTTTTATGTCATAAATATAAAAATGTATTCTGTATAAATTTATCTGAGAAAATTTAAAGAGAAAAATTTTTATACAACTCCTCGAATTGTGAGTAAAGGTATTTTCATAATAACATAATCTATAGTAGATATGATAGAATGATATTATTTAAGCCATAAGAAAACACTTTGCATATATAAAGCTTAACATATTTCTCTATTTTCGATTCCCCTATTTATTGGCTAATTAGATGATTCGCTGGGAATATTGGTTGTATTAATTTCAATTAAATCTGTTATGCATAGTTAATTGTTCATGATTTTTTCACGAAAAACATTTTAAGAATCAAATTATGATAGACATTAATAGTTTTTTTTTTTAAGAAACATCTATTCTATTCAAATTATTAATAGATACCAATTAATTCTAATTATTGATATACTAATAGAATCAAATTATGATAGACATTAATATTTGTTTTTTTAATAACTTGACATCTATTATGTTCAAATTATTAATAGATACTTTAGCCCTATTGAAAATTAGAAGAGAATTGGAGATCAAAAAGCGTATTGTTGGGGAATATAGTAGACAATGGCAATCAGTCTATCAGAAATCTCGTATTGACGTATGAAAGTGCACTTTGATGAACCAAACATTTTTTTTTTTTTATTTTAGAGAAAAGGGCTCGAGAACTTTCATGGTCGAAATGAAGTTTGAAGGAGATATCTGAGAGCCGATATAATTCAACTCATGGCGTACTTTCAGTAAGAAATTTTCTTTTCAAACTTTTAGAGACATTATTGATTTCTATCTATAATAGAAATGAAAAAATAATTCTGTAAATTTGTTTCATTTCTTTTAGTAAATGTTACTGGGAAAACATCATTCAAAATAACTCAGGAAATAAATTAAAAGCGATTTATTTTTTATTTTTAGCATTTTTGAGGAATATATGCATATGATTTCATTTTATATTAATGAATTACTGAAAAAAAGGATAAATCTGGTATAATTATCTAAGATGAAACTCGTTACTTAAAAATTGTATCTCATTGTAATCTTGTTATAGAACTGTGATATCTTTAATAGAGCGGCGTAGTTATGGAAAAGTTTTGCATTTTCATATTCTTGCGAACATTACTGGGCTGCTTTAATTCTTTATTAATATATAAAATTGCTTGCGTCATCTGTAATGTTGGTCAAAATTTAAAAATATTTCCGATGATTCGAAATTCCTATTTCTGCTTTGGCGTCTAATGACAATTTTTAGACAATTTTTTATGTGTGCGAATAAACTGAACATGAATGATAGGTAGTTATAGCATTGTAAACTCACACCTTATTTACATTAAAAAAATTGTATTGTAGCAAAGATCAATGAGCTGACATCTGCATTATGTTTTCATTTCACGGAACAGTTGGTAAATTATCTCTTTTTCTTTCTTCTGATAAGCAACTTTTTTAATTTTGTTTCTCGCAATGCATTTTTTTCAGTTGATAGATTTGCTTAAATCTGATTTTAATAATTAGTTTTAATTTTAACATTGTATATGAAAAAAAAAGGGGAGCGAGAAAGTGAACTGCATGGTGAAGGGCGGGACAAAGACAAAATTAAAATTAGTTATGGGATCGCAAACTTCGCATTTTATTTGTATTTCTTGATGCTGGATTGTAGCAAAGGTTAATATTCTGGGTTCTGTTGATTCATAATATTTCCTTTTCAGTTGGAAGTTATTGTTAATATTTTCTTCCAAATTTATTATTTTGTATTTGACGCTACATTTTTTTTTCTGTTAGTGGATCACTATTTGTTTCAAATCGATTTTAGTAATTTTGATTTGAGTGTTTGTGGATGGGCTTTGGGCCTAGAGGTGGCTAGTTCCACAAATACTGATCCCACTATACAGAAACATAACTTTTAATGTAACAGTTCATTTACGTCCAAAATGTATTATAAATAGTATTTTTTTTTAAAAAATTCTTAAGCATTCTGCCAATGTGCATGAGATTTTCTTCTACACTTTTCGTTAATTAATTTATAATATCGGAGATATTTTAACAGAATAAAAGCCCTCTAAACAAGCATATACTCTTGTTATGAATATATTTATATATAATCCATTTATGTTACAAGACTAAGGATTTAATTAATTAAATGCAATTCAATAAGGGACAAAGTTCTTTTATTGAAAATGTACAATTAAAATCAATACATTTGAAAGAGCAATTAATTTTTTTATTGAAGCAACTCGGGACAATATCCTCAATTAAATTAGTGGAATAATGCTTTTAAGTTGAACAAGAAACGATATTATATTGAAATTATATCTATAATAATGATTAAAAAGCCCAAAGCTAAACTTTGAAGGAGGCTAGAATTTTTCACAATTCTCCAATAAACAGTTTTTTTTGTTGATTTGACAATCAAGTCCTTGAGAAAGATATCATTTTTGATAGCAGAAAAGCATATTCATTCTAATACCATATGCCAAGAAATTCTTATCTTGTTTTGTCATTAAAACTTAATATAAATAAAATATATTTCGAGACCCTTGTTGTTTAATTAATTAGATGGATTAGATTGAAAAATGTTTAAAATTGTTCTTAATTAACTAATAAAATTATCATATTATAATTTTAAAATGGAATAATTGACTAATTAGATCTTTGCAATAATTATCTAAAATCTCTTTTGATTATATAATTTAGTACTAGATACCAATGTCTGCAGTGGCAGAGAAAAAAATTGCAATTTATTTGCTTTAAAACTAACATATAAGAAGAATACTTGAAACATACTCATCATTATTGAATTTTTTGACAGAAATATTCAGATTTGTAAACTAAATTAAGTAGTATCTAACTTATCAAAAGTAATTCTACTACCAGAGTCTAAGGCATTCATTTTTTTGAGCCATATTCATATTTGGGCACAACGCCTATCTTATTTGGTATGTTCCATCATTGGAGTGGTGATGAGTCGATTAAACAACATTGCCATGACGGTAGTGAAAACCTGCTGGTTTCTGCGGCAAATTCTCATCTTTGTACTTCATCTGCCACCCTTAGATCAATGCTTGGTATAAAACTTGCATGTGATATTAGTATATTTAATCATACACATCAAGTTGGCTTGAAATATCGCTGCAAGTATTCAGAAAACTTTGAAAAGTAAGGAATTTACTAATTTTTACTGTAGTAATAATATGGAAGTTAATATGGAACAAATGAAATAAGGTATATCTTATCAATTATATTATTAAATTTACACATGTAACAAGTTATCAAATTATCAGCTCTCTCATCCGATTAACATCGAACAATAATCAGTTCCAATGACTGACTCGTCAATGATTAATGTTTCTAAACCAGCAGATGAATTTAAACTCTAATAGATTAATATAACTGGTAATTTCCATGAATAAAATCAGATAGTTCGCATGCAATACCAACATCGAATTGGTTCGGATATTTCATTTAAAATTTAATTCAAATTCTTCTTCAAAATTAAAAGCTAATCTAAAAAAATATTATCACTAATTAAAATTTTACCCAATAGCTTTAACTGATAATGCTCAAAGGAATGCAATATTTGATTGGTAACGATTAGGCTCGAAATTAAGACATCCTATACAAGCAGTCAGATTTGATGATTAAGTTGAGTGATCCGGAGATCTGTTCATAAGAATCTTTTTTTCAAAAATCTTTTATTCGGAAGAGATTAAAATAAACAGAAATTGATCAATGAATCCATCAATAAAATTTCGTAATGAAAAAAAATCAGATTTTATTTCAAATATCCAGGCGACAAATAAAAAAAACAAGCCTATACTTAATGTTAGCATCTGAAGGAATACGAAATCATAAGATATGGGATATAATCACAATTCGTTACCCTGAAAGAATTATTAATGTTCCAATAAAAATGAACTTTGAACTTTCCTTTTATATTGAATGAGTCGACCTTTCACCCCCCTGACTCAGGGTCAAATCACATTCATTACAGAAAAAAACCCAAATTAATCTGATGCGGAACAAGTTATGTAAAATGCTTGATAAAATTAATCAATTCAAACTATGGAGAATTTTTCTTTTGAAAAATGGTCTCGAATATTGTGAATAAATTTCCTATTCTCCGCTTGTCAGGATTTTAAAAATGAAAAAAAGAAAAAGTTAATTCGCCCCCTTTTAGAATGTAGTGACTTTTAAGGTTATAGGTGTCATTCCACTTAGATTTGAGTAAAATTAATGTATTCCGATGATGATTAGGTGTGTGCCTAAAGTGGCGTTACACCGGTATAAAGCTAATAATTAAAATAAATAGAATTTAAATAGTTATCAAAGAACTGGCTATTCAAAAAAACTTTCATATGCGTGTGTACTAAAGCTAAAAACAGCAAAAGAAAAAAAATGGAACAAAAAAAAAAAGTGGAGAAGGTCTAAATGTCTCAAGAAGAAGAGCCTACATAGTATTCCACAGCAACAGTATCATTGAAACATAATTAATAAATAATAAAATTTATCAAAAATAGGCAGTTTAAACTTTGAAAACAGAAAAATAAATAAATAAAATAAAAACAAGAGAAAAATATAAATAAACAAATAGCAAAAATAAGTAAGTAAGTAAATAAATAAATAAATAGAAAAATAAACATATACATGGCTCAGTCTAAGGTAGAATCAATGATCAGGAACAAAAGGCCAGATAGAGTTCTTGTATTTTTTTTCTTGTACTCACAAGATATTGTCCACTTTTAACAGTGCTTCAGAAACTAGGATACATTATTATTCAATTTAGAAAATCCTGCTTTCCTTATGATATAGGAAATCCAAGATTGAACTTCTAAAGTCAATTTATTATTTGATAGAATTTGGGAAATATTTAGTTGAGGTTTGATACATTTTCTCAAATGATGAAGAATAGGGCAATGGAAAATACAGTGTGGAATGCCTTCAAAATCATTACCAGATCTACAACTACAATTTCTCAAACTGAATCTTTTAAGATAATGTGGGCAAAGTCCATGGTTTGTAGTTAATTGGGCTAAATATTTATTGTCATTACATCTATTTTTTTTTTACCTGAGAAACGATACTAAAAGTAAAGCGATCTTTTTCATTATTTTCCCATCTTGATTACCATTCATCGATGAGAATTTTATGAAGACGAATGTTCCAAGGTGATAGTCTATTGCAGGAGTAAATAAAGCAGCTTTGGAAGCCAGATCTGCTAGTTCATTACCTTTGATGCCATGTAGGCTTTAACCCAGTGTAATGAAATATTACCATCTACCAGATTTTTAACATCATCTACTGAATTATTTTTTTAGGTTGGATGTTTGAAGAGCCTTTAATACACTAAGGCTGTCCGTGAATAGATGATAATGCAAATACGGTTTAGTATGGTTTTTCCAATTTAAAGCTTTCCATATTGCAAAAAGTTCTGCTTGAAAAATTGAGCAGTTATTTTCAAGCCTATACTGAAACTATTCAATTTTATCTTCGCCCTCCGAAACACAAAATGCCACACCAACTTGTTCATTCAATTTCGAACCATTTGTATAGATGGAATGGTGAGATGTCACTACAGAAACATCCCACTGTATATTTTCAATCTTATTAGGGTGAACCCATCTATTTTCATAACTAATCATTTTAGAGCCCTCAATTATTTTGACAAAAATATTGATGTCTTTATGGTGATTTTTTATCCAATACAAAGAGGTTTCAATATCACATATCAGATCTACTGGTTCAAGTCCCCTAATTATTTGTAGAGCTGCTGTAGGTGTTGTACGAAAATACTTCGATCATCATTATTTAGTTTATCGAATTCTAATCCGAGACATCATAAAGCTATAATGCTTTAGGAGTGATTCGTCTACTTTATTTTTAAAAAATTACTCTTGATTATAACAATATTTATTGCATAGAAATGCATTTAATATCTTCGCATATTTACAGATAATATAACAGATCAGCCTATTAATATTATCATATTAAAATACAATAATTTTCGGAAATACATTTTTTGATATTCGAGGTAAAAACTAAAGAATCATAAATTAAAATTACAACTGGAGTCATATTGTGAAATTTTTGTATTGTCATATTGATAAGTTATTGTGAAACACTAACTTATTGATACATTAATTGGATAATAACAATTGTTATTGTGTTATTAACTTATTTAATATTTTCAAAGATTATCAAATGTGAAATATTTTATGGGTCGCTGATTTTTGTAAAATTTTAATATTTCAATTCTTTCGCATTATCGGTTGGGCATCATTCAATAAGAAAAATTTCCATAACAAACTTTATTATTAATGTAATAATATATTTTTATATAATTTGATAAGATATAATTTAATGGCAAATACAAAAGACAAATACAGCTTAAATATAGGTAGATAGCAAAGTACTTTGCATTGTTTACACAAAGCCATTTTCTTTATAAATGTCATTATTGGGAAGTAGAATACCATTTAAAAAAGATTTTTCAATAAAAAGTTTGAGATTATGTATCCACCTTGAGTCATTCGATCTTTTAAATAAATAGTCTTGTCTTTATAGAATCGCTTGAAAGTCACAAACTGAATTCTTTGGGAGATCGAAGAATAACCTAACTTGAAACATACAATGAAAATATAATTTTTTTTGCAATTATTTTAATTTTGAGATATTTGATACTATTATATGCGTAAACTAATTCATTTAAGTTTAGAAATTCCAGCTTGTCAAAATAGTTAATTATATTCAGTATGCAGATATGGAAAATCAATATGTAGACTACGGATGGCTGCTGGTTATTAATTACATAAAATATGCTAATATGGACGATCAATATGTAGATTATGGATTACTGTCTTAATGTCACCAAATATACAGCAGTTAACCTCTGTATAACAAAATTATTAGTGTTATAAAAATTATTTGAACTTATTTCATGTAAAAAAAGAGTTAACGCAGAAAGTTGATTAAGTTACATATGCAAAATTGATTAAGTTACAAAATTGATTAAGTTTATTATCCTTCAATTATAAATAGGAATAATTTTATCGCGGCGATTTTCTAATCAAACAGTGAATATGTAAATGATGTTACATAACTAAAACGACTTAATATCTTAATATTCCGAACTTTCTTAGTTATATATTTCTTAGTTAGTTATCCAAACTTAGTTCCGAGTAATAAATATTTTGGAAAAATGTTTATTAGAGATTGTACATTTTTATAAGAAAAATGAGCATAAATTTTGTTCTTGAGGTGCCAAAAACTGCTGAAGTTCGCTTTTGATAAGGTAATTTCTTGTATTGAAAGGAATGTAAACAATATATTCATTTAGAATATATTGTGCTGGACTATGTTAAAACATTTCTATATACGTCTACGTTGTCTTCAAAATGTGTGAAGAGAAGGTATTTGGTAATAGAATAGAACGACTACCTATTATATTTAGAATTCTAATAGAACGACTAATAGGTATAGGTATTTAGAATTCTAATAGGTCTAATAGGTATTTAGAATTCTTAATAGAACAACTACCTATCGAAATGGCTCTCATGACAAGATTTAGGGAAAATATCTGCAGATCTTCACCAATCATGATCCCCAGAACCCCAAACGCCCTCTGTTGGCTGAATACGTAAATGGGCCATCTAGCTCAAAGGAGAAAGAAATAGTAACGTCTGAAATTTATATTTTCTCATAACTTCTTTGCGATTTAAAATAGAAAGATTAGCTGGAGTGACCTCTTTTAAACTTTCTCGCCTACTCCTTAATAAATTTGCCATGCCAGAGAATGCCTTGCAATATAATGGCGTACCATGGTTAAGAAATATTAACTTTTTGCTGGAATTTAGCATTTTTAGCGTTACTTTTGTATCGTGTCATCCTTGGCGAATTTTTTTTTGGCGATTAATACTTGAAATACGATTAATAGTATACGAAAATTGAATTTGTATGTAGACACGTTTTTCTCAATCGATTGAAACAAAGTTTTGGCACAAAATTGGCATTTGTAGTCACAAAATCCCATACCTAAATTGATATATTTAAGTCACTGCGTATTTGAATGATTGCGTTAGAATGTTTCTGAAAGTACAGACCGACAGTCAGCCCTTGTTCCAAGCCTTATCAGGTGTCTACATTATAGATGTTAAATCTATGTACCGAATCTTATCTATCCAGCGCTCCTAGTTTCATAGTTATCACGCTAACTTATATTCGGACAGACGGACTTCCTCTAAACAGATTTTTCTCAAAATTTGATAGATATATGCCGAATTTTAGGCTCTATCTGAAAACGTTTTGAGTCGTCTTTGTCACAGACAGACGGACATTTCCTAAAAATGTGTTTTTCTAATTCAGGGAGTTCGAAAACGTGGGCATTCATCAAGATCATAAAGTATAAAGAATTCTGCATAGGAAAATTTTGTAAATTTTTGTTTGACTTAATTTTTATTCGCAGGAGTAGCATTCGGATGGCATACGGATATATTATAGGTAAATTAAGAAAAAAATTCAATTAAGAAAAAAAAATTGATGCTATTTATAGGTTGCAACTTAAGACTTTTAGACTCAAGTTAGACTCGGCTTCGGAACCAGAGGATTTCAGGTTCGAGACCCGATTCAACCAAACACGTCGTGTAAGGGGGTCTGGTGCACTTTAAATCCGATGGAACCAAACTCCTCCCACTGGTGTGGAAGTTTGGAGGCGGAGGGGTGCCAACTCAGGTTTCGTCCTCGTCATCTGTCCGCGGTTCAAAATTACGAGGTCCGTCCCAAAATAGCCCTAATGCTTTAAAGCGAGACTTTAATATATCTAAAACTAAATGCTCATTTTTCATTTTTTCCTACATAAAGTAGAATATATGCATTTTTTTTCTGGAATTAAATAACGAAAATCGTACGTTTGTTATCGTAATATCATTTAAAGGCAAAAATCATTATCGTATTAATAAAAATTCTTAAAATTATTTATTATTCATTTGAGAAAACTGACAGTTGTAACACAACACAAATTTTTTTCCTTCTTCAAAAGTAAATCGTTAAGTGGGAAGTTAAATAAATTATAGAAAAAGAAAGTGAAGATGAATTTTCAAAATTAAAAATTCTAATTAGAAGATCACAATATTTTTTTTTTTATGTACAAAAAGCTTTCAGCCATAAATAAACAGATGAATAAAAAATCTTAAGGATTACGTTTGATACAAGGAAAACACTATGACTATGAATATGAACTTAAATGTCTTGGAATCTCGGTCCACATTTTCTCAAGAAGTGGAAAGAATTAAATGTGTTTTTGTAAGAGCAGTAAATGGCATTGGTGACCTAAAGGTAAAGTTTAATTTTAAATTTGGAAGATTGCTGGATAAAGTTGTAATTGCAATGAATTTAGTTATATTAATGCCCCGTTGAAAAGGGACCGGGTTGTTTTAAGATGAACCTTGAAATTTTGTGCTGCAATCAGATGATGAGAACGTCACCTAAGCTGACACGACGTTACTATATATGAGACAACAGAACCTGGTGAATTTCTTGCGCCGATAGAGCATCTTGCCCTTGATTTGTTGTGGAAGTTTAGAAAATTTATATCGGTTCATGCATCAGTCTTGCTAATAAAGGGGCTCAAAATTAAAAATTGCAAATATACCGAATACGGAAAAAGTGCTTAAATGCGGGAAGAATTATATATTGTGGTGTTTGAATCATTAAATGTATTTCTCAAAAAGTTACGAAATCTAATTTTTTATAAGTCCCCTATCAATCATATTTAGTAAAACACCTTAATACTGAAAAAAAAAAAACTATTCTTTTGCGATTAAAATTGATCGACTTATAAAACGAAGATAATTACTATTTTTGATGCATTTGAAACTATGTACCATTGTTACTTTTACAAATTGTTCCTTCCTTATTACTCCTATTTAGGTTAAATAACTATAACCGGGTCAATTTAAATCATGAAATGATGGGATTGTTTTATCATATGTTTTAGAGTGTAAACAAGTTTTTACGAAATAAAACAGGATACCGAGAGACTTATAAAAAGTTACAATTCATAACTTTTTCAGAATACCATTATTGACTCGAACAACAGAATATAATTGTTCTTCTCATTAAAAATATTTTTACATTTCATAACTAAATATTTATTTTTAGCGGTTTAGAAATTAGCTACACTGGGCTAAAATAAGAGGAATCAAAATATACATTCCTTTATATTTTGATTTCTTCTGATTGTCTGATAAGGTTTAGAATTTTATATAGATACAGATTGATGCCATTTATTTGATATATATATATTGGTGTCAAGAATACAAGCCAAATTACATTCATCTAGTTGGCTATGTTTTTGTGTGATCATAGGCAAGGACAGAAAAAAATAGTTTACATGCAAATGAATACAAGTCTGCCTGTTGAAGAATTTAATAAAAAATTATATTAAGATCTATAAATTATATAAAACTCGTGTTTCATGCATAAGCATATTGTGTTTTTAGTTATAGTATAATATAGTTGTATACAGGATGATAAAGAGATATACTTATAGTAAATGAATTTCATCCACAAATTATTTAAAATCTATGATTTGGGTACAAAAAAAACTCAATTTTCATACATCTAACTGGGTGAGATTTTGAATCATTATATCAGAGATAGACAAACAGATTAGAAGAAAAGCAGATTCTGTACCAAAAATGACATTTTTTCCAATTCAGAGAGACCTTCGAACGTGAGGATTCTTTAAAATCTTGAATTCAAATTTTTCGACGATTACAATGTTTTCATCGTATAAGAGAAAGTAAAAGAATTGAATGCAAATAAACTACTAACTTTAATAGCAGCATAATTGTATATTTAAAACTTTTTAATCCTATTACTAGAAATTATTTTTTCAGGTGCATAGCTTCATTTTTACACAAGAATTAAAGAGCTTTTTGGATGCATAATTTGTGGTCATAACGCTTTTTTTTTTATCATTACAAAAAGCATTACGAAAGAACCATTGAATATAATACTATAAATTTAAACAATATCAGATTCAATGGTTAAAAAAATGCAAATTCAAAAATGTAAGAGCAACAGTCCAGAGCTCTTACATTTTTTCAGTTCAACAGATAGCGCAACTATTGCAGTAATAGTGATTCTATATTCGATTCAAAATTGCGTAAACGAAGGAAAAAATTAAACGTATCCTTTGGTTTCATAAAATCAAATCTGCCTTGACTAGTCAGTAGTCAATTGTAATGTTACATAAGGGTTTTGTAACTCTAAATGAAGATATTAATGCACCCAAAGTTAGGATGCATTAATATCTTCATTAGCGGTTAATTATTAGTGGTTAATTATTATAGTTAATTATTAGCGGTTAATTATTATAGCGGTCTCACTAGGTTTGTCTAGTGAGACCGCTGAAATGTTGGACAATATTTGTAAAGCCTTGACATTCTTCGAGTTACCAAGGGCTCTCACATTAAAATTTACTTACATGGTTTCATTAAAAAGCTTTGAAGCATCTTTACAATGTATCGAAACAACCACACGCGAAATTATAATATTTTGTTACAATAATTTTTTTTAATCAAGTGGATCTTTATGATCATCCTCTGTAATAATATAGCTGTTCTAAAAATACTTTGTGATATTATATATTTGCTTTATAATTAATTTCAATTCGAAATCTTTTTTTAAGATGATAATATTTGTAGATTGACATCTTGTCCCAATCACGTGCCCACTTTACAAGCCATGCAAAATACGTTCGAAATGCTCTACAGGCCCGATTAGCCAATTTTGTCTAATTACTTCTTGGTTTGGAGGTGCTCACTAAGAATATGTTTAAATTTTTTTATAAATTTTTATTTAAAATTTTACCGTAAGTAATTAATAATCTGAGTCTTCACCTAATTAATACAAAGTTGTATCTAGTGAGATATTTATAAATAAAACATAAGATAATATTTTTTACTGCATCTATATAATTGAGAATAAAATTAAAAATCTCAATACAAGTAAAGGAATCGAATTCAAAACATTATCATACTGTTTTGTTTTGGACCAAAGGCTCGAATCTTGTTTAATTTTAGTATGCAAAGACAAAGTGTTGCAATTGTCAAATTTCGAGAGGGGGATTTTGACGAATAAGTATGTTTCAAACAGCCAAATTTCGAAAACCCCAATTTTTGGAGTTTTGTCTATCTGCTAATCGTTCAGTTTGTCTGCCAATGAATTCAAAATCGCGTTGATCAAGAGCGATAGAATTTAGTGCAATCTTAACCCCAAATTTATAGATTTTTAACTAAATTTAAACAAAATCTTAGAAGCGAAATTTGACTGTCCATATTCGCATGCATATGAATAAGATGTCTAAAAATCGGAAAGATCTATATGGATGAAATTTTGTATGTGAATGAGAGGAAAGACCTCCCAAATATATGTTCAGTTCTTTTCATTATATTGAATTGAAAAGAACGAAATTCGCCAAATGGATTATCTTCAATCAATTGCGCCAAATATCCGTATCTAATCCTTAATCTTCCTTATCTATTCCTTATCTATTGATTGAAGATAAGAAATAGATAAGGATAAGATGCGTCAATAGATAAGGAAGTCAGGAGGCGGGAGCAGGTTCAATTTAACTTGAGGTCTGCCCTCACTTTCATTGCAGTATCCCGAGACTAACACTTTTCGACCATTCTATTTCGCTAAGGGGTGAGGCGCGGAAGTATGTGCGCATTTCCAGAATTTATTTTATTGTTAAATGTAAACATCTGTTCTTTTCATCTTTTCTCTCACTCCTATTCTGTCGAATTAAACCCATCCTAACGCATGCGCAAAAGCGTGGGAATTCATAAAATAAAAGTTTTAGAATTCATTTGCAAACAATAGCTATTTGCTTAGGGAGATGCAGAGAAATATAGTGAAAGAAAAAAAAACGCTAGATTATCACCTTGTAGAGAGAGGGGGAGATATGTCCGTTTATATATATTTTTAAAAAACATATTACATTTTTTTGTTTGAATTTACCACACAAAAATTACATTATCAAAATAGTTTCATGAAAAGAACGGAATGGTGCAAGGCTCACCACGAGATGGAACAAAATTCTTCCGTAGTACCTAGCTGTACAGAGAGTACAATGGGGCATGTGAGGTGATCAATATTCGTCAATAAATTCTTCTAGAAGGGGTTTCTGTTAGGGGAAACTTCTTACTAAGTGCTCTGCTTTGAATGCTTTCATAAAAGCTTTTATCCTGTCGCATTTCGAGCTGACACAATTAAATATTTATTACTCGGAGTGGATCGGCTATACTGGAAGCATAGAGCAGGAAAGTGCACTAGGATTTGGAACAAGGAAAAGCAATGATCAAACGATCAAAAATATTTGTTCTTTTGTATTTTCTTTTAGATAAAAGGACTAATTTTTTTGTGAGATTAAATTATAGCCGTTTTCATAATTAATAAAATAATCCGATTCTAATGCGAGTACGTCTCTTCAGTTTCAGTGCATTCTTCCTTAAAAAATAATTATGTCATTAAGGAAAAGAATTATATCTGAAAATTCACGATACTTCCTTGGTATAAATTATCGTGGACTTTAAAATTATGATAAAATTATACCAATGAGACGTACTCTCATTGGTATAATATTATCATATAATTTTATGATTTAATAAATTTTATATTGTTCGAAAGTAGAATCATATCGGATCGCTAAGATTGGAATAATTTTATATAGAAACTTTTCAACTTAATAAATTTTGTCGCGGTTATGGAAAGTACGAAAAAAAAATTACTATAAAAGCTGTTGTGATTGGTATAATATTATTTAGAAATTTTTAGATTTAATAAATTTTGCTATGAATAGTGGTAATCAGAAAGAAAATAATTTCTGAAAACCCACGATTGGAATAATTTTTAGTAATTTTTTCAATTTAATAAATTTTACCGTGGTGATTTAAAGTAGAAAAAAGTGATATCTAAAAGGTTACGATTGATATAATATTATTTAGAAATTTTTCGATTTAATGAATTTTGTCACGATAGTGGAATTCAGACAGAAAATAATATCTGAAAACCCACGAGTGTAATAATTTTATTTAATAATTTTTTTCAATTTAAGAAATTTTGCCATGGTGATTTTAAGTAGAAAAAAATGATATCTAAAATGTTAGGATTGGTGTAATATTATTTAGAAATTTTTCGATTTTATGAATTTTATCTGAAATTTTATCTTATTTCGATTTAATAAACTGATCCGAAAGTCCACGGTTAGAAAACTTTAATAATTTTCCGATTAATAAATTTTATTATATATAAAAATTAAAAAAAAAGTTGATAATTATATATTGTCAATTTAGCCCAAGAACTCATTTAATGACAAACTAACAAAAGTTATGAGATTGATTTTGAGAGAGGGGGGGGGGGGGAAAGCAAAATTATATCAAAAGATAACATTAAAAAGATTTGTTTTTTTCTGACCATTAGTCAAAAAAATTGGATCACAGACGACAGTTGTGTATCTTATATTTCTTTAAAAATATTTAAAATAACATGCTGTACTTTTTTTTTTAATTAAAGAAGATATCAATTCAGAAGCCTTGTATCACAAAAATTCAACAATATTTTTCAATGTCATAAAAACTGGGGAAAATGGTTGATTGTGTTGAAGCATGTAACAAATTAGGCAACACGTTTGAAGTTATCAAAATCTTGACAGCTGACAGATTTGCAAATGATTATAATTAAGGCTCTCTTTTTCCAGAAATTAGAGCCACTTGTTCGGAAGGCACCCATTGATTGAAGTGAGTTCCGTTGATTGAGGGCGAGTGGAATTCCTCAGCCCCGGAACATCGTCCCACACGCATTTAGTGAGTTTAGCGTGGGAGGGAATGGATGTGTCATTGCTGCGCGCATTAGACCCCGGCAGACACTTAAATCTCTAAACGGTTCGTTTAGACTCCTCTAATAGAGCAATGGAGGAGCGAGTCCATTAAGTGCCTGCTATCTTGGGGTCAACCATTTTCTGCGGACACGATAGGGCACTTGAGAGATTCGCTCGGCGAAGAGAAACAGTAGTTCGCACATAGTCGAGAGAGCTTTGCGAAATGTCACTGTGTTTTTAGGCATTTAAGGAAGGAATATTGTCGCTTTTTTTGAGAAGCTTTTAATATTTACGAATTTTATTTAAGAAATTCTTACATTCGATAGATATAAATCAATTTCTGGAACCCTGTTATATTTAAAGAGCACATTTAAAACTTATAACAGCTTATATTATATCCACTCATTTATTGTATAATTATTAAGGCATTTGTCAAGAAAAAAATTTCGGATAAGCAGCATTCTATAAGTATTCACTTCCTATATAAATCAGCATTAGAAATATAATGTTTACACCAGAAATTATTTTTATTCACAATTTCTTACTTCATTCTTTCTTACTTCTTAATTCAGGTTTGTACTTTATAAATGCTTCTCACGAATTATATCGCACATTTTAACACTTTTTTTCAGACTGTTTAGCTATATTAACATTCAATTTCAAAAGTACTTGACGTCTATTTTAGAGCAGAACTCCGAATTTTAAACGATGGTCAAACATGAAGATGATACCTTTGAAGGTACCTCCTCCTCAAAGGCATGTGTATAATTGTTTCCTCTCGACATGTGGTAGGACTTTTGACCCCCGATCGATTTAATGTGCACTATGTCCACTTATACAATGGTTCTTCGATGGAATATATTTTTGAAACTGAAGACCTTCAATCCGAAATCGAAGTCTTATCACCAGGCCATCCTGTTCTCAATTCATTCGATAAGAAAGAAGTCCAAAAACATTGCACACATTTAAAATAAATGTTTTTATAATGTCTACCTTTATTGCAGAAATTATAAAATTATCTACTTAGTACAATATGAATACATAAATTTCCAAACAAAAATCAGTCCTTATTATGGAGAATTATTTTTTTATAACCCGAATAGATGTACGTTGAATAGCCAAGTAATTTTGACTTTAAAAGCATTGAAGTTAGATAGTTAATTAAGAGTACCGTTTTGAGAATGTGTAGGAGTTACTGCGGCATGAATTTTATAATTCAGCATTATGCTTAAAAATATACTTATATATATGTAGTTTGTGCATATTTGAAGCATGGGAACGAGATTCCGAAGCATCCTTTTCTCTCCAAGTTTAAGCTGCGATAATTTTGTGTTAAAGTTCCGATTCAGGAATTGGAGTGTCCAAATTTTGAAATTCCAATCCGCTAAATCCAGCTTGTATGTAGGCTCGGTAGATCCTAAATTTGATGTTGACGGTCAAACATCATACCACTAATGCTATCCGGCAGTTTACAGAAAAGGTGCTAGTATAGGTGTTCTCCTGGGTTTCGATTAATGATTCTATTTGATAAATCTATTCAAAACTGCCCTCTTTTTGTTTAAAAGTCCGTCTTAAATATAAAAATACTCTACCTTTAAGATCACAGTAGCTGAAACACATTTGACGGCATTTTTGACGCTTATTAAACTTATATAAATAGTAAATCTTTAATAGAATCGTAATTTGACTTTGTCACCATACCATGGCAATCCTTGCAGAGCAAGAAAGATCTAATACATAAAACAACAGCTACAGAATGTACTTTTTTTATTTTATCAAATTAGCTTCATCAATATGAAAAGGTTACCTGCTTTTAAATAATGCTTTTACGCTTATTTAATGGATGCTAAATAGCATCATTAATTTGATCTGAATTTTTTTTTGTTATAAACAGATTTTATCAAATATAACAGAGTAAATTTTTTGTCTTACAATCATGAACAACGAGTTGTTCAGTTTTATTTAGACTTAACATAATGTCCTTAAGATCCTAAAAGCCGGAGTATATGCAAGGATTTTTAAATTTTAATTTCATTTCAAGACGATGGCCGTTTTCATGGTTTAATTGTTTGATATCATTAAAAGATTCGAATCATTTTGGTAATGTCATGACATATTATTTTAATTTTCTTAATATTAAAAAAAAGGAAACATTTATTTGTTAGTATTGATGAAATCGGATATTGATTGGAATTTTGTGAAAACTGATAAAATAGTTACGTAAAAAATTCGCATTTGAAAAAAGTAAAGGGAATAGCATAAAATTCCAAGTTGAATATTGATTTTTATCCAAATTAATTCCTTTTAATCTTTATTTTTTCTTTTCATGCATATCTTTTCATCGATTTTAATCAAGCGGTTTAAGTTATAAAAATTCTAAAAAAAATGAACGCTACTCAGATTATGAATCGTATTTTGAAATACTTATTACATATATTTTTTCACATAATTTTGAATATTTTGGCAATAGACATAAGATTTTCTATTAATAGTAACAGCATTTTTATGAACCTTATAATGATTAACAGAGCTTTTATGAACCTTCACTAATCCCATGTTTTCGTTAATCCAGCATTTTTCTGCTCTGGTACGTGTCGGATTACTGAAAAGCTTCTGTAATTCTAAAGGTCGATTTTTTTTCGGAAGCGTAGAAAAATATTGAAATGCTAAACTGCAATATCAGATCACTATCAAAACTACGAAAAAAATTTATAAAGATAACTTCATAACAGATGATTATTTATTAATCGAAATTAATGAGGCAATATAACGAAGAAAAATGTGAAAAAAAACCATGTTCTCGGATTATTTCATGCCAATAATTAGATTATATGCACTGGAAGCGAGAATTGTAGAGTTTCTAATTAGTTATCTTTATTGTACAAAAACAATTTATATTAAACCGGTTACGCTTTATATTTCTACTGTTACCACTTTTTTTACTGTTTGTTTTAGTTCTTGATACGAAATTTTCAGCTTTCAAGGCTTGTGTAGGGACTTTGTTATTAGTCTCAGATTATAGAACATTGCTTCTGTGCTGTGGGTTGACATTCTTTTCACAACTCTGCTTTCATTCTTTGGAGCGTAATTTAGCTATTTAAAAATAGATAAAAATTTCCAAAAAATTATCTGTAAATTTCATGATTTTATTCAAATAACTAATGGATAGATAAATATGGGAAAATTAATTACAAGATAATAATATTATGATTTTTTTTGCTTCATTTGTACCACCTTCATTATTTGATTCTATATAAGTGGTCACCAAGCTTTGTTTCTACCTGTACTTATTGATTAGTTTTTCCATTTAGTGCAGCCTTTACTGTCATAAGAAATATTCACTAAAAGTGTTAAGAGTTCATATTATTTATAGTCAAATAATTGGACTTACTTTAATAACATTTTTACAGTTTAATTTTATGTCTCTTTTTTTTAGATAGTGTTGTTATGGAGAATCCGAATCCGGTTAGTGTACAACGATTTTACACAAAAACACGAAGCGTATTAACAAACACCGATAAAAAGTGCACGTAAAACAGCTTTTGCAGAAATAAATCAACAACATACGAGCAGCAAATTGTTATTAAATAGACTCAACATTACAAAGTAGTCAAAGAAATTTCACTGGAGATTGACACTCCAAAAAGGAACTTCGCTCAACAACTTGTTTGAGTTCAAATCAACTGCACTTACTGATGGTATCTCTCGGATTTTCTTAGATTCCGTAACAAGGCATCGGGTGCTCTAATGCTATTACTGAAAATTGATTTCTAATGAAGCTAACGCGAGAAATCTTGAAGATTCAGGATATTTCAATTTTGCTATAAAAATCCCAATTCTTTGTTAAATTTACTACCAAGGCTAGAGAGTCATTGACTCGACATTTATTTAGCAATATATGTAAAGCTTTCTTCCTATTAAATATATTATGCGATGTAGTAACAAATAAAATTACAAATTCCTAACAGCAGAAGTCTTGACAAATGAAAAAAAGCGTTGCAATTTTTCAGAATTAGAAGGAAAATTAATAGTTATTAGATGTTTGAGAAAAAAAAATGGAGACATGCCTGCTCTTCAAGAAGTTAAATCAATCGGCGATTTGATTTCAGAACCTCATAACTTCAAATTTTTATGAAAAAGGAATTTATTTGGATTCTCATAGAAAAGAATCGAAAAATGATATTTTAAAACTTCGCAAGTCTGTTCATCGATTTATTAGTGAACGGACTTACGGAACGGGCATCCTTGGACCACATGTCCACTAGGACTAGTGGTCCAAGTGGGCATTTTAAAAACCTTGATTAACTCTTCTAGTGAAGATTTTTAAACAGTTATTAATGTCTACTTAAAAATTCGCACTTTTTGACTTGCATGGACGCCCCAAGACGAAAAATGGGAATTTTTCAGTCAAAAAATGGATTTTTCCCGTAGATTAAAACGAAGTTCCATGACTCAAGTTTTATGCGGCCGTGTTAAAGATTCCAACGATTGCACAAAAATGCAGGATATTAAAAAATGGCATTATTAAAAATCTAATAACACTGCTTAAAATCATTTAAAATATCACTTAAAATTTTATTTTAATTATTGATAGTGATGTTGCTTTGATTTTGAAAATATGACAAAATTATGCACCGTCTTTATGCGCTGCCATGAACTTCTACATGAACTGATGTTTTTCATTTAGAATAGAATTCCCAATTTATGCTACTTGACTTCTGTGTATCCTAATAATAAATAGAGTTTAACTCAGCATTAGACACATTACATTTATCTTCGTCTGAATCTAATTTTATATTTTAATCATAAAACTCTATAAAATAAGCTCAAAGATAATACAGCTTGTCTTCCATTTGAATAGTTGATTGAATAGTTGTAATTCTTTTGTTGCTACCTAGCATAGTATATCTCATAGTTAGGAAGAAAGCTTTACGCATATTGCTAAATAGATGTCGAGTCAATGATTCTCTAGCCTTGGCAATAAATTTAACAACGGATTCGGGGATTTCTGTAGCAAAATTGAAATATCCTGAATCTTCAAGATTCTTGGCGACATCAAAAAACATCGGTAAACACAAATGCAATGTGAAACAAAAGTTTGATAATGATTGGATATGCGTGATAAATTTCATCAATATATTTCATCCATTGTCATTTTGGTAATTATTTTGGAATTGTGAAAAATTTTTTTGTGAGCAGCATGCATTTATCATCCCGAGGAATAACAAATTTTATTTGCAGATTTATTTGATAGAATATGCTTTAAAATCGGATTATGCGACGATGAAGTTTACACTATTTTAGATACTCTGGTACTGTTCATTTGTAACCAAAAATAATATACAAAGCAAGACGTTTTATGAAACATACCATTACACGAAGCAAATAAATATAGTAACAAAAATGACGAAACGTATTTCGCTGCTTCCTGATTTTGCTTTGTTGATCCTATTTATTCAAACTATAACGAAAATACCTGAAGTTTTTATTATTAAAGAGGCACTTTTTTCTTGTATTTATGTTCCGTAGACATTCTATCATCCATTATCTTAATCGATTTTGTAATATTACTCTAGAGCTTTTTTTGTTAAATATACTTTAAGAATTTTGACCTTTAAAATTTGTATTTATATAGATTACATTTGAAATAATTGTGTAGATTTTATGAACAAATTAAAGTTGTGATAGTGCAAATCAATTTTTTTTGTTTTTGTTTTCCAGAAACTGATATATCCCAAAATGCAGTGTATTATTTGGAGACAAAAACATTGCAATTTAATCATTTTAGGAATCTTTTGAATCCAAGTTCAACATATGTGTTGTCATGAATAAGTTAAGTTTGTCCATTGACTACGATTTCAAATTTATTTTTGAGAAGTGATTTACTGCACTGTTACCCGTCTTTAAAAATAGTTCCATTTGTTTAAAAAATTCCATTGTTGTATCAAATGATCAAAATAGGACTGCATGTTCTAGGATTATCTTCGCATTTTAATACTAGAGCAAAATAGAATAAAAATAACAATAGAAGTCATTAGTAATTATTCCTTTCACGCTAAAAATAGGAATGATAAAAGTGAAAATGAATGTTATTCACAATTTTAATTGGAGTTTCTGCAGTAAATAAGAAATGATGGTCACTCTTTCTGTATCCATATCCTAATTGGTTTCTCATTAAACATTCAATTATGATTAATGATTGCAAACACAAAGAACGAAAATAATTAATACTTCTGCAATAAGAATCGTGTTAAAGAATTCATTGCTGTTCTCGTTTGGAATTTACGACTTTTTCTTACATATGAATCTTCTATTGTGCACGCTTTCCATTAATCTGCTGTAATTACTGCAGTAGATAATGATTTAATTATGAAAGCTATCGTTTTTACTGCAATCCGTCAATTTATTTTACCGTACTTAGTAACTACATGTTTATTTCTTGAAGGATATATTTACATTCCTAGTGCCTAATACACCACTTGAATAATCATCCTATATATTATTACAAATAATCCAATGGAAATATTTTGTGATAATATATTTGCATTATTAAAAAATATATCATATTTGTCAGTTGCTTACAATTTTTAAACTATCCAATGTAGTGTATGGAGAAATAATAGTCTACAACGGTTTACAAGATAAATTATCAAATCTAGAATCATCAAAGTTGGCATGCAGTTATTACTTAAGTAATTGTTATCCGCTAAGATAGATATGTTTTCGAAAAATTTTAATTAGATTTGAAATGAAAGATTAATTGAAATTTTAATCTTTTTCCTCAACAATTTCAAATTTTATTATTTAAAAAATATTTTATACTGCTTTAAAATGAAAAAAAAAAAGTTTTGTTGACGATACCAATTTTTTTTTACGCCCAATTCTTTTCTTTAATCTTAATAAACTTATTATATACATTTTTAAATATATATATAGAGCAACAATTTTCCTTATTGAAATTACTGTATTTAGGATTAGAGTTGTAGTTCTTTATCATATTTATGTTGGAAAAAAGGCTTCCAATATACATATCTAATTTCTGGCACGTGTATAAACCTGTGCCAGTGATTAATCGCCAAAACAATTGCCAAAATCGTACTAGATTCACGCCAAAGATCGATATTTCGTAAGTATTGTTTATAAATACTATGCAAATAATATATAAGTACCGGTTTTCTTTATTATATAGAAAGAACATAACTTTAAAGTATGAGATTTTGAAAATAAAATTCCTTGCATTTGTAATGTTCGTAACCTTCCTTCAGAGAGGAAATAACGCTATTATTAAATAGTACGTGAGAAAGTCCTAAGCCAAATGGTTTGGTGTAAATGCCACACATTAAATTTCATTTTTTTAAAAGTCTTCGAGTTGTGAAATTAACAAGCAAACATATGTGACGTTGATAGGCAGATCAAAAATACGGTGAATTCATAGAATTCCAGAAGTTTAATTTTTAGACTAGTGCAATGTTTTCTTTTCTTACATAATACTGTAATCAAAAAATTGTACGGAATGTTTCGTTTAAAACACATTTAACGTAAATATCGTCTGCAAACTTCCATCAAATTTTTTTACTTCTTTTATAAACAGCTGGGAATAGTCAAGAATTTATTTCATTTTATCATCAGAACTTAATTGCGATTTTAATGAGATAAGAATTTTCACTCTGATGATTTTACGAAATGGCAAAAATTATTGAGCTAAGAATATGCATTAAATTTTATTCTTACAATGAAATTTATTGCAGAAAAGTTATGATAAAACCTTTTAATGAAGACTGTTCATCATAAGCAACAATATATGATTGATATAATAAATTTAATGAAGATAAAGAATTCTTGTAGATGAACCTTGATTTATTGATAATTTACTTAGATTAAGGATTAACAATATCGAAAAGGTCAAAGAAATTGTGCTTGGTGATTGTCGTTTGACAATAAGAGATATTATTTAACAATTTTCTATATCATTAGTTTCTTTGTCAAATAATTTTAAATTATCATTTTAGGTTGCGATGCGTCAATTCTCAAATTGTCCAAAGTTAAAAACGTGCTCAAGTGGTCTGAGTGATACTTTTTCAAACTGATTTCTTTCTAAAACGCATTATTTCCTTTGATGAAACTTAGCAAAATGCTTTTGATAAAGAAACAACTCAACAATCATTCGAATGGCGTTTGAAAGGTGAAGCAAGGCCGAAAACACTACGTCAAAATAGCAGAAAAATCAAAATAATGTCGATGTTTTCTTTAATTGCCATGGTGTTATGCCTTATGGATTCTTTCAACTGGATTTCTGATAATCGATAAAGATTATTATTTGAATGTTTTGCGCCGTTTGCATGAAGCAATTTGGCCTGAATGCAGTAAGAAAATGACCTGAAATGCAATGAAAAAAACTCATGAATTTTGTGACACGATAGCGCACTGTTTCACTGTACAATTATTATTCGTAATATTTTAATAAAATATTTGGAGAAATGGCAAATGTTGATTAGTTTCTTAGTTAAAAATTTATTTAAAATTTTTAATTAAACATTTTTTTCTATTGAGAATTTACGACTTAAAAAGTAACTGCTTGCCAAATTTGATATCTAGATTCAACGGTTAAGCAACTTTTTCTTTATCATGCATGTCGAAATTTTCAAATAATATGCAAGTGTGTAACATTCACATGGCGTAAAAAACATGAAAGCTACTTTTTTTGCGCTTAAATATGTTTTCAACAGCTTCCATTTTTTGGAAGCGGAATTTTTTTGGGGGGGTTAAAAATATTTCACCGCTTGAAATTCTAAACATCTTCTAAACAAAAACACATTCTTTGTCAATGATTAACTTTCATTCTAAGGAATAAAAAGAAGGAAATATTGCAGCTAAAGGTTATTTTTAATCAATAGCTTAGCAAAAAAAGTATTAAGTAATTTTTTCACCTTAATATTTCTGTGGCTTAGCGCCTCAATAAGTACAAAAAATATAACTTTATAAAAAAAATCGATGCAAATACAAATTGCTTCTCGAGACAGACAGGAGAAAAAAAAACTTTTTTTTTCATCAACACATATTTGATTCAATTATTAAAATGGGTATACAATGCATATCTAATCATCCTTAAAATCGCAAAGCACAGAAAGTAATTTCCTCGCAGGTATCTTAGTCGATTGCAGAGGTCTTGCTTATTTCCCCAAGAGAGCTGCTTTCATTCAAAAATGACTTTTTTTTCCTCTTAAAGAAAAGGGTACGACGCATTTAATGTTATCATCTTCAGTAGATTAGGAATTTTTTTTATTCCCTTTTTCGAGAACAATGCATTATTAAACGCCACCATTGTAAACGAATTCTTAACGCATTTTTTTTGTTATTTTTTTTATACCCACTCAATTTCTAAAAAATTAGTCCTCTGTTATTTTCTGTTCTTTAGCTGGAAAAAAGTAATGAAATACTGATGAAAAGAAGTAATTTTTTTTGTTACTGTTGGTTTGTTTATGATACATATGATACAGTTTAATTATTCAACTAAAGGTCTTCAGATAGCAATTACATCTAACTCTTGATGAATCATATTAAATGCTAACGTCTTTAGAAATGTAAATAGTTTTTCAAATTTACAGGCTGAATTTGAATGCGAGTTATATCTTATTATGAACTTTAATGAATATAATGTATTTTATTCACTTTTTATATTTGCTTTTTTAATATGTGGAGCATTTCGTATTCCAGGATTAATTGTATTGTATTATTATTGTGAAGCGAAATTAAGTAGTAAGTGCTATTGAACAGAATCTCTTTCTTTTAAAGCATTAAGACCGAAGCTTTATACAGGTTTATAAATCTTGTAATAAAGTTATATGCTAAATTTCCTTCACCTGTGTTTGTGATACAACGCATATACGAAAGGGCAGATAAACTTCTCGATGACAGATTATACGTACAAATTCGCTAAGACCTTGTGACAATTTTCATTCAGAGACAAACAGAATTTTCAAAACAACTTTCTCATACTCTGAGGACCTAGAAAGTAGAGTACAGAAAAATCTTGGGACCAAATTTTTCGATTATTTAAATTTTTTCTCTTTCCATATTCCGTGTACGAAGCAATAACAAAGATTGATAGCATAAAGATGACTCTGTTCTTTTAAGATAAAAAATACATTTATTTATTGCAAAAATTATATACTGTTTAATTCAAAATATTTATCTTAAAAACTACAACATTTGTCATTTTTTGGGCAACAAACGAATTTCGTGAGGAAAAAAATATTGGTTGCTTAGGTGCAACCCAGTTATGAAATCACATTTTGATATCTGCAAGAAAATTGAGCGTCTGACCAGAACGAGTAATCAGCATTGAGTAAAACAAGTAGTAATCTGATGGAACAACATCTGGTGAATACTGAGTGTGGGGAAATACATCCCAATTAAGTGATTTTGAAATTTCTTTTATTTGTGTCGTGCTTAACAACTGCCATGATCATGTCTTTGCTCATATTTTGGACGTTTCTTCTTCCATGTTTCATTGAAATGATTGTGTTGCTCACCATTGATGGTTTCATTAAGTAATGCTTCCAAATCTGTATTTTTATCATGTGTATTGGAATTATTAGTTTTTAATTGCCGAAACCATTCCTTGTACATTGTATTGGGGTATGTACCATATTCACCATAAAAGTACAGTAGCAATCAGTGTGTTTCTTCTGCAATTTTCTTTGCAATAAAGTAATGCAACTTTTGTTTGGGGCAAAACTTGACATGTTTCCTATGTTATATATATGAAACACAATTTTTAAATCTTTCAAATACAACTGTCCCAACCTTGTTTAGTTGCAGGCAAGCAGTAGTATTAACACTGTTTATTAAGAATAAGCGTAACCATATTGATATATCCAAAATAAAAACTTTAATTAAAAAGTCACTTTTATCGATGAAGAAAAGGATTTAAAAAAATAAAATTCTGCTGGTTGAATCAGAAATCACTAATTGTGAAGCACAGACAGAAAAACTCTAAATGAATAGAAATTGTAATTCAAATTATAAATTTTTTATAATTTTTATAAAACAAATATTTAAGTAACATAGAAACATTAACAAATGATATTCACCATGAGAGTATATCTATTTTCTATTATTTTCTACTTTTCACGATTTTAGGATTTTTGTTTTGAGTCTTTTTTAAAGTATTTTTAACCTTCATTTCTTTCATTGCAGCTCTTATTGAAAATATATATATATAACTTCTTCATACACAAAGTGCAGAAAGAAACGCATCTTGATCTGCAGATCGAATAAGCAAAAATATTTATAAAAATTGAGTCTAATAGAATATTTATGGTTAAGTCTGATATCAAAACATCATTATAATTAAGATAATTAATTATATATATAAAATATTTTGCCCAGGAACTTGAATATGAACTAAATGTTCAAACATTTGAATTAATACTTTCACCGTAAATCTTTTATTTTTAATACGGAATTAAGTGCTTGAGGTTGTTTTAAAAGTTCTATAAAATTTGATAATTCAAGGAATTCAGTAGTGCGGAAACTGTGAAACACGAAAATTGAATTTTGGACTATTTTTATGAACATTAGGGGACCTATAAATACTATACTATAAATATCTAAATGGGCCATAGATTTTTAACCTTATAAGTTTATTGATTTACTTTTATTTTACGAAATAGAGACAATTTGGTATTAAAACATTTCGTTTATTTATTTGTAACTTGGAACTCTTGGCAACCAGCTGGTTCGTTGTATTTAATTTTGCTTAAATTTCTTATGAATTATTTGATGCTCATGTTTCCTTCAATAAAGTATTTTTAAGCATCAAATTGTGACAGAAATAAAAAAAATGTATTATTTATTAACCTTATACTTGTTAATTTTATTGTGTACATGAACCTTCCTAATGGAGTCGAATCGTATGACATCATAGTGCTATTGAAAATTTTAATGTTTAGGTAAACTATATCAAATTGCAAGTTATCATTTGTAGTAATATAATTTCACTTTTTGATTTATGAAATAAACTACGCAAATAGTAATCAGCGTTTTCCTTTCTGATCTTTCAGCAATAGAAAAAAAAAATAAAGAGATAAAATACTTGCTAAAAGTTTAAAAGAGTTTGAATTTCATTTCAGCAATGAAATCTGGTGTTGAAAATCATGCAAATATTTTTAAGAATTGTAATAATACAGAAAAAGTTACTCAGAAATTAAATTGGTATTATTAAAAAATTAATTAAAAAAATTTAATATGATTTCAAAATTGCTTGTAAAAATCAATTTTGTATAAAAACATTTTCGGGAATTATTGAGTTGAAATCCCAAAATTAAGCTTAATTTTGATTTAAAATTTTAAATGAAATTTTATGAAAAAAATCAAGCACGGATATAAACTTTCCACCTTCCAAAGTATATCTGAGCAAAATTTGATGATTATTTACGAATACCAAACGATTTTGTCCAGTGCCAAACGATCAGGTCTCTAGTGTTTCAATACACACCAAACACATAAAGTTTTTTTTTATTATTATAAGAACGAATAAAGTTTGAAATTTTTAAATAACATTTTGGGATTATCAGTCGCAATAATTGAAAGGCAATTCCAAAAATCTTTTTCTAGTATTTAATCGCACTCACAAAAGAGAACAATATAAACACTTCACCTACGGATACATGAGAGAGAGAGAGAGTGATTTTTCATTGGTTTGTGAAACTTCTCAGGAAATTTAAAGGTTTAGCAATAAACAGACTCTGAAAATTTGAAATTCATTTAAGCAAATGCGTTTGTACAGATTTCTATAAGATAACGTGCTGCTGTAAGAATAATTTAACTTCTGATAATTTATTAGTCATGTCTGTAAACTTCTGCAATCAAACTGTACTTTTTAAGTTTACTTAGAATTAAGGCGTTGTTTCCAAAATTTGCATATTGAAAGTGCTATTGAAAATTTTAATGTTTAGGTAAACTATATCAAATTGCAAGTTATCATTTGTAGTAATATAATTTCACTTTTTGATTTATGAAATAAACTACGCAAATAGTAATCAGCGTTTTCCTTTCTGATCTTTCAGCAATAGAAAAAAAAAATAAAGAGATAAAATACTTGCTAAAAGTTTAAAAGAGTTTGAATTTCATTTCAGCAATGAAATCTGGTGTTGAAAATCATGCAAATATTTTTAAGAATTGTAATAATACAGAAAAAGTTACTCAGAAATTAAATTGGTATTATTAAAAAATTAATTAAAAAAATTTAATATGATTTCAAAATTG
This sequence comes from Argiope bruennichi, assembly GCF_947563725.1. NCBI lineage: Eukaryota > Metazoa > Arthropoda > Arachnida > Araneae > Araneidae > Argiope > Argiope bruennichi. Next base: position 69,658,545 of record NC_079151.1, read on the forward strand.
CTTGTAAAAATCAATTTTGTATAAAAACATTTTCGGGAATTATTGAGTTGAAATCCCAAAATTAAGCTTAATTTTGATTTAAAATTTTAAATGAAATTTTATGAAAAAAATCAAGCACGGATATAAACTTTCCACCTTCCAAAGTATATCTGAGCAAAATTTGATGATTATTTACGAATACCAAACGATTTTGTCCAGTGCCAAACGATCAGGTCTCTAGTGTTTCAATACACACCAAACACATAAAGTTTTTTTTTATTATTATAAGAACGAATAAAGTTTGAAATTTTTAAATAACATTTTGGGATTATCAGTCGCAATAATTGAAAGGCAATTCCAAAAATCTTTTTCTAGTATTTAATCGCACTCACAAAAGAGAACAATATAAACACTTCACCTACGGATACATGAGAGAGAGAGAGAGTGATTTTTCATTGGTTTGTGAAACTTCTCAGGAAATTTAAAGGTTTAGCAATAAACAGACTCTGAAAATTTGAAATTCATTTAAGCAAATGCGTTTGTACAGATTTCTATAAGATAACGTGCTGCTGTAAGAATAATTTAACTTCTGATAATTTATTAGTCATGTCTGTAAACTTCTGCAATCAAACTGTACTTTTTAAGTTTACTTAGAATTAAGGCGTTGTTTCCAAAATTTGCATATTGAAAGTGCTATTGAAAATTTTAATGTTTAGGTAAACTATATCAAATTGCAAGTTATCATTTGTAGTAATATAATTTCACTTTTTGATTTATGAAATAAACTACGCAAATAGTAATCAGCGTTTTCCTTTCTGATCTTTCAGCAATAGAAAAAAAAATAAAGAGATAAAATACTTGCTAAAAGTTTAAAAGAGTTTGAATTTCATTTCAGCAATGAAATCTGGTGTTGAAAATCATGCAAATATTTTTAAGAATTGTAATAATACAGAAAAAGTTACTCAGAAATTAAATTGGTATTATTAAAAAATTAATTAAAAAAATTTAATATGATTTCAAAATTGCTTGTAAAAATCAATTTTGTATAAAAACATTTTCGGGAATTATTGAGTTGAAATCCCAAAATTAAGCTTAATTTTGATTTAAAATTTTAAATGAAATTTTATGAAAAAAATCAAGCACGGATATAAACTTTCCACCTTCCAAAGTATATCTGAGCAAAATTTGATGATTATTTACGAATACCAAACGATTTTGTCCAGTGCCAAACGATCAGGTCTCTAGTGTTTCAATACACACCAAACACATAAAGTTTTTTTTTATTATTATAAGAACGAATAAAGTTTGAAATTTTTAAATAACATTTTGGGATTATCAGTCGCAATAATTGAAAGGCAATTCCAAAAATCTTTTTCTAGTATTTAATCGCACTCACAAAAGAGAACAATATAAACACTTCACCTACGGATACATGAGAGAGAGAGAGAGTGATTTTTCATTGGTTTGTGAAACTTCTCAGGAAATTTAAAGGTTTAGCAATAAACAGACTCTGAAAATTTGAAATTCATTTAAGCAAATGCGTTTGTACAGATTTCTATAAGATAACGTGCTGCTGTAAGAATAATTTAACTTCTGATAATTTATTAGTCATGTCTGTAAACTTCTGCAATCAAACTGTACTTTTTAAGTTTACTTAGAATTAAGGCGTTGTTTCCAAAATTTGCATATTTGCACTAATAAAAAGAAAATTGTAAGCCTTAAAGCATATATAAATTCTTTTTAATTCGCGTTTTAGAAATCTTAAAACAGTCGCCATAACTTAAAAATGTTATGGCGGCTAGTCGTTATGAGTATAATAAAGGACTTAAAGACGTATGCCATCAGATTACTGGAGTTAAAACTGAAAATTGTGTGTTTTCCATTATGGTTCCAGTAATCTTCATTTTAAGGAAATGAATTGAATCCTAAATAGCAGAAGTTTAAACTATTCCTTGAGAAATGAAATAACTAATATTTAAACATAGTAGGAAAAGCAATGAATTATTTAGCACCGATTTCGCGAACTTCCTCTTTCATCTTTGTAGAAAATTACAACACATCTTATTTATTGATATTCTGGCAAAGCATTATATGCTGTTTCTAAAAGCTGGATTTGTGGTGCCTTAATGTAAATATAATCTCTACAAATAATTAAGCACTAAATTTAATTATTTGTTGGTTTACTGTAGGTCAGACCATTTTACTAAGAGCAATATAATTTAACACAACCATTCTTTAAAAGTTGAGAATGTGAATTTACAAAAGATATTTTCTGATAGAAATTTTAAATAGAATTTTGAATAATTAAAAGTTTAACTCTATTTTTTGTTTTCGCAAATATTATAACGTAAAAATGACCTTTTTTTTTTACCATTTTGTAATTCAAAGAAATACATTTTTAATGATACCGATTTAGCTATTGTACTGTGTTTTCTTGAGTATAGATAATTAAAAAGTCTCATGAATAATTTTTGATAATCTTTTTTATCTGCACAATAAAATCCAAATCGTTTTGATTTTTCAACAAATATTTAATTCCGCGATTTTCTTCCATCGTTGTAAACTAAGGGAGAAAGATTCTGTTTACTACACGTGCTATTTATATGAGGAATACGAAAATGAAGTTACAGTAGCACAAAAGACAACGTGCAATTAAAAGACTTGGACGTTCACGATTTTACTTGCATTATCATGCATGCCATGAGAATTAACTGTATTAGGAGGTTTTATGTATACTCTAAACAAACCAGGTGTAAGGCTTTTGACATAATACGATATTAATGCTAATCGCTATTTAATGTTTAAAAATATTTAATTGAGAGAGTCTTGAACATAAAGCTCTACATTAAGGATTTAAAGAAAATTCAAAGCAATCAACATTACCACCTTGTCCCGAAAGACGTAGATTAGCATATGTATTTAATATTATATCGGAACTATTTTGGATCGAATTTGTCGTTTTAAACAGTAATTAAATGGTATGGAAGACACGTGAGCTACATCTCCTTCTTTAAACTTCCGCACCACACTAATAGTAAAACGTTTTCTCTGATGATTTTCACATGTGGCAAACCAGAATATATTATATATCAGCTGTGAAAGAGAATTTCCAATTCGTAATTTCCCGGTCTCGAAGCAGACACTCCGTTAGCGGGCCTTTCTTAAATGTAGCATTTGGTAGAAAAGAAAGTAGACAATTCACTTATGCCTTTCCGTGGTGTCTAATAGTACACAAATACATTAATTAGAGAATATGCGAGAAAATTTTCTGGAAACCACTCCGGCCAATTTCAAGAGAACCAATTCTTTGCTATTAAATAAGTACACGTATCGTTATTTTTCAGCGTTCTGGAAAATTTCTATTTCATAACAAAGGTATTGTAATTGAATAATTCATTTTTCAGAAAAAGAAGTAGAAAGTTCTTAAATGTCTTCCAATGGAATTATTTCATAATTCTGAAAAAAAAAAAAAAATCTTATCTGTGCATATCTGAAAATCTATTCTTTCATAATGCTGATTTTTTGCTGTGCAAAATAAATGTGGTCTTTTGTTAAAGAAAACAAATTTTATTTATATCTTAATAGACAACTGAGAGTTGCTTTTCTTTTAATTCGATGATAAAAAAATCTTCTTGAAGAAACACATTTAATATATAATGGATTCGAATGATAAAAAAATAGTTAATTCTTGAGAGATTTTTTTCAATTAAGGTTAAGAAAGATTATTTTCTAATTGAGTGACAATGAATGTAGCAATATATGATTATAACTCTGAAGAAGGCTATTTCTGTTAATTAAAAAAAGTGTTCTCCTTCAAAGCCTTCTCTTTATGAATGCTTCTAGAATATATATGTTTTATATTTGATAATATAAAACATTTATATTAAGATTCGATTAATTAATCTTGATATATTAAAACGTATAATGTTTACTACTTTCCATTAGAAATTGAAAGATGGCAATTTTAAGCGAACTCTTTACGATAGTGGGCTATACGAATGATAAAGGGCAAGTTTAATTAGACTATTAGCTGATTGTTACTATAATTATTATTTGAAAACTATATATGTTTTTATGTATTTCCCCATTGAATGTACAAAATGGTCATAAAATCTTTTTCTGACCACAAAATATTCTTACAGATGAATATAATATTATAAAATTTTTTACTAAACAATAATAGTATTTAACTTTTTTTTAATCCAACAGATATCACAATTAATTCAGAAATGGGGAAGAATATTTAGAATAGAATAAGAATATTTTGTAGTCTTTTTCTGACTACAAAATATTCTTACAAATGAATATAATATTATAAAATTTTTTACTAAACAATAATAGTATTTAACTTTTTTTTAATCCAACAGATATCACAATTAATTCAGAAATGGGGAAGAATATTTAGAATAGAATAAGAATATTTTGTAGTCTTTTTCTGACTACAAAATATTCTTACAAATGAATATAATATTATAAAATTTTTACTAAACAATAATAGTATTTAACTTTTTTTTAATCCAACAGATATCACAATTAATTCAGAAATGGGGAAGAATATTTAGAATAGAATAAGAATATTTTGTAGTCTTTTTCTGACTACAAAATATTCTTACAAATGAATATAATATTATAAAATTTTTACTAAACAATAATAGTATTTAACTTTTTTTTAATCCAACAGATATCACAATTAATTCAGAAATGGGGAAGAATATTTAGAATAGAATAAGAATATTTTGTAGTCTTTTTCTGACTACAAAATATTCTTACAAATGAATATAATATTATAAAATTTTTACTAAACAATAATAGTATTTAACTTTTTTTTAATCCAACAGATATCACAATTAATTCAGAAATGGGGAAGAATATTTAGAATAGAATAAGAATATTTTGTAGTCTTTTTCTGACTACAAAATATTCTTACAAATGAATATAATATTATAAAATTTTTACTAAACAATAATAGTATTTAACTTTTTTTTAATCCAACAGATATCACAATTAATTCAGAAATGGGGAAGAATATTTAGAATAGAATAAGAATATTTTGTAGTCTTTTTCTGACTACAAAATATTCTTACAAATGAATATAATATTATAAAATTTTTACTAAACAATAATAGTATTTAACTTTTTTTTAATCCAACAGATATCACAATTAATTCAGAAATGGGGAAGAATATTTAGAATAGAATAAGAATATTTTGTAGTCTTTTTCTGACTACAAAATATTCTTACAAATGAATATAATATTATAAAATTTTTACTAAACAATAATAGTATTTAACTTTTTTTTAATCCAACAGATATCACAATTAATTCAGAAATGGGGATTTTGCATTCGATTGTTATCAAAATAGCGTCAACAAAAGAAAAAAAAATTCCATATGTTTTTTTGGTTTTATGAATTCAAATCGGTTATTATTGCACTGTATCAGCTTGAGGTTACATAAAAAAAAAAGAGTGTTAGCAAAGGAAGTGTATTAGCAACTGACATTGAAAAAGAGGGATTTGTAATGGAAGGAAAGTGTTCTTTAAACATATATAACGATGCATGCCTATTAAGGGATTTTCTTTGCAAAATTTTACAGAATTTTTGAAATACTTTCCATTCATCTTTCGGATTTGTAGATGATAAAATGAAGAAACGGAACTGGCAGAAATGAAGTCTAACTCTCAGAATTAGATTAAGGGACATAATAGCACTACTAAATGGGATCTAAAATTTTGAAACTGTTAATGATGACTTTACATAAAATTTAGCCAATTGATATTGCCACGATATACCGAAATTCAATAAATAAATAATGATGTTCCAGATAATTATAGTTCAGAGAATATTTTTACTTCGTAATTGCATGCATCTGTGAATCGTTTAGATGTTGGGAAAAAAAAATGCCTTTTGGCAATAAATACTCGAGTCCTAATAACCATTATTTGATAGTTGAAATGTAACAAACAAGGCAAGGCAGAAAAAGAAAGAGACCGCATTCAAGTTTATGAATGTTCCCTATTTTATTCGTCTTTAGTTATTTTGTCATAAAACCATCAAGCATATTTCCTAATAAAGACATTGTTCTCTACCTCCCCCACCCACCCCCTTCGCGAAAAACTGTGGACATTGGATAAAGCAGAGAAAGTCTTGCATGTCATTGGCATACAATAGTTGCGAATATTAACCTTTGGCATGAATTGAGCACTTTTACAGGATTCATCGTATGATCCTTGGCTAATTTTTTGGTGATTAATCCTTGGTTAATAACATTCGAACATCGAATTTTTGTTTTAGACTCATTTTTTACTAACCCATTGAAACCAAAATTTGACAGAGAACAATTTTGTAGTCACAAAATCATTTACTGAACAAAATCTCGTGCTAAAATCGGTATATTTAAATCTTTGTGTTTTTCAGTATACGCGTATAATGTTTCTGAAAGCACAAAAAGGCAAAACGGTATACATTTGGTTAGATTTGGTTCAAATACTGATAGACGTAAACACTATAGATATTAAATCTGTGTTCAGAATTTTAGCTATCTATCTCTCTTCGTTTTGTTGTTGTGTTAACTTATATTTAACAGTCGAACAGATGAATTACCTCTGAACTTATTTTCCTCAAAATTTCACAGAAATCCACAATTTTTGTGTAAAAACCATATACCAAATTTCAATCATCTAGCTCAAAGCGTTTTTCAGTTATCTTTTGGAAATACAGATAGATAGATCGGACATAATGCCAAAAATGTTTATCCAGGGAGGCCTAAAAATGAGTTCTTCTAATTTTTGACGATAACAATACTTCCTTTATATATTCGTATACGAGAAAGTAAAATAGAACGCGCACGCACGCACGCACACACCCAATTGTTTTTCGAGAGAGAAATTTTAAATAAATATGCATTTGCCAAAGCATATTATTGTGTACTCTCCCTCAAAAAATTTTTCAAAAGGAACATTGATTCTTTTATAATAGAACGATTTTATTTATATATTTTAAAGAGTTTAAGGACCTCTGTTATTAATTATTATGACCAATAAAAGTATTATGACTAATTAAAAAATCTGTTTATATTCAACAAAATTAAACTAAAGGATAGCATTAAAAAGCGAGAAACAGTATTTTAATACTTTTACGAATAATTCTGCAGTAATTATTATTAAGATATTAATTCAGGATATGGAGTTTGCTTTATATTAAAAATGACTGTTTCCACCAGCGAAATAATTACAGTTCTTTTCTTTTACACCTCAAGATAATATATTTTCACTTCTTCCAAAACTTTCATTAATGCGAAAATTAAGAGTTTATTAAATTTATTTTTTCTCTAGAAGATATACTACTCAGTAATATTACAGAAATTTTTTGGAAATATTATCAATAACATTTTTTTAAAGAATCCTTGATTTAAAAAAAAAAAAAAAACTAATTCTATACATAATCATTTTTTGTACACTACATAATTACTTTCCTTCATATTCTGTGAGACAACCTTATTCTATCGGTTTATGAATGATATTTCGAATACGACGTTTAGAATTGATTTATTTCTTCAAAAATTATACGTAATAAAAAATTTGAAATCGAAATAATTATTATATTTTTGCAAAGGTTTTCCTATTGGCTCACAAAACCCCTTTTTACTATCTATTTTTATCATTTAGTTCTAAATTATTTCTCCTCAAACTAAATACCGAGATTTCTGCGTTGCATTTTTCTCTTCAAAGTTGATTCGTCCCCAGAGAGTAGAAATCAAATGACAGGAAAGATAACCACAAAGAACGGATTTTAACGAGACCAAACGCAGCCTCGGTGTTTTCATAAGCATTTGGTCCTTTTCTGAAAGCTCCCAAAGTAATTTCCTTCATTTCCATCTCTTTCTTATATTCTTTCTCCCATTCAAAAAATGAAATGGATTTCAAGACGGAATACCTCTTTTTTTTATGCTTTAAAATGAAGACACCCAGAACGTGCCTGTCATGGCGTGGTAGACATCAGAGATGTTGGCTGGAAAACCAATTTCTTTGGCGCACCTTTGGGAATTTTATGTTATTGGCTAAGTAAATAAGCTGATTTTCTTATTTCTTTAAATAGTGCGCCATTAGTTTTCTTTTTTTTTTTCAACGTTCATTTCAAAGATTTTTTTTGGGGGGGGGATTCTAATGAGGTTTACTTCAAAATCGATGCGTGGGAATGTGGAATTCTGCCAAGGATTGAAGTTTTATTTCCAAACGTGCTCCTGTATATTCACAGTTTCTTGTGTGCTATCTTATTGATAGCATGGATCTTATGAATGTTGATAGAAATCTTTATGATAAAAGTAAGAAAATTAATGACATTAATTAGTAAATCCGTTTTTTAGCACTTTTGGTTGATTGGTACTTAGGATAGACTAAAAAAGAGTTTATTTACAACAGATATGCATATGTGATAACGAATGTTCAAATATATTGCTAAAATTATAGCTACTAAAAAGTTTTTTTAAAAATAAAAATATAATTTTATCCTTTTTCCTCATGTTATTATCATATGTTTGTGCATAAATTGGATATCGGATAAGGAAATATTTATGCTTTAATAGCAAAATATATTATGTTTTTCTAGCAGAACGTGAAAATTATTTGAAATTTCTGTTCTTATTATTATCATTTGCCTAAAAATAAAACCTGGGCAGATTCGTTCTTATGTAATGCTACCTTTAGCGACCAGGTGGTTCACTGGATATATTCATTAATTTAATTTTAATTAGTTATCTTAAATATTTTATGCATAATATAGTTCTTTATAGACCACTTACACATATACTCATATACACGCGCACGCACACACGCAAGATAAAGATAATTCATCTAAAGATAGTACGACGTTGACGAACAAAATTTGGTATATGGCATTTAAGACCACATTTTTGAGCTGTACCAAATTTTGGAGAATAATTAAAAACAAGCAAATAAGTGATTTAATATTTGATTGAAACAATAAAAGTAGTTTGGATTTCATTGCAACTATAAAAGTAATTGTGCATAAAAATATTAAAAAAAAATATTCAAATCTTCAAAAATTATTTGGAAATAATACTGATATATACATTATGAAAATTGTAATTTTTAAGTTCTTTTTAACGGTACAAACATTACTTTTATGCAAAAATATTTATAGAAGAAAAATGTTAAAATCTAGCTTAATTAATTAATAATTAATTAAACAAAAAAGGACAATTTTTTTCTAGTCATATTATATTAAAATAGTTTTAAGATTGGCTCAATTAAAGTGATTCATTTAGCTTATTAAATAAATGTAACTTGATTAATTTATTAATATGGCTAATTAGTAATTAAGTAACAAATCAAGATATACCATTGTATGTGAGATAAGGAACTGAAACATCTAAGTTTTTGTCTAATTGCAAAATTTGTCAGAACTTGGGCCAGTCTACATAATTTCACACAAAAACTGAAAAATTTGGTGGGAAGTATACTTCCCACGGTTCCTGAAAGGGTTAAATAACTTTAAAAATAAACCGGTCTAAAGAACACATTTTCAAAACACTCACATTCACCGCTATTATTGGTTAAGATAAACTGAAAACATAAATTTTCAACAAATATCTTGCTATAGAACGTGAAATTCGTTTACTCAAGAATTAAATATTTATAATTGATTTCTTTAAAGCTATTCCTAAATTTTTTTTCCTATTACATAAATGGTATGTTAGAAGTTTCAAGCACTAATTATTTTTTATTTTTCATGTGATATATTAAATTGTTTTTTTTAATTTGATTATTTGCTTCCTAAATTACTTAAATTTCTCAGTTATAAAATTATTTTTATTCGATACATTTTGCTTGTTTCCATGTTGATGGAATTATTTTTGATTATTATCAATTAAAATATAATTTAAAATTTCAGTTCTTTCTGTTTATGCATTATACTTTAAAAAAATAAATGTCAAAATTACTTATAACGACATATGTCTTTTTGTTATCAGATTATTTCTAGATTTCATTGGCAAATAATTTCAAAGTGATAATAGAAATCATGCAAATATAACACAGTAAAAGAAACAGGTATAAACAAATAAATAATTTTAAAATTAGAAATTCTAACTAGTAACGTGTGATAAAAATCGACATCTACATAGCTTAAAAATTGTTCTTCAGTTCCAGATCACTTTCAACTTAATTGGAAACAGAATCTTCATGGATTTACACTGATGCAATATTTACTCCTTAAGACTGCAATAATGCATTAAAATCCAATTATATTTGCAAGATAATAAGAAAAATGTGTAAAAGATTTACGTAATCTCTGTCAAGATTTCCATATTCTAAAACTTCCGAATCGGAAGGACTCTTCCCAGGAGCTTAACAAGTTGGCTCATTAATATTCAATAAAAGTGTTGCTATGAATAAAACATCTTTTTACGTTTCGTAACCGGAATGGAATTTAACTTGTTAAATATATTTTGTGAATATAGCCAATCTTGCAGGTAAATGACACCGGTAGTTTGTACTGTTGCATAATGAATAAATCTTGTTTTGAAATTCGTTAGAAAAGGTGACAAATATTTTTTCTAATAATATTCATATATTGTCTTTTTTTCTTTTTCCAAAAGAATTTTATATTTTGAAATTTTGTTGATTCCCTACGTTCTATAACTTCCCTACGGAAGAAAAAAGAATTTTTATTTTTGGAATTTTTTGGAATCCGGCCTAAAGGTAAGCGCACTATATATATATATATATATATATATATATACGGAACAAGATCCGATCTTTCCTGAGGCATATTGAAAAATCTGAGTGACCGAAACACCTTGACAGACGACACCTTTACATTAGTAGGAACTATAGTTGAATCTTAAGGATCATCACCGGCCAAAGTACAATCTGCCCCGTAGGAGGCACGTCTCGTCATCGGTAGGGGATAGACAAATCCACACCCTTTATGTACTCATCAGGGCAGTCAGTGTCAACAGTCATGCTGGGAACTTCTCATTTCAATATCTTAGGTGCCTCAAGGGAGTCTAGAATTTAAAACATGCATCAATTTTGGAAGAATTTTAATGCATTAAAAGGATGTCATTTTGCTTTCCCGTCTATTTGCAAGAGAATAGGATAATTCAAGAAAGGCGAATAGTTTATTGTATGAAATTCATCTCGTGGTTTGTTTCCTATAAAGGTAGCTTTCTATAACATTTTGGATTTATGTAACATTAACTTCAGCTGGGTAATTGTTTTTCGATATATCTCAGCGTTCACGTGTACTCGAACAGTCTTGTGTTTATAGAGTATGTAGCACTTACATTTATCTAGCTTACTGAGATAAATACAAATGTCATCCACAAAGTTAATGTGCCACGGCTTGTAAAACATAATTAAGTGGAAAGAGTTATTGCAATATCTATAGCAAAATTTATGTTACTTCTCATTAATATTTCTTATAATAACCACCGAATTGTAACATTTGTCATAACATGAGACAAGTGTTTTAGTCCGGTGTCATAGATGTCTGTTGCCTGGGAATGAATCCAGATTGTCACAATTACGTCCAGGTCTTCGTTTGTGACAAAGAGAGGATAGAGCAATAATATCTCCAAGTGCAAGAACAGGTGGAAGTCGCTGGGCGCAAAATCAGGAATATAGTAAGGATGATAAAACAGCTCTCAGCAAAATTTCTGTAGCTGATTTTTTTGGATGGAATTTGTTGTACGCGGGCGAGTGTTGCCGCAGATCAACGCAACATCAGGAATGAGCATCCCATGCCTCTAGTTCTAAATGGCTTGTCGCAACTTCTCTAAAACTGCGCAATAATATTCAGCTTTCTGGATCTGACTTCGCAGTCGGAGGAAGACGAAATACAAGGCATCTTCGACCTTACAACGGCATGAATGCAAGTAAACGGGAAATTACAAATGCTGCATAAAATACACATCCTTAATATTTTCGGCATTTCCTGGCGCCTGAGCATTTCATGCTTTTAGGACCGCCATCTTTTGGCGATATGGGAAATTTTCTTTCTAGATGACCCTCGTATAACAAGTTGTGGTATCACGATTCTGAAATTTTAGAACTTTATCGAGTTCTGGCCTCGGTCTGTTCAAAGAAAGATGCCATTTTAACCCTGCAAAGCGCCATTTTTTTCTAGTCATATTATGTTAAAATATTTTTAGGGTTGAAATTAGAATAAGAAAAGGGATTCATTTAGCTTATTAGATAAATTTAATTTGGTTAATTAATAATTAAGTGACAAACCAAGACACATCATTTTGTGTGAGATAAAGAACTGAAGCATCTAAGTTTCTGTCTTTCTAAAAAAATTGTCAGAACTTATGCCAACTTACATAATTTCATACAAAGATTGATAAATTGGGTGGGAAGCATACTTCCCACTGTCTTAGAAAGGGTTAATCGACCTAACGAAGCAAACCAAAAAAAACACCATGTTACAGAAGTACACGTGAAAGAGGAGAAAAGAACATTCTTGCCGATTATACGTATTTTTATTGTAAAAATATAAATCTGAACATTAAAATTAAATACTTTTTTGTTACCCTTGAAAGTGCAGAAAATTCATTGTAATTATCTTTGCCTTGTGGTATACTTTCGATTTGAGGGTCGGAAGATCGCTTATCCAAAACATGATTCCATAGAATATCAATTGTGAACAAAATGTGCTTAACTTATTATTGAAGTCAAATATTTTTAATGATTCAAAATAATATAATTGTATTATATAATATAATTATATTATATTGAATTATAATTCAATATGGAAATCTATACAATTAAGAAGTGGCTGAGGTATTATTTTTGATCTTACCAAGATTTCTAGCGTCATTTAAAAATAGGACTGATTTGGATATGCGGTTTTAACTTATGGTATACGAAGCGTTTTTAAACCAATTTTAGAAATGAATTTACGTAATGAATTGGATGTCTTCAACAAAAGTTGTGCATATCTGATAATTACTTCCTTTTTAAAATCGGAATTCATTTCTTGGTAATATTATATTTCCAAATATCGGAAGATATCATCAAAGATCAAAAGTTTTTTAGTCGGAATTCATTGTTTGATAATATTTTATTTCACGGTATTGAAAGATATCTTCAGACATTTCTATTTCTATTTCAATGTATTTCGCACATATGTCTCAGACATGTTTCCTTCAATTGAAAAAATGCGACTTCTTTGGAAGAGTATTTCCTAAATAAAATATTGTATGATGACGAAAAACAATTATGGATACTATTTGAAAAGTTGGGAAATTCTTTTTCTTGTGGATATAGCAGTTTGGCTTTCAAAATGCAGTTTTAATAATTAGTATAAATCTTAAGAAACAGTTAAACTGAAAACTGAATTCTTTATACAATGTGTAATGAAAAATTTAAAAAAAAAGTATTTTGCTGTAGAGGATACTAGCAAGCTTTAAAATGCAAATATTCCAAAAAAATGTTTTAAGTTTTCATGCAAACAATGGAACAAACATGTCGCGATGCATTTTGAATAGGATAGTGAATTTGATGTCTAGACACCATAGAAAAAGGAATTTATAATAAGTTGAAAATAATAATCTTGAAAAGTTCGCTTTTAAATAGAAATGTATGAAAGTGAGACACGAAAGGAAGAAAAATTGCTGAAGGGATGTGAGTAAATCATAAATCTATAATTCATAATGAAAAACATAAACAGTCTAGAACAAACTTGAACTCATCTAAGTTTTCACGAACTATTAAATAAAAAATAAAGAATGTTTAAAAATTTTATGAACTAGTGAAAATTAAAAAGCATATTTATCAATATATATGTGGGTGTGATGAGTTTTAATGCATCAGTCACTTAAATAGTTTAACCCTTTTGCTGCGTAATTCCTTTATTAATATAAGCTGAAAAATTGCGAAACGTTTTCTGCCAGATATCTTTCAGCTTTGAAAAGAGCGCGCAAAATGCTTCAAAACATGCTTGCATATTTCGCAGAATCTTGGGCAACTAAAGCTATATATTAATCCATATCTGAATGAAACCAAAAAAACCGAAATGAAACCATGAACGGGAAAAGAGCGCGCTGTGCAGCTAAATAGACGGAAAAAATTCACAAATTTTGCTACTTCTACGTTGCCCGTGGAAATCGTAGGATACGCAGCAAGAGGGTTATGTTTGGAGATCTGGGGGGACAGGCTATTTGGTTTCTGATGCCACTTTTAATACATCAGGTGTTATTAAATGCTAAGTAATATTATGTGATCCTCTGCGGTGTCATTAATAGCGGTAACATTGCACTTTGTTAATTTGCAAAAGACGTCTGCTAGGGAATTCTGCTGCTCTTAGACGATTGGGCTTGTCTTCTCATCCAAAATCGAATCCTCAAATGCTACTAAGTCGCAAAAAATATTATCCGGCCAACTTCATCATTGGTGTCACAATGAATCATTATTAATCCCAACCCTCTTTAATGTAATTTAAAGTTGTTAGTTTATCGCATTCATACGTGGCTATCTCAATATAAGCATCTATTTTTTAATGCGATAATACAGGGCACCCAATATATCAGCCATCTGACTCTCCGACCCACCACGAAGGCACACGGATTTAAACCATAAAAACTGAATGACCGGACCACCGCAACAGCAACATTGGCGAGAACTGTGGTTGAGTCCTAAGGGCCATCACCGGCCACGGTACAACCCTCCCCGAAGGAAGTATGTCCCGTCATCGATGGGAGGAGTCAGATCCCCCACCTATTAGTGTACCCTCCAGGGTGGCGAGATCCAACCACCATGCCGAAAGCATCTCATCCTCATTCCGAGGTGCTCCCCCGGGGGGTTGGGCACCCAATTTATTTCTACGTAGAGTTTTGTAATTCTAATGTAATATCGAATTTAGAATTAAATTCTGCCTAAGTCGATGCAATTTTTTTTATTTATTGCAAAAATTTTCAAATTTGAATAATAGAATATTTGTAAGTTGTAGCTAATGGCCTGGACATTCAGGCATTTCCCAATATTTAGACACAATACATTAAATAGGGATAATTTTTATTTAATGGCAGAGTTATGTAAGAGATAAAATCCCTTTTTATTTAAAAATATTATGTGAGATTCAATGAAATCTCCTTTTTAGGGCATAAAATGAAGTTCATTTACTCTATCAGAAAATAAAAAGGTAAAAAAAAAAAAAAAGAAACTAAAATTTAATTAAGGATCAAATAAAGATTTAAAATAAAATAAGTGAATGGTAAAAAATGTTTTATTCGTTAAAGTTACTTTTGCCATTACGATTTTATGAAATGGGAGTTATTTTTCATACTGATATAAAATTATTAATGCCTTCATAATTATTTCCTATAATTTTTAAATTTCTATTTCTTTTACTCATTAAAAAAGTTGCTGCTGTGTAAAACTGTTTTTTTTTTTTGAGACTTATTGTTTCCCTTTGACGCAAGTAAAAAATATCACAAACTGAGTTTCTTGATAGAATTTTTTGGTACAGTATTTTTTCAAAATATGGATCGAAATTCGAGTTTTTATTAAATAAATAGATAAAAAAAATCCGAGATAAAAGACCTCAGAATTCGAAATGCACTTTTTCAACTGCTTAATAACAAGTTCTAAAATGCGCATCAAAGAGTGAAAGGCCACCGGGGCGGACCTCACATCAAAGACTTTTAAAATATATTAAAAAGAAAGAGCGGTTCGTAGTCTTCGATTTCTTCTTTTTTGGAAGACGAATTCAATTTAACGAAGTCGAGCAATCCTCAGAATACAAGCGGCCATATAATAAAAAGAAAGAGATAAAATAAAATAAATAAATAAATTTCCCACCAGTTGGAAGATTTAGAGCTAAGCCTCGCCCAAAGGTTTTCTGCCTTGTTTTTTTTACGCGATTCCAGTCTCCAGAAGCGAGAAAAATCAGACGCCGAAGACCGCTTTGTGTTTAGCTGTTCTGGCGCAGGGTATTATGGGGGATTTCTTTCTCTCCAAGTATTGCGTTCTTTTGTTTTCCAGAATGGGCTTTGTGTTAGCAGAAGCTTCTTCAAGATCTTTCTTTTACAGACGCGCAAGGAAAAGCTATGATAAAATAATCTTTCAAATATCTATCGCTAATTTTGATTTGCTGAAAATAACGGAACTTCAGTATTTTCCTTTTATGTCGTTATCTTTCCACAATAAGTATTATACTACTGGGAATTTTGACAAAACAATTCGATTTTCTGCGCATTCTTTTTTTATCTAATGAAATAAAAAGAACCGTTTTGTTTTTGTGCTCTTACCAATGTTTTGGTGAATCGTTGCAAACAAAGATTTTTTCCTTTGAATATTTCTTTATTAGATATTTCTTTTATGTGCGAAAAACAATTAATGAATTTACAAATCTTTTGATATTATGAATGGCAGAACTCGAAGCATGGAATATATGTTTTATTTTGTATCGCTGAAAGAGAAAGAATTTGACAATTCAATAATCAATTCGATGTAGTTATGCGAGCAAGAACTAAACCTAATTCTTATTTATTTTTGAAAACTGTACAGAATTATTTGATTAAAATTGAACCAATTATAATGAGTTGCGCAAAAGTCGGCACGTAATACAACAATTAAATTTGAAAACATACAGCATTGTAAATTTTATCAGAAACATTTTGAGAAAAGAGCTACATCTAAAATTTTTTTATCTATTGACCAACTGTGTTCGATGATTTGTTAACTGAGCACTGAGATTATACGACTTAATTGTAAGTTTTACATAATTTAACAAATTAAGGCTTACAGAGTGGCGTACAATCTGTAAATCTGCATCATGCGACATGTCACACATATCGCATGCATCACGTCATGCTGTATGCATGATAATAAAACCGTCATCTTTTATATCGTTTGTATTATTATTATTATATATTTATTATTAACAGTATATTACACAGAAAAAGAGTCATATTATTGAAGAAAAACATTTTCACATTTTCATTCAGTCACACCAGTTTAGAAGGGAGGGGAAAAAAACCCGAATTTTTGGTTACATTAGCTTTATTTTCATACAATATTTTACATAGAATTACTAAATTTTTGAGCATAATTTTAAATAAATTTTATATTCTTAACTATTATTTTTCATTATTTTAGTAACTGGATTTATACTCACACGCTTTGCGACGATATATTAAATGTATTTTCTTGTGAGTTTGCTATTGCTGTTAAATATTTAAGAATACATTTTCAAAATAAAGAAATGACTGAGGAACCAAACATTAAAAAAAAATATGAAGGGTAAAGGAAGCATCTTTAAAGCATTATTTCAGCTTAATGGCTTGCTTAAGAAAACTACTTTTTTTATAATTGGGAAAGAATTATACAAAAGTGACAAATTTTAATAAATAATGAATGACGTTAAAAAAAAGTTCATTGCTAAAGCCTTCTTAATCCGAAAATACCATTTTTGGAATTATTTTTGTGTCCAAACGAGAGGAAAAAACCCCGTGAACTTTAGCATATAAGCATTTTAGTATCAAACTTTGGACTGAATGCATTAACTATTTGTCTATCGTTGTGTCTAGTTATAGGTTTTTGTGAAAATGAAAAATTAAATAAAGAAACCGTATCTATCTGGATGAATGAAGATTTTATTATCAACGTTATGCATTATAAGAATATCGAATTTTGGCAGAAATTCGTCCACGGAAAGTCTACCTATTAGTCCAAGTAGAGATTAACTTGATATTTCAGAGATGCAACTTCACAGGTAACTGATAATTAGTATTTTGTTTGATTACCTGAAATTCAGAGGTTTTTCAAAAATGGAACAAAATTTATTAAAAACTTGAGTATCTGTTAGTAAATCTGTGGATTTGAGAATGCTTGCAAAAAATTAGGTAGATAAATGAAATTTGGTATACGTTCTTCACAAAAAACCATAAGTATAAATTTTAAGATTAAATTAGTTAAAGAAAAAAGTACAAAATGAATGTTTGATTCATTTTTTACAATATGACGCTGAATGCAAAAATCATCCTACACTCTTTGAATTTATATAAAAGAAAGCAGAGAAGAACTCATTTTTCGTAGCTGAGACAGCAATAAAAAATAATTAAAGGAGGATCCGAGCGTCTGGCTCAGAATATCATGCCACTAGCGCAAAATTAAATTTCTAGGAGACTGTAGGCATGATAAAATTTTACCCTTCAAATTTTAAAATTCAAATAATTTTTTAATGATTTTAATTAAAATAACATTTATAAGTAATTTTTAGAATTAAATGTTTACAAACTGAAATAGTAAAACGCTAATTTCAATCACTTTCTAAAAAATGGATTTCAGAATGTTGTGCATGAAATAAAATCCCAACCAAAATATGTAAGTAATTTTAAATGAAATTGTAAAAAGGAATGATAGAATTTTTTTTTAACACATTCAAAATATTATTTAACAATAATATGAGACATTTTTTTTTTAAATTTTGAAGAGCTACTAAAATAATTTAAAACCAGTCAATGCTAATTAATTAGGAATGTTATTAGAATAGTGTTTCAAAATTCAACTATATTTTATTTTAATATGAATAAATTCAATTGCACGATATTCATAAACAAAAATAGAAAACTAAAACTTTCAAAATATACAATTATATAACTTTCACAATAGTGCAAGAAAAGAGGGGGACGAGCCATCAAATATTGAGACTGTGGGGACGTTAGACAACTGCTTACTATGTCTGTTTAATGATTTTGTCTTGCATGGTATAATAATTTATCCTAATCCATTTTAATTTTTAAATTTACCCGTAAGTATATTACAACGAGTACGCGCATTAAAAAATACATTAAATATCATTGCCGATGAGTACAAATCCAGTATCTAAAACAATAAAAAGTATTGTTGAAAAATACATTTAAGAATATTTTTAAATTTTATTAAAATATCAGAGAAAAATTTGTACGGAAATAAAGTTAGTATTACCAAAAAGCTTGTTTTTTAACTGATGTAAAAATACATTTTGTGCAATAATATAATACTTAACATCTTAATACCTTACTACACTTTTTCTAGAGCTCATGAGGTCGTTGTTCAGTATGGTATAAATGTAGGCGTACTTTATTAACCATTGCAATCAATTGCAAAGAGATATACAAATGAAGAAAATAAGGCTTTGCATAAAATACAGTAATAAAAAAAAGCTGAAATGCACAATATCAAGAATACAAGTATACTGAGTGAATGATCATAGCAATATAAAACGTGGATGAAAAAAGTAAATATTGCATAATCACTTTCATAAAGTAAAACATGAATGAACATACTGCGTTATATATCTGATTCAAAGGTAAGGGGAAAGCAACTAAATAAAAACATTGCTCTCTTTATATAATCAAAATAATTGTTTATTTATGAATTAAATAATGTTTATGATTTCTTACTTCTTTTGATGATGGATTGCTAGTGACTCTTTCAAGATAAAAAGGAAAAAAAACCATTCGAATTTTTATGAAAATTTAATTAAATAAAACTAAATAAAATTTTGGCAAACTCCTTCTCAGTGACCATCTGCTACGCAAATATTAAATGTCAAATTTGATAGCTCTTGTTCTAACAGTAGATATTCTTGAACATTTTTTCACTGTTCGTGTCGCCATTTACATCTTTTTAAAACATTATCACATTAACAAGATCAAATTTGAAATTCTAAACTCTAAATACTTCTCTTCGACGTAAGAAAAGCGAAAAGAAGTTTCATTTCACAAATTTCATGAAGGTCATATTCTTTCTTTTATCAAAAAAGTACTCAGATACTTGTTGAGGAGAAAAATTCATATTTTGATGTTTGATAAAGTTGTCGAAACACTATAAATAAGACAAGGCACGTAAAAGCTGAGAAATTCTCTGAACTTTTAAGCTAACGAGCACTGGATTAGAAAATATGAATTATAAAGCTTTCTTTCTACTGCTAAGAGGACTACATCATATGTGTCTTTCTTCAAACAGATCTGGAATCTTGGTCTTGGAGAGAAAAAAGATAATTCTTTTAGCGAAAGCCTTTAATGGTAGCTTTTAAGTAATTAGAAACCTTAACTATAAGCCTGTGCACCGGACATCTGGTAATCTTCTGTAATTTTTTTTTGTGTTGAATTATTTCTGCGATACATCAAGGGAAAGGGAAAAAAATATGCTGCCGGAATGCGTTTTAATTAAATTGTTTCAAAAATGTCGTTTGAAATATGGCTGAAAATGAAGCTGGATTTTACTGTACATATTAAATTTCAGTTTATGTAAATATCAAACGAAAAATAAAAATGTTTGAATTAAAAAAAAAATTCCTATAAAATACAAGCATAAGCAACAACAACATTGCAATTATTATTTTTTTTTAGTTTTTTTTTTTTTTAACGTTTCGAAACATTTTGCATACACTATAATTTTCAAAAACGTATGGCTTACATTCAAGCAGTTGGTCAACGGATACGACAAAACTTTGAGTTTATTAATCAAAAATTTAAAAGGCACTTTCAAAAGTTTTTATTATTGACAATACTGCATACGTATGTAAATAATCTTAAATTTAAAGAAGACATATGAGTGCAGTAATGAAAATAGATAACATAGAATTATACATCCAGCAGATGAACTCGAGGTTTTCAATGGTTTTTATGTTAAGGAACCTGAGTTTAGAGCCCTTAGAGCACCTTGAATACGAAGATGGGAAGTCTGCTTATAAGAAAATGGGTACTCAATGTATAAAGTTATGTGTTAAAAAGAAGGTGATTGTGTGAGAGCTCTTTTTGTAGATGATAGATCTTAATTTTATAGCGAAAACAACGTAGCATGAGCGTTGTAATGGGGTCTAGTTTCCCGAGATCTTTAGATAGTAAATCGTTTATTAAATTTGTCTAAACCAATTATTGATGTATAATGAAAAATTACGCATAAGCTGAAAGAGACTTATTTTCGTAAAGAACTTCTCATTGAATCGATGATTTTTGTTCTTCAATTATATGATTTGATGAATGCAATTCGGGAACTATTTCAAGTTTACAAAATTTCTTAAAATTAAATTTCATATTATTTTTAATCGGATAATTTCATTTATAATTTAATATAACTCGAAATGTTCCTGAGCTTTTGATATGATTTTCTAAGCTTTTGATTTGAAATACATGCACCTAACATTTGCAATACAAAATTAAAAATGTTCTAGTTCATTCTTTGTGCGGAATGTTATCGCTCATTTCAACATACAATTCCTTATTCAATTCGACGTCTTCTAATTATTTTCGTTACTAATGTTAATGAATTTATTTTTATGATTAGTGATTTAGGTTCTCTTTAATGAAATCCTAATGTTATATATGAACTTTTAATATTTTCCGGTGTTTCTCAACCATATCTATCTGATATTAAGTAATTTCTCATTTGATAAATATTTCGAAATTCAAACTAAATTATAAAGAAAATTTTTTTAAAAACTGGATTTTAAATATAGAAACACTGTATGAATATAACTTATATAAGTTAACCCTTTAAAGAGCCATTTTTTTTCTAGTTATATTATGTAAAAATATTTTTAGACTTGAAATTAGAATAAGAAAAGGGATTCATTTAATTTATTAGATAAATTTGATTAATTAATTAATTTGGTTAATGAATAATTAATTAACAAATCAAGACGCATCATTTTGTGTGAGATAAAGAAACAAGCATCTAAGTTTCTGTCTTACTAAAAAAAGTTTGTCAGAATTTATGCCAACCTACATAATCTCATACAAAGATTAATAAATTTGGTGGGAAGCATACTTCCCACGGCCCTAGAAAGGGTTAAATCAGTTAATTTTATATACAATGGTTGCCAAGAATATATCCTTTTAAGTGTGAAAACACTCCTTTAACTTATACATCTCTTTCATATTTTCATAAATTATCTAGTATTTAAACAAATATGGAATTCAATTTTGCAACGTGCTTAAACTGACAGTCATAATTGTCATTAAATTATTATTTAAATGACCAAATATTATTTGAATATTTCTGAACCTTAATGGTAATCTAACTTAGGTAATATATTGTTTAATAACATATATTTTCATTGGTTAATGGTTACCTTAATTATATCAGGATTAGAAATTATATATGATGCAGCCCAGCAATCCAATCTTGATAATGATATTAATAAGTGCAGTCAAACGAATGTTTAATAGAGTTTAGTCTGGGGAGAAAGTCTTCCGACCGTTAACTACCATGGCGTGTCTTTAACCCATTCTTAACATCTGCAGAATAAATATTGGACAGTGGTGACTTGTTTCTCAGTACGAGACGAGAGGAGACTTAAGGTCACTTCTGGGAAAAGCTGGGATGTCAAGGCGTGAAATTAGGCGATGTGTATGGTGGAAGGCGCATTTTCTAGTCCATGTTTTCTCAACAAAATTTTCCGAAATTTCTTCCTAGAAACAGTATGCTCCGGCGAACACTGCTTCCAGGAGCATTTATTCTCTTTACTTTGTTGAGGAGGATGCTTTAATATGCATGAATTGTGAAATCTGTAGATTCCGGGACGCATAAAATTGTGCGAAGCGTTGTGCGTTGCTCAGTTTCGGATTAAGAGGATTAAATAATCAAGCATGATTGAGCTTTGAGACTTTATGGGAAACTCAGCGGTGATAAAACAGCGAGCGTTCATTGCTAGAAGCATTATTTTGCAAACGATGAAAAACAGGGAAGATATATAGAATGCAATGTTTAAGAGCACTGACAGGATGCTATCGATGGTTGGCTGGTGTGTTTATAAATTAGAGTTTATTTATTTACAACAGTGTGTACTATCGTCATTGAACAAAGATTTTAAACTGATTATAGGGAATTCTTATTAATAGATATTGTAGAAACTGAAAAGTCATTAAGAAGAGGAATTTATGGTTGTTGTTAACCGGTATGAATATAAAATTTTCATTGCCATTAATGCAGAAAGCGAAACACTTGAAACTTGGTGGTGTTCTACGAAATTTGAAAGACAATGATTAGGTATTAGAATTTTTTCAATAATTGAATTTATTTTTAAATATGTCTGTTATGAAACATTTAAAATGGAAGACAGATGAATAATTTTAAATTTTCTTTATTAAAATTTATACTTAAGCAGTAAATAAGTAAGTAGTTGAGTATGTTAACTTTCTTACACTCTTGAAATATCATAACTAACATATACCTGATGATTATAAAAAAATTATTCCGATATGTGAGACCCTGACTATCATATCGCTCACAGGGACGGAATAAAATTTCGGTTCAAGGTATTTTGAGGGTATGCGCTCAAAAATCACATAAAAAATAACAGTTGAACTCGAACAACTGCAGTGACAAAATTTCAAAATTTTGAAATGACAACACCAACATTTTTATTAAAATGTGTTCTCCTAGCAAAAAAAAAAAAAAAAAAAAACCTCAATAAATAGCGTTGTGAGGTATCTACAGCACGAAAATCATCATCATCAGACAAACTAAGAAGAAAAGATTAAACAATTAATAACAGCAATAAAGCACCAGAAAGCACAACATGTTATTGTGTTTCACAAATTTCCTACTTGACCTGCTTCAACTACGATGACACTTTGCATGCGGCCGATGGTACCTAGGACCAAAGCACGTACCATGCCAAAAGAAATCGTCTGGTAGGCACTTTGCCTCTGGTAGTAACACCATAGTTGTTTTCTTCTTAGTCTGTCTAGCCCTGTGGAGTTTTGTGCTACAATTATCGTTCCAAAGGTATTTGTTTTATGGAGAGAACTTTCCAATAAAAAAGTTGGCATGGTCATTTGAAAATTTTGTCACTGTAACCGTAACAATTTCCTGCTTTTCTTTCATATGATTCTTGAAAGCATATCTCGAAATACCTTGAATCAAAAGTTTATTCCATTCTTTCCGTTTAATCCGAACTTTTTTCGGTTCCACTATGATAGTCACGGTCTTATATATCGGGATAGTTTTTTAAAAATATTTATACGATATAATATATACTAGCTATGATGTAAAATGTATAATAACCAAATGACATAGCCATTTGTTGCCAGCGATTTTAAAGTTTGTTTCTTTCCTAACACGTGATAACAGCGTTTCGTGAGTAAGCTGTACAGTCAAGAAACTTGCGCTTCATACAGTTAAGAATTATAAAAATCTGCATCATCTAGGTACAGATGATAAAGAAAAAGGGCTAATAAATACTCGGTGCTCTACGTGTCTAATCCTATATATTTCTCTTAGTTGTATATAATAGAAACTTAAATGTATTGATCCCTCTGGGCGCAATTACAAGTCAGTAGAGCACACTGGAGACTTTCCATTCAGTAATCCTTTCACCTTAGACATGATTACAGGCATATGATACTTAACATAATCACAACTATAAGTCAAAGTAATAAAAAGGTTTCAATCTGACTCCAAGTACTTACTTTTCAACAGCCTGTATACTTTAAAGAAATTTAAATCATTTCTTAAATAATTCTTTACGCCACTGTTATGTAATGACGGATAAAACAGTTACGGTTTACACGATTCAACTAAATTTATAAGACATTCTAATGATAATTAAAGAATTTAGATGTTTTATATTCTAATTACGTTGTTACATATTTTCGAAAAGTTTTATAAAGCAATTTTAAACTATTTCAAAATAAAAACAAACAGTGAACAATATCTTTAAAAATAATTTAAAATGCAAAAAATTAAATGCATAATTTAAAAAAAAAATTTCTTTCAAAATACAAGACGTTTAATATAAAGAAAATGTTTTGAATGAAATGTAATGTTTAAATGTTAAACAGTAATATTTTCATTCTGATTGTATAATTTTGGTAGAATTTCCATCCATTTTTCCCAGATATCTTGCACAGCAGCTAATTTATACAAATTTCTTTTTTCTTGACGAGTGGATTTATTATGAAAACGAATAACTCTCGGTACGGTGCAAAATGTTTCGAGGGACATTGTCGCACGAAATATATGCCAGTTTCTTTATCCCATAAGCTTTTTGTTAATTCTCCAGACTATTTATAAACATCAGCTAACAATAATAATCCAATATATATTTGAAAAGTTTTACTTTCAATATTTCCCCACTTTTTTCCATATACCCTTTCTTCTTCAATATTAGTCATATTTATGATTTCGTTTTCAATTGTAAAATTGAATACTACCTCAAATGCACTTTTTACGTCTTATATTCTTGCCGTTGAATATCATGCGACCCCTGGAGTAGTTTTTATAATATTAGCAGCGGTTGATTGAAAAGAAAGTGGCAGCAGATCCAACTTCCACTTTATTTCACGATTCTTGGACTTAATACTCCCTTTATAGTTCATTTGTTGAATTGCGTTATCAAAATCGTTGTCGGAACTTCCACTCTCAATTTCATCACTTGTGCGATCTTCATACTCCGATACTTCTTCTGCGCTGTCAGAAACTTCCCATTAGTTTAGCTGTATCAGCGTGATTCAAATGTATGTGATTCGCCATTTTTTTCTCTCACATTCGCAGGCACAATTCTTTTACAGTTTATCAAAAAGTGAAATACAGCAGAAAAAAGAAACGTTGCAGTAAGAGCAAAGAGATTGGCTTCCTGCCAATTGTATCAACTTTGGACTTTGTATGCGATCTCTTGTCATGTGACCAAATACATACGTCAACGAAACAGATTTCGAAAACGGATGAATTACTAAAACTATTGTTATTCTTTTCTTTTGAATTATTCCAAAAAAAAAGTGAATATGTATAAGTAAAAATAAATGATTTTTTTTGCATTGAGTCATATTGATACATTAGGTATAAATTGAAAAATATTCCTTCGAAATAAGAATAAACCTAAATCCCTAAAAGAAGTACACATATATATATATTATTTACCGAAGATGTAAAGAAGTTTCATGAAAATTTCCCTGTACTATATATTTTTACGAAGTTATAAATTTTTTTTTCGGGTTATATAGATACTAACTGAACAGCAGGGTTAAACATAATAGTATCTTATTTTTATATAGAAATTTTTGAAAAAAAAAAAAAAAAAAAAAGGTATATGCAGAATTTCATCCGATCTTTGGGACAATAAAATCGGTTTCAAACGGCATTTTAAATTCCAAGATCTTAGTAATCAGTAAATTGAGCTAATTAGATACTTTGTGAATAACAGAATCTCGTAATTTGAATTAAAATCTACTACAAATAAAATAGATTAAATTCTAAAATTATTTTGGGATAGTATTACAGATCTGACAGTTATTGAATGAAAAATCATGAAATGCTATATATAGCATCTATGCTATATGTATGAATTAAGCAGGGTTATATATTATGGGAAGAACGAAATTCAAAAAGACAAAGAATCAAGTATTGGGCTATCTTAAATAAGTCGGAACGTCTGATCTATTTATACTGAGACTACTAAAGCAAAGATTTAACTATTATGGGAATTTATAATATCAGAGGATGTTTAATTTTACTATAATCTAAATATTTAAATTCAAAGAGGACAATGTGTGTATGCATATTCAGGTGCTATACAGATCAGATCATTTGATCAAGATGTACCAAATTTGGTACGAATATATTTGGAAAGTGCGCCTTGTGGCGGTTTTTTAAAATACCTATTTGCATTTTAGTGAATTAAAAATTGAGGGGGAATTTAGAGTTTTCTACGATAATTACTAAAAATGCCATTACATAAAATTGTTTTACACTATTTAAATTAAAAAATGTATTTTTAATTATACCAATTAATGTGCCATTTTTTCATTTTAACAATTTTTTAAAAATATTTTAGTCTAATTTTTAGCAATAGCAAAGAAGGAATTTCTGTAATGAAATTTAATTTTTTGCATGTATGAAATAATCCGAGATATAATTATTTACATAATACTTGTTTATTGCTCCAAAAAATAATTATATATTCACCTAATAGCTGTTTTATGCTAGATTTTCCCTCAAAAATAAATCTTTATCTTCTTATCTTTCTGTTGGCATTCTTAACAATAAAAATTAAAATTATAATAATAAAATAAAACGTCAAAGTGATGTACCGTCTTGAATGGTGCCTGAGAGGAGAGACATTTGAGCGCAAAGGGTTAAAACATTTACAATGTTTCATCAAATAATTTACCGGGTAATTTTCTTCCATTCTTGAAAGCTAAGGAAAAAAGATTCTGTCAATAATAAATACAGTTTACAGGAGAAATCAGAAAAAGACATTACTTCAAAAGATAACGTGCAATTTAAAATAGATTATGAAGACATTTCAGCTTTTAATGGCAGTATGATGTCATGGGGCTTGACTCTATTCGAACATCTCGTTTATATAATAAACAGAAGGATTTGTAAAATAACAATCTATGTTTACCTGTTTGAATTTAAAATACTTTATCAAGGAAATCGTGAACATTAGTTAAATGTATGAGATTTAATTGAAATTAACCAATTGAGGTTTAACTGAAAATTAATAATTTAATTTAATTGAGAATTAATAATTAGATTGAAAAACAGTTGAGATTTAAATGAAAACAACCGATATACCAGGGAAGACAACTGGTTGCCAAAAGCGGCTAGTTAAAAAGGAGAAATTGTCTAAAGTTATTTAAAAAAATAAATTTAGCAAATTTTTTATTAATTCTAATTATTTAATCTGAATAAATTCAGAGGGAGAGAGCTCTGTTATCGACTTTTTGGTATGTCAACGAATGTATAACTATAATGCTCATTTTGTGTTTAGTTTTATCACAGAATAAAGAGAACTGAATGTGCATCTTATATTTCTTTTCTATAACCGATTGGCACCTAAAGTTGATGCCTATTTATAATTTTGTAATTAAGATTACATACAAAATTTCATTTACTTAGCTTGGTACGCTTTTGGTTTATTGCGTTTACAAACGCACAAAAAAGCTGTAGACAGTCAAGCCATTGACGAATTTGATTCTAAGTTTGACATAAATCAATTATATATATATATGGCCATAACGTCCATCTAGGTTGGTGAATATTTCAGCAATCCTGTTTACATACAAAGGAATGGATATACAACAGAAACATTTCCAATTAATTGACTACGGCAACATTCGATACACATTAAAATTTTAGAGATTATAATTAATTTTATTTCTGTCTTTTCGTTTTGAATTATTATGCTCACATCGTAGAAATAATTTTGAAAATAATTTTAGCATGATAATGTTTATAGATTGTCATACTGAGGGTAAATTGGGACGTGTATGACGAAAAAAGTATTCAAGATAATCTGCAGTTCGTATCTAGTTCGTACCTAGTGCTCCCAAATTTTCCATGAAGTTATTCTGAGGTAATGGGTGAGCACAATAAAAAGATTTTTAAGAATTTCTGCTTGATATTGAAAAAAAAAAAAAACTATTAATCGAATTACCGCTTTTTTTCCTTAACTTTGTTGTATATATCAAGACCGAAAAACCATTCTTGCCTCATTTTAATATTTAAAAAATAAGCTTTCTAGTCATAACATTTTATTCATACATAAGTTTTTTTGATCATTTTAGTAACTTGAAAAGGTATTTTTAAATGTATTTTGTAATAATACTTTTCATTATTTTTGTTACTGAATTTATATATAAATTACCCTAATAGTGAATGAAGTTATTATGCTCATGCTATTGCTAATATAAAAAAAGAGAACATTTTAAATAATTTTTAAAAAAATATATTATGTTTTTAAATTGGAGCAAAAAGTCCTAAATTTTTCCTAGCCTGATTGTCCTGAAAATTTGGATTGTGAATTTTTAAAAATTCACTATTCCGAATTTTTATTTGGGATTACAATTTTTAAAAAAAATGTTACAAACCCAAATTTTCTGGAATACGTGCATCGGGTAGTAAAATACTTTTCAGTCTTTTTTAAAAACATGGTTTTAATATATTTTTTAAAAATTTAACTAATTATTTTCTGCTTTTTAGTCTTGTGTTTGTGTGAAATTATCTAACGACTTTGTATGGCGCCATCTATCGTTGATAAAAGATTTTAATCGATTACAACAAATAAGTAAACGATTAATAGATTTGTATCGAATAGACAAACGATTAATCGATTTGTATCGAATAGAAAAACGATTAATCGATTTGTATCGAATCGCCAAACAAATAAACAGAAAAGGAAACGAGTCAGTATTATGTTATCATTTAGTTCTAAGCCATGTTTAAAGTTTCAAGTTCTTAACTCATCGGAAAGTTAGTTTAAAATCGATTAGAAGATTTTCATCGAATAGACTAACAGACAGATCAGAAAGCAAGTTAATAAAAAAACGTGTTAAAAAGAATGAAATAAAATAATGATAGATGAATAAAGTGTAATACATTATCATATTACGAGGCTTTGGACTAGAAGTTCGAACCTTCTTTAAATTTTCCTGAATGACGATTTATCAAAGCCTTTAGCTCGACTCTTAAATTTGACCATTATTAACTTCCTGCTTTGTACACTTCGTAAAGCAAAACGGGAGAAATTTAATTCTGCTCGAGTCAAACAACCGAAAATCAGGATTGTCCCGCCTAATCCCGAATGTCAGGCAACTTTAACATAATTCCTCCATTTAATGCTGCCGTTGGAGATTTGAAAGTATTATGACACATGGACAAATTTACACTGAGTGAAATAAATTAGCTGTCCTAGTTTATGTTTTAGCGCTAAAATTATGCTTGTTAAATGCTTCTTGTGTGCTTATATTTGAATAAATTAATAAAAATAAAAGAATTTTGGCGAGAAATTACTCAAAAACTATGTTTGTTGCCATGACAGAAACATCAAAAGCAATTGCTCTCCTCTGTTCAAGAGGTATTTAGATCCTTAAATGCTAACGAATGCAAATAAGTTAATTTAATCTTCTTGATGTACTAGAGAAAAATAATGCATTCATTTTTGTAGTCTGAAGTAATTTTCTGGAAAAAAAGTCCTAATTGCAAAAGTCTTCATGAATTATTAAAATGATTTATTTTTTAATAGTTAACTTGTTTTCGGTTAAAGTAAAAAAAACACTGAAAGTGCGACTTAAGTTTCAATTTAGATACGTGATATTTTGTAACTGTTATAAAAATTTCTAGATTTTATATTGAACTTTATTCAATAAATTAAAGAAATATATCAAACTTTCTCACTCCATAAAATAAATGGTCCTACTTTTCAATTAAGATGTTTAATGAATCGATTGAATAATGTAATAATATTAAAATAATGACACTAAAACATTACCATCAATTCTTTTTCATTATTTAGACTGCTAACATTAGGATTCTCAATTCATTTATTGGAAGAGTGAAATAAATTTTCAATGCGTCAAAGTTTTTATCTCTCATTTTTCACTTCAATATGAAATGATTCCTTTTTTTCCTCTGTAAATTTTTTTTGATTAATTTATTTGCCAAATATATATATAATCACAATAAATCTGTAATCAATTAGTTAATAAACGTGCATAAAATCGATTCTCTTTTTGACGATAGGCAGTGATTTAACCTGTCGATACTGCTTCGTTTAGTCCTGGCGGGGAGGTTGTCTATACTCTAGTTAAAGAATTAGTTCATGATCATGGTGATAATTTTTTTATTTTCAGTTATTAGAATAACTAGAGCTGATTTTAAATGAATATTTGAAATATTGGGAATGCTTTATTTAGAGAATATAACAAATATATACAAATTGAACTATCGATAACTCAAAGCACAACACATTATTTATACTAGAGAATTTTATTTTGAGAAGATGCAACATTAAAATTATAATGTTTTGTGAAAACAACTGCATTTCAAAATATGAAACTGCATCCGGTTTCTATTCTCCAGTTTGTATAATAAATAAATCCTCTTACACTATCATTTCTTCTAAATTCGAACTTATTTAAGTTCTCACTTAATTTTAAATTCAAGATGAACTGTTAGGTTTTACATCTAAGTTTCAAAAATGAGAAATCTTGAATGTCAAATAGGGTTCCTTAGTTCTTTTTACGGATGTAGCAATCCAGGATTTATAAAATCCAAATATCTTATTTGTTTCCATAAGAAAAATAATGAAGCAACTTGATTTAAATAACAGTAAATTTGTTCTTCACATTCACGTCAGACATCCATTTTGATGTTTTACCTTCATGATAGCTCCAGGGTTGGCAATTACTTTTCTATTAATGGAATAGTAATTGCCAACCCTGGAGCTCATTATTGTCGGGGAGATATTATGTTTTTTATATTACACGCTTTTCTGCCGTAGAAAGGATATGCACGGAACAAGATATAGAACAAGAGAGGTTCAGCATCGCAACAAAGGCAAGAAATAAAAAAAACAAAAATTATGTTTTTTAAAGCCTTTTTTTTAACACAAATTAATATTTATTATTCTATTTATAACTAAAATTTAACAGTAAATAAAATAATAAATATTAATCATATCCTAATTACAATTGCTTAATGTCTTGACAACATTTTTTTAAGCTTATATACTATTAAGTTCTTTAAGTTTATAGTCCACACTTTAGAAACATTTGTAGAATATCATGCCTTTCTCTCTCGCTATTATTTTGAGCGAACTGCAAATTTTAAATGTGCTCCTCCTCTGGTACTGGTTCCATAACAGAAGAGGCATTTTTACCTCTTCTGTTTTACATTTCTTGAATAACAGAAGAGGCATTTTTATCTCTTCTGTTTTACATTTCTTGAATAACAGACGAGGCATTTTTAGAGACAAAAATGAAAGCATGGTCTTCTGTCGCTTGAGCATAAAAAAACGCCTCGCTAATATCAGGTGATAACCGTAAACAGCTATTACTACCAGTTTTGAAGGCATGCGAAAGAAACTTAATGATCAGACCGTCGCGACAGTATTGGCGTGAGCTAAGGTTGAGTCTTCAGGCACACGGTACAAACCAGCCCGTAGAAAGCACTTCCTATCATGATAAGGATAGTTGACCTCATACCATTTTTGTACCCACCAGGAAGGCGAGAACCAACCACTCTACAGAAAGCTCTCGTCCTCATGTCGGAGGTGCCACTCTCCCAGTGAGATATATTAGATGTCAGATTAAAGTCTGTATAAAAAGTTAAATCTATTAATAAAATCTACAAAAAATTATTTCATTTCGCTCATTTTAAGATTTGGAAAGTGTGTAATGAATAGTAATATTTAATGTGCGTCACAATTTTTATCAGTTAAACAGATTCTGACAGTTTCAAAACTAATTGAAGTTACTTATTATATAATTATTGTAATTTATATTACCTTATTCTGGCATTCCCACCACTGAGTCCATTTTTTAGATTTTTTTTATGACTTTTGTTTACTTTCTTCGTTGGTTAAATTTTATTTCGCCATTGTTTAACTCAGAAAATTATATGATAATAATAAAAATACACTTTTAAACTTTAGGGTGAATTGATTTTATTTAAAGTCACGGGAAATTCATAATTTTAATCGCAACTATTACCTCCAATTTTACAGATAGCTCCATGAAACTTTTTCCTTTATTTTTATTATAGTATATCTTTTTATCTATTATCTGGATTAGTTTTCGAATTCTTTCGACTGGGAGAGCTGTAACTTACCTTCGTGCAAATGGATACATAATCAAACACAATAGGCTATTATAGAACACGTAAGAACCTAATCAAAATTATTTATCTCACGAAATCTTCTTATGGAATACATGATTTTATGTTTTTACTTTTTCATATACAAAGAGAAACTTCTTTTTAGAATACAAATATATATAGAATCATGCCTGTTTATCTTTCTGTGATCACGCTGATTTAAACGTTTTGAGCTTCATGGCTGAAATTTGGTATATGATCTCATATCAAATTTGTAAATTTGTATTAAATTTTGAACAAAATCCATTCAAAGGAAGTCTATCTGTCTGGATGTCCGAATATAAGTTAACACGGTAGCTGCAAAACAAAGATAGCTAGATAAATAGAATTTGGTGCACAGATTTAATATCTAAATTGAAAATCCGTATCAAATTTGGAACCAAATCCGTCAAGGGTTGGCCACTGTAGGTCCGTACTTTAGCAAGACGCATATAACTCAATAACGTAATCATATAATGCAATATAATAAACGCAATAATTCAAAAACGAATCATATAATGCAATATGATAAACGCAATAATTCAAAAACGAATCATATAATGCAATATGATAAACGCAATAATTCAAAAACGTAATCATATAATGCAATATGATAAACGCAATAATTCAAAAACGAATCATATAATGCAATATGATAAACGCAATAATTCAAAAACGTAATCATATAATGCAATATGATAAACGCAATAATTCAAAAACGTAATCATATAATGCAATATGATAAACGCAATAATTCAAAAACGAATCATATAATGCAATATAATAAATGCAATAATTCAAAAACGTAATCATATAATGCAATATAATAAATGTAATAATTAATGCAAAAACGTAATAACTCAAGTAAACATAATCTTATCTTTAGTTTTAGTATTTAAAATGTAGGACGCCATTAAATTTTGAACCATATCTCCCAAAGGGACGGACTGTACTTTCTCATGCATGTAAATTATAACTCTAAAACGCAATGATTCAGATAGACAGAATTTGATTATTAATTTTGTGACTGTACGTGAGTGTCAGATTGCGATTCAAATCATTCAGAAAAAAGACACCCAACATAATATTCGGTTTATGGGTACTTGCGTATTAACCACATTTCAGCAATTAATCGTATAAAATCGCTAGCTAATAGTTCTTTTTTTCATATTGTTCGCCAATAGCATGCAGTTAATAAAACATATTCTTTTCCATACTCTGAAGTATACAAATTATATCAACGACACTCTGAAAATAAAAATCTGGTCATTCAAGATGATTACGACCTTGCCAAAGTTTCACAATTTTGCGCAGCGGCAGGACAAAAGAAGACAGAGCACGTGGGAAACTTTTGACCCACTGGTCTTAGAAGTAAATTCTTTATTGATTCCTTTTCAATTTGGTTTATTTTTAGGAACAGATAATTACTGATTCTGTTCAGGAAACTTAGATTTAAATGTAAATGCTGAATCAATGTAATATGTTTTGAGATATAATTTTTTGCCATAGAATTTATTTCACTAAAAATAAAATAAAAAAATATTTCGAAATTTTGAAGGTATTTAGAAATGAGAAATATTCCATTTATTCAAGAAGTCTGTAATTATTAATAAATAACTCATCTAAAGGTAAAAATATTTTTCCAAGAGAATGTGAAATTATTTTTGATGCATCCGCACTTTTTAAGAAACAAATCAAAAAGTGTATGTAAATATAAAATTTATTGAACTTGGTTGGTATTTATAAATTTTTTAGAGAAAAGCCTCCTTCTCTAGATGTTAAGATCTCGCAAGAAATAATTCTAAATATTCAGGCTCTTTCAATTCTCCCTCTGAAATTTTATCAACAAACATGCGAGCCCACGAGACGGAAAAAGGATCGCCAAATCCCCGGAAAAGCGTCGCCAAATATTTTAACTACAACAGCACGCTCCTTCTCCGTACCATTTACCGTTAGAGAACACCAAGAGCATTCCGAAAGTGCCGGAGCAGCCAGTGGTCGTGGCACGTGAGCACCCTGCTAGTCACGTGCTTTTCCAACTCCCACTGACTCTCAGACGAGTATTGGAAAATTCGGAGAGAAAACTCTTGCCACATCGAGTCCGGTGATCAGTGCGAGGAGAGCGATTAAGAGAATCGGGGACCGCTTTTTTCGACGTCGAAAAACACCTGTTATTTTTTGGGTGATCGGAACTGGTTATTTTTTTTGGTAACAGAGACACGAAAAAAAATGGAAGTTTGTTCTCGGAGAGGCAGATTGGTGCTTCTGACTGGTGTTATCTTGTGGAGTATCGGCTGTGTTCAGGCGGCATTTATGAATTATGACCGAAGTAAGTGCGGCAATGTTCTTTTTCTGTTAATAGACCACCAATGTCGAAAAAGTATGGGATACATAGAGGAATTTGGCTAATTGGAAGCTCATGAGATTACTGTAAAAACTTTGATTTATTCGAAGAAAAATTGGGATTTGGAATTACTGCAACGAGAGAAAACGACTATTAAATAACTAAAAATAACAGAAAATATTTACTATTAATATTTAACAGATTCAGAATAGAGTAATATTAATGATTAAATGGATAAATATTAAAGTTAAAATATTTATAATTATTTTATTTATTAAAATATTTTAATAAAAAATTGTGCTGAAAAATTCATATAAAATGAAATAAGACAATTGTATATTATGCAAACATTTATATACCGCTCTAAATTTATATATACCACATTAAGTACAACAATTATATAATAAAACTTAATAAACAAATTATACACTAAAACTTAAAATAAAGTTTATAATTGATATTTAAAGTATTCAATTTTTCTTTAAAAAGTAAGAAAAAAATTAAATGCTTTTTTTTTTATTGAATATATGTTGCGGAAGTATGTCTTAGAGTACATTATGAGTTTTTTTTGAAAATTATTTTATATAAACTATATTTTAATTAAAATTATATAAACTATAGTATATTTATCTGTAGTTGTACGATCGAGGCGAAAATAAATCAGAAGTGAAACCAAAGTTTTACAAGTTTTTTTTCACTTTAATCAATCTAAATAAAATCGAAATAGACAGGATATATTTAGCAATATGCAAGTAGGATATTTAAAGTGCCAGAGAAACAGAAATTTTGATTTACAGATAAATTGTTGCAGCGTCCGAATTAGCCAAATTCCAAGGTATTAATATTAAAAAAAAAAATGGAGATTTTAACATTCTCATATGTCAGTGAAATTACGAGTGTTACAAAAAAATTTTTTTTTTGAAGAATTGCTTATAAATTTATTTTTGGGGTAAAGTGCCTGTATAATTTAGTCCCTTGTTATTCCGTTTTCAAAAGCAAATATTAAATTTGGTTATTATTAGTTGGTATTTTGAAATTACAAAGAAAAAAAATCGTGAATCATTTCTTACTGACGCAAGGTAAATATTTTATGTTGATTAGCATTTTTCAATTTTATTTGTATGAAATCTTTTGAAAAAATTTTAAAATCATCATTTCCTTAATGAAATTATAAGAATATTATCTTTTCTTTTAAATTAAATAATTTGAGAATTCTTGTTTTTTATTCTCAAACTACAAAAGAAATTTTATTTGTCAAATTTAATTCAATGAATGATTCAAGAAATGGAAATATTACAAGGAAATAATTTTTTATTAAATGGATTTTTTCTCAATAATTTCTTATAAAACTGAATTTTATATTTCTTTTGTATGAACTTGCCTCAATGCTGAAGATTAAATAGGAATCTTTTGTTAAAAACCTGCAAAAGAAAGATTATTATGCTATTGCCAGATTAAAGTATACATTGGTTATAAGAATTACAAAAAATATAATCAGGTACCAAAGCCAACCTTCAGTTTAAAATTGAAATAGAAATAGAAAGCTTAATTTATCAATATTAAATTGGATTAATTTGTTTAGTATTAAGGATATCTTAAAAAAATTTATTTCTAGAAAATTTATTTTCTTTGATGCTTATTGAAATAAATATTAAAATGTGGAAAAATTAATTTATTCAAATATATAAGTAATTAGATTAAAAAATAATATCAAATATTTATTGGTACCATAAGCAAGTAAGTGTGACTGTGGAAAATAATGTAAAATAATTTCATCTATTCTATCTATAAAATATAATAAATTAAAAAGACGTAATATGTTTAGTTTCACAGGGCAAAATTTGTAAATAAATTGATGGAAACGGGTTGATTTTGAATTTATTAGTCACAGAAAGTTTATGTAATAATTTACATATAAAATATTGAATTTCTCAAATTATTTTATAGAAATGA
This sequence comes from Argiope bruennichi, assembly GCF_947563725.1. Classification (NCBI taxonomy): domain Eukaryota; kingdom Metazoa; phylum Arthropoda; class Arachnida; order Araneae; family Araneidae; genus Argiope; species Argiope bruennichi. The sequence continues at coordinate 69,695,413 of NC_079151.1, forward strand.
ATTATTTGAAAAAGGATACTATTTATCACCAATTCCATTATTTACATATTGTCTAATTTTTAGCACTATTAAATAAATGTTATACTTTATCAGCTAATATTTTATGTATTTCTCTTGGTTGATTACATACATGATATAAAAATTCTGTGTTCTTTTTCCTTTCAAGTATATTTTTTTAGTTCTGACAGGGATGATAAATTATGTTTAGCTTAAATTTTTTTTACTCTTTCTCTTACACGTTTTTTTACTTGCATTAAATGTAATTACTTTCACTTGGCATTTCAGAATGTTTGAAATGCTGAATTTATAAAAAGTTTTCATTTAAAATTAAGTTGATTAAATCGAAGGACACGAATGCCAATACATGATAGACAGCAATCAGTTGATGGCAAAACTTCGCACGGTTGCAAGCACGGGGAAAAGTGAGAAATGAATGTCTTGCTTTATTTCTAAACTTTGATGGGATCCATTTTCTTCGAAATTTATATTTATTTTCCACATTTTAAGAAACAAGGAAAACATTTTTGCCATGATTTATGTGAAGATGTGTGTTTCAAATGAAATAGTGAGAAATTGTGAGAATTGCGGAAATGGTAGAAATAATTTAGACAAAATTATGAGGAAAAAACTTTAAAAGTTGAAAATAAATTTTTGAACAAAAATTTTTTTGAAAAGATTTCAGAATTGCTCTTCAGTTATTTTCAGTAAATGCATAGCAATTTTATAGAAAATAATTACTGCAAAATAATCATAAATAGGCTGTTAAGCTGTGGATTGAAATGAGATTAATTTGTATGATAACAACTCATAATTGCTGCTAACTCCAGTAACGAGCGTGGAGTATATAATTATCTTATTTCTTGTTGGTTGGATTGTAATTTCATCACTGTGTCAACGTTTAAGATTTAATAAGATCTTCGCTAGAGAAAAAAAATTTCGAAAGCACTTGATAAGTTTTGCTTTAAAATTGTGATTTTTGAGGCTCTGATTCTTATATATGCATTTTAAGTTAATTAGTCGAATCTATGACGCCAACATTTTAATTCATATTTCTTCTCGATTATAAACTGATTCCCTGAATGAAACTTCTGAACTCAATCAGAGAAAAAGCTAATAATTTAGTTAACGATAAATATTTCGAGAAAAGCATCCTTTTTGCAATCTTTTCTATATTTTTACAATTCATTAGCTTTAAAATATTTGATCCTAATGTATCGTATAACTTTTAAAGAGCTATTCTTGCACACACACACACACACACACACACACACACACACACACACACACAAATTCGTATCTCGGGTACAGCTCTAGTGATTCGGATAAAATTTTATATTTAGACGAAGTTTTGCTTTTTTAGTTTTATCTATCTAAGTGTCTTATATGAAAAAACGTGATTTAACGCGCGCGCGCACACACACACACACACGTTATAACCAATAAAAATTTTTTCGATAACATATTCTTTTATTTTTCTTTTACATTTCTTTTTTCTACAAACTAAGCTGTTATTTTTTTCTTTAGCTTTTCAATAAATATTGCAAATATTTACTTTGAAGTTTTTTTATTAAATATTGTTTCCTGAAATCGTGAAATCTCTAAGATTACTTGTTATTATATGCAAAAACTTAAATGTGTTTATTTTTTATTATAATTTTACATGCGAAAAAAAAACTCTTTCCCGATAAAAATGCTACTTTTTACGAATATGTGTTCCTGAAGGTGGATCCTATTTTGTTCGCATTTAATGTTAGTGAATAGAATGTTGCATTCGAAACCGGTATTTTCAGGTTTTAAGTAACGGGTTTTTAACTTTTAAGAAACCGCAATTTATTTAAAGTCATTTCAGAACTTTCTAACTAAGAATGACTTCAGTTCCTATGGCAACGAATTCATTCTAAGGTTTTAATAAAGTATGGATCTTGTAGGCGATGGTTTATATGGAGGGTGTCAGAGTAAATTAAAAATTTAAGAAGCCAAATTTTTTTTCACGCGATTAGCATTTTTTGAAAGATTACAATTTTTTTTAAAATGCTGTTTTCTGAAAATAATTTGTTCCTAAAAAATGCAAGCACGAAAAATTGCCTAATTTTTTCCTTCGTTATATTTTAAAGAAATTTTAGCAGGGCTGACAAAAAGTAATTGAAAGTTCTCCAATAGGATAAATCATTCAGTTTTAAGTGTTTTTGCATTGTTTTCATTAATGAGAGATTTAGTTCATCGAGGCAAAATTATTTGTATATGTAACAAAGAAATTTATCTCACGCAAATCACGCTTGGTTGAAATTGTAAAGTTGTTATTCAATATTTTGGTATTTAAAAACTACTGTTGAATTTTTGGGCATTTAAAATATTTTGAATATAAGAAAAGTACATCAAACAAAAAAAATCATTCTTTAAATATATATGAAATATAATGAAGTATATAATTTATCCAAAATGTAAATTGCGACATTCTGTATAAAGTATAAAATAAAACTGTTGAAAGAAACAGATTTTTAAGTAAGAATCATAAAAGCGTGCCACATAATTTAGTTCAAATACTGAATTAGAAAAATTCTAAACTCCGTGTAAAAAGATGCATTGCTTCGTTAGGAAATATAAAATTGAACGTAATTCTCGAATCTGTAAAATTATTTATATACCTATAAATATCTCCAATTCGTGGAAATTTAAAAAAATCCACGCATGCATTTATGCAATAAAACATTCAGGACAAAGATTTAGTAAAATATTATAAACAAGTTCAAATTGTGCTTTGACATAAAAAAATACATAACATGGCATTCGTCAAAGGATTCTAAAACCTTCCGCGCTTTTGCGCATGCATTAGGATGGGTTTAATTCTTTAAAATAGGGGTGAGGGGAAAAATGAAAAGAGGACATGTTTAAATGTAATAATAAAGTAAATTCGGATTACTTTCAGAATAAATTAAAATAAAATAATAAGGTGAGAAACTACACGATACTCACATACAAGTGAAAAAAAATGAACGAAAAAGTATCTAATAGAGCGGAAATCCAGGTCAAAGAATGACGAAGAATTCTGGAAATGTGCTCATCCTTCAGCGTCTCACCCCTTAGTGAGGTAGAATCGTCGAAAAGTGATCGTCTAAGGATACTGAAGTGATCAGTATTTTATTACTTTTAGTTGTAGTGTTGGCCATATCAAATAGACAAATGATATCGTATTACATAATGAACTGAGGGGGCGGAAAGTTCAAACACCTGTTTTCTGCATTTAAATATAGGACTGTTAATCAGACAGAAAAAAATCAAACCAAAGTTATAAATATTTGAAAATCTATAAAAGACGTTGTGGATTTTTAATATAATTTATTGAAATCAGGAGTAAATTTAATAAAAGTGTCATTTGTTGCCCTTTTTAACCTCCTGTGAGATGCCCAATTGATTCGAAAGAGAAATGGGTACTGCGCATTTGATGAGTAGCATGCTAATATGATTGATTATACTGCAATGTAACAAGAGACACTTGCACATTGTTAGTGACAAAATTCGACGATTATCTCACCAAAAATGCTTTTTTAAACGAAATAGCAACTATGCATGCTATAATTTTATCGCCTGTTTCGCAAATTTTTTTTAAATAAAAAATTATCAAAGAACATTTTATTTCTAGGATTGTATTCTGAATTTATTTTCAACCCTTTTCAAAAAAGCATTCGATGCAGAAGATTTAAAGTGCGCTACTTTGCAACTGTTATCTCTGCTCCAATGTCTCTGTTAAGGCATCTTTAAGGCTTCATTTGAATTTCCTTTTTGCACGAAGTGCCTTTTTCTACCGGATTGTTGCCATTTAACGAAAGAAAGTTTTCTTAAGAAATGTTTTTCGTGGGCCTAATGGGCTTATTGTTCATAAAATACTTTTAAAATTGCAAAGAAAGACATTGTGATGGTTACTTTGTTTAACTGTTACATTTAAATGGCCCTGCCTTTAACAGTGAATCGCTTAAACGGCATCTCGTACTTAAAAAAAACTATCCGCACCTAAAGTTTAAAAAAAGTACATTTCTTAGAAATAAAAGGTGCAGGTGAGAATTTTTATTACAATCAGATCCAATAAAATAAAAAAAAAGCTAACTTAATTTTTGCTTTTTCATAAACGAAATATGTATTGCATAGTTCATATGATCTTTAAAAAACTCGCTCACGTGAGCTCAACTAATATCAAAATTTTGAAATCCTCAAAATTATTTTCAAAATTATGCATATTTCTGTCAATATGCATGCATGCATGTATGTATGAATGCAAACACGATTATTCAAAAATGGAAAGCTAAAAAAAAAAAAAAAATGAAATTTAGGACGAGGTCTTTACCTAAAAACTGTAAAATCATACCAAAAATACATCCAATGATTACTTGTCTGTCAGTCTGTCTGTACAGTGTGTTTGAAAACAAAGATTTTATCATGCTACTAATCGGATTTAGTTATGATCTGAACGCCGAAATTATAAATTATTGATAAAAATTCCATCCAAGGAATGCCTGTCTTTTTATGCGCAGATAAATATAATAATTTATAAATGCTTAAAATAGATGATAGATTCATCACTAGAATTTTAACTGTGTCCAATTTTGGATTAATCAAAGGGATTGATAGTCTGCTTATATACGTGTATCGAAATCTGACAAATTTTAGATGAATCTGGTGACAAAACTGTTGATTTTCGCCAAATTTTGTGCTAAATGGATTGAATTAACGACCGCATGTTTCTATGCATGTATGCTCATTAAAAAATAAGAAAAACTATGAAGTAAAATCAGCAAAAAGATAAAATTATCTGATCTTGTATCACCTTTTTTATTTAACTAAAATAATTTTTTGAAACCTTTATTTCTTTTTATAAACATCATCCATGATGTAGATTTATAATATTCTTTAGTTGGAAATATCTCGATTATGTTTTTGATCCCTTCGCATGCAATGATGTGCCTGGCTTTCCCTTCGAATTATTGAATGCTTAATTTTAAATCTACAATTAAGTGAAAGTATTAAATAATTTAAAATGTAAAGATACCTTAGGAATGCTTGAATATCTCAAGTGCCCCTCATATTATTACAAGTATTAAAATCATAATGAATGTCTCAAATAGCATATATCATCTAATTAGGAATTTAGGAATTTTTCAAGTCAATGAGTTAAGAGTAAAATTGGACCATATTTTGGACAAAAAAAAAAAAGATATTTTAATAACACATAACATAATTTTTTAAAATTTTTATCAAACCTCTAATGCTTTTATTTTTGCAAGTAATATAGTCCAAACTTATATTAAGCAACCATTATGAAATCGTTGCATATGCAACATGCGCTTTGTTATAGAAAAGTCTATATTAAATGATTTTTTGGGAATTCTAAGCCATATGAATTTTTTTATATAAAATTTTAGGCCTCATTCTGTTTTTTCCAAATGAGCTAACCATATTCAATGAGATGGAAAGTCTAGTGTCACGTCAAGACGAGGATTTCCTGTCACTTTGCAAACATTAATGAGTTTCGAAACTCGAGGAAATGAAAAATTCCCCGTAAAAAAATACCGCAAGAGAATTCTTCAGAATTTGACCTTCCATTTTCAAAAGCTACAAATGTTAAGTGAGCGCCCTAGAATTCTTTGTAAGGGGAGAATTTGATGACTAATATAATATAACATTAGAACATTATAAAAATTATATAATAAAAAATATTGTAAAAACATAATTTTTTAAGAAGTTTCGCGGCCTAAACTTCTTAAAAAGGAGAGAAGACATTTCTTCTTTACCGAGAGACAAGACACTTTGAATTTTTAAATTTCGCTTTATCCCATTCTGGGAGACATAATTTATATACAATAAGCGATGACGAACTGACGTCCGGTTCACAAGTTACACAAGAGTAGAAGAGCAAAGCATTTTTCCTCGGTCATTATATACTCTGAGGTTCTGATAGGGATTTCTTTACACGCGTCGAGTTTTGGTAAGGGAATTATAGGTATTTTTTAAAAGAATTTGTTAAAATTTATAGATTTTTTTTATCCCTTTACTCGGAGCTTGAGAACCGTTGATTTAAGCATTTTTTAAAAAGCTCGTGTAGCATTAATTAAATAAAAAAGGTGAAATTGGAACAGGAAATAGGAGAATTCATGCCCAGATTCTGCCAAATTGTCTACCATTAAAACTGTGTTATTTTAATTATCTTAATTGTTCTGTTCATTGGGTACATGTATATTTTTAATGGAGGCCAATTTCATGATTACATAAAGCTATTAAAAACATAATTGAAAGTTTCATCTATTTTTAAAATTTCATAGTATTGTAACTTAACTTTGATGACACATTGAAAACAGTTTGAATTTCAGGACGCCAATGTAATGGAATGTAAAATTAGGTTCTTAAAAATTAATTCATTTTTTTAAACTGCTAAAATTCAGAAAAAATTATTCAACCGGATATTAAAAAGAAAAAAAAATTGACGGGGTGTAAGAAATAAGTTGCAATTGCAGAAACATTCAGCTTCACTTGTCAACATTCAATTTAATTTTTAATTAATTAAAAAAATATATCGGAGGTTCATATTATCACACCTTCCAAGGTATGTATGTGTCAAATTCGGAAGTTGCAGGACAAAGGTTTGGCCTGTAGATCGCCAACACACACGCACACGCACACGCACGCACACACACACACACACACACCTCTATTATTAGTATTAAATATACAGCAGATTTTATAGATTTCCTGTGAATGTATTTTGCTCAAAATGTAATGAAAATCTACAAATTTGATATAAAGACAACAACCAAATTTCATCCTTCCAGATCAAAGCGTTTTTGAATTATACTGATCATATTCATAGTTCCAAAAATGGGTTTTCCCACTCAAGATGGTTTCAAACGTGGAAACGATTTTTTAAAAATTTTAAATAGCATTTTTTGACGATTGTAGTATTTTCTATTTGTATATAACGTATGCGAGAAAAATGTTACTTTGAGAATTCACTTTTAAGTAAATGTGTTAAGAATTATTAAAATATGACCCTGAAGCAAATAATAATTATAATAATAACAATAAAAGAAAAAAAACCTCTGAAACGGGAAAAAGAGATAATTCATTCTTTATCGATTAATAAATGAAAACCGCAAATATTAATTTTAATTTGATGGTTACCTCTAAATTTCAGATTTCTCATTAAGTTGAATATTTGAAATGAATTGAAGGATTTGTACAACTTTATAACCCACTTCTTACTCACGTGTTCATCAAAATTCATATTAGCATGTATAAACTGACATTTGCTTCCGCTAAAAAAATTCACATTTTTACTATTCAAACTTATTAAAAAAATTTTTAATTTATTTCAAAGATTGACTAATAAAAAAAATCTTATCCATTATTCGATTGTTGTGATCCTTTTTTGTTGCTTTCATTAAGTGGTATTTTAAGAAATAGAGATATGCAATATTTAAAATAAAACATCGAAAGCTGATCTGTTTTTTGCCACTTTCATATTTAGAATATTTTCAACAGATAAAACCTTAGGTGAGTTTTTATAATTGATATAACTTAAATAATTGAATGCTAATATAAAAGAATACATATTTTTTTAGCCACTCTTTAACATAATTGAAGTTGAGTATTTTTTAAATGGTTTTATTTCCGTTATATTCTTTACACCCTAACCATCACCATAAAATAAAAATAATAATCTTGCTTTTAACTTTACTTTGCATTTACTTTACTTTACAATGTGATATTCATGTAAAGCCTGCATAGCCTTAAAGAGAATACAGCGATATTAAGCGAATGGGTATCGAATTAATAGTATAGAGCTAAATAAAATAAAATTATTAACATTTATATCAAGTTTTTAATAATAAATAAATCAAAAATAATTCTTAAGATTTAAATTCTTAATTCATTTTAACAGTTATTCTGGACTCAAAAACGTGGGAGACAATGCCATAGATCGAAAGCAACTGAAGCAAATCCTTGGAGCGAATTTATAGAGCCATTAATTATGAGCAAATGCACATCTCCAGTATGCCAACATTAATAACGAACGAATAATGAATTTTAAATCTAGGATCTATGGGCAAAACTTGCATTTTAGATTACTATAAACTTGTTTTAATACATGCTAGCATAGTGAACAATTTTTCAGTTGAGATTTTTTTTAAAACCATTTCTAGATATTCATTGAACTTTTTAGTCATTTAAAAGAATAGTTGCTAATAATTCAGCTTAAATTTAACGTAAATATATAAAATATTCTCTAAATGTTTTTAAAAGTTTCGGTATAACTTTAATCAAGAAGAATGCCATTTATTTACTTATTTATTTACTCAAGTTTTTAACACATTCCCAAAGTTTCCAAAACCTGCCAATAACTTTAAAAAAAATTCTTCGGTGGAGGAACATTTACAAAAAAAGTTTTCTTTGTGTTGAACATCATGTGCCTGTTAGATAGAAAACAATGATAAAAAAATATGTTAAAGCTTCGTTGTAAGTAAAATAAGAAAAAAAAAAAGCGAAAATGTTGCCTTTGTGGCTCTGTAATGAAAAATCGCTCTTGTTTCCAAGAGAAAAAAAAATTGTCTTGTGATCTTCAGCGGAGTTTTCGCCAGTTCTTTTCCCTCGTGCAACAGAAAAAAAAGGTGAGAACTAGATCTTTTAATTTTTTAGGTAGTTAATTGAGAAGTAGAAGCTTAAATGGTAACTATCGCTATGGTGTCTTAAAGGTCTATATAAGACTTAAATGATTAGTGAAGTCTCCAGAGACGAACTGTTGAGGGATTAAAACCTTTTTTTACGTCACAGGAAAATACTAAGATTTTGTTAAACAGACAAAAATCGTTGAGCTTACTTGCGGATGCATGGAATTTTTCCTAATTAATGAAACGTTACATTTTCATATTAAAAGCAAGTAATATCTATTTTATCGGGTAACTTTATTTTTTAAAATTATGTGATATCTAATTTTTTTTGAGATAACGCTGCTCGAACATTAAATGCATTAACTCTCAAGAATTTGTTCACTTATCATTTTTAAATGTTATACAATTTTAAAAACATGTTTTTTTAAATTTAAAAGCGCCGAATGTATTGAATTTTATTTCATTTTCTAAGTTTTATTGAATGAAATATTTTCTAGACCTTACTCCAAAAAACACGATATATATTTTTTATCAAACGATAACGGAAATTTTTCTAATTTTAGATTTTGATTTTGATTTAAATTTCCTAATTTATCTAATTTGGGTTTCTTTTCTTTTAGACATTTTTACTGAGAAAAAAAATGGAAATATGTATTTACCCATAATAACTTGACTTTTTGGAAAATTCACTTTTAAATATCACTCGATATTTGTCATTTTTAAATATTTTTCTCGATTTTCGGTTTTTATATTAATTTTATTTTTCAGGTAATTTTGTTTCATTTTTTTTTAAAGCATCATATTATTTTTTCATCCGGTAAGCAGCCATTTAGCAACTTTTTTTTTATTATTTTCAACTAAAGACAGCCACTGTTTTTTATTTATTTTCAACTAAATCAAATTTATTACTTTCAATTTGATCATCTATGTATAGATACACCACCCAAAATATTTAATAATAAAATCTTTTATTTATTATTAAATAGACGTAGAAAAAAGGAAATTTTTTGCATAAAATTCTATTTTCAATAAATTTAGATTTTTCAGTTTTATCAAAACGCAAAGGGAAAATTTTAAATAGTCATGCGTTTTTCGTATTGATAGTTTATCAGTCAAGAAAATTGGCATTTTTTTTGAACAATCTGGTCGCAAAAAGCAGTTATTCCATCAATAAAATAATTTTACTATTATGTTTTTATTTAGTATCGTTTTTTGTCTGATTTCTTTTAATTAAAATATTAACGCTAGATATCCCACCATTTCTTTTATATTAATAAGCAAAAACAATTGAGAAATCGTATTGATATCAGATAGTATTTCAAATAAACTGAATCGCATAAAAAATTTTCAAAATAGATTTGAAATTAATAGCATTCTTTGAATTCAGAATGTCACAATGTCAACATACATTATGGTAAGCAATTTTAAGGTAGTTGACTACGCTTAAAAGTCATTTTTTTTTTGTAAAATTATGGAATTTTTTGATAGAATTTTCTTACGAGAAACCTCATCAATTAAAATCTAATGTATATTTTTAGTTTAAATCTTGTATAATAATTTCTGAATATGAGAAATGCAGTTCCTGAACTAGAGAATAAGTAAACTATTTATTTAGAAATATTTTATAGTTGTTTTAGTACTTTATTAATGTGAAAAAAAACTGAAAATCTCGTATTATCAATGAGTCGAAACCCAATATTTAAAAAAATGGAAAGATATATGACTATTTTTTTTAGTTCAGGAATTAGATAATTTATTTCTTAAGCTATATGCAAAATTTTACGCAAAGTATTTCATAAACCTCTAAGTTACAATATTTTTGCTTTGTATCTGTTTTTGACCAAAAAAAAAAAAAAACCCGGAATTTTTCCAATTAAATTTTCTTTTAACTCGGTATTAACTGGTATATTTTTGTTCCGTAGATGTTTTTTTCAATAGTTTTTACGTAGATATTTAAATGTATAACTATTTTCGAATGTTCCATAAAAAATTATCCCAAACCTATTCACATATATTAATTTCAAATTTTTTTAATATCTGTAGATGAATAGCTTACTGATGATAAGAAACTAGTAAATGTCACATTTACTAGAAACTAGTAAATGTCATTTTTACTAGAAACTAGTAAATGTCATTTTTACTAGAAACTAGTAAATGTCATTTTTACTAGAAACTAGTAAATGTCACATTTACTAGAAACTAGTAAATGTCATTTTTACTAGAAACTAGTAAATGTCATTTTTACTAGAAACTAGTAAATGTCATTTTTACTAGAAACTAGTAAATGTCATTTTTACTAGAAACTAGTAAATGTCATTTTTACTAGAAACTAGTAAATGTCATTTTTACTAGAAACTAGTAAATGTCACATTTACTAGAAACTAGTAAATGTCATTTTTACTAGAAACTAGTAAATGTCATTTTTACTAGAAACTAGTAAATGTCATTTTTACTAGAAACTAGTAAATGTCACATTTACTAGAAACTAGTAAATGTCACATTTACTAGAAACTAGTAAATGTCATTTTTACTAGAAACTAGTAAATGTCATTTTTACTAGAAACTAGTAAATGTCACATTTACTAGAAACTAGTAAATGTCACATTTACTAGAAACTAGTAAATGTCACATTTACTAGAAACTAGTAAATGTCATTTTTACTAGAAACTAGTAAATGTCACTTTTACTAGAAACTAGCATATGTCACTTTTACTAGAAACTAGCATATGTCACTTTTACTAGAAACTAGCATATGTCACTTTTACTAGAAACTAGCATATGTCACTTTTACTAGAAACTAGCATATGTCACTTTTACTAGAAACTAGCATATGTCACTTTTACTAACTAGCATATGTCACTGTTACTAGAAACTAGCATATGTCACTGTTACTAGAAACTAGCATATGTCACTTTTACTAACTAGCATATGTCACTGTTACTAGAAACTAGCATATGTCACTGTTACTAGAAACTAGCATATGTCACTGTTACTAGAAACTAGCATATGTCACTTTACCTAGAAACTAGCATATGTCACTTTACCTAGAAACTAGCATATATCAAATTTACTAGAAACTAATGTCACATTTACTAGAAACTATTTTTTGTCGCCTTTACTAGAAACTAGTATATGTCACTATTTGGATTTAGAGAGTATTGACGAAATTTCTGTTTCTTCATTTGAAATATGCAACCAACATTTAAAATAGTTATAAACAAAGCAAATACATTTTAAATGTTTATGAAAAAAAGGACATAACTCTTCGTTGTCACTTATTTAATAGGAAACATGTATTTTCTTAATGAATCTGACTTTATAAAAAGCGCATTTAATCTCTTCAGTTTGAGATAATGCGCTTTTAAAGCTCTTATAATTTAACTTTAATTAGCTTCTGTGGAGAACAAAGCGGCCGAGCAGGAAAAGCATCTACATTAGATTTCAATTACTGTAAAATTTGAAAGAGTAGAATTAGAGTTTGAATGAGAGCTTCATTCTTCTAGAACAAGCTTCGCGATTATTTTCCCGAGTCAAGTTGTCTGTAATAAATCATGAAGTTTAATTAAACATGCTCCCTCCATTAAATCCTTTGTAAAACCATAGATTTTAAAAACCACGAAATCTTCCAAACTATTGGACAATCCAAAGAATTAAAACGGAAAATCCTTTTAAAATCGGAGCGAGCCATTTTTATCTTTCGAATCTCCGCCTTTGTAAAGTTTCGGCCATTTTCTAAATTTTTATATTCGTCCGCTGCACGCGCTTCTTCGCTTCACTTTTCTTCTTTTTCGTCAATTATTCAGAAGTTTTCTTTGTGCGAGAGATTTAACCGAAAAAGATTGAAGTCGCTTACATGTTTTAGAAGCTTTATCGAAGAGTTGTGCTAATCTTTTCTTACATCATTTAGTGATACTCCTTCAAGCAAGTCTTCTTCACGATCGACTTGAATGTTTTTTTTTTAAATTTTTGTTCAAGTTTGATGAAAATACAAGCACTGTTTGCTTAAAGAACTAAAGTTTTTTTATATTACCGAATCTTTCAACAGAATACTTACTTTACCGCTTTTTTAAATCTTAATCTATATTTTAATATTTAAATTTAATGGTTTTGGCTAATAGTGTGATTACTATAAAGCGAAAAACAGAAAATCAAAACCGCTGGACCCAAGCAGTAATTACAGATTCCTGATTACCAGTTCGCTTATTTATTTATGTGGTTAAATATGTCATATAGATGTTTAAAATGTTAATTATCAATTTTTAACATTTTCAGTTTTTTTCTTCTTCTTTTCTCTTCAATTAGTAAACTCTATTTAAATAGCCAAGGGCCACAAAAATGCAAACAGATGGTAAATATCAATGTTTCTCTGTAAGTTCAAGCTATTGTTAACATTTGTTTTTTAGGTATTTTTCTTCCCTTCATTTAATTATTACTTTGCCGAAACATAAATATAATTGGATTCTCTGGGGAGATCCGTACAGGGTTTGTCGTTTCTTCCTTCCTTTTTATTTTCTCGTATAGAAAAAAACATAGAAGTCATCAAAAAATTCAAACTCGTGATTTAGACGAATCTCCAGGTTTTAAATCTCCTGAATTCGAAAAACAATTTTTGGAAAATGTCCGTATGTCTGTCTGAGAAAGATAACTCAAAAATGCTTTGAGAGGGACGGTTGAAATTTGGCATACGGTCTCTAGACCAATGTGCAGATTTCTTTCTCATTTTGAGCAAAATCCGTTCAGAGGAAGTCTATCTGCTCAGTTGTTCGAATATAACACGATAACAACAAAACCAAAAGAGCAAGATAGATAAAATTTGGTATACAGATTTAATATCTATAATATAAACACTTCTCTTAGTTTGAGCCATATTTGACAAGGGGGTGCCCGTTTGTCCGTCCGTATTTTCAGAAAAGTGTAAACACGATAACTCAAAAGCGCAATAACTTAAATATATCAAATATGGTATGGCATTTTGTGAATTACAAGTGTAGTTTTTTGACAAATTTTTGTTTCATTTGGTTGCGAAACACGCGTTTAAAACACAAATTCGATTTCGGTGTAATTTTAACTTACTTATATGTACTATTCTAATATATACTAATGCCTTGGCTTATAATACTACTACTAATAATATACTAATATTATGAGTCAGGGATTGCTAGCCAAGGATGACACGGTAGATTGAATAAAAATGCTGAATTCACACCAAAAGTTATTAATTTGTAACTATTGTAAGAATGCATGCCAGGGTTTAATCGCCAAAACACTCGCCAAGGTTGACGCGATAGATTCAGTAAAAATTCTAAATTCACGTTTAAAGTTAATATTTCGTAATTATAGAAAGCCAATGCCATGCAAGGCTTTTTTTTGGGATAACACCTATATTAAAGAGTATGCAAGAAAGTTTAGAAAATACCATTATTGCTGATTTTAGCCTTCTTTTTCTATCATCTTGTGATGATTGAACTAAATAGATAACTCGGTGCTATAGGCTCTTGGGCGCAGAAGGCGTTATGTTATGTTTGTACTTACAGACTGATCGATACCTGTTCGAATAAAGGGAGTCAATTCATACCCAAACGATATATGCCTATTTTACTGAATCAATTTCATTTTGGAATCCACTAAGCATTTTGCTGGATGTAAAATTTATAACAACTAATATTAAATGTTTGATGATATTCTCAAATACGTTTGTCACGCAACTCCATTTTGACACTTTTCCTGAAAAAAAATTTATAACTTTTATTTGACTTATTTCAAGCTTATAAAGCTAGAATTAATTTTTTTAGAATTTATAGTTGATTTTTATCTTATATTGTGTTTTTCCGGAGTTCTAAAATTTTGTTCAATGATATACTAACGATGACAATACAGATTTTTAATATTTTCCAAATCTGATTGCCAATTCGCAGTTCTGTTTTAAATAATTAAGTTTTAAGGAAAAATGGCATCTAATTGAAAATTTGGAAAAAATATTATAATATTTCATAATAATTATTATAGAGGGTTATAAAATATGTGAATGAATAAAAAAAAATTAAAAATAATTGTTTAGAAAATGTAAAATACATTTTTATTAAGATACAAAAAATAGGTATATTTTTTATCAGTTTAGACATCAAATTGGAAACTGTTAATGTGTGAGCCATTCTAATATTATATAAAGGAAATATAGCCAAGTTCAATATCAGAAGGAAAAGACACCTAAAGATTTACTAAAAGCAATTAACACGCACTCTTAAGATATAATAATTTATAAAGGAGATTCGAACTTATCATTCGAAATATAAGAAAATTATAATATTTTGGACTTGTTCCCCTATCCATATTTTATTTAAAAATTTGCTTTGATTTATATATATGCAACGATAATGTGAACACGCACGCACGCACAGACAGACAGACAGACAGACAGACAGACAGACAGACAGACAGACAGACAGAGAGAGAGAGAGAGAGAGAGAGAGAGAGAGAGAGAGAGAGAGAGAGAGAGAGAGAGAGATTTAATGTCATCGTACATATGTGAGTATAAATACAATCACTAAAACAATGAAAAGTGTTGTTTTAAAACATGCTTACAAATATATTGAAAATTAACTAAAATCAGAAAAAAATTGTTTTTAAGAAAATTTTATCATTCACTTTTAAAATTGAGTTAAAATTGTTTTTTTATGCAATAACGTACTTCAATGTTATTGAAGAAAAAGGATAAAATTTGATTTTTAATTAAACTTAGAAAAAGCGTTTTCTTAGAGAGCAAATAACATCTAAGATGTCACTGTGTGCCAAGCATAAGAATTTTTAGTCTGATGGTTTGTTTTGAATTGCGTTTTTTGAATGATTTTTCATCATACATGCCACAATTTACAGATAGTATGCCAGTTTTTAAATATCATAATATTAAAAACATAATAAGTTTGATTGAAATGACGAACTACTTAAAGTATTTCTATACGTTGGTACATGCTTCTTCAGTTCTTGTTTTTATCACTGGATTTTTTATCGATTGCGATTTTTTATTTTTTAGTTTTTGACTTTCTTTTTTTATTTTTTCTTTTAAATTTTGTTTATTTCTGTCATAACTAATAAAATATTTTGCATGTAAAAGGAATATTAAATGCGATTACAATTCAGTAGTATTAATAATTGGATAAAAATAAATCCTTCTAGCTCAAAACTTTTAAAACTGAATCGAAACAATCTTTTTAAAACACAGCTTAACTTGATTATGGTTACTAGATTTTCTGAGTTAAGAGGAAAAAAAACCAGCTAATCATTCTATCAAATGATGGTCATATTTTAAAGAAATAAAAATGTATGCACTTAAATAATTTATTTAAAATTTTTGATTTATTATTTCTGTTTCTTCAAAAGTATTTCTTGGTTAAAGAATCTTAAAACGAATAAAGAATCCACTAAGAATAATAAAAAAATAATGGAGAAAAGAATAAAAAAGATAAAAAAATCTTATTCTTTGCACGGAAATACTACTCGGAAAATACGCTTTTCATTATTATAAAATAGTTTATCACATTGTTACAAAATAAATGAAGTAATTTTCTGTAGCAAAATAACTTTATTTTCATAAATAAAATCTCAAAATAAAAAAAACCCATTGAATTGTGAAACTAAAAATAAAAATTTTGGAATAAAAATTAAGATTCATATTGCTCGAATAAATAAATAAAGCTTAGCTTAGCAACCGTTGTTATGTTTACAAAAAGTCGTCTTCAAACAAAATCTATTGTATGTCAAAATATATATTATTAAGCGACAGAAAAGAAATAAGATACAACATGCGTTAGAAATAAAAATAAATAATAACGCAGAATGAGGCATTATTATATGTCAATTGAAATAATAAAAGCGTTGAGTTCTTTTCAGAATAGGATTTATAAAAACAAGAAAATATAAAATGTGACTATTTAGCAGTTCTAAATTGAAGGAAAAAGTATGCTCCGATGAAAAACAAAACTATTATAAAAATATTCATTTATTGTGTTCTTACTATTACAATGGACCGTCGTAAAAGGCATGGAATATGTTCTGATTTATACAAATAATTACAAGAGATGTGCATTATTCGACGAGTTTCATTTTCAAACTTTTGAAACTCGAAAGTTGGAAACCAACAAAAAAATATCACAATTCAAACTAAGTTAATGGGAACTTATACAATGAATGAAAAAAAAATAGTGCGGATTCTAAATTTATTTGTGAAGTGATATGAAATAATTTGTCGCCTTTTTGAAATTAAGTCGCACTGTTTCGTCATGTTGCACCAATTCACGTATTATAAAGTCTTTGTATTTTAGTAAATATTAGGAAAAAATATTGACCATTTTTTTAGCCAGATAGTGCTTTTAAAATGTGCTTCTTTGTCTTGTAATTTTTTTATTTTTAAAATTAGAAAACCTTTACATAAAATTTCCTTAATTTGCTTTATTATGTCTTAATACTTGAATTATCCAATGATCTTAACTTCGTGGATGATTTGTTTAGCAATGAAAGGAACCAATGTTTCTTTAAAGAAATAGATTTTTCATATTTTGTTCTTTAATTAAATTAAGTGCCGATAAAAAGTTAAAAAAGCTTCAGATCTCTTAGCATAGTAGTTAACCATCTTTTCTTTTATTAAAATTTTTGGCATATTATATTTTTTATTATATCTGAAATTTTTTCTGTAAATGAAATAGAAGACATGAAACAAAAAAAAATTTAATATTGAAAGATTAATATTAAAATATAGATATACATAAAAATGAAAGGATTTTTAATCGTCCGCCATGGAATCTTTCGACTTCAGTTCTTTAAATAAAGTATTGCCACCTGATTTATAGATGGTTTTAATCCGTTTATTACGTTATTTTTATATTTTGCAGATTTATTTTTGATGCCACTGAAATTTAAAGCGTTAAAATAAGAACTCTAAAATTTAATCTTTATATTTAAGAATAAGGACTAGATCAGAATCGGGAACCGGATTATTGCTGCCTTCAGTTCTTTTTTTCCTTTTTTAAATGGAGCGAACCAAAAGAATGGTGAATGACAACTACATGTCTCCAATGCGTATGGCGCCCCTTTTCCAAAGAAAAAGTTTGAAGATTCCTATTCTTGTCTGCACGAAATCTTTCCTTTATTGGAAACTCATGAATATACATCGACGTTCGAAGCAAGGATAGTCTCGAATTCCGTTACTGGAGGGTCTTTCTGGCAATAAAAACAGTTGGGGAGACATAGACGCGAGTTGACCAAAGTGGAATGACATACGAGAAGATGGCATCTGATATAACAATAAAAAAGAAGCAAAGAAAGGGCAATGCGAAGGTTAATCTGTTTCCTCCAGTAAGGCTGTGTTGGTGCACTTTTGGAATATGTTTGATATGAAAATGGACCTCGAAGTGGAACTGTACCCGTGACGGAGTCTCGAGTGACAGAATTTTTCTTAGGTAATTTTCAGCTGGGATTAGTTGGCGTGTTAAGATGTTACATATTATATCATCCTCTTAAAGGACTGAGTAGAAAGAAAGCTAGTTAAGAGCGTGCCGATTGGTGAATCATGGCAGTTAATTATTTTAGAAGTGGGTAAAGCGGTCGCGTTCGTGTTATAATATTATTAGAACATTAACTTTGTCCTTGAATTGAACTGAAATGGGGTGAGAGCGAATTGCGGCTTTTTGAGATAATTATAATCCATAAGACGAAATAAGTTAATAAGTACTACTGGAAGTAGTTGTGCCGTGAGATGAAGTGAGGAAATGACTTAACCGCTAATTAGAGGTTTTGAACTCTTAGTTAAAGGAAAGATGAAAGAAATAAATTTTGAAGTATTTTCCAATGTATGAAAATTAGTGACATGATCTTAGTAATAAGTATTTTCTTGCTCGTTTTCAACTATATTCATATATATCTCTATTAATAATAAAAGAGAATTTATGTGTTGAACTATTGGACAGATAATTGAACCCAGAATTACTGAATTAAACCCAGATATATTTTAAATAATGCATATCTCAGTGTGATATCTTTGAAATTTATGCAAGAATTTTAATTAGTTAAGAAAATCGAGCGAAATTTTTTTCCATGATAACACCTGGATATATAATAACGCAGAACTTATTTTACCACCATTTTAAAATTTATAAAATCGTTTTTTTTAACAATATTAATTGGGTGTCGCTCAAACTTTTCCTGAATTTTGGCAAGTTTAAAAAAATATATTTTTAATAATAAATGTTATGCCATGAAATGAAATTCATGTCATTTTGTTTTTTCATCAGACATTTAATCGAGTGATATTCTTCCATTGTTGAAAGCCTTACAATTTGTATGAAGAATTAGAAGGTGAAATTCTATTATTGCAAACGATAACTTGCAATTTCAAATATAACAATTTTTATTGGCACTAAGATATCGCAGGACTTGACTTCAGTAGGAAAGATCATATATATAATTAACAGAAAGAGTACAAGGCTATTAACTTAATGCAGTTTTAATGTTTGTCACAGTACTTTATTGAGGAGATCAGGAACATTAAATTATGCATAAGACATTTAATTGATATTAAAAGCAGCTAATATTGCCAATGAATTAGATGGTCGCCAAAGATGATAGTGTGAATTATTTTACTTTCATTTTGCAAGAAATTTGACGACGCCCGCACGTAATTCAGCCAAATAAGCAAATGACGCTCGATTCCATTGAAATAATTTTAGTAATGAATTAAAAATTTCAAAATCAGTGAGAAAATTTAAACTTTAATCCTAAGAGCTGTCTTGATTCCTGATACCGCATATTTCAGCTGTGTGTGACTGTCTGTCTTTACTTAGACAGAGTCAAAATTCCTTCAATGAGTGGTTGCTCGGACCTAGGCGTAGCTTTTGTTACTCAAGGGAGAAATACGTGTTCTCATGCCACGCACGAATTCGTGGCCATTATAAACTGTCTACTAACCTTCATCTGACGTGGGTTGATCTTGTAAATATTTTCTTTACAGTACACATATTAAGTTGAATTATTGTCTCTTAACCTCAGATAATTCACCTATTATGAGATTTTAGACCTTTTCTAGAATTTTATAACAAGACTGTGATGATTTTGAATATATATATATATATATATATATATATTATATTCATACCAAATTGGCATTTGCTATTATACAGTCTGTAAAGTGAATATATTTCACAAAAAGCCACTCATGAGTAAGATTAAAGAGGGTAAGTAAGTAAATTAGTTAAACATGTTTTACTTAATCTTATTTTCTAATTACATATCAACAATTTGTGAAGGAAACTAGATACTGAGTCTCATTAGATTAAAGGGTGAAGTTAGGCTGGTATTCACTCTCCCAACTTAGAAATGTCATATTCAAAACGTTTCAATGTTCAAATCACTGGTGAATTTAATCCATATAAGAATTATAAAAACTGCTAATCTTAGCTGATATTGAGTGTCAATACAGCAAACTCTTTGGTCTTAGATCTTTAAACAGTTTTCTTCAGATCATGCGAAAGGCCGCTTTGGTCCGGTGATGAGGTCTCATCTTAGGGACCCAGGTTCCAGACCCACCAAAGAACTGTTGTGTAAGCGGGTCTGATGCGCGTTAAATCCAGGGCCAAATGTTCACCCGCTGGTATGTTGTGAAAATTTAGAGAAGAGGGTGCCAGCTCAGCTGTCGTCCTCGTCATCAGACTACAGTTCAAAATTAGGATATCCGTCCCATAATATCTCAAGTGATGCTTTAAAATGGGACCTAAACTATATAAAACCAGGCTGTATGAAAATAAGAACAAAATAGAAATATTAATTACAAACTTAAATGTTCTCGTTAAAGAATATCGTGTCTTTATTTCTGTTCTTTAAGATGAAAAAAATCTTTTATTTCTTGCATATTTAGACTGAAATCTGTCAGTGAAACATTCAAATAAGCTTTTATAAAAAATATTCATTTAATTATTAAAATTATTTTGGCATATTATGGGATTATGGGATGTTAATTAATTTTTTCAGTTTTATTTCTCATAAGGAAAATGAGATAATTCAGGGTTTTCTCTTTCTTTGATAAAAACATGCATCATCTTATATAATTGGAATTACCGCTACCATATTGTCAAGCTGTATTTCAAAGTGAAATTTGAAACCTTGAAACAAAACATAGTGGTAGTGTAGGTTTCAAGTGATTGAAAAATACATTATATACAGTATTAAAAAAAACTGTTATACTGCATATTAAATAACTGGTTTGAAATAAGTTTGCTTTATGAAAGAAATTCTAACATTTTGCTAGAATATTCACTGACTTAATTTCATTTTCGAAAGCAGAGTTGTTCCCGATAAGCTTTGCATAAAATTTCATTGCTGTATGTTTAAAAACTCATTATTCTGTTATAAATTAAGTTCAAATGCAATACAGGAAATGTGTCTAATTACATATATAAAAATTTGACAAAAATAATTTTTTTTATAAACAAAAATGACAAAAAAATTTTAAGAAAAAATTATTATGATAATAAGAAAATTTAAAACATAGTAAATTTTAATCGCAAATATATGGGCGAAAAATTCTCATCATGTTAGTTAATACTGTGCAAGTGCATGTATTTTTAGATATTCTAATTTCATGAACTTTGTCTTCAGATGTCATTGCAAATTTTGTCCCTGCAAAATAATTTTTCATTTATAAACGTTTTTTTCATTTATAAACAATCAAGTACCGGTTTGATTAATTATTATTCGCACATTCAGTGTCAATCATCTTTCACTTCTGATATTATTTCTTTCATATTCATTTCCTTATCGTTGAATCCTTCCCGTTACATAATTACTTTAACATTGAATCATTCTCGCAAGGCTGACTACTGCTTTAAGGAGAATTTGGAAATTCAGTGCTTTTTTTGTTATTACATTATTCAATGAAATAGCAGTTTTTTAAAATTAGCTTATAAATAAAATCTTGTTATTGAATTAATAAATGTGAAAAAAATCTAGTTTCAGTTATGAAAATCTAAGATTTTATAATGCATTTTACAGTTCTAAGTTTCGTGAAAAACTTCATTTCTACTATGTATTGGCGAGAAAAAGTGTTTTTTTTTGACTAAGCAATTTCAAAAGTAAAAATCAATATATAATACTAACATTTATGCATCTGTTTTATTGTCACACCTTATATTGATTTAGCAGATTTGATAATTCGAATGGCAACAAGTATTGAGAACACAAGATGGTTTTATATTCTGTTTTAGGATTTGACGGTAGTACTTTCATGAAATTTTTACATGCCATTGTGGGATCTAATGAGCTATGTAAGTTCCAGATTTCAAAAAGTAATAGTCTAAAAATATAGAAAGTTTTTCTGGCCAATCAAAAAAAAATGTAAATGTAATGAAACAAACCATTTTATTGTTGTTTAGGACTTTTGTAAACACTTTTGTGTTGAGGCGCTTGTTATAATAAGGCCCCAAATTTTGTAATTTCTTATCTTTCTTAGAAATTTCACCCTAAAAACTCTTAGAAGAAAAGCCTTAAAATTGTAAAAACGTATAAAAATCACATTAAGCGAAGTCTGAACTGTAAATAAGAAAAGGGAATATTTCCAAACCAAAATCGGTAATGCATCTTATATTTGCAGCCTCCATATATGTATCGATTTTCTGAAACATTACCGCAACTCACAGCGATTCTCTGTTATTTTCCCTGACAATGGGACAGCGGTGGCCTGGTGGTAATGTCTCGAGTCGGAACCGGAGTCTTTCAGGACCGAGACCCGATTTTTCCAAAGAACTGTTATGTAAAAGGGTCTGGTGCACGTTAAATACGTCGGGGTCAAACTTCCTCGTCCCTGATGTGTTGCAGAATTTTGGAGAGGGGAGGGGTACAGCTCAGGTGTTGTCTTCTTCATATGACCGTGGTTCAAAATTACGAGGTCCGTCCCAAATTAGGCCTAATGTTGCTTTAAAACGGATGTTATTATAACTGAACTGAGCTGAATTTTTCCTGTCAGTGATGTCTCAGTCTTGCAGATGCTTAAAGCTACTGGTGCCCATGCCTATCTTTTCAACCTGTAACGCAGCTTCGACTTAAATTACAAATGTTAATTAATTTCCCGAAACATTTAAGTATTTAAAAAGATGTTTAATTTATTAATATAAAGGAGTGAGATAAATTCCTAAATGGAAATAACGATATAAGTAAATACTAAACAACAACAACGGAAATATTTGAATGTTTGGTGCTTCCTAACTGAGAAGTACAAGTAGTAATGGATAAAAAGACAATAAAATAGATATCTCTGTTAAAAAATTTGCTTTCCTGCAAGCTGTAATAATATTGCACAAATATATGCTATAACTGTAAATAATAAACAAATAAATAAACAGAAAATAGAAATAAATATGAAACAATTGAATTAATAGATTTAATTATAAAGAAAATAAAAGAAGGAATTTGAATGTAACGCAGGCGAATGCGGATAACAAAATTAGCTAATTATTTATTGCTATCCATATAAACGAAGTCACAATTTTTAAAATGAATATTCACGCCTGTCTGTTAATTAAATTATTAATTTAATTCATCGCTACTAACTTAAGAATTTTGTGTGTCATTTCACATTAAGAATGGGCCTTAAAAAGAAACAAGATGAAAATTACCACTTCTCGAAATGTTACCCATCAGGCACTTAATACATTCAGTAAAATAAACATCAGAAATGACAAGTTCTGAATACCCTCCTTTCAAACACACTGCATCAAACTCTTGATGTGTCATTGATAATCACTTCCAAATTGATTCCGTTCTGTGTCAGAAAAATTACAAAATCTTTCTCAACTGTCACAAAGAAGGTATTGATTAACTTTTCAACCTTCTAATCCGCCCAAGAGCTTGATTTGGCCCGTCAGGTGTTAACAATTTTCTTCTTTCGCCCGATGCTTATAGCAACCGATACGCGCTTTCATAAAGATGACATTTTAATCTTTGGCATTCATCTCTGGTCTACTCTTTAATGGGGCTGTCGAATCTTGGTGGAAGCTCTTGGATAGGCCTATTAAAGGAAGAGGAGAGTGGTAATTACACTGCTGCCTTATCAGGGACTCTGTAGAAGGCTCTTCGTTGCTTTGGCGTTTCTTTTTTAAAGGCCTGATAGCATCGCTTAAGACGGAAACCTACCTTGACGGCTACTTAAATGGGCGGATTGGATTTCGGCATTTCCTAATAGTGTTTGGAGAGGAAATGGGGAAGACATGATGTTGCGGAATAAGGCATTTAGTGATGGATTGCCGTTAAATGTCAGAGAGGGGTGAGTTGTAATGGAATAGACAAATAGAGCTCTATGAGACAGTTCTATAGTTAGAAGTATTGTGATCCTCGATAGATAACGGGTGATTTAAATAGTTAGCTTATTTTACCTTCAAATTGATAAGTAGGCTTTTAAATTTGCAGATCTGATACATTATATAGCATATATTGTAATTTCACATACATTATTTTAATAACTCTATTTCCAAGCTAATAATTAGCTCGTGTAAATTAATATAAACAACCTTACTAGTGTGAGATTCTTACTAATGTGTTTCATATCCCCCCCTCCCAGGAATTCACGAGAATATTTGTCGAAAAATTACGAATGCTATCTTGTTTTGCATTTAAATTTTTGCATTAAAATTTAAAGAGTATTCCGGGGAATTTGTTTTTACTCACTTAATCTTTTTAAAAAAAATTATGAAATTAGAAAAAAGAGATATACGTGATTTTTGAGGAAATATTTGATTTGTGTCATTTGACAAACAAGATGTTTGTTTTAAGATGAATTAAAATTATTGGGAATATTTACAAATTGGAATCTTGTATATATTACTAGGATTGAAAACAATAAAAAAACTTTATTAAATTTGCATTGTCACCTTCTTGAAGTAATAAAATAAGAATGCTTTATTGAATTTTTGTATTCAAACAATGCACATATTTTAAGAATATTCAGTGATTCGCGTTCATCATATATTAAAGCAAAAACATGAGAAAAATATACTGTATTTACACAAAACAAAGTATCTTGCGAAGAGTTTACATCATATGCGACTAACTTATGACATTGGAAAGCGTTTGATAATTGTATAAAAGTATTTTATTTGTACGTTCTTAAAGTATTTTTTTTTCAAATTGTGGTTAGTAACGGATACTGATTGTGATAACATTTTCTTTTTCTAATGATCTAGACCTTGATTACGAATTTAAATTTTGTTCTTTAAAGTTTATTATTACAATAGTTGTCTTCAAAAATGAGGTATACTATATGAAGTAATTTTAAACAGAAAATATCCAAATGGAAATCATTTTAATTTATCAACGATATATCCAAAAAATTATCAAAATCGAAGTAAATATAATGAATTTTTTTATCACTGATTTTGTTAAATTTGTGAGAGTTACAACGATAAAATATGCCATTAATTATTCTGAAATAAGAATTTAAAAACAAGAATTTAATTTATAACTAATCAAATAAATAAAAGAATTAACAAATAAAACTTGTTTACAAGACTATTGAATTATTTATCTTGTTGTTATAATATCAATGATACTGATATTAAAAGAATAAGAATCTTTAACTGCAAATAAAAATAATTCAAACTGCAAGAAGTGACTTAGAATTTTGATTGTAAAAGTTATTTCTATGACAAATATTGTTGGATTTTTTTTTGAAAAATTTCAACAGTTTTGATCTTGATAATTCAACAACACCAATAATTCAGTCTTCACTCTTGATTCAAACTTTTCTAAAAGAAAATAAGCCTATTCTAGAAATAGCAAGCGCTGTCCAAGTATTGCAAAGACTTAATGATCCAAAACTCTCTTTTATTTCACCTTATATAGATACTTAGGAGACAAAAGAGATCGTTCTTTCAAAATTAAATTCTTTCAAACTGGATTATTTTTTTTTCTGATTCACATTAAATTTAAATGTTTAACTCTTGCTTTCACAAGAGAAATTATTCTTATATTTTTAAATAAATCTCTGGAATACAGTGGCTTATCAGTAATGCCAAAACGTTTGCTAGAAAAAAGTTAGGCACTTATAGTATGTCACAATGAAAAAAAGACTCCCAAATCTAAAGAATTCATATTGAACATGCCAAGAAATATTTGAAAAACTGTTTTCCGAATTTGCTTTTATTAAACTGTAGAATTATAAAGTAGTGATTAATAAATTTCCAAATTATCATTTCGAGTTTTTTTTCTTTTTTGAAGATTTTTAAGATTTTCATGCATAATATTTTATTCAATTATATCTTAACTAAATAGTCAGTTTGTATATTTCTGTATGAAATTCCATCAAATATAATTAAATTCTGTTATCTCAATAAAATTATATCTAAAGCCTTTCACTTGAATATCGACTTTCTAATTTATATATAAAAAAATTACTTTGATGCTTTTTATGCAAAAAATAAATAAATGAATGAATAAATAAAGAAAATAAAACAAATAGCATTTATTACAATCTATGGCGTATTAACAAAATTATGACGGTACTAAAACTTTTGATGATATTTTTATATGATTTTTTTATACATTCAGTTGATTCAGTAATGTGTTTGCAAAATACTAATATTATTATAAGTACGATTTCACATTTGCCATTTTTCTTTCTTCAAGTGTATTTTAAAAAAAAGAACAATTTGACCTTTCTTTTAAATATTAGAAATCCTTGAATTTTTTTATCTAAGATCTGTGTATAGGTGAATGATCTTAAAAAATATTTTTTAAAGAATACATTTAAAATTTATTTCCTAGCTTCTTAAATTAATATATTTTTAATAGTGAAAACGCAAATTTGCAATTGAAACTCAATTATTAATACAAATTATTTTTAATTCGAAAGATTCGATTCTATTTTTATTCGAAATAGTAATATTTCGAAGAGTATTTCCAAACTCATTGTTACTTTTTTGAGATTGAAACCGATATTTAAAATGATTTATTTCATTTAACTATTCAATAATAATAACACCGCTAATGAAAATAACTGAATGAATTATTATTCAATTCATCAGTTTCAAATCTCTGATACAAATACGTCATCAGATTTTGGCGCGGTTGTAAAAACAAAAGATTCTTTTTACTTTTTCGCAGACGATATTTTTCCTTTGGATATAAATTTGCTTTTACTTCGTAAACATTTAGAACGAGAAGTATTTTTTTTTATAATCGCCGTAAGAGAAAATATGCTCTTATATAATTTACGTTTTTACTTAATTCATGTTTCAGAACATAATTTAATGAGACGCTAAAAGGACTATCGGAAGCTCTCTGTTTGCTTTCAGTAGAGTCACATTATCCATTAAAGCAGCAAACGTCTTCTCAGTCGCTCTTAAGTTTTCCCCTTCCATTTAGAGACGCTGTGCAATTATGAAATCACATTTGACTTCCATGACGAATAGGAAACTCGTTTTTTAAGGCCTCACCCGCTTCTTCGTTGGGTTATTTATTCTCTTCCTTTCCTTCTTAATTTATTGAAATTGTTTAACCACTCCAAGTACCATGAAAATTTCATATTAGCTTTTAAAAAGTTTGCGTTTTGATCAACATGAATAGAAAGATGTATTTTTCTTCGTCTTTTATTTTTAAGTTTTTAATGGTCTTTACTAATTGCTATAATTGTTTAAAATGCACTAATGTAAAAATAGAGATAAAGTTTTGCAAAATTCTAGATATTATAGAAATCATATATTTTCTCCTTGCATTTTATTTCATAAATGAAAAAAATATATAAAAAGCATTTGCTTATGCTTTGCAAATCTTTATGTATAAAATACCAAATCTCTTAAAATATCTTTTAGATGAATAACAATATCTAAATAGTTGGTAATATTCTATAATAATTTAAGACCATGTGTCATTACATATGTTAATTGTTTTAGTTATACTGACCAAATATTACTTGGGTTTTATTCTATAAAGAAAAGCAGCAAACATATTTTACAGTCTATGCTTATAAAAAATATGAATAATAAAAAAGACAGTGAAATAGCTTCAAAATAAATTATTCAAATTTGTGTGTATTAAAAAGCGAAATTTATAAGACTGTTGATAAAAGGCAATTTTGAAATCGATTTTCAACTCGTTTTCTTATGCCCGAGAGTTCTAAAAGTTTGTGTAATTGCAAGCCTTCAATTATATTACATTATTTCAACATTTTCAGAATTTAATTAGCAATAAATACATTTTATTTTATTTCGTATCGATTTCAAATGAAATTTTTTGTTTCTATTTGGCAGCGAATTTGCAAAGTACTGGCGAAAGCAGGTTTTAAAAAATAAAACTTTTCATTTTAAATTGACAACAATATCAATACAAAAATATTTTTAAAAAGCTTAATAGATATGTTTGATGTTCAGCAAAGATTATACTAAGGAAACGTTTTAATTTTTTTCTTAATTTTGTCCTGAATTTTTTCTTATTAATATCCTGAGCGTTATATGAAATGTGTAATATGACTTAAAAATAAAAATTTTATTTCAAATTAAATAATGATTAAAAGAAAAATTAAGTTCGTGCAAATTCTTGTTAAATATTAATTTTGTGCATAAATATTTTTTTCCTTCATTGATTAAAAAAAATTTTCACTGCCAACTACTGTAATATAATTTTAAAGGTAGTTTCAAACACTATCAAATTAAGATTTTCTTAATTTTTTTATATTGTTCATTTTATTTTTTTCTTAATTATAATTATAATAAAATAAGAAAAGAAAAAAAATTTAGAAATGAGGGGAAAAATAAAAAATTCTCAAGTGTCTACTTTAATAGCATACATGCACAACTTTTTTATATTAAGAAATCTCCGAAAAATATTGAAAGAATATTTATTCTTTTTATTTTCTGATGCTGCAAAAGATGGTTTAACAACGATTATTTGAATGACATAAAAAGGTATTTAAAATAAGGGAAGTAATTTTTGTAATATATTTATTTAATTAGCATTTAATAAATAATGATTTTACTAAAAATTGATTATGGAAAAATTTTAAAGCAGCAAAGTTGTGTTATTCGTTAAATAAATATTTGATAATTACTTAAGCCGGATTTTGAGATTTGATATAATTAGTCTTTTAATATAGTTATAAAATTAAAAAATTCGATTTTTTATATTAGGGAGCGTGCGATAAAATCTTTTATTTTAGAAAATTCTTAAAGATTTGAATTTCTTATTTTGTGCTTCTACTTGTTATGTATAATATTATGAAAAAAACTGATAATGCCTACACAAATAAGTTATATATTTCCGAGATAAATATTTTATGTAAGGAAACTCGCTTTAATTTGTAAGAAGTTTTGATCTAAAACGAAAATAAATTACTTTTCTTGTGTTTATATACATGATAATGTTTACAAGTTAGCATACAATCTATAAATTTTGCATGGTTAAAAAATCATGCAAAACACTCTACAGGGAACACACATAAGTGAATTTAGAACTGTCAAATTTGTCAGATAGTCCTTTGGTCGTAGATGATCTCTGTTAAAGGATTTTTTCCACGCTTTTACTTTATTTTTGATTAAAATTAATAATATTTTACGGTTTTTCCTTTAATACCCTTCAGAAAATTATTATTAGACGAAAGGATTTCTCCATTTTAAAGCTGAAAATTGTGCTTTCAGACACTAATTTTATTTCTATACAATTTTTCTCAAATTTTAACAAGTGTTTAGTAGTATTTTTTATTTTACTACAACCCTTTTCATTATTTTAAATACCAGATTTACCCTCAACCAAATTTAAAATAGAAATTAATTTTAAATTTAAAAATAAAATTTAGATGGAGGAATAATTCCAAAACATTATCATGCTACGATAGTATGGATTAGAGATTCGAATCCTATTAATTTTTTTTTTATCTCGTTCAACCATTATGAATGAAGTTATATTTTTGAGAATTGAATTTTGAACAATAGACTGTCTCGAGTTCTGCAAAATAGTTAAGTTAATGAATGCTTCATAAAGGATTTATTATTAATAACTGAAGTATTTCGAATGCAAAAAAAAAAGTGCAGAAGTTCGAAAAGATTTATCAGGCAGTTATGATAATTGGCCTTTCATTGAAACCAAAAGCCTTTGAGCAAGTTGCTGACATATCACGAAGCGATGTTAACATATAATTAAACGCATTTCCTTCGTTCGAATTTATGACTATTCAATTTGATTTTCATGGAACCAGCATTCTGCATTTCTGATTTCCATCATGCCAATGAAACATGCGCTCTTCTTAACAGCTTGTAAAATTCGCATTTCATGATACGCTTGCAATGTAGATGAACTTTGGGCTGGATTCATTAAACGATGCGTAGAATGGTATTACCGTTTGTGTCTCATCTATTGCACAGAGCTTGTCTATTAGCAACGGCGTTTCTCCTGAATATTCTGGCCCTAGATTTTAAATTAAATCCATCACTCGATGGGGAGATCATTTGCTTTGAAAGCTTACATTGTCACTCAAATGGCATTCCAGTTAAAGTTCGACTGCATTGTTGCAATTGGTTGCACGAAGTAGAATCGCCAGGGAAATTAATGCTTTTCGGGAAGAGGAAATTATTTTGCATTCTTCTCCGAAGAACAACAGCAACAACAAAAATCGATTTTTCTCACATATTTTGAATAAATTTGCGCAAATGATTGGGTTGATGAGTAGAACGGAAAAAACAATTAAAAGGGATTTGTAACATCATAGCATGATGTTTTGGGCTAGAAATAATTTTCACGCATGTAACTTAAATAACAGAGTGTAATTCAGAAATTATCCGCACCTATTTTTTTAATTTGAAGCATCATAGCGTGATGTTTTGGACTAGAAATAATTTTCACGCATGTAACTTAAATAACAGAGTGTAATTCAGAAATTATCCGCACCTATTTTTTTAATTTGAAGCATCATAGCGTGATGTTTTGGACTAGAAATAATTTTCACGCATGTAACTTAAATAACAGAGTGTAATTCAGAAATTATCCGCACCTATTTTTTTAATTTGAAGCATCATAGCGTGATGTTTTGGACTAGAAATAATTTTCACGCATGTAACTTAAATAACAGAGTGTAATTCAGAAATTATCCGCACCTATTTTTTTAATTTGAAGCATCATAGCGTGATGTTTTGGACTAGAAATAATTTTCACGCATGTAACTTAAATAACAGAGTGTAATTCAGAAATTATCCGCACCTATTTTTTTAATTTGAAGCATCATAGCGTGATGTTTTGGGCTAGAAATAATTTTCACGCATGTAACTTAAATAACAGAGTGTAATTCAGAAATTATCCGCACCTATTTTTTTAATTTGAAGCATCATAGCGTGATGTTTTAGGCTTGAAATAATTGCTAGAGATGTGGGCGTATCTATCTTTTAACAAAACATGAAATATCACATGACATACACTTCACTTAACATGACATCACAATATTACAAACTCTCATACATTTTTAACACCAAATTTTTCATTCATCCGCATGTAGTCAAAAATGACTACATGCGGATAATTTTACAAATAGTTTGACAACAATCGAATATTTTCTCAGATTCTGAGTTTAGAAAGAATAAGAAATGGAATTAATTTTGATTCTTTCTCGTTTAATGGCAATGATAAAATTTTTGTGAATCCTTTCTAATATCACTGACATGGCTTCAAGAAAAGAAATAAAATTCTACCTCTTATTTTGTGTAAGAATTTTATATAGCAATTTAGAGTTAATGTATCTCTAATCATTCAATCAATGCATCATGAAATAAATTTGGTTGAAACAACAGATAAAAAAAACCGAGCTCTGTATCTAGCCTAAAACTTAACTAATGCGAGTTCGCTGTAAACGTCAGATAAAAGCGTGGGCTTGCACTGCTCAGTTCGGTTAGAACTAGTTTACAGTGCACCATTGACGAAGTTAATGGCCTTAAGAACGATGCCCTTGGGTAAGGTCTGTGGTCAAAAGCAAATATTTTGAACGCTCCAGATGAAGTAAAAACTAATAATGGGCACAGGAATTTGCTCTTATAAATTACTCTTAATTATCAAACAAGAAAAATAATCGGAAATGGGATCTCATGCTTTTGAATTAAATTGTTGGCAAAAACTAAGTATTATAATTGAAGGTTTTGCTATAGAATAAATAGCTTTAAATAATTATATGCATCGTTGACGCCTGTATTAGAAAGATCTACATTTTACTGTAATCAAAACGCTGATTTGGAGGTTATTTTTGTAAAAATAAATGGATTAATTGGTTAGAGAATGTATCCTGTATTGGAGCATCGTTTTATATGAACAACAAAAACTTTATTAAAACTCGTATGAATGCATTTTATTCGATAACTTCGATTCGCTAGCTAAATTAAAAGCAGCAAATATGTAGAAAAAGAACGATATTCAATAAAGTAACCAAATGTTGCCAATTTTTAATTTTCTGTATACGAAGTATAGGGAAAGTATAGTTATGGTCAAAACATTCGAACTTGAGATTTTATTGAATCTCCTGGTTTCGGGCATTCCTTAGTTCGAGAAACACATTTTTTTATATATATTTTTATACACTTTTTATTTCTGAGACAGATATTTTTTTAGAAAATGTCCGTCTGGCTGTCTGTGACAAAGATAACTCATAAAGGCATTGAGCTAGATGATGTAAATTTGGTATTCGGTCTTTATATCTAATTTGCAGATTTTTATGAATAAAATCTAATTAATAATTTGAATAAAATTTGAATAAAATCTGTTAAGGGGAAATCTTTCTGTCCGATTATTCGAACATAAATCAACACAATAATTACAAAACGAAGAGAGCTCGATAAAATTCATTATACAGATTTAACATCTATAGTGTAGACGCTCGTCAATTTTTGTACCAAATCCAACTACGGAGAGACTGCTCGTCGGCCTGTACTTTCAGGAACATGTAAACGCGATCATTCAATAACGCAATGGCTTAAATACATCGAATTTGGTGTGGGATTTTGTGACCACAAATGTAGTTTTGTCACACATTTTTGTTTCAATCGATTGGGGAAAACGCGTTTAAAACGTAAATTCGATTTTCAGATACTCTTAGCCGCATGCCATGGATTAATCGCTCGGCTCGTGAGCCGTAGGGTTTCAAGTTCGAGACCCGATTCCACCGAAAAACCGCCGTGTAAGGGGATCTGTTGCACGTTAAATCCGTCAGGGCCAAATGTCCTCCCTCTGGTGTGGTGTGGAGAGTGGTGCCAGCTAAGGTGTCGTCCTCGTCATCTGACCGCGGTTCAAAATAATGAAGTCCGTCCCAAAATAGCCCTAATGTGGCTTTAAAACGGGACGTTAATCGAACTAAAATAAAACGGATTAATTGCCAAAAATCTCGCCAAGGGTGACACGATAGATTCAGTAAAATTGCTAAATTTAGGCGAAAGATTAATATTTCATAAGTACTGCATGCCATTGAAATGCAATGCATTTTCTGGGATAATCCCTTTATTAGAGAGTATGCAAAAAAGTTTTGGGGAAACAACACCCGTTGGTCCCTCAATGTGAATTATGTGAATACTAATCTCTACACACACGACTCTATCTACGTTTGTTTGTTTTGTATATATATATTTAGGAAACGCAAATATATATTCTTTTAACTAGAATCCTTATATTGAGCTTCTTAAGAGATTTTAGGATATTCAATTTTTCTTAATGATATTTGATTAAAATTTCCAGATAAACAACATCCTTAATCTAATTGTTTGGTGAATATGAGTAAAGAATATTTGGAATGGCTACTCTAGAGCACATATATTTAGCACTGAGAGAAATGAGAAGTTTCTAGATGGATATTGGCAACTTTAGGAGATTAAATTACAACTAAAGAGATTAACAATTTTCAGAGAAGAGAACTGAAAAGTTTTATTGATATCAGAGATATCCTCAGTTATTAAATACTCCTTTGATTTAATAATACAAGTAGGCATCCTGATATCAATTGCTGCTCTCCAGAAACAAAATTACAATAATTACCAAATTCAGAAATTGGTCAAGTAAATTTTCATGGAATAAATTGGAACTTGAATTCAAGAGAATGGCAACGCGCTTGAAAATGAATTTTGTTACGTATACATTTTCCTAAAAATATTTTTGTTCCAATTAGATTTTATAATCTTCATCCACATATTATTCATATTATTTTAGGAGCCTGCATAATTTTCTATAATGTAAGTAATTTAGAAATCCAGTGTTTAAATTTAATAATTACCAATAGAAAAAAAATACATGAATTTTAAATATCACAAAGAAAAAAGCAGGTAAAAAATTTGTCGTTTTTCAAAACTAGAAGATGCCCGTTGACACGTTTAAAACAATTAGACTCTGAAACTTGCGCGAAAAAATATATAATAATTCAAAAATATTTGACAAATTTAGGAAATGAAATAAAATCATATTCATTGATCTCACGTTAAAACACTGCAATTAAAAAGACATATGGTATGCCAATTGTATACTTAAAAATTCGAAAGTGATAAGATATAGGACAAAATGAAGCCAAACAATAAGAAACAATTACAACAATTTTAAATAAACCAAATTTATAGATAAATTACTGCTCTCATTTCCTAAAAAGTGCTCATATTAAGGAAAAAAATTTAATGTCTGATGATAACGACTTTACCTCAACATTGACAGAAGCGTTAAACAGTTTTAATATTTCAACAGTAACAAAAAGAAATTCTTACAAACTGTGTTTAGATTGATTTGAAATTAAAATTACCTAAAAGCTCATTCTTAAAAAGTTTTAATGCGATGTAAAAATAGTTTTTATGCAATGATATGTTCCAAAGAATATTTTTAGTATTCCTTACTCCTAGTTTATCTTCGTTAGGGAATCTTAGATAATCCTCTCAAAATGTAAGGCGCGCGAAATTTTAGTCGAATCTATCAAAAGGTGTGATGTAGAATTGTATATAATTTAAAAAAACAGATAATCAACTTTATATGCTATGTACAACTTGGATTGACGAAACAGTAATTGAATTTTTTATACATTTATCCTTTAGAATTTCATAAATATAGTCTAATTTTAAGCTTTTGTCAAGATTTCTTTGGCCAAGACATGGTGGAAGAAAAAAAAAAAGAACAAACCGAGTAGTTAAACAGAAAAGATGAAAGTGTGTGTGGGATAAAATAAAAAGAGCTTCGACCTTATATAGTTTAGAAATTTCATTCTTTCTCTTTCATACAAACCTCAGTGTTTTGATTCGGTGGGAAAATTATAAACCTGAGCAACTCCGTAGTAATAGCTTAACAGTGAAAACGATTCGAGCGATTAGGAAATTATTTTTATAGCAAATATATTTATATAATTTCGAATTATATACGCCTGATAATAAATGTATAAATACAAAGTTCGATTCATGCTTTAGAATCACAGTGACGGACAAAATCTTGACTTTCTAATTAGAGAATCAAGCAAACGATTTTCAAACGAACGACAGTAAAATACTGTGAAACCGTTAAGGATCAGTTGATTTATTTATGCATATATGGATTGGTGAATAAAATCCAATTCAAATAATCAAATTAAAATTGTAATAGTTAGTTAACATTTATCGTACTATTTCTAAAAAAATACTAAAAAGATTTAGAGTGTTCGATTTCAAAATTTCTGAGATCAAATAGTTGAATTAAAAAACACCTACCTATCCGAAAGGATTTCGTCACAAAAATCAATATAAAATTAATAATTATAATAATTAAATCATTAGCTGAATTGGAGAATGTGCTAAACTGCTGAAATATAAAGATGGGAAATATTATTAATGACCAATAATTATTCTTCATTTCTAGTGATAAAATCATCTACGCAAAGACAGAATTTCCGAATTATTTTAATCCCTTACAGAAAGCTTTAAAACTGTTGGAGTAATTTTCGTAACATCCTTACTTTCCGGATATTTCTCTGTCATAAATAAGATATTACACACTGAGCAAATATAGTGAATTTTTAATTCGCTTGTTGCATGCAGCCAAAATAAAACTGTTTGCGGCAGTTACTTACTAATTATGACAAAATATAAAACTGAAAATACTTAATACAGTATAGATTAAATGCTCGAAATTAGCTTTATCATCCGAATATGTTACTCCTAATTGGAATTTTAATTAAACCAGTCGAAAAATAATGAAAAGGAAAATCCTTTACTTAGATACGAATAAAAACTTTCCAATTAGTAATTCCAATATTACTTCGAATTTACTTTCCCCTTTTAGATTCTTTGTCCCTTGTCTTTTAAATAAATGAAATATATAAAGAATAAGAAATTCAAACAGAAACCAGTTTTGGATTATCTATTTTGGTGCGAGCCAATAATTACGTATTTCATCTGTAATAACTGTTTACTAAATTGTAAATACAGTACTAATTAAAAAAATTAAATGTTCCGTACGGAAATGAAGCATTAATTGCATGTTAGATAATTACATAGTAGAGCTATAAGAGAAAATCAAAATTAAGAGAATATATTATACAACATTTCAACGACACTTTTCCTAGTTATGTGTACAGAATTACAAAGAAAAAGTTGCACCACCAATTAATTTGCATAGATCTTTATTTGAGATAATTAATAAGAATAAGAAAGAAATTCATTGTAATATTAATAATATGCATTTGTGAAACATTTACATCTTTTTTCCTGAGTATTTTTTAATTACTTTAGGTTTTCCATGATATAAACCACTATTCCTCTGATCTCTTGAAAAACGCGTATTAACACCGTATTAAAAAAAATTAATTATTTATTTGATTACAATGTGAAGAATATTCTGTAGATTATCAAACAGAACTTTTACTGAAGTTATTCTGGCATACTTATTCACTTATTATTTCGATCAGTATTCAGTCATATTTATTATCTCTCCATCAGTATAAGTTGTTTAGATTTCAATTTTTGAAATATCTTATTCTTAATTTCAAGTCCGATTTTCGAAAAATATTTAAGAATTCGCGATTTATTTCAAAATGTATGGAAACCCACAAAGTTAAACAATGTTGTTTATCGTATATTAAGCCTAATATAATAAATAGTATGTGGTTTCTTTGACACCTGATTTCTGAAGAACAGAATTGGTGATATCTTTCTAAATTATTCGTTTCCATATGAAATCTTTTTGAGAAACGTAGAAACCTTTTTATCACATATAGTTATGAAAACAAAACATTTTAAATGTCAGTGAGGCTTTAAAATTAATAAAACTGAAAGTAAGGAAATAAGTGACAGGTACGTTGCCAATTCCCTTAAAATAATCAAAACCAACGTTTTAACAATTATTTTTATGAAGCAATTCATCTAGATGAGCTAAATAAATCAACAATCTTAAAAATGTTTTCTGGCAGCAATAGGATTACTGAGGCTTTTCTTTTAATGAACGCTAATTATGTACGACCTATTTAGGTATCTGTATCAAATAACCAATTAGTAATTTTTTTCAATAATTTTCTAATTTTTTTAGAGAACAGTCAAACTTTTTGATTTTGGTTTCTGTAGTCTATATTTTGTTTAGTATGTGCATGCTGAATATGCGTGAGGTCTTTTATCTATCTCTGTAATGCTTTGTCAATGATTTTAAAAATTTCATTCAGAAAATGAGCTTTTAAAGCATTCTTTAATTGCTATTGCTTTATGACACATTGAAAATACTATTTTAGATTATTAAACGTGAAATTTGAGCTTTTTGAGATTAAATGCCCTAACTGATCTGTTGTCATTTTTTTTCAGCAATGCATTGATACTATAAGCACACTATTTATTATAAGTTCTTCTCTGCCGATAGTTGAAAGCAATCAAAAGATGAAAAGAATTGAGGGAAAAAAGAAAATTACATTGTTTGAATTCAGGATCTGAAATAAAAGCCAATTGAGTTCAGGGATTTCTTATTCCTTTCTAGGGCCTTTCTATGAGAAGTATATATTCATTAATCTTTGTATAAAGTTGTGCAGGTTGGAATGAGCTTTGACAAATTTTCCAATTAGGCAGAAACTTAGATGCTTCAGTTCGTTATCTCACACAAGATGATGCGTCTTTATTCGTTACTTAATTATTAATTAACCAAATTAATTAATCCAATTAAATTTATCTAATAAGCTAAAGGAATCTCTTTTCTTATTTTAATTTCAAGCCTAAAAATATTTTAACATTTCTTAAACCAATCTCCATCTTAAAAATAGTTTAACATATCAATAATAGAAAAAAAAATGACCTTAAAGCAGAGCTTAATGGTTAAAATCAGAGCTTTGCGTATAAAGAAAAGCTTTGCGTATACAGAACATCTTTCCAAAGTTAAACGTTGAGTCCCTAAACACCATATAAGTGCTTAACCATTAACGTTCTGTATTGCTTTGACCTAAAGTTAAACGAAATCTTGCTCAAGTATGCATTGTCAGAGCCTCTCATACTCCACTCGAGTTGTTCGAAATAAAGTGGAACTAAGAGGTCCTCTTGAATGTAAAGGAGTAATTGCCAGCGCAGTTTGAATGGGAATGACCCATAGGCCCATCGTGGATCAATCATTTCTCCATAAGGTATATATTTTGATGGATACTCACCGAAATACATAAAAGTGAACTTCGTCTAACAATCATTGATGGCAGTGACAGTAAGTAACTTGTTTCCTGAAAGTATTTCAGAGATCCCAAAAGTATTAAAATCTTCAGCAGTATTGCTCCAACTTCACTCTTTGAAAATGCAAACGGACAGTGCAATGCATAGGCAACACAGACTGCCTGGAGTCCAAAAGAGAGATAGTCTTTATTCTGGTGAATAATAACTCAAGATATAAAGGATCAACGATATATTTTGAATCATAGAACGCCGATTGTATCTAGATAAAAGTAACATATGATAGCTATTTATAAGTTACAGAGAACCTGATGTGGAATGACATCATGTTACTATTTGCATTTACAAATATCTAAAAGTATTCTGAGCATATATTAAATGAGAGATTGTCAGAAATGTACAAGTTATGTGAAGATTTACAATACTAAGAGTAGCATTTTGTTAAAACTGATATTTATTGATTTTCTAGTTTAGTCTCAATATTTAAGAGGAGGTTGAAGTTTTAAGTTGTACTTGGGAAGAAAGGTTGAAAAATCTGACAAGAACAAGTTTCTAAATTTTTCTATATTTAAGAATTAATGATCAGAATATATTAGAATGTTTCGATGTCGAGATTTAGTTAATGTAATTTGAATTAAAAAAAAACAACTTATTTTTTAAAATGAGTAAATAACGAAGAATTTTTTTTTAAATTCCTTTTTTAAAGCCTCTGAATATCATTCATCTAAGTTTGAGTTAAATCTATCAAAGGGTTAATCATCTGTAGGAACCTAATTTCGCATGCATGTAGATATAACATTGCATGCAAGTAAACTGAAAAACGTGACACTTAAATAAATAAAATTTGGTATTCGTTCTTTATTCTAAAATTCAAGTTCTGTGTTAAATTTTGATTTCAGTCGGCCAAAGAAAGTCTTTCGAAATGTCATATTCAGGTTTCTCTATTACGAAATACAAAAATTTCATGTGCTGCACATTGAAAATAAATATCTGAGCATTCATGGCGTTCCCGATTTTGCACAAGTTCCACAAATTTTATGTGGGTTTGGGAGGATTGCACATTTATTATGTCAGAAAATTTAGGTTATCCCATACTCGCATGAATTAATGGAACATGACAAATTTTGAAAGTATGCAAAGGGGGATTTAGGTACTTTGTGGCATTAGGCAATGCGCATTATGAGCCCATGCTTTAATAAATTGATAAACTATTTAACATATTAAAACATTTTTAAATGTATATGATTACAGATGTTACAGATTATATTTTTTATATTACTAACTTATTGATAAAGTATTTGTTTTTATTGATTTTTTATGTCTTCAAACTGACCGGTATCCACATTTGCATCCAGTATTATTGAATAAACTTCCGGTGCTCATAAGTATTATAATAATTTATTGAACACAATTAAATGTATGATAATCTGACCAATTATACTTGATACATTATTATTAATATTATTCTTATTATTCGCAGAAGTTGTATTTTTACAAACTTATTTATTTTATAATTATAAAAATAAAGTTTTTAACCACGTATTTGCGACCCTAGTCTGTCTATTCGGAAATCCACCATTGAAAATATAAAGGATTTTCAAAATTAACGCAAAATTTGAATTTGCCACTATTTGTGCAATAAAGTATTGGCAATCTTGTTAAAAAAAATTTGACAGCTAATAGTTTAGGGTTAGTAAAAACGAACGTTACATGATAGAAAAACATGTTAAATCAAGATTTGAATTAAATAAAAAATACTTTTTTTCCTTTAAATTGTTATATTTTTATTGAATCATAAAGTACATAGGATAGGGTTATGTATGTAATAATACATAGGGCAAATGGCCTTCACGGCTTTGCTGGAACATGCGCTCTCTTTCTTCCAAATTTTCCGTGACCATTTTGAGTAAACGTGGCTGAATTTCGTTGATGTAGCGTTGGATTTCCTCTTTCAATACGCGCGTGCTTGTTGACATAGAGCTTTTACTTCAAATAACCCGAAAAACAGAATAATATTAAATTACACGATCTGTGGGACCATTTCTCAACTTTTCGAACTATAGCCGCCAGACTTTCATTATTTTTGAAATATTGTTCAACAATGAAAACACGTTGTTCTATCTTGCAGCGCTCCATTTTTACTAAACCTAAACTATCAGCTGTCAAATGGTTTCTTTTAATAGCGTTGCCAACACTTGACTGCACGAAAGGTGGCAAATTCAAATCTTGAGGTAACTTTGGGTCACCCTTTATATGCATTCTCTAAACTATTCTCAAATAATCAGAATATATTTCTTTTAGTGACATAAGCATAGTTCAGTTAAATTCTGGTGTTCTTATCTTTTCTCAAAAATGAATAAAATCTGAACACCAGTCTTTTTGTTAATTTCTGTTTGAATTATAATGTAAGAAAGAGCTGGAGTTTTCCGTTAGACAAATCAATCTTCTGAAAGAAAGCAAATCACGTCTGGGGAATGCGAAAACAAAGCAAACACACTTAAAGAATCAAATAAGAAATGCGAGACTCCCGGAGATATACCAGAGGTCACATAAACTGAAATAAAGTCAGCAACTTTGGTTGTACATTTTTCTTTAATGTAGTTTCAAGGGAGACTTGATGTGGGAATTGTTCTTCGTAACGGTATTTTAAATGTAAGTGTATAGTATTTGGTATTCCGACGTTGTTCAGGACGAAATACCTATGATTATTTATTATTCTCTTATCGTCTGCAATTTTATTTTTTGTTTAAAATGAAAGCATCGATTTTGTCAAACAATTTTCTAGACAAATTACTCATTGAATCAAATAAAAAAAGTCTTTGGAAACGAATTTGCCTTGAAAGGTTGAGAAATTTAATTAAATCTTGCAAGCGTCAAATAAATAAAAAATGATTTAAATTCTCTGTAACATTTTCATCAATATAAATGGTTTCACTAAAAATTTCTTATATATGAAAACATGATTTTTTTATTATTAGAAATGTCTGAGTGATATGTTTAAAATAATATTATTTTATTATTAAATGTCTGTGAAATTGTAACTGTTTTGAATTACTCATAACGCTCCATAGTAATTGAGAACGAAATTTAAAAATAATCTATGGATTTATTTAAATTTCTATAGCGCATATACCGCTTCTGAATTTGATTTTTATTTATGCAGATTTACAATTATTGCTTTTAAATCAAGCAGATATTTCAGATGATGATGAGTACATTTTGGGAAATAATTTTGTTTAAGACATTAATTAAAATTAATTAGTTTTAATCTATAAAAGTAATTCTTTTGTTTCCAACATGTAGTACCTGCCATTGTTACTAAGTACTTCTATTCCTTGTACATAGTGAAGTGCCTTGTGCATAATGCACTTTAAAGATTCACTCAGCTTCTGAGTTAACTCATTTGTTAAGAAATTATAATTGGTTGAAAACAGGGCTTTTTTTGTAAAACTATGAACAGTGAAATTTTTTGCAAAATCTTTTTGTTCCATTTTGTAACTTTTTAACATTTGTCAGAAAAACTAATGAAGTGTTCACTTAGAAGATAAAAATTTAATCACTGTAAAAAGATTAAAGTTTGATTAGTTTGAAAATTGATTACTTTAAAAGCTAATTAGTTTGAATAGAATTTCGTTTTAGTTAATTGGTGGTTCATTTTCTAATTAATTTTTGTGCTTAAGGTTTTGAAAGAAATAGAGCCATGAAAAGATCTCCATCTGAAAGAAGTCGCATTTGAAAAATGTTGAAGAAAAAAAATTAAAAATTTAAATAAGATTAAAATATTTTTAACAGAAACAAAGAAATTAAATTAAAACATTATAGTACCTAATAAATTCTGACCTTTAGCTGAGGAGGTCATACAGCCAATATATACGAATATAATATATATACGAATTATTATTCAATAATGGGCTGCCGAAAATACTACAGGCAACTTTTACCTGTAAAATGATCAGAGTCCGAGAGTTGCCAGTTAGAAAGTTTCCTAGAGAGTTTATCTTCAATATTTTTATAAATGCACATCACTGGAGCCTGATGGAATTGAAATAATTCCTGATAGAAATTATTTCAAATAATTCCTGATAGAAATTATTTCAAATTATACTCGAAGAATGGCTTATGACATATACTGATATAATAGCTGGTGGCGTAGACTGATAGAATGGCTGGTAATGTAGACTGATAGAATGACAGGTGGTGTAAAATGGCTGGTGACGCAGACTGATAGAATGACAGGTGGTGTAAAATGGCTGGTAAAGTAGACTGATAGAATGATAGGTTGCGTAAAATGACTGGTGATGTAGACTGATAGAATGACAGGTGGTGTAAAATGGCTGGTGACGCAGACTGATAGAATGACAGGTGGTGTAAAATGGCTGGTAAAGTAGACTGATAGAATGACAGGTGGCGCAAAATGGCTGGTGACGCAGACTGATAGAATGACAGGTGGTGTAAAATGGCTGGTAAAGTAGACTGATAGAATGATAGGTTGCGTAAAATGACTGGTGATGTAGACTGATAGAATGACAGGTGGTGTAAAATGGCTGGTGACGCAGACTGATAGAATGACAGGTGGTGTAAAATGGCTGGTAAAGTAGACTGATAGAATGATAGGTTGCGTAAAATGACTGGTGATGTAGACTGACAGAATGGCTGGTAATGTAGACTGATAGAATGACAGGTGGCGCAAAATGGCTGGTGACGCAGACTGATAGAATGACAGGTGGTGTAAAATGGCTGGTAAAGTAGACTGATAGAATGATAGGTTGCGTAAAATGACTGGTGATGTAGACTGACAGAATGGCTGGTAATGTAGACTGATAGAATGACAGGTGGTGTAAAATGGCTGGTGACGCAGACTGATAGAATGACAGGTGGTGTAAAATGGCTGGTAAAGTAGACTGATAGAATGATAGGTTGCGTAAAATGACTGGTGATGTAGACTGACAGAATGGCTGGTAATGTAGACTGATAGAATGACAGGTGGTGTAAAATGGCTGGTGACGCAGACTGATAGAATGACAGGTGGTGTAAAATGGCTGGTAAAGTAGACTGATAGAATGATAGGTTGCGTAAAATGACTGGTGA
The DNA here is from genome assembly GCF_947563725.1 of Argiope bruennichi. Lineage (NCBI taxonomy): Eukaryota > Metazoa > Arthropoda > Arachnida > Araneae > Araneidae > Argiope > Argiope bruennichi. Next base: position 69,738,773 of record NC_079151.1, read on the forward strand.
TGTAGACTGACAGAATGGCTGGTAATGTAGACTGATAGAATGACAGGTGGCGCAAAATGGCTGGTGACGCAGACTGATAGAATGACAGGTGGTGTAAAATGGCTGGTAAAGTAGACTGATAGAATGATAGGTTGCGTAAAATGACTGGTGATGTAGACTGACAGAATGGCTGGTAAAGTAGACTGATAGAATGACAGGTGGCGCAAAATGGCTGGTGACGTAGATTGACAAAATGGCTTGTGGCGTGGACTGATAGAATAGTTGGTGCCATGGACTGACAGAATGGCTGGCGAGATTCAGGTTCAAATCCTTTGTTCTAAAGCTGCCACAAATTAAGTATTTGGAAATTACTTTTATATAAAACCTACGAGAGTGCGTTCTCTTTGCCTACTTCTTTTCTTACTCAAGAATTTGAGTTCTGTGTTTAGCTTCATAGTTTAGATTACAAATATATTTCTTTCTACAAACCTGTAGCTTACGAATTTTGATATATTTCTACTATTTTGAGTTTCTACTCTTCAAGAACATAATCAAATTTCAGCAAGCAATTTAACTTTGTATTTTTATTTATCACTTCCACATGTATGCGGATAGACAGATCGATAGACTATCGACCCATTTGTAAGTTAAGTCTCAGAATTATAATTCTGGCCACATTTAGGATTTGAGGAATTATATACATTTAGTTCGTTTCATGTTTGAGTTATTAAATTCACAAATACATGACGGAAGGATAAACAGCCTGATTTCCCAGAATAGGATTCTGTTCAAACATTTGATAGAAATCTAATTTTGATGTTAAAATTGTAAATCAAATTTCAATCCTCTAGTTTGTTATGTTTCTGAATAATTATATTCAGACATAGAATTCGAAAAATGTATCAAACATGGTTTGGTTTGGTTTGAGGTTTTATGGCACAAGAACCAATATGAAGGTTATACTGCGCCAAACAAGATTATTTTTAGTTCAAAGTTTAATAAAAACATTTTCTATAAAAGTGATATAAAGAACATTGGTAAAATGATGATAAGTTACAAAAAGTCAAAACGAAGCCATAATGGTAAGTTCAAATTAAGGAATAAAAACCTATAGATTTTAAAAAGACAAAAAAGTTCTCATGTGGATCTCTAGCAAGCAACAAGGGCAAAGTCACTGTTGTTGTTTTGAAGTAAAATAAGCGTTGAGCATTAAAATAAGGGCATTCAACAAGGATATGATAAACTGTTATTCCACAGTCACAATGTGGGCATGTTGGCAATTGATCATTTAATAACAGATGTCTATGTGTGAATCTAGTGTGACCGATTCTCAGACGAGTTAAAACTGTGTCATGTTTTCGATAATTCAAAGAAGGCCAGTTTTCTATGATAGGCTTGCAAGTATGAAGTTTGTTTAGAATTTCCGAATCCCACTGAATTTGCCAATTTTTGTAAAGAGAGATTTTTGCCTGTTTCTTCAAATCGCATGCAGGTATGGGTGTTTCTAAAAAAAATTAAACATGGAGAGTTATATAAACTTAGAGATCACATTTATATATAATCGCTGTACAATCTTTTTCCTTATTTTGTATAAGAAAATTCGAAAAAGATTTAAGAAAATAACTTATTTTTAGAAATCATATAAAGGAAGTTTATGAAAGGTGCGAGCAATAATTCATTTAAATTTCTTATAATTTCTACATTACCGAAGATAATTGTTTATTCACGATTAACTGCCACTACCAACAACAAAAAAGTCAAGTCATCGCAAGTATTTAGGATCAACGACGTGACTTCAATTCAAGCCAAAGGTCAAAGAAAACCTCTTTGTTACATAGTTCAAAACCTATGTATACCTAAATAATAAATGATCCCTTGGAATCAAGTCTCTACAGAACTTCATGTAAAGATTGAATACAATGCCAGAACAATTATTTATACCTAGTAGGATGGGTGACACATCAATGAATGCTAATTAAAGGAACATAACTTTCATAACCTTTTACGCCCAGTTGATTGATCAGAAGATTCATTAACTCGATAATTTTCAGTTTTTATCGATGAAAAAAGTAACGTACATTTTTAAGATCAATTGACCTTGTTCACCGTACTTCGTTAATTGATTATATGATATATGGTTTCAGACTTAGAGTGTAAAAGTTTAAAATTTTCTACAATGGTGATGATCGTAGAAGGGATAACTTACAGGAATCAAATTGATGAATCATGGTGTGATTTCTGAAATTTTTAAACTGATGCAAATATATATGGATTTGTTCGAGTAGAAGAAAAGGTCCCATATATCTTAAATATGACACTTTGCTTTACTTGAAATTGAGTCTTGAAAAATTGACTTAAAAAATTGAGCACGTTTTTGAAATTTAAAATTTGCAACAAAGTCTAATTTTTAATTCAATAAAAATAAAACGGGAAACAGGACTTTGGAGAACGTATGTTAAAAGTTCGTAATTCTTTTTTCAATTAAAAGACGTAAGGAAAATCTGTAATTGCTAATTCTATATATTGCGTCTACAGAATTTAAGTTCAATTTTTTGCTTCTATAATTATGTAATTTCGATATTAAGAAATTTAAAAATATGCATCCTCAATCAAACGAACAGATCTGAAAAGGTGCCTCAAAATTCAAGCAGGATTTGATTTTGCCACCATTCGTGCAGTAAAGCGTTGGAAACCTTATTAAAAAAACCATTTGACTGCTGATAGCTTAGAGTTAGTAAAAATGGAGCGTTACAAGATAGATAGTTAACGCAAGATTTGAATTAAATAAAAAACAGTTTTCATTAAACTGTTATAGTTTTATTGAATCGTAAAGTAAACAGGACAGCGTCATGTATGGAATAACACATAGAGCAAATGGTCCCCACGGCTTTGCTGGCACATACGTATTCTATTGTCGAAATTATCCATGATCATTTTGCATAAATGTGGCTGCTGAATTTCATTGACGCAACGTTGAATTTCCTCCTTTCAATGCATGCTTGCTAATGGGATTGTTGACATAGACCTTTGACTTCAAATAATCCCATGAAAAGAAATCCAGTGGGGTTAAATCACACAATCTAGGAGGCCAATTCTCGAATTTTCGAACTGTGACCCCTAGACTTTCATTGTTTTTGAAATATTGTTCAACAATGAAAACACGTTGTTCTATCGTGTAACGCTTCATTTTTACTAACTCTAAACTATCAGCTGTCAAATGGTTCTTTTTAATAAGGTTGACAACTCTTTACATCACGAATGACGGCAAATACAAATCTTGCGTTAATTTTGGGGCACCCTTTATTTATTTAAATCATTTAAATTTCGCTGTCTCAAATTAATATGTTTTAAAACTAAAATATATTTGTATTAAATTCCTATCAAAAGTCTACAGCTATTTAAATAGAACAATGGATAAATGGGACATAATACTTCTTTTGTCCTCTTGCACATTTTTAATTTAAAAAATCTTAAATGCTGTAACATTTTGTCTTTGCTGCTGTCTCTTCCAGGACTTGAGCTAAGATTTTGATATGCTGCTCTATCCCTTCACTATGCCTTCGAAGGATTATGCCCAAAGGAAAAAAATAGACAAAACAATAATCATTACAGAAGCAACTAATGCTTATTATCCTTCATTATCAGCCTTACATATATGAGTAGAAGAAAAACAATACAATGCAATGCAAAAATTTGAAATGTTATTGCAATAGAAGTATATTATATAGCTCACTGATTTATTACTAAGGAAGATGATGACATTATACGTGCACATCAAAGAAATCAATACAGTACACTCCTGAATATCCGGTTCGAGATTATCCGGTTTCTGTACTATCCGGCCTAGTTTTCTTTTATCGTAATTAAATGAAAGGCAAGGCGTCTATTAAGTCATCTATTAAGGATTTTTTTCAAAACTTTAAAACTGTAAGCTTTGACTCTTATCCTAGGGTTACCTTTTCATATCTGTGTAATAATTTATCAGTGAAAAATAAAATCATTTTGAGCCAATTTTCTTAAGAATTTGGCCTACGATTTACATTAATGTTTTGTTTATGATACCGGCATTTCTGTTGGGCATTACAGAATTTTTGTTAAAATGTGAACAATTTATATTCTTTAACTTACTTTTTCTTTAATTTGCAATGCAGTATATAAACATATATAAAATATCGGTACAAATCCTTCTATTTAAACTCGACACGTTACTGGCAATGGCTTCTATGATTCAACGGACCGCGGCCGTGTTCACATTATACGTGGCTTGAAATAAACTGAGGGGTTAATACTCAATAGAAAGGGAGAAAATACATATTGTAACAGTGAATTTTGGTATAAAAATTTCGTCTTTTGGTATGCGTGGGCAAAGAAATGAAATCATAGAACTCCGGCATGCCCTTCCGCTATGTTAGGCCGAATATTCAGGAATGTACTGTAATTGATATATCAAATATTATTCAGTTAAATACTAAAGAAGACTAATTAAATGAAATTAATAATAGCTGATAAAAAGAATGCAAAACAATTGAAAAATATTACGGAATTCCCAATATATTAACTAGAAAAATATAATAATTACATTTGCATGACTTCCAATAAACTTTTTTTGAAATATTTCTATTTTTACACGGAGTAAAGGTGTAAGAAATGATAGCTGATCAATCAAAATGGAAGATAATCAATACATTTCAGTATACTTCCTGCATTCTATTTAATTGATTCTTTAAAGTTAGTCTAAGCAAGTAAAATATTCCACAGTGGGGAGTGGCTTCAAAATAATTCAATTTATTTCTGTAGAGGTGCAAAGAGTGAGCTTTTTGTGATAAGAAACACACTGAGAGGAGGTAGTGACTCAAAATATAAAAGGAGGAGGAGAAAGCGCCGAAACCTTAATTTAATCAAAGAATAATACTGGAAAGTTCATGTTTTTTTTTCATTGTTAGTTTCTGTTTCCTTTCAAAGTACCGACTAGCTATTGTGGAGTCAGAGGTTATGAGATCTGTAAAAAGAGTTTTTTCCCTTCTTCTTTTGTATTATTTCAGTCCACGAATAAACATTGGAATTTCTTCTTTTGTTTTGTCCAACATTCCAGGTATAAAATAAAAGGTTCAGGTTAAGTTTCTAAGATTTTTGCAAAGCAGTAATTTTTTTAAAAAAAAAGTCTTGTTAAATTGACTGGATTGAATAATTTATACTGATTCTTAAAAAGGAAAACTTTGAAACTTTCATTTGATTTCCTTATTTTTTAAATGGTTATAGCACAGATTGTATCAGAACAATAAAGCCCAACTAAATACTTGTTTAAAATCACACGTGATAACTTGAATTGTATTATTTACACTGATTTTATTAGTGGAAACTTCGTTTGGGTCCTTTTTATTTTGATGTTTTGAACTCACTTTTAGTAGAGATTACGATCGTTTATAACGATAATGTTAAAGAAAATGCAAATCTAGAATATTCAACTCGATTAAAATCATATTTAAAAATTTATTTCGTTTTGTAACAATCCAATAAGACAAGAAATGGAATGTAAAGCATTTTTAGGTAAATTTCTATAGGAAAATTACCTATTGCAATGATTCTTATGTCAAAACTTCGAGTAAATTTCTTCAGTTCTTAACCGATCACCCCAAACCACCCTTCGTTCAAAAGCAGTGTGTGTGTGTGTGTGTGTGTGTGTGTGTGTGTGTGTGTGTGTGTGTGTGTGTGTGTGTGTGTGTGTGTGTGTGTGTGTGTGTGTGTGTGTGCGTGCGTGCGTGCGTGCGTGTGTGTGTGTGTGTGTGTGTAACGCTTTTTCCATGTCATCTTGTGAACAAGACAACTAGAGCAATTTTATTTGGATCTTAACTGGCTTGAGATATGTTGTTAAAAATGTAAAAATTTCATATGAGTTCGTAAAAGGCCCATCCAGTTCAAAGGGGGTGGAAAGTCATATCACTGACTCCCCGACTCGCTCGAAGGCACACGAATAAAGAAAACTGAATGACCGGACCGCCGCAACAGCAACACTGGCGGAAACTTTAGTTGAGTCCTACGGGCCATCACCAGCCACGGTACAACCCTTCCCGAATGAAGTACGTCCCGTCATCGATGGGAGGAGCCAGATCCCCTAACATTTTGTGTACCTTCCAGAGTGGCGAGATCCAACTACCATACCGGAAGCATCTCATCCTCTTTTTGAGTTGACCCCCGGGGGTTAAAGGTGGTTGAAAAAGGGAGGGGTTGAAATTTTCATTTCGCTATAACTTTCTATCTATTGAAGGTCGAAGAATAAATTCAATTAGCTAAATTAAAACCTCATTAAGACGAACAACTTTTGTCCTTAAAGTTTTTCGATAACTGCAATATCTTAGAAGTTAGAGATTAAAAAGTGATTTTTTAAGTCCTAATATTGACTGTTTCTAACATCAAGAATTTCTGTTGCTAGATAGTATCTTAGACGTAAAGGAATTTACTTTCAGCTTTCAGAGAGGAAATTTTTTAATGAAATATTACATAGGTAAAAAGAAATTTCGAGTAATAGAAAGTTAGGATAAGATAATTTGTGCAGCTTTAGTTAACAATTAATACGATTAACGCTAAGAATAGGCACTGTACGACGTGAATTGGGATGAGTCAGTAGTTATATTTTTTTGTTAACCAGAATTTTAAATTAATTGGAAGAGACGGATTTAATTTATATTTATTTTTTTCAAAGAATTTTAATCCAGATCCTGCAGTTTATGGTGACTCTTATTGGCATTTTATTTTTATTTTTTCGATAAGGATTAAATAATTTATTCACTGATTAGCATACATATCTGCTCACTAAACTTTTGACTTGGAAATTTAATGAATTTCAGATAAAATGAAATAAGCTAATATTTTTAAATTATTAGTTTCAATTAACAATTGAAACGCAAACTATTTTTTAAATTATTTTTCCTGCATTCCTTAAGTTTACTAATGTAGTTCTTAAGCATTTATTTTTGAAAAATAAGAAAAAATTAATATAAGATTCAAATTAATCTTCTAAATTCTTGCCTCCAGTCTTGACCAAAACCATTGATCTATTTGCTAATTTTTAGTCAATAGGATATTATTATGTTTTAGAACGTATTCCTTACTTATAATATTTTTTAATATAATTTTTCAGTTTCTATTTTTAGTTAAGGTGTACGTACACACTTGAAGATTTTTTTAAAAATTTTAACTTTAAAAATCCAGTTTTTTCACAGTAGGTCATTAAAATATGTTTAAACTCATTTCAGTGAGAAAAAACCATATTACACTAATTATTAATTAATTAAATAATATTTAATGAGCTAATCAGTCTATTTTTTGAAACATGATATCTTAAATTCTAATTTGTACAGACACACCATTCTAGTTGGAAATGATGCCTAATGTTAATCTTCATGTTGTCTGTCTCAAACAAGTTATAAAAATGTATAGTTTTTTAAACAATTTTTTCATTAACGATGAATAGAAAAAGCGGGATTTTTCTCTAATTTTAACTTTTAAAAAGCTATTAAAAATTTATTTCTATAAATATAACTTTGATTGAGGCACAAAACATCCGCTATTTCATACAGATTATTTTGATATGTAAATAACTGTATTTGGTTAATTTCTTGTTGAGTTATGATTGTTTGAATGAAGCAACATAATAGAAAAATATCATTCTTCATAAAATGAGGTTTAAAAACACCTTAACTAGAATTTTTAAGGAAAGCACCTCAAGAAAAATCATTATAACTCGAGAAATATTTTGAATATTGACAACATCTTGGTATAGTTTGAAAGATCAGAGACCATTATTAAGCAATAAAAAATATTCGATATTTTGAACGATTTTCGAAGTTTCAAGTGTGTACATACACCTTAAGGTTTATATAATCTCTCAAACAAATGCAGATTGAATGAAAAACAATATACAATACTGGCCTTACTCCTTACGATTATGTTGTTATAGTTTTGCGTATCTTCGTGGTGATCTTTTCCTTTTTCTCTATAAATGAAAAATTCCAAATTTCTAAATAAACTAAACAATCATTTCAAATAAACTAAGCATCTTTCTTAAGGAATTGTTTTCAATTTGTATTCATTGATTAATCCGTGAATTATTCTGAATCAAATTTTTCGGAGATTTTAAGCAGTCGCTTGGAAATCTTTTTTTCCCTTCAATAAACCTGCCAAACGCAGATAAAACTTAAATGTAACGGCAAAAGAAATTTCGAAGTTTTGTAAAGGTTTTGATAAAAGACCTACAACAAATAAAAACGGAAAATTTTACGGCTTCAAACAGCTCAAACAATTTGAGCAGTTTTTATCCATAAAACTGAATGATTTTAAATACTTTTGAAATCAATACTTGGATGATATCAAACACTCTTTATGGTTATATCATACTGATTCTTTTATTTTGAGATCAGTAGTTTTTGTACGATGTTATACAAGTTAAAATAACTTTTATGGTTTCGATCTGTCTGCTCAATATACTTTGAGCAGTCTGAAAAACATCTTTTTTTCCAAAGGATATAGAAATTTAATTATCAGACCTACTCATTAAATCTTAAAACATCGATATAAAAGTCTGAAGATTTTGTCGAACTATTATTATCAATCATTTGTTAATATAATGGTCTTTAGGAACTGGATAATAGTTCTGTTTGCTGCTCTATTTTAGTAATCTCATGTAATAGCAATTTACTATCAATTAATTGGTTTACAATTGGTTTATCAATTTACTAGTATTGGTACATAACTATTCAAACCTTCACGGAACTGTCAAAATAATTAGCAATTCTTGTTGTTATTAAGCTTTTAATTAAGATTCTATTTTTGTTGAATTCCTTACTGGAATTAGGATATTTCTAATAAATACGTCTCAGAAAATATTTAGGGTAAGTAAGCCAGTATATTGAAATTATAATCAAATTCATTTATTCAGTATTTGTATAAGATGCATTAAAAGTTGCACAAATTGTTGCTGAATTGAATGTAACTATTACAAAACTTATCATTAAATATTCATGATAATTATTGAAGAAACAGTTTAATAAAATAAATTTATAGAAATTGTTTCTAATTAAAAAACAATTTTTAGTGAAATATTTTTTCTTTTAACATGCATAATATCAGGTGATAAAAAATCTTTTAGTTCATAAAATATAAATTTTAAGAGTTCAAAGTCTATGCAAGAAAAGAAACGTGAACATTTTTATTTGCGTTATTTATCAGATAAAGTGTTGCCACTCATAATATTAAAACTATATTACGTGAAAAAAAATATATTATTTCTTTGCGTGAATGACAAGAGTTATTGTCTATATTAATATAAATTTTTTCATCATTGTATGCCAGATACAAAAAAGTGTCCCCAATGAGAGTAGTAATGATATATCAACTTTTGGCGTGAATTTAGCATTTTTGTTCAATATCGTGTCATTCTTGGTGAGTTGTTTGGCGATTGATTCCTGGCTTGCGTTAGTAGTATTCAAAAATAGAATTTGTGCTTTAGAGATGTTTTTATCTACCGATTGAAACAAAGATTTGACACAAAATGACACTTGTAGTCACAAAATCCCATACCAAATTTGATATATTCAAGTCATTGCCTTTTTGCATTATTGCTTCTGAGAATTTAACCGACAGAGTTAAATTCGGCTTTAAATTTGATTGGTATCTACACTATGGATGCCAAATCTGTCTACCTATTTTTATTTATTTAACTCTCTTCATTTTGTATTTAACATGTTAACTTATTTTCGAACAGCCAGACAGATGGATTTCTTCTGACAGTTTTTATTCAAAATTTGACAAATTTGTAAATTTGGTGTAAAGATCGTATACCAAACTTCAGCCCTCTAGCTCAAAACGATTTTGAATTGTCTTTACCACAGCATACAGGCAGATATACAGACATTTTCTAAAAATGTGTTTTTCGATCCCGAGAGGTCTAAAATTTGGAGATTCGTCAAAACTTCGAATTTGCCTTTTTTTTTTTTTTTTTTTTTTGAGGATTACAATACTTTCTCTATATTACGCATACGAAAAAGTAAAAAGTTATGAGTTTCTACTTTCTCATATTAAAAATATGCAAATAAGAAGTATTGTTATCTTGAAAAGATTCGATCAAGAGATTTTCCGAATCTCCAAGTTTCATACATTGTTTAGTCCCAAAGACACAGTTGTTGCTATTTGCGAACAAGATAATTAAAAAACGCATTAAACTAGAGAGATGAAATATGCTATCTTCATTTAACATCATAATTGAAAATTAATTTCAAAAATTGGATGAAATCCTTCTAAAAGAAGTCTGTCTATCCACTTGCCCGAGTACAAGTCAACATGATAACTGCAAAACGTAAAGAGCTAGATAGATAAAATTTCGTACACAGGTATAGCATCCAAAATATAGATCCGTATCCCATTTGAAACCAAATCTATAAAGGGGTGACTGTAATAGCAATAATTTAAATAAATGAATTTTCGTATTTGATCTTGTGATTACAATAGTAATTTTTATGCTATTTTTGGTTTCAATCAGCCGAAGAAAAGTTCCCATGCATTACTCTAAAACTCAAATAGCTATATTAAGAAAATTCATGTACAGATCTATCATTTAAAATACTCTGCTTGTAATAAATTTTGGACCATATATATCAAAGAGGAGACAGTTTGTTATTCTACATATTCCCAATGTTAAAAACAGAAAATCTTAGATAAATAAAATTTGGCGTGATCTTCAAAGGATTGCCTCCTTCTTCCATATAACATCCTAAGTTCTCCATATATTCAGGAGATGTAGAGAAGGTTAGTAGGAGAATAGAATAGAAGGTGCTGGTTGTATAAATATTAGAAGAATGCCACTTCTGCTGATTTAAATTGTTTGTGGTAAATAGCTTATAAGCCAGCTAACAGCTACGCTACTCAAGCAATTGCTTTTGTATCGTGGTCATGTTACTGGGCTGCGAACCACAAGGTCCCAGGTTCTATCAATTTCAATCCACCACATTGGTGACCTCGGACGATGAACCTTCGTACAGTTGTTGTGGCGCCATCTACCCACATCAACCGAAAGTCGCCAGATTGACTTGACGCAGCAACCCAAAGTCGTCAGACTCCCTTGACGCAGCAAAATATAAAGGCTGCAGCAACCCAAAGTCGTCAGACTCACTTGACACAGCATCAGCAACAGCAACCACTCACCCACACACGCTCGTCATAACGCTTGGCGGTACTCAAATGCTCAAATGGGTACAGGCACATTAGAATAAACAGCAAATACATCACCACTCAACAGCCATATCGTTCGTCTCACCTCCGACTCTCTGGAGGGAGAGTCCATGGTAAATAGCTTATAAGCCAGTTAAACAGCTACGCTACTCAAGCAGTTGCTTTTGTATCGTGGTCATGTTACTGGGCTGCGAACCACAAGGTCCCAGGTTCTATCCTCGCTCAATTCAATCCATCACATGTTGATTAGTTTAGTAGAGTGGCATACCATTTTAAAGATTAATAAGGATGAAATTTCGATGTCTTGTATTTTGACCAGTTGAATTAAACTGTGAAGATCTCTACTCTCTAAATTTCTATGCCACACTAACCTCTGGATGTTTGATACACGACATCTAATTGAATGGGCATTAAACCAATCACGATGGAACTTTAACGGAATCGGGTCTTGAATCTAAGTTACTCAAACCATGAAGGCTAAACAATGAATCAGCATGAAACAGTGAACGAAACCTAACCAAATATTAAAAGCTCTACGACAACTTACGTAAGTGATAGAATTGAAAGAAAAAAAATTTGCAGAAATCAATGAAAAAAAGTGTATGGAACAGAAATGTTTCGCTTCAACATTTTATATTTAAAAAAAAAAACTCGTTTTGGGTTTGATTCCGTAATAAGATGAAAAAAAAGTAGAGTAGGCATTTTGTATCTCGTCTCATTCATCAAGAAGTTATCATAATCCTCCATATCCACAAGTAAAAGATTAACAGATATTTAACCTTAATATTTGGCAGAAAATTAGATACATATCTGTAATTTCATTAGTGAATCCCACTCCAAACCTTATAAATCTTTTTGAATTATCGTGCTTACATTCACTCGGACTTACAGACAGGCATTATCTGATAGATTTATTCTGAAATTGATAAATATTTACAATTTTGATATAAAGAAAACAACGTTTAATTTCATTCGTTTAACTTCGAATTTTGAATTACTGAAAAGAAAATTCTAAAAATAATTTCTTCCTACGTGAGGAAATTTGAAGCATCGAAATTTATTGAAATATTGATGCCAAATTTTTAAGCGATTACAGTAATTTTTTTTCAGTACAGATACAAAAATAAAAAAAAATTAAAATCAATATTTACGCATGAATTTTAGATGTTGCTGGTAGAGAATTATATGCTAAGAATCTTTTCTTTAGACTAAAAAGATCGTGTGCTTCAGAAAATAAAACGACTGTTAAGTATGAAGGGAAAAATAATTTGAAAACAAAAAAGAAAAGCACACTCGTGCTCGACCTTTTAAATAACTTATAACGCAATTCTCTTTGTTGCAGTTGGTCTTATTCAACCTAATTTAAAATAAAGAAGTTTTACAGTTTGTGCTCGCATGAAAAATCATACATCGAATAAAAAATAAGATAGGTTTACAAAATCAGTGCTCAAATAATCCGAACGAAAATGCGAATAAAATAAAGAATATTCTAGATTTAAAGCTTCTACTTTTTATATCTTGAATTTTTCTCATTTTCCGAAATATCCTTGAAGAAAATGAATGCAAATAATATATGTATTTAATCAGTTTGAAGCGAATGTTAAAAAGAATGCGAAAGAATGTGAGGTAAAACTTAATTATCGCATTGTCTTCAATCTAAATGCGCTTGATATATTTTAAGCAATATTATTATGCTTTAGAAAACCAGCATAAGAAAGAAAAATAAGTGATAAAAATTGAGAATGTTAACAGGTATTATGGCATATTATTTTTCTTTTCCTTGTCGAAAATTGTTTAGATTTTCTTTTCTCTTTAACCTTCTTCACATAATTTGTAAATTGCATATTGTTATAGAATAGACGATGTTCCCGCGACAATTCTTTAGTTGTTGTTTTCAGCAAAATATAATTTAACTCCACATAAAAGAATATCTTATTAGTTTGCACAAATTTGCTAATATAAACGAACACTGAAAATTATCGTTTGCTCTTGAACAATTTACAAAAAAGGTATCAAATATAAATTTCTGCTGGATATTTGTAAGCATTTTTGGGTAAATGTTTTTTTTTTGAATTTTTAGATCCTGGTTTCCATATTATTTTCTGTTTACATCGCTATTTCTTTTAAGAACTTGCTTTTCATTAATTCCCGATCGAATGAAAAATAAAATTAAGATGTTTTCTAATGCCTACTTGCATGTCGTTTTCTTTAAGATAAACACTATGTTCCAAAAATGAGATAAAAGGGTTAAATTAAGGTATACTATGTAACCGTTAACTGATTTTATGGTTTAAATAAGTAACTGAAATAATATTATAACCCTCCCCTTCCTCCAAAAAAAGTAAAGACCTGGAAAATATTCCAAATGTTGCACAAAAACTGCTGTTAGTTTTAATAGAAATACGATCAATCAAAAATTGCTCTTGTTACAAACAAACAAAAAAAAAAAAATTAAACTACGAAAATTTGGTTTTGACAAATTTTTTGTTTCCGCTTTACATCCATGTACAAATTATATTGTATAGAATCTTTTTCCATATTATTATTTTTATCCTATTCAAAATTTTGATAATATCCCAGTTGTTTTGCTTCTTTTAAATGATTGCATGTTCATTTCAATACTGTAAAAGTAATCTTGATTCGCAATGAAATAAATGGAATTAAATATAATCATGCATACATTTCTTGCTTAAATACGTATAAAATACAAGATTCTTTCAGAATGATTTCGGTTGCTTAAATATTAAAATATTTAGCTTAATTTCTTGCAGTTGCTGATAATTTAGTATTTTTTAAATAGATTTTCTCATTACATATTGATTAATTAAATTGAATTTAATAGTTGCTTGTTAGAAATAGTTACGAATTCGCATAAAATCATAAATTTTCTAATAACTACTCCACTGAAATATTTTACTACTTGAAAGGTGAAAAAGATATTTTGCTTTAAAACAGTGTACAATTCAAGCAGTATGAATGTAATATGAATACCAAATTGGATTTATTTTTAAACTGAAATTTTTTTTTTCAATGCAATTTAAAAAAAATTTTAGCAATTTTTTTTAATTTTATATTTATATTTGGTATTGATATTGAATGATATCTCAAAATCATTTTCAAAAGCTTATTTTAGTTTCACGAGATAATCTTCATCGATACGTCTTTTCAATAATTTTTTTTTAATATTCATTAAATCTATTTTCATAATAGCAGTCCCTTTTAAAAGAAAGAACTCTTTAGTACTGTTAATGTACATTGTACATAGTAGGACAGAAATCATTTGTATGACAATGAAAAAAACAACAGAGTATTTCTGAGGGAGTAACTTATTTTTGGAAATTAATATAATATTGTTACGGAATTTCAATTCCACTGAGTCCTTAAAGTCTCTGGGTTCGCGTGTAGTAGGTGTATGTGTAAAAACATTAAGCAAGCCTCAATAACGAACGACGACTTTTATTAAATACACAGAGACAAAGACGACAAATATACACTGCCGAGACGAGCACAGGAAACACACATAGCAGCATACTACAACACACAGTAGCCCACCAGTAGTATTCGACCATAGCACAAAAAGCCGTCAGATAGAATTCAGCAGAAGGTGGGAATTCACGTAGCTTCACTCTACGGCCTATACTAACGTTCGCAGTTCACAACTATCTCCTCGCTTTAGCTGTATTCAACTACCGACTCACTACTACACGGCTGACTAATCCTCACGCAACTCGTTACTGCTTCCACAATAAAACCAGGACTCGGCACACAGCTCAACTCAGCAATCATTTGAGCTCCACATAGCGCTTGTTTCTTCGTTATCCTCTCGACGACTCGATACTTGTCTATAACTCCGATAGACCGACTGCAGTTTGAGACTACCGGTCTTTTATAGTTCACGGGAGGCGGCCTGAGAAGGTTCTGGACCAATCGGGCATATCTCGATTCCTATTGGCTGAATGCCTAAAATTCTCGAAGTTTCCAGTAATATCTATTTTGTCGCCAAATTCGCCGCCAAGCTTTGGGATTACTGACTCGGCACCCGAGCAGCATCCGATACAGCTGATCGTAAAACGATCTTTACAGGGATAGAACTTACCGCGCTGGGAAGCAACATTATAGATATGTAACAATAAAAAGAAAATTTTAACCCAAAACTTTAGTTTGAAGAAAACGATATGAAAATTCTCGAGACATGGAGTGAATCATCTCCACTAAAATTCAATCTTACGAATGTAATTCAGAAAACCTTCAGAAAAGAATCCTTTTGGAAGCAAATAAAGCTGAACACTTTCCTTATTTGCACGTAAGTAGAACAAAAGATTTTATTTTGCACGTAAGTAAAATGCTTCTTCGTCATCGATTTTAGTATAAATATTGGCTTCATTTCTGGGATCAAAAAGATTTTCAAATGATAAAAAAATTCACCATCCGAAGACCAGACGAATTATATAAAATATATTAAATGGAAATAAAATTGTAAAAAAGATGGAACTTCTTTTATAATATTGAAATTGAAAATAAAATCCATCCTTTTGAATTCAACGTTCCTAGTTTTCAGAAAATATTAATTATGTTTTATAATGCAGAAAAATGTTAAAAGCTGTTTACATAATTTGTTGATTTGTTAACTAGATTTTCTAGTGGTTTTTAAAGTAAAAAATAAAATTAATTTCATTATTTGCATAGACTAAAGATTTTAGGAAAAATATTTTTTTAATTCATTGTAATACAGGGAAAATCTTTTGAAAACTGGTTTAGGATTTTGCAGTTTGTTTTAAGCTTTCATTTCTATTAGCTCAAAACCATTAAGGTATTAACATAATCAACGTATCAGAGATATAATACCATTTAAAAAAATCTTTTATTCCATCATAAAATGAATATCTTACAAAGTTTCCTGCTAATTTTTTTGAATAAAGTTAAATAAAGTTGACACGTTGGATAATGCAAACAACGCTTTTTATAACAACACACACACACACACACACACACACACACACACACACACACACACACACACACACACACACACACACACACACACACACACACACACACACACACACACACACACACACACCATAGCAAAAACAAAGCCGAGATTTACTCATATAACAGCATTTGTAGAAATTCCCAACACCTCCAGATACCAAATCGCAAATTTAAAACAGTGATAAAACTTAAAATGGACATCTAGACGGCTTAATCCGTGATTAACACCTTAAAGAAAAGATTCAATCCTCGTGTGAATGCCCCAACTTAAATAGTCACCGTAACTGAGTGTAGAATTTTCTAGAAGAATCTCTGTTGTGGATTCCTTATAAAAATATCGTCAAATTTCTTGTATTTACTGAATTTTTTTTGTATTTTTTTGTATTTCTTGTATTTTTTTGTCGAAGTCGAGAGTGTTTAATCTTCTCATGTTTATAATTTTCATGCTATAATTATTTGTAATGTACTAAATTTCTCTTAGGCTGTTCAAAGATCTATAGAATCAGTGAGAATCACTACAATTATAAATGATATTTTCTAGTGTTTTTATACTTCATTTTAATCTTTTTGGAAATTAGATCATAAAAAAAATTTACAAATAATTGCTTTTATGTTAAAGTATCAAAATTATTGAAAATTTTTTCCTAAACACTTAAGTATTTTTCCACCGAAGCTTAGTATTTTTTATCATTAGAAGAAGAGACTGCTTCATTAGGTTGCAGAGTAAAGTAACATTTAAAAAAAATTCTTGATAAATATTTTTGCAGTACAATTAATTTCTTTGGTGAAAAAAAAAAGATTTATTAAACTGTTACTTTTATTTCACCATTAAAATAAGCTTTTTTTAAAAGAAAAATAAAATTTTAATAAAACTTTAAATGGAATAAAACTCCTGAAGAGTTATTTCTTAATATATATCGGCAATGAAACAAAGAACATTCTAGGCAAAAGTACCTAGAATGCATTTTAGTTTTCCTAAAATGGTTAATTTATTAAAACTTTTAATTCTTCCGAAACAAGTGCCTTGTATTAAGATAACAAATAGACTTTACGTGCTAAGGTACGAAGCAAAAGCATTTTGAAAGAACATCAACTTCGTTTTTTAGGCAGTAAAATAAATTTTCTGCAGTCTAATTTTCTACCTTCCTCGATTAACAAGAAATGATAAAATGCAGCATTTTAGTTACCAAAGATTTGAATACCTCGTAAATAAGCTTAAAAGTAAATAAGAATGCCGAAATTGTTTTTTTTTCTCTACAAATTGTTTTATTAAAATTGTTCTTTCGTATAGAAAAAGAACAACTACTACAGAAACTTTTACAGAGCATTTTAATTAACTATATATATTTATGGGCAGCTACAAGAAAAAATTTGGTATAATCTTTCTTTTATTTCAAAATAAAACAAGTTTAATTTTAGCGTTTAGATAGGAATTTTGTAAGACAGCTCGGATTTTTTAATTAGTAAAGCCGTTTTTAATTAAAGTGTATGTCGTCTGATCTGTCAGAAAAAAGGAAGAATGTAAGACGCTTTTAATTTCTCAGATGTTGGCTTGATTCAAAATTTTAGATTAATTTGGAAAATATAGGCAGAAGTTCTTGTGTAAGAAATATAAAATAAAATATAAAAGATTTACTATAAATAGTTATCTATAATGCAACGAAATTTTCGCCAATTTTATTGTTTCTTTAGAGAACAAAAGGAAAGTTTTTTTTGTAAAAAAAATAAATTCCTCCAAAATCGATTTTATTATTCTTTTCGTCTCACTTGTATATGGTCTAGCAGTAGAAAAACATTTAAGCCTGAATGCATTTTAAATTAAGTGTGGAGTAAGAAAAAATTTCAATCAAACTTATTTAATTAAAAAACATACGACCTTTTATTAGTGTTTATTTAAAAAAGTACATATGTCGTTATATAACTCATATCCAAAGATTTTAGATAGAATCAAGGCTAGGGATTGCAATACCGGTATACCGGGATACCGAATACCGGTATTTTCAGCCATATGTACAATTTTGTAATACCGGTATTCACAAGTTTAAATACCGGTTTTCCGGTATTTACTAGAAATTTTTTTAATTGTCTCCACTATATGTTTAGGGATCCCGAACATAGCAAAATAGTATACTTTTTCTTTATGTCTCCCTAACGGGTGAAATTAATTAGCGAAACATGGATTATCCCCGAAAGAAGATATTGTATCCATAACGACTGATGGAGCAACAATTATGAAAAAAGTTGGAAAGTTGATTGGTGCAAATCAGCAATTGTACTATGTACATGGAATTCAATTAGGAGTAATAGATGTATTATACCAAAAAAATAAAGAAGAGAAGAATCCAAATACTGCGGATATAGAAACTTCGGATTCCAACTTTGAAGAGAGTCAGAGTGAGAGTGATAATGAAGGTAATGACAATGTAATTGTTGAAGAAGATATTGCTAATAAGGATTAAATATTAAACATCAAGAATTGCTTCCTATAATTTATAAAGTTCGAAAAATTAAGATATTTAAACGTTTCCCTATAAAAAATGACATATTACTAAAATATATACTAACTGAAAATAAAACAGAATATATGTTAATATTAGATTATAAAACACGTTGGAACAGTTTACTCCTAATGATAGAACGATTTTTGAAACTGTGACATCCAATCCAAAAAGCAATAATCTACTTAAACCTGTAAATTAATTTTTCAGATAGTGAATTCGACTTAATATCCAGAAATATATCAGCTCTACTTCCAATAAAACTGACAATTGTGGGGTTATGTCGGAGAGATTCTAATTTATTAACAGCTAATGCAACAATAAATTTCATGTTGTAGTCACTGAAAGAACAACACACATCACTATCTGAAGAATGATATATTACACTGAAAAATCGCACAGAAGAAAGGCATACCGAAATAGAAAATGTCTTATGGTATTTACATAATTATAATGATTTTAAAAATGAAAATGAAAAAGAAGAAAAGAAAATAACCAATTCAAATATGATTAAGTTTAGAATAAATTTTCTTAAAATTTTTTACCCACAAACCTATCCACATTCAGAAGAATTCGGTTCAATTATCGAAGATTATGATGTCACTACTGTCGATAGTGAAAAGGAATTGTCTCTTGAACAAAAATTAGAATTAGCGATAAATAAAAAAAAATTCAACGAACTAAAATACAATACAGATATCAGCTATATCCAAAACCATCCGGCGAGGAATCAATTTATTTGAAAATGAGGGATTTAAAAGTAAATACGTGCAAAAAATATATCACGCATTGCTAACAGTACCAACAACTAGCGTAGATGCCGAAAGAGCGCTTTCGACAGCTGGTCATTTTTAGACAAAATTACTTTTCAGGCTTAATGACAGTACAATTGATACATTATGTTTTTTAAGATCACATTCCAAAAATTTGTTATAGTACCACAGACTGAAATGTGATATTCACACTTTTTTTGTGTTTAAATAAATAAGATGTTCCTTTACTTTTTTGTGATTTTTTATATACTGTTATAATTTATAAGTTACACATTATTTTTGTGATATTTACACTCTCTAATAAAACGGGCAAATAAAACAAAGAAACACCTGTGTTATCTTTCTTTTTCGAAAATTTCTAATACCGGTATTAAAACCGGTATCCCGGTATTGAGATCTAAAAAATACCGAATACCGGTATTGAAATTTTGGTCCGATATTGCAATCCCTAATCAAGGCCTATCTCAGGTGCCGTCCTCGTCCTTTGACAGTAGTTCAAAATTACGAGGTCGGTTCCAAAATAGTGTTGCTTTAAAACAGGGCATTAATATAACTAAAATAAACTAAGAAAGAAGGGTTATTGTTACGATTTTATGATATTGCCTCCTTGTAATTCAAAGGTAAGGAAAGATGTTTTGCTAATAATTCTAATGGCTGTTGAACAGATGCCGGGTCAATGATTTCCTTCCTTAGCTACAAAAGTGAAATCCGAATATTGGAGACTCTCATCGATATCACCATTAGGAGACGGAATTCTGGTATTCGTGTTAGAATATTCACTAACTGTCTTTGGAAATTTAAAAACCTGAGAGTTGGGGTCAGTCGAGTGAAGACAGAGTTGAGTTCAAGCGAGTGACTGAGCGAATTATGTCTTGGGAACATTGATCACCATCCACTTCTTTCTGGGTACTTTGTGCTATTGCTACTGTTTAAAACCGAATTGTTGTTTACTACAATTGCTGCGCTTAGGGCGTGTTGTGCAGAATTCTCTATTCTGTACATTCATCTTTTCGTGTAGAATAAAAGTCATCATTACATACTGATCTATACTTTGTTATATTTGCAATAATTGAACTTCAGAATCAAACAACGGTAAAGAATTTTTAAAGATGTATAAACTTTAGAAAAGAAAATATTTTTAAATAGTATTTTCCTTCCCTGTGTCACGATTGGATATATAAAGATATATAATATAAAGGATAGTAATTTAATTGAATATATAAAGATTGTCTATTAAAATTTGAAGTTTAAAACTGTTTTGCTGACAAATACTATGAGAAATTGTTATACTCAATAATAAATAGTAATTTCTTAGCAACCATTAATCGTCCGGAACCAGCTGGTCATTAAAGTCGAATAGATTGTCAGAAATGAAGAGTCACATTTTATTTTTCATATACATCCAATCCGATTGACTAACTCTTCCAGTCTGTCAAATGCAAATCAGTAACAACAAAGAATGAATGAACTATCGAATCAGACTTCTGAATGACAAATTGAGCGCATCAAGGTTAACAAAGTGACAAAACGTAATTTCAAAGCACAATGACTATCGCTTAGTAGGAAACTCATTCAACTTCGTGTTTGGTTTGGAACCTTTTCAAAAAGACTTCATTTGTGTACTCAGGAAACTCTAGTTTACTTCGATCCAAGTCTCATTGTCCTAATTTTTGATAAAATGACGAAAAGTTACTCGCCTATAAAACTTTATAAAGTTTATTATTATTAATTAGTAATTAATATTTTTTGTTAATTGATAATTATAATATTATTAGTTAGTAATAGTTAACTTTTTTGTTAGTTAGTATTTGATAAATATCGTGACAAGACACATGCTAATATATTCTTATATGCCTCTTTTACTTTCGTTGCTAACTGTATTTACTTGATTTTATTTTTTAAAGAATTTTTTTTGTAGAGTTATTATATGATATAAGAATAAATTTAGCTGATTCAAAAATAAATCTAGGTGACCAAGTTATTTTTTTTATATTAACTATAAATATAATACTATTTAACTCTAGGATTTCAAATCATGAGGACCAGAGCAAATGGTCTTTGCTATTTAGATGCACTTCTGTTCAAGAATTGCTGTGAAAAATTAGTTTTTAAAAATTTAAATTATGAAAGGGAATGCACTTTAAATTATGCTCAGTAATCAGTAGAGAAACTTAAAAGAAAGCTTTTATAGAGATTGTGCTCAATTATCAGTGAAAAAAAAAACAACCTTAAAAATGATTCGATAGATTTTGCACAGCTAACTGTAACAAAAATTTGAGAAAAATATGATACTGCTAATAAAAATATGCGTTTAGTAATAAGTAGAAAGCTTAAAAAACCACTTTATAGTTTCTTTTCAGTAATCCGTAGCTAAAATTAAAAAATATAAGCTAATGATTTTGCTTGTTAATATTAATTCTTAAAATATTAATCCTTTAATAATATTAATTGTTTGATCAATATTAATCTTTAAAAATTATTCTACATTTATGACAGACATAATACTTGCAAGCTTTCATCTACGTTTTATAGTCTATGTTCATTTATTATAAATATTCTATACAAGCGTTCATTAACATTATTTTGTAACTAGTGTTCGATAACATGTCGTTAATAATAGACATATACATGCCAGACAGAGAATGCCAGAAAATTTCGGAGTGACCACTGCCATTGGTTTTCAGAATCTGAAAGCACCATCGAATTTTGAATGTTAAGATTCTTAGTATAATCGAACGAATCGGTGTGAAGCTTTTAGTTTGTTGCCTTTTTTTATCGCTTTCAAATACATACGAATACAGAGATTCACAAATAGACAGACTTCTGTCAGGTTTCGTTCAAAAATGGTTGCTTGTTTATATTTATGGCCTGCTTGAAAGATCGCCAAAAATGCAAGCCGTCGCCAACCATATTTTTGGCAGTACTGGAGTAATCTGAAAATTTCTAAGTCCGAGAATACAACCATCTTGGCATCTTATACATATAAAGGAATTTGGCAATATTGGTATAATCTGAAAAATCGTAATTAATCCCATTAGTAATTTTGGTATTTTATATATGATGGAACATCCACACAGAGTAATCTGAAAATTTCCGAGTAAACCCGGGAATAGAACCATTTTGGCGTCTTACATATAGTGGATCTTCGCAATATTCTTGTAATCTGAAAAATAATTAAGTAAACCCTTTATCCCGGCGATCTTAGAGTGTTCAGTAAATTCAAAGGCCATGAATATATACTTCTTCAAAAAATCGACGCAGATTTAAATTTTTAACAATAAATGTAAGCTATCATTCATCCATCAAGCTCACGGGTAATTGAATTATCTTAGATAGATCGGAGGATAGACGCCATGAAGACGGATTGAGTCTAAAAATTGGAATAATTCTACTATTTTTGTGAAAATACCCGATACCAAATGTCACAAGATTACTTATTAAAGACTTATTCTGCAAATTCTTTCTTTAGGACACAGGTTGATCTAAAAAGCTGAATATAATCATTTCGAATTTCTTAAAAAGAAAGTTGAAATTAAATTTTAAAGCAATGGCAATTTTATTTTTAATATCTTTTAAGAATTTCCATGTCTTGAATGTTTTGAAAAACTTGTGCCAAATTTGATGTTCATTTTCTTATTATGTAAAGATGTCAATTTCATGGTATATTTTATAAATCATTCATTTAAAAAATAATTTCTGTTTCCAATATCTTTAAGTTGTACTTCATATCTATATAATAAAATTATTTCCTAAATATATACAAATAATTATTCCCATAAAAAGTTAACTATTTAAAATAGTAATATTATTTAAATATATTTTTTCTGATTTGAAATTTATATAAAAAATCAAATGGAATGAATATTTCAGAAGTTACTCATTTCATATCTAGTTGTATAAATAACCAACATCAATACTTTTAACTACTTCAAGAAGCCTTTAGATTACGATACCGATTATCATTATCAAATATTAAATTATGCCATATCCAAAGAATTCACCAGTTTTCAGTTTATATTGGAGATAAAGACTTTTTCCAAATTTAGTATGTTAATCTTATTGGCTTTCGCAACATATGCACCTTTCCAATATTCTTCATACCAATAATTTATCCAACATTTCACTAGAATTTGAAGAGCTTTTAGACTAAATATTTCCCTCGGAATAAATCCATATTATAGATTCAGAAACTTCGTGGTAATGCTTACGTTCAATAGTTATAATAGTTAAAACATGTAGATTTAAAGCTATAGATTAAAGGCGAATACAAAAGCACTGCTCGTAACCTTGTCCGGGAAAAGTTTTAAGGTCGGACTTTCGGTTTAAAGCATCGCAAAATATGATTTATGTAACCTCCGAAGATTAATGCTCTTTTACAACTCCTTTCTGTTAGTTCAGGAAAGGCTCGAATGCGTCTAAGATTTGGTTTAAAGTCAAGATAACTTAGTAATACCGAATTCTGGGATGTAAATACAATTATTTGAAAAATGAAACAACAGATGTAATGTATAAGAGAAATGAAAATATTTATTCGCTTATATTTAAAGTTACAAGTTATATAGAGTGTAAGCATTTTTCTGAAATGTAGAAAGCAGGTTTGAAGACATAGAAGACGCTTTGGATTTTTTAATTCTCTTTAATATCCATTCCGAGAAAGCAATTTATTTACAAGTAGAGATGCGGACAAGGCACGTCCACAACAGCGCGGAACGAAAGCAGAAGTAAGAAAAGGAACGAAACAAATTATCACTAGTCTTATATAACATGGGATTTCCGGCCACGGGGCGATTGAATACACGTGTTGACCTTTGACAAAGGCAATGGAGGGATCATTTTCCCTTGATACGTAGAACTGATTGCGCAGTAATTTTTACACAGCTTCAGTTAAATTAAAAGTGGAATTGGATCAGGAAATAAGAGAATGAAATTACTATGGGCTAAATTAAGGTAAAGCTTTGGAAATTAATTAGGTTTAAATTAAGAGTTTAAAACATCATTACATATATATATTAAATAATTAGAAAAGAGGAGGTTTAAGTTACATAAATCTGCTTTAAAATGCTATTGTCACATCATTTAATGATAGGTGAAAGAAATACTGTTGATTAAAATTACATTTTTTTTATCATGTGAGAACATGATGTTGTATTGGTTAGGGGGGGGGGATTGAAGCTTGAAATCACGTAGGCAATGAATATTGATGCTCGAAATCGCGTAGGCAATGAATAAAGCATAAATAGCACTTTTAATCATCATCTTTTAATCGCATGCATTTTTTTGCGTGCTTTTACCAATATTGCATAGTATATTTATGTATAAGGATAGAGATAGAGAAGTCTCGTGATTGTTTCAAACCGGTTTAAACTGGTTAATGACTTAAATTAATTAAGACAAATATTGACTTAAAAATAATAATGTTCTAACATGATAACTTGAAATTTGCGATAGTAGATTTAATTTTAATTTTTTATTTTGTCACAGCAATGATTTTTTTCTCTGCTCGCGTAAACTTTGGAGGAAATTTACAGGGCTGGAAAAAAAACTTGATTATTTAGCGAATATAAAGAATTAAATGAAATATTTTAACTATACATTTTAAAATGGATAGATATGCTCTTGATTTAGATTTATCTTATAAACCGAATTAGAGCAATAAGTCAATCATTTCATAGTTAAAAAGATATGAAATTGATTTCCACAACATACTTAAAAGCATTTTTATAAATTAAATGAAAAAAACTAACAATAATCGATTCATTATAGAGTTTGTTCAATAAATAATGTCACAAATACTTTATTTTACGTACATCATTTTATAAAATTGAGACCATTAAAAGATTGCAAACGTTCTGTTTTATATTATGACTTTATGAGGTAGATAATAATTAAGTTATCCTTAAAATTTATGATTTGAGGAAAGAAAAAGTTAAAAAAGATCATATTAAAATTAGTTTTATTTTCGATAGAAAATAAAAATGTCTTTTATGAAGTTCCTTTTTAAAAATCCTTTAAAGTCCTTTGATTAATTTTAATCAACATTCTTTAATGATCAAAATTCGATTTAAAATAAACAAAATATTTTCTCTTTTGAAGAATTAGTATTTAGTTTCCTTTTTTTTGTTAAATAAAGCAAATATTTAAACTGCGTTTTAGAAAATTTCAAAGAAAGAAGCTTGCACTTTTGAATTCAGTATGTGTAAAAGGCACGACGGCTTTAAGGATTATACCGTCAATTGGCCATAAATAAACGTAGATAATATCGCCAATCTGCGCTAAATTTATCACAGTTTGTCTTTTTCAGAATATAAATTGAGCCAAATCGGTCTATTAAGATTTATTTTTTACTTGATTTGGTGATAAGTGTGACTCTCAAATCTCTTTATGTCCATTTATTTCAATCCGATAAATGCGATTAACATAAGATCCAGCAGGGTCTTAGTTAGTTTCAAATAATAAACGAACTTTAACCGCATCGTAAACGGAATGATATTTAAGGGTCTCTAATTACAATTCATGCTTTCAGACCGGTTTGGGGTTAAATAATAAAAAAAAAGACAGTCTGTGAGATGTGATTGATGCTACACTTAACTGTGCGTCCCGTCCTCTCAGCATGCAGTACTTAGTGAGCACCTAAAAAAAAGCCCTTAAAAATGTAAGCAAATATACCTACGGCGCCTCGTGGCTCTGATTTTGGGTGTGATTAACTTTGAGAACCCTTTTACTGGTTGGCGTTTTGTTCGTTTTAGGCTTCACACAGTGTCCCTTTCAATTTAATAGGCAATCTTCCAGATCTTGAGGTGAGGGTACCGTGTTTCCAACCTGCTTTCGTTCGCTTTTTCTGTTTTTACTTTGACCGGTTCCCGTCGCAAATTCTATTCCGAAGTGTCTTTCCCCATCACTTGGTGTCTATCAAGTCATCGTCTGCTTTGGAGGACGTTGCCAGAGACGTGATAGAAATAAGAAGTGATTCTCGAGAAAGTCGCGCTAGGGGTAAATTCAGGTTATTTTCTCCGGCCGATGAAAAAATATGACGCCTGGAAAATCGATTTAATTTTTTCTTTTCATTCGACTGGAGTCACGAAAGAGGATGGTAAAGTTTCCGGTCACGTTAAGGAGAAAAAATAGAATTAGATAGACGACTATATATGTCGTGGAATATTTTGAATTACTGCTCCTTGCTGTTTTTGTTAAACTTTTTGTTGTGAAAGCTAGAAAAAAATTCTTACTTTTTTTGTTTTTGCATAGTAAATTGATATCACAGAAATCGACTCGTTTCACTTTTCAATTTAAACATTGAATTATGGATATTTGAAAATTATTGTCAGCAGGAAATTTTATTGATTTTACAGCTATCGAAATCTAAATAACTGAATGATAAATCCCAGTTATAACTTTCGAAATTATTGATTTGAATTGTTCAATTCGGAAATATTGAATTTAGTAATTAGTTTTCTGCACCTGCATATAATTAATGAATTTTCAGTTGAGAATTTATTCACGGAATTCTAAACTATTAAATTTGATAGTTAAATTATGTATTATTCCAATCATTGTATTTAATTACTGAATTCTATATTATTGACTTTAAACACTTAATTCTATATTTTTCGATTTAATAACTAAATCTCAAATTATTGAATTTAGTGACTGAATTCTGAATTTAAGTACTGAATTATAAATTACTGAATTTAAATGCTGAATTCTAAATATTTAAACCATTGTACTTGTTAAAGAACGAATAATAAAATCTGCCGAAATGAAAATTTGTACAAGAAATAAAATATGATTCAAATGTAATTAATCTAATTAAATGCCAATAATGGGTTTTTAATTTTGTTTGGCAATATATAATAATAAATATTTAATATTTGAAAATGAATAATAAATATTTTTGTGATAATTTTATCCTTAAATACACTGTTGCGTATTCATATCAAAGAACAGATTTTAGCTCCGTTATTGTGTTCTAATCTTTAAACTTCATTCAAAATAAGTTGTCTGGATGCCTTTTTATTGATTAGTTTAATTTTTGTAATGTTTTTTTTGCAGTGTTATCACTTTAACATTTTATTAACTACTGATTTGTCTATTAATATCATTAATCGCTTTTTGTGACTAGTTTGTTCACTGAAGATGTTGATTATATTTAATTCCAGTTGAATGGCTTAGATGAAACTTTCTCCCTGATTCCATCAAACAACCAGACATTAACAAACAAGCGAGACATCATAGCCTGGCATTTTAATAATCTTACATATGTTCTGTTCATTGTACAATACCTGTGAACTTTTTTTTAATGGAGACAAGTTTCATGACATATTATTGTTATTATGTTTATCTCATCTTTACATTTAACGGTATTGTAAGCTCACTTTTTAGCCCTATAAATTGCAAATGTGTTAAATAAGTTCCTTCACTGGCTTTCAAAAAAATGGAAGAAAATGTTGCGATCAGATATAACAAACGGGGAAAACAATTCATTCACAGAAGGAAAACATACTTAAAAACATATTTAAAAGTTAATTAAATCCATACAAGAATTTTCCCTCAAATAAATTTTCATAATGGAAAAAATAATTTCTTTAACTTTAAAATGGTGTAAAATTTATTCTTGATTGGGTATATTTTCAGATGTTAATCATGAAAAAATATCAGAATCTTAGTTATTTTTTTAATAAATTAAATCTCTATTTAAATTTTAAGAAAAAGCATTCTGAGGTACATATTTTCACTCTCCAAATTTACGGAGTAAAATTTGGTAACTCCAAGTCAAGTGGTCTGACCTTTAGAGCGCTAACACACATATACACGCTCACGTATGAGTGCGCATAAGCAATCAGGCACGCGCGCGCACACAGATTTCTTTAGAATAAGTAAATTTTTAAAACAGTTGTTTTATGAAGTTTCATTTATGAAGAATATAAAATTTGGGATAAAAACTAGATATAAAATGATATTCGAATGCTATAATAATTTTTTTGGATTCTTAATTTTATTTAATATTTTATCGATGATCTCTCAAAAGATACCATTATCGGAACAAATTGGATATATTTAAGCGTATAGATTTTTTATAATACATTTCTAATAAATCATTTTTGTCAATTATACATTTAGATTATGAAGTAATATTAGGATTATGAAGTAATATCCAACACTCTGTGAGAAATCCAGAAACGTGTTTTTATAACTGGCTTTTGAACATTTGGTGTAAAATTGTCTATTATCAGATGCATTTATTTTTATAAATTAGGAGAATATGAATCAAACTTTTATTAGATATGTCTGTGTTTCATCACTTTATAACATTCAATTGAAAGTATGGCATTAATGAGAATTAAATAAAACTCCTGTCTATGTTCAACATATTCTTATTTATAACAACTCTATTATTTCTCTGCCATCCGTTGTGATTATTACAATTTCCTCCCCCTAAGCAAAAGAACTCGTTTCTCTGTGGTTATAGATCAGTCGCCAGCATTTCAAAGCTACAATATAGCAAATCGCAATTGTACATTTAACTTTTACTTGCAGACATTTACTTTTCATTATAATAATAAAATCAAATTAATTTCCATACAATAAGAAGAAATTTCTAAAAATGTGATTTAAATAATTTTTTCCTAAATAAATTTTATTTTCCAATGTAGAATATATCATCAGAAGAGGAATTTAACCTATGTAAAATAATACAATTAAATAACTTAAAACAAAAGTTTAGGTTTTAATTAAATTATACCGATAAGATTTCTGGTTGATATCAGTTGCTTCTGATGATATTAATCTGCAATCTACATCCTGTCGTCTAATAAAAACAGATCAGTCAGTTAAAAATTTGAATTCTGCTTCTGATACAAATTTAACTAATAATGCATTCGATTTTCGTGATTTTTTTTTTGAAATTTCCAGCATTTAAAAAAAATAAAACTGGTTTTATAAGACATTCAATAAAAAAAGAACCTAAAAAGTTTTTTACAAAGAAAATTAAAAGTATTTTTTAACTTATCAATTTCTTTTTTATAAGAAAAACAAGCTTTTAAGCAAGTTGATAGCTAATCTTAAAAATAAGAGCTAAAAAAATATACTTTTCCTAATTATCCTCGACATGTTTGCTTTTGGTCATATAATTTATGGCATTGTTATTCTTATGCGATTTTTTAAGTGCCAATGCTCCAGAATTTTTTTCCTAGGAATTAAAATCATGTTAAGTAAATTTTTTTTTCTTAAATCTTTATTTAAGATGAAGATCATTTTCCATGTTAAGGTGTTTTAAATTATAAAATATAATTTAAGCCTTTTTTTTTACTTATTATAGCTACCTTAATCTGCAAAACCTAGTCAGCTAATAGGTATACATTTCATTGTAATCATGATCTATTTTGAAAGCGATGAGAATTTGTAACTCTTATAATGGAAAAATACGTGAAGGAAATAGGAGTGTCAAAAATGGAGAAATGATTTTAGTTCATTTAAAATGAAATGTATTATTGCAAAAAAAGCAATAATAATAATGATAGAATGGAACAAAAAAAGATAAAAAAAATAGTTGTCATTGAAAAAAAACCATTTTTATTTTTTATTTTATCTGAAAATTCCTATTGTGCAGTAATATTATTTTTGGAAATTATTTCAAATCAATGCGAGAATTCAGCCTACTTTTTAATTAATTAAAATTTCAAAAAAAAAAAAATGCTTTAAGATGGGCATTATTTTTTCCAAAGAATATAAGCGACAGATTTAATAGCACTAAGTCAAATGGTCTGCCGCGCTATTGCTATGTCTTTTTTATCTCTTTTCTCTCTCTCTCTCTCTCTCTCTCTCTCTCACACACACACACACACACACACACACACACACACACACACACACACACACACACACACACACACACACACACACACACATACACACACACACACACACCCACACACACATTGTTGACACTGGTCTTTATTATTCGTAGAGATAGAGCTAATTTTAAGATTCTGAAATGAAATCGGGTAAAGTGTTGTTATTCTAAAAGCAGAAATATTTATCAAAAATTCTTGTACAGCTAATAAAAGTTTAAATATATTATTAATTATATGTATGTGGTTAAAATTCCCATTTATTTGATGTATTTCTATCAGTCTCGTTTCTACTATTTTTTTGGTCCATATTTGTATTAAAAATGGTTTTGACTTTTAAGTACTTCAATAAAAACGTGCTAATATGATTATTTAGACTCATATTTTATATTCATAAACATATGTCTGCGTATTCGTATTTAATAAAATAAATGGAAAGCTTAAATATGATTAAAAGTTTTGAATTTTGAGAATTGGAATGTATTGAAAACGAAAAAGTTTTTCCAATAGACAATAAATAAAATCTTGTTTATGTTTAAAATATGACGTTAAATTTAATTTTATTATTACCTTAAATCAAATGCTACGCATACACAATTTATTTAAGAAAAGGTAAAGATGAAAAAAGCCATTCTATGTTAAACGTTTTAAGAGATTAAATATGAATAACTCCTTAAAGTTAGGAAGCAAAATATGGCTGGATTATATAAGTCTACTTATATGCATTTTTAATACAGCACCATGTTTTCGTTGCTTAGCAAATAATTTTGAAATTGATACTTTTATTGTTTTTATTGGAGAATTAATTTCTTGATATTAAATACTAAGCCATAATTTTTCGCTAATTTATAATGAATTTATTTATTGCATATGCCCACGAATTATAGGATACTAAGTATATTAAAATGTCAGTTGTTCATATGAAAATGATGCTAAAAAGTAAAAACCAATCTACTGCAAGTATTAATTTTTTTGATAAATTTATTTGAAATGTCTTTGATTTTCTTAATCTTAATCTTTATATCAGGAATTAAGATTAAATATTAAATTATTCTTGTTCATAGACAGGATTTTTTAACGGATTTACAAACAAATCAATAAATTAATAATGCAACAATATACCAATTAAAATTGCGCCACTGATAAATTATGCTGAATGACCAATTTTAGTATATTTTGTAAGATTATTTTGGAATAATTTTGAATTATGATTTCTGAATAATATCGATTTTAGTATTTAGTGGAAAAAAAATCAAAAAATCAAAAAAAATCACAGAATACATTTTTTACTTTTTAATGTGGAATTTGTAAGACAAATTGCGATGACTATAACGCACGTACTTGTCAACCCTTTAAAGTGAAATGTTTTGCTTGTTATAATATTTTCAGGTTTGCGATAGCATTAAAAATGAAATTGCTTAGCTTATTATGTAAAATTAATCTGATTTAGTTTTAATTTTGTTGATTAATCTCAGTTTTAAATCAAAACATTTTGTTTTGATCTGAAACATCTACTTTTTAAAAAATTTGGTGAGAACTCGCACTAAATTTCTTTTTAAGGTTTGGTATTGGCATACTTACATCTTGTTCAATAAGAATAATTATTTACTAAGATTAAATAATGTTATCAAAATGCTAATTAAATTATTAAAATTTCCAAAGATGCTGATAGATAGCAACTCTAATGAGAGGTGAAAAAATACTCTAACATTTAAACTATTTAATTTTTTGAAAATTTTAATTAGCACAGAAGAAATCAGCAAAAATCTATTTACCATAATCATTGCAATAATGAAATATTTTTAATATTGTATTTAAAGGAAAAATATTAGTTTCTCCATTATAACAGGATACGTGCTTGATATGATAATATGCTATAGGAAAAGGAGTGAATCATTATTATTTTATGAATCATTATTACTTTAAGCCAATTTTGATTTACAAAATGTTTTTCTTCTTTTTTAATGTTAACATTTGAAGAAATAAATTTAAGCATAAGATTGCATTAATCTAAAATACAGATGTTTTGAAAATTATGTAAATTCAGACATGAATATAAATGTATTTAAAAGAAAGCAACATCAAAATATCAGCAGTAAACGAATACAAATAATTCAATATATGACACCAATTGGCATGGATCGATATCGATCAGTATCTTTTAGAACAACAATGCTTGCTTGATAACTCATAACAACTCATACGGAATGCACAACACTTCATACGGAATGCTACACAGTCACTCGACTCAGTGCAGAGAGAGGCGTGCGAAGCAATTACTACCTTGTTAACATTTGAACTTTGATCACTTTAAGACTCTCCTACATAATGAATACAGATTCTATCTTATCTGTATGCAAATTAATAACGGGTGTGTAGCTATTTATCATCGGTGTACTCACGAAGGCATCTGCCATACATTTTATTCTGAATTGTATTTTTGCAGATAATTTCTGATCTAAAAATTCAGCTCTATGCATTTGCTATTGAATGTTAGCAGTCCCAATTTCGGTCACAGTTTTGATATTAAAAAATGAAAGTCATTGAATGATAGCTTTAAAAGAGTAAATTGTGATCAAAGCATATGAATAGTTTTTTAAATGTTGATGGGTTAGAATAGGATATCGGATGTAGTATTTCATTGGTGAATTTCTGATCTAAAGTTTAGTTAGAATGTATCCACTACCGAAAGGAAAGTAATTGAATGATAGCTTTAAAAGAGTAAATTGTGATCAAAGCATATGAATAGTTTTTTAAATGTTGATGGGTTAGAATAGGATATCGGATGTAGTATTTCATTGGTGAATTTCTGATCTAAAGTTTAGTTAGAATGTATCCACTGCCGAAAGGAAAGTAATCGAATGATAGCTTTAAAAGAGTAAATTGTGATCAAAGCATATGAATAGTTTTTTAAATGTTGATAGGTTAGAATAGGATATCGGATGAAGTATTTCATTGGTGAATTTCTGATCTAAAGTTTAGTTAGAATGTATCCACTACAGAAAGGAAAGTAATTGAATGATAGCTTTAAAAGAGTAAATTGTGATCAAAGCATATGAATAGTTTTTTAAATGTTGATGGGTTAGAATAGGATATCGGATGTAGTATTTTATTGGTGAATTTCTGATCTAAAGTTTAGTTATAATGTATCCACTACCGAACTTTATTATTCACAATATCGGTTAAAGTTTCGATGAAAAAATGAAAATAATTAACCGATAGCTTTAAAAAGAACAAATTATGATCATAGCATACGAGTAGTTTCGGAAATACTGAAGGATTTGATAGGAAATTGAATGTAGCATCGCATAAGTCAGTTTTTGATCTAGTAGTAGTTAGCACTATGCACTGACTTCAGAACTTAGTCCCAATTTCGATTACAGCTTCGACAATTAAAAATATAAAAGAAATTAAATTATTTGTTAAAACAGAAAATCATGAGAAGTCATTTCGTATGAGCAGTTTCACAGATTCTGATGATTTTATTGAAAATTGAATGCTGACATATAGGTGATATATAAGTGCAAGGAATTAAATTTCATTGATTTTTCTGCTCCCTTTATTGGAGTTATCATGGTACCCATACAGATATAACTGAATAACATGCTTGTAGGCATAGACCTTTGACTTCAAATAATCCCATAAAAAATCCAAGGTTGTTAAATCCCACGATATAGGGGGCCAATTCTCAAATTCTTCGAATTTTGGCCGTCAGACTTTCATTACTTTTGAAATATTGTTCAACAATGAAAATACGTTTTTCTATCGTGTAACTCTCCATTTTTCCTAACCCTAAACTATCAGCTGTCAAATGATTTTTTTTTAAAAGGGTTGCCAACACTTTATTGCACGAACGGTAGCAAATTCAAATCTTGCGTTCATTTTGGGACACCCTTTAGATAGAATGTCCAAATTGTATATTTTGAAGACTATGATTATTTCTTTTTATATTTATCGTCTAGGAGAAAATAACGAGATGTTAAAAATAAGAAAATAAACCAGAATTACCCAGAAAATCTATTATTAGTCTCAATATTAATTTCTTAAAAAAAAAACTGTCAATCATCAAAATTCTAGAATAAAGTTCTTAAAAATTAAATTCCTTTAGAAAACACACTGATATATTGCAAACCAAATTTTGGATATCTTAAGTTTCTTTTATTATCTCACTCATTTGACAAGCTTTATCCCATTTGCCGCAGGTAAAATGAAAGGCAATTAATTTCAAATGCTCTTACATTTGCATTATTCCCCCGAATGTAAGTATATAAATCTGGAAAGTCAACCTCATGAATCATTTATATTAATAACTTGAACAACTTTTTTTTTTATCTTCAGAGAAATTAACTTGACTAAAAGCCGTAGTTAATGTGTGTAAACACACTTTAATTTACGAATTTATATAGGCTTCATTATTTCATTGCTGAATTAATGATGTGTTTTCCCATATTTTTTTTTCCTTTTTTAGAATACTTATATGAATAAAAGAGTATGCTTTTTGAAGTTATAAACTCTCATGTTTCAGAAATATGAGCATCATGAATATTCATTCTTTTAGAAGAAGGAATTTGAGGAAATATGTGCTTATGCCTTTAACAGTATAATTCAATATAAAATTAAACAAAGTATCATTAATTGAAACAACATTCCAAAGTTAATTTTTTGGCATATAAATTTTAAAGTAAAGAAGTAAGTAATTTCTTCTTAATGTTTTTCGAAGTAAATTTCTTCATAATGACGATAAACATAAATTAGTATATTAATGTTACAAATTAGTATATAAACATTATCATGATTCTTTTTTCACAATAAACAAAATATTTATATTAGAATTTCGTTAATTAAAAAGATGTTTTGTTTCCATTATTGGATTTATTGAAACTTATGTCTATGCAATGATGTTTTAAACTCTAATTTAAATCTTAATTTATGTCCAAATTTTTTATCTTAATTTAGCTCATATTCTTTTTATTCTAAAATGGTGTCTTAATTCCTGATCCAATTTTCACTTTTTATTTAATTAATTATACACACGCTTTATAAAATTACTAGTTTCTGCATTATCTCACGCTCCGATTGAAGGGATAAAAATCCTTAATGCTAACAACATTCTTTTAAAGATACCTAAAATTCCCTTTCCTAAGACGACACGTAAAGAAATTCCTGTCAAAATCTCATAGTAAAATCAGTGACGGGAAAAATTTTGGTCCCTTCTGCGTTTGTATCGCGATGTAAACTAATGTATTTCATGGCTTCTTGCCTTCCGTGATAAAATAAATCGAGTTTGAAATGTCAAAAGTTTCTTTTGTTCGGTCACGCAACTGCTAAAATATGTTTACATATATATATTCTGAACATGTATATGTAAGAGATTAGAAATGAGTATGCAATGATTGATTGAATCATTGATTTATTTCAAAGACTGGCAAATACTAAAAGTAAAGAAATGAAAATAAATAAATAAGCTCTAAATAAAAAAATGCACTCATCATTTAACTGCTATCTCTTTTATATAATAATATATGCTATCTCTTTTATATAATATAAAATAATGATCAGTTGAATTTTACAAAATATTTATTATTATATTTGTATAAATTGATTCATTTAACGAATGAAAACACAAATAAGATTGTACGAATAAGGACTGTAATTCTAATCTTTATTAATAATTTTCGAAAAATAGAAATAAAGATGCAAAAATTAAATGAAAAGTTAAACCAAAAATGCCTAATTTAGGTTACTTAATTATAGATAATACTTTTTTATTTTATAATATGAGGAAGTGACACGGTTTATAATTAAAAAAATGGCAAGAAAAAAATTATTTTTGAAACTTTATTGAATTAGCTTCTTTTCTGTTACCGTATAACAAAGGAAACGTTCAAAAATGTTCTTTTCTTATTTACGAAAATTAATTCCATTAAATGCTAATTAAAAAAAGGAATTTCTTAAAAAGAAAGTTTTGCATTTTTTTTATGATCTTTTGCAAAAAAATGGTAATTATTTTATCTGGATCTTTTGTCTGATTAAAATCTGCGATAAAAAATAGTCATAAATATAATCATTTGACCAGAAGCCTTTCCGGCCGAAATGCGTCCCCTTTTTTTCCCCTCGAAACAAAAGAAATCTTTTGATTGGAAATTGAAACGTCACCACAAAGATAAAACATTAAATTTCATTAGCATTCACCAAGAATTAATTCACGGAATCACTGCAGAAGTCGACGTCAAAACTTTGCTACTTAATACGATTAGAAGAGAGAAAGAAACGAATAAAAAAAACAAAACAGAGCAATAAATTAAAACAAATATAATAACCATCTGCCTTGATTTGTAGTTTCGAAACAAAAACACAAAACGAATAAGGAAGAAAAGGTTTTAATTTCTTTCCCCACTTCTGAATTCGTTCTGAAAAGAGGGGGAAGGGAGGGGAGGGAAAATTTTTGATGAAAGAGAACCATCG
This sequence comes from Argiope bruennichi, assembly GCF_947563725.1. Classification (NCBI taxonomy): domain Eukaryota; kingdom Metazoa; phylum Arthropoda; class Arachnida; order Araneae; family Araneidae; genus Argiope; species Argiope bruennichi. The sequence goes on from NC_079151.1 coordinate 69,775,550, forward strand.
ATTTGCAAAAAGCTACTAATATTAAAATGAATTCTTATTTCTCGAAACAGATTGCAGCGAGTGAAAATTCCTTTCTCTTTTATTGCAATAAAACTTAATACTCAGCAGTTTCTTTTCCGCCCTTTCTTACTTAGGCGTTCTCATGAATTTTTCATCAGCCGCTTAGAACTTCGCACAGAACGAGTCGATTTGTAAAGGCTGCAACACAATGCTCGGATACAACACAATGTTGCATTTATACAATATGTTGGATATAAATTGCATTTTTGTTTCATTACTGAAAGAAGTGCTCAGCTGTCGTTTCATTTTCTTTAATGGATATCACAAGGAAATGCTTGATTAAAAGTGCCGTTTTTCTTAGGACTGTTTTGTTTTTTATTTTCGTATTCTAAGCGGTCGTTATTTTTGTATGAACACTGACATTTTTCCTGATTTGAATTTTCATTCATTGATTCTTATTTATTTATTTTTTTTATGTTCAGAAATGTAAATTTGAAAATTAATTGCTTTTTACGCTGGGTGAACTTTTCGTGGTACCACATGTTTCGCCGTGAATGATTTTTGTTTTCCTAGAAAAACGATTTGTTTCGTTTCAGTTGAAAACATTAAGTTGAAACAGTTCATTTATTAAACATACTTTTAATAACATATTATAATCAAATCCTTTTTAAAAATGCCGTCGTTCTTTGTTTGGCAATCGTCGAATTCTTCATTCATTTGCATTTTATCAGAATGCAATATGGAAATTTACTTTTTCAATCAAATGTGCATAATGTTCCATTAAAATTGATTTTTGTACTATTTAACTGCATTCAGTGAATAGTTATGAAAATATGCCAAATGAATTTACTGTGGAATAACTAAAAATTGTAATCAGTGAAAATATTGTTAGAGAAATCTGAAGAATTAATGCATCTTCGCTTAATCCTGCAAAATCTAGTTTTTTTACTTTTTAATTATTAAATTATTTTAATATGTATTTCATATTAGTATTATTCATATTATTATGAAGTAATTTTATATTTATATTAAGTACCGAATTATCCATTTTTAATATTAAGTCGCTTTGAATTTTATACTAATAATGACATTTTGCTGGAAGCTTACAGAATCTGCCGTATGTTATTTATTACCAATGGAAGTAACTGCATAAGTCATGAATTTATGATGACCATATTTGTAATCCTTGATCACGCATGTGTCATTAAAGGACATATTTAGTCATAGAACAAGTCCTCATCATCTGGAACAGTAAATGTATTAGTTTTTCGGTCGTAAAATAGCTGGCACATATAGTCGTAAGAAAAGGATTTTTAATAAATGTTAATTTTTTTACTAAGAAAATTAAATCTAAGAGTTCGAGAGTTAAATTATGCATTTAAGAAAATATTTTAATTGAAATTTAAAACTCATTAAAACATTATAATTTTATATCGCACTTGCAAATTCAGTACACTGGAATTTCTTTTGATATTTTGAGAGCAATAATGATCGCATATTTTCGAAAATGCTTACTTATTTTATTAAAAAATAAAAAGCCAAGAAAAATTTGAATTTAAAATTTTAAATTTAGAAATCATTTAAAAAATATTAATATAGTAAAAAAATAAGATATCTTGCAATTTTTATGAAGTTTTCCTTTCATATTTTGGTAACAAATTTTTGAAGATATGTATATTTATATTCAGACGAATAAGAAAAAAATATATATAATCCGAGTCACTGTTACACCAACTCGAGGAGAAAGTAGCAATGTATCAATAGTATATGTATCAATAGATACAAACTACGCAATTTTTTATGAGTTCAAGCGAATTGTGAAAAAATTCCAGCATTCGAACAGTCATGGAAGCAAATGGAATTGAAATAAATTTCAGTGAGATTCATGAAATCCTATGTGATCTTATACTAAGCTATTCATTTTTTTTAGAGAAAATCTTTTTTTCGTACAAACTGAACATTATCTTTGAAAAGAAAATTTAATACATTTTTCTTCATCTTCTTTACTAATTATCGTTTATTTTTAGCTTTGAAAATGTCTTAAAGATGAGTTAACAAGTTGAGCGATATGCAAAAGGCGGATTATTATTTTAACAATTTCATCAGGAGACAGTTTTTTAATGCTGTTGTCTTGGAAATGCAATTAAGGTATCTGCCTTTGGAGGCCGCTTTTTAAATAATATTTGAAACACAATTTTTCTGTTTTCAAATGACATCCATACGAAAACTTAAACCAACATACAAAAATATCTTATATATTTTTTTATTTGAAATTTTTTTGTAAATAAAATTTGTCCTTTTTGCAAACACTCTCAATCAGAAAACAACATCAATTCACTTGACTTCATTTGGGAGGTTTATGGTCATAATAAATCAAACAGGTAAATGGCTACCGCAATTTTATATTTAAAAATGTATCTTAAGAAAACTAAGAATATCAAGTTAAACACAACAAATAAGATTGAAATTAAATAAAATCTTTATACCTGGCAGACTAGCTGGTCGTCAAAGGAAAATCAACAATAAAATGTGGAAATATTATTGAATCGATTTTTCACTATTTTAATGAATTTTAGTACCATATTACTAACATTACTTTCATTAATATTATCGTCTGATATGTTATACAAATAATTTTTTAAAAATTATTTTTTCACAAAAATATTTTTTATTCATGCTTGCAAAAAGTAATATTTTTTAAAATTGCATTTTATTATGGATACTCTAAAAATGTGCAGAAAAAGATTTGTGAGTTTAAACAAATATTTGAAAGGAATTAAAAAAAAAAAAAAAAAAAAAACCAGAGTCAGGAATGGGAGTAAAATCTGTTTCGTTACGATGAGTTCAAGAATAGAATTAAATAATTCTTTAAAAAAATATTTGCGGGAAAGAACCAGATGGAACGTCAGTGGTGAATTCCATTGACTACAATGGAAATGAAAAACATCGCCAAGTTCTAGACCATTAAAAATGTCATTTATAATTCATGAATAGAAGTGAAGAAGAAAAATACGATTTGCAAACCGTTACGGTTGAAAATTTCATATTATTATTCGCGGAAGTGATATTAGGCGTGAATTCTTGTTTTTTTATTCTTTTAGAATCGTTCGCAGCTCACATTAAAGCTTTATCAGACGATATTGTATCCTGGGAAAAATATTTGCTATGTTATGCATGCGGAATCGAAATATTTTCATATGCACGTACGTCTACGTTAAATTTGTACGGTTATTTATTTGCATTAAGGATTAAATTATTTATTTGATCTTTTTTTTTGCATAAAGAATTTTCGAATCGCATATTTATTACTTTTTCGATTTCAATGCATGTTGCTTCTAAAAGAAGTTTGCGACGTTTCACCAGACATTTCGAATTCAGTTTTAAACCAGAATTTGTTTAAATAAATTTGATGTCTGAATTTATGATAAGCTTGCCATTTTGAAAAATATCGATTTTCTTTTTAGATTTTTTTTTGCTTCTAAACCAGAATATTCCACTTTCATAGCATGAATTGATATTTGAAATACGCCATTTTCCCAATTTTTCAATTTTTTAATGATATTTTTGCCATATATGAGGGCGATATTATTAAATCATCATGTATTTTTAATATCCCTCAAACTAAATTTTGAAACGAGTCATTCGTCGGAATGACTGATTATATTTCACACAAATATTTAATTGTTCCTTGCTGTATTCAATTGTTAATATTAAATAAAACTTCTACCTAATATTTACAGAATAAATATATGACAATTTAAAAAAGTTTTCCAAAAATTTTACAGTACATATTGCATAGTAAAAAATTTCTGCCAATATGCATTAGAATCTATTTATTATGAAATCACTAAATTTGTTTTAACAAATTTTCTTTTGTTTAAAATTCAAATAAAATTCTACGATGTTAGATTATTTAACATGTAATTCATCGATTCAAAATAATTTTCTTCTTTCTAAAGGGGGAAATGAATTTAACTACAGTGCACTCCTCAGTATCCGTTCGCGATCATCCAATTCCCGCACTACCCGACTAGTTTCATTTATCGTAATTAATGAACTGAGGCAAGGCATTGAATTGGCAATATTGCCAAGACATTGGAAGCTGCTACGATTCTTCTATATGTCGTGTGTAAAATACAATAAAATACAAGTTGCGTCCTGGCATAGGGGTAGCGCGTCTTCCCCGTGATCTGGGCGTCCCGGGTTCGAGTCCCGGTTTGGGCATGGTTGTTCTTCTGTTGTTCTATCTGTGAGATGTGTGAATGTGCCCTCCTGTAAAAAGGGGTTGTGCAAGCGAATGAGTGATGCGTGAGTGGCAAAGTCGTACTCTTGGCCCTAGTTGGCGCTGCTATAAAAAAATAAGAGACGTCCCCCTCAGGCTTAAATCGCTGTCTTCGTAACAGCGGGCTTGTCAGTGGCAAGTGCCATAAGAAACAAACAAACAACAAACAAGTTGTGATAGGAAAAGAGCAGCGTTCTGCTCGTTGTTTATCGTTTCATCAATGTGTATCCTGCCACTGTTCTTGCTTACCGTGACCTTGATTGATTGATTTTTGTATAGTATTCGTAAATTGTTCTGGGGGTATGTTTAATGTTTTTCTAAGTGTACCAGAGTGAAGATTTCAAAAAGGGGAATAAACGAAAAAAAAAAAAAAAAAAGATGTAATGATTATGGCGACGAAATTATGTATACTACAGTGAAGTGTACAGAATTCATATTAAAATGTGAACAGTTTATATCCTTTAGCTTACTTTTTCTCTGATAAATTCTTCCAGTGCTGTGTATAAACTACGAGTACAGAGCCTTCTATTTTTACTCGGCACGTTACCGGCAACTACTTCTATATTTCACCGGACCGCGGCCGCTTTCAACATGGCTTGAGATAAATGGAGGGGTTAGTACTCAATAAGAAGTATGAAAATATGTATTATAATAACGAGTTCTTCTCGTTATTATAATATTGCCTTCTAGTATTGGTGAACAACAACAACAACAATAAATAAATAAATAATAATAAAAAAAATGAGCTCATAGAACTCTGGCTATCCGGCATTTTTGTTATCCAACCTGCTCTTCCGCCACATTAAGGTCGGATGCTCGGGAGTGGACTGTAGACGTGCCGATATATTTCATTTACTGCTTAGTTGCTATAAAATCAGCATAATTTTACTGTTTCAGCAAAAAAAAAAACGGCATAGAAAATTAAGTGAGAAATTCAAAAAGATAAAGACAAAAAAAAAAAATAAGAGTTCGACAAAAAGTTTTCGACAGTTTAAAAGTCTAAAAACGTAGATAAAACAAAACTTCATAGATCTTTATCAATGTTCTGTGATTAAAATATTAATAATAATATTTTTTTTTCAAAAGTTAAGATCAAAGATTAATTAATTAAATTCGAAGACGATAAGATAAACAAAATGAAAGTATTATTTCAGTTTATTGCAACGAAAAACAAGGCTATAGATTTAAAATTGTTTTTGGAATATTTTTTATTATTTATTTCTTCCTTAGGAGAATTGATACACTGTTATATCCTTCATGTTTTCCAATATTTTATGTCCCCAAATCTTCAATAAACTGCTATTAATAATAAATTCATTTTGTTCATTGAATTGGCTGATTTGTAGAAGTAGGCGTTGTTTTGCAACCAGGAAAACCTCTCATTTATCTTTTATTTGGTTCTAAAGGTATTTTCAATTTATTTTTAATCCAATGTTTTGAAGGTGTAAGGAAAGGAATGGAATTATTTTAATTTAGAATCCTTTTATCAAAAATTCAATAAATGCAAGCGTGTATAAAAATGGGATATTTCCGAAATTCCTTCACCATTTTAATTATATTTACAGAAATTTCAAGATTCTCTTTCTAAATTTTAATGAATATTAAAATGACAAAAAAATGAAAAAAGAGAATAGATTGAGTTTAAAAGTTGTAAATTAGATTAGTTTTCTATGTATTTGAAATTCTGTTTTGTGAATTAGTCGCATTACGAAAATTAACGTAATTTTCTTTAAAAATATTTTATGACCCGGCTGGCTATACAAATAAAGTAATTATGTCCCAGAATTTCGAAATAAACAATCAAAATCGTTTAGAAATTTCATAATTTTAATTTTAATATTTTTCTAACATTACATTAAAAATAAACATTGTTAATTTATCGTTCTCGTGAAACATTTTTCAACAGAAATATGTTAATCATCGAATCATAATCAGCAAATGTTATGCAAAAGAAATTTGAAGCAAATTTGTTTTGAAGAAAATAAAAAAAAAAAAATAATACTGTTTGCAAAACATTAAAAAAACAAAAGAGTTAACCCTTTCCACTCGGAAAGATAATTTGATACATAATTATTTGCTTAATACATGATTCTGTTTATGACACCAAAAAATAAATACATGCAACTGTTTTGAGTTTCCCTGAAAAATGAATCTACATCTTTTTAAAATTCTGTAGGTATTTTTAACAATTAAAATTAAAATAAATAAATAAAATGTTAAAATGATACACCATCTTAAATGGTGACTGAGAGAAGACATTCCAGTGCAAAGGGTTCATTTTCAGTATTTTAACCTTTTCTAGGGCCGTGGGAAGTATGCTTCCCACCAAATTTATCAATCTTTGTATGAAATTATGTAGGTTGGCATAAGTTCTGACAAATTTTTTTAATAACTCAGAAACTTAGATGCTTCAGTTCTTTATCTCAGACAAAATGATGTGTCTTGATTTGTTACTTAATTATTAATGAACCAAATGAATGAATGAATCAAATTAAATTTATCTAATAAGCTAAATGAATCCCTTTTCTTATTCTAATTTCAAGCCTAAAAATATTTTAACATAATATGACTAGAAAAAAAATGGCCTTTTAAAAGGTTAAGGTAAGCGCAATGAATTAAAAATGAAATTTGAAAATAAAGAATGAAGTTCAGTCAACGCTTTAGTAAAGAATTACTTCCATGTTTATCTGATTGAAGACAAGGGATCGGATTCTTAACATATTGTTTCAAAATACTTTTTGTTAAATTTCTCGTATATAAAGAAGCAAATTTACGGATTGAATATTCTAAATATCTTTTCGTATGAGGGTGAATTTTGTTCGAAATCTGAGATTAGTTCTTTAATACCATTTAAATCATCTTTCATTGTACGGATGAAAAAAAAATTATTAAAAAATTATTTACATGTGCAGTGATGTCCCATTTGAAATGAATCGTTGCAGTAATACTGAAATTATTGCTAGAAAAAAGTATATTTTATTGAATGAAATCACCTCTTAAGATTTGAACAAAAGTGGTGAACAAAACGTTATTGTCTTAGACCAGACAAATTTATCGTTTGGATTAGGACCCCACACAATTTACCCAAACCTGGCCCTTGCGAAATAAACCAGTTTTATTAAAATTCCAAAAAATCTTTCAAACTTTCAATCTAGACAGAGACGTGTAAAAACGGAATTTTCTTCATTAAATTTTATTGCATTTATAATATATAGAGAGCCAATGTTTCATACTCACGAATAAAGTCATTTTAATATCTTTAAATCTAGATATCCAAATTAATTTGATCAAACAGCTATAAGATTACAAATCCTTGGGTGCCTCTCAGTGTCTGATAAAGAACCTTGATTACCCTCCTGCATAATAGAAATATTACGCTGTTTGAAATATGAGAGTAATGAACCGAATTTCATAGCCTTGAAGCTGCTTATTAATATGCCAAGTGTGATTATCAGCCATTAACGTTCCGGTCACGTGGTATTTTAATCGGCGTCTGTAAATCATTATCGGCATTTTGGTATGGGTTATCACTTTACATTTAAAGAAGTATCAATAACTGAATGTATTCTTGTGGTAAAACATAATATATTTATTTCTTTATCTATTTGTTAGACTTTGGTTGGAAAAAAAAGGTCATGGTTATCAAAATCCAATAGAATGTTTAACATATAAAACTCATATTGGTTCTGAGAGTTGGTATTAAAAAATTAGGTGAATTTTAAAACTCAAATTCTTCTAAGCAAAAGGTGGCGTTAAGAATTGCTGGATAGTAAGGTAAATAATTTTTAATGAGTCAAAATAAAGATGAAAACGAAACAAAATCAAAGAACTTAAAGAGAATAGAATTAATTATTAAAAATATTTCCTTCATGCTAAGTATTTGAAACAAATTTGGTTTTCGGACGTTTCCAGTTGAAATGAAAAATCCAATACAGTGGCATGCTAATGGATAATGTTTTCAAAATCGTGATGAATTTCAGAAATAACGCCTGCTGGCAAATCACAGTTCAAAATTAATCTCATATGAGCTTAGTTAGAGAATGACCAGGTTTAATGGCTATTGATTTCGTACAGATGACCATGCTTTGGGGGAGATACAGATAATGTTTCGGTCCAATTCTACCTCTAATGCTTATAATGTTGGTATTATTTGGAACTGGAAGGGCCGAAAAATTCATTTTGACAGAAAGCAATTTCTATGGAGGTATTAGATACTATATATCTCTACAAGTTAATTTTTTTATTTAGAATTTTTTTTATTTGATTTGAAGAGTAAATATCAAGGTATCACAGTATTAAACTGCAGGGAAAACACACTATAATCTGGAACTCCTGATAGCCAGTATCAACATATTCCTCAATAATAATAATTATTATCAAAATACCAACTGGCTTTGATAATCATTATTAGACTGGCTTTAGATTTCGATATACCTTCATGTATTTAGCAGCTCTGTCTCTTTCTCGCTAACAACTTCAAAGCACAGATTCATTTCAGATTTTGGGTGGGAACGATTTCCTTATATCCCTATCAAATCTGACCTCAACTCCTCTGATAACTCCTCATAATTTTTCCAACTTCAAAATCTTTTTTTCTGCAAGAGATTCTAATTGTACGATAGGTATTGTTGGCCCAGCTATCATCGCAGGCGACTTCGATCTCGATCTGAAAACGTGATGCCTTATTGAGACAAATAATCTTTCTTTCTGCAAGAGATTCTAATTGTACGATAGGTATTGTTGGCCCAGCTATCATCGCAGGCGACTTCGATCTCGATCTGAAAACGTGATGCCTTATTGAGACAAATAATCTTTCTTTCTGCAAGAGATTCTAATTGTACGATAGGTATTGCTGGCCCAGCTATCATCACAGGCGACTTCGATCTCGATCTGAAAACGTGATGCCTTATTGAGACAAATAATCTTTCTTTCTGCAAGAGATTCTAATTGTACTATAGGTATTGCTGGCCCAGCTATCATCACAGGCGACTTCGATCTCGATCTGAAAACGTGATGCCTTATTGAGACAAATAATCTTTCTTTCTGCAAGAGATTCTAATTGTACGATAGGTATTGCTGGCCCAGGTATCATCACAGGCGACTTCAATCTCGATCTGAAAACGTGATGCCTTGTTGAGAGAAATAATTTAATATGGATAGAATTATCTTTAAATTTAGTTCGAGGCATATACTTCCCTTCAAAATAAAACGATGCGTTTGTTTGATTTTAATGTAGAAATAGAATTGTTTTTTGCAATGGAACTTTAACAGAAATCTGTAAAAAAACAAACAGATAACTGTTCTTAGAAGAATCGAATAAAAACATAATTAACGTGGATATTGTCATTTTTTCGATAGTAAGCTGCCAGAATGCTTAACAGCAATATGATTATGATAAAAAAATTGTAAAAGCTGCATATAATAAAGTCATTATACATTGCTTTTTTTCAATAAGCTCTCTTCTAACATGAGATCTTCATCTTCGTATGCAATCAAAGTTGTTTACGATTTCAGTTTTTACAAAGAAATTCTGGGAAAAAAAATGAAACGAGAAGCGTCAGGTGGGGCATAGCACTTCAAAGAATTATCATGAATTCAAGTTTTAATGGAAATTTCAATTCGCTTTCAAGAAATGAATTTCTTTCTTTTGCGAAATTCCAAGAGTGAGATATTTTTCATTTTTCCACTTTATGAGTAGAATCTTACTTATTTGAAATAGTTTGTTGCAGAATACTCTTCTGACATATTATTAGAAAGATTTTCCATTATTATTTTTCTTTGAAATCTACATGTTACAAAAATAGTAAAAATGAGCTATTTCTGATTTCTGGTATTAGAGGATGACGCAGGAAAAGGCTTCTTGTTCTTAATGCTATTCTGGAAGGCTTATTAGCTTTTAAAATAGAAGTACTTAGTCACATTTTGCAATTAAAAATGTTATGCAATTACTTTTTTTTTCTGGAGAGGAAATTTCGTCACAATAATATGTTTGAAAGGGAAATGAGATGAGTAAATTCCCTAATAATTGCTTTTACCTCAAAAGCTTTCTAACTAAAATCCAATATTATAATTTTTCGTTAATGATATTTAATGAATATTTATGATGGGGACGTAATATTATTAAATTTTAAAAATGCAGTTGAGATACGATTAATAATATGAATGTTTTATTCATTTTTAAAATGAGAAATCATATCTAGTATCAAAAATATAACATTACTACAAAAAAAAAGATGAATTAAATGGATGCAGGTATACTCAATATACAGGGTGTCCAATAAGTCCTTTTACTCCGTATTAACCTGATAAGAGCGACAATTATTGCCATAAGCTTGGTGTCTATAAAGAGTAAAGGATCATGCGTTAAACGGTTATAGCGCATACAACAGAATTAGCATTCTTATTTCGAAAACATTAAAAGATAGGGAGGAATTGGTGAAATTGCAGGTTTAGAACGAAAAGGCATCTTGAATGCAACTGATAAAAAAATATGTAAAACACGCATTCCTTTACTCGCGATTTTCCAAAGTTGCTAAGTAGCACCTCACGACAGCAAGAGAAAAGCTCTTATTTTGAACAATAAACTTCGAGACATGTATTGTAGTTAATGGAAATGATTTCGAACATAGAAAATGTGCTGATACGTAATTTGTTTTGTTGAAGTTATGGAAAATGCGACCCAATAAACATTCATTTCACACATTTTGTTCTAACATCATTGCGCTCATAGTATCTTTTCATACAAAACTGAAAACGCTCTACAAATCTGTGTTGTCTTTTTCTCGCATCTAGTACCATTTTTGAAATATTTGTTTACTGTTAAATACAGCTAATGCAAATGATCTCACCGTGCATCGCGTAATCTCTTTACTATACTGGGACATCAAGTTTGTGGCTATAGTTGTCGCTGTTCTCAAATTAATGTAGGATAGAAGGACTTTAGTAAACCTACAGAGAAACCATATACAATTTTTGGATCACAATAAAATAATATAATTTAAAGAGAAAATAGGCAAAATAATAGCTTTAAAACCGAGCACCTAACAAAGAACTCCAGAAAAGTTTTAGAACTGACTACGCATCATCCCTCGTTGAAGTAAAATCATCTATAATTAATAAGCGTGACTTACTGAAACAAATATCACAGGAATTTCAATTTTAATCTAAGTTATTCTAATTATCCAGACATAAGCTTTAATATAGTAATATTGTAATATGCAGTTTTTAATGATTTGAATATGCATATTCTCAATTTGTAAGAATATATTTAAGATTCTTAGATGTATTTTTCCTATTTATTTTTAACGTTGCATACTTAAAACGTAAGATGAAACACTTTTATTCAAATCTTTATTTCAAATCTTAAAATTTGCATATTTACTATAAGTAATTTATAGCTGTAGTAAAACTAAAAGGCGTTTAATAAATTCAAAAAGAGAGGTAAAAACAAAAAAATAACATGAAAGAAATAATTCAAGATAATGGTTGCGAGAATAATGCATTTTCTTGTTTCCGTTCCAGTTTTTAGAATTAAATTATCATTTCGCTCTATAAAATAAATCCAAAATACTTCTTTACACTAAAGCAAGCAAACCTATTTTTGTTGAAAAATCTGCATAAAGTTTTATAGCATTTTTCAGTAGCATTTTAAATGTATATATGAGCTATTTGCATCAAAATTTCTTAAAATAAATTTAAATTGCATTCACGATGTGCATATTTTTAATTAAAAATCAATAACACTCTAATTAACTGCTCTATTTTTTTGCATAAATTTAATAAGATAGAACGTGCACAAATAAGTTTAAGATATCTTTTCAAATATTAATTATTTCACTTTTAGTTTCTAAAATAATTAAACAATTTTTTAAAAATAAAAGAAGTTTGGTGATTATTTTTAGCCAATTTATTGTTTTTTACTTCTTTAAAGCGCTTCGAAACAAACTTTTCTAATAATATGCTAGTTCATTTTTAAAATAATAAGTGAACTTCGTTGTTGCATCAAAAATTCAATTACTTTTGACACCTAGATGTGATTTAAAAAAGGAGTTTGCATGTTTTTATAAATTTTGAGAAAACAAATCTTATTTTTAATGTCTTCTTTCTTGAATTTCAAAAAAGTATGGTGAAATGCAATTTTTAAAAAACTATTAATTATTCAAGTTATATTCGCTATAAAAACTCAATTTTGTTGAAATTATTAATATAAATTAACTTTTCCGGAGTTTTATTTTTAATTGTTTTGCGAATTTTTATAAGGCATTTTTTCTCTAACATAACATTTTTCAGTTGTCTTAATTTAAGTAGTGATTTTTTTAAATTGAATTTTCGTTAAATTTTCTTTAAAAAAATGTCCATTTAAAAACTGTTCTATATAATATGAAGCAATAACCAATGGTTTGGCATTTTAATTTCGGTTTTTTTTTCCATTATCCATAAACTTTTCTAAGATGCGTCGTCTCGATTTAATTTTTTGGTTATATACTTGTTATTCAAATTGAAATAATAATTAGAGCATTATTTAACCACTCTATTCGTCATGAACATAAAATTATAGAAAATACAGTCCATAAGTAATGCATAAATAATAATATAATAAATAAAATCCATAAATAATGAGAAAGTATTCTCAAAATGACTACACTTCCCCGCCATGAGACACACGGATAAAACTGAATAATCGGACGACCGCGACGCTACACTGGCGGGAACTGCGGTTGAATCCCAAAGGCCATCACCGGCCACGGTACAGCCTTTCCCATGTGAGGTACGTCACGTCATCGATGAGTGGTAGGCACCCTCTTCATTTTTCTGTACCCATCAGGGTGTCGAGAACCACCCACCATACCGGAAGCTTCCCATCTACATTTTTGAAGTGTCCCCAGTGGGACTAATAGAGAAGTCAGCCATCTAACTCTCCGACCCACTACGAAGGCACACGGATTTAAACCATGAAAACTGAATGACCGGACCGCCGCAACAGCAACATTGGCGGGAACTGTGGTTGAGTCTTAAGGGCCGTCACCAGCCACGTACAACCCTTCCCGAAGGAAGTACGTCCCGTCATCGATGGGAGAAGTCAGCTGTCCCACCTATTAGTGTACCCTCCAGGGTGGCGAGATCCAACCACCATGCCGGAAGCATCTCATCCTCAATTCGAGGTGCCCCCCCGGGGGGTTGGACTAATAGAGAAAGTAAACTAAAAATTAAAGAAGGATGCTTATTTGAAATTTTTAAGGAAATGCTTTCTAATTTGAGGTGCTAATTGTTGACTTAGCAATTCCTCGAATTTTCATGAGTTTTGTGTGTGTTAGCGGACATAAATTAGGCTTTAAAAATAAACTTCTGACATCTTTATTAAGCCATCGATCCGAAAATCAAAATACCTCTTTAAAATAAAAAAAAACAAAAATAAAATTAACTTTCTATTGTAATATTTTCTAAACTACATTGTATTTAGCATGAAGAATTTTCTTGTTTATTTTATGTATTGGAAATTGGATTAACGTATTTGCTAACCAACAAAAATAGAAATTAGGCATTTTATTATTTGCCAAAGCATTTTTAAGCAAAGGATTACACATTTATTATTTCATACATTTCTTAGGAGTTTTATGTAATGAAAAATGACAAAGTGGATGAATATGCCATACATTAATAATTATTCTTTATACGAAATAAAATGAAGTACAAATGAAAATGAAATTATTGATATAACAAATAGGTTTACTAGAAGTGGGTTTATATTTTATTTTATTTTGTTTATCTTTTTTGGAAATCATAAACTTTGTTTGAACAACTTTAAGTTTCCTTTGTTTATTTTGAATGAAAGACTTTTGCTAATATTAATTTATAATCTTTTAAAATAAAGTTTACATTTTTTATACGATGAACATTTTTTAAATAAAATTGTTATTAAGACCTTCTTTTCATACTTTGTTTAGTCAGCATTTGCCATCTTATCGAATGCCTATGCCTACGAAAAGTATATTATTTTTAAAAATATATTTCATGTTTTGCCTAAAAATGTGCATTTTATATAGAATACAGGCATTTCATACATCGCTAATAACATGCGCACGCACACAAACACACACACATTTAAATGATGATTGATTTCTCTATAAAATATCATAGTATGTTACATTTCTATTTAGTTTGATACTTGTTATTCTAGTCATTTTTCATTTAAACATTAATATAAAAAGAGACTCTTTTAAAGAAATATTTTGGGAATTTAATATTTCCTTTTTATGAGAACTGACAAATTTGGCTTAAATTATTTTTTTAATTCACAAAAATGCAATATTTTTAGTTTTGAACCTAAATGTATTTTGATAAAAATCATCTAAGACACATAAATACAGCACTCACTTGTGGCTCATTCAACCTAAAATAATGTCCCTGAAATTTCAAAAATGTTTGTTTTCTCTCTTCGAGTGCGACATCCATTTTCAAGAAGTAGCTGAAATTTCTTTCCATTGGCTTAATTTGAGACAAATATGGTTTTCTGGCTTTCCTTTTAGAAGTGGAGTTTCTCTTCCTGTCTTCTTCAAAATGGACATGAGCTTGTTTTTATCATTCTGCAATATTCTGAGAGAAGATATAGACTGTAACAACTCCTATAGTTGAAATTTATATTTCAGCTACATGAAAGGAAGCTACATATAATCGAGAAAAAAAAAATTGATGGTCATTCAGATTTTTAATATGGAACATAATAGCAAAATAATGTTTTAGGTTTCATGTATCTTAACGTAATTTTTTTAAATCTTGTATTTATAATTTTGTACCATTCTTATAAAAGTATATAGCATATCGTAGCAATGCATATATGTAACTAAACAAAAAAAATGCTGTAAAATATTCTTAAAGTTACTTTAAAAAACGATTTAGGTAAGGAATTGTACAAAATTAATTGTTGTCATTGTAAAATTAATTTGAATTTTACCTTTTCTAGGGCCGTGGGAAGTATGCTTCCCACCAAATTTATCCATCTTTGTATGAAATTATATAGGTTGGCATAAGTCCTGGCAAATTTTTTTAGTAAAACAGAAACTAAGATACTTCAGTTCTTTTTCTCACACAAAATGATGTGTCTTGATTTGTACTTAATTATTAATTCACCAAATTAATTAATGAATCAAATTAAATGTATCTAATAAGCTAAATGAATCCCTTTTCTTTTTCTAATTTCAAGCCTCAAAATATTTTAACATAATATGACTAGAAAAAAATGGCCCTTTAAAGGGTTGAAATAGTGCAGAAGAAGCGTTTCATGAATAATGCGCCCCGAAGGCATTGAAGGAATGGGTTTGAATTTAAATAATATTTAAGCAAAATTCGTGCTAACATTTTGAAAAATCCTTTCTTAATGAGTCTAACAACTCTTCAAATCCGAAAAATAATGGCATGCAGAAGCTTTGAGCAATTTCTTTGCTATATATATCGTAACAAGAAGATACTACCCCCCCTATAAGTGAATCAGTGAGATGGATGTCCCGAAAACTTTCTCGCATATTTTCTTATAAATATGTGGAATAAATTTGGATATAATTATGGATAAGGCTGTGGCTGCCTTGCCTTATTTACAATATATGACATCATCTACCATTTTTACTGAAAGTAACATGTGATTTTTTTAATGCTTGGTATGCTGTTCATATAGAGGTACCTGACAATTGAATATGTAGTTTGAAAGCCATTTTTCAAACGATTTGAAACGAAAATTTAACGAAGAGCTACAATTGTTATCAAAAGATCGCATTCCAAACTTCATTTATTTAAATAATTGCAATTTTTGAATTATTGCGTAGATCTGTACTCGAAAATATAGGCGTACATACATTTAACCCTTTGACGGATTTTGTTCAAAATTTGACACACGTTTGCATTTTAGAGACTAAATATGTGTACCAAATTACCTATTTGGCTCTTTTTTAACTATCATATTCACTTTTACTCGGAGAGACATATTTCTAATGGATTTCGTTTAAAATCTGATAGAGATCTAAAAATTTGTTGTATTGTCCAAATACAAAATTTCATTCTCACTTTGAATGAACTCAAATTGAATATCTTTTTCGTATATTTTTAAACATTTCTACGATAATTAAAACACACATGTTCTATAATAAAAGATTTCCCTTTTACGAACAAATCATGCATATAAACGAACATTTTTTAATTAAGTTTTTTAATAACCTGCAAAGGTTTTACATGAAAGTCTTCTCGATTTACTAATTTATTTTCTTTCAGTATCATTAACAGTTTTTGATTGCTTCTAGCTCTCTAGAATTTTATTTATTAAAAGTAATTTTACGGATGATGACTATTGTAATTGCAAGAAATAACGTTCTGTGTTAAATGAACAAAAAAATTCCTAAATAAATTTCTTGAAAATACCCTAAGTTTTTGTAATAATAGTTTCATAAAGATATTGTCCTCATAAGGTATTGTAATAATTTTTTTTGGAAAGAAGAGAAATATTACCCAATTTTATAAATATTATCACTTTTTCTAGAAGGTGAGTATTTTTTATTACTTTTGTCGAGATGTAAATCCATAAAGGTGTGGTGGTTAACAGGTGTGGTAAAATTATGTATATATTTAACATCAGCAGTTCTAGTGTAAAAACACTAGAGCATTATTTAAAGCTTCAATTTTTAGTACACTTTAACTATAAACAATACTCACCTTATATATGATTCATATTAAAATAAATCAAATCTTTAACGATAAAAATATATTTTACTTGTCTTTCAATTCTTTGAATAACAAATACTTTTTAGAAAGCTGTATCAAAAATCGATTTATAACTCTTCATATCGAATACAATCTAATTCTTTTTCCACTCTTATAATTGAAAAAATATCGAAAGTTAGAAATGCTAAATAACTTCCAGGGAAATCAAAGAAAATGAATATCAGCATTTCAAGTTATTTTATAACATCGGATTAATTCTTTTATTAAAAGCACCGATGGTATCGGCATCCGGCTTTTCTTACAAGTAGAAATATTCAATATTGAGAGAATTCGTTGAACTGATCATTTTTCAAGGAAAAAACACATTTTCTGATAGGTGACTGAAATATTGATGTTCCTCAACTAACGGCAAAAGGCAAACTACACCTAAGGAAAAACAGCCTCGGTGTGACTTCAAAACTATTTGAAAATCTGTTACAAGTGATTTATAGTTCAGCCAGATAAACAGATTGATAAATGGATCTTGGAAAATTCGCGGATACCGGATATCGCTTATTTTTCTTAAATGAAATTTGATCGGTATTTGTTTGGCATCTGTTAGGTTTTAACTAAAAAAAATTAAATGATAGTTCAGTTTAGTAATTTTATTTATGAATGTGCTTGAAGTATAATTTGTCATCTTGAATTTTTGAGGTAGAAAAAGAGGGGAACGTGAAAAATGCAAAGAGAATTTTCTCCAAACACATAAAAAAAAGTACCCGCCAATCTTTAAAATTATTTTATTTTAAAATTTGATTTAATAATTTTACCAAGCGGAATTTTTTACGAAAGAATTTAAAATATTTATTTACGTAACATTGAAAATAATAAAGAAATGTGTTTTGTAAGGTAGGATTGAAAAATAAAGGAGTTGGTGATTGGGTATAACAAAGGTATACAAATTTTAGTATATAAATATATACAGTATATAATAAAAATTTGGTATTCATGACGGTGAAACATGTAACTCTAAATGGTTCGAAAAACAGACCTCTACTAAACGAATTACTCAAATATCTCTCACGGGCCCTAGTGCAAAGTCCGGTTCAGATGAAATTTAAACAGATGGATTGTACATCAAGAATTACACTCAGTATCATAACAATTGAATTAAATGAAGAACCCTAGGAAAAGCTGGGACGTTTTACATTTACGAACGTTTTTTACATGACTGAAGTTTACAGGGCCCTGCCAGCAGGAATCGGACAGCTTATTATTGGCTGAGTTTAGGGATGACGCGTGCGCCGCTTTGAAGACGCTCTGAACACCAGGACACCATAATTATATATATATCGGGTATATAAATTTATGGAAAGGCTGAAAAATATGGCCTTGTTTCACCTAGAAGATATGCCTATTTACTTTATTAGCGATAATACAACAAATCAATACAGAAAAGAAAATAACGGTTTAAACGGTAAAATGAGTAAATACGAAAATAAAATGAAAATATATAAAAATTAACATATAGGTAAAATATTTTTGTTTTGTAATATGATAATGGCTAGAATTAGCATCTATTACAATATGTTACGGAAAAAATCGTACATTATTTCCATATATTTAATGAAGCGTCTTTAAATTTTACTATTTTCTTATTATTTTTTCCCAATATAACACTTAAATATGGATTTATAAAATTTTTATAAAATAGCACTTATGTTGTTCTTATGCAGTCGAATATATTTTATAATCTTTAAACAAGATCTTTTATAGTTTTTTTTTCTTTCATTTTATGCAAGCAAAGAAAAATTAGTTATTTTAATTAAATGATTAACCATACTAGAATTTGATTGTTTTGGTAATCGAGATAAATGAAGCTTCTTTAGCAGCAAATATTTGTATTAAAAAAAACTCTTTCTGAAAATCGTAAGTATTTCTCATAAAATAAATAAGCAAGCAAATTGCCTCATCCAATTTCTGAACTCATTTATTTTTATTGTTGCTATAAGCGACTTTTAATTAGAGAACAAATGAATAATTATATCACTACAGAATTTTTCAAAACTGATATGATTTTTTTTCTCTATACAAATTAGAATTACATCTCTAGATATTAAAATAAATTTTTTTATCTCATTTTATAATTAGATAAAAAAATTAAAATTGCTTACACAATAAAATCGTAATTAAAATCGTTCTAGTTGACAAGTCAAATTTCTTCTTCTTTTTAATCATTAGTAATTTATCTGTTTCCTCAGGATCCTATTTATTATATAATGTCTTTAGTAAAACTGTTTTAAATAATTTTTCTTTCTAAAAATAAAATAAAAATACGGAATAAAAGTTCAAAAGCAATAATTGCTCAAAAATAACAAAAATCAAAATAATAACTTTTAAAATAATTATGATCAATTATAAAATGAAATTCTCTTGGCAAAATGGTTGATTTGTTTAAGATCGTTTGATATTCTTTACAATAAAGAAATTTATGTTGATTTCGAATACATGAAATTCTAATTATTTTTCAAAATAAATATTGATAAGAAATGCATTTGGGGTAAAAAAAAGTTATTGCTGCTATATATAATAAAAACGTAAATAAATTCTGATATCACATTTCTGCAAAACTCGTCGAATAGAAGTAATATCAAAGGAGAAAAAAAAAGGAATGATTTAAAATTTTATAAAACTAAAATTTTCACTTTTTTATTAAATATAATGACACATGATGCAAACGAGATAGTGGATTTCATTAAAATTTTATTCTTTTAATTTTTTTTGTCTAAAATAATATTAGTTAGGTCACGAAAAGGTGAGAAAAAACTTATTTTACTTTGATATTCTAGTAGAATTATTAAAAATAAAAGTTATATCACCATGCATAAATGTATTTTTCTAATGGCATGATGAAAAGATAATTAATTTCGGTTTTGAGACAAAAAATAATAAATGCAAACGAATAAATTTCTGAAAATGAAATATTTTACTATTTCAAAATGACTGCAAATATTTTAATTTCTCTTTTTAATTTAATCTACATTTTTTAAAAGTCGTTTCTCTTATAACGTTTGAGATTTAAATACTTTAAAAAGAAAATTTTTATGTAAAGTAAGAGTTTTTTTTCATTAAAAATAATTAATTATTTTTATTTTGAATATTGATAAAACGTCTTGCAATATAAATAGTAGAAAGACAAAAAGTTTCCCTTTTTAATTCAGCTAAATAATGTAAAGTTTATATAAATATAAAAATAGTTCTTTGCTTAAATATTCTGTTTATTTTGCATTTCAAAAGTGATTTTTTTCATCTACACTTAATACTTTTATCTGTTAGCTCAATTATCTTAACTTTGAAAGTGACTTAATTATCTTAAATTTGAAATTTAATTAATTTTAAATAAATTTAAATTTGAATTAACTAATTAATCCAAATTGGGATTTTATGATTTGAAATTCATTTAGAATCATATTGGAAAATAGAGCCTGCTCTATTTCAGTTTTGAAGATATGATCCGGCAGGAGGGATAGCATTTAAAAATTTTTCATTTATTTATTCTCTGTTACAAAACTACTTTTTCAACTACAGTTGAATTTAAGTGTTCATTTTGCCATGTTGTAGTTTTCTGAGTCACTGCTCTAGTGTACATTCAAATTGAAAAATTCGTTTTGTCCGAGATCAGCGCCACCTGTAGTGAGAAGGCTTGAACACTAGACAATTTAAGCCGAATTGTGCTTGTGTGTATGTGCTTGTGCTCGTTGTAACGTGTACACGACTTCTCGCCAAAAAAAAAAAAAATGTTGATAATTAGAAAGTAAAAGAGATATTTATCTTTGTATCTGCATATTTTGTGAATGTAAGTAATTTAAATGATTTGCAAAGAGATACTCGATGCCATGATCTTCTATAATGAAGTAACTACAAATTTAATTTTCTCTGTTTCAGAAATTGATTTTGAAAATTATAAATTTACTTGTTGTTTTTTACATACTTTTGAAAACTCAGAATATATGAAATTTTGCGCATATTGCAAGTTAACATCAGATGCAAAAAAATATTATTTATAATCTGTAGATCATAGAATTATAATCCAGAATTTATTGCATATTTGGGGACGAATGATTTTCTTATTTTATATGATTTATGTGTTTACAAATAAGAGTTTTGTTAAAAAAAAAATCGGTACTTGCGTATTAACGTCCACCTCAGCTACAGATTTGGCGGTTTTTAAGTGTTGTGTGCGAACAACAGGATTGCTCTTTATTGGCGCATTAGCTCAAAAAACGCCAAATATGTAGCTGCAGTGGCGTTAATACGTAAGTACCAAAAAATCTTCAGCCGTTGTTTGGCAGCTGTATTAAGTACAGCATTAAAAACCGAATTAAATTCATTGAATGTTTTTTCATTTATGTTTTTTTTAAAAATAATTTCGAAGTTTCTTATTGGAGTTAATTGCGTATTTAAAGGAAAGGGAAATAACATCTTCATTATCATTTAAATCAGTTCCATATACTTTGTCTTTCAGTAATTTATCAATCATGAAAAATTCGAAAATGCTGGTATCTCTATCTCAGTTCATATGCAACTCGAAAGTGATTTCAGTACTCAGTACTTGTTTATTTTTACAACTTCTGAGATAAATCACAAAAAAAAAAGAAAAAAAACTTACGATTAACCAAAATTAACATTATCTGCAAATCATTAAGTTAATCCATTTTCTTGGCGGGCTTGGAAAATCTGAAAATCGTCAAATAAATACGGAGGCCGTAGGAAGAAATGACCTCTACTGTACTAAATGACTGTATTATGATCTCTGGTCTCAAAAGATTCTAGGTTTCTGAAATAACAAAAACGAGGATTCGGTGTAGTCAGCACTCTATATAGTATGAATGAAATATTTAATCACAACAGTCATTCGAATTTGGCAGGACTAAGACGAAACGAGCGTGTATATATATATATATATATATATATATATATACGCTTTAATTTCAATGATAATAATTATTATTATTATCATTGAAATTAAAACTCTATTTTTGTCAGAGCTTGCTACTATTAATTAATATTTGAATCGAACAAAATAATATAAATACACACATAGATATTATTTTTTAAATCATCTTAAAGAAATAACAGAATTTACTTTGAAAGAGGCTTAGAGAAAATGCAACGAAATGATAAATGAAGCCATGCATGTGAAACAAATAAGTCGCTTAAGAAACTCGAGAATGAAATGTGTGTTCTGCAGTTTCATAGCAGAGATTTGTATCATCCATCTATCTTGCTATTCAGCGTTTGAAAAAAAAAAAGAAGATAAATTTAATTTAAACGCATGATATGAGCTAGCATCCCAGAATCTCAGAACTCAGCTCGCTTTCAAATCTCAACTATTCAATGCATATTATCCCTTTTGCTTTAAAAAAGTTTAAATAACCGTAATTAAAAGGACTTTTCGGTATGTTTGGATTCTGATTCCATTAAAGAATATATATTTTTTTTCACTCTTTCGCTGTATGCACAAACTCGAAAGAAGCGAATCGGATTCGTAAACTTAATCAGCAACAGAAAAAATAGAATATATATTCAATACGAAGATAAACAACTCTCAGAAAGGAATAAAGGAATGAAAAAAAAAATAGAAATGTTGAGAAGGTTCACCAAATCCGAAGCCTCTTAACATCTGCAAATCGAATCATAGATGATAATTAAGATTCTTAGCAAATCCTATGCACACAGAAGCTATTCATTTTCCCGCCCTTTTCGACTGTTTGGTCTCTTTCTTCCTTTTTTTTGGGGGGTGGTGGTGGTGATTTTTTTTCTTCAAATTTCTTTCGGAATCTGTGCAGGGGAACAAAATCAAAAGAAGTGAAAGCAGATTTTTCGAAGGAAAGGGATAATCCATTTTACTTCAATCGGAAAAAGCAAAGTATTTATGATAAACAAAGAATGGAACTTTCACCGAAGCAAAAGAACTTTTTTTTCTTCGTATGTACGGTATCGGATTTAGATCATTAATCTTGTTTCCCTCACGAGGAGAAGAATTAATATCCAGAAACTTTTGATGTATGAGGGATTATGTTTCTCAACTATTGATGGAATACAGCCCAAAATTTATAATGAATAATAATTTGAATTCTGCATATTTGGGAAAACTTGTTCCGTGTTCGCGTGCAATTACATTGCTATTTTCTAAAGAAATGCAGTAGGAAAGTAAATGTTTTTTGATATGGTAACTGCATTTTCACGAAGGTTCTGCTGCTTAAGATGAGATATAATATAAAATGGGAAAAATATTTAAGGATTTTTCAGTTAATGCTTTATTATTATTACTTGAAAATGCAGTGAAATCTTCCAAAAATGTGTTATTATTCTTTCGAACGTATATTTGCTTGTGAACGTATTTTCTCCTTTAACTCTAGTGTTGTTGTATATGAAGAGATTATGCTATTATTCCTATCTGTGATATACATTTCAATATATGTTTTAATTATCTATGATTAAAATAAATATATTTTTCCTATTCTTCAGCTTATTTTCTTAAAAAAAAGCACGCTGATAGAATATTTTAACGAATGAAAGGTCTTGAATCGTAAAAATGAACCATTGCAGCAAGCAAATTTTTGGAATATCAATAAAAAGTGTTAATGTAATTGAAACATTTTATGAAAATTTTGGGATATCAATAAAAATTTCCCCCCCAGGGGGGCACTTCGAAATGAGGATGAGTAGCTCCCGGCATGGTGGTTGGTTCTCACCACCCTGGGGATACACGAAAAGGTGGGGGTCTGGCTCCTCCCATCGATGATGGAACGTACTTCCTTAGGGAAGGGTTGTACTGTGACCGGTGATAGCCCTTAGGTCTCAACCACAGTTCCCACCAGTGCTGCTGTTGCGGCGGTCCGGACATTTAGTTATTTTTTCCGTGTGCCTTCGGGCTTGTCGGAGGGTCAATTATATGATATCAATAAGACGTTTTAATGTAATTTAGGCTTTCTATAAAAATTTTGGGATATCAATTAAAAGTATTAACGTACTTTATGCTTTTTCTGAAAATTTTGGGTTTTTAATAAAAAGTTTTAATGTATATTATGCTTTTTCTGAAAATTTTGGGATACCAATAAAAAAATTCGGCAACGAATAAAATTTTGTATATCCTAAAACACTTTTTATTAGACGATCAATATTAAAAAGTTTTCGATCATTAAAGCAAAACTTTACGAGTTATGTTGCCTACTAAAGCTGTAGTCATTTGACAAGTATCACAGAACAATTCTTTTGTGGTACATTGCGCATTCAAAAATTATTATATTTTCTAAGACACAATTTGGGACACCGTTTGTGAGAAGAAAAAAAAAAAAAAAAAACTTTTCCCACCATAATCAAATGGAAAATTTCGAAGAAAAAAAACCCATCAAAAGGAACTATGATGAGCTTTTTGATCTTAATTGTCTTCCTTTCAAACGTACATTCCCATTCCTAATGTCCCTTATGTTCTTTTTTCTTTTGCAGAACTGAGCGTGAAAATGCAGTCTACGCTGTCTCCCGATCCTCCTTCTGACGTCGGGATCCTGTTGAAGGAGCTGACCCCTCGTCGAAGACTACGTGAGGAGCATGTCTTGCTCACTATTGATTTCCCGGGAACCCAGCACGAGTTCACCCTTGTTCTGGAGAGAATAAGGGGCAGAGGTATGTGCCATGAATTTCTACTGCAACTTGACCACAAGTCCAGGGTGCCTGATGACGCGTAGAAGGAACCTGCGCTGCCTAGATACTAGCCCTTAATTAACGTCCGTACAATAGGGGATTGACCAGTACCTGGTACTTTTGGGAGAAAGGGCAATGTTAATTTGTCATTATAATAGAAAAGGAATTATTTCAGAATGAGTGACGTTTAGATTGGAGATAGTTTTCTTTTTTCTATATTAATGGGTTAAATTTAGAATCAATTGCTAAATGTGTCTTTCCATATCAAATTTGGGAAGTGAAATGAACCTTGCCATAGCTACTGCAGCGTTCAGAACCATTTTTCCATCATTTCCATTTTGAAGTAAAAGTCAATTTTTTGCTTTATCAAGATACATAGCGTCGTTAAAAATCATTAAAAAATGCTTATTGTTAATTTTATGAGGGCCTTAAAAGTGTTTTTTTTCGTCCCAAATGCTTATTTTTCTTTCTAAAAGGGTGTTATGGTATTTTAATCTTTCATATCTAAAAGAATCCCAATGAATCTGGGAGCTCATGAAAAAGTTTTATCTCAGTTTAGGGAACTGCTGATATCATAGGGGAAAAATATTTTTCTTTCACCTGCTCTTGCTTGTTTAGACAGGGTGAAAAATCAGTTTTTGCGGGAATAACTTTATGTATTCATGCAACAGCACGTTCGTTAAATTAAATCTTGAAATTATTTTTTCTCTAAATAGCTAATGCCAGTTTGATTTTTTTTTGTAATGCATCATGTTCCCTAATTGGTAATGTAAGTGCAGGTCTTAAGAGGGAACAAATTATTGAAAAACTTATATTTCATAAAAGAAATATCAGATAAATTTATATGTTTTTCAAACATGAATGCTAGAAGCTTGTTCTAAAATTGTTAGAATGTATGATGAATAGATCTTCAATAAACCGTGGACTAGTGAAAAAATTTAGCTTTTGCAGATGAAACTAGTAAGTGAAAAAAATGAAATATGTTCTGCTTTCTTCTTACATTAGAAAGGATAAATTTATGAAAATCGGTGTGCTGCAATTCCCACGTGCATAGATTTATTTCATGGAGAATATAAATAATAGTTAAATCCTCTTTACTCAATTCCGAGAATTTTAATGCCAGGAAAATGAGAGAACGCGAGTTTTTTTATTCTTTATTTGAAGACAACAAATTTATAAACCCGTAGAGAGTTTCGAAAATTGTTTTCATTATTTCTCCTGAACAAGAATTTAATATAAGAGGATTCAGTGTTGATAAAAATATTGATATGGGAAATTGGAATGAAATATCATATTTCACAACATGTAATATAATCTATGACAACATATAATATATATATTCACAAAAACATAATCTATGACCACGTCTGGTGGAATCCAAACAGTAAATATTATCTAAGGATTGAGAATACCATTAGCACCAGCCTATTTAAAATATCTCATGTTTTTGAAGTAACAAATGGCTAAAGAAAATACCTGCAAATGGAATAAAGTAAGTTAGAAATCTGATTTATTGATGTCTTTACGGAAAATAAAATTCCTTGTAGAAAAGAAAATTGCTGAAATTAAATAAATATTTAACTAATGTACTTGTTCAATAGATCAGAGATTTGTTTCCAAACAATATCTAAGAAACTAAAAAAAGCTTTTAGCGAGAAAATTGAAAGATTTTGAAAAAAATTCTTAAGAAAAGGAAATAAAATTTTATTTTCATATTTAATAAAATTGGCGTGATTTTTTATATCCAAAATTTATTTGCTTATTATGTTTGTACTATTTTCTTGAAAGAATTGAAATATTAATGTTTTTTCTTATTATAAACAACTGCAGTGCCATAAAATACTTTTAGAGATGCAATAAAAGTGTTTAATAAAATAAGATTTTTCAAATGAACCTTACATAAAAATACAATTTAAATAATTTAGTTTCGATGTTAGTGAAAAATATTAATCAATTATTGATAATATTTTGTGTTTATATTTTCTGAAATTGATTATTTACTTTTCTACCACCCTAGTTTATTCATTCATTATACATTGTTGTATTTTCAAGAAATTTTATGTTAATGTCGGTTCTTATTTTTGTCTAAAGGTGCTTAAAAAGTGCTTATTTTTAAACATAAAATTTCATTACGTGCTTACGTTTTCTTTGTCTGTATATCTTTTTTTCTTTGACTATCCATTTTTTTAAAGTTAGAGGTTGTAATAATATTTTATTTAAGTTTTGAATTTTTTGTTTGTTTCTATTTAACATATTTATTAGACTTTTTTCACTCATGTTTATTATTAATTATAAACATTAATATTAGTTAATGAACTTTTTTCAAAAAAATATTACATATTTGGTTAATTTTACTTACATCAGTTATTTGGTTATTGTATAATTTTTAACAACAAATATTTATATAATAAAGTTACATGTATGTAAAAATATTTTTAAGCAATTGCAGACACTTTTGATTTTTAACTTCGTTTTATTCCATCCCGGGATGCAAAAATTATGTACAAATATAAGTGGTAAGAAATAAGTCGGTCTACATCGTGACACAAGAGCAGAAGAGCGAAAGAGACCGAAATTTTCCTTTCAATTGTTTTTACAATGAGATTTTGATAGTATTTCTTTGACAAGTGTAGTCTTAGAATAGTGGAATTTAGGTATCTTTAAAAGAATGTGGTAAGCATTAAGGATTTTTTTCCTTTTCACTTGGAGCATGAGGAAATGCAGAAATAAGCAGTTATATAAAGCGCGTGTTGAATTAATTAAATAAAAAAGTGGAAATTGGATCAGAAAATAAGAGAACATTTTAGAATGAAGTTAATACGGACTAAATTAAGATAAAAATGTGGAAATTAATTAACACTTAAATTAAATTAAGATATATATATATAGATATAATATACACAATATAATATGCCAACGCACTTTGAAAAGTTTATGCTTAAAAGAATACGCTAAACAGCATGATTTACATTTGAAAGCTTCCTTTCTAATTCTCACGTTTCTTTCATGCTTTTAATAATTCAGAATTTTTAAATGAAAAAATGCCTTTGTATAATAGTTACTTTAAAAATCAGATTAAAATTTCTCACTCAAAACTTTTACCAAAAGTTAAACACAGATTCATAATACACCACAAGATACTAAATAACAGACGTTTGCTCACTGTATCATAAAGTGAATAATTTAGCTACATATTTAGATGACGTATGCAGTTACATTTGTCATACGATTATGGCATCTCTTGAAATGACTTTATTGGAGGGCCGAATGTTATGGTTATGTGAATGATATAATTTAACTGAGTTGATTCACGAATCGAGATGCTTTACAGAGATTTTAAACTCGTTGATCAGAAGACGTGTTACGAATATATAGATGATATGATATCATTGTACATTGCCATGGAATATCTTATTTTATTCCTGGTGATGTTGAAACTGCAATAAGAAATTGAAATAAGAAACTGCAATAAGAATTGATTGAATCCACCGGGATTGGTCTCCTTGAAATTTTCTTGCATACTCTTTAAAAAAGGTTTTATCCTCCCCCCCCCCTCAAATAAAATTGCAGCCCTTGAACAAGACCGTGAATGCTTCGAGTGCTCAGATTTTTATATTCAGAGTCCTATACATAGGAGTTCAATGCTTTATATTATATAATAAAGAAACCGGTATTAATTATCAGAGTACAAGAGTTATGAAATATTGATCGTTTACGTGAATTTAACCCATTTACTGAATCTGGATATTTGTTGCTGATTAATTCTTAGCATACGGTTAATACAAAAATATCTGAAGATCGAATATATATTTTGGATACCTTTCTTGTGACCGTCTGAAACCAACATTTAATATAGAACTACAATTGTCGTCAACAAATTATATTAAAAAATTTCTATAATTGTAGTCAACATATTACGTACCAAATTTTATTTATTTAAATCATTGTATTTTTTGAATTATCACGTTTAAATGCTTGAAAAAAGTACAGACCAGTAAAGGATTAACTTTTGACGTGCTTGGTTCCACTTTTGATGTGATTCTACAATTTAAATATTAAATCTGTCGACCAGATTTTATATTCTAGCTCTTTACGTTTAGCGTATATCACTTATACTTGGAAAACCGAAAATATTCCTCTGAATGGGATTCACTCAAAATTTGATAAAAATATACAAATTTTTTATAAAAACTGTAAACCAAATTTTATACGTTTAGTTCAAAGCTTGTTTGAGTTATTGCGTTCATAGGCAGAAATAGCGGCAAATATAATTCCATTTTTTTTTTTTTGTGGGGTGGGGTGGGGACCCAGAATGTTCTGGAATACAAGAAAGTAATCAAAATGGAGTTTAAATGTTTTGGTTATTACAATATTTTCTTTTTGTATTTGCTACATATACGAGAAAGTACAGAACAGAAGTTAAGTTTGGTTTATGATTATTTGATCTTGGAAGAACTTGACTAATTGATACAATCAACAAACTAAAAGAAGTACTATTTAGATGAAATAAGAGATAAAAATTAGAAAAATAAAAATACAGTTTATTAAATAAAGATTATTTATTCTGAGCTTCGTGTATAAAATTTAGAATGTAGAGGAATTTTCCTTCCTATTAATTTACACTTTTTTACTGTAGAAAGTTGAAATAAAATAAAGCTTTATTTTACTGAATCCGGATTAAAAAGATATCAAAATGGTTTTGTTTGAAGTCATTCTAAATTTGGAAGGATGGTTCATGAAATTCCATTCATCAATTTTCTTATTTTAAGGGGCATCTTTAGAAAGTACAAAAAGAAAAAAATCATGCTACTTATAAAATGTTGAAAAACAAAAGAAAATAAGCTTGTAAAGTTATTTTCTAAGTCAGATCTATATATGCATTTACTGTTCTTAAATAGTTGCATTTAATTCAAGTTTTAAGCTGCTCAATATTTGATGAAGATGATATGGAATTTAATGGCATGTGAGTTTCTCAGGTTCGACAAAAAAAATATCTTGTCGATGTTATGGACACCAAGAGCTGTTACCACCTATGTTGAATGATTATGCTGCATGTCAATTTTGCATTTGGTGTCCATATCAAATTTAATTCGTTACTTCTTTTGTTGAAGTAAAATAAAGCTCCTAAAGTTGTTTTCTAAGCAAGTCTAAATATGCATTTGCTGTTCCTGACTAGTTGCATTTCATTCAAATCCTAACTGCTCAATATTTGATGAAGATGGCAGGGAATTTAATGGATCATAATATGAGTCTCTCAGATTCGAATTCAAATATGTCCTGTCGATGCTATGGACACCAAGAACTATTACTGCCCATGTTGAATAATTATGCTGCTCGTTAATTTTGCATTTGATGTCTATATAAAATTTAGTTCGTTACTTCGTTCGTTGAAATAAAATAAATCTCCTAAAGTTACTTTCTAAACAAATGCATAAAACTGCTCAACACTTGATGAAGATGACATGGAATTTAATTAATTATGAGACTGACAAATTCGAATGAAACATGTTCTGTCAGTGCTTTGGACACCAAGAACTATTACCACTCATGCTGAACGATTATGCTGCAGGCCAATTTTGTATTTGGCGTATATATAAAATTTATTCGTTTTTAATTTCGCGATCTTCTTTAGGCTGATTATCATGATGGTAAAGACCACTGTCTACAGGGCACCAATCAAACTGCGATTATTGTATCCTAGCAAAACACTATATAGGGTGTTCATTAATTATTGTCGGGGTTTCCGTACCTCATAACTTTCGAATAAAAAATATTACGCAAAAACCGATTACGTATTCGTAAATTATAACTCAAAGAATTTTATTAATGATATTAAAGTGTAAAGCTTGCACAATTTGCACTTTGTAAGCATTCAGCTGAAGGCGATTATGTATTCGTAAATTCGCTGAACAAATTTTGACTCGAATTGAGGATGATGAAAATTACCTTCGGAAATGGTTCTTCAGTGACGAATACACTTTACATGTGTCAGAAAAAATGATAAACATAACTGTAGAATATGGGGCTCGGAGAACCCGCACGATTATCAAAAGTCAAAATTTGTTCAGCGAATTTACGAATACATAATCACCTTCAGCTGAATGCCTACAAAGTGCAAATTGTGCAAGCTTTACACTTTAATATCATTAATAAAATTCTTTGAGTTGTAATTTACGAATACGTAATCGGTTTTTGCGTAATATTTTTTATTCGAAAGTTATGAGGTACGGAAACCCCGACAATAATTAATGAACACCCTATATATTGCTAATGCTTAGTGTCAAGGAGCAAGGAACAATGTTATTGGTTATTCGTTAGCACGTAGAATCTGATATTTTGTATATTTTGACATTTTATGCATAACGAGGCAAATTATTTATAAGAACATTTAGAGTATGAAAGTTGGTTTTGAATGCGATTCTAATATTCTGTAGATTCGAGAGTTTCCTCCAAAGAACTAATTTTCAATTCAATTTCATTTGGCGTCTATTTGAGACGCCATAATCTCTTAAGTATGTTTGATAAGCCCAGGAATGTAGAAATGCCAATTACTTACATATGCAAACTCGCTTAAGACTTTAAAGTTAATTTCGAAACGAATCGCAATGACGATTATTCTCTATTATATCCATATTCATTTAATCATCAACTACCCTTCGCTTCTGAAATTTCATTTGCGCAAATCAGATTTACAGAACAGTAGCTATCGAAACAAACGATGATATGGAAGTAGTTCTTAAGAAGACTCCGAACGAAAATAAAGGTAATCCTCCGGGAATATGTCATTAAAACTTTCAAAACAATTTCCTGTTCCATTAAAAGTCTCTAGCATCGTTCTCAATTCACAACGAGCCTATTTATATGTAAATTTTAATCCCCTTTTTTGTAAATCGCAAATCCTTTCGTGAATTAAACGATCGATTTTCCTCGCAACTTTTGAGTCCATTGTCAGGAGAAAATTGACTCTACTTTGGGTATCTTGCTAAGATATAAAAGATACAGTTCGAGAGTATTCATATGAAAATGGAATCTTAGATATGAATAACAGTTTTGGAAAGCGAACGTTTTCGAGGCTTTCTGTGCCTTTTATTATGCTCAAAATAAAGAATTTGTGAATAAGCCGCCACTGCCTTCCTTTTGCTTTTAATCTAACATGCGTGAAATAATCTTTTACCAATTTGGTTGCATTTAATGTTTAAAATTTTACTTCGTGGGCTTAGTTTTGTATTTATTAATACTGTATCGTTTAAGTCAGCTGCCGTGGTATGGTGGTAGATCTTGTGTTTTCGATAGTTAATAGATAATTATTTTAAAGAATACATAGGGCTATTTGTTATAGTATTTTATAACTATAGCATTAATAATGAATGCAATTGTTTTCAATAACACTGGATTAAATTTTATATATGAGTGGTAAAGAAATGTATTAACATTTACCTATACATATATAAAAACAAAACAAAAATTATATAAAACCATGAATATAAAAACAAACAAATCAAAACATTATTCTTAAAAATAGAAGACTTTATTAGATAGAAAGGTTTTGCAAAATGGCTGAATCTCCATTTTTAGCAAAAAATGAAACGTGTGAAAATTTAAGAAAAGTTTTTTATTTTTTATTTTAAGAAATTTTGTTAAAAAGTTTAAGAAAATTTTTAAATTTAGTTTAATTTTAAGAAGAAAATTTTAAAAATTAGTGAAAATTTTTTCTGTATTTTAAATATTTCTAAAATTGTATGTTTTGTTAAAAATGTTAAAATTGTAAACATGTATTAGCAGTTACAAAGCCGAATAGAAGAAACTTTTGAAATTTTAATTTCGATTTATTTTATCACAGGTGGCATAACTTTCATAAAAAGAATAAGTGGTAGAAAATACGTCAGTCCACATCGCGACACAAGATCAAAATAAAGCAAAATTTTCCCTTCATTAATTTTACTGTGTGTTTTTGATAGGGATTTCTTTGACAAGTGTCGATTTAGAAACGGGAATTTTAGATATCTTTAAAAAAATGTTATAAGCATTAAGGATTTTTAACCCTTCATTCCCAGTATGAGAAAATGCTGGGACCAGCAGTTTTAGAGATCGCGTGTAGAATTAATTAAATAAATAAAAAGTATGAATTGGATTAGAAAATAAAAGACTTTTCAGAACGTATTTAATACTGGCTAAATTAAAAATTAAGAAATTAATAAGGATTTAAATTAGATTAAGAGATATAATTACATGCACATGCACACACGTACGCACAAACAAACACGCGCATCTGAATGTATTGTTCTTAAATATTTCAAGAATAATGCAATTAAGCTGAAATGCAAAGAAAAAAATATTGTATATGTTACAAAGTAAAAATCAAATAACATTTATTGGTGATATATTTCAATTCAAGTGAAAAAAAAATTATATTCTGTATTAAAATGCGCGATACATCCAAGGGTCAGTTCTACGTCATTTTTATTCCTTTTCTCACTCTTTCATAGACCTCTTTGTATGCTGCTTTCGAAAAGATACGAACAATGTAAAGAAATGCAGAGAAACATGAACCCTTTTTTTCCATAGACAGAGCGCGCATTATGCATATAAAATCATTGTTGAGAAAAATCTACAAAATATTTTTTCTCTCTCGGCTTACTTTTGCATTGCGAGATATCTTCCGATGTAACAAATGTGACTCATTTTGGGATGCATACAGTAAGAAACGTGTTGCAAAGAACTGGTAACATAAAAATTGCATTTCTAAGATTCTCCTCTGCTTAGTGAAAGACATGTTCTAATATTTTTTGTTGGGAAAGACGAATGGAAGAAACCTTTTCGGTGTTTGTTAAAAGATATGGTTTCCTAATGATGTTTTTCCGCAAATACTTCTGTTCTTAACTTCCAACAATAGTATACTTTCTTTTTCATTTAAAAACCACCTACATGCTTGGATGGTTTAAGACTAATATGGTTATTTTTTGTATTCAAATAAAATCTTAAAATAATTTCGCAATTCTTTAGGAAGATAGACATGGAAGAACGCGTTATATAATTTAATAATTATTTTGATTATAAAATTAATTATAAAATGTAATTGATTATTTTTAATTAAAAAACATAGAAAATTTTAAAAAATATTATATACTTATCATAATAAATAAAATGATAAAAGATAATTATAATATAAATTTAAATTGTATTATTTTATAATAAATTTAATTATATTTTTAATTAATTAATTAATTAAATTATAAATTGATTAAATTTATAATAAAATTTAATATTACGTAATTAATATAAAATTTAACTTACTATTTAAAATTAAAATGGATTGATTTCTTAAAAATACATAGGACTATTGTAAATCTAGTCAATTTTCGATAGTAAAGAGATTTCAATATATATCCACTCGTAAAGTA
The DNA here is from genome assembly GCF_947563725.1 of Argiope bruennichi. Classification (NCBI taxonomy): domain Eukaryota; kingdom Metazoa; phylum Arthropoda; class Arachnida; order Araneae; family Araneidae; genus Argiope; species Argiope bruennichi. The sequence continues at coordinate 69,809,624 of NC_079151.1, forward strand.
ACACAAATGTCTTTAGTAAATCCAATAAAATAAAGTAAATGCTTTACAAAAATCGGATCATAATCATTTCCAATATTAATTTTATTAATATGCATAAAATAGATTCTGTATTAAAATAAGGTGTATAAGTGTAAAAAATGTTTCATTATGAATACTATTATTATTTGGTAAAATATATTGAATATCTTCTGGATATATGTTCAATTTTTCCCTTAAATTGAAAGAAACATTTTTAATATTAATAAATTATTAAATTTTTATTATATATGAAGTTGTGATGGCACAGATTTTATTTGATTTAGAGCATCAACTCCGAGCCCATATATTAAGAATTCATATTAAATGTAAACAGTGGCATCTTTCGTTGGCCAAGTTGAACTTGGTTTTCTTAGGTGTTACCTGGCATAGAAGTCTTATTAAGTTCCTATTTATGTTTTTGAAGGAGTTTTCAAGGAAAAATGACCCATTTTTATTTAAACTTGGAGAAAACAAGAGAAATATTCAGTAATCATTCTTATTACGGTTAGAAATTCGTTTCTAAATTATGCATCAGTCAACAATCAAACTCGACTTAAAAATAATGTTCAATGACTAAAGAAAAATCGCCACATTTGGAGAGTACTCGCCAAATAGGGCGATTATTGGTTTGCTTATAATTCACTCAACAATTTTTATAGCAACCCTAAAATAAGTTTTTTTTTTTCCTTTTTTTTCTAATAGATATTTAGGATGATTTACTTGATTGCAAACTTTAGATTGTTGGCGCGATTTGTCACCCTTGGCGAATAACTAGAGATTGTTTTTAAGTTACCATTACCATTGTTTAAGTACTGCCAGCCTAGAGAAGAAATCTTAACGAATGTTATTTAATTTTTTATATTCTTTAAAAAAACTCGAAAAATTTCTATTATGATAAACATTATAATAAAGTTTAGCTTTGACTTCCAGGATATGTCGACCGTCTCAATTAAGGCCACTGAAAACAAAGAGTTACAGAAATGCTAATCTGAAATTCCCCAAGAGGGTCTTAACACATGGAAAGACATTTCTATTCTGAGACCTTATAATTCATAATTACACATGCTTAGCATCGAAATGAAACTCGACTGGGAGTTGTATTCAAATGTGGAAGTCAATTTTCTTGGTGTAATGCACAGTTCTTGATTCCTGTAAAATTCAGTTAATGAGCATTCCTATTAATGAAAGTTTATGTGAGGAAATTTCAAATACGAATGTAATTCGCCTAGTAACGAAAATCTGAATGTATTCGTAAAAATAATGAATATAATTCCTTAAATTAATAGTCAAATAACAGTGGCTCTCAGGATTATTGGCAATAATTCTCGAAACTCAATATTTACAAGTAAAAATTTTTGCGCATTCCGTATATCAAAATCAAGCTTACAAGCCGAACATTGAAAATAATTCTTAGAATGAAGATGCTCATACGAAGCCAGCTGTTGCACACAGTAATTGTCTTTGTGTATTGCCCCTGTATTATTCTAATGTGAACAGTTGAGACAGCGTTGTCGGAAAAAACTATTTCCCATCCCATAGGTGTCAGGTGATCTTCTTGAGGTAAGCATGGCTTTTTATTGGGCCGCAATAATTGGTGTAAAGTGAACGCTGCTTAAGTATGCAATAGTACTTAGAAGTAAATAAAAATGTTCGGAGAGTGAATTCTACATGAATAAGAAAAAAGAAGCATAAATTTATGTTAAAGACAAGATCGTAACTGAAGTAAAAGTTGCCAGAAAGAAAAATAGGTATGACAAAAATAAACATTTAAATTATAACCTATTCTGAGCAGTAAATGCTAAACATGATAGTAGATACTGAAACAAAACATGTAAATGAACTTTTGAATCATCTTGCTTGCTTTTATTTCAGTAAGATTTGCAGTCATTGGCATCAGCTGCACCCCATCATGTAATATTTTATCATGAATTCATGCTTTGCTACACCTTTTCGATTAGAATGAATGATTTGTATTTCAATTCTTTGTTACTATAATAGAAAAGACTGTTCTGATCGTTACTCTTCCACTTATAAGTCTTTAATCATTAAAAACATGAACTATGAAAATGAGAAATTTAATTAAGAAAATGAGGAATTTAAATTAAGTAGTCTTAATTAAACATGGTTCTGCAATTATCAAGGCGAGACTTTACAAAGGATAACATTTTGTATAAGAAATATTATGTAATATCCTTCATTGAGGATATCAGCTGTTAGATGAAGAACTAATTTTCATAGCATTAAGCAAATCTTTTAATTTGCGAACTTGATAATGTCGGTATTGTTAATCACGTTAAATTTTACCAGGCAATAAACAAATGATTTCTCTGTACATTTTTTATTTGTATTTCACAGAGTATAATATGAATGTTAGATATAAACATTAATTATTTAGAATCAACACGTTGTTCTTAAAGCCACCCCTTTCCCATAATCTCATAACCTTCTACTTTATTGATCTTCAGGGCACTATCCTGATCATTCATTCGTGACATCTTACGTCTACTACTCAACACCTACACCCCTTCTTATATCCACTAGGGCTTTTCCCGGGAGGAAGGGGAGATCTCTTTTCTTTTGACATCTATCGAAATTCTGATGATACTACAGAACATGAGTAATAGAAATGTTCTTGGGGAAAAGAACAAACGCGACTGACAATTGTATTCTGATTGGAAGAGGATATAAAAATGCAAAAGTCGTTACCTAACTCTTTGTATGATCTTCATTAACGCCTCTTTTCACTCATTGCAGATGCATCTGGTAGTTTAAAAACTGTATTGTCAATAAATTTAAGTTTAATTAGAAAAAAAATCTGGTTTCTTTACGATCTTTTTCGATGAAGTGCCATCTTTCTATTTTTGTTCATTTGTGAATTATTATCTTTTAAAGATGCTAGATTTCTAAATCATTCTGTAAATTCAAAATGATGCTAAATAGTTTAAACAAATCCTGAGAACTAATATAAAGAACATCAAAAATGAAGTTAGTAATTTCTCCAATTTGGTTAATTGGTAATTTTTCCAAAAATTAAATAATATAGCCATTTATAAAACGACTAACATAAATAAATTAATATATTTACAAAATATTTTCTCTAACGATCTTACAAAACAACAACATCATTATGTTTTTTCGCATGCTATTGTTCGTAAACTGATAGTAAAAAGTTTGTTCATACATGCGAGTTTATCCTAACAAATTTGCATTCTGATTCGTTGGTTTAATCTAATATACAAAAATGATTCTTTATTCGTATTTTATGCGTTGCCGTACCTGCACCCGATTGCGATAAAACTTCGCCAACTTATTGCTTGTACTTACGCGAAGGTTATAGGCATAATACAATTGTTATAGATAAAGTAAAAAAAAAAATAATAGAATAAATATTATTTATACTTCTCCTTTGTATATGATCCAATTTCAATAAATGTATTCATTGTCGACAAGAAAATGAATTATCATTTTTTTCTATCATTTCTAATTAAACAAGATAGCTATTACAAATTTTAAATGATATTTCTTCTGCGGCAGCAACGTGCTATAAGATTTATAATGAGGATATCTCTATTTTATTATAAAAATATATAATAAAAAATTAATAATAACAGTCATAATGCACAAATTTAGAAATTTTTATGTATAGATATTTTTATTTTCAGAAACACGTATTATAACATTTTCACAATTTTCTATAAAATACAACAACAACTATGCATGGTTAATTCTTTTCGGGCTAAAGAAGACATAAAAAGTGAAACTATTGCAGAAATTTATTTAAAAAGCGTACACATAATGAATTTTAAAATGGTTGATATTATATTTATCCAAATTTTACATTTTTTTGTGCCGTGTACATATTCTGCCTCCGTTTTCTGCGTTTTTCATAAAGCTGGGATTATTTTTAGACTTAAAGATTTCCTGTTAAAGATCTTACTGCCTATATGAAATCTAAAGCTGCAGGGAATTTAAAATAAAATTCTCGTTTGAAGACAGTGGAAGGATTCATAAAACAGAAGCTTAAAAGAAATGACAATCACTCATAGATGAATTTTATTGTCTTTCTGTAAATGACTCTTATTTTTTCGAGGATTTCTGTGGCGATAAGAATAAAAACAGTTTTATTTTTGTTATTCGGTCTATATTTCTTCCTACGGAAGAAAATGGTTTTTGCCTTTCTGTATTCAGTAGATAAACACAATTTTTTTTATGCAGCATTCTTTGTATAGAACTAGAAATTTCATTCAATGTATAAAAACTGCCTTTTTTTTCTATTAAAAATGAAGATTTCTGAAAAAAAAAGTTTGATTTATGAAGATTTTTGACACGGAAGTTCAATAACGAGATTTAAATATTTTGTTGTATTCCAAACAATAAAATATTTGTACTCATCATTATGAAAAATCAATACAATAATTCAATTTTAAGTAGTATAGAGCATAAGTATTAAATAATTGTATTGATTGGTCGCAGATTTTTTAATTGATGGTTTTGTATTTTATCAGTGGATGCAGAGCATTAGTAATATGAAACAATTGTATTGATTGCCATAGAATTTTGAATCAACGATTTCTGCTAAAACTTGAATTAGTGCAGAGAATAATCGTAAGTTAACTCGATTACTTGTTCCAAATTTTTTGAAACATCAGTTTATGTTTTATCGTGAATCCAAAATTTAAATTAATAAGCATGGACCATAATATAAGCATGGACCATAATATAAGCATGGACCTACTTTATTGTTTATATTAGATTTTTGAATCAAAGGTTAATGTTTTATCAGTGAATGTAGAATATGAATATACAACAATCTATTGATTTGTCATAGATTTTTGATTTGACTGTGATTTGTGATTTAATAGGAATCTAAAATTTGATTTGTATTAATTTAGAATATATTCTTGAATTAATTTAATTGAATATCATAGATTTTTGAATCAACGGTATATGTTTTATCATAGAATGCAGAACATAGACATACAACAATTTTATTGATTTTATTAGATCTTTGATTTGGCATTAATTTGTAATTTAACATGAATTTAAAATTTGAATTGGTGCAGAATATAAGCATGAACTAATTTTATTGATTATCATAGATTTTGAATCATCAGTTTGTATTTTATCAGGATTCCAAAATTTGAATTTGGGATATAAACATGAACTGACTTTAATGACTGTCATGGATTTTTGATTTGGCAATGATTTGTGATTTAATATGAATCTAAAATTTGAATTAGTGCAGAGTATAAGGTTAAACAAACTTTATTGATTGTCATAGATTTTGGAATAGTCAGTTTACATTTTATTGAGAGTCCAAAATTTTAATTAATATAAAAATTTAAAAATAGCATTAGCAGAATAAAAACATGAATCAATTCTATTGATTGTCACAGATTTTTGAACTGACGGTTTATGTCGTATCTTTACCTTGTATACATTTGGTTAACCCAAAGAATCTTAGTGGTCTTCCTTATGAAATTCCTTATAACGAACGAATCAACTGGCAATAATCCAGCAGAGAAATGTTGTTGTTTCCCCTTATCCTATCAAGAAATATCCGACTCAACAAATTCAAATTAAATTCTATTCGAAAGAAGAGAGAGACATGGGAATTGGTTGTTGCACTTCATTAATTTTTCTGATAGAAGAACAAAAACAAAAATAAAAAAAAAGTAGAGAGATGGGATGCAACCACCAAGTACTTGTAATTAAGCATTAGTTTTTTTCTTCTTTCCCTTAAATGGGAAAATGGCGTTTCGTCTCTCTACTCTTCAAGAAAAAAGGGTTTTTTACTCCCTGCTAACACCTTTGAGATGCAACTGTGTAATGCAGTCCAGATATTGGGAGGAAAAATTCAGAATTCTTAACGTCATTAAAAACATCTAATTAATTTATGATTGCTTGATTTTTCCCATTAAAAGTTAATTAAACGTTTCTTTTAGTTTGAAGAACTCGTATAATTAAAGTGACGGAAGCTTTTTCGTAAAGACAGATTTTGTAAAGTATTTATTATTGGTGCTTTGGGCTTGCTTGAATCAATTTGTGATCATTTATTGAAAGGTATAGTTTATTTATTAAATTAAATATTTATTTTTCATTCTAATATTTTGAACATTTGAAAAAATAGAAAATACCTGGTTGATTTTACGGATGTTTACAGAAGACTGGAGGTTTGTCTAATCAGGAATTAATAATATTGCCAAAGATATTTTTAAAAAATGGGATTTCTAACTTCTACTGAACCTGTTCTACTATTCAGAAATGAGTAATATGTCAAAGATACTTTATTAAATGTGATTTCTGGCTTCTATTAACCCAAAAATTCGGAAACACCTGCTCTATTATTCAAAAACAACTTATATGCAAAATATATTTTTAAAAATGTAGCTTCTTATTTCTAATAAAACAAAATTATAGAACATGTCCAACTGCTCCAAGACAAGAAATAAGCTACAAATATTCTCAAAATTTAACTTTTAGCAGCTCTTAAACCAAAATTTTGAAAATTGATTCTGTGATTCAGAAACGAGCAATTATCAACGAATTGTTTTTAGAAATTTTAATCTTCCCATAAACTGAAATTCTAAAATATCGGTTTCATTTTAAAGAAGTCGGCAGCACTAAAAATAGATTCAAAAAATTGAATTTTAACTGTTATTAAACAAACAAAAAAAAATAGTACTCAATCGTTTAGAAAAGAGCAATGCAGCAAGATAAAGTCTACTTTTTTCAAGTTTTGCTCACAAATAAACGAAACACAAGAAAATTTCATGACAACGAATAAAATTGTGATTTTATCACTAATTTAAAATCATGTTCCTTTCTGCAAGTAAGCAATATGGCGGCTGTGAAAATTTGTTTAGCAAAATTAATTTTAAAAAGTCAAAACATGAGAAAGTTTAAGAAGGATTTATATTACTTTATTACTGATTTTTGTGAGAAAAATTAATTTCATTTTATTAATATTGAAAACTGTTTCGTTAAATTAAAAATTGTTTTGTGGGTTTTTTGTTACTTAAAATTTGATTACTCGCTTTTAATTGTCGCTAGAAAATAAAATTCACTGTTGAAAGTGGCTGCCTTCATATTTCATGTTGACACTCACAAATATTTAACTAAATTTCGTAGCATTCCTCTAATTTCTTCAATTCTTTGATCTTTGAATCTTCTGAATTAATACTAAAAAAATAGCTTTCTAAGATTCTTAAGATTTGTTTGAATAAACTGTATTTTCTTGAGAAACTTCATGTAAATAAAATTCTCCAATCTTCTCATTTTAATTAAAAATATATTTCTAGACAATAAGGAATTTTTTATATTATATTATTTTATATAGAAGAATTTTTACTTTAAAAGTTATATACATGAGATTATTTTCTTGGAAAAGGAGATCAGATGTGGTTAGATGGAAAGGATGAATTTTCATCCTTTTTTTCATTATTATGGAAAGTTTTTAATCTTTAGGATGCATTTTAAATGTTCTTTATTTGTGATAGGCCAGACATTGACAGTGTCCTAGGAAGACAGAAAACAGGAAAAAGCTGCTGTTTTAAAATATTTTGAACTTATATAATTTTAAAAAGGAATTTGCTAAAACTGTATTTTGAGTACGAAAAGTGTTAGAATCAGAGCCGGAAAATAAGAAGCAGCGCAATTCAAAAGTTAAAATGAAACCATAAGTTGGAATGACCAGAAAGTAACTACTTTTAGAACTCAAATAAATTGAAATATTTTGGAATATTATAACCTTTAATTTTTATCGCAAAAATTTATCATGTTATAAATATTCTTATTCAAGAATACTGAAATAAAAGAAAGATTTTATAACAATTAATTAAATATTTAATTTTTTAGTAGTTAAAAGAATGAAAATATGCCAATGAATAAGCAGGATATTAATACAGGATACACGTAATTAATAAAAGAGCGCTAGTTTTTTTATAAGCTCTTCTGATTCTGCTTGTTTGTTTTGTGAATTCTAAATGAATTATCGTTTTGGGAATGAAATGTAATTATTAATAAATTAATGAAATAAATGGATAGAGCGCATAAATAATATGCAATATTAGCAGACGATTTTTCGTGCAATTTTAAAACGAAATAATTTATAAAAAAATGCTCAAAGGAACAGAGGAGAAGAAAAATACATTTAAAATATTATTAAAAAAATATAAATATTTTTTTATAAAATGTATATTTTTTATAATAAAAAAAATAGAAAAACAATTACGCCTTAGAAACTGGCTTTTTAATTCTGCATTGCTAATAAGATTATAAAAATTCTGTTTTCTTTAAATTTGTTTATCTTTCACGATTTGTAATAAAAGGATTTGAGAATTAACTGTAATTATTTTGAAATACAGAAAAAAAAAACACAGCTGAAACGCCTTATTATTAAAGATATCGATCAGCCATTGTGCGTTTTCGTAACTAAATAGATTTTAGTCGTTTATCAACTTTGGCAACTGGCTTGTTTGCCCATAATATTGGCTTTCCTGTCGGATAATTATTAATGCCTTGTTTACATTCGGCCAGTTATAAGACTGCAAGTAAGCAGCGCATGCGCAGGAAGGGACTGATTTATGTTTGCCACAATTTCATAAAATAGATTCAGCATTCCATGCTAGGATATTAATTGCCATTTTGGCATTCCTGAATTTTTTTTCACTGCTTATCGTATTACAATTGTCGATATTTACACAAAAAAACATGGTGAAATAAAAAAGAAGGTCAACATATTTAAATTTGGAAAACTGTAGAACATAAATGACAAATAGAATGACACACACACAACCCCGCATCAGAAAGAACAAAGAGCATAAAATGTCAGAATTAATCTATAAAAAGTTATCCATTTTTACACGCCAAAATCCTGCCAAATTCTACAAACGCATGCCTAGTAAGAAAAAATACAATACAGCATGCATGTTGTTGTCCCGTCGGGACAATTACATTACCATTGACCGAACAGCATTTTTCAGCTTTTCTACACATGCGCTGAAAAATTTCCGTCTTATAACTACTGCCCAGTGTAAATCCAGCATAATATTGAATGCATTTATTCCAAATTTCAATCTGTTACTTGATAAGACTGGAATCAGTTTACTACCAATGTCTTCTTGGGTCAGTTAAAAAAATATCTCTTACAAAATAGAAGTTGAGATGAAAAAAAACAAAAAACATTTTAAGTTAGCTGTCGAATTGTTAGTGCCTAAAGTTATTTTTTAACTTAATTTTTACATTCGCAAAAGCACGCAGTCGAATGATCTGATAAAAAAATTAAATTAGTTGGAATTTCATCATAACAGTAAAAAAATTATTGGACATATATATTAAATTAAATATTAAAATAATTAATTAATTAATATTTGAAATAATTAAGATGCCATAGCTACTCCATAAAACTCGTGATTTAAAGCATGGCATTTCAGTTTGTTTGTCAGTATAGAAAATAAAACTATTCTTTTCGACGAAAGGCGTTGTAATTCATTTATACTTTATTTTTTTAAGTTTTATTATAAAGTAAGATTTTAGTTTGCTTATTCGCTTTATTATCAAACTTTCTTTGTTTTGAATCTTACTTATATAATATGAATAATAATTATCTCTTCACAAGAAGAATATTAGCTGCAAATTTATAATTCTCTTATAACAAATTTTATCGATTCAGTTATTTTAAATCAACAGTTTTAATGTATAACCTTTTGAATGGATTTTTCTTTTCGCTAATTGAATAATGTAAACGAAGTCTTTCAGCTGCAGGATTGTTTATAAAAGATATGTTATTGTAGCAAGAATGTCGCATAACAGATACTTTAGAAATAACGCATTGTCAGCTTTGTTGTAATTATGCTTTTCATTTATTTTTCATCCGGATCTTAAATCAACTAATTAATTCTGCTTATGTAATAAATAATTTAAGTTGAGATTTCTGATTAAATTGGATCCAAAATGATCATAGAAAAGATTATTTATGTATTTTTCGAATATAAAAGAATTATTATAAAATGACTTTATGCTTTGTAAAGGAAATGTGCATTTTTATTTTTCATCTGGACCTTAAAACAATGGATTTATTCTGCTCGTGTAATAAATAATTTATATTTGGATTCTGATTAGTGGAAATCAAAATGATCATAGAACGGATTATTCGGTGCTTCAATTGTAAAAAAAAACATTGTAAAATGACGCGTATTAAAATTTAAAGAGAAATAAAAAAATCATTGCTGAGTCGAAAAAGATATCGTTTTACTTCATTTTGAAATTAAAATTAATAATTACGCTTCAATGGATTTTGCTGACTTTCTATACATATTATGTGACAGAAACTCAAAATAAAATTCTGTTTTATTCCTGTATGTTACAAAATGATATTTTACTAACATGGTGAATTTTAAACGACTTTTTTGTTTGCTCTCAAATTATTCAATCACGTGATTTTGTAAATGCTGAAATTAAGATTTATTTATAGAAATGGATTTCTCTTGACATTTGTTCGTAAGTAAAGATTTCAGTTTAATCCAGCAACTATAATGATGGAAAATATTGTTATAAACTATAATTAGAATATTTCACCATCTATTAAAATTAAAGGAAAATTTTATATTATATTAAATTATTTATTTCATTGAAAACCCTAATTGTTGAATTTTCAAGTTGCACAAATGGTTTTTAAGCTGTGATAACATATTTCGAAGTTATTGAAAACAAACTTTAACATTTAGACTAAGTCTAATTAAAATTCAAAAAATTTCCTACTGAATACTTAGAACCGAAATGTCAAATTTGATTTTCATTTGTGAAACAATCTGAACCATTTTTTCTTTCATCTTGCATATCGCGGGCAACATAATAATTATCGCATTAAGGTGCTTCATGATTTAGAATATTCAAGCCGAGACGGAAGCTTTTCCAAGCGTCCATCTTGAAACTTTTTTTCTTTTATTTTTTTTAACAGATATTTGTTTTGCCATTCTTAGAAAAAGAAATCTAATAAAAAATAATATTGTGCATATCATTCTATTACATATAAAACTTCAAGATAATAATGCTAAGTAGCTAGTTAAATAAGCTTATAGTAGTTTATCAAAGAGCCGAACCATTTCAGAAGAATCCCATCGATTACGAAACAGTCGATATGAGATCTATTTCTGAGCAGAGGAATTTTTCCTGACATTTCAATATTTGCCAGAGATGCGATTCTCAGCGACTTTGAACTTGAGTTATAAATTCTTTTTGGTTTTCCTTTTGACGTTTTGTTTCCTGAGTGATTTGCCTCTTCAGATAATTAACTTGTTCTTTTATGATTTTTACACTTAGTAAAACAAACATGTTAAGCAATTTGATTTTATTTTATTTGTTTCTTAACTGAAGCGATGAAATTTTCGAAACAATTTTCCATTCACATACTGATGTGCTAGAGTTTTTAAATTTTATATACTGATGTGTTTTTTTTCATGTATTTTAATAATTTTAAATTTACTCTATTATAACAATATCAAAAAATTATCAGTTATTTGATTAATTTGCTTAAATTTTGATTCCATATATGTGGTGCCATCTGGTAAGAATTGAAAAATATTAATTTCAAGATAAGATAATATTTATAATGATAAATATTATGATTTAAAAACTAAAAACTATTAGATAATTAAATTTAAAAAAAAATTCTACTTCTCTATACATAAATAAAAATATTCTTTTAAAAATTATTTTGCTATACTTGTTGTATAGATGGCTTTCTTATGCGAATGTCTTGATAACGATTAAATTTAGATCTTTAATATACTTATCTCAATACTGCTTAGCTTAATTATGACTCAATGTCCTAGAAATTAGAACGACACGGTAGCATGCGGTATGTAACCGCGCATTCATGTAAAGATGCAATAAATAGTGCTTATGACCCTGTTATTTAGCATCTTATGTAACAGTTTTATGCTGTGTTTGTATTTTCCGCAACAGTTTTGTGTAGAAAAATGCATTTAATGTTCAATTTATTTTGCTGTTATAATAAATAAAAGAAAAATCATTATAATATAAAAATACTTTTCAAATTTTTATTTTAATAATTATTATCTATAAAAATATGGATCATAAAAATTTTAGAGTAAATATATTTTGACCTAGATCGTACAGCACATTATATTTTTTTAACACTAAAGTTCTTTAGAACGATATACACAGACTGAATATCTTCAACATTTCAATGTTGTCGGCAATGAATTTTATTGGAATCAACCCTAATTTATATTTTGAAAACAGTAGAAACCATAAATAATTACAGTTTAAATAAAATTTCAGAAAAAACACTTCTATTAGTGTATTTTAAAAGTATAAGAATTTTTTAAAGTTTCATTATTTTCTTCTTTTTAGTTTTTAATTTGTAACTAATTGTGATTACGCCAAAATCAGCTTTCTCAAATTCAGTAACAGATATCGCTTCTATTATGGAATGCAATTTAATTAAATTAATCATATAATTAATAATTATATTTTTAAAAATAAAATAGAATTTTGTCATCTATAAAAAATTAGGCTATAACATTTCGCATATATGAAATTTTAGAAAATGAGTGAAAAACTGATTACAAAATTTTAGCATTATAAACATAACTTTAAAAAAAATATCTATAAAAACATTTTTTTGCTTAATAAATATATCTTCTTAAAAAGAAAAGTTTTCATTTCCTCATGTAAAATATAAAGGAAGCAAATCTTTACTATATTCTAATTTAGTCCATCTTCATAGAACTAGTAATATTGAAAGGAAATATATAAAACCGAAAAAAAAATACATCAATTAACGAAAGAGAAAGGGTTTTTTCGATTTTATATTTATTCAGACGAGAAATAGTTTCACAATGAACTTTCCTTAAGGTATAACAGTTAGTAGTAAAACTTTTATTTTCAATTCCGTTTTTTCTCTCTCTCTCTCTCCCCTTAACTCTCCCCATTTGGATCTCAGAAGGATGTGCATTAACAAAATTCAAGATTGATGAAGTCCCAGGAGTATTTCACTATCAAGGTTTTTTCAAGGTAAAAAATGTCATAATTAAGAAAATTAAAAAAAACGGGGAAAAAATTGAAAAGAAGTAGAAAATCTGTCATTGCAGGGTTACTGTAAACTCATTGGGTTCTCAAGTTGGCAATAAAGCGCTAGAAAAATATTTTTAGCTTTAGATCCTTTTTTTTTGTAAGAATACTGATGTTTATTTTCGTTAATATTATCCAACTATTATTTATTTAAATTAATTAATTGTTATTAAAACTGATTATTATAAAAATAATATGTATGTTATCAACAATGTATATGACATGTCAGCATTCCATATAACGCCTCGACGTTTCAAAGCAATGAGATATGATAATAATTTGAGTATTTTATGTCAGTTTTCTTGGAAGTGTATATGACACTTACATATTTTATAGAATAAACAATTCTATTGAAGCAAAATATGAAAATATCTGATAATTGGAATGAAATGCTGATGTCATTGTTTTGCTTTCCCATTTGTCATTTGGCATTGAATAGTATGCTTAAGAAATATGTTACTGACAAGTTACGAAATCTCAGTGTTTTATGGAATGTCTAGACATTTTTAGACAACCTATGACATTTGAAAATTATTTAATATATTATATACTTTCACAAGGTATTGTATGTAATAATTAGGCATTTCATAGAATGTTAAATGTTATTTAGGTTAAGTATGAAACCACGAGATATTAGAAAAGAATTGGAGATTTTGTCAGTTGGTACGATATAGAATACTTAGGAAATGTATGAAATATTAGTCTTTTTATAATTTACCTAAAAATGACTAAGCATTTTATAGAACGCTAAATTTTAAGCTTTGTGGTATAAATAAGATAAACAGATATATACGTAAGATAAACGTATGCCAAAGATATATGCAGAGTGATTTCAAATTCACGATACAAAAATTGGAGAGGAAGTAGAGAACAAGTAAACGAATAATATTCACATAGGAAACCAAGGTCGTTATCCATTTCTTTTGTCATAAATTTAGGATGTCTCAGAAGTTGTTTAATTTCTTTCTACATTAGTAAGGATATTTAAATGACATTTTTAATAGTGTCTCAATGGACCAGTTCCTTCTCTACCTTATCTCCTATTTATTGAGCATCGATTACTTTTTATAGGAACATCTGTTTACGCGATTCCAGTTGAGTCAGCTGAGAATCTTGCTGCTCGAAGATCAGTAGTTGCTGCGCATGTGCGTGAAATGCGTTTATAGTGTACACCAGTTGCCCTATTGATGTTGTCAAACATATATTGCTGTTGGTGGATGAAATTTTGAACAGTTTTCTGCTTGTCAACGACGCAGTCGTTAAATGCTTTGTCTTTTTTTTTTTACGTCTCTTCTTTGCGTCACTTGCAACCATACATCCCTTTACAAAAAATGATTGTTTTATATAAATATGCCATTGTTGAAAATTTCATTAAAATATCTTTAATTGTGTAGAAATTAGAAACTAAAAATCTTGTTTCAGGTGAATTGAGACACCCTGCATCTCTGACTAAAGGAATGGATTACGACTTAGGTTTCTAGTATGAATATTATTCGTGTATCCTTGTTTTCTACTTCTCTTCCAAGTTTGTAAAGGGAATTTGGAATCGTCTTGTTTAAGACTGAATTCTTAACTTTTACCATATGATGTTTATATTTGTTTCAATCATAAATTGGCGCTCTATTCCTTTATGTCAATATTAGCTGGGTTTCATCCTTACATTTAAAACATTTACTAAAATGAAAAATTGCAATAAATTTTTTTAATAACTACCTTACCAATATATTTTGAAATTTTAAATTTTAATAAACGTGTCATTTGTGCTATTTTAAAAAATATGAATCTGCATCGCAGGTTATGCAATGCGCATGCCCATTTTTCTCTACCTTTCATGCCAACTAAAATCTGAGCGGTAATCTGAAATGGGAGATGATTAGATTTCGGTTGATCCAATAATTTGCTTCCTGAATGGAAACATGCTCACAAATATATACATAAAGATAGTTAGTGGAATCATTAATCAAAGGAGTTTTTGCGTAATATTGTTTCATAAATGTAAAATGTTTCATAATATTCGTAATATCCGAGAGAATATGCTTGCTGATCCAATAAAAAAATTAGAGAGTTAGAATACGAAAACAAAACTTAGAGCTAAAAGAATGGTTATATATATTTAATCATCCATTTTTATTTTAAGAAAAGGGTAGCAATACAGAAATATACAAACTATAAAAAAACTTTCATCATTGCTTAATTTTTATGCTAAATTTTATTCTTAATTATTAAAATTATTCTTATTATTATAATTAAAATCATGTTTTAAAAGGAAGAATACTAAATGTACAGAAGAAAACATTCACTCATATCTAGCAGTTAACCAGGGGAAAAAATTATATTAATATTTATAATAATAATGAAAATTATTTGAGTTCTCATGAAGACGCTGAAATATATTAAAATATATCTAAAATAATTTTAAAATTTTACTAAAATTAGAAAAAAATTGTACATCAATCAAATCAGTATGGTATAAAAGGTAATTACTGAGTGTTTAGATGGTGTAAAAAGTATTTTTGTTCTACTTTATTTTCTGAAGTTATCAAGACAAAGTGCCAAAATTTAGTTTAATTATTAGTTAAATAAAATTTAAAAAAATTAGTTCAGAGGTATTTATTCCAAATCTGCAAAGCCAAAACACACAAATGCACGGATGCCCACACGAGTGCTCATTGTTCTTTATTATTAGTCGAAAAAGAGACAAATTCACCCGTTTTCCAAACCAAATTCATAATTGATATCTTGCAATAGCAGATTTATATTTATGATCTAGTTATAAAACGGAATGAATTTAAAGAATCAGTTCAAATATTATGATGTTATTTATCGATGAAATGTGTGAAAGATATATGAATTCTCAGAAAATGTAAGGATATTATTCAAAATTTTTATTTGGTAAAACCAATGAATTTATGAGAAGATTGAAGAAGATTTAAAGAATATGTATTGATTATTGAAATCAACATAATTTCACCGGGTTACCGAATCAAAGTTTTCAATAATATCCCCACATTTTCTGAGAATTCATATATCTTTCACACATTTCCATGATAAATAACATCATAATATGTGAACTCACTCTCTTCCACCTCTTTATGGAACTAATAAACTATTTAAACGCCATATAAATAATTTTTAAAAAGATGAAATTCAAGATTTATCACCGTTTTTTCATTATTTTCATATATGTAATTAATATTTTGGGGAAGGACATACAAAAAATTTAAAAAAAAACTTCATTGCAGAAATGAGATAGCAAATTTTTACACACAAAATTATAGATTATTTGCTATGAGATTTAACGGAGATAAATCATGCTCACGTGAAACGCGCCATGCATATTTAATTTAGTATTATACTCCATATCATTCACATATAAGAAAAATAATGCATCGTCGTAATACCGCATTAGATTATGCGCAGCTAGATAAATGATCGATAGTATACGCATTACTTTTAACCAGAAAGTGTGGCATGACTTGAATTGATTACGATGCTTTGAGCATGAGATTTTATTAAATTCTGATATTATATTAAACTCTAAAACGCGTGGTTTAACGATTTTTCCATTATAGACTAAATAACGGTGGTTTAAATTAAATGCAATGATTAACCATTTAATCAAATGCAAAGAGGAAAATGAACGTAATTTTCTTCCAAAACTCTGAATATCTGAGGTTACATCTGAGTGGCTTATTATAATTGCTCATAAAATTTATTCACTTAGTTGGAAATTCTCAATATTTTTATATTGGAGAATAACTCGCATCTTTCGCAATGAGTGTTTCACTGAATTTGATTAGACATTCAAACCTAGTGAAGATAATTCAAATAAATAAATAAATTAAAATCTGCAATCGCAAATTTCAAGTTATCATGTGAATACATTATTTTTTTAGTCACTTGGTATTAGTTCGACAAAAAAACAGCATGACCCCACATGACTCAGATTTCGCAATCATCCACATTTAGAAAAACGAAGGTTTTTAACCATCTCAAAACTCAATCAAGTTCTAAACTATTTTTCTCTAGGCCAGAAGTATTTTTTTTTGAAAAACCAGTTTAACCCTTTCTAGGGCCGTTCCCACCAAATTTATCAATCTTTGTATGAAATTATGTAGGTTGGCATAAGTTCCGACAAATTTTTTTAGTAAGTCAGAAACTTAGATGCTTCAGCTCTTTATCTCAGACAAAATGATGTGTCTTGATGTGTTACTTAATTATTAATTAACCAAATTAATAAATTAATCAAATTAAATTTATCTAATAAGCTAAATGAATCCCTTTTCTTATTCTAATTTCAATCCTAAAAATATTTTAACATAATATGACTAGAAAAAAATGGCCCGTTAAAGGATTAAACCGGTTTTAAACAATCACGTGACTATTAGATTACGCATGCTTCGATATTTAAGAAACGATGGTTTTTTTCCCCTGCCTCATCTCAAAATCATTCGAGCTTCAGAACTTTATCTCAAGTTATGATTTTTTTTTTCCTTTGGAAAATTATGTTTATACTGATTTGGAATGATCACCTGTTTATTGTATTGCGCAGTCGTTAACTTTTAGAAAAGAGATGTTTTTTACTTTTTTTTTACCAGCTAGAAAAATTGAACATTAAAAAAAAATTATATATAATAAACTTTCGATGTCTTCCCTCGCTATTTCGTGTTGATTCCCATTTTCTTCTTTGTTCTTCTTCGGGCGATAATTCTTACGCTCGAAGAAGCCCCTGTCTGCCCTTTATTGGCCAGACAGGGGAATTTGGTACATGGCGGACATTCGCGCCAAGTTGTAACTTTTTTTAGCGATAAGTCGCCAAATGTGACAACATCCTTAATCATTTTCTAATAACTCTAAAAGCGGAAAATTGATTTCTCAAAAGTGATAAATAGCTAATTTTCTGCCCATTGCATTTTGTGGCTTCCAAAACCCTAAACCAAAAGAATAATATGTTCTCAAACGATAATCAAAGAATGATTTTTCAGCATGCGAATTTCTAGAATTATGTTTCCTTTTTTGAGTGGGATTTTACTCAAAAGAAATTCTTGAAATGGATTGTGGATTTTCGTATTAAGAAATTTAACGAAATCCTATTCAGAGATCTAGTTAATTTTATTTATAAGTTATTTTGTCATTAGTGTTTATTAACAAGTCTTCAGATAAAATTAAAAAAAAATCTACACTTTTTTGAACTTACATTTAAATTCGGAAGACAAACAAAACACTAATATACTGGAATCAAAAGAACAACACAATTATTGTCGGAAAAGAAATATATTTAAAAAAAATGCACGTCATCATTACTAACTTTTTAATTTTAATTCGGATAATTTTATCGAAAAATAAATTATTCGTTTTTCTCTTTTTGCTTTCTTATTCCTAGAGACGGAATGCATACAATCCATAAAGCCACTTAGGCTACCTTTGGATGAATTTTAATTCTCCGCTGCAATTATTTTGCTTGCCTGAGTGTGAAATTAGCTTTAACTTAAGAATTCCTAATCTCAAAGGCGGAGAAATAATTACTCAAAAGAGGCTTTTATTTTCAGGAAAAAGAAAAACTTACTGATTATAGCAAAAAATTACCCAGACAGTATTCGATGGCAAGTATAATTTATTTTAATGATTACTATTTTT
Organism: Argiope bruennichi; assembly: GCF_947563725.1. Classification (NCBI taxonomy): domain Eukaryota; kingdom Metazoa; phylum Arthropoda; class Arachnida; order Araneae; family Araneidae; genus Argiope; species Argiope bruennichi. The sequence continues at coordinate 69,828,377 of NC_079151.1, forward strand.
TTTCGAGTATATCTTGAGGACAGCATTGAGCCTAGGCTTTGGTAAATGTCCTGGAAATACTAGGAAAAGAAATAACTGGTAAAATTCATATGAAAGTGCATTACTTAAATAATATGAAATAATTGCATATTTCTGAAAAAAAAGTTATAATATGCAAAGAAATAAAAAAAAGAAAGAAAAGAAAATTAGGTGTGTTTGGTTTTGCTGAACTGGCGGCTATTTTGACTTCAGACAGAAAAATGCATTTGTTGAAAGGGAAATGAATAATAAGGGTGTATTAAATATATTCAACTCAAAATGTGCCGTATTGTAGAAGTAATGAGAACAAAATATTGCCATGGTTGTATTCGAGATTTTACTGAGTGTGCCGAGCATTTTCACCGTTTTTCAGTCGTGTGTGCAAATAAAATTTAAAATAGTTTTGATATAAAACGAGGTTATTCAAAAACTAGGGACATATTTCAAACACTTATTTTTAATGAAATGTAATAGACTAGAGACACATACGATAATTCGCTGGATAGAGAAATGTACAAAGTACTTTCTCCGCTAAGTTCCTAAAGTCAATGGGTTCGCCATTAATTCGTCCCTGCCTAGTTCGGCAGTGGGTGTGAAACAGAAAGCAGGCGTCAATAACATGTGATGACTTCATTAATACGTAGACACGAATACACAGACAACAAATATACAGCCGAGACTCACACACGCAATACACAAGGTACTTATAACAAACAGTATTCCACAAGTAGTAAGTAGTAGTATACCATAAGTAGTAAACAACAACCACAACACACAAAGCGGCCAGACAGAATTCAGCAGGAGGAGGGAATCTATGTAGCTACTCTCTACGGTCTCTCCAAACGTTTGCAATTCTCCACTGTCCTCTCGCTTTAGCTATATCAAGCTGCCGAATTACTACTTTACGACTGGCTACTCCACGCACTACTTGCTTCTTAATAAACTACAGGTTCCGGTACACAGCTCAAACCACCAATCGGTTTGAGCTCCACTCAACGCTTACGCTTCGCCGCTGGCTCTCTATGCTACTCTATACCATTCCTCGACTGTCTTCGGCTTGAACTGCAGGTCATTATAATATTGTATATAGTTACTTTTTAAGTGTATTGATGATATTTTATGTCTTTTTATGTGTATATTGATATTTCATGTCTTTTTTTGTGTATTTTTTTATCAATAAATACTTCCACGTATATCCTTTCAACCGACAGGGAATCCTAGAGATTCCAAGTTCGGGGATATTCTGTGGCGAAAGAAGAAGAAGATCTTTTATAGTTTCCGTAGCAGGGCAGAGAGGGTTCTCAAACAATCACGCATATCTCAGTTCCTTATGGCTCTATAGCCAAAATTTTTGAAGATTCTAGTATCATCCATTTTGCCGCCAAAATCACCAAATTTATTGCCAAGTCGTCAATATTTTTCCAAGTTTGTCACCAAAACCGGAGTTATTGATCCAGCATTCAATCAACATCCAATAGAGCTGATAGTAAAACGGTCTTCTCTACAATGGAAGTAACCGTGTTAAGAAACAATATTACAGATGAGTAACAATATATAGTCTGTTTTTCTATCCATTGTCGTAAATATAATAAATATTTTAAATCTACTCCTTTTTTTAGATTTACCTACATTTTATACAGTGAATATAAAATAATAATACTCGAATAATACAATAATGAAATCGAGTTAAATTATTGCCATTTAAAGTGCAAGTAGCATTCTGAAACGTCAAGATTTAGCAAAATAAATGGCACGGTTCTAGATTAGACGATAAACCCAAAAGAAGTAAGAAACAAAACTGGCATCCGCTATACGAAAACACCCAAGCCAGCCCTTTCACTCTAATTAGGAAAGGGATCACTAGGAAAACTGATCAACCATAAGTTCTTTGGATTTTCTCTAAGATCAACATAAACCTCTCCTACATAGAATAACAGTATCTTTATCGCATTACGGCCTACAAAAATACTAGAGGGGGAATTTATGGGGCACATGTTTGGTTCGGTGTTGAAAGATTTTGTTTGAACTTTGTTCTTTCAGCTGTTTGAAGGGTGTTTGAAAGGACATAAATTGTTTCTTTAAATACTGCAGTTATTGTGAAAGTGAAAACGAAAGTTTGGTGAAGAATTTATTGTTTGAAATGTCTTGTTTTAAAACCTGGAATTATATTATCGTTTGAAATATCTTTTTGTTTTGATGTATGTCAAAATTTAGATATTTATGCTTTTGTTGCAAGTAAATACGACTTTATTCACTGTGATACGTTTAATACTTATGTATTCGTAAGAAATAAAAGAAAACGTTGAAGTATCAAATAAAATTATCTTAAAGTCCGTATATTAAACTGTTATTAGAAGTATTTTATTGTTAGTCCCAGCATAAATGAGTAGTAGCGTTATTTCCGACTAGGCGGTTACTTTGACCTGTCTAAAGTGAGAGTGTTTCTGCAAGAACAGCGGATTTGGGTATTTTGGGGTTTTATGCTGTGTACATTATGAGGGCTCTCTTTCATATGGCGGCCAATTTAGTTTCATATTTCAGTTCATGTTAACTATTTATTTGAGGTTAATATCTTTTATATTGTTTACTTTTTGAATATGCATTTGTTTAAACTTATCTGTTCTGAATACAGATTGCAAGACATCCACGTTTATTCACAGCATTATTAAGGTAGACGTTGTATTTTTTAAAAATATTTTAATAATTACGAGACTGCGATAAGTTATATAACGTAATATATAATTTTATATAATAATTACATAATATTAATTAAGTAAGTAATATAAATATAATATAACGCATATAGTGAACATAATAAGTTAATATTGCCGCATTGAAAAGAGGCAGTCGACTCTCCAAGGCCGAATGGTCATAGCACTGGTCTCTTAATCAAGAGTTCGTTAGTTCGAATCCCGCTAGAGACAATGCGATTCACAGTCTGTATAAATATTTTATTCCTTGGTTTTATGTTTTCCTTTATTTTATGTTCCAGAAGATTCTGGACATTTCTTTAGTTTACCAGACAAGTGTTCTGGACTTTTCTTACTGTCTCCAGAAAAGTATTCTAGAACTTTCCCTGCAAGTATAAAAGCAGAAGATCTGTCAGTCACTGTGTTCTCAGTTCAGAGTCGAGTTAATAAATTGGTTTAGCTCTACTTCTTGTGTGTGTCATTGAGTTCCACACTAAAGAACCTACGTGACGATATTTTAATAATTAAGTAAACGCATATAAGAACCTGACTATTCGTACAAGAGAAAGTATTGATATTGTCCTAAAATTTTTTATTCAGGAAAAAAAAGTGTGTAAGCACCTCCTTTTTACAATATGCGACGGGCGGTGGTAAGGCCTCGGAGCCGCAGGGTCTCAGGTTCGAGACCCGATTTCACCGAAGAACCGTCGTGTAAGGGGATCTGTTGCATGTTAAATCCGTCCTGACCAAACGTCCTCCCGCTGGTGTGGAAAGGGGGGTGCCAGCTCAGGTGTCGTCCTTGTCATCTGACCGCGGTTCAAAATTACGAGGTCCGTCCCAAAATAGCCCTAGTATTGCTTCAAACGAGACGTTAATATAACTAACTAAACTAAACTAAACTCAGGAAATTTATATTTTTTTCAAGCTTATACATTTGACAATGACTAAAATAAAATTTTTGAATCGATGTGCTTGTAACCTCTATTCAGCCTAGCGATCCTAGGCAGCTGTTTAGTCTGCCTAGTTAAAAAACCGCCGCTAGCTGCAAGAAGGTTGATTTTTTTTAAAAAAATATTTTCCTTTTTGCCACATAAACAAATTAGTAAAAAAATACGAATTCAATGATTTATTAAAGGATAATAATAATACCTTATGAAGAATAATTTGTCAGCTTCTCATGTTTCATAAACATTTATTATTTATTTATAAGAATATTTTTATACACCGAACGACTGTTTCAATGATATTGTGTAGGAACGTTGATGCTGGATAGTCAGGAGCCTCAATAGATAAATAAAAGCTAATATATTTTCATTATGTTAAAAAAATTAAAAAAAAATCTATTAGTCTGAAATAAATTATTAACGTCTTATCAATTATTATTTATTATCAAAATTAATCAAATTAAATTTATCTAATAGGCTAAATGAATCCCTTTTCTTATTCCAATTTCAAGCCTAAAAATATTTTAACATAATATGACTAGAAAAAATGGCCCTTTATAGGGTTAAATGGTGGATACAGTTTTTCTAGACTGTTCTCAAAATAACTAATAATTCAAAATATATTCAAATTCACGCATCTTGCAACTCTGACTTTTACAATGTCTGATACTCTCTTTGTATCGTTTCTTACTTAAAAATAATCAACGGATGCAAATAAATTATTTATTAAATTCAATTAATTACTTATTTCAATTTTTAGATTCCATGAGTATTGCGAATGTATAACTACACAAGCATTTTCCATTTCAATCCTCAGTATAATTATACCTTAAATGACTGTTCGAAGATTAATGCTTTGGCCATGTAAGGCGTCTAATAAATCCACCAGTGTTTCCACAGAAAGATGATTAATACCTCTTGTTTAAGATTTATTGCATGGCCTCATTTATTCACATTGGAATTTCATATCTGATGTTGTCTGCTATATCGGCGTTGAATTAATGTGTTTCCTTTTGCATTTTTTGATACAATTAATTACGCCGTCAGCGTTTTATGATATAAACTATTTTGAAAGCTTATAAAATCTATAAGAGATTTACAAATGTACTTGATATAAAGATGTTTCACGTGATAAAATGTAATTAGCGCATGGAATTAAAATAATACGTTTCTTTCTCTTCGTTTTATAAAAAGAAAAAGTAATTGTTTATGAAATCTTTAATTTGAAGCGATTTGAAAATCTCGTCTATTATTTACAATCTAATATAAGCAGTTAATGTTATTTATGTTATTTTTGTTTCTTAAAACAAGTCGATTTTCATACGTATATGACGCGTTTATTAGCATGATATATTAAAGTATTTAAATAACGAGAAACATTATTTAGTTCCGTGTTGTTGGTTCTGCGTTAATGACATTTAATTACGTGTATAATTTCCATTTATGAAAACAAATTACATATTTCTATTTATTTTTTTGATGTTAATGATGTTTTCTGTTGCTATTTCTCGTCTGTTTTAATGGTCCTTTTACTCCATTTAAAACCTGTCCAGGACACATGCTTGTAGTTATATAAGACAAAGTAAAGCGTAATGGGATGTTAATCTTAAAAAGATCATTATTGCTTATTGTGCAGAAAATAATGGTCTTTTGCAAATTTATTTATTAGTTTAAATTGTTCCTATAAATTAATATGACATTCTTTTTAATTTACACTACAATTATCAAAAAAGTATATGACGTAGGCTGGGTTTGATAACTGGTTTTGCTGTATCAGGTAGAAATTGTAACTGATACTCTTGCACCTGACACCAATTTTTTAAATCATAAATCATAGAATGAAACCGGGTACTCGGTGGATATCAGTTCTTGCATTTGCATCAAGAGACTAGTGGCTGATACTGATACAAAATTCTAAATTCTGACTTCGCTTTACTATGACACTTCCTGATGACGATATAATGGAAAGGATGTTGATATAAGAGAGAATATTGTTATCGATGCATCGTTACTTGAAGTAAAAGACAATAATGGCTGAGGAGGAAATCCAATCGAAAACAAATGACGTCGGTGGGACTATCAGTGGAATCCAAAAACTGATACGGAATACCTGATTCTCTTAGCTTGAATCAGTTTCGCATACCTGATATTTAATACAAAATATCAAGTTGAGATAGTGACATTTAACTTTAATATAACAGAAGTACAAAATGAACCATTTGAAAGTGCTATCAGGATTATAGTTTTTAAAGCAGCAAGATGAAACAAATTTAAATTGAAATAATTTTATTTTGATGATGGGGGATGCGTGTTTAAATGCACATCAGCTATGAAGAAAGTATATATCCTTTTTGTAATTTACTCTGAAACTGTACTGCAAAAAGATTGGAAAAATGCGCCGTTTAGTACGAGCTATCTGCAAGACTGAAATATTAGAAAATTATTTAGAAAGATGTCAACGCAAATGTATTATCTTCCTAAATATTATCAATAATGTGCTACGATAATGTTTAAAACGATAATACATTGCTGCGGACCATACAGTTTTTATATAACAATAGTTGATGTTCACCTCCAAATTTTTTATATGTATTGGGAAATAATCATGAGTAAGTTATGATCCGGAGATAATTCGAATTATTCAAAGAAAAATGTAATAACATTAATGATAAAGAATGAAGTGAGGGGCCGTCTGAACTGATGGAAGAATTTATCTTTATTACAGGAACAAAATTGAAAGAGAGCTTATGCAAAAAGCTATCTGAGAATATTCCATAAATTTCTTGATTGGGGCTTTAAGAAATTTCTTTGGACAGTCTAATGTTTTAAAAGTTGAGGCCTTACTTTTGATACCGAAAGAAAAAAATAATATACAGTGCGTTGCTATTTTTAGCTTTGTTCTGAATCATATACTCGCTAAGATTGAGATAAAAGGGTTGCATGCGATTCCAGAAATAATATATATCATCACTAACTACGATCTAATTATCATCATAAGCGACATCATTTTCTGATAAACTCGTACAAATTCAGTAATTCATTATGAAAATATCTCTGCATTAAGTCAGAGGTTACATAAAATAAATATCTAATATGTCAAAAATGTCTTAAAATATCATATCCCTACAATATGAAATTTTCTCTACAATATTTTTGAAAGTTAATATTACAAACATATCAAGATTTACTTAAAATTTTATATTTCACATTTGCATATGTTGTATTAACTTTAAATGCTCATCTCAAACCAATACTGAATAAATGTTTTACTCGATTTATAAAATCCTTTAGATTCGACTCAGACATTTTTGCTTTATAATAGAGTTTAAAGCGACAGTTTTTTTTCCTCCTTTAATTTTCCAATTTTGAAATAAGAAAAGTCCAGCATCTCATTTAACTTTCAAAAAAGTTGATAGCAACCATTCGGCTGAAAAGATAGAAGAAAGAGGGGAAAAGAATTTGATTAGAAAGAGAAAAGTTTTTTTTTGGTAGAATTTCGTAAATAGAATGCATTAAGAATTTCTTTTTATACATTACTGATCACTCTAACTATTCCAACAAAGAAATTTGAAACGATAATAAGGTTAAATAGCACGCAAAATGTTTGATTTTATTTTGAGCCTATTAGAATGAGCTTTTTTTTTATTTCGAAGTAATAAGATTTCTAAAGAGTAAATACGTGTTGAAGAGTAAATTCTTATATATATTTTAAAATTTTCCGAGAATAAATTTCTCATTAGATAAGATACATTTCATTTGATAAGGCACTTTTCATTAAATAAATAATAATCTTCAATTGTTTTGTAAAAACTAACAAAATGAATTTGCTTGAAAAGATAGGTTTCTTAATGTTAAAGTAACATTAAAGTGCAGGTCTTAAGTACTTTCCAGGAAATACTTTCAATGTTTAAATACTTTTTGGTGAGCAAAATTTTAAATAAAAATAATTTGGAAATGAAAGTTATACTGTAAACGGAGATGTTTGAAATTTTTCAGATTTCTGGGAATTCTCAAAGGAATATTTGAAAATTCGAATTCTTTTTAATGAATTTCCAAAATTGTTCTCACACATTTGGAAAGTATTTTCACGCACAGTTATATGTCACAGATGACTTGGCAAAAGCGTGTTTGTTGGAACTAACGTTTCCCCCCCCCCCACACACAAAATGCATTTCTGTTTATGTTAAGGAAAACGATTTCACAATAAAAAATAATATCAATCATCATATCTTATTTAAAGAACATTTCAATTAAAATGTAGTAAATGTTCTTGCTTATTTAAAAGAAATTTTTGGAATTAGGTTGAATTTAGGAAATAGGTAAATTTTATAAAAGCTTTACTTTCGTAATTGCTAAATAAATAAATTTGTAAAAAACACAAATTCTATGAATAAGAAATTAGGATAATATTAATTCTTTATTAAGTATAATTGGTAAGATTTCTGTATGTTTCACTACATTTACTTGGTTATTAGAATATTAATGAAATTGAACATTTGCACTAACAAATTGTAAACTTAAATGCCTCAGAAACTGGAATCAAAATAGATTAAAAAAACCCACATACATTTTCTTAAAGTTAATAAAATAAATAATTAACATATTAAAAGTGTTCTGAGATGTGAAACTAAACTGATCCTTCTTACCAAACTTCCTCATTAAACTGCAAATAATTGAATCTCTCAGTGATATTTACTGAATATTGTATTACTTTAAAGAGGAAACAAAATGGAGGAAACTCTTGGAGTTATCTTTCAACAAATAAATGAAATAGGCAGCTCCGTACTTTGAATAACACAAAAACTAATATCTGGGTTGCGTTTTTCTTAGAACTAACGAAAGTGAACTTTTTTAGCTCAAGATAGTGCATATAATTCGAAACTCCCTAGAATGAAGCCATTTTCTTTTGGTAGGAAACAATTCATATACACTTAATGCTACTGTCTTTTTTTTTCAAATAGAAAGTAAACATTGAGAAAGTATTATAATCGTCAAAATAATTTAGTCTTGAGGATTGAAAAATTATTACATTTTAAATATTCATGAGGTCGAAAAATCATTTTTCTATTGTATTGTATCAATTTTGCATGTGAATATGAAAACTCAAGAAGCGGGAGCAACAACAACAGCTGCAAAGCGAAAACCTGATTTTTATTTTTTAACTATACGACAATGGTTAGCACAGAAAGAATTATAATGAAGAAATGCACGAGGAATTTGTAAGAAGAATATTCCATTAGTTCTTATCGAAATAGGCACGAATATGTTTTTTGACATAAGTACATTTTACTGTGAAAATATTTTCTTGAAAAAAGAATTTTTACTTTAAAAAATGCATCATAAAAAAACTTTCAGTTTGCACATTCAGTTTAAATATTCTCTGGGAAATATAAGTTTTTCTCATGGGAATATGTTACATATAATTTGCATTAACAATGCTTATACTGGTAACAATATTTAAAACTTAATATATGATTGTCGACTAAAATATAAATAATAAATCTTTAAAATTACCAATTATATAAAAAAATAATCCATTAAAAATTTTATGGAAAACATATTTGCTCTCATCATTTATATTTGTATTCTCATGTTTATGTTGATGATATATCTTCTCAAACTAAAAAATAATTGAATAAATAGATAGTTTCAAAATGGGCGACTATTTTTTACTTTGAAATTCGCCTACTGCTCAAAAATTTTGGAAACCGAGCACATAAAATATAGAATTTTGGAAATTAACTAAGAGTTTTGTAATTTTAATTATCTAAAAGACTGAAATGACTCTTTTCTAGGAACTCTTATAAAATATAGAATAATAATAATAAAAAAAAAAAATAGGAAAGCTTTTCAGAATATCCTTGTGAAGAATATAAGCAAAATTTAACCAGTTTCCATACATTTAATTGCTCTTGACTTAAATCACGTGCCTTGAAATAACACTTTAACATATATTAAGCATTTTTTATCTCTTTATAATGTCACTATATTTTAACGTTAAAAGACATTTATAGTACCTGTTTAATTGCGAGCTTAGTGACAAGGATATTAAAGTGTATTTTATTACTAATTTTATTTCCTTTAACAAAATATTTTTTTGTAAAAAAAAAAAAAAAAATGGGGATTTTTTCGGTAATTTCCTATAATCTTTTAAAGCAACAACTTAGCTAAAATAACATTTTAGCCAGATGAAATTTGACTTTTTAGATGCCATAAATTGAGAAAAAAAAGTATCTACAAGATAAATATATAGCAATAAAATAGTCTAGACAGATATTTAAAGTAAATTTTAAATTTTAAATGTTAGAGAACTTAAGAGCAAATATAATTTTTCCATGGAGAAGATTTTGTTATTGTTCCCGCTATTTGAAGAAATATTTCATAACTTTCTAAATACCTGATTACACTATAGAAAAGTATAATTTTACACATTCAGGTATAACTTTCGAAATACTTGATTACAGAAAAGGTAACACTATAGCTGAAGTGAAAATAAATATTTTCTTTGTATATATTCATAAGAAACTCTGTAGCACATTTAATTACATACTAAATACTTCATAATTTTTGTCCTCGAATTTATGAAAAATTATATTTACTTACCGTTAGGTTTAACGATGTAATTTTTCTTAAAATGATTTGTTCCGAAGCAAATTTTTTTGAAAATTAATAACATATATAAGAACTGATTTAAATGAATTTTGTGTAGCAGTACATATTATGTACTTAAAGAAAACGTTAAGTTCATAATATGTATTAAAGCGAAAATGTTTTCCTAATGGTGAAGAACAAAAGGCTTGGGAAGTTCGAAAAATAAATAAGAAAGGAAGAGAAGAAAAATAAATAAATAAAAGATGACTAATTGACTGAACTCTCATTCTGTGGCGGCTGTTTTTTTAAAGACTTATTTTAAAGAGTAAAAATGTCAATTCAAACACATAATACGTCATTTCTCTATGCGTTTTAAATGAAGTTTATCCTTTGCCGAGATGTAAAAGGGAAGGGGGTGCATACAAGTTTTATTAATAAATATTATTATCTTATTAATAAATGTTATTAGTTTATAAATAAATGAGTTTTAAGAAATACAATATTTTTCTTAATTGTAAAAGATGAGTACTAAAGTGCACGAGCCTACTGAATTATTAAAATCATTAATAAATGCACCAGTAATTATTTTTAATAATATATTGAAATTTTATTTGTTCATTTGCTAATTATATTATGTTTCATTAGATGAGTCCTTAAAAATAAAACTTTTAATTTTAGATTTGTTGAAAATTTATTATTCAGTAATAATATTTCATGATAAATGTTTACATTTGTAAGTACGGAAATAAGCTAATAATAATGGTTGAGTTTCTAAAAAAATTATTTTCTTAATTAGTTTTACTTGGTATGCATTTAAAATATAAAAGCATATGTATTTTCACTAATTATTATAAAAAATAAATTGATAAATCTTTAACAGATCGATGAAGTTAAAAATTCGTTGGAATATGAAATTGAATTGCTCACAATATTAAAAGTTGAGCATTATAACATGCACTGTATAGAGTCATGAAATGATTAAATTCGCCATCAAATGAAAAAAACAAACAAAAACAGCTCTTTAAAATAATTTCAAGGCAAGCTATAGTTCTACAGCCCTAATGGACGAACTGCCACTAGTCAGCTCTGTGGTTATTCATATTCAGTTTTTTATTATCATGTTTTAATGCGACTACATTAAATGCTCCGCATCATTTTACTGCGTAATTTTATCTAAAATGAATATAGTCAATGAAAAGGATAGTTGCAAGGTTACTAAAAAGTAAAGTTAAATGTCTATTACAGTTAAAAGTGCAAATCAACTTTGCCATAGAATTGTGAATATTAAAGTATATATTAGAGATTCAATTGAAATTTGAAAAATTCTCGCGGACAAATTAATCGCTAAAGGCAGGTGATTTTCAGTATTCCTGAAATATGAGGATATGAATCAATATTTTCAAACATTAGAATGCTGTTATTTGTAATTGATATTACTTGTTATGAAATATCGCCATGAAAATCATTCCTTAGGATACTGTATCCATACTTATAAAAAGAAGCGTTTATGCATGCTAGGACAGCACGCCTATTGCTGAATTCTGTTCAGACAATCTTTAAAATCTCGGAATGTGAAATGTAGCAAAAGAACGATTTTAAAATTTAAAAAAAAATGGCATTTTTATATCAGATTAAATTACTCTACAGTTTTTTTCCTAAATGTTGACATTTATAAAAGAAATATTTTTTGCATATTTCTGGAAAATACATTTAATTGTTGCAATGATTTCATAGCGTTTCCGCTGTTTTATCATTTATTTAACCATGTAATTTTCTCCTATTTTTGAAAGGAAAGGAAGAAATATTCTGTTTATTATCTGTTAAATTAAACGATGAATAAAAGGGTGAAGTTTAAATAAGGAGAAAGACAACGTACAGTTAGAAAAAAAAAGAAAAAAGATAAGCCATATATTTAAGCTAATGACACTATGATGATATGTGATTTAATGTCATTAAGAACATGCATACAGTAATATAAGGTTATTAAATGTCGTTGATGTTTATCACGATTTCATGATTAAAATTACTTTGTTGAGGCAACCCTTGTACATAAAATAATGCATAAGAAATTTAACTCAAATTAAACACAATTAATATTTACAGCGCACTACCTGATTTTCAAAGGCGGCTAGTATAATCCAGCAGCTAATAGTATTATTATTTATATAATATAATCCGTCTAATAATTAACTTAATCATTAAATTACAAAATATTTAGAATGCTTACTTATGAAGTATTCATTTGGATAATGCATACAATTTATAAAAAATATTGTGATTTGAAACTAATAGAAAAAATAATTTTTTTCATACAGCATGATTGACTTAATACTTTGACTACAAAGAAATAGAATTTTAGCTTTCAAAATATATAAAGAAATAAAGTTTTAAAGTAACAGATTATCAGCGTTTAATAAACTCCTCCTCTTTCTGATATTATAATTTGTCCTATCAGCGAACAAATACTCTTTCAAATTATACAGTGAATCAGTATTTTATAAAATAAACGAACAAATAAATAAATAAATGAATAAAAGACACACAAAATGGATGAAACTAGATCAAAATGGCAGAACTTTTACATAATAAATTGCTTTACAAAAGTGATGGGTTTTTAAACTTATCTTAACTCTTTCACTTTTTTTTTTTAATCTCAGAAAATGGCGATATTTTAACGAAACTTTAGACGATGAAAGTAATATTTAAATTAGCTTCTTTTATGCTTTCCAAATAAGATAACTCTATTGTTTGCTTTGTTAAAACTGGAAATAAAGTTTTTATCGGTTAACACGCTTGTTTTTTATTTTTGTTTCCAAATTGATTAAATTTCGCAGTTGCAGCATATGGAAGAATTTTGATTTTTTTTTACTTAGTTTAAAAATGAGCGATTAATTTCGCTTGAAAAATTTTCTGTGTTTTGATATTGTCCCGGGAGACAATAGTTGTTGATTAAACTTTTATATTGACTTACTAATTAAACTACATTATCTGAATACTCTTATCTCAAATATTTTATAACATTAGTTTTTTTCTTTTTATATGACGTGAATTTATCATTAATTTAATAACTAATTTTAAATAAGATAGCATTTTTTAATAACTTTTGATTTTATTATGGAATTTATAATTCTATACGGAAATGCGAAAAAAATTGTTTTTTTATTTATCTTATGATTAATAAAAATTATTATTAATCATAAGATAAATATATTCTAATTAATCATAAGATATATTATGATTTTTTATAATGACTGTCAAGATAATTAAAAAAAAATTCTGCTACATAATTATTTAATCTGATGTCTAATATTAATTTGAATATAATTACTGAATTTTCATATTTTATATGAAGATTTGTAGCAAAGCTTCGTGTCACATAAGTGAAAAACTGATGAATTCTCACTTTTCTGTATGTTATAATGAGATCTTTGCAATCACTATTTATTACAAACAAAATCAAATATTTTTGTAACGAAATGAATGGTGATTTATGAAAAATGCAAATGAAAAATAGCTCGCCAAATTGTATGTAAGAAATGACATAAAAACTTCTATCTTTATGAGAAACAAGAAAAAAAAAGAATAAGCAAAATCATAAATGTAGTTGCGAACGCAAGAGATTTATAACCCAATATTACCCTAAAAATTTGAAATCTTATTTTTATCTCAAATTTCAATTGTAACCAAATCAAGTGGCGTTAAATTCGTGATGCGAAATGTTTATAAATAAAATTTTGAATTTTTTTATTCTTCTAATATCTATATTTAAGACTAATACTAATAAGTGAAGAAAGATAAAATGCCAAATGTAATTGTATCCATTTTAAAAATGATTTCGAATTAATTAAGGATAATTTATTAATAATCCAATAATAGATAAAGCTGAGTTTATCTGAAAATCATTAAGTTACCACACCCAACAAGAAGCATTTTTTGTTATTAAAATAAAAAGCATTTATAAATCTGCATTCCTCTGCTTTTTATTTTGAATATCAGTACCATCAAGTAAAAAAAATCCGTTCTCTTCCATTTGTTTCTGAGGGTATTTCTATAAAAGTATATAATTTACGATTAATAGTCAAAATGGCTTATGTAAAAATGCTTTTTCCTTTGATATCAATAAAAATTCTTTTAAAAGTTCTTAATGTACCTAAAATTCTTTTCATAATGATTTCGTATTTTTGTTTTCAGATAATTCCAGTCGATTTGATATGTAATAATTATTTTTCAAATAAAGCTACTTTTATAACGTATTAAAGAGCAAAATGAAATCTATTCCTTATGGCAAATGCATGATTGGAACTTCTTGCATTTCTGTAATTTTATGAAACATATTTTTTACCATCACCATAATAATTTATATATGAGCAAATGTGCTTAATATTATATCTGATGTGAATAATTTGTAAATAAATATAATAAATGATAGTGTGTATAATATATTTTTAATGTGAATGGCATCAGGAAAGCAGAGAAGATAAATTGTTTAAAGCAAATATAAATTGGTGAAATGTTTGCACAAAATCACTTGCAAATTTTGCCGATTTCTGTATTGATTCTCAGAAAGTGAAATGTAACAATGCAACTAACCCATGCATCGGATAAGTACATGCTTCCATTAAAAGATAATGCTACTTGGCATAGACTTATATGTTAAACTTTTGAGTTTTTCGAAATCCATAAGATTTTTAAAAACTTTAAATTTTTTATTATGGTATTCTGTACTTTATTACCACTTTATTAATTAGTTTAGTTTAGTTATATTAACGTCCCATTGTAAAGCAACACTAGGGCTATTTTGGGATGGACCTCGTCATTTTGAACAAGCGGTCAGATGACGAGGACGACACCTGAGCTGGCACCCCCCTCTCCACACCACACCAGTGGGAGGACGTTTGTCATGACGGATTTAACGTGCAACAGACCCCCTTACACGACGGTTCTTTCGGTGGAATCGGGTCTCGAACCTGAAACCCTACGGCTCACAAGCCGAGACCTTACCACCAGGCAAACGCGGCCCTACCACTTTATTAATGAATGCTTTGAACAATTTTATTTGAAATTTTTCCCTATAAAAGTTGGGAAATATTAAAAAAATTATTCAGCACAATTTACCATGTATATTGGTTATTGTGCCCTAAAACTTGAAACCATTGACGGATCTGATTAAAAAGTTTATAAAGGTCTTCAATAAAGGCACTGTAGCCATATGCTAAATTTCATACATTCAACAACATTTTTGAGAATCTGACTTCACATACATCCGAATATATAAACAAGCATGAGTAAAAAAAGGAAAGAAATTTTTTCTCAATTTATTGAGGTTTAATGCGATTAATTTGGAAATATCTTCTTTTTATTCACATTGTTTTCTAGAAAGGCAGAAAATTATGGACTAATTTATAGTTATCCAGTGCTTTTAAGCTTAATATCGGTAAATAAGATATTACATTTAATGATGAATACTGCTTTCGATTACTTATAATAAGATGATGAAAAATGCAGAATAGATGAAGTTATTATCTTTAATTAAATAAAAATAAACATTTCGAATGAACCTTTATAAATAAATAAATATCTATCTCACAAAAATTAGTAAATGTAATCATTTAAAAATTTATGAGATGAAATAATCTGAAGAATTATTCGAAACATAAACGTTATTTAAAAAGAGACATTAGTAACTTTCATTTCCTTGTAAAAACGAAATAATGTTACATTAATTTACCACTCATATCAATAGTAACACGGTTGAATTTGTAAGTTTCTACGTAAAAAAACCCCTATCTGCAAGCCAGGAAAAATGCAAATCCGAAGAGAGCAGGTGTTTTGCAGTTCATAAAATAACACATGAAAAAGGTGAAAGAAAAAAAAAACATTATGGCAAATTTATTCGCAAGGAAAGTAAATAGAAAAAAAAAAAAATGTATTTTTTTTAACACAGGGTAAAGTTTCCGATCTACATTTATCTTATTGAATTTTTTTTTTTTTTTACGTGAAGTTCATGTTTCCGATAGAGTTAGCTCATTTCCTTCGACCCGGCCTTCACTTCAGTTTTTTTAGTTATTTTATTAAGAGATACGAAAGGATTTGCCAAAGCATATAAGTCAGAAAGTCCCTTTTTTTGATTGGATAAAATATTTCCTAACACTTTAATGCATTTTATGAATTGTGTGATTTTTTTTCCTTAGAATTTTATTATTTTTTTAACGTATATGGAGGTAATGTCACTAAGTAATGCATCTTTATATTTATGAAATGTAAATTGGTAAATTTAAGATCGTTGATGGCTTTTATATTTAATGTTGCCATATCATCTATTGAAAATAAGAATTCGCTTTGAACGCACTTTCAAATATATTTTTGCTGAAACAAATAGATGAGTATATGTACATTTGATGTTATCACTATAGTTTTGAAAAAATAAATATTTATAAAATATCTTAAAATAATCTTTAATTACTTATTTAAAAATTGACAATTTCCACCCGTTACGATCAAAATCCCATTCTCTATTTGCTAACCATAATTTAGTTTTTGAATACAATCGTTCTAAATGAAAAAAATTTGGTTAAAATTAATTCCTCATATTATTTTTTAGAAATTAATAAATAAGTTAAGATATTAAACCTGATGTTCAAAATTTAAAATACAGAAAGAAAACTATGTTTGATTTTAATATATATAAAATGAATGCTAAATAGTTCTTATTTAAAGTTATTCAAATTCATTATCAATTTAAATTTGATTTTAATGTTTGCTCTGAAAGTTTGCGGATGTTCCTATATTTAATCTTGACATAATATTCAAAATAAAGGAATTGAGGTTTTTTTTATATTTATATATTTATTACAATACACAGATTTAGAGAGTTACACACAATAACAAATTTCTAATACATTTTAGTTTCCTTTTAATAGATTAAGAAATTTATTTTTCTAAAAAAAGAAGTCAAACAACATTCAACCATTCAATTCCTCCATTAAATTTTTTTAAAATGTATATTAGCCTAGGATGTGCATTGTTTCAAAGCATTGAAACCAGATAACTGCACTTGTTGCAAAAGGAATCACTTGCTTAGTCACTCCTGAGAATTTCGTTGTTGTATTTTTGCCGTTTTGACTTGATATCATTTTATTATTATTCAATTGAATATTTAAAAGAATGTATAATGTTGTAGATATCAGATAAAACGCCGTATGGAGCAATA
The DNA here is from genome assembly GCF_947563725.1 of Argiope bruennichi. Lineage (NCBI taxonomy): Eukaryota > Metazoa > Arthropoda > Arachnida > Araneae > Araneidae > Argiope > Argiope bruennichi. Next base: position 69,845,830 of record NC_079151.1, read on the forward strand.
AGAAATGGAAAAAAGTATTAATTCTTATTAAATCAATATTGTGTTTAGTTGGAATTCAAAATCAAATTTCTTTACAATCAGAAAAATAAATTTGTATAATTTCTTTCAAATGTATCTAAAAAACAATTAAACAAACAAACAAAAAACAGAAATTTACGACAACTTACTAGAAATTAATTTTTTTTCTGTCTATTGTAATTAAGCTTTTTAAAATATTGCCATTATCTTCTGATGAAAATTATTATTTACTACAAGAAAAAGCAAGTATATTTGCATGGTTATTTAAGAAGTGCTGGTGGGAGAAAAGTCTTGAAATAATCACTTAATGTTATTGAATTTTATTAAATGTATTAAATTTTTATAATTTTTGAAAATATTTCAAATTCTGATAATATTATATTTTGAATCGAGTTTCAATAGTAGGTTATTATATTTAATATATTGTTTTGGAGCAATCTCTTGAATATCTTGTAAAATTTTTTCTGTAATATCGTTAAACTCAATTTTTATAATTAATTTACAGTGGAATTAAAATGTTCACACAGTTTGAATTGTTTCTATAAAATTAATAATTTCTATAAAACCTTATGAATAATTCTATAAAAACTATAACTATATAAATATTTAACTATAAAAACTGTAACTATATGAATATTAAACTATAACTATATAACTATAACTGTATAAATATTTCTATAAAAATATAACTATATAAATATTTAACTATAACTATATAGATATTTCTATAAAACTAATAGTTCTATTTTTCTAATGATTTTTATAAAATAGTTCTATCTATTCTATTATTAGGAGCTCCTTAAAAGAATATTAATTATTTTTAATTTGCAAAAAATTGCTCTTGCAACTAACTTCTAAAAAATATTTAAAATTAAAAATTAAGAAACGCTAAATTTTTATCAAATATTTAGCAATAATATATGTTTCATGAGAAAATGCATGTCTATCCTTCTTGACAACATCTGCGTCAGTCCCGAGCTGCAGCAAGATGGCGGGCAAGTCCGAGGCATAGAGAAACGCTATATTACGTTTGCTCAACCCTTGTCTGCAGGAAATGCCCAGATAAATCTCCGCCCGAGGCCATAAAGAGCAAATATCAACTGAGAACTGCCTCCTTATTCACAGAGCAAGGGAAAAAAAGGAGATCGTAGCAGTCAGACATTTCAACTGCTGGCGTCCCCGACAGAATATTGACTTATAGACATGGAAGTAGTTGAAGTGTAACGACTCTTATCGGGCCTATTCTACCTTTCCCATCCCAGAAGAGACATCCCTTCTGCGCCTGCTTTTATGTCCCGTAATTCCCGCAAGGAGAGATAAAGAAGGGTTAAGGCTGGCCTGAAATATATTCTCCCAAACCACTCTGAGGTAAGAGCGATGGTGGCTGCCGATGGAACGGGACGGATGATGATAAAAAGCAACCAAATAAGATGGGTTGAGAATTTTTCTTTCTTTTCAATGTCTGGAACAGGAAGAAATTTCCCGTAAATAAATATAGGTTTAAGAAAAGTCTGAAAGAAGGCTCGCATTAGCATGAGCTTGAATTTATGGCAAAATCTATGAAAAGGGAGCTGGTGGGAAAATGATATCTAAAAACGGAAATTAAAGAAATCATATTCTGTGAGGATATTCTTTTTTGGGTTTGAAATCGAGCTTTTAATGAAATTTGTTGAGCTGATGTATTAATTGCAACAGTCTTTTAGGATTTTTGCGGCTGAGATCTCGCTACTTTTAAATTTCAGTCACAAAAACGAGACAATTTAAGTTTAGTTCTAGATTATTCTAGATTAATGATACAACTTTTGAGTTTCGTCGATTTAAAAGTGCATAATTTTTATATTCAATTGTTAAGGAAAATTATGTCTTAGTTCAGAATTTCGCGTTCTAAATTTAGAACACCACCGGGAAAAAGTACTCGACTTACACAACACTTCTTGTACAACAAATGTCAATTAACATAATAACTTACCTATAGAAAAATTACCTCATATTCTGCATTTAATCTTCAGATTAAAATTTTAGACTTTCACGTAAAAAGAAATAAACAAATAACTTACCGGCACACACAAAAGAAACCTAGTAAATTACCGTGTAATTATATATATAAAAAAATCTCCGTATATGAGATCGTAACTATCATTCCGTTCACAGAAACGTAATAAAATTCAGGTTCAAGGCATTTTGAGGTATGTACTCAAGAGTCATATGATAAACAACAGTTAAACTCTGACAGTCAAGTTTACAGTGACAAATTTTAAAATTTTCAATTTGCAACATCAAGTTTTTTTATTGGAATGTATTCTCCATAGCAAAAAGTAATAAATAACATTGGCAAGGAAGGTACCTGTTGCACGAAAATCATTAGCGGTAGACAGACTAAGAAGAAAAGAGAAAACAACCAATAATAGCAGAGAAGCAACAGAAAAAATAATAGCATTTTATTGTGTTTCACAAATTCTATATGTGACTTTATTTAACCATGATGACACTTTGCATGAGGCAGACGGTGCTTAGAACCAAAGCACGTGCGATGCCAAAAGGTATCTGTTGAACTTCACGTCTCTGGTAGGTACACCTCAATTGTTTTCTCTTTCCTTCCTAAACTGTTTAGCGCTGGTGATTTTCGTGCTATAGGTACCGTTCCATCTGTTGTTTTTTGATATGGAGAACTCCAAAGTATTTTGTACTCCAAAAAGAATTTTTAATTGATCAAGTATGAAGAAATAAGTCTTTTACAATCAAAAATGGTTCGCAAACATGTAAACCGATTGCTGCTGGAGGCTCTTAGTAAATCAGCGCGTTAAGTAGAAGAGGATAAGCCATATAAAAAGCATAAACAAAAACTGAAGGAATATGATTTTAAATTTCACAACACTTTTTGGACGAATTATGTGCGATACGTATATAGCGAGAAGTGGCATGTCTTTTGAGCGTTCACTGAAAATATTACAAAAATTTGCTATTGACATTTCATTTTGTTTGCTTTCTTGTTTACTACATACGATTTTAAATGTTGTTATTTTTGCAACTGTACTACTGGGCTATTGCATATTTATTCCAGTAAAAGATGATTTATCTGTTGTGTCACTTTCCTCTTTTTTACTCATTTCTTGAAAAAAAAGCGATATCATTTTTTACAGTCGGTCTCATATTCTATTGTAAAAATAACGAGCGTGTGTATGCCTGAACTAACTTTAAAGCGTGTAAACGATTTTTGATACCCCCATGTATACTTTATACTAAATTTTTATTCTTCTTTTAAAAAAGAAAATGGTTACTAAGATTTAGTAATATTCTTTACAGCATCGATATATTCTTATCAGCAAACCTGAAAATTTATTTAAAAATAAGCGGAAATATTGGGCTCAATTAGGAATCGGAGATCAATATCCAATTTTCACATTTTGAGATATAGATGTTTCGCTAATTTTAATACTATTATTTTTGAGAAAACTGTTAATTATTTTAATTAATTTTACTGTTAATTTTTTGTTGTGAAAGAGATTCAAGTTAATTCAATTCTACATAGAAAATTATATTTATTTTGGTACAGTGAACTCGGAAAGCTTTAATGATTATAAGTTAAGCATTGCAAAGGAGGCTTCTATAGATGATTCGAAGATGAAAAATTATTCTAAAACTTTCCTAGCGAATTTCTACCGTCCGAGAAGTAACTACGAGTCAAACTGCTAACTGTAATTCTAATGACAAGACCTACATAGCATTTTGAAATTTTTTTCTTCTTATGTGTCCATTTTTACGTAATACAGAAGCCTATAAATATTATTATGTCACAATATTAATTTTTGATAAATAATCTGTAAGAATGTTTCATTAAAACGGATATGTTTTTATTAATTTTAACAAATTATATTTGTGAGGATAAATGTATCAATAAAACGTTTTGTTTTATAATGTTTATTTAGAATGTTTGTTTTATAATAAATAAAATGTTTATTTAGAATGTTTGTTTTATAATAAATAAATTGTTTATTTAGAATGTTCGTTTTATAATAAATAAAATGTTTATTGAGAATTCATCAACATTAACTTTATGAACCTGTATAACAATGCTTCTAAAAAATAATAATACCACTTGATGAACGGAAACTCTTTCTATATTTCCATTGAAGAAAAAAACATAACCATGATAAAACTGCTCCATATAAAAGTGAATAAAAGCCCGTTGAATGTTTTGGGAATAAAATTCTGGGACTCGCGAGTCAAAGAATTGATGAGGATCAATTTGTGGGAAAGATTCACAATTTTGGTAAGATTGATCCACTCTTAACATCCCGATAAGACGAAGTGCGATTTTCGCTTTTCAGTGTCTCGTCTGTAGCACTTCAAATCAAAATCGTTTATCTTTTCTCGAACTTGGGGACAAATTTCTATTTAAGGTTGAGAGTTCTATTTTACTTTGAAAAGATGAACTTAAGCTGCGATCCTCTTCGATAGAAATTGAAACTTCACTTCAGAAATTGCTTTCTAAAGACATTTCGAAATATGTTGGATAAGTGACGAGATAAAATATTGCATAAGATGGACTTTTATTTTATGTTTAGAGTTTTGTTTTTATAGAGACCAGTAAAAGAAAAATATTGTATTTCACACAAAAAAAACCCCACTCTGGTTTAAAAAAGATAAATGTTTTAAATGAGAATTCGTTAGAAGAATTAAATTTATATCTCAATAGGGAATGTGATTGTCTTCTGGTTCTGTAAAAAGAAAGCTTTTTTCACTATCAGTTTTGGTATAACAATATTTTAAAAAATGAGAATGTACACCTTAATACCATATTTTTTTTCTCAAAATTTTAATTACTGAAAAATTAAACAAAAGTTTGTTGACGTATTTTAATAATAACTTTCGAAAATATTATCATTGTATTTTTTTAATCTCTTTAAAGCGTGATATATAATGAATTCAGTTTAATTATTGTTCTAATAAATTAAAAAAAAATATTGTTATGCATTAATTGCAAAAGTACTTTCAAAATTAAATTATTGAATTTTTTTCATTCACCTTAAAGTGCGAGAAATATCTTTTAATAATATCAATTTAGTTACTTCGAAATTCTCTCAAAGTTCAATCAATCAAAAATATCTTTACGCATATTTAGTGTGAGGTTGACGCCATTTTCATTGCAAATATGAACATTAAATCGCAAGTTTCTCTCCCAGTGTTTAAAGCCAAGGAAATAATATTTGGCTTATTTTTCAGATTCATTAGTAAAATAATAATCGATTTTACTGCATTTTTTTATATTTCAAATTTTTTTTATCGATTTTGGCACAACTATATTTTAGAGAATGAGAACGTACACTTGAAAGCCTTTTTTCTTAAAATTTTAATTATTAAAAAATTGTGCAAAAGTTTGGCGCATTTTGGTAACTTTCGAAAATATTATCATTGTATTTTTTGCACCACCTTAAAGCTCTAAAAATATTTTTAATGAATTCAATTTCATTACTGATTGGTTTTCTCCAAAATTTGACAGATTATAAATATTGTTAAGCATTATTTGCAAAAATACTTTTATTCGTTTTCTATGAAATTCAAGCCATTTTCGTTACTAATATAAGCATTTAATCACAAGTTTCTCTCCCAAAATTTAAAGGTAAGAAATTAATATTTGGCTTATTTTTCATATTCATTAATAAAATCATTACTATAGTTTTAAAATTTACTATAGTTTATAATTCTTAAAATTTTTACTAGCTATCAAGTGATTAAAACATGGCAAAATTGAGGTTATTATTCTCTGATTGTGCTCTTAGTCTGAATCATTCAAAAATTGATTTATTGATTGCGTTATTAAAACATATTTTAAGTAATTGACTAGTTGTCTTTTTCTGCACTTCAATCATGTGGAACGCATATACGGCCCAGTCTCTCCTCAAAGTCTCCTTGCAGCGAAATTTACTCTCATATTCTGGAATTAAGTCTGCTTTCTGCTTAGCTTTTACCAGGTCGTTTTGATCACCATTATGTCTTTGAGAGTTGTTATTTTAGCTAAATACATTATATCTAGTTAAGTTCATGAGTCATGGAGATATGATGAAGGTAAATATAAAATTACTAGTAAGAATTAGAACCAAAGTAGTATTGGAATCATGGCTAAGGATCCTTTAACCAACAGAAGATTTTTCCACTTTCTTCACGACTCCATGACTCGCCAAATTAGACTAGAATTAGAATCATAGACAAAATTCACTTTAATCAAACGAACATTCTCCACTTATTTTCTTCAAGTTTCCATGACTCGTAGACTTGGCTATATATATAAAAATCAAGTAGGATTAGAACTATAGATACTTTTTTAAATTTCAAACGACATATTCGTGCAGTCCGTGCCAACAACATTTAAATTAAATTCTTGTCCGAAGTTTGATGTTTTTTTCTTTTATAATCTGTATCCTTATTTTCACTTGGTCATTCAAAAGAAGTTCATCTATTAAAGTACCTGACTTCTAATTATGTTCAGGAATTCCTTAAAATTTATTACAACTGCTTAACTTATTGTAACTTATATTATAATTTATTAAACTTATTAACTTTATAATAACTTATATTCATATTTTGCCATTATTTTCCGTAAGATAATGCAGTTGGTGAGTCTTAAAATTATCAAACCTCTCGTCACTTTCGGTGATATAGAAGAGTTCACTTACGAAAATTATTCACCGATTGTTAATTATGAATACCGTGTGTCATTTGCATAACAATACCTTGTTCAGAAAATTTCAATATCAAGAACTTTTCTACTATGTATGTTAATGAAAGAATATTTCAATGAAAATGTATATCTAAAGAATGTATTCCGACTATTTTGATAATGATCACTTGATACTGATACGTAAATGAAAAGAAGATGGTTATCTCTGTTTCAAATATCACAAAAAAGACATATTTCTGCAAAGTCTGTGTATTACTCTGATTAGAATTTCAAATTAATCTTAAAGATTGCTCATTTCATATCGTAAATATCTATCATTGTCAACAAAATTTTAAAACATAAGATAAGGAAATTCAAATTACCAAATTTCACCATATATATTTGAAAAGTAAGTCTTTTCATTGTAAATAATCATTTTTTACATTTACAATATAAATAAGTCAGTTGTATCCCTTTTAATATTTTATAGGAAATATTTGTTTTTATTAACTTACATTTACATTGTTTCAAAAATAATAATTTCTAGTTAAATTCTATTTTTAGTAAATTTTTGTGAATTAACTTTTAATAGGTATATTACTTGATTGAAATCTACAATCCTAGGAGCATTATTTGTTCTTTAGTAAAGTATGTATTTTGAATCATTTTTTATAAGCTTAGAATTTTCAAATCCACTTTCAACCAAATCAATAGGAAGAAAAAATCATTGTATAAACTTTACTATTTATTATATACAATAGATGGAAAGATATCATATTCAATTTTATTTGAGAATCCCATGAAAATAGTAAATTTCTGAAAGCAATAGTGAAACTTTATTCAAGAAATAATCTAAAAGATAGCTTTTAATAAAAATTAAAATTCAAAAATACACTAGACATAATACGGATTGAGACTTATTTGGTTCTATGTAATTTGATTTTATTTGGGAATAAATGTAACTATTTAGAATTACATAAAAATTTATCATGAAAAACATCATATATTTTAACTTAATGTATTGAAGAATTCATACATAAAACTGTTTTGGTTGCATGGGATTTAATGACAGAAAAGTCAATTTATATCTGAAATATGCCAAGACAAGATTAGAGTGACAGCTCTTGAATTTTTGAATGGAAAATTATACTGAATATTTTACTTTTAACAAAGAATAAAGATATCGGTATATGCTCATTTGAAATGAGTAAAATCTTTTTCCTTATTTGAATATTTTATGCCATCATGTTTATCATGAAATTACTTTTACAGCTAAATTTTGTCAAGATTTAAAATGACGTTTCCAATAATTAATACTATAAATAGAGTATTCTCTGTTTGCATTGTAAAAATCTGATGAGAATATTATGTAATTACTGTGTTTCACATATATTTTTAACGTTTAGGCTTGTATATGGCTTGTATCGGTTTTTTAATTTTCTTATTTTAATATCATGACCAATTCGTGCAACCATCATCGGAATAAACTATGTATTTCAAACATGTTTTACAGATGCTTTGTGAAAAACATTTCATCAATACGGTGAAAGTGCAGAAAAGTTACACTTAATGTTTCGTGTCACGGTTAAAGTGCAGAAATCAGTTAATGCATAGATTAGTTAGCTTATCTGTTAGGGTGATTCGTTAAAGTGAGGAAAATTGTTTTATTTCTCCTATTATTTAAGTAATCTGCAAATTACCAATTAGAAACTCGTTAATTTGCACATTACCTCTTTAAAGTGAAAATAAGATCTTTCCTGGAACAACAGCAACTTTTCTTTACGCTTAAATTAAATGTTGTTAATTTATTTTTTGATATCCAAAGAATCAAGTTAATACAATAGAACAATCAACACATTAGTTGATAGAATCAATCATCAATCAATTGAAAAACTTCTATACAAAGAATCGAATGGTTTAAAATATTATTGCAATTAAGGAAATGAATTTGCGAAACATATTATATACTTATGCTTACTTATTAGTGCAATCTAAAGATTGGTGACACTTTGAATTGCATCGGAATTGTTTTTTACGACAAGCACACTTATTTGTGGTACATTTAGATTTTCAATCACATTTTTTGAAACCCTGCCAAGTACCAAGAGATTGTTTTATTGCTGTTTGACGTAAAGATATTACTACAGCAGGGACATCTTCCTTCATTAAAAACCTCTCTTTGCAAACACTGAATTCAGATCTCGCATACAGCTTTTGAAATATGACAATATGGAAGCAGTTAATGTGCACGTTACCTAGTTAAAGTGCGGAAAACTCTTCATTCCGTATTTTAATGGAGTAAATTAGTTATTCTGCAGATTAGCTAGGCTTTCGAGTTTAACTGTAACATATTGTTACGAAATTTCCCGGGTTCGTTTGGATAGAGGAAGTTATATCGTGTGAAGAACGCTCAATCACCAGGCGGCAGTAGAAAATAAAACAACGACGTTTATTTACACGAAGACACACAGGACAGCACAAAGACGACAACTATATACAGCACAGAAGACGATTATCTTCAGCCGAGACGTGCAGCAACAACAGCATACAAAACAGCAGCATACAACAGTCTCTACTGCAGATTAGCTTCACTCCGTCCCTGCTCCGCTTATCTCTGGAAGGCCAGTTCTTTACCGTCGATCCCGACTACGACGACTCCACTGGTTCACGACCACTCTTCTCTGTCGCTTCCGACTACTCAATTCACCACTGGTTCACAACTCTCTTCTCGGTTGCTTCCGACTACTCTACCACTACTGGGTCACGACCACTCCTCGGCAGCTGCAGCTCCTTTTATAGGTCTCAGGGGGCGGGGCTAGAAGCCTCTCAACCAATCAGGAACGTTTCAGGCGTAACTCGGTTCCTACTGGACGGATCAGGAAAATTCTCGATGTTTCGGGTATAATCTATTTTGACGCCAAAGTCGCTAAATTCGTCGCCAAGTCGCAAAATGGTCGCCAAGCTCTGGGACTTCCTATGGAACCAATTATGCTGAGAAGCAGCATCACAGGTTTGTAACAATATACATATATCTTTATTTATATTTGTGGGTTAGAGCGCATGATTTGATTAGTTAAAAATTTCAATGTGCAGTTACAATATAAAAATTGGACAAATATTTTAACATTTTGAAAGAGCACAAACAATTCATTAATGTAAAGAAAAAGATTAAACAGGAGAGTTATCTTTTACTATAAGTAAATTGAAATCATTGAGCATCGCAAAAATAATGGTTCTTACTAATCAATATCCCTCAATTATCTTGAAAAAGTAAAAATAATAGTTCTCGTGAGGGTTAAAATCATTCATTGTGTTTTCATCTGGTCTGCCTTTACTTTGTATCTTTTCTTTGGAACATATACATTTGTAATTTTCGTTTTCTATCAAAATACATCATTATGTGTTTTTTTAAAGAACACATGCTAAGAATTATTTTTATGCCCTTGCTTAATTAAGCACCGGGGAAATATTTTACAATAGGAAATAGATTTCGTCCCAAAATTCTGAATATATCTGAAATCTGAATATTTCAAAAATACAAAACATTCTATTCTTCGTATCAATGCAAAAGTTTGAATCTTTGTTTTGATAATTTTTACTATAAGTAAATTGAAAACATCGAGCATCGCAAAAATAATGGTTCTTACTAATCAATATCCCTCAATTATCTTGAAAAAGTAAAAATAATAGTTCTCGTGAGGGTTAAAATCATTCATTGTGTTTTCATCTGGTCTGCCTTTACTTTGTATCTTTTCTTTGGAACATATACATTTGTAATTTTCGTTTTCTATCAAAATACATCATTATGTGTTTTTTTAAAGAACACATGCTAAGAATTATTTTTATGCCCTTGCTTAATTAAGCATCGGGGAAATATTTTACAATAGGAAATAGATTTCGTCCCAAAATTCTGAATATATCTGAAATCTGAATATTTCAAAAATACAAAACATTCTATTCTTCGTATCAATGCAAAAGTTAGAATCTTTGTTTTGATAATTTTTACTATAAGTAAATTGAAAACATCGAGCATCGCATAAATAATGGTTCTTACTTATCAATATTCTGCTATTATCTAGAAAAAGCAAAAGTAATAGTTCTCATGAAATCAAAATCATTCATTGTGTTTTCATTTTGTCTGCTTTTACTTTGTATCTTAAATATTTCTTTGGAACATATACATTTGTAATTTCCGTTTTATGTCATAATTCATCACTTATGGTTTCTTTAATAGCGTGCATGCTAAGCATTTTTATGCCATTGCTTAATTAATCAACGAGGACATATTTTATTCTATAAAACAGATTTCGTCGCAAAAATTTGAATATTTCAAAAATTCAGAACATTCTATTCTTCTCATCAATGCAAAAGTTACAACCTTAGTTGAGGAATATCTTGCTCCGAAATGAAAATGAAAAAATATTAGCTTCATATTTTTCTTCCGATTCTTCGAACATTTTCGGTAGTAACCTGTCAAAGTAATGAAAGAACAAAAGAATTTTTTTTTCTAAATATATATATATTTTCTGTTTCAACGGTTTCTGAAGGAGCTAAACAAACTCTGAGAAATGGCCGTCACACCTAATATGATAAAATGTTCCAAGATTAGGATGTATGAAGAGCTCCAAGTCGAGGAAGGCTATTAAATTTTGTTCTATGTCTTCTCTACACATGTATGATTTCTCTTTTTTTATTCGGAACAGACAAAATCTTGATTTATTTTCCTTTCTTTTCCCCTCCGCTTCTTCCTTTTTTATTCAGTTTTGGTTGAAAATTTATTATTTTTTTTCACGTGAAAAGCAAAGATAAAGTAGACATAACCGTACGTTTTCGTTTACATTGATTTAAAACTCAAACGACGGCTTCTGACATTTACTTTGTAAAGAGTATATATAAAATGAATATGTTTTCTTTCCTGAAAACCCGCTCCATTTATTCAACTGTTAAAAGTCTGTCTTTTTAGTTTTTTTTATGTGCCTTGCGACACTTCATAACTCACGGTATATTTTATTCTGCTGACCTGTCTATTCTTATTCTTATTAAATATTAGTTCCTTTTCGCAGCTGTACAGAAAGATCCTCGTTTTTAATATGAAGAACATCGGCATAAGTTAAGGCGTTTGCTTTAGTGCAGACTTATGTTAATGTTTGATTCTATATTGGAAATATTCATAAATATTTTAGAAAACTTTTTTGGATGACTTTCTACGGTTATCGAATGTTTTTAACAAATGCATCCGGTTTCAAAATCGTTAAATTGTTAACAACAAAAATTTCTACTAATAAAAAATGAGAACTTGTATAAATGTTAGCACTACGTGTAGAGACCGTTTGACTTAATAACGCATTTATATTCTTTGAAGAATCGAATTTCGTACTTCAGAAGGATTAAATAGAATTTTAATTAATTCAACTCTTATTAAATATTAATTCTTTTTCACAGCTTCTCTCTGTACAGAAGGCTCACGTTTTTAATATGAAGAACATCGGCATAAGTAAGGCGTTTGCTTTAGAACAGAATAATTTTTTGTTCGTTTTTATATTAGAAAGATTCATAAATATTTTATAAAACATTATTTTGGACGACTTTCTATTGTAAATGAAAATAGACTATTTTTAACAAATGCGTCCGGTCTCAATATTGTTAAATTGTTAACTACAAAATACACAGTACGTTTATAAATGTTAACTCTGTACAAGACAGACCGTTTGACTTTGAGCTACCAAATTAGGCAAGAATTTAAATTTATTAAGAATTAAGCGAGATTTTGGCAGATTTTTTTCGTAATAACTCCCAAAAAATCTTACACAGAACAGATTTTGACATTATTTTAACATTAAAAAATATTCTCATTTTAATGATAGCCATTTAACAGTCGTACAAAGTTGTCCCGATTTTTTACATTTTTAAAAAAAATATTTTTTGCATGATTTTCTACAAAAGATTTTGGCGGATTTTTTTCGTAATAACTTCCAAAAAAATCTTACACAAAACAGATTTTAACATTAAAAAATATTCTCATTTTAATGATAGCCATTTAACAGTCGTACAAAGTTGTCCCAATTTTAAACATTTTTTTAAAGAATATTTTTTGCATGATTTTCAACAAAAGATTTCAATGTTGAAATGCACTTCAAACTGTTTTCATCATAAAATAGATATCAGAAAATAAAATTACATTACTACAAAAGACAACACGCCATTTAAAATAGATTACTTTGGTACTTAAGTTTTTAACGGCACTGTGATGTCTTGGAACTTGACTCCATTAGGAAAGTTTATGTACACAAGAAACGTATCAGGTTGAAGCTATTAAAATAAAACGGCTTTAATGTCTGCCTCAATTTGATGCTTAAAAATAATCTATTGAGGGAATCATAGATATTAAATAAGTAAAATGGAAATAAAAACAATTAATAGAGAATTTGGGCTCCCTTGCCAAGTGGGCAGTGCACTACAAACTTTGTGATGTAACTTTATACTTAATTAAAAGAGTCCTAAATGTGGTCTATTGTTATAATTACAACTAATTCTAATTCCAGTTCCAATCTAGTAGTCTTGGTTTTATCTAATAGCTAAGTCCGTCAGTCAAGACTTAAAATAAATACGAAGATGCGGAAATTAAAACGGTAAATATGCTACAGGAATGTTTATTTTTAGTGTCTATCTTTAAATATGGTTACAGAGATGTTACGGATAGCTTTGACCATATCCATTAGTTAAAGTAACCCCTAGTGTCTGTGTAGCCACATTTGAAGATAGAAGTATGAATTAGCTTTAAAGGTGTCTTTCTGGAAAATTTTTAGTAAAAATTGATCCACATTTCAGTTTTGCATGAAGGTAAAATCAACTTCCCTCCAAACAACCCAACCTAGCAAGCAATTTTTTGTTTAAACTCTCTTTGGGTTATAACTCTTTGTATAATGATGATTATAGCACAACCAAAGGAGTATATCTATAAACATCTTCCTATAATTTATCAATCAAGTTTCTTTTTATTCTTGGGAAAATTCCACGTGAGAATTTTCACAAAATTCCACCAGTAAAACAGGTGTTTCCGATCAATATTCTTATTTTTACTTAATAAATCTTCTAACTCTCAACATTGCGTTATTATTAATTGCTGTTTATGAACAATCCTTGCGAGAAAATTTTATTATATTGTGTACAAAGAACTTCAATATAATAATGAACCTTTAAACTAGTTTGCAAAACTCTTATTATGGAAGCAAGAAGATGGAATTTCTAAGTTGCCCAAACCAAGAAGTGCAAACTTTCTAAAACCGGTAACTAAATCTAGCTTTAGGAAATAGGCTGAAGTATTTTTAAAAAGAAGAGATTTTTCATTTTTATGCAACTCAATAACACTAAAATACAATTCATCAATGTAATAGTCTAACTAACAGAAATTCCAGCATACGCTAGCTAACAGAAATTCTAGCATATGCAGCTGGTAATCTGTGACAATTCTTTTATACATACATCAAAGTAGAAATATTTGCTTAAAATGTTTGAGAGATACGAACTTAATTAAATGCCAGTTTAATTAGATTACATCAGACTCGAGTTACTTCAAATAAAAATTCTGATCAGTTAATTTATGCTTAACAAATTAACAATAATGCACTATCGTTAGATTATGTCTGAGCCAAGATAAAAAGCATAACATGTCTAAAGTTCTATTTCCGGTAACTTTTGCTACTGGATCATAGTAAGAAGATGCTTATGTTGACTTTTTTATGCAGCTGTGTTATGTTAACTCTTCTTTATTAAAACATATACATTTCAAAACTCCTCCTTAAACTGCTGGATTCAAACGTCGTTTGTATTGCTGCAAATGCTTCAAATTTGCATTCCAACATTTCAGATGCTCATACCATTGCAAATATAAACAAAATGTTGCCGTCAATCATACCAAGACTTTCATGCTAGATTGTAAATGATATGTGGAACAAACTGATTAAACTGAGGAAATGAATTAATGCCGTTAGTCAACAAAATGATGTAAGATGGCGATAACATCTGCGTTAGAGGGAGACAAGATTTAAAAACTGATGACCACAGTGACAATATCCTAATGAGTTCTTCGAGATGGAAGACCACCCTCGGCTACGAAATGAACTGAAATGAGATCACTTCAGGATCTCACACTTGTCGACCCAACCCACATCGGTCAAGATGGAATTAGCAAAGCAAACAGTAATTCTTCCCAAAAAGTGACATGTTCTGGTGATTCAGAACGGGAAATAAATCCGTGTCTGTTGTAATGTGAGGCGAGGCGGACTCGTGGGTGGCACGCGGCGTTTTCGGTGACGAAATCTGGAGAGAAATTGAGACTTCCGCTTCTTTCTTTAGAGTGAGACATTTTCAGGATGAATTTTAAAAAAGTAGATGAATATCACACTGCACGTAGACAGATATGTCTGTATCTGACAAATGGTGGTTTTAATTAGAATAGAATATAAACGGATCTAGATGCTTGTAAGATAATTTTCTGTCACCAAAAAGATAAAATGTGATAAAAGATCCTGAAGGATTAAATGATGTC
Organism: Argiope bruennichi; assembly: GCF_947563725.1. Classification (NCBI taxonomy): domain Eukaryota; kingdom Metazoa; phylum Arthropoda; class Arachnida; order Araneae; family Araneidae; genus Argiope; species Argiope bruennichi. The sequence goes on from NC_079151.1 coordinate 69,861,054, forward strand.
AGCTGCCAGCTGAGTGAAATATTTATGGTCCGTGAATTATAAGGAATCATTTAAAATAAAAGAAATATAAAGTTATGCAATAAAAAAAATTCTTAATAGATTTTTAAGAATAATGAAAAAAATTAACATATAATTTCTACACGCATTACAATGAAGATGATATGTGATTAAAAATGTTACGCGAAATTATTTCAAAGACATATAAAAGATTTGTGATGGATTTTCATGTCCCTGGCGTTTAAAATTATGTACACAGTTAATACCATACAAACAAAAGAACTCAAGCAAGTGATGAGCCTTGGCAATTTTACTTCTGAAGTTCTGTCCATAAATATCTAGAATTATTTGTGATTTTTTGGTTGAATTCAAAATAACATTTTAGCTTCACTTTTATAAAAAAATATATGCATATATGAACTGTCTAAACGGAACTAATCATTCATTATATAACTACATAATATATCAAATTTCAAATTACCGATTTCAGCAAGGAAACATCACCAGAAAGAAATTGAAAGATTTATATGTGACTAAAAAAATTATCTTTTTTTCTCTAATTTAATAATGAGTTTAAAAAATAATTTCTCAGAATGATGCAGGATAGTTATTAGAATTTTATCTAATTAAGTAACGAAGTAACTTTAGGTGACTTATAGGCTCTATTTTTAACCACAACTTTTAACAGCACAATAATATAATATAATCTTATTTTAACAATATAATCAACATATCACATTTCAAACCTTATAATTACGAACTGAAAGAAATTTAGTCACAGCTTCATTCATTACATTAATATCAAAGAGTTTTCAAAATTTTATTTTTTGATTTCTTAGTGAGTTTTATAGTAAATTTCATTAGTTCGCCAAAAATGTATTCGTTTCTTGTGTCGCTCTCCTGAAAAAAGTTTGCATATCTCTGAGATTACTTATTCCATGTTATTGATAAAAAAATGGAAATTGTATATTTCTGTGGAGTCATGCCTACTAATCATTTTCGCGAGGTCTTTTAAGTATTTTTATTTTCCTTAATTATAAATACTTTTATGCATTTTTCGCGAACCTCATTGCAAGAGAGTATATTTTTAGCAAAGTTTCATTCTCATTTTCGGTCATTATTTAATCGGGCCTCTTTCACTTTAAAAAAAGACTTACTAATTACCCTTCTCTCATTATGATTTCCGTTTTTTTCTTTCTCTTATCATTGTATTTTTTAAAGTGCCCACTTACATCCCTTGTATGGTTTTTCTATGACAGGAACATTAAGATGTGGGAACTAAAAAAAAGCATGGAATGCTTATAAACTCACATCGGGAATTCTTTTTGGTCTGAGTGACGTCTGGTGTTAAAATTTCTCCTTGAAGTTTCATCTTCATTGATTGCAGCGACAAACTGTGGTATTCAAAAGGTTGTATCATCTTTCTCAAATATCCCATTAAGATTCCACTTGAGAGTGATTCAGTGATTCGCTTAGATGCTTGTAGACAGCTGAGTAATTAGCATAAAGCAGGTGTCTGCAGAGTGTAATTGGAGTCTTGCTAATAGTCATGTTGGTGCAGCAGATAGTTATACACCATACATATACGTGACAAGATAACATTTTATTAAAGGAAAGAAATGAAAATATTTTCAGTGTTCCAGATGTGGTGCGAGATTAGTTTAATATAGTAATGGTATCCAGACTGAACAAACGATTAGTGATTTATTTAGCGTGACAAGTAATCATCAACTTGGTCACATGAGACGATACTGATTTTTTTATGAAAGGAATGTCTTTTTTCATAGAACAAAAATTCATAATGTGTGACACAGGATATTCAGGCCTGACGAAAGCTCTAAAAATAGCCAGTTTTGATTTAATAATTTTTAATTTTTTTCCAACCCATTAGGGTTATTTTGGGTCAGACCTCATAACTGTGAGCCGTGGTCTGATGACAATGACGATAAGACGATACTTGACGTCACCCCCCCCCCCCACACTTTATCGGCAGGAAGACATTTGTTCCCCACTGAGTGTGCACCAAACCTAATTACATAGCAGTTCTGTGGAATTGGATTTTGAAGTAGATACTTCCACCTCCAAAGTAGATAAAACAAAACCACCACGGTCCCTCATATCTTAATATTAAAAAGGTTTTCTAAAATTAGCTCTGTTTTGTTTCGGTTTATTGTATGTTTTTATACAATGTATGCAAACTTCTGAAAAGTATAAATTGCTGAAAGAGTAATCTATATAACATAGCTACCTAGGACCGGTAACGTCATCTTCGGGTTTTCATGGATTTGTAAACTCATTTTATTGTACATGGAGTAGCAACTTCATTGTATACATGCACTGTATACGTGGAGTTGTAACCTCATTGTATACATGTATTGTATACGTGGAGTTGTAACCTCATTGTATACATGTATTGCATACGTGGAGTTGTAACCTCATTTAATACATGTATTCTGTACGTGGAGTTGTAACATCATTTTATTATATTGTATTGTTCACAGAGAAAGCTATGCATAGATGATAAGTTGGCTGCTCACATACATGAGCTTTAACTGATATGCAACGTGCATACAATGCTACGAACTTCTTATGGGCGAATCGATATATTTAAGCATTTGAAATTGTGTTAAGTGAAATTGCCTCCCCTTTTCTTTCCAGTATATATCGTTACCAATATCATATCAATTGATATCATAGTGAACGTGTTTCACTATTATGGAAAATAAAATAAATTATTATAAATAATTTATAATTTAGTAACCATATTATGTCTTCGACAGTTTCAAGCTTTTGAAAATTTTGGTCTTATTGTTTAGAATACTTCGGAAATTTACCTGGAAAAATGCTTTTTATCTAAAACTACAGCTGCGAGGAGATTAATTGTTTTTATTTTTTGTGTTTCACATTAATTATTTAAAATCTTTTCACTTGAATAATTTTGCTTCATATTTTTTTAAAATCTATTTTTTTATAGAAATATTTGCTTTCAGTTCCGTTAACGAATTTTGAAAATTTATATGTTTGTCTTCAATTGATCCTGAACTTTTAATGAAGAATTTCTCGTAGTTTCTTTTCATTCACTAGCTTCTACTATTTGCCAATTTGTTCATTTAGCACATGCTAAACTGAACTTTAATATTAATATTATTTATTCAAAGATTACACAGTAAGGAGCAAATCTATGCAATAATTAAAAGGGAAAAAAGTTCGACGAATGGCTTTGAAATTAATTCTGACGTGATACATATGTTATACATTTAAAATTAGATCTTAATCATTTTAAATTCCATCTCTTAATCATTCATACTTTTGATACTTGAAAAAAGAAATAGTATACACATTAATAAATTGTGAGAACTTTTGAGGCACAATAATAGGCTCTAAGAAATATATCAGTTATAAAAAAATTCAGTAAAAATGGACTTTTAATACTGCACAATAATATAAGATTTTTTAAAAATTTTAATAATTTCCAAATGTTTGTCTTTAATTTATAATTTAGTGTATCAAAATTATGGAATCTTGCATTCAGCTTTTCTCTAATTCATTTCCTGATTGTTATAGTAAGAACTTAATTATATTAAGACTTGTCTTACTTTGACATATTATATTAGTATATTGTCATCAAAAACTCGCAAGTATACTAAACACTCTTGCACATCAAGAATTGAATTGAAAATTCGATTATGCAATTCCATCTTTAAAAAGAAGCAACTTAAATAGTGAGCTGAAACTACAAGGATCCGAATTTATTAAAGTTTTTTGAAGTCAGTTATAAAATTGAAAATATTTTTAACATTGCTGAAAGATATCTTTTCTGAGATTTTGCATTCTTTTTTATCGTTGCAATAAACCGTATTTTTTTCCATTTCTCGATTTAATAAAAACCTGAAAGATTTTTCTCGCTTATCTCAACAGACGAAAGATTAAAATTTTCCTACGCCGGCTTTACTTTACAGAGAGAAATAAATAAAAAAGAACAAAAAAAAAGTGAGAAAAACATGAATAGAAAAAGACATCCATAAAAGCGTTGCATTTCGACACTGTGATTGATCTCTAAATTTCGACTTCACAAGATGACACTTTATTCCGCTCTCAAGTTTGCAATATACTGCTTTTGTCACGTCATAAGACCTACTGGAAAAAAAAGGAACTGTCGGCATAAAAACAAAAGCACTTTTTCCCCCGTGTTCCTGGAATAAGTGGGAGAGACCCTCTCGGGCTGTGTAAAGGTAGGACATCTCACAGGCTGCATGAACTTCATTCAGTTCCACTACAGACGGAAGCCTTCTGCTGTAGGAGGAGGCTGTCATTTTTTTCTCCTCGACGTTGATGGAGAGGATTTCCTCCTACAGTAAGTGAAGCTTATGCTGAAATGCAATACATCATATCGGTAGACTTGCAGGGAAATCGTAATGTATTTATTTCGCATATGTTCAAGTACTTTCGCTTTTCTTTCGTTTTCGGCACTCCTATGGTGACAAGCAAGAATGCCGTGTAGTATTTGTTCGTAGGAGCACGGAAGCAATTTTCCCAGAATTTCTAATGCTCCAGTTTGTGATGATCAATGAACGGATGTTTAAACATTTTTCTAACTATGGTCATATATTTTCGTAATATCATATCATATATGATCATATATGGTGACAAGGCAAGAATGCTTTATCGTATGTGATCATTTTTTTCATTCGTTTTTGTCAGTTTTTCCAGCATTTCTAATAATTCAGTTTGTATTAATATATTGTGATATCAAATAAATGAATATTTAGACATTTTTTCTAACTATGGTCATATACTTTCGTAGTATCATATCATTTCTTATCATATATAGTTATATACTAATAGCACATTAGATGGTGATTAGGAAAGAATGCTATGTCATATTTGTTCTTTTGAGCATGAAAGCAGTTTCCCAGAATATCTAAGGATTCAGTTTGTGATATATTATGGTGTCAAATGAATGGATGTTTAGACATTTTTTAAACTATGGTCATATTCCACTAATAGTACATTAAATGGTTATAAGACAAGAATGCTGTTTCGTATTTGTTCGTTTAAAAATGGAAGCGGTTTTCCCAGAATTACTAGCGGTTTAGTTTGTGATGATGTATTGTCGTATCAAATCAATGAATGTTTATACATTTTTTCTAACTATGGTCATATACTATTAATAGTTCAGATGGTGATTAGGCAAGAATGCTATGCCGTATTTGCTTGTTTGAGCACAGAAGCAGTTTTCCCAGAATTTCTAATGGTTAAGTTTGTGATAATAGATTGTAGTATCAACTAAATGAATGTTTATACATTTTTCTTACTATAGTCATATACTTTCATAGTATCATATTATATCGTATATGGTTATATACTAATAGTACATTAGATGGTGACAAACCAAGAAGGCTATGCCGTATTTGCTTGTTTGAGCACGGAAGGAGTTTTTCCAGAATTTCTATTGGTTTAGTTTGTGGTGATATATTGTGGTGTAAAATGAATAAATGTTGAGACATTTTTAATAATAAGACGATTAGATGGCGACAAGGCAAGAATGCTGCGCCGTATTTATTCGATTGAACTTGGAACCAATTTTCCCAGAATTACTAATAGTTTAGTTTGTGATGATGTATTGTGGTATCAAATGAACGAATGTTTATACATTTTTCTAACTATGGTCATATACTATTAATAGTACATTAGATGGTGATTAGGAAAGAATGCTATGTCATATTTGTTCTTTTGAACATGAAAGCAGTTTTCCCAGAATTTCTAAGGATTCAGTTTGCGATAATATATTGCGGTATCAAATGAATGAATGTTTAGATATTTTTCGAACTATGGTTATATACCACTAATAGTACATTAGATCATTTTTGGTAATGCACTTCGATTCGTTCAGTTCAAGAAAGAAATAGTTTTAAATATTTTATTTGGAAAAAATCTCATGAATGAATTAAGTCTTTGAACTCGGATAATAATTCTCACTCACTATTCAAGACGGTCATCATTTTGACGTTTTATTTATTTAATTTTGATTGTTAAGAATACCTGCAGAGTAGTAAGAAGATGCAAATTAATTAAACGGGAGAATTTAACTTAAAACAATTATATATATTTAATTTCGGAGCAATAAACAATTTTTTATATTTGAATACTTATCCATCGAATTATTTTTCCGTGTGCAACAGGTTAAAAAAGGTAAAGCAATTTTTGGATAAAAAGAAGAGTGAATATGTTTAGATTTTCTATCAGATAATATAATTTTTTTAATTATATCAGATTCTGCCTTGTAATAGTTAAAATTAAATATAGGACACGGTTGCAACTTGAAACTGACCTATATTTGAAATTAATAAAGATAAGCGCCGACATATTGAATTGGATTAACATTAAACAGGCTCATTTATCACTTTAATTTTCATTAATAATAAATAGTAATTTTTGCTGTTGTAAATTATTACCCACTATTTACAACAAAAAAAGTATGTTTATTTTTACTATGCTATAGATTTTTATTTATGAATATAGATAAATAATATGAAATTAAATTATTTTATAATTTGATTGCAAATACTTCATTTAAAATGAAATGATTTTTTAAAAAGAGTTTTTTTAAAAAAAATTATACATACATTTTTGGTTCTTATATAGGTGGTACATAATTTTAAAACAATGTGAAATTCCGTTATAAACTGTTCATGAAATGTTTGTATTTAAGGGAATACAAAAGGAAAAATATTTAGGGATTTATATTTAGGGGACATTAAATTCACCAGGATATTTTAAGGGAAACTGGTCCATTTTGAATGATTTTGAAGCAATGTCACCCACAAAAAAAATCAATTGAAGTTCTTTTTAGAACCTTAAAGATATATTACACAAAGGTCTTCTAATATTCTGATGTTTTGAATCAATTTAAAATTTTCTCTTCAATTAGGCATTCCACAAAAAGTTTCTATTTTTCCAAATTTTGTTAAGGCGATTTGATTCTCTTTCATTCTGAACATTTCGTATTTCTTTCAGCTCTGAAGAAATAAGATTGAAATGCTTTTAAATCAAAAAATTATAAATGAGTGTATATTCCGATTCTAATGGGGTTTTTGAGATATACTTAAAATTTATTTGTCTGATATTTCATTGTATTGCTACATTTTATTCACATAAAAATTGAAAAGAATAATTCTGATTAAAACATTTCGCTGAAATTTATCGAGTTACTGTATTTATTTAATTCATCATCATTAATTAATGCCTCATTCGAACATTTTTGTTTTTTCTTAGATAAATGTATATTTGGGATCGCACAAAAAGTACCAAAAAGGAGATTGCTTGAAAAACTTATTTTTAACATCAGTTTCAATTTTAAATTTGCAAATTTATGCTTGTATTCCATCTTATTATTTATTTATTAAATGATATTGTAATTTAATATCCTTTTATTTTAAATAATTTAAATGCAGGTCGAATTTTAAAATACGAATCTGAAATATATTCACAAAATAAAATTTAAAAGATGCATTCAGATTTGGGAAAAAATGCAGTGTAATTAAATCTTTATTAATAAAAATTGTAATGAAAAATATTAAAAAAGTTTAAAGTGCATGATTATGTATAGTTTCAACATTAGGTTAAAAACAGAATTCGGACATTGAGATAACACTTTCTTTAAAAAATAACTCTGAATGAAATTAATTTGCGATATCAGTTATGATGCAAGAATAATTCGAATTTAAGTGAAAAACCAGAATGAAGATTTATCTCACTTGGAGGAACTTCTGTATTTAATCAAAGTTTTCATATATTGACGAAATCTGTCTCGATTTATGTTCGCAAGCTTTTAAATTCCTCATTTAGCATTTAAAGTGATGAAAAATGTAATTATATTGAGATATAGCTTCTTTTTGAGAAGAATCTTGATTCTTCCAGCGAAGCGTTAGAAATAACTTTTACATCTAATAGATTTTTACAAATGTGCTGAATTAATCATATTATTAGAATTTTGATTAGAAATTTCTATTCAGCTTCAACAGCATCTGGTTATGGTCGAGTCTCTGAATTCAGAAATCTCCCATTGAAATTTTAAAATGTTTGTTCAAGACGGGCTTAACCATTCTGAAGCAGCCGCCAGTTAAAGAAAACGGAAATCATACATATGGAAGAGTTTTGTTCTAAAAGCAATTTCTGAATACAGAGCATTTAGAAATAAAGCATATTGGTTTATTTTAAATGCAGCGTATTGTAATGTAAGCTGAAACACAAATAAGTTCTAAAACAATTTATCCAATATTATATTTTTCCGTTTTATACATTTTTATTATTCTTTATATATATATATATATATATATATATATATATATATATATATAAAGTAAATGCCCCCCCCCAAAAAAAATTGAATTCAAGATTTTGATAGATCTCCATGCTTTAGATCTTCCCGCTACCGAAGAAACATTTGCGACATCTTTTTAACTGTGAACTCAATCACTCAAAAAGCTTTTGAGCTAGGCGGATGAAATTTGGCATATGATATCCACACGAAATTTAACAAATTTTGGACGAATTACATTCAGAGGTAATTTTTCTGTGCGGCTGTCTTAATATAAGTTCACATGATAACGTCGCCGGCGTCGTCCTAGCTTAGGGGTAGTGCAACTTCCCCGTGATCTGAACGTCCCGAGTCCGAGTCCGGTTTCGGACATGGTTGTTCTTCCCCTGAGTTCTATCTGTGAGGTGTGTGAAAGAACTCCTTGTAAAAAGGGGTTGTGCAAGCGAGTGTGTGTGTGCCATCTTCATATGAGCTGGAAGTCAGACTTCTGCCCTCGGGTGTTCAGGGGTTTTTATCCTCAGAAGCTACTGCACCCCCTTTCCGTGGTAACGCGGACACGATATCATCATCATCATTACATAATAACGTCAAAAGAAAGAAATCTGTATGTATAAATTTTAGTACACGGATTGAATATCTAAAGCGTAGATGTGTGTCAAATTTGAAATCATTTCGGCCAAGGAATTAAATGTCTGTCGGTCTGTACTTTCAGAAGCCTGCAAACGCGATTACTTAAAAAAATGCAATGGCGTAAATTTATAAAATTCGATATATGATTTTGTGACTACAATTTTTGTTCTGTTTCAAATTTATTTTTAATCGATCGGAAAAAAATGCATTCAAACTGCACATTCGTTTTTTTTCTTTTTTTTTAAAAATCCTAAGGTATCAACTGAATCAAAGCGATTAATCGTCAAACATCGCACGGTGATAGGTTGTTTCGTAAGTATTGTCGTCAATGTGTTACGGTTAATAATACACAAGTACATTTATCAGAGAGTACGCAAGAAAATTTCGACGAATCTACACCGGCACGTGATCATCACTCTTGATACTATAGAAGAGGCAGCGGTTTCGCAGTTAAACATCAGGACAATATCGTTTCAAAATGAAATTTATGAATTTTAATTGTATATAAAATCAAAAACTAAAAATATATTTAAAAAAAAATCAAAAATAAATTATATATCTAAATTATATATAAAAACAAGTGTACACATTATAAGTTAATTTTTATCTAAATGAAGCAAGAAAGTAAATTTATAGCAAATTACGTGACCTCCATATTATTTTAGCTAATAAAGGTTTTTTAGTTATATTAACGTCCCGTTTAAAGCAACACTAGGGCTATTTTGGGACGAACCTCGTACTTTTGAACCGCGGTCAGATGAAGAGGACGACACCTGAGCTGGTACACTCCTCTCCACATCACACCATCGGGAGGACGTTTGGTCATGACGGATTTAACGTGCAGCAGACCCCCTTACACGACGGTTCTTTAGTAGAATCGGGTCACGAACCTGAAACCCTCCGGTTCCGAGACCTTACCACCAGGCCACCGCGGCCCATTAGCTAATAAAGGATATATACGTTTTAAACACATATATATGTATTTAGTTCATTAATGAAAAGAAAACAGGCGGCGTTATACTTTATTGAAAATCTGTCCAGTCACATATATGAACAAGTGGATGTAATCTGTCAGAAATTTCCATTCTCATATGCTCTGACTGGTGGTCATAAGGTATTGACCAAAATTCAAATATTTGTGCTTTATTTCTATTTTTTTAAGATTTTAAATCCATTAAGCTGCACTCGTAAAACTTTAACAAACAATAACATTCTTAAAAAAATTTCAGCTCAAATTTAAACATCCTTGAAGGGCCCAATAGCATATTGAAACGATTGGAAAATTCATTGACTAATCCAAAGATGATAAAAGGGCAGATGCGGCAATGGTAATCAATGGTAGTGTACTTTCACGGTAGGGAAATAGATAAAAAAAAAACGTGTTCGTGTTTCTAATCATTCTACAAATTACCAAGCCGAAGTCTTAGCAATAAAAATGGCATTTGATGATTGTGATGGGATGTTCTATATTCTGTGAGAAGGATAGATGTTCTATATTCTCAGACTCTATGTCAGCCCTTCAGACAATACAATCTACGAACAACACAAGTAAAGAAAACCTGAGAAAAGCTAAAGAGACCAAAAGGATTAGATTAAATTAGATTTAGGCTCACGTTCAAATATGCGTAAACGCGAGAGCAGATGAATATGCAAAAAGAAATGCTGCTCATAAAAACCAAACAGATACTGTAATCCCCAAAATATACCAAATGTTAAAGTAAGAAATTCGAAGAGGTGACTACGCAGTGGCAGGATAGATGGATAATGCCGTACAAAGGATGCATAATATATGAATCCATATCGAAACCAAAAAGTATAAAAAGAATATTTTATTCGATACTAGTGCAAATTATATCAGAACATGGGAGATTTCCTGAATACTTCTACAGATTCGGAAGGACGTAAAATAATATATGTATAGGAGGAAAATAGGTTCGGTTCAGCACTGTATAACAGAATGTGTTGAACGCGATGAAATTAGAGGAAGGCTTATTATGGATAGTAATAATTGTTACACAATACTACAGTACCCAAAAAATTTAAAAACATTAAAAAAATGTTAGAAATGACTTCTAGCCTTTTGCCTATCAGGTTGAACATTCTTTGAACTTTAGTCGGTCGTTGTTCTCTTATGCGAAAGTTGGATAGTTAATGAGCATAATAGCAATTCACAGTAATTTTGTCACCCTGTTTATTTTGTTGAAACTTAGCTTAGTTCTGGGTAACGGGATGACTGACTTTATTAAAGCATATTAAAACGCCTTTGTTTAGCAAATCATTGAGTTATTTGTCAAAAAGAGTTAATTCTTCATAATAGTAATCATGGTAGTTCTTACAAAGTATTGCCCAGTTGTTTTTCCAACAAAATTCTTGGGATTGATGTAGATTAGTTGATTCTTTTTAAGACCACCTAGCAATGGACAATCTTCTAATTAATGGCCATCAAAATCAAACACCGCCTGTTGAGAATGGGAGCGTACAAAAACATTTTATTTTGTAACAATCTCTTAACAACGCCTCTTGAAATCTAAAGAGTTGGCAGGAAGCTAATATTCTTTTAAAAAGCAACAAAAATGAAGGAAAGAAATGTAACACGCATTTCATTATTCTGGTTTAGAACCTTCAGCAAACTATTAGATGATCAAAAGAAAACAGCTTTTCAGTCTTTTTTTCTTCTTTTGATTCCATGACTGCCTACCGATTTCACGAGTGCCAGAAGGCATGCTTTCGAACGCAAGCGAAAGGTCTTACGGGGTCAACTAGTTTTGCATGCGAAGGGTGTGATGAGCTGGCTGCATGGGTGGGTCGGGTGGAAGTTATTTTTCACAAGTTCTGTGGGCGGGTTAAGAACTTGTTAAGTACACGGACGGTGTGGCGTTTCCCTCGAGATAAAATAAACGGCACCGACTTTTGTTTTATTGTTGGTTTCTGAATAAACTCGAGGCCTGCCACTCAGGAATGATTTGAAGTGGAAGAAATTCTTGAAGAGCTGGATGCAAGTTATGCAATACATAATTTAAAGTTCTGCTAGATCTGAAGCTTTTATGTTTGTTTCTGATCCAGATTATTATCGAATTTGATAATTACATTATTTTCCATTGAAACGATATAAAAAATGCACGGAATAATTTAAAGCAGTAAAATAAATTTTGTGATGCTGTCAGATTGAAGATTTTAACGAATAGTGGTCTCTTGATCATAGATTCAGTTTAATTCGATTTCAAAAGTTCAGTACCGTATGGCTTTGAATTATTTAAGGTGTATGTACACACTTGAAACTTCGAAAATCGTTCAAAATATCGAATATTTTTTTTTATTGCTTAATAATGTTCTCTGATCCTTTAGCTTTCAAACGATACCAAGATTTGTCCATATTCGAAATATTTCTCGAGTTATAATTATTTTTCTTGAGGTGCTTTCATTAAAAACTTTGGTTACGGTGTTTTTAAAACTCATTTTATGAAGAATGATATTTTTCCATTATGTTGCTTTATTCAAACAATCATAACTCAACAAGAAATGAACCAAATACAGTTATTTATATATCAAAATAATCTGTATGAAATAGCGGATGTTTTGTGCCTCAATCAAAGTTATATTGACAGAAATAAATTTTTAATAGTTATTTAAAAGTTAAAATCACAGAAAAAATCTCGCTTTTTCTGTTTATCGTTGTTGAAAAAATTGTTAAAAAAAACTATATATTTTTATAACTTGTTTGAGACAGACAACATGAATACTAATATTAGGCATAATTTCCAACTAGAATTGTGTGTCTGCACAAATTAGAATTTAAGATATCATCTTTCAAAAAATAGGATAATTAGCTCATTAAATATTATTTAATTAATTAATAATTAGTGTAATATGGTTTTTTCTCACTGAAATGAATTTAAACATATATTAATGACCTACTGTGAAAAAAATCGATTTTAAAAGTGAAAAAAAAAATCTTCTAGTGTGTACGTACACCTTAATTTGAAATGTGTTTAATATTCTAACAGAATGTTTTAAATAGGCAAGGATTTCTTTAAAAAATAAGTTCTTTTTATCTGAATAATAAGAGCATTAAAATAAAAATATGAGAAGATAGATAGATAGAAGAATCATAGATGCATATTTCAAGATATGATAACATTTCTTTTCTCTAATGGAAGATAATAGGCAAAAATAATAATAGAACTATTAATTTATATGAAATTATTTTATTCAACAAATATGGGAAACAAAACATTGATATGTAATAATTATAGACATTACTTAGTGGAGACTAGCTTGCAGGTAGTTATATGCTACTATGCTTGATAGCTATGCAACATGATTTTTTTTTTTAATATGAAGGAGGTTTCTTGGGTATTATACTAGAAATTTTCTTGGGTATTATACTAAAAATTTTCTTGGGTATTATACTAGAAATTTTCTTGGGTATTATACTAGAAATTTTATTCCAATCAACTCTCTGTGATTAAATTAGGATAATTTCGAAATACAAATGAGAAAATAGAAAAGATTGATGACCGGAAGATAACATTTATTGGTACGAACTCCGAAGAATAATTAAGTGCGATTCCTAAGCATAATTTATTTACACTTATATAATTGCAAGTTCATTTGTTTGTTGGTCCGAACCTTACACAATTCCATGGACCATGACATATTCAAATGAAATTTGCAACACACGTGGTCCTTAGCACTTAGAAGGATTATCTGAGCTATTAAAAAGTTCCTATGACCCTATAAAAGGAGTGAAATGGGGGCTCAAAGATTTTACGTTTTTACACTATAACGTCAAAACAAATCACAACACAACAAATTTTTGTATAATACTCAAATTTTTTTTAAAGGGAAGTGACTTTACACCGACGTTAATATTTCTGTCGAACAATTTTTTCCCAATTTTTAATAATTTTTTTAAAAATAAATGTAAATATTTTTTGATTCTAATTTTTGGCCAAAATATTAAACCTGTTTCTTTACTTAATCAAATATATCAATCATGAGCTGAACTAAATTAATATTAAATGCAGGTTGAATCGTGGGACTGTATACATATATATAAAATCAAAACAGCGCAGTAAGAAAGTAGAGCCTATATGTGAAAACAGACCGATAAGATAAAGGCTGGAGATTATATTACAATATTGTAGGTCAGTAAAAAAAATAACTTATGTGACTGAAATTTCAAACTATCAGCTAAATGTTGCAATTCCTTTTAATTGACTAAATATTCATGTACACATTTTATATTAGATAATATACTTTTCTGAAATGAATGAGAAACCATAACAAATATAAGCATTTGATGGACTCTTTGATTTTGAGCAATAGTGAGCGCAATGACAAGATACTATAATTGAATCAAAATATTCAAATACTTTTTTTTCTCACTTTGTATCCAATTAAATATATAATTTGATTTTTGTAGTGATCTAATTTATGAATGTTCTCAGAAGTATAATCATATCTTCCGAACTACCGGCTGTGAAGTGTCGAATTGTTCAAATAAAGGCTTTATTCATTTTCAATTTACTCTGAGCCATTTTAATTGTTCCTTAGGAGATATTTCTTACTTAAAATGATCACTAACATTCATTATTTCTGCGCCATTTATCATTTATATATTATATCGTGTAAGTATATTTAAAGGTAATTTTGATTGAAAAGAATGATAGTACTCCACAGCGTAATACAATTGATTATTAGACTTCGGAGGCAAATGTGCATTTACATTTATCACGTGAATAAACTTCATTGGTGTAAAAACATTGTCTTAGTTTTATATATAATACCATTCATCAGGGTATTCTATTCCATTCTACTCATCAGGGTATCAGGGTATTATATATAATGCTATTCTCTTACTTAGTTCTCTAATTCAGTTGACTAACAATTTAGCCAAAATTAGAAGTTAATTAAGTTTTTTGGGGAGGGAAGATGATTCTTCAAGTAGATTCAACTTAGATCTGAAGATCATTTTTTCTTCTGAAACCTCATTTGCTTTTTTATGGAATATACATAGAATCTCAAATTTAATGAACTTATTTTAATGCAAGATTTTTTTTATCTTAAAATATTTCTAACTGCTTTCTTATAATTAAGTAATTTTTTATAATATTGTTTGAACAAAAGAAATAATTATTTCCAGCTAACAATAGAGATGTGTGAAAAAAATATTCATTAAAAAAAATTTCATCATATCAAATTTTGAATGAACTTTTTTTTCGTACTCTGTAGAGAACTTCAAAACAATAGGTCCGTGATTGGCGCAGCACAGTTTTTAATTTAATGAACTTATTTGCATAATTTTTTCAAAAAAAATCAAAACATATAGTTCAAAATTAAATCATATATCGTTCCTGCCCCTATCAAATTTGATATTTTATTAATTTTTAAAAAAGTATAAGATGTTTTATACTAGACTTAGAACATGTTAAATTCAACAAAAATAATTTAAAAATGCATACTGGTATTTTTTTTCAATATTTACTTCTGAAAAAGCATCGTATTTAAAGAAATTTAATTGTGTTATTTTGCTTAATTTTGTCTAGTTTTATGCAATAAATTTGCAAGATGATTATTTTTTACCATCTATTTAATAGTGGATTTTTTTTCTTAGATTTATTCAATTTTGGTAATTTTTTTTTTGGTTTGGTTTTGGTTTTTGTCAATTTTGTAGCAGTTTTTTAACGAGTGATTCAAAAGCTTACAGTTATTTAAACACTACAGAAACCTCTTGTTAGTTTTAAGAAGTAAATTATATATTTGTTTCCGATTCGAACTTATGTGCAGTTAATAACTTTTTTTTTCAATAAAAATATATTGAAATCAGAATTTAAAAAAAATTGAAGTTAGATATAATCAGTAACTTTTAAAATTATGATAAATAAAAAAAAGAAATATTGACAAACTTTTAATTTGCTTATTTGAGTATAGTTTTAGAACAAGAGACAGCTTATTCATTTGCGCTCTAATAATTCTCTGGAATGTAATTTTTTCTACAAAGAAAATCAACGGCGGTGGTCCTCTCGAAACTTTCTCGCACACTCACCAATAAAGGCCTTATCCTTCTTTCTGCACATAAAATTGAGTACCTTGTGTAAGGTCTCAAATACCTTGCATGGTATTGTTGAAAAATACTTACAAAACTTATATATTTGGTGTGAATATAGCATTTTTATGAATCTATCGAGATAACGTGCATTTTGGATGCCTTTTTTCGACCCATTGATTCCAAAATTTGACAACTACAATTGTAATTACAACATAATACACCGAATATAATCAAGTCATTGCGTTTACATGAATGTGAAAGTACAGACAGTCAACTTTTTGAGAGATTAGGCTCAAAATGAGCGAAGCAACTATATTTTAAATGATAAACCTTGTGCCAAATTTTAATTACTTAACTCTTTGCGTTTTGTAGATATCCAGTTCATTTGTTGTCGAACAGCCCGACAGATAGACTTTTTGTGAATTAATTTTACACAAGATTTGATAGAAATTTACAAATTTGGTGTAAAAATTATATATTAAGTTTTACATTTCTAGCTAAAAGAGTTTTTTTTTATTATTATCTTTATCACAGACAGACAGGCAGGGAGAGAGAGAAATTTTCTTATTCAGCGACTTCTGAAATAAGGAAATTCGTCAAAACCTCGAATTCGAATTTTTGATGACTGCAATATTTCTTCTATATTTCATATGAGAATAAAGTAAAAATCAAAAACATTTCAATATTATATAAATTTAAAAGTCGAAGATACTGATATAAAATCAGAAATATGCCTTTTCCAACTCTGTCACACTTTTACCAAGGGGAATAATTTATAAACTATGGCAAAAATTAATTTTATCTTTTCAATGTGCTAGTATACATTTTCGTATATTATACATTAAGAGTTTCTCTAGTTACTTTTTCTATTGACGATTATACCTCTTCATTTTGTCAATTCAATATTTCCAACGATGAGATAGGAAATTGTATATAAGTAAAACGATTTTTTAAGGCTTCTGAAAACCTGAAATTCATTTATTCTCAATAATATTAATTAACTTTTCGAATTAATTTCATGTTGAATACATATAACTAGAGTATTTTTAACTATAGCAATGACAAACACCCCTTAACACGTAGACAAACCAGTGCTGGTTTATGCATTAAATATATGTGGAATGTGGTAGGATTGTAAAATATTCATATGTAATAAGTATGTGATTGGTATCTAAATATCTTCTCAAAAAAAAAAAAAAAACACCTCCTAGCGGAGCTTGATTTCCCACATATTATGTATTAATAATCTGTACAACAGATTGTATTCCTGTAAGAAATGTACCTAAAATAGTAAAATAAAATTGATGATATGCTCACAGATGTGTTATTTTATTAAATTAAAAGCGAATCATTAACAGACAAACTCAAATTTTGATAATATAATAATTAATCAAGAATAGAGAAAAGTGTGAACTCACAATTTCAAGAACGTACCACTCTCTGGTGATTTCATCACTTACTGCCAAGTTTCGATTTCTTTATTGAATTATCACATTAATCTGTAAGATTCTATTCTCACAATAACATGCGTCAGTTCGTGTGATTCGTTAATGCCAAGACGAACACTGGAAAATTATCTCAATCCTAAACTTTTCCAACAAAAAAACGATGCTCAAACATTTCTATTTTCTTATGTGAGTTCTTATATCGTAAACACTCGTTTCAAAAGATAAAGAAGACGTCGTCATACCTCTGAAAGACAACCCCTTTTCCTCCATTATTAATTTAATAATGAAGGCAAAAATATGTAAGCGGCGCATACATTTTCCCTCTTCTCTTTTCTTTGGTGCGTTTGTCGTTTGAAGTGTAAGTAAATATTTGATCTCACTATTTACTTTGACACCGCATCTTAAACATCTGAGATTCTTGACAAGTTCGAATTGTCTTTCGGAAGTTTCGTGCTTCAGATGGAAATTCTGAGATGATGTTAAGGGAGGAAAGCGAAGGGGAAGGGTAGAGTTGGGGAAAGATTGGAGACCCCGCGAGGAATACGATTCATGATATCGGTTTTCCAAAGAAGATGTTGAGTAAGATTTAAAGGAATCTTTGTATGTGGAGGGAAGTATCGGATATGAAATAAACGCTTAATGAATGTGAAAGCGAATTAGATTATTTAGATAAATATTTTGAGGGGTAATGTTAATACAGCTGAAATAATGTTGCCTTATTTATAAGTTTAGTAGATATAATGTATTTTGTTTAATATAGATAGTTCGAGCAAATAAGTAAATATTTAATGATATTTATATCTCTCGGTTGTTTTTGACAATGCTTATAATATAGCATATAGGGTGTATGTATATCAGCACTTCATAATTCTTTCTCTTCCTTATATACAAAAGAAGAGAGTCTTGTAAAAGTTAAAAAAAAAAACTGATCTGCAACTTTTTAATTTCCGCATTTAAAAAAATTATGTCTGTCTATAAATACGGAAACTTAAAAACGAAATGAGACAGTAAAGGAAAATGACTATGGTTGTATAGAGATATCAGATTGTGTATTTCCATGAAATATGAAACAAATCTATCAGACTGAAGTCTGCTGATAAGTTCATGTTCATCCGTTTAAAATGTTTTTTCTGTAACTCCAAAGATCCACGAGCTAGACAGACGAAACTTATATATATAACATTTTTCGAATCCTGCCGGCTTTTGAATATGTAATATTATTTTAAGTGAAGCAGAATGCAGTTGTGACCAGCAGTGAAGAGACTTTTTATCTTTTAAAATTCTTTTTATTCCATCGGGAAAGCATAATTATTTACAAGCAAAGACGCGGACATTGCGCGTCCGCCACAGCGCAATACAAAAGCCGAAGTGGGGAAGAAGGCCCGAAATAAATTATCCCTCGTTTTATATAACCTTAGATTTTGATAGGGAAAATATTTCTTCACAGTGCTATATTAATAAGATTCTGATAGGGATTTCTGACGCATGTCAATCACATGTAAGGGAAACACAGGGATCTTTTAAGAAAGAATGTGCTTACTGGACATTTTTACCCCTTCACGCCGAGCGTGTGAAAGTATTAGCGTTTAGCTGACTAAGCAATTTTATAAAGCTTATCTTGAATTAATTAAGTAGAGAAAGTGGAATTGGATCACGAAATAAGAGAATATTTTTAGACTGAAGTTACTATGGGCTAAATTAAGATAAAATCTTGGTAATTAATTAAATTGAAATTAAGAGTTTAAAATGTCATTATATATATATATATATATATATATATATATATATATATATATATATATATAAGCATTATTTTATGTGAAGCAGAATGCAGTTTGAAGACAGTGAAGATACTTTTGATTTCGTGATGTCGTTTTATTTCATTTTGAAGAAGCAGGCATATGTACAAGCGATGAGCACACAGAACGACACAGAAAGGAATGAGGAAAAAGCTCTTGGACATTTTATCCCTGGTCTTATATAGCCTATGATTTTCATAGGGAAAATATTTCTTTACAGTGCTAATATATTACGAGATTTCGATAGGGATTTTCGTTACACGCGCAGAGAAGGTAGGAGAAACACAGGGAGATTTTAAAAAAGAATTTGCCTCATCAGCGTATTTTGCCTCTTCACGCGGAGTGTGGGAAAGTTGGACTTTTAGCTGATTCAGCAATTTAACAAATCTTCTCTTGAATTAATTAAGTAGAGACAGTGGAATTGGATCACGAAATAAGAGAATGAACTTACTATGGGCTAAATTAAGATAAAAGCTTATAAATTAATTAAATTGAAATTAAGAGTTTAAAATATCATTACATATATAATATGGCAACAATTCACAAAGTTGACCATATGTTATAGCGCCACCCGATAATAAACAACAGGTTAGCGTTTTTATCTCAGAAAACGGAATAAAATAAGGGGGAAAATTTAGCTATAAAAATGATAGAACTTCTTTTTTTTTTAACGAAAAAATGCTTTGATTGTTATAACGTTAAGAGCAAAACCTGCAAACCTGCATCGCGATTTTGAACACCAGAAAAGTGTCAGGAAAAAACAACAACAAGAACACTTATTTATCAGGAACTTTCGGTAATCGAAATGCATTATGATATCTAGTTGACATTCACTCGCAAAAGATTCTTCTGTTGTCGTGAGTTTGTAAGCCGTATGTTTAAAAAACAGAGATGGTTTAGAAAAACAGAGACAGAACACGCTATGAACAAAACAAATGCGGTTTTAATTGCGGAAATTTAAGATATTATTTTTATTTTAAATCGAAGATGGTCTGGAATTTTGTAAGTAACTCTTTTTCTCAATTTTCTTTTACAATTTTTGAGATAGGAACAATTATAGTATTTTTCACCTCCAGGTAGCGCTGTAGCCAAGTATACTACATATATATATATGTGTAATATGTATGTATATCAAATGGTGAATCAATTCTTTGAACAGGTTAAATATGTGTTCTTCTTCTTACTTGTGTATGTATATTTGAACACTGTAATTGAATTTAGAATAAATTAATTTTAGAATATGATAGTGCAATTATGAATCTGTGTTTTACACAGAAATATATTTGAAAATGTCTATTACATTAAATGACATTTTCAATAGTATGAGAAACGGGAAAGAGCAACAAGCTAGGTAAATGAAATCTGGTATTGGTGTTGACATCCAAATTATAAATTTGTATATTTTTGACCCAACTGGTCGAAGACCGTAGTTTAAGACTGCATATTGAATTCTCATCCTTAAACTGTAAAACTCAATCTAAAATGCACCTATTTTGTTAAGAATATCAGAAAACCTGAGACAAATGCATTGATTGTTTACAAATAGACTAAAATATGTCAAATATAGCCTTTGACAACATTCCCGTGATTCAAAATTCTTCTACTTGTTTCCTCTTTGAAATGGGAATTAAGAGGTGATTCTACTTGTTATTTTACAAAAAAAAAATCCATTTTTTTATGTGTAATGTTTGGTATATGATATTTTGATAAAATATAGATGATATGCTGAATGAAAAATAATCATCGTTGAATTACAGCATTTAAAGTTTGAAGTTAATTTTTAAAACGATGACAATCCAATTAAATACAAATAGGAAAGCCGCTAAGATGCAGATAAATTTATAAAGCCAGGGTTTAAACGACTTGGTTTTGAAAATTCGTTAACATACTGCATTCGTGTAGAATTTTCGGAATAATTTATAAATGTTATAAATATTCATTGTTAAATATTGAAAAAAGTTTGAAATTAAATAAGTATTAGAGAAAAGTGTATCTTCTGAAATAGTCAAGCGATCGAATTAATTCTTAATTAGTATACAGAAAAATTATGGTAATGATTAATAGCAAATACAAACAACATTCCATCTATTCTTTTTCAAATAATTAATTAAAATGCACTGGGGGATGGTAAAATAGTATTTTCTAATTAATTTCTCACGTACAACGATAAGAAAAATTCAGTTGAACAGTTATTACATAAAAGACAAGTAGTAATAATTATTCAGGTTCAATTAGTTGAGCTAATTCTCACCAGAGGATGGCGCTTTTTTGGATAGAGTTCCAGTAATAGTTTCAACCAATTAGGGAGGAATTTTCTAAAACGTTCAAGAAAATTACTCAGAAAATTAAGTAACTCGTAATTTTATAGACCGAAAAATGGAGTGCAATTATAATTGATCGATGTGGAAAGTTTTAGAAGAAAAATAAAATCCTCATTTACCATTATTGACAAAGCTTTATTTAAAGCTCAGATATCTAAAGTATTTCCTAGAAATGTTTTAAACCACCTAGCAGATATTTTATATTTTTTTCTACTTTGTAAATTAGGAACTGAAGTTCTTGAAATAAAAAAATGAAATGAAGAATTCTAAAACATGAAGTAAAGAATTATTATTAAATCGTGCAGTAGAAAATTTTCTGTATTGGATTTATAATCAAATCAATTATTAATTAATTAATATTAATAATTAATTAATTAATATAATTTATAAATCAGCAATGTGATAAATTTAAGTTTAATTGGACAGTGCATATTGTATAACAGTAGTTTAAGTACGTAAGTTTTAGTGTTTCGTATGGTCCCTTTGTAGCTGTTATAGTACTCGCCTTTAAAGTTTTATATAATCTAAAACAATTTAATTATTCTAGTCAGATCTCGTGTCATTTCTTTGTGAAGCGTCTGAGAATTGTCTGATATACTGCTTTCATCTTGATGAAATACAATGGACACAAATTGAATTGACTTTATTCTTCAGCAGACGGTTCCAGCTATGTAAAACACTTAACGACACCAATTTTTCTTTTTCAGATTTTCCTAAACAACTGCATATCCTTATTTCATCAGTTTTTCTTCTTCATAATTGACCTGGCGCCACATTTAGTTTCGTAAGAGTCTTGAATTTCATTGGAAAACATAAAACAAAATATTTGTTTTCTTAAAGAGATTCTTATATGTTCGTGGAAAGACACTTGAAAAATTGTAAAAAGGAATCTTTTTGGTAATGTGAATGAAAATTAACGTGCTGTCTAGTTTTAAAATTAGGTTAACAAAATTAGAGGCGCCTTGTAGAAATATTTCAGAGTTAAATATTTTATAGTTCTGTTCAAAATAATCAAAATAATGTTTTGAAAGCGGAACAAAAACAATTTGTACTCCTTCTGTCTTAAATAAAAAATAAAAATTAAATAAATAAAATAAAATAAAAAATGTTTATAATAAATAAAAATATATATATAATAAATAAAAAAATAAATAACACAAAGCAAATTTAAGCAAAAAATGTTTATAAAGAGATTTAAAAAATTTTAAAGACTTTTTCTATCCTCACTATGTAGCCAATAATCAGAGAGTTAGTATTTAATATGTAAATTTGAAAATGATTTATCACATTTGATTTATTTACGTTGATTTTAGAATGCGAAAAATTACAAAAAAGAGATTTAAATACGTTATAAATAATATAGTTAAATAGCATCATATTTTAATAATTTTATCAATAAGATTTATTTAAAAAATGATACTATATCTCTTTGAAGATGATGACTTAATTAGAAATCTCTCAACTGATTTTAAAATTAACATAAGAAACTCATAATTTTTTTTTTCAAAATTCGAAGTTTTGGATTTTTTCCTTGATAGTTTCCAAAATATTATTTCAAATTATAATGCTTCAAGTAGCAACTTAATTAATTTGTTGTGTTTTCCTAAATATTAGAAATTTTTTAAAAATATTTTTGTCATAATTTTTAGTAATGATTTTCTTTGCTGCATAACCGTTTTATTGTTTCATCAGATATTTAATCACGTGTTGTCTTCCATTGCTAAAAGTTAAAAAAAAAGATTTTCTTTATTATCTGTATAATTTTCGCAATGAAAATTACAGTTCATAAAAAGACATAGTGGAATTAAAAGACTGATTAACCCCACAATTATATTTTCAGTGATGTTATAGGATTTGACTCCTTGAAGAAGGTTTAAATGCCAAAGAAATAGAACGTATTAAGACCATTAATTGAATTTCAATATCTATCACATTTTGATGTTTAAATAACTTAGCATAAAAATCATAAACATCAACTAATATGTAAAATATTTAATTAAAATTGTGCAGAATCGGAAATATTGGCGAAACGGTAACCAAAGATATCACCAATGTATTCTTATGCATAATAAAATGTTTTGGAGGAAGATCTCAGAGTAATAATTCCATTTTTTTTTGTTTTGTTATAACCGTAAACTATATTTCATTCAATACCGAATTTCCTATCATTGGATTATTTAAAAGTCATTCTATACGCGTTCGATTAATGCGAGAAAAAACGCTTTGGCTACGCTGAGGTTAAAAGTATCTAAATACAGATATTCAATGGCTATACTCTCGAAGAAATTTAGAAAAGACACAAAAATTAAAAATTACCGGCAGATGAGAGAAAAATTTCTAGACAGCAAAATTATAATTAATTTTTTAAATGTTTCAACCAATCGAACGTAAGTAATAAAACAGAGACGAAGGTTACAAAAAATACAATTTGTAGAAATCAACAGCACATAAGCATCACATAGTTAATAAACAACCGTAACAATACAAAGCGACTAGGAAAAATTCAACGGTGATCGACACTCTAAAAAGTGATCTCGCTTGACAACTCGCTTGAGCTCAACTCAACTACCGACTACTCATTACTGACTGACTTTTTTTTTAATGACTCGGATAGTCCTTCATCGAACTATCGTCAGGATCTTGAATATTCAGGACCCTTCATTTTTGTCACCAAAGGATGGGCAAGTTTTTCGTCGATGCCAGAAATCATTGACTTGGCATCCATTCACAGCCGTTATTACATATGTAAAATTATCTTCCTTATCAAGAAAAATACTGCGCAGGGAAGCAATACTACAAATTCATAGCAATATTTATATACATGCGTGCATATGATATATATAAGCAATATGTATATATGCAAAAGATATATTATTATTTAGCTGTCACGTTGTGAAAAGTCTTCAAAAAATACAATCAAAACTCAAAGTAAAAAGTACGCAATTTAATTATTGATATTGCTTATTTTTCGAATGAGTTCATCGTTTGGTTAAAACTTAACAGTTTCAAGTTCATTTCATTTTTTCTATATTTAATTTGTTTCTGTACTAATGTTTTTAAAAAAAAGTAAAATTCAAAAATCACTGTCAGACAGATAAATGGTCGAGAGCAGTATCAAATGTCTTGATATAAGTTCAGAAATTGGTGGATATTGTTGCTGAACGTTTATCTAGAACGGGACCAACAATATTGCTATAAAAATAGATTTTAATGTCTGATCCCCTGGTTGTTCATTTAACGAGTCCTCTTTATTTGATACTACTTTTACTTTCTTTATCTTGGTTTCTTCAAAAGGATTCTTGGTACCTTGGATTTCTTCTTCTATTTTCGGAAAGCAGCACTTAAAATCTGAAAAATTCGTTCTATGGTCCTCAATATACTATTCTATACCTATAAATAGGGAATCGCTGTTAAACAGGAAAAATGATAAAAGTTATTCAAATATAATATTAGCAATAAATAAAAAAAAAGAATGAATACCGGCTTGCTTAAACAAACAACAATTGAAACATATTGAATCAATTTTTTCAGCTTTATTCTTACTATTATAATACAGCATAAAGGGAAAACCGACATTCCAAAATCACATCACGTCATATCATTTCTTGGTAGATTCTTATTTTCAATAATAAAATGTTACTCCAAAATCTAAGATATTTTGTATGCTGTTACCGGATGCCATTAACTGTGAACGTACTTTTCTATGTCTGTTTTACTAGTAAAAACTGAACAGTAAAATATATTTGTTCTTAGACTGAAATGCTTTCTTGTAGATCTCCCCTTAAGCTACATCAAGTCAATGTGACAGTTTGATGTTGCTTGTTTAAATAGCTGGAAGCAGATGATTTTTAACAACAAATGATTTAAAAAATATCTGAAAGCCATGAAACCTTGAGATTTGATTGCCAGGATGAAATTTAGCAACAAGACCTCTCAAATTGCACTGAAATGGATTAAAGTTTTAAAGAAATCTATGTCAGAAAGCTATGCTAAATTCAAATTCATGCATTTCTATAGGTATTCTTTTCTTTTCTTTTTTTATTACAGTACTTTTTATGTCAGAAAAAAATGTTTCTTTTTTTCCCCTTCGTCTTTCCTATAATGACATTACGAAGTCATGTAGTGACAGCTTCTTTCAGCAACAGTTTTCTTTTTTTTTGTCTTCTTATTTTGCAGGCGATCGCTGAAATGCATTTGACAACCGTGTATTTTATTTACATGAGACTGGAATACATTTGAGAAAAAAAAATATGCTGTTTTTATAAAACTCTTATTGATAGAGAAAAGCAGCTTGAGGCAGTTTGAGTCGACTACTTGTTACTTGGATTGAATTGTTAAGTTTAGTGAAGAAGACACGTTTGTTGGTTAGCCGTAGGGTATTTGTTTCCATGGGAACAAGATGTTCGCATTTAGATTTTAGAACACTTAGAGAGAATTCTTCGATTTTATTTTAACAGAAAATTTATTGTAGAAGTTTAGTTGTTCCAATTTTTCCGAGTTAGGGTATTTTAATAAAGTGCTGAAAAGAAAATGCAAGGTTATTTATTTCTGTTTTACTTATCTCCAGGCAACATATAACCTAGTTGTATCTCAGTCTCTTTAAACATTATAGATGTACTTGCGAATCTTTTATTTTCCTAATCGTAGAAGTAATATTTAATTACAATAGTCGTTTTTACGTTTCAGCCATCAATGTGTTTGTTTAAGTAATAAGTATTCTAAAGATTAAAACAATTCTACTTTGATTTTTGATGAATATTTACATTTTAGGCTTCTTTGAATCCTAAAAGCTTGTTTTTGAAATTATGTTTGTATGCCTGAAAACAATATAATATAAGAATGGAACAAGTTAGACCAGTTGCTACCAAAGTTTTAAATATTGCGACTCATTTTTTAGAAACCGAATCCATTGCCAGCCACTTCTTTCCCCTCGGAGCAATGAATTTTTCAGAGATAAACAACACATGTTCATTTTATGGGCCAGAAAAAGAACTTTTGTAAAGGGAAAGAAAATTTTTTACATTTCTTTCTTTGAATCTACAATTTTTTGAAAACTTTCTAAGATTAGCCTTTATTCCATGATTTGATTGCTTTTATTATCAATCCAATAGTAAAAATAACATTTCAATGCATTGAATTAAATTTCAGGCTTTCAAGTGCCAATGTGAAGTTAAGTTACTTTCATAGTGATGCTTTCAATATATGTACCGTTTGAAAATTGAAAATAATTTTAAAATTCCTCAGTAATATGAATCTCTAAATAAGTAGTAGCTACAGCATAGAAATAAGCTATCTATGAGATTTTGTATTTCTTAATAATATTTGCACTTGTATAATGTATTTTATTAATCGAATACATTGGACATTCAAAAGTAAAATATTTCATTGCTACTCTTTAATAAAACAATTGGTTTAGAATATTTATACCAATGTGGAAAAGAAATATGTTTCTCTAAAGTAGACATCAGAAAACGAAATGCTGTACTTAATTATTAGAAAAATTTGTATTTTTGATACTTTGTTATTCAGACTGTTAAAAAGTCGAATAACTATCATTGCTCATATGCATTAATACAAGGCATAGCAGGGAATCTTAAAATACATGGAATTAGGTAAAATATTCTATTTTCTACTGTGTTCTTCAACAGAATTATTTAAAAACAATTAGCTCCATGTGCGCTTTAGCAATAAATTGCTCACTGCTTTTTCCTGGTTGCTAGAGTTAGGTAAAATATTCTGTTTTCTACTGTTTCTTCAACAGAATTATTTAAAAACAATTAGCTCCATGTGCGCTTCAGCAATAAATTGCTCACTGCTTTTTCCTGGTTGCTAGAATATTTAACAAGTTAAATAATTATCTGAGCGGATATCTTGACTTTTTCCAACAAGATGAATAATAAATATGCTCACCATGAGCCCTTGACACATGATGCCCTTAGCATGTGTCCTTGACACATGCACATGGCTAAAAATGCTGCACCAAATAGGATCAGAAGCATCAAACACTCGAATTGAAACAAGATTATATAAAGTTGTTGTAAAAGAAAAGTTTATTACAACAACATTGATAAATTATTTTTTAAATGTTATTAAGATGTAACAGTTTGAAGACATTTGTCTTATGCCATGTTGGTATGAAATGTAATCATTATCATAAGACCATAGAATAAATTTTTCTTCCCTCGGAAATCCTTTGTTAGACCTATAAAAGAGACTATAAATTAACATAATTTAAAACCATTCCGGATAGATACTAAAAGTAGAAAAGTAATTATTTCTTTTCTGTCTGCATTGTAAAGCACAAAAGTTTAATTACCTCTCTAATTTTTCTTCTGTTGAAGCGCTTTCAAATTAATCCTTGATTGGAATGAAAGATTTTAAAATTAGTACTTTCTGTAAGTCCTGAAACATCGCGCAACCTACAATTGTAAAAAAAGTGGATAAATTATAGTTAGACATCAATTACTCTTTTAAAATAAAAGAGAGCAAATAAATTTAGACAGCCAGAAGAATTGAAAAGAAAAGGCGTACTTAACAAAATAAACAACTTTAAGATTCCTTTTTTTTTCCCTATGACATGTTAACATCATAATTTACATTCGCCGCACAAGGTCACAATTGTTGCAAACTGCATCTTTCGAAATTCATTTCTGCAATTCAATGGGCGAGAGACGTATGGTGCAATAAAACTAAAATCATTTCCATCAGGCCATATTCTTCCAGACCATTCAGTAATGGCTTCTTTTCAACCAAGCCGTGAAAGACGCGATAAATAAGAGCAAGCCGCAATTGTGCTGGCGTTGAAGAAACTCATAAATTTGCCACGAATGGGAAAGTCTGTGTGAAATATCTCCCACTCCTCACATTTGCTCTGAGTATTTCTCATCAAACAGGCAGATTAAATTAAAGATAGTTTACAGCGGGCATTGGAAGATGAGCCCGATTAGCCATTCCTTTTCTTTGCTTTGTCGCTTTCGCGCCCTTTCTGCCACGAGGTCGAGCGAATGAGACAGACCGTGGCTGTCGATGTTATTTATTGATCAAGGTGATTAAGAAAGTCATCGATCAGAGGACTCGGGACGAGTCTGTTTCTTGGGCAAGGAAGACGCTGACAGGGAAAATTAACTGATACAGTTGAGGCAGCTGGGACGCAGTAAACTACCAATATTCGGATTTTTTTTCTTCTTCACGCCTGTTGTGTCTGAGGTGCTTTGAAAAGTCGTTGCTTGAAAGAGTTGAAAAGTGGGAAGACAAATTGGAAAACTTTGGCTCGTGAAGAGCTTCGAGATTGGGAGAGTTTTTGCTTTTTCTCTCACTTTGGGGAATCAGTTTCTTTTCTTCGTGCCTTTGTTTAGATTTTTTTTTAAATGATGCACTTTACCTTAAAAGAAAACTAAAATGTTGCTACGCTTTCTCAAAAATAATGCAATACTGTTTGACTTTTAGAATAATCTAAAGCTTACAAACAATGTAATTTATACATAGGATGACTACAAATAATGAGCCCAATTTTAGAAAAAAATCATATTTTTGAAACTACCTCACATATTACAATAAGTGATACACGAATTTAAAGAGAAATATGCTAAGTCTTTTTAGTTACAAGCGTCCGATGAGTGACCCTCTTGTTACACGGCATACGTCCGATTTGTAATCCAATTCGTTCCAAACATTTTGTAACATACTCTGTCAATGGTCTGAATGCTGAACAATTGCGTTCTTTAAGTTCTGGCAGTGTTTTATGCATTGGTGGTACATAAAGAATGTCTTGTATCAATGATTTCTTTTTGTGAAGTTATGTCAAAGATAACAGACAAAACAAAATGCTGGATTACAGATGGGAAGTATGCTGTGTAACAAGAGGATCACACATCGAACATTTGGTATATTTGTCTTTAAATTCATGTATCACTTTTTGCAATATATGCAGTAGTTTCGAAAATATGGTTTTTAAAAATCGGGTCCGTCCTTTTTATTCGCCTGAATTTCAAAACACCTTTCAGAAAAACACCTGCCAAAATGTATTGACAATACCAGTCAAGTTGAGTCTTGTTTTTACTTAGATTATTATTAATACTCAGGCATTTCCAAATATCATACAAAATCTGTTGGTTATTTAAATTAAGTATTTTTAATTGTTTGATATAATGTCATTAGTGAAAAGTTTGCGTCAGAAATTATTTTCCAAAATATTCTTAAGAATAACTTGATAGTGTAGATAAAAATTTCAGAATATTTCATAAATTTCGTAGCAAAAATTTAAATGTTTTTGTAACTAAATTTAGAAAAATAAAAGAATGATACGCTTTCTCAAAAATAGTGCAATACTATTTCACTTTCAAAATGATCTAAAACTGTTTAATAATGTAATTTACTATTTGAAGACACATTTCTGAAAAACACCTGCCAAAACGTATTGACCTTATCAACTATGTTGAGTCTTGTTTCCACTTAGATTATTATTAGTGTTCAGACGATTTCAAATATCATATAAAATCTATTGATTAATAATTCAATAAGAAATCAACACAGGAATTTTTAATAACTATTTCAACAGGAATGAAAACAAGCATAGAAGAACACTAGGCGAATATAAACCAGATAAGAATGTTTTAAGCAATCTTTTTAAAGAGAATATTTAAACTATTGGGTAGGGATAGCGTGCAAAGAAAACGTTGCATCGGAAAAAAATTGCATCTGAGTGATCAATTAATTTAGCCCATACAAATTACAATAATTTAATAAATCTATCTGGCCGTTTTCCATAAAAAATATTTTATTTTTATTTCCTGATAAAGATTTTATTCAGAAGATTCATCATCAATATAAAGAGTTAAGACATTAAATTAGAATTTTTTTAACATATTAAATAAAAACTTTCTTAAAACTATTGAAAGATACTTACCAATATATCATTTTATGTTGTTTAATTTTTAATAACTAAGAGCATCTCTAAAAACAATATTTTTACTGTCTACTTTAACCTGTATTCAAATTCCAGTTCTAGATTTCACTCTGGACATTGCTACATACAATTAACCAGGTGAATATATTGCATTTTGATGATTAATAATCAATCCAACTTTGTTAAAACTCTGACCTTGTGACTTATAGATGCTTATGGCGAAAACTAGTCTACTGAAAATTGCAACTTTTTCAATATAAATGATATATCTGCGCCTTTTTTTTTGAATCTGTAGTAATACGTGGATATGAATATATATGTGCCTGTGTTGTTACCCGTCAACAACTCAACATGTTAAATATAGCGCTCAATCTTTCTGATCACAAACCGAGAATTATCGCTGGTCGTTCCATTTCTATTTAAAAACAACGCAAGATTAACACGGGTATTTCTTAGATATGCAGATGATTGCTAGCCGAGAGACAAAAAAAAAAAAATTCCCTTACTCGAAAGTAGTAAATAAACCGGAAAGCTATTCATTAGTTTTGCTGCAAACGATGGTCTAAAAGAAGAATTAACAAAATATTATTTAAAACTCATTTGTTATTAATTTTGTGTTAATTAAAGCTTTACTTATTATTTTTTGTTGCTGTTTCACCATCAAATGCAATATAAATACTTACTACGACGTAATAATAGCTTTCATTAAATATTTCAAACAATATTGACAAAACAAACCTCAAATGTCATGGGTCAGATGATTCGCTATCTACCAATCACAAGATGAATAAAACACAATGTTTAAATAAATTTTTTAATATAATAGTTCTATAATATTCCTGTTAATGTTATCATACAAGGAAACAATTGGTTAATAGAAAAAGTTAAAAGATAGAAAATAATATATGACACTAAGATTTTTTTTTGATTAGAAAACTTTCTTAATTACTTCTGAGATTGATTATTTATCTAAAATGATATATGTTATAATTTTGGTTTAGTTTATATCATATCATTGATTTAGTTAAGTTAGTTTTATATCATATCATTGATTCAGTAATTGTAGAATATATATGTTGTTTTCTTTTTTCAATCGTTTCTCTTCTGCAATTTTTACTTACAAAGATTACTGGTGAGAAAATTACACTTCTATGAAATTGCACTTTATATTTTTTTCGATCCTCTTCAAAAAGGTATAATTTTACTTCTAAATTTATAAAACTTAAAGAACAGAACTAGTGAATATATAACTCATTGGAAATGGTTAATTATAATCTTACTGAAAGTCGTTTGTTTGTAAAGAGAAACTGGTCTGACAGTAGCTTGAAAAATGACTCTTTATACATTTGTAAAACAAATTATCTTACTAGTTTAATTTTATATTTGTAATTAATTATTTGCTGAATAATGTAAGATCATGCAAAATTTTTCAGATTTGAAATACGTTATATATTGTAAACAAGCATGGTACAAGAAATTTTTGAACTACTTGTATTAACAACGTAAAAATGCGAGACACTAAATTATTAAATACTTAAAAATGTTTGCATTTCAAACAGTCTATTGTTGACTTTAAAAATACATATATGATAAATTATTGCATTAGTTTAATTTCGTACATTTTATATTTAAAGACACAGCTATTTTAAATCTTTCAAGTTGCGGCATATAGAATTCTTTATATTTGGAGAATGTTAATAAATCTAATCAAAGATTTAATAAATTATACTCTAAAATTTATACTTTAATGTTTATTAAAAATAAACATTAAACATTTTATTTTATAATCTTTAAGTATTTTGAAATTTTTAAAATAAAATTACTTGATCCATTACATTTAAAGAATGTGCAGTCTTATTGATTTTAATTGGGAAATTAATAAAGCACACACGTTATTTATGATTTTTATGTAATTTTTATATTATAGCATATTTGAATGGATTAATTTCAATTTATTAATTTGAAAACAAAAAACTTGACGCCTCTATGACGATCTATGTGTTAAAAATACTTCTCTTAAAAACTCTTTCTAAACAAATAAATTAATAAAGCAATAAAAACAAGCACTAATGTATCGATCTTAGCATCAAGAATTAAGTTTTTTCAATAATTTTAAGCTGAAATCATAAATAAATACTTTTATCACCCATTTATTCAGAGGTTTCTCATTAGCAGAATAAGATATTTACTCCTATATTGTTAATTATTATTTTTACATAAAATATTTCGAAAATCGACAGTTTTTATGACGTTCGTTTGTAAAACACGGCAGCATCCCCCGAGTATTCCTCTTTAGAAATTAATCCCCGCTACGTATATTACAACTAAAATCGTGGCCAACCTCCTTCCAACTATCATCATTGAACGTGAGAACTTTCTCGGCGGGTGGTCATCGAACATCTGTGACTTTCTCTCCAAAGTCTTTGGGAAGTTCTATTTTTCGTAATAGGTGTTTTCTATCCCCCACGGTTCTTTTATAACTCCTCCTCCTCTTCTTTTTTTTTCCTTCCTTCCGAAGTCGCCCCTTCTGTACGATCGAAACGTACAATTTTTCATCTATTTATCGAATTCCGATTTTTTCGCTTCCTTTTCCCAACTTTGGAGATAATATGCATGGAAAGGAAAAGAAAGGAAAATTCGAATTCGCCAAAAGATTTTGTTTGTCTGGTTAACGAATGAATAGAATAGTGTAGTGTTGCGCTTAGGGACGTGCGGGGGTTTAGTATTTTTCGTTTTGAATGAAAGTTAACTTGGGTAATTGCTTAGTTTAACGATTGCTTTTAGAACTTTTGCATTTGATTTGTTTCCATTGTTTGCTCTGGAATGACTCTAGAGTTTGATGAAAATTTACAGTAGCTAATACCAGTCGAATATTTGTGTTTTATGTATATAAACTTAATTTATTTTAAGATTATGGCATTAGAATATCATACATGAAATACATATAGAACCAGTGTGAGTGATCTTTCCAAAACTTCCTCTTATACTCTTTAATGTTTATCATGCCAGAGAACGCCTTACATGACATGACGTATAATATTTACGAAATATCAGCCTTTGGTGTGAATTTAGCAATTTTACGAAATTTATCATGTCATACTTGACGAGTTATTTGCAATTCATCCCTTGTATGCCGTTAATAGTATCCATAAATCTAATTTGTACTTTATACACTTTTTCCTCAGCCAGTTGAGATAAAAAGTTGGCACAAAACTATACTTGTAATCACAAAATATTTTTTATCAATCACATAACAAAATTTATTATATTTAAGTTATTGCGGTTTAGATTTCTCATGTTTATATGTTTCTAAAAGTTCAGATCGACAAACAGTCTATCCTAGCTATATTTGGCTCAAAATATGACAGGTGTCTACATTATAGATGTTAAATCTGTGCACCTAATCTTATCTATCTAGCTCTCTTCGTTTTGTAATTATCGTGTAAAATTATATTCGAACAGCCCGACAGATGGAATTCCTCTTAATAGATTTTATCCAAACTTGATAGAAATCTGAAAATTTGATGTAAAGACTGTGGACCAAATTTCAACTGCCTAGCTCAAAGAGTTTTAAATTTATTTTTGACACAGACAGACAGACAGATGTATATTTTCAAAAAATACCCAGGGAAGTCTAAAACATGGAGATTCATCGAAAATCTCAAATTCACATTTTTTGGCGATTACTATACTTTCTATATACTAAGTATACGAGAAAGTTAAGAACTGCATAATTATTAAATAGTGATTGCGTGAGTTATGATATGATTTATGAAAATTTGAGTGACCGAGTCGAAACGGAAATTAAACAGGCTTTTCGAAGAATATATAATAAAACCTTCCTTAAGGGCAGTTCTTGCATTTTTTCTCACACAATGGTATGTCTTCTCATCGTAGTAGTGGCAGCAGTTTCACATTATTATATATGCCAGGGAAGCGATACCCATTAATAATACACGTAACTTTCCTTCCCCATACTTGAAGTGCCCATGGTGGATTCACCCTGTGGGTGAGCAAACATAAGTCTAATTTGCAGAAACTGGGAGAAAAAGGTTAATTTCTGGCTGTGTTTTCAGTCATCTTTTTCAAAAACTTATTAGAACCATTTGCTTTTTTCGATTCATGCATCATTCTCACACAGAGGAATGTCTTGTCATCGTAGTAGTGGCAGCAGTTTCACATTATTATATATGCCAGAGAAGCGATAGCCAACCCTAATACAGACAACTTTTCATCCCCATACCTGAGGTATCCCAGGTGGGATATGGACTGGTGGATTTAACCGGTGAGTGGGTGTGCATAAGTATAATTTGCAGGAACCGGAAGAAAAGATTAAATTTTTAATTTCTGGCTGTGTTTTTAATCATCAAAAACTTATCGGAATTAATTTCTTGGCGAGATTGAGCTGGTTTCAGGTTTCGTTCAAACAAAACTCAAAAACGGACCAGTTTTCCCCAAAACTGTTTTAGAAAAGCAAATCATTCTTTAATTTAAGAATTTAATTTAATTTTTATTTCAGATACTACTTAGGTGTTTGCTGTAAATAGAAGAAGATGCCGCAATTCCACATTATCATATATTTTTGAACAATGGAATAAAATTACGGTTAGATAAAAAAAGTTTTAAACAATTTGTATAATAGATAGAAAATAACTGACATTAATAAATTGAACTTTTTATCAACTAATTAATTTTGAAATACTTTTAATTGCGATAATATATATATATTATATGTCTTCCCAATAATAAAATGCACAATTTCATCTTAGTGTGTGGAGAAATTAAAATATTTCTGTTTGAAAATCTGTTAAAAAATTTAAACAACATTCAATTCATCATTCAGTCTGTTTCGCTATTAATTAATATCATTTAGTGCACCACAAATTTAACGAATTAAGTTAAGAAGATTGAAAGATTTCAGACGGAATTTGAAGTTTAAAAAATAAAATAAAAATAAAAGTAAATGCATCATTTTAAATCTAAGAAATTATAAACATGAGCAATTTTTATATTAAGATAATGTTTCTTTTCGCCTTATTATGAATTTTTTTTGAGCCGGTTTTATATTCTAAATTATTATTAAAATTTTTTAAGGTTGTAAAATGACCTTTCATAAAAATTATAAAATGATAATAATATATAACTTTTAAAATTATTATTATGTATAAATTGACGAAATATTTCTTTCTATAAATTAAAAAAAAAATAAAAATTCTGTAAAAAGTAAAATAATTTTTTTTGTAGAATTTGAATTTATGTGATTTAATTTTAATGTTTGTATATTATATTTTTGTTAAATAGAAAATTTTGAAAGGTATTATAATATGGGAAATATTCTTGATATTAAACTTTGAAATTCAAATAAAAATATCTAATTTTTTAGAATCAATGTTTAACTGGACAAATCATTCATTTCAATTTTGCTTTAACGGTTTAGACTTTACGAGCCTTGGCGATGCTTATTTTGAGGTCCTACTTTTAATAACGGGTAAATTATTTTTACTGTTTTAAATCGAGAATACATATTTTATTTAATAATTTGAATGACGATTCATTTTCGTAACTTGTAAAAAAATATTTTTTAAATTTATTTTTGAAAATATATATCATACAAAAAGTAACTAGAATAATAAAATTTTTGGGAAATTAGCTGTAATTATATAAATTAATGATTCCCTTGCATACAAAGATAAAAAATATTGTGAAAAATTGTAAAGAAATAATAATTTTCAGAAATGTAAAATTAAAAATAATTGTTTTAAAACTTGTCAGGTAGAATATAATATAATAAGTAAATGAATATTTCTAATATATTTTATAAAGGCAATTTCTAATTCTTTAATAAATTATTTTTACAATTCAATACATATATATAAACTAATATCAATATTTTATAATTTAAAAAAGGCTGTATTTCATAAAACTTATTTATTTGACAGAAGAAGAATAACATTTATTAATTTGCTTTCAAGCACTTCCTCTTATGGTGCAGTAAATCTAGGCAGCTGTCTAGTCTGTCTAGGTGGAAATCCGCCAAGAGGTCTGTAAAAGAAATATTTAAGATTATATTGGATTTTAACTTAATTTTTGTTTCAAAGTAATTCTAAAAATCAGAAACGTATGAAACTGTAAAGATATAATTTATGATGAAACTTGTGCAGAAATTTACACTAATAAAATAAGTAAAAAGAAACCAGCACTATTAATGAGATAAGAATAAAAAGGAAGTTGAAACGACTCATAAAATCAACAAAAAATCTTTTAGTTCTTTCATTTTTCCATGTTTTATAGTTGAATACTGCGCTGAGAATATCATAAAAATAATTATACAAATTGTTTCACAATTTGCTCTTAGAAGTCATGTAAGAAATTAATTGAATATTAACTGAAGTATGCAACAAAAAAACACATAATTGTTATGGTAATGATTACAATAAAGTGATTAAGCCTTTGTTGAATTCATAAAATAATATAAAGCGAAGTATAGAAAACAGCAATCAAAATTAAATTAAGGATTAAACTTTTATCTAGAAATTGAGTTTATTAGTTCACTGTTTTTTTCCCTCTATGTTATATCTAATTGTTTGTGCTTTATTTTTTATTGCTTTTTTTATGAATATAGTCTTCTAGAGATGATTAATGTTTAGTTTTCATGGTATTTGTATTTCCTCTCATAGTTATCATTTCGGATTCAATTTGTTTTTCTTTCAGGGTTTTTTTTTGTGTTGATGAAATATTAAATTATTATTAGTTTGTTTATTTGTGTTTTGATAAGACGCAAAGAAAACATGAACTAAAAAGTAAAAATGAATATTTAAAAATTATATTTAGCTTTTCATTAATGATATATAGTTATTTTTAAGAGATGAAAGTTGGGAGTAAATAATACAAACTTATAAAATTCTCTTAATTAATTAATTTATTTTTCAAATGCTTTATTTTTATTGGAAAGTGAATCTTTTTGATACTGACAATATGTTCTATAAGAAATGCCGATGGACTGAATGCTGTGTTATTTACAATTCATTTTCTCGAATGATTTTAAATATTAAAAACATTTTCTGCTCATATCTATTTTTAATGAAAATTCTAAAAATATAATGACTGAATTCGAAAATTTTTGATCACAAAAGGCAATTTTTAAAATTATTTCACTCAAAAAAATTCTACGGTGACCTGATAACATGACTTAAGAGTTATATTACTTCAAAAATTAATTTTATATTTTAATCCTGTGATCGTTAAATCGGTCATGGTCAAAAGTTCCTTTTGCTAACATGGTGTGTAAGTTTGAGGACTCAGAAATTGATTTAGTCAACTATTATTGGGTAAATTTACAAATTAGTCTTAACGAAAAAAAAACTTCTTTACAAATTAAAGCTTTTAGGATTTGCAAATTGAATATAATTTAACAGAACTGTTTTTTTTTGTTTCTCATATACGAAATGCAGAAATTGCAAGAATTGTAATTCAGCTTTCAGGCCTTCATAAATCTCTTCGTTTTAGAGTTCCCTGTCGGAAAACAATTCGGAATTAAATCTGTCTAAAAGTCTATGAACACGACAGTTCATTAACACAACGAGATAGATAATTGAACCTTGCTATGTGGTCCCAAACTATTGGTATCTCTCTAATTTCAATCAAATTCACTCCAGGAATGCTGCTTGTCTGCACATCGCAGAGTTTGTGAATATTGTTGCGAATGAATAATACATTTTTCCTGTTACGTTAATTTTATAATTAAAAGAAAAAAGAATTACAGATTGTTAATGGATGTCGAACCATTGATCACTGACCTTGGTGACTTTAGCGACAAATAAGGTTGTTTTAAGGACAAATTTCACAACTTTGGTCACGAGCTGATTTTTCTTGAATTTTCAGCAATCATGTCTCTATCTTAAGAGCTGAAATCTGGAGATTCTTTTAGAGACTTCCATTTGACATCGTTCCATTTCCTGTCAGAGAGCTCCTAAATATATATCACAGAGGTGCAGATTTTGTTTAGGAAGATATGGAAAGCTGTTAGGCACTGTCGGTAGCGCTGTTAGCATTATTTAATTACTGAAACGTTGTCGGTTTCGGTTTGTATTATTAATTTTGGCAAATACTATTCTTTGAGGGCATTTGGATCACGTTCTTGTTACATGTGTTTTATATTTTCTGGGATATTCCTGAAATAAAGCATTGTTTATCATTATCATCTTGTTGGACGATGTCCACTGTATGATTTTCGTAATAATATTATAATTCCAAAATACAATGTGATGTATAAAACTTGACATATGGTTTATAATCAAAATTGTAGATGTATATGGAATTCTGATAAAATGTATGTCAGTATATCTATTCACCTACGTTTGAGTGCAATAATTCTAAAACACTGCGAACTATATGGAGGTATTTACATTAACTATCAGAGCTTTTATACTAATATTGTAGATTTATGTCATATTTTGATCTCTAGTGATTATACTATTTCTTAAAATGCATATTCGATTAACTTTATGACGGTTTTGATCTGAAGAATCGAGATATCATGAAAATTTATTTAAAAAAAAGGAGAGAAAGCCCTCGCACTGTTTTTTGAAATTTGTATTTTTCGTAACAAAATTTATTCTATTCCAGAATCTAGAAGATATTAAATTAGAAAATAATTCCCAAATATGATACGTTTTATATCCTTAAAATATTCCATTTACGAATTTAAAATCCAGAAACTACGAGATCACCCCCTCCAAAAATGTTCATTTTTGATTCAGAAACAAAACGAAAAGAGCAAATACTGGGGATATATTTCTTCCGAGATATAAAAAGCATAAACCACTTGATAAAACACTCCACCGCCGAAAAGTTTCAACTCAGCTAAAGCAATCTAGGGGCAAAGTACCCTAAATTATTACTTCCACACCATCCTCCTAGTGGATCAGGGACTAAAGGGTAACTTTCCTCATATCTTTCCCCATGCTCTGTAATAACTGAAAACTACATTTCCGGGAATGCGGCACATCTGCAAAAACAGAAATAGAAAATGACAAGGCAAAACAAAAACGTTGCGCCTTTCAAATAAAGTTACAGGTGAAGTATGATGCGTAGCCATGCGTTTTCATGCGTGTGTGTGTGGGGGGGGGAGGGGATCTTGCGTTTTGTTCAAAAATTGTGTTTCAAAAAGAGATGAAAAATTGGGGGAAAGAGAAATAAATAAAAAGTTATACGTCTCTGGGACTCCTGTATAGGAGGATTTTGGGTCCTTTTTTTTTCGTGTGTGTTTCGTATCTGGAGGACAGTAAGACAGGAGAATATTGATACCACGCATAAAAAATTGCAGTCATATTTCTTACATTTTTTTTTTTCGAGTCA
This sequence comes from Argiope bruennichi, assembly GCF_947563725.1. Classification (NCBI taxonomy): domain Eukaryota; kingdom Metazoa; phylum Arthropoda; class Arachnida; order Araneae; family Araneidae; genus Argiope; species Argiope bruennichi. Next base: position 69,900,882 of record NC_079151.1, read on the forward strand.
AAGATTCTATCAAAAAAGAAGTCAGCTTCAAATAAGTCCATGTTAGCTCTCCAACTAGAGCATCAAAATGGGTGGCGTAGTCTAAAAATGGAGATTTGTTGTGTGGAAGAATTATTAACTTTTATATAAAATGCGAATGCCTATTCTTGCAAGTTATGAATGTAGAAATTTGTTTTGAGCTTTATATTTTGAGATGCATATTTCCCTACAGAAATCTACATAAATAATTCCAAAGAGACAAATCCTTCAATATTTTAAGTATGACTTACTTCTTTAAAAAATTTACTAAACTGAAATTTATAGTGAGAATTCCAAACAATAATGTGCATTTATTATTTTATTTATTAAAATTGAAAACAACAATGATTAAAATTAAAGATTATTAAGGGTAAAAGAAATAATGAAATATGAATAGAACAATTATATCAAATATTTATAATAAGTGTATTTCCTAAAATGTATTTATAATTTTTTCTGGGGAGTTATGGATTATAATATATTGAAATATATCACAGATAATATAATTGGTTTCATCAAAATGTGAAAACGTTTATAATATTATGCTTTGTTAAAACATTTTTATATTAATATTGCATCTCTCTATTGTCTACATAAATACCATATAGAGTTTTTTAGAGCTAGAAAATATTTTCTACGAATGAAATATTTATAAAAACCAAAGTTTTTCATTTTTATATTCTCAATCTTAACAAGGACATTCAACTGTATTTTATTTTTAATGAGGCCTTCTTTTTTCTTTTTTATTTTTTTTATTTTCCATTATAATATTTTCGATACTCCTCCACTCCCGTTACTCCTACGAACGGGCTATAAAAACACATTTTGAAATTTCTATTAAATTCCAGACAATCTAAATGTAAAAGCAATTATTTAAATTAAATATTTCTGATAGCTTGATATATTGTCACCAGCAATACATTTGTATAAAAAACATTTTTCAAAATATTCTTAAGAATAATTAGATAGTGTCGATGAAAATTACAGAATGTTTCTCATAAATTCCGGAGCAAACGTTTAAGCTTTTTGAGAGGAAACTTAGATTATTCCTTTTCTTTTTCAACATGTGATAGTTCCATTACATAATAAATGAGATTTTATCAAAAAATGATGTTCAGAAAAAAAAAAAAAAACGAAATTTTTTTGCTGTTGACATATTTATTGTAGTACATAAAATTCTCAATAATTTAATTGAATAATTTGATAGCCTATAATAGAGTTTACTTTCCTTTTTGAAATCTATCAAGAATATTTTTTGATATAAGGAGATTTCTATTTCCCTTCTCCCATATTATTATAAAATTAATTTAGTTTATTTTATTAAGTAAAGTTATATAGAACAATATACAGCTTGCTATACAGAATTTATATAATGAGAGCTCCTTGTACTAAAAATATCTTTTGCAAGTGATTGCACAATATAAAAGGGACAACCAAATCTAAACCTAACAATAGCAGACGTTGATTAATATGGACGATTTGGGCAAAGTACAAAACAACATTACTTGGGCTAAAAACTGCGCCTCCTATACAGTGAGAAGAAACGAACACCATTTTCCTTCTCCCATCTAACTAGCTTCCGATCGAAGTCTGATTTTAATACGAACTGCTGTCAAAGTAAAAGATAAATTGGATTTTGATTGGAAAAGCAGATAATGTGTTTTTTAGTAATTGTATAGTTTGCATTTGTGTGTCCTAATGTTGGAAGTTGTTAAGCCTATTTTCGTTGCAGACAAGATTGAGTAAAAAGTAAGAAAGACAATCGAAATCTTCGAAATGTGTTTTATTTGATTAATGGCTTCAAGAGCAGTTAGCTTCGGAAGGCAACAGGATTATTGGAGCGAATGGTTGGAGATGGTCTGAACTTCTTTTTCTTCTTGTTTTCTTTTTTAAAGCAAAGAAAGTCTCTTCACATTTTTGATTGCTGATTGAAAATTTTGTTTGAATAATTGAAATCCCAAAAAATATGCTGGTTCTAAAATTAGTAATCAATGAATTTAAAAAGAAATTGATTTTGAGACTATATAAGAATTGCACTGATTCGAGGTTTTTTTTATTTTTGATAATTTATTCTTTTTAGTTTATTTTTATATAAATTTGCAGAAGTGAATTCATATTTAATTCATTCTAATAAGTATAATTTAATTTTGTGACTAAATTTCAGTTGCGTCGTATTTTTCTTTTATTAATTATGTGTTAACATTTTATTATTTAAAATTTATGTTTATATAAAGTTATCAAAATCAATATGATGATATAATTTTGATTGAAAGATATACACTGTTTGGTGTTTCCACTGCAGACTTTTAAAATATTAAGGATTTAACTTCAATTTATAAAAGATCACTTCTGATTTCTTTATAACATACAAACTGGTATACAACAACAGTCCATAAAAGATCACTTCTAATTTCTCTATAACATACAAACTGGCATCCATCTTCAATTTATAAAAGACCACTTCTGATTTCATTATAGGCTGGCATGCATCTTCAATCTATGATAACGTGCTTCTGATATTTTATAATGTACAATCTTTTTGCATTATTTCATTGTGATTTATATAGGAATTGTTGTTATTATTAGCGTTTCAACTTTTCTGTAATAAATTTCCAGAATCTTAATTTTTTTTCCCCTGATATAATTTGGCCAAGCTATCAACAATACAATTATGGATATAAAGGGAAAAATATTTTCTAATACAAGTTTCCTATGATACATTTTATCTTTTCATCAAATAAAAATTCCAAAGTTTCTTTTTAATTAAAAGCTAAAATTATTGTTCTTAAATTCTGGCCCTGGGAAAGCTTAACAGTTATTCTTGAGGTTTACGAATGTATATATGAAATACCATCAAAGATTGGCAATTTACACCAACATTGTATGGTGTATATGGCGAGTGAGGTGTCAAAATTACTCGGTAACTCTTTAATTAATTCTGATACACCATCAAAGAAACTGATTCCAATTAAACTGAACTGTCTTAATTACAGTCCTATTACATTGACATTGTTTTAAGCGATCGCAAATTCTTTTCTTTTTCCTTTTTTATGAAATCTGTGATATTTAATTTGAGATAGAAAACTAATATGTATTCAGCACGTTACGGCTAGCACATTCTGTCATGCGAAATTCCAAACAAATCTTAAAACGCAATTCAGGTGAAATGGCAGATGTAATTGCCAGTTAATATATATGAAACATTGCTTAACATTAGACATAGGTCATAATGATGTTTATCTCAATTGTTTCAAAAAATTGTTAGCAATCACGATATTTTTTGAAAAATAAAATGCAAATGCACCTTTGAACTCATTAGGTTTTTCCATTCCTTCAAATACACCCAGAGAAGACGGAAAACAATAACTTATTTAAAAAAGATATTTGCACTTGAAACCATGCGCGTGTAATATTCTTATAAAAAAACTAAAATTCTCGTCTGAAGAATGGCGATGACGAAATGAAGTTATTAACTCTGCACGGTGACGCAATGCACTGGAGATTCAATCTTCTTTTGTTAATTTACTACAATGACTATTTTAAATAATCATGTAGAAGAGAAATCGCAGTCTTCCGGTGAAAAAGTCCGTCCCGTCTTGCTGAAGTGTTCGAAAATTAAAAGTGCCAATAAATAACGGCTGACAGCGCACCAGCTGTTCCTCTGCTGGATATATTAATCACGGTAGATGAACTGCCAACGCAATTTGAAGCAATTGCTTTTAACTCCACAGGTTTTTCCAAACTTGCGAATATCTTAGAAAAGATCTGTAGAAAGAGTTGGACCGAAAGCGGTGTGTGCGTGTGTATATAGACTGGTTAAAATAAACTAAAGTACTTTTTTTCCTTCGCTGAATGAAGATTTGATGTTTTGTGTGCGTAGAACAAATATTTTTTTGCTTAGGATTTGAATGAAAACTGAATAGTTTCATTTGTTGAAATTGCGTTTATAAGTGACTCTAATTCATGGATGGATGGTCATAGCATGCCATTAAAACGTCAGGATATTTAACCCCCTGCTAGGTTATAATATTCACAAAACAAACAAATAAAATGGGTCATCCGGGCCTCGAAACCGTGATTGCCTCATCTTAAAATCTTTAGACTTTTTTATTAATTACAACCAGTCACCTATTACCGTAGAACTCAGCCATATAAACAGAGATTATTGTGACAGGCCATTATGCTCATTAACAATTCCAAATGTTTGCATAAGGAAGCAACGACCAACAGAAGTTCAAAGTATCTTCAAACTGTTGGTAAAAAGTTTGGAATCTTTTCCATCATTTCTTTTAATATTTTTAAATTTCTAGGATATTGTAATATTGTGTTAAAATTATTATCCCTGATGAATATTCCTATAATTTCTTTGAAACCCTCATGGATTAAAACTGCATGTTTATCGTCTGTTTTACAAAATGATTTAAGACGATTATGATAAGTTTTAAAAGTATTTTTTTGTCAAATCAAATTTATTTTGACATGGAAATATAATAATTATGTATAGACGTAATTATTATATATAGCCGTGTCAGTTTAAGGTGAAATTTGTTCTAAATTAAATGGATAAACTCCAGCAGCAATTTAGCAAATCAGTGAAATACATAGCGAATGTAGGACGTACAACATTGCTAAGAAATCAAACGAGAAGATACATTGAACAAGAGGTCAAACTTTAAATACCTGAGAAAGTGTGCCGGCTCTAGATAAGGAAAATAATATTACGTTTGTGTGTGTAAAACATATTTTAGCAGATGCATGGCCGAATAGAAGAAAATTTTAAAACTTCGCTTTATTTCACCACTGGAGACAGAATTTTCATACAAGGAATAAGTGGTAAGAAATATGTCAGCCCACATCGCGATACACGAGCAAAAGAGAGCGAAATTTTCCCTTCAGTGGTTTTGCTATGAGATTTTGATAGGGATTTCTTTGATGCGGGTCGAGTTAGGAAAGGGAATTTTAGGTATCTTTAAAATAATGTTGTAAGCGTTAAGGATTTTTATCCCTTCACTCGGAGCGTGAGAAAATGCTGAAGTAATATATATTGAACGAGAAGTATTGTTTCAGCCCTGGGTCCAATTTGGTTTTCGTTGATATTCCAGACATGTATTGGAAAATATTTAGTGCAGTTTGCAACTAATAGAAATGGGCATGCAGGAATGTGTTTGCATTATTAAATATCTCTCTCTCTCTCTGTATATATATATATATATATATATATATATATATATATATATATATATATATATATATATATATATATATAACCACACGCACATAAATTTGTTTATTTTACTAGACTCAAAGTTTTTTATAGGATTAAAATGAATTTATTCTTTAGGTAGTATTTTTAGTGGGTCCAAACCATGGCCGTATTTGAGGGAAGCATAGATATTTAACTGGTGAAAATCTCAGTGGAAAAGGAAAGCGAAAGAGCTGTTTGCAATTTAAAAGAGAACCTCCGCTTTGAAAGTGATAATAATAATAATTACAGTATTATTAAAGTGATAATAATAATAAATATTAAAATTTTAGTCAGTTGAAGTTACAGTTATTTTCTTTGAGTAGAGGGGAAAATTAAATGTTCAACCCACTTAAAAGTGAAAGTATTTTTATTCTGCCAAAAATTTAGAATCATTTTATTTTATTCTTTTTCTCCTTTTTTAGTTGTAATTCAATATCATGATATTTATTTAATATTGATGTGATTTTTTTTTCATTTCATTATGGTGTAACTCGAATTGATTCAAATTAACTGAACCGATTAACTCATTATTAACTTCTGAAAACAATAGTCCTGCATTGTTATCAAGAATAAATAACTATTAAAATTTTTATAACTGTAGCGAGTGAAGAAGTGAATGAAAGTCCTATTACAACATTCCATATTTGTAGTTGCGAAATAAGTTATATAAAACATATAATTAGCATATTAATATAAATACAAATTTTACTTAATTGAAATAGTTTTAGAGTAAAAATTAATAAATTGATTTTTTTGTGATGAATATTCCAAGAAGCTGATTTTCTTCATTGCTTATCAACATAACATTTAATTTAAAAAAATGAAAGCATCATTACTAAATGTAACTTTTGATATTTTAGTATTAATTGACGCTGAAGAAATCTAATCACGCACTTTTTTTTTATCCATGTAATGATTGTAGAATAATCTCACTTATCTGTGATTATTTTTACTTGTATATATATTAATGGACCACTGTTTTAAGGACTTGAGAAAAACTATTTTACTCCATAATTTAGACCTCTTAAAACTATTTATCAGATGTCATTGGATTCTTTCCTTTGTAAAAAAAAACATAATTAAGAAATTCTGGATTCTGAAGTATTATTTTACAGCTTTTAAAGAACCGAATATCTCGTTTGATCAAATAACTTTCAAAAATAATTAAAAGAATGCTTAATTTAAATGCTGAAGGCGCCATTTAACCTAGTTAAGCAGAAATTTCTTAAGCGATTATTCATGTAATAATATATATATGTACGTCTTAGATTCTCATTAGATGCGAAAATGGTTCGAATCAATGTTCCAATCTTCTCCACGCTTAGTTTCAAGGACCTAAGGGCAAGGTATTAAGTTACGTTTCTTTTTTTTACAATTGACGATATTATCTGCGGTATCCTCTTCTATACGAAGAAGGACACTTTGTCGTACAGAACGATAAAGCAAGAAGATATCTGGCATGAGAATCTAGTGGGAAAAAATATAGAAAAATGCAAAAAATTATACATGAAAGTTAGAAATTAAACTAGTATTAGTGTGTCGAATAAGCATTTTTTTAAATATTTAATTTTCAGATAGTCAATCATTGCAAAAAATATACAGTCAACGAATTATTAAGTTAAAGAATTGGTAACAAAACATCCTTTTATTTAATTAGAATCGAAATTGTATTATATCTAAGGGAGTTTAATTTCTGAAACAAGACTGATATAATTCTATTCTTTAGAAAAACGAATACAATTTTTAAATTTTCAGAAGGAATTAATAATTTTTTAAATCGAATTCTATTTGCGGTACCCTCTTCTATATGAAGAAGGACACTATATTACATAGAAAGATAATAGATAATAAAGATAATAGATAATCTAGAAAGGAATCTAGTTTACAAAAATTATAGGAAAATACAAAGAAATTATAGAAGGAATTTAGGAATTAAAAGAGTGATTATTAGAATGTGGAATAAGCAGTTTTTAATATTTAATTTTCTGAATATCGAACATTGCAAAATTTTTTAAAAAAAATATGCAGTTAATGAATCTTTAATTGGAAGAATTGGAAATAAAACATTCTTTTATTTAATAAAAATCAGAATTGTGTATCCTATCTAAAGAAGTTTAATTTGCCAAGTAAGATTGATACAACTTTGATCCTTTGGGAAAAGGATACAATATTTAAATTTTCAAAAGTAAATAATTATTTCTTAAATTCGAATCTGTATTGCGAATTATAAGTAAGTGAGTTTACTTTTCTAAATTAATTTAAGCATCAAATTGTGAAAGATTTTAAATCTGGATTATTATAGTAGATTTGCATCCGTTCTGTTTATTGTATATATGATATTTTTTTAATGGCATTGAATCCCATGACGTCTTAGTGTCATTAAACAATCCACGTGATCTATTTCGAATTTCATGTTATTTTTACTTCTGATAGGGCAGCTCATTCCATTTGGGATATTAATTGTTACTTTATCTCGTATAAGACTATAAAAGAGAGATGAAATACTTAAGCGTGCCCAAGTATTTTTGGTCTATGAAATTAATTTCTACTGTGATTTAATAGCATATTTAAATATCAAGAGCTCTGTAATTTAATGCATGTCAGGCACGCCACGAAGGGGTTAGTCTAACAAGTATTCAACAATTGAATGGTGATATTAATTTTAATATCACTATTTAATTAAGATTAGTATTGAATGGTTTATCTTGACACCGGCTTATGCCTAAATTGAGATTCAATTTTGAGTTACAGTTAATTGTAATATAAAGGAAATGCGCGTTTTGAAATGAAAATTAAAATATATTATACAACTAACGGTTTCAAGTGATTTTTTAAGCCTGAATCTAATTAAATTAAATTAATTAAAGCATCCTTTTAAATGCCAATTCAACTAAATGAAATTAATTAACTAATACTTTTGTATCGGTCAAATTAAAAATTAATTAATTAATTAATTAAAATATTAATTTTCACTTTTTTACTTGATATGCAATTTTATTGTTATAATTTTAAAACTCCCAATTCTTTCAAGCGAATCACACGATTCTGTCAAGACTAATCATAATTAAAACTTGATATTAATATACTTAACGATTAGTTTATCTTAATTTATTCTTACGGGTAAGTTGCATTTTAAATGTGGGTTACAGTGAATTCTAATAAAGCTTTAAGAAAATATACGTTTGAAAACGAAATATACAATGGAACAGATAACAGATCCTTATAGCAAGAAAAATCAAATACTAGTATTTCAATTAATTAATTGATTTAGTTGGTATGTAATGTAAGATAATCAGTTATTTAATTTAGTTACAATAAAAACTATATCTTCAGGTTACACACTGAACTTTGTTATTCATCGCATTCAAATGTAAAAAACGATATTACTTACCGGCCAAAATTAAAGTCAACTTTTTTCTTTCACACATGATTTATTGTCTATGGTTATCAGCATGCGTTCGGAAACGGACGCACTCAGGTTTTTGAATGAAATGAAGTGGAACCGGATGTAGACAATTGGCAACAATATACATTTAGTGGTTAAACATGTTGAAAAACAATAACCGTAATAAATGAACCCTAAAAAAATTATTAAAAAATTAAAAACAGTATACAATCGTCATAAAATGCCTGGATAAGCAAGTAATAGACATTTTGAGAAATTCTTTTATTTTAATGCATGCTATTTTCTTAATTGTTAAAGGCACATGTATGGGTAACGTTTTTTGAATAATAATGTGGGAAAATAAGAATATATTACACTAAAAATATGAAATCAGTCAAAATCCGAATTAACTAAGTGAAACGCGTTTTAACTGACAGCGCTAGGGAGAACCCGTTTTGTTCGTGTTATGGCTGTTTTGTTGGACAATATTATTTGTATCTGTCCAAAAATTATTAAGGGCCGCGGTGACCTGGTGGTAAGGTCTCGGAACCGGAGGGTATCATGTTCGAGATCCCATACCACCGAAGAACCGTCGTGTAAGCGGGTCTGTTGCACATTAAACCCATTGGCACCAAACGTTCTCTCGTTGGTGTGGTTGGAAGTTTGGAGACTGGGGTGAAAGCTCAGGGTTGTCCTCGTCATCTGACCGTGAAATTACGGTGAAAATTAAGAGGTCAGTCCTAAAATAGCCCTAATGTTGCTTGAAAAGGGGACGTTAGTATAACAACCAAAATTATTGTACTAAACTATATTTAGTAAAACAGTGTTTGAGGAAAGAACCTATCATTGAAGAAAAACAATCTTATATTATTTACTTTTTAATTATACTTTACTTACATTTTAATTTTACTTTTTTTATTTACGTTTTATTAATATGATATTATTATTATTTATTTTTATCATTTCACAAGCAACAAATCTAGATTCTTACGGTTTTAAATGGGCAAAACCGGTTTTTTCTTGTGCATCATGAGGGAGTTAAAACACGTTTTCTCTAATTAATTCGCGTTTTGACTGATTTCGGGTTTTCACTATAACATATATATATATATATATATATATAAAAGCGGGAATCACAATCGATAGCTTAAAATTTCCTTGCCTGGTGCTGGTATATCCTTTCCTTTTTGTTTTTTTAGTGGTTTAAGGGTTTATTGTTATTTTGTTATTGTATTTTTACTTATTAGTGGTTATTTTCTTCTAATTTGTTGTTTTCTATTGTCCTTTCTGTTAAAATGGCATATCTCTTAGGCCTAATTTCAGGGGATTTTCGGGTCATGAGGAATCATTATTAGACTTTTCTTGTCTGCATTCCCTCACAGAAAAAATCCCTTTTTTTGAATCCCTGCCTGAGGGTGATCCTTGAAAAAGTCTTCAGGCCGGATTCTTTTTTTATTTGGTTTGTTTGATTTTCCTATTAACTTGATTTTAATACTTTTGTCTCAATTCATCTGTGTTTTAGAAGTAGCTGCATTTGCGCTCTCTAAATACTATGAAGTTTTTCCTGTTCCTTTTTTCGTTTTAGTTTGAATAAGAAATAATTTTTAGTCGCGATTCCGAAACTATTTCGTTTCATTTTCATTTCATTTTTAAAATATTTCTTACTTTAGATTGGTTTTATATATATATATATATATATATATATATATATATATAAAGAAATCTTTTCATCTTCGTCAAATTTCAATTGACACCAATCTGAATGAAGTAACTATTGCTGAGGAATCGTTGTGTCTAAGGCGATACAAAGTTGCGACCAAATACTAGAGATTGGAAGGAAGGTCAATATGACTTAGGGCACTTTTCTTCTGACACGCTGGCCACTTCTCGGGAGTCGAGGCGCTTCCTCTCTCGTTATTGGGCATCATCCATTATGCAGAAGCCACGTCAGGAGATATCACGACGTGAGAACACCCTTTTCTTACGTCTGGAGAAAGACGTCAAAGTAAACGGCACCCTCTTCATTTGGGAAACGATAGCTCGTATTTACTCTCGGAGAATCTCGGAAATTTTCGCCGATCCGAGCGGAAGGAGACGAGCTGAAGCGAATTCAATGCTCGCTGGAGAGGAAGAAAAAGTTTGGCAGTCGCAAGTTGACTGGGAATAATTTCAAAAGCGGAGAAGTGGGAATTTTCATTAATGTCATTTTGGATTTCAGTCTTTTCAGATAAAAGTCATCGTTTTTCTGTCATTTTTTTTTATCAAAAGATTGTCAGGCGTGTACTAATAAATTTAGTCTGAAAGTTTTGGAATTTATTTTGTTTATGGATGAAGAGCTGAGTTATTACTGTCCAATGGAAAAATTCACGTTCGAAGTTTACATTAGAAATAATACCTATGAAACAAATTATTCTACTATTTACCTTTTAAAAACATGGGCCAAAACTGTTATTACTGTTTACTTTAACCCTTCAATACACGAAATTTCAAAATAAAAAAAAACAATTTCGGGCATGAGAAGTTCATAATATAATATATATAATAACTGAAAAAAAATACAGAAAAAATTAGGAATATGAAAAAAAAAAAAAAAAAAACTATTCGAATTTTTTTTTTTATTCTAAAGTTTCTTTTTTCTATTCTAAAACTTATTCTAAATTTCTGTTTTAAATTTTGAAAATCTTCAATTTATATATTAACATGAAAAGTAAATTATGTATCAAATTTGATATAATATGCAGGGAAGCGTTAATTGTAGAAAGTGCGATCAATATACGAAATTTCAGAATAAAAAATGTTTTGGCAATAAGGACTTCATATATAATAACAGAAAAATATGCGAAAAAAATTGGAAATTTTAAAAGAATTTTATTTGAAAAAATCTTTATTCTAAATATTCTTTTTTCTCTTCTAAAATTTGTTATAAATTTCTATAATTTCTTAAAATTTTCAATTTATATTTTAACATGAGAAAATAAATTATGTATCAAATATTATAAAATATACAGTAAAGGATTAATTATGGCCTAATCTCTAATTTTTAAAGCATTAAAGATAGATTAGTATTTCCGGTTATAAGTCTATTCTAAATAAGAGAAAGGATTATATTTCACGTTGATGAGTCAATAATGTAATTCTAAAAAATTGCAATATCTATATTTTCATCTAGACTTCTTGGGACAATGAATCATTTTAGTAAAATATTCTTGGCATACTAATATTTTGTACAAAAAATTTTACTCTTTTATTATCAAAACTATCTGAGTTATGAATATTTTAGATGATTTTAAAACTGTTTCGATGACTACTTCAAAGATCCGCCAGTTAACACATAACAATTCCTCGAAGCGTCCATTGCTTGGCTTGAAATAGTGGTAGTAGCAGCTTAGAAACACTTAAACTTATTAAAGTTTACTAATCGTTCGGATTTGGTCACATAATAATTTTTTTTCTTAAAATGTTAGTATGCCATGAATATTTGACTATAAATGACTGTTAAAATCAGGAGATTTTGTAAAAATTAGATATTTTAATATCTGGAGCATACAGTTCTTTATTTCAATTTGAATATTTTTTCCCAAGAAGTATCTTGTCTCTTAGAAATTAGCAATTATGTTGTTATTTAATATCCTTTATGCTAGGTTCATAGTCTTTGATAAAATATTACAAAGGAAATTTCAAAATATCCATAAGTTTTACTGGAATGAAACAATCCATTATTCTAATTTAATTAGAGCTTTCTACATAAATGCTCTGTAATCAATAGCCTGATATCAAATTCTAATTATTTCAAATAATCTCCCCGGAAATTTCATATTCTGTTCAGTATAGATAATCAATTCTGGCAAATAACTGTGATACTATAATAATGTTATGTTTAGTATATTAGTTATATAATAAAGTCCTTATTTTATAAGAAAGGACTTATTTTATTTGTCAAAAATCTTTCAATTCTTTGCTTTCTCGCGTATGAATAGCATGATTATATGTTGCGATAATTAAAAATACGATCTTAGAATTTTGATAAATTTGCGCCATTTTGATCCTTCTCGATAGACAAATCAATTTTTGGAACTATGCTTATATTCTTATCTTTGTATGAAGTTATTATTTAAAAATGCATCGAATTCCAACGAAGGAAATTCCCTATGTAGTTTTTATCAAAAACTGTAGATATCTCTAAAATTTTAGACGGAATCCATCATATGAAAATCTGTCTATCCATTTGTGAGTATTTGAATATAATAAAAAGCGAAAAACTCAATAATGCATCGATGGCTGAATGCGGAATGTGATTTTATCATAAGAATTAAATATTCGCCTACAGTTTGGATGGATTCCATTAATGGATTATTTATGTTTCGATCTACCTAATTTTGTGCATATATGGATACGATAAATGGAAATCATATTTAAGCTAGAAATAGGAGTGTTAACTTTTGATATTAAGAATAAAATTATATTACTTCCAGGGCATGCGTAATCAACATATAAATAAGCATGTTCTTGCTCCCCTAGGAAGTATAGAAATTATTTCTTTGCTTAACTAATAGAACTGTAATGATAACGAATCTTAACTCCATCTAAGAATTCTTCATATCGGCTGACTTTTTTTGATGGTGGTGGGGGAAGTGGAGGGGGTGGGGTGGTTATCTAAAATTTTGGAATAAAATGTTGCCTGTATAGTTGTCTCGTTGCCATGAAGAGTTTTGAAATGTCGATGCTGTCTAATTAAAAGAGCTATTGACAATGATGGGTTCTACCTCTGCTTGGAATTAATGCACGCGCAGCTTTTAATAGAGGTTCGCTGTGTATCGGTCCCAGAGCCCATGATTGCTATTCCGGGTCGATGATAATTCAGTTTATCATAAACAGGGGGCAGGAGTAATTATTTATGTTTACAACAAAATTACAGATATATTCCAAATTTTGGTCTCAATTCACCGACATTTAGATTTTCTGCCAGTGTAAAAGAGCACGATAACGTAACAGGTTATATAAATGAAATTTGAAATATACTCTTGACGTTAAAAGTTTGTATCAAATTTCGGAACAAACGATTACAGGTCAGAGCATTAAATGCATAACCGATTCTCTTCACAACAGAGCATAGCTGAATACATGCTATAAACATTTCTTTTGTATTTCCAAATGAAATATACTGTTAATCAGTGAAAACAGCTCTCCAAATCTTTCTTGCATACGCTCTAATAAATTTTCTATCCTCTTCTACCCGGCATAAAATTGTAGGCTTTAGGCACAACTGCGAATGCCACGAAAGCTCATATCTTTATTTTCAAAGTCTATTACATGAGAGTTATGTGTTTCTTAGTATAACAAAAGGAAACCAGTACATGTATTAATTACATGCAATTGGCGAACAATAGCTAAGAAATATCGACCTTAGATCTGAATCTATTTTGTGATCTTAAGAGATCAATCGTTGATATGCCGTTTATATGCAAATACCAGGAAATCGAATACGTATTTTGGACGCCTTTTTTTCCAGAACGATTAAAAAATCAAATTTGATATAGAACTACGATTATAGTTACAACATACCCAATTTCAGTTCTTTAAATCATTGCGTTTTTGAGAAATTGCGCTTACATGCATGAGAAAGTACAGACGGACAGACGATCAAATGCCTGTTAGATTTGAATCAAATTTATCTCCCTATCTCTTTACCTTTAGTAGTTATTCTATTCACTTGTACTTGGGCATCCGGACAGACTTTCGTTCAAAATTGATAGAAATATATAATATTGACGCAATATCAACATATCCCAATTTTTATTCATCTAGCTATAAGCGCTTTTTAGTTATCGTTTTCATAGACAGACAGACATGATTTCAAAAATCTATTTTTCAGATTCATTGATGTCTGAAAGTCGAAATTCTTTAAAACTTTGAGTTCGAATTCTTTTTTATATGTTTGTATGCTTCGTCTAAGAGAAAGTAAAAAGACAAGAGTTTGACAAAATAAAGAACCCAGACAGAAATGACAAGAAGACAGGGAGAAGCACTTCTTCCATTCTCCTTATATCTAAATATAGAAACTTTCTAATTCCTTTCTTCTCCTTAATCGCCTTTTAAAATTTTACATATTTGGCGATAACTTTCTGAAAAATAATTAAATAATTCTTAGATAATTCCATTAAGTTTGACCTTTTATCGTTCGCATTTTCTATTTTTAATTCAAGATGTTAAATTAATTATTAAATGTTAAATTAGAAATTCTATTTATAATTTAAATTCTTCACAGATGAAAAATTTGTAAATTTACTTTACATCAAATTTGTAGATTTCTATCTACATTGTATAATTATACATTTCTTGGATCTGAAAAATATAACGGTTACGAATCAGATTAAATTTACACTTTTGGACTTTCTGCTGAAAAACAAAGTTTTCTATGCTGCAATTTTTGTCAAATAATTAGTAAATATTTTATTATAAGAAAAACCTATATACATATTTTATTTATTTTATATAATTTATTATATGATAGGAAATGATATTAAGACTAGGTTCTTTTTAGTGCCCTATCCGGCCTATAATGATTATTATTTAATGACAAATTACAACTGACATTTTTAAAGAATTCATCAAATGATCTACGTACATAATATTATTTCGCGAGTGAAAAATGATTATTAATAATGATCTGATACTGAATGACGTCAAATGTAGAAGAAAACAAAAAGTTTGACCTCAAGGAAGGAAAAAAAATGCAGTGCTGAAAGAGGAATTTAAAAATGACGATTTTGACTTTTTCCTTGAAGAAACGGAGTTTATGGAAAAAGACAATTCTCGAATTATTCATTGTCAATTTCTTTAACAAAGATATCTTTGACCGACTCTATTGAAAGCACTAAAATGAATGACCATAATTCATCTTGGTATTGATGGTGTTGGTGACGGTCAAATCAGTGTGACAGTTTGAAGAGCATCCATTTGGCTAAATCAAAATTTGTGTTAATGGTTGACGCTGGTTTACGATCACTGACATTTTAATAAATTTATTTTATCAAACGCCTGTAGTTGAGTACACCTTAAAGAGCTAGGAACATTGTAGTGTCCTGTCCCGCAGGTTTATTATTTTATGCCAAATTATAATGATATTTTTAAAGAATCCTGATGAATGACGTCAAATACAGATGAAAAGAAAAAGACTGACCTCAAAGAAGGAAAAGCATATGTAACGCTGAAAGAGGAATTTGAAATGATGATTTTGACTTTTTCCATTAAGAAATGGAGTTTATGATGAAAGTCAATTCTCGAATCATCTCTTGTCGATTTTTTGAAACAAAGATGTATATTTGACCAGATAGGTTGAAGGTACCAGAATGAATGACCATTATTCTTCGTGGTATTGATGGAGTTGGCGGTGGTTAGCTCAATGTCACAGTTTGAAGAGCATCCATTTGACTAAATCAATATTTGTTTTGATGGTTAACTTTAACTTACGATCGCTGACATTTTAATAAATTTATTTTACCGAAGGCCTGTCGTTCAGTAAATCTTTTAAAGCAACGTAAATGTTAGAGAAAAATGTGTTGAATTGGTAATTGAACGTTCTACTTTAAATGGGAGCTCTGTTTTCTATTACTAAATGGAACTACTTGTCTTTATTCATCTTAATGTAAATTTCTAAATCTTATATTTTTTTCTTATGTCTTATAATATTCGACCATTTCCATTTTTGTAGATGTTCTTTTCTAGACAAAAGTGAATATAGAATGATTGTAAATAACTCCATATTTAAGACATTGAGTAGTTATGATAGTTTATATGCGATATTTTACGAAATGAAATATGTTTTTATTGAAAAACAGTAAAAAAGGATTAACTAGTTATAGCTGGGCAAAGGCAGTAAAAAATAAACTTATGGCAAGAAACAGTTTCTTATCAATTCAAATGCATCCTCTCAACTCTATTCTCTGTGATCAGAATTGAAAACAAGGGCTTCTAAATTACCCCACAATCTTTGGAATCATTGTAAAAAGTTGGGTTAATTATGAAAATCGCTGTAACTAGTTTTAATAGCTTATATGCGTAATTATATACTTATAAAAGTTTATATGCGTTTTATTGAAAAAAGTAAAAAAGCATTAATTAAACATTGTTGGATACAGATGATAAAAAAAAGCGTTTGAGACAAGAAACAATTTCTTATTTTCTTATCAATTAAAATGCACCCTCTTCCTCTTCCACTGTGATCTGAATTCAAGTTTTCTCAATTACCCCATAGTATTTGGGATAATTGGGAAAAAAACTGGGATAACTATGAAAGTCACTGTAATTGAGACTATTTGATTAATAAATTAATTTGGAAAAATATGTATTGTTTAATGAGCTCTATAAAATATGATTATACATTCACATAAACTTATTTTCCTTCTCATAAGAACGTTTTAAATTTTAGAAAATGAAAGTGTACAAAATTCGATTTCAATTACCCTCATTAACTTTAAATTAAACTAAATCAAAACACAAATGGGAAATAAAATGATTTTGTTTATAAAATCTGACGAAAGAGACGAAATAAATTTAGAAAAAAATCATATGGAAGAGATTAAGTATATTTAAACAATTAATTAGAGCAAGATTAATATGCAAATAATTAAAACTGAAAGCTACATATTCAGCATTTCATATATTATTTACTCAACGTATGAGAGCTACGGCAGAACTTTAGAATGAGGCCATTTATATCCAATTGCTTTTAATAATAGAGTATTATTACCAAATCCTTATAGTATTTCTAATGACTTTCAAGAATAATCTAGAAAAGATTTTGTTTAAAATTATAGGATGGACACTATGGCGCATTTTTTCACTTCGTATTCTGACAAAAAATTTTCTTATTTTGTTTTGATGGTTTTCAGTTCTCCGTAAATTTATCTATTAGTATCACTCGATAGAAAAAAGAAAGAAAGAAAGAAACGGACAAAATTTACTGTAAAAAAATTCCAGCCTAAGACTGGCAGCAATTTTAAATAAAAACATCTAGTACATATTTGAATTAATTTATAACTATTTATGTAATTCTACAGAAAAAAAATAGAATGCAACTTCATATTCTGATGAAAGGCATATCATTCTGTCATGTAAAATGCCATCTAATGAGGCAATTATGGACATTGATACCTTGACCTTTCTTTCAACTGTTGTCATTCTATCCGTTACAAAAATCACCATCTTTTGCCTCACCCTGTTGTTGAATAAAAAAGTTGAGATTTCTTTCAAATGAGTGACAGCTTTCACGAAAACATATAAGAAATTTCAACATATGTAACCTTCAGATAAAACGCCCAAATTCAGTTAAGATGTAAGATTTCGAGTTTTTACTGAGTTACCCTGATGAAAATCGAATGCTCATATCTTTTTTCTTACCTAATATGTACTTATATAAAGATTATCCACATTTACGAGCCTATTTGCTTTAAATAGTTAATAGGTTAAAACACAAAGAGGTTTTAAACATATATATAAATATTAGGTAGATAATTTCTTTAATTTTAATACAACGTATAGACTAATAAAGACAACAAGAAAATCATGCGATTAAATATTTGTTTGAATAATGGGAACGTTTTGAATATCATTGTCATAATGAAATTTATTGCTAAAAATTATCCAAAAAAATTTTTTTTTAATGCCAAACTTTACGGAAAAAGTAAATTGATGTGATTGAAAAAGATGTTTTTTAAATTTTAAAGAAATGTAAAATTCAGTTTTGTGCAATAATATTGTGGGAAGCTATTCAGGTAAAACATAAAACTATTTTCATCTATTTCAATTCACGGAAATGTGCAATTTCTCTTGTAAACTGTTCTGAAAATTTGTAGAAATTCTCTTCTCCATGTTTAACAATGGAAAAAAATGAAACGATTAAATATTAGATAAAGAAAAGGAAAATATTTCTAATTTCATTACAGCCTTGAAACCTATCGGTAGAAACCAGGAAAAAATATTTTTTAAAAATTGGCGACATTTAAAAAATAATTATTTGGACAATTAATCGCTTAATGACTAAATTATTTTCTATTGTTTTATGCATATACTTTAAGTAGAGTAAATTAACATGGGTTACATCCTAAAATGATTAAAAAGATATTTTTTTAAAATTTTAGAATTGCATAAAAATCAAATTAGTAATTATATTTTCGAGATTAATTGTGGAAAAAGATAAAATCTCAATTAATTTTTTTCAATTAAAATTTAAAAAAATTTTTTTGAAGTGCACATTTTTACACTCTAAAGTATATATATTTGCCAAACATGATAGCTGTTAATCAAGAGGTCTATCCTGTAGAGCAGCAATAAATAAACAAATTGCATACACATGCAAATAATTCACCAATGAATAATCGTGATTTTACTGCATTTCAATAGCACTGTTCTTAATCATTTATTGCTTTATTTAAAAAAATATTTTTATATCCCCTATTATTATTATATTAATGAAATAAAAATGAATTCAGAACTTAAACTCTCGGTTTCGCGTTAAGTATTTGACATACATTTTGGTACTATTTTACAAGTGACACAATAATTGAATGGTGAGTGTCATTTCCTGCTTCTAAAAGGCACCCAACAATGGTCCATTTCCCCATGCATCCAAGAAATGAATTTTGATCGAGCGTGAACTCGCGTAGCTCCCTTGGAAAAGGACGAAATTTAAGAATGGAATCTGGACGCTGCGTCCTTCGACGTCCAAGAATGGGGTTTCGTTCCGTGCGGGACATCCGACACGCTACGCTGATGGTGTAATTATCTCGTGAGCGTAAGATACGCCTACCTAAGATTGTGCGGCGGAATTCCCATTTCTCAAAACCTATCTAACACGTCGGAATTTTGTGAGAATTTCTTGCTGAAAAAAAGAAAATATTGCACAATGTAGTGTTATGTAATGCATTTTGATGCTGAACGTACTGGCTAGAAATGTTTAGATAGCTAGCAAAAAATAATAATAATAATAATAATAAAATGGAGTGTTATAAAGTAGATAAATATTAAAAATATTATGAATTAAGGGCTTTGGAAGCCATCTTGTACACTTCGAATGTTTCTTTGCTGGTTGTTTAATTATTAACGTAGATTGTACAAATAAGGGTGTCTCAAAATTACACAAGATTTGAATTTGCCACCATTCGCGCAGTAAAGTGTTGGCAACCCTATTGAAAAAAACCATTCGACGGCTGATAGTTTAGGGTTAGTAAAAATGGAGCGTCACACGAAGAACAACGTCTTTTCATTGTGGAACAATGTTTCAAAAATAATAAGTCTGGCGGCCACAGTTCGAAAATTTGACAATTGACCCCCTAGATCGTGTGATTTAATACAATTGGATTTCTTTTTATGGAGTTATTTAAAGTCAAAGGTCTATGCGAACAAGCAAGCGCGCATTGAGGGAGGAAATTCGGCTCTGCATCAACGAAATTCAGCCATTTATGCAAAATAGTCATAGTAAATTTCGACAAAAAGTGCGTATGTGCCAACAAAGCCTTGGAGGCCATTTGCCCTATGTATTATTCCATACATAATCCTATCCTGTGTATTTTACGAGTCAATAGAAATATGACAATTTAAAGAGAAAAAACTGTGTGTTTTATTTAATTCAATCTTGTGTTGATACGTTGTTCTATCGTGTAATGCTCTATTTTTACTTATTCTAAACTATCAGCTGTCAAATGGTTTTTTAATAGAGTTGTCAACACTTTACTGCATAAATGGTGGCAAATTCAAATCTTGCGTTCATTTTGGGACACTCTTAAATAAAATTAAGAACAAAAAAAAAAACACAACTTCATCTTTTTGGTAAGACTGACAAATACAAATGTTTATAGTGTTAAATGTAATTTCAAATTTCATGAGTAAACACTTAAAAAAAAATTCGAATTTGGCAACATCATTGTCTTGTTATGTCTAATAAAAATATCATTTAAAAAGAGCTGTCGGAATTTCCCAAATAATAAGTTTTGTGTTGAGCAAATGAAGGTTTTCAGTTTTCTTTGTAGAAGTACTTGAAAGGAAACAAATCCAAATTATATTTGATTCCAAAAATAAATAAATAAACTGACTAAAAATCTGTAATTAAAAAGGAAAGCAAATATATGTTGTAAAATCAATGAAAAGAAACTAACGATTCGTAGCTCATGGGAGAATATACTTGAATATTTTAGTACACAAAACTTATTCAATGAAATAAAATTTATTTCACTCATTGAGCTCGAGTTGAGAAAAAAAATGAAACCAGGAGGAATTGGTCTTCCCAAAACTTTCTTGCATATTCTAATAAACTTGTCACGTCAGAGAACGTCTTACATGCACTGACGCACAATGTTGAAGAAATATCAACTTTTGGTATGACTTTAAACTTTTTACTGAATTTATCGTATCATCCTTGGCGAATTATTTGGCGATTAACCCCTGACATGCATTAATAGAATCCAAAAACTGAATTTGTGTTTTTGACGTTCTTTTCTCTACCAATTGAAGCAAATATTTGATAAAAAATTGCACGTGTATTCACAAGATCCCCTACCAAATTGGATATATTTAAATCATTTCGTTTTTGAATTATCGTGTTATCATACCAAATTTCACATATTTAAGTGATAGCGGTTTTGATTTATAGCGTTAACTTATTTCTCAAAGTACAGACAGCCTGACAGTCAACTCGTAGTTGGATTTAGCTGAAAAAGTCACAAGTGTCTATATTAAAAATATTAAACTGTGTACCGTACTTTTTCTATTTAATTCTCTTCATTCTGTAACAATCGGGTTAACTTTTATTCAGTCTAATGAAAAATGTATTTTCTGAAACTTAATGCAATAATAAAAATGTTCATTTTATTCATATTTTTAATACAATGCTTTTATATTTGAATATATTTTATATTTGACTATATTCATAATAAATATAAACATTCATTATTATAATTATTATCAAACATATTTGCCATTTCTTCCCTAAATTTCATATCATATGATGCTTCTAATATTGTACCAAAATTTGATTAAAATTAATTTAAAATCCAGCAAATCGGGGAAAAAGTGGAAAATTTGATCGCAAAATTTCATTTTTGCCTACTTGAAAGAAATAAATATTATCTGTATCATAATACTTAATCCCTTTTTCATGAATTTAAGCAATGATATTTAATCACTTTAATGTCATTGCCATGAATTTGCATAATAAAACCGATTGCACGGTATATTGAAACGTTCAATTATTACTTTTCTAGTGGGTGGAGGAATTTAAATAACTTACGGATAAATTAATTTCAACTTTAGATCCAATTGCACTATTAGAATTGCATTTGTAATTTTTTTGCTCAATTTAATTTGAAAAGATTTTTATAATAGGAAGAATGGATTTTATTACATATTTTTGTATAAGAAACCTATTCAAAATTAAAAAAAAGAATATATTATATTATTTTTTCAAAGGATTAAATTCTTTCTTAAGCATTTTTTTCTTCTTAAAAGCCTACAATTTGTTAACATCGGATAAAAATTAAATATCGTCGAATGTGTAAGATCAAGTAAAAACTTGAAACGCTATATGTATCTCATCAGATTAATTTTAATTGTCATTGTGCAAATTATTTTTCTGAAGGCTTTGGAAGAATTCTCAATTTGAAATATCTATATGTTGACAATAATTTTGTATAATATATCCAGCGTAGTGCTTTATTTTCTTTTTATTTTTGTTCTTGAAAACTATCGAATTTTACTGCACACAAAATTTCATGGATTCTATAAAACTGAATTATTGTAAATAAACATATGAGTATACATTTTCTTATAATTTTTGATTTGAAATCAGTAAAGTCCAAATTAAATTTAGAAATCCATTAATACTCTTTATTGAATAAATATTTGATTTTTTTATATATTTTTTATTTTACTTTAAGCCTTAAAATTTCAGAGTTTGAAATGCCCGTTTTGTAATGCTTCGAAAAGTATTAAAATCCAAATCAAGATTTTGAATAATGTTGCTATTTTGTACTCGGATATTTGAAGGTTTCTTCATAAAGATTTATAAAAAATTATTCCAATGTTATTGCATTCTACACTGATAATGAAAATTTTTATTTTTAAGAGGAACAATTTATTATACACAATTTGATGTTGTTTTTATATTTCCATTACTAAATAAATTTAAAACTAATTTATCAAGAAAGTATTCATCGAGGATTTATGCATATAATTCTAAGAATACTTTTAAAAACTTTTCCTTACAGAAGAATTGTAATAAAATAATTTCTAGACAACTTTCCAAAAGCATCATTATTGGTATTTGAAAATCGATGAAAGTGTTATTATAATTTTTGTTGTAGTCTGTTTTAAATTAGAAATCGAAACGATGATAGTTTTATTTTGCCGAAGCAAATCACAACTTTTCATTGATCTTTAATTTTTTTTTAAAAAGTTGTTTTATCCACCATATAGTTCCTTTTTAATTTATTTCTAAATATAACATACTTCACCCATTCGAAGCAGTAATCAAACTAAAAATAAAGCAACATAAATAAAACATATTAAAATTACGCCATTGATCACGCTAATGTAAATGAAAGTGGCGAAGTTTGCGCAACAGAACATTTTCACCCAGAATTTCAACACCTGGTCCACTACGCCCTGTTCAAAGAAGTTCTCTTTCGCATTTTTTTCTTTTCGTATCTCCTTTTTGCCCTTGGTTCGTGGCATTACCTCATTAAACCTTATAACACGGCAGGTACAGCAACAACTTTCATTATCAAATTCTCCTATTCCCTTCTTTTGGCCTTTCTGCGAGAGGCCGGCAAAAATGCCGATGTTTCGAAGAAGATACTTGACGCTTCTGTGCTGCCATTAAGAGGATAATGACGAAGTTAATGGCATAATTAAAGAGCAGGGACATCAAAAGGAGTGGGCTTGTTTTTTAAGTAGGTCAGAGTGGAAAGTGTGATTAGCGTGTCCTATATCGTAGTGGCTCTCAGATTTTTTTACACATAAGATGAAAGCGAGTGTACTATAGTTAAGACGGATAAATTTTTTCTAATATTTTTTCCATCAAGAAAATTTAGAGAGAGAAAATTAGTAGAGAGGTAGAAAATTTTATGCGATTTTAAAAATAAAGAAAAATAATATTTGAGGAAGAAGATAAAAAAAATTATGCGTGTCTTAAAATCATAATATAAGGCATATTCTAATTTTTTAGGCCATATATAGTTTGGTTGTTCTTAATGTAATTTATATACTTGAAACAATTGTTTGCTGTTATTACAAGAATATTGACATTATTCTTTCAAAGACTGAAGGGCTTTATTTGCATTAATTTTGATGTAATGAAGATTTAATTCCGAGAAATCTGGATATTGAATTCTGATGATAATTTTTTTGTTGAAAATGTTGCTTTATGGAAACAAAGTGAGAGAAAAGGTGGTAGAGCAACAAATCAGTACACTTATAAGCATATACATCTCGAAAAAAAATGAAGACTGAAGGGTTTTATTTGCATTAATTTTAATGTAATGAAGATTTAATTCCGAGAAATCTGGATATTGAATTCTGATGATAATTTATTTTATTGAAAATGTTGCTATATTGAAACAAAGTGGGAAAAAAGGTGGTAGAACAACAAATTAGTACACTTATAAGCATATACATCTCAAAAAAAAAAATCTTTGCACTGTTTTAAATAATTTTTCTGTAATACACACATACAATTCACAAATAAAATAATATTATTTTACTATATTATTTTATTTCACCATAAAGTTTAGATTTACCAATGAAAAACTTAATACTAATTTGTATTGTCTTAAAATTAATGATTAAATTTATTGTAACAAATATTAATCTTTTTAAGGAACTAACTTTAAATATATAGTGCTCTTACTGTTTATAGGTACAAATGGTATAGTGCAACTCCATGCATAAACTAGATAAAGAGGTGAAATGTTAGAAATTATATTCACATAGGAAACCAGCGGAAGCTCTCTCCCCAATTAAGATCTTATTCCCCCCTCTCCCCCCACATAAAATTATGGACCTTGGGTAAGATCTCAAATATCTTACATGCCATTGTCGAATAATCGTTACGAAATGTAGATATTTGGCCTGAATATAGTATTTACTTTTGCTGAAGCTGTCACGAGAATACGTATTAAGGATGCCTCTTTTGCCAACTAATTGACAACAAAATTTGACATTGAATTACAGTTGTAATCTCACGATAACCTCAGATTTCAATGATTTAAGCCATTGCGTTATAAGTTATTCCGTTTACATGTATTAAGTCATTCAAAATGACCGACTAACGGTCAACCGTTTGACAGATTTCTTTCAAAATTTGATATCTATATTTCAAATGCTAAATTGCTAAAATGCTATATTTTAGAGATTGATCAAAATCGCATTTCAATTTTTTTTTTGGCGATTATAATACTTTATCCCTACTTCTCACTCCCGAGAACGTAAAAAGAATTGAAATTGTCTTCAGAGGTGATAGAGAAGACCGTGTTTACAAGAATTATAGGAGGTATTCATAGTACAAGTATTGTTGTCCTCGTACCTCATAGTTCCTCATTGAAGTAATTAGATACAAAAAAATGAATCTAATTACTTCAGCGAAGATATTCACATAGTTATCATGATTTTAATATAAGATTAATCTATCTTTTAACATTGAGCTTTACATTTTTCCTTTAATAATTTAGAAAATATTTACTTCATTTCTTTTCAACAAATATTTAATTATTGATTTAAGAAATCTAAACGATATCTAATTGAATATTTTGATATTTTTTCCCTCAAAAAATGATTTTTTAAGTTAAATACCAAATAATGAAAATAATAATTAATTTACAAAGAAGTCATTTTGGGATAGATATAAAACTGAATTATCTTTAATGAATTCCGTTACTGAAGGTAAATTTAAAAACATAAATTATGTTTAATTACAATTAAAAGTATTTTAAAGATAACAAATCGTTTGCAAATATTTATTGCTTCTTAATAATTACAACATTATGAATTATAAAGCTAAATTAAATTTGAATAAACAGAGAAAAACATAAAAATGGCAACATGAAAGGTTGTTTAATCGTCTGCATCTCTCTAATTCTTCTAAATTAATATATAAATGTAGAAAATAAGGATGAAATAATTTTATTTAAATAGAATAAGATTAATTTCAGAGTGGAATCTCTATGTAAAATGTATACAAAATAATTAAGCTAAAATTATAACAAATTTTAATAGTGTTATGTCCTGGATTTATGATAGATCTCGTTACCGTTTAAATAAAAAAATATACGTGCACACATAATTCTTGAAACTGAAAAATTTAATTAGTTTTTGATTTATAGAGAATAAAAGAAATTTATATACATTTATAGAGAAACTAAACGCACCATGCCTTTTATCCTTTTTTTTCTATTTTTTATTTTATCGATGTCTTTTAGTTAACAGCTTGATATAAATATAAAAGATAAAAGATATAAAGATAAAAGAAAAGATTAGATGTAAAATATTATTCATTTTATTAAAAAGTTAAATAATTTGCTTTTGTTTATAAATTGTTTTATTAACTTATGTGTAATATTGAGGTTTGCAAGAAGATTTGGGGAATCTTATAAAGCTATTATTTCAAATAACATTGGAAGTAGAAAATCATTAGAATGAATATACAGTATTCTGAAGGATATTTATTCTGGAACAGTAGCTCTAATTTTTCCATATTATTCCATTTGCTTTTTCTTTTCTTCATGAGTAAAAACCAACGAGCTTATGCATTTTAATTAAATATATGTATATGAAATACAAATTTATATACATAATTGATTTAAAGGGTATTTTCATTTTAAAAGGCATATGTAAGTAATGTGTTCTATTATATCAGGACTTGGGTTTATATTCTTTGTCTGAGATACTTTTTATAATTTTGTATTTCTTCTTGTACAAAAGCATAATATTTTAAAGAGATTTATTGGAAACATTTTCGCAATAAGTAATATATCCATGATTCAAGGAATTTCGTATAACATTTAGTTATATATTGCTGCACTTTTTTAACAAATTAAAACGCGGTGTTGATTTTCATAAATAATTCCTGATATTTAAGAAAATGAAATTTTGTGACTTATTATTGTGCAATTTTATTAAAGGAATCTAATGTGTGAAATGACTTATAATTCTGACAAACAATACATTTTTTATAAAAACAATTTATTTTTTATAAAAATAAACCAACACTTTTCCGAAGTTGTTACACAAATGCTACTGATGATGTGTCATAAAGGGGCAATACAAAATATTGTATTACCCCTTTTTATAGTCTTCAAGACAACAAAAAAATAATGGTGTAAGTGCTGGTAAAATAGAAATTGTGAAAAAAAGGGAAAACCACTTATATATTCTCATGAAAAATTAAATAATCGATATAGTGTATTTCATTCTAATCCTTGTGCTTGTCTCAGCTAAACCCAATGCAAATTAATAGCTGATACTACTCTGATTTTGTTCTTCTGCTAATTTACTGGTTTTATTAGTTAAGAGGAAAGCAATTAAGATATTGTGTAATATATTCTTTTAAATTGTTTATTTTTTCCCTTTAAGATATGGAGTTACTTAATAGGCTACAGATGTTCTGTTTGCGGTCGAAACATTTAAGTTTTAGTTACTAGTAAGGTATCTAATATATTAATAAACATTTCTTCGAGGACGAAGACAAAATTATTGTTTTTTAACCGAAACACGTTTTACAAAATGTTTTTTTAATTTGCATTTCTTATTTCTCGTATCTTTTTTTTTATCTTCCAAGTTCTTAAAGATTATCAAAACTATTTCACTTTTTTTAATCGATTATACCATGTTTATTCGAAACGTTTCTGGTTTATACTCTGATTTTATGGCTTTCATATTAGCTGGCAAAATGCAAATGGAGTATTTTAATATATTACGAACATAGAAATTTGAGAAAAAAATTTAAATGGAGAGACAATATCAAAAACGGGAATGTCAAAACATGGCAATACTGTTATTAACCCTTTGCACGGATAGTGCCTCTCACTCACCATTCAAAACGGTGTATCATTTTGATGTCTTATTTATTTATTTTTCAATTTTGATTGTTAAAAATGTTTACAGAATGATAAAAAAAATGTAGATTAATTTTTCAAAGAAATTCGACTTGAAGCAATTATTTATATTTATTTTTCAGAGCAATAAACAAATCTTTGTATTAGGTGAATTATTATTCATTGAATTACTTTTCAGATTGCAAAGGGTTAAATATATAATTTTTATCGTTCAATATTTGATAATTATTAATAGGCTTATTAAATATTTAATAATACAATTATAAATTATAATTCGAAATTTCATAAAAAAATATTATTTTTTTAGCTAAATTCTTGATAATAATAAAATTTAAAGTATTCATTTTTACTACGATTTAATAGTAAAATATAAAAGCTTTTTCTCCGCTTGTTGGCTAAATTCCATTGACTAAATTGAATATACAAATGGCAATCTTTATATCAGATTTAAATTAAGCTTCTTTCTGCTCTTTCCTTTTCTTTATATTTCAGATAGGTAATAATATTAGAATTAGATAAGAAAAAGTATTAAAATTTTTATTCTTCCTCAAAAATAAAATAGTACTTCTCACTTTACGTAACTGATGAATGAAAAATATCGAGTTACATAACGACTCAAGATAGAAAAATAGCATCCTTAGAGCCGTTTTTCAGCATGATTTACTGGCGCTAACTGCGCTGCATTTTTTCTCCTTCCTTAACTAAGCGTCATCATGATGAGAATCATTAATAATAACAGTGTGGTCGTGCGCTCTGGGTGGTAACGGCGTGATTTCAAAGAGGCGTTAACCGTTTTATTTTCAAAATTAGCCATTTACTTTTCTGACTTTTTTAGTAAAAGACTTACTTAAACAAAATGATTTATCTTCATGATGCCTCACTTATCTGCGAATTTTCAAAACTCCTCTTACCAGAATTAAGAAGGATAGATAATTTATCGGTTTTATGATAGTATAATGAGTGATGGAAAATTTGAGGTTCTCGTTTCTGTTGAGAGAATTAAGAAATTCTCTGAAGAGAAAATAATAATTATAATAATAATAATGAAAAAACGCTTTTATTTGTTACATGAGCATGTCTTCGCCATTAAGGATGATGTACTTGTTGGCTATCAATTATACTTTTGTGTGGAAGAAATCCTTCAGTTATTTTTCAGAAAGTCTTTCTGGTTCTGGGCAAAATAATATTAGAGACGTTTATAAGCGTCTGCTGAATTCATAAGAAGATATAAATCAAGAAATTCCTAAACTATTCCAAAAACAGTTTTTTTTCCCTTTTGTCCGTGGATTTTATTTTATTTTTAAAAATAAATTTCTGCAAACATATCTGATCCTCTTGTATTTTGATTACCTTTTGAGATTGCTTCTTATTTCATAATTTTAATTTTTTTCAGGTCATATCAAAGAAAACATTATTTAGGCAAACATAGGAAAATAGTCTTGGTAAATTATCACAAGAGCATTTAA
This sequence comes from Argiope bruennichi, assembly GCF_947563725.1. Classification (NCBI taxonomy): domain Eukaryota; kingdom Metazoa; phylum Arthropoda; class Arachnida; order Araneae; family Araneidae; genus Argiope; species Argiope bruennichi. The sequence goes on from NC_079151.1 coordinate 69,930,096, forward strand.
GCTCTTCCTAATAATTATTTAATAATACATGGCAATAATTACTATTTTCCTTGTATATTCGTCAATATAATATAGTTGTTTGTATTTAAAGCCTTCGATGCGAAAGTTTAATATAACTAAAAGTCATCGCGGTAATGTATGTGTGTATGTATGTTGCACAATTCTTCCTAAACTACTGTTTGGAATTAAGTCACACTTTGTATGCTTATTATTTAGGTGAAAATATATCAACATTTAAAAGTGCAAAGATTAATTAAATTTTCAGTCAGTTAGAAATTAACTGAAATTCATTCGCTTTTCCTCAAATATTTTGGAAAAAAATTATTCCAGAAAAGATATTTTCAAATTCAATATTTTGAATTCAAAATTCAAATGTTTAGAATTCAAAATGTTACCATTTCAATGGTAGCAATTTCATTTCGTGTCTCATTTTTTTTATTTTTCTTCATTTTTTTTAATTATAAAGGACTGGCACAGGTGATTTTGAAATAAGTAAATATATAGAGGCTCTATTACTAGGCATAGGTGGGACTTCCCAATTTTTGTCCATTCTCGAAGAAATTTCGCCTTCGAAATACAAGAAAATTGACTGCCAATTTTTGAAAAACTAAAATTTTATTAAAAAAAAAATCAGGAAAGATTTCGAATTTTTTCGTGGTATCTATTAAAAATATTATCTCACAAAAAATTTTTTTATCACAAAAATTATTTTTTTTATTATTATTATGTCACAAAAATTAGTTATATTAAGTTTACAAAAGACTAGCACTTCAGTAACGTAAATTTACCAAATTAACAAAGTTATCTGCTTATTCATTTTGTTTAATATTCATATAGATAGAAGCAGATGTGAAATATCTATTTTAAATTATCTGATTAAGTTGAAAAATTTCATTTCTGATAAAAAAAATTCAAAATAAATGTAATTTAGATTTACAACCTTAAGCCTAAAGATTGCAAAACAGTTATTTGCTATATGTCACATAAGATAAAATATAAAACAAAGCAGATTAATTAAGATGAAGTAACTGAAAATAGATTAGGAAATGATAGATTTGTCTCTTTTTAAATGCATATTTATTACAAAGAAGAACTATGAAATTCTCGTAGATTTTTTCTTATTAATAACAACTTAATTTTAATTATTTCAAATAAATATTTTATGAAATATCGGTAGAATCATTTTTATCTATCAAATTTTGATTTGCTAATATTTCTTTTTGGTATTTTATATGGTCCTTCTACCCTCAACCCCTTCGACTGGCTCCTGAAATATGGGGATGAGAAACATCCGAACTTGGCAGTTGGTTCTCACCGCCCTGGGGTATAAAAATCTGGTGTGAGATTGGTTATTCCAGATCGACGACGGGATGTGCCTCTTAAGGGATAGGCTATACCGTGGCTGGTGATGGCTATTAGTTCTCGACTAAAAGGCCTATCAATGCCGTCACTGCATTCCAGCCATTTAGATTTATCCGTGTGCCATATTGTGGCTCGGAGTAATAATTTGTAATTAAATGTGTTTTTTTTTCTTATTTGATAAAAGTCAATGATATAGATTATCTAATGTTTTAGAATGCCCAAAAGTCAGTATTCCTCAGCAACGCTATTCTTTCATCATTCACCAAAGTTATTTATCGTTCTATGCTTTCTAGCATTCCAAACAATCCTGGCAGAACTTGCAATTTCCCTAAAGAATATAACTCTTTAATTTACGAAAAGACCATGTAAAATATTTTTTAAATGTTTACACTGTCTGTAACATGTAGCAACTGTATCATCATCAATCCTTCTCAGACCTAGGAGCAAAATTCAAATATATTCTTCATGAATATTTACATTAAAGCAGCCATTTTGGAGAAGCGCCAAATCATCTCCAATTATGCATCCTACCAATTAGCTACTGCATTTTCTGAGCAACAACAAGAAGAAATAAAACTGAAATTTCAACTCGGCAATCAATCGCAGCAACCTTCGAGTTTCTATTTTCCAAACTTCTCAAACGAAGCCCTTTAATCTGCGCAGCATGCGAAAAGGCCAATTGCAATCAACCTTTCACTGACACAGGAATCTGCAAGCAATGCGATTGCTCAACCTTAAAGGGAACCGGCGGAAACAAAACAAAAGAAATCGGGTATTTCTTCCGTATTTTCTCGACACGAATAACTCAATCCTGTCACGTCGTGAACATGCTAATTACCACGCCTGCTCCCAGACAAACTCCTGTGCGTGTAGTCTTTTCCGAACTAGGTTCTCCCCTGAGCAAACTCGACCTTCAGTTCTTGCTGTTTTCAAAAGGTTTCATTAATTCAATTAGATCTTTGTTTTAATTAGCACGTCCTGCACGATGTGTGTTTTCTGCTACTGCTGTGTTCGATTGTCCCACCCCCCTCCTCCCCCTCTTCAGTTTAGTTCGTGGGAAGGAAAAGGAATCTTTTGCAAGTTAGTTTTCGTTAGTCAGCCTTGCTCGCTGTCTTGTCAGTCTGTCACGAGATGGGTTCTTGTAATTAACACTTTCGATTCCTTCAAGGTTGTATGTAATCCGGTATCTAGCAGCTTAAGGAGGATGTAAATTGAAAAACAGAACGAGGCTGCTGTTGTTTTAATAACAGTAATTAGCAAAGATAGCTATGAGTAATACAGATTCTTGCGGAATAGCAGTTGTCAGCATCTATTCTTGGATTCTTTCATATGCTTTAAAGAAAATATTTTTTTTAATTAATTAAATTGCAAAGCATTCCATTTCCTGCATTGTTGAGTGCAGAGAAATATTGATAATGCTCTTGATTGGCATGAACTGGAACTATTAAACTAGACATAAAATTTGAAAATAATTATTATTAAAAAAAATCAAAATCAAAAAGAAATAAAAAAGAAAAATTACTTAAAGTTATTATTACACTGCCAAAATATATTATTGTGTTAATTATTATTATTACAAAACATATTAGAATGATAAATTCCATTTTGAAACATTGATAAAATTACCATTTAATTAACTATATAGTCTTTACTATATAATCAAAAATATTATCATTACGTAGAAAAAGATGATGCTTTGAATTGTTTTCATCTAAGTTGTAAATAGCTTTAGCTTGTATTATCCATATTAATTCTCCAAATTTATATATTTTAAGACAATAATTTATACTCATTAAAACAGGTACAATGGAAATTCGAGTTAGAAAATTTATTTATCTTTAAAAGAAATGTATGGTCATGTTGGAAAAATGGACATCCAGTTTCGATTATGTTATTCAATCTTAACGTGTCAATATATTCTTCAACCAAAATTTTATAGCTACTATTTTATTACATTTAGCTAGATATTATTGATTTAAGTAAGATGCATAATAAAAACAATATTGTGAATGATACCATTAATTCACTAGGAAAAACAAACAACTGAATTTTAAAAAAATGATGGAAAATTATTAATAGAATTTAAAATGTCTTACTTATAGGTCTATGAAACCTAAATATTTAATTTTAAAATAAATATTTTGCCATATAATTCATTGTAAATTTGTATTATTTATTCAGTGTGAACTTTTCAAAATCATCATTTTCTCTGAAACACTTTAATGATTGCTATGTTTCTTGAAACTCACCATGCATTTCTTCAAACCAAAGAATGTTTTTATTTTAAACAAAGTCAAAATGCATCTGACTTTTCTGTTACGAGGTATCACATCAAATAAAAGTTGAATTTCAAAAATCTGGAACCATTCGATTTTCTTTCCTAAATATGGTTGTTTGGTTTCATTTGGTATGAATTTTTGAAGGAAGAGACATATATATTTTTGAAACATTCCTTTTTGGAACAATTTTTCATATTTTTCCTTGGTAAAATATTTTTATAAATGTTAGAAAAGATGAAAATAATTATTATTCTGTTTTTCATAAAAGACTGAAGTCAAATTTTCTATTTAAAATCATATATAGATTTTCACAGATGTATTAAAGAACTAGCATTGTATTATTTATTATGAAAAAAGAACTTTTTTAAAGCTGTGGGGTATCATGGGATGAATATTAAAATTTGATTATTTCAAATCAATTACATTTGCTGTGTGATATGATGGGATGAATATTAAAATTTGATTATTACAAATCAATTACATTTGCTGTGTGGTATCATGGGATGAATATTAAAATTTGATTATTACAAATCAATTACATTTGCTGTTTGGTATCATGGGATGAATATTAAAATTTGATTATTACAAATCAATTACATTTGCTGTGTGGTATCAGTGGATGGATATTAAAATTTGATTATTACAAATTAATTACATTTGCTGTGTGGTATCATGGGATGAATATTAAAATTTGGTTATTACAAATCAATTACATTTGCTGTGTGGTATCATGGGATGAATATTAAAATTTGATTATTACAAATCAATTACATTTTCTGTGTGTTATCATGAGATGAATTTTAAAATTTGAGTGATTACACATCAGTAGTATTGTGTCAACCACAATTGAATGTTTCATTTTTGATTTTTAAGAGATTGTGAAAGAAATTTATTTTAAAAAAATGTATTTAGTATTTAAACTTCTTCTGCAACAAATTCATTAGTTTCAGCATTTTATGAAACTGCATGATTTTTAATTTTAAGAAAAATTATTTTCCCTCTTTCAAATGATAACTATCTATGAGCCGCTCAAACCGTCATTATAGGGGTAACTTAACAAAATTATCATTCATATTTCACTATTTTATTATTATCTAGTTGTAATATTCACTTTAATGATATACCAAAGCGCATTGTGATTGAAATGTAACTGGCTAAATAAACCAAATATAACTGGCTAAATAAACCAAATATAACTGGCTAAATAAATAAATAAACCAATAGTTGGTTAAGTAAAATTGAAAAGTAACAATAAAGCATTTTAAGTACTATTCTAAATTAGAATTTAAAAAATCATATTTAAAAATGCAGTTCATAAATTACTCTTAGTCAAATCTTTCATAAATCTTTTATTTAAAAAACATTTATATCTTTTAATAAAGACATTCTTATAAAAATTATTATTTTCGTACCTTAAAAGTAAAATTTCTTTAAATAAAAAAATAAATTTCCAACCTATTAATTAATTAATCGGTTGGAATGTATTTTTTATTTAAAAAATTTCACGTTATATGTACAATCGGTCTTGAAATTTTCTTTAGTACGATATGAAGCCAAAATTTGTTAATCAAATAATTAATTTAATAAGTAAATCAACCAATAGTTGGTTAAGTAGAATTGAAAAGTAACAATAAGGCATTTTAATTGCTATTCTAAATTAGAATTAAAAATTCATATTTAAAAATGCATAATGTATTTTTTTAATAAACAGTACAAGATTACAGATATTTTGCAGAATAAGGAAATAAAGTTTTTAATGCCATTTATTAGCGTTACTAATCAAATTAATTATAGTGATTGATAACTTATGAAAAGAAAGAAAGAATTTCGTAGCTCATTCAATCAAACAGCTAAATTATTCTACAAGGACGTGTAAAAAAGCTGTAAAATCTGGATCGAACAAATGCGTGTGAGATATCCGAAGAGAAAAAATTAGGTCAATGAAGTTGTTCATTTCATTAATTCGTTGAAGTACAAGAATTTTAATTGTTATTTAATGGATAGCAGAAAGCAAAAAATTTTCCCTGAGTTGAAAGGCTGAGTATAAGTATATTCTGTAAACACAAAGATTATGGTTGTTAATCTTTAATCCTTTTTATCGTCAGATTTTAACCAAGCTAATATTCGTAAAATATTTTGTGCTGTTTTAATGTTGGAATCAGTTGTATATTTTGAATGAGGAATAATAAAGTGAGGTTTGAAGACCACAATGTATAATTAGTTGTTAGATGACATGGGATATTACTTCACGTTCATGTAAATAATAAGTCAAGCATGTGCAAGGCTTTGTAAAGAAAAACAATTAATTTTCTTTTACAATTTGAAATTAGAAACTATTTCATTACGCGTCTTTAAATAACAAATTATGCATCAAATATTCATTCGAAATTAAGCAATATCAATTTCTCGGTGAGCAAAATAGTCACCCTATTAAATGTGTTGTTGATCAAGATTAACGCATTATCCTTAAATTAATAAAAGGAATGAATATTTAAAGACTTTATCATTGTTTATATATGATGAATGAGAAATTTTATGAGCATTAAAGAAAGCTGAAATGGGCATCGGTGAAAATTTTAATTTATAATATTTGAAAAAAATCATTAAGAACTGTAATATATTATTAATAATTAATTAAATATCATTAATTATTATGTTTAAGCATTATTTTGGTATATGTATTTACGGTCCATTCAGTCCTGATGTAATGGTTATTTTGTGCTTTTTAAAATTATGATAACTATTATTTTAAGCGTAATAAAATTTTATGTAAAATTCATAAGAAAAATAAAATTCTTCACAATTATAATTAAAATTACTACAAAGCATGGAACAATAATATGATGTTAAAGCATGCTACCATTATAAAATGCCATATCACGAAATTGCAGCTACTTAATAATTAATCATTTAAATTAATTAATAAACTTACAATAATCTTTATATATGAACCGACGTTAAATATGATAAATGAACAAAAATGTTTTCCTAATTTACCCTTTTCAGATACCGATGCACATTTTTCTCTTTATATTAGAAACTCTATTTCCATTCAAATTGCGCAACAAACTAAACGCCGAATGATTTAATATCCTCATTCTGCAGCAGTTCATAATTTAGGGGTGAAAATAGCATCTGCCAAAGTTCAGTCGGTATTTAATGCCTCAGCAATAGGCAACGCTATCTCTCTTCCAACGGTCCCAAATCACCCCATTTGCAGCGGCTGCAACCTTTTCCTATTGAATCGGGGGAACTGAAGCCCTCGAACGCGTTCTAACCACCAATTTCTTCCTCACAATCAGTCACTTATAAACTTCTCTGCGCAGCCACCTCGTTCAACCCCATCACCTACAGATAAATTTCCCAAGGTCCCTCCACCCCCCAACCTCGAACCTTGATGCATCGCTTTGCTATCTTACTGCGATTCTGGCTTTAATGGGTCTCCGGACGATTTCCATCCGGCCAGAATAATCAGCGTGATAGTCCGGACTTGATGATAGCAATTGTTATCCTCCCGGATGGAAAATAAATTTCTCTCGACCCTCCCCATCTACCCTCTTTTTTTATTTCTTTCACGGGGAGCAGCAGTCTAGGGTTTCATTGAGATTTATGGTCGGGGTATTTGTTTCGTATTTATCTGTAAGAGAAACATTTTAAGTAGTCGGATTGCTTTGCTTGTGGTTTCGCCTGCGGCAGATGAAAATCTGCGAGAAGTAATGTCATGTTGTTTGTCGCTCGAAATTGAAATACAAAAAGACCAGACACATAATTTGTGGGAAGGGCTTTTATATTTCAATATTTACTGGAGCTCTACAAATATGAAGAAATTATTTAAAACTTTGTTCATATTTAAAATAGTTACCGCTTCAGACTGTTATTGACGCGTATAGAAGACATGGAAAAATATAAAATTTTGCGTGTTGAATATAAATTTGAACATTGAAAATAAAGTTTATTCAATGACAATTATTATATTTCTATAATAATTGTTTAGTTATTATATTTATAATTAATTAATTATTATATTTATATAATATAAATGTGTTTATGACAATTTAGATAGGCATTTTCCGAAGAGGTCAAACCAGTTAACGGGTTAAATACAAATATTTGTACTGTGAAAAAATTGTATAAACTTACATTTTTGCTGTAAAGTGATAGATTTAATAACCGTTTAGACAGATAATTTTCTGAGATGCGTATCAAGATATTTTAAATATTTTTTTCTGGCTACGCTTTTGCCTTTACCAATTTCTTTAAGTATGTTCAATTATAAATGGATACACTTTAGAAATGGGTACATTACTTATTAGAATGAAAGAAATGTTATTGCAATATATGTTTTGTTTAATAGAGAAAAATTAATATTTTGAAAACAATGATTGTAAGCATCGAAATATTTCTACTATAAAAACTTACTCATCTTACAATCATTCAGATGAAAGGCAGAAATTATTCTTGAAATACTCATCAAGATATTTCAAATATTTAAAGCAAGTGGATATTACTTTTGCTTTTGGAAATTTCTTTTCGCCTGAAGTTTAATTATAAATGTATGCTCTTCTTTAACTGAAGACATGACAAGTGGATTCTTGTTGACGATTCTTTCATTGTTGTTTATTTGATAACGTATTGAGACAAAATTCAATTAAAATGCTTTTATGTGAAAAAAAAGAAGGGGGAAAAAACACCCTTCAAATTATCTATATGATACGGTAAATCAACAATCTACTGACATTTATTAATTCATTATTAGAAGAAATTCCTGTCAATCAGTCTTATAATTAATAAAGCTGTTGCATTTGTGTTTGCGGTCCCGGCGAGTAAATCCCAAAAATAAAATAAAAATCATTACCAAAAATCCTAGAGAAATCTTGGCATCTTAAGTATAATGGAGCTTGGCAATATTGGGGTAATTTGAAAACTGCCAAATGAATTCAGGAACACAATCATCTTGCCAAAATCTTTGCATCTCATGTACTATAACAGAACTTGATGATTTTTGCGTAATAGCTCAAAATTTGTGTATTTTCATGTAAAGTGTTTATCTATTTACAACCTGAAAAATCGCCGAGTAAACTCGAGATTGCAACTATCTTACCCTGTTATATATAATAGAGCTTAAGGATTCTCGCGTAATCTGAAAATCGTGATGTAAACATGAGAATGCAACCATCTGGGCAACTTATGCATAATTGAACTAGATGATCTTTGCATATTATCAAAATCGCCAAGTACACCCAATATCTATGCGAAATTTCAAAATCGCCGAGTAAACTGAAATATACAACCAACTTGGCGAATTCTTGGCATCTTACTTATAGCGGATATTAGGATTCTTTACGTAATCTAGAAATCGTTAAGTAAATTTATTATCTTTCCGATCTTGTCTTAATCTGGAAATCGCCAAATAAAACAGAGCGCCGCGAAAATGAACAAGTACCAAAACTAGAGTTTAATGAATCAATCTGGTACATTGTCCCTTTTTTTATATATAATTCTTTGTTCATTTAAATATGCGAGACAAATTGCGATGCAAAAATAATTTACCGTGACGGTTATTAAATAAAACTGCCAGTTCTTGTTTGATAGAATTTTAAATTGGGTGTTGCTATTTCAATATCGAAGAATATAAACTGATCAAATAAAATTAATATTTATAACAAACGAAGTTTTAATTAAAACACATTTATTTAATGATTTTTATTGAATAAAGTGGTAATAATCACGATGCCAAATGCAATTAATTGAGAATTAAAGACCAGGTCTAGAAAAGAAATTAAATAATTAAAAATGGTAAATATTTCTAAAATTGAATGTTGATATTAACAAAGAAGAATTGAAATATTAATAAATGTGCTTACATTTCCATGTTTAACGTAGTTTATCTCCCATAAAGAATTAGCAAATTAAAGTAGGATTTTTCCAATTTCAACAATAATATCAATGAAAAAATCAAATCAGTATCGAAGATGCTAAAATTTTTCTTAAACAGGGAAAGCCCTAAAACGCATCGGTAAAAATTCGAACAAAAGACATTCGAAAGTAAGCAACACAAACACCGCGAGCTTAAAGGAGATATTTTGTTTGTCTCTTTAAAGAAAGGAAAAGAGGAAACCGTACGTCACAAATAAGATTACTTCTCAGCTCCTTGAAGAAACGGTGCTGCATACGACTGGAACTTTGACAGCAAAAACATAAAGAAGAAAAGAAAATGGCTAAATCCCTCCTTTAAAGAAATGGCAATATTGGAACAGGCCAGCGCCACACAGTTTACTGAAGAAAAATATTATTAGGAGCTATTAGCAAAGAAACTTTTCGGGACGCGACTTGAAATAATAATCATGCAAGAAAGAAAAATGTTGAAAAGAGTAAATATTGGAGAGAATGCACGCTCCAACTTTTCGATCTGCCACTTCAGAGAACAGATGCAGTTTGTAGCACCAGCAACTTCTAGCGAAAGTGGCGTAACCCGTAGCAACAGATTTGGAGGAAGATTTTCACCTTGCTCTACTTAGCTGTAAAACAGACGTTTCCTCATTAACAATTCTTATTGGATTTAAGACGACTTATATATCACCGTGACGCCGGGTGACTCTTAGCATTGCCGCATGCTAAATCAAGGCTTGCCGGGGAATATTTTATGTCGATGGCCGCTTTCATGTGGAGAAATATCTGCTACATTATAACCGAGAGTGAGGTGTTGGTTACGAACAATGTGTTGGAGAAATATATTATGCCTTTATGCGCTAAGATGTCTCTAAAACTGCATTTTTCATCTAGTACTTTATTTTATGCGACATATTGAATGAACTATCTTTATTTTTTCGTATGCAATATATAAGGAGAAAGTCTTGTAATCGTTAAAAAATTCGACATCGAGATTATGATGGATATTCTGGTTTTAGAATTTCTTGTCTCAGAAGAAACGATTTTTTGAAATTTATTTCTGTTGGTCGGCCGTTTTGTGAACAATATAACTTAAAAATTCGTGCCGACATGTTGAAAGGAAATGTATTATTTTTTTCTTCGAAGATATAAGAAGAAAATTTCATGCCATCTAGATCATTTCCCCCTCTAATTTCATAAGAGTTATAGTTAAGAGAATGGGAAAGGGTGGAACGAATGCAACTAATGACAGGTTTTCAACGAAGAGAGCAATATTTATATAAGTATTTCTCACTTCGTTTCATTTTTTATATAAAAAAATGAGACGAATTGAACAGCTGAAAATAAATAAGTTTTGAAGCTTTAACTTCTGAGGAATTTCAATTATTATACATTTTTTTAAAATTTAAACGTTGTTCGTTATGATGAGATAATAATTTGCTCTGTGTGAATTTCTATCTTCAACAACAAGAACAACAACAACAAAAATGGTTGGGAAAATGAAAATTTCAATGCCCTTTCATTCCTATCCATTTTGAGTCCGATAGCTCATCCACGGACTGAACGGAAATGTTCACTCATCTTATAAAATAAAATATCATTCGTATTATTTTCTGGAAGCAAACTTTTTCTTGTTATCGTATATGTATACATATAAATATATGCATACATATTTATACTAATCACACAGGCACAGATGCGCACTCAAATGTATGTGTAGTGGCTTGATGATACAATGCCGATTTCTGGAACAATTCCTTCAATGCTCGAGACTCGATTTCACCGAAGAACTGCCTTGTGTGTCTGGTGCATGTTAAATCGATCGGGGCTAACCATCCTCCCCTTTTTGTGGTGCAGAGATTTGGAGAGGAAGGGTGTATACCGGTACAGATTTCGTCCTCTTCATCTGACTGCGATTTAAAATTACGGAATTCCTCCCAAAATAGACTTAATTTTGTTTTCAAAGGTGGGACATTAGTATAATTAATTTAAGTACATTATAATGTAATTAATTTAAATACGTTAAAACGAGGGGTCGTTTTAATTAATTAAAAGAGTGATCTAAAAGTAATGTGTGAAATGTGTAAAATGTTTCCCAAAGTCGAATCTTGAGAGACATACATTTTTTTTCACGAGATCTAAAAATGGTATGATGGAGACGAATGAAACTTTATAAGGGGCTTTTAAATCCACACTTTTTGTGCCGTATCAGATTTTGAAAGAAGTACTTCAGTGGGAAATGTTTTTTTTTGTGCACCAGTTACACATAAACAAAAATTTAAAAAGCTAGATGAATGAAATTTGGCATATAGTTTTATCATTAGAATTTAAGATTTGTTTCAATTTTCAGCGTCATTTTTCGAATGGTTTGTCGTAAGTTTATCTGTTATATTTGCTTGCATATGAACAATAAAACTGAAGAATGCAATAATCTAGGTACATAATGGAATTTTATGTGTGGTCTAGATAACCAAATAATATACAGTGGATATCGCCTACTTTTTAATGTTAATTATTGTGTTACCAGATAATGCCACCATTCGCTTTATATTATCAAAATCCTGTGATCTCAATCCGACATGTTATTCAAATGTACACAAAAATATACATTTAATGTAATCATATATCGCTTACTGTTTATCAGTTTTGAAATAGAAGAATGACGGATCTTTCATTTTCAACCAGCGTTAACGACTGACATTCGTAGTATTTCTTGCTCCCATTTGTAAGGTAACATCTCAATAGTCATCTTTCCCATGGGATAGGACTCACATTCATTTGTTTGGACTTGACTTAAATGAATGTTGCTGGCACATCTGACTTGAGATCTATTGAACAATCATAAACTGCTATCGCCTGTACGATAGCAAAATGCGGAGAAAAAGAGGAACTGATTCTAGTTTTAATGACAAAATTGAAATTTTTAACGGCAATAAAAGATTGCCTAAAATGAGTCAACGCAACGCTGCAGCGTATTTGGAAATTTTACAGCCTCTTAGTAAAATTTTGAAACAAATTTTGAAAGCTTTTTATGGGTAAGATAAAATAATAAACGTTGATAAAGAAAATCTCGTAACGAAAATGATTCAATCACGTGATATACTAACCCCCCCCCCCATGCAGTATTTCAACAAATTAAAAAAACAGCAATACAACTATGAACAATATGTAAGTGAACCATTGTCAATAAGCAGCAACTAATGAATATTTTAATCGGCATTTCTGATAAAATAATTAAAGGTATCTTGAACTAAGTGAGGTATTTTTCCCTTGTTGCAACAAAAATATTGTTACGAAATTTCCCGGGGGTTCGTTTGGATAGTGGGGATTATATGGTGTGAAGAACGCTCAATCACCAGGCGGCAGTAGAAAATAAAACAACTACGTTTATTTACACGAAGACACACAGGACAGCACAAAGACGACAACTATATACAGCACAGAAGACGATTATCTTCAGCCGAGACGTGCAGCATACACAGCAACATACAACAATATACACAGCAGCTCTACTCCGTCGCTGCTCAGCTAGTCCCTGGAAGACGAGTTCTTCGTCGTCGCTTCCGACTCCATTGGTCCACGACCACTCTTCTCTGTCGCTTCCGACTACTCAATTCACCACTACGACGACTCCACTGGTCCACGACTACTCTTTTCTGTCGCTTCCGACGACGACTCCGCACTGTCGCTTCCGACAACTCTTCGACTACTCCCTGGTTCACCACTTCTGGGTCACGACAGGACTGCTTCCTTTTATAGGCATCAGGAGGCGGGGCTAGAAGCCTCTCAACCAATCAGAAACGTTCGAGGCGTAACTCGGTTCCCACTGGACGGAACAGGAAAATTTTCGATGTTTCGGGTATAATCTATTTCGTCGCCAAGTCGCCAAATGGTCGCCAAGCTCTGGGATCTCCTATGGAACCCACTATGCTGGGAAGCCGCATCAAGGATTCGTAACAATATAATGAATTTTACTAAATTCTGTTATTGTTATCAGATTTGTGTTATCAAAATTCCCAAGTCCCTAAATGATCATTATAAACGGCATTTACTATATTTTATAAAACTGCAGGCCTGATATCAGTGAAAGATATTCGTCCTGATTATTCATCATTGCAATAAACTTAACACAAAATATGCTGTATTTAGTAATTATTCTTGAAAGTCGAAAATAGATAAACTTGTTTAAATTTAGAGTCTGAATGGGGCTTTTAATGTTTTTATTTTCTACCCCTGATTGAATGGTAAAGTGTTTCGTTTTAATCGACAATTAATAAATTTTTTGATAAGAATTTGCTACAAATTTTATCTTTTACTCTTTTAGAACAAGAATAAATTCTTTCTACATATGGCGTTTCTTTAAGAAATTCCCTGATTTTGTTTTTTTGTTTTTTACTCGGAATTTCTAATTTTAATTCAATGAACAGATAGTTTTATTTTCCGTTTAGCTGCTGTAATGCTAAAACATGAAGGATGGGATTTTAGCTGAGGCATCGCACTCTTCATCTGATGATGGTTCAAAATGACGATATTTCTCTTAAAAACGAGCTTTAACTGTCTAAACTAAATTTAGAATTTATCGATTGTATTGAATGCACATTGTTCATTTTCAAATTTCGAAATGACAATTATTCTTGCTCTAAAGTAAATGTTCAAAGTTTTGTTTTAAGCCATTTTTCCAAAGAATTAGGCAAGAGGCATTGCTCACTAAACTGGGTGAAATCATTTTAAAAAATAATTTAATAATTTAAAAATAAGTTTAGAAGTTTAAAAATTAATTTTATAAGTTAAACTAAAGCTGTTCTTTAGGAAAAATATGATTTTTTTTAGTGTTTTCCTTTAAAATTCTACGTGTAATATTATTTGGGACATTCAAAACTACTTATTAAAATACCTTTATAAGAAATATTTAATATCAAGAATAAAATAAAATATTTGGTCAAGCTGGTTTTTAGCTGATTATTCCTTTTTGAACAATGGGAAAAAATCCTCGAATTTTTTGTTGGAAATAGGAACCTTTAATCCATAAAGAAATAATGACATTTTTGGAATTTTTAAAGTAATTAATTCATTAAAGTAACGAATGAAAGCTTGAAAACAATTGTTGAACTTTTCCTAGAATTTGATAGAACTAACAAGGATCCATATTTTAAATTACATGCATTTTTTTCTTTTATGCAAGGAAAAAATCATTCGTTTAGGTATTTAATAAAGCCACAAACGAAGCCAATTAAAATTCCTCGTGAACATAAAAGACAAAATTCGACAAATCATCAAAATTCTTTAAAAAAATATCAAAAATAATTTTGATGCAAGAATAGTTTTTTCTTTTTACTATCAAGTGCAACAGATAAAAAGTTGTTGTTTGTGATAATGAGGTACTGTTTCCGAAGCAAATATATAATTTTATTATTTTCAGAATGACTCTCTATTTTTGTATTATGATAGGAAAAAGTTCAACGTTGTCTTAATTTATTAGACTTAATTTTTTTCTTCTTTTTATATTCGCGTCATTTTTGAAACCTAAGGCAAATTAATTTAAAATTTTAAAAAATGCAGCTAGATATTTAACGAAGTGATTGTGTTTTTAATATATTTTTCAATTCAAAATAAAGAATGGAATTTTTGATTATTTTTGAAATTTTGTGCTTCGTAGCCTCTTATTGTTCCTGATTTAATTATACATAATCTACAGTAAAACTGTGAATTAAATAAAAGTGAAAAAAAAAGTAATTTATGTTTGTTCAAATTGATTTTTGAAATATGCATTTATATATTAATATGAAATAAATGTCTAATTTCATCATTTATATATTTATTTATTTTCTTTTAACTGCATTTCACAACTAAGATTTTTAATTTGATTTTATTAATTTTCTCAAATTACAGTTAAGGATAAAAAACATGGA
Organism: Argiope bruennichi; assembly: GCF_947563725.1. Lineage (NCBI taxonomy): Eukaryota > Metazoa > Arthropoda > Arachnida > Araneae > Araneidae > Argiope > Argiope bruennichi. The sequence goes on from NC_079151.1 coordinate 69,945,535, forward strand.
ACATTTAGCAAATTTTAAAATATCGATGGGGATTTGTTATTTTAAACTACATAATTATTTAAATATTAACTAACATTTTATTGGGATTACAAACGCCAAATTTAATCACATTTTATATTTGATCAAAATAAATCCGTATATCTATTTTTCAAATATTTAATTCCTTTATTATTTATAAGTTTTGTTATTCAATTTGACCTGCTCAAATCGTAATTTCTCAAAAGAAAAATTTTAAAGAATTTTTATTTTTAACACATTTTACATTTTTAATATAAGTATGTTACAAGTAATCTGTTTAGATCTCTGAGTTCCTTGTATTTTCATTGTAATTTAATATTACTTCTGTTTTTCTATAATGGTGTGGATGAATTGAAACATTCAAAAGTTTGAATTGAGGCGATTTAATAGAACCATAATTATATTTGATATATTTCTTTACAAAAAAAAACCAAGCCTGAGGGGCAATATTTTCTATACATTTCTAGAAAAACTTTCTATATTAAGAATCGAATTCAGTGTTTCATATTCTCCAAGGAAATCATTTTTTCTTCATGTTAGTTTTAAAAATTACTCTGCTTTTCTTCAAAATGTTTGAAATAAAATAAACAAAAATTTTAAAAAATAACAAAATTTTTTGATTAATTATCTCTACTGTAATATTACAATTCTGTAGTTACATAAATGTTTTTTCCTAAAATATTTTTTAATTCAAATTCTTTATATTCACTGATAAAAATAGAATATCATACCAGTGGTATTACATTAACAGTCCAGCACATATATCTACTTAATAATTAATTGGTAATTTAATAATCATATTAGATACCTTTGATAATCCGCTAGTTCGCTAGAAATGAAAGTTTAAAAAAAATTCAATTAAATCTCCTATGAATCATTTGATGTTTCTAATTCTCCCTAAGAACCATCCAACTTTGAAAGACATTAAAACCATGTTATTCTATAGCTTTAAATGAACTATTCTATAGAGTTCTATGATATCAGACTGCTATTAAAAATTTTCACATCTGAATAGTTTAAATTCCACGGATTTTTTTTTTGTAAAGTATTTAATTCCCCATGAGAATTTCGCAAAAAATAAGCATCTTTTTTTCCCTAAGCGTCTAACAATGGAAGAAAATTATACGATTAAATGTTTGATGAAAAAATGAAAACGATATTAATTTCTCCCCAACAATAAAATGCATTGTTGAAAAATATGCAAAAAATATTTTGAAAAATTATTAAAATTTAGAAAAGCAATATACGATAATTAAATCATCAGTAAACAGATTTATTTTTATAATAATATAAGAATTCATGTTAACTGTTTTGTAAAGATAATTTCTTTTAAAATGAAGTAAAATTTGATTTTGTGCAGTAATATTTTCGGAATCTAATCAGGGTAAAATTCTTGCTAAATATTTAAGTGACACATTTTTATGTTTAAAAAATCGATCACTCAAACATGTACATTTTCATCTACCCGCGTATATATATATATATAAAGAGTTGAGTCTGTATATATATATATATATATATATATATATACAGTGGCTCAAAAAATTGAGAGTACACCTTACTTTTACTTGATAAATCCGACTTTCAATATAAATAACACATTACCGGGAAGTGCAAACATGTTTTTATTTTTACACATAACAAATGATTTAATTTAGAGTAAAAATAAAGAAAAATCAACGAACAATTTCTAAATTGAAAAGTTTCAGAAGCATTTTAAATAAACATATGCAGAATTTTGCCTCAAAAAATTGAGAATACACCAATGAAATTTTTGCAATATCACGCATAGAAACAAAGTGTCACTATTAAATTGCATGTCTTTTGGCTCTTATAATGGCCTCTAAACGTCATGGTACCGATTCGACAAATTTTTGGTGGTATCTGAAGATATTTTACCCCATTCTTCTTGCACCATTTGTTTTAAAAGGGTTTTGTGTCTAATTTTGTATTTTTGAACCACTGTTTCGAGTTTGGTTCACGAATATTCAATGGCATTGATATCGGGGTAGTGTGGTGGTGTGTGTAACTGTTGTTTACAATGAAAAATATACCATATTTTGACGTTACGCACATTCTGTTAAGGGTCGTTGTCCTGCTGGAAAATGGATTTTCCATCTAAACCCAAATTTTTAACACTTTCCTTTAGATTGCTGCTACCATATTGTTCATCCAACTTGTTACAGAAACTTTACAAATCATAGGCAGAAGTGTAAGTGCTGAAACTGCGCTAAATGCCATTAGACCAGCTGAATATAAAAGTCGCATTGTTAGAGAGAAACCGTTCATCAGGATGCAAATTCAGAAAAAACATTTGAAGTTTGCAAAAACTCATCAATTGAAGACCAATAACCTTTGGAAGAAAGCTATATTTAGTAATGAAAGAAAACTCAATATTTTTGGCAGTGACAATCATCTTACTGTATGGAGAAAGTCTAATACTGCTTTGGATCCAAGAAATTTACGTCCTACAGTTAAACATGATGGTGACTCCGTCATGATTTGAGGTTATATGGCTTCATCCGGGGTAGGAAATTTAATTTTTGTAGATGGCATTATAAATGATATGGTTTACTTGGATATATTTCGCAGCAATCTAAAGGAAAGTGCTAAAAATTTGGGTTTAGATGTAAATTTCATTTTTCATTAGGACAACGACCCCAAACAGAATACATGTAACTTCAAAGTATGGTGTATTTTCCATTGTAAATAGCAGTTACACACACCACCACACTACCCCGACATCAATGCCATTGATTATTCGTGGGCCGTACTCGGAAAAGTTGGTTCAAAAACACAAAATTAGAAACAAAACCCTTTTAAAACAAGTGGTGCAAGAAGAATGGGGTAAAATATCTTCAGACAACACCAAAAATCAGTCAAATCGGTACCATGACGTTTAGAGGCCATTATAAAAGCCAAAAGACATGCAATTTAATAGTGCCACTTTATTTCTATGCGCGATATTGCAAAAACTTCATTGGTGTATTCTCAATTTTTTGAGGCAAAATTCTGCGTATGTTTATTTAAAATACTTCTGAAACTTTTCAATTTAGAAATTTTTCGTTGATTTTTCTTTATTTTTACTCTAAATTAAACCATTTGTTAGGTGTGAAAATAAAAACATGTTTGCACTTCCCGGTAATGTGTTATTTATAATGAAAGTCGGATTTGTCAAGTAAAAGTAAGGTGTACTCCCAATTTTTTGAGCCATTGTGTATATATATATATATATATACATACTGCTTGGATTCGTACACAAGGATATGCACACACTCCTTTATTATTAGTAAGATATTGATGTAAAGCATGTACAATCGTATTCGCTTAAAGTCTCATTGTTCTGTTCTGTATATTCAGGGGGAAAATTTCACCGTGTAAATTCAATGTTGCAGCAACCAATTTGGAAATTTCGTCAGGTTTATGAGCATAATTAGCATTATATGCTCTATACTTCATACTTTTTAAAATACTTTTTCATATTTTAAGAAATAATATTTTCTTTTTTCATGTATTTCATAAAAAAATGGTTACAATGCATGGGATATTAATGATTTCCCTTTTCTTTTACATTTTAAATTCTATATAAGTTTGTTATTTGGAATATATGAAATATCGGCGCAATCTTCATTTCTATTTTGATACAATGATGAGTTAAATATATTTAAAATAAGAAATGAGAAAATATGTTCATATTTTAATAATGAAAGGTAATCGTGAAAATAATTTCAGACTATAATAAATTAATGACGCATATAAATATAATTTTCGTTGCGAATTAATGGATTAATTTTATAATGTCATTAATGAATCGGAATTTTTTGCCTTTTGCAGCATTACATTTATTTGATTACTAGCCGCCTTTGGCGACCAGCCGGTTCGCCAATCTTAATGTTCGTTTAAATTTTAATAATTAAATATTTTACGCTACTTTAATAGATTCTTCATCAAAATATTTAAAAACTTCTAATTTTGATAGTCATATAATTCACTCATAATATTATAAATGCCTTCAGTCATAACGTAATATTATCTCTCTAATTTTCTGTTAGCTGCCGTAGAATTTATGCTTTAAATTAAAGTGGAAAGAATGAATCTGCAATTAATATCATAATATTTTTTACTGAAACAAAGCATTTTTTTATAATATGATTACTGATAACAGAGTCACTGAGCGTTTAAACTTTATGGGCACTAAAGAATATCTTTTTTAATTTATGTAATATCTCAAGACTTAGTCAACAAAATTTTCTGAAATCCATCATGAACAGACCGATTAATTAACAATGTTTCATTTTAAATGCATCAAACACTAAGAAAATAAAACGAATCGTTTAAAATAATCGGTCGAACACAGGTTTAAAAAAAGTACTTAAAACTATAAGCATATACAAAAAATATATAACTAACATAAATACAATTTACTTACAAAAGCATGCAACTAACCTAAAAATAATTTAAATCATTCGTTGGTTGTCATGCCAACAGTCAGAACATAATGCGCATGCGTGAATTTTCTTCGCCAGTTACGTTAACGCAAATGCGTGAATTTTTCTACGCCAGTTGGGGTAACGCTATGCAGATTATACATTTTTAATTTCCTTTATTCTGTGTTATTTTAATTCAAAAGTACTTCAGAATGAATCTGAAACATGGATTAATTTACAATGTTTAATTATAAATGCATAAAACATTAAGAAAATAAACAGAATCGTTTGAAATAATCCGCCGAAAAATATTAACCCTAGCCTCATTACTGTTGGGAGAAAAAAACAACCGAAGACTTACTCATTTGGCGGTGGTAAAAATAAAAGATTTTTTTGGCGGAAAAGTTGGCGGTGGGGAAAATGGAAGATTTTTTTGGCGGGAAAGTTAGTTTTTAATTAATAATTAAAATTCTAATTAAAATTTCAAAAAAAGGGACCCCAGGTGCAAATTCCCGACCTCTAAGGTATACATGTACCAAATTTGATAGCTGCATGTCAAATGATCTGGCCTGTAGAGCGCCAACACACACACACACACACACACACACACACACACACACACACACACACACACACACACACACACACACATTGAGCTTTATTATAAGTATAGATAATAATTGATTTTCAACACAATTTGCAGTAATAAATATTCTTTTGAAAAAATTAATTCCTCCTACTGAAAATTTAGTTACAAATCCGTATTAAGACATGTTTGTTTTTCTTAAATAGTAAATATACTGATGTCAAGTTTATCGTTTCGGAACAAATTCAACAAAATAAGAATTCAGGAAACATAATCAGTTTTAATACAGAAACTGTCTTAACGGCCTCTTATCCTTATTTCTAATTCTACTACTTATTAAGAAGAATATATTTCTCTGTGTATTTTGATACTCTGCAGAACAAACCATTTGTTTGACTAAAAGTTGCCAAATTTAGCATAGATATATCTTAAAGGGATCTGGGAGATTTTTTTTTGAGATTTTAATTAATTAAAAATGAATACTGACTTACGCATTTTTCTGCAATAACTCTTAAAAATATTAATGCAAAAAAAAAAAAAATCTGATTTTTACACCATTTTTAAATTTAAAAATTGTTTCATAAAGTTTTTCTAAATTTGGTATAAATATTTTTTTATTATTTATTTTTATTTATATTTATTTCTTTTTGCTTAATTTTTGAGAATAGATTTCAATATTACAACTACACTACCGTTTTCAATATTTCACCAAACATTTAATCCCTTATTTTTTCCATTGTTGAAAGTTAAAGTAAAAGGATATCGGTTAATATCTTTATAGTTTGCATGAGAAATGAAAAAGTGGTTAGTAAATAATTTATCCTGAAAGTTACGTTTTTAACTGCACTAGAGAGTTTTGGGACTCGGATCCATTAGAGTGATTCATATACTCAATGAATAGAATAGGTGTAAGGTTTATCAAAACAATACTGCTTTAATGTGTGCTATAAATTGATGATACCATTTTTCGTTGAATGAATCATGTACATCAAGTGAGGCACTAGAGATTTAACTAAGATATATAAGATAATTAAGATATATATGTATGTAATGATATCTCCTAATCTAATTTAAATCCGAATTAATTTCTTAATTTTTATCTTAATTTAGTCCATACTAACATAATAATAATAATTACATAATTATTTTTAACACGCACTATAGAAAAAGGATGACTTCAGCCTTTTCTCACGTTCCGAGAAAGGGATAAAAATCCCTAATTATTACAATATTCCTTTAAGATACCTAAGATTCCCTTGCCTAAATCGACTCCTGTCGATTTAGGCAAGGGAATCTTAGGTATCTTAAATTATCTTCCTATTAAAATCTTATAATAAAATCACAGAAAGGAAAAAATTCTGTCTCCTTTGTTCTTGTGTTGCGATGTAGACGGAAGAATCTCTTACCGTTTTTTATATGTACAAATCAAGCCTCCCGGGATGAAATAAATACATAAGAATGAAATAAAGTTAAAATTCCAAAAGTTCCATCTTATCGGCCAAGCACTGCTAAAATATGTCCACACGCACGCACACACACGCACGCACGCACACGCACGCACACACACACACACACACACACACACACACACACACACACACACACACACACACACACACACACAAACACACACACACATTTGTTTTATTCAAAAAATTACTTTTAAATTAAAATTATTGACAAAATATTTCCGCTTATTTTAAAATGATCTATTAGTTTTTTCTACATTTAAATTGTTTACAAATCGCAGTTACATTAAAATAATTTTATTATTTCAAATCTATCTCAGACCGGTACGTATCGTTTTGATATTAATTGAAACTGGAATTTTGACGGAATAGAGATTTTGAAAACTTGAGTTAAAGGAAGGGAAAAAAAAATCTGAGATTTCTTACTCATTATTTTTCATTATCAAATTTTTTATGGTATTCTTCAAATAATTGGTTTAATTAGTTGTTTTCGTCCCTTTCTTGCAGCTAATAAGCATCGTCTGAGTAATAACACGTTCAGTGCAATATATATATATATATATATATATATATATATATATATATATATATATATATATATATATATATATATATATATATTGGGGCATTTGTGCCTTTTATTAAAATGTTGGTCCAATTAAAATAGTTTTTATGCGGTTATCAATGGTCAGATAATCAGTATTGTATTTGAGGTCGTGCGAAAATATTGTAATCGTCAAGGAATTTGACCTGCATATTTTAAGGAATTTCGCCATTTTTATATTTTTTTAGTTCCAGAAGACATAATTATGGAATTACGTATATCTGTCGGGCTGTAAATACTTAATTAAAAAAAAATATGAGATTTAAATGAGAAAATTTGGTAAGGATTAAATCAAATTTTCAATTTTTCTTTTCAAGTTGCGAATGGAATCCTACACTGAAAAAATATATGTCATTTAGGGAATGCATTATTTGTTCCGCTTAACACCCACGTATATATGAAGCCGGCTACTTCCGAATGCAATTTATTAGATCGATTCATTAGATAAGGCATAAGATTTTATCACAAGAATTATAAGTGTGTAACAAATAATGAAAAAAATTCCAAATTAATTGGTTGATTGTCGGTCTGTCTCTTTGTATGTAAATGTAATGATTCAGGAACACTACTATATAAAACTAAGAATTTTAGTTCGTGTTTCTTCACTAAAATTATATATATATATATATATATATATATATATATATATATATATATATATATATATATATATATATATATATATATATATATATATATATATATGTGCATCAAATTGTGATTATATATTTGGTAAAAAAAAAAGAATCCGTTTAAAATAAGTTTTTTTCTTTCCCGTTTGCAAAATATTCAAAGAGAAAGTAATGTAAATATTAAAAAATTCTATATTCCAGATCTTCATGATTCCAAAAACACATATTTGGAATGATCTCTGTCTGTAACAGGAAAACTCAAAAGCACTATGAGCTCAGTGAATTCAATTTGTATAAGGCTCTTAAACTATAATCTTAACTTTTAAAATTTTAGATTTCCATCTAATTTTGTAAGAAAATCAATCAGAGGAAGTCTATGTATCCAGATGTACTAGTATAAGAAAACACGATAACTATAAAGCATGAAGAACAGCACAAATAAATCCTGATTCGCAGGTTTAATATCTAAAATTTAGATATGTGTCAAATTTGGAACCAAATCTGTGAAAAAGGTGACCCTCTGTCTGAAGTTTTACATTTAAACAAATACGATAACTGAAAAATGAATTGAGTGAATAAAATTTGGTAACTATGAAGCATGAAGAACAGCGCAAATAAATCCTGATACGCAGGTTTAATATCTAAAATTTAGATATGTATCGAATTTGGAACCAAATCTGTGAAAAAGTTGACCCTCTGTCTGAAGTTTTACATTTAAACAAATACGATAACTGAAAAATGCATTGAGTGAATAAAATTTGGTAACTATGAAGCATGAAGAACAGCACAAATAAATCCTGATACGCAGGTTTAATATCTAAAATTTAGATATGTATCGAATTTGGAACCAAATCTGTGAAAAAGTTGACCCTCTGTCTGAAGTTTTACATTAAACAAATACGATAACTGAAAAATGCATTGAGTGAATAAAATTTGGTAACTATGAACCATGAAGAACAGCACAAATAAATCCTGATTCGCAGGTTTAATATCTAAAATTTAGATATGTATCGAATTTGGAACCAAATCTGTGAAAAAGTTGACCCTCTGTCTGAAGTTTTACATTTAAACAAATACGATAACTGAAAAATGCATTGAGTGAATAAAATTTGGTAACTATGAAGCATGAAGAACAGCGTAAATAAATCCTGATTCGCAGGTTTAATATCTAAAATTTAGATATGTATCGAATTTGGAACCAAATCTGTGAAAAAGTTGACCCTCTGTCTGAAGTTTTACATTTAAACAAATACGATAACTGAAAAATGCATTGAGTGAATAAAATTTGGTAACTATGAAGCATGAAGAACAGCGCAAATAAATCCTGATACGCAGGTTTAATATCTAAAATTTAGATATGTATCGAATTTGGAACCAAATCTGTGAAAAAGTTGACCCTCTGTCTGAAGTTTTACATTTAAACAAATACGATAACTGAAAAATGCATTGAGTGAATAAAATTTGGTAACTATGAAGCATGAAGAACAGCGCAAATAAATCCTGATACGCAGGTTTAATATCTAAAATTTAGATATGTATCGAATTTGGAACCAAATCTGTGAAAAAGTTGACCCTCTGTCTGAAGTTTTACATTTAAACAAATACGATAACTGAAAAATGCATTGAGTGAATAAAATTTGGTAACTATGAAGCATGAAGAACAGCACAAATAAATCCTGATTCGTAGGTTTAATATCTAAAATTTAGATATGTGTCAAATTTGGAACCAAATCTGTGAAAAAGTTGACCGTCTGTCTGAAGTTTTACATTTAAACAAATACAATAACTGAAAAATGCATTGAGTGAATAAAATTTGGTAACTATGAAGCATGAAGAACAGCACAAATAAATCCTGATTCGTAGGTTTAATATCTAAAATTTAGATATGTGTCAAATTTGGAACCAAATCTGTGAAAAAGTTGACCGTCTGTCTGAAGTTTTACATTTAAACAAATACAATAACTGAAAAATGCATTGAGTGAATAAAATTTGGTAACTATGAAGCATGAAGAACAGCACAAATAAATCCTGATTCGCAGGTTTAATATCTAAAATTTAGATATGTGTCAAATTTGGAACCAAATCTGTGAAAAAGTTGACCGTCTGTCTGAAGTTTTACATTTAAACAAATACAATAACTGAAAAATGCATTGAGTGAATAAAATTTGGTAACTATGAAGCATGAAGAACAGCGCAAATAAATCCTGATACGCAGGTTTAATATCTAAAATTTAGATATGTATCGAATTTGGAACCAAATCTGTGAAAAAGTTGACCCTCTGTCTGAAGTTTTACATTTAAACAAATACGATAACTGAAAAATGCATTGAGTGAATAAAATTTGGTATAGGAACTTGTTACTAATAATTGTCGTTCTGGTTTCAATCGATAGAACAAAAGACGCACAAACTACATATTTGGTTTCCTTCAGCATTGAGTACATACTAGCGATTTAGCGCCAAAAAACTCATTCATCAAGGTGTTCTTTCATAACTATCGTTCGCCAATGAAATACTGTTAATGCACAATTATCAGTTTTCTTTTCTGTGCTATGAAGAATGAAATGATGCGCGGAACTTTGAAAATAAAAATCCGAGCCCTCGTGGTTTTCACGGTCTTACTGAATTTCTAAAATTTTATATGTATAGGGGGGGGAGAGAAGGAGAGTGATACCTCTATTAGATAACCAGCCAAAAGGTTTTGATTAGACCACTCTTGCTTGTTTCTTTTCATTGTATAACAAAACGAAGTGCTAAATTTGCCTTTTTCAGAATGTATACCAGAAAAGGAGGGGAGCCTTCATAGTTTGAGAATCACAATAATCCTGCTTTTCTCTATATAAGAATTCTTTTCTCTATACGATGAAACTAAACACTAAATGTCTCTTTTTGAAAATGCATACTAGATAATAAGGAGAAGATAATTTTTAATTTGAAGGTCAAAACAATGGTGGCTCACGTGTCCTCTTAAGGATCAAAATGTTCCATTGTACATGATTCCATTGAAAAAAAAAAAACACTTTGCTAGGAGCATGTTCTATGTTAAATCCATATCCATTCAAATATCTTTCCGTTATTAGTATGGATCGCATGTTTGGAGAGAGGAACAATGGTTCTAGTTTTCTCCCCGTCATCTGATCACGGCTAAGAATTAATAGGTTCTTTCTTAAATAGCCCTATTCTCAGTTAGAAATAGAATATGAATATAATTTAATTAAACTAAATTCCTTCATCGCTTCCCCAACTTTAATGTTACATTGCTTCAAAAATACACGTACTGGACAAAAATAACGTAACGCAATGTTATTTTTTTTTCGCAAAAGTCTTATTCTGTTGATGTTTTTTTTTTGTCCCCATTTTACTGAAAAACTTTTCTAGTTGCTGATATTTAAAAGAAATGTTTTTCCTCCCCTTACGTGCTTGGACATCACCACCACTTTCGCCTCTCCCGACTTACGCCACTTGCACCCCGAGACCACCAGGGACACACGAAATATAAAGTTGGCAACGACAGTTCATGTTCTCTTTCTGCCATTACTTCATTCGAGAGGGGAATTCGTGACTGTCAGGAAATAGGAAAAAGGGTAAATACTGAGGAAAAACTAAAGTTTTGGCGTTTCCTGAAAGCGGCAGGGAAAATGTTCATTGTTTATTTATGTATTCGCACTTCGCTCTTCTTGTTTAGAGCGCGAGAGATAGGTGTCAGGTGCAACTCCCGGCAGAGTTCTGTTCTTTTTTAAAAAAACGAGTTGCATTTTGCGAAGCTGCTGCCGCGTTAAATGGAGTTTGTGGGGCCTGCATATTTTAAGGGAGTACAGTTGTGGCTCCAAATGCAATAAACGACTTATTTTTCGTTTGCTTTCCTCTGTTGCGGGGCATTTGTATTCTGGACCTACATCAAGAAGTGTCAAGATGGCTTATATATCTTTGTTAGTTGTTCCGAGTTCGATAAACACGTGCTGTTTGAAATAAGTTCTTCGAATTTTGAAGCGAGCGGCTATGGCTGTGTCATTAGAAATTTACAATGTAGTCCCTAAATCCTCAGATAATAAATAATACGTGTTCAAACGATTGTATGAAATGATACATGCAGCTGACGACAAACTATATTATATATTATTAAGTTTATACCCTACTACACATTTTAAAGAAGTATCTTTGGTTTGGAATTTTATGGCCTTAGACGCAGAATTTTTGGCCTTATTTCGCCAAATAAATATTTTAAAAAGTATCAAATGATCAGTCTACAAAGAAATGTAGCTGATTGTGTTTAATTGATGGCGAAATATTAGTTGTTGTTTGATAAATGTTGGATTTTAAAGTAGAAATTAATATTACATTTGTATGTAAATATAAAAATATTTATTAGTTATTTTCATTAATTTTTTGCAATTAATTGTCTGTTAAAGTTTTCATTCTGGGAAGTTTTATTTCACATTATTGTAATTAATAACTTTTTCCAGATTGGTATACTGTTCAACAAAATGAAATAAATGAAATATAATGAGAAGTTTTACTTACCATTAAAGTAATTAATTATTTTTCTAGATTGGTATACTGTTAAACGAAATATATTAAAACCCGAATGGAAAAAAAAAAACGAAATTTGCAATAAAAATATTTTTGTCATCTTTCAATAATTAAAAATCGTATACGAAACTATTAATTTTCACGTACACTTGGTCTCCATTTGCAATCTCAGATTTTAAATTATTGTTTTTAATTTTCAAATTTTAACCAGGGAAAGTAGCACAGATATTATGCATATTATATCGTGCTTTTTACATGTATATATAAAGTTATTGAAAGTTAATTAATGATATTGATTTTCTTTGAAATTTCAGTTGATTTTATGAGATTTTGAAGAGTTTGGTTTAGTTTAGTTATATTAACGTCCCGTTGTAAAGCAACACTAGGGCTATTTTGGGACGGACCTCGTCATTTTGAACCGCGGTCAGATGACGAGGACGACACCTGAGCTGGCACCCCCTCTCCATGCCACACCACACCAGTGGGAGGACGTTTAGCATGACGGATTTAACGCGCAACAGACCCCCTTACAGGACGGTTCTTCGGTGAAATCGTGTCTCGAACCTGAAACCCTACGGCTCACAAGCCGAGACCTTACCACCAGGAAATAGAAAGGGAAATTTATCAAGATTTTATTTTTAAGATTATCAAAAATTTGTTTTATTATTATTTCATATAAAACAAATACTGTAAAAATAAAATTTTAAACCTAGAATTAATGAAGGTTAAACTCATACATTTATCTTTATTATTAATACAGATATCTAATAAAAGCGCGGACAATCGTTCCTAATAGTTGCAATTCTAGAATAAACTGAATATTAATATTGTGTAATTAATCCCGCATTATATTAGTACCGCAATACAGGTAACTTACGAAAAAAAATCAGTGCAGCTCTTATTAATGATTGATAAAATGTATTACATGGAAACTTGCAATTCTAAAGCCAATTATTTAGTAATAAACTTGAAAACAAGGATGACTCTATTAAAAATTTGATTATTAAACAAATTTCGATAAAGTCACTGACAAATTGAGGTTTAAAATAATCGATTGAAATATGAGTCGTATTTATTAAGTGTTCACCCACACACACCCACGCACGCACGCACTCATACGCAATAATGCTGTGTTGCAATAGGTTTGTTATTTATTTTAACTATAGGATGTGCTATTATAAATAAAAAAAATATAGTAACTAAATTTGTGACTAGTCTGGAGAATTTGAAGCATGCTGGGTAACTTGCCAACCTATGGAGAAGATGAGTTTCATTTTGCTGTATATGGATGGGAGATGTCATGTAACAATATTAATTTCCGCCTTTCTTAGCCTGTAAATGGGATTTATTTTTTCTCCAGAACATGAGTTAATTTGATCAGTTGGTCCTGGTAAAGCTCAGTTGCAACAATTTTACCAGACTTCAGAAGCTAGTAATAATTGATTCCACAAGAAACATTGTAACCTTCAATAAACGGATATTTTTGGCATGAATATTCGTTTTTGAAAGTGATGTTGATTCCTGACCAAGATCATCTCATGCGTTTCTACGTTTAGTATTGTCGTGAAAAATCCTAAACCGTGCCCGTAATGATTGTGTATAAAAAAAAGACAGAAAATAAACGAAAGGCGTAGCACAAAGAACAGAAGAAAATAAAATAATAAAATAGTACGAGTTTCTAAATTTGATGTTTAAAAATCTTACACTGTGGAAATCTTTAAAATAAGTCACAAAATTTATATTTAATTGAAAGTTTTAGCAGCCAATAATTCCGGCTATTTAATCATCAAAGATGGCTTGTATAAATAAAAATAATTAACAACTCGTTTGTTGTTAGTACAACTGTAAGTGACTTTTCTTATGGGCCGTGGTGGCCTGGTGGTAAGGTCTCGGCTTTGGAACCGGAGTGTTTTCAGGTTCGAGACCCGATATCACCGAAGAGCCATCGTGTAAGGGGGTCTGTTGCACGTTAAATCCGTCATGACCAAACGTCCTCCCGCTGGTGTGGTGCGGTGTGGAGAGGGGAGTGCCAGCTCATGTGTCGTCCTCGTCATCTGACCGCGGTTCAAAATGACGAGGTCCGTCCCAAAATAGCCCTAGTGTTGCTTCATACGGGACGTTAATATAACTAAACCAAACCAAATGACTTTTCTTAATTTATATTCCACTGGTACGGCATGGACTTTTGGAGAAGAAGTCCGAGCTCAGGTGTCATCTTTTCATTCGACTACAGTTCAGAATATAGCCCCTGAAATAGCCGCTAGTGTTGTTTTAAAGCAGGTCGTTAATATAGCTAAACTAAACGAACTTAGTTTATACCTTCGCATTGCTGTTTTTAGAGGGACATACACATTTATTATTATTTTATTTAATTTTTTTAAATTTAACAATTAATTATTATGTTTTAATTTTTTTAATTTATTAATTAATTTAATAAGTAATTATTTTTTAATTTATAATTTAATTTTTTTTTTATGATTTAGGTTTGAATTTATAGATTGGGTTATATTGCGTAGCAAACAAAAATAACAAAGAATGCTGTTATGTTTCTGTTTGTAATAGCAATTTTATGGAATGAATTGACGTGAAATTTTAATGCATATAGGCATATCATCCAACATTCAGATGCAGATTATTTTAAACTATGATGTGATTTCACGTCTTTTTTTTTATTTTAACAACCTACTCAATAATAATAAAAATAAAAAAAATAATCCAAAACTGAATTATTAATGAAATCCAAAACTGAATAAAAACGGAAAAACAGTGGCTCCGGCGAAGACGAATGAATTTTATTAAAAATATTAAAATATTTAAAATACATTTCATAGTTCCAGAATCCTCTTCAGTGCTTGGTAAATACAACCTAAAATTAAGCCTGAAATTTTTTATCAAATTCCGGAAATTACCTTAATAAAAAAGGCTCCCTTGTATTTAAATGGATGCAAGAACACTTCTAAAAAACCATCATAATTCTCTATACTTAAACGGAAGAAAGGTCAATTAAAATTAATTGTATCCCTATTAGTTTTCTTTAATTATCATCTTTTCTAATTTTCTGCCTTTCTAGTGAAAGATCATTATGGAGCTCCAATTATGAAAGAAAAACTAATATCTAAGCTTAATTTTTATTAATGAAACTGAAGTTTTCATCATTAGGATAATTGTTCTCTTTTTGAATAAAAGTGTAGTTTATAAGTTTAGTCAATGACTTAATTTAAGATGACTAAACAAATGTGTGTGAATTTTTTAGACAAAATATCTCAAAACCTTTTAAAAGGGTGCTTGTTATCAAAATATATAATAAATTTTCATAGAGCCGGGAAAAAAATGACAATTTTCTGACAATGAGTCTCTAAAAATTTCTGAATAATATATAGTTTTACTTTTAACTAGCCGCCTTTAAGGACTAACTGATTCACTTGGAATACTGATTGTATATGATTTTAAGTATATTTTAAAAATTTAAATTAGAATAAAAGTTATGTAGTTGCCTTACACCCATTCTGATTTTTGTGTACATGAACTTTTTTACATGCTTTAATGACATTCTGTCTTACGTGATGCTGTAACTTTATTACTCATGTGCCATTCAATTTGATATTGCGCATTGGATATGCTTGAATGGAGCATGTTCGACAACATGTTAAATGGAATGAAGCATCCTAATAAAACTGATATAACAATAACTATACAATTATACAAAATATTTGATTTATTTTGTAATGCACTTAATATTTTAATGGATTATGTTTATAGCCTTCAAATTCATAAATAAAAATATTACTGGATTAATTGAAATTTCAGTGAATTATATTTATAGACCACACACAAATAAAAATACGACGCAAATCTTCATTACTACATAGGCAATAAAAATTTAAATGGAATCTTCATTTCTTGGATTTTACCAATTGAAGAAAAACTCATAATTAAATATTTAATAAAACAAGGATTGAAGTTTGAGTTTCATTGAAACAATGTAAAGAAGTGTTTTAAATTTTGCATAAAAATGTTTTAAAAATTTATTAATACAAAGAAAAAGGTTATACAGAAATAAAATTGGTATCATTAAAATGTTTTTAATATTAATTAATATTAAAATGATGCAAATAATTTTTATGCAATAATATATTTGAAAATTATTTGAAAAAAAAATGAAAATCTCGCTCAAATTTTTAAATAATTGAAATTAAAAATAAAATTACTCTGATGTGAATATTCATATTCTCCAAAGCATACTTGTACCATATTTGATAGTTTTAGATCAGCCGATAAACTCGGTAAAGTCGATATGCGCACATATTCATGTGCATGAACTTCCGCACTCGCGCACATAAACACATATTATCTTCATTATTATTAGAGACATAATTTTAATTGCTCTTAGACCTACACAAGATTAACAGAGATTAATTTTAAGATTAACAATAGATATCATGCATCATTGCATAAATTACATATGTTTTACTTGAATTTATTTTTAATTAATAGAATTTTATTTAAAGTTGATATTTAAATTTAGTTTTGAAAACCTAATCGACATTCGAGGTAAAAATTAGGAACTTTCATGAGCATTTAAAGAGAAAAAATAGATAACTACTTGAAGCATTTTATTTTAGAAATGTTTTGATTTTGCGAAATCATTGCTTTACTTGACAATAAAATATACCTTTATTTTATTATCATACAAAAATAGATACTAAGTCATTTGCTTCTTATATAATACAAAATCGAATTAAATTGGGGAAAAAACTTAATAAAATAACTCTCTTCCAAATTAAAGAATCAATTCGCTATTACGAGATAATATTTGTTTAATTTCGGCATCATTTTATTTTAGAGAATGACGAATTGATATACTGAATTATATTTGTTTTATTCATATAAGAACTAGTTACTCCGAATTTTCTATGTACTTAAACATTATGGCCCATTTCCTGCAGCTATTTCTTTCAGAAAAGATGGCCGAATATGCATTTTGGGGCATATCATCATCTTTAATTTACTTATATAATATTTAATCGTAGATTTTTATTTTTTAAAAAATATATATGCTTATGAAAAATTTCTAATTGAAGATGAAATATTTTTAGAAATATATTATTCAAAATGCATTTGTAAGGTAATAATTATGATAATATTGTCATGATTAAGGTGGGTAAACTGTGTGGTGTTGTCCATTTTTGTCTGTCTTAAAGGTTCAGGTTTAAAAAAAATATTATGTTCGAATAAAGAGTTTTATAATAAGAAGCATATTACTTGAATTTTTTTTACTAACTTGATTACCTGAAGTTTTTGAAGATGAATAAATGAAAAAATAAATGCCCCCATGCAAGGTATTAAAATGAACTATAAATTATTTCTTCCCATTTTGGGTAATATTTTATGCAAAATAATTAAAGTGGGTATTTTTCATTTTTTTATATAGAAAACCAGTGGGAGTGACATCTCCAAAAGTAGAGATTTGTCAAATCTCGAGTTCCAAATTTTTTTGAAGATTAATATACTTTCTTTATACTACGTATATGAGAAAATAAACAAAGTAAATAAGTTTTTCTTTAGAATCTTGTGATTAGAAGAATTCATGAAAAGATTATATTCAAATTGATATACCGGAAATAATATCAAAAACAAAAAAAATTTCAAGAAATTATTTACAACAAACAGAAACGCAATTGCGATTTTTTAAAACAATATCGTTAAAAAAATCTTAAAAAATGTTTAAAAAAAACTGAAGAAATATTTTTTTTTACAACATCTCTCAATTCTACCAAAATCATCAAAAAATGGCAAGAAAGAAGTTTAGACAAATGAAGTCACAAATGCGATTTCCTACGACCATTTCTTAAAAACAACTTACTTCGATTCTAATAATTACACCATTTTGCGCAAGACTTGACTGAATTCGAGGAATTTACATGTTTTATGAGCCCTAATTTTGTTACTTTAGTCCCGAAAGCTGCATGATTGCGCAAAATAACAAGGCTATTCGTTAATAAGTTAATGGAGACTCTCCCCTGGAACTTAATTTAGTCGGACATAATAATTAGAATGCTTCTGTGAAAGAGGGGATGTTAGCCTGTTGCCTTCTGTCCGGAGATCCACCTCGTTTGTACCCCTTTTCTATGAATACAAATCATTTAATCAGGAGCATCCACTTAATTAAAGCAATCCATGAAAATATGCGTGCTAACTAAATGACTGGGAGACAGAAATGCGCGGATAACACGGAGAATCCGACTGAATCTTTGAAAACGAGATGCATTTTTACTTGCTTAATGGAGAATCGTAATAATTGAAATAACATAATGTTCCGATAGTGGCGCTTAGTAAATTACATTTGCTAAGGACCTTTATGATATTAATAAAATATCAATGCACTAGATAAACCGAATTTAATTAACACTGTCTTTCTTGGACACGTTATTATTAGAATTTGGAATTCGTTGTCTTTAAATTTGTTTCCTGATTTGAATATGGATAGTGCATACATTAAGTGCGAGACAAAATTTACTGTATTCCCGTTCTGCTGAAGTTGTTTAGAATTTAGAATGCGTCGAAGTAATTTGAATTTAATTATGCATTTAAGATAAAGTTAGGCTTAAGATTTGACAAAAAAAAAATGTTTGAAATGTATTGAATTTTTTCGATGAATTTTTATTGTCTAAAATCGTGGGGCACCTTCTAAGTTGAATGATAAATTCTTTATAACTTTTACTAAAAATCCAAAAGAGATAAAATGTTTTAGGTAGATAATTAGTTCTGATTTATTTACAAGAATAAACAGTATTTTATCACAACTAATTGCCTACAATGACCAGCTATTCTTCCATCATATTAACAGTTATAATCAAATCATAATAATCAACTGCAATCAGCTACATTTTATCACTCCAAATGAAACTATTATTCTAAATTAAAATATGATCCAAAGCATACTGTATTCTGATACACTAGCAATGCTTGCAGATTGACAAATTCAGTTCATTTATTGAAGTTGGTGTTTCTTCCAAACTTTTATTTTGAAATAGCTCTCGAAATTTTAAGTTGCTGTCGTTTATTGATGACGTACGGGTTATGATTTTTCATATGAAATAAAAGTTGTAGAAATAGACAGAGTTATTGTAGTTAAGGGTTTCTGGCAATATTTTTTTTGCCATAGATGATGAATAGTGAAGTAGTGTTTTTGAGATTTTTCTCAAAACTGTACGGTGGTCGAAAACAAGCGATTATTGATTTTGTATACAGGAGTCTTGTCCATCCATGTGAATAAATTTTTTCTCAAAATATGCTCTGTATATATAGTCTGGAAATTGTCTGATGAATTTTGTCCCCATAGAAAATGCACAGTCAAGGAGAATGGATAGTGGTGGGCGTCATGTAACCCTTAATGACATATCAAGAAATCAAGAGCTGTCTTTTAAATCAAAAATTAGCAAAATCGAATCATTCGTTGGAGCTAAGAGGCTGATTATTTGATATTTTTTATTATTTTGAATATATAGATGTTGAAAATTAATTTTGTAAATATTTTAAAACATATATATGCATATTTTTCATTTATATATAGTCTTATTTATATTTAAAACCAACGGTTTTGCTTTTGTACTAATTATCTAAAATCCCGCGCAGGTTCTTTTTCGTAAAAGCGTACTAAAAATGATGATAAAGTGTTACTTTACGAAATAAGGAAATATCTCTGTCGTTATTGGAAGAATATATTCCATGAACCTTTTGTAAATTGGTCTGCTTTATCATTAATGTGTGGTCGTCAATTTTTTTAACGATTCTTGCAAATGTAATAAGCCTGACAATGTTGCATTTGACTTTTCAACAGTTCACTCAGTTGCCAATTGGCTAAAATAAAACATCATTATTAAAATTTATTGGTAAATAAAAGTACTTCTATTGCCTGTATTTGTATGATGAAGAAAATATATAAAAGCTTGTCAAATAGATTTTGCAGCAATTCAATCAGACCTCCTGTTTTACCTCACTTTAAATCTGGCGAACAAATAACAGCATAGGTTTTCAGTTTGTGTTCAACCTGTTCTACAAAATCTGCCAAAAGTATAATATGTTTCGCTGCCGTATTGGATTTCTTGTTGAAAAACAAATTATTTGGGAAGAACAACATTCATTATCGCTATTGAATGGAGAATGTCAGGAATTTGTGATAAAAAAGGCCACAAGGTTGGCAACAACTGGTAGTTTCACATCCAATCTGGCACCAAACCAAAATATAAAGTATCCGATTTCGAAATTGAGATTTGCCGTTCAGCAATTTTTGGTTTTCATCTAAATTCTTTTTTACAGTTTTTAAATAAAAAATTACTATTAAAATATCCCATTATTTAAATTTTAGTATCAAATATTTGGGTATATATAAGTGTCAAATTTTCGTATGTGACATTATATATTGCATTTGATAATTCAGGTACTTCACTTTTTAGATGGATTTAGATATAATCTAATTTGCTCCAATGACGTTTTACTCTGACTTATTTCTTGAAATTCCACACCCATACAGTTGATTTCAGTGAGGTAAATCTCTGTCTCTACTAATAATGAAGACGAATGTATGTATCTGTGTGTTGGTGCTCTACAGACTATATCATTTGATCAAGGATATGAAACTTGCCTCATATATATTTGGGTGGGTGAATCTGTGCATCCATTAGTTTAAAATTTTTTTAATTAATTAAAATTAAACAAAATTCTGGTGTCATTCCGCGATAATGCACGAAAATATTAAAATACAAAAATAAATTTTACATCACCTTATAATTTACAAAATGTTTTTTCAAATCTTATCTTTCAAAAAAATGTATCAAAAACTGTTGATAAAAATTTTAAAAAAATATTTTTTTTCTACATTAATCATTTTCTAAATACATTCTGTAGCAGTTGCATTACAATTCAAATTCTGTCTCCTTGCCGGGACGTCGTCGGAGCTAGAGGGGGAGGATGTAGCAGTTGCATTACTCTTATCTTCTCTTTTGGATAATAGATGGCGATGCCTGATTAGGCCATCCCATAGTGCATTGCGATTGTAATTAGAATGAGATGTGACGCTGAACTGTGAAGCCGCGCGCGTGAATGTCTTGTCTTTGTGTTTGTTTAGTGTGTGAATGTGATTATTAAAAGAAATGTTCCTAAAAACATTCGTCCTGTTGCTTCCTGCATGGATCATAATAATCAACATATCATCACAATTCTAATTTTTCTGAATTAATAGTTTAAATAATTTTTCATTATTGAAGTGAAATACAAATAGCTCGAACTTTGCTACTAGCATTTCGTCCTACTTTTTTTTGTTATTGATATTCAAAATATGGAGAGTTAGTATATTTCAGAATAAGATACGGTTTTAATAAAATTTTTAAGATTTTTTTTTCTATTTACAATTAAGCGTTATCTTCAGATTCAAGTAACGGTGATATTTTTTACACCAATTTTTAATTGCTTCAGCTGTTTTTTGTGATATAATTGGATTTATAAAAGAGAAAATTTTGAAAATGTATATCATAATGAAAAGAGTGGTGTGTGGCTAAAATTGTAAAGTTATGTGCCTATTAAATTGATAAGTATTTTTCTAAGGTAGCCATTTACATGCAGTTACACAAAACATTTTATTTTTGAAATATTTATCAGTATTTAATGCCAGGGAACAAATTGTCTTCAAAAGTGAGTAGTATTTAATATACCTAAATGTTTAGCAAATGAATGTTTCAATGTAATAATATGAGGTCCAGGACAAATTTAAATATACTTACCAGATAATTTAATTAAATATTCTAATCAATAAAAATAATTTGAAGCTGTAATCTTGAAATAGCTTTTAATTATAAAAACATATGTAGTTAATTGACAAAAACTCATCTCTTAAATGAATCTTTATTTGTTTTAATATTTAAATGAATGTTTTTTATGCGAAGCAAAATTTCCATTATCTTGAAATATCAGATGACTAATTAACTTTTTTAATATATAGCTATTATTTTAAGTGTGTTTACAATGAAACTTAAAACTGTTTATTTTTAATAACACTAATGGATCTTTGCTTTCTAAACATGTTTAGCTTAATATGAATAAGCATAAAATCTTAAGTTTTCATTCCATTTTATTCTAGATGAGGTATTAGAAGTTTAAAAGGCAACATTCTTCTTTCATTCTTAAGTGTATAAATGTACATTTTTTAAAAATTACATAAAAGCAAAGATCTTTAAATAGGAAGTGGACATAATTTTTAAAGTGAAACTACATTTAAAGATACAAGAATGCAATCACTAATTACTTCTCTAGCTCAAAATAACACAAACAAATATGGCAGTCTGCGCTTTATGAGAATCAACGAAATTCTATTCTTTTTCTCGTTCCTGAAACAAGAGGTAAAGAATGGAATATTCTCATAAAGTCACTGAAAATGTATGCAAGTGGGGAAAAAAACACAGTGTCCCAGGAAATTATTCCTCCTGATGTATTCGCTCAGAAAATCCCATACCGCGTTCGCACACATTTCATCTGGGACAGATTATCAAATGAAATTCTTCTAGTTCTGTGCTTCGAGACAACGTAGAACATGTTCATGGTAATAATAAAAATGTTGCTCAAATATTTAAGATCTGCTCTTGTCGACAAAGGACTTAAAACGGACGAAGTAAAACGCATGGAATAAATAAGTTTAAGGCTTACTCTTTATTTCTTTAGCTTAAGTAAATGGTTGATTTTGTCTTGTTGAAAGAGGCGCAGTCTGTGTTGGAACATGATTCAATAAATTAAAGGGATAGTTAAATGAGGGAGATCTGATTTACATCATGGTGAATACTAAATTAAATTACTTTATTTTTTGAATTTAAAGGCAAGAAATTTTGCATTCAAATATTAAGTTACACGAATTAAAGTGGCATTTTATTCTCTCTCCGAACCAGTCGATGAAATTAGGCTCCTGAATCCGAATTCCTGTGTGATTTTCTTGAAGAATAACTCTGACAATATAAATATATGTAAAATATATAAAAAAACTTCAGTTTGGCTAATTGAAAATTTTTTGTTGTTATTTTCTTTATGGAATTGGGAGCATCATGCTATATGTTATCATTTTGGAATGAAAATATATAAAGAATGCCAGCTTACGCCCCAAGTACATTACGTATGTTTCATAACTATTAAAATCGAATATTGTTTGTGCAATTTAAAATTATTTGAATGAAATATTTTAAATTTCACTTTGCAGTAGGCATTTTAATCTGCATTTTTATAAAAATCTCGCACATGAGCTGTTTATACTTCCTTTGAATTTCCTGCTTCACAGTCTATTACTTCTTCAACTCTTTCACATAATTCTAAGTATGCTCGTAAACACAAATGATTATGCATTTTTGCGGTGTATTACATAACTCGGTAGTATTTTAGGAAAGTTAATAACGCAACATTGATAATCCCATGAAAAATTATCTGATCTCTGTATCTTTCAAGATCCGATAGTCACATATTTGGCTTTATTTTTACTAAAATTGGCTAAACCCCTGGGGAGAGGCACCTCGGAATGACGATGATATGCTTCCGGCATGGTGGTTGGATCTCGCCATCCTAGAGGGTACAAAAATAGGTGGGAGATCTGACTCCTCCCATCGATGATGGGACATACTTCTTTCGGGGAGGGTTGTACCGTGGCCGGTGATGGCCCTTAGGACTCAACCACAGTTCCCGCCAGTGTTGCTGTTGCGGCGGTCTGGTCATTCAGCCTTATGGTTTAAATCCGCGTGCTTTCGTGGCGGGTCAGAGAGTCAGTTGGTTGACTTACTAAAATTGACTCCCTTTGTTCATTCCCGTACACGAAATATAGAGAAAATAGTGTAGTCATCAAACAAACCCGAATTCGAGATTCTGAAGAATCAGCATGTTTCAGACCTCTCTCAGTAAGAAAAAACACTTTTACTATTATGTCTGTCTATCTGTGAATATGATGAAAAACGCCTTAAGATAGTTGGATGTAATTTGGTATAAGATTTTTATCAAATGTCTGTCTGTATGACTGTCCGAATGTAATATGGGTGACAAGTAAGTTAGATGTATAAAATTTGGTGCATAGATTTAGCATCTACTTGTAGGTATCTATCAAATTTGGAAACAAATCCGTCAAGGAGTTGACTATGTTTCGGACTGTATTTTTACAAGCTTATAAACATGATAACTCACAACGCAACGATTCATATATACGAAATTCGGTAAGTGTTTTAAAGATTACAATTGTAGTTCTGCGTGAAATGTTGGTTTCAAATGATTAGGGAAAAAAACGCTTCTAAAACACAAAGTTGATTTTCTTTGGTTATTATTAGGGATTAATCACCTAAGAAAATCTACAAGGTTCTTGGGATAAATTCAGTAAAAAGGAGCGATGCATGCCAAAGATTAACATTTTGTAACTATTGTTCACCAATGCCACGTATGGCAGTTGCAGCTTTTCTCATTATCCACAATTTTATATTGCGGGATGGACGATAACATCTTTATTAGAGAGAATGTGAGAAAGTTTTGAGATAATACTTCTGCTCGTGTTTTAGGTGGCTAATTGGTCCATCGGGGATATTGGTTGTGTATAGCTTCAATTAAATTTCTTATTAATGATTTAACATTCCTGACTGCTCAAAAAATATTCTAAAATATCAAATTATATTACTCATTAAAGCAACACTATTTTAATAGAATTGCATCGCTTATTTTTTATTTTTTTGTCAAGACATGAAGCTTTATGACATAAAGCGAGATTAGAAAGGTGACTATCTGCGTAACTTGTTCTCCAATTGCATTTTATATTTCATGCTACTAGAGCTTCATTTAATTATTTCTCACATAAGCAATGCGGACCATAAACAAAGACTTTCTTCTTCAGCTTTCAGCAATGGAAGAAATTCAGATTAAGTATTTTATGAAGCAATGAAAATGATTTGAAGTTTATTACGAAGATGGCCATCTCAAAATCAATCGAGTTCTAAAGATTTTTTCTCGAGGGCAGGAGTTTTTTTTTCGTGAAAAATCAGTTTAAACCGTTATGAAACAACCATGTGATTATCAAATTACGTGTGCATCGATATTTTAAAAAAAATGATGGTTTGTGTGTGTGTGAAAATCCAGTTTAAACTGAGTTGGAATGATCACGTGAATATTGTATTGCAAAATTGTCAACTTTTAGAAAAACAATTATTTTTTTTCCCATCTCAAAATCGTTCGAACTACAAAAATTGTTTCGCCAGCTAGAAAAATTGAGGATGTAAAATTAAGAAAAATTACAGTTATATATATCTTTCGATATCTCCCCTCGTTGTTTGTGTTAGTTCCCGTTTTCTTCTCCCTGCTTCTTCGGGAGATAACTTCTTACGACCCATGCGCTTTATTTTCTGCCTACGCATTTCGAAGCTTCAAAAACCTCAACAAAAAAAAAAAAAATCATATTTTCACATGACAATAAAAATTACAAGAAAATTTTTAAAAATCTGCTTGGCAACTAAATTGTTATCTGTAAAAACCGACATTTTTTTTAAAAAAATTTATAATGATGTGAAAATTAATTTTGTGTAATAATATTTCCGAGAATACGTCAATGATTTAATAATGAAAAAAATGATGACATTTTCGTAATAGAAAACTGATAAAATGAACGAATTCTATGATTCTCTATCTACAAAACGTTTCAACATTTTTTAAAAACATTTATCCAAGTTGTTCTTCATATTGTAATATAGAAAATGATGTAACGTATAAAATAAGCATTAGTAGTTGTCACTACCATAATATTTATCTACATTTCGCACGAAAAGTAACTAATGTATATGTTTATCCCATAAATTCCCTGAGAAACGTATTTGTTTTTTCGTTTTGGATAAAAAATAAAAAAAAAATATTTGCTTGAGTTTCCGCACGCAATGTTTTCTTTTCCAAATATCACGCGGAAATTCGAAAAGCGCTTCTTCGCAGCATCTTGTTGCCTCGGATTTCAGATACTCTCTTGCCATGCGCTTGCATTTGCTTCACCAAAAATAACCTTAAAAAATGAAACGAAAGAAGAAATCCAGCCTTTTATGTTTATATAAACCAGTAACTCACATCTAAAAGACATATGCTGGCCTTTGAGAAGCTCCATTGAGGGAAAGCAAGCGAGAAAAATGTCATATAAAACACGAAAATCCCATTCCCTTTAAAACCACTGTCCCTTCGGGGCATCTTTATAAAATCCAAGTTCGGTAACATTAGAATTTTTGAATCCGAAAGCTTTGAAAACTCTCCATCACCCTCCACCTGCAATTCATGAGAATATTTATGGAGTAGCGATTCTCACATGCTTGGCGAACAGGAAATCTTTGTCTTATTCCTATCGACTTAACCTCCTCAGTGGATACATTCGAAAATGTAAAACAAATTTATATAAAGTATTTTATTTATTTATATTTTTTAATTGTTAATAAGAGCTAACTTTAATTAATCTATAACTGATCAATTGTCGAGCCTTCGGCGATATAAGGCATGCATCAATCAATCAAATAAAATTTCATTACCAATATAATTTAAATATCAGGTGTAATTACGGAACTAAATTAAATGAAAGAGATTAATTTCGTTGGTTTTTTTATGAAATTTCAACATCACCATCATTAATATTCAGACATCATCATGTTCTTTGGATAAACACTATAATTTTTCGGATTTACATCATTCGGTTCTGGATTAATAATAATTATTCATGTTTTAGTTATTTTATCCTATTATTAACTTAAAATAAGAATATAATTAACATAATTAATTTAACATTGTCTAACATAATTAATCTATCAATGTAACCTCTGAACTCACATCATCATTAACCGTGACCTTCATAAATCTCGTCTTCTTAGATCTCCTTCTCCAAGTAAACTGGATCATAATAATTTCTTATTCTCAAGATAGTTCATTGATCGTATTTGAAATTATAGATATTAGAATTCGTACAGATGAACTGTTTTCTATTTAAGGAGTGTATCTATATTTATAAGCTATTCTCATACTGGCGCACTCACATACAACATTTCTCGCACTAATGTAGCTTTTGAACTAACATCATCATTCACCGACACCTTCCTAGATCTTCAAGTAAATTAAATCCTAATATTTTCTTATTCTCAAGATAGTTTATTGATTATATTTGAAATAGGAGATATTAGAGACATCTCGTTATGAAGGTGATAGGTTTATTGTACAAAAAGTCAATCCATACTGCATTCATTATAATCCTCACCAATTCTTTTCATCCTATTTACTTTGTTTTTTAATCTTTAAAAATTATATTTCGCAATTTTTTCCTTATTATTTCACACATTGGCAATATATTTGATACCATACATTTAAACAAGCATAAGACACAATCTAGCTTTTTTAAAACAATTAAATTTCTAGATTAACGTTAAGAATTCGCATTGCACATACATACTATTACAAATCTGTAATATTGTTTTCCTTCGCTTTTTTTTTTTTTTTTGCGAAGAAAGGTTTTCAAATAGCAGTCACGGATGCTAATAGCTACCAGGCCAGTGATTACTAGTTTTGGCGACAGCATTTAGTGATTTGGCGATGAATTTTGAGATTTAGATTTTTTTTTAAAAATAAAGGACCTAAAATATTCGAGAATATTGGCGGTAGACCTATTAGGATTCAAGAGCCGCGTTTGTTCTAGAAGATTCTTTACCCCGTTTGAAGCTATACAAAGCGGAATCCAGACAAGATTATTAGGACTCAAGTATTAGTCGAGTGAGAAAAAGAAAGTAAATAGATAATAATTAGCGATTTCTTTCTTTTCAGTGTTCATCCTATTTCTGTTTATGTGCTTTGTGCTTCTGCGGTTGTTTAATAACGATTTGTTATTTGTGTATTTTGATATATGCAAGTGTTTTCGGGAACCCTTCGCCTGTGTTTTGTTACCTGTACTTCTTATTTTCATGCAGCAAAGCGCCTTTATTCTTTAATAAGCTTATTCAAATTTTCACCATAGACTTACCTTGGTTTTCTGTAACAATACAATATTTAAAATAGGTAAACATTTAGATATTCAGTAAATATTTCATAATTCAAGTAAATATATAGAATTCTTATTGAATGCAATGCGCATCTTATTATTTTATGTCTTATTCATTCATCAACTTGGTTACTTTCTCATTTACTTGTTGTTTACTATTATTCAATACAGTAATAACTGAAAACGGATGAAGCACTATGAAACAGAAAAATTCAATTTTCAATAGATATATTATTATATTGTAATAGATATTGGAAACATATTATTTTATCTATATATCTCCTGTTTCACATCTTTCTAAGCATGTTTTTAAAGCAAAAATGGTTTATGAAATTTCGGTTTTAAATAGCAATACATACCTAAATAAAACTATTTACATCAGAAAATAGTAATACTTATTTATTCATGATCATGAAGATAAAACTTGTGGGTGTTTACAGCAAAATATCCAGTATAACTATCATGTTTATCTCTGCCTTCAAACGACTGGTTACGCTTTTATCGAAATATGAAAGTACTCTGTCTATATATATATATATATATATATATATATACAGAAAATAGCTCTTCATATCCAGAAAATAACTTTCTGATATGTACAAAACAAACATGGGACAACGGCTGATGTTTGTTTTGGCTGAATTGATTCATTTTGTCATTTTCCATCTTAGGTTCCTGTTTAAGAGAGTGAACGTCATTCATCGAAATGTAAACATTGTCTCTTTTCAACAACAGAGGAGCATTGTATAAGTCATTGTTTACTTTCAAAACAGTTTTTGAAAGGTTCCTAATTGCTGGATCTGATTTTCCCTTTGGAATAAAAGAAGTCTCTTTCGTTTAGTGCCTGTAATCGATAAAATTCTGTGAAATGTATTGTCTTTACACTTCAGTAGCTAACTGTGGAACTTTTGAAAGAGATTTTAAATCCTATTCAACTATGTTATTAAAAATGGCTTTGTTTGTATAACATATTTTGATTAATTTATCAAATAGGTTTCGTAAATTAAATTATTTAATGTTTTTATCAACTAAGGAATTCTTATTAGTGCTTGGTACATTTCAGAAAGTGTATCATATAAAATCAAAAGTCATTAAACTTATTTTATTTTATTTCTTGTTTCATTCTGCAACGATTTTTTTTGACAATACACATTATACTGTCATTTGCATGTATAATACAAACACACATAAAGGAAAAAATCAAGATGGTATATATGAACTGTCAGGGAAGTGGGGAATAAGATTAGTCATTTGAAGAATTACCTAATTATTAAATTAAAAGCAGATTGCTCATATAATTATGTTTTAAAGGCATTGTGATGTCAGTGAATTCTCCTGATCAGGATTGTTCATGCGCATGATAAACAGATATAAGGTTATTAAGACACCATGGCTTTAAATTTATTAATTCTGTCATTAGTTGTTTGCATATTACTGATTCAAAATAATATTAATTATTTGTTTTAAAACCATACCATGTAGCTAAAATTTTTATTAATATTTCTGAGGTATAAATTATTAAGAGAAAATTAGAGATAGCAAAAAATATTTTCAAAGATATGCAGTAGTATATGATTTTAGCGACAGAGCTTACCATATTTCAGAAACAGCTAGGCAAATTCTTGCTCTGGGAAATTTTGTCTTCGCTTGGGTACAGAAACTCTTTCAGGCATATTTCCATTTCAGCCCATCAGTCAAAAATAATGTGAAACTTTTATCAGGAAAATTGCAGTAAAGATGTCCCATTCTTCTTATATTTCTGTGTCATAATAAAATGTAGAAAAATAGTCTTTATATAAATCACGCTTTAAAGCTTTCATCAGCTGTCATTCGCGAAAAATGTATTTTTTTAATCCATGTTTTTCTTCGTTTTTTTTGATAATGTTAGTTTATTTTCAAATTATAAATTTAATTTTCCCGCCGACATGTTAGGTGTTGGGTTTTGTACAGTGGATTCGTGTCAAAAACAAGGCACATAAATACTATCGGCTTCTGTTATTTTAAGCGAATCTTTAAACTTAACTTGGAAAAATTATTGATACTTTAAAATTCCATTATCATTTTTTTAACTACACAAAGAAAAATGTCCTTTTTTTAAATAAGACATTGCAAGAAGGATTTGAGTGTCTCTTTTTCACCACCTTCTAAACTCAGAACAAAAGACGCGCTACAATGTGATGCGCATGGATGTATGTCGAAATTACTATAGAAAAAAAGAACTTCAAATCAGAAAACAACACCGGAACCCCATTCTTCCTTACATACACATCTTTAGATAAATATTGACCGTTTGGTTTTCACAAATGCACTTGAATGTAGGCTCTACAGGATGCATATTCTGGTGGAAAATATTTTAGAGACAAAAAAATATTTAGTGTAAAATTGATAGATTCAATTGGTTCATTTCTTAATTTTCTATACTTTATTTTAAATCTTATATAATCCTTATTCAACAATATTAATCTGATCTGTATGTTATTTCAATGACATTATGTAAGGCGATCTTTAAATTAAATCAACAAACGCAATGATATTATAATTTCTTCCTTACTGCACTACCGATTTTAATAGTTTAATAAGGATGATTTTGCAACTGATAAGTAAAATGATCTCCATAATCAAGCAATGGCTGTCTTTTTTTTATAGCAGTTTTCCTGGTTGTATCCTTTTTTTCGCAGTACTAATACTAATCTCCTATCGCAGCAGTTTTCTGGAAAACCAAACACAATAAACTTCGTATTTTAGAGTTAATAATTTTTCCATCTAAACTAAGAAACCAAATTAAATTGCAAAATCTGTAATTACCATAAAGTACCATGAAAAGTTTTTAACACTCCACGGAATTTCGCTGAGAGAATCACCGCTCGATCTGATTAAGATATACAAAACGTTTTATAACAACGGTTTTATCCGGTAACTCCAAAAATACCAAGAGATCCGAAATTAAGTGGAATTCCAAGGGGACGCCATTATTTAATCAAAGACTTCTTTTCCTCTGCGTCATCTTCTAGCATTTTTTTCCCTTCTTTTTCTTACAAGAGCGGAAATTCTAGCGTAATTGGCGATTTAGGAAATACAATTTTGTACAGCTCAACTCAGAAATCTGACCTCTTAAGGGCACAGCTTATTCGGCACAGTGATCTTTTCCGCTTTTTATTTTGTGTCTCGTCATTAATGCTTGTAATGGCCTGCATTTCTTTTCTTAAGTCTACTTCTTTTTTGGCATGGAATTTCTTATGTTATCCGTAGTTCACTTAAGGAGTTTAATTCTTTGGCTTCTAAATTGTTCAATAATTTATTTTAAGAAGCTCGGTAACACAAGTTACGGTAATGGGAAATTCTTCAATTATTTTTAAGATGATGATTTATATAGCCCGTGAAATCAACAAACTGAGTCTTGTAAAATACCTGATGTCGCATAAATGATTAAAAATTAGGCAAAACAATGAACAAGGCAGATAGTTAAAGCTAAAGCTACTAAATTTATCAGGTAGTTAAGAAAAGAAAAGAAGAAAGAAAAGGGAATTTTTTTAAAAACATGTAATTAAATATTTAATCAAAATTTAATTGAAATATT
The DNA here is from genome assembly GCF_947563725.1 of Argiope bruennichi. Lineage (NCBI taxonomy): Eukaryota > Metazoa > Arthropoda > Arachnida > Araneae > Araneidae > Argiope > Argiope bruennichi. The sequence goes on from NC_079151.1 coordinate 69,977,425, forward strand.
AATTTTTTTCTTCAGTATTTATAAAGTATTTTATTGCACAAAAGCCATTTTTACACTTCTTTGTTTCTTATGGCACTTGCCACTGACAAGCTCGCTGTTACGAAGACAGCGATTTAAGCCTGAGGGGAACGTCTCTTATTTTTTATAGCAGCGCCAACTAGGGCCAAGAGTACGACTTTGCCACTCACGCATCATTCATTCGCTTGCACAACCCCTTTTTACAGGAGGGCACATTCACTCATCTCACAGATAGAACAACAGAAGAACAACCATGCCCAAACCGGGACTCGAACCGGGACGCCCAGATCACGGGGAAGACGCCCTACCACTATGCCAGGACGCCGGCTTACACTTCTTTAAAATTCAAAAGGCATGTTTTTCAGTGGCAGTAGTTTTATTTTTACTTCTATTTTTCTATAACTTTAATACATTTAAAAAAACTTTTTTAAGTGTATTTCACAATAATATATTTTTTTATTTTAATAATCGCGTTTATATAAATATGTATCTTGCAAAAATATTAAACAATTTTTCTTTTCTACAAACTTTATATTTTTATAACTTAGAGGAATTTTTTTTAAAGTAATATGATGATAGACGAATGAACCGTTTTGTAGGAATCTCATAGAATGAACCATGTTAGGCTGTTACTAGATATAGTAAATTCGAATCGATTTTTAAAAAGGTTTATTAGAAGTTTTATCATCTTAAAATTTCGAAGCTCACTAGATTACAATGAATATGAATTGTATATAATCAAAAACTATTCAATTTGATAGCAAGAACAGTGTCACGTTGCTATGTGTGCATCTACAAGTTTAAAAGCTGTAGAAAGTTATCCATAAAAAATATAATATTTTATAAAGTAAAATGATATATATATATATATATATATATATATATATATATATATATATATATATATATATATATATATATATATATATATATATATATATATTTCTTATATAAAGTAAAAAAAGATTTTTACTTTCTCTTATATAAAGTCTATCATTATTTTTTTTACTTTCTCATGTATGTAGTATAAAGTATAGAAATCGCCAAAAAATTCGAACTTGAAATTTTGACGAATCTCCACATTTTAGACTGCTCCGAGTTCGAAAAACACATTTTTGGAAAATGCTCGTTCGTCTGTCTGTGATCAATATAACTCAAAATTTCTTTGAAATTTGCTATACGGTCTTTATACCAAATTTCTACAAGATTGTGAGCAAAATCCGCTTGCAGGAAAACTGTCTATTTTGCTGTTCGAATATAATTGAATATATAATTACAAAATGAAAAGAGCTAGATAGATAAAATTTGGCACACAGAATTAATATCTTTTATGCAGACACTTATCAAATTTTGAGCCAAATCCGACAAGAGGATTGACTGTCTGTACTTTTAGAAGCATGCAAACGCGATAACTCAAAGACGCAATGACTTAAATATATCAAATTTGATGTGTGATTTTTTTAAATACAAGTGTAGTTTGTGTTAAAGTTTTGTTTTAATCGATTGAGAAAAACGCATGTGTACGCAGATTGTAAAGCATAAATTCCATTTTCGGATACTATTAACCACATGCCAGGAATTAATCGCCAAAAAACTCGCCAAGAATGACACGATAGATTCTGTAAATATGCTACTTTCTCGCCAAAGTTTAGTATTTTGTAACTATTGTACACTCATACTATGCGAGGCTTACTCTGAAATAACATTTATCATAGTGTATGCGAGAATATCTAAAACGACAGAAATAGATAAAATTTGATAAATAGTTTTATCATTTGAAATATAAAAAAATGTACTAAAATTTTAAATGTGTTTTTTATTAAAAATCTGGTTAAATTTTTGTTTGTATAAATGTAATCATAAAGTTATACTTATCTACCAATTATTTTTAAATCATGCGGTTTAAAGAGTTATGTATTAGAAATTTATTTCTCCATTTTTTTTTTTTTCAATTTATGCTGAAATTATGCAATTACCGAAACTTTTCAATTAATGGGTTAATTGCAAGCAACATAAAAAAATCATGATGTCACAATTTTAACATGAGGACACAATTGTAACAATTAACATTTTTTTCACGATGACACAATTGTAGCAATTAACATTTTTCATGATGACACCATTGTAACAATTAACATTTTTCAAAATGAAACAATTTTAGCATAATGACACAATTGTAATAATTAACATTTTTCACGATGAAACAATTTTAACATAATGACACAATAGTAATAATTAACATTTTTCATGATGAAACAATTGTAACAATTAAAATTTTAACATGATGAACCAATTTTAACATGATGAAACAATTTTAACATGATGACACAATTGTAATAATTAACATTTTTCATGATGAAACAATTGTAACAATTAAAATTTTAACATGATGAACCAATTTTAACATGATGAAACAATTTTAACATGATGACATAATTGTAATAATTAACATTTTTCATGATGAAACAATTGTAACAATTAAAATTTTAACATGATGAACCAATTTCAACATGATGAAACAATTTTAACATGATGAACCAATTTTAACATGATGAAACAATTTTAACATGATGACACAGTTGTAATAATTAACATTTTTCATGATGACACAATTGTAACAATTAACATTTTTCACAATGAAACAATTTTAACTTGATGACATAATTGTAACATTTAAAATTTTTCATTATGACACAATTGCATCATAGCATTTAAGCTATATAGCTTCAAGACTATAAAAAATAACTGCTCATAGGAATTTTATTTCCTTCTTAAATAACAGTAGCGATGTTTGATAACTATATTCAAATGCTACAAGTCGCTAACCTTTTTGTTGAGAACGAGATTACATAAAATATTTTAATTGCCCAGTTGGAAACGCCTATTCAAATTAGTTTTTTTTTTTTTTTTGAGAAAAATGAAGAGATGTCGGTTGATACCTTTCAGTCTAATTTAATACTTACAAATTAATAATTTTGTGACATTTTTCAGAATTTAATAATAAATCATTTTAATATGAATATAATATATTGTCATTTACAGTATAGCATGGAATTTTATCAATTCATCTTATATATAGAATTTTTTTTTTTTATCGAAGAAAATAGGTTTCGCGTTTCACTTTAATTTTTAGTTTTTCGCAGCAGCGTATTCTCCAAATTTTAATTGAATTTCAAAAAACAATTTCCATTCTATGTTGCTGTTTAATTCATAACCAGACGCTTAATTTCCAAGAAAAAGTTTTCGCCCATATTACTTACACTGCTGTTTACTCTTTGGCATTCCCTCCCCTTTTTTTTCAGACAAAACCACAAACTCCTCTCCAAGAAATTTGCGGTTTCGCCAAGCATTAATAGTTCAGAATAGGAAATGCTTCTTTTCTTTATATTTGAATAGAAAATTAATCTTAAAAGAGGGAGAAGCAACAACAAAAAAATACAAATTCTTCATCACACACACACACACAAAAAAAATAAATTAGAAAGAAGTTTGAATCAGATGTAAACGCCGCAGTGTTTGTCTGCTAAAAATACAAAGAAATTTTTAAACTTATTTGTTTTCTTTTAATTTTATAAAGAAAAAATATTTTTAATTATACTGTACAAAATGTCTTCGGCTTATACTAATTGCTTCATACGAGCAAAAAATATGTAAATAAACGAAAAAAATATAAATATTTTAATTAGAAATAATCAAGTTTTATTTCTTTATTGCAAAAACGGGTATTTTACAAAAACAAAACAAACGAGTTCCCAATTAAACATAAAAAATATATACATATATTAGAAAAAATCGTTTGAATATTTAGTGCACGAGTAAATTATTTATATTCTGTTTTCTGTTTATTTCTATCATATGAAAATAAAATTCTTTTTAATTAAGAAAAAAAAAGAATTTGCCTTTTTATTACAATATTGCATTTATAATTCTTATTATTAAATAATAAATAAGAACAATAAGCAAGTTAATTTAATGAAAAAAAATTTGAAATGAGGAATATCGCATTGTTGAAAGAGAAATCTTTAATGGTGATTCAATGATCCAAATTCAAGAATTTTTAATGGTTCATATTGGAATATCAAAAACTCTTCATGCCTAATTTCGTATTTGAATTTTTTAAATCATATATTTATTTTATAAAAATAATTTAATAAAATTTATTAAATAAAATATATTATTAATTAATTTTATTTTTATTTTTTTGTGCTATATTTTCACCAGCTGGCTTCAAAATCATATTTTTGTAAAGTTGTTCTCAGAAAATCATATTTTTTTAATCTTTTTAAACAACGAAAAACCAATTTCAAATAATCGCATTCTTTATCAATAGATTAATATTTCATGGTGCAGGCAGATCAATAAAGGCATCTAGCAATATATAAAATGCTGGAAAAGAGAGGAATGATTATACAATGTTTCAGCTTACTATACAATAGCTTCAGGCTTAATAAAGTTGAACCGAAGGGAAGTAATTATGGATTCTATGCTCTATTTAGTTTCTTATCAAGTTTTTTATCCAAAAGTCGTAAATCGAGGCATAGTATTATTACGAAATGTTATATTACGCTAATTGGAATGACTGGTGGTGATTCCCTTCAAATAAAACACAAATGTGGACCAGTTTTTCCTGAAATTTGCACATAAAGGCAACTTACCATCATGTATTGGAGTTACGTCAGACTTTTATCCAGTTGTGGATTTAGGCATTTTAGGACCCTGGACGTTTCTCATTGTGAGGCTTTATTTTTTTTATAAACTAATAAATTTAGTTACATATTTCAGTACATCTCTAACCCAAATAACACGCTATTGATTATTTAATCAGTCTAATAGATTAATTTCGGATCTTTGTGAAAGTATGAAAAAAGTATATTTTTAATTTATTTATTATGATTCATGATTGAGAGATATCCAAGTTTGTGTTTAATATTATTTTATTTAAGTATGCACTCAGTAGTTTATAAATAATACAATAACAATGTAAGTATAATTAGACATACATAGGTAGTCAGTATAGTCATCTATTATACTTAAAAAGTTATTAATATTTTCCCATAATTTAAAGAATTTGTATTTGTTACAAATTGATTTATATGAATAAACTAATAGTATTCTTTTAATCGATTTACGTGCGGCGCTAGGCACTGCATAATCCTGCCAATCAGAAATCTTCCGCAGCTTCTATCTCTGATCTGATTAGGTACTTTCTCTCTGACCAAAGAAAAGATGTGACATTTTCTTTACTCATTAGTCTTCAGCTAATAGAATTGGCCAGATATGGCAGACGAAGAAAAATTAGAACCATTTAAGCAATGAATTCTTACTGTAGAAAGCACCAAATATAAAATAAAATAAATAAAACTCCAAGAAAATGTTTTTAAAAGTGGCGAAATCTTTCTAAGAGAAGGAAAAAAATCTATTTCCTGGGATGTTGCATCGAGTTAAGAGTTTTTTTTATTACTCAAATAATGTTTGACTTATTTTAATCCTCATCGTATCAAATATAGCTTTTTCCACTTAATATTTAATGTTGGTTTTCCTTTCATAACTTTATTAACAGCTAGATAAGGACGGCATTTCTTGCTTGATTTCCTGGTATGACATTTACATTTCTTTATGGCATTGACATGATATTTTCTTTACTCATTAGTCTTCAGTTAATAGAATTGGCCAGATATGGCATACCAAGAAAAATTTGAACCATTTACACAATGAATTCTTACTGTAGAAAGCTTATATATAAAATAAAATAAAAATAAATAAAACTGCAAGGAAATGTCTTTAAAAGTGTCGATATCTTTATGAGGAAAGAAAAACATTTTTTTTTCTTGGATGGTTACATCGAATAAAGAATTTTTTTTTCCATCACTCAAATAAAGTTTGACTTATTTTAATCCTCGGATGAAATATAGCTTTTTCCACTTAATATTTAATGTTGATGCTCTCTTCTCAACTTTTATAACCGCTAGATAAGGGCGGCATTTCTTTCTTGATTTCCTGGTATGACATTTACATTCACAATCACTTCAACGGCAACCCCCCCCCCCGGGCTTTGGAACAGTTTTAAAAGGAAATTGAAAATCACGAATGCTCTCATCCTCGACTTTTAGAAGAAGCTCAAGGGTTTATAAACAGCGCGAACAGTTCAGGTGAAGTTAGCTCGGGTAAAGAAGAAACGAACGTTAAAAGAGCATATTTTTCCGAGCTCTCTATCCGCGCTGCTTGTTTATTTTATCCCGCAAAGTAAACAGGGATTCATGTTTGCTCGCCTGATCGAAAAAAAAAAAGAACAAATAAAAAAAACAGTGGACGGGACTAGGGAATAAAAACGAATGAAATAAGAAAATAGAATGTTACTCAGCGCTGGCTCTGCAAAAAGAAACAAAAGACCAACTTCCCATTTCCCGCAATGTGCCTTTATTTCTCATTGCTAATGCATAAAGAAAATGGTAAAATTCTCTTACGGCATTTGCTGTACATTTCGTAGCTGTTACTGGCAATTTGGAGAAACATTGTATTAAGTCCAGATGCTTTGCTGCAGGTCTTTATTCAAGCAGCGGTACATTATGTTGTATATCATCACTTCCTCTATCAAAAGATGAAGCACAAAAATATGTCCATTAGACACAAAAACAGTTCTTTACTCATTGTTAATGTATAAAGAAAATGGTAAAATTCTTTTACGGCATTTATTGTAGATTTCGTAACTTTTACTGGCAATTTGGAGAAACATTGCATTAAGTCCTAAAGCTTTGACGTTTTACTCATTGCTAGCTTTATTCAAGCAGCGGTACATTTTGTTTGTATATCATCCCATTATCAAAAGATGAAGCGCAAAAAGTTGTCCATTTGATACGAAAACAGTTCTTTGAACTTTACTCATTGCTAATGCATAAAGAAATTGTGAAAATTCTCTTACGGCATTTATTGTACATTTCGTAACTGCTACTGGTAATTTGGAGAAATATTGTATAAAGTCCTGATGCTTTGATGCAGTTCTTTATTCAAGTAGCGGTACATTATGTTGTATATCATCACTTCTCTATCAAAAGATGAAGCATAAAAAATTGTCCATTAGACACGAAAACAGTTCTTTGAACTTTACTCATTGTTAATGCATAAAGAAAATGAAAGAAAATGGTAAAATTCTTTTACGGCATTTGCTGTACATTTCGTAACTGTTACTGGCAATTTGTAGAAACATTGTATAAAGTCCTGATGCTTTGATGCAGTTCTTTATTCAAGCAGAGGTACATTTTGTTTGAATATCACCATTTCATCTATCAAAAAATGAACCTCAAAGAATTTTTCATAAGATACCAAAACAGTTCTTTTGAACTTAGCTTTGAATAACGTTTGAATGTTAACTCAAATAGAGTGATATGTTTAAAACAAGCTTTATATACTTAATAATTCCTTTGAACTAAGTTAGTTTCCGATCATGGCATTTGTGAAAACAGCGTATATGTAATTAATGCAGTGAGCCGATTATAAATTTAATTTAAAATGAAACTTCCAATATTGTTTAAAAGTAATATCATAATGTATAGAATAGTTCAAAGTAATTTTAATTGCAAATACGTAAGTAGATTAAGGAATTAACTATTATAATGTAAAGCGCATTATATTTAATCATATACGATGTCAATGCATTTAGTAGCATAAAAAAATACAGTAACCTAATTTATCATTTTATTTTGTCATAGACAGAATTTTAATTTAAAAGCAAAAAAAGATTAATGTCGATAAAATATATAATAGGGATATATTTTATTAAAAAATATATTATAGGGATATATTTTATAAAAGAATGTTAGTTTTTTATTCAAATATTATACATCTCTAGAATGCTATACTATAATTCATAGAAAAATTTTCTGCCTCATGTTTTGAATTATATATTTAAAAAATAACATAAAATGATATTCTTGTCTTAAATTAATTCTATGTTATATATATAATAACATAGAATTATATGTTATGCATATAATTCCACTCGAAGTATGCTGTATTTTATGCATAGACTTTCTAATACTATAGGAAATGGAAAAAGTTAAATAAAATGAATGCATAACTTTGCATGTAATAAATTTTTATCGTTCGCAAATTTATACAATAATTGGTAGATGTTGTACGCAGGCATACATTTATTTATTATTATGTTCCATCTTGGTATTAGGGAAGTAAGTGAAAATATTTTAATGATGATACAGATTTTTCTAAAATTCTGTGTAAACATCGAATAAATACAGGAAATTCTGTATAAAAATAATGACTCACAACAGGTTAAAATGACCGTTGAAAATTTGTATGCATTTGTATGCATATGCATTTGTATGCATATGCATTAAGAATCAATTGTTTTAGTATATCATATAGTTATGCAAAAATATTTAGATAAAAGTATTTGTATGCAATATATATGGGATTAAATATTTTTACAAACACGTTTATCTGCATTAATATAATGAGTTTTTTTATGTGTAGTCTTTTTCGAATGTCGGTCATAATTTAGTCTAAAATTACTTACGTATCATTTCAGTAAGCCGTTAATATATTTCATCGGTTTTATGTTTGCAAAATCATTTTTTGTTTTAAAAATCCACAATTCATATGTGCCTATAATCATTATCGCATCTTTTAAAAATGTTTTCTTCAACTTCTTCTTTCATTCAACTCAAAAATATCAAAATTTAGAAGGGAAAAATGAAATCGATTTTGGTATTTCATAATCAAGTATTGTCTTAAGAAACGGCTTAAAAAATGATATTGCAGATGAAAAAAACACAGTTAAAACAACGCAAATTTATGTATGAAGTAAATAATACCTTTTTTTGTTTATCTAAATCGTAGAAGTAGCTAAAGAAAGCATACAAAACGTCTCATATGACATGTTAAGTAGAGGCATAGAGAGCTAGAGTAGACGAATCTGCACTTTTCGATAAACTGAAGTAGGCATCATACTGAAATAGAAAACGTGGTTTCTTTTAAAACCAAAATAGTTTTTTCAAATGGTTCTGTGTCATAAAACATGATACAATAACATTATACAGAAAATTGTGGATTGTATCTCTTTAGCTTGTCACGTCTTTATATGAAAATGTTCCGCAATGCGTTTATTCTCGTTTTTTTAGCGTAGATAATATTTCTGAAGACATTCAAATATCTACTATGTAACTATGTTTGCTTATATAATAAAGTAAATTTATAAAATAAAATAATAAAAATACTTCATGACAAGTTGTGACGAAACTAAAACGAAATCATTTATGAAACTAAAATGTTTTAGAATAATTTAGAACATTCCTAATCTCGAAAACGTAAGTGTTTCAGGACGATTGACCTGAGAATAAAATTAAGCCAGTATTTATACATCATTTCTGTATTTTCTAACGGTTGAATACCGGTTAAGAATATCGAAATACAGAAATGTGATTCAAAATCTGCTGGCAAAAATATTTTAATTTTACAACTTCAATTATTCTTTTTTGTCTCCAGACGATTGAAGAAAAAGCTCTAGAATTAACAAATCTTTTTTAAAAATTAAATCCGTGTCTTTTCCCAAATGAGTAAAATATATATATATATATATACCAAAATGTCAAAATTTGGCCCAAAATTGACTATCAAAATTTTACTTAATCTTAAAAGTTAGAAAATTCTGTTTTTGTCTCAAAGCGAATAACAAATGTCTGCTAAAAATAATAATAAAAAAATGATAGTTATTTCTGTGCTTGCTGGCACCTGAATATCGAAATGTCACCTACAAAAATCGCTCATCAAAAATCCTAATATTTATCTGTTGCTTTTGCAAACCAAATAATGCTACCAAATTCGACTAATCTGTAAACTCCTCATAGGTAGCAAGCTAATTAAAGAGCTCTTTTCTCGGTACAGAACACATGTACAGAGCTTACCTTAGAATTCCACTTTCATTAGCAAAGTCGAATTTCTCTTCCGTTAAACAAGTCTTAAATATACACCAAGTCAAGCGAAATTATTCGACTGAATTACTACAACTATTCTAGGTGCTTCTTCGTTTGTGCACAGAGATAAGCGTCTTCTTCAAGCTTCGTGTAATCTTGCCTTAAAACAAACACGAGGGAAAATCTAATTTTATGCCACTGAAATAGGAATTTAAAGCGGAGCTCAAGATAAAGTTAACCCGAATATACTAAGGCAGCTTATAACTAGCGCCAAGGTAACTTCAAGAAAATTTAGGTGCCAAGACATAATATTTGACTGCGCTTTAGTTGCGAGTCACGAAAAGATTCTGGCAAATAGTTTTAAGGGAATATAAAATCTGAAATGTGGAAAATAACCTTCCACCTTTGTGATTGTGTTTTCGAAAAGAGTAAACTTTTCTCGAATTTAAATGGTGAGCAGCTGGAGATTTTGTTTTATACTTTTGGCATCGAAGAGAAGTTGTAAACAGCTGTCTGAGCTCCTGATTATCGTTTAAACAGATATAAATCTGCACTATAGAAAAAAACAACCCCAAATTATTTGAATACCTCCAGTTAATTTAAAGATTTAAACAAATAACTGATGACAAGTTGATAAATGGTAATTAAAGCACTCGTTTCCTATTTAAAAACACATAAATAAGAATTCGTATTAGCGTGGAACTTTTCAACAAAATGATTAATGTGTTTTGTTGAAAATAAAATGCAGTCAGAGGAGATAATTATTTCCTTAATCATGCATTTGAACTTTCTCGATGACATACAAAAGGCCAAACTAATTAGCATCTATTTAGATGTACTATTGATGTTGATATTTCATCAAGAGTGAATTGTTTTTAAGCATTAATTAAACCTAAACGTTCAATAATAAACACTTAAGGATATACCTAAAACCTTCATCGCATATCAATTCCATCCAGATTAAATTTTCAATGCATTATCATAATGCTTTCTTTTGAATTAATTTATTTTAAAATTCTAACCTACTACAATTAAACACAATTAGATACAAAATTGAAATGTCTAAAATATAATACATTGTAATTTAGAAATGAAAAACGATCTTGTATATGCATAAATTATTTTAATTTTTATTATAACGCAATATGCTTTTATTTAATTTTCATTTATATGAGTTCAAAAAGCTTTCATTTAACCAAAAGATTTTAGAAAAGAGTTATTTAATTTAAATATTTGTGCATTTAAATTGATAACTGATAATTGACTGATTCTAATTGATTAAAATTTGATAACTGAAACTTTTACATAACGAAATATCCAGTCTAAAAGCCATAAAAAACATATTTGTATTTTTGTTTGGTATCTTTTATGAAAATATATTGAAAGTAAATCTAAAGTTAATTTTATTTTTTTAATTATAGTTTTTCTGTTAACTCACAGTTCAAATGCAACTTTTCAAAGATATTCAGATACTTATGAAATATTATACTATTATAACAATATAATAGTATAACAGAATTCAACCTTTGCAGTGCTTTCCAGCGGAAAAGACAAATATAATTATTCTGTAAAGAGCAGGATAAACAATTTGTGAGCAAATCATTTCGTATAATCTAATCAATTATAGTGGAATTTGACTATTTTGAACAGTTAGAATTCACTAATGTTTCGAATTTTTCCTGCTCTCTTGAATTTTTCTAGACCAATAATAAGGCAAATAATGTGAAAATAATGCTAAAATATCATATTGAATTCAAGTTTATTCTAGTATTTTGAAATCAAAATTAATTACTGAATACTAATTATTATTTCTGAATTGTCATTATTCGAAACTATGCTAACAACTTTTATCTTCGGTGATTTTAATGGAATGATTACATAAGGCCTTTAATTCACTAGAAGATTTTATTGTTTACAACATATTCAGTAGAAAAAGCTTTAAAAATTTCACTTTTTTACCAAAATTTTGAAACTCGTTAGTGATGTTTTAACAATTATTGCACAATTACTCTATTCGCAAGTTTGTATATTATTTATTTATCGAAAATTAATTATTTATTTAACAGAATTATCTTTTTGTAGACTATAAGATTTTTATTTACAATTATTATTTTTATACTTAAAATACTATTTGTAAATTATGCAATGTTTAATAAAATTATCATAAACTAAAAATAAATCCTCACAGCTATTTTAAATTTAAAGACTGTTGTTTATTTTATTGCTCACTTTTTAGATTCAGTTTTTATTTTTGGAATAATTGTACTTCGAATTAGTCCAATTTCTACTGTATTTCCAGCAGTAAGTGTGCCATATATTAGTACCATATATTTCTTCACTTCTAATACTAGTAAAATAAATGTTGATGTTTTAAAAATGGAAATTGCTTCCTTTTATTTTTTAATAAGACACTATTTGATTGATTATTAAAGATAGCTCTTTAAAATAAACATAGTCTGCATCATCTACTTCAATCGAAATTCGGCCTTGAAAGGCAGAATCAAATCTGTGACCCTTGACTCGGCTTTTCTTTAATCATTTAATATATGAGCAAACAATCCTTTTTATTTGATACTCCTTTCTGAGCATTTAATTGACCAAGGCTGAAGTTAAAAAAATTTTAGCTCTCACAACAATAAGTACATTTGTATTATTAGGGTGGAGTCGTTTACTTAATGGACCATAGCATAGTAAAATTATTTTTACCAAGTGAAATTTGACAACTTATTATCCCTTAAAATAACAAACATGGAAAAACTAAAAGCTAAGCATGTATTTTTCCAGAGTGGAAAACCAGAAGAAAAAGAGTAAAGTGGTTTTTAAATCGGTTGAGTCAATTCATGACGCACGCGTGTCTATAAGGCAACAAATTGACCATCCACTTCTTGACTGTCTGCTGCCACAAAGGAAGTCTAGTGTGGGTTTTTTTACGATGATTTTTTTTCTCAATCTCCAAAGCTAATGCGATCTGCTGACCTGAATACCTCTTTAATCCTTTCTTTCATGGTCTACTATCAGAGTAACTTGGCGACAAATTGAATAAGAGCTTTTGCAATGAGGCTTATGTAACAGACACCTACATACAGAGACGACTGTAAATTAATAAAAAAATGTAGCGATGGTAATTAATATTTAGATTTATTAAGAGTGATTTAAGTTACAAATAAAATTCAAAATAACAACAAATTTAACAAAAATAAAATTCAAATTCTTAACCATAGAATCCATTTCATTTTATTTCTTTACAAACGAAATATATGTGCTTTGAATAGCTGCATATAATTTAAGAAAACTATTTTTTTAAATGTAGTTATTATTTCGTAAAGTTTTTTAAAAATTAAATATCTGCCAAACGGTTAAGTTATGAATTAAACAATGTACCACTGACAAAAATCACTTTATAATAATACTGAAATAAAAATAAAAGTCCCTATTTATCAATATATTGTTTACAATGGAAAAAAAATTGATAGTATTTTTAATGGTAAAACTATTCATACAGCAACTATTTCGGTATTTTTTCAAGTTCCCTGTTTAAATCTAATTCCAGTATTGCTATTGCCACATATGGTCTTTCCTACAAATATTTATCAAAAAGTGTTTAAATAAGGATTTCCAAAAGCCATTATAGCCCTTTGGAACAGTCATTTGAAGCTTATAAATGGAAATACAAAAGTGTAGTTAAATAACTACACGATGCACTGTAGGGTTAAATAAAATGGCAATTTATAGCCAAGCATGGAATGTCTGAATCTATCTTATGAAATTGTGGCAAACATAAATCAGTCCCTTTCTGCGCATCAGTTGCCTACTGGCCGTCTTATCAGGTCGAGTGTAAACCCGGTATTATGTAATATTATGCGGCATTGTACAATGTTATGAAGTATTGCGAATGCTGTTTGATGTCTTAAAATATTTAAGATATTTTGAGTTATGAGACAAAAAAAATTAAAAATAAAACCAGTAATAATTTATTAGAGAAAATAAATTTTATGATTATATATGAATTATAGATATTCATCTGATATGTCAAATCATTTATTGGGGTTTATTCTGATATGTCATTTAATATATTGGTATTTATCTGATATGCCAAATCATAAATAAATAAAGTTAAAAATAAAATCGTAATCTATACTTACATATAAAGCTCAATGTGTGTGTGTGTGTTGACGCTCTACAGAAAAGACCATCTGACCTACAGCTATCAAATTTGGTACATGTATATCTTGGAGGTCGGGAATGTGCATCTGGGGTCCCTATTTTTGAATTTTTAATTAGAATTTTATTAATTAAAAGCTAATTTTAACGCCAAAAAAATCTTCATTTCCCCTACCGCCAAATGAGTAAGGGTTCAGTTTTTTTTACCCAACAGTAAACAATCTAGGCTTAAGATTTTTCATCTGATTATTTCAAACGATTCTATTTATTTTCCTAATGTTTGATGCATTTAAAATTAAACATTGTTAATGAATCGATCTTTCAGATTCATTCTGATGTATTTTTGAATTCAAATAAAACAGAATTAAGGAAATTAAAAATTTCTAATCTGCATAGCGTTACCCCAACTGGCGTCGAAAAATTCACGCATTTGCGTTACCATAACTGGCGTTGAAAGTTCACGCATGCGCATTGTGTTCTGATTGTTGACATGACAACCATTATCAACGGATGATTTAAATTATTTTTATATTAGTTGCATGCTTTTGTAATTAAAGTGTATTTATGTTAGTTATATATTTTTTGTATATGCTTATAGTTTTAAGTTCATCGTTTTTTAAGTAGTTTTTTTAACCTGTTTTCAACCGATTATTTTAAACGATTCGTTTTATTTTTTTAGTGTTTGATGCATTTAAAATTAAACATTGAAAATTAATCGATCTGGTCATGATGAGTCTGAGAAAATTTTGTTGACAAATTCTTGAAATATTACATAAATTAAGAAAGATATTCTTTAGTGCCCATAAAGTTTAAACGCTCGGTGACTGTTTTCAGTAATCATATTACAAAAAATACTTTGTTTCAATAAAAAATATTATTATATTAATTGCAGATTCATCCTTTCCACTTATATTTAAAGCATAAATTCTATGGGAGCTAATAGAAAATTAGAGAGATACATATTACGTTATGACTGAAGGCGTTTATAATATTATGAGTGAATTATATGACTATCAAAATTTGAAGTTTTAAAATATTTTGATGAAGAAGCTATTAAAGTAGGAATTGCATAAAATATTTAATTATTAAAATTTTTACGAACATTAAGATTGGCGAAACGGCTGGTCGCCAAAGGCGGCTAGTGATTTATAAAAGAAAATAAATTATGTGATTTTATACGAACCAAGGTTTTTATTTAATATGTCAAGTTATATTTATTCCCTGAAAATAAATATGTTAATCTCATAATTATTCTTTCTTGCCAGCTCTTTAAAAATATGTAATTTTCAATGATTCAAAAAAATTTATTGACATTAATGATATTGGATAATTTTATATTAATTACATAATACGACTTCAAACCAAGATTTGAAAAATGACTTTTATTTTGAAAAAAAATTATAATGAGTGTAATTTTTTGGAAGCGTTTGCCAGAATGTGTCTAACTTGAAATATAAAAGGATTTATTTATTAATATATTTTATAAACATTAAAATATTATCATAATTTGTTATAAAAACTTTAATTCATTTTCTATTCCTAAATTTTCATTTTTTTTTACCATGGGAGTTTTTATAAAAACATTCGTTTTGCATAAAGTAAGGGAGAGTAGAATTCTTGTGTATTTTAGTATCTATCTTGACATTTTCTATTAACGATAAACATTGTTTTATTTCCTTGTATACTAAGTAACAAAAATGAAATTAAAAAAAATCTTGGAGAATTTGATGAATCTATATTTATTAAACCTTCTTGAAACTGGTAAATCTTTATTTTTGGAATTATGTATAACTACTTTTCATTCACTCTGTGCAATCCTTGGAGTTTCCTGTTAGAAGGTATATAGTGATTTTTTTAAATTTTTTAATCAAATTTTGGACAAAGTCATTCGATGTAAAATCTGTTTGCTTATTCGGTAGTATATTTAGGTTGGTTGGTTGGATGTAAGTTTTGATGGTGCAAGAGCCAACCATGGCTAAACTGCGCCAAACATATGGTTAAAAGTTGTATATTATGGAAACTGATAAGTAAAATAAACTATTTCCGTAAAATTTGGAATTTGATTTTATAATTAGATATCGTAGCAGTTGCATTACTATATCTTCTCTTTTGTATAATAGATGGAGATACCTGATTAGGTACGCATCCCATAGTGCATTGCGATTATTATTATAAGGAGATGAGATGCTGTTCTGTAAGGTGTTCGCACGTTAATGTCTTGTCTTTGTTTTGTGTGAAATGTGGTCATTAAAAGAAATGTTCCCGAAAACATACGTCCTCTTGCTTCCACTGCACGGATCATAATGATCTTCCTTTCACGACGATATATAAATATGTATGATTTGGGCCAAATTCATTAATAGATTTATTATTAATGTGTTTAACACGACGAATTCAAAAATGCAATAAGTTGGTGAATAAATTTGAATATATTATTTTTGAACCGAAATTTTAAAAATAAATCCATTAAATTTTAGATAAATTCGATCAACCGTTTCATTATTTGTTTTTTTATATGTTAATGTGTATATGCATATAATAATATAAAATTATAACTAGTAGGATAAATGAAATTAATTATTGACAACAAGATCGGTCTTAGGTTTCAGATTTTAAACGAAATCGGTCAATTAGAAGTGATTGAAAATTCATACTTGAATTGCTTTATTATAGTGTAAAGTTAAATAAAGGGTTTCCTAAAATGAACGCAAGATTTGAATTTGCTATCATTCGTGCAGTAAAGTGTTGACAACCCTATTTAAAAAACCATTTGACAACTGATTCTTTAATGCTAGCAAAAATGGAACGTTACATGATGGAACAACGTTGATGTTGATGCAAGATTTCAATTAAATAAAAAAAAATAGTTTTTTTCTTTAAATTTTTATGTTTTTATTGAATTATAAAGAGCGCACGATAGGATTATGTATGGCATAAAACACAGGGAAATGGGTCTCCACGCATTTGCTAGCACATACGCACTGTTTTGACGCAATTTTCTACTACTAATTTGCATAAATGTTTCTGAATTTTGTTGTTGCAGCATTGAATTTCCTCCTTAAATGCACGCATGCTTGTAGGCTTGTTGGCATAGACCTTTGACTTCAAATAACCCCATGAAAAGAAATCCATTTGTCCAATCACACAATCTAGGGAGCCAATTTCAAATTTTCGAGCTGTGACCGGCAGACCGTCATTATTTTTGAAATATTGTACAACAATGAAAACACGTTGTTCTATCGTGTAACACTCCATTTTTATTTCATTTAACCTTAAACTATCAGGTGTCAAATGCTTTTAAATAGGGTTGATAACATTTTTCAGCACGAATGGTGGAAAATTCAAATCTGGCATTAATTTTAGTACTTTAAGTATTTTATTCCTTAAGTATTTAAGTATTTAATTATTTATTATATTTATTTTAAGCATTTAAGTCCTTTAAGTATTGTATCATATGGTATAATAACAGGAGAAAGATAAGCGCCAAATATTGTATGGTTTGTTTTATAATAAATTTTATAGTATCCTATTTTTGAAAGCAATTTTAATTGAAAAACTTATTTCAAAGATATTATTTATAATATTTTAAAACTTAAATTTCCAATTAAGAAATAATTGACTTGTCAGATTACGATTTTGTTTGCAACAAAAATTCCTAAAAAAGAAGACATATTTTTTTTTAATATTGATATGCTATTACCATTTAAGCAGTTCCTTTATAATTGTTAATTGGATTAAAAATATAAATATTTTAGTTATTGAAGCTAGGATTATCATGAATTTAAAAATTTCATTTGACTAAACATTATTATTTAATAAACTTGCTTTCAAAATGTATGTGTACCAGAATAGATAACTAAAATCAAATAACTTTTGCATTACATTGACTTTATTGGTTCAATGCAGAGTTGGCGTTGGAAGCAAATATCACAAAAAATGTCTACTTTCTATTGAAATTGAACTAGCAAAGTCTGAATTTAGCAATAAGATGAATAGAGTGCTGACGAGCAATTATCCTTCATCGCTACTCGATCCCGTTTTCGCTCGGGTGACTTGCGATTTAATCGGATTTGAAAAGCCGAATTGAAGTTATATTTTCGACTACAGCTTTCTGGCAGAGTGTATACTCATTAGTCGAAAAATATCCAATTCAACTAAAAAAAAAAAAGAAAAAAAAAAAAAAAAGGCAATCTGTAAATTACCCTAAGGAAATCGCTGATGTGGAATTTATAGGACGCGAAAGGGTTTCCCGCGCCGTTAGTTTCTGCAATCATCTATCTCGAGGCTGTCACCTATCTTTTGATTTCTGGAGAAAAAAAGATACATTTTTTTTTAATATCAAAAAGAAAGGCGAGTCTCTGTAGGATGAGAGATAGAAGATGAAACAAATGACGAAATAAATATTCTTTGAAGGACGTATTCATTTTATTTGTTTAATATTTTGAATTCCAACATTTTTTAAAGTATTACTATTAACTATTATATTTCATTTTTTTGTGTAATATTAAAATTCAGATATTTCGAAAGAAATTATTCATATTTTTATAGGTTTAAATATTAATAATTTATTATGAATGTGAATAATTAATATACAGGATGCCCATAAAATAACTCTGGGGTTTTGATGCATATATATATATATATATATATATATATACAAAAGTATTACAATCAAGTTAATAGGAAAAACAAAAAATCAAATAAAAATTAAACCAAAAAAATTATAAAAAATATAAAAAAAGAATCCGGCCTGAAGACTTTTTCAAGGGTCACCCTCAGGCAGGGATTCAAAGAAAGGGATTTTATCTGTGAGGAAATACGGACATTGTCTAATAATGATTCCTCGTGACCCGAAAATCCCCTGAAATTATGCTCAAGAGATATACCATTTTAACAGAAAGGAAATATAAAACAACAAACCAGAAGAAATTAACCACAACAAAGCAAAAATACAACAATAAAAACAAAAAATAGCACTAAAATTAAAAATTAAAAACGGAAGGCCAGTACATACCATCAACAGTCAAGGAAACTTTAAACTATCGATTGTGATTCCCTGTTTTTAAAAAACTAGCGGTAAATTATGTAAACAGATGTAGGCTCCCAGCGCCATCTATTGAGTGATCCAATATGCAAGGAAAGTTCTATTTTTATTTAAGCCAGAGGATTAATCCCAAACCATACCTTGTTTAATTAAAAAATTGACATTACAGTAATTTCTAGGAAATTCATTTTCAATTAAATTTTTAAGGAGGTTGTTTGATGCTTCAATATAAGAATTTTTATTATTGCAAACCCTTTTGATCCTGTTAACTTGTGAGAAAATTAGATTTTTGAAAATTTTAGAGTTTATATTGGAATGGTAGTTACATAGTTTTGTTATTTTAAAGTTGAAATCATCCCTTTTATCGTATATACCAACTATTGTTTTATCATTAGCAATTTCGATTTTTAAATCCAGAAAGGTAGCCTCAAGTTGATTTTTATTTGTATCTTTTAGAATTAAATCTTTTGGATAGCAATTAGTAATAATATTAGTATTGTCGAAGTTAATCAAAAGTAGGCCATCAATAAATCTCCACCCGTTTATTAAATTATATTTAATTATTTTTTTCTCATAGTAATGCAGGAAAATATTAGCTAAAGCACTTGAGACAGCTGTTCCCATTGGAATGCCCTTGACTTGCTTATAAAAATTAATACCATTAAACACGTAATTTTCAGTAATATTAAAATTACATAACTGAAGCCAGTTATTTTTAGGAATGATATTTTCATTTAAATATTCTTCATATATAAAAGTGCAGACCTTTATTAATTTTTCCTGGGGTAGATTAGTGTATAAATTTTCGAAATCAAAAGTATTAAGTTTATTAATGTTGTTATCTTTAAGAAAATCCAATACTTCTTTGTTACTAGAAATAATAAAGTTGTCTTCATTTTTTATTTTGTCCAGTATAATTTTTAAGTATTTAAAGAAATGTTTACCCGTATAGTAATTATAACTGCCAGTGCTACAGGTTACGAATGAATTTTAATGGATTTTTATGAAATTTAACTGTTGGGAATAAATAAGGATAGTTATGAGAGCAATTCTTAGTTTTGGCTTTATTTTGCGAAAGCTAGCATTCTTTTATCTAATTCCTTTTTCCCGGTGTTCTTTAAGATATAAGTTGCATTAGAGTTATATTCATTAATTAAAAGTTCTTTATAATAATATTTACAAATTAAACAGAAATTATTTGCTGATTTATCTATTACTGTAATAACAAATTTTTCTTTTAAATTTTTTATTTCGTTTTTTAATGTTTTACTAAAATAAATCCCACGTTCTTTAGATTTGTCAAAATCAGTATTCATTTTTAGTTTAATTTCCTTTAAAATTCTCACTTTCCATTCCCCGAAACCTTCCGCAGGCCAATTGTATTTTCTAGATAATTTGGCAATAAAAACATCCAAATCATTACCAATAGAAATCAAAATTTTGTTATGTTTTATTTTTTCTTTTAATCTAAATTTTGTTCCTCTTCCCATCAAATCTCTTAAAGAGTTGGATTCAATAATTTTTAAATTACCTGTAATAATATGACCTTTATCAATATCTATAAAATCTTTATATTTTTCTTTGTTACAGTAACAATCTGTTTTATTTATTTTATCTAAATTTTTGCTATAGTAATTATAATTACAAATTTTTTTCTTTAAAGTTGAAGTGTAACTAAACGCTATTGATACAGTTGTTTTATCTGCAAGAGGAAAAAATATATTATTATTATGTATAATTTTGGGTAATTTTAGATATTCGAAGTAAATATCCAAGAATTTAATCACACAGTATTCTTTGAAAACATTATTTTTATTATTAAAAAGTAAATCGTTTTTTCCAATGTTAAGTTTACATTTAATAAGATCTAGAATAATACATTTAGTGTACGAATTTTTAAACTCTAATTCCCCGAATTTATTATTTAAAAACCATTTCATTTTATTATTTCTAAGACCAAAAATGTATTTCCTAATTTTGTGAATGTTTTCACTATTGTGTTCCAGATTACAGTAATTTTGAAATTCCTCAAATATAATTTGAAAATTGCCTCCTTTCCCTTTACCTCTTTTAAATCTTTTAGAAAAGTTATCTTTATTTAGAAAATTTTTAAATATGTTAAATTTGTTATAAATGCAATTATTGTTTAAATCTGCATAACCTTCCCCATTTAATTTACTATTGAGACCATAAGGAAATAAAGTTTTCAGGTTGCAAATATAAATGTTTTCAAGATCTAATCTTTTGTTTAATTCGTTAATATTGTCTTCTAGAATGTAGATATTAATATTGTTAAAGTTATGGTTTTGAAAATGCTCCAGTTCGAAGTCAGTGTTCCTATTTTTTATGAAGTTTTTTATATCGGATCTGTGATTGTTAATTCTCAAATTAAGCTCGGTGCTAGTTTGGCCAATATATTTTAAATTACATTCTGAACAATTAAGGAGATAAATCAAATTTTTATTTTTACAGAATATTTGTAATTTTCAGTTTTCATTTTTGATCTGTTCCTTATCTGCTAATGGACATGTCTTACACTTTCCGTTTCCACAAATTTTATATTTTTTTGTATTTTTAAGATTTTTTAAACAAAACAATTGTGTCAGTAATTTTTTCTCCGTGAATGCTCCTGACACAAAGCTATCCACAGTGCCCCTAAATTGCGATTTCGAAACTGTTTTTGTTTCGTTTTCATTTTAGTTTCGTTTTCAAACTTTTTCTTACTTAAGATTGGTTACTATATATATATATATATATATATATATATATATATATATATAAAGGTTAATTTATCAAGATTCTTATTATTTAGTAGATTTCCATATGTGCTCCGTTTGTGGGACGATACACATCCAAACGGCGTTTTACCTCTTCCCATATCATGGCCAGTATGTCTGGTGTGATTATCCTTTGTCTGAGATGGTTTGCATCCTGAATTTTCTCAGCGTAAACAATGTTCTTGATATATCCCCAGAAGAAAAAATCTAATGAAGACAGATACGGGCTTCTTGGAAGCCAAGACATAGGCCCTACCCTTTCAATGCACTTGTTGCCGAATCGAATATCCGATGCTTACCGTACCAGGAAACTGAAGTGAGCTGGTGCTCCATCGTGCTGAAAATAGACAGGACTCTTCTCCACCTCAGTATCAACCAACTAAGGGAAAAAATACTCCTCGGACAATTCACAGCAGATATTACAATTTATGGAATTTTCTACAAAAATGAAGAGACTTATAACTTAGTTATGCATAAGGCCGCATCACACATTCACTTTCGGTGATCCTCAGTGATGTTTCACGAACTCATGAGACAGCAGTGAACCTCAAATTCTACAATAGTGTTGGTTCACAGTACCGCTTACATAAAAAAAAAAAAAAAAAAAAAACATGAGCGTCTGCTACGTTATTTGAAGGTCAATGAAGCGCTACGCTACCTAGTTTTGAAAAAACAAACTGAAACTGGTGTGAATACTGAGCTACTGATGATGAGCTACTGATTTCTACAGAATCAACTGATCTGATCAAATTCATACCGTTAACGATGTGATTTTTTAAAACCCCTTAGATCTTTTGTGGACGCTCTGTACATAAATCAATTTTTAATATTAATAACTTTATTGTTTTGTTTTAAAATTCTCTTAATGAGACAATAAATTTAAATTCAGAAATATAAAAAGAAGTGAAAATTCATTTTCAAAATCCTTCTATTTAGTGGTTTCTTCTTGTGATTCAGAAAAGAATCACGTAACGAACATAACTACACTTTTTGAAAGTGTTAGTGAAACGAAACAGAAGCACATCCTTTATAGACTCGCTTAGAAGATTAATTAGTTTGTTCTTCTAATTAACTCGTTATTAGATTAGTTATAAGTTCGTGTCTTTAATTATTAATCTAAGTAAAATACTGTAGATTCATAAGTTTACACATTGAAATTTATATTGATTTAAAATAGAAACTAAGAAAACATTCATAATAAGGAATTGTAAACTCAAAATGCACAAAAAATATTAATATTCATATTTATAGATATGTTATTTGTTCTAGATATATATATCAATCTTATTATGTTAAAATTCCATTTATTATATTAATATGTAAGTTAAATACTTTCACAGTTTGAGGATATATTATTCGTCTAAACGCTTCGGATTTTCGAAAGCAATTTTAATTGAAAAATTTATTTCAAAGATACTAATAGTATTATAAAACTACAAAACTTCAAATTCAGAAATAACTAATCTTTTGATTTTGTTAACAACAAAAATTTAAAAAAAATATTCTTTAGCATATCGATGTGCATTTGCCATGATTTAGAAATCACCTTATAATTTATTGAAACCAAGGCTTTTGATGGTTTTTTTAAAAAACGAAAAACAGTTTGTAATCATTTGATAACAAAAGAATTAAAATGAAATGGATTCTTTCAATTCAATATCTGAAAAAAGAACACATAATTTGTCAAAATCTCTTAGTCTGATTTAGAATTTAAAAAAATCTGTAATTTAACCCTTTAAAGGGCCATTTTTTTTCTAGTCATATTATGTTAAAATATTTTTAGACTTGAAATTAGAATAAGAAAAGGGATTCATTTAGCTTATTAGATAAATTTAATTTGATTAATTAATTAATTTAGTTAATTAATAATTAAGTAACAAATCAAGACACATCATTTTGTCTAAGATAAAGAACTGAAGCATCTAAGTTTCTGACACTAAAAAAATTTGTCAGAACTTATGCCAACCTACATAATTTCATACAAAGATTGATAAATTTGGTGAGAAGCATACTTCCCACGACCCTAGAAAGGGTTAAAGACCTATCAGTTATTGTTCCAGATAAGATCCGTGCCTGATACATTGTTAATACCGAGAGCCGAAATCTGATGCGCCGTTGACGTCGGCTAGTAGTGGTATGAAATTACGAAACCTATGCAAATCATCAGAGCTCATGACGATAATAATTTGGCTATATACAGCACATGCAGCTCATCACAACCTCCTGTCACCAGTTACAAATGATCTAAAAGGGACATCAAATTGAGTACATGCCGCCATCAATGGCATATTAAATGGACTCAATATTAACTAATTTACGCCTTCAGTAATTGAAAGAAATTTACTTAATTGTAAGAACCTAATGCATCAATGCAGTTTTTATTCGATGGAAGGCATGCGACTAATAGTTTGCTGAAAGTAATCTGATATCTGGTGATGTTATACTGACAAGTATACTCAGTGTACCATGTAAAGAGGATTAGTTAATCAGCGAGATTGTGCCATGATAAATCTGATTAACATTGGTGACAGAAGTCGAAGGTGTGATGAATGCCGACTATTTTTCTAATTTACACATATGAGGTATTCACAGAAGTAGGATTGATTTTCTAATGGTTCATTAATTAGACACTATTTTCAAAACTTATTACAGCGAATGTAAAAAAGAAATTCAAGGGGGTTTCCAGTTGATTACTTCCAGCATTGTTCGGAATGCTCGAATGCTCAGAATAACAGATAGTTCTGATGGCTGATGAAAGCTTAAGAAGATGAGCTTTGTTTATTCTAAAACATTAGTCCACATTATTCATATTTTAATAAATAAAACAAAACAATACCCATATGATTACAAAAGGCTATTCTAATCCGCCCTGGGGCACATGGAAAAATCTGAAAGATTGTACCGTCGCAACGGCATTGGTAGGAACTGAGGTTGAATTCTGAGGGCAATCGCCGGCCACGGTATAACCTCTCCTGTGTGAAGTATACCTCATCATCGGTAGGGCGTTGCGGATCTCACATCATTTCTAAATCCAATGGGTGGCGGGAACCAACCATCAAACTGGAAGCATCTCATCCTCTCATCTGAAGTGCCCCCCCCCCCCACGATGGGAAGGTTTCCAAATAAATGATATATATAAATTTATATTTATAACAGTCACTCCCTTTAAATACGATTTTTTGAAAAGAATTTTGAGGAAGTTTTATGTCAAAAAGTTTTATTTGATAAATAATTGTTCTATTAACTATTTTGCTTAATAAATCATTGTTGTATCAACTATTAGAATTTAAAATAAAAAGAAATTTTTAAATAATTAGATCATTATTAGATCTTATTTTTGAATAATTAGATGAAGAAATATGAGTTTAAATCTAGATATTAAAGATATTTTGGTGTCCAGTTTTTTTTTGTTAATGATTTTTGTTAATGATTATTATCCAAATCAATATATCCAGTTACTCTCTATTAAATCATAATACGATAACTCAACAAGATGAAAAAAGAATTTCCATTAGTGGAATGACTACATACTTCGCATCATTTGGTAATAGAATATTTTTAAGGAAAACTTATCTGTTTTTGTAATTGAAATTCCACTCCATATGTCTGCAGACGACTATTTAGCTAGAAAAAAATGTGCGCTAAAAGATTCCATGTTTCTTCCGAACGTATAATAATTTCCTACATACGATCATTATCTAATTCTCACAGTCGATATTGGGTATTGCTTTTTTGTATACTGCTATTGGTTTCGATTAATGACTAGAACGCTATTCTTGTTTCGATAAAAGTATCGAATAGTTTTTTCGTTTATGAAGTGAATACTTTTTTTTATATTCTGCATGCATATCGAAAAACTCATTAATTCAAATTATGGAAGTTTACAATGGGTTCACTGTTACCTTTTTTTTTTGTATGAAAGAAAAAGAGAATCTGTTGTTTATAATCATACAAAATTTGGAGAACATGTTATCAAGATAAAAAGATATCTTTTATGATAGAATTTCTGTTATCTATACTTATAATAAAGCTCAATGTGTGTGTGTGTGTGTGTGTTGGCGCTCTACAGGCCAGGTCATTTGATATACAGCTATCAAATTTGGTACATGTATACCTTAGAGATCGGGAATGTGCACCTGGGGTCCCTTTTTTTGAAATTTTAATTAGAATTTTAATTATTAATTAAAAACTAACTTTCCCGCCAAAAAAATCTTCCATTTTCCCCACCGCCAACTTTTGTACCAAAAAAATCTTCCATTTTCCCCACCGCCAAATGAGTAAGGCTTCAATTTTTTTTTCTCCCAACAGTAATAAGGCTAGGGTTAAAATTTTTCGGCGGATTATTTCAAACTATTCTGTTTATTTTCTTAATGTTTTATGCATTTAAAATTAAACATTGTTAATTAATCCATGTTTCAGATTCATTCTGAAGTACTTTTGAATTAAAAAAACACAGAATAAAGGAAATTAAAAATGTATAATCTGAATAGCGTTACCTCAACTGGCGCAGAAAAATTCACGCATGCGCATTTTGATTGTTGCCATGACACTGCTGTTATCAACGGATGATTTAAATTATTTTTAGGTTAGTTGCATGCTTTTGTAATTAAATTGTATTTATGTTAGTTATATATTTTTTGTATATGCTTATAGTTTTAAGTACATCGTTTTTTAAGTAGTTTTTTAAACCTGTTTTCGTTAAAATTATTTTAAACGATTCATTTTATTTTCTTAAAGTTTGATGCATTTAAAATTAAACATTGTTAATGAATCGATCTGTTCATGATGAATCTGAGAAAATTTTGTTGATAAATTCTTGATATATTATATAACTTAAGAAAGATATTCTTTAATGCCCATAAAGTTCAAACGCTCAGTGACTCTATTATCAGTAATCATATTATTAAAAAAATGCTTTGTTTCAGTAAAAAATATTATTATATTAATTGCAGTTTAGTCATTTCCATTTTAATTTGAAGCATAAATTCTACCGGAACTAACAGAAAATTAGAGAGATACATGTTATGTTATGGTTGAAGGACTTTATATTATTATGAGTGAATTACATTACTATCAAAATTTGAAGCTTTAAAATATTTGATGAAGAAGCTATTAAAGTAGGAATTACATAAAATATTTAATTATTAAAATTTTAACGAGCATTAAGATTGGCGAACCGGCTGGTCGCCAAAGGCGGTTAGTTAATAATAAATAAAATATAACAATTAAATTTAGCTATAAGAAGAGAACATCTACTAACAATAAAGATTCGTGCGTTCATATTCGCGCTGTCGCTGTATAAGCCAAAACGTTTTATCTATTACTACCAAACATAGCACATGTATATTTAAAAGAGTAGATATGCCCATTTTTTAAAATTTTTTTATTAATTATATTATTAGATATGTGCATATAGAACATAAAGAGAGTAGAAAATATACGCATTATTTTTTTTTGAAGTTTTGACGTTTTCTCCATGATAATTTCGGAAAATATTACAACTGGAAACATTTTGTCATCTTAAAATTAAAAAAAGAATTATCTTTTCAGCTATATCAATTTTTCGAAGTACCTTTATTTTTCTATTTTTAACTAATTTTTAAGAAATATCTGTTGTATATTTTACAGCAATAATTAATAGTTGAAGTAAAATTCGAATCGCTTTCAAAGTTGGCACGAATACATTCTTTTATCTATTATTAATGATCTGCATATGAAGATTAAGTTTAATTTTCCATGTTGAGTAGGCTTCAGAGTTTATAATAAATTATTTTTGAAATTTTGTTTGCATAAAACCTTTAATTTTAAATAGAATAAAATGTCACCGATTTCACTTCAGATATAAAATTAGGGAAATGTATATTACAATGAATAGAACAATATAAAGCTTCAAAAATAGTAAGAGTTATATACCTCTCATAATTTACAGATAAAGCTATTTTATGACGATGTCATTATGACAAAACTACAGAAAATATTTAATTAAAATTCTTAGCAATCATTAATTCCGGTGAACTAGTTGGTAACCAAACGCGACTATGTTCAGTAATAACAACAATAAGTGGTTTCATTTCACTAATATTTATAAAAGAGTTTTCCTAGTCCTTTTTAAATTAATTGCATTCACTCGGATGGATTTTAATTTTTAACCATTTTTACACCACTTTTTTACATTACATGCACCACTTGCATCTCAATTTACCATTCGAAATCATTAATTAATTTTATGAAATGTATTTAAAATTATTTAAATTTCCCCCCTCATTTTTATTACTTTATTATTAGAAATGAAAGCTTTTTTTAATTTTCTGTTTCCTATTATACATTCAACATTAAAATGAAAAATCATTCATTAAATTAAACATTAATTATATTTTCTTTTTGCAATGGCTCCTTTTATAGTTATTATATAAATTATAACTTGCATGGATGTTGAAAAGCATTTAAGCGGATTATTAAAATGAAACTTTGAATGAATTCAAAAACTTTGTTATGTGTCAAAATAATGCATAAGTAAACGCAACTTTTATACAAAAATGTTTAATTTTTTTCCGAGAGAAATATGTCCTAGAGTTAAATGTCCCGTTTCCTGAGTCGTGAACAATGGTTCTTTTTTTCATTTGCAGATAGCTAATTTAAGTATTCAAAGTTTTGTCTGTCAAAGAAAAGTTAAATTTTAACTAGTGAAAGAATATTTATTATTCATTAGAAGTATTTAAATCAATCTTAAATCTGTTTAAATCCTTCCGAGAAAAAAAAAAATATATGTCTGAAAGGTCTTTACTAGAAAAAGATTTACGGAAATATTTAAATTTAAAAGCGCCTGATTCATGCGCTTCAAAATTTATGAATTCGAAATGTTTTTTTTTTCCAAAGTGAAAATAAAATTATTTGAAGAGTGTTTGACAAAAATTTGTGAAATGATAGGAATAAATAAAATGTAACTAAATTTTCCTTATAAACTACATTTAATTTATCTCCTTCTTTGTCAGAAATATGAGGCATAACATTCACCATTAGATGTAAATAGAATCAATAAATGAGTCACAAAAAGAGAATAAAGAAATTAATCGTATTTACTCTGTACTGTATGCTTAATCTCTACTATTTATAAAGTAGAATGTGTGTGTGTTGATATTCTACAGGACAGGCCGTTTGGTTTAGAGCTATTAAACTTCGTACATGTATACTTTGGATAATGGGAGTATGCACCTCGGAGTGACTTTTAAAAATTTCTTTTAACTAATTAAAAATTTACTAAATCTAATTAATTAAAAATTAAGCGAGATTTTGTGGTTTTTCCGTGATAATTTTCGAAAATATTACAACATAAAAAAGTTTTTATATCATCTTAAATTTCAAAAGAAAAATCTTTGAATGTTTACAGTTTTTTTTTTTTTTTTTTTGCTGTATGATTTTTTTTATTTTAAATCGGTTTCTCTAAAATATATTTTGAATATATTTTATAATAATATATGTAATATAAAAGACAAATCAAATTGTTTTCTTTATTCTATCTTGGCTTTCTTGCCTTTGATGACGATCAAAATATGAAGATTCGGCTTATTTTTTCATAATTTTTCCAATTCATATGAATCGATTGTTTCAAATGAAAACGATGAACAAAAATGTTTGCAATGGATATACATCATAAAGTCTTACCGGAAAAATTTGTTATCTTCAATAAATGCTTCAGATAAAGAAAGATAAGTACAAAAAATTTGGAAAGATGTCGAAAATGTTGAATATCCATATTGTTTCATAATCTATGGAATTATTTAATAATAAGATAGAATTAACGATGGAAAGCCTAATTAGGATAAAAATGATCAAGGTTGTTATAAGAATAACATATCAACATAAAAAAAAATCCGGAACAATAAAGAAAATGAAATGTAAAAAAACTACCATCTAAATACATTTTTTATTTTGAGGCCAACGCAATATTCTGAATTCAAATTTAACTGCAAACGATTAATTTGGAATATTTTGGTGAAAATTTGAGGTTTTAGAGAAGTTTTAATTGTAATAAATTAAAAATTTTATAATGTGTAATTGAATTAGTAAAATTTTTAAGCGGCGATAGATAGTCAACGCAAACAATATTTAGATATTTTCAGAAGATATATATCAGTCGCCAAATAAGTTATAACTTACTAAAAAGATCAGAAAAGAAAAATGTCTGGTGGCAAAATGGCGTAATGGAAAGCCAGAACTGTTGATTAGAAATCACAAGGAAAAAGCAATGAGAATAGTATATTAGAGCTGTACAGTGTCCAATGAGATAATGAAAGCTATGTAACTGCAAATAAAAGAATTATACAATTATTATAGTGTGACTATGATGATTTGTGATTGATCTGACAAATGATTGCTGAGAAATAGAAAATTATATGAAAAGCAGTAAGGATTGTTGAGAAATAACATAATTATAATAAATACGAGCCTATGAAACTCTGCACATTTTTTTTCTTACTTCCTATTGTAAAATGCGCTTGGTGATTTGGCGAAATAAAAGATCGAAACGTAGCCAAATATAGCAAACTTTCATTCTCGTTCGTCTAATAAAAATAGAATTTTCTTATACGAGCAATTTTTAATCATATTCGCCAACTCGCCAGAATCAGGCAATAAAAGATTTATTGAAATTAAATATATTATGTTCTTTTAAAACGGGTCCCATTGTAAAAGTTCCTGAGATTACTATTAGAAATAAATCATGTGAACAAAATATAAAGAATGTTGTTGAGTAGATATATGTTGAGTAGACAGACGTTTATGATAGCTAACTACATTGTTAATTAAGTGGTCTCTAATAAGCTAAAGCATGTCGATTCAGAATAGATGAATATTTTCATCTATTCTGAAAATTCACCGAAGTATTTTCCTTTTGAGTACATTTGAAGAGTCGAAATCTTGATTAAGCAAAACATAATTTACAGACAAGAAACTTTTTTTTAAATATAGAGTTAAGAGCGAGTTACAAAAAGAAATGTCCGAATATACTATCAGCTATGTGTTTTATTTCCGAAATTTCACTTTTCTTAATTTTAATATTTGATAATTGTCTTTTACTTTTCGCTAATTTGAGAAGTAAAATAAAAATGAGTTACTTTTTTTAAATTTTTGCTATGAATTTTCGAATAATTTGCCAATAGTAGGGAATAAATACTCTACATTTAATTAGCCAGATTCTAATTCACATTTAAGACACGGAATTGAAGCAAATGCTATCTTGTTTGCGTAAAATTAATTGCAGGGTGAAAATTAATTTTACATTTTCCTTTTAATTTTTTAATAGTCAAAGCAAAAATATTTATACATAAAAACAAATTGAATAAATAATTTGTACGTTATAGAAACCTAACTACTATATAGATTTTTTTCATAAATTTTTGTTAAAAAAACTATGTAGCACAGGTAATTATTGGCAAACGTTTAGTGATAATTAATTAAATATTCGATTTTTTTTGTTAATTTCAATATTTGCTATAATATATGGGAAAGATTATATTATATTTAATATTTCTATTCCTATTATATAATATTATTATGTATGTTTATTATTTTCTTTATTACATACTTTACACTCATTTTGCCTTGGAGTCGTCATTCGTTATTCTTAATTAAATTATTTAATGTTCTTTAAATATTAATAATTTAAGAAAAAAATCAGTTTTCTGTAATTTTGTTTAAATTCTTTCGAGAACTAATGGGATTTAAAAATCTTTTAGTGTCGCTAATCATTTTATTTTAATTAAAAATGCAGTTTCTAAAATTTTGTCTGGTATAATATTTTATATGAAAATATTCCAATATTAAAAATAAGCATATTTTAAAATTCATTTATTCATAAGAATTCATTGGCATTCTGTTGCTTGCTTAAATTAAATATATTTGTATTCTGGCGCATAATGATTATAACTCGCTATTGTAAACAATTTATATGATATATAATAGCTAAGAATATTATATTATTTCTGATATTATACTTTGCTCATAGCGAAGAATTTAGTGGCGGCTTCTTTAGAATTATTTAAATAATTAAGAGTTTTATTTCTACTAATAATGAAGATGATTGTGTGTGTGTGTTGGCGCTGTACAGGCTTGATCGTGTGACTTATAGCTTCCAAATATAGTATGTATATAACTTAGAGGGAAAAATATATGCATTTCGTAGTGATTTTTAAAAATTTTAAATTATTAAAAATTAAGTTGAATTTTGACATTTATTCGCTATAACTTTCAAAAATATTATTGCACAAACAAATACACTATCCAAAAATTAAAAAAAATTGTCCTTTATATAACTGTAATTTAAAATAAATTTTTCCAGAATTTTGGGAATTTAATTTTTTTTTTAAATTTCCAACAATAGATTACATTGTTACCCCGAAATTCAAACCGTTTTCTTTATTTCATCAAATATTGAATAACATACTTTCTTCCTTGAAAGCTTAAAAAGGAAGAATTCTCTTTAATTTCTGTTTTGTTAAAAGACAAATATAAAAAAAGTTGCAGTATTGTGAAATTTAGGTGATAAATGAACCACATATTAGTTCATGAGTATGATAAACAAAACTTAAGGCAATCAAAACAACACGGCCTTATTGTTAAACAATCTGGCGGAATCATGAACGTGAAGTTATAAAAAACGATTGATCTGAAATCAAATATAACCAATATTCCTGACGAACCAGCTGGTCGCCTGAGGCGAGTTAACAAATAGAATAAATTGTATTTATTCCAATCCAAACCGTGGTTATTAACTAGTAATCAATAAAAGTCAGCTATCGAATAATATAAAATACAAAACGTAGCTTGTGTTTTTATTATAAAATCAAATTATGGAAGTTTATTTTTTTTTTAAATCTTCTTCCTACAGATTTCTTTAATCTTTCTTTGCATGATTATGGAAGAAATTACCATCATAACATTTAGTGAACAAAAAATTGTACTCAAAACAGGTGTACTGTAAATTGGTTGTTGCTGACACCTTTTTACGACAGATACGAAGATTGTGTATTAATGAACGTAACTTTAAAAAAAATTGTCACAATCATTATAACGGGTTTGAACTCTTATACCGCTGTTTGTTGTGATTGGAAGAAACGTGCGATTTCTTCAATACTTTTTTATAATTAATCTGAAATTTTATTTTATTTTATTTATTTATTTTTTTGCTAATGAAAGCGATAATAAGTGGATAAATTTAAAAGAGATGGATATTGAGGATTCTGTTCTGAGCGTAACATGTAAATTTGCATGATGATGGATATTTCTATCAACCTGTTTTTTAATTATTGTATATTATATATTTATACTAGAATTTTTTAAGGCACTTTTCTTTTAATATAGAGAATGAATTATATCACCCTGACTTATATAAAAAAAGAAAGAAAAAATTATGCAAAGACGGGTTAATTCAATTAAGATATTTTCTTTAGAAAGGAAACTATACAAAGAAAAAAGGACATCTTATATCACAATTCCACTTTCCTATTCTTTTGCAACTAGGATAACTTTTCCAAATGTTTTCAACACTGATCCGATTGAAATCGTGACAGGTATTTCAGAAAAGAATACATCTCCAAATGGAATAAAAACCTCGTTTCTGTTATGTGTTTCCGAGGTATACGGAGCATGAGCTATTAAATTTCTTGTGGCTTTGTTTTGAAGTCGCGAATAAATGAATAAAAAATGTAGGAGTGGATGCTTCAATATTTCAGAAACAATAAACCAGATCCTTTTTCAAAATAGATAAAAAAAATGGAACCTTAAAAAAATAGAAAAATAGAAGACCATTGGAAATTCTACGGCCTCTGACAGAATAGAACAAAAGAGACAAGTGAGAAATCGTTGCCATGCCAGAAAAGGAATTTTTGCTGAAAACTAAAGCTGATTTGTGACGCGTTCAAGATGATAGACTGCTGCGCCATCTTGTTTCGACATTTTGTTTTCGATCTACGGGGCCGATATTTTCTTTGCGGGACTGCGTCAGTGTTTCTGGTAAAGAAATATTGAATAAAATAACATCTTTATGGAAAAGTGGAAGACACCTTAATCTTTTTCTGCGAAAAAAAATGTTTTTTTTTACTGCTTTATTTCAAAAGTAAAATATTCTCTGAAGCCTTCTAATATAATAACTTAGGAATTAAAAAAAGTAAATTTTTAGAGTTCGATTTGGAATCATTTAAATCGTTACGTTCAAAATTGTTGGGAAAAAAATACAATTTTATATTTTGAAAACGATTTCTTTTTACATGATATTCTATTTTTTACTTTTTAAAAAGATATATAGTAAAAAGTTGATGGCAATATCTCTTTGTAGAATATCGTTTGTTTTCTCATTTTATCTATGCATTTTATTCTTTAATAGTTACGCTTGAATACTTTTAAAATTTTTCACCATATATTTAATTAATTTTCTTGGGAAGTTATTTTTAAAACTTGCTGATGGAGATTTGTAAATAATATATTTTTTTATTCAGATTTGCTGAAACTCCTTGATTTACATATTTCATAAAATCAAAACATTAAGCTTTTTTGAAATACCAAACATATTCTCTCTTTAATATTGCATAATATCTTTTTTTAAAGCTTTTTTTAACAATCTAACTGGACATTCTTTAATTGGATGAAATTTTAATAATAGCTTCAAAGATTTTTGATGCAGTGTACTTACATTTTTTTAAAATTTGAAAAAAAAAATACCTGCAATAGTTTAGGAAAAACAGGCGTTTCATAAAAATATCAATAAAAATCATTAAATTTTTAAAATATAATATGCATGGAATTTTCTTCTTCATTTAAGCTCTAGAATAGAATGAAAATTTCCTCCTATTAAAAATTCCATTTTTAAAGAGAATATATTATCATTTGACGCATTGCCAATGATTTCTGAGAAACTTACCAGTGAATCAAATTTCGAAATATGTGTATAACATCGTAATAAAAAAAATTTCTTCAAATTAAAAAAAAAATTGTTAACATTTTTATTTGTTTAAAAATTTCTTTTATTTCAATCAAGTTGTGTGCGTTTTTTAAAAATATTTCTCTAAAAACTATAAATGGAAGACAATTGTTTTATGCAAAGATTGATTGATTTTATCATGCTTCAAAGATTTGACACCGAATTGAAACGAAATGATGTGAATTTACTCCTTATTGTTACTATACTTAGCTCAATAACACGAATAATATACCAACATTATTTGAGAGCTTGGATTAAATTAGCTCATTTATGCTAATGAACTACTATGCTTTAAAAAAAAGTGTTAATAATAGATTATGTTCTTTCTTTCTTTTTCTAATTATCATGGAGATAAAACAGAGATATTTCCATAAAAAAAGATTGAATTGTATGATAGTTTATATGAATTTCATAAAAACATTTGAATAATAGATAATACCAAAATAAAAATTCCGAGTATTGCATGCATCTTTCATTTTATGTAAACATATTTACGAATACATCCTGGTATATTCTATTTCCACAAAGTATGTTTTTGATTTGAGTGGAAACAGATTTGAGCATTCTGCGTTTCTGTTTCTTCGTTGAAATGCCACTGACTGTTATTTCCAAGAGAGGAAATATTAAGGAGTCGTTTTTATTTGTCATCCTGTTTTAACGATACTCAGTATTGAAAGTAATATGAAGCTTGTATATATTTATAGAAATGGCAAAAGCTTTCAGAGTAAAGATTTTATATGCGTGTATATTTGAGGTTTCTGAAGTGTATTCCATAAACATATTCATTTTGTTGTGTAACTCTATCACTATCATTTCTTTTGAGAATTCAAAATTCAAAGAAATTCTTTCCCACGCAGCTTTTCACTTCTGGTATCTTATTTAACTATGTTTTTTTTTTTAAATTTGCGTTAAATTTCATCTTATTTTGGGTTTTGTTAGAATTGCTTAAAGCATTGAACCATATGTTTAATTTAAAAACATTCTTTTTTTTAAATTTGTACTCCAAAATTATTTCTCGAAATATTTCTTATAAGCTTTTAGTTAACTTGAAAGAGGCATTTCAGAAGAGGCATATTTAGATATAGTTTGACAAGCAGAATATTTAAATTTATATATTTTTACTTCAGAATTTTGAAAATGATATTATAATAGCCTTCTTCAATGATTTGCCTGGAATATAAGTTGGATTTGATTTTATTCCTTTTTGCAAACTTGATGTTTATGATTTCTTCAATAAAGTATTTCTAAACTCCGAATTGAGATAGAAATTTAAGTAGAAAATAATTTAACTCTGTTATACATGTTATTTGGATACATAATCTTTCTTAATAAAGTCGATTTAAAATTGAAAACTATAATATAATGAATGTAACCGTACATATGTACCTGCTCATTGTATAATGCTTATAATTTCGCTTTATTATTCTTCATGTGTTGTATCAGGCACACACACATACACTTTTTCTTTAAAAATAACAGAAATAGATAGTAAAACATGCATATTCATATATTTTTTTGTGATATAAATTTATTTGTTCGGAAAATTTTCATCAATTTTCCGATTTTTTTTTCTTTATGAAAATAAACTTTTATCATACAAAATAAATTTTTTTTCCAATCGATCTGAAACATTCGGCAATTTTGTATTCTTTGTTATATGAATATAAACAAAAACATTCTTTTTTCATTTAAAAAAAATTATCCATATTATCCAAATAAACTTCCGGTATAAATTTCTGATTTTTCTTTCTAAAATCTTGCGCAAACATAGAGAAATGCGAAAGAGGACTAAAGTATAACTTCTTAAATGGTAGTTTATTTCGTAATCGGGTGCTTTTTATGAGGAGGAAGAAATTATTTATTTAAAGGCGTGAAAATAGTCGGTATGTATTAAAATTTTACCATGTTATCATTTTTAATAGCACATAAACAAGGCTAAAATTTTACTATTTGATTGTTCAATATTCTAAAAACTTTATTTTGATAAAATATTATTAGAATTCTAATTATATTATTCTAATTAATATAGAAAATTTAATTAATTTCATATTTATTATATGGTTTTTTCCGTCGCTATGTAAGGATATTTTAAACGCTTGACCGAAAATCATTAGAGGCCTTTATATCTACATTCGAAATTTCGATTTCTTGGTCGCCATATGTTCGCTGATTTAATTTATGTTGACTTTTTTTGTCCAAATTTTTTGTTCAGGTATGGAAATTTAACGAGAAAATGGCTACTAGATGTCTACCATGTTTTAAAATTACGAAGATGATTCTCTTGTCCGTGAAAAAAAAGGAAAAAAAGAAAGGAAAAAAGAATCCTTGTAGATCGTGTTTATATTAATAAATTATATATCTTCAGAACTCAAAGTAAAGAAGTATACTAGCCAATTTTCACCCGGTGACCAATTACCATTAATATTTGAGTGAAATGATCTAAACTAAAACTCTTATAAAATCTTACATGTAAAATTATATACTAATATCTAGGGGACCAAGTTCACTCGGCAGCTTTTTTTCCTTTGTCAATCTTACCTCATCTCGCATCCATTAGCGCCATCTCACAAAATGTTGAGGTACCAGCAGGTTATAATTCTATGGCAACAAAGAAAGTACCACAAAAACTTACGAGATGGCGCTATATGACATTGTCAGCATAAAAGCAAATAGAAGGCTCTGATAATTAATTATTAAAAAAAAGCTCTAATAGTCAGTTATTACAAAAATGTTTTTTTTGTGTGGGTGTACGGAATCCCGTTTAATCAGGAAAGGCACCTATATAGATAAATTTAAAAAGCAAACCTTATCTAAATACAAAATTTAATCCAAATCGTCGGAGCTGTACCCAAGATACACAAAATAAATAAATTTATATATATACAAGAATTGCATGTTTAAAAGTTATAAAATAAACGAAATCTAACTAAATTGCAAAAGCGGAATCGGACATGAGAAAAATGCATGGGAGTCAGAAGCCCTAATCACTACTCCATCTCTTATATGCTCATACAGATCATGTATGGCCACATGTCAATATTTAGTTATTAAAAGTTGTGTGTGTAAAATCACAGAAGATACCCCTATATAGGTAATCTTAAAAAGCAAAATCTAAATTAAATATAAAATTTGATCCAAATCATTAGAGCCGTTTCCGAGATACACGAAATATATATATATATACAAGAACTGCACGTTTAAAATTATAAGATACCGTTTCTGGTCATTAACTTTTATGAAGACTATATTAAGTTCCGTTTGTTATTATGAGTATTTTCAAAAGTAACCTAAATGTCTTTTTAAACTAAATCTCTTTTAAACTCAATGCATGTAAAAGTACACAAGTCAGTTTCCACCTAATGACTGATATGTCCCCATAAATATTTGCATGAAATGATCTAGATGCGTATCTTCTAACTCATAAAAGAGCAGAATCTAGTTTCCGTTTATAGGCAAGAAGAGATATTTGAATAAGTCTGTATCATGCAAAAAAATACTTTAAAGATAATGAGTGCCAGAGGATTAATTTCCTGCAATACTGGTATTTAATTTACCCGAAGAATGAGATCAAAATGAGTCTTTTGTTATAGTTTGAGCAGAGCTGAGCTTTTTATTCCCAAATCTAAACATCAGAATTAACTGAATGATTCCGACAGATGCGGAATTACTTTTCTCAGCTATTCCGTTTCAAAAGCATCTCGAGAACATTCATCATAAAGAAAACTATTCCTTAATTACTTCAGAAACGGAGTGTCCTAATACCAAGGCTAAGAGATTTCTCCCCTAATGACTCGTCTCTTTGTTTTGCTAGTTTACGAGCTCTGGATTGCTGTTTTCTCATCGATAGTGCCACTCTCAATAATCTCAATCGTTCTTTGAATCATAATCACAAAAATAATCTTTCTTAATTACCTTTTACATTGCCATTTGGTTATTAGAAGGTTAATCAGTCAGGTCTTTGTTTCCGGGGGTAGTTGCGTTTGATTATTTTCGACGGGGAGGCTTTGAGATTCCGTTCCTTTTTGAGAGGCAGATGGGAAGAGTGAATCGAATGTAATTTAAAATCCATTCAAAATCGTTTATTATCTGTGTTGGATCATATTCTTTTCGGAAATGGTCGGTATTTCTTTTGGATGTGTTTGTAAAGATGCTATTTTAAGTAAATTCCTTCAAAAACCCGTGATCTGTGTTTCTGGGAATGTATTAAAATAGTTTTGTTCGTGATTGTTTCGCTATAATGCCAAGAAGTTCTTTAGTTTTGAGATTTGGAATTTTAAGTCTGTTTAGAAGTCTTTCTCTGAATCATTTTGATGATGTTCCTTTATTAATGGGATTCAATTATGAGTGGAATTTGTTAAAAATTTTGGAATCATCAGGATGGAAACGTTTTTGCTTTAAACTGACCATGCTTTTCATAAAATTGTTCTATTTTCTCGACAGGTTATATAATTGAACTGGAACGGATATATATTTAAACATATAAGCGAACAAGAGAATAATAATTTGAACAGAAAATTACTTTTCAAAGTAGCGTTAGGCTTGATTGTGACCATACATAGAAAGTTCGAACCTGGATCAGACGACGATAATGGTACTTGAAGCGGCATTCTCCTCCCTTTCCAAATTTCTATATCACATCAGTAAGATGACATTTAATTTGACATTGGTCAATATTTTACGCAAAGCAGATCTTTCATGAAATCGAACTTCGAGTTCACAACATTCCAATGTTGAAGTTGAAACCTTACCATCAGGCAATTGAGACTCTCTATACCTTGAGGAAATTTTTCTCCAAATCTGACATATTTGGAGATAAATAAAATTTTTCTACTTAAATGAAATAGCATACGTTTATTTCAATGTGAAAAAAAGAAGTTGAAATATTTTTATGTTTTATTCGGTGAGAGCCGGATAAATAAATGTATTTTTAAAAACTACTAATAAAAATTTACTAAAATCTTTAATGCTTATTTTTTTTACTTTTCACAACATCTGAAATAATTGTTTAATTATAGGAAATAATTTTTTCAAAAGTAAATTTCAATAAAACCTTTGTATATTTTTAAGTAACTAGCATAGTAATAAAAGTTCTTATAACTAACTTTGATGATTAGGAATTTTATAGTACTAATGCAATTACTTAAAAGTTATTGTATTGTTCAAAGTGCTTAG
Organism: Argiope bruennichi; assembly: GCF_947563725.1. Lineage (NCBI taxonomy): Eukaryota > Metazoa > Arthropoda > Arachnida > Araneae > Araneidae > Argiope > Argiope bruennichi. The sequence continues at coordinate 70,017,496 of NC_079151.1, forward strand.
AACAAGTGCTTTGAAGTCTACCCCAAATGTTTTATGGAAGAGACTTCAACTGATCACATTATTATTTGTCTGGGCTACTAAAAGCAGGATTTCTTTGGCAATCTATTGTTAGTATTGAACTTTTTCAAGACGCGCAGTTTCATAGACTTGTTATAACTCTGCTGCTCTTGGATATATGCAATAACAACAATACTTAAAAGTTATAATTTTAAACTTTATTTAAGATCATATTAACTAATTAACAAATAGTATTGAAATCAATAATTAAATTTTAAAATCAAAGATTTATCCTAAGTGATAGGATATACATTTATTGCCTAATTAGACGTCTCTTATTTTATTTGATGCATGCGTATGCAAGAAAGCATTTAATTAAAAATATTTTTAATCGCTATCTGATGAGTTGATAGTGTGTGAGCAGTAGAACTGAGTTATTGATTGGAATTCATTGAATTATTTTTTAAGTATTTTAATAAGCAAAACAAGTTCAAAGTTTACCATGAAGTACATTGATTGTTTAAAAGGAAATAAAATATCTTCTTCACATTCTTCATCATCGTTTAAATCAGTATCAGACATTTTATCTTCAATTAATTCATCAGTAGTGGATAGTTCCGCAAACCATGATCAAAGTTCACATACTTTGTAAATTCATTAGAAACCAGCGCAGAAAGCGATGCATAATCAAAATTTTGCACATTTTTTTTTGTCTTATAAACATGGTAATCAATCAATCACGACATATAAATGCAAAACAAATAAATGAAGCTTTTACTACACTTAGCTTTATAAATGAAGTGAATAGAGATATTCTAAAATTCTAGTTTATGCAAGTTTCAACATGCAAACTTGCATAGCACAGTAATCGTTCTTATTACCCATCGTCGAATAAACAAACTTTGCGCATTCAGACGTATCAAACACAAACGTATGAGCATTTCAGATTGTGTCATTGAACGTTTTTATAGCTGCATTTAATTCTGTGCTTCGCTTAGCTAATTTATGACAAACTATTCTAAGAAATGCTTGGAAGAGAGCTCTCCATTTTTGTCAGAAGAAATAAAATGTAAAACAAACCGGTTTGACAGAAATGGGAGTCAAAACAAATTTTCATCAAGCCGAAAATAAGCTTAATGTGTTGACTGCCGTGAGAGATTTGGGATTCACTCTTGCTGTATAATTGTAACGAATCATTTTTCTTATTAAATGGCTCTTTCTCTATTTACGAGATAGCAAAGAAGAGACAATCTAATTAGATAGATGATCAGAATGTCAATCATGAGTCGTGGTTCTGAGCATTTTTATCATTGATAGATAAGCAATCACTATGACTTATATATGGAAACTCAATGTTCGTCTCTTCCAAAACTATAATCTTATAAAAATTGTTTTAAAACTTAAAAAAATTGCATTATTAAATGATATCAGTTTCATTTCCGTGAATTTCTTTCTTAACTTTCAATATTTTTTTTTATGTAGTTTGATACACATTCTGTAACAATGTATTTATTTTGTAGTATTAAAATTAAAATGTAAAAAAATTCTTCTCGACAAGCTGAAGGCAAAAGTGGATTCTTTTACATCTGAGTTACTATGTGGCAACATAAATTGTTAATATTAGAAACAGTCAAAATTAGGCCTTGAAAATCACATTTTAGCCCTAACTTCTAAGATATTGCAGTTATTGAAAATATTTAAATACAAAAGTTTCTTAGCGGTAATTAGGCAGTTGGATTTATTTTTCTTTTTTCAAAATTAAGAAAATTATAGAGGAATGAAAATTTCACTCCCATAACCGTTTCCACCCCTTTTGAGCTTTCAATGTTTCAAACTCATCCACGATTTTGATATTTATAACAACATATATTCCCTTAACACATATACACATACGAACGCACGTACTTGAATGAAAAACTTTTCAATTTGCACTCGAAATAGTTTGTGACAGACTGATTAAATTTAATTAAAGTTTTTAAGTCTTACCCAATAATTAAATGATATTTTTAAAGGCATTTCAAATTGATAGTTTAATAATCTAAAAAGTTAATAAGCTAGACGATTAAACTAATAGTCAAAGGTCACAATAAATCATTAAATTAATTTCAGTATATGCCGCACTTTACTAAATATGACATTCCGGTATCTATGCGTTGGAATTTCTAGCTTTAAACAGACGTTAGCTTGAAATGTAATGGCAATTTTATATTAGAAGCAACTGTAATTTAATTTGCCAGCTGAGATTTCATGTTTCCAATTCTTGAGAACCTAAGACACCTTATAAATTAATTTAGCACTCTTCACTATTATTACATTGATTAGAAACAGAATACTTTTCATGAATTGCTGTTTCTGGATTTGATGAAATTTGAATAGTTTAAGCTCTATGAGATATTATAAATTAGCTAACTATTCATATTAGGTACCTTTAAAATATTTTGAAAACATTTATTGCAAATCACTTTTCTAACGAGAATGGGAAATAGTTTTAGAGATATACATCAAATTATTTTTATTCAATAATTTATATTGTAATAGTCGGATAATGTATTATTTTATTGCTGTTAAATATTATAGCAATAAAAATTTATGATGGCATAAAATTCACAATTTTTTTACTACTGCTACATTAATATCACTTATAACTGATGAAACAGTATCATCTTAGAATATATGATTTTAAACTGGTTCTGACTAGTTTCATTTTTATACTGCCATTATAAAACGAAATATTATTTATACCCCTCTAAAAGTATTTTAATTTAAAGCGAGGTACTTTAGAAAGAATTAACTAGGTACTCTTATTCCAATTTAAAATTTTACAATCACAACTTTTGTAGTTATAATAACTAAACCGAGAATAAAATCCTATAAGCGAAACTTTAAATATTATTATTATAATATATATACAAATTAATTGCTCTTGATGACAACATTAAAATGAACAACGGACGAATTTTTGCTCTTCTGTCTCCAGTGACCATTGTTAGGAAGGACTAGAGTTTGTCTTTTCGATTTTTATACTCCTTTCAAAGTATGAAAATTTATTGTATTTTAGTTTTAAATGAGTTAATTAGGTACATTTGTTGAAATCCTAAATTTTTTGAACATAGCTTTTATTATAACTAAATTGAAAAGAATATCTTCAAGTAGGTTTTATAGTAGTGCTATTTACTCTCGGTGTTTTGACAAAATGTACTAGATAATTGCTCTGTTGATACCATCATTGAGACGAACAATGGGTAATTTTTATTTCTTTTCTTTTCAGTTACCATTGCGACAAAGGAATGGGGTCGAGTACGTCTTCAACACCTACCCGTGAAAGGACTGAGTGAAAGAAGTTATCACAAGGGTTTGTTCTTACATGTGACGCCCAGTACTCCGGATGGTATGTCCCGAATGCAGATATACCTGGACTGTAAATGGCAAGGATACTTCATGATGCCGCTATCACTATATCAAATGGCGAAGGAGGCAGCTGGAAACAAACTACGAGCGGTAAGTGATTCGTATTTACATTCAGCTGCAATTCAAGTTAACATCATTGTAGTGAAAAATCACTGGTTGTGATTTGTGGTCACGCGTGTTTAAATAGTTCTGTATTTGATCACAGTGCGTTTTAAAGTAAATATAGTGAGTGATTCAAAAGTCCGTTAATATTTATAAAATTCAATAATTCGTGTAATAATGTAGATAGAGAGGTAAAAATTGACACACATGCTTAAAATGACATGGGATTTTATTGAAACCAAACAAAAGGTGTAAAAACTGGTGGAAGATGACGATTGGTTGTATAATGTGCAATGGACCAACGAAGCCTATTTCACACTCTGAGGGTCTGTCAACTCCCACACTGCAGAATGTGAATTACCGAATATCCTAAAACTGTCGTGAAAACCCCATTGCATAATGAGAAAGTCACAGTGTAGTGTGGATTTACCAAATCTATCATGAGCAGATTTTTTTTTCTTTGACTTGTTCTGCTTTTCAGAAGGTGATCACGACGAATGCGAGGTACTCCGATATTTTACAGAATCTCCTCATCCCTAGCCTGGCTGATAAACAGCTGCTGGCAGGTGCGACTTTTATGTAAGATGGTTTTCCACCTCATATTGCTATACATGTGAAAGATTTCTTGCACATATCTTTTGGTCAGGATCGCGTTCTGAGCCATCATTTTCGTAATGCGTGGCCTTCCAGGTCCCCAGATCTTAATTCGTGTGACTGTTGATTGTGGGGTTATCTAAAGTCATAAGGCTACTGCGACCTTCCGATCTCATTAAGGATGCTAAAAGACAACATCCGACAACAATTTCTCATCACACCTACAGATATGCTGTAGAGTGCTGTTTATAATATTGTCCCTCGACTACAGGTATTTTTGGTGAACGATGGCTGACAGTCGAGTATTTATTATAAAGAACAAAATCTTTGTTAAAAATCAGTCGTTTTGTTAATCATTGCTTTTTGTTAGCATATGAAGCGCCATCTGCTGGTTATTTTTTGCCCGTTTTTGGATTTTAATAAAACCCTATGTCATTTCAAGCATATGCGGAGAAAGGCAACGATCAGTATTAATATGCGAAATATATTTATTAAGATTGCAAGGATAAAACATTACTAAACTAACATAGAACAGATAAAAATATACATGAGCGTGAGCGGTACGTCTTACCGTCTCACCATCAAGATCTCGTCTGCCACTTATGGCGGGAAAGTATCATGTGATCAATGACGCAACATGCGCCAGACAGGATATGAGATGTGTTAGCAGCTTCCACATCGGTCATCATGAACGGACAGGCGACCTTGCCTTAAGGTATACAGTACATTGAAGTAAACGTATTATAAAACAAACAGAAAATACAGAAAAAATAATAAGAAGCACCATTGAAATATTTACAAGATAAAACAAACAAAATAATTATACCCTCAGCGACAGCATGAATATATAGCAATGCAATAGCGTTCACTGGAAATATCGAATTACTAATTAAAAATAAAAATAATATTAGTATTGAACATATAAAAATATAATAACACAAGATAAGTAGAGAAAAAAAATCAAAGTCTTCTTTCGTCCAAATACACACACACACAAAAGAAGGAAAATAGTTGTCTTTTTCTTTAATTAGTGTTCAGTTTTTTTTTCTTTTGAAAAACAATTTAAGTGATATGTTCCATATTGCTGGACCATACATTCTGCAATCGAGAGTACTGAACATTTTCGCATTTTGAAGACGATCTAAAATGTCATCAATTAACGGTAGTGGATAATGATCTTTAACTAATTTACGATTTAATTTTCTATAATCTATACAGAGTCTATGTTTTCCATCTTTCTTACGAACTACCACAACTTGACTAGCATAATGTGAAGAACATGGTTCCATGGTTCCATTTTTTTAACCATTCGTCTATCTAATAGCGTGGGAGTATCGGCAAAAATGGTCATTATAAAACTGTTAGTTTCAATAGGATCATCAGATTTAGAAATTTTGGAAAATACAACACCGTGAGGTTTAATTGTCAAATTTTTCTGATTTAATTAGATCGCAACCAATTAGATCATAAGTAGTACAGTTATTAGGTATCATAGAAACAGAAACTGGAAAACTTTGTTTATCAATAATAATTTCAGATTCAAAGAAACCTATTATTTTAGTTCGGGAAAAACCGAATCCAGTTAGAGTTGTCTTGTTATTCGTCAACGGGGGCAATTCTAGTTTAATCCATGCAGAATATTTGAGAAGCATTGACAAACCACCAGTATCGACTAATCCGGAAAATGTATTATTAAAAGTAACAACTTCTTTACACATATTCGATGGAGAAGACAATAAATGTGCAGTGTTGACATTATCATGTGGGGTAGAACTGTTATTCCGAGTAATATAAGGTGAAAATCGTAAGATTTACGTCCGAAAAGATTACAAGAAAGACATTTGGGACTACGAGAACGATTAGGGCAAGATTTTGAGATATGTCCAAAATCTTTACAATTAAAACAACGCATCTTACTGTTAGTCGGATTACTAAGATTCTATTTTGATTCTCTTTATTGGATAGGAATTTTATGAATTCTGTTAGCAGCTCCCACACATATATGTCAATTTTTACCTCTCTATCAACATAATTCCTTAAATTATTGAAGTTTCAAATATTAACTGACTTTTAAATCCCTTGTTATAATAGAAACTCTGTATTTTTTTTTCTTTTAATGCACTTGCTTCATAAATCGATATTGCTTTGAGAAGAATTCAAAACTTAAAATGAAAATGGTTAATTTCTTCTACTAAAGTTTTGAAGTGCCAGGAATGCATATGATGGCATTGTCAGAAATGCGAACATTTATAACTTCTCATATACAATGCAGTATTCTTCGATTATATTTATGGCATGGAATATACTTTGAACTGAATAGCGAGAAGTTTTGAAAATAGCCGCACAAGTCTTTCCGTGTTAAGCTCGAGCAACCTGTGTCAAGAAATATTAAAATTAAACTTAAAAGACAAACATATTAAGATAATGTTCATTGCCTGGAGCCTTATTAACAGCAGTATAATACCTGTTTAAACGTAATTAAAATATCTTGCTGGTTGGTTATACTATTTTGCATTAAATTATGGGTCAATAATCTGTATCTCTTTTCCACAAAATAGAAAATTGTTTGACAAATGAATCAAGAACATCTTTGTGCATAATATTTCAAGTCATAAGATCATTATAGCTAGCAATTCTCTTTAATTTATGTTTTATTGCGAGCGAAAATATTTTAACCTCTAGTTAATCCTGAAATTTAATTTGTCATATAATTACAGTAGTAGAGTAACTTTGTTTTGAAACAAATTACTATATATGGAAATGAACATCTCAAAGCACTCTGAAACGGCGATTTTTGCTTCTTTTAAAGAGATGATAATTGCTATGATATAAAACTAGAGACAAGAATACGGAAATAAAATTATGCATATTGTGTTACTATCCAATATTTTTTGTGATGCTATAATATGTTTAGACTTTACGGTCACTTTCTCTAATTATTTTTATATAATTCTATTGGCATCAAGGTATTTGACAGTTGTAGAGCTGACAAAAAATAGGCCTGGAATAGTATTTCGGTTTTAAAAGATGTTGCATTTAATCCCTTTGCATTAATTATCGCACCTAGACATTCCTAATCTTTTCTTTCTTTATTTGAGAATTTGAAGGAGCTCACTAAAGAGAATTTGAAGAAAATTGTATATATTTCCTCTTTAAATCTTTATATCTTGATGGTATATGAAAGTAGCGCCGTAATCAAATGCCTGTGCCTTCATTGTAAGGCTAATTTTCCTGAAGATATTCACTAAGATATGAAAAGGGCAGTAGCGATAACAGGCAACAGATTGTAAAGGTATTAGCACAAGATCTTGTACACTTTCTTCAAAATTTTGATCGATATTCTGAATGCTGCAAAATATTGTGAAGATAATAATATTAGTAGGCATTTTGTGGAGTTATTTGGGAATTAAGATTAAGTTAGATAAATTGTTTGAATTATTTTAATCAATTAAAAATATTTTCATCTTTTTTTTTTTTGGATTATTTTCGGAATCTTTGCAAGTTATTAGCAAATAAAAGATTTAGATAATGCATGAATAAAATTTAAAAAAATTAAAAATTAATCTAGGATACTGAGAACTTCTTTTTGTTTGTTAATAATTTGCAACGATTCAGACTAAATAAAATTCATTTAGGTATCAAATATGTAAATTTCCGCTCGTGCAAAATAGAAATGTTTCCAAATTAAATTAAGAAGTGTTACCTCTTCCTTTTTATGTTAATAATGGAATTTACGAAATAATTTAGATTTGAATTTTTTTGTTACATTGGATTGGAAAATTTATTTCATCAAATGTATGAGAAAGTAACCAATTAAATAAATAATTGTTTACATTTTTCAATTAATTTAAAATATTTTCATCTTATTTGGGACTGTTCTGCTTCCAATACTTATACAAGAATGCATGAATGCAATTAAAAATAATTAATTCATGAATGATATTGGGAATTATTTTTTGTCTGCAAATAACTTACAAAGATTAAAATTAAATAAAATCTATTTAATCCTGAAATATACAAATTTCCATTCATGCAAAATAGAAAAAATTGCCCAAATTGAATTAAGAAGTGTGACATCTTTATTTATATGCAAATAATTGAATTTAAATAAAAAATTAGAATTATTCGAATTTATGAAAAAATTGTAATTAGAATTACTAGCAAGTTCGCTAATAACTTGCAAAGACTAAATAAAATTCATTTAGGCACGGAATATGCAAATTTCCATTCATGCAAAATAGAAAAGTTGTTCAAATTGAATTAAGAAAAGTGATTTCATTTCTGTGCTAATACTAAAATGTATGAAAAAAATTAAATGTGAATTTTTTCTGTTACGCAATTAAAAAATCATAAATTAATCCAGGGTATTGAAAGCTACTTTTTGTTTGATAAAAACTTGAAAAGATAAGACTAAATAAAATCCATTTAGGCATCAAATACACAAATTTCCATTCGTACAAAATAGGAAAAGTTGTCCAAATTGAATTAAGAAGTGTTATTTCATTTCTGATCTAATAATTTAATTTATGAAAAAAAAAGTGTTTGAATTTTTTTTTCTTTTGTTACTTTGAATTGGAAAATTTATTTTAACAAATGCATGAGAAAATAACCAATTAAATTTATCTAAAACTAATAACAATTAAACGTTCAAAGATAAAAATTGTCAAGAGAAATTTCAAATGACAGTGGAATACAGCAATGCGGATTATTAAAATTTATGTATTTTCGATAGTCTTGTAACTTAACAATAATAAGTGTAGAAAGAAGGTTATATGGAATCAAAATATTTCGAAATATGTTATACAACATCAGTGAAAAGGTAGAAAAGATAATTTGTAAAATAAAATCTGTTAATAATGTAACTATTATACAGACTTCATGAAATGCTTTCATCCCTAAACTGGAGTTGCGTGTTATTTTCTAAAAGTTTCGCAAATCTGAACGTTTGAAATATTGCGCTAAAGTTTCTAAATAGCGCAATATTTCAAACAATTACTTCGCCGAGTAAACTCCCTTTATGCCCTCCATCCTTTGTGTCCATAAAAGTATTAAAATTACGTTGATGTGCCTGCTTTCAATTCAGTTCGTTCAGAAAAGACTGAAATGTAAGGCTATTGACGTGTTTAGCGCAGCGATTGGAAATGGTCCAGAATTGATAGCGTTTCAAGAAGTGATTTTCAAATTTGTTACATATTCAACAATGGAAATTATTTTGCAACATTTTGGAAATTGTTGACAGCGTTCATTGAATTTCTGAAAAGGAAAATGTCTTTGTTTCAATGCCTTCATTGACTATTTAAAATTTAAGAATTATTCTTTAACGTGTTCGATTGTAAAGTGCGTTTTATTTCAAAGTGTTTGCATAATTTAATAAAAACAGTAAGATATGATACAAATATATGATCTATATTTTTATTTACTGATTTGTTTTACTTAAAGCGCACATTTTAATAAGATCTCAGAAAATTTATTGCATCGAATTTATGCCTTGAGTTTTCATTTCGGAAGTATTTAAATGTTTGAAAATGATTTTCTAATTCGTACACTATCTTATGTTTAGGAGCATACATAAATGTGAATTAAAAGATATCTGAGCAGTTGTTGATGGACTGTTAATTTCATGCACGTATTGCTAAAACTGGAAGTATCTCTAAATAAAATACTTACATCCGTTATTACCTTTCCATTTATGAATTTTCATATATCTAATTATGTAGCTTTTATGACCATGCATTATTGTGCAATTCTGATTTGATATTTGTGCATCTTTTCTATCTAGGATTATTTTGCCATCTATAAATCGCCATGCTTCTTATTATGTAGTGTTTATTGTCGCTATAATATGTTGTTCTGATTGGTTTTTGTACCTCCTAAATTCCCTAACAAGTTTTCATGCTTTATTATCTTCCATCGGCGAATTTTCATGTATTTCATTATGTAACATTTATAGATGCACTTTCCTGTGTTACTCTGGCTCGTATTTTGTACTTTCTAGCTTCCCTGAAATGCTTTTTTTCATGCATCATTATCTTACCATCTATGAATCTTCATATATTTCATTATGTAGCGTTTATAATCGCACATTGCTGAGTTGCTTGTTTTTGTACCTTCTATCTTCCATAACAATTTTGCATCCATTATTATCTTGTCATCTATGAATCTTCATATATTTCATTATGTATCTTTTGTAGTTGCACATTCCTGTGTTACTCTCACTTGTATTTTGTACTTTCTAGCTTCCCTAAAATGTTTTCATGCATTATTATCTTGCCATCTATGAATCTTCATATATTTCATTATGAAGCGTTTATAATCGCACATTGCTGAGTTGCTTGTTTTTGTACCTTCTATCTTTCATAACAATTTTGCATCTATTATTATCTTGTCATCTATGAATCTTCATATATTTCATTATGTATCTTTTATAGTTGCACATTCCTGTCATATTCTGGCTTGTATTTTGTACTTTCTAGCTTCCCTAAAATGTTTTCATGCATTATTATCTTACCATCTATGAATCTTCATATATTTCATTATGTAGCGTTTATAATCGCACATTGCTAAGTTGCTTGTTTTTGTACCTTCTATCTTCCCTAACAATTTTGCATCCATTATTATCTTGCCATCTATGAATCTTCATATATTTCATTATGTATCTTTTGTAGTTGCACATTTCTGTGTTACTCTCACTTGTATTTTGTACTTTCTAGCTTCCCTAAAACGTTTTCATGCATTATTATCTTACCATATATGAATCTTCATATATTTCATTATGAAGCGTTTATAGTTGCACATTATTGTGTTACTCTGGCTTGTATTTTGTATTTTCTAGCTTCACCAAGCTTTTTCCCTCCATGATTATCTTGCTATTTAGGAATCTTCATGTAACTCGTATGTCACGTCTGTGACCAAGAGTTTTTGTGTCATTCTAGTTTGCTTTTGTTCTTCCTATGTTTTGCATTCGGTATTACCGTGCCATACATGAATCTTCATGTATCTCCTTATAAAGCTTATAATCACTCAGGGTTTTTTTTGTGCTTTTTACTATCTCAATACTGGCAATTTACATTCTGAATTTCGAATCTTGTATAATTTTAAACATCATCTCTCTTTCTCTCTATATATATTATTTGTGAGAAAATTCAATATTTTAAGTAAAAATTCTTTAATCTAAACTCTTTTTTACAACCTCGTAATTGTAAAGATCAGTTTAGTCTTTACAATTCTGAGACAAATGGTACTAAAAAAAATAGGGTCGGCTTTTTTTTTGTCAGAATTAATAGTCATTGACTTAGTTTATGTGATGGTAGAATTTTCAATTTTCCACTTTTGTATTTGAAATTTTATATAAGTTGCCAATAAATATCACTCAATTTTAATTCATTTGTTTCTTATTTATAACTTTTTTGACAAATTAATTAATGTATGTTTGTAACATATTCAATTTGTTCGCGTTTTAAAAATGATTTTCTTTCTTAACGTTAAGCTTCAAATAAGAAACCACTTTAATTTTTGAGTTACACAAGTTTTTCAAGCTTCATGTTACTGTCATGTAACTGTCTTAAATTGCTGCATAAGGAATTGGAGTTCTTAAATTTTAGTTTCCGTTTCGATTCGAAACTTAGATTTTCCTACTAATACGTTTTCCTCTTTTAGCCTGTTTTTGCTTTGAAATTCTTACCGTCGAAACTTTGTTGCATTTATCTTCAATAGTCACAGCTTGGAGTTTCAAAGTTCATCTTTAACCTTAGATATTTCAAGTCGACAAGTAAAATAAACTGATTTTTAACCTTTTGTTATGACTACATTTTTCTAAAGATTCTTCAGCTCAGCATTCTTTAATCTTTTATATACATATATGGCATACATTCAGATAGAATTGCTAAATTTATTCCATATATCTGATTTTTAGATTTGAAAACATTAAAAAAAGAAGATAATATTGGAAATATCAGTTTTAAACTCGCAATTCCAAGTATTGTAAACTTATTCTAAATTTTCCGAGTTCCAACTCTCTGAAACATTTTAAGCGTTAAAAATGTTTGAATTCACAACTTTTTAAAATGGAAAATATAACGGAAAGATTTATAAGACGAAAAGTTCCATGTTTTAAATTGATTGAAGAAAGCGTAACTTCTGCCAGCTGTTATATTTAAAAGAAGAAAAGGCGGAATAAATTCATATTATTGTGTTTACAGTCGATTGAATACATCTTTTGCCCAAAATTACACAAATGTCCGTGGTAATTTTTTTTTATTTCTGAAAGTTAAAAAAAATGTAAGTATAGCTTGTGTTGTATATCTTGATATCGACGAAACGAAAAAACATTGAGGTATATCCCGAGTTTATTTTTGAAACATATTTTTCACAATTATGGGTTCGAGCGGCAAAGTAAATTGAATCTTCAGGAAAAAAATAATTTTTCCTTACTTTCAGGTCGCTAAGAAATGATTTTCTTTTCTCCCATACGTTTCCTTCTTTTGTATGTCGCCCAACGTCTCTCTTTTACTTCACTTAAGAACGGAAGCAAGAAGAAGAAAAACGTCTCAACTCGAAAAATGGGAGAAAGTATCGGAAAAACAGATAACGTTAAAACGAAAACCGATTGCAAATGAAAAACTGCAGATATGGCGATTATACGCCAACCTCAAGTCAGTGCAGAATGAAAATTGCGATTTTTTTTTTACTACCTTTTCCCCCAACATATAATTATGGTTTTCTTTCCTTACTTTCCTAGCTTCTTGTGATGTGCGAATTACTTTCTACCACAACTTGGCGAAAATATTCTATTTCTTTTTTTTCCCCGCTGGTTTAAATGAAAACCATTTTGTGCCGAATCCTTTCACATTTTAACATGTTTATTATGTAGTGGTCGATAGAACTTGTGGCGTCGAGACTTTATCGTTGAAAGGAAGCAAAATTAATATATTTTTCTGAGAAATTTCACAGCAATTTGATGATGAACAGAATACAGAGCAATAGTGAGTTTTAGTTTGTTAATATTTAAAGTTAGATGTAACTGAATTATGAAAGAACTTTTCTTAAATAAAATCGAAATATAATGTAATTCATTAACATATCATTATTGATTAGTCTATTATTATTGATTACAGACATTTACCAAATATGATAGATTTGATAAAATGGAATAATCCATGTATTTCAGATTATAAAAAAGGAAATTATTTTTAAAAAAATCCTTGTAATTAAAGTCACTATCCTTAAACTGCTTTTGATTACAAAAACGATATTAACCCATTAGCTTCCCCGATCCTTATTTGGGAATTTTGGAATTTTAAATCAAAACTTTTAAGTTTACTTCCTACGTCAAAAATATATTTGATACGCCTGAAAGTTAGTTTCATTCTCTCTCTCTCTCCCTCGATATGTTACGGTGAAACACCGAAATCTGGAGAATGTCGATATTCACCGGTGAATGTCGACAAACACATAGTCGCTTGGTGTATGTCCGAAATATTTGGTAAATACCCTTATTTCTGACTTTCACCGGTGAATGTCGATATTCTCTGATTTCGGTCTTTCACAGTAACATATATATAGCACATATTCAGAAATATTTAGGGCTAAGCTTTGAAATACAGTCATTTCATACAGGTGCCTTGCGAGGTAGGCAAATTTTCGGTGGCGCTTTGTTTGGGATTTCATGGCCGCCATTTTTTTCATGTTACTGTATGCTATTATATTTCGCTCTTTCATGTTCATTTACTTTGATTTTTTCCTGCTACACATACTTCTCGGCTTACTTTCATTATTTTCGATTAAATTTTGATAAAAATGAATTTTAGTGTGCCCCTTGCTGCGCCAACAATGCCAAGTACAAAAATACGCCAACAATACCAAGTATCAAAACAATAGCTCAAAGGTGCATATTACCTCTCTCTTATGTATGTGCCAAGTTTGGCAGGTCTAGGTCAAACGGGCTGGTCTATAGTAAGCCAAACCCCGCATTCATTTTTATTAGAATTGTGCCTTCTATTAGTACTGAATGTGCTAAAAAGTTTATTATAATAATTTATTAATTATTTCTGGTGCATTATATAAAAGGCCTTGTTGTCCAATTTGTGCCATCTCAAACTAGAGAGTCACAGTTTCGAATCTCAAAATAATATTTCCATATTCTTTGAAGTGGTGGAATTATTTTTGATGAAAATGGATCATTATTTGCCGTGTAACAAAAAAAAAATAGCATAAATCATTGACGGAATAAATACTTATAACTGTTGATATAATGAAATCATGTTATGAACTTTAATAATATGATAAGAAAACGAGATTATGGTTGAAAGATTTCTTTAAAATCATTAAAAAGATCAAAGGAAGAATAAAAGGATGGTGCTTTTTTATCAGATTAATTTACAAGCTATATACTTACATGGAAATCAGATTATTTATTTATTTTTTCAGAAACATTTAAAGTATAAAATATATAAATTTATATTACTGTAGAATAAACAAATAGAAATTAAAAAAATTCTTCAGTACAATCAATTGCGTCAATCTTAGACAAATTCATTTTTTCACATAATTTAGTTAAATAATTAATTTTTGAAAGGAATAAATAATTCTGCAGAAAATAAAGAGTATATTTCAAAGAAGGATGTTTCTCTTATCCGCTCAAGTTTTAATTAAATCTTGTTTCAGTAATTTTCATAATTGGTTCCTGTCAGCATGTAGTATTCGTCAATTATCTTAAATAATTTGAAAACTTTCAACTCCATTTTGAAACATACGTGCAGTTTTTGCTTATTAATTGTATTTCTACCCGAGTTTATTATTTTTCAGGATATTTTGATTATCTGTGGTGTTTAATTAGGGCAGGATAAGTATGATTTTATTATTATGATTATGCCTTTATGTAAAGCATTACTACATTAGGAATTATATAAATAATTGATGGATTCCATAAGTTTTATGTTAGGGGAGAATTAAGCCATAGAATATATTTTATCAAATAATTTTATTATACGTATGAAAAGTAGAAAATATTTTTTTATCAAAAATCTGCAAGTCAAAGTAAAAATTATAAATAAATGCCACAACAAAAAAGGGTTTAAATATTGGAAATATTCTATTCATAATTGAAATATTCCGAGTAAATTGAATTTTTACTCACTTTAAAATATCTATTAATTTTTAATGAATTGTAGGTATTTCCTTATGATAAATATTGTAGTTTAATTTTGTAATTATATTAGCTTTCTTGCTGGCCACTTTTATAAGTTTTGTTTCCAACACCTGATTTTTAATAAAAAATATTTGACAATTTTTAGTACACCATACAAAGCTTGATTTGCTAAAAAAATTTCAATTTATTAATAATTACTTTCTAACATTTGATTTTTGATATAATACATAGATATTATTATTATTTTAATCAATGTTATTTGGGAGTTATTGTTTTGTGTGATTTTAAATGCAATCTATAGAGATTAACAGAAGAAGGTTAATTTTTATGCATTCATTCATTATTATTCCTTTTAATAGAAGACAAATTCAAATGTCTCGTTTTTATAAACAAACACTTATTTCAAAAATTTCATTCTTTGTATTAATTTCGTTTATTGCCTCATTATTGTCTTAGTTTACATTTCTTCTGAAATATGTATTTTGCAGTCAATTAAATTATTTTATTGTTATTGAAAAACACAAAGAATAATTAAAACATCTTGAACTCTGATAAATATCATTATAATTTACAGAGACGCAACTTGTGGTATATAGCTAACCTTTTTGCAATGTTGGCTTTGAATGGATGGCATAAATATTTTTTCTAACTGAAGGAATTTTTCAAAATCTATAGTAATAATAACAAATTCGACTGAAACATAAATTTTAAGAATAACTTTCATCCTCTTATTTGGTTATAACATAAATACATAGTACCTTGAAGTTATATTTGATTTGATAAAAATTATGCTAGTATACGAAATCTGCAGTCTGAAAAACGCCAGAAAGGAAACGGCAAATTAGCCATAATGATGAGGCTGCCACATTAACATTCTATAAATGACTACTTGCCTCAATAAATAGATTTGGATGGATTGATTGATTATAGTAGAGATATATACGTCCTGCAGGTGCAAAGTTCATACTTGTTATTGAAAACGATTTTCTATACTTTTCTTCAAGCTGCGTGGATTGCTATCATCTATGACCTTGTATGTCATTGTCACATAATAATGCTTTGAATACTATTTTCATTACCTTTATCATTGTTTCTGTTTGTAATTATCTTTATATCAATAATTTGCTCAACGGGAAACCGCATGTTTTGTGTGGTGTAGAAAAATATTTAGGAAGTTCAGTGGTGAACTAATTTTAAAAGCAATTTTCAGAATTATTTATTATACTGTTCTGAAAAGTCAATAAAATTTTTGATAAATACTAATGCTAAAAATGAAGACCCAATAAAGACCTTGAAATGTGATGCAAAGGTACATAATTAGCTAAGAAAAATGATAAGCTATAATTTTTCACTTTGCATCATTGTTTGGTTAATTTAGAACCTTAAGCATCATTAATTTTTCAAGAATATTTAATTTGTTATTCGTTTTTGTTTTATTAATCTTTTATTTTTTCTCTCTAAAAGCAGTTAACAAACAGTCGGTATGATGTCGCCAAATTAATTTTATGTTTCCTTGAATATAAATATAAAAGATTAAATTAGCTTATGATATTTAGAAAAGTGGCACAGCAAATAAAAGAACATTGCATCGCTTAACTGTCTGCCTACCATTTTCTTGTTTCTCCTGCCTTCATTTCCTGTGTTTAAAGAATTCTCATTACTGTTCTTACCTCATGTTTTATTCATTAATCAAGTACTTTCTTCCATTTCTTTATTTTCCTCCAATTTATGAATTCGTAGAGTGCCAAATATTTTATGAGTTACTTTGTTTAGGCAAATTTGCACAAGTGTTGTTCAAAGTTGAAACTTTATACCTTTTTTTTATGTAAATCATTAATCATTCTATTTATTGTATTTTACTTGGTATTTATTTAAATGAATGTTTCATTTTTGTCGTCTTTTTTTAAATTATTAAGTTTCATCAGGAAAATCATAAAAAAAATCGAAATAATATCTAGAAATATAAAATTAAATTTAAACTTGGGAATTTGGGGAAATTGAGGACTTAGAAATTTGGGAATTTTTCCACGGCAAGCTATGAGCTAAAAAAATTGGTTTGGTTAATTATTTCCTCCGTTTATTGAAAATACAAATCTACAATTACTCTGGTTATTGATAATACAATATTTTTATATTCAATAATTATGAAAATTAAAAAGCATGGTCATATTATCTCTCTTTTACAGTTTTGAAGGGATCAAAAAATAATTATGTAAATGGGGGAAATAACGCTTTGCGAGAAACCGCTTATATAGAAAGTGTTTCGAGGAAAAAGAGATGCAAACGTTTCATAAATGCAAATTATTAATAATGCAGAGTATTTCGTTCTCATTTCTAATAATTACCCTAAATAAATAACTATTGCAAATTAAGGTCTGATATTATTCTGCTTTGGTATTACTATTTATTTTTTTAAATTCTATTCAGTTCTATTTATTTTTGTAATTTTATTATTTTATAAGTAGCTAAAATAAAAGTAATTAAAATATTGTGTAATATATTCATCTATTTCGGTTATCTTTCATAATTCTATTCATTTTTGTTAATTAATAGTACCTTCATTTTATTTTCCATTTATTTTTTATAATTATTTTTATTATTTTATAAATACTTGTAATAATTGTAGTTAAAATATTATGTAATATATTCTTCTAATCTTATTATCTATTATATTTATTATTTTATTACTAGCTAGAATAAAGGTGGTTAAAATATTATGTAATATATTCTTCTAATTTGGTTATCTATCACATTTCGGATTTGAAATTACTTAAAATATAATGACTGTTATTTTTACATGTGAAACATAAATTTTAATGATTAATATTGTATTTACAGTATTGACAAAATTTTAATACAAAAGAAAAATATAGATATTTTCCTGAAATTTGGAATCCCAAATGGAGTTCTGTTAGCATTTCTCATAGTTATAAATCTGAAACTCATAAGATTATCGAAACTATTTTCACTGCATCTGCAGATACTCTTTCGTAACATTTCTTGTTGGTCGCGACACTATTTTTTTTTTTCTTTCTGATTCCTCTGACCCTTCCCTACCATCCCGTAGAATTATTTGCGGTCTAGTAAGTGACTTGAAACATCTTTTAATAAACGTAAACTTGAGGATTTTAAGAAATTGTGAACACAGAAAATATGAACGGTCCAACAACAACTACAAAAAAAAAAATGTTGCAAATAGCTGGGAAATGTTTAAGACGGGAACATAAAAGCGGGGTAATACTGTATATGTTTATCACTGCGGAAGATAAAGAACGGTTTTGAAAAACATGTTTATGCGCATCGGCACTTCAAGAGACACTTTTAGTGCACAATTTACTTCATCAAATCGTCACCACAAAAACGCAATAAATTGCAGAGCACAGGAAATGTGACATCGTTGCTTAATCGGCAGTTATAGCCGTTATTAGTGCTCCCCAAAAATGACATTTCCGAATTCCCAACGACCGAGTGTATTCGATTCGCCGTTTTAAACGTAATGTTCATTGGTCCCCATCATGGGCTACATGCGGCGGAATCGGGCATTACAATTTCATGAGGTCGGACATGTGCTTTCGGAAACTTGGGTAAGGAGGGGGGAAATCCGGGCATAATGATAATGAAAAGGAGGGAAAAAAATGATGAGGAGTTCCTCCTAATTGAGCGAAAAGATTTTTATGACCGTTATTTAAGGACTCGCCTCATTTGCATATTGGACTAGTTTTCATGTGAGTGATTACCCTTAATTGCGTGCGACAGAGGGGAAATCGGAACTGCGGCGATATTACTGGGAAGTACCTGCTTTCTCTTTCAAATGGTGGGAATGAATTTTTTGATTTTGTTTCATTATTCTTGGTGTCGGAAATATCTATTTTTATTTAAGTGTTATTGTATTTTTGGGAGGGGGGGGGGTAATTGAGAATGTTGTTAAACCACATGTGGTTCTATTTTTGGTGTTTGTCCATTTTTTTTAGCAAATAGAAGTATGATTATTAACTGGATTGAAATGTTATGCATTATTGTAGAAAATAATGTGAAATATTAAAGTGCTTATTGTTAATTACATTTTCAACTAGTTAATGTAAAAAAATATGAATTTGCTAAATGAATGGTAATTTGACGAAAAAAAATATTTTGAAGTTTAATATGAAGAAAAATTAGAGGCAGAATTCTCCAGAACTCTTAACATTCAATATTTTTTGCACAATACCTATCATACTTAAGAAGCTTAGGTATTATTTATGACTTGTTTCATTTTTAAAATTAAACGTGTAGGATAGCATAGTCCAATCCCACTAGATAACATCCTACTCTGCTTCGTTCAGTGGTGGCGAGATGGTCGACTGTACATAAGAAGATAACATCCTACAGACTGATTGTGACACACAGGCTGACACAACGACAATTCTTTTTTATTCCATCCCTCGCTACACGGAGATGATGTCAGAATATTTCCAATCGGTAATCATGTTCAAAGACTCTTGCTGATGTCATTTCTTAGAAGTAAAAAGGCGTCACCACCCTCCGAAATACTTCTATTTTCCTATCTTAATAATATATGGCTATATATTTATCGTGCCTTTTAGCATAAATTTAAATTTTTAAAAGATAAAAATCTTGGAGCATCTCGCTTCATCCCACATGGAGATTCGAGATTACAAATAAAATACGCCCAGAATACAATACGCCTAGAATGTGATAAAATAATGGCAAAATAATCTGCAAATTTTTCTAAACCACTCTGGTTAACTATTTTGATACAAAACAGAACTGCTGCTGCATCTTTGAGCGCCGCTAATCTTCCCAACTGCATCTATTCGTGATCTTTAAAGTGAAACTAATCATCGAGCAAATATGTAGGTAATATCAATATATAAGTTTGAATAAAAGAGCCTACTTGTAGCCAGCTACAAGACACCTTAGTTGTAAATCCCCCCTTTTTTAATAAAAGATAAAAAGCGTCCATTAACCTGATATTACCAGAAATAATTCTTATAAATAATTATTGCGAAATGCGAATCATTTTTAGATTGGATTTAAATACAGAGATCTCTACAATATCTATATCTTCACAATTTCTACACATCTAATTACGCTCTTACACCTTTTCCTAACCCCCGGGGGGCATTTGAAATGAGAATGAGATTCTTCCGG
The DNA here is from genome assembly GCF_947563725.1 of Argiope bruennichi. NCBI lineage: Eukaryota > Metazoa > Arthropoda > Arachnida > Araneae > Araneidae > Argiope > Argiope bruennichi. The sequence continues at coordinate 70,037,894 of NC_079151.1, forward strand.
TATGGAGGTTGGATCTCACCACCCTAATCAGTACATAAATAGATGGGCTGGCTCCTCCCACTGATGACGGGACGTACTTCCTTCGGGAAGGGTTGTACCGTGGCCAGTGATGGCCTGTAGGGCTCAACCACAGATCCCGCCAATGTTGCTATTGCGTCGGTCCGGTCATTCAGTATTATTTATCTGTATGCATTCAGGCGGGTCGGAGAATCAATGATATGACTTAACACTTTTCCTCTATTAACTAGCAACTATTGTTACATCAATTTTTTTAGGTATTGTACTTCATTTAAATCAGCTATATTCATTTGTTTCTGGAAGTTATTTATCATTTTATTAATGACGAAATTGTCTTTTTTCTATTATCATACATCTTTCTATAATCATAATCAGGAATCAGGTTTCCTATAACTAAACATAATCAATAATTTAAACATAAATATAATTTTTCCATTGCTTCACATATTTATCATTCCATTTTCATAAATTTGTTTTTAATTATTTATATGCGGATTTTAAAAATAAAAGATATTATTAACAACAAATTCAAAGTCAAGAAATTGGTGAATATCCATGTTTTTATTTCTCTGAATGTGAAAATAATAATTTCTTGAATTATGTCTGTGGTGTGTCTGTCTATTTGTCTGGAAACACGATAATTGAAAATGCAACATTTTAAATAGATGAAATCTTATGTACTGCCTATGTCAATATTAATGATTTCCGTCAAATTTTGGATGAAATTCGTTCGTAAAATGCATGTTTGTTTCTCTAGAACTAATAAATTTGTTACATAAATGAAAAGCCATAATGAATAATAGCTCCATAATGAAAGCTACATACTTATAAAGCTACATAAATGAAATTAGTATACTACCCTTGTAGATCTATATTAAATGTTGGACTAAATATGTCAAATTCTTTGTCATCCTCATAGTCGTATGTTTGTGTGCACCATTTCTTAAAGAAGTTTTATGTTTCTTAGTTATAAAATTCTAGATATATGTAAAATGAGCGAAGGACAAATATTTCAAAAGACATATTCTTTTTTTTTCTCTCAATTTTGATATTTTGGCACATTTTTGTTTAACTAAACACAAAAGAAGCCATGATCCCTGTGATTAGTGTTAATCATATGTTAAATCTGTCTCCATCTATTCTATCTTGTAATCCATCTACTTTGTTTGATATCATTTGTTCTTTTTTCTCTGACGGAACTTTTTCTTGCTTTGTATTTTACTTATAAAATCCTGTACTGAAAATTGTAAAAGATAATATATTAAAAAAATAAATAATATATAGAATATAAAAATATATAAAAAATAAAATAATATATATTGAATTTATTAATCTATGGATTACACTTAATATATTAGTTCATAGTCTTGAAATACGTCTTAGTTCATAGTCACGAAAAATAACAATTTGGACATTCACACAAAATTTTTGATTCAAACTTTCATTCAGAAACCTTAGAGTTTTAATGATATGATATTGATTGTTTTTATATTCTAGAAACCAAGCTATATATGCTTAATATAAATAATATCAGCTAAAAAAATATAGAACTGTAAATAATAAATTATTTTTAATGATAAATTTAAAATTTGTTTTAATATTTAAAATATTTATTAGTGGGAAACAGATTCAATATAACAGATGAAATGGATTTAGTTATCCGCGATTAAATTTAGAATTCAACCTGGCAATGTCAAATTATAATATCACCACATCTCTAAATATAAGCATTAAGTTAAACACCAAACAGTTATGCTTCCGTGAGCGTTCCATAAATATTTAAGTGTAACGATTGAGTTCTGAAACGCATCTAAAATCAAACATATTGCTCCAATAATATTTAATATTTTGTGTACTTAGTAAACAGACGAGTTTAGTGCAATATAATTAAAGTTTTCGTTGCTCCCCGATGCCACAACGCTGGCACGAATTCCTCGTCAGTTCTGTCATGATATTCTATCGCCTATCTCCGGCAGGTTTATTAAATTAGAATTTCACTGCCAAACACCGTAAATATGTTTAATTAATTCGTGTTTAATCCCTTATCGTAGAAAAGCTCGAGATAATTATAATTCAGATTTCAGGTTTTACTCAATAAGTTGGTTTTTCTTCTAAAAATAATAAAATAAGAGGACGTTTAAATTTTTCTAATATTTATATTTATGAAATGAATATTTTTTAAATAAATGTATACATTATTGTACAATTATTTTTACGATTTGAAATTCTCTGTCAATTATATAATTGTAAAATCCAAGTTTGTGCCACCAGAAGCTTAAAATCCAACCTTCGTTAAATGCTCACTTAAATAAAAGCCTGTTTTTGTTTAAATATTAATTATAAGCCAATTAGTTCAAAATTAAAAGTTTTTATCTTTTTATGATTTCACAAAATTTCCATATTAAAAAAAAATAATGAGAGTAAGAGCTCAATAAAAACAATAAGCAAAACTATGAGCCATTGAATTATAATAATGCTAGCGAACCAAATGATGGCAGCTGGAAATGGAATCATATGGTTAGCCGAAATTTTATTGCTGATCACTTGATTTTAAAATAATCACAATGACTACTCTACCCTGTTAATTAAGGGATTAAATCTGATTGACCGCCACGATAACAACTCTGGTGAAAACTAAGGTTGAGCCCTAAGAGCCATCACCGGCCACGGTACAACCCTTCTCGTGAGAAGCACGTCCCAATAGGAGGTAGTCGACCCCTCCTCAGTCAATCACCATACTAGAATCTTCTCCTTCTCATTACTGAAATGACCTCAGTGGGGGTCAACTTAAGACAAAACGAATAAATCCGTTCTTCAAATACCAATCCAAAATATCATTATAATGATTATAGAGATGGTGATTCTAATCCTACCTAATCTAACATATCTAGCAATGCAAATGAGAACAAGGTGTCAAGATAAAAGAAAAGTGTAAATTCTTCTATTCATCAAAATTAATTTGCAGCTTATAGATAATGGATAAGTTAAAAGCTCTAATGTATATTGATAGTTGTCTTTCAGGGGGACTTTCAAGGGAAAGTAAACCAGATTTGTGTTTGTCTAGAAAAATCGTTAGGAACCATTAAAACTACAGAGAGCAAATCGTTGTTAAATCACAAAGGTCATTCCATTGGTGAATATAGAGACATTTCGCTGGTTAATACGGTTACAATTAAATTAGAAAAGAGTAAATATTTCCATCCATATCACGTTAGACAAACCTGATACTATACCACTACACCGCAAATACTTCAACACTATACAACAAATTCATCGTTACTGCGATTCAGCCTAAGAAACGTCAGTTAAAATTTGGTCACTAATTGAAGTGATAAAATACTTCATGCTCCGTCATGGCTGAGATAAGGAAGCATGCTATTGAATGTTAGATGGCATGTTAAGGTATTTTTCTCCGTGAATGACTGATATAACGTTTGTTGATTTGCCAACTGATTATCCTAAATTCTTAATAATATCTTCTTTTGCCAATAATTGACAAAAAATTTTTTAAAAATATTTTTAATATTACAGAATAATAAAACATTTTTGTTTCAGAAAATCATTATTTTAAAATAATTTATATAAAACTGTTGGATATTTGTTCGGAAGAATCTATTTTTGACCAAATTTTACAATCAGTTAAAGTAAAAATGAACGAAAATATATCCTATGAATCCTACAAATTTTTATTTTAAAAATCGCCAACGTATTGAAGAGTTTTTAACCAATAATAGAGCACAATATGGTATGTAAATCAATTCATTCTCTAAAAAAAAATCAAGCATATAATGAAATCAAAAATAGCATTTTTATGCGAGAAGAAAAGGGTGTAATGATTATAGTTAAATCAATTCAAGACTTGCTTTTATGTTGTAAATCATTGAGGTGTGGCATTTAATTCTTTCACTATATTCGTCCGTATTTCATGTACCTTGCATATCATGGTAAGTCCTTACATCCCCGCTATCCAATGAAAAATGAGTTAAGGGGGCCCAACAACAAAAAAAGAGCACCCAAGAATAAAACAGAGAACTAAAAAAAGAAAGTAAAGGCTCAAAAATTTAGCTGGAGAGTCGAGAATTTTTATTCCACTATTAGTTTACTAGCGATAAACGATCTCGAGATAGAAGTCGGTAGAAAACAAAAACACAAAAGAAAAAAGTATTTCAAAAAATACAAATAGTGTCTTCGGGCTTTGTATAATATATAAGAGCCTAGGCAAGCCTGCAATGATAAATGAGCTTTTAAACAACGTAAGACAAAACCACTTTTTTTTCAAAAAAGGGATGGGCACTTGCGAGTGACATTCTTTGAAGAGAAAAATGCATGGCGAAAAAAATTACATGCGACAGTGAAGGAGAACTGAAAGAGGAAAAATGTTTACTCTTCGTCAGTGGATGAAAACGGGAAAGGCTTAATGAAATTTTTAAGTAAATGAAGTACCGTGTCTGTTCCACGAATTAAATTCTCTAACTTCACAGTTGAAAATTGTTTTGAAGACGTAGACGGGAGAGGCTGTCCACTTATCATCGAGAAAAGGACGTTTAAATTAAATGGGGAAAGTGTTTCGCTTTGCTTTAATTTCGTTTTCACGTGAAAGAAAAGTGCAGGGAGCAGGAAAGGACATCCTTCATACTTATGAGTGGGGGAAGAGGGAATCTGCGTTATCACGAATTCAGAATTAATTTACCCAAAACTTCATTGTTGAAAAGGATGATGCAAGGCAATACATGTGCGTATTTCTTTTAAATTGTAGAAACAATTTGTTCCAGACTTTATGAGTTAAGGAACCAAAGAAATGATTGATGAAACTTTTGAAAGTTCTTTTTCTTTTTTACGGTTTTAGTCAAGCATGAAGTCGAGGAAAGATATACTGTTATTTTATACAAGCATTTCATTAGAATAGCTGGACGTGTTACCTTTCTTTAATTAAGAACATAAAAATTTGGAAATCAAAGTGAGATTAAATGGAATTTTTAAAAAGTAGCCTATAATTCCGTGTGAATCTTTAACACATTCCGTTTTTTTTACCACACACACACACAGAATTACGAAGACAGTTTGTTGATGTAAACATATTTACAATTTTTCATTGTATACATTTGATGTTAGAATACAATCATTTTGATTTTTTTTTGTTTGCCATTTTGGTATTTGTATATTAGTTGTGAATGGCGAATTTTAGGCTTAACTGGATATCATTGGCAAACATAATCAATAGACTTACATCATATCAATGGAGATAGTATACGGTAGATACATAATTACCGCCATTTTCCGTAATTGATGTAAATATATTGCTACATTTAGTGATTCTTGAAAAGTTACAAGAGTTGTATAAATAGGTTAACTTTACAAATTACAATAGTTGCAAAACTTATATAGGTTTACTTTATAAAACAGAAAAAAAGTAAGTGGAAAAAAAGTTGTATATCTTTGTTGCCTGTGGTATTTGTAATAATGAAACTGCCATAATCGAATAGGAAATTCTTCAGTATCCACCATATTCATCCAATCATGAATCATTTTGATTATAGATTGTTTCAATGTTTGCAAAATAATTTAAATAATTATTTAATTTTAAATCCGTGGAGCGTGTACAAAAGCACCTCACACCATTTTGCAAAGGATGTCAAGATTATTCTTTAAAAGTGGAATTGACAAACTTGTAGATCGCTAGAAATCTATTTTAGAGAATAATGGAGATTTACTTTTCATTCATTTATTTTTAATTATATTTTCAAAATATCGTTTGCTTGAATATTATTAATAGATCGTTCATGAACTTATGCAAGCATCTGATGGATTGTCAGTCCATGACAATATCTATGATTAAAATTTTTTTGTTTTAAAATTTTAAATAATCAATATATTTTTCGAATAAATTATTAAAAGTTTATAAAAGATCATATCCACTGATATTATTGATTATTCATTTTTGTAGGCCTTATTTGAGAATAAAAGATGTTGATAATGGAGATTACGTGAAAGAAACTGCTAGATTTGAAATGATGGTAAATAATTAGCTAAATATTTAACAAATGAAACATATAAAATTTTATTACTTGCACATACGAGGCATCTTTTATTAAAAAATTATTTTCAATGATAGTTCACATAACAAACTCCAATAAGCAAATATCCACTAATTTGTTAAAAAAAATTTAAAGTATCTTTAGAATCATTTTTGAGTCAAATGAAGTTAGTATGCATTAAGTATTTCTGCATTTTTAACTTTTATTATATTTTTATGTGAACGAAGAATTTGTGAAGCAAAAGAGGATATTCTACCTACTTATAAGTAGGAGAGAATTTATTTTACTAAGAATTCAAAACTAATATACTCGAAACTTCACACTTGAAAGGAGTTTATTTAAATTAAGTTGTAGAATATGAAGGTAGGTGAAATTCTTTAATGAAAATTGAATTGGAAAAATGAATTGCAATTCATTTTGTATCACAATATAAAAAACTCTTTTTACTAAAAAAAATCATAAAATGTATGGTCATACTTTGTCACCTGACATTTTAAAGTTTAGATATCTGAGCGAGTGAGATTTCGAATGTGTATGATTTTTATTTATCCGAGCATTTTGTCCATGGGTGAAAGCGAAATTAATAATGGTTTCCAAATAAATGAAAGAAAGTTTACCTAGGGAATATTCATGTTGTTCTTTTTATGGAAATTTTCATAACAGAAAATTGAATCATATAAGTTATGATATGCATATTTTGTTTGATGAAATAATGTTTTATGTATAATAAATAAAGAAGCAAATCAATCACAACAATGTTTGCATTTTTCATGTATCAGATGCTTTAATCGTATACTAAAGTATATATTTCATTTAATAAAGTAGCTTTGATCAAACAATTGGCAAGAATGTAAAATAGCAAGAAAACATTCATCCAAGTTTTTTTTAATCCTTTCTATAACTTTTTTCATATACAAATATAGATTGTTTATTATTTGGTGAAATAATTACTTTTCTTTACAAATTGCAAATGAAATCTACTTTGTTTGGATTTTACGCTGTCCAATTAATCTACGGCTTTCTTAATTATAAATTATTGTAAATGAAATATATTTTGTTTGGACTTTATAATTTCGAATTAATCTACGGCCTTTTTAGTTATAAATTATTGTAAATGAAATATACTTTCTTTGGACTTTACAAATCTCCAATTAATCTACGGTTTTCTTAATTATAAATTATTATAAATGAAATCTACTTTGCCTGGATTTTACACTCTCCAATTAATTTACGGTAACCTTAATTATAAATTATTATAAACGAAATCTACTTTGTTTGGACTTTACACTTTCCAGTTATTCTACGGTTTCCTTAAATATAAATTATTCTAAAATTATAAATTATTATAAACGAAATATGCTTTGTTTCTTCTATTAATCTACAGTTTCCTTAAGTATAAATTGCTCTAACCGTATAAATTATTATAAACGAAATATAGTTTGTTTGCACTTTACACTCTGCAACTAATCTACGATTTCCATAATTATAAAATATTTCAAATGTTCTGTGGTAGAAAATTATTGTTGGAAATAATGCCATCTTGAATTAAATATGAAAAATTTCTTAAAACATCATTTTATCTTAAACATGAAAAACATTCCATCAAAATCCTTATTTCATTTATTGTCCACAAAAATCGGTTGCTTATTGATTGGAGAAATAACTATTTTTCTTCACCGGCTGCCAACGAAATCTTCTTATTTCGTATATGACATATTTTAATTAATTCACGGTTTCATTAAATATACGTTGTTTCAAACTTACCTGTGATGGAAAATTATTATTTGTGGAAACAATGCAATCTTGAACTCAGTTTGAAAATCTTATTTCTTTGTTGACAAGAATTCAATCGAATAAAGTTACGGTGGTAAGTTTCCCGACTCAGTGTGACGCCTTTGAAAATTCGAAACTAAGATATAGAAGGAAATGCATTTAGAAGATTAGATAATGAACATTTACGCGCTTTTCATTTACGAAATGCTTATTCCTTTTGCAAATGAGAGAATTCCATTGTTCTGAAAACAAATAGTTAAATGAATTAAGCATTGTTTTGAAAGAATTATGGCAAAGTTGCATTGGGATGCATTCTGAGAGAGGTTTTCTTTTCTGTTTTTGATGCTGTGTGTAAATTAAAACAATGGTCTTTTCTGTAAAAGAAAATTCGTTTAAAAATATAAAGCAATTTCAATGATCTTTTCCTCAATGAATGGAATTATTTATTCGAAAATAATCAATATTTTTTTTATCAGAAAACTATTATTCTAAAAGTTTGGATAATACAAAATAATGCTCTGTATAAAAATATCTGTTTATCACAAAATATAAATGAATTATTTAATCTTTAAATAGTGAGAAATAACCGTTAGATTGTTTTTCCATAATGTCGACAAATTTCAAAAATAAATTATGTGTAGAAGCGAATAAGGAATGTGCATTATACAATCACCTTTCGGCGGTTGTTTTTTGTATTTTTTTTCAATTTATAAATATTAATCATATTATTTGAATTATCTATGGTTGAAGTTTTCTCTCATTTGGACCAACATAACGCACTCTAGAGCTCATTGAACAGAAAAACGTATTTCGTGCTCATACTGTAAATAAATGAAAGAAAATGGAATATCGATTATTATTTAAATTTGTATTAAAAATTGTATCTGTAAGTAAAATCTATACACACAATTTTAAAACATTTATGTAATAAAAATGATTAGAAAGTAATTTGTATTTTGATTTGAATTTTATTAAAAAAAGATTCATTTTTTTCCCTTTATTTTCTTATAGTATTTGGTTCTAAATACTTTAATAATTTTCCACAACTATTTCAATAAATTTCTCTTGGTATATCAGTGGTTTTAAAAAATAGTTAGCCATCATTTCAATTCAAAATTACTGACTTTTATTCTTACCTCATTTTAGTATTTTTTTTATATGAGTGTTTATTGTAATAGAATGTATATTGCGCTATCATTTTCTTGTCTTTTGCACGCTTTTCATTGATAACCAAACCCTGTTATGGAAAATATATCGTACTTGGATACATATTAATTTGTCTGTATTGTAGATGCTATAGTCGAATTGAAAAAAAAAATATTAATTACTTGTGCACGATTTAATGTGTGATTCTTTTTTTATTTCGCAGAATGTCAAGGCAATATACCAATTCTCGCTCTATATTGTCAAAATAGAAAGCTAGACACAGCATGCCTCCATTGTTTTATAGTTTCTTTTCGATTAGGTGGCTTATCTGGTTTCATTGAACCACGAAGTGTATTGCGCCTTTTCCCTTATCGGCAATATTTACTTAAATAATTAAATTATGACTCATATTCAAGGGTCGCTGGTAAGTGATGCGCAAAGTTTTGGTGATTCATGGCAAGATCTTGAATGCATCTGAATCTTTCCACTATTCGCAACGAAATCTTCATTGGCCATAAATGAGAAGACAAAATTAATATTCAGAAAAGTTCCTGTATGGCCCATGGAACTTCTTTGGGAAAGAACACGTGTTGTCCGTTTCTGAAAATATTCTATATGTTGAGAATACAGCAGATTTAGTCGCTATAATTTCGATTTCTAAATAGTCGGTTGTAATGTTTACATGTTTGGGAATCCCAGATCTACTCGATATAAAGAAAAATTATTAACAAGAGTAAACAGTAATGTGTCTTACATTAATAACTTCGAATAACTTTTACAAAATTCAGTGTTTTCATGATTTAACATAATAATAAATGTCTTACATTACTAATTTTTACAGTTATTTGGTGTAAATATGTTATAATCCAAATAAAATGTAGTTCTCATACTGTATAACATTTAAAAAATCGCATCTGAATAGTTTAGAATTGTAGGATGCGGTAAAGTCCTTTTCACCTCCACGCTTTTACAAAATTCAGTGTTTTCATGATTTAAAATAATAATGTCTTACATCACTAATTTTGACGGTTATTTGGTGTATGGTTTTTACTTGGATTATATTTTATAATCCAAGTAAAATGTAGTATTCATCATGTATGACAAACACATTAAAAAAATCGCATCTGAACAGTTCAATTCTAGGATGTAGTAATGTCCTTTTCACAGCCACGCTTTTGGAAAATCCAGTGTTTTCACGATTTTCATAAGAATTCATATCCCAATGTTTTCATAATAGGATTCAAACCATCTATTGCATTTTTAAACAACTTGGGCAAGAAACAATCCAGTTATTCTGCTAGACTGGGTTGTAAGTCCCGAGCTGCTGCAGTGTGATCGAATGAGTAAAATGTTTCGTCAAAAACGAAAATGCGTTCTCTCTTTTTCTTTTGAATTTCTAAATTTCGAACTCAAAAACTCGCTTTGCATGGAAATTTTTCATTTCTCGATGTAAGCATGCACAAAATGCATTTCGATGCGTAAACTAAATGAGCTTGTTTCTCGGTACTGAAGAAAACTGAAAATCCATTTTGCATTTTCGGAGAAGCTATGATGATGTTATATTTCATGCCGAATCTTTTTCCAATTTTGTTTTATTTTTTTATTCTTTTTAAAGTAACATTTCCTAGTTTTACAGCCGCCGATTTCGAAGGACTTTTTTTTTCTTCTTATTGTTTGTTGAGATGAGTGAATGTTTCCCTCAAGTGCCGTGAAGGGACTTTAGTTTTATGTTGTCTGTGTCCGTTTCGTATTTCCCTTATGACTTCTATGCTTTAAGAATAACAAAACAAATGGCTTAGGCATTGAAAACAAATCATTTTCTTCTGTAACATTGTTACGCTATGTTTCCCTTGGTGCTTGTGTAATACTTTGAAAATGAAATTCTTAGAAATTCAAACCGTTATTTGGTTATTTTGTAAGTACTAGCCAAGCATTTCAAAACTAGAAAGAAAATGAATCATTTTAGTTTCTTGCAATAACAGTGGACATTGCCTGGCGCATTTCAATCAAATTAAAATTACTTTTAGACTCACAAATAAAATATTCCACCTTCCAATTTTATATGTTTGTCTGAACTACCCTCTTAAATTTCTACTCATAATAAAAGAGGATGTGTTTTTAACTCTCTACAGGAGAGAACGCTGTGACTAGAGTTACTGAATTTGAACAAATATATTTAGGGAAGTAGAAATATTCAAATAGAAATTATTTTTTGAAATCTTACTTATATATTTAATTAATTAAAAATTACAACCAAAATTTCGACGTATTTGTTACATAACTAACTAAAATATTACAGCACAAAAAGCGAATTTTAGATAATCTTATCGCCTAATCCTAATCGACGATCTTATCTTAATCGCCTGATTGGCGACCTTATCTTAGCGCCTAATTTTATGATTCGCTCATTTGAAAAATGATGATAATGTCGTGTCCGCGTTGCAACGGAAAGGGGGGGGGGCAATAGCTTCTGAGAGTAAAGACCCCTGAGCATCCGAGGACAGAAGTCTAACTTCTAGATCAAATGAAAATGAACTCGAACATTCGCTTGTGCAACCCCTTTTTATAGGGGAGGGGCTCTTCCACACACCTCACAAATAGAAAGAAGGGGAGAGAACAACCATGCTCGAACCCGGACTCGAACCCGGGACACCTAGATCACGGGGAAGACTCACTACCCCTAGGCGAGGACGCTAGCATTTGAAAAATCAGCGAATAATAGGATTATGCGATTAAGTGAGTTAAATTTATATATCATAAACTTTTTTTCTATTTTTAATTATTTAAAAATATTTTAAACGTATTTCACATTATAATTTATTGTTGTAGTGAAATTGAATCATTTCCATTATTGTTACAAATATTTCATCCTAAGTTTTCATATATTGGTGTTGATGAAGATATGTAGATTTGGCTTGTTTTTCCGAAGCTGTGTAGGTTTCTGTTTAAAACATACTTTTACTAAATTAAGCTTTATTGCGTTTAAAATTAATATTGAATTTCAAAAATACAACTATTGATGAAAAAGTTTTCATCATTGAAACATTCGAAATAGAAAAGAATGTTAAAGGCGTAGGGCAGTATGAGTTACAAGCTTATCAAAATTTGAAGTTCAAACATATTTTACTGCCATTAAATTCTAGTAAAATAAAATGATTAATTGAAATGCTTAGTAATTTTTGATACTGGCGTACCAACTCGTTGTCAGATGCATCTAGTTTAAAATAAAGCCATTTCAAAATTGGTAAAACATTTAAGACAATTGTAAATGGATCTTTTAATCATGCACTTACAATTGTTATATATCTATATCTATATCTATACTTATAATAAAGCTCAATGTGTGTGTGTGTGTGTGTTGGCGCTCTACAGGCCAGACCGTTTGACATACAGCTACCAAATTTGGTACATGTATACTTTGGAGGTTGGGAATGTGCACCTGGGGTTTCTTTTTTCGAATTTTTAATTAGAATTTTAATTATTAATTAAAAACTAACTTTCCCGCCAAAAAAAATCTTCCATTTTCCCCACCGCCAACTTTTCCGCCAAAAAAATCTTCCATTATCCCCAGCGCCAAACGAGAAAGGCTTCCGTTTTTTTTTCTCCCAACAGTAATGCGGCTAGGGTTAAAATTTTTCGGCGGATTATTTCAATCGGTCCTGTTTATTTTCTTAATGTTTGATGCATTTAAAATTAAACATTGTTAATGAATCAATCTTTCAGATTCATTCTGAAGTACTTTTGAATTAAAATAAAACAGAATAAAGGAAATTAAAAATTTCTAATCCGCATAGCGTTACCCGAACTGGCGTAGAAAAAATCACGTATTTGCGTTACGTAACCGGCGAAGAAAATTCACGCATGCGCATTCTGTTCTGATTGTTGCCATGACAACGTTATAATGGATGATTTAAATTATTTTTGGGTTAGTTGCATGCTTTTGTAAGTAAATTGTATTTATGTTAGTTATATATTTTTTGTATATGCTTATAGTTTTAAGTACATCGTTTTTTAAGTAGTTTTTTTAAAACCTGTTTTCAACCGTTTATTTTAAACGATTCGTTTTATTTTCTTAGTGTTTGATGCATTTAAATTTAAACATTGTTAATGAATCGATCTGCTCATAATGAATCTAAGAAAATTTTGTTGACCAACTCTTGAGATATTACATAAATTAAAAAAGATATTCTTTAGTGCCCATAAAGTTTAAACGCTGAGTGACTCTATTTTCAGTAATCAGATTATAAAAAAATGCTTTGTTTCAGTAAAAAATATTATTATATTAATTGAAGATAAATTCTTTCCACTTTAATTTAAAGCATAAATTCTATTGGTGCTAACAGAAAATGAGAGAGATACATATTACTTTATGACTGAAGGCCTTTATAATATTATGAATGAATTATATGATAATCAAAATTTGAAGTTTTAAAATATTTTGATGAAGAAGCTATTAAAGTAGAAATTGCATAAAATATTTAATTATTAAAATTTTAACGAACATTAAGATTGGCGAACCGGCTGGTCGCCAAAGGCGGCTAGTCTTAAATAAAAGTGGCGAATTAGACCACCATATACTATTTTCTTTGTCCTTTACCTTAATAAATATGTTTACAAAAGTGACAATATTCTTAAATATTACTTGTGTAATAAGACTTGTAAATAAGACATTACTTGTGTAATAAGACATTACTTGTAAAGAATAACTAAAATATTAATTTATGGTTAGTTAAGGAATGTTCTAATGAGCTAAGAAAGAAGTAAATAAATATAAGGTCGAATGTCCCATATGTCAAGGACAGTTTAGACGAAATTAATGAACTCTCCTTGGTGTTTAGATGTCAAAGACACTAACTGCAGCGTCGGTATGTTTGATTATTAGGCTTAATTGGCGATATAAGAACAATGAGCTTGGGTTTATATGTTTCTAGATATTCCGAAATAAATAAATAATGAATTCCTTACCTCTTATAAATAGGATAAATTTTAGTCAGAAAGAATGACAAATCAAACAATCGTTATTGTATGGTGGATGTATAGTTTAATATCTCTGTGCACAACTTGATAAATAAGAAATCGAATTGAAGTTTTTTATTAAATTCTCAAATTTTCTATAATTATAAATTTATTTTATACCTGTTTAAATTACAAAAGCGTCTATGTTTTTAAATGAAATTTCACGTTTTTGATTTTAGTGTACTTTATTATTTTTAATCAATAATTTTGAATTCGATACTTCTTTTCCAATAATTTAAGTATTTTTCCTAATACCTACCTTTTTCAGCCATACATACATTTAAATACATGATTGTCAAAATTGGTAAAAGTAAAAAATTACATGTAATGTATAATTGCTTGCATATAAAAGCAATATTTATATATATATATATATATATATATATATGTAAAACCATTGTAAGATTATCAAATTATATTCCTGTTTTTTTTTTTTTTTTAAATTTTCTTTTAAGGCATTACAAAAAATTGTACTAATCTTATAACCTATTTTTTGTTTTTTATTGAGTAAAGTATTAGGATTTAGAGCCAAATGCATAATGTCAGCAGACAACCTCGACTAGCAACAGCTTTATATGTCAAAAAGCAGCATGAATTTCGCTACATAAAATATCAAGTTTTTCTTTATATAAAAATAAAACGACAGTCCGACTTTTTTTTCGGCTGGATCTATATTTTGCTGTCGCAACAGTATCTCAAAAGTCGGGAATTCACCTTTAGTTCTGTGTGGGATTATTTCTTGTTGCCATCGAAACTAGACGGATAGCAAATATCGGTTTATTACTTTTTGAACATTTTCACAGACAGTTGCCTGGCTATGCCGATTCCGATGTGTGTTAATGTATTGCCTTTTACCAGGATAATGTGTTTTTGTTTGGCAATATATTCTTCATATTTTTTGATACGACACATATGTGTCAAAAATCGTTAAAAGCTCTCTATAGGTTATTCAAACGGAACAAGAACTACAAAACATAATACTTTTTTCTTATTTTATGTTTTAAGCTTTTGCTAAGAAAAGGTTTTAAAAATTTTAAATACATTTGTAATTATTTAAAGATTAAATTGAAATGGTGACAATTTTATCGGATCATATTGTTACTGAAAATTCCAAAATCCGCCCGGTGAATGTAGAAAATCCAATAGGCTAAATAATGGATAAGGCGCTTTATTTTACAAGAAAGCACGAATTCTCAGTAGGAAAATGCAAAAGAAGCCTGCAGAAAACAGCAGTGCACAAGAAGCAAATCAGTAATAAACATCCATAAGAACCCAAAGCGCTCAGAGGGAATTCACTCTCAGCTTTTCTAGTTGTTATATTATAGTTTCCATGACAACGCAAAGAAGCTTCTAAAAAGATATATTTCCAAAATTCAAGCAGTTTCAGGAACTTTTCGTTTTCTTCGCCGAAGTCGCCATTTTCATCGCCAACTGGTCCACAAGCTCTGAAGCATATACTCTGTATATAGCTAGCATCTTTTAGAATAATTTGTAACTCTCTACCTTCACAGAAATTGATTGAACAGGAAAGCAATTTTATCAATTCGTATAAATATTATCACAGAGACCCATTTTTAAGCTTCTTTAAAACTTAATAGTCTTTCGATTATATCAATGTTGTTTCCATGTCATATTTTCTTTCTTTAATTTTTTTTTCTTAAAATTTACTATGCAACAGCTGATGCAATACATATATATATTCTTCAATCATTTATAGAATGATAGATAGTCTGTTTAGTTGTGATTTCGGATTTTACAGTATAACCTTTAATTCTTTATATACCGACAATGGTTAAAAGTACTGCTTCCATAAAGTTTTTAATAATATGGCTTATTTGTTTGACGGTATTTTAAAAATATGAAAAATATAGTTTCGTTAACAAATAACAGATATTAACTGAAAATATAAAAAGTTCCTTTTATTAAATAATTTGCAAAATTCTTTTAATAAATTTAAAAATTTATCATCTTTTCTGAGATTATTATACACCAAAATTAACCTAATGACGCAAAAATAAAATATTTATTTTTAAATTAATCGGGTAAAGTAAGAAAATTTATATTTCAAAAGTATTTAATCTTCAAGACATTTTATTGCATACTTTTGCTTGAAATTTAATTTTTATTTTTGAAAAAATTCCCATTTTTTTGTTATTTTGGTATAATTTTATGAATTTGGAAGTCTGATTAAAGTAGAACGGTGAAATAATGATAATGCAGACGATAAAATAATGTTTCAAAAAGGATTTTTTAGCGTGGCATTCTTTTTGATTATTTCCTGTGTAAAAAAATATTTGCATTCCTTAAAATCAATCAATGCTCAAGTGCAATGATTAATGCAAAGAAAAATTAGACGTTAAACTCTTAATTAAACATTTTTTCTCAATACTGTTGTGCATATCACATATAAAATATTTTTTACATCTTAGAATTTTAAAAATTGGATTTTCATTGACTTTTATTTTTATACAATTATTTAATCCTTTATTTTAATATTTTTTTCAAAATCGGTTTTGAAAATATTTGTAATAATATGTTTCATTTTGAGTAATAAAATTCAAAATTAACTTTTTAATCAGATCTTTAACTTAATAACTGTTGCGATTCTTAAAAGTTTGATTGAAAAATGGCAAAAATGGCTTTTTTAGCAATAATTCGGAACTAGACTTACTTTCAGTCTTATTGATATGCTCGTATTCTTTTTGCTCAGTGTATGATGTAAGCACGTGACCCACAAAATGTAATTTTGATGCAATTATACCTAACGATGACAAAATAAATGAATCAAACCAAAAAAATTATCACACTAAACTGTTTTGAAATATTCCTAATTTCTTTATTTTCATTAAATTTTCTTTTAAACAGGCACTCACAGAATGTAACGCTTTAAAAAGAAACGTGTTTAAGCCTGACGAAAACAAAATACCCGAATGAAGACTAAAGCATTGACATTCCACAATGTTTCAAAGCAGAGTTTTTTTTTAATTTTGAAAATAAAGCTTTATAAAATAAAATTGTTCATCGGTTTTCACAAATTATTTACACTTATTTTATGAATTTTATGAAGTCCTAAAATATTAACTTTTAAATATAAATTCAAAGAAAAAATTTTCCATTCATAAACAAAAATTTAAAGCAAGAATGTTTGAACGAAATCAGCAATTTTTGTTCAATTAGTTTTTCAAAATCGTACAATTTTAAAGTTATTGATATATCGTTAGAAAATTCATAACAGAAACTTATTATCTCAGATATCACCTTTTATCCAAATGTTTATTTCCAGCAACGTAACATATCACTTTCAATAGAGAAACGAAAAAAGAGACGATGCTAGTTTTTCATTCGGCAGAAAACAGTTTCAGGTTGCGAAAGTTGTAAGAATACAGGAGAACAGTTTCCTGGCAAATCCATTACGTAAAAAGGGCAGAACAGCCATTCTTAGGTGTTGCAGGGGGAAAAAATAAAAATAAAAACTTGGATCTCTCAAAGTCCGGCACCCTATCCTGGCTCTCGGATTTCGAAATACTGCTGGATCAAACAAGATTCTCCAATGTCTATACAGGACGGAATTCCTATTCGTAAAGACCATTTCGAGAACTGAGATTTGATTCGTCTCAATGTGAAAAAGGAGTGGTAAGACGTTGTTGCTGTTGCTTCTCTTTTGGAGAAGGAAGAGGTGGAAAAACATTCTCTGGTCTATTTTTGGATGTAAGAAAGAGTGTGTAAATTTTAGTGTTGAATGTATTCATTTTCAATTTTTAAATTGAAATACGGGATGATTATTACATTTCTTTCCAAGCAAATATTTAAAGAGCATCCCCCTTTAATGGCCAAATATAAATAGAATTTAATTTCTCATGGCAAATGAATTTGATGAATAATAATACAAGGAAGTAAAAGCAACAATATATTTGGATATATTTTTCCAAAGAGCTTCCAAAACTTTAATATAAGTTTCAAAGCCACATGATAGCAATATGATAAAAAAGCACAATACGCGAATAAGTGACTCGTGATGGTTTATTCAAGTTGATATCAATAGTCATAAATTATTTTTTATATGTTTTTAAATAGAATTAAACCAATAAGCTTAAAAACTGATGAAGCAATTTTAAGTATTGGGTAAAAAACAAAACAATACAATGCCTGTAAAATATCTGGATATTTTAATGTACAATAAAATGTATTCCGTTTCTTATCATTGATTTTTCTAGAAATAACGTATCTTTTTTATTTAACTTTAAGTATTTAAGCTATTTTCTTTTGTAGAAGATTATAATTTGTTTCTAACTCAAGAACAACATAATTTTCATACAAATATCCACATAGTGTATAAATACAAATATCCATTAATGAATAATAATGATTGCTAAATTTATGAATCATATGGAACTACCATTCTAATTATAATCCAATACTTAAGGTAGGGGGATAAATTGGGAAGATACGTTGAATGTTAAATTATGATATTTTTTATTTGATATTCTTAATATCTGAGCAAGTTTCTTTATAAAACCGTTTGAAATTTGTTTGTAAGTCTATTTTTTGAGAACTTACACTCATTTCTATATTTGCATTTACACGGGTTTTACTGCTAATTTACATATTTAGATGTTACTTCACTTCTAATCTTTTGTAAAATTTTCTTACGAAAAAAACCTCATAAATTAAGTCTATTGCATATTTTCGTTCAAATTTTGTAAAATGAGTTCTCAATATATTCTATTTTATATTGTTTCGATCAATAAATGTATTACTGAAAAAAATTTGTGAGGACTAAGTTTTTTATTCATTTTTATTAGGCATATTTTATAAAATATTCTTCACTCCATAACTTTTGAAACAATAAAAATATTTACGCATCTGTAACTAAATCTGAACAATTTTGAATCTTTAAATTTATTTATTTATAATTAATCAGCGTCCTTGATCGAATTGATAGATCGAAATAATTGGAATACTATTAAAATTATTAAAATTGTCTAAAATAATAATATTCAAATATTTCGTATCTCTTACAATCTTAATCACAGGAGATTGAAAATTCCATTTTTAAACTGTTGCTATGCCAAGAATATTTTTTTCAAATATTACTAATAAAATTAGTTGATTGCATAAAGAATTTAGAATTTGTAATTTCTAAAGCATATTTATTTGAGTCAAAATGTATAGTTTATATTATCAATTATCATCAATCATTTATGCCAGAAAAACATAAAATGTAATAATTTACGCAGTTCAGAGTATTTTTTTAAAACTGGAATCTCTGGAAACATTTCCTACCTCTAATGGTTGAAATCTAACTATCTTTGCCTGTTCTGTAGAAAAACTAATATAAAATAAAACTAGAAAAGATTTGAAGCAATTTTTTTTAATCAAATCTACTATACTATACTACATAATAAATCAAAACTTGAAGATATTTATCCAAATATTTTACTCTAATTTAATTGTGTTTAATGATATGATAACTCGAAATTGAAATATATAGTATATATTGAAATATGGAATATGATAACTAAATAGGAAACACATTTTAAATTAGTTCTATGAATTCATAATATGTGTTTAAAACCATCGTAAACACCTTATTCACCCTTATTTTAAATCAAAAGTACAGATAGCAAACGAATATTCTGCAATAACCATCATTTATTTGAAAATACTAATTTCTAGTTTGTTTTTATTTTTCTAAATGTAGGATGCAGATTTAGTTTATTTCATTCTTCAGTTTTAAATATTTAGTAGATTCATAAATAATTCTAAAAATCTGAACTTCGTTACCAATTGTAAATTAAAGTTAATTTTTGGACACTTATCTAACTTTCCATGCAAGATTATTTCACTTTCGTTAATTATCACAATTCTTCCTTTTGCATTATAGAAAGGAAAATAAGTTTGCTTGGCTTCATAAATTATTTATTTGGTTTTCTTTTCTTTTCATTTGGAGTATCTGTTAAAGCAGAAAAATCCAATGAAGATTCCGTTTTATAATTATCATTTAAGCATCTTTACAAATTGTGTTTATGCTTATAATTTTCATTTTTTGTTGCCTTTGACAGTTTAACTCTTGTTTAAGTTTAGGATTTTAGCTTAAGAGAATAAATAATTGCTGAAAATTGGAGTTTTAATATTTTAGAATGCTTTTTGCTTCCTTTTTCTTAGAATTTGTAATCGCTTCATGCATAACTGCCTGAGAAAATGACATGCCATATTTTTTCTTTATTTATTGTTTCAGAATATTGCAGTTTATTATTTTAACAATATTAGTTTAAATACTTTATTTTTATTTTTGCCTGTACACAATATATATAGATAACAATCTGCATACAAATTCATCTTTATTATTTTGATGAATTTTGGAGTTTTGAATTATGAATTTTGGAATTATCGGTTTCTTATTTTGTAATATGAAACTATTCCCAAACGACATTTTTTTGAACGATTTCTTACTGTTATTTAAGTTAAATAAAAAAAATATTATATGCATCTTGAAATATTTATTTTTTTATTTGCGTGTTTCCCTTTCGTAAATGTTTAGTTGCACGCTTTTATGGTTATAATCTAAAACATGTGGAAATATAAAAAACAGCGTAACGTTCAAATTTTTCTTGTCAGTTTTTTTTTTTTTTAATTTTTAGAATGTAAAAAAAAAGCTTTTCCTTTGAATTTAAATGTCAAAAAATGAACTGAAAGTTTGCAAATAAATCAACGAAATGTTACAAATGTAATGCTACTTCTCATTTTGTTCTTTGTGTCAAATGATTATTAAATTTTAATCAAGCACATGAAACATTTTTTCACAGATTTTTATACCAATTTAACTTCTTAAATTTAGCCTGTGAAGGCACTTTTGCTCATGGTTGTGAAATTGCGAACTATCATTATTTTTATAAAGATATTTTTTAAATTTGCTGTGAATTTTTGTTGTGTTACGCCCAATTTTTTTTGTAGTTTTGTAGCTCTGATCGCCTATATTTTAATAATACTATATATATATATATATATATATATATATATATATATAAATTAATTTCACTTATGAATATTTTCATATGAACGGCTCGATGAATTCTGATGAATAGAATGTTATATCGGAAAAGGATGCAAGAGTCAAATGTTTTTTTTTTCTCATTGGATCTCTATTTTCATGAATTTCCTTTGAAGGAATTGTAGGAATATCTGAAATACAAATTTTTAAACTCAAGTACAACTAATCTGGAAATATTGAGGGAATTTATTTTTAAAAATGTTCCCAAATATCAACTGATGAATTTGGCAATATTTACAGTTCTATCGGTAATAGTTCTAATATAATCATAGACTGAATAATAACATAAAACTGAAATCTGATAATTGATAAAATTAAAGATTTATATATAGAAAATTATATATATATATAATTTTAGTATTGAAGAATTAGACTGAAGATTTAGTGGAAATATTGTTGAAAGATCATTTGTATACAGTTTATTAAGTAAACCATTTCTATTGAGGTCATTGATTATGCAATTTTATTGTTTTCTTAAAAATATGTCACATATGTTATCTTTTATTTTGTTCTAAAATACCTTATCGTACCTTTACAATAATAAATTAATTTCATTAACATTTTATACGATTCTAAGTCTCACGGCTTTTGTTGAATCATTCATTTTCTATTCATTCGTTACAATTAAACACTTAAACAGAGATATCTAATTTCTTAAAATTCCCAACTTAATAAATGTGTTTACCTCGAATTCCTTTATTTCCTGTTATTATTAAACTAGTTCCTATTCATCACTAATTAGTAATCATTTAACTATTAACCCAACAGCAATTTGATAATCATCCTCAACATCATTTATCAATATATCTAATACAGAGAATACAAACAAGTTTAAAAATAATTAAGATGTCTATTGCCAGACGTCTTAACTGGATTAATCTGGACCAACCAGTTTTTACCAGTTATTAGATCTGCCGATTAGGATTTCGTGTGATAGTCTACTAATTGGAAAAGTAATTTTAATGTAAATATAATCCATACTTAGTTTGACGATACCTTCCAACATTAAATTAATCTATAGTAATCTTAAAAGAAGGTCAAAGTCTCGTGGAACAATTAAAATTCCGCAATAAATTGCTTTCCTTTCAGATATGGCCACTGACATATTATTATACAAATTAATGGTTTTTATCATCAAGTGCAAAAGATGCATAAAGATATTAAAAATGATACAGGAATTGTGACTAATTTTTCATTTCTTATCATTTGTTATTTCTTTGGCAACTTCTAAGAAAACTCTTTTCGCGGTAAACAAAATTTTCAGTTCTCAGAAGCCATCCATTAACGATTAAGTTGTTCTGAGAAATTACGAAGGTTATAATATGATGCTTTAAGTACAATTTTTATTTCTTTGTTTTATTTAAGACACAAAAAAAAATCATTTTATTTAAATAAAAGTACCTTTAACTTGGATGGTTTTGCAATTTTCTGGGAAATTCTTGACAAATAAGAGGTATAAATGAATATATATATATATATATATATATATATATATATATATATATATATATATATATTATGGAATTTTTACTCTTGCAGAGAATAAATAAAATATAGAAAGGATCATGGATACAATTTATTCTTCTATGAAAAGATATTGTTTTATATAAATAACAATATTTTTTCATTACAGAAACATGCAGAAAAATCTGCAAACTATTTCATAGCAATTCAAATGTACTTGTATTTTCATGTATAATATGTAAAAAAAAATTGACAACTAATTTTAGAAATCCGGAAAAGTAACAGCATTTATGAACAAATAATATGAAACAATATGTATGAGCAAATAATATCCAATAATAAATTCACAATAAATACAAGTCATTTCAAGTATTATTGATAGTAAAAACTAGAATTAAGGTATCCAACTAGGGTGAAAACATGAATTTTGATGAAAATTCGCATTTTTATTTGTTTGCAGTCTCAAAAAATAGGTACGGTTTTGTTTTCGGTGGTATTTCTTATTTTGTCTTTATGTCCGTTAGAAGTCAAATTATAGCAAACTATTGATATGAAAGTGATTCTCATTTATAAGCATTTTAAAACTTCAAATGCATTTTTTTTGATGAACGAATTTTTTTATAATTCTATTGTACCAATTTCATCATAAAACAAAAAATAATAAAGATATCTTAATGAAATTTTATAATTAGTGCTCATCATGTTATGTAGAATGTAATGAACAACGGATTTGATGTTGACTGTTCTCGAAGTGGATTTATGCTGTTTAATATAAATAGTGATGAAAAAAATTCCAAAATTTCATATATTACACACAGAAATTTTATTTTTGAATATAATTCGTAGATAATAGTTAATTACACTCTAAGATATGTTAAACGTGAAAAGTTACAAAGAAGAATGAAGAAACATAACAACTTTTTTTCTTCCAGTATAAAATATGGTTTTTGCAAATAAATGCTTAAATTTTCATCAAAATATGCTTTTTCTTTAAAAGTTACAAATATTTAAATAATTTCACTTTTACTCATCATTTTATCCTTATATTAATAAATAATCATCATATGAATATTAATTTTTATGAAAAAATCCCCTCCAAACCTAGAACCTAACTCCGAACCCCTCCAACTTTTTTATTTTATGCATTGATTTTAAGCATACCTTAAAAGCAAAGTATGCTTAAAATCATTACATAAAATTCTATGGATGCATAAACAGATAGAAGAATTTATCTGCTAATTATTTATTCGATATTTTTATAATAAGCACGTCTTTTTAAGTCACTTTATTATGTTTCAAGGTCTGTGGTATTTTGAAAAAATTTCAACATTTGCAACTAAGCCAATCACTTATAAGAATATAAATAAATGCTCCTAGCAACTCACTAGTCTTGAATGCTGAAATCAATCGCAAAGAAAATATCGTTTAGTTCAACCTCAAGATTAATGTAATTTCATTTAATTTATTTCATTTTTTTATATCAAACACGTATTTTTAAGTCATTTTATTTTGTTTCAATATGTGTGGTCTGATTTTGAATAAGTTTTCAACACTTGAAACAAAGCCAGTCACTTATAAGAATAAAATAAATGCTACTTGCAGTACATTCCTAGCAACTCACTAGTCCTGAATGCTGAAATCAAGCGTAAAGAAAATGTCGTTTAGTTCAACCTCAAGAGTAATGTAGTGCACCGGAATTCTCCCATATTTTATTTCCCCTTCCTATTTTTTTGTATTTCCGGCCTCTATTTTTTCGCTGCCTTCCACTTCGTCTTGTATCGTTGTATCAGCTTCTATTCCTTTTTCTTTCGGCAAAACAATTCGCCGGTGATAACAAATCATTTCGCCGTTTCAGCGGTCATTTTGGTTTTTCTTTGTTTTTCCCCCATTCTTTGCTCTTGCAAGGGTGAAAAAGATTTAGTGTTCTTCCTGTGGCTGCAGCAAGAGTACAAAAAAAAAAAAGAAGAAGAAAAAAAGAATAAGAGGCTTGTCACTGAAAGGCATGCCCGGGCCCATTTATATTAAGGATGAATGTAAGAAAACGGCGTCTATAGAAAGGTCAATCCACGTGCCGAGTGATTTCCAGAAATCTTGAGAGAAGGCAGTAACAAATCTTCGTTCGCATGAACACTGTCAGTGTTGTTATTTTTCTACGAGATTAAAATCCGGAGAAATTGGTCTTAAACCTTTTTCAGTTGGGGAAGTCATTGTTTATCACCATAATTCTATTTTGATGTTAGTTACAAATGACAATTCTTTTTTTTTGTTCTTTTTTTTTGTAGCAGATTGATCAGCCCAAAACGTAGCTACATAATTTTTATTTATCATTAGAATGAAATATAAGTGAGATAAGAAAGATTGTTGCTCTTAAAAGCTAAAAATTACCACAGATTCATTACAGCTTTTGATTCTGTTACATAGATTATTGGTGGTTTCGCAAATTATTGGTTATAAAGATTATTGGTTGTTACAGTGGAGGTTGCAAAGATTATTGGTTGTTACAGTGGTGGTTGTGAAGAGTTTGGTTGCTACATTGGTGGTTGCGAAGATTATTGATTGATTAAAAAGATTATTGTTTGCTACATTAGTAGTTGAGTAGATTATTAGTTGATTAAAAAGATTATTACTTGTTACACTGGTGGTTGCAAAGATTATTGATTGATTAAAAAAATTGTTTTTTACAATGGTGGTAGCGTAGATTATTGGTTGATTAAAAAGATTATTGGTTATTTCATTGGTTGCTGCGAAGATTATTGGCTGATCAAAAAGATTATTGGTCGTTACACTGGTGGTTGCGAAGTAACACATTTGTTCAGTGTTATTTTGCAACTACCAGTATTAACTACAGTATTTTTGAAAATTTTTGTTTATTTTCACTTTAATATGTACTTACATTCTTCTAGTGGGAAAAGTATGTTAATAAGAAAACTAGAGGATGTTGAAATTAATTTCATACATGCCTCTGACATTCTCTTCCAAATAGAAAAATCGCTGGTGTAACTGTATTTCTGTGCATTCAATATATTGTGCCTTTGTTTTGCGATAAACCAAATTAATCAATTAATATTAATAAAATCTTGCCAATATGCTAAATCAATTAACATATTTTACAGGTTATTTTTGATAATAACCGAATGATGCAATGATTGTAGCATATGTACTTTTATTACAGAAAAGATTGGGAAGGGCAAGGTAGGAAATTTGTATTCTATTTATTATTTAGATTTCCTAATAACTATCAAGTTTATTAAACTGTAATTTTGTGTTATTTTATGGGTGTCGCATTTAATATATTACATACATTATGACTTTAAACCATTTTTGATCACATGATAGATCGTGGTAGGAGCATTCTATTGAATTCTGGACATTTCACCCCACCATAGAATTTAATTTTAAGTATTATATCTTTTATAAACTTTATTTCCTATACAATGTTCATAATATTTTATTTTCCATGTTATAAACGTAAGTTTACGATTTGGGTGCAAATTTTATTTGCTAGAATTCAGCCGTTTTGTGGCATTTTTAATTTATGGTATTTAAATATATACAAATTTGTAAATCAACTGGAATTCAACTTGCTAACGTTTTTGGTCTATAATTTCACACAGATCTTCAATTATGACATATTTTACAGAAAATTTATTTATTTAACTCATTGTGTTTCTGAGTTATTGTATTCAGAATCAGACTGGTAAACTACTTTCATGAATGTGTTTTTTTTTCTTTTACTCTGAGATCTAAAACGTAAAGTTTCATTAAAATTTGGAAAATTAAATCTTTTTCATTCGCAATAAGTAAAAAAATTATCCTATTTTTGTCAGAAATCTATGATATCCAATTTTCCATTTTATTACAAACGAAATTAGCGAAACTCGTCTCCCCAAAACTGTCTCGCATACTCTCTAATAAACTTGTCATGCGAGAGAACGCTTTGCATGGAATTGGCTTGCAAAAGTTAAAAAGTATTAATTTTTGGCGTGAATTTAGTATTTTTACTGAATCTATCTCGCCAACTTTGCGAATTACTTGGCGATTAATCCCTGGCATGCGTTAATAGTAACCAAAAACCGAATTTGTGTTTCAGACACATTTTTTTTCTTCAACCGATTGAAACAAAGATTTTCCACAAAACTACACTTGTAATCACAAGATCCTATACGAAATTTCATTACTCAAATTATTGAGTTTTGAATTACCGCGTTACATTTATCAACCTTTTGTTGTATTTGGAACAAAATTCTACAAGTGTCTATACCATAAATGTTGAATTTGTTTACCGAATCTTATCTATCTAGCTCTCTTCGCTTTGTAATTATCATGTTAATATATTGTCACGTAGGTAGTCTAGTGTGGAACTCAATGACGCACACAAGAAGAGCTAAACCAATGTATTAACTCAACTCAGAACTGAGAATCCAGTGGCTGCCAAATCTTCTGCTTTTATACTAGCAGGGAAAGTTCCAGAATACTTTTCTGGAGACAGTAAGAAAAGTCCAGAACACTTGTCTGGTAAATTAAAGAAATGCCCAGTATCTTCTGGAACATGAAATAAAGGAAAACATAAAATCAGGGAATAAAATATTCACACAGACTTGAATTGCATTGTCTCTAGCGGGCTCGAACTCAAGGTCTCTTGATTATGAGACCAGTTCCATGACCATTCAGCCCCTGAGATTCGACTGTCTTTCTTCAATGCGACAATATATATTCGAACAAATGGATTTCCTCTAAACTGGTTTTACTCAAAATTTGAAACCCCCGGGGGGGGCACCTCGAAATGAGGATGAGATGCTTCCAGCATTGTGGTTGGATCTCGCCACCCTGGAGGTTACACTAATAGTGGGGGATCTGGCTCCTCCCATCGATGACGGGACCTACTTCCTTCGGGTAGGGTTGTACCGTGGCCGGTGACGGCCCTTAGGAATCAACCACAGTTCCCGCCAATGTTGCTGTTGCGGCGGTCAGGTCATTCAGTTTTTATGGTTTAAATCCGTGTGCCTTCGGGCGGGTCGGAGAGTTAGATGGTTGACTTACTCAAAATTTGATAGAAATCTACATATTTGGGATAAAAACCGTATACCAGATTCCAACCGTCTCGCTCAAGGCGTTTTTGAGTTATATTTGTCACAAACAGACAGACAGACGGACATTTTCCTAAAATGGTTTTTTTTTTTTTTTTGAACTCAGGCTGGTCTAAAATGAGATTCGTCTATACCTTACGAGAAAGTAAAAAAAAAAGACAATCTCGAATAAATTATTAATAATGATGTTCTTTAGAATATTATTTAGAATTTATTCTTTAACATATAAATAAAAGAATAATTGGAACTGAATAAGAAACTCAATAACTTCGCTGAGGACCATTTATCTACATATTGCTTTCAAGTATCGGGCAGAAATTTCGTTTCTTTTGTTCTTCGCATCTTCTTCCAAGTTTTCTTTCTAAAATCCATGGTATCGATCCCCCCAGCAGGTGAAACAAATCTAGTGTCACTCTCGAGCATCTATGGGCCACGCATGTAGGCGTGTGTGAATGCATGGGCACTTCTCCATCCATTCACCAAACCAATAGTCATCAATGTCAGGAAAGAGGAGTATAAATGCCGAAGAAAATGGCAAATATGAAAAACGCTCCACAATATTCAACACAAAATGGAGCGATCCCGATAGATATAAAAAGGCTTCAACTTAAAAAGGAGCTTTTCATTTTCCATTTTGCTTCTTTTTCTATACATTTTTCTCCCATTCCTTTTCCTGGATGGATATATATATGTATGTATATACACACATATATACATATATGACACGGACTCTTTCTTCTTCACGTATAGACGGGTAGGGCCCTGGAAAAACTTTTTAAACGGGCCCAGGGAAGAAGAAAAAGGAATAGTGAAAGTGTAATGGAGGCTTTTCCGGCAGGTCTTTTGTTGCATGACATTATCCTCACCATTTTATTCTTAAGAGCTGAGGGGAAAATGCAGCACGATTTTTTATCTTCTTCCTTCAATGCTATTGTTTTTATTTTATTCCTCTCCAGTCACCGATCGCTATATTTTTTTTTATCTCTTACACTTACTTTCCTTTACGTTTCACATCATTTCTTTTCAATCTTTCCTTTTCTTTTTTCACTTAATCGTGATGCGGGAGAGTGCTTTATATTCCTTTCTTTTTCCAATGAAAAAGTTAACTTTTTAACGCTATCGAAATGCGATTGCTGGTATCCTATCTTCTTCTAGGTTTTGTTGCCACGTGTTTGGTTTAAACCATTCAGTGATATGCTATCTTTCTATGAATGTTTATGTCGACAAGGAAGTTAAACTAAATGGTTACGCTCTATATGCATTTTATTTATCAGGGGATTCGGTTATAAATCTTTCAAATCGTTTCGATATAAACGATACTTTATTGTGGGCCCATGCTATCAGGAGGTAAAACCTATCAAAGGATTATTCAAATAAACTACATAATATTTTTTAAATATTTTGTTTCTTTTCTTGATGATATAAAAAGAATAAGGAGGTATCATTCATTTCGTTGATAACTGCGTTTCTTTACTGTTGATGCAATTATTTCCGACTAAGCACTATTCGATTATAAAGGGTGTCCCAAAATTAAAGCAAGATTTGAATTTGCTACCATTTGTGCAGTAAAGTGTTGGCAACTTTCCTTAAAAAAGCCATTTGACATCTGATAGTTTAGGGTTAGTAAAAATGAAGCCTTACACGATAAAAGAAGGTGTTAACGCAAGATTTGAATTAATTAAAAACCAATTTTTTTCTATAAACAGTTATATTTTTATTGCATTCTAAAGTACTTAAAATTGAGTTATGTATGAAATAAAGCATAAAGCAAATGGCCTGCTTGGCTTTGATGGCACATAGCGATCTTTTGTCAAAATTTTCCATGACCATTTTGCATAAATGTGGCTAACTTTCGTTGATACAGCATTGAATTTCTTCCTTCAATGCACGCGTGCTTGTGGGCTTGTTGGCATAGACCTTTAACTTCTAATAACCTTATAAAAAGAAATACAATGGTATTAAATAGCACAATCTAGAGAGCCAATTCTGAAATTTTCGAACTGTAGTCAGATTTTCATTATTTTTGAAACATTGTTGTTCAACAATGAAAACACGTCGTTTTATAGTATGACGCTCCATTTTTACTAATCCTTAACTATCATCTATCAAATACTTTTTAATAGGTTTGCCAAAACTTTGTAGCACGAATGGTGGCAAATTCAAATCTTGCATTCATTTTGGGACACCCTTTATTGGTAGTTGAACAGTATCAAGAGTGGTTACTCATATAAAATCTTGTAGACTCAAAGGACATGAGATTATGGTTAGAGGAAATTTATTAAAGCATGCTATTTTACATGGAAGATATGTCTCCATGCCATGATGTCATACTCTTTTTTTCTGCTGTATTGTGTGGTTTAGAGATCAAAACTTAAATTGGTGAAACGCATTTAAAGAACAATTTGTTAACAAGAAATAATGATATTTAAATATTAAAAGAACCATTTAACTTAATCTTGTTAGCATGGAATAGCATCATTTACAAATGAGTACTACAGAAATTGGTTCATCAAAGACTAAAACTTAATTGATGCATTTTGTTACCATAAAATGATATAATTTGTCAATGAATATTAAAAGGATGCATTTAACGGTGTTTTGTTTACCAGAAATGGCATCATTTACCTATCAGTACTGAAAGAATTAATCAAACATATATTTTAAACTCATTTTTAATTTATTTATGAAATTTTGGGATCCCTCGAATTCAATAGATTTCTGCATGTACTTCATTGACAGTGAATATTTTATTTCTATGTATGCTTTTTTAACTTGTGGTTCTCGATGATTTTTTTAATTAAATATAACAGTTATGTAATTTCAAAAAATACTTTTAATGGTACAAATGATTTTAATTCTTTATACTGTATAACGAGGCATGAAAAAAGGTAATTTCTTATGAAGTCTTTATTAAATTAATATTATCCACCAATCAGCTACATTGAAATCCAGATAACCACAATGTCTTTAATAATTAAAATGTAAATCTGGATTTTTAATTATTTACCAAAAGGAATGTCCGTTTCTTTTAGGCCTAAGCATGCTTAATCATTCGGAAGATAAAAAATATTCATTTTTCGATGATTAAAATCAAATTACAGTAATTACAGAATAAAAAACAAAGCAAAAAGTAAATACATTTTATTATTTATCAATGTTAACTGGCAGTTCGATAAAAAATATAGATTCAGGTTTTAGATTATTTTAGTAAGAATCTTCTTATGTGGACATCAGATCTACTTATATTTCCTTGAACAGAACCGAAATCTCCTATCTCTACCATGAAATTCATTTTATTTTCCTGTTAAAGAATATTCAGATCAATAATATTCCAGGGATATGTTTTTTACTTCATATTCTAGAATAGCATATTCTTCTCTTTCGTAATCAGTAACTTGTAGTTCACTGTCCTTAGAACTGCAATCAAAAAAGAAAATACATATTGTCATAAAATTATTTAAAATCCATTGATTCTCGGTAATACAAGTATCAAAGAAATTAAGTATTTTAGGTAAAATCATTGTTTTTTTGGTCTCTAAAAATGTCTTTAAATATTTGATCCCTTTGCTTCACTGTACTATTCTTGTATCCATGATACAAATGCACATTCTTCAGCTCTTGTAGTTGGTCATTACTTTACAATTTTACACAAACGCAATGGATTCTACCATCTAATCTTTTTTCATCCAGATAAGCCATTAGTCGTCTCTTGTAATCCGATGACGCTAGTGTGGGATAGTGGCAAGCCATGCCCATCCAATTGATTGACCAATCTTCTTAATTGATTGTTTGCAGCAGGCCATGTTGTATTATTGTCGTGGAATTTGATGTACATTAGTGGTAACTCTGGTTTATTTACAAGATATGCTGCAGTTTGCCATGGAAGAATAGTCCTATTCTTCTTAATTGGTAATAGAATTCTATTCTTAATAGTCCTATTCTTTGGTAATAGAATTCTATAAATGAAAATCGCTCCGTGTTTAACAAAAAGACTCCATTTAGGTTTTTCCTAGAGGAATTATATCTCAGAAAATTGTGATGGTAGATTCCACTAAATTATCCATAGTTTACCAAAAACAGCAAGAAATAAAAGTTAGATATATATTGGATGATGAAAGATTATTTTTTGCTATCTTTTCAAAACCAGAGGTAAACAGTATGGCGTCAAAGTTTCGACTTCGATTGAAGATATCTAGACTTCGATATCATTCGCAAACATTCGCCAAATTCCACAATCTACTTTGGCAACACGAATATATTTTCATACAGCTTATCTACACAGTTCTCTGACAGATACAAAGAATTTCTAACGTATCAATTTTTATATCACCTTATACGATAACGAGTCGAATTTCTTAACATTAAATTAAACGAACACTACTAAAAAAATTATCCGAATTTTCTGAAGCCATTTAATTAATGCTTAATTATTAGCTACAGTATTTCATCAAATTCTCACAATTATTTTAACAACAAGAGTATTTTATTACAGATTTATGATGCACTTCTCTCAGAGAAAAAAATAACTTTTGATGCATCAACTCGTATATTTAGCTTACCAGAAACTGAATAGTAACTCATAGCATTCAATGACACAGAAAACGATTTTAAACTAAATTCGCTCATATCTCTTTCCAACTCGTTTATTTAATGGTTAATCAAAATCAAAATTTTATTTTGAGATTATATGATAATTTGAATTCTTTTCATCAATTATTTATTTTAACATCAGAAGAAATTCGAACTGCTTTTTAACACTGATAACGATGGATCCATTTTTACAATAATTTATCAAATTTCACAATCTATTTAACCAATATGAATATATTTTCAAACAGTTCTCCGATAAATAAACACAACTTTTGATGCATCATTTTTCCATTCAGTTTATAGATAAACTAAATAGAAATTCAATGTATATAATTTCGCTAATTAAGAAGAAAATAACGCATATCTCATATTCAGGTTATTTCATTAATATTTTATCAAAATCAAATATTTATTTCAAGAACATATGACATATTTGAAATCTTTTCATCTGTTATTTATTTCATTACCAACAGAAAAGTTAATCAATTTTAATTATTTATTCATTTTTACAGCAGTTCGTCAAATTCCGCAATCAATTTAGCTAAAATTAATATGTTTTATTACAGCTTCGCAACCCGATTCTCCGTCAGATAAAAACAATTTCTGATGCATCAGCTTTTATATTCAGCTTATGCGAAAACGATGCGAAATTCCTCGCATTCAATTACACGAACTCAGTTAAAATGAAATACTCCGATCTTTCTCAAGCCATTTAATTAATGCATAATCAAAAGCAAAACGATCTGACTGCAGGCGATGAAATGTCTTATTTTATTTCATTTTCTCTGTTTCCATTTTTTTTCTGAAAACAAATGCTCAAAGTAATATTTGCTTGGGGAAGCATTCAGATTCCTTTCCTGCATTTCTCATAAACGTCGCTGCTGAAATTTTAATGCTGAAAACTCGGAATTCTATTTCATGCCCAATTTATTTTTTTAGCCCCATTTCCCATCTCCACTTTAAGGCAGTGGGGAGATTTTCAAGCGATATACTTAACACACTCTCGAAAGATTTTATCACTGAGCTAAGGGGGAACTCCAAGAGATTAAGTCCCCCTATATTTTTACTTTTTTTTTTCCCTTGCCTTCCGTTCTCGATATTTTTATTAGTTTTGGGCAGCGGGCGTTGCACGAGGAGGGCGTACTTCAAAAAACGCTGACTTCGTCAATTTTGATCCCGTCGAATTTCCGCTGATCGCTACCGAAAATTTGATGAAAGCTACTTCTGGAGCTTTCTGGAAAATATTGCAGTTAACTAACAACCAGTACTTGTTGTTTTTCTTATTTTGTTTCGATTTCTTATTTTCAGCCTTCTTAAAACTATTTCCGTTTTCGATCAAAATGAGAGATTCAAGAGTGGAAGAAGGAAGTGAAAATGTTGTTACTGCAAGTTTGAAATGATAAGATGCTTTTTCTTTCGCCATTTTCTAATGGTGTTTCTATTTATCCAACACCGGTATCCAGATGGTAAAGAGTTTTAATTAAAAATTGTTTAGGTTTCAGGTTTTTTGGAGATAATTTTCTTTTAGAAAAATGTTCAGCAAAGCACTTTTGTTTGAAGTGTGGGGTTTCACTTAATAATTTTACGAGTATAATACCTCTATTTTAAACTTCCACTACTTTTTTTGAAAATCTGACGAAATACTACAATGTTCTAAAAATCGTCTGAATCAATTTCAATGAAAATATTTTTGTTTTCTTATTCTTTGTTTTGTGAAATGACAGAATGAAAATCTTTTAATATATAATTTCGCTTAGATTCCGATTTATTCATATTTATAATTGTAACATTCAGTTCATAAATCTGACGAAATTACAGAAATCTTCTAAAAATTCGCCTGAATCAATTTAAATGAACGTATTTTTCCTTTCTTACTTTTTGCTTTGTGAGACGACACAATGAAAAATTTTAACACATAATTTCGCTTAGATTCCGATTTTTTCATATTTATAATTGTAACATTCAATTCATAAATCTGACGAGATTCAGCAATGTTCTAAAAAATCGTCTGAATCAATTTAAATAAAAATATTTTAGTTTTCTTACTTTTTGTTTTGTGAAATGACACAATGAAAATTTTTTAATGTATAATTTCGTTTAGATTCTGATTTATTCATATTTATTTTAATACTAAAAGAAAATTATAGTATTGCAATTATGTAATAAGCCTATTTTGAATTCTCATCGAATTTTCCTTTATGAATTCAAATAAAAATAGATTTTTACGCGCAAAGAAGAAATTGGGAATTAAATCTTATGTAAAGCTATTCAAAATCTTCTTCTTTTGGAAGTTTAGCAATTTATAGTGCATTTACCCCAAAATTGGATTAAATTAGAGAAATAAACTTCCAATGAATGTAGATATTTTTAGAAGATAATTATTTCAGTTATTACTTATTATGATAAACTAATCTAAAATACTGCAATAGATCCAATATTAAAAATTATTTTAATTGATAGATATTCTGAGAGAAGAATTAAATAGATATCGTTGATTATATAAAACTTTCGAAAGGTTATGGTATAAATGTGTCGCAGTTATCATTAAATGAAAATCATATATTTAAAAATTGGAATTTTTAACATTTAAAATTATTTTATGATTTATTCTTTTTTCCCTGTATTATAAACATAATAATAAAATAAATTATTAAGAAATCTTTTTAAAAAGTAAATCTCCGCTACTTACTATATTGTCAGTTACAATTAGGAAAAATGTATTGAGAAAAAATGAAAATACACTTTGCAAGATAAAATAGGTTATCATATTTTAGATCAAAATTTGAAAGTATAAAGTTTTGAAATTGTCTCTTACAACGACGTGAATAAAAGGTTTTACGAAGAAAACCAATGAATGGAAGCCATTAAAGTTTTCAAAGCTAAAAAATCTTGATTCAAAATGAAAAATAGTTGTAAAATAAATTTTTTTCTAAACTAATAAATAAATAAATCGTAATTTATCAGCATATTTTACTGAAAGCATTTGCGAATTCAAAAATATATATATTTTTTTTGTATATACATGATTTCACTCGTACATTTTTTAATGTTTAAATTTCAACATTGTTTTGACAGATTACCTTTTTAAACTTATTTTACAGTAAGACTTTATAGGAATTTCTGTTTTCGAATTTAAATACTTTTTTGTAAGTTTTGTATATTTATTTTATATTCTAATCCTACAAAATGGGTCATTTGTCTAAGAAGAGATAGATATTAAAAGAAATATTCACTTTTAAAATATTTCACTTCTACCAATGTCATAATGCATTGCATTAAAAACATTCTTAAAAAATTTGATTTTGAAAAAATGTAAAATTCTAATAATATTTGCAGCACTGCTCGTTGAGGAAAAAATTTGCATAAATGTATGGTTAAATTTTTTTAAGTACAAAATCAAGTGGGAGATTTTATAAATTTTCACTACATTAGAACACTTTTGAAGAATCTTTATTTATAATTTTTCAAATGACATTTAAATTTGTATATCAGATTTAGTAAAATAAAATCAAAAAGATTTATCCTGTTACTTTAAACCTAATAATGATTTATAAGGAAGAAATCATTATTTAAAGCTGAAATAAATAGTGCAATAGCATTAATATCATGTAGACTTTAGAATCACGTTACGATCCATTTAAAAAATATTCTTTATCTATACGATGAAATTTCAACTTAGCATGTATGCGATACTTTTAGATAGTCTTACATTTCTATTACACCGAGACGAACTAGGATTAAGTTTCTACAATAACTTATTATTCCAGCTCTTTATTTATTTTTCTTACATATTAAATAAGAAACTTGAGCGCGCGATTTATTTTTTTTATTTGTTCACGTAACACTGACTATGAGATGGTCAACAAGATTACGCTTGTATGAAAAAAATCGAAACAAGTAATGATACTAGAGATCTCTGAATTTTCGAAATCGATTTTATTTATCAAGAATATTTTCATATCAAAAATAATTTTTTTTTTATATTATGCCTTCGTTTTTTCTCTTTTGACGTGTGTCATCTCCTCATGGTTAAAATTATGCAATTTAAATGCATCATGTAAAGTTATGCAATTTATGACTGTATTTTTGTCTATCACTTATTATATCTGAAAATAAATTATTATCGTGCTGAAATGAGATTCGAAAATTGTAACCAGATTATTAGAAT
Source organism: Argiope bruennichi (assembly GCF_947563725.1). Taxonomy (NCBI): domain Eukaryota; kingdom Metazoa; phylum Arthropoda; class Arachnida; order Araneae; family Araneidae; genus Argiope; species Argiope bruennichi. Next base: position 70,074,242 of record NC_079151.1, read on the forward strand.
GATTCTGACTAGTGATGTCTTTCAACAAACTTCTATACGCAGTAAATGTGAGCAAATATGAGCTATAATAGCATACACTGAAGGTTTATATACTTACAAGGGTATGGTATAAACGGATCTCGAATCCACGATTCTCTAACAAGGAAATCCTGACTGTTTGCCCTGATATATATGGTTTCGAATACAAGATCCTTTAATTCTGAAATTGAGATCTTACCATCCAATCCCGGCATCTTGGTAGAATCGAATTGTGAATCCATTATTCACTAATAGCAAAATCGAGGTGATAGCACAAGACCACATCAGCCGCTTTGGTAAAAGGGTCTCGAATCCAAGATCTTCTGATCTTCCGAGATTGTAGCACGGATCCAGTCAGCTTTGTAGAATCGAGTCCCGAATCCATTATTCTCTTATTTCAAAACCGAAATCTTATTATTAGATCATCTGCCCTACGAATAGGTCTCGAATCCAAGATCCTCTATTTCTAAACCAAGATCTAATCACGAGATCGCAATGACCTCCTAATAGTTGAATTGGGTCTTGAATCCACTATTCTTTCATTTCCAAATTGAGATATTACCACCAGACCGTGTCCTCCTAGTGAAAATGATCTTGAATTCAAGATTATTGAATTCTAAGACCTATATCTTACTACCGTATCCTGTCGAGCCTGGTAGAATCAAGTCGAGAATAGATTGTTCTCTAATAGCAAAATCAAGGTTTTACTACCTGATCACTTCGAATGCAGTGCAAATGCTCTCGAATTCAAGATCCTCTTATTGCAAATTCAGCATAATTGATCTAAAAAAAAATTCTTAGGAAAAGAATTAAAAATATATATATAATTTTAAATATGTTTTATTTAAATATAACCATACAACTATTTGAAATATAAAGTTGGATATTATCGCCTATAAGAAAAGAATCTTCGAAAACATACTTTTCAGCAATTAAATCGGGAGGAAGATTAGAAATGAAATTTATCAGTTTATTTTTCCAATGACAAAATTACAATGTTAATAATTTTAAAATATTTTGGAAATTTAATGATAAATTTATTTTCTCTGTCTTTAAAATACAAAATAAAAAGTCGGAAATGGAATTTATTTTATTTATACAATCAAAACCCCGAAACTGAAATATCACTAAATTTTCAAAAATTAAGTATTTAGCACCAAAAAAAGACAATTCTTTCTTTCTTTATTTATTGTTTGCGCACTTTTTTAAGTTGCTTTTATTGAAAATTAAATATAACTGCACTGAAAGAAATCAATAGAAATATTTTTCGAAAAAAATCCACTTACAAAGACCTTTTGTTTAAAGTGGAAGGTGAAAAGCTTTCATAGATTTCTTTCGGCAAAAATAAGAAGATGAAGTAGCATCGAAGCAATAAAAAAAATGAGAAAAATCTCAGCATTTGTATGAAAATAGAGAAAAAAAGCTAATCAAGATCCAGCAACCCCTTTTACAAATACATTTCTCAACGCTCTCAATTTATAAAAGTTTCGGTTAACTTTTTTTCCTGCTCGGTTCAGAAACATCCAGAGCATTTGTATTCAAATACATTCGTATATAGTTGGTATTGATTTTCTTTTTCTCGCAAAAATATATTGTGTATGTGTATGCAAATATCGTCCGAATGCAAACAAGATCTGCTGTTAAAATGTAAACGCTCCGGGACAGGTTTTTATTGTTGCCTAATTTAAATACAGTATTTGTGAAAGAGTTTCGTATTTTAAATAGGCACGTATAGAATGCTTAAGGGTAAACATCGTAACTGTCTGCTTTTTCTGAATTATTTTTTCGAGAAACTCGACATTCGATAAGAAACTTATTAGGTGGAATCAGCAGAAAAAAAAATTCTTCAGAATAATTTGGCATTTGTATCATTATATTCTAAGCAAAATGAACTATAAATATTCTGTTTTTGCTGGAATGTACCTGTGAAAAAAATTTCGTATTCTTAAAATTTCCATTTTATTTCAGCTAAAAAAAGGCGCTGCATTTTTCTTTGTTACAGAATGTCATTTCTGTACAAACCAGTATTATCATAACATAATTATAAATATTTAAAATAGTAAAGACGCGAATAAAGAATTTATAATAAAAAAAGTAGGACTTCTTGAAGATCATTACAAGCATGTTTAATGATTAATACTCTAATATTTGTTTACGTCTTTTCTATCTAAAAAGAAATTAATTCACTCAGTTCACAAATTATTAAAAATAATATAGAAAATATTGTTTTTCAACATGCGACAACAAAAATTTCAAACAATAGGAAGTATTTATAGCATAAAGTTTAAAATATGATTCTACTTGAATTAGACTTGAATCAAGGAAATAAAACAGTAGTTTCTAGAAGAAAAAAATGGTACCGATAGGATATTTCTACTATATTATTTGTCTTTCAACAGTGTTGATAATATTTTAAAAAAGACCTCATTCAAAATTCTTAAGTATATCTAAAGATCTCAAATATTCTTAGCAAAATTTTCTTCAGCTAATTATTGGAGCAGTAATTTTAGAACAGAAAATGCGGAGTATATAAACAACTGCTTTTAGTATGCAAAATCACATTGGGGAAATTTCTTGAATTTGAAAATAATTTTATCATAAAAATTAGTTTGTCTGTGAAATGCATATTAAGTTACTTCTATGTTAATGAATTGATTTATCATAGTACCTCACAAATTTTAATTTTGACTTCTTAACAGATATATGATATATTTTTTAATCACTGTACATAGGTCAATCCTTATCAACATCTTATAATCATCGTATAAAAGTATTTCTCAATTATTAACTTTCAAATTATGCAAAGTACTGAAAGAATCATACCTAGATAATACATAATTCTTTAGAAACATCGCACTCAAAAAATGATTACGTCACATCAGGTCAAAGAAATTTCATTTGAAACGGAAAGCAGTAGTGTACACTAACACACAGTTGTTAGACTGAGTTCTTGATGCTTTTCGCTATGCATACCATCAAACAAATTTTTTTGATCTGAAAAAAAAAAAAACATCAGAGACTTAGTTATTCTATAGCAAAAAAAAAGTCCTATATTGCATTCAAAAAATACAATCAGGCATCTTGAAAAATTCATTACAAACAACTTTGTACTTGTGACCAATGACGCAAACAAATAAAGAATTGTCTAATTATAAAATGGTCAATTTCTTACAAATAATTTGAAACACGACTGCCCCCCCCCTCCAAAAAAAAAAAGAACTAAATCAGTCTAATCGTTTCTCAATGCCATTAAAAAGATTTCCAGAGCTCATAATCTTACGGGTGTAAAAGTTGTAAACACTTTTCACCATACAACATTCAAAAATCTAAATTCAAACATAAAAAAATTTCTTCCCTTCAGGAATTAAATACAGACTCATAACTTTTGATTTTAATTTTATAACTGTGCTGCTTTTTAAATACATAATATTCATTCATGCTATATAAAAGAGGTCGCAAATTATTTCTTTGATTACAATGAATTATTGTAAATAAACTAATATAATTTATTATATTACAATGAATTATTGTAAATAAACTAATATAATTTGGCATATGGTTGTTTCAATTCCAAAGACGTTTATAAAGTTTTTAATAAACCACTTATGTCAATAAACTTGAATGTAAGCACTTTTGGTAGTTATAGAAATGTCAAGTATTGTCTCATATTTCAGCTGTCACATTAGATATAGCATCTATGATCATAAGTTTGATCGTATCAATATCTTCACAGAGAGTTACAAAAATTTTGTAATTTATATAATATCCAAATCGTCACTGAGCAGTAACTGTCTGTCTTATTTCACGGAACTAAAAAACACATTGAACTTTTCCTTTTTTAGATACTATTTTGATAACAATCGAATTAAATACAACATTTCTGCATTAGTTGCGCTATCTGTTGTATTTAAATTCCATAGAACACCACTATTCCGTAGTAAAAATTTTACAATGTATATTTAGTATTTATTTTGTAATGAAGGAGAGACTTAATAATCATTAAGTATTTTTAATGATTCATATTTAATAATAATAATATTTTAATAATAATATTTTACATAAGACATAATAATATTTTCAAAAATGATTGTATTTTCGTATTTAATACAAATTACTTTTAATCCCTTAGCCAGACTTCATATATAATTCGCCTATCACATTATTAATTTTAAACAACATAGATGGACGAGATTTATTTAATTATTTTCTGAGTTCCACATTTCAAAAGATAAAACAAATATGAACACAAAAATACAAAACACTCACTTAGAATGCAGTCTAATATTAACCCCCTAGAAGGATCATGAGAAATATACTTTAATATTAGTAAGATAACGCCATCTGTTACATCAAAAGAGAAGGTAATACAGTTATGTAACCACTACAACAATCAGTGAGGTATCCAACGTTGAATGATTATCGTCGATGTAAGCAGAATTTTCAGCCTCTTAGTGAATCTCCTTCCTATGGCGGAATCCCCCCCCCTGAAATGTAGGGGGTTCATTTTTGCCATTCATGTCTTTTTTTAAAACTAATATAAAGTCTTTACGTTTCTGAGAGTATAATTTAGTATTAATATCTGTTGCTATAATAGAACATAATTTTTGCGGAGAAATATAATGTTTTGTTTAATAAATGGCCCTTTGGAAGAAGGAAAAAATATTAGAAATTAAAAGAATTGGTTTATTTTTCTACTCAATGTAATATGTTACTGGATTCTGGAGTGAGCTTTAGTCAAGAAATAGTTAACTTATTCTGAATCTAAAATGAATTGATACAAATGAATTCGATTGAAAAGGAAAACCCATGTTTTTGAGAGCTGCATTGATTGATATCAATTGAAGTATTTATAACATTTCAGACTTCAGTGTGTTTCGAAAATGGATTTAATATTTTGAGAAGTCAAAGTAGTAATCTGTTGCCATGGCTACTTGCTGGATAAATAAAACAATTTGGATAAATTTTGTTCGCATTTCAAATCAAATAATGATCGTTGCTTCTTACATTCACAAATCTTTTTGAAAAGGTCTCAAAATAAACAGAGAATAAATAGAACCTCAAAGTGAATAAAAATTGAATCTAGAATAAATTTCTAGATGTTGATCTTAAGATATGGTATTATTACTTGATATTTCAACTTGTAAAATAAATTATATACAATCTTCAGAAGATAGCATTTCTGTTAAGAAAAAAAAAGAATCGAAAATTAACTGTAGTAAAATATTTCTATTGGTTATATTTCTGTTATGAAATGTAAATTCATTAATAATTTTATAAGTCCCTAAAAAATATTATTTAAGATGTGCTGGATTTTAAGTAATACACCCGGATTTTTCATTAGCAGTATAAGTGTAAAGAATTAAAATGAAATAGATTCCAGATAAAAGAATTAAATTTCAGAATGTTCATATCTGTAAATTATTAGGCAAAACTCTTTACTTATTGAAGGTAACATAAAATAAATTTATCCTGGGAGTGAATTATACCTCCAACAAACAATTGCATACCACTTACACTTACCAATTACACAAAAAACAAGTTTTTTCTGAATGGTGTTTAAGCATTCAGTTTGCTGCTATGCATTGTTTCCTTTAATGATTCATATTATTAATTAAAAACAGTGCAAATAAAAGAATAAAAAATAGAACAAAACACTGAAAATCACTTTAAATGCACCAAATGCTATATTTATTACTCAAATTCCAAAAATCGAATAATTCAGAATTGGAATTTCATTTTCTTTTAATAAAATTCCTCATTAATTCTGTCTTTAAAAAATGCAGAATAAATATAAAATTAGTTTAGAAAATTAATTCCATTCCTTAGCAGGTAATTATAAAAAAATCACAAGAAAATTTAATTTTCTTCGAAATGGGGATATAAGAAAAAAAGTTATTTAGAAAATTAATTGTTTTGTTTTTATACATTTCTAAGAGGTCAGAAGAGAAATTTAATTCAATTAGAATTTATGAAAGGAATGAGATCATTTACGAAATTAATTCGAATTCTTTGCATGTATATTTATGAAGAAAAATAATGCCATTAAAATATAAAATATATTATAAATTTTTAAGTGAAATTCCTTAGAGAGCAAGTGAAATTAGAAAAGTTAAATCCAATCAATCTTGAAGAAAGTAATGCGATTTTGTATCCAATTTGATGCTCCTGTTATTCTTTAGGGATATTCATTTGAATTTACTTCAAGTAAAAGAAAGCGAATAAATTTACTGAATTAAAATTTGTTAAAATTGCTCGAATAGTATTATTTTTTCTCTTTTTTGCAGAATAATTATTAACGAATAGTTCTATAACTTACAGCAAGTAATTTTATTTCATAAAATTAAAAAATAGAGCTGATATAAAATATTAGCTTTAAATAAATTTCAGTATTATACTTTGTAAAGTTGAAAGTTAAAGCAAAATTAACTAGACTAGTTCAGACAAATTTAATAATTCCAAATAAAATGAGATGAAATTATATTTTTTTGTCTTTTTGTCTTTTTTTAATAAAACTGTTCTGAAGTTTTTAGTTTCAAAACTTTTAAAGAAATAGGCTTGTTTTAAATGATAAATTGAGAAAAGAAAACTGCAATCCATTACCTTATAAACGTATTCTTCTGAGACTTTGATTAATTAATATTTGATATTTTAAATATATAAAATATTCTAGTGCATGTCTTGCATTGAAACATTTTTTTATTAATAAGGAAATATTTATTCATCAAAAGTTTTGAATTGGAGAAAGGCGTTTTTAAGTCATAAGCCTTATTTTTATGCTTTGAAAATTTAAAACAGGTTTTTGTTATTCAATGATACATGACGAAAATAAACTACAATTATTAACTTTAACTACACCTAAAAAAGGAATTGTTTAAAATTCGCATTCATTTGTTTCTTGAGGTACTTTTATTAAAAGTAAAGTAAAAATTCAATCTGTGTTTATTTCTTTAAATATATATATATATATATATATATATATATATATATAATATAAGCATTTTTTCTTTGAAGCAGGATGCAGTTTTAATGACAGTGAAAAGACTTTTTGCCTTTTTAAATTCTTTTTAATTCATCGGGAAAGCATAGTTATTTACAAGCAGAGACGCGGGCAAGTCATGTCCGCCACAGCGCGGGACAAAAGCAGAAGTGGGGAAGAAGAGAGAAATAAATTATCCCTCGTCTTATATAACCTGAGATTTTGATAGGGAAAATATTTCTTTACAGTGCTAATATATTAATAAGATTCTGATAGGGATTTCTGACGCATGTCAATCACATGTAAAGGAAGCACAGGGATCTTTTAAAAAGAATGTGCTTATTGGACAGTTTTCTACCCTTTCATACTGAGCGTGTAAAAGTGTCGGCGTTTAGCCGATTCAGCAATTTTATAAAGCTTCTCTTGAATTAATTAAGCAGAGAAAGTGGAACTGGATCAAGAAATAAGAGAATGAACTTACTATGGGCTAAATTAAGAAAAAACTTCGGAAATTAATTAAATTGAAATTAGAGTTTATATATCATTACATATATATGTAAGAGAATAAAAATTATAAAAATTAATTATAAATTAATATTAAATTATAAAAATTGTAATATATATATATATATATATATAGGAGAATAAAAATTAAAAAGAATAGTTAGAAAATATTTAATTTTAAATCGAGATATACATCAACAATGCACCTATATTTTTATATTTATTACTTACATTTTTAATAAACATCAAATATTTCATCTTCGCAATTTATACAGATGAGATCTTTAGATGGGAAATGATTTTATTATCCTCATAGGTAAATAAATTGCTTTAAACATTTTCATTTTCCCGTATTGGGCGAATAAACGGAATGCACATCATTTATGCAAATAATAATCGAAATCTTAACAATAATGTTTATGAATATTAATGAAATAAACTTGAATGTTTACAACATCGAATTGAGAAGCAATTTTAATTTTTCTTGAGCTAAGTTTTCATTGCTTATTTATACTGTGAGTTTGAACCAAACGTAATAGAATTCAATTTAAAATCCATTCCTCCTATTTTTTTTTAATTTTAACAACTGAAGAAAATAAGAGTTATTAGATTCCATCAATTTTATAGCAATCTTTTTTTATAAATCAAAGACAATCATGGCATTTAATTAATGCACTTATAATAAATAGAGATTTTCGAGAATTTTTTTTTTTTTTTTTTTGTTCATTTTATAGATTTTTACATTTAGGCAGGATAACAAAAATGATAAAATAATTTTTCGAAAGAAATTAGTTAAATGGAAAAATAGGACTTATGAGAATAATACCAATAAAATAATATATATTTTTCTATTGTATGGTTTTTAAGAATAATGTTATTTTTACTAGAAATATTTCTTATTTGATTCGGTGTTTCACAAATCTCTAAAGAAGGAATTTCGATATCCATTTCATATGCTTGATTTCTTGTATTTTCATGTGTTTTCGATTGACATATAATATTTTTAAAATTTACTGATTAGTTTATTGGTTAACTTTAATTAAGTTTTGATTCCATTCAAAATTCCATTAAGTTTAATTTAATTTTGATTCCATTCAAAATTCCATTAAGTTTAATTTAATTTTGATTCCATTAAAAATATTTAAAAAGTTCATTTTTTTTTATTTCCTAGAGATGAATTTGAAGAAAAAATTTTTCTCTAATATTTATAATAATGAATTATAAAAATGAACATTTCATTAAATTAATGGATGGATTTTATCAACTATCTGAAAAAATACTAATTTCTAAAAACATTTTTAAATTAATAAATGTTTAATCAAAATTTATGAAATTAAAATCAAACTGTAAGCTCTTGGATCTCTGGAAAACAATTCTAAAGGGAAATTAAGCTGTAATGAATATAAAAGGAAGAACAGTTCTCAAATATTCATTAAAAATTTAAAATATGTTATAGATATAATTAAAACTCTGTTTCTTTCAACGCTTCACGGTTTTATGATTTTCTTTTTAACTCCATTTTATAAAAAAAGTAGTCTCCGTTAAGTACATCAATTACAAACTTTAAAAAAAATGATTATTTAAGACTTAATTGAGAAATTTTCAGACTTCTTGCTTTTTCTATTTTCTCATTTATGTAGTATAGAGTAAGTATACTAATGGTCAAAAAATTCGAACTCGAGATTTTGACGAATCTCCATATTTTAGACTTCCCTGAGTTCGCAAACCACATATTTAAAAAATGTCCGTCTGTCTGTAACAGAGATAACTCAAAAATGCTTTAAGATAGGAGGCTGAAATTTGCTGTACGATCTTAACAAAACAGCAGATTTCTATCAAATTTTGAGAAAAATATGTTCAGAAAAAGTCCATCTGTTCGGTTATTCGAATAAAAGTTAGCACTGTAATTATAAAACCAAGAGAGCTAGATAACATCTATGGTTAGGTACCTGTTAAAATTTGAGCGAAATTCAACAAGAGTTGGATCATCTGTCGGTCTGTTTTTTTAGAAACATGTAAATGTCATTACTCAAAAACGCAATGACTGAAATATATGAAATTTGGTGTGATTTTGTAACTACAAGTGTAGTTTTGTGTAATTTTGGCTTCAATCGGTTAATAAAAATGTGTCTAAATCACAGCTTGGGTTTTGGGATGCTATTAACCTCATGCCAAGGTTTTATCGCCGAAAAACACGCCAAAGATGTTGCGAAAGATTTAGCCAAAATGCTAAATTCACGCCAAAATTTAATGTTTCGTAACTATTGTACGCTAATGCCATGTAAGGCGTTCTCAGAAATAACACTTTTATGAGAGAGTATGCGAGAAAAGTTTGGGGAGACACTTCCACTGGTTTATTATTTTATTTACCAGCTTGAAAGCATGGCAGTGGAATATTTACTTTATTAGATATTCGTGCTAAAAAAACCATAAAAAAGCAATGGTTATTAAGTAATTATTATCATTAATTTATGCAGGTTGTTTAGAATGAAAAAAACTTTAATTTAATAAATTTGTTTCAATAAACAATTGATCTTAATTTAAATGATTATTTATTTCATGTTGTCAAATGTGGATATAATACAATTTGGAACTGGAATAATGTTTTCAGCTTCAACGTTTCATTTTTATTAAAATATGCGCTTAAATCGATTTAAATAGTTTTACACCAAACAATACTTAATAAAATTCTTGTAAATTGTTTCAAAATATCCGAGTGTTTTCATGTATCCCTACAAATGAGAAAGAGATAAATAATTTCAGATGCTACATTCTAATAATAATTTGTACACAAATGAGAATTAAATTTTAAGCATAGCAATATTTGGCATTAAAAGCACAAAAGAAGAATTTAAATGAACAAAGATATGGCGAGAAAATTGGGAAGAACATTTTACGGAATTCGTAATTACAGGAAAAGTTTCCATTGTCTGAGAACGTAACGTATGTACTTTATATAACTAGTAGTACCCAGATGTAGTTACCCTTGATATTAGAAAAACAAAGTCTTAAAATAAATCTATCAACTAAAAATATGCGATTTTATACGTTTTTTTCCGTGATAATGGTGAACTATATAGGATACAAATCGAAATGAAATAATAAAAATGAACACATGAAATAATATAATGAAATGATAAAATTTTGTTACACATAAGGCTATCTATTTTAAAATAATAAGAAAAACTAATGAACCAGTCACTCACTTCAATCATTAATCCGATTTCGCCTATTTTTTATTTCGCATGAAATCTCATAATATACTATCTACAACATTTTTGATATTTTGAATATACTTAAACTAATTCTTCAAAATATTCAATCGTGTGCTTTTACCTACATTAAGACTAAAATTAGAAAAAAAAAGACTGCTTTCTTTAGACAATAACTCCGACATTCTTTTTTTATTTCATAATGTATACATTTTCTTATAGTTTGTTACTGGTTATTTCAATTAAATTCATATTTTCTTGTAGTACCAATTAACAAGGTGAAATTTAAAAAATTGGTTTTCATATAAATTATTTAACAACCTAAAATATCTACCATCTGGGCGAATACACTGGTCCCCAATTGTAGCTAGAATTTATAACTAGCTCCTCCTCTGAAACTTAACCGTCAAACAGTACTTGATTCTCTGTTTAGAACTTTTTTAAGGAGAAGCAACTTGTTTTGTCAAGCGTTATGCAAATGGAAGAAAGCTTTTGGGTAGTGAAAATGAACTCTAGAAGCAGAAATTTGGGAGACAGAAGATTAATGCAATCCTCTTCTTTGCAAGAAAAGAGGTGGAAAGACGAGAACAGATGAGATGAATTTCTGTAAATGATGAGGAAAGACGTGAACAGATGAAATAAATTTCTGTAAATGATGTGGAAAGACGAGAACAGATGAGAAGAATTTCTGTAAATGATGTGGAAAGACGAGAACAGATGAAATGAATTTCTGTAAATGATGTGGAAAGACGAGAACGGATGAGATGAATTTCTGTAAATGATGTGGAAAGACGTGAACAGATGAAATGAATTTCTGTAAATGATGTGGAAAGACGAGAACGGATGAGATGAATTTCTGTAAATGATGTGGAAAGACGAGAACAGATGAGAAGAATTTCTGTAAATGATGTGGAAAGACGAGAACAGATGAGAAGAATTTCTATAAACGATGTGGAAAGACGAGAACAGATGAGAAGAATTTCTGTAAATAATGTGGAAAGACGAGAACAGATGAAATGAATTTCTGTAAATGATGCGGAAAGGTGAGAACGGATGAGGTGAATTTCTGTAAATGATGTGGAGGGCATCTCGAATTAAATGAAGACGATCTTGTTTTCGAAATTTTGAATAATTACAAAAATTGTTTTCACTAGTGCGATTGAAGAATTAGAATTTTTGGAGAGTAAGGTAGGCGACAAGATCACTTTACTATTATTACGAGAGAAGAGAATGAAAATTTAAATTTCGTTCCTCAATATATCGAACAATTGGTAATTGAAAATGCATTTAATATGAAGATTTAATGCATCATCCTAATTTATTTATCGATAAAAAGAGAAAAAATCTGTAAAGTATAAGATTTCATTTCACTTTCTATATGTGAATATTAATATTTTTTTAGATATTATAAAACGTTTTCTCTTGCTCTTGCTCACCATAGCACTTTCATTAAAATGAATTTTAACTAATTTTCAATAGTAAAAAATTATTTAAATAATTAAATTAAATGATAAAGAATTAAAATAATAATAAATCCATTCAAATAATAATTAAAATTCATTTTAATTTCCCTAAAATAAATTTTAATTATATGATGAATGCTAATATTTTTATATGTAATAAACATTTTATTAAAATAATTAATATTACTAAATATTTATTCAAATGGCTCTTTCATTAAAATGAATATTTACTTGAAATTAAAATGACTCTGAAATTTATTTAATTTAGATAATTAAGAATCTAATACACGTGATTTTCAATGGAGTCAAATCAAATTAATGATGGTTCCCACATTTTTAAATATTCTTTTTCATCCAATTTTGAATCCTCCATTTAACGAATACTTGTTTCCCAGCTTTTCTTATGAAAATATATGAGATTTCTGAAACTGGACAAATACTTATTAATTATAAAGTTAACATCTTACAAATTGAAGTAAAATGCACTTTAGATGCAAATGCATGTTAGAATACTTGAGTTATATGCACTTTTGAATACAACAAACAAGCAAAACAAAACGGCATAAGAAGATTTACAAGGTAGTACTTTAAAACGCTCTAAAACTCTCTTTTATAAGTTCAGAAGTACGTTTTTGAAAGCGATGCATTCATACTTTTTTCAACAGAATTTTTATCACTTTGAAAGCTTTTAAAAGATCAGAGATAAATAAGAAGAACTCGGCATTCTTTTTTTTATTTTTTAATATTTTGAGACATCTAAGTGAAATGGATAGTAAAATGTCTAAATGCATCCCATAGTACTCCAGAAGATCAGAAATTTATTTTGACGATGCAATTAAGTGTTACCTTTTTCGTTAATGAAAAGTATTTTCCTGTATACCTTTTAATGTTGGTTCGAAATGTAATTTCACAACTTTAACGTTAGGAATATACAGTTTTATTTTTAAGACTATCCAGCCTTTGAATGATTATTTTGGAAAAGATGCTAACTTCAATCAGTAACTCGTATTACTATTTAATATCATGATTAATAGGGTTACAGGTGAAAAAAATGTTGAAAATAGTTATATTTACTGATCAAAATAATCTATAAAAAATTCTAATTGTGTATTTCTTTGCTTTATGGACAGTTTTGTTGCCAACATATGAGAGCTAAGTATTCTCTCGATTGTCAGTGTAACAGCAAAATTTGCCTGGTGGTATATGGTGAAAAAAATTTACAAACTCAGTAAGAGATAATGACGTTTTATTCTACAAAAAAACATGAATACACAGTAGGAAAATACATTCGAGCATACACAAAATTTGTAGTAAACTGAAGTACACAAGCAAAAAAAAAATCACTATTAAACAACCGTTAAAGTACAAAGCACTTAGAAAGAACTTGCTGAATGTCAACACTCCAAAGCGGAAATTTACCTGATTTCCTCCTCCTCTAACTGTCTCTCATGTATTTATAGACTCATTAATAGAACATCAATTGTTCTAGAATGAAAGTCGGAACGCGAGTCCTAATGGGCTATCATCAAGATTCTCGAATATTCGGGGTTCTTCCTTTTTGATATCAAAGACGTCTCCAAGTCGTAAAGGATCGCTAAGGATGGAGCTATTGATTTTGCATCCATTCAGCAGCCATTGCTAATTAGTATACATTATATTCAACAGTCATTATTAATTAGTATAAATTAAATTCCTTATCAAAGAATTTTCTCAGCAGAGAAGTAATATTACAAGGTCGTAACAATTTGTTACATTTTAATTTAGTTTTTTGGTTAATGAAGAAAACCGAATCTATATTTTTGTCTCTCATCTATTTTATATCGCATCTGGTCCAAAATTCGACTCAGAACGACAATTTTTATGCCAAGACTATTAGAAAATTTCATCTCTCTTATAAGTTTTTCTGAGTTTTGTATTTCTATACACATTAATAGATATACACTCCACTTGCTGATACATTAAAATCAAAATGATAAAATTTCGGATAAACTATTGTATATTGTTACGAATTTTCAAATATTATTTCTCTGCTTACTTAGCTTAGTGGTAAGGAAGAGAGTTTTCTAAATAGCATTAAGGAATACTTAATGGATATCAGGTCAAAGATTCACGTCATTGATGACGGTAACCATTTGGTGATGTGGTGCCACATAGTAGCGAATCTTCGCTATACTATACCTTCATTAGGATTCGAGTTACAGCGTTTCTTCTAGAACATTCGATACCCTGTACTACAGTTAAAATTAGTGGAATCGAGTCAGTCAGATGACTTGTGTTCAGCACAAGCGAGTAATCGAATGAAATCTCTATTTGAAGTATTGATCTCTAGCGAGTTCTCTCGGCGATGTGTGTTGTTGCTATTGTTTAATATCAATTAGATGTTGTGTGTTATTGATGTATTGCGAATGCTGTCCTATGTATGACTTTTTTTATAACTTGTGTTTTTGTATAGGATAAAGAGCTGTTACCTTTTATTGAATTTGTTGGACATTTCACCGTACACCCAACGTATGGAATTTTTCTTAAAAATATTAAAATTTATCCGCCTTGCTGGATTCTTGTTGAGAAGCAGCTGATACAGCAGAATATCATAGATATTGATAAGTATATCAATAAACTGTCAATATTTTAACATATTCAGTCCAGTCTGCATTTTTGATAATATAACCAAAACCTTAAATCAATCCATCTGGCTTTTGCGTTCACATGTGCATACATAAATGAGCTATTAATATAAACTGAGTGTTTGTAGATTCCCTCTAAAAATATATTGTTCTGTAGTATTCGCATACCAAATTTCATCGCTTTAGCTTTAAGGGACTTTTATTTGTTTTTAGACACTTAAATATTGGATAAACTGAAAAAAAAAACCTTATTAGAAAACATACCATTCTGTTTTGCATGAAGATGTATTGCGCATATCAGCTAAAAAAATACTTGCCTACTCTTTTTAAATTCAGTGAAGTTGTATGGAATTTAAAATGTGAATCCCAACTGAATGGCTTCATTTCATTAATTAATATTTCTTTGAAGATTTTCTTGTATTTGATTAATTGAATATTAAAAAAGTTGTTTTTATTAAAGAAAGTTTATAAATTATCTGAAAAAAAAACTATCACTCTTTTAGTTTAATATTGCTAAACCATGCCTGTTGATAAAATAATAAAGTTATCATTCTTTTTTTACAGGAGCGTGATCGAAAAGTGAAAGTACAAGTGATTAAAAACTCAAGCCTGCAAAGAGCTCTCGAAGAAGCCAATTGTCCGCCTGCAGATGCTCAGGCCATTCAACCAACTGCCGAATTCTATGGAATCAATGGAGGTAAGGTTTTACGAGATTTTTGGATTTGCTAAAGTTATTTGCTAAAATCTTCTAAGACCCAAATTCCAATTATCTTCTTACATCACAAGAAGAAATATTGTGAGAACTGTTTCAAATCTCTATGGGAACTGTTAAGAATCTCTGAACAGAGGTTTTTAGAATATGTGACAAAAAAAAAAAAAAAAAAAAAAAGATCAATTTGTTTTTTAGCGATGCGATGAAACTATCTTTTAATTTTCTGAAACAAATCTAATAACCTCTTTCTATTGGGCATAACTTCATGAGTGTAAACTGTTCCTATAAAACAACTTTTTTTAGCAAAAAAAAAAAAAAAAAAAAAAAGCAAGAAAAAGGAGTTTACAACGAAGGATTCACTATTCCATATATATATATATATATATATATATATATATATATATATATATATATATATATATATATATATATATATATATATATATATATATATATATATATATATATACAGGGTGTCCGAAAAAAATGTATACACACTTAAAATAATTGTAAATTTGGGGTTTATTATAATTCAAATAATTTTCAACATGTAAAAGATTCTACAAATATCATTCTATTGTCTTGTTATCGCATGTTCTCAAACTGATGTCCGTTCTGGTCCAGACTCTGCTGACAACGCGAAGCGATAGAATAGCACACATGATGGAACAATTCCCTTGGGATATTCGTACATTCATGTTCAGTGGTTGCCCTCTGTACCTTCATGTTCAGTGGTTGCCCTCTGTCCCTTCATGTTCAGTGGTTGAACAACTGTTGCAGGTTTATGGACGTCCTGAACAGTTCCATCAGCTTCAAACTTATCTCTAATTCGAGTGATGGTAACTCATGTAGGTGGTTCTTTGTTAAACTCCCTCTTAAATTGTCTTTGCACTTCTACTGCATTTTCCTACTTCCAGTAGCATTTTAGAATAAATTTCCTTTCTTCAAATTCAAGTCTGCCTGCCATCACTCGGTTCAATGGGTTCAGTCCGTAAAGAAAGAAGAAATAACTTAGTTATCAGCTGCTAATATGTGTATACATTTTTTGGGACACCCTGTATATATATATATATATATATATATATATATATATATATATATATACATATAGAAGAAAGAAGAGCTTACTAATGAAACTTTGGATGAAATACTTCAAAGGGCATCAGAAATGAAGCTGATAGGCTTAGCGAAGGCATAGAATGTTGAGATCGATGACAAAATTCACTAAGTCAATAAAAGACGAATCATTTTTTTATTTACAAATTAGGTGAACATTATAATGCAGAATTATTGCAATCGGAGCGAAATGTTTACATTTTTCGTCATTGATAATATGTATTTTTTTTTTTAATTTCAAAGAATATGCGATTAATTTTTATTCGTGAAGAAAGTTTAAGCATATATGTAATTAAATACAGAACTATGTTTTTACTTTTGTGAAAATTATATACTGTTTTACAATATATATATTATTTCAAACAAAAGAGTAAACAATGTGTATAAATGCTCTGCATTGGATCAGCTAATTTATTTATAAATATTCCATCCATTTTTCACATGAAACTGAATAATATAGATATCAATCATATTTATTAATATTTAATCAACCAATAAATAAATATATAAGAATAAAAAGAGAAAAAAACATAAGATAATATAAACAATCAACATATAAATCACATTATTCATCAGATCATTTGATGTTTAATTAGATTTTTAAATACATACATGGCTGATAAATTATAAATAAACATTCAATTAAATATAAGAATAGTTAAATAATTATTGAAATAAACTTTCCATAAGAATAACATTTTTTAGTATAAAGTATCATGAAATATGAAATGCAATTCATGAATGCAAGTTGGTTTGAATCTAATTTTATTTCTTTGGCATTGATCTATTTAAACATCAATCCCAAAGATGTTTTAATAATTACAATGAGATACATAGACATATATTACATTTCATGGCCTTTTACAGTTCTTATTTTACCACACCTCTCATCCAGCTTAAAATTAGAACTGAATAACAAAGTTATCCTAATTGAGGAAGCTTCTTTCTGATGTCCGGCTCTTTGTTAGTGTAAGACTTTCATTTGTTAGAACTGTTTTATTTGACAGTTTCAGGGAGATAGATGAAAAATCATGCTTTTTTGTGGACGCACCCACATACAAAGCATTTTCTAGAGCTACTCCCTCCTAAATACAACGTGATACTTCTATCGAGTTGATTGATAACAGAATTAGTGAAAAAAGTGTTGTTAATTTGTGATCAAAAGCTCTTCAAGTCAAAAGCTGAAATCTTAAAATTAATTATTCTGGCCTTACTTACACTATCCATTTAAAACCAATGATCGTAGAACTAAAATCAAATGCTTTAGATAATTTCATTCCAGATAACTTCGAAATGTGTTTTATTCATTCAAAATGAATTTATTCTGATAATATAAGATTGGTAAAAATAGATTTCTAAAAATATTGATACATAAAATATTTCGTTTCATCCTCTTTAAACATTCAAATAGACAAGAGTAGTTCAAGCGTAATTTGAAATCAAATAAAAATACAACATAGGAAATTAGATTATTTGTAATAAATGGAGTTAAGATGTCTTCAAAATTGATAGATAATCAACATTTTACTCCAAATATAAAGTTGTTATTTTTGACTAGAGTCATTTGATGGATTCATGTGCAATATTTATGCATCTCAGTGGAGTGATTCCTTGAATATTTTCAGAATAAATTTTATTGATATCTTTCTATGAATGTCAGTCGAAGTCGTTTATTTGGCGTGAAATTTTGCCCAGAACAATGAAGGCCATACCCATTGAAGCATGTTGTTCTTAATTTTAAGGTTTCAACATTTCAACAATAGTGGATTGAATCGTCCATATATGATCGTCGCCACTACTAAGTCTGTTTTGTGTTAACTGCTCTTCTGACGTCGTATTTGGAAGTTGCACCTTGCTACGTTCCAATATCCAATAACAATTTTCATAGTTACCGCAGCCTTCTATAATTTATGCATCTTCTGGAAATTTGCTAATGACATTTATTTACAATATAAGGGACAGCCAATGGTTTGGCATTGTAGTTCTATGATTTCTCTGCATTCCTTCTCAAATTTATCTATTGTTATAATGTAAATATTCTTTCATGCAATTATGTGTTACTCCCTTCTTCTGATACAAGATGGTCACGATGATGTTTTCAGCTCTTGCCATAATTCTAATGTTAAATATATTAACTCCTACAAAAGTTAGCCTATAATACAGTGAAACCAATTATACCACTATTGTAAAATCAGAATGCTGTAAGTTGTTGATCAACAACAATTTTATCATTTTCTTCTTTAGATTTTATTACTATATTAACCCCTTCACAGAACGTGTTTGGCACGCACATCGAATTAGTGCATTTTTAGTTTTAAGTCTGCAATGAAGCGACAAAATTAAGTATTTAAAACTGCAAAATGCTTCAGAATCTCAATGCTCCTCATATTATTATAAGAATTAAAATAACAATAAATGTCCGAAATAGAATGTGTCAGCTAATTAGGAAGTTAAATAAATTCGTATGTCAAGAGACTAGTCTTTAAAAAATCATAATTATTGTATTTTATATTACAAAATTTTAAATGAAGAATGATAACTCATGCTTAATGTTTTCACCTTCATTCTAAACTATTTAACAAAGGAAGAACACTTAATTAAACAAAATAATATTATGATGAATATTTAGTTGCTGTATTTTTCTACATTTTAAGAAATCACAATTGCAATATTGAAAAAATACTTAATGTTCTTATTTTAAGAACCCTAAATTTTAGAGAATATTTAGTGAATGAAGCGTCAAGAAATATTTAGTGTTCTTTCTTTTTCTTCACTAAATATCTCTGTTATTATGCCTGATAAACCGTAAGATTAAAGATGTCTATTTAACAATTCTTACTGTCGCGTTAGTTAATAGACTGAGAGTCGAAAAATAATTTTTAATGGAGGATGCCAGACTGGCAAAAATAAAATGAGGTGAATTAACCCTTTTTAGGGCCGTGGGAAGTATGCTTCCCACCAAATTCATCAATCTTTATATGGGATTATGTAGGTTAACAAATGTTCTCACAAATTTTTCAATTAGACAGAAGCTCAGATGCTTCAGCTCCTTATCTCACAGAAAATGGCGTGCCTTGATTTTTACTTAATTATTAATTAACAAAAATAATTAATAAATCAAATTAAATTTATCTAATAAGCTAAATCAATCCCTTTTCTTAAGGCAATCTCAATCCTAAAAAATATTTTAATATACCATGAGCAGAAAAAATTGGCCCTTTAAAGGGTTAAGTGTATCACAGGTTATCTTAAATTTCATAATTTTAAATTTCATTATCTATCAAAATATATCTGTACTCAAAAATAACTTCAATTTTAATTAAAAAGAAAGCATTTATTTAAAATTTTCGAAAATCTGTTCATACTTTTGTTCTGATTATTCTAATTTCAAACTAAATTTAAGGTAGTTTTTATTTCCAATGATTACTTCCTACATTTCGATTTTATGTTCTAAAAATAGAATATTTTTAAGTAAAGTTGTCAGTTTTGATTTATTGTTAACAAGAATTATTTCAAAGGTTTTCATCTTATTAATTGGTTATATGGCAATTTTCCGAATAGTTTCACTCAAATGAAATCAAAATTAATATAAATAACATAATTGAAAAGAAATATTACTGAATCGTTTAAAATATTTTATTTCTAAAAAATTTTGAATTCTTTCTCATTATCTTCTATTTAAATTCTACAACTATACTGTCAAATAAAAAAATTAAGCAGTCCATTTTGACAATTTGCATAATCAAACTTAAGAATAACATTAGAGCTTTTCCAGAAGTAATTTTGAATTGTTAAATTGTAGTCTAATTTCGAAAATGTTTCTGTTTTACATGTTAAAATGTCTTCTATTTTTATTATATATATTGTTCCATGAACGTAATAGATTTCTGAAAACGTAATAATTTATACTTGGCAGAATCTAAAAAATGTCCATAATAGATTTTGCGAAAAAGCATAAATTATCAAACATAATTTATATTTGTGCCTAAATTCAAATTAGATATTAAAAAGAATCCTTAAAAATTATGAATTTTATTTTATTTCTTCATAAAAAAGTTTGAAAAATATTCACCATATCTTTGTTATATTTGTCACATTTTCTTGTTCTATTTCTTTATTTCGTCTTTTGATTCAGTTTTATAGAAAGTAAAGTATCGCATAACTATCACGTAATATCATGTAATTATTTTCAAACTTTATTATAAACAATGATAAAATTTATAAATATGAAAATTCATTTTCATTTTTGGTTTCCAGAAACTGATCATCTGTTACGTTCTTTGGCTGAATTAACATCTGTACTAAAAGAAATGCGAAGATATATGGATATGCAGGTGAGCATAATGAATGTTTTTCTGTAGATAGAAAGTGCTAGTTCTTTATCTTGATGATGTGTTTTAAAATAAATGTTCCCCAGCTTAACAATGTAATCTGCCATATTATAATTATCAAGTCAAGAAGGAAGAACTTGAATTCGTATTTTCTCGAACACTAAAAGAAAATACGAATCAGAAAATTTTGTAACCGTCAAAATATGTGACATGGAGCTTTAGAGAATTCTCTGGGTTTTAGAAATTTATTAGCCTGAAAAAAAAGAATAATGTTTATTTTCTCGTATAGGAAAAAAATGAAAAAAAAAATTGTAATCATCAAAACATTTGAACTATAATTCCTCTGGTCAGAATGTTAATTCGAATAACATGGTAGTGCAATGATTAAAAAGCGCAAGAGGACGATATTTTTATAGACAGAAATTGAAACTTTATGTGAAGTGTTGAATGAAATCCGTCCATGAGAAGTCATTATATTTATATTTCATTAATCCGTTAACGGCAAGTCATATAGTTTTATAACTACATTTGTAAATGTATTATAAAAGGATTCGTCAAATCCACGAATGATTTGACTTTATGTCGGTCTGTATGTTTATGTAGATCAGAAGGATAAAATTAAAATCTGGCACTCGATTTTTAATTCGAAGTTGAATATTTCTATCAAATGTCGGGCAAAATCCGTCAGCAGGAAGTCATTAAGTTTCTCCTTCGACCTGCATGTAAACGCAATAATTAAAAAAGTTTAAATCTGGCATATAGTTATTTCACCAAATTTGTAGCTGCGTGTCAAACTTTTGTCTGTAGGTCTCTTTATTCATGTATATTCAATGCAACTAGTGGAAAAAGCGTCAAACTAGATAAATAAGAGTCTGTGTGTACTCTTGATATCATTATCCTAAATTTCACTCGCATTTTTAGATTAATCAACCAAAAGAAAGAGATCCGAATACACACTCGATTGGTTTCATTGTAGGATGAGAGTTAATGTAAACTCACCATATATTCTCTAAAACGCTACCGTCGCCCTGTTTTAGTGTTCGGAGTAATCTGAAAGACCAAGTAGTCATGGAAATTAAGCAGAACATTGTAATGTCCCTTATGGACTTCATTATGGCCCAGCTCACACATCCATGCCCACATGGAGGTTTTAGTCGTTAAAAGAACAGAGGTAACAGCCCCGAATCATTTTTATACAAACCAGAGAAGTGAGAATCAACCGTATTGATAGATGCTCATTCTCTTATTTGAATTTCTTCCCCAGTGAAAATTGGAAGAGAATACACTCTCGCTGATTTACTATTCCTGAATGAAATCATGATATTGTATTTCTATTTTTCACTTATTTTGCATGCGAGGAGTTCGAAAAATATATTTACTAGTCTTCTAAAAGCTATTTTATTCTCAATAATTAAAAATCTAATAAATATGAAATTTATAAAAGTGTATTATTTCTTTAAAATTGCATTTTATTCTTTAATGATAAATACAATTTCTTAAAATACAACATTTGAAACCACTTCTTTATATTTTAATTTAACGTACTAGAAGAGTAAAAATAATAAATAATTATTTCATTGTGAACTAACTGGTCGAAATTTTTTATTATAATCATTATTTACTTTTTAATTTCATCATAACCTTGTCATAAAAGGTGTCTTAGAGCCTATTTGTTTAGTTCAAAACCCTTATCATTCGAGTCATTGTTTTCGAATCGATTTACCAATATTTGAAAATACTACAGTAACATACTATCATCTAATACATAAAATGGCATATAACTTCAAATTTCTAGCTAATAAGGAAGTTAATAGAAATTCAAATTAAAAAATTTATCTATCTTAATAAACACGGAATACGTAATTCATTAACAGGATATAAATGATATCTTATGATTATATTTAATGATTTTATGCCTTCTTTTGTTATATCTCATTTTATGTTTACTGCTAATGTATTTATATTTACAGTAATTTTCAATGTGTAGGAAATAATTTTCAGAATAGCATTTTCTACAAATTAAGACCTCAGAATACAAAATAAGAAATATTCTATTTCATTGTTGAATTATTCTTTGTGCTTCAGTGACAAAATATAACTGCACCCGAGGGAAAGCTTTGTCTACCCTAAAAAATAATAATATAAAAGTAAATAAATAGAATAATATAAAAATTTTCCTTATTATGATAGTTTTGAAATAAAAGATAATAATAAGAAAGAAAGCTCGTCTTTGGGAACGAACAGAATTTTATAACAATTCTGTTCTTTTCTAGAAAATCGAGACAATTCTACAAACAATTCTTGATTGTTTTGAGCCAATCAAAAATGTAATAAGAAATAAAAGTTTATTTGAAATCAATAATTTTATCATTAAATTCACTAGGCATAAACTAATTTAACATCATTTAACCTTAAGAAGAAAAGTTTATTAAAATATATGTTTATTCTGAATACTATTATTTTAATGTGTTTGCTTTACTATCCGCTTTTGGTGACCAGTTGATTGTTTGGGGGGAATACTGGCTGTGTTTAAAGTCAATTAAATTTCTTATACATATCTTGTTGTTCATGAGTTCATAACAAAATATTTTGATTATAAAATTATGAAATGGATTAATATTTTGTTATATTAATTGTGTAAACCTATTTTGTTTATGGTATAGATATTTTCCTAATCGAATAATTTCCAATAACACCATTTTTTCATTAAAAACTTAAAATGTCCACGTAGTTTGTTCAAAATCTTACGTTATCTTTTGCACGTGACTTCACTCCACGATTCTTCACGTGAATTATGCAGATTATTAGCAGAATTTTTCAGAGCTTCCAAAAATGGTAGAAAATCAGGGGATTAAATATTTTATGAGATATTGAAATTGATTTTAATTTTATAAAATGAAGAAAAGTGGTATTAAAAATGTTTCACTAAATATTTTGAAAAAACTGCGAAAATTAGGGAAAGAAATTGTTGATAATTAAACTAATATCAATAAAAAGACAATTTTTTAAATTTTAAAATGGTCAGAAAATCAGCCTTGAGCAATAATTCTTGCAATAGTATGCAGGGAATTATTGCTAAAAGATGTTAAAATCTATCTTAATTTTAATTAACTTTTATTATAATTAAAATTTAAAAAATACCTCTTGGCATATTTTTAATCTCAAAAGTGTATATGTGCCACATTTTTAATTCTAGGCTAATGGTGTGTAGAGCACCAACATTCGTAGACGCAAACATATTCTTATTTGTTACTGGTAGAGATGACAGGAAAAAATAAAGCAAAAGCATAATATTTGCAGTTTTAAAAGGATGTTTTTATTTGAAGATTAATGCTGCAGATAATATCATTTTTCGTGTAAAGAAGTTTTCATAGTTCTTCTGGTAGGAATTTCTCTGACATTTGCTCTATTCACTTATAGTTCTTTTCTTTTTTTATAGTATTAGAGGTTTTCGCAAAGTTATTTACGATTAAGTAAGGGAAAAAAACCCAGATTATTATTTTTCATTTTTGCGCACTTTTCTTTTTGACTTATATGCCATACGAGCTTAGAATAAAATAAATTAATAAAAAACAAAGATAAAATTTCAAACTAAAATACAATTTCTGACTGTGTTCTTGTTTACAGTATGTACAATCGAGTGCCCTTTAGAAATTTTTCACATTATGTGCATTCATAGAAATTTTTGTCCAATTTTTATAACTCGCTTGAATTAAAATAGAGCTTGAAAATATAAATCCGATTGATGACATATCAGTAGAAGCAGAGCTCTATTGTATATGTAAAAGAATTTATATACGAAATAGTACCTTAATCTTAGTAAAAGAAATTTTGACTTTTAGCCAAGTACGTGATTGTAACTGATAAATTGTAAATTAGATTTAATTAATTAATTTTTGTCAAAAAATATGAATCGTTCACTATTCTTTCTTGCTCCAACAACCTCCTTTCTAGTTTTATTCCTTCACTTATAGATAAACATAATTAATAAAAGTGTTCTGATATTTTGATATTCTTTTGCTATACTCATTTCATTAATTCTATCAGGATTCTTATTCTTCTAATCTAAGCAAATTTCTTGGTACAATTTTTAAATTTTTAAATTTTTATCCTAATCCTTTGAATATTTTTTTTTATTTTGACAGGACAGATTTTTAGAAGAATTCGAACTTGTATTTCTGCTGAATATATTAATCTCTTTAATATGAGATACAAATACAAATATACAGATCTCATTAATATGAGATACAAATACAAATATACAGATCTCATTAATATGAGATAATTTGCATATTAATCTCATTAATATATTATAATATTAGTATAATAGAATTATTATGTTCATATTTAAGATAACCCCACATTAATCTTCTTCGAAATATTTCAGGTTATTTTTCAGTATCGAGAAAAATGTATAAAGACTGAGTAACTCACTACTCAGTGTTAAACAATAGAACTCTATGATCGGTAAAAGAACAAATAATAATTCGAACAATCAATGCATTTATTTTATTGTAGAAGAACACGAGTAATCGTGTCTAGCTAAACGTTAAACAAGCTAAAAATTTTTCTTTTTCCTATTGACGATGACTTATGGTAGAAAAATACAAGCAATCATACCGAGATGAAAGTTAACACGCAGATATCTCTTTTTTCATATTAGCGATGACTCCTTGTAAAAAAAATACAAGCAATACTGCTGAGCTAAAGTTAGACAGTCTAGAAATTCCCTTTTTTCTCTATTATCGATAACTCATTGTAGAAGAATACCAGCAACACTGCTGAGCTAAAGTTAAACAAGCTAGAAATTTCTCTTTTTTTCCGATTGCCGATGACTCATTGTACAAGAATGCAAGCAATCATACCAAGCTAAAAATTAACAATCCAGAAATGTCTCTTTTTCCCATTGGCGATGACCCATTTTAAAAGAATACAAGCAATCATGCCGAGCTAAAAGTTAGACAGTCTACAAATTCCTTTTTTTTCCTATTATCGATAACTCATTGTAGAAGAATACCAGCAACACTGCTGAGCTAAAGTTAAACAAGCTAGAAATTTCTCTTTTTTTCCGATTGCCGATGACTCATTGTACAAGAATGCAAGCAATCATACCAAGCTAAAAATTAACAATCCAGAAATGTCTCTTTTTCCCATTGGCGATGACCCATTTTAAAAGAATACAAGCAATCATGCCGAGCTAAAAGTTAGACAGTCTACAAATTCCTTTTTTTTCCTATTATCGATAACTCATTGTAGAAGAATACCAGCAACACTGCTGAGCTAAAGTTAAACAAGCTAGAAATTTCTCTTTTTTTCCGATTGCCGATGACTCATTATACAAGAATACAAGCAATCATGCCAAGCTAAAGTTAAACAAGCTAGAATTTTTTTCTCTTTATTTTTCTCTGACGATGATTCATTGTAGATGAATACAAGCAATCAGACCTGGCTAAAAGTTGAACAAGCTAGAAATTTCTCTTTTTCCCACTGATAACGATTTAGCAGTTTTATTCCAATGTAATGAGACATCAGAATTTGAACTCTTTTTATCTTTCTTACACTTATTTTTAATATTTCAAAAAAAATCTTGTAAAATATTAGAGTACCAGAACCACTCACCTACCATTCACCATAGTGCTATAATTTACTTCCATCGGAGGAAGCTTTCTAAAAATATTTATTACGAAAATAATATTCTTGAAATGATTCAATGCAGCAAAATTTGCAATAAAATGTCGAAGAAAAAGTTTTAAACGTCAATTTTTAATTATTTTGGAATCAAACATATAAATCATTATATCCAAATGAGCACATTTATGTTTATTGCTAAATAAAAAAAATAATAACAATGACGTGCATCGTGGTTAACTCATAACGTTTTGAAATTGCAAGTTGTACCAATCTAGCGAATTATGTGACTATTGTGATTCTATAAATAAATCGCTCTCAATTATATCAAGTATTATTAAAATGCAACGAAACATTCAATTTATTTTTCATCTCAAGTTATATCACAAATGCTACAAGTCAGTTAAAAAAATCTCTCTTACCATATAATTCAGCTTTCAGTATAGATGAAATTTTCAAATATCATTCCGAAATCATTTGCAGAGTCGACGATTCCGAGACCAATTACATTTAAACATCCCAAATATATAATTGTAATAAAACTCTCTGACCCCCCGCTGATGGCAAATAATGAAAACCAATTTCCACTCTAAAATAAATTTTTCTCAAATTATGTAATCGATAATTTAATACGCGAATTTACTTATATCTCCGTTTGCGAATAAGTCCTTCGAAGATATGTTTAACTTCTAGAAGTATCGGATTTCTTAAACTAATCGAAATATGCAAATGGCCTTTCATCTCTGTTGCCATCCTAAGTGTGCTTATCCAAATGTCCCCTTTACATCCACCACTCCCTTCCCTAAGGCGTAACCACTAATATAATATTTCAACGGGAAACGGTGGCATTAGTTCGCTTTTGCGATTCCGCAATCAGTCTGTAATGTGAGCAACTGCGTTCTTTTAATTCTTGGTGAAT
Source organism: Argiope bruennichi (assembly GCF_947563725.1). Taxonomy (NCBI): domain Eukaryota; kingdom Metazoa; phylum Arthropoda; class Arachnida; order Araneae; family Araneidae; genus Argiope; species Argiope bruennichi. Next base: position 70,101,745 of record NC_079151.1, read on the forward strand.
ATGATCCTGATGGCCTACGTCTAGAGCTTAGGAAACTTTTCAATATTCGAAGCTACCTGTACTCGAGGATTTAATGGATGATATCTGATAGGAAAATGAAACGAGACACTTTTCGCAAAGTTTGTTTTAATTCCAAAATTCTTGTTTTTCTTTTTCGTGAGATGCTTTTAAATTTCCTTTAGAAATATGGAGAAACGAGAAAGTTATATTATTTTGTTTAGAATTTCATTACTATATGATGGAGATAAAGATTCCGAACTTTTCTTAATTATCTTGAAAATATATTTTAGTTCTGTCGCTAAAAATTAATTTAAATTTATATTTTCAAACTCAATCAGTTTTTTAGAACTAGTAAATTAGTAAATTATTAAATTTTTACTAATAAATTAGTTTTATTTCATGTTAGACTATTTAATGGATCAGCTTACGTGGTTATTTGTATCTCAAATATACTAATTAAAAATTTAACGTAATGTAATCTTTATTTTATTTTAAAAGTGCAGAAATGTTCGTTATTTGGTAAAGGGAAATTTATGAATACATTAGCATATTTCAATTGTTTTAAATTTTGAAATTACTCGAAATTTGGATCTGAAATTTTAAAATTTTGAAATTTTGAAATAATTTTTGTTGATTCGTTTCTTTTCTGTCAGTGATGATGGAGGAATTAAAAATGTTTTAAAAAAATTGCTGCAGTAATCATCGCAATTTTTGTTCAACAATTCCAAATTTTTGCCATAAAAGAACGGATATACTTTAGGATCGGTTTATAAAATACAGTCTTTCGATTACTGCGAAAAAAATACCATAACTACCAATGATTTAATGGTTCTTTTCGGATCTTTTTTTGATGAAACTCTGAAGTGCCTCATAAGGCTCGGAATTTTAGACAGTTGCAAACAGGTGATACACATAATAAGCGCATCTATTAACAAAAAGGTCTTCAAACATGAAACGCTTGTGTTAGCAGACACTAAAAACAGTTAAAAGAGAAGTCAATCAAAATTATTTCGTTTCTGGTAAGAAATTTAAGCTCCATTTACAATAACGATCATTGAATCAATTGGCTTAAATTGGCCATCTAAATCGGACTAATTCCATCCAGAATTTATCATAAGGAAATGATTAAAATACAATAAAAAACATGGGAATATGATTTAAGATTTCAATTTCTTTAAATATAATGGGAAAAAAATTAATTCTACCTTAATAAAAAAAATTACTTCCTCATAACAATAATGGCCCAGACGATTTTTCCAAAAATATCTTCTTTTAATAGTAATTACGCTGAAAAGTAAATCTTTTCTTCCAAGATTTCAGAATTTTTGTATATTTTTAACATCTACGTAAATTTGCGTATATTCAATTACCTTCATTTATAATTTCAGTAATTTCTTCTTTTTTATATATAATTACAGGTGAATTTTTATTTTATTTTCCCCAGTTACTTTCAAATGTTATTTTATTTGAAATGCAAAGCACTCTTGGCTATTACTTTCCGAATTCTTCCTCTTACCTCGCCTATTGTTACATTTCGATGGCGCGTAAACCGTCGTAGCCGGAAATGGGATTCTCAAACGTAATGAAAATTTTCTTATGGAACTTCTGTCCATTTCCCAAGGGTATTTTTCGAGTAAGGCTTCTTAATGACATCTGCATGTCATTAGGTTGGGCCGAAGTCACTTTGATTTGGTGCCAGCCGCCCATTCGTCAGATAGGTAATTGGTATATACGCAGTTACGATAATTCAATGTTCAGAACGGCACTGTGAATGTTAATTTGAAAGAGTGGATTTACATAGGAAATGTTTAACTAAGTATAACGACATCGGAATTACCGTACAGTGATTCGTTTAAATAAGTCTATTTTCAAATTCATAGCCCATTATTTGTTCTTAGAATGCAGATGTAGATGTGTCAGAAGTCTTGATTATTTGATATGGCACTTTTCTCGAAATTGTTTATTTAATTTTTCTGTTTAAATAAGCGGTAAAGTATTGATTTAATGTTTATAGAAAATAACAATCAAACATATTTTCTTCTGATTTTTTTTCTTAAATTATATGAGTAAAAAAATTATGAATCTCTCCATTTCAAATTTCCTTGGGTGTGAAAAATATATATTTGGAGTATTTATATATATTTAACCCTCTGACTGCGTAATTTTTTAAAATCAGTATTTAGATGCGTTGTTTGTAAATAAGTTCAAATATTTTTTTAACAAATTGAACTTATACTATATGTTACACGATATAATATTATATAATGAAAATCGGTCATCTTAAAAATAAACACTCTAACTGAGAAAAATGCAGGATGCAATAGAAAATGGATTGATGGTTGGTTTGGTTATATTAACGTCCCGTTTGAAGCAACACTAGGGCTATTTTGGAAAGGACCTCGTCATTTTGAACCTCGGTAAGATGACGAGGACGACACCTGAGCTGGCACCCCCCTCTCCACACCACACCACACCAGAGGGAGGACGTTTAGTCATGACGGTTTTAACGTCATGTTAATTCCGTCATGAACGTCAGAACCCCTTGCACGAAGGTTCTTCGGTGGAATCGGGTCACGAACCTGAAACCTCCGGTTCCGAAACCGAGACCTTACCACCAGCCCACCGCGGCCCAGAAAATGGATTGAAAGCCAACCCGAAGAAATAGCGGGATAATCAACTGGAGAGTTAACAGAGTATGTTTTTAATTGAAGAGAATATGTGTTATTATAACACAAAAGTGAAAAGTGCTAGATGTGTAAATTTTAGTAAGATATCTGAGAGTAATAAGATGATTTGGCGGTATGAGCGTCATATTAAAACTTGTAAAAATAAATAATCTTGAAATGAAAGCGAAGAAATATACTAGAATAGCGTGGCGAGCTAATTTATTCGTCCTATAATCTTTAATATAATTGAGGAAAACTTGTTTTTGCTCTGTCTTTTCGAACGGTCATTCTTATGTAGATTTAATATGTTTTCTCTTTCTTCGTATAGATCTTGAATTGAAAAAAAGTATTGAATATGATTATTTGTTATAAATATGAAATTTTGATATTCGTAAAAATATGTGAATTTTCTTAAATCGTTTATGATTTTTGCTTGAATCGCAAGAGATTTCATAAATCTAGCTGAAAAGTGATAAAGTTATTAGTGGCTGTAGTATCTGCAAGTTATTATTACTGTTAAATTCAAGAACTTTTTGTTTAAATCCTTATATTGCCTGAGAATTTTGACAATAGTTTCAAACTTCCTGATCGTTTGAATTGTTAACTATATTTTGAAAACTTTTGGTATTTTTAGAATTTATTTTTCAATCTAATTGTTTAAAAAGTAATAACTAAATTATCACACATACACACATGCATGTATACACAAATACACAAATGAAGTTCAGTTTTTTTAAATTTTTTTTTATTATTGTTTCATTTTAGCTTAGTTAAAATGAAAAACTAGTAGAATTGAATTTATTAACAGAAGTAAGAAAGTTTTGGATTAATCTAAATTAAAAAGTGATATGCAAAGTTTTAAATTAGGAAGAAAAATACAATTTTAAGAAACTTAACAAAGTTACATGTAGCACTAAAAGCCATGTGTTTATCATTTTTCCAATATTGCCACCAGCGTCACACTTTTAGTTTGTATAATATAGAGTGGAGATATTATTCTCTGCACCTTCTATGGTCCTTATATCCAAACCATAGTATATTAATGGCAAATTTTGACCAAACATGTCAAAGAGTGGGGTGTCCGATTGTTGGCTGTTTTCGTATTTGTTGACACAATAATTGAAAAGCAAATAGAATAAAAAAAGAAATTTCAGAAAACTTGTCTCGGAAGTTGTAGAATTGTTTTAAATTTTGTATCTCCGGAAAGATGAATTGTTCTAAAAATCTCTATTTTTTTAAGTATATGACAGAACAAAGTATAAAATCTTCAAGAATATGAAAATATACGAGTAATTCAAGAAATGAGCATTCCTACGAGTTATATTTAGCACAAGGCGTTTTAAGAATTTTTATAAAAAATAATACTTTTATTAGTAATTTCTTAATTCTAATTAAAAATTCTTTTGGCGTAATATTTTAAAACCCTCTGATGTTCTACGTTAGTTCTGAAGAACAGAGCAGATAATTTGAATTTAACATTAAGTAAAAATATCTTGAAACACACAAAAAAACGAAAGAAATTAGAACGAAAAAAAAAATAATTTGCGCAAAAAGAAAACTTATTTCAATTTCCTCCATCATCACTTTCTGACAACTGAAGCGCACTTTATTGATTTCATTTTTGTAGTTTCTCATATTTCTCTGATTTACTGTGTTTCTCATTAACGTATTAATACCCACCCACCCCCAAAAAAAGGACTAGGAATTTTTTGCACAGTTATTCGCATTTTCAATTAAATTGTCTGCAAGAAAATATATTAAATTTCTTATCAATTTTAATGAATATTTTAGTTGATTTTCATAAAGAATTGTTTTATTTCGCTTCTGTACGATTCTCATGTTACTCGATGAATATTCAAAAAACATTCCTGCAATTTATTATTTCAAGAAAAACTTAAATTGAATTTTTCTATAAATAAATTGTTTTAGTTTTTGAAAAGTACTTTGAATTTATATTTTAAATTTATATACTGCTATCAGACTTCAAAACCGCATTTTAGAAAATCGATTTAATTATTCAAGTTTTTTAAAAGAATTTATAATTTTAAGAAGGATATTAGATGCGGTTTCATAGAGCAAAAGGATAAGAATTTCAGTCTAGACGCTTTCGTATTGATGTGACATCGTCACTTATATTCACATCCTTTTTTTTAATATTTTAATTAATATTATTAATTATTCACAGAATTGCTATTTTATTAGTCTTATTCAGATTATAAATAACTGGGTCCAAAATAATTATATTAAATGTCTTATGAGTATCAATATATTTCATACGAAATTAATTATTTACTATTACGTAACTCGAAACACTTGACAAAAATGTCACTAAAATATTTTAGCTTTAAAAGTAATTATGCAAACGTGTCGGCTCTGTAATTTCTAAATCTTAATTATAAGTTACATATGAGTTTATGGAAAGTTAAATTAATAGTTAATATTATCTCAGAACTTTTATAATAGTTAGATTATAAAACACCCTGTTTTGTTATAGTCCGTGCATGCATCTCTTTCATAAAGGCTTAACAGTTTCTAAAACTCAATTATAAGACTGGACATGTTCACTAAGATTTGAGATGAGAGTTATTATTTTCTCAGATGTTTCATAATAGTTTAAATTTACGTTACGAAACACATTAGTATGTAAACACAGGTCTTTCAAACAAAACATTCAATGCAGGGCGTACATTCTATGACTTCAATATAACAACACATCCTATGTTTAAAATGAATCATTAGTGGATGGCCGCATCATATCACCATGCTGCTTAGAGATGTTTAGTTAAGTTAGAACCGTTGCACCATTCTTCGATGTCGTTGTTGCGTTATTGTGGCAAACTATACCCCAACCGTGAATAGGTACCGAAACTATTCGTTATATTCATCAAGAGAGAGTGACAGCTCTGTCCCTTTGAGTCTATTTGCAGATATTTGTAGGTAATGCGCTTGTTCCCATTAGGTCAGTGACAATGGTGCGCAATATAATAACATTTTATATGTATTGTATATGAGATAAAAGATTAAAAGGAGATAAAAGATGATTTCTTACGCTAAAATGTTTTAAGTAAAATAAAATACTTTTCTAAATACAAGAATTTGTTTTTATTTTGGTTCATTTACATTTAGTTCCCATTTGCAGACAATCCAGCCGTTAATTTTTTAAAAATATGATTGCAATTTAACCTAAAAATATCATCGGTACAAGTTATCAAATTCGATATTTAATTCTGTTCGGTTGTTCGCGTTTGTTTCGAAAATATGAAATTCATTTTTATTCATACGTTAAACAATCACTAATTATCGAGAGAATCCTCAATATTTTTTGCAAAAAAAACCCGAAAAGAATAATAATTAGCTTTGTAACACTGGCCAGCTCATGACTTTCATATAGTTTCGTAATAATAGGATATTATGTATGAAAAGCTGCATATGTTGTTAATAACATCTTAAAAACTGAGATCCCAATTTTTTCTAGAACAACTTATTGAATATTACAACTTTTAAATGATTAGTCATATTCATATTTTTTAATAGATATATCTTGAACTTTATAACTTTTAAAGCATTGCAATATATAATTGCTATGGCATCGATTGATACGAATGCTGTATTTATGATATTATACAGCTTTTTTTCCAAAAAATTATGTTTGGCCTCTCGTAATAGTTAAATTTACATGAAGTATCATAATCCCCAAAGAAAAGCACTTGTGCAAACATTGAAAGATGAACTTTATGGATGAAAGATGAACTTTTAATTTATCTACATATCTTTCTGTTCTTTTCAGTCATTCGATTTATTTATGTTTCGCGTTTTACTTGTGGCAGTAAATGAACACTCTCCATTTCTTTGCATTGATTGGGAACATGAGAACATACTATAAATTTTACTATTTTTGATCATCTATAGCATATTCTCAGCAAATTCAGTATCATTTTACGAAATGTAAATTATTTTTACCAATTTTACAAATTATAATTTTACCCCATATTTTGCGAAATTCAATAGATTATATATAACAAATTCAACGATAACTTTATAATAAAACAACACATACACAAAAATATTATATCAATCGATAATCAAACTTTAAAAAAAATTTATAACATTTAATTTTTATCCTTTTTTTTTTATCTCAACCAGATTTACATTAGAAGGTTTTATATCGAAGCCGAAACAACCTGCCATTATTTTACACAGAATCTGAAATAAGGCACCCGAAAATCGATTCCCCCCCCCCTGCTTAACAATTCAAAATCAAATTATCTCAATACAAAATTTAACAGCAAATAAGTTTATAGTTTCTATAAGCGCCTTCGGGCATGAAAAATAATTCCTTCCAACAGACCCAAATGCAAATAAATGAAATTAAAGATGATTTACACCCTTCCATGTCCATGTCATTAGTTAAAGAGTTTGCTCCCAGCAAACCGGCTCCGTAAGTCGTGATAACGCCACAACACCCACAGGCACTGCAGAACATCAATATGAAGATGTTTTCAAAACCATTCAATTACCGCACACTAAAACGCTTAAGCCGCCATTACCTATGAAGTGAATAAGGGTTTTTTGAAATTAAATTAAACAAGTACTTCGCAACTTAAGAGGACACGGCGAGTCGCCCATCATTGCGGGAATTATCCATTACTTGATTTGGATGGTGGGATTATACGAAGCATTATTGGAGAGTAGTGGATTTTGAAGTGCTGGTCCTTAATACACTTAAATGTCAAAACGCATTCCGCGGTTTTCACGATGTTTCCATTAGCATTGCTGGGAAAATAGTTGCGGCGCGACTAATTTCGGATTTTCTGTCGTTATTCCTATTTTTCCAAGTCCCTCTTTCGTTTCATGAAACACGCAATCGCCTTTGTATTAGTTTCTGATTTAAAGAATTTCGAGTTTATGTGAAATCACCGAAAATTGCAAACGATTTTTTTTTTCAAAATTTTTCGCTCAAATATTGTCTTTTGGCTTCTCCGTGCTATTTGTTGTTTCGGCAGCATAGTTCGAAATAATGAAAATATCCAGAAGGAAATAATGGAATTTAGAAATAATAAATTGTTTCTGTAACTGCAGATATTTTTATTTAGAATTTTGCATAAATCAGAATCGTTTTAAATTGTTTTAATTAATGTTACTGGATTGAAAAAGTTTGTTGTATGATCTCAATTAAAATTGCAGATTTAGATTTAAAAATTTTACTTAATTCGTGAAAAAGACACCCAGTCCATTGGAGTTTTGCTAGCGCTATGTCTCAAAACCGCTATACGTTGGATGATTGAAGTTTGTAAAGGATCTCTGCACCGAAGTCTGATCTGTTTTTATTTATCTATCCGTTTATACGAGAGCATGGTATTTAAAAACACAACAAACTAGATAAATGTAGTTTAGAATTAGTTTTTTTCACACCAAAAGTGTAGATTTGTATCAATTTTTAAAATTATTTTTGAAGTAAAGACATAAAAAATACATATGGTATTGCATATATTACATTGGTAATATGTGTAATAATATATGCATTATTATTACATTGGTAAAAATAATTACCAATGTAATATACATATATATATTACATTGGTAAATGCGAAACATGGCTTATTCTTTAATGCATAAGAAATATTAATAGCGCATTAGAGAAAATAATTGAGGATTGGAATTTTATTTCGTTGAAGTGTATCTTTTTATAGGAATAGAATGGAAAATTACTGTCTGTTCATCATTCGATTTTAAATTTTGGAAATGGAAAGTTTTATAATATTTCTGAATACCATAGTGGAGAATTTAATAAATTAATATGAAATATTTATTTTTTTAAATATCAAAATATTTTTTCTTATAAAAGGTTTTTTTTTTTTTAGAAACTTGAAAAAAATTACTTGTCTGCATAGTCTATAGGGATCTTTTTTTTTAAACATTTGTAAAACCCCCGTGCACCACAAAAAATCAGCGGGGTTTACAGAAGTAAGTATGCAATATACTGCATAAAGAAAAAGAAGAAAATTTAACAGTCATGGGAGATTACAGATGTCAACAATAAATTTACCGAAATTTTCAAAAGCACTTCTGGTGGAAATAAGTTGGTGAAAATCTGGAGGCCAATTTATATTAATGCCCTTGAGAGCCAGTCTTAAGATCTGCCTTTCTTTGACAAACTTGGAACATAGAAAAAACACATGTTCAGCATTTTCCTCGCCACCAGTATTGCAATCGCAGGAAGATGAAGGAGACAAATTAAATTTGTACAAAAAATTGCGTTATTTTGTAATTAGTATAAAAATGATGGCGTGACAGTCTCTTATTAATGGATGGAAAAAATTTCTTTGTTAAGCACCCTTTATTTGAAATGAGATATTCTTGATTCCAAGACTCCACCATTTTTTCTCTCGTAATCTTCTTGTAAAAGGATTTAGGAATATTAACGACAATGTCAATTTTGCGCTTAGTGGCAGCCTTTGCAAGTCAATCGGCCCGCTCATTTTCGTAAATGCCTGTGTGTCCACGAACAAATGCAAAAGCTATCGAGATATTTTTATTTTTCGGGCTTTTTATTTGCTTTTGGATCTCCACGATTATGTTGTTAGACGAAGAAATACATTTTAGAGAATCCAAGGATGAAAGGAAATCGGTACAAATGAGATAGTCACTATTTTGTTCTGTGATCCATTTGATGGCGAAGTTTAAACATAAAAGTTCCGCTACAAAAACTGTGCATTCATCACGAATTCTGAATTGAAAGTGCTCAGATTCAATACCACTTCTGAAAACAACAAATGCGAAACCAACTCTGCCAGATATGGGGATCAAGCTATGAAAGAGAAAATAGAAGTTTTATTATAAATTCGTATATGAAATTATGTAAATATTTTTAACATATTAGTAACTGTCTTACTTTCGTTAAATGGCACAAAACTCTCTACAGGAAAGACGGTTGGATCTATTAAAGTAAACTCGTAATTACACTTTGAATAGTAAGTCTCAATACGAAAGAACTTTCCCAAAATTTAATTATAATTTTAACTGAGTAAAAATTAATCTGAATTTTAAAGTTCTACTCAAAAAACTTCGGAACGTATTATGCACTCAAATCATTTTAAAATTTAAAAATTAGTTTTCCATTAATATTAACTTTATTTGCGTTCACATTTTTATCTAAATTTTATAAATTTTTGAAAATGTTTTGGTGAATATTTTATAACAACACTTTTCATTGTTTTAATAACTACATTTATTTGCATTTTATATTCATGTTACAACAATATTAAATATATTCTTTTTGCACGTCATTGCTAACACATAATGAAGAGTAAATTTTTAAATATGATATTAAAATAAAAAAATAATCCGAAGAATTATTATATTATTATATTTTCGATCTTCAAGTTCGAATTTTTAATTTTTTAAGTGACTGAATTTGTTTGCAATTTATTTTCTTTTGCTTTCTCTGATAAAAGCATACAAATTGTTGAAGCATGAAAAAGTCATTATATATATAAAAAAAACCCTAAACTTTTATAATTTATTTTATTTTATATTATATGACACAAATAAATATAAATTTTCAAGAGTAACAAGTTACCCTCATGTATTTCACTTCCAATTAAAGTGTTTCCAAGCGTTGAGGTGCATTTTGGGGGCATGACCGTTTGATGAATTACTTCCGCCACAATTCCTGCAAGATGGATGAGGGGCCAAAATGTTCAAGATTAAGTTTCAAGACAGGATTCCTGTTGTCGGGCATTCCGAGTGTCATGAAACAATAGGAGCAATGTTTCGCAGTTCAATCAAAGTTATTTCATTATTCTTTGATTAAAATGCAAAGTGGAAATGTATTCGGAATTCCAATACAATAATTTATGAATGCAATATTATCTTCATTCATAGCTGGTCATAAATCAAATTGTCAGCGTAGCACACACATACGCACATACACGCAGTACATTCACTATTCCGGATTCCGGTGCGTTTAGAAAACAGAAATAATATATTTTAATAATCTTGATTGGCTTCATTTAAAAAAATGCAGCTGGTATTCAACTGCCATTCGCATTTTATTCCTTAGATTTTACTTTAATTTAAAATGAGTGGCTATACTTGTAAATACTGCTTTAAATTTAAACTCAGAATCTGGCTGAATAGCTGAGCTTTACAAATGTGATAAGTAGGTCATCCGAGTTGCAGCACTAGCCATCTTTTGCGATGGTTCGCTGGAAATATGGATGGAGTTTAACTTCAATTAAATATTTTGTATTATTTTATTGAGAATCTACGAATTTATACTATTTTTGTATATCACTATTTTGTTATTATTATATAATATTTATTTATTATATATTTATAATATTATATTTATATTTATTTACTTTTTATTCTAAGCAACGTATTTTTAAATCACAAATTCTTAAAGATAGTAAATTGATAGCTTTAAATATGCAAAACTTATGTAAAGCAAATAACTTATTTTTGAAAATTGTCTAAATTTGAGAAAAAAAAATAGCATGGCAACTAAATTATTATAGTCACGTAGGTTCGTTAGTGTGGAACTCAATGACACATAAAAGAAGCAGAGTTAAACCAATTTATTAACTCAACTCTGAACTGAGAACACAGTGATTGACAGATCTTCTACTTTTATACTGGCAGGGAAAGTTCCAGAATACTTTGCTGGAGACAGTAAGGAAAGTCCAGAACACTTGTCTGGTAAACTAAAGAAATGTCCAGAATCTTCTGGAGCATGAAATAAAGGAAAACATAAAATCAAGGAATAAAATATTTACACAGATTGTGAATCGCAGTCTCTAGCGGGATTCGAACGTACGATCGAATGTCGCTTGATTAAGAGACCAGTGCTATGACCATTCGGACATGGAAAGTCGACTGCCTCTTTTCAATGCGGCATTATAATTAAAAAAATAATTTTTGTGCACTGATATTTTCGTGCGTGTATTTATAAGAGTGTAAAACCACTGAATTTTAGTTTTGGTTTTTTTAATTAATTCAATTCAAAAGTACAGTACCATGGTGCACACTTTAACTCTCGCCATTATATCTGTTTCCAAATTTGGCAGCTCTAGATCGAACGGATTGTTAAGCATAGAGCAAATACACACATTCTTTTTTATCATTATATGAGAATAACATATAAAGAGATGAAACTATGCTTAGATTATCTGTTAATAGCCGCTGAGTGCATCATTTGTTCAGTCATGTTAAAGTTTGCTACATTGTCATCTAGATTTAACTATCTATGTTAATCTTCCAAGACTAATTTTATAGCAAATATTAGTTAATTATCTTAAAAGAAACCATTGGGAGTAGCTACCCAAAACTTTCTAGCATATTCTCTAATAAAGTTGTCTTTCCCCACTCCCTCCCTCCGTATAAAATGATGGACCATCGGTAAGGCAGCAAATGCATTGCATGACATAGTTACGTAATATTGTATCTAGCATCTTTATTCAATCTATCTTGTGATATTTTGGACAATCACTTTTCTAACAAGCGTTTAAAAGTACCCGAAACTAAAGTTTGTGTTTGAAATTCGTTTTTTTTTTTCCAACCAACTGAAATTAAAATTCGACACAAAACCGCAATTTTAGTCATGTTGTTGTTGATTCTTATGGCACTTGCCACGGATAAGCCCGCTGTTCAAAGACAGCCGATTTAAGCCTAAGGGGGAGCGCCTCTTGTTTTTATCGTAGAGCCAACTTGGGCCAAGAGTACGACTTGACTACTCACGCATCTCATTCGCTTGCACAACCCATTTTTACAGGAGGACACATTCACACATCTCACAGATAGAACAGGAAGAATAGCCATGCCCAAACCGGGACTCGAACCCGGGGCGCCCAGCTCACGGGGAAGATGCGCTACCCCTATGCTAGGACTCCGGTCGCAATTTTAGTCCAAACATCGTATACAAAATTTCATATATTTACTTAAGTTATAGCGTTTTACATTTACATGCTTATGAAAAAAGAAACCTACCGACACTCAATACCTTCATGGATTTGGTTTCAAATTTGATAGATATTTATATTTTAGATTTTGATTTTGCAATAAGATATTTAGATGTCAATTTTGCACTAAGCACTCTTAATTGCACATTCTAATAGGTGGGCAGATAGACTTCCTTCGAATTTATTTAATTCAAAATGTGGCAGAAATCTACAAATTTGGTGTAAAGACCACATTTCATCTGCCTAGTTTAAGACGTTTTTAAATGATCGTGTTTCATAAACATACAGTCAACTGTAATACCAAAAATATGTTTTGCGAATTCAGAGAGGTTTAAAACGTGAAAATTCTTCAAAATCTTGAATTTGATTTTCTTTCTTTTTTTTTTTACTACAATAATTCCTCTTTAATGCATATACGTAAATTTTATGTAAAAACTGCAAATCAAATTTTATTTTTTAATTCTTCCTAATTTCTGAGAACATAATTCCAAAATTCACATTATCTGACCCATAGGGGTCTAAAACTTGGGAATTCATCAAATTCTTGTGGAATTTTTGATAACTGCAAACTTCCACTTTACATAGAAAAAATTAAGTCCTTTAAACATTTTAGCGTGATAATGCTTTAGTGTTGATTAATTAATTTTTTAACTACTTTCTTTTATTTATTTAACAGTTACAACATGTATTAAAAATGTATTTAATATTTTTTTAATAAGCATGAGCATAAATCAAGCATTTGAAATAATGACATGCACTGATGTAGAATATGCTTAAAATATTTTTGAAATTACAGAAAAAAATTGTATTGATGTAAAATTACTGATTACGGTATCAGTTCAAATTACAATGATTACAATATCACATGAAACATATTTTAACATATTAAAATGAATTAAAAAAGACTTTTATGCAACAATTATTATAAAATATTAAAAATTTTTATTAATCTTTAATTAAGATTCTGTTTCAAATTTTGAAAGAATCTTTCTCATTTCGTACCTATGGTCGAAGAAATAGCTATCTATCAAATTTGTAAGTTCTAGGTCTAATGACCTATCCTGTAAAACGGTGAATGACGATTTTTTATCAAATATGTCAAATAATTCTACAATTTACTGCTACCATGTCAGCCATATCACATTAAAATGTCCATAAACAACATTGGCAACAACGGATTTTATTGATTAATGCTCTTACCGATATGAAAAAGTGAAATATGAAAAAAATTCTATTCAAAAATCGTTCTGTACAAACCATTGCATATCACCACATTTATTTCTGACATAGAAACATAGTGTGAAAAATCCCATCCCTCGTTCTGAACAAATCATTGCATATGATCTCATTTATTTCTCACATATAAACATAGTGTTAAAAATCCCATCCTTCGTTCTGTACAAACCATTGGATATGATCACATTTACTTCTGACATATGAGGAAAGTGTGAAAAATCCCATCCATCTGTACAAACCATAGCATATGATTACATTTATTTCTCACATATAAATATAGTGTTAAAATTCCCATCCATCGTTCTGTACAAACCATTGGATATGATCACATTTACTTCTGACATATGAGGAAAGTGTGAAAAATCCCATCTATCTGTACAAACCATAGCATATGATTACATTTATTTCTCACATATAAACATAGTGTTAAAAATCCCATCCATCGTTCTGTACAAACCATTGCATATGATCACATTTACTTCTGACATATGAGGAAAGTGTGAAAAATCCCATCCATCTGTACAAACCATAGCATATGGTTACATTTATTTCTCACATATAAATAGTGTTAAAATTCCCATCCATCGTTCTGTACAAACCATTGGATATGATCACATTTACTTCTGACATATGAGGAAAGTGTGAAAAATCCCATCTATCTGTACAAACCATAGCATATGATTACATTTATTTCTCACATATAAACATAGTGTTAAAAATCCCATCCATCGTTCTGTACAAACCATTGCCTATGATCACATTTACTTCTGACATATGAGGAAAGTGTGAAAAATCCCATCCATCTGTACAAACCATAGCATATGATTACATTTATTTCTCACATATAAATATAGTGTTAAAATTCCCATCCATCGTTCTGTACAAACCATTGGATATGATCACATTTACTTCTGACATATGAGGAAAGTGTGAAAAATCCCATCTATCTGTACAAACCATAGCATATGATTACATTTATTTCTCACATATAAACATAGTGTTAAAAATCCCATCCATCGTTCTGTACAAACCATTGCATATGATCACATTTACTTCTGACATATAAGGAAAGTGTGAAAAAATCCCATCCATCTGTACAAACCATAGCATATGATTACATTTATTTCTCACATATAAACATAGTGTTAAAAATCCTATCTATCGTTTTGTACAAACCATTGCATATGGTCACATTTATTTCTGAAATATAAGCACAATGTGAAAAATCCCGTCCCACCACTGCTGCTAGAGGCGGGAAAGGCTTCGAATGATTGAACTCTATCAAAAAACAATTCATTGGGCTTCTCCATCGAGGCGCAAATGGCGATATTCCCCGAGAGTCTTTAACCAGTTCTTTCATCTCCGCCGGAACCCCATTGTCTATGTCACGTGAGAGGGTGCGTGCCACATTCTCCTTATTCAATGAAGCCACCGAGTTGTCAGGCACTGCAACGGAAGAGGGCTTTCAAAAGAAAAGGACAGCTGCCGACCTCGAAACGGATCCTTCCATGAAGATGAATCTCGAGTATTATTGGGAGGTGGTCCACAATAGTGAAGATACTCGGTAAAGGATGGACATGTCACCCAGATATGAAGCATGTCTAGAAGAGTATTGTGGAATACAGAGAATTTCGGCATCTATGGAATTTCGAGATATTTGTTTCTCTTTTCTTTTGATTCTGCTTAATAGAAAAATGACTCATGTTTTTTTTCCGGATGTTTGGGAGTCTATTTTGTAGGTAGGAGCAAATATGCAATGAAATAATAAACATTATTTTTTATAATTTAAAATGAATATTTTAAAACATTCTTATAAATGCCTAGATAGTTCAGAAAAATTGAATTCACAATTTGCATAAGAGATTTCATATCTTTGGAGCAATAGAACATTTTCTGAAATATTTGTATCACAAAATATGGCCCATAGAATCGGTTCCTAATTACATAATTGCATTCCCCCCGGGACACCTCGAAATGTGAATAAGATGCTTCCGGAATGGTGGTTGGATATCGCCATCCTGGAGGGTACACGAAAAGATGGGGGTCTGGCTCCTCCCATCGATGGCGGGACCTAAGGGAAGGGTTGTACCGTGGCCGGTGATGGCTCTTAGAACTTAACCACAGTTCCCGCCAATGTTACTGTTGTGGCGGTTAGGTCATTCAGTATTTATTATCCGTGTGCTTCGGGAGAGCAATTATATGACTTACATAATTGTATTAATTCATGACTTATGAAATTATTATCACTCTTTCGTCGAAATTAGTCTTCGTACCACGGACGTACCACGTGATCTTAGAGATAATATTTATTAGGAAGTGGACAGCCTAATACTCCCCCTCGAGCTTAAGCATTTGTTCACCTGATCTTTATCAATACAAGCCACCATATCAAGATGATGATGAATGTGCTTATTGGCTCGATAACTTTGGTGTATTTTATAAATGTTTTATGGGATATTTATTTATTGTGCTTGCTGTCTGTGTCAATGTATATTTTTAGGAATTTGTTGTGATTACAAATGACATTACCAAGTTTTAATCAAGAAATAATTGCATATATATATAAACATTTTCTGGATTTAATTCTGTGGCTGTCAAAAATTTAGAGAAATAGAATAAACCCTAATAAATTTCATAGGTAAAAGTTATTATTTAACTTATACTCTAATTATGTCAGGTGTCTAATTATATAAATATCAGTATTATTGATTCAGAAGAACTATCTGAATGTGACAATAATATGCTGTGAACTATTATTTATTTTAATTTATTATATTACAATTATGCTTTCTAGTTTTATATTTTCAGCATTATAATCCCGCAAACGATATCTTCAGTAAACTTTTTTAATTATAAATAACATCAATATTTTTTCGTTATCGGAAAAATTACTCCCGAATTCGTTAGTTCGAGAAATTATATGTTAAGTTCTTTTCTTAACAAATGTATATTGTTCATAACGGTCACTTGTAATATTACATATAAGATATTATATTATATTTTCTGGTAATAATATGTTCAGTTACTCATTAATAATGTTACATCATAGCTGACTGCTTCAAAGATTTACTAAATGGTTATTTTAGAAATGACAACGTGTCATCGACAGTTGTCGAAGAAATACGTCGATTTTCTGATAAAATAAGCCTGATACGTCTCGTAGAATTGTTTTTCTTTTAAACTTGAGTCTGAAGGTATAAAAATTGTCACAAGGATCAATAGATCCGACCTTTAAAGGAACGAAAAAGTTGATCCAAGAAGACGTCATAAGATGAGATAAATATCGGACTAAATGTCTTCAAAATAAAAGTTCTTTGATCCGAAGATCTACAGGGAAAAAAATAACCATCGATTGAACAGAATGTATTTAAAGAAATAGGGGATTTCTTCTGAAATCTGAAACCCTTTTCTTTTTCTTAACTTCAAATTTTTCTTTGTTTTACTCAGCACTAAAACTTTCGTAGATACTGTCGAAGAATGAAATAGTTTCAATTGTTAAAGCCTACCTTCTATTTAATTCTTCCATTTGGAAAGTTCTTGATAGAATATTTACTTAAATTATGATATAAACTGAACTCCATAATAAATTGAGCAAATATTACTTTCAGGATTTTTTTTTTAGTTTATTGGCTTATAGGCAATATAGTCAGTATTGCTGGAGTTGAAAATAATTTCAGAAGTAACATTTTTACTGTGAAAAATATTTTTCTTTAAAATTATATAAAACAGTAAATCTTCTAATCGTATGAAATTTTCATTGAAATTAAAATGGGGATATCAGTTACGCCAAACGAGTTTTAAAAGTCTTAGACAGATATTTCCATTATGATATAATTAATTCTTCCTATTAATTCTTCCATTTGGAAAGTTCTTGATAGAATATTTACTTAAATTATGATATAAACTGAACTCCATAATAAATTAAGCAAATATTACTTTCAGGATTTTTTTTTAGTTTATTGGCTTATAGGCAATATGTTCAGTATTGCTGGAGTTGAAAATAATTTCAGATGTAACATTTTTACTGTGAAAAATATTTTTCTGTAAAATTATATAAAATAGTAAATCTTCTAATCGTTTGAAATTTTCATTGAAATTAAAATGGGAATATCAGTTACGCCAAACGAGTTTTAAAAATCTTACACAGATGTTTCCATTTTTTAAATTCATAATTACAAAAAAAATATTAAAAATTGCGAGTGGCAATTTTCAGACAAATAAATGAAATAATTTAAGATATATATAATATTTTCTTTCATTATGAATATGACAATATTAAAAATTAAATAATCTTTTCGATTTACTAGAACGGTTTTTTAAAAATAAAACTTAGTATTATTTAATTAATTGTCACAAAATGTAGATTTGAAACCTTTCTTACACATTGTGTTTGAAATACACATTTGAAAATGCTTTCAAAAATTTGGAATTTTATGGAGCAGAAAAAAATTGGTTTTTATTTATATAGATACAGACTTTTCTTCTTTTCTATATTGCATTTGTAATTTTTTAACATGGATTCAAAACAGTTTACGACCAATCTATTCCTAATAATTTGCATGCATTTTTCATTTATGTATTTTGAAATAATTTCATTACATTATTCATACATTTTTACATAATATTGTTATTTGGAAGACTGTAATAAGAATTTTAACTATCTATGACAATATTTTAAAAAGTTTCCGGTGATGAAACTAAAATTAGTGATTAACAGCTTAATGAGTCATCATTGTTTTAGATTTCTAAATTTATCTTATTGATATTCATTATGATTAATTAGCTGAATTTCTCAAAATGTGCCACTATAAAAATAAATTTGTTGATACAGTTAAAGGTTTTCGATTTAATTCAGAAATATTTTGCTCTTTTCACTTTTCAAACACAGAAGTCTTGTGCTCTAACCAGCCACTTGTCAGATCTCCCTGTGATATAATGTCCTTTGAATTCGGCATTCAGTACAGAGGCAACAACGATTGCGATTACGATTCTGCATTCACTCCAATATCGATGGGAAGAGCATCTGGCAACTTCGCTACTATTCTGTTACAATGAACTGTGCATAAAAGGATGGGTTCAAAATCTCTGCACTGACACAATAACTGCACCGAGCTACATTCCACGCTTTGCATCGCCATTTGAATACGACTGCCCGCATTACGCCCCAGTAATTTGTCATTTTGTATGAGGGGTTTCGTGTTGCTCGGATTCAAGCGTGAATAGGTTTTTGGTCGGAATTGGCTAGAACATAATTTATGTTTCCCCTATTTGCCAGTTTTACTGCATCTGGATTTTCTGCTCGCTGCAAGGGATTACATTAACTAATGTTTGTCGCTAATTAAATATTTCGGGAGTTCTATTGTGTAAATAGAGGAAAACGCTAAACCCCAGCACTTGCAATGGTGCGGAAAATCAAATTACATATATGACTAAGGAATAAATAATTTTGGAAAATTTAACGAAAGCTTGATTCTGTCCATACTGAATTCATATGTATTTGGCGATTATATTCATATTTCGAATAAGTTATTAAATATATATTGTGCAGTAATATCTTAAAATGAGATAAAAAAAACATAGAGAAAACACTAATCGAATAATTATAATTGTTTAGTAGTTTATACTGCACATTTTATTTTACTTATTTATACTATAAAGTTTTTTATATTATTTATTAAAGTTTTACTATATTATACTATAAAGTTTTGAATTTTAAAAGTCTTTTATTTATGTTTTTAAGTTTATGTTACTTATTTCTGATCCATAAAGTATTGAATTTTAAAAGTCTTTTATTTATGTTTTTAAGTTTATGTTACTTATTTCTGATCTATAAAGCTTTGAATTTTAAAAGTCTTTTATTTATGTTTTTAAGTTTATGTTACTTATTTCTGATCTATAAAGCTTTGAATTTTAAAAGTCTTTTATTTATGTTTTTAAGTTTATGTTTGTCATAAAAAATGAAAAATTTCACTGGCAGAATTCTGATTTAACAGAACCTGAATAGTTCATTTGATTAGTATGTATATTATTGCATTAATTGAGGACATTGAAAAATGGATTGTTCCGAAATGAAAAATAACGATAAACATATTAATGAAAGAGAATTTCATTAACGCAATCCTAAATGATTAATGAAAGAAGATTTCATCAACACAATTAGTCGCCTTTGGCCATCAGCTTATGCATCTCGACTGCTAGTTATTTTCTCATTACTACTGAATCATTTCCAAATTTTACGTAATGAGTAATTCCATTATCCCTTTTAATTTCTTTAATTACTAGCTTCAGGAGGAACATACAATTGTAACATAGTGAAATATTCTTTATAATAAAGAAAGATAATTGAATGGATCATGGATGATTCGATTGGCTTGAATGTTATCTAGAAGTATTTTCTGAGATCGTATTGAAAAATTTTTGCCGAAACGAAATTTTCATACAGTATTTTTCCATTGAGTTCTGATTCGAATTAATAACTACATGTTTCGCAGTTTAAGGTGGAATACATTAAATATTTAATTTATGTCTGGTTTACTTGCTTCAGGTTTATTTATTATTTATGTCACGCAATTATTCTAGGTGTCCCAAAACTAACACAAGATTTGAGTTTGCCACCATTCGTGCAATTAAATGTTGGCAACCCTATTAAAAAATCCAATTGACAGCTGATAGTTTAGTATTAGTAAAAATGGAGCGTTACACGATATTAATGGTTATGTATGGAATAAGATATACGGCAAATGGCCTCCACGGATTTGCAGGCGCATATGCACCTTTTTTGTCGAAATTTTACATGATCATTTTGCTTAAATGTAGCTGAATTTCGTTGATACAGCTTAAAATTTCCTCCTTCAATACAAGTATGCTTGTGAGCTTGTTGGCATAGATCTTTGACTTCAAATTACCTCATAAAAAGAAATCCAATGGTGTTAAATCACACTCTCTTGAGGGCCAATTCTCAGACTCCTCGAACTGTGGCCGCCAGACTTTCATTAATTTTGAAATATTTTTCAACAGTATAAACTCGTTGTAATGCTTCATTTTTGTATCTTGTAACGTTCCATTTTTACTAACCCTAAACTATCAGTTGTCAAATGGGGTTTTTTTTTTAAATAGTGCTGCCAACACTTTAATGCACGAATAGTGGCAAATTCAAATCTTGCGCTAATTTAGTGACACCCTTTGCAATAATAATTTAAATTATCATTATGAAAACTATTTTAGATGAATTACAATTTGTCGCATGAAACATTTATTGTAAGAAAGGAATATTATTAAAAAATATATTTCAAATACTCTTTTCCCTCATCTTTAAGGATAAATATAATTCAAATGCAATTTTTCAGATAAAACCAACTTTAAAAATCCGATAATTCCCACATATTTTGATCATCATGAATTGAAATAAAAAAATAACAATTTTTAATTGAAAAGAAAATAAATAATCAACTGGATAGTATAAAGTTTTGAAATTTCATTTTTTTAAAAAGCGTTAGATAATATAGTAAAATTCTTCATATTGTATTTCTATATGAAAGGCTGAATACTACTGTATATAATTAAGGATACTGGGCTTAAACGAATCAATATTTGATCATATATTCGTGTTTTGATTACGTAATGGCAAATTTGATTCGGATTAATATTTCAGATACCTGGATGCATCATCATTGTATTTGCCATGCTTACATGCTCTGGTATAAACATAAAAATAGAATTCCCTTGATTGGATCTTTTCAAAATTTAATAGAAATATACTAATTAGGAGTAAATAACACATGCCAAGATTTTGACTCCGTCTAGCTCAAGCTGCTTTTGAATTATCATGATTAAAAACAGTTGCAAACGATAATTTTCGCCAAAATCTCGAGGTCTAATTTTGTGAGCATTATAATACTTTACGAATAAGAGGAAATAAATAATTAATCTCAAACCCAAAAAATGCAAAAATTAATGTTTTGAATCTTAAAGCATGACGCATCGTAGTAAAGCAATAATTTCTATTCTTTTGGCTCCGTTTGTTTACTCATAGAGCAAATTATTAAATATCTATATAGCTGAACGTCACGTTATTAAAAAAAATGTTGTCACGCAAAAAAAGTCACTGACGCAAAAACTTACTCTAAGTATCAAATTATTGTTATTTTTAATCTTTTTTTTAAGAAAAATATTTAAGAGAATTAAGTATGTAAAGGATTTAAACTGTTTATTTTCGCAATAATTGTAATTCAAGAACAAATTATCTGTTTTAAATCTTTCTAATCAAATACTAATGCCCCGTTTCTTTTTTTTAGACACGAGAGACTAAACTCTTGCGAGATACTCTGGAGAGATGTGACATGTGCCGCGGTAAGTATAAAAAAATTTTCCGTTTTAAAATTTTTGTGTGATTTTTAAATTAAAAAAAAAAACTTGGAATTTGCTTATAATGAAACTCTTGTCCAAACTTATCTATGCTGATAATTATGGCCAGTATAATAATTAAGTATAAAAAATAATGAAGAAAATGGCGTTCTTTAAACAGGCGTTTTTGTTCCACCAAACTAATCATAAAACGATAATCACTCAAGAATTAATATACAATTGTTCAAGTTCATTAATGTGAGTTAAAATTATTTCTTCAACAGAATCTTTGTAAAAAAAATATTTTTCATAAAAATAACAGTAATGCAACAGGAATGTTTTTAAAAGTCAGCTATATTTAAATATTGTAATTAAGTAAAATAGCAAATGTTTTGAATAATGTAATGTTTTCTGAAGAAATTAACAAAATGATTAGCCATTTGCGAAGTCAGTAATCGATATTGCCATTGATTGCTGTAGAAATAGTACTTTTAAGACGGACGGTGCTGATGCCCTTCGATCTTTAGTCGATGTCGCTGCACATTTGATCAGTTAACCTCCTGGGGGGCACCTATGAAAAGAAGATGAGATGCTTCCGATATAGTAATTAGATCTCGCCAGCCTGGAGGGTACACAAAAAGGTGGGGGATCTGGCTACTCCCATCGATGACGGAACGTACTTCCTTCAGGAAGAATTGTACCGTGGCCGGTGATGGCCTTTAAGATTCAACCCCAGTTCCCGCCAGTGTTGCTGTTGCGGCTGTCCGGTCATTCAGTTTTCTTTATCCGCGTGCCTTCGGTCGGGTCGGAGACTCACTGATATGACTTACTGCTGTTAGTTTGCCTTTTCGTTACTTTTCAGCTTGGATTTTATTAAGATACCAGGGACTTTTAAGGTTTTTTTTTAAGTTTTCTACATACATCATAAAATCATATATAAAATACATAATAATACATCATAAAAATCACATATAAAATCTCTTTCCAATTTACTTTTTTTTTTTTTTTGGATAAACTTTCTTAGCAATCTAATGTGGAATAAAATCATGTGATTTAATATTTGATAAAAGTATGAAAACGGTTTAACTTATAATGCAGTAATGAAATGCTTTGCTTAAAATTATGCAATAAATACATTTTAAAAATTGTTGAAATCTAAATAAATACGTGAGAACTAATTTGGCATCTTTAAAAATTTAATTTTTTGAATTTTAAAATAATGTAAAAAGTCAGATTCGTGTATTAATATTGTAGGGAGTTATAGCGGAAAACGCCAACATCTAGTCCAATTTTTAATTAATTGGAATTTTTAAAAACTCATTCCAAACGGCATGTCTGGATCCTCCAAAATATATCTCTGCCGAATATATTTTCCAGTCAGACGATCTGTATTATAATATAAAGCATCAAGCATACAATATTTACATTCTTTTATATTATTAGTAGAGATAGAGACATGTTAGAAGCATTACGCCTCTCAAACATATTTTGAATTTTCATGTGGATTTATAAAAATAATATATTTTCAAAATAAAATTTATCTAATAATAAAGTAATGCGTCGAAATCTAACCAAATTGAATCAGAAAATCAATATCTCTTAGGATAACATGTAATCACTTCATATTTTCCATATCACTGCATTATTAAATTATGAATGAATTATAAATAATATTGCAAAATAATTATTACTGTTTTATTTTATAATCGTTAAATATATTTTACATATTACATTTAGTGTATTTTATAAAAATATTTACCAGAACGAATATTTTTATAATAATTCAAATTTCAAATAAGCATATGAAATATTATTTTTTATAATTCTTCTAATAACTGTCTAATACTTCTTTTATAAATAGGCACTAGTATTTAGTTGGCGATGAATTTGTGCAAATATTTTAATAATTAATTTGCAATTTATTTAATTAATTAAATACTATTCTCCTGTTTAAATGTAATTATTTAATAAATAGCTATATGCTATTGTTTTGATTAAATAGCAATAAACTAATATTACATTTTATTATTTTCATACTATTTTCCTTATTATCATTACATTCATATTATTTTTCATGAACTTACATCCTTATTTCAATTTATTAAAGTTAAAATTTTTATTTACTTAGATTGATCTAGGCTCATGGCTTTTAATTTTCATTTCCATTTTCAAAAATATTTAGTTTTTTAAAAAAAATTGAATAAGATATTTTCTTTTTTAAACAAAAACAAATTCTTTCATTTTAATTAATTATATTAAGTAAACTTTTTGTTTGTCATTTTAGAGAAAATAATTTGTAATTCTAAATCTGCAATTTTTAAGCTGTCAAAAATAATTTTATTCCAAAAAATGTCTGATAACAAAAATATTTATCTAATTATCAATAAAGTTTTCACTGCGCCTTTTTAACAATTGAGAAAAAAAACTATAATGTTTTAACCAATAGAAAAATGAATTTTATAATTGATTTGAGAGAAACAAAAATACTGAAAAAATATATTCTAAAAAATGTAATGCGTATTGGTTTAACTTTCTAAATAAAACAGAAAATGAAATTTCTAATTAAGTTCCTGTCTTTTTTCAATAAAAACAATAAAAGCATTTATTACTTTCTTTTTTGCAGGCTCCTTTTTATGGGTAAACATTTCTATCCAATAAATTAAATACTAAATAGATCATCTGCCCTTTGAAATATCTGAAAAGTTTCAAATTATCTTTTTGTCTTAAGTGGATTAAAATGTTATGAAGTGAATTTTTTTCGAAATAACTAAATAATAATAATAATAATAACTACTTTGAAGTTCTTATTTTCTTCTAAAAGTAAAGAGAAAAGATCCTCTCCCCTCCTCCCTTCAGAAGCTTGCCTTTTCCAGCAAAGGAAGCTAATTCAATATCTGAATCACAATTTCATATTAGATTATATAATCCAGCTTATACTTGGAAACCTTGCAATTCGCCCACCTCTCGAGATTCTGACATTTGATTATATAATTGGATTCCCTAACTTTGTCCTTAATTGCGATCAAAGGGAGTTAGTTATCCTTCATAAAGTATGGAAGGCAGAGATTACGTGAAAATTCAGGGCCTAATAGATGCCTTCAGAAGTTTTGTGTCGGGCAAAAAGCACATCCGATTTATAGCTGCGATGGTCGGATGTGATAGATTCTCCATAATTGGGTATGGCCTGCGGTTTATGGCTGTAATGGGATTTTTGTTTCCTTTTCGCCGGATAATAGAAATAACCGGAAAATATTTCTCCGCCTTTTGTCTCTTGCCATGAGGGGAAGATGCATTATTGACAGAGGAACATCACTTTTGCAGCAAATCTGACAGTGTCTTCCATCATTAGGTGTTATATAAAAAATTAAGGGAAAGTGTTATGTGGTTATTACTTAAGAAAATATTTTGCTATAATAAAATGAGTACAATTATGAAAAAATTTAGGTGGTATTTTATTTTATAATTGATTAAATCTATTTCGTTTAAATCATGGCCAATGTATAGAATGTGTGTAATATAATTTAAATTACTTTCATTTCATGCCGTTTTTACTAGAACAATTAAGGATCGTAGTAAACTCTTAGAAAGATTTTAACATCATGACTAGAGGGTCGAGGGTTCAACATTTAATTACTTTGATGATCCATCTTTTATACTGGTTTATTTAATGCATTAAATCCGTCGTGGGTCAAGCATCTTCCAGCTATTGTGGTATTAAAGTTAATGAAAAATTAACATCATGACTAAGGGATTGGGAGTTCAACATTAGTTGCTTTGATAATTCATTTTTATACAAGTCAATTTAAAAATCCGTCGTGGGGCAAGCATCTTCCAGCTATTATGGTGTGAAAATTTGGAGATTACCGGTGCTGATTTGAACTCGTCAAACGACCACGTATAAAAAATGACATCATCTGGCCAGAAATATTTGCCGTGTAAGCCTGAAACAGATGTGGACATAACTACTATCTAAACACCCATTGTAGCTGCAGCTTACATAACTTACATTACTTGGGATACATATGTATAGTCATCCCAAAATCCCGTGCCAGTTACTGTGAGTCAATTTTTATTTCGTTGAGGGGTAATATGCATGTAGTAAGGGGTAATAGGCATGGAGTCTTTCGAAAATCTTTGTTAGACGATTCTTTTCTCTTTCATTTTCGCGGTTGATTGTAACTGTGATTTGTAATTGCACTATTTTGCATTTACTCGTCTGTATAATGTTCATTGCTTTATAAAAAAATAAACATTTTATGATCCATCTGGCATCTCGCTCACTATTTTGGTGAAATCAAAGTCAGAAGACGCATGCGCAAAAGGTCGGAGGATTTCAGTAATAGAAAAGCAAATTTAATTTAAATAATAAAATACAGATTATATGAATTAAAAGAGAAAACATTATATGTTTTATTATTACAAAAAAATGAATCGTAAATTACTATAAAGAAAAAATATGCTGTGCTTATGTTGTTGTTTATAATGGCACTTGCCATGGACAAGCTCGCTGACGAAGTCAGCGATTTTAAGCCAAGGGAGCGTCTCTTGTTTTTAGTAGCGCCAACTAGGACCAAGAGTACGTCTTATCTACTCACGCATCACATTCGCTTGCACAACCCCTTTTTATAGGGGGGCACAATCACACATCTCACAGATAGAACAGCTGAAGAACAACCATGCCCGAACCGGGACTCGAACCCAGGACGCCCAGGTCACGGGGAAGACGCGCTACCCCTATACCAGGACGCCGGCACGCTGTGCTTATAGTATAACTAAACTAAAATTAAAGAATTATTCTCCTTCAGCATGTACAAGAATCTGAGGACCAATAATATTCTAATTTATCACAATGACAGTAGGTAAAATTACTTCTGAAATGAAAATCTAAACCTGAAACAACCTGGAACGACTCTGAAATGGTTCCACTGATCTCATTTTGAAGATATTGAGAACTTGGTGTGCAGAATGTTTTAAAGGAAAATCGGAGGCATAATAATGTGGAATATCTTATGGAACTCGATGGAATTTATTCATCCTTATAATACTTAAACACCAAATGTTTTCCGTTGACTACAACTTTTCTTTAACTTTGCTTTAATAAATTTTAATGCTGAAATCTATTGAAAATGTTAGTTTCTATAAGGGTGCGTTTAACAACATTTATTTTCATAACCTACTGAATAAAGATGACTTTAAATTTTAACTGTTAATAAAGACTTTCTTTTTATTTTAAAATGTAAAATTAAAATAGTCTCTCTTGGAAAATAATGCCAACTTTTTCTAGAACAGATATATGTATTAAGAGGATAAGATATATGATATATGTATTTATTTCTTAAGATATATGTATTATTTCTTTATATGTATTAAGAGGCTGTGAAATCAGAAAATATATTACTGTTGATTAATCAGCTACTAAATTAACTTTTTCTTGCTGTTGAGTAACAGAATACAAACAATTAGAGAGAAAAGTCGTATATTGCTACAATGAATTTATTTTTGCAATTCATTGATTACTTTTAGATTAAAATATCGATAGTTTATTCTGAAAATATAATCGTTTGCATGGTATTCTTCACCCACATACATTAACAAATAAATAAACAAATCAAGTAATTACGGTTTATGCAATAACTGGAGAGATGGACAAATTAAGTTGTATGTATAAATCTACTTTTTATATTTGACCTTTAAAATACCAAAGCAATTGTATGACCTATTACCAAAATTTATAGTTTATCGAAGCTTAATAACTTGCCTTGTCCCCAGATTACAAGAGGAATTGCAAAAAGTTCAGTTTAGCTATATAACGTTCCCGTATTCATATATTCCTTCCCATAATAGCAATACTAGGGCTATTATAGGACGGATTTAGTAATTTTGAACCGCAGTCAAATGGCGAGGATGACACCTGAGCTGAACCTTGTTCTCCGAACTTCCACATCACACTAGCGGGAAGACATTTGGCCCTGACGGGTTTAACGTGCATCAGACCCGCTTACACAACGGTTCTTCAATGGAATTGGGTCTCGAACCTGGAATCGAAGAGGAAGTCCTTACCACCAGGCCACCAATTCCAAAATTCTCAGAGTATCAATCTTAAAAGAAGAGTGTAGAAACAGATCTTGTTCTTTTTTCTTTAACCATGATAAACCATTTAGTAAACCAGCTTTTAGATTTAAAAAAAAATTATTTCTCCTAGTCATTTTTCAGATATTATCAAAAATTTGTAGTCCTTTTAATTAAATCTGTCTAATTCAAAATCTGTTTTTGGTGCAATATGAAAAAATTTGGACAGCAACAGTGGCAACAAGAAATACCTAAACTTATCTTTAAATAATGCTTAATTAGCCTATTTTTAATGCTTAATAGCCAATGAAGTATCGTTCCTTCTACTGTATAACATATTTTGCTACTTATTTTGAAACATTGTTAGATATATTTATGTTTTGGTAATAACTAAAGGTAAACAGTTGTTCACTAATTGTTGACTTATATGCTATCCCAAAAAATGATTTCTCAAATCATATTTACGTCAATGTAACATGAATTGTCTATTTTATTTTTCAATTGTTTAATGAAATCGATGTTACAATAAATTCCAAAATGAGAAAATTATTAACGAAGCCAGTAATTAATTAATAAAATTATTAATATAGCTCTACATATGTCAGATTTCTTTTATTACAAATTATAAACATTTAAAAATAACTTTAATTCACTTAGAAAAAATCTAAAAAAAACTGTCTTGCATATTTTAAATGTAATCCAGCATAGAAATTTATATTACAAGTTAGAAAATCAATAGAATATATTTAGTAAGCTGGAATAGGATTTAATAGATTATGTTCAGAGACTAGAGTCCAAAACAGCATTTTATTGAACTATTAACAAGACGACATCCATATCAACAATTCGAAACTCCGTCTATGCATGTAACAAAATATCTGCAATTCAATCTCTTCCTCTCCAATTCTAGTCATATATTTAAACGTCCTTGTTACAAGCTGAGGCCCCAGAAGCCGATTACTTGCCCGCATTACGAAAACGCTTTAATGTCTCCAATTACAGATCTGCGTTCTCCAAAATGTATGTGCTATCTTCCTTCGCAGAGCTCGCGTACTTGTCTAATGGGCGATTAGCTGGAGGCATGTGGTCTCAGGTCTGCCCATGGAGAGTTTGGGAATTATCAATTAGCTTCAGACTGACCACGCCATTTGCAGTTATAATAGAGTTGCACATAGACGAATGTCCAAGATCCTCATAGGTGTCCACGTTAATTGCAGATTCTGAAACTATTCTATTGTCACAGAGCTAAGCTTAGAGTTTCTATTGATGTGTTCATGTGCAGAAGTATTGGAATACATGGAGATTTCAGATTAAATCATGAAACGTTATTTTTTTTAACTGATGATTGCATTTGTGTGTGTGTATGTGTGAAGGGAAAATGTTCTTAATATTATTTATTTTCTATGCGAATTTAGTTAGTTTTGACTGTAACTTGACAGTTAGTCACTAGTTTACTTAAATTAGATTTGTCAAATTTTAAAC
Organism: Argiope bruennichi; assembly: GCF_947563725.1. NCBI lineage: Eukaryota > Metazoa > Arthropoda > Arachnida > Araneae > Araneidae > Argiope > Argiope bruennichi. The sequence goes on from NC_079151.1 coordinate 70,131,500, forward strand.
CTACATAAGGATTATTTTGGGGGAAATTACATAATTTTCGACCGCTGTAAGATGAAATGGACACACTCGAGTCATTTCTTTTTAAATTTACGCCATCTTTTTAAATTTCCAAGCCATACGCACTAGAGAACATTTGTCTTTCGATGGATTGAATCATACGTTGGATCTTATGAAGAATCGGATTTTGAACCGACGTAACCCAAAACAAGATTCTATTATGAGATCTCCACAGCTGATTACCAGTGATTTTGATTTATTGATGTTACATCTTGTATGTCATTATTAAAACTTCTTTTATATATTTAATGAATTCAGTTATCGTAATATCGCAACCATAACTACATACCATCTAACATTCAATTACATTTTGTCTGAACTATTATATTGTATATTAGATTCCTTTTCCTTCCATGGTAGAATCCCTTGTGCGCAAAGATACTGTATTATATTATTTAATAATATTCGTAATATTTTCAATACCATAAATTATTTTATAATCTTGGACAATTTGTTCAATATCGTACAATGTGTTATCTGAAGGAATTGTTATTCATTCATTCTAAATTAGCTGCAAATAAACAATTTGGTGTTGTTTGTCGAAGAACATCGAAAACAAAAAGCGAACACAAAATGGCTCCCAAAAATAAATTAGGTGATTGATCAACTTATCCTCTTTTTCCCCCTTGAGAAACGGCATGAATAGGATTAAAATGTGGGGAATTGATAGTAAATGAGTGTTGAGAGAATTAAACTTTACTTAGATTCGGGCGAGAGCATTTGGAAAAAAGAAAGGCAGAAATGGGATTAACAGAAGAGATTGTTGGGCAGGTTGTATATGACGAATAGAATCTTGGGTGATTAAATTACAACAGGGCAAAAATTCCACTTAGTTTTTAATTAATTAAGATTCTGAATAAAATTTCAAAACACTTTCTCCAGGATGCCGCTTCTTTTTTCATATTGCATATTTATATAAGCATATTTGTGCCCTATTCGGCATCTCCAGGTTAAAGGTTTGTTCTGCAGAGTGCCGACAACACAAATTCTAATTTATTATTAATCGAGAAGTGTTAAAAATTGATTGATATAATAACAATAGTTAGCAGCAATTAGATAAAAGCATATCTCTTTATCTCTAAAACTACTATTGATATCGATCCTATACAATAATTTATTTTTAAAAAAGTGTATAGTTCTATCTAAGATTCCTAAATTATTATAAATATAAAGGTAGGGTAAATAATTTAGGTTCAAATTTAACTTTTTAATTAAAACTAATTATTTTTCATTAATTATTATTGTCTTTTTTAAATATTTTTATTGAAAAACCTTCCTTTGTCAATAAATAATGTATATTGAATACCAGTTATTAAATTATGAAATGAATTTAAATTTAGCTTTTAACAGGTTTTTAAACGCACTTTTATCAGTGTACAAAATAGTATATATATTTTTTATTATTATTTCTAATTTTTAGTTTTTTAAGAGGTTTTAGAATGCACATTTATCAGTGTACAAAAAAGTAATTTTTTTTTTAAATTATTCCTAATTTGTGGTCTTTAATTTATAATTATATATAGAGGAATCTTCTTATCAGACTTTTTCAAATATGTTACCATGTGGAGTTATTCGTACGAAATCAAAATGCAATTTAAATTAATAGATTAACTCATGAAAAAAAAATGAAATGAAAGTATTTAAAAAATCATATTTTCAACCCGAATACAAAAATGCACAGAATTTGTAAACTGTGCGTTGTATTGTCAAGAAGTGGAACTAGCACGTGAGGAAAAAAATCCTCTCTCCTTTTCAAACATGAAACAAATCAAATTAAGAAAAAGAACTGTGTAAACGTTGCTGTTCTATGCATAATGTATTGTGAAATGCAAGATCGTAGAAGAAAATATTCATTAAAAATGCTTCATTAAAACATTTAGTCAAGTACGACACTAATAACAATATAAATTTTAATAAAAATTATTTATTATCTTTTCGACCTTTTTTCATTATATTATCATAGACAAAATATGATTTAAATAGTCCTCCATTTTGTTATGTACCAACTCAGTCATAAATTGTGCTAAGCGCCTTTTCATCCAAAAGCATTTCAAGTGTGCATTAAAGTCGAATACAGTCATATCGAGGTATAGACAATTCACTGAATCACAGAATTATTAAAATGGAATTCAACAGTTTCTAATTTTAGCTTGTCCGCATGCCCTGAACAACTCAACTCTCCATCGAACTCAATGGCTCCACATGCCTGTGTCCTTTCGTTAAATGAGAAATTATGGGTATGAGAAATTTTCCCTGCCATTCCTGTACCTTTAATAATTCCTCCATCAAAGAGGCGTAACGTTAATTTGCATGTGCGTTCTAAACCATCTTCTTGTACGCTTTACGCTCAGTGATTAGGAGTTCTAAAACCAATGATGAATGAGATCTCCCTCCCCTTTTACTCGATGGAACTATTTCACCTGCAGAACGTTAAGAATGACTGGGGAGACCTGCGTCAAGTTATTCACCAACAACACCTGCGGGTTTATATCGGATATTAGGGAATCCAGAACGAACAATGTATGCTGAAAGCGGCTACCTTCGCTACGATTCATAATATCTGCTATGGCTGCTGATTTCCTAATTAGAAAACAGCCTGCTCTTTCGGGACAAACATTGTTGATCATATCTTTAGAGAAATATGAGGTATAATAATTAAATGGTAAATATATTAATCTTTTATTAAACGGTTGTATATTTTTGTAATTAAATGCAGCATTTTGATATAACTGACCACAAGATTTATTAGTTCAATCATTTCAAGCTGTAAACTATTCAATGATTTACTGCCTATTTACGCATTCTTCGCTGGAGACATAATATTTTTTTCTTTATACAAATTTTTCAAAAGTTTCGATAGTCTTGTGTATCTATTCATACAAAATCCAGCGATAAAAGCACAATGTTTGTGCACTTGATACAAACACAAGCGATACACAAAATCGATATTTCCTGTGAATCGCTTGTGCTTTAGCTGCTTAAAATTCTTGCCGCTTAAGGATTTTAACACATTAATTTTTATGTGATGTAGGTGACAAATGTAGGTATGAAAAATGCGAATGCACCTAAACTGACCAGCTGTTTTAATACATCTTCTGTTTTTAATTTGTTAATACACCATAATCTTCAGCTCTATTTAATGTTTTTCTATTTTGGATCATTTCATTTATGTTTTAGATATAGCATCATTTGCACACTATACGTGCTTTAAAATTATTTTCGACTGATTTCAGTTATCTTAATTTGTCAGTACCATAAATTTTGCTTTTAGTTTTAATTATTTGGGTGGGGGGAAGTGTTATCATTCAAAGTAAATGATTCAGAAAGATAATTCCGTCTTTAATCTCTTTCCTTTTATTGAAATGACGTGCTAACTCGTGTGCCTGATTATATAATTTTTGTTATTTAAATTTTTATTGAAGTAGAATTAATTCAAACGCTATAAAACACTTTAATAAGTTTAATTATCTCGGATATCCTTTCTGTTATAATATAGAAAAAAATGACGATAAATTTTCAAAATAAAATGTGACATTTTATAAAGAATTTAAATAAATTCACAATTCAAGTAAATTAAAACTGCATACTCACTTCTGCCGCCATTATATAGATTTATCGTACTTGAGAGTAAATCACTCTTGCAATTTGCAAAACTGTATTATGACGCAGCTATGACAAAATTTATATTTAAAAATCAGTTTGAATTTCATCTAAAATGATCCAGAAAATATCAATTTTTTGACATAAATTTTTTGTAGAGTTAGTACTTAAATTAATTCGATTATTTCTTCAAAGATTTTACCCTTATTTCTAAAGCGAAAAGAATCTAATATAGTTATCTTCCTTGGAAATAATAAGAAAAACTTAATAAAATAATTATATTTAATGAATTTTAGATGGGATTACCGATATACTTATTTCCGACCTGTGGTAGATAACACAGTTCGAAAATATTTTACTTAAATTACTCTAAAAAGTACATATGTATTTTACAATATTAAATAGCAGTATTGTATTAACAATATTGAATATTAAATAATACAATATGTTATCGCATTGTGCAATATTGTTCAACAAGTTGTGCTACCTGAGTTGTTACGATATTTAGTTATCTTTTTTGTGACTCATAAATTTCTTATCTTTAATTTACTAGAAAAAAATTATGAAAAATAAATAACTACTTTTCGAAAAAAACTTTTCATCAAAGAAGTATAAGTTGTTAATTCATCCATATTCCTTTTTCTGCCATAATCTATGTACCTAAAAAAATCAAAATTTTTGCATTATATTTTTTCTCATTTTACAGAAAAGTTTGGTTCAATATTATACAATTTTAGTTTATTAAATCTTAATTTTTGATTATTTACTAATTTTTGAACCATTTATTTTTGAGTACTAATTTGAAATTAAATATTTATTTGATGTCTAAAAGTGAACCACTATATAAATAAAATGAACACATCAAATAATTTTGATAATTTACAAATCAAAAGTGATCTCTGGCTGTTTACATTCCTTGTTTAGTAAAACTCATGTGGCTGAAAATGATACAATGTATTGTTTGTTTCATAAAATGAAAACGTTTTTGAAAGGAAAATAAAACTTGCACTTAAACGTAATCTGTATTTAAACAGATAAAAAATGAATGCATGTATTTAGATAAGCAAATTTATTTTTTCTCTTGTTTCCTTTTTCCAAGTTGAGAAGTAAAATGCTGAATTATAAATACGCTGGATTAAAAATCATGGCTTTATAAAAAACAAAATGTTTTGCTTTATGACTGGAGTTTTGTTGTTGCAGCTGATCGAAATGAACCTTGTTATTATCATTATATACTGTAATTTACAATTAATTTCTGAAATGACGTATTTTTAATTTTTTTTTCTCAAAGTAAGTTATATAGATAATTTATACAAGAAAGTAAGAGTTGTTGATAAACAGTAAGAAACTTTGAATTTAATGCCATGTAAAATTTTTTGTTATGTTTATATTCTCTCGATCCTAAGTTATTGGTGCAAACAAATATAAATGCTTCTAAATATATTCTCAACTAGATTAACCGAAAACGTCAAATAAAAAAAACTGAATGTTTATTGAAAGCTTAAATAATCACTTTTGTCAGGAAGACATATAAATATTTGAATTATTTCTTTTTATCTTTATAATAAATTTATACTAATCTAGAAAGAAACCGAATAAATATTTAGTTTGATCTTAATATGAATGTCTACTTAATAGATTATTTGAATATGAGAATTATTTATTTTAAACTGTTTTTACTAAAATTTAAAGCACGCATCTATATATACGAAGAAGGGTTTACATAGCAATATTTTAATTTGAATCGCATATTTCTAAAAAAATGTATCAAGTAATGTATAATTACATTAAGAATATTTATCTGTTTTTTTTTGTATATTTAAACAATGCTTTCACAAAATAAAATTATATAATAAATTTATTATCAAACATCTCTAATTTCTATTTATTTTTTAAATTGATATTAACTTCCTAAATTTTGTGCAAAATTGGATCAGAAATTTTAAATAAATATTGCAATAATGAAACAAGATTCGTTGAAAATTGCCAGACACACACTGGCTATTGAAACTGTTTTTATCAAAATTTAAAATCTATATCCACCCATTCAAAGAAAGCTTTAAATTACAGCATTTCAATTTAAATAACTTATTTCCAAAAAAAAAACATGTATCACATAACGTGTTATTACATTAATAAACACTCTCCTACTTTCTTAGTTATTTCAAAAATACTTTTACAATGTAGAATTATTTTTAAATTTTAATTTAACATCTCCAATTTCAGTTTGCTTTTTAAATCGATTATCTTTCTTATTTTTTACGCAATAATATAGGAAAATTCGTTGAAAATTTTTCAGACTAATACTGGCTGTTGAAATTGTTTTTACCAAAATTAAAACTCCAGCCATTTGAATAAGCTTTAAATAACAGCATTTCAACTTAAATAACATATCGCCAAAAAAAAGCATACATCACGAAATGCTTCATTACATTTAATAACATTCACCTGTTTTCTCAACTACCTTAACTATACATGTACAACGTCAAATTATTTAACAGCTCTAATTTCGACTGATTTTTTTAAATGACGAGTTTCCTAATTTTTGAGCAAGAAAAGGTCAGTGATTTCAGATCAATAGAGTAATAATAAAATAAAACCCACTGTAAATTACCAGACAAACATTGACCCTCAAAAATTAACAAAATTAGTTAATCCTCCATTCTAATCGAGCAAAGCACGGCAATTCGTCTTATTACGCGAATTACCCCATTCGAACGATCTCATTATTCGTCCCACATTAAATGAACACGTTTCCTTATCATGGGGTAATTCATAAATTCGTCAATTACATCTTTTATAACGACGCTCGCACGAAATTTCCCATGTGGTTTCGCCGATCACGTTTCCACCATTTCCCACACTCCAATTAAACTTCTCTGTCTTCCCCCTCTCTGTCTCCCTATTGCTTCCCAAGCTAATGACCAGTAATACACCATTCCGTCGGCTTGGGCTTCATCTGCGTCACAACTTCCATGAGAATTCCCATAGACCACGCCGACAGAGTATACATTCGGCTTGCTTTGTTGGCCCTGGTCCTAATTGGTTGTCCAAAGGGAGTGATACTCGCAATATTTAGTGGCTCAAGAGCAATTGGCTAGTTTCTCCGGGTTCAAAGAGCTGCATTCTGAATTAGGGTCTTGTTTAAGCATGGCTCCATTCTGATCTATGGCTAGGGTTCGAATGCAAGTAAGAGTATAATAGTGGACTTTGATGGAGAAGGTTGGGTTTATGGACATTGGCGACATTAAATGTGAGATCAGAAATGACATATCATGTTAGCATTACTGTAGGATGCGCATTAGGTAAAAGGAAATGATTTATATGGGGAATCTCAATGTAGGAATAGACAGAAACCATTTACAATGACAATATTTGCTGAATGATTTTTAGTTGTTGTTGGAAGTTATCTCCAATGTTACAGTAATTTTCCTATCCATATTAACTTATTCGTGAAGTATGCAATAATTAATCAATTAGTACTGAAATTTCTGATTTAAAGTCAATTAATAGAAGAGGGTCTTATGATTATATATAAAATAATAAAGTAATATTCTTGATAATGTAATAATATTTATATTGTGATAATATATTTTTTAATATGACAAAATAAACTCGCTTTTTCGACATGTGATGATTTTGTTTAAAAGAATGTTCCAGAAAAATAAAAGTAGAAAAATAAGTGTCGTATTCGGCAGTTCTATTTTCGTATGAGAATCTCTGGAAATTCTACGATCGAATTAATAGACTATCATAACTGTCTTTTCCTTCCTGTAGAATAAGCGAATTGATATTAATGCAAATAAACAAAATATTGCGTAGAATAATTATCACTAAGTATGAAGAATAAAAGAGCTGCGCTGTTTTATCTTCAGTTATTTTTTTATTCATTATTTATTTCATTATTTATTTTTTTCATTTCATTTCATTCATTTCATTTCATTATTTTATTTTATTTTATTTATTTATTCATTTTATTCATTATTTTATTTATTTATTCATTTTATTCATTATTTTATTTCATTATTTTATTCATTCATTTTATCATTTTATTCTGTTATTTATTATTCATTAAAACGTTTTTTTTATTTATCAGAAATAGTTAATTTTGAATGACATTCTTAGGTATGAAAGGATTTAAAGGTAGTGAGGTATTGAAATAAGTGTTTGGATACTTCTAGAATATGTGTACAAATAGGAAATGCATAGCTTTCCACTTTAATTGTGTTGAAATAATTTATTTCAAAACCATTAAAAATAAATTTTATACTTCCAATAGGAAAAAAGCTCTAAATAATGTAAATACTTACACTTTATGCTGTTTGAGACAATAATTGTATAACTAAAAAAATTACGAAGTCTTATATAATCACTTATTTTTATAAGTCATATTTAAATAAATATTTTTTGCTATACTAATATTTTAAGCAAAAAAAAAAAAAAAGTTATGCGACTAAATTATTCCAAATTTTAAATATTTCCGTATTCACTTATTTAGACGACTTTAGATCATTTCAATTGCCGCCATTAAGATCTCTCAATCAAAGGAATCCCAAGGAATAATTAGCTGTTAATTGGTTTAAAATTAAGAAATTCATTAATTCAGTCAGTTTTAGTCATAGAAGAATTAAACTGCTTTAGCTTAAAATGTTAATATATCAATAATATTTTATTAAATTTGACTAACTGTGCTATGTAAAAATTTACTTTATTCTTTTTTTAACCAATCCATTTGTTAATTTTAACACTCTCTAAACAGATAAAAGGGGTTGTCCGTGCTAGACGTAATTAAATATTAGATTTAGCGCGACCTAATTTGGCCTAAATAAAAGAAGAAAAAATGTGCATAATGGAATTTTTTTTAAAATTTCAAATTAGAAATTCAATTAATAAAAATTTGTCACAATTTTGACGTTTTCTCGCCATAACTTCCGAAACTATTATAACTCAAATCCAATTTTTCCTCCAATTTAAAAATTTAAAAAATTGTCTTTTTAATGAATTTAATGTAATTGCCATGAAATGTTTCGTAAATTTCAACAATTTTAATTTTTTTGTTTTTAATGAAATTTAAAGCGTCTTCAAAGTTTCCTTAAATATTTAACCTCGTGGTTTTCTGCCATTGTTGAAAGCCAAGAAAGCATGATTCTGATAATTACCTGAGCTGTTTACATGATTAATCTGAAAGAGAAATTACGTTACATCTCAAGGAAATGTGCAATTTGAAATAAGTAACCAGTCATTTTAGTTTTTAATTTCATTACGATGTAATTAATCTCGTGGTCGTTAGGCAAGCTCCTCTTTTCTTGAAACAAATTATGAACACCAAATAATGTATAAGATTTTATTAAAATTAAAACAGCCAAAAGTACCAGCGCACCAGCTGATCGACCAAGGTGTCAAATAAAATATAATGTTTTACGTTATTCAACACTTTTTCCTTTTGGAAATTGAACCTACTACTAACAGTTTAAAAATTAGCTCATAATTAAAGTGGGCAACCTGTATATTTCAGCGCTACGTGTAAAATTCTTTCATGGACCAAAAAGTGTATTTAATGTAAATTTGTAATATCAATGTAATGTTATTTTTTACTCAATTGTAAATCGGAAATCTATTTATTTAGGGTCTTTTACATTTCGACAATGGACTTATAGAAAGGAGGGGGTTTGTCACTTCATACCTTCGCCTTTATGTCTACCGCTAACGGTTTAGAGATCAGTTTGTATGTCACGATTAGAAGGAACATCCTATATATATCAGCATTGCGTAAAATATTCATCATGGTGCAAGTAGCATAATTGAGAAGTCTATTTATTTACAGTTAAATTGGTATTATTAAGATAACAAATGCTTACATTTTTAAACAGTGTAAATGCGATAAAATTTTTGGAAGTTATCGCGGAAAAACAACAAAATTCAGTTTAATTCTTAAATAATTAAAATTTAAAAAAAAATTGATCCGAGGTGCACATATTTATTCCTCCCAGATATACATGTGCCAAATTCGGTAGCTGTAGGTCAAAAGATCTGGTCTTTAGAGAACCAATCTACACACGCATTGATCTTTATTAATCGTATGGATATAGATATTGATTTTATTTATGGCTTTAAATTCAATTTTAACAATGAACATTTATAGGACTCATATTCTTAAATGTTTAAATTTTGCGATTTTAAGGGATTCGCTATTGTTTTTGGACTTTTTAGAGATCTTTGGTTTCATGGAGATGGTACAGCGCAGCTATACCACCTTGGATCAGAAACAACAACAACATATAGAGAAGAAAAAACGATTTGATTTTTTATGCTCCATTTATATACGTATGACTAATCATTTAGAAATTAGTTACCGACCACGATTATCGAAGACATCTCGAATACATCGGTGTTACGTATAATATTTTTCATGGTCCAAATAATGTATTTCAGTTTAGTTTGTACTTTGTTATAAATGGCAAATCTATTTATTTACGGTCTTTAAATCCATTTCGAGAATGGGCGTACAGAAAGGGAGGGTGGGGAGGGGCGAATTCGTCTTTTTAAGCTTGAACGATTTATTTCTCGTGTACCGTAGAAAAAAAATGATTCGACAATCTTCACACTCTATTCGAAAAAAAAGAAGGGAGGGGGGGATATCTCGTCCAAGGAGCAAATAAAGGAGAACGATCGGTCCCGAACATATCCTGTTGACAAATAATCTGTCATACAGGGCCCCATCCATCACACTTGTCGAGCTGGCAGCTATTGACCTTTGTCATATTGTGTCGTTTGTCACCTTCTGTCCAGAGGAAGAGAATGAAAAAATCTACACTGGCCTATTACTGCCCCGTGTCCTTCCTACATGAGAGCACTCCTATCCGAAAGGATTGATTTGAAAAGAATCTGGGATTTATTCTGCTCGGCTGAAGCAATCTTATGTCCCAAAAGATGTCTCTGATGTTCCCCAAATTCCGAATAAGATGGCATGGCATTTTGTTCAGTTACAAAAAAATATCTGCTTTGAATTGGGTGTTATTACATGATATATTTTTTAAGGAAATAATTATAGAAAAATTAATGATTTTTTCATTATAAATTTGTTTTTAGTTTGTGTTTTTAATGAAACGAAATTAAGTTTTGTTCATAAATAACATTTTTTTTTCATTTCGTTTTATTTTGCGGCAGGCAGATTTTATTTACATTAAAAAGAAGTGTCAAATAGTATCGAATTTCCATTCTTGGAAAAAAGATTGCTAAAATATCTGGAAAATAAAAATTTGTTTTCCTTCCAGGAAAACTAATACATGTTTACGGTTTTGGATATTTTTTTTTTTATTCATGCAAGAGAAAAAATGAATTTTTTTTTTTTGAAGAAGGGAAGAAAATATTGCATAACTTAGTTTTTAATCATAATTTATTATCTTAATAAAAAGTCAATTAAAACTCTATTTCTCTTTTTATTGGATTTTTCAAAGAAAATTATGGAAAACGATAGTCCACAATGAAATAAAAAAAATTAAGAATTAAATTATTATCTTTTATGTTTTTCTGATATAAGTAATTATTATGAAAGCATCAACTTCACAAATAAAAGTGAAATTGTATTTCCTTCACACAAATACTAGATGTATATTGTTTACTCCTAGGAATTTTTATTATCATCTTATAAATTACACTAAATATTTTTAAAAGTAGTTTGTACATATAATGTCTTTTTTTTTATATCTCATTTTTAGAAAATTCTGAAGATAATTATAATTTAAAATATTTAAGTACACATTTGTTTTAAGATTTTGAAAGGAGTAACAGCACTTGGAATTGTGAACTAAGAATTATTATTATTATTTAAGAATTGTGAACAACAAGTGTGAAATCAATTTATTTTTTAACGATGCTTGTATACTGTGTAGAATACTTAAAAACAAAAGGAATTTAAAATTTTATGTTAAACTAATCATACTTTAAATTATACTGTAAAGCAACTGTTGTCAATAATTAAAATCTTTTATCAGATGACTACGAATTTGTATCCGGAGTTCCGGATTCTATTAAAATTTGCTTTATAATAATAAAAGCAAAAAAATCTAGTGATGTGTTGAAAAGTAGAAAATACATTTGTTAATTAAAAATATGAATATCAAAATAAATTTATAAAAGCATACGACATTGAAAAAATGCTCTAAATAGAATGAAACTTTAATCGTTTTCAGTTTTCAAAAATCGTTTGGTACACTTTTTTCTTATGATTAATTTTTTCATTGAATCGGTCTCGGTGCCTCACAACTTTATAATTTGATTTTAACCTCCATATTTTAAAATTAAAAATTATTCCCTTCATTATAACATGCTTATGGAAGCAGTCTTTTAAAACTCTATTTTTTATTTTCTATATTTCAATCTTTAATAAATTTAATAATACACTATTCTATTATAATCTTCATATTAAATCTCCTGAAACTCACTACCAAATGGATTTTCATATATTGAACTCATATAAAATCTAAAGATTATTTGATAATTAAAATGATTTTATTATAGATATTGTTCGTTATCAGAAATTCACAATTTTGTGAAATTCCAGAATTTTTGTAATTCAGCGAGAATGTTTACTCAATTCCTTCCTTACAAACATGTAACAAATTAAATAATATGAATTGCATGCTGTTATGCAATCGGAAACTTAGTTTAAATCGCACAGTTTGAGATAAAACTGTTTTTACAAACGGGAAAAAAAATATATTGTTGCTTTTTATGAAATATGAATTTTAAATTAAACCCTATTACTAAATTACCTGGAGCTGGTTCAAATTTTTCTAACAGATTTACATATATTGGCACATCTTGCAGTAGTGGTCCAACAGATTAAATGTTTCTTATTTCACGATTATTAAATTATGTTTACTAATTTCTGTGAATGTATTATTGGTGTCATATAATGTTTGAACGGATTTTTTTAGCAAGTCCGTATTATCGAATATTTAAGTAAGCAAATGCCTAAGGCATCACGAGATCTTGATAGCATTTTTATGGTATTTTCTGATTAATTCAATTTTTTTTCTCCGTTTTGTTTTACAAAAGCTGTAATACTCGAAGTTAATCAAATTAAAATCAAGTATTGTTTAATTTCGAGAACAGTTCTCTTAGGATTTTTCAAGGGTTTATTTTCATGAATATAAACACACACTCTCTCAGTCCTTTTTTTTTTAATAGTCGACTGTCTGCCTCAAAGACCAGCAGCCCTTTTAAATTTTGTATTAAAATTGCATTAAAAATTGTAATTCCTTTACCGATTTCTTTAAATCTACTTTTAAATTTAAATGTATCACATGCGAAGAAAAAAGCAGCTGAAAATGGGCCAAGAAGGTGATCCGCAATCAACTGATTTATTATTTCAGCTGTCTTAATAAAGTTGTTACTAAAAAAGTTCTAAATTAAATGCAAATTTTAAATCAACAGAAAATACTTGATTCTTAATGTTAGGGAGGAAATAAAAGAACCTGAAACTCTCATTCAAATGGCAACTATAAGGGTTAATCCGGCTCTTATTGTTGACTGATGTGAAATAAGGCAAAAATGATTTTAATTTAATGAAGTATTCCAAAATAATCATATGTGCAGCAATAATAATGAATCGAATAAATGAAATCCCAGTTTTAATCATAAAACAAAAAATGTTTCAAAAATGAGTGAGATTTGCAATTTTCCTTAATATAAATAAATGGCATTGTGGTTATTTATGTATATTCCACATCTCCTCTTAAAAAACAAGGCCGAATTCAACTAGATTTTATAATTTTATTATATGTTTTGAAAAAGATTACTATCAATTTTTCAAAGTACAAAATTTAATAAACTTTCAAGTAACTCGTAAAAATCAAAGATTTGTCTTTTTTTACACTTTAAAATATTTTACCGCTTTTTTTTTACTTATCTTGTATTTTGATATATCTTCAGACAATGTATTTATTGGTTGTAAAGTACTGTTTAACTATTTTTAAGAATAACTTTAAATCAATCTATCAATAAAAAATAGACATTCTTTTAATTCAGCATTTGCGAACAAAAGTATTAATATAACAAATATTAATAACTTATAGCGAAAAGAACCATCGTGAACTTAAACAAAAAAAAACGCTTATTCAAATAATACTTTAATTGTACTTTTAAAGAAACTTTTTAGACGACAAAAGAATTTTTTATTTTATAATATTTTACAAAAAAATTGATTTTACGTTAAAAAAATATCATATTTCAGAAGATTTTTATCTTGAACAACGCCAAGTAGATCAACTATTCTTTTATAAAATAAGCATGAATTTTCGGTTCACTTGGAAGAACTAATTTTATTTACTGACACACTTTTCTTTTCATGATCTTGATAAAGTGCAGAAGTCTTTTTTAAAACTATCTTCAATTTTTATAAAAACGTTTTTTCAAGTATTATTCTAATTTTAGTAAAAAAATTTTAAACAATAAAAAAATTTTGTATTTTATAATATTTTATACAAAAATAGTTTGTACGCTAAGAATATCATATTTCAGAAGATTTTTATCTTGAGCAACGCCGAGTGGATCATCTAGTCTTTTATTAAATAAGCATGAATTTTCGATTCACTTGGAAGAACTAATTTTATTTACTGACACACTTTTCTTTTCATGATCTTGATAAAGTGCAGAAGTCTTTTTTAAAACTATCGTCAATTTTTTTAAAAAAAAACGTTTTTTCATTATTTTAATTTTAGTAAAAAATGTTTAAACAATAACCGAATTTTGTATGTTATAATATTTTATATAAAAATAGTTTGTACGCTAAGAATATCATATTTCAGAAGATTTTTATCTTGAGCAACGCCGAGTATATCAACTAGTCTTTTATTAAATGAGCATGATTTTTCAATTCACTTAGGAGAACTAATTTTATTTAGTGACGCAGTTTTCTTTTCATGATGATGATAAATTGCGGAAGTCTTTTTTTGGAGCAGTTTTAACAGTGTAAGCATTCAGTTTAAATTTCCGATCTGATGAGCATCCGAAACACATGTTAGAACCGGAAACAGAATAACCAGCTTGCTTTTTTTCGTTTCGCTTTCGCCGATAAGCGTAAAAGATGACAGTTCCAAAACTTTGATTAATATTAATGGGTCTGCCTTTGTTGTGTGTTGTTTGACAAATTGCTTTTAAATAAATCTTTAGATTTGTGTTGATCATCTTGGCGTTCTTTGAATAGATGCAAATTAATTCTAAAATTATCTAGAACGTCAATCGTTTTCTCGTAATACATATATTTTAAATTATTCGGGCATTTAATTTTAATGATATAAACTTTTAGATTTTTCTGATATAAAATAAACGGTACAAAAATTGACTATAATTTGTCTTCATTTGCTTTAGGTTTACTTTATTTTCAAATTTATTTTATTATTGCCCTAGATTTTTTTTTAAAAAATTAATAGAATCGTATTTCTAATTTCAAACGTAAGAGTTCTGTAAAACCTAACGGTTTTTCCGATGGATATATGTATTTGCAAACATAGTATACTGTATAGCTTTTATTGTATTCTTCTATTCAATCAAATAAGGTTCACTGCTCCCTGCGTTCATTACTTCCTGCGAACATTCATTTGTCTTTTATTTAGCATAGCGAAAATAATGCTCATAAAGCTTTTGTGTTCGAGAGTTACAAACTCGAGTATCAAACTGAGATGCTATGACAGATAAAATAAACAATGTCTATGATATTGTGGGTTCAGTATAAAGTTTGATTTCTTTGTAATATAGATTTATTTCAAGTAAGATTTTTATATGAAATAAAAAAAGATTTACTTATAAACAGGGGGGGGGCGTATTCTCGCATATTTTCTAGTAAACTTGTAGTGTCAGAGAATTTTTTACATGGAATGGGTGAACAATAGTTACGAAAAATTAATTTTTTTGCCAGAATTTAGCATTTTTACTGAAATGTATCGCGCTACCCTTGGCGAGTTATTTGGCGATTAATCCCTGGTATGCGTTAATAGTATACAAAAAGGGCATTTGTGTCTTAGACATGTTTTCTCAACCAATTGAAATAAAAATGTGATATAAAACAGCTCTTGCAGTCACTAAATCCCATACCAAATTTGATGTATTTACGTCACTGTGTTTTTGGATTATCGCGTTTACATACTTCTGAAAGTACAGACCGACAGACAGTCGTCAAACCGTTGATGGATTTGACTCAACACTTGAAAGGTGTCTATACTATAGATATTGTTAATGTAGATAAATTTCATTTATCTAGCACTTTTCGTTTTGTAATTATCGTATTTACTTATATTCGAACAGCCGGACAGATAGAATTCCTCTATACAGATATTACTCAAAATTTGATACAAATCTGAAAATTTGGTGTAAAGATCATTTACCAAATTTCAAACGTCTAGCTCTAAGCGATTTTGAGTTATCTTTATTACAGACAGACAGACCAACATTTTCCAGAAATGCGTTTTTCGAACTCAAAGAGGTCTAAAATGTGGGCATTCCTCAAATTCACAAGTTTGAATTTCTGACGATTATTATACTTTTTCTATATTACGTAGAGTGTAAGAAGTAAAAGGAAAATGAAAAAAAAATGTTTTCTTTCTGATGCATCTCTAGCCAACAAGCTAGTTGTCAATGGCGAGTAGTTTATAAAATTCAGGCATCTTAATCAAAAAGGAGTTGTAAGTTCAAATCTGAAACGATCTTAGCCTGGATTACCTACATTCGATTAGGTATTAACTCTATATCTATGGAAAAGTAATTGAAGAACACACGCGCACACAAATATTCTGCTTTATTATTAACAATTATGTATATTTAGGAAATTTAAAAATGAACCCTTTAAACTTCATCAAAAATTATGTCACCAACTTTTTATTTGCAGTGTCATGAGTTTAACACCGTTTGTATGGAGACTTGTTTTTCTCAAATTAAGTCGAGAAGTATTGAAATTATCATTTTTTTCTACCTTTATTTATTATAAACATCCATTTTTCTTTTCAGCTCATAAGCACTGTAAAGACAACCCATGCTTTCCCGGAGTCCAATGTGCGGACACATCTGACGGTTTCCGCTGTGGTGCTTGCCCAAGAGGGTACGCTGGAGACGGCATTACCTGCAAACAGGTCATCACTTGCAATGACAGGCCATGTTTCGAAGGTAAGGAGAACATTCTTGCTCGTTTTCGCTCGTCACAGCCCTTCTGCCTCAAACATATCAATCGACACCCCGTCTTTCGAAAGATATAGTTGCATGGTGTACAATCATGTTGAAGAATATTGATGATATTCATTGATGTCAGAGAAACTGTTTAAAGCGGGTTTCTAATAAAAGTAATATTATTTGTCTTAATTGTGCATATTTCGGAATGATTATTTCATGTATATGTGTATTGACAATTACTGAAAGAATATAGAAATCGTTCATTCTTTATTCAATAAAAATGCATCTCATAAATGAGTTTTCTGCATACTTCTTCTCTTCATTGTCATAACATTTGATTGCTGACTATACATTGACACGAAGTTTACATATCTTGAAGACTAAATGATGATCTTAGGAAATCAATTTATTAACCCTTTAAAGGGCCATTTTTTTCTAGTGATAATATGTTAAAATATTTTTAGGCTTGAAATTAGAATAAGAAAAGGGATTCATTTAGCTTATTAGATAAATTTAATTTGATTAATTCATTAATTTGGTAAATTAATAATTAAGTAACAAATCGAGACACATTCATTTTGTCTGAGATAAAGAACTGAAGCATCTAAGTTTCTGACTTACTAGAAAAATGTGTCAGAACTTATGCCAACCTATATAATTTCATACAAAGATGGATAAATTTGGTGGGAAGCATACTTCCCACGGCCCTAGAAAGGGTTAAGTGGTACCATGCAAGATGTATATACAACTTTTTTGATATTCTATGATTTAATTATATTTTTTCTATTAAAAACACTTTTATGGTATATTCAATTGATAACAGTTCTCCAGAGATAAGAGAACAGAGGGACGATATTCTCGAATTTGGGCTCAAAAAGGCACAGCCGCACGACTTAAGAAGAGTATAGGTTACTCAAGAATTGATAGGCACTCGGTGGGAGTTTCTATATCCACAATATTTGGAATCTTCTGTTCTTTATTTTTTTGGTATAATACATCTATTACCCCTAATTGAAATCCATGAGCATAGCACAATTGCTGATTTGCACCAATCAACTTACCAGATTTTTTCATAACTGTTGCTCCATTAGTCGTTATAGATACAATATCTTCTTTCAGGGATAATCCATGTTTCGCTAAATAAGATTTAAGCAATTAATTAAGCCATTAATTAGCTAATTAATTTCGCCAGTTTGGGAGACATAAAAGCAAAAACGTATACTATATATGTTTGCGATCCCTGAACATATAGTGGAGACAATTTAAAAAATTTCTAGTAAATACCGAAAAACCGGTATTTAAACTTGTGAATACCGGTATTATGAAATTGTAAAATGGCTCAAAATACCGGTATTCGGTATCCCGGTATACCGGTATTGCAATCCCTACTATCAAGCCATCTATCTACATTGTCTACAAATGTATACTTGTAATGAAATGGCGTCTGCTATAATCTTTAAACGGATCTCTGAAGTTATTCTGACTTTTATTTTGAAAATTAATTCATTTTGAAAGTATTGGTGTATTTTGTTCGCCAATTCCACCAAATGTTTCCAAGCAATTTGTTGATATGCTACAGTGGGAATGATTTCCCAGAAACTTTCTTCCATACTCTCTAATAAAGGCACTGTCCTCCTCCTCCTCCTCCCCGCGTAAAATTGTAAACCTTCGGTAAGACCATGAATATCATAAGTTCCTAGATTTTTATTTTCAAAATATTGCACATAAGAGCTGTGTGCTTCATAGTATGGTAAAGAAAACCGGCATTGGTATATTTATTGTAGGGAATTGGCGAACTATAGTAGAAAAATATTTTTCGGCTTGAATCTAGAATTTTTACTGTATCTATCACGTAATCTTTGGTGATTTTCTTCCTTTCCTATTCTTTTGCGGCCAATTAATTTCTGGCACGCGGTTAATACGCATATATCAGAAAATGAAACGTATTTGGATCTTTCTTTATATTGATTAAGGCCAAAATTTGACATAGAACTGCAATTGTAGTCACAAGATCATATAGAAAATTTCATTTATTTAAACCATTTCGTTTTTGAGTTAAGGAGATTACATACATAAGAATGTACAGACAGACTGTTCCTTGGAAAATTTGATCAGACATTCAACGGGGTTTTATACTTTATATACTAATTTTTTTTTTTTAATTTCATTTGCCAATGTTGAATTATCGTGTTTAAATATATGCAAAAGTACAGATTAACAGATGGTCAATTCCTTGAAGTATTTGGTTTCAAATTTGATACAAATCTACATTAAAGATGTTAAATTTTTGCATAAAATTTTCTCTTCGTTTTTTAGCTATGGTGTTAACTTATATTTGGACAATAGGATATCAAACTTTTTCTTTTTTATCAAATTTCAAATAAAGACTTTATCTGAAATTTGATAAAAATCTACTGATTTGAACCAGACGCCATATAGAGAATTTCACCTATACAGCTCAAAGTGTTACTGAATTATTGTGTTCGCAGACAACTGATAAACGAATAGATGAGCAGACAAAATTCCAAAAAAGTGTTTTTGACTCCGGAAATTCTGAAACATGGAGATTTGTCAAAAGTCTTTATTATTTTGTCGAGTACAATTATTTCTTCTTTGTATGCTTCGTATACGTGAAAAAGATATTCAGTACATTACAAGGGCAATGATTTAGAAATAATTCATTTATATTCATGATATTTTTTTAAATTTTTCTTCTAATTATGAAAACATTGATATTGTTACGAACCTGTGATGCGGCTTCCCAGCATAGCTGGTTCCATAGGAGGTCCCAGAGCTTGGCGACAAACTTGGCGACCATTTGGCGCCAAAATAGATTATACCCGAAACATCGAGAATTTTCCCGAACCGTCCAGTAGTAACGGAGATACGCCTCGAACGTTCCTGATTGTTTGAGAGGCTTCTAGCCCCGCCTCCTGAAACCTATAAAAGGACGCAGCCGCAGCTGCCGAGTAGTCGTGACCCAGTAGTGGTGAATTGGGTCATGGACCAGTGGAGTCGAAGAGTAGTCGGAAGCGACGGTGAAGAACTCGTCTTCCAGGGACTAGCAGAGCAGCGACGGAGTAGAGCTGCTGTGTATGCTGTTGTATGCTGCAAGTCTCGGCTGAAGATAATAGTCTTCTGTACTGTATATAGTTGTCGTCTTTGTTCTGTCCTGCGTGTCTTCGTGTAAATAAACGTCGTTGTTTTATTTTCTACTGCCGCCTGCTGATTGAGCATTCTCCTCACCATGTAACTCTCACTATCCAAACGAACCCCGATAAATTTTGTAACAATATGTTCAAAAAATGTATTCTTATTTTAATTGAGTTTGAATTCACTTTCTTATTTCAATGTAAATATTGTATCACATATTAAGATATTTTATGAATTATACATAAAATACATATCAAAATATTTTATGAATGGTATATATTACTAACGTGGGCGAAGTATAAAAGGGAATTCTTGAAAAGGCTTGCGTTAAAAGACGTAAAAGATAGGAAGTAAAAATATTATAAAATAAACAAGAAAGGAAAAAACTCAGAAATGGCTTCTTTGTTGCAATGAAGAATATTAGAAAAGCCTTTCAAATTCTGTCAACATTATAACGCAAGACTTCCTTTTCGGGATATAATGTCAGCCTTAATCAAGCTGGAAAAAATATTTTTGTCAGAGTTCATTTTGATTTCGCTATCTCTATTTCCAGCTCTATTTGCATTTATTTTTGATTTGGATACATACTTTCGAAATGAAATTTTAAAAAAATCCTATGGCAAACTATTTTTTTTTCAACTCCACATTGTCGTTTTCACAAATGGCAAAAATGTGTCCTGATTTTGATGGAAATTTTTATATTTATATCGACAGAATTCATTTATGATAATAGAAATTTTAATTTTTGAATCTGATGAGTTGATGTATATTGATGAAAGTTTTTGTATTTAAATCGAATGAACTGATGTATGTTGGTGGTGGTTTTTGTATTTGAATCTGATACGTAGCAAATTTTAGCAATAATTAAGTGGCATTCTAAATAAGTGACTGCATTATCAAGGTTCTTTTTTCGATACTGATTCAAGTAGAATAAAAATTTTAACGAATTGCATTTAAAGAAATTTTTCTGCTCATGGATTCAATTCTCATTGTCTAATAGAGATATCTTTCTCAACATATCAACATTTTTATCTTTCTATGTGTGTTTTCCTATTATACAATTTTATATTAATCAACATAAATATCATGCTTTTCTGTTTGCTATATCTTCTTAAATATTTGGTATGATGCATTATTTTATAAATTGTATAAAAAGAAAGTCAGTCATTTTATAATACGCAATATATCAAGCTTATTTTAAATCCTATGAGGAAAATATGACGGCAGTTTGATGTGGTGAGAGACGCCTTCGTTTTACTATTTATAATTCTGATTTTTTTAGAACTGTATTATTTTTAATAATTTATACATAGTAAAGTTATTTATATTCACATTTAATATATATGAATCCTGAATAAATTTAAAGGAACGTATTCAGAAAATCCCTTTTATTTATTATTTTTGAAGAAAAATAAATAAATATATGGACATCGAATATCATTTTCTAGAATATTAAAAGCTCATTGTTTGCTGTATTATAATAATGCCTTATCATGGAAGGAAAACATTAAATGATCAAAATTTTCATACAGTCATTTACAGAATACTTCTTACTTTCTGTATCAAAAAATTAAAAGCATATACGTTCTATGACAAAACAGCTTTTAAAAATTAATCTTACGATTTTAATTTTCAAATAAATAATAATTTGCAGCCCAAAAAGTTCAAGTATAATTTCAAAAATAATTTCTTACTTTTTATATTAAAAATTAAAAGTATGACTCAGTTGAGTTCATCAAAATTCGTATGCTTAATTAAAAAAATATACATTCTATGATAAAGCAGCAGCCTTTAAATATTAATCTTACGATTTTAATTTTCAAATAAATGCTAATTCTCAGAGATGAAAATACAAAAATAATTCTTTGCTTTATATATAAAAAATTAAATATATGACATGTTTGAGCTTATGAAAGTTAGTAAGCTTAATTCGAAATTTATATATTCTATGATAAAATAGCTTATAAAAATTATTCTTATGATTTTAATTTCCAAAAAAATTCTAACTTTCAATGCAGACTGAAAAAAAAATCAACAATATTTCTGCGCTGCTTCATTTTAAGTTGAAAAAATTTTTCTACATCATTATACAAAACTTCGTTGATTCCTTCAAATTAATTTTTAACCTTTATTAATTCATACGTGAATTAAACAACCATATTTGATATACTTTCAAAAAAATTGCTGCTTTCTAAATCTGTCGACAAAAATAAAAAAAAATTGTCAACATCATTTCAGCATTATTTATCAACATTTTATACACATACTTCTCAACCTTTTTTACCATGTGTTCCTTTGTCTTGTTCTTTTTCCTTTCCACGAATTTTCCCATTAAACTTTCAAAAGAACATATATTGACAAGGAAAGCTGCACAATAGCGTAGAGTTCCATGCCATACAACTTCCTTCCTTTTAAATGAACAGCTTCTTTTCTGCCATTAGAGTAGTTGGCAAAGTTGAGTCGGAGAAAAGCGTGTAAGGAATCTCGACTTCTATACCACTGGCAATAGACAAAAAAAAAATCAAGGAGATGAGAAAGAAGGAGTTTGGAATATCAAAGAGAATAAAAGGAATTTCAGAGTAGAACAGTGCAAAACATTCAACGATATTGTGAGCTGCTTGATTTTAAACTGAAAATATTGACAACAATATTGCACAAAACGTAGCCAACTACAATTTTATGCTAATTACTTTTAAATTAATTTTACCTTTATCGATTCACATATGAATAAAACTACATTTGATATACTTTCAAAAATTTTACTCCTTCCAAAATCTGTCGACAGAAAGAAAAAAGAATAGTATCATTTATCAACATTTTATTTATAATACTTCTCAACTTTTTTTTTATTCTGTGTTCCTTTCTTCTTTTGTCTTTTTCTTTTTCCTCTCCACGAATTTTCCCATTAAACTTTCTAAAGAACATATATTGACTAGGAAAGCTGCACAATAGCGTAGAGTTCCATGCCATATGACCTCCTTCCTTTTGAATGAACAGCTTCTTTTCTGCCATTAGAATAGTTGGCAAAGTTCAGTCCGGAGAAAAGCGTGTAAGGAATCTCGACTTCTACACCACTGGCAACAGAAAAAAAAAGAAGGAAGGAGATGAGAAAGAAGGAGTTTGGAATGTCAAAGAGAAAAAGAAAGATAAAAGAAAAGGCAAAAAAATTGGACCCCAGGGTAGAGGAGGAAAATATTTTTCGCCTTGAAACACACTTCTCCGGAAATATTTCTTTCTCCTCTACTCTCCTCAGACCTTTATTTTTTGATTTTACAAAAGAAAATGACCTTTCGGTAAACTTTTATTCCTGCATGGATGGAATGGAGTTGCATCCATTGTTTTTGTTTATGCCGAGTTATGTGAGAATGCGAAATGGAACGTAACACAGATCTATCGAGTCTTCGAAAAAGGCTGGGGAAAATAATATATGTTCCTTGCATAGGCTCAATTGTCCAAATGGGTTTTATCTGAGAAGAATTCAGTTTTGCTATGTCCCATTAGGGATTTATTTGAATAAGTTATTTGACAACGTGTATTGACTTAAGTGTTATAAAATTGGCTGTATACCTTTTTATGTGCAAACCCATATTTTACTTTCCATTTTATAATTTCATGCGATTGATTTAGAAATATGTAAAATTCTTTAATCTAATAGGACGCTTTATTTTTAAGTTTCTTTGAAATGTGAATTGAATCATTTTTTTAGTTTCCCGATTACGAATTTGAAATTTTGTCAAATCTCCTCATTTCAGTCATCCCTGAATTTGAAAAACATATTTTTGGCATTATGTCTGTCTGTCTATCGTGTATATGATAATTAAAAACAGTTTTGAGTTAAACAGATGAAATTTCATCTATGGGCTTAAAATAGGAGCTGATTCAATATATATCAAATTTGTATAATTTAACTGAATGAAATTGTAAATTTAATTCAATTTAATTGTTATTTAATTGAACGAAATCTATTCAGAGAAAGTCTATCTGCCTAGCTTTTTGAATAAAAGTGAACTGTATAATTACAATACGTCAAGAGCAAGACAGAAATTTTGAAACACGTTTAGTTTCTAAAATGTAGATACTTATTAAATTTTAAACCAAATTTGTGAAATAGTTGACCGTGTGTCCGTCTATGCTTTCTCATACATGCAAACACCATAATCCATAAATGCAATATGTTATATAAAAAAATGATATATAAAAGAATAGTTGGAAATAACAACTGTAGCACCGTATCAAATTTTGGTTCCAATTATTCGGGGGAAAAGAACATCGAAAATACATATTTGCTCTATAGATTCTCTAAATTTAACTAACATAAAGTTATGAATTTTCCAGCAGCTGCCACCAGCCGGTTCCTGCAATGGTCTAAAATCGTTTAAAATAGTATTATTACAAACTTATAACTCTTTGAGTTTCATTCGCAGAAGAATTGAACTTTTTTTTGTATTTAAAATGTAAAGTGTGAAGATTATTTTGATAAATAAGATTGGCAGACCGGGAAGAGGGAGACTGTATAAAAATTTAGATTTTATTATTTGTAACAGTATAATTATTGATTAAAACAACACAAAATACAACTGTTCATGCCTTTAAAAACATTTTTCATTGAAAATGTATGCTTATCTAATATAGATTAGAATTTAGCTATTGGACTATGATTAGATAAGACCCGCTGCATCATTTGCATGTTAAAAAGGCAACAGAAACATTTCTACATCACACTCAGTATTAAGGGGATACAAGTTCTTTATGTATTTTAACAGGAATTTGACAAAATTTAAATTATAAATTCCTTTAGTTTATAAAATATAATTTTTTTGTATATTTTACAGGTTTAACTTCATGCTCGTAGAAATAATGCAAAAATAGTAATAGAAAAATTATTTTATTAAAGTTTTAAAAAGGTAAAAATATGTTATGTTAAGAAAAATACATGATATATTTTGGGAAAATTAATTTCGATAATGAAATGCACCGAAAAATAAGACATCCCTATTATTCATTATGAATCTATAAAAAAATATGATTTTTACAAACATTTTGAGAATTGCAATCTCAAAGGAGCTGCACCGCCCTGCCGAAGTTTCCAGAAGATATCTGAAGGATTCTCGTTGCGGTAACAAGAAGGCGGAAACTAAAGTCGAATTCAGAGAGGCATCATCGGTCACGTAGAACTCTCGAAGGAGGTACATCCTGTCATTAAAGTGAAGGTAGCTCAGCCCCAGAGCATTGATTTACTCTTAAGGAAAGCGAAAACCTGCTTATTTATACAATAAATTCACATCTCCCTCAGTTGAGGATAATTTGCGAATGAAATAAAATATCGATTAATACTAATTTTGTCAATATTATGCTGGTGTTAATATTTCTACCAACTTAACCCTATTATTTTATTGCCATATTTTTGTATTATTTATTGATACATATGAGAATGCGAGGAACATTTTCTCACCCATAATTCTTCAGTAAAATGCAATTGTACTAAAAAGATTCCCAATATAACTTTGAAAGATTTGCATTAATTGCAAGTATTTCGGTTTTGTTTTCTGAATTTAAATCGAAGTGAAAAAGTCGGAATTAATCGAAAAAGGAAAACGTGTCTTGCTTAGAGAAAAGTATAGCCAAGAAAACAATTACCTGAACTGAATTTGTAATAAACTGCGCTTGAAGAACTTATTAAGAAACCAAATTTATTTCTTTTTTCAATGACACCATTCTTAGAAATTATCTATGAACTTTCACTATAAGTCAATATGTTATTTAATAGAAACATAACTTATAAAAATTAAAAAAGATCCTGAGCATTTGGATAAAAATAAATATTAATGAGTTATAAAAATCAAATTTATTTATTAAGTTTAGAAATAGAAGTAAATATACTATTTATTCCATGTTTAATCATGTAACATGTATACAATATATTTTAAAAAGCTAAATCACTGGCAAAAGTATGATTATTATCAAATGATGATCGAAATTCTATGATTCGATCGATCGATGATTTCTGGCATCGAAATGCTCATTCTTACATTAGACGTTTATAAGATTCCAAACTAAATACAAAAAATTAGTAATTCGTTTTTTTCGCAAAAAATATTTCATATTGTAAAAATCAGTTTCGATTGTAAACAAAGAAATCTGTATTTTTAATGTTAATAAGAGGAAAAAATTTTATTGTATCCTTTTATTTTATCTTATTAATAGCTTTCTTCTTATATGGGTAATAAAGACCGGGGGGCACCTCGTAATGAGGATGAGATGCTTCCGGCATGGTGGTTGGATCTCGCCACCCTGGAGGGTACAGTAATAGATGGGGGATCTGACTCCTCCCATCGATGACGAGACGTACTTCCTTCGGGGAGGGTTGTACCGTGGCCGGTGATGGCCCTTAGGACTCAACCACAGTTCCCGCAATGTTGCTGTTGCGGCGGTCCGGTCATTCAGTTTTTATGGTTTAAATCCGTGTGCCTTCGTGGCGGGTCGGAGAGTCAGATGGCTGACTTATATGGGTAATAAATTAATGTTCAGACTCCTCTAAAGCATGAAATTCGATTACTCTCTGTAAATAATTTGCATTAGTGAGCTTTGTTTTCGTCTTCTTACTTTAGAATTTTCTTTTTTCTTTTTTCCCCTTTCTTTCTCCGCTTTTCCCCACCTTTTTGTTTTTTGTTAAGCTTGCTTCATTTAGAATATTTATATTATATCAAATTACCGAAAAATGTGTTATTAAGAAAATTAACAACAAAAAATGTAATTTAAAAGGAAAGGTCTTTAATGAAAATAATTTTCTAAAATATTAAGTCACCTTTTTCATGATAAAAATGTATTCAACCACTTATCAAAATTTCTCTGGACCTTTCAATTCTTCCAAATTTTCACTAACAGGAAGAATAAAAGTTAGTTTATTTCTTTTATTTAGTAAAATTTCCGTTGTACACTTAGATAGGAAAACTTCTTATTGTTTTTTTCAATAACTATAAGACAACAAAACATTTGTTAATCACACTTTTGCACTTCAACCATAATCATAAGTCAGACATAAGATTACGGTATAAGATTTCGTTGCCAAACTCGCGAAATAATCAACAACCGTTAAATTGCTTGTCAAATAGATGTCATCTAAGAAAGTGTCAAAAAAAAAAAAAACTTTTACGCTTGATTTGAGAAACATTAAATTTTTCATTTTATAACGTTGTAATTTAAACTTTTGTCGTTTGCCACATTTGGCGAATTATTGCTTGAAAAGAATTATTGTTCAACAACCATGCTTTGTGCACATCTAATTGATTTGAGAAACATTAAATTTTTATTTTATAACGTTGTAATTTAAACTTTTGTGGTTTACCATATTTGGCGAATTATTGCTTGGAAAAAAGTATGGTTCAGCAACCATACTATAGTGCACATTTAATAGATTCTGCGACTAATGAACTGTTAATTTCATATTAAAGAGGTACAAGACAAATTTTTTTGATGATTGCAAAATTTTTATTGTTGATTATTTCATTTTTTCGAGCAGGTACGTGTCGTTTTGTGAAATCAGAGGAGATAATGGCAATTGTAAAAAAATCGCCAAATAAGTGATAATTTTATAAATAATTTTCTACTATCAGAACTAAGCCCATGTTACTCACAGAAAACAAATTATCTTCAAGCTGATAATTATGAATCAATTTTAGCTTCCAAATTGTGTAAATATTGCTAATAAAAATCGTTACAAGAGTTTTTTTTTTATAATTATATCCAATCAAATTTCATTCAGTCACACTTTATTACACCTGAGGCATTAATACTGATTTATTACCCACACAAAATAAATTTTTATTCAATCGTTGTGTAATATTTCAATCATACCTTTCAAGATCCTCGCAATTTACTTCTCAAAAGTTAATGCTCATAGTTCGTTAAACATTTATTTATATTATTATCTTACCTTGTATTTTATGTATTCAGTCAAATTATTTTTTTACGTCTAAAGTGACTAATTTATAGGTATGTAAATAAAACTAATCATGAATGAAAATTAGATATGGGATCGTAAACTTCACGTCTTATTTACACTATTTTATGCTGGATTGTAATAAAGGTCAATGGGTTGAGGTTTGTAATATTTTATGGTATTTTATTTCAGCATTTCTCTTTTTTTAATTTTGTATTTGGCATTGTATTTTTTTTTAAATTTTGATTTCAGTATTCGTAAAGTTATTTAGTTCCTAGCCTTTATTATTTCTTTTAATGTTACTATATATTCGCAACTAAAGTGCACTGCAAATTATAATTTTTTTTTTATTTCTTAAGTACTCTGCCAAAGTGCAGGAGATATTCTATTACAACTTTCATTAGTTAATATGTTCGTTGCCATGATTCATTCCAATCACTATCTAATAAAATGCTTACTTGTTTGCTATCTCTTGATTGTAAAAGAGAAGAGAATATTTAATTAGAAAGATGTAAATCACAAGCTATTCATTGGTGAAAAACGTGTTAAAACAAGAAGATGTCAACATGGGCTTGTTATATACTCATCAAATTCTACACTAAATGTGAACTTTTGCTGTCACCCAAATACGGGTCACACAGTAATCAATGTTTTAAACTGATAATGTTATCTCTATAAGATAATATTATCAATATAACAGTCTGTCTAAACAGTCATATCTTTTAGTAACAATATAATGTCGCATTTGATGCACGCATCTAATTACAAATTTTTATATTTAAATCTAACGGAATTAGAATAGAAAATCATTTAATTGACACAATTAGCTCTAGAATCTCCATGGGTATTGCACATCATCATTTCTTTGCGGTTTTATATCTACTTTTTGCCAAAAAAGCTGTTACAGTCGTAAGTTTGCTTTTATACACTTCAGCAAAAAACCGTATTGATCTTATATTCAGTCGAAAAACATTCAAGATACGTCGAAATCGAAATAATATTTTACAAATTGCGTTTAAGTTTAATTTGATTAAGTGTAAAACATTTTCGTTTCTTAAGATATTTTTTTAAGCAATGTCCTAAAATGATAAAAAAGAAAGTTACTGAAATAAGTGTACAATGAAATTGAAAGTAACGATAATGAGTATGATTTTACCTCTTTGAACATGGATTTCAATGAAGAAATGATAATGATTGTTTTGAAAATATTTATACAGATGATTCTGATAATGACGTAATTCCAGTGAAATTACGAGCAATGCAATTATGATTCTGATAATGACGTAATTCCAGTGAAATTACGAGCAATGCAATTATGATTTTGATAATGACGTAATTCCAGTGAAATTACGAGCAATGCAATTATGATTCTGATAATGACGTAATTCCAGTGAAATTACGAGCAATGCAATTAGAAATTTCCTGCGATAACAAAAATGTATTAGTAAATAATGAAGGATCTATAAATCTATCTTACCAGCATGACATCTGTGTGTAAACTTAATACGATCTAAAAAGTTTTAATAACAAGTTCTATTTTTAATTACAAGATTTCTATTGATCTTATGTAACTTCAAATCATACTAATCTATCAGATTCAATCAAGACAATAATAATCCTTAAAGAAAAAACATATTTTAATAGCACTTATTTGTCAAACATTTCGCCGATTTATTTTGATTATTGAAGACTCAATTATGCAAAATAACTAAAACCTATGAAAACTCCACAAAAGCTGTTGAAAATATTTTTCTTTAATCTTTTTCGATTGTTTTGAAGACATACTATAATAACAATACAAAAGCAAAGTTTTAGATTTAAATACATGCTAGTAAGAAAATGAACATTGACGATAAAATAAAGCACAAAAATACCAAGAAATGAAATAGAAGCGTTTTTTTTTCTATTTTTCTAATATCTTCTCATATTTTCTCGTTTCCGTAATGCACAGTGTAGGGAAAAAAAGGCACATTTTTATTCCCAAAGCTAATAAACAAGTCGTTGAAGAAAAATAAAACAGAGATATGTGATTCAATAATAATAAAAATGATTCTGAGGTAGCTAAAAAAATATATGTTTACCTCTAGGGTACATCCAAGCTTTTTGCTGTTTTTTCCCTTAGAAATCTGGAAAAAATAACATTATATTTCTGCTTCTTAATGACATTTTTCTCTCTTTTTATTTCTATGACAAAATAAAAAAAACAGAAAAAGCTTTTAATGAAAATGCAAATTAATTTAATGGAGGAAAATTATGGTTAAATTATTTGGCCTATTTTATTGTTTTTAACTCCTTAAAAATGTTATATTAATTTCTTACCAATTTCTAGGGGAAATGGTATTATAAACTAATTACCAAGATTTATATTCCAACAAGTGTAGGGTTTTCGCAAAATAAAGAAAAGGACTAATAGATCATATATTACTGGCATTTAATTTATGCAAAGCTCCTTTAAAATTTTACTCTACTTTATGTTTAAAAAAATTTGCTATACAAAAGATGATAAATTTGTAAAAGGCTCTAAGCAATGGAAATGGCTTAGAGTGAAATTTTAGTTTCTTTCTAAATATCTTTTGCTCCGTTCATTTTAAAATACGTAGATTTAAAGATGAGTAAAATTTATCTCAATATATTTTTAATAATATTTAGATAATGTATTTTTTATAATGCTATATTTGTAAAACGTTTAAAGTTAAAAAGTTTAATTCTGATACGCCTCTGCTTCTTATTTTGATTGATATTCTTTCAGTTAAGATAAATTTACACTCAGCCAATTAGAAGATTCCAGTAAATTCATGCATACGCAGAAAGAAGATTGCGCATGTACTGAAAGAGCGGACAATAACAAGTGCTTGTCTAGACAGGACAAGTACTTACTGCTGTACAGTTTCTACGCATGCTTAGATAGATTGTGGCTGACTGAATGTAAACCCTACTTTAAATAATATTAATAATTATACTTCATTTTATTGGCAACAGTTTGCAAATATTTTCATTCAGTATCTCGACGAAGTGTCTGTGAGAAGCATAAACAAGAACTAAATGACGTCAGACTCGTGTTTATTGAAAAAATAACAACGCTGTAAAATAAATAAATCGGAGAAAGAACTCCTTATTATTTGGAATTAAAGGAAGACAGCTGAAGTAGCTGAAATTCTCAAGATCACTGTTCGCCAGCTCAAGAGTTAGCGTTAGTTTGTGTTGATACAAGATTTAATGTAAGTGTTTTAAATATTATTAATCAGTTTACATAATATATCTATATTATGATTCAGTTCGTGACAGGATTAGCTTTAAGCATAAAATTTTCCGTATAATATTCTTAAAGTTTGTAACTCTTATAATGTTGAAATTTATAATTGAACATTAACTATACCTCGTCCACCACAAATGGACTATTGAAATTTGATATTGAATTTTAGTTAATGCTTTTTCTGTTTTGTATAATATTTTAATCTCATTAATGTGTATTGGTTTTATAGTTCGATAACGTTTTATAATGATATGAATGGATTTGAATTTGCTGTATTTTTGCTTTGATTTGAATTTTGAATTATTTTTTACTAAATAATTGCTTTATTTTAATGCCATTGCTTTATTTATACTTGTCTTCAAAAAACCTCGATTTCTTGGGATTTTCGTGTCACGAGGGGTCAATACTTGGACGGAAGTCAGACCCCTCATAGAAAATCCCTCTTATAAAAATGTTCAGGCACATTTTTTTTTCAATTTAAACTTAATACTTATTTCTAAGTTGGTTAATTTCATTTGTTTCTTTAAATGTAGCAGCATTGGCTTGCTCTAAATGCAATGTATCTTCCTTTTAATAGTTTTTGACTGAAAAAATATTTACTTTATAATTTAGTTTAATAAATATTGCTTTAATTTTATAGTTTGTAGTTCCTCTCACTCATATAGTAATTTTCCAGCTGTAGTTTTCCACTTCCTGGGTTAGGGAGCCAACATCTTTCGACAAATTAACCCTCTGAATGCATCATTTTTAAAATCACTATTTAGATGCGATGTTTGCAAATAAGTTCAAATATATTTCAAACAAAATGAACTGATATTATATGTTACACGATCATAAAATGATATACTAAAATATGTAATCATAAAAATAAACACTCTGAACTGCGAAAAATGCAACATGCAATAGAAAATGAACTGATTGCCAGCCGTGGAAATCGTAGAATAAAAAACAACAGTAGGATTAAGTAACTCATAGTTTTCACTTTCTCCAGTGTTTAACGGTGTCTTCCTAAATTTAGAGCCAAACTATAACTTCAAAAAGAAATATTGCTTTTAATTTAAAGTTATATAGATTATTTTCTAATATTTTACAATCTTCATATTTTTATAATTAAAAATGTATATAGAATTTTTTTATCTTGGATGTCAAATACGATCTAAAAAGCTTCAAGATAAATGTTGAATTTTATGATAAAACTTTGAGTAAATACATATGCTGCAAATGACTTTTGCTGCTTTCTAAAAATTCATAGTCTTGTTTACGTTTATTACTTATATTGGATAAAGTGAAGAATAGTGTGCTCCCGAGATTGTCGCCAATATTGCAACCCATCGGATCGCTCTTCTAAGCAACCCTAATGCTGTTTTGTTTACTACTTTTTGCAATGGTTGAGTTGTACATAAACTACAACTATATTATGAAAAATGTTAAATTAAAAATATTAAAAAAATATCGATTAAGGATTTTAATTTTGTTCTTTATTATAATTAAAAGTTTATTAAATAAAGAAAGTTAAGCTTATAATTAAAAGTTATTTTCTTCTTTCTTTATTTTAATGTGAATACGAACAGAAAATATTTATTCTTTTGCAATTTTTAATTCTCAGCATGCGCTTTAAAAAATCGTCTGCATTCTCACTTTAAAAGACAGATGCAATGGAGTTCTTCGCAGTTCTCGTA
This sequence comes from Argiope bruennichi, assembly GCF_947563725.1. Classification (NCBI taxonomy): domain Eukaryota; kingdom Metazoa; phylum Arthropoda; class Arachnida; order Araneae; family Araneidae; genus Argiope; species Argiope bruennichi. The sequence continues at coordinate 70,164,345 of NC_079151.1, forward strand.
ATTCTTTTGATGTTCTAACGGTTGGTTCTCTTCATAATTTGTTATGTCGGGAGTATTTCGAACCTATAGAATGAATGAAGGGTGAGTTAAATATATATTTTACAAGTTGATGAAGTTAGGAAAGGATGCTTGTTTGAAATTTTGTATTGAGAATGGTTTGATATCGAACCGGCAGAATGGATGCACGGTGAGTGGAATATATTTTTTTACGAGTTGATGAAGTTGGGAAAAGGATGTTTGTTTGAAATTTTATATGGAGAATGTTCCTTCTTTCTTTTTTTTTTTTTTGGTTATGTACTGTTTCTGTTATCCACACAGTCCTTATGTTCAATGTGCAAGCGAAGCTACTAGGTTCCCGCTCCCGCTGCTAGCGAAGCTGTAGGATGTTTTTTTTAAGTTAAAAAATTCTGCCCGGTGCCTTCTAAGGCACCGGGCAGTAAGGAAAAAAAAATACTTATCAATAAAAAGTCCTAAATATATGGCGGGAAATGGTAACCGTAACTGTTCCGCGGAAGTATTTGTTTATTTTGTCCGCTATCTTTATTGGCGACTTGGCATTGTTGGCGCAGCAGGGTGCACACTATAATTCACTTTTACCCTTATATTGTTCTCATATAACTATAAAACGGGTAGAGACTAAAGAATATTTGTGTGCGTGTGGTCTTGTATTGGATTTTGAACAAAAGATATATGGATTTTTTTAAACGTTACACCGATATCTATGCAATTAACCTAAATCACGCAGATGATAAATTATTATTCAAGAAAATAAATGTTCGGACTTACGCTTGAACTACAAACACTATTCAACATATGATAATATTCGATTATGTGAAAGCAAATATGCCATCTTAAGAAACTTGAATGCTATCCGAGTTTTATGGATTTATATTTTTCTTAGCAATTTTTAAGAATATGTTTAATAAAATACAGGAAAAAATACTTGTCGTAATATGTACTTTACACATAATACTAATCTGTGAAAGGTGTTTCTCTTGCTGTATTTACATAATATTACTTCACATTGCAACATAATTCATTTCAATTCCACCCATAGTAAGCATGTGAGTTTAGTACTTCCGTTTGGTAGATCCTATATGAAGACTATCTATCGCGGTGGTTCTCACGATAAGACTGTCTTAATATTAAAAATAGAAAAATAAATCCAATTAGTGAAATTAGCGCCTCGTTAACTCTAACAACTTTTGTTTTAAAGGTTTTCGATAACGGAATCTTAGAAGTTGGGGGCAAAAAAGGGATTTTCAAGTAATAATGTTGACTGTTTCTAACATCAACAATTTACTATGTGATCAAATAGCAGCTTAGATGTAAAGGAATTTACTTTTACCTTTCAGTTTGCCCAGAGGAATTTATTTGTTTTGAAACACAGATTTTAAATTCAGTATATACTTTAAATCAAAGAATAATCTAGTAGATTTCAGATTCCTCAAATTTTTCAACAATTTAGATCATATTTCCCTTGTCATTCCATGAATTGGAACTTGACAAGAGCGGTCTGATAATAGCTGACTTGAGAAAATATCATTATCGGGAAAAAATAAATCACTCCACTATAAATAATTGTAAATTAGTAGCTACTATTGCATAATTTGTATTTAGATGAGAAATTTCTGAAAATAAATGAATATTCATTAAGAATATCTTCGAATTTTGAAGTTTTATAAAAGGATGCATAAAGAAAAGATATTAATCTATAAATTTTTCATAAATTCTTGTTAATTTAGGTGAAAAAAAATAATAAGTTCGAAAAACTTCGGGTATACGTATACATCTAAGACTGAAGCCTAGTCATTATCTATTGTGTTAATCTTATTGGATGCACGTTAATTAATTGATTTCAGGTTTATGATGCAATTGAGAATTATTCTTCAAAATCATTACTGGCACTTTCATTTCTTTTGATTGTATTGTGTAATATATTATTAAGATTTTAATTTTTTAATCCTTATTGGGCTCGTTTTCTTATTTTCTTTCCTTGCTATTTGCCTTTATTTGCTATGACATTTATGCAATGAACATCCTTTCACTAAGACATATCCTAATATTGATCTAGAAAATGTTTCTATTGTACAATTCTTAAAGATACGTATATGCATTTTTTAATATTTTTAAACATAGGATGAATAATTCGAAGCTGGCTTGATTAAAATTATAATTCGAATCGAATGAAACTGGATCTCGTTAGTCTTATGTTAAACAGGAAATTAAAATAATTAGGAAAATTATGATTATAGAACAATTCAGCTTTAAAACTTCGAATTATCCAAGTTCCACTCTGTATGAGAAATATTTCCGATATTGGAATGTATAATTTATTTACAGTACATATAATGTTATAATCTCTTGCACCATCTGAATTTATCTGAGTACTTAAAAGCGTATAGTAGCTGGCCAAATCATCACATTACATCGATGTTGAACTACAGTCAGTGTTCCGGTGGCTCTGCTCTTCTAGAACCAACAAATCAGCCGATTGATTTTTGATTCAAAATGATTTAATTTAGCTGAAAATTACACTTCAGAATGTTAAATTAATAGATTATAAGCATTTCAGATAGCGTTCAGATTAAAGCATTTCAGATCTCGTTTAACGTTATCTATTTGTTATCTCAACAGATAAAAGCTGTTATCACCATTTCAGAAGTCGTAAATTTTTGCAGCAGCATTATGGTTCAATAAATCTTATTTTGATTGTGATCAGTAACATTTGCTTTGATCGTCATTATTTCAAACAATTCCAACGCTCCAATTTTTGCAGATGCACAGAAATTATTTTGAAATTATCGTTTACTTGATAGAAATTACACCATTTGATGTTTCTGCATATTTTTTAAACTTTCCCCTTAGTCTTTAGAAAGATTTCGCTGGCACAAATTGATTATTTAGCAAAATGGATAAGAAGAGTAAGGATTTGTTTCGTCATTTTAATAATTTTCAACTTTTGTCAATGATAGATTTATGCACCAAATGTCGCCTTCATTGAAAGAATAATCTTGGGTAGGGCTGGTGACATTTACTTAGCTATAAAAGAGTAGTTTGAGTACTCACATGTAAGAGTTGGTTTTATTTCTGTATTTACCTTTATTTTAATATTTCGTTTGAATTTCACAATTTTTTTAAGAATACCATTGCTTTCCTTTTAGTCTGTTCGGAAGAATATTTTAGAATTTATATTGTTTTCCAATAAATAAATAAAGTAAAATAAGGTAACAGCTAGTTTTATTTGCAAAGAAAGATCAATAATCATTCAGTGCATAAGATTAAGTGAGGAATAAATTGCAAAGATACGAAAATAAGCAGACTATTAGGCAAATATTTATATAAATTAGGAAATCCGTTGTTTCAATCTTTTTAGCGCTCCAGTAGCGCCGCCACGACGATATTCTGTTGCACGCATCCTTTAAGCTTAAAACTCACATGATTTTTCGAATCCACATATTATAGACAGTTCTACTGTGATTACAATTTACTAATAAATGTAACTGCATCGTGGTTACGAGTAAACCAGTGCTAGTGGTCTCCTTAAAATTTTCTCGCACTCTCTAATAAAGGTCTTATCCTAGAGAATGCCTTGCATACATAGTTACGAAATTTTAAACTTTGCCGTGAACTAAACATTTTTACTAAATCTCTTGCTCAGTTCAAAATGAACCCTTTGCACTCGAATGTCTTCTCTCAATCGCCATTCAAGACAGTGCATTATTTTGACATTTTATTTATTTATTTTTCAATTTTTGATTGTTAAAAATACCTACAGAATGGTAAAAAAGATATAGATTAATTTTTCAAGTGAACTCAACTTAAAACAATTGTATGTATTTATTCCTTGGAGCGATAAATAATTATAAGTGAATAATTATGCATCTAATTGCTTTTCCGAGCGCAAAGGGTTAAATATATAGAAGAAAACTATTTTTCGTCTAAATTATTCTTTATTATTATGAGTTAAATAATCAAGAAATTATGAAATAAGAGTTTTGTGTATTATTTTTTTGAAGAGTTCTACTGTGTATTTCTTATCAAAATACAAATTTCTCTTTTTTAGCATTTCTTACCCGTATATTATTAGAGTGTATGATACAGAATATACGAATTAGAAAGTCTTTCTTAAGGTTACGTAGTTGTAATTGTTTACCCTATGATCTTTTCCATAAAATTATTCATTTTTCGAGTGATAATAAATTTCACGGCCTATTTTACTTGATAATCTTCAAATTTCATGTTACACTTTACATTTTTAATGCATATATTTTGTCTTGTAACGATCCATCAATCTAATTAAGAAAATGATGACTGTGTCCAAGTTTGTTACAACGTTTAATTCATGTCAAAAGCATATTCACTTTTTAATGTTCTGCAAATCGCATGTTAAACGTTATGTTTTGCATAAATTATGTATTAATATGGCATCAAAAAATCATCAAGATAAGTTTTTTATTTTGGAGCGAAAGAAAAGAAAATGTAATGTAGATAATTCAATTAAAAATTTAATCTAATGTTAAGAACTGCGAATTTATTTAAATCCTGAAGACAGAATTCCTCAGAAGATGACAGATCTTACAAATTTATTTTCATTCATTAAGAAAATACTTAAATTCGAAATACTTAAGCATACCTATTTGATTATATATAATTATTTTTTAAAGTAACTTTTATTTAAATTTAAGTACAAATTCAAATATCAAATTACGTAATTACGCAAGTATATGACACCGCTGTAATGCAAGACGTTGTTACAACAATAGAAAAAATATATTCAGATTTTTTTATTATAAATTAAACATTGATCTAATTAAAATTATATTGAACAAACAAGTTATATGAAACATTTACAAATTAAATATAAAATAATTGTTGGTATAATTTTGCACGTGGGTATCGGATATTAAACAATTTATTAAGAAAAGATGTTTATCATTTTTTATTCTTTTCTGTAATAACTGGCATAGCAAAAGGTGCATTAATATAGTGAATTTGCGAGCGCCTTCTGTAACGCTGGGCAAAGTTTAAAAATATTCTCGCCGATGCAAAATCTCGACTTCTGTTTTTGCTTCTAGGGACTCGTATAGAAGTGTTTTATATTTGCGAATAAAACTAAGCAGGAATAACAATTAGTTATGGTGGTGTAAACTTCGCGTTTTTTTTTTTAAACATTTTCTCATGCTGGTTTGTCACCAAGATCAATAAAATAACCAACCAATCAATAAGCTTTTATTATATTCTCACTTCAAGGCCATTTAGAGATTATTGCCTATATTTTCTATCAGTTTTTTAAAGAAAATTTTATATTCGCCATTGCATTTTCTTCAGATGATGATTATCGTTTTTCTCAATTCGATTTTAAAGAATTTTTTTTTAAATGTGGATAACCGTTATAGATAGAAAGAATGTTGTTTATAATGAAATTTCTGAATGTATGGAATTCCAGGCTTTTATTGTGTACTTTTATTGTTACTACATCTTTACATATAAAGGAAATTACAAATAATATTTTTTTTCTCCTTAAATATTCAGTCAATGAGCATCGGATTTTTTACACCAATTTTCGTTAGTTAAGCTTACGATAATATTTTTAACAGGATAATAGACCGTTTCGATGAGCGCATTTTGTAATATAATAATAAGATAAATTTTGTTCATCCTTTCTATAAATAGCATGTAAAAAAACTCATCTTTACATTATTCGTGTATATTTTTTATCTTTTGCAGGAGTACGATGCTATGATGTAGAGAATGGCTACCGCTGTGGACCTTGCCCACCCGGTTATACAGGAAATGGAGTGACCTGCAAACCAGCCAACCGTTGTGCAGAGAATCCATGCTTTTCTGGTGTGCAATGTGTCAACATCGATACACCCCCAGGATATATCTGCGGTCCCTGCCCACCAGGTTTCTCAGGAAACGGAACTTATTGCGAAGATATTGATGAGGTAAGGTTGGAAGATGGAGGATTTAGTCTGCAATTCTGTTCATATATTCGGGATTATGAAAAACTTGCAGCATTTCGGAATTTACCAAATATGAATCTAATTTTACGAATTTGAAAGATGATTTTATCATAAAACCGGGGTATTAATTTTTGGAGACAATGATTATATTTCATATTTAACAATTAATTTATTAATGAATCATAATTATGGGTACTATCAGCCTTATAATACTGCTTTTCATGGAATGAGCGTGTTTTGGTGTGAAAGTTTGGAGAGGGGCTATGCCAGTTCAGGTGACGCCATCATTTGCCCGCGGCTCACAATTATGAGATCCATCCATAAATAGTCCTGTACCTTTCAAACTAAACTAAATCAAACTAAACTTTTAATTAAAACTAAACTTGCATATAATGGGTTAAAAGTTATGTTTCTTCACGTCTTGTACAGACCTGTCGAAAATACAAGAAGGAACTAATATTCCTAAGGCTATTTCGAGTTTGTGTTTTATTAAACAGTGATTTTTGTCTCACGATTTAGAATATTAATTTTATTTTGTTAAATATATGTTAAAATATCTACTTTTAAAAGCTGTAAATAGCATAGTTGATTTAGAAATAGACTCCAGGATGGCTGCTCGAATTTCATGCCACTACTACCCACTTCTTTGGTGGTTTTCTTGTGATAGTTTAGGCTAGTTCTATTAAAGCTCCATTTGTTTAGTATATTAACACTCATTTATTTTGAGATAGGCATCTTTTAAGAATATAACTAAGCAGCTCCTCTTAAAATTTCTTCAACTCACCAATTAAAGGATATTAGGTCTAGAGTGTCAGATTTAACTTGCATCAGGCCCACTAATGTGGAATTTTAATGGAATAGGATTACGAGCTTGACAATCTCCGGTCCAGATGACCTTACTACTAGGTCATCACGGCCCACATGACAAATAAATGAATAAACGAAAAGGTGCATTTTCAGTTTTCCATTACAGATATCAATAAATTATCAATTAAATTTCAATCGCAATGGCTATGGCTTTGCTTTTATGGGTTGTTTTCATATTCACTAATTCAGGAAGTATTCACCAACTTTAACTAATCTCTTTTTTTGCAAAAAATTCCTATAGAAAATTTTTATAGCATTAAATATACTATATTATACATAATATACTTAAAAACATACCCTCCAAAATTGGTTACTTAGTCATCCTTAATACTTCTTATATATATATTACATATATCGAATTTCCACACATGATTGAAGGATAGATATTTCCAAAGAATTTTAATTAATTAAAACAATATTTAAAATTATTTAACAGATATTTATAATTTACTGAATAAATAAGTAAAATGTTATTTAAAAAAACTCGCATAATGCGATTTTGTCGACCAAAAAATTAACGCTATTTTTCAGACATTTACAATTTTTTTTATTAAATAACAAGGACTTGTACCTTTTTAAAATTATCAGTCTCAGTTTAACATCATAACAAACTCCTATACATATTTGTAGTTATTATTTCTCAGTTTAACATCATAAAAAATTCCAAAAAATATTTTTAATTATTATTGCTCAGTTTAACATCATAACAAACTCCTATACATATTTGTAATTATCATTGCTCAGTTTAAAATCATAACAAACTCCTATACATATTTGTTATGAGAAGTATTTTCAGTGTTTTTGTATTTATGCTAAAACGAGATTCCGTTTCTTTTTTAATCCATGCTAAAAGAATTTTTTTTACTAATCCCCAAGATTGCTGTGTGTGACGATTCGGAAGAGGATATTTTAGGCGTTTTTGTAGTCTCCGTAGTTTTTCCCTATATATACGTAACCCCGTAGTTGTCGTCTAATTTCCGTAGCATTTGGAGGGTATGCTCTAAAATATATTTAAAAAAATACTCAATTGATATTGGACCACTTTTATGAGTCTATGGTTATAATTGGTTATAAATTTACTGCAAAATAACTTTCTAAGTATGTGTATTTATTATTATTGAAAATAGTTCAAGCCACCTATAGATATTTTTCTATAATCTCAAAGCAGGCTGCATCCATTAGCGTGCCACTCGATATATCATTCTGAGATCTTCTGTCCTCTAAGCTTTATAGCGCGTGATGGGTTTTAATTAATGCTTGACAAAGCTAATAATGATTAGTCGTAATGCTGGCAGTGACAAAGGAGGAGATTTTCGCACACCGCGCCATCTGTTGGAGCTTCAGATAACAGATGACTGACAGAGACAGTCTTGGCTTTTATAAATAATTCATTTCGTCCAACTTTAAGGAGATTAGATGCACTCGCATAACTCGGGGCATATTTCGGAAAAACTTGAATTTTATTTCGACATTTACTTTAATATAGGGAAATGGAATTACTACTAGTTGTCAGTGTCATGGGTTAATGCGTTTTTGAAGATAAATTTTTTTTTATATGCATGGTCTGTGTTGTCATTTTTTTAATGTTACAGTTTTGTTTCTTTTTTTTTCGGGGGGGGGGAGGAGTAATTTTTTCTATTTATTCTTCTACTCTATTTTTGTTCATATTCTCATAGCTGCAATTTCAAGGCCATTTTTTCAGATTTGTTTAAAACTTAATTCTCAAATAGTAATATCCATCTACTTGCACTCTTTAGATCATAGTGACCACGTGTCAGAGTGCCGACTTGTTGTATGATCGTCTTTTCGAGATCCGATTCTACTGAAAGATTCGCCGTACTTACGGAAACCTATTCGGTTATGACTTGTTAAATCCATTCAGGATCACACTGCCTTCCCAAGCGTGAAGTGGGGATCTTTGGAAAGAGAATCAGAGCTCGGATGCCGCTCTCGACATCTGACCACGGTTCAGAATTATGAGGCCTTTCCCTGAAGAGTCTTCGTGCGGCATTAAAACGGGATGTAAATAATATCAAGGTTCCGTTAAATTAAAAATCCCTGAAAAATAATAAGCTGCAATATAGAAAATCCCAGCAAGATACAAAAAAGATTTATTCAGTGGTATTCAATGATATACGAAATAATTTATAAATAATAGTTAAATTCCTTAATTATTCTGCTACATAAAATTCTTAAATTAAGGATTTTTTTAATACATAAATTCTTTTAAGTATGATGTATGCATTAACCCTTTAAAAGACTATTTTTTTTCTAGTCATGATATATTAAAATATTTTTAGGATTGTGATTGGCTTAAGAAAAGTGACTCATTTAGCTTATTAGATAAATTTCTTTTGATTAATTAATTAATTTGGTTAATTAATAATTAAGTAACAAATCAAGACGCACCATTTTGTGTGCGATAAGGAAATGAAGCATCTAAGTTTCCGTTTGATTGAAAAATTTGTCAGAACTTAACGCAAAACTACATAATTCCATACAAAGATTGATGAATTTGGTGGGAAGCATACTTCCCTTGGCCCTAGAAAGGGTTAATCAGTTAAAGTTTTACTTATATTCGGAGATTTTTTCCTTATTTGCACTTTATTTTTCACTCAAAGAGAGGAAACCATTTGAAAGAATTAGCAACAATAAAGAGTAACACCATAAACATTTTATTCGCTGTAGTTCTATCCACATAGACTTAAGAAAGTTATATACTCCACATTAATTTATAATCTCTACTTCTACATATTTGAACAATGTGCAGTTATTTACGTCTTCACTAACCATTTACGACACATAGAACAAAATGTGGCTTCTTTCAATATACATGCTATGCTGAAAAGAAACAAATCCACCCAGTTTGAAATATGAGATCCGTTATTTAGAGACAGCTTATATCTTATGTGATAAATAAACAATTATTAATACGGCAGAAAAGCGAGATTAAATGTTTAATTATTACATTTGCATTAATTTTGGTAAATATTCGCTTTGAACAAATTTAAATATAGTCACTTACATGTAATAACTTTTAATTAATCTGTGTTCTAAAAATAATTTCCTAATCACTCACAGTACGGCTTCACTGGAATTTTAACTTCTGAACTGTGCGGGCTGTTATTTTCCTCTTTTAATCAAAACGCTGTGTTGGCAAATTCATTTCTAAAACTTTATATGCTCCAAATATATTTTCTTGCTTTTTCATTTCAGTTTTTTGATTTCTTATTCGGTGCTTTCAAACATGCTTTCGCCATGGTTTGAAAAAGAGTCTTGATAATATATAAAAATTGAACTATTTCCTTCAAATTATAAAGAATAAAAATCGTTAAAGAACTCAACGCCGATTTCTGAAATCATGTTTTACATATATTTTTTATTATAAATTATTGAGCTTAATATCACGTGAGAAGAAACTATTTAAGACAAGGTCGTTTTTCAAATTAAATTTCAAATTTCTTTTACAACAATTTTTTACTAAAGCAAGCAATTTATATTTTTCAACTAGTCGCCTTTATTAATCAGCGAGTTCGCCGGTAATATTTATTCAGTTTAATTTTAATTAAGTCTCTTAACGCATAGCTTGATGGTCTTGCACCTCTCAGCGAATTATTTTTAAGTATCAAATAGTAACATATATTCAAACTGTACTATTTTAACTGTTTTAACCTTTCTCGTTTATTAAGAATGTGAACTTTTCTGTTCGAATCGAGTCCATGACAACATAGTGTCATTGAAAAGTTAAGTGTCTAGGTAATCTATTTCAAACTACGCGTTGTTTTATGTGACAGCGAAATTTCATTTCATGTATTCTTTTGTGCACGAAGCAATTAATTAGTCAAATCATTTTTGTTCTATATTTTTCAAAAATAAAAAAATCCATTTAAATACCTGATGAAATGATGAAAACGGCTTAGATTTCAAAGAAATGGAACGAATTAGAATCAAAGAAATGAAAATTATGCAAAAAAAAGAAGAAAAGAAAAGAAAGAAAGAAAGAAAAGAAAAAAAATTGTCAACATTTCGAAAAAGAAGCACTATGGCTAGAAGGATTTAATTAAAAAAATATTTTTCAAATTTTAAAGTCGTATATACTTATTTTTTTATGTAATATTTGTAAAAAAAATCAGCAATTATATTTTTAGAATTCACACCGGAAAACTCATAATGCCCGCTGAATTTTTAATTAAAGTTTCAAGAAAGTCATTCTAAAGTGATCTCAACTTCTAAAGTATATCAATTCGAAATTTTGTATCTCTATATCAAAATATATATATTATAAAAAAACAAGCAAGCGCACATTTTTTTTACATATATTAATAAGAAAAATTTGTTTCCGGCATTGTATTCGTTTTCAATACATTATAAGAGAAAGCAAATGAAATGATTCATGGAGTCATATTATGCAATTTTATTAGTCTAACCGATGTATCCACGGTTGCTTACATCTATTTGTTTTATATGCAATGTAAGAAAAAGAAAATACATATATTTGTAAATATATAGATTATAATCTATATATTTACGAATACATGTATAGATTTAAAAAATGATAATGCTTTATTTAAATTAATTTTGAAAAATTTATTGAAAATCAGAAAATATTTGTACGTGATGAAATTGATTTTACATAATATATCATATATATCATCATACATATAGTAATTATTACATAATATATCATATCATTACATATATCATATTTTAATACTAGTAGGTGTAGAATTATGCAAGGCGCAAACAAACAAACGGACAGTCAGTTATACAGCCTGTGTCAACTACGTGAAGTTCAATCAAATCATATGTCGAAGAGTTATTTATGGTCCAATATTTGTTGTGGCATGCAAATATTCGATGCAGTTTGTTTAATATTTAACTCCCTTTTGTAGATGAATTCTGCTTTACCATTATTTAAAACTTGTTTAATAAATACATAGCTACAATTGAACAAAGCCTTGCATTATCCAGGCATGATCGAGATACCAAGGAACAAATCTAAGTACTTGTCCATTGCCCAAATGTGCGCCACTTCTGTCAGATTTTCGAGGACGTTTTTACTTCCTGTAGATTTAAATAGTATTCCTCCTCTTCATATTTATAAAGGAATTTTTGAATCGTTTTGCAATGAAATTGATAAATAAAAAAAAATAAACTGAAAAATGTCCACAATATTTGTAACAATGAATATATTAAAGGCTAAATATATTAAAAACTAATAGAATGTATTAAAAATTAAAACAATGAAAATAAAAAATTAAAGATTTTAAAAAGTATTTTTATTATTAATATATTTATAAAAATAAACAGAACCAAAAACCCTGGTATCAACTACTGGTTCAATTTCTCCTATTTTTGTTTGATATGATATATTGCCATAATATCAATCTCTATAGCGATTTATCTTCATATGCAGTGTATTGTGACACACTGTTTTTCGATTTCTCACAAAAATGGGACAGACGGCTGATGAACCTTGATAATAATTCTACAGACCATATGCTTTCATATGGAACAAAAAGTTTTCAAAATTTATCTGGTAGTCGAGACTGCCGGACTCTGACGCGGACTTTTCGCGTAAACAATATATGTTTTATAGACAGTATATATACATTGTTTTTTTTTTTATTTTTGGAAAAACCGGAGGAAATAGATGAGAGCAAGTGGTTTATATTGAAGTGTCTAGAGGTCATAAAGGTTGGAGGCTCTATTTTAAGTTTTTTTTTCTGCAATATCCCTCGTAAGGGGAGACGGAGGGTGCAGACGACACTTGATAAATATTTGGGACTTATGACTTTCACTTGAAATAAAATTTGGCAGTTTCAGTTTAGTTACTGTGTCTGGCATTTGGTTCTTTATTTTTGACGATTATTTTAAATATCTACATAATGGATGAATTACTGGTAATCGAAAGTGGCAATTAAACTATAAAAGAATAAAATATTTTTATCAAAAATATTCGAAGATTAAAACAAAACCGTAATTATATAAGAAGTTCAAAGCAACATCTGTAGGAAATTAGCTATAATATATATTATAAAACTGAAAATAGAAAAATTTAAAAAATTAAAATATGTTATGAAGATAACTAAGATTTTAATTAGCTTTAAACAGATGCAAGAAATGAATGTCTCATTTTGATTACATGCGTATTTTTCTATAAGTTTTTCTAGTTTAAGTTCTAGTTAAAAATAATTTTTTTTTTATCTAGAAAAAAACAAAAGGGATACTTTTTGAAACGGGGGAAAAATGGACATAAAAAAAAATGTTTCATAGGTTCATTTAAAGAAAATAGTACACCAAATTGGATTATCAATTTTTTATAAAGTAATTATTTCAAAATTATTTTTGAATCTTAAAATTCCAGCTGGCTTAAAATGAATAAATCCAATTAAAACATTTTATACGCTTCATCTTTTCTTATACTTTGTTTTTCTAAAATGTGATACAAAACAACATCGATTTGTTCTCTTTGAGCCAACATTTGATGCCTTTAATGACCTTTATGATACTTATTTCTTTTTTTTTATTTAGTTTATGTCGCTTGTAGTTTCTGAGTATTAATAGTTATTGTAACTGTTTTTTAGGCTATTTCTCTAAATGATGATAATATTGTAGCTTGAACTGGGCTGTTGAAATCAGTTCGTACACCAATCGCGGCAACTTTTGGACAATAACAAACTCACCTAACCTTCTTTTTAAATCATTTTGATAAACTTATTATAGAAAATATTTATCAAAAGAGTTTCTTTTCTGAGGATATAATATTTCTCTTAATGCTATAAAGACTATACAAGGAATTTAAGTTTTTGATAAAATATTTAATTTATGGCGTTCTAAACGTAAATACTTCTTTTCTAATTGTAACTGAGGTGCTCTTTTTCTAAAAAGAAAAATTCCATAAACCACATATACATCATTTCAACGTAAGATGTCTGTTTATTATCTAAATATTTAATCACAGTTTTGATAAAATAGAGGTGATAGTACAATTTGGCTTATCTTCACTATATCAAAACCTCATGCATTTTTGGTTTTTATTTTGGCATCCAGATTTCTGGTGAAAAAAATTCCACATTTAGATATAAAGTACGCATTCCTTAGAATTCAATTATTACTATAGTACACTCCCGAGCATCCGACCTAATGTGGCGGAAGGGAGGCCGGATAACAAAAAAGCCGGATAGGCCGGAGTTCTATAAACATATTTCTTTGCCCACCAATACCAGAAGACAAAGTTTTTATATCAAAATTCACTATTATAATATGTATTTTCTCACTTCTTATTGAGTACTAAGCCCTCCGTTTATCTCAAACCATGTAGAATGTAAATTTATGAATACTATACGTATTGTGGAGTTATAATTAAGTACTGAGGCAACAATTGAAATTCGTTACACATTGATGAAGCAATGAACAACAAGCAGAATGCTGCTCTTTTCCTGTCTCAACTTATATTTTGAGCACGACATGCAGGGGTATCTTAATAGATGCCCGCTTCCAATGCCTTCAAAGCAATTCATTGCTGCCGATGCAAGAAAATTAGGCCGGATAGTACGGAAACCGAATAATTGCAAACCGTACTGTATTATTAAATCATTCCATTATTTATGATCCAAAAATAAGTATCCAATACTAGTTGGGACAAGGCATATATGAGGGCCATTTTGTTTCAAGCTACAATATTCCAAAAAAACAAATTTTAAAGAATATAACGAATTTATTCCCGGGAGTTATGTACAAACGTGGATATTTTTACACAGAATCACTGTGATTCTGTCATTTGTCGTGTTTCTGGAAATTCGAACAATTTGTTATATCTGTTAATCAGGTGCTCGATTTCCTTTTCGAATAGCATTGTTGCCAGTGATGCGAGACAAGCTTTAACGTTGTTTGGAAGTTTCTTATTAATCTGGAAGTTTTTGTCACCTAGTCAGTGCCAGTCTCTAACTGCGTTTTCGATGAAGGTCGCTACATAATGAGAATTTGTTCAACCAGTTGATCATGTGGTTCAGAACAAAGGGAATATATAGCAATTCCAGGCATAGAATTGGCTGATCGGCAAGCCAAAATTTAGACATTAGAATATGTATGCTTGGATGTTCCTATTTCATATTCTTTCCTTAAAAGAAGGCTCAAAGAACTCCCAAAGAAATTATTAATTTCAATGCGACTTTTGAAGGTCTTGAAACAAAGGAACTTCTGGCATCATTGGTGGTAACATTCTTCGAAAAGAGGATCGAAAATCTAGATCACCATTAGGACAAATGACTGAAACTTCAGGCGATTACCTCTAAAAATAACCATAATTGCACATAACTTCCGGTAATAATGTTTTCTTTACTCTTGTTACTTTTTTATAACACATTGGAACTTGGAAAGTAAGATGACCTTCTGGTCTAAACCATCTGGCTGCAAGATTTCAATGAATATTAATCCATGGCGAAAATAAGCTTTTAAATAATTTTGATTAGGCATAAAATTTTAAAATATTTACTTTAAAACTGCTTCAACGTAATTTAATTGAAGATTGACATTTATTATTTGACAAATGGTGTTCACATAGAAGAATAGAACACTTCTCAAATCTTTAGATAATTCCTTGTTCTTTATTTTTTTAAGGAAATATAAATCATTTACTATCTACTACAAAACGATCTAATCAAATCTGTTTCTGAGCAATAATATATTTCATGCGAAGATATTATGCATGGAACAGAAACTGATTTTCATATATTAACTTAAGAAATTTTATTTCCTCATAACCGAATGCGTGGACCCCATTATTCAATCATATCGGAAGATCTAATTTAGTTTATTGGAGGTATAGATTTATTAATGCAATTATGTTAATAAAGGAAGTGAATTATGATAGAATCTTGAACATAATTCGTGAATTCTGATCAATATCATCCGAACTCAGATGGCTTCGGCATTTATCTAATTTGATTTTATGAATGAATAATTTATCCAGAAAGATCTCATCTTGAGAAGACTCGCCAAACCGAAACATTTAATAATTATTTTGGATATTTTTATTTTGTCATACGATTTTTGAAATTTACATTGAGAAGAAATCGCCCCGAGTTTTGAAGATTTTTTAGTGACATCTGAATAAATTTTTTTATATATTCCAGCCAAATATTATATATTTACAAATATAAGGCAGGACATAAACTTCTTACTGTTCATTTTTGGATTTGAAAACCTTCTGCATTTTTGCGCATGCGTTAAGATGCGGTTATTTAGCCAAAATGGGGGTGAGAATAAAGATGGAAGGAGGATTTAGCAATACGGTGAACTCGGGTTATATGCTAATTTAGGAGGCTTACAAATAGTGGATAACCTGTAATATCGTCGGAAAAAATTCACAATAAAATACTTTAAAGCAATTTTTATTTCCTATAAGGGGTGCTACACATTAAATTATAATGAATAAATTGAAAATTTATATTCTTAAAATCTGCTAATTTACTTTTATACGAAATAATAATTTTTTATGTTAAAACGCACCTTTTTTTTATGTGTTATTGAATTTTGATAACATTTTGACATTAACAACATTGGATAATCTCTGTCATATTTAATGATCTTATATAAAACATTCTTTGTGCCACTTCTAGAAAAGTTTTTTGCGTGCGCTTGACCCTTCTGATTCTGAAAGGTTCGCTTATACCCCTCTTCACGTCACACTAAAATATTAAAACTGTATCTGTATTATTTCGAAAGATATTAAGGATTTTATTCGCAATGGCAGCGATTTAAAGGACCTGAAGCTTCAAAAATGACCGACTCCGAGTTTCCGATCTAGTGTCACTGCCCAAAGAAATATTAAATAATTTTACTCTTTTTAGCAGAGAATTGTGCCCTTTTGGAAAAAGATTATTGATGCTTTTTATCAGGAAGCTTTGGCCAATTGTAAAACACCAGGTTCGCATGAAGCACATATAAAAAAAAAACAATAAATGAGAAATATATCTTCAAAATTATGCGAATTTACTAACGACTGGCATCCGATGAGCTTCTTCAACCTTGCACAAGAAGTTTGACACAGAATTTAAGTGAAAGTTTCCATAGTTTAATAAGGAGTAAATGCACAAAAGAAATTTGTTTGATTGTGTCAAGTCCAGATTGCAGTTGCAGTTTCTGAATTCAATGTAGGGATATCTAAATCATTAGAAAGTATTCAAGTTGAAAATAATATTCTTCTGAACAAACAATCTAGACAGTTAGCCATGTGGAGGGATTATGAGGGTGTGTATAAGAGAAGGCATAAGAAATTTGTTGTGTATGAGTTAGTATGAGATTAACAACACTAGATAACCTCGGTCGTATTTAATGATATTGTATAAAACATTCTTTGTGCCACTTCTATAAGTTTTTTTTTGGCTCTTGAATTAGTCACTTAAACAATCAAACACAAGTTTGCATTCAAATAAAATAGTATGCGGTCAAAAATGATTTGATACTCACATATACGCTGGAAAAAAAACTGAATGAAAAAGATCTAATGGGGCAGAAATCAAAATCAAAGAATTCCAAAAATGCATTTCCTTTCTCGTCTTGCCCCTTATAGAAGCAGAATCATAGAAAGGTGGTAGTCTCGGATACTGAAACGAAAATCAAGTGATTGCAATATCATGCTTTACCATTATCACTTAAATTTCATAAATATTCAATAAGTTTATGATAAGGATTGGAAGCCTATGTGATAAAAAGTACAATAAACAGTTATGACCATTGCATATATTTAATTAAAGATTTATTGGAAGATGGAACTACTATTTTCACACTGCTTTGAAAAGTGCTTTTAAGCTTTGGTGCCCAAGTTTCGAAAGCCTAACACACATGATATTCAATGTTCAGCCGTTGCTTCATTGCTGTTTATAGGAGCGCGAATCGATACAGCAAGCGTGGACAATTTGAGACACGTTTTAGTTAGAATCGCTCCATTAATCAATGCGTTGACAGCAGTTAAGTAAACTCCAAACCACACTATCGAAATTCCACAGCTCATCGATTGAGTCTCTCTGCTACTGATTAATAATTGCCGACAACTTTGTTTTGGGTAATTGAGGACATAAAACGAATCTGAATAAAATGGAAACATCCCCTGGAGAAATTTTCGATATCAATCTTAGGTAGTATTGTTTAAATGTTCTCGGGAAATGTTGTTTTATCTTATTATAAAGTTTTAAAAGACATTAATCTCCATACAGTGCAGCAGATTGCAGTAAATCGTTTCTGCGGATTTCTAACAAATAATTCAAAGAGAGAGTAAAGGCGAGTAGAGAAAAAGAAGATAATAAAAATTCGCATTTTCTTTTTCTGGTTTATGTTGCTTCATCATATTCACTTTCCATCCAACGATGTTATTTCAAAATAACCTAAAGGGAAGATTGGATGAAGCAAGACAAAAGCATAAGGCCTACGATATGCTCCATGAAATATTCAGAGGTAGAATTCTTGGCAGTTTTATTTTTTATTCTATACTCTGTACTTGTTAAGGAGACGTGAAGCAGAAACGCTTTAAAATTTCTTTAGCATAGATAAGAATCTTTGGGAAGAAACTGACAAGGATTTTATGAATTAAATAAGGAAACTTTCTGTTAATAAAAAGAAAGGCAATTATATAAAACCAATTTTAAAATTTCAATAATTCTACTCTTTATTAAAGTTTACGTCCTAGTACCGTATTTCAAGTTCAATTTGTTTATTTAAAATATATGCTATAGTTAGTCTATTACACCGCATTTCTACCATCAGTATCATCGCTGAATATCGTCCCTTTACTGGGATTCTTGGCGACAATTAAAAATAGAAAATACAAGAATTACAACTCTACCCCAGTATAAGAACTGTGATCTGAAGATTTTTTTGAAAAATTTCATATTCGGTAGGAAACTTATAAAAAGTGAAGCACTCATACGTGGGGTTGATTCCATCCTTGGAGTGTTGATGGCAGAGTTGAGCACTCTAGCTGTTTCGATGTGACCTATTATTGCTTCTTATTTAGCCGTTTGATGTCTTCTGCTGTGTTAATATCTACGAGTACTGTTCATTGTGATCACCAATGTTGCGTTTTTGTTATTTATGGTTTTGGGGAATATTTGTGAAATAAAGTGTCGTCTTCCATTAAGATGATTTCTGCAACAATAATGAAAATCAGTGGAACCATACAATGGCATTATGGCGCAATATTTCATTTGTACATTATGTGCAACATTTTAATTAAATTATAGCATTGTTGAGTGAATTTATTTTAGACGCAAGTTTTAGAAGATGTTTAATGAATATACACACTTTTGAATATGCCCGTTTCAATTTACGGGCATATTCAAAAGTGTGTATATTCATTCCCTAATTTAATAATATGTTGTATCAACGTAAATTTTCTTGCTTAGTGGCTGTTTAGATGCTATTGAGATAAACTTTTCAATGTAAGAATTGATGCTAACGCTATACCAATAAAAATATACCTCAAATTTCTACTATATAGTGTTTTTATAATCTATTTCTGCTCTGATCATCCAATAGATAGTATTAAGCTAATGTCCTACGTCTATAAGCGATATAAGCGCTGTATTAGCGATATTGATACGTTACTTGATATTCTGAATACCGTACAATATCCTGAAGATATTGTAAAATTTCATTTGGCTGTATTGTGCTAATAACTATAATAACCCAGATGAGATTGTGATATTTATTTTAATAAGTTTTAATAAGGACCGTAACAGGCATCTCAACAAGTCAAAAAGTACAACAGTTCCTTTTCGATTAATATGAAAATGGATATAATATACAATCTTTTTTAACCCTTTTCTACGAATATATTTAATTATCTAGGTAGATGCCACATCTTTTTTGGGATAATTACTGTTATTCCTATTCATATAAGAACGTTAAAAGCAACTGGATACTGATGCGTCTCCAAGTGATTTTTTTTATTTCAATTTATTGGCATTTTAATTAAATTTGATTTTATGGCATGAAACACTCCATAATTTAAAGAGTTATGTATTATGGACTTCACGTTAATTATTATGAAATAAATTATGGAGTTAATCTGTATCTTAAAATCTAAAGTAATAAATATCTGTAATCTTATGCTATTTGTTTCCTGTCAAAAGCTTGCTCCTCATTTAATTTTATTGAATCCTATATTACATTTATTAATTGCAAAGAAAATTCGCCCATATCATATATTCCATATCATATCCAAGAATATCATTAGCAACATCTAAGACAATCCAGTTAACGAAATGAAACTCCTTAAACGGCAGTTTACGATTGTGATTGTATCGAGCGTGGACTTTGATAAACATTGAACACAACAGAAAATAAAAGCAATCTGTAACGAGTTCAAGAACTTGGGATTCCGCATTTAACTTTTGGAACATTCACTCTTCCCGGCGACTTTCATCAAGACAAACAGCCCTGGAACGACAGGACTTTCTGCAGGATAACGATTCTCCTAAGTATGATTGTTTTCCTAATACGGGGCATATTGCGTCGAAGCATTGGAAATGAACTTGTTTTCTCCGAGGAGGCCTATCGCATCAGAAGATATGAGCCCAGCCCTGAGGAATGGCGGCTCCGCCCCATATCGTCGAAATGGGTCGGCACTTGATCGTTTTCTTTAAGGGTTTTAATGAATGCTGTGATAGCAGTCACTGCATTTCGACTATTACAGTTTCTCATTTAAGACGCGAGTCTGAATGGTTGGCTGAAAGTCCTTAGCAGCGAGAAACGTTGAATGTGCCATGATGTTGGAATCAACGGCAATTTCTTTCATTTTGTGATTTGATATAAATCCGGAAAGTAAGAATTCGAAGAATTTTCGTAAACAGTTATTTTTAAGCGAGATTTTCTGGGTTTCATTCCGTTTTAAAATAAGAAAAAAAAATTCGTTAAAAGTTTAAAAAAAAATGATGGAATTTCTTAAAATGCTTTTTTTAATACCAGAATGTTGAGAACGAGATTACATTTAATATCTTAGTTGCCCAATACCTATTTAAAATTAGCTTGATTTTTGAGAAAAACGAAGAGATATTTTGATACCTTTCAGTCTAATTTAATACCTACAAATTAAACATTTGGTGCCAAAAAAAATACTCGGGTAAGTCATACTAAACTTATTAATTTAAACTTTGGAAACGAACCCGAATTATGATATTAACCGTTAAAGAGAAGCTTGTTATACTTAAATATAAATGAACAATGCGATGGACATCAGATAAAAAAAAACTTATAATTTTGGGGTTATATAGAGGACAACTTCAGTTGTTATTGGTTCAACTGTTACTAGTTCTTTAAACAGAATAACACAAATTATTTAATTTCTAAAATATCAGAGAATTCTCCAGGGAATAATTTTGAAGAAATTTAAAACTAACAAATAAAGAATTAATTGTTTAGTAGGACTCTCTGTATATTCCAAAATTTATTTTTCAATGATTTATTGAATTCTTCCCATTACTATAATCATCAATTTTCTGTTAGCTTTTATTTTCTATTGGTTTCTATTCCACTGAAAATTATTTATTAAAAAAATTTTAATAATCTATAACAATATTTTTAGTTTAATTCAATCCAATTATTTTTAATTTTTAATATTTTTTTCGTGGTTGATGAAACTTTCAGGAATTTTAAGGGACATATCTTGAAATCGAGACTTTAGTATAAAATTTGTGGCATCAGGTAGATTCCTATAGGAAGGCTGCTAATTGCAATGGTTCTCATGACAAGACTTAAGGAAAATTTCTTCAGTTCTTTACCGATCATGGTCCACAGAATCCAAAAATATCCTTCGGTCAAAAATTTATACGTATATAATGTTTTGGCCATGCTATCTTTTGAACAGGATAACTAGAGTAATTTTGTTTGGATTTTAACTGGCTTGGAATATGTTGTTAGAAATGTAAAAAATTTCGGACGAGTTCCTAAATAGCCAGCCCATCTATCCCAAAGGAGGTAGAAATGTTGAGGGATTGAAACCTCCATTTCGCAATAAATTTCTTAATATTGAAGATACAGGTAATCTGATAAGCCAAATTAGCGTCTCATTAAGACGAACAACTTTTGTATTTAAATTTTTTCTGTAACTGCAATATTGTAGAATTTAGTGGCTCAAAAGAGATTTCCAAGCCAATTTTGAACTGTTTCTAACATCAACAGCTTATGTAGCCAGATAGTAACTTAGATGCAAAGGAATCTACCTTTGCCTTCCAGCTTGCCGAGAAGAATTTCTTATAGTTCGAATACAAAAATCATTAATTATAAATAATTTATATTTTTAGTTTAAGGAATTTTAAATCATAACAATGTTTTCTTCTACACTAAGGATGATTTTATTTACTTGCATTGATAAATTATTTTACTTCCTGTACTTTCACTTGTGGTTTTTCTCGCTAACATTCAAATTTCTTCCAACTTCGTCTGCTTATTATAAATGGTCGGAACATCCATTAAGTATTCATGCCGTCATTCATTGTGATTTTATTTCCCGTCTTCCGTTTATTTTAACTGCGCATCTTGCTCATTTTTTTTTGATAATGAGCAAATTATAGGTATTATTAAGTTGAAATGAAATACTGATTACAGTTTTATTAATAAGATGGTTGCCTTGTAATGGGTGTATTGCACCATTAAGAAAACTCTAACATTTAGCGCACCTGCAGCCTATTTTTTTTATTTAATGTCCTTGAAACTGGATCATATATAAGCCATCAGTTTCTTGATTTGAATTCAGATGGTTTTTACTTCCCTGTAAATGAAGGAAAATGTCAATGTCAGAGCAAAAGTAAATTACATCTAGAGAAAAAGCAAGTCTCGATACAAACCTTAACAAAGAGGGCATATGAAGTATTTGGATCAAAGGATATAAATCAGAGAACAGAAAAACATTATATTTTGAGAAAATCTGAATAAAACAACGAAATTTCTATTCATGAAGCAAATACCACCAGAGAAGCATTCATTTTATATTTATTTTCTAGAATTTTATCTGTCTCATATTTATCTACAAAATAAATAATATTTTGTAATATTGTATGTAAAACACAAAATAGCATCCAACATTTCAATTTTTTTTTAATGCAGAGATAAATAAGAAGGAAAGAAACTAAAGTTTATGAAAAAGAAGTTATTTCATAAAAATTTATACACACACAGAACGATCGGTAAAGTCCTTTTCTAAAGCACTTTAAATTTAAAACGGCGTCTCGTATAGCCAGGGAAGTAAAGTTTATCTACATTAAATTGATTACGCTGAATTTATTGAGGAAGTTTCAGGCCCTTTAGCGGCGAAATAAGAAAATTACTAAAGATAAAGGAGGTAGATCAAAAAGTGCAAAAAAAAAATCATGATATACCACAATAAAAACACAGAAAGAATTTTCATAGACTTCTGTAAAATTCTTTGCGATATCTACGATTAAAATTATGAACTTCCCTTGACTTGAAAAGGAATTCATCCAAAAAAATTGGAAAATATTTCTTTAAACTACTTCCAGAGTGAGTATTTCAGATTATTATTATTTTTTACTTTCTCCTTTGTTTAAATGCCACTTTTCCATTATTGAAATTGGAAAAACTTATAATAATACCGGAGAAAACATTTTTCAGTTTTGGACCAACCCATTTTTCATAATTTTAATTGCTAATGTCTGAGTCAATTTTACAAAATTTTATTAAGTTTCTTTTTGTGTTTTTATTATTGTATATGATACACATCTCTTATTGGATTCATTGGCCGACCTCCTTTATTTTTTGCAACAACCTTATTTCGCCGTTAGGGGGTCTCTAACCTTCCTCAATAAATACAACATAATGACTTCAATGTAGATAAACATTTCTTCCCTGGCTATACGAGACGAAATTCAAATTTAAATAGCTTAAAAGGATTTTATCGATCATTTTGTATATATATAAAGGGTGTCCCAAAATTAACGTAAGATTGCCATAATTCGTGCAGTAAAATGTTGTCAACACTATTAAAATTACCATTTGACTGCTTATAGCTTAGAGTTAGTAAAAATGAAGCGTTACACGATAGAACAATATGTATTCATTGTTGATCAATACTTCAAAAATAATGAAAGTCTGGCTATCATTGTTAAAAAATTTGAGAATTGGCTCCTTTGATCGTGTCATTTAACACCACTGGATTTCTTTTTAAGTCAAAGTCTATGCCAATAAGCCCATAAATATGCGTGCATTGAGGGAGAAAATTCACCGCTTATCTATGAAATTAACAACTTAAAGGAAAAAATTGTATTTTTCTTATTTATTTCAAATTTTGCGTTAACACGTTGCTCTATTGTGTAACGCTGCATTTTTATTAACCCCAAACTATCACCTGTCAAATGGCTTTTTTAATAAGGTTTCGAACACCTTACTGCACAAATCTTGGGTTAATTTTGGGGCACCTTTTATATATAAAATGAAGAAGATTCATTTCTTTACATGACAACAATTCAACTGTCAAAACGCAAATAAAAAAAAAGATAAGACGCATTTTTTGAAATGCTCTCAACGTTTTAGTGATTATATTACTTAAAAAATTTTTAATCAAAATATTCTAATCTTTCCGCCTATTTATAACTTGATTATAATGGTTCTTTCTCTGTCAAATCAACTGCAAAAGAACAAAACAAAAGAGAATTAATATAATAAATCGATCAGAAAACAGAAAGCTTAGTAAACAAACATATTGACTCATTTTACACATTAAGGCAACCATCTGCATCAGAAGATACCATTTAATTAAGTATCCGATTTGGTAATGAGGGAGAGATTATTATTTTATCTAATATTCTAATAAAGATGATTTTATTAACTTTCTGAAAAAGGTTGGCATTCATTCTTTTTTGGGGGCCCACCTCTCTATTTCACTGCACCATCAATCTCGGCCAATGTCATCGGAAACAATTAATATTTTCCTTCTGCTTGCCCGAACAAAAGACTTGTTTTGTCTTGGAACAAAAGTGCTGGGACCGAGGGAAAACTTTCCGCCATGAGATGCATAATTTCTGTTTTTCTCTTGTTTTGGGTGTTTTGTTACTTGGGTAGTTCTTTATGGCCTCTTTCAATAGGAATAAAGAGAACAATAAATTATGAATCTTTTCTTTGTCTTTGTGTGTCCTCTTTATGACATAATATGACCATCCCTTCAGAAAGTCTTTCAAGTAGATGTTTTTTTTTTTTAGTCTGTGCTTGTCTATATTTCAAATTAAAAAACACTTTATTGTATAGGTGCATATTTATCTTTCCCAACAATAAGTCTTTTTTTAATTTATAATTAGGAATAATTAAATATAAATAATAATAATATACTTTGTATTTTAATTAAATTGGTTTCAATTATGTTTTATTTTATTCAGTGCTGAGGGATCATGTTGGTCAAATGTATAATCTGGGACTTGCGATTGGAGATACGCCAATTTTAAGATCATATTTCACCATAGATGTAAGCCTGATACTCTTTAAATATCTGCCTTATGTTGGCCAGTGCCTTTGCGTTAACATGCTGTAGAAGTATATATAATGAAAATTATATCATAAAAATAGTCTCTTCATTTTATGACTGCGATTTAAAAACGTAAATTCCCCTATCAAAATTGTGCAGATACAGAAAACACTCGTCTTAGTAAAATAATTTGGATTTAAGTCACTTCATATGCTTACTCTTCACGATAATCAGGAAATTGAATGTCAGTGTTACCAAAAAATCAATAGATTTATTTTAAAGCACTCTAAATGATTTGATATTGATACAATATTTCAGAAAAACTTTTATGTCTCATCGCTGAAAGCAGCATATTTTTGCTTCTTTTAAATATTCAGAATCCATGTAGTTTAAAAGGATGACATTTAAAATTATGATTTAAATTTTGTATTGCACTTAATTTTATAGATATATTTACATCATGTATTTTCCCCCAGTTGATTATATATAAAACAATGAGTGGTCACTTCAGAAAATATTCATCTTGAATTGAAAATTCGAATTAAAGATTGACTTTCTCCTTCATAGGATAGAGAAAACTGAGCTATGAATAAAAGCAAGAAATATTTGTAAATTTCAGTAGAAATATTATCACACTCCTGAAATCTTCAAGCCATTCATAAGGCAGAGTACTGATTGTTGATGTTTGGACGTAAAATTTGCTGTAGTATACCTATTATACAAGGCTATGCAGAAGTTTGTAGTAACCTTAAATATCAGTAATTCACAAACAAAGGATAGTAGAACGTTGTAATTAATATATAAATAATAAAAATTTGTGGGAAATGAGAATTTTTGGGTACAGTGATTTACAGTTTTAAACACACCGAATTGTTTTCTTTTGGTAGAGTGGTCTGGAAAGGAGGTTAGGGTAAAATTTAAATAGAGAGACCATTTACAGATTTTGAAAATGTCCCTCCTAACTTTGTCTCCATTCGAGACACTCCTGTCAAGCGAATGATCGCATTTTTTGCAGCATTAAGCATTATTTCTAATATGATTCAGGAGGGATTACAATGATGCTGTTTATTGCCATGCTGAAGTGTTTCTCATTATCTAAGTCTCATAATCTCATTACAATTCCCATAATCCTTTTTCTAACAATATTCCTAAATGAAGGATAACACATTGCCACTTTACTCCGTTACTCCACGTCTTATGCAAGCGCTTGATCACTAATTGTGGAATCCAATAGTTCTGTAAACTATGTAATCAATAAATCTATTTTCCATAGGCAAAAAAATGGTTTCATTTTTTTCAGTGGTCTTTCTATTTTTATTTATTTGTTAAATACTAATTTTGAAATTTGCTACGAACTTCTAATTCTGCCTATATTTAGATTGTTAAAATCATTTGTCATAATGGTGTACGTATTCTATAACTGTCTTGCTGTCAGTTTGAATTATCACTGAATGTGAAATGTTGTAATCCTAATAGTACAAAATGTTCTACAATATTATGAGGCACTCAGTATATCAAACAACATTTTGGAGATATCGTACAATATTTAGCGCTAATAGAAATATATTTTTTCCTTTTCTTTGAAAAGATAAGCCTCTAAGTTCCTTCAAAGTTTCAGTTGAATTTTCTGAATATTAACTTTCTTAATATTGATTTTTTTTTTATTATGACTGATTTTCAGTTAGATGTATTTTTCGAAAACTTCTAGACATTTAAAATTGGAAAAACTTGAATGAACATTTCAAATAATTCTTTATTCATGATACATTTCTAACCGTGAAAAGCTTTAATTTATTTTTGCTTTTTCCATGTTTTTCACAACGTCATTCCATTATTCATGAAATTGTGTGCCATTTCAATAAGTTTATCCTGTTAAAGTTGGCTAAATCTTAATAATGCAAGAGCAATTTTTGATCCTTTTAGGTCAAAGATGTCAGTAATGGCATAATAAAAGTTTCTGAAGATCACGATTTCTGATCTCTTAGCCATGGAAATCATGAAAAGCTAATATTTTTTCATATATTTTTTTGGATTTAAGTATAAAAAAATGAGTAATTTCCCGCCATTAAATCAAATCTCTCATGTTTTGTGGTTATACCATTGTTTATTTCTTCTAAGCCTTATAACATTACAAATTAATTGAATTATGCACATCGATTATGTCATGCAAATTGTTTTTGATTCTTTTTCTAAAGCAGTAATGAATTTGAATTTTTCTAAATAATTCTCTTAACTTGAAAATACAGCCTTAAACATATCCCCCACCCTTCTTTAGGCTTCAATATATTAAATACCCACACCGTGGCATTTTTACTTTTCCCCAACCAGTTGTTCATAACTTGTAATTACAACGGATTTTCTACACATTACGATTTCGAAAACAAAATAACACGAACTCTCTTTTCATTCCCTTAAATAATGACATTAAATCGTAATACTATTTACTTTATTAACTTAGCAGATATTCAGTTCGGAAAACTCTAGTGCAAACAGAAATCCATTTATCTCTGTTTCTGAGGATTAAGAATGTTTGAAAAGAGTTCTTTGAAGAAAAATACCCACGCATTAAAAACATTCAATTGAATCTTGAAATATCTGAGATATTCGTAGTTTCGGTAAGAAAGGGATAAATGCGTTTCATATTCATGTAGAAGAAGGTAATTTTGTTTAATTTGCGTGAGTTATAATCATTTCTATGTATTTTCAAATTTAATCTCTTGAGCTCTCCATAATTATATCCGTAAACAAAGTTTTGTTGCTTTAATCTAATAATCTCGTCTTTAAAACCACAGGAAGTTAATTTCGAATATTTTACCCATTATAACTGCAGCAATATTGTATCATTAAATAAATAACCATTACGTGCTATAAGTGCAAAGGTATTTTGAATCTTTCTTTAAAAATGTCTTATTTATACATAATATATTTAATATATTATTTTGAAGATAAATTTTCTCCATTTTTATTCTTTTACAGTGGCATTTTCATTTTCATTCGAATTTCAAAGCTTTTAATCTGTAGGTTATCTGGGTAAAAATTTACTGAAAATGCATCTGCTTTTGTTTTTTGTAAAATTTGTGAATAAATATTCATAAAAAAAAGCATTTATCTTTTACTGATAAGTAAGAGAAAAATTCAATTTTTGCATCTGATATATTCTTGAAAAGCTGGAAGCTATTTTAATTTCCTTTTTTACTTGTGGAAAGAGTTACTTGAAAGCTTGCCCCGATTTTCTACGTTTTCTCGAGATGAAACATCTTTAAAACGATGAAACTTTTCGGATTTTAAAAATTTTTCTTGTCTGTACCTTATGAACGACGTGTTTCTCTGAAAATTTACAACTGCATAAAATACAGGCCTAAAAATTTAACGTCAATTTAGTATCCATTTTCGAAATGGCAAAGTGGTATTAGTATACAGTTCTAGCAAAACGTTTACTAATTGTTGGCAAAAATAGTATATTTAAAAAAAAATTTTACCTCATTTTTGTAATCCAAAAACCAAGAAATGATCAGTTATCATACAGCGTCAAATCTTATATAAGGAAAAAAACATTTGATGGAGAATTCAGATATGTATTATGTTTATGAATATGTATACAAATGAATATGTATTATGTTTATGAATATGTATACAAATGAATATGTATTATGTTTATGAATATGTATACAAATGAATATGTATTATGTTTATGAATATGTATACAAATGAATATGTATTATGTTTATGAATATGTATTATGTTTGTGACATCATGGTTGGAAATGATTTATCCGAAGTACAAAATTTGGAGAGCACTTTGAAAACAAATGTTTGCTTGATCCTCTATTGTTTGAACAATTACATTATCTATAAAACCTATTCATATCTCTGAATTAGCGCATAAGTATCAATATATCCCTTGTCAATCATATGAATTTCTTCGAATGATACATATCGATGGTTTACGATACGCATTGAAGAATCAACAATATATATCCGTGATACTCCTGTCCAATTTGAAAAGATCTGCGAAGATCTGTTTCAGATTTCACTTTTAGATGTGCACAAACAGACGTATTTGATTAGTAATCAATTACTTCACGAACTAAATTCAAATCTTAATGTGCATTCATAATTCAAGTGACGATCAGAAACAACTTATCCGACCCCCCTGATACACACGGAAAAATTTGAATAATCGAACTGCCGTGACAGCAATAGAAATTAACGTAGGTTGAATCCTAAGGGCAATTACCGGCCATGGTCCAGCCACTCCGGTAGGATGCACGTCCCATTATGTTTTAAATTTAGCTGTCCTGACACAATTTTTGTATCCATCAGATTAGCGAAAATCAACTACCATGCCGGAATCTTCTCATACCCAAGTCTGAGGTTCCTCCCGGTGGGAGAATTCAAGTGATAAAACTATCAACACAATTTCAGCTAGCTATCTTTTGACTTTTTCAGATATATTGAAAGACAGAGGCATTCCATTAACAGATTCCGTATAAATTTCACATAAATCTTCGACTGTGATGTACAGACAACATCCAAGATTTCATTTTTCTAGCTTTTTGCATACTTGCATTGTTTTCCTAGCTTATTTATTTTTAAACCCCATTTCGAAGCAATATCAGTAATAATGACATCATAATTTTATATTGTTATCAGATGGAGAAGATGCCTCAGTCTTTCTTCTCCGAGTTTCCTTTATACACCAGAGGAAATGATACTTGTATCCGATAGTTTAAACGTATTGTGTCTCAGAGATGCTTACTTCTGAAAATGAAAATGAATTCATCAAAATCTGGGGGGGGGGGGTGACAATTATAATAATTTCTTTTCATACCTATACTTAATATTCCAGAAAATAAAACACTGTGAGCAAGAAAATTAGCTCACGAATAACTTACTATTTAAACTTTTCACCGTTAATGGATTCATCCGATAGAACGTACAAGAAACTAAATAAGGAGTCGTCTTCAAATAAGCAAATGCAACATTAACGAAAAAATACACATTTCTATTCATAATGAATATTTATTTTTCCCTTTGCCTTTATTTACGGTCCATTGCTTGAAATTATAGGTGTAAAAATGACTGCTTTAAGTGCCTTTCTGCATTAAGCAGCTCGGGTAATGAGAGCTACTTGGATGCAGATGTTTTAAAGCTAAATTGTTTGCTTGTCAAGAAGCTTAAACGTTTAATGATAGAAAAATGCAGTGAAAATGTTCTGATTGCTTCATTTTTTTTCTCTTTATACAAAGATAACGCACTTTTATTTGCAACTAATTTTGTTATAGTTTCCCTTGCTCCATTAGCCTAAAATTATTTATTAATTTATTGCATACTTGAATTTCCAAGAATTTTAATATCCTATGATATTTTTATTGATGACAAAACTAGTACTTTAAACTTACTTTGAATGACTGTTGAAAAAAGAAATATTCATTGCTTTTACTGTTGAAAAAGTCTATAAAATTTAATGAAATATTTAAATTTTACGACTGTTCTTATTCAGTATCATCTAGCCGGTTTCATCGATCAGCTGATCTCAAACTATATTAATACCTTTTAATCAATAATAAAATTAGTCTAATACATTGTTTTAAATTATGCTCGTACAATAAATAAAGCTGAGCATTCTGATTGATTGGCCATTCTTGCAAGTGGCGCAACTGTCCCAAATGTTGAAGTTGGGTGATTGTGGAAAAAATATGTTCTGTAATCATTCCTGAAGGTTCCGAAGGAGGCAAGTGACATCGATAACGTATCTAAATAAACATCATAAGCTTTAAAAGGAGTAAAAAATTGGCAAAATTGGTAGAGTGTTTGGAGAAGGGGTGTCTGTCATATTTTCTTTTTTCATCGAATATTGTGTTTTAAGACTTCTTTCGAAAATGGAGTTTGAAGAGGGACATTTGAAAATTGATGACATATCTAAGAGGCATGACCTTTTCATATGAATGAAAATTGATAAAATAAGACAAATGGTTCTGAATGGGAGGTTGCTTCTTTAACATGCATAATTACGTTAAGTATATATATATATAAATTAATATGTAATTTATTTCAAATATTTCATAATTAATAATTAATGATAGTTCACATTATTGTTGTAATAAAACGCAAAAATATTTTTCAAAATATTTGTAATTTTTTATAATCGCAACTTTGATACTTCCAATTACTAATAAATGAATATCTTTATATATGTATTATTCTAACTTCCCTGCCATAGAGGCTTGTTAATTTTTTTTTAATAACACGACTTTAAAGTATGTCACAATTTAATGCTTAAAAATATTGAATGAATCATGTCTTTTTCTATTTGCTCTCATGCTTACAATGTCATATATTGCTTTCTCAGTCTCCCGATTTCACCCTGGTAAAACTGAATGCAAGTTCAAAAACATAAGTAACGATAGATAAACTGTAAAATGAATACTGTAATGTAACAGATTGTTTTGAACAGCATATTAAACGGAGTGCATTCATGATTATTTTTTTATTTAAATGGCTAGATCATAAATAGATAAGATTGAAAAATTATCCATATGTAATCAGTATGTGATTCCTCAAAAAAACACAATTTTGCAAAAGAAAAAAAAATGCCGAGCAAATTTTAGTCTTTCCATATATTCCTAAATTATCTAATATCACGTCGAATTTTAATTCCACCCATGGAATTTCAAAAAAAATTTGATTGTAAATGTAAGATAAATAGGATAAACTAGGGAGAGACTTGTGCCTAGTTCTAATATTTTGCGAATATTTCAATAATTAGTCATTAGAGACTTTGTTTTTACGAATGACAAATATATTCAGTTTAAATTTACTATTTTCACCATCTTATTTTTAATAAAATCATCTAGGATTGTATCTTGTTATTTTAGCATATATATAAAGGCTTAATTTTTGTGTGTATATATATATATATATATATATATATATATATATATATATATATATAATATACAAACATTTATAGAACGTAGTTATTCTTTACATTTCCATGGTTTATCAGCGAAATGACTGTGGATTTTTTACTATTCCTTCAATTGATCGTACGATTATTGTTCTGATTCTAAACTTCCAACATCATTCAGATGGAGTATAGTATCTAAAAACCAGCATTTGGATGACGATAACAGAGAGTTAACTTTCAGAATAAATCCAAAATTTCTGTATTTTTGGTACTAGAATCTTTGTGGACTAGTAGGTTTATTAAATTTAGTTTGTTATACGTAATTTAATTTGAGGATTCTCACAATAAATTACTATTAAACATCAAATTATGGTAGACATTATAGCCGTGCTATTTTAATAGCCTTACATTTGTTCTGTTTATTATGTACCTGAACCTTACTAATGAAGTCGAACTCCATCATATCATACTGTCATTAAAATTTAAATGTTGCTTTATTTCAAACAGCATTTATTGTGTGTGTGTGTGTGTGTGTGTGTGTGTGTGTGTGTGTGTGTGTGTGTGTGTGTGTGTGTGTGTGTGTGTTAATAAAGTTTCGCTTTATAATTCCTCCTATAAACTGCGAAAATAAAAAGCGGAAGAAATTTTCATTCTTGGAATCCTTTTTTAATCGTTTCATCAACAGAAGAAAATGGTGCGATTAAATATTAGGTGAAAACTGTTTGAAATCCATTTGGAAAATGAAAAAAAAAAATGTTGAAAACTATGAAAAAGATATTTTTAAAATTTATCGAAATTCAGAGGAAAAAGTGCATGTCCATTAAATTAGTATCATCATAAAAACATTTTAAAATTGCAAAATAATTTTTGAAATAATATTTTTAGTTTTATTGTACTAAAAGAACCAAAATTTTACTTAATTCACAAATTAAAATTTCCGGTAATTTCTGCTATATGCGAAATGTCCAATCTGCGAAGTATATATGTGCCAAATTTGGTTGCTCTATATAAAATGTTTAGTTTGACGTACACACGTATTTTCCTGTATTATATTTGAGATGAAAATTATTTAAAAAATCCTCTCCATCCTCTAAATACCTAATATTTCTAAAAACGGAAATTAAATAATTACTCGGAAACATTTACATGAAAGATGAACAGGTAACACTAAACGTTAATCAATATGAATTTGACAAGTACTAATGAAAGGATTACAAAATTTTGAAAGTTTCTATTCTATGTCAAGACATTGAAAAAAAAGATTCGTTTTTAAAGGAATTTCTCAGTATAAACATGTAAAGTATTAACGAAAGAACAGCAAAATTTTGTTACATACAAATACTATGTCAAGACATTCAAAAAAAGCTTTGTTTTTAAAGGAATTTTTTAAGGATTCTTCTAAAATAGACTAATGGTATTTTTCTTAAACCCATTCATGTTAAAAAGATTTATGATAACGAATCTGTATTTTTATGAAACAGTCACAACTAGAATATAAGTTGAAGATCAATAATTCTTTTGTCTTAATAAAATTTCAAAGCACATAACTATACAAATCGCTCAAACTACGTACTATAATACACTATTGCTAAAAACTACACTATACACTAAAACACTAACACTAAACTATACATAAAACTATACACTAAACTATACTATTTAAGGCGATTTCTTATTAAATTTATTTAATTTTCTAGAGTATTTTTATGGAGTAATATTATAAAAATTAGAAATTCAAAATGTTACGTGATTATTCATTATCTTTATCTAATTTTTTTTAAAAATGAGCATTAATATAAAGATGTTTAAATTGAATATTTAAACTGCGTGATATTTAGTCATAACTGAAAACGAGAGATTAATTCCTAAACAAAATCTTTAATACCCGATATATACAATTAAATATTCTAATTACTACTCTTAAAACTCATTTCCATTAAAATCTTCTTTTCAGTCAAAATCTTTTTTTTTCACCGAAATATTTATATATTCAAGATGTTTAAGAAAAAAAAATCTAACTGAAAAAAACTTTTTATGCCTTAGTATATGATTCAACCTTGTACTAGCGACATGTCATCAGTTGACCAAGTTTTTTGCAGTTAAATAAGAGGAAGGAAAGGAAAGTAAGAGATTCCACAAAAACGTTTAAACCACCAAACGATAATTTCATAAAAAGAAGAAAGAATTAAAAAAAACTAGCTCATTTAATATTCGTTTCCTTCTCTTCCTTTAAAAAATACTAGACTGATAGCATTTTGTTTAGCGCTGAGCAGAAAACTCTTTTTAGAATACTTAGATATATAAACCACGGAATGTAGAAAAGTTTTGATAATTCACCGATGGAGAAAAAATTCGTTCCGAAAAATTTCGAATTGCATCTTCAGAGAAAAAAAATCTGTCTCACTGGTTTTGCTTCCATGGTTTCTTCCACTTGCTAAAACTTTAGAAATAGTTTGAGAAATAGTTAAGAAAATATTGAGCTTGAAATTTCTGAAGCTGTAAAAACATTTATCATATTAATATTATTCAATATGTGTTTACATAGAAGCAACTTTCGATTGAACGAAAAAATTCCATTTTGATGCATGTCATGCACAAGAGTTTCTCAAGAGATCCATTCTGATCTGGTGGACTAATATTTTCAATGATATTTTCATTGAAAATAAATAAAAAAAATTGTATGTAAAGCACAGAAATTAAATCGTTGCAAATAAGGGTCGATACATTTAATATGAAAAATGCCGGTGACCTGCCCTAAGGGTAGCGCGTCTTCCCCGTGATCTGGGCGTCCCGGGTTCGAGTCCTGGTTCAGGCATGGTTGTTCTTTATCTTGTGTTCTATCTGAGAGGTGTGTGAAAGAGCTCCCCCTCTAAAAAGGGGTTGTGCAAGCGAGTGTGTGAGTGTCATCTTCATATGAGCTAGAAATCGGACTTCTGCCTTCGGGTGCTCAAGGGCTTTGTGCTCAGAAGCTACTGCACACTCAGCTTAAATCTCTGACAGTTCGTCAGCGGGCTTGTATAGTGCCATAAGTAACAACAACAATATGAAAAATGTCAGAGGTTTTTTATTTTAATCAATTGGAGAAAAGGCCTCCAAAATAACATTCGATTTCAGTTGTATATTACCAGCATCCCAGCTATTAATCCCAAACTTCGTGCTCTAATAGGCTCTTTCGTAACTATTTTTGACAGCTACATATGGTTAATAATGCATTAGAATATTTATTAGAAAGTGTACAAGAAAAATGTCCATAAGATGGCTCCAGCTTGTTAAATTATTTTCATCTAATTAAATTGTTGTCCAGCTTAAAAATCATACAGATTGCTTGTTTTATCATATAGTGTGGTTCACGCATATTTGAAAGCGATCATGGTTAATTCGGTACATAAAAAATGCTCATACAAGTATGAAATGCTACAAGAAGAATATGCTACAAGAAATTTTTTCGTTTCTTTATTTATACTGGGATTAAATAAGTGAATGTTTTAAAATAAATGTGATGATTATATAATCACTGAAACTGATGATAGGTACACAAATAGTTGTAAGATCACTATCAAGTTTGATGGTTTGTAAGGATAATAGTTTAATGAGGAGACGTCATTGAATTTGTTACTATAGCGAAAAATGAATAATGCTAATGCTATAGCATTGATTTTTCAAATAAAATTAGTTCCAACCAGTTGAGAGTTTTTTCCCCTAGAATTTATCTTCAAATACAAAATATGACTCATTTTTTTTTGTGTGTGTGTGTGTGTTTCTTCGTAGTTCTGTATGTGTTTGGAATTTCCCCCTTCTTTTTACTTTTAAGGCAAAAATTTTACAAGCAATTTCAAAAAGCAAAACTGCATACCTGTTTTCAATTATCTACTTTGATTCATCGGACGGAAATTTGGAAAGGGAGAGGGTATAGACATAGATATGGTACTCATTATAGCGATTTAAAATTGCGATCTGTTCCAAAGTAACCATTGTGTTGCTTCAAAATGAAATCTAAACATGAACAATATTGACTTTTTGCATTTTTTTAATTATTGTTTTCACATGCGCACAGATAGATGGATAGATAAGCAATGAGAGAATCAATTAGATCTGTAACGTAATACAAAATAACTTACCAGCAGAATAGTTGGTAATTGTAAATAATAAGATTTTATCGCCAGAATTTCTTTGATTAGGTTAATTACTTTATCATCAGACGAATAGACAAACCATTTTAAATGGATGGATTTCGATCAAGTTTCAAATAGATAAATTTTACTGTCAAGACTACTTATCAAATTTTATCTACTCAATTCCTTTTCATCTGATAAAAAGATAGGTTTCATTCCAAAATTGTTTTTCAACAGATCCAAGTAGGTTTTAAACATAAAAATTCCGGAATTAAATTTTAATGGTTTATTTTAGCTTGCTTTACAGAAAATTAAATGAATAATTTTTTTATAATGAATTGTTTAATATACTAGTATATTTTTGTGATGAAACATATATAACTTTGTTTGTTGTTAATCAAGTTTCGGGACGCATGATTGATACTTCCATATATGTTTCTGGGTACATTAGGGCTAAATGTAATTAAGAAGATTTTATCAAGAATTTAAAATTCTAAAATGAATGATATTCGAAAAGAATTTGAATTTTCATAACAACGTCATATGTTTTTTTTTCCTTGAGAAAGTAAAGCTACTTTCACACGTTGGGTAATTTGCGGTTTCACTTTTTTCCCCTATCTCTTCTCCACCCTGGTGATAAGAAACTTCATTTTCCGACGAAAGTTAATATCCCGACAAGACGTACGGGAAACGCATAATTTATTCATGACCAAGTTATGGGATCCTTCACCTTCTCCACCCCCCCCCCTCACCCCGTGTGGTGAACACTTTTAAAAAAGAAATTAGCCGAATTTTTCTTTCACGACTCCACGCACACGGGGGCTCATTAAGATCACGTGATCCTCCCATCAATCAATGGCTACATTGCTCGCTAGATTTAGATCCGTATTGCAGCTACTCGAGATATATGGATATATGCGAGGAGGGTAAAAATCTTCGAGGGGAAAAAAAATAAGGTACTTAATGAACTAATGCGATTCCTTATGAGGAACGCTTTCAAACTCATCTGGTTAAGCTCAAGAAGCATGAAGCAATCTCAAGATATTATATTCTGATGAAGAAATACTTAGAAAAAAAAATAAAGGAAAAATTCCGAAAATGAAACACAGCGCGGGAGGAAAAAAAGTTGTTCGATAATACATCGAATTCCACCCTGCCTACCTTTTTAAATGAGCTCGCATTTCGGAAAAGAGTCCATAATTAATCCGACTATACTCCACGATATTCATCGCCCGAGTTATTTTTTTTTTCCTTCTTCTTTCTAAGCTGATGGTAAAGGGTAGGAAATAAATGGTCTTCGCATTTGGTCATTGGATTTGTTTGTTGTCTTCAAACTAAATGGCTATTAATCACCAGATAATGCTAAAACATAATTATGTTTGTGAATGTGGAAGTGATTTATGGGCGGGAAAGTGTCAAAAAACTTTATCAGAGATTGGTGTAATCTTTCACGAGAATTTGAAATATGAACGTTAAGAGGGCCTTCTTTTAAATTGGGCTGTGAATTGCTCCACTTATTTCAGACTAAATAAAAGACGAACTAAAGTGCTTTAAAATTATTTCCTAGCTTAAATATATTTGGGAACATATTGGCTGTACATATACATTTCGAATATTTATAACAAACATTTATGTAGCACGTGTGATAATAAATAGTAGCGTCTGGCGATTCAGGTAATATTAATATGTAAAAAAAAAAAATCTGTCTTTTAAATGAAAAAAGCTATTTATAATTAAGCGCAAACTGGAAAGCTGCGTAGAAAATCAAATGGCATAATTTCAGCAATTAATTACTATCTGAAAATGTATATAAACAAATAAAATTTTATGAAGTGTGCTTATATTAGTGTACTAAAGGGTAGAACGAAGAAAATCTATTTTTTTTAGGTTATCAAATTTTAATGGAAATCAAAAGTTACATTTTTGCTCTCGAATCAACAGTAAATTAATGAAAAAAATGCTTTCAATAAATCTGCGCAAGAGTTTTGAATGTTAAAAGTATGACAAAAAAAATCACCAACATTTATTTTTATGCTACAGTTATACAGACTACTGTTTTTCAGGCAGTTAAAGTACTTCCCTTTAACTGCCTGATGACAGCACAAGTATAGTTCAAAAGTATTGAACCATTTTTATTTCAAGCGGGAGACATAAACTTTTATAATTTAAATTTATTTTAATGTGATGTAATTTAGTTCTTTGTGTGTTTTCAAACATGAAACCGACTGAACGTCTACGGTTGATTTGTTTTTACCACTTGAATCATGCTAACTGAATGATTACCAAAAATCATGAACTAATGAATTGAATCATGCTAACTGAATGATTACCAAAAATCATGAACTAATGAATTGAATCATGCTAACTGAATGATTACCAAAAATCATGAACTAATGAATTGAATCATGCTAACTGAATGATTACCAAAAATCATGAACTAATAAATTGAATCATGCTAACTGAATGATTACCAAAAATCATGAACTAATGAATTGAATCATGCTAACTGAATGATTACCAAAAATCATGAACTAATGAATTGAATCATGCTAACTGAATGATTACCAAAAATCATGAACTAATGAATTGAATCATGCTAACTGAATGATTACCAAAAATCATGAACTAATGAATTGAATCATGCTAACTGAATGATTACCAAAAATCATGAACTAATGAATTGAATCATGTAAACTAAACCGGTATAGAAGACACAGAAAAACCTTTGTATTTTAAATTATCAATTATTCTAGATAATTCGTTTATGTGAATGATTTTATACTTTAAACTTTAATAAGCATGTATCATTTAGAAGTTCTTGACTGATTTTATATTTTTTTTAATTCAACATGGGGAGATATATGTAAGTTTTATTTCCCCAACATCGTTATTTCAACATCAAACCAATTAGGATGTTTTAAATTACGTTTTACTCAATCAAAAATGTCATTTTAAATTCACATTTTTTGCATCGTGGGTCTTCAGAAAAAGATTGATGTAATGTAATTTTCTCTATTTTTTTTTCTTTGCAACCTTTTCGATGATATTTATGAATAATTTGCCACATCTTTTAATAGGCAGTATGTGGCATTGAAAAGCTTAAAAAGTTATTCTCAGACAAAGATTTATTTTATTGAACCGACAAGAAAGTCTCTTTTACTAAATTTTCCTTCATTGAAAATGGCGACAGCTTACATTTTATTCAATCTAACAATTCAAGATGCTTAACAACATCAAAAGTGTTTTTTATGAAACTCTTACAGACTTCGGATTTGGGTTCTTTCTGCGCTCTCATATAACCCTCGTACGTATTGTCTGTCATCCACTATCATAATCAACAACATGTTCTCTAAATAACAGTAGAATGCAATTCATTCGATCACAGAATCGGTGGTTCTTTTAATGTCATCTGACTAACATCTCATCTCTGGAAAGCTTTCAAAATATATTTAAAATCTTAATGTTCACACAGATATCGCTTAATGCTGAAATCAGGTAGGAGTGTATGTAGGCACAACATAATTTTCAAGCTTCTTAAGTTCACTTATAGGACTTGTTTCGGAGATGTAGAACTATACTCTGTTTCACCCTAACTTGGCAGTAGTGCATATTCTAGGCATGCCGAATCGCAGTCGTTGTCAGGGGAACTGGGTTACTTTAAAGTACAAAGTTACTAGAAATGCAGATTGCTGGCGAAACTTTATCTCGCAAATTTTTCGCCAAATAGTAAATATTTATTTACTTTATTATATTATCACTTTATCGGAGAATTAATTGTTTCCTTATTTTCATTATTTTTTCAATATTATTGATACATTATTTTAATAAATTATTAATGTTATTTCATTTCGTTTCATCGTTTCTTAAAAGAAACCCTAAATATTTCAATATTCTGTAAAGCGTAGTTCGGCTAAAGTTTTTCGAAAAGATATCTGTATCATCGTTCACATCTTTTAGAACTTTATCTAATGTTGGGATCTCATTTCTACGAAAATATGCATGGATTTTTCGTCAAATACAGGATAATGTAAAATCATCATATTTTACAAAACCTGAATGTTTAACTACTGAGCCTGTTCGTTTCTTTCCAGGGGTACTTAAAGGACTGGATGCCTTTATTTCTTTTTTCAAAAGGAAAACTGTTCATTGTGAAACACCTGTAAGGTGCGAAACTTTATCGACGATTTGATTGATAGAATCTTGGAGTCGAGAATAAACATTTAATATGTTTCTGCATGCTGCACTTTTTGTTGGTTTCACTCGTCTTTAAGGTGTGCACAGCGTAGTCGGTGATAACACTTTCTCTTTTTCAGACATTTTAGAAGTGAATAAAAATGACGAATCGAATAAATATTCAACAATAAAAACTAATAACTACTAATGTGATTAATAGTATCAAAAATATCAGCTGATAAAAAAGCGAGAATAAAAAAGTACGAAAGATTATAACGGTTGCGAACTGAATGAAGCTGAGTTGGTGGAGAC
Source organism: Argiope bruennichi (assembly GCF_947563725.1). Lineage (NCBI taxonomy): Eukaryota > Metazoa > Arthropoda > Arachnida > Araneae > Araneidae > Argiope > Argiope bruennichi. The sequence continues at coordinate 70,205,159 of NC_079151.1, forward strand.
GTAAAAGAAAAGCGCGCCAAATATTTGACCTTGAAAACCGGTTCTAGCCAAAGTGAAATTCATTAGGTCAATCTTTTAGTTTTATTCGTTCACTTTATTTACAAAATACTTAACAGATAAGCACTCCTAACTTGAGAATAATTTTAAATACATATTGATAAAAAAAAAAGGATTTCTGTAATTTATCATATTATTTGATAAATTTCTATGCATTTTAACTATTTTAAAGTCGGAATTGATGGGAAACTCTTTCCCAACGCGGAGCGTTACATTTTTTACCATTTACAATACTGCCAAGTTAGGGTGAAACAGAGTATAGTAGATCCGGTTTTCACATGTCAACCGTCGCGATTTGCTGAAAATCCAGAATTTCTTAGACTGATTTAACATTAAAATATTGGTCACTCGGGATTACTTCGATAATATCCAGTAAACGTTGCTGCTATTTTGCCTGCACCAGTTTATTTTTAAATGAGATAATTTTCTTTCTGCTGAACTGCCAGGTGATCATACCGTCCCCGTTATCTGGTTATCCAAGTATTCATATAAATGTCTGGATATTTGCTTATATAAGTAAAATAAATAAATAAACTCTACAATGGATGCTGAATGAGAACCTCTATGTTGTAGTAAATATAATTTTTCACCATTCGTCTTTGCTGTGCCATTATAAAACCATTTCCCTGTTCATTGATATCAGTATCTTTAACTTCCAGCTACTTCATTTGGATTTGGTCGTTTCAGAATAAGTTTCCTCTCACTTTTGTTATGGGTAAAACGCATTCAATCGCAGATTCACAAGCCACATTAATGTGCTTCTGTCTTTCTTAATTGTTCGGTACATTTTAAATCTTAATTTTTCTTAAAAGATTGTATTATTTTTTTCTGCCATCAAAGTGTACTACTTATTATCATTCTGAGTTGTTCTATAATTCGTCGTTTTGGAAAATATTACGCTAATTTTTGGAGGAAAAAAGGTAAACTCTCGGTTTTCCACGTAAATTCAAAATTTTAGCCTCAATACTAATACGGAATATAGCGAGGGTTATTAAATACAATTTTTTTTACCATTAAGTAAAAATAAATTTTAATGTGATTTTTTTTAATTTTTGAGTTCCTTTCAAAGATTGAAGATGCAGATTATTTTTTCAATTAATTATTATTTCAATTAATTATTATTTTAATTAATTAGTATGTAAAAAAGCAACTTTTAAGTCTTCGCCAAAATGAAATTCAGTATTCTAAAATATTTTTTTTTTTTTTTTTTTTTTTTTTTTTGGCTACACGCTAATGTACAAAATTTTAAAAAAATATCAAAAATCCGAAAGTTAAAGAAAGAAATTTAAAATATATATTTCAACTTTCTTTCAAAGTTTAATAATTTTCCCTCTTTCGATATTCATTAAAGCTTAATCTTATTTTTTACGTTTGCTTTTGCGACGTTTTGCTTTGATTTCAAGAATTCCAATTATATAATATTTTGTTTTTTTACTTTTTTGTACATTAAAATGTCTGTTTTAGAAAAATTATTTTATTTTTGTATTTTCTACTTTTAAGCTTTAATTCACAATTTGAAAATATAACCATTGAAACATTTTAATTATTTTATTGCGATTTCATTTCTAGATGGCATCTTCTTATTAAATCGAAATGAAGTGAATGACTGGCGGTAAAATCAGAAAATATTAAAATACTGCATGTTTCATTCAGAACACACAACTGTATAAAATTTGCAGGACTCTAACTCATACACAAAATAATAAAATATTCATAACAAAATTCCATCTAACATGAAGCCAGCCGTGTTGCATAAAAGCAATGAAAAAGAAGCATTTACTGCTTAGAATTTTTCACACATATGTGAAGTTATTGACTCTTTCCGAGAGAGAAAAAACTTCTAAATATTTTGCTTCTGCAAAATATACATAGTAAGAGCGTCCAACGCCGTAGCGAAATTTCTAATAAATAAATAAATAAGTAGCTTTGGCGACATAAATTAGAGAACCAGATGCAATAAAGAACTAACTTTAAATTATTTATTTTGAGAATAGCAGTTTCCCTAAAATTTTGCAGTAAAATTTCTTATGCAACGCTTTTGGAATTCTTTGTGAATATTTTGTTCTGCAACGATTCAGGGTTGATTCACTTAGTTATGCAAAGTACGCTGATAAAAGTAAGCCTTAAACGAACTGACAGCTGGTTCTCAGTTTCATAATTACGTATAAAGATTGAAAATACTCGCAAGAAACATTTGCGAGTCCATCATCCATGTTTTTTTTCTTCTGTATTTTCTTTTTCTGCTTTTTGTGGTTTGCATTTATTTATTTTTATTTCTTATTTGAAAATAATGTTAAATAACTTGGCTTTTAATTTCTACTAAAAAGAATATAAAGATATTCGCTATTTAGTTAGCGCATTAAAATGCATTTTGAAATAATTGGAAATGGAACTAAGTCAAGTAATATATATAAATTGGAATTGCAATATAGGATATAAAAAGGCAGTATTCAGTTAAAAATAAGTTAAGCAGTTTGTGAAACTTCATAGAAGTACATAAACAGGTTTGAGATATGAAATACAATTGCCTGATATATAAATAGTTTTTATTATATACAATTTTTGCATCTTTAAAACGATATATGCAAAAAATGATAGACTGCATTATTTAGTTATTCAGTGAAATTAGTATTCTGCCGTTACATAAGCTCAGCATTATATGGCCCATATGAAACGTGTTTTGTTATCAAACCTAATATGAGGATATTTGATAAAAAGAGAATTCCTTAATTTCACTTACATATTTTCCTGTATTTTTACAAAGTAATTCTGTTTAATTACAGTTTTTATACTAACTTTTAAAAAACCGTTTTCTTTTATTCCTTTCCTTTCTTTATTTTAACAATTGTACCGTTGTATTTTTTTAAACATCTTTCTTTCATTTTCAAATCTTTTAAATATTTATCGATTATGATAGTTGATCTATATTAAATATAATATTTTGAGCTTTAAATAATCATATATCTTGCTAATCTAATTCCAGATTTAAGCTCATTCTAACGGTTTATTCCGCAAAAGAAATTGAAAGCAAATGACTTCGTTTAAATTATTTTATAAATATTATATTTAATTTGGCAACTGAAGAATTTGAAAGTTTTAGCAAAGATTGAGAATTTTCTTTACTAAACGATTCCGTTGACTAATTTTGAATTTAATGCAACTGAATTCTTCTATTCCTTTTTGTTGTTCTAAATATTGTGTTAAGGTGTTTCGTGCAGCAATCTTCAACATTATTTTGAGATTCAAAGAATTGTTTCATCAGTTAAATGTCTCCTCACAGATGCACATTAAAAATATTCTGAACGAACTTGAGTTTAAATGTTTGAATTAAAAGAAATTCTGAGATGCAAATTATATTCATCTAGGGGATTCAATCATTAGAGATAGTAACATATTAAAATAATTAGTCAAATATGATAAATGTGAAATCAACTTAATATTACCATTAGCTTTACATACAGTAGCATACATTAGCAACATTAGCTTTACATACATACCATTAGCTTTACAGTATATGCATCAACGGACGCGGAATACCATGATAAATTTTAAAATTTATAGAAGAATTAATATATTTGTATCGGTAAATGTGGATCGATTCAATGAAATACGTAATAGAAAGAAATCGCAGGTAGCTCTAATATTAAGACAACAATAGAGTTTGGAATAATTAAGTACTCTATTTAAAACTGAAATTTCTCAGGAAGCTTGTAAACAATTGAAAACTAATTTGTTACTATTGAATGTTGCATGCATACAATTGAATTATATATTGGATTATAACATATGCACATTCTAATGTACTTGAAAGATAAAATACTATTCACAAAATAGATTAAATTAATACAGAATTATCATATACATAATAATAATCCAGTGTTAAATGCTGTTAAGACACAGATGATGCACGGTTAATACAGAAGTTTTAAGCACTTAACTATCTTGCTTATTTTATTATCTAATTAGATGACGCCTTTTATTTCGTGAATGCGCTGTCACACTTATTTAATTAAGAATGCATAGAATAGTTGAGGTGTTTTGTGTAATTTTTATATGCAATTATAGCTTCTTAGAATGATTTCATATCGGCTTATAAGCTTCAAAAGCGATAATTCTATTTCTGTTTGACGCATATGTATGATAATTAAGGATTTAATTCTCAGTCTTCATGAATGAATAATGGGAAATAGAAAATGGGTCTAATTGAAATTAAGTAATATCCTTTATTTTCTTTTTATTATTCGTGTTTCCTTTGTCGCAAGCTTTATTATAAATCCTAATTTAGTTATTTATAAATAGGCTTGAATGAAAGATAATGCAGATACATTCGGGAAATGATTAACTGATTATAAGAACATAATTCCATATAAAACGATGATTATGTTTCCCAATCATATTGTGAAATTCTGCAATACCAACAATGCTGCTAAAAATATTTCAAATTATTATTTTTTTTTTACTTTCTTGCATAGTTATTGTAAAAATTTAATTTTTAATCTTGCTTTTATCTTTATCTCTATTATTAAGGAAGAATATGAATATCTGTGTCCAAGTTTGAACAAGAAAACGGTATAGATATATATTAAAAAGTGAGAATTTGCTATTCGAAGCAATTTTTCTGAAATTTAATTTAAAATTATTCAAAGTTGTCGCATTTTTTCTGAAAATATTAGAAGACAAAAATTATTTTTAAATCGCCTTAAAATTTAAAAAAAAGAAAATTATCTTTTTAATGATGCCAATTTAATAGCCTGGCGAATGACATTATTGCCCTGAAATTTAAACCATTTTAGTTATTTCATCAAATATTTAATCGCTTGATTTTCTGCCATTATTGAAAGCTAAAGAATAAGGATTATTTTTAATATGTGCATAATTTGCTAAGTGAATGCGAATATGATAATAGTAATAATATAACTAATAACTAAATATTAATAATAGAATGTGAATATAATAAAATTAATGAGGAAGTGAAATTATCGTACTGCGAAAGTTAGAAAATAGATTACATTATTATAACTTTATGATTATATAACATTAACTAATTATATATAATTATTATAATAACTATATATATATAATTATTATAACATTATGATTACATTAATATAAGATTTGATTTATCATGATTCTTATGTACAATGTACAGCACTGGCGTTAGTTTATAAAACTATCACTTTAATTTTTATCGCAATTTAATGCTATAAAATATTTTCTGAAGGGAATCGTGAATTTTAAGTTATAAATAAAAGATAGAATTCAAGATAAATACAATCAAAATAACCGGTGTACCACCTGATCATCAAAAGTGGCTAGTATGCAATGTAATAAATTACCGTATTGATATTATTATAATAGTTCAATGTTCTGAATGAAAAGTTTAAATAACCCAACCATTAAGCAAGACTTGGAAATTTGCAAACCAGACAACGTAACAAAAATAATAATAACAAAAGAAATAAATAAATCCTACTTGTCATCTATCCACTTTATGAAGAAGTTATTGATGACTCACGTGCCAGATCGCTCATATTGTGAAGAAATTTCAAGACCTCCCTGTACCAGGGTGGGGAGAGTCCGTTGCAGGGAATTGTTAGAAGAAGAAACAAATTGAAGAATTCGAGAAATATGCGGAATCGTTTGGGAAACGAGTTGTACCCACGTAAAGGACATTTGGTACATGCATTCTGGTGATTGATCCTGGCGCGGAAGCAATTTGTCTTCAAACAAGCCGACGCGTGTGATCGAATGCTTCCTACCTCCACTCACCCCATGTTTGTCAATGCCCCAGCACGCGGAACTGCGTTTGATGTATCAAAAATATAAAAATACAAATAAACATCGATGGGAGGGGGAGCAACGGAAATGCAGCTGCTTACTATGTTATTATTTATGTTGCTGGTGCAGGTGGTTTGCTGGAGGTGCTTTTGGTGACATCTCTCATACATTTAAAAAATAAATTTATATTATCTGCTGGATTAAGGAGCAATTTTCATTGTAGAAAAAATGATGATGGAATGTAACTGCCAATTCCTTATATTGTTAAATAAAAATACATTTTTATTGTTTTGTATATGAAGTACAGAGAAAGTATAGTAGTCGTCAAAAAAATCGAACTCGAGATTTTGACGAATCTCCGCGTTTCAGACCTCCTTGAATCCGAAAGACACATTTTTGGAAAATGTCCGTCAGTCTGTCTGCGACGAAAATAACTCAGAAGAACTTTGACATAGACCGATAAAATTTGGTATATGGTCTTTACATCAAATTCGTAGATTTCCATCAAATTTTTAATAAACTTCGTTCAGAAGAAATCTGTCTGTCCGACTGTTCTAATGTAAGTTAATACGATAACTACAAAACGAAGAAACATGGATGGATAAAATTCGGTATACATATATAACATCTATAGTATACACACTTATCAAATTTTGAGCTAAATTCAATGAGGCGTTGACCGTCTGTCTGTCTGTGCTTTCAGAATCATGTAAACGCAATAACTCATAAATGCAGCGACAGAAATATATCAAATTTGGTATGGAATTTTGGGACTACAAGTGTGGTTTTGTGTCAAATGCTTGTTTCAATCGGCTTGTAAAAACTTGTTCTAAAACACATCGCATTCTATTAACCCCATGGCAGGTATTTATCCCTAAAAAACTCTCAATGGATAACTCAATAGATTCAGAAAAAATGCTACATTCACGAAAAAAGTTAATATTTTTACAATAGTAGGCCAATTCCATGCTAAAATATTCGAGAAAGTTCCGGAGAGATCACTCCCGCTGGTTTAAATCATGGAAATAACATTGACTTTCTTTGTCATACTACAACAAAATTGCATTTCGGTCTTTGCTTAAAATAATATTTTGAATGGCTTATACTTTTAATCAAATAGAGTAACTTGCTTTTAATCAAATCGTCTATGAATTTGGAATACTCTGCTTTTAACCGATTAAAAATAAAATTATAAAAGGCGTATTTACATTTCATTTCTTCGAAATGTTTTGAAATTATCCATCCTTTATATCATTCGAATTTTTTTTAGTTCCATTTGTGACAAGAAAACAATACAATGCACATCTGCTTTTAATTCTGCTTTCCGATTGAAATAAGTCAGTTCTACCAATTTTGAGATGAATTTAAAATGTATTACTTTAGCATAATTCTAGAGAACCAAATCATGAAAAATTCAGACACACTTGCAGTTCTTTATCTTTTATTTTCAGATAAAAATTTTCTATCTAATATAACTTACTTATATTAAATTCCTATGAGCTTTTAAAGAAGTCTTCGAATTATAAATTTATACGCGTAATTATTTTGTTTTCTTTATTATCAAAACAGATCATTTTTAATTTAAAATTGTTTGCATTTGTTTATGATACCCAGTTTTATCTGCTGAAGCAGTTTTCTAACCATTATACCAATTAAAACAAACAAGGCGGTATTTTTACACAATTTAATGGGGATATTATACTAAAAGTCTTTGTTGCTTGATTTTTTTTGTTTTTGTTTTAGTAGCAAACTTTTCACGTATTAGACAATTCTAATTGTTCTCTGCATTCAAAAAGCATTCTGATTGTTTCCTGATGATCAAGTCGTTCATTTGTGTATACTTTAGAATGCCACTTAAAAAGACTGAAATTTTCATGACATGAAGTTCCATTTTCATGACCATGTTTTTTGAAATTAATGGCTTTGTATGGCCATTAAATGGCCATACAAATGGCTTTGTATTATTTTGAAGATAATTATTTCGGTACTTTATTAGCAAATATTGTATTTGTATAGTATTCCGTACAGATAGTTTTGTTTTCTGTTAATTGTGTTTGGAATGCATTTCACATTAAATATCTGTGCGAATCTGACAATGGATAGCCTTTTAAAAAAATTATGCTCATTTGGTATGATATCGATATTTAATTAGAGAAAAATTTGCATTGCTTAAGGTATTCGTCTAGGTTAAAAACATGAATTTGGATAAAAAATTCACATTTTTATTTTTTGTAGTTATAGGTATAGAAGAATAGGTAAGTTTCAATGTAGGTATGTATCAATTAGAAGTCAATTTATAGCAAACTAATTACTTTGTAAGTGAAGCTTATTTATAAGCATTTAAAAACTTTAAATCCATTTTCTGTAGAATGAGTTCATTCAAAATTCTACCGTAAGAGTATCATCATATCTCAAAAAGTAATCAAGATATCTAAATGAAATTCATAATTAGTGCTTGTCATGTTATACAGAGTGTAATGAACTATGGATTTGATGTTGAAAGTTCTAGAAGTGGATTTATGATTGTTTAATGTAAATGCTGTTTGAAAAATTTCATAAATAATTTCATTTATTAACACAAAAATTTTAGTTTTGGATATGATTTTTTAATAACAATTAGCTACACTCTAATATATGTTACACATGTAATGTTACAAAAAAAAAATTAAAAAAAAAAACGGTAGCAATATTTTTTTCTAGAACAATAGTTAGTTTTAGAGGAAAAGTCTTAGTTTTTGTAAATAAATGTTAAAATTTACATCAAAATAGGCTTTTTCTTCAAGAGCTACATATATATTTAAATAATTTCACTTTTATTCATCATTTTATCCTTATATTAAGGAAAAAACATCATATAAAGATTAGAATATTTTTTTTGACAATTCCCTTCCTAACCTAGGTAAAAATAATAATAATAATTATAACCGTATCGGGTGACACAAAAAATAAATAATTCAAAATATAACAATGCCTATAATCTAATTTTTTTAAAACATTTGATGTAAAGTATTGTTCTGAATGAGTGGTTTGAAACACACATTGCAGAAATTTTGGGGGGAAAAATTGAATTTTGAAATATTTATGTATTTTACTTATAGAAATCACAACTGTTTTATATAACATCAGTTCCACTACTATGGAACATTTGTGAGTATAAATATGAATTTTAGCAATGTTCAAAATCTTTTTTTATATACATAATAAACCAGTTAATATGCAAGTTTGGAAAATAACTATGAAGTGTGTTCCTTTTTGTTGATAATTCTTTTTTTTTTCTGTAGTGTGAACTAGCGAGACCTTGCCATCCACATACCTCGTGCCTGAACATAGCTCCAGGGTTTCGATGTGGACAGTGCCCACCAGGCTATACAGGCAGAGACGTCCAAGGCGTAGGATTGGAATATGCACGGTCCGTCAGACAGGTAAAATGTAACCCTTTCCTTATTTTTAAGCTCTCCTCTAGTGTTTTAACACATTGGTCACGATGATGGTCATCGATGTCCAACATCTGGTTATTTCAGTAGTGCCGTGGAGCTTACAGATGACCTGCATAGGGCATTAATCTTTTAGCTAGCATTCAGCTATGAATTTCACACTCTCTATGAGTTTCATTATATAAGGTGGCCAACGTAACCCTTCGTCATGCTGCTCTGGGAATATTGACCTGAGAATATTGACCTGAGAATATTGCTTGAAAGAAATATACATGCATAGGTAATAAAATTGTACCACTAGCACCATGACCGCACCTAAAAAGACATTCAACTTGGTTAAAAAATGCATCAAAATAATGTTTATATAACCTCACATAATGAGCATTACGATCAATAGTCATTTTTCAATCAATTTATTTAAAATTCTGTGGTGATCAAAGAATTAATAATTAAAACAAATATGTAACTGGAAATCAATTCTAAGATACACATTTTGATGATTATCGTTTTCAAAATATCACACAAAATTAATATAATAAAGAATTATTCCATAATTAATGTAGTTATAATAATTCCATAATAATTGTAGAACATTTGTAGAGATTTTCATTTTTCTTTGAATTAATTCGAAACGAATAATCTAATATGTGTGATATTTGGATGTGGGGAGCATTATCTGCGTTCAATTTATGAAAAAAATCAATATATTTTAAATACAGTGTATTAAGTTTTATAATCGTTAAATTTTATTTAATAGATTAAGCTTGCCATACAAATTATTTTCTTGTCGAAACTTCTTTTTTCTTATCTTTGAATATATAGCTTTGTCTTGATATTAATGAATGCGACAATGGACAAAATGGAGGATGTGTAGAAAATTCCCAATGCATTAACGTTATGGTAAGTACATTTTAGAATTTGTTTTGTATATTTATCTATTACTAATAAATATACTTTTTCTTCATTAAAAAAGGCTATCATCAGTATTTTTTTCTAATTACATATCAAATTATATTTATACTCATTTGATAAATAAATTTTCATCAAATATTAATTGCGTAAATTTTGAAGTAAATTCCTTATAAAATTATAGCAAATGAAATGCGCAATTTTATTATTTCGTTAGCATTCTTACTTAATTTGATGAAAAAAATAACCGATAGTACAATTTGGTTGTAACGACCAAAAAGCACTAATATCCATTAATAAAATATCTAATATCCGTTATAATGTGGCACGGCTATGTTTTTATTTTTATATATAGATAATTAAATTATGTTTATATTAAAAGTTGATCAATCTCCCCCACTCTCGAGCTTATTTTTAGAGCTGTTTTGATTTTTTAAAACATATTTACAGATGTATATTTAAAAAATTTAGCAGTTTGAACCTCTATTTTTTTTTCTCGTATTCGAATCATGTTGAAAAAAAAATTATTATTGTCAAAAAAACTTAATATCGAGATTTTGATAATCACGAATTGATTTTGAAGATTTTGATGAATCTGAGCATGCCATTTCAGAACTCCGGGAGTCCATATATATATATATAATATTTCGAATCCTGTCGGCTAAATAATATGTAACATTATTTTGGTTTAAGCAGAGTGCAGGTTTGAAGACATAGACGGGACGTTGTATTTTTAATTTTCTTTAATATCCATCTAGGGAAAGCAATTTATTTACAAGCAGACGCAGCGCGGCACAAAAACAGAAGTAAGACAAAAGCGAAAAAGGGCCGAAATAAATGAACACTAGTCTTATATAATATAGGATTTCCGGCCACGGGCCAATGGAATGACCTTTGACAAGGGCAACAAATCAAATGAAGTATCACTTTCATTTGATACGTAGTACTGATGGCGCATTAGTTTTACAGAGGAATTAATTAAACCGAAAGTGGAATTAGATCACGAAATAAGAGAATATTTTTAGAATGAAGTTACTATGGACTAAATTAAGATAAAATCGTGGAAATTAATTAAATTTAAATTAGAATTAAAATATCAGTATATATATATATATATATATATAATATATTGAAATTATGTCTACCTGTCACTCTATCTATTCGTATGAGAAAACTATAAACTAGAAAACACAATGACTTAGGGGAATAAAATTTAAAAAACGATGCTATACGAATAATTTGTATATTTCTACAAAATTTTGTACGAAATCTGTTGAAGGGGAAATCCGCCTGTATATACATGTGAACGTAATTCATACTGTAGAGCTAGATCGATGAAAATTAGGACATAGTTCATCATAAAAATGTAGATTTTTTTTAAAATTTTGGACAAATCCTATCGAAAGGATGATCATCTAAATTTGATCTGTTAATTCATATGCATTTGAATGCAATACTCAAAAACGGAGTAATTAACCCTTATGTTCATTTTGTATAGTATACCATACATACAACTGTATAAAAATATACTACCACTATAAAATAAAAATATATATAAAATATAAAAAATATAAAAATATGAAATATAAAAAAATGTACATATAAAATATAAAATAAGCTACCTATATACATTTTTTTTTTTTTTGCTTTTCTTTAAAAAAGCAATCTTGCCACGATAAGGGTTAAGATAAATAAAATTATCTTTTATGACCAAAATTGAAGATTTGTATTAAAATTTGATTCATTCATAAAGAATCATTTCAATCATTCATATAAAAAACAAACTTCTAAAATGTATGCGTATATTTCTTCATTGTATTACAGAGTAGAAAACGTTGTATAATGATTCACATCACGCAATGACGGAGCGGGCGCAGGATGAGGATGCCCATTGAGCCAGTTTTAGAAGGCGCCAGAAAGACAAAAAAGAAAAAAAAAAAAAAAAAAATTAGTGCGCTTCTGATAAATTTTTTAAAAAGAAGTATCGTAAGGAGGGCGAATAAATAATGCCATATAGCTTCGCTATTCCTCTGATCCACCCTGAAGTCGCGTTGGAGAGAAGAATTTGTCGTTCTTGTAGATTTACCGTGATTTTTGGGGCTTGATATTTCTCTAGATATTCTTATCCTAATGTAATATACAAAATATGCAAACTCTTATAAGGCCAGCCAAAAAAATGCTACCAAGTCTTTGTACATAAGAAGAGATAAAACCTGTCTGTTTACCTCCTTTTTTTTTTCATTTCTTTTTCTACTACAAATCTATGAATATGAATTCTTGAATTCTAAATACCAGATATAATATATATAAAACAAATATATATTGGACAAATATATATTTAGTATATAACACAAATAAGTACTGAAGCCTTGGTTGTTATTTAGGGCTCTTTCAAGTGTGGTGAATGCATTGAAGGATTTGTAGGGAATCAAACACACGGTTGTCATCCTCACCCGGGTATGTGCCCCGATGGAACTATCTGCGACGGAAATGCCGAGTGTGAACTCCGAAGAGGACTCAGCAAGTATCAATGCCGAGTAAGTAAAACCTCTTCATTTATTTTTTAAATTAAACATCTCTTACATACGCATAAATACAAAATTTTTGAATAGTGAAAGGGTGGTAAATCAATTATTTTTTTAAAAAATAAACGATGGGAAGTAGGGTGAAACGAAAATGGCATTAATTTTTTTTTTTTTTTTTTTTTTTTTAGATTTTAGTTTGGTAATAGTGCTGAAAAGCTGTCTTTTAGGTTCAAAAACAATTTTTAAAAATTTTATTGTAATATATTATTTTGAGGTGTCTCAAAAAAAATTGTAAAAAATTAAAAAAATTTAAATTTAAAAAAATGGGCCTTTAAAAAATGTTTCTTAAATTTTAGTTTGCTAATAGTGGGGAAAAATTAGCTTTGTAGCACCTCTTTTTTCCCTTAAGCAGAGAGCGCCCCCTTGTGGCGTTTAGAGACAAGCAGTTGAACGGGAAACCTGCATCCTGAGGTCGACTTTTTCCCATGCGCAACGCTTGCGCTATCGCCGAATGCTTTCGGTTGGAAACGGTGGAATTCTTCCACCATACTGTTTACTTTAACCTAATTGCCTATGTGTGTTTGTAAATTTTGTAGTGTAGCTGTGTTTGTGTAGATTAAAAATATTATATTTAAAACCGGGCAGTTTATTAGAAAATCGCAACACACTCACTATAGCTTTTAAATTCAAAAATATCTCGACGTGTCGCAAACAACTTAAAGTTAGTAAAAAAATTGAAAAATTATAAACTTTGATAAAATATTTTTATGAATTTTCCTTTCTTATAGCGTTACAAAAGATGATTTTAAATAATACATAAGCCTTACAACTAGAAAAAATTAATGATAATATATAGTAAAAGAAAAAATATTTATGTCAAATTTTGCGTTTCTTATTTCTGTAATCATTAAGGATACAGATGTTACAGCTGCAATATGTTTGTTTCTACTTCATTGCCACATTAAAGTGTTTTTTTATTAAATTTTGGTATATTCACAAGTGAGTCAATTTTTGATCTTAAATATCCTTCTCTTGCGATTGAACCACAGATATTTTAAGCCGATTCGGCCACTAATTTCACAGCTCTTCCCATTGCTTGCGTAAACAAGGAAGCCGGGAAAAGTCGATAGCAGAGTTCCCTATACAATTTGGTTCAGTTTCAGATGCCTTCCGTAGAAAGTCTTTCAGAGAGTCACTAGAAACATATTTGAACAAGGGAGGTGCAGCTACGTCATTTGCAAGCCATGAGATCATGTCGATGTAATCCTTTGCATCGAAGTTTATCTTAGAACATTACACTTCCTGATTCTGTCTTTACTTTCTGTTCTTGCTTTTAAAATAGTACGTTGTAAACCAAGTTCAATTTTACTTTCACCACTTAGCATGGTCAAATGAATATTTTCTGAAGCAGCGGAGTACCTATTTCTTCGAATAATCTGGTCTATAACGTTCTTGAGATCGTCAAAGAGATAGCGTGAATATGAGATAAGCTTAAAAAGATGTTTGGAACCATAAGTATATTTTAACTTTTCTGATACACAAGTATTTTTTTACCGTTCTTGATTAAATTTAATTGTTCTCTGTAGTTCTTAACTTTTCCTTTCTTCTTTCTTCTTCAAAGCGCATGTGGTAGTAATATCAATCTTACCTTTAACTATTTTCCTATTAGAGAGTTAATCGTTTAGAAACTTTTGTTCCATAACTGGTACTTTTTTTCTTTTATACAAGTCAGCAATATCAAATAATCTTTTAGCTTCTTCTCTAAATTCTATGAGGTTGGAATCAAACTTATCTGAACATTTTCTGCTTTTAGGCTTTAATAAATTCCTTTATTTAGCATGTTAAGCTTTTATCATTTGTAAAATTCTTTTCCTAGAAGAAATAGGAATAAAAGTTCTTGGCCATATTTGTTCTATATATTTCAATTACAGAAGGCTTCTTCTCTAAAGCAATTTTGAGGTTATACCTAACATAACATTGGCACTTCATAATAGATTCGTAAGTAGGGAGTTCAAGAAAATCAAAAAATAGAATGCTGCGACATTTGTCTTATCTTTATTCAATTAGACTGAGCCGTTTTTACTCACAACAAAGCACACAAGCGCACAAACTAACAAGTCAGTTACGTTAATCAGTTACACAAGAGATGTAGTGATGACACCAATTCAACTGAACTCAGCAAAGCTACTGATGTGAAAGCAGGCCTGTTCTTGTCACCAGCCGCAGACAAATCTGCGTTTTCTGTCGCAAATCAGCGAGAAAAAAATCTTTGAAAAAATCTTAAAATAATTAATGAAAAATCAGGATAAGGTAATTTTATCTTTCTTGATTTAATTTAAAGATAAATGTTCCATTATGATCTCAAAAGCTTGAGAAAGAATAATGGATTAAGAATTTCAGGTGTAAGGATTTGAGCTTCAATTCTTAAAATTTTTTGTAAAAATAATTTTTAAAAATTTAATAAAATTCTATAAAATATGTCAGATGTGCTAGAGAAATTTTTTAGAATGACAAATATTCTCTATTAAGAAGCAATCAATGAGATTATGCATTAATTTTTTTTTCAACCCTTAAAACGAAGCATATCCGTGCGAAAATCATCCAAAACAATACAAAATATTAAATTAAAATTTTTCATTGTTAAATTTATTAAAATTTGAAGTTTAAATATCAGATTTTAAGATACTGTAATTCATCATTTATGTACCAAGTTTTATATCCGTTAATGCGATAGATTTGTTTAGATACCACGCACCTACATTTCCTTTTATAAATATAGAAAAAAAATATTTCCATTGTGGTTAGAAGCCAGAGAACAGCACAAGAAAATTAATTCTTTGACTAACATTGTAAACAAGGCTCAGCCACTTCAAGAATGCGACGAGCATACTTATTAAATTCCTCGGCATATGACAACATTGCGCTTCTTTTATTTCACTTGAAATTCATTTCGCGTGTTTTTTAATTCCCTAATGTATTCAGTCCCTGTTCATTCCTGAGTTAAACATTAAATTAAGAAAATTACAAGCTTCCACCTTTAATATTTAATTTACTTAGTGACATCAGAGACGAGGAAATTTTTCAAAATTTTGGATTCGAATATTCAGAAATAAAACACTGTTGTGTAAACAAATTCCGCAAAAGAACGGCACGTGAATTAATTTTGAATTAATTTTTTGACTTTCGATTTATTGAAAATAAAGTTATATTTAAGATAAATGAAAATTTTATTAAATAAGACTTGTTTTGGCTAGGAAAAATATTTTATTAAAAATTATAATCATTAAATATTCCAAAGAGATATTCTTAAAAAATTAACATTTTAAAGATTTCGCGATTTTAATGTTCATTTAATTTTATTTTCGATTTACCAAATAGAAAATGAAGCTGCATTTGATCATTTTATTAGAAAGGTTGAATATGTATTTATGTTTTAAAAAGGGAGAAATTTAATAACTTTAATTCTCTCTTCCCTTCTCTCTCTTTTCATAAAATGCCTGTCGGTAGGTTAATGAATTAAGGTAGGCTGAAGCTGAGAACCATTAAATAAAGGAAGAAGGTTATAAGTTCCATGCTTTGATTGACCTCTTAACCAGTGTTATTTAAAAAAGAATGAAGAAATTTATGCATTTTGCTATTCTAAGCAATTTATATTATGGAGACTTTTTCTTAATAAACTCATGAGTTTAATTACACATTTTAATACATTTTCAACTTAATCTGCATGTTTTATATTTGATTAATTATTTTTTATTTTAATTTTGTGAAAATGCATATGCTTTATTTATTTATTAATTTAATATAATTTATGCATGCGTTTCATTGACGTTTGTACACAATGATATTGTTAATATTATTTTATTAATAGGAATTGCATTTTTTACGAATTTATTTATTTAACAAAATAACATTTCCATCAATCTTCTTGCGGCCTTTCTCAGATTTTCGAATCTGCGCAACTGCCTACTCGGAAATCTACAATTAGGTAGTTAGCTCTATTTTCAAAAGATATTCTGCGATATCTCAACGATGTTTGTCGATATTACGTATGACATTCAATATCGTGAAGATATCATAATAATAAAGTTAAACCTTTTCCTCAAATAGGGAGATGAATACGCCCTTTTGCAATGAATTGCTCTCTTTAGATGGATAGACTGATTTAAATATTTCTCATTTCCCTGTGACTGAAATACAAATGTGGGCCAGTCTCCCCTGAATGCCCTTTCTAAAAGGCACACTCTCCTAATCTATTATATCTCAGTCTCACTTCTGTCTTATGTGTTACCACGGTGCTTCGAATCAACAGAAAACGTCATACTGCCTCTTCATCATGATTTCGTGACTGGTGGTCTACCTAATATACCAATTGACATTAGAATCTCTACTATTGACATTAGAATCTCTACTATTGACATTAGAATCTCTACTATTGACATTAGAATTTTTACTATTGACATTAGAATTTCTACTATTGACATTAGAATCTCTACTATTGACATTAGAATTTCTACTATTGACATTAGAATCTCTACTATTGACATTAGAATTTCTACTATTGACATTAGAATTTCTACTATTGACATTAGAATTTCTACTATTGACATTAGAATCTCTACTATTGACATTAGAATTTCTACTATTGACATTAGAATTTCTACTATTGACATTAGAATCTCTACTATTGACATTAGAATTTCTACTATTGACATTAGAATCTCTACTATTTCGTAGAGATGTTTTATTTTAAAAAATTATTTGTTAATATTTACTTCTGCATCTTTCACATTCATCTTAAATAATTGTGACATCTATTTTCCATTTTATCTCATTGTTATGCTGTTTCGTCCATTTATATCTAGTGAATATTACCATTCCCTCTTAATTTCAAGTAAATATTATTATCTTATTTAAATCTAAAATGGATGAGATGCTACAATTGTTTCCCAAAATAATAGTCGGAATTATACAAAGCAAAAGCTTAATTCATATTGCAAAACATTAAAAAAAAATCTGTTTCTGTAAATGTCATTGAGAAACTTTCTGAAAACCGACTTCTCCTGCCAAATTGAAATGCACTGAGTACTGAAACCAATTAGAATAAAGAGATCATTTCAGTATGTATCTCAGATACTCAGAAAATGGCGGCAGAGATATTAATACGATAATACTCTTTTGCCTTTTCATAGAAGTAATTTCAGAAAATAATCAATTCTCTGAAATGAAAGCCAGTTGACACTAGATGACAGCCAGCAGATACTTAAGCTGCATTATAAAATCTTGTGACATTGTAATTGTTTTGTTTACCGCCGTAATAAAGAAATGAGAGAAATTTTGAAAAATAAATTGGAGAATCAGGAGTCATAAGTTACTTCAATATGCAATAAAAAATATTGCACTGAATTCCGACAATTTTATTTATTGTTCTTTAGAATGATAATTGGAGCTATTTTTCTAAAGCTTTATTTAATATTTTGAAGAATAACTTTTCTGCGCTTCAGAAAATATCAAAAAGCATTTTCTCTCCCTTATACTTTAACTTCATTTAGATTTTTACTATCCATTTGAAAAATAAGCCTTTCACTGATTAAAAAGAGGAAGACTTCGGAAAAAAATCATACAAAAAGTAATTAAATTAATTGAATCAAAATAAAATTGGAATAATTTCAAATGTATTATTTTAAAAAGCGAAGAAGTCATTTATTTTTAAATGAAAAAAAATTAATCTCTTCAGAAGAAACTTCTTGTCATTTAATCTCTGTAAATTCGGATAAGGTTACTTTGCTAATTTTATTCTAATTTCTGTTTTTAAAAAAATATTCCTCTGAAATTTTTTTCGGTTACCAATACTCATTTTTCAAAATATGAATTGCACTCAGTTAATAAAAATTTATTTTAAAATTAAAACTTGAATTTCGAGAAAGATAATCAACGATTTTCACTTAATAACAATTGAATTATTCTAAATTAAGTGAAGTGAAATTTAGGATAGCTCATTCATCCTCCTTTCTAGTCACATCAAGGTTCAAGTTATGCCTAGTTGTTAATTTTTTTTCCTTACAATCAAATACCTCAGTTACCATTTCAATCAATAATTGTTTTTGTTGTTGTTGCTAATCTCCATGGGTTGACTTAGTCAGACCATATCCAAAAATCCGTTGACAAGAAGAAAGTCAAAAACGAGGAAGGGAGAAGAATCAATTTCTCCTTAAAGAAGTCCTAAACAGTCTAGTCAATAATTAAATCTTATAAATTATTTTTATGAATAATAATATAACAAAATGTAAATATTTTTATTACATAATACTTTTCTGAAATTGTTTAGAATTGTTATCGGATGTTCGATACTGTTCAAATAAAATTTCTTACAAAAATATAAAAAATTTTCATGATTTATTTGATTTATTACGAATTCCATTAATTTATTAACCAAATTTTCTCAATATTTTATGAGCTTCATATCTAGATTTGGGAGTCTAGATTTTTCATGCCTAGATTTGAGTCTCAAGGTAAATAAATAATTTTTGACGCATTACAATTAACATTAAAACTAAACATATTGACAAGAGTTTTGTTAAAAATAATTTCTTAATTAACTTTATAATTTTAATATAATCAAGATTATATCAAAATTACAAAGGGTGTTCAAATGAAAAGATATGAAATGACATAACAACGTAACCGTTAACATATTTGCTTATGCCGCTATGGGAGACCGTAGAGAGACATCTAGAAATGCGATTAGAGTGTCCGGCGTAGATCGGAGCATACGCGGGCACCCGCATGAACAGGAGAGAGAGCATATGCTCTTATAAAGAGCGCCGTCCAATTGCGCTATTTGTTGAATTCCTCGAGCACAGAAGAACTATTAACACCGATGTGTACTGTGAGGCACTCCGAAGACTACGCAGGTCCATCAAGAACAAAAGACCGGGGCTACTCACGGAGGGTGTGGTTCTGCTCCATGATAACATGCGTCCAGCCGTCTCCAGGATAACATACGTGGAACTGGCCAAGTTCGAGTGGGAGCAGCTCGACCATCAGCCCTACATCCCGGTGCTATCGCCCTGCGATTTTCATGTGTTTGGTCCCCTGAAAAAAACATCTGAAAAGGAAGCGCTTCAACTCGGACGGCGAACTTAAGGTCGCTGTGAAGGAATGGGTCCCGTCACAGCCAAAGGAATTCTGGGAACAAGGATCCTTCGGCTCGTTAATCAATGGGATCGTTGCGCTCAAGCCTATGGTGTATAGTTTGAATAAAGTTTTCATTTATACCCACAGTGTAGTTTCGTACCTTTTTATTTGAACACCCTTTGTATAATTAAGGAAATTTAATTTCTGATTTAAAATTAGAATCAAGTTTAGGAAATCATAAATACGAATCTATTAGATTTTGTGCAGTTAATTAAACCTTTCACATATTTTAATTTGGCTTGATTTGTTTCATATTAATTTACACACAATTCTTTAAGTGCCTGATTAATGAAATTCTGCGCCATTGTGTGTTCGCGATCACAATGCATTTTTTAATATTTTTAAAATTTTGCTGCCAGTTTATTGTTCTTTTTGAAAAGCACCATCTGGTGAAAAAGTAATTACAAATTCCTATTATGCATATATATAATAATGAAATTTAAAAATAGATTAAAATGAAACAGCATAATTTTTTAAAAAAATAAAGCAGTTTTTTTTAAAATTTTATTTGTATAATATTAAACAAAAATTATTTTAATCAAAAATATTCAGAAGATCAAAAGCATAAGACATAGAAACAATGTTATAAATAAATTAAATCGCAAAAGATATAAGAAATTCACTACATATTCATTTAAAATTGAAAATATATTGTAAAAACAATAAAATTAAACTTTAATTTAAGTATTTCTATTATAAACATCGTCTCTGTTTAATAAGAAATTTCTCTCCCAGTCAAAGAAATATATTTTACCTCTAAAATAAATATTGAAAAAAAATAATATTTTGGGAATTTTTATGACATAGCAACAAATTTTTCAGAAGATCAAAGGTTCTAATGAAACTGTTTATCTTCAAAATAGAGAAATGCAGTCTGTGGAAACAGCTGCGACAATGAAATAATTTATTTTAATTAAGAAATGGAAACTCTTCTCGATCATCGATTTTTCACTCGTTCAAGAATGGGACATTAATTATTCATTTGACATGTTCGGAATATTTCCCTTTTCATAATTTCACTAATGCATTCTCTCCTCTCCACTAGATAGAGAAATTTAAATGAGATCTGGATTTAAAAAGCAATATATTTTAATTAATTAGTTCATATCATTCAAATTATAAACAACCATTGAACAATTTTAAGGACATTAAGATAGGTTGAATTGTGCTTTTTTTAGCATGAAATTGTAAAAATCCTAATTCCTAAAATTTGTAAAGTAACCTTTTATAATTCCTATTTAACCTTTATTTTTTTTCTAAGCGCTTTCACTTCATACGATAAATACAAAGTCAGGAGAAAGGCTTGTATACATTTTCGAGCAATGAAAAGTTTTAAAATATTACGAGAGAAAATGAAAACGAAGTACAATGAATGAAAATTGATCAGCAAAATGTTGATCAGTTTTCATTCAATAAAAATAATGTAGCCTATATGAACTATCTTCAACAAATATAATTTTGCTTTTTTTCTATTAACGATTTTAAAAATTTT
This sequence comes from Argiope bruennichi, assembly GCF_947563725.1. NCBI lineage: Eukaryota > Metazoa > Arthropoda > Arachnida > Araneae > Araneidae > Argiope > Argiope bruennichi. Next base: position 70,226,548 of record NC_079151.1, read on the forward strand.
AACAATATTTTTAGGTGTAAATTATATTAAAACTCTTTCAACATCTCATTTTCATTGGATACGAAAATTCTAATAAATTGTAAATCCTGATGGAATGGAGTTAAATTTGTTTCATATTTTTTTTTTTAATATTTAGCATATAAAAAAGCAAAATACCATGTTTGGGCAAACAACAAATAATCTCTTTCGCTAATTCATTCTATTTTTTACTTTCTCTTCATATTTAGACTAATGTTTTGAAGGAAATATACTATATAAGGTTTCATATATTTTTTCATGTATGTTGCAATTTTATTACAACCAAATTTATTAACATGTCACTTACTGGGTGTATTTAATTATAAAACAATAAAATAGTTTCTAAAAATTTTATCAGTAATTCATATTGTGAATTTTCTAAATGCATTTCTGAATAATATGTTGTGCTTTTCAGTAACGTTTTGGATGGGAATTTTTAGAACTTTTATCCGTTGTTAATATTGTGAATTTTCTGAATGCATTTCTAAATAGTTTGTTATGCTTTTCAGCAACATTGTGGAACTTTTAGAACTTTTATTAATATTGTGAATTTTCTGAATGAATTTTTGAATAACATGTTATACTCTTGAGTAACGTTTTGGATGGGAATTTTTAGAACTTTTATCCGTTGTTAATATTGTGAATTTTCTGAATGCATTTTTGAATAATATGCTATGCTTTTCAATAACGTTTTGGATGGGAACTGTTATTAACACAGTGAATTTTCTGAATGAATTTTTGAATAATATGTTATACTTTTCAGTAACGTTTTGGATGGGAACTTCTTGTTGCTTTTATTAGTTGTTCATATTGAATTTTCTAGGTGCATTTCTGAATAATATGTTATGTTTTTCAGTGCCGTGTTGGATGGGCTGGAGATGGCAAAACTTGTGGCCCAGATCGGGATTTGGATGGTTGGCCTGATGTAGATCTATCCTGCTCAAGTCCTAGATGCAAAGCTGTAAGTTGATGAAATTCATATCATTTTTTTATTGCTCCAATAACGAATTTCTAGATTACTTTTTATGTATACAATTCAAAAGTGTCAATAATTATTGTTTCTGACCAAATGTTCTGAATAGATGTTACAGTAATTGATATTTTTATGTGATGGCAAATGGTTCAACGAATATTGTTATTTTGTTCACAACAATACTAACAGGTATTATTTTCGTGTGTAATAACATTTTTGTGTGTAATTTAATTCATATTTTGTAAAATCAACGAAATTTTTAAGGATATTTCAAAAAATGATATATTACCATTATTTCTGTTTAGTATCCATTAACATTATTAAAACATCAACTTAACTGTCACTGTTATTATCAGTCAATAAATTTCATTATCAATTACAAAACTAATGTATTTGTAGGGACCGATACAGTACAGCTGCTTACGAAAATTACATTTTATGAATATAATTAGAAAGAGCCAATAATTATTGTTTTCAGCCAAATGATATAAATACCTGCTACAATAATATATACAATACTATTTTTATGTGACGGCAAATGACTTCAGTGATTATTTTTATTTTGTTTGAAAGAACATCAACGGCTATGATTTTATATAATATTGTCGCGTGGAATTTAATTCACTGAAGCAAGATCTACGCAATTTTTGAAGATATTTATGGAAGATTTAATTCCATTGTTGCTATTTAGCAGGCATTAACTTTATTAAAATACTAACTTAATTCCTACTGTTAGTATCAGTCAATAAATTCCATTATCAAAGACTAATGCTTTTATAATTACAAGACTAATGCATTGATGAAGACCGATACAGTAAAACTGCTTGCAAAAATTTTGTGCTTGACATTTTAAAATATTGGATAGTATTTCTATCTGTTGAAATTATGCTTTAAAATCGTAATTATGATAATATTCAATTGCTTCTTTTAAATTTTTTTAGAAAAATATCCAAGCATTATATTATATTTGAATGCTTTCATTTGTATGCTTATTCCAAAATTGTGCTTTTTTTCCAACTTTCAATTTGAAATACATTTTTTTTTTTGCTTTTTTTATGGCAGAAACTGCCTCCTTGTAATTTAGATACATTCCTCATAGCCAATTTACTTTCAAAGGGATTTTCGGTTGCTTCAGGCTAAAAAATATCAAAAAAGAGGAAATACATTTTTTTTTATATAAAAATAAAAATTCTTAATCTATACCGTAATTTTAAAAACTTTAATAATATAAAGTAACCTTAAAATCTTAACGATAGAGACAACAAAAGAAAGATATATATCTTTTTTTTTGTTAAAGAACTTTAATTTACGGTACTTAAAGATTAATTCTTTATTCTAATTCTGAAATATTTCATGTCGGCATTTTTGCTTTTGCTTTTATCTTTATCTTTTCAGACATTTGTTTTATTCAGATATTTTCTGCTTCTCTCTCTCTTCTCTTTTCCTCTAAGCCTTTTTCTCTATGTATCCTCAAGAAGGCATTTGAAAAGGACGGGATGTGGAAAGAGAGTTCCTTCTTTATTCTTTTCTTTACTTTTTTTCTAATATCCGGTACTTCTTTTCTTTCGATATTGCGTTCATTGAGGTGTCTCTTAAAAAAAGAAGGAACTGGTTCGAATGAACTGATTTTGCTGTCTCAGGTGTTTTCGCGATTTTCATTTCGTAGTCAAGTGTAACGTTTCAAATAAGTTTTTAATTTCTATATGATATTTAGGGTGATTTGCAAAATATTAAATCTGAATCAGTTGGAGAAAAGCTAAAAAGGTTTCAAAACAGTTGTTCCAAATTTTATATACAGTCATAAATAATGCACTGATTTAAGGTGACTTCGTTGTAAAGTCGATTTTTTTACGAAACTGTGAATTTTTTTAAATATTTAATTTTCTTAATGTTTGAACAGATTTCTTTATGCAACCGTTCGAATTTTGTTTCTATTTTTTAAGAAGTTACATTGATTTTTATATTTGCCTTTACATACCGTTTTATTACCATTTTACATCTTCAGCTTACACCGTTTTATCAAATTCTAATCTTTGGTAGACTTTTCTTCCAAAAAATTCAAAAATTAAAATCTAATGCAGACTTTTTGTTCAAATTTGGTATAATAATTTTTCAATTTTTGCTGTTCCGGAACTAAAGAATAAGTAATGTTTTTATTTGGAAATATTTTATAGTTGTTTTAGTTCTTCACAATGCGAAAAAAAATGGAAATGTTTGACATATTTATTAGTCGAACCTCAATATTTAAAGAATGGACAGAAATGCAGCTTATTTTTTAGTTCAAGAACTAGATAATATGTTTTTTGAGTTATCTGCAAAATTTGAAGCAAATCATTTGATAAAGCTCTAAAATTAAAAGATTTTTGCTTTATACCTCTTTTTAATAAAAAACAAAATTTTCTTTTCTTCAATTTTTGAAACATTCTTTAGCACTTAACTGGTATATTTTGGTTTCATACATGTTTTTTCAATCTTTTTAATGCAAATTACAAAAATATAACTATTTTTAAATGTTTTTCAAAAAATTCATTTCGAACGTAATCACATACCTTCACACAACAGAGATATTTCAATATATGTTTGTTCAAAATTTAATAAAAATTACAGCATTGACTATCATATCATAACTCCAATTGATCAAACATGCCCGGTATATATAGAATATTTGAGTTAAGCAAAAATATTTAAATGAAAGAATTATCATTTTGCGTCATCTGTCCACAATATTATTTAGCCACTAGTGATAACTTTCACGAAATGATTTATAATTGGACTTCAGATATATTTTTACGTCATCATTTCATGATTAAATGGCAAATACTTTTGTGTACTTTCATGTAACAGGCGGTCAAATGATAATAATACAGAAAATATATTTTCCCGTGACTAGAGCTAGATGACAATATGGAAAAAGATGTTCTTTTTGTGACAGAGATAAATGGCCATATGGTAAAGTCATTTTTTGAGCATAACCGGTAATTAGATGACAATAAGATGACAATATTTTTACGTGGCCGGTCGTTAAATAGTGCCATGTAGAGAATATTCTTTTGTATATTAAATGGTATGGGGATATTCAAAATTAGAATTTGTGTACAGAAAAATTGGAATTTGTGTACAGAAAATAAATTTGATACCATTAATTTCTTGTCTAAACCTCAGGCATGATGTTATAGGCCGTGGTGACGTGGTGATAAGGCCCCGGCTTGTGAGCCGTAGGGTTTCAGGTTCGAGACCCGATTCCACCGAAGAACCGTCGTGTAAGGGGATTTGTTGCACGTTAAATCCGTCATGCCAAACGTCCTACCGCTGGTGTGGTGTGGAGAGGGGGTGCCAGCTCAGGTGTCGTCCTCGTCATCTGACCACGGTTCAAAATTATGAGATCCGTCCCAAAAATAGCCCTAGTGTTGCTTTACAACGGGACGTTAATATAACTAAACTAAACTCAGGCATGATGTTATCTTAAGCTGGTTAAGGAGTGAGGATTCAATCTTATTCACAAACGTTTATTTTTCATCGAACCTCACCAACTTGCACTGCTTATGGAAGCATTTTGACTATAAAGCGTATGTAGAGGACTCGCTTCCTGCATCTGGCCTACATATCATGTTACTCCTAGTTAAAACAAACTCCAGAAGTCACAAATAGATATGTTTATTTTTGAGGTATTTATAGAAATGAGCAATGTATAAGAAAGAATATGTAATATATACAAATGAAAATGAATACACACAGCGCCACCTATTCCTTAGAAACTATCATTCGTTACAGCATATTTTTATAGATTGTTCAGCCTTGATTTCACTGTAACTTAAACATCTTAATTTCGACACTTGTGATTTATCATTTTTAATTGGACAAAAGCCACATATCAACACCTTTGCATTTTAAAAAGAAATCGGCGTTTTTTACTACTTGTACTTTTATTTAACCTATCATTTTTTTTTCACATACTACTTTCTAATTTTATATTCTAATCAAAATAAGAATTTTGTTCTGAATCTTAGGCTCCATCGCAGCTTATGCTATAAACAAATCTTGCACCAGAATAATGCTTATACCATTGTCATGTGACCCCAGGTATCACATCCTGTCGCACAATATTGTAAAATATTGTATTATATATAAATATTATATTATATCATTTAATATTCAACATTATTATACAATATTGTGAATATTGTTTAATATCATGCAATATTATATAATTTAATATTCAGCATTATTATACACTTGCGAATATTGTTTAATATCATACAATATTTTATACTATATATGTGCTACTAGGGACAGGCTGTTAAACGATGCTATGGGCGAAAAAATTTTTACGTGATGACAATTTAGTTGACAGGTGGCTAAATAATGATAAGAAATGTTCTTTATCTCACGCAACAAGCCCCAAATGTCTCAATTAGAATGCTACTAACTTCCCGATAATTTCTTTCAGTCTTTTTACCACATGGCATTCTAATAATACGGGTTCCATATATCACTATGAGAAATTTCAGATCGACCTATATTGCACTTAACGAACTTGAGCGACCTCTTTCTTTTCCTGTAATATTTTTAACGAACTTGAGCAAGAATTTTTCTGTAATATTTTTTTATATTATGCTAAGCATGTTTAGATATATTATAAGACTTTTTATAGAATATGCAATGCATTTTCTTTAAGAGTAGATGAATTAGAAGTTGAATTATTTTACAATAATGTAATAACAGCAAGCCCTTCCCGCCAAAAAAATTGTCAAAGATCGCACACTAATAGGCTGTTTTGAAAAATGTTCAGCAATAACATTGGTTAATATTAAAGTTTGTTAATGGCATGCTATTAATACACAAGTACCTATTTCGCAATGTGATGAATTTATATCTATATTCAGTAATTTTTAGAGAATTTTTCAAATAACTTTAGGAAGTACAGGATGAGCACAAATGATGGACCCGATTTTAAAAAATCATATTTTCGAAGCTACTGCACATATTACAATAAGTGATACATGAATTTAAAGAGAAATATACCAAGTTTTTTCAGTTATAAATGCTCGATGTGCGACTCTCTTGTTACACGGTATACGTCCAATCTGTAATCCAATTCGTTCCAAACATTTTGTAGCATCACTCTGTCTGCACAAATGCGTTATGAATGCTGCACAAATACGTTTTTTAACTTCTGACAGCGTTTTCATTGACATTGATGGTGCATATACAATGTCTTTGACGTAATCCCACAAAAAAAAATCAGAACTTAAAGAACACATTTGTGCAGACAGAGTGATGCTACAAAATGTTTGGAACGAATTGGATTACAGGTTGATTGTATACCGTGTAACAAGAGAGTCACACATCGAACATTTATAACTGAAAATACTTGGCATATTTCTCTTTAAATTCACATATCACTTATTGTAATATGTGCAGTAGTTACGAAAATATGATTTTTTAAAATCGGGTCCATCATTTGTGCTCACTCTGTAATTAGAAGAAATATAATGCTGGTAAATCATCATTTTTCTTCATATTAAAGATCATCCTTTAGTTTTGTTCGAAAAATTTAAAAAGGGATAGATTTTATTTTTAAATCTTAATTATCTTAGTAATTGAAATTTATTATAAGCGCAAAACATATTAGAAAATATTTAAACAATATCCGAAATATTTTAAATAAAGATTACATTTCCTTGACAAATTTTAAGTATTCAAAGATAGACATGTCTACTTTGCAATACCTAAATTAGTGTAAACCAATATTAACAATTACTAAACTGGCACTTAAATTTATATGAAGTCCTATTCTTACATATTTGCTCAAATTATACTTTGTTGTAATAAATAAATCATTTTTCTGTTCGAGTATGTTTATATATTGTGAGGTTCTTTTAAGGTTCTAATCAATAATTCATGGCGATTTTTCTTAAAACATGATTTGTTAAAATCTTTAAGAATAAAACAAGTAAGTACTTTTCAAAATAAATTATTCAAACATAAAATTCCTCTTCCTTTATTTGAAATTTTTTTTTCAATTATTCAGTCTATAACTATGATTCGAATTCTCAAATAAATAAATAAATCCATGCAAATTTAACGATATAGGATTTGATCATTACTTTAAACATCATTAAATGCTTAATATTATATGCATTCAGAAATTTAAAACCGCCATCTTATAAAAAATTAATAAAATTGAAAAAAGGCTTTATTTTATTGCAATTCCTTTATTTTAGTGACAGATTTTTAATTCATTTTTTTTATTCCAAAGTCATTTTGTGTCGAAATAGCAGAGAAACTAAGAATCGAAATAAACAAAAGTTGTTTTTCATAAATATTTTAACGATAATATATTATTAAAGATTTTTATATTTTATTAACAGATCTTTCTAAATGCTATATTCTGTCACAGTTCATTTGGTGCATGCCAAAACATTGCTTTTCGAAAAATTATTTCTTAGATAATCTATAACATCAAATAAATGATGATTCCTTGGTCTTCTTTTCAAAGTATCTTTTCATAAAGAGTCCAAAAAGAAAAATGTCAAATATGTTTAATATTTTGCTGCTTCATATTATGGAATAAAATAAATATTTCATAATCAAAAATAAACTATATATTTGTAAACCGTAATTAAGTAATAAAATGTTCATCAAATAAAATATAATATAAACTGAAAGCGAAATGGTAGCAATTTTCATTTTTCTGTCTCTAATTATACTGTTTATTTCTCCATTAGAAATTTCTTAACAGTTTTGCGATTATTTTCCTTTTTATTTAACTTCACGTGTTTCTTGTATGTACGCTGGATTTTTGATACCTATTTTCAGTTTTTAAAATTTTATATACTTCTATATTCTTGATAATAATGATTTTAGTACTTTCAGAACTTAATTGTGAAATAATGCATTAATTATGTTTTTAAAATAATTAATACATTATTTCACTGCGACACCTTGTGTTAAATTCGGGAAAAATTGGTTTTTAAGAGTTCATAATATTTGTAATGACGAATTGTAGATTAAAATTTAGAAAATAATTTTAATCTACGATTGATTGAAGATTAATTTTGTAATTATTATTAAAATTACTTTTTACTGTAATTATTATTTTAATAATAATTACAGTAAAAAGTTTTGGATTTGAGTTTACTAATAAAACTCTGTTTATAACCCTGATTTTTATTAAGCTAAAACTGATTTTAAAGTTACTGACATAAAGTTGAATACATAATGGATTGTCAAAATTATTTAATTGTTAACTAAAAATTCTATACTATTTCTTAATAATTAAGATACATGTAATATTTCAAAGACAAATATTTGAAAAAGAATTTTAATAGTGATTTCAGACGATTTATTTTTTACTTTTCTGAGTCTATTAATTACTTAGAATGTAAAATAGAACATATTTTATTTTTGTTTTGTTCATGATAAGTATATATTTTGCAGATAAAAGCTTATTGTGAATTCTTTGATGGCAACATTTTATAAATTCTTTTTTTTTTTAATTTTTGTATGAATTATTTTGTATGATCAAATGTGATACCAAAGTTACGTATGGCATTTTGTGATCTAAACATTGGAGAACGATATTCTGAAATGTAAAAATTGATTTTGGGCTTAGGGCTTGGGGATTGGCTTGCATATTTTACCATCTGGGCACAGAAATATTAAAATTAAAAATCCATTTTTTTTACTAATTTAAAAAATTATCCTGTCACCTTAATGTATATCATTATACACTGTCTTATAGAAGCAACAAATAAATTCATTTAATTATCATTTTTTGTAGTCCGAATCCTATACTCCAATGATACTATTATACATTATTAATCCTTTCTAAGGCCAGGGGAAGTGGGCTTCCCACCATATTCCTCAATCTTTGAATGAAGTTATGTAGAATTGCATAAGATCTGACAAATTTTTCAGCAATGCAGAAACTTAGATGCTTCAGTTTCTTATCTTATACAATCATGGTGCGTCTTGATTTGTGACTTAATTATTAATCAACCAAATCAATTAATGAATCAAATTAAATTAATCTGGAAAGCTTAATGAATCACTTTTCATAAATCCTAAAAATAATTAAAAATATCATGGCTAGAAAAAAATGGTCTTTTAAAGGATTAATAAATAAATAATAAATTTATTTAATTTTAATTATCATTTCTTGCATTCTAAATCCTTCAGTCAGTAATATCTTTGTCACGCTGACCGTTCCAGAATATCTCTCTTTACTCGAATCACCGTTCCCTGAATGGAACAGTGATTTTGATCCAGATAAACTGCTTCACTGTCCTGACCAATTCCATTTCTCTTGCAGGATAACTGCCCGAACATCCCGAATAGTGGTCAAGAAGACGCGGATCGAGATGGAATCGGCGATGCCTGCGATGAAGATGCGGATAACGATGGAATCATCAACAATCCGGTAGAGTAAATTTACTTTCAGCCCATACTTTCCCATAAGGGAGGAATCTATCCCGCGAATTAAGATGATTGCACAACGGGAGGATCAATCGTTCAGAACAAGTTTTGATAAGTCGTTCTGGCCTTTAGATGTTTTTATTACTCTGCCGGTTAGAGCGGTATTTTCCCCTGATAGCCTGATTGCACAGTGTTTTCATTTTGTGTGCTGAACCCATCCGTGAGTAACATGTCAGCTGGACTTATCTTTTGTGGGTGGATGATAAATATTGGAAGGTTAATCAGTTGGTTTTAGTTTGTTATAAAAGATTCTTAGTAGATGTATTTATTGAAATTTGACATGGTATATAATATTTTTTTTCAAAAAAGTAAAGATATTAAATGGCATTGTATATTATATATTAATATAAAGATGAATATATTTTATGCAAATCTGCAGTTTTTATATAATCTTGATTAAATTTGGTGCATGTGCTCAAGACAAGAGAAAAGCCGCTGTCAACTTTTTGAAGTTCAAAAATTAATTGAAAATTAAGCGCTTTTTTTCATATTTTTAAACTATATTTTTCAAAATTATAATTTCGCAAAAAAAGTTTTTTGCACTATTTTAAATTTCAAAATATTACTTTTAAATGATATTAATTTTATTTTTGTACAATTTTTTTAGAAATCTTGCTAAAGATTTTAAATTTAATTTGATATTCAATCAATTATTTTGATCCAATTCAATATATCTTCATTGTTTTACCAAAGCGTGCTTTTCCAGTTGTTAAAGTTAAGATAAAAATTTGCTTTGTTTGAAATTAAACTACAAATTATGAATTTCACTTCCTCATTTATTTCGTTGTATGTACATTTCTTAAAATTTATATTTGCAATAATTTGTAATAGGTTGATTCCATTAAATTCCTATTTTTTTAATCTTTTCAATTTAAGAAGTGAAATTTTAAATAAACGCATCCATAATAATAATGTATCAGCCAGTAAAGGCGATTTCCCTGATGGGCAAACTAGTATATCAATATGCTAATTACTATATTAAAATATTATAAAAGTTTGAAATGTTGCAAGGAAAATTTTAAAAGCTATTATTTTGATTAACGGTTTTTTTTATTATGAAATGCTTTAAAAAATGTATCTATTATCAAAACAATATAAACACATTAAAATATTCTCTGTTCTAAGATTTATAAAAATAGTTATTCATGAATCTCTGTTTAAGCTGTAAATGATGATAATATTTGTTATGCGAGTTCAATTTATAAAATAACATTCTCTTTTTTTTATCTGCCTACTAATATAAGGCAAGTGCTCTAAAAAATTTATATTTTTTAGCATTTTTTAAAATTAATTTTCCATTGTGTTGGCATAGCAATATTTTCGAAATTTTGTAGAATACCCTTTATAGTAATATATACTTAAAATAATTTTTCTAAATTATTCCAGTGTTTAAGGTGTATGTACACACTTGAAACTTCGAAAATCATTCAAAATATCGAATATTTTTTTATTACTTAATAATGTTCTCTGATCCTTTAGCTTTCAAACGATACCAAGATGTTTTCAATATTCGAAATATTTCTCGAGTTATAATTATTTTTCTTGAGGTGCTTTCATTAAAAACTTTGGTTACGGTGTTTTTAAAACTCATTTTATGAAGAATGATATTTTTCCACTATGTTGCTTCATTCAAACAATCATAACTCAACAAGAAATGAACCAAATACAGTTATTTATATATCAAAATAATGTGTATGAAATAGCGGATGTTTTGTGCCTCAATCAAAGTTATATTTATAGAAATAAATTTTTAATAGCTGTTTAAAAGTTAAAATGACAGAAAAAATCTCGTTTTTTCTATTCATCGTTGATGAAAAAAATTGTTATAAAAAAACTATACATTTTTATAACTTGTTTGAGGCAGACATCATGAATACTAATATTAGGCATAATTTCCAACTAGAATTATGTGTCTGTACAAATTAGAATTTAAGATATGTTTCAAAAAATAGGCTAATTAGCTCATTAAATATTATTTAATTAATTAATAATTAGTGTAATATGGTTTTTTCACACTGAAATGAGTTTAAACATATATTAATAACGTACTGTGAAAAAATTGGATTTTTAAAGTTAAAATTTGAAAAAAAAAAATCTTCAGGTTTGTACGTACACCTTAATCATTATTTTGCACTTAATACACAGAGGAGAAGAAACAAAAGAAGAAATGATATAGTTTTAGAAATAATAAACTTGTTTTATAAATTGTGTACAAATTCGAATTTGAGCATAAAAGAATAAAAGCCTTAAAAGAACCACAGTTAATTTGGCACGTTTGTATAATTCGGCAGATGATAGAATTATTAATTCTAATTAAAATTCTTCCCCTAGGAATAGAAATTTCCTTAACAAATTACTTCAAATTTGTTAAATATCAGGAGACCATAATATTAATTATAATAATAATTGTTAGATTAATATAATTATTTGGCATAACATGTGAAGAAAAATAAAGACTAACTTATCGTTAACTAAAAAATCAAATAATAAATAAATGTTAGAAACGTAGCGAATGGGCCATTTTTTTTCAAATTTAATCAGTCTACGATTTAGAATAGTGGAAATACGGCAGGATATATGGCAGGAAATCTCTGCCTGTCATCCTTTTCGAAGCATCAGCATATTTCCTTTTCGCATTGCAGGACAACTGCCCGCTCGTTCCGAATCCTAATCAGGAAGATAATGATGTCGATGGACCTGACAGGCTGGGGGATGTGTGTGACAACTGCCCGACGATCCCGAATTCAGACCAGCTAGATTCGGACGGGGACGGAGTGGGGGATGCCTGCGACGATGATGCTGATGATGACGGTAAGAATGCTCAATTGGCTCTGTGATAGAATAAAAAAAATTTCTTTTTTAAGTAACCTGATTTATTATTTGTAAATTGTAAATCTCATGTCTAAAATTTACAATAAAATAATACATAATAGGTTACAAAAGTAACCGATTTTGTGGAATGTTGGAATTTTGTAACCTGTTGTTTTCACAGATTTAATTTTTGGAGCTCCAAAATTTCATTTATTTGTATGTTTCTGATTACAATACAGTATTTTTATATTTCGAATTTAATCACTAGTTAATCGATTAATCTTAACTTTTTAACTGCATCAGTTTTCTTTTTAATAATTAGTAAGATTATATCTTCTATTTTGATTATGTATTGTGATTTTGATTTAACTAAAATCCCATAAAACACTTGGGTTTTATTTATAAATTCTATTTAGTTTTCGTATCGAATTATAGCATTTATGTAGGAATTAAATTTAATTTGAAATTTTTAAAATGAAATAATTTGATCTTACAGATTGCGATTATTTTCAGCAATTCAATTTTGAGCCGCATTATCCCCTTAAAGTATGAAACGTAGGTGCTACTATTAACCCTGACAAAAAAAAAAAAAAAAAAAATCAGCAGGTAATCTCTACCGCCGTATGATGCGCGGATTATACGGAAGATTATTAGTGACGATTTTCATGTTTTTTTAACTGATAATCCTTGGATTATATGCAGGAAATTAATTGAGAATTTGAGAAAGAATTTATTATAAAATTCGATATTACTTATTAATTATAAATAAAAGTCTAAAAAGAGTACAATTCGGTTTTAACGGCGACCAGAAAGCTGCAACAAAAATTTCGCCAAATTATAAAAATATACTCAAAAAGCGAATCACATGATTTATAGTTTGACGCTTGAAATCGCCAAACTGGCGAAATTTTTTTCTTGACACATTTTGGTTGCCGTTAAAACCTAAAAGTACACTAAAAAGAAATATATTTAAAATTTAAAAATCCACCTTTTACTATAATAATGAAAGGGTATTTTTAAATGCTATTTTAGCAAAACTTATTACCAAAAGAAAAAAACTAAAAGAAATATAATTCAAAAACATTCAGAACATTCCAGTTTATTTTGAATACTTGATGACTAAAGAAAATTATGGAGACTATTGGGACCTAACAAATGAACATTTCTTTCAAAGCTAATAATTTTCATTTGCTTTGGTACTTTCACATAATGCACTGCATCGTTACGTAAATTAGTTTTCTTCTGTTCGAAAACGAAAAGATAGACGAATTCAATTTCGAGTATTTATTTTGTTTATATATCCATATTTTCTGTATTCTCGTTTTCATATTAGGCGTTTCCTCTTTGTTGGAAGCTGTCTTTCATCTTTCACCGTAAGGGAATACTATTAAAGCGAGTTTTTAATCCTCTAAGGAGGACTGATCATTTCATAGCGACAAAGACAATAATATTTCATTCAGTTATTATTACGCATGATATTTTTTGTTAATATACATAACTGAAATCAATGTATTCGTTTCCGAAATGACTAAAATAAAGATAAATGGAGAAAATGATAATTGAACAATTTAGAAATATTGAGTTGCAAGCATCTTTTCGTATGTCTCTAATTTTTCTGGGGGAAAAAAAGAATGACATTAAAAATAATATCTTTTATTTAATTCTACTCATTTTAGTTTCTTGTACACGAAATATAGGTGAATTGGTAGACGTACATTAGACTTTCAGTAAATCAATTCATTTTATAATGCAGCGTTATGAACATTACAAATGAAAAATAACTCAATTTATTGCATGCGTTTATCGTTAACTTTGGTGCGTCATTAACAATATATTGCTATTCAGCATTTGAATTATATTTGCAATTTTTATTAAATACAATGTAATTTTCTGAATGATTTTGTGTATTCTGGAATGCATTGTTCAGTAGCTATTATATGTTTAAATCGGTAACCCTCTGCCTTGTTATCTGACGAACTACTAAGAATTTATTATAGGGTGTCCGCTCTGGTCTTGGTCCAATAGCTAATTCCTAAACCACTAGATATAGACACATAATTGGAAAAAAGCTTTAAATGGTTGGTAGAATTATGCTTTATGTCTCATAAATCAATAATTGTATTTCTGAAAAGTTACGAACTCAAAATTTTTATATTGTTTTTTACTAAATCAGTCAGATTTAGTTAAAAAATTGTCTGCACTCTAATATTGAAAAAAAAAATGATATCTGCATTCTCATATGATAAAAAAAATCACATTATTTTTAATCGAAATTAATCGAGTTATAGATTAACTAACTAATTAGGGTTATATATAATTTATTTTAAGAGGCAATTAGAAAAAAGTGACACAACACATTATTTTGTTTTGCAAACAATCCCTTAAGACCAATCTTGAGAGAGTGAATTTAACTATATAAAATTCGTCTGAAACGCTGATTTTGAAAGTTTCACAAAGAGATCAGTTTTAATCGTAGAATTGACTTTTCTGTTTAAAATATTACAATGTCAAGAATATTTTACTAATTATGATTGATAGGACCAAGGGACTGTATACAAAATAAAGTTTCATAACTTTTGAAAAATATTAAAACAGGCAACAAAAAATATAGTTCTTCTCGTCATTTAAAGCATTGTTCCAAATAGAATTTTTTTTAAAGCATTGTTCCAAGCATATTTTTTTTTCTCTGGTAATTTTAGAAATTGGCTATTGGGCTGTGATAATAGCTAAACATTTTGTATGTAGAATTTTCCAGATTAAGTTTACTATGTATTGAATTGAGATTATAAGAATTTATGTCGACTCGACTTTATAAGAAGATAAATAAATCGAGTATACTAAATAATGATTGTTTTCCCCTAATGCTTTGGCTGTGTGAATATATCGGATATGGTACGTGGATATATCAAGTTTTTAACTAATTTTGTCGATTAATTAGCATTCTAGTTAATAGCGGATTTTCGATAGGCAGAATAGATACATTTAGGAAGGAAGGGCCCACGGAAAGGTCGATTAAAAAATATATTAGACTTGTTGCCAAGTAAAGTTTATAAAAGTTACTAATCCAATAAGTTATGAAATATTATGATGATACTACTACTTTGTCTGTAATTAATTGGTCATATTTCTATTTCATTACATTTACTTACTTTATTTTTAATTTACAATTGTTATGTTATTACACACGTCATTATAATATTTTTAAATATTTAGGGTCAACTTAAATAAAATCATATGCAAACGTGGATGCCATACAATTGAGAATCGTGGCAATTAAAAACATATTTTTACTTACTTATTAACTTAATTAAGTAATTACCACAAACAAATCATTAATAAATGGAAAAAGTGAAAAACTATTGAAATGTGAAACCGTTTATTACAAGGAGATCTTATAATGTGCCGTCTACCCTGTAAAATCCTACCAACTGAAATGACTTTAAGCATGAAAATGATTTAAACCATTCTGTCTAGGAAGATATGTGTAAGTTTGTTTTGTATTTTAAATTCAATTTTTCTTCTGTTTAACTTGGGAAGACAATGGATTTTAAAGCCTTGTTTTGTCACAGGATTTTAAATTTGGAATGGTTCTGAAATAAGATTTCAACCTTTTTCTCTTAATATTATGTGTATTTCAGAAAATGTTACTTATCTAAGCGAGGCGAGTTAGTGAATATCAGTACGTATTAAGCAAAAGCGTAGGTTTTCGGCTATAAAATGCTACAGCTAGGGATTTCAATACCGGACCAAAATTTCAATACCAGTATTCGGTATTTTTTAGATCTAAATACCGGGATACCGGTTTTAATACCGGTATTAGAAATTTTAGAAAAAGAAAGAAAACACAGGTGTTTCTTTGTTTTATTTGCAAGTTTCATTAGAAAGGGTAAATATCACAAAAAATAATTTGTAACTTATAAATTATAACAGTATATAAATAATCACAAAAAAGTAAAGGAACAACTTATTTAAATCACAAAAAATTGTAAATATCACTTTTCTGTCTGTGGTACTAATACAAATTTTTGAAATGTAATCTTAAAAAACATAATGCATCAATTGTACGTCATTAAGCCTGAAAAGTAATTTTGTGCAAAAATTACTAGCTGTCGAAAACGCTCTTTCGGCACCTATGATAGTTAGTGATACTGTTAGCAATGCACGTTATACTTTTTCCAAGTATTTACCTCTAAATCAATCATCTTCAACTAAATCGATTTTTTATCTGATTGTTTTGTATATAGCTGATTTCTGTATTGTATTTTGATTCGTTGAAATTTTCTTATTTATCGCTAATTCTAATTTTTGTTCAAGAGACAATTCCTTTTCACTATCGACAGTAGTGAAAACATAATCTTCGATAACTGAACCGAATTCTTCTGAATGTGGATAGGTTTGTGGGTAAAAAATGTTAAGAAAATTTACTATAAACTTAATGAGATTTGAATTGGTTATTTTCTTTTCTTTTTCATTTTCATTTTTAAAATCATTATAATTATGTAAATACCATAAGGCATTTTCTATTTCGATATGCCTTTCTTCTGTGCGATTTTTCAATGTAATATATAATCTTCAGATAGTGATGTGTGTTGTTCTAGTGTGATGTGTGCTGTTAGGAGTAAACGGTTCCAACGTGTTTTAAAATCTAATATTAACATATATTCTGTTTTATTTTTAGTTAGTATGTATTTTAGTAATATGTCATCTTTTATAAGGGAACGTTTAAATATCTTAACAATTGTTCGATCTTTATAAATTATAGGAAGCAATTCTTGATGGGTTAATGTTTCATCTTCATTAGCAATATCTTCTTCAACAATTACATTGTCATTATCTTCATTGTCAATATCACTCTCACTCTCTTCAAAATTGGAATCCGAATTTTTTATATCCACAGTATTTGGATTCTTCTGTTCTTTATTTTTTTGGTATAATACATCTATTACTCCTAACTGAATTCCATGAGCATAGCACAAATGTTGATTTGCACCAATCAACTTTCCAACTTTTTTCATAACTGTTGCTTCATCAGTCATTATGGATACAATTTCATCTTTCAGGGATAATCCATGTTTCGCTAATTTAGTTTTAAGCAATTAATTAGTTAATTAATTTCGCCCGTTAGGGACACATAAAAACAAAAACGTATATAGGGATTCTATGTTCCCTGGGGATGCTATGTTGGCGATCCCTGAACATATGGTGGAGGCAATTTTAAAAATTTCTGGTAAATACCGAAAAACCGGTATTTAAACTTGTGAATACCGGTATTACAAAATTGTACAAATGGCTCAAAATGCCGTTATTCGGTATCCCGGTACACCGGTATTACAAAATTGTACAAATGGCTCAAAATGCCGGTATTCGGTATCCCGGTACACCGGTATTGCAATCCCTAGCTACAGCCATTTAAAAGAATGTTTTTGCAATAGGTATTCCGACTGCCGTTGACAACTGCCCACATATTGCCAATGGAGATCAACAGGATTCTGATGACGATGGGGTTGGAGATGCTTGTGACAATTGTCCATCCGTCGCCAATCCAACACAGGTAGGAGTTATTTTTTTTTTCAATCTATCAATGTGGACCTCTCTAAAAATCCTTGTGGATTTTTCATATTCCTACACAAACAAAAATAACAGCTATCATATTATGAATGATAACTTGTGTGTATAAGGTAAATTTCCGTCGTCTACGAGCATCTAGCTGAAGGAAGTACTAGACAAGTATCTTCGACTTTGGGAAATACTAGACTAGAAAAGTTTGTAAACAAGCATCTAGCTTAGGGAAATGCTGGGTATAAATTGAAATTTTTTTTTCCAATAACTCTCACGAAAAGACAAATCAAAGAGACGAATTATTTCTTCAATCTAACGAATTACTTTTATACAGAAAACGTTTTGTTTCTTATCATTGCTAATAAATGAGAGGCTGACATTCAATTCTGAATTCCTAATGTTGACCTACAGTGCGCAAACAATCGAGAGTGCGCCTTACTTTAAACCCGACTTTCAATATAAATAATACATAACCGAGAAGTGCAAACATTTTTTTTTAATTATTTTTACACATAACAAATGGTTTAATTTAAAGTAAAAACAAATAACAATCAACGAAAAACTTGTAAATTTAAATGTTCCAGAAGCATTTTAAATAAACATATGCAGACATTTCTCTCAAAAAATTGAGAATACACCAATGAATTTTTTGTAATATCTCGCATAGAAAGAAAGTATTAGTATTTAACTGCATGTCATTTGGCTTTTATAATGGCGTTTAAATGTCGTGGTACCGATTCGATCAATTGTTGGTGGTATCTGAAGATTTTTTTATCCCATTCTTCTTACAACACTTGTTTAAAGTGTGTTTTGTTTCTAATTTTGTGTTTTTGGACCACTGTTTCGAGTGTGGCCCACTGATATTCAATGGCGTTGATGTCGAAGTACTGTGGTTGTGTGTGTAGCTGCTGTTTACAATGAAAAGGACACCACATTTTGACGTTATGTGCAATGTTTTGGGGATCGTTGTCCTGCAGTAAAATGAAATTTCCATTTAAACCCAAATTTTTAACACTTTCCTTTAGATTTCTGCGACAATATTGTTCATCCAATTTGCTGTAGAAATTTCTCAAATCATAGGCAGAAGTGTAAGTGCTGAAACTGCATGGATATAAAAGTCGAATTGTTATAGAGCAACCGTTCATCAGCTTGCAAATTCTGAAAAATCGATTGAAGTTTGCAAAAACTCATCAATTGAGGACCAATAACTTTTGGAAAAAAGCTATATTTAGTGATGAAAAAAAGCCTAACATTTTTTTTTAGCAGTGACAGCCGTCGCACCTTATGGTGAAAGCCTAATTTTGCTTAGGATTCAAAAAATTTACTCCTACAGTTTAACATGGTGGTGACTCCATCACGATTTAGGGTTGTATGGTTTCATCCGAGGTAGGAAATTTAGTTCTTATAGTTGGCATTATGAACCACATGGTTTACTTGGATGTACTTAGCAGCAATCTAAATGAAAGTGCTAAGAATTTGAGTTTAGATGGATAATTCATTTTCCAGCAGGACAACGACCCCAAATACACTGCAAATAAAGTCAAAATTTAGTGTCCTTTTCATTGTAAACAGCAGTTACACACACAACCATAGTACCCCAACATCAATGTCATTAAATATCTGTGGCCCACACTCCAAAAATACAAAATTAAAAACAAAGCCCATTTAAAACAAGTTTTGTAAGAAGAATGGGATAAAATATCTTCAGATACCACCAACAATTGGTCGAATCGATACCACGACATTTAGAAGCCATTATAAAAGCCAAAAGACATACAACTAAATACTGACGCTTTCTTTCTATACGAGATATTACAAAAATTTTATTGGTGTATTCACAATTTTTTTGAGAGAAATGTCTGCATATGTTTATTTAAAATGCTTCTGAAACTTTTTCAATTTAGAAATTTTTCGTCATTTGTTCTTTGTTTTTACTTTAAATTATACAATTTGTTATGTGTAAAAATAAAAAACATGTTTGCACTTCTCGGTTATGTGTTATTTATATTGAAAGTCGGATTTATCAAATAAAAGTAAGGTGTACTCTCAATTGTTTGAGCCACTGTACATCTAATCTGACTTGTAAGTCTTATTTGTAACATCTCGTCAGTTACACTGCATGAAAGAACATGTCTGAATTTCTCTAATTTGAACAGAACTTAAAAAAGAGATTATTTTTTAATTATTATTTTGAGTTTTGAGACAAACCATAGTTCTTTCAAATATTGTATGAAATTTTTTAAAAAAGTTTTTGCAACATGTAATTGTAAGCAAATAAACGAGACAGTTTCAATTCATTTTTTGAAAAATCTATTAAACATTTAACAAGACTTCGGAATTAAAAACCGTCATCTAAGAAAAATAACGCCCGAACGAATTAAGAAAAATTTCAATAAAAAATACTGAATTTCCCATTGAAATTACAAAGGTTTTGTAACTTTTTTCGAATATCATAAAAATGATTGGATATGGATGATAAAAATGATTTGATATGGATGATAAAAATGATTTGATGGGTCCTGTATATGATTTTTTTAAAATTTCAATTTATCGATAGAGGCAATTGTAATTTATAAAAAAATTTAATTAATTATTTAGAATTTTGTGACTCTTTTTTTTTTACTTTATAGCTTGATTCTGATAAGGATAATATTGGGGACGATTGTGATAGTAATATTGACAGGTAAGCTAGTTTTCTAAACATTTCTCAATTATTTGATTTATTTTCAGAGAAGGTTGAGAATACAAATTCCAAAAGAACAGGTTCCATTTAAGATGGTGTAATTATATTTATTTTGTATTCTAAGAGATTTCATGATAAGATAAAACTTATTTCACTATGTAAATATTAAATTCATACAATGGAAGATTTTGTTACATGAAAAAGCGGTAATAAGTTTACTTATTCAATTTCTTTGTTTATCATTAATTTCAAATAATATATTATTAAATGAACATGCATTTTGTTTCAAAGATCAATGTAAACAACTAAATACCTCAACCATATTCAGTTGAAATACTATATTACTTTTCGTGTTCACTATCATAGTATTTTATTTTTGTCATCCTGTTTCCAATTTTAAAAAAATCAACATAGCAAATCTAGCAAAAAAAAAAGCATTAACAATATTGAATTAAAATTAAACGAACAAAGATCAATAAATTTAACAAATTGATTGGTTTGATTAAAATTAACACGGTTATAGAATAATCACTTTAAAAAAATTATTAAGCATCGTAAACGTGATTTTTTTTCGTGAGAATTTCTGGAGAACATGCAAAGTTTCCAAGTAGACTTCAAATATTAAATTGGTTTCAGAACAAAATTCAATTTTTAATTTTTCTTCAAAATATTTCTTTTTGTTGTAATTTAGCAAAAAAATAATAATAATTAATTAATAAAAAATAGTAATACCCAAAAAGTGTATTTTTTATGGAAAATTCGAATTTTAGAATTTTTTAAAGTGATATTACAATTTACTTTTACTGGATTTAGTATCAGATTTGAGAAATCTGAAAATGAGTAATAATAAGTGTAAAGAGATGGATAAAACATGTTTGTAACATCTCAAAAACTATAAATTTAAAATTGTAACCATTGTAAATTTTAAAAATTTAAGGCATTTAGATTTTTTTTTTCTAAACTAAGGAAAAATTTGCACTTTATTAATATTTCAGTTTATATTAAAAAAAATTTTAATGTATTTTTCATTTTTATGTAACAATATCTTGCAATACATTTTCTGCCATGAAAACAATTAACATTTTATATTATTTATATTGATTATTTCATATTATCATTCATATGAATTTAATCAAAATTTTCCATTCTTCACTAATTTTATTAACTATTTTTAATCACAAAGAGTAAGATTAATTTAATTTGGTATAATTTAATTAATTAAAGCATTGTGTTAGCATTTATTTATCCAAACACTGAATTAGTTAGAAGGTTTTATCTAAACACGGGTAAATTTACGTTTAACTAAAATTCAAATATTTTAATTACATTTAGTGTGTAGGCGCTGCAAACTTCAATGCATTTTAAATTTCTGAGTGTATGAATTTAATGATTAATTTATTTAATCTTACATGTTGCATGGTAGACAGAGATACAGCCCATTTTAAATTTTTGATTGCTTGAATTTAATTATTAAATTGTTTAATTTTGCATGTAATATAATTAATTATGTCAACAGTTTCAGTAGAATGTGAATAATCTTTCAATTTTATTCAAATAGTTTAATGAAATTTTGTATCGATCTTTATAAGCTAATTACTACACGTGCAATTCTTAAAACGAGATTAAATTCAATATTCATGGGCTTTTTTCATGTTTTCAGTTTCTTTTTAATTACAAGAAAAATATAAAAGGAGAAACCACCTAAACTAGAAACTCACTGTTTAATATTATCTTGCCAACATACCGCATCATGTGCAAGAAAACTCTTTTGTGGTTAAATGATTTAAATTTATCTCTTTATTTGTTTATTTCAATAGAATTAATTTTCCGTTTCTGCACTTCTCGCCCTACGATATTGTCCAGTAATTTTTAACGATAATCAAATGAAAATTGGAAGCCCCTTTCCGAAATTACCCACCACAACATTAGAATTTTTTTTTATTCCTGGCAGATTTAAACCCGGATCTTTTTTGAACTCACCGTTATATTTTGTGGAGAAAAAAAAATCTCAAAATCTGACTTACATGAATGTTTTAGAACGAAATTTAAGGCAACAGATATAAGAAAAAAATGAAATAGCTCATTTAGCACTTAGGTTTGGGGATCAGATATGTTAACGTTTTAAATTCAATTAACATTGCGTATATAATATGAAATCTATACTACATGTAAAACAATGGTTTTTTTAAGTAATTATAATATTTATATATAGATGAAGTTGATTATATAGGATTATTGAAAACAATTGGGCAGATTAAAATAATTACAACTTCATCGCAAACAGAGATCGAAAGAAAAAGAAAAAACTTTCCCATAATACATTTTGAAGTTTGAAATTTTAACTTGTAATAAGTTTCCTATATATGAGTTCTCTTGGTCAGATGAGCAACATTCATATCTTAATTTAATTTCAAGCCGAACACTGAAGCATATTTGTAGAAAATAATGCGTGTTCTATAACCAAATGCACGTTCATCAAATTACTATATAAATCCTTTGAAATAACCTCACTTTATTGGTATGTTTCGTAGATTCTGTTTAGACACCTCTTTTGAGCAACGAAAAAGAACTAAAGCCACAAATTTAGATCAAAATTTTAGAAGCCGGAAAATTTAACTTTCCAAACAACATTCCATTTTATGGAAATATTTAAATATTCCAACATCTTGATTAAGAATTTTGAATTCATTATAAATTATAATTACTGAATATGCATATAATAACTATTTACCTGTAGTTAACAGCTAAATTTTGATATTCAAAAATTCTATAACATGCTTTCTCTATAGGTGCTTCTTAACTAACAATCCTTTTAAAAAGGGGGAGATTTTTTCAAATAATTTTTCCTTTCAGCATTGATTGTAAGGTTGGAAAAAATCATATAAATTATTTCATAAATGAGTCATGTTACTAAATTTAAATCAGCTGGTTGAGACAAATGTAAGAACAAACCATTTCGATAAGTATATATGGAAATTCATATCTATTTAATCTACAAATGAATGAATGAATGAAATGAGTCTACGAAAATATGAATATTGAAATCACTCTAATTTGCAAAATCATCACTATTTGGTTTTCAAACAAAAGGTTTTTCTTTGATGCTAGACATTCTCAAAAAGTTCATTTTCGGAATTTCCACAAATATGTCTCTTACGTACCTTTTATTTTTAGCATATTCATCTATGTATCTTGTCAGAAAGTTGGTCATTAAAAACATATACTAATGTATCGTACACGGAGTCTTTCTTAAAACCTCTCTGTATGCACTTCTCTATGTAATTGAGATCATTGCCAAGGTCTCATTTTCCACACATTATAGCAATTGCATGTTAAAACGCGTGTTAGCGTTTACGAACAGAATGTGCAAAACAATTGGATTTTTGTATTGAAAGGGAATTCTCTGCTAATATTTGGTTTAATTCAGCCTCATACTTTTGAGTTATTCTTGACTGGATGATTTTTTTTTTTTTTTTTTGCTTTAATAATATATTATTGTTTCAGATATATAAGATTATGTAATATGCAAAGACATCTAAGGAGTCTAAGTTTGTCTCTCAAATTCATACGTTAATCGTACGTATATAATGGTAACATTAAATTCATGATTATTTTCAATCATAAAAATATAACACTTCAGCACTTACACTTGATAATTAACTATATATATATTAAAGAGTTAATATAAAAAATTTATTTTTGTGTTCAGGTTTTAATTTAGTATTGTGACTGAGTGATTTAAGAATGACAGACATCGGCTAGCTCAAATAAAATTATATTTAAGTTCTAATAAATTGCAGTCATAAGCAATTGGATATAACACAATTAACACATATGACAATTTAGGCAAATACTAACGACACGATATTTCCGACTAATAGAGGTTACCTACTTGTTTCTCTCTATAGCCGCTAGTGGACTATCTTTCTATTTGTTACAATATTTGATTGTTGCTTTAAAGTAACACTAAATCTGTCGAATTAATTTGTATTAAAATATTTATAATATAAATATTAAGATGTTACCTGTAAAAGTGTTTTACACAATATTGTTTCACTATTTTGGAATTTTTAAAGTTAATTGTTATTCATAATACCCACTTCCTTATCTGAATACAATACATCTTTAATCTGCTAAATAGGTTTAGTTCAAAACGTTTTCATTCATGGAAAAATCCGCTGGAAGTTTTAGTTTCAGTGAAAAAAACATATTCATTTTCTTTTATCTTTTATCAGCAAAATGGTACATCTGTATCTTGAAAGTATTTTAACTATAAAAGCAGATTGGCAAGGCATTTTCTTTAGATATGATTAAATCAAAAAACATTTGAACATTTAATAGAGTTATATTTTGCAGGAATAATCCAAATAACCTTTATCCACAAAAAAATTATTTACAGTTAAATCTATTTAATCGTTTGGGTTTCCTAAACTTTTGCTTTGTAAAATATTTTCTACCTTCCCTGTTTTCATTAATAAATTAATTTCATTTCGAAGTTCTTTGCAATATTTCCTCGCAGAGGAACTTAACAAAACAAAATGAAGACATTCATTATAATTTCTTATTTACTTGGAAATATATATTTTCTTTTATCTCTAATTTACTTTCAGCTTTTGCGAGAGAAAGTTTTAATGAAATTATTACAAAAGATAAATGCAGATTGCTTTTATGCACCCGTTTCCTTATACATATCCCCACCCATCTGACAATGGGTATAAGACTAAGCACAACAGCTTATAACTTTTCAGTTATCTAAAAAAAGTTAAAAGAAAAAAAAAGTTTTCTTATTTAAAATGTTAATGCATTTTGAGCCATCCATTCCGATCAGGAATCGCTTTATTGAGACCCAGATGCTCTACTTAAAATCCTCCTAGAAAATAAGAAAGCATCTTGCAATAAATTGCTGTTCTTTTAAATAAAGATAAAGAAAATCTCCAGTTAGTTGCAATTTTTCTTCTTCCTTACCCCCTTCCTTTTTCCTTCCTCAAAGGAAAAGGCAGGGTAAAAAAAAAGTATTTACCCGGGGGATCATTTTCCCTTGCGGGTATTTTAGTGCTTTTGCTATTTCATCTCTTCCCTTACCCATGATTCTTAGAGATTGTAATCACGTGATCCTTGATTACTCTGAAGCCCCAAGGTTCATTGGAGCTTCATTTTACCTGAACTTCCTCTGTGGAAGTTGAAGTATTTTTTTTTTTTTTTGCCCTTTAGGTGGAGGGAAGGATGTAGATTTTTTTTTTCTCTTCTATCTTTTGGCAATCTTTCTTTTTCTTTCATTTGCTTTGTAGAAAGAGAAATACTTCATTAACAGATTTCTTCTACTATCATTTAGTGCAAAACTGTGAGTCTAATGAATTGATTAAAAAGAGGATCCCTAATCTTGTTTTTCTTTCCGATCGTAGACTATTCATCTCAATGAATAGGCAGCTGCTAGGTAATTGCTGTTTTGTCCTTGGACATGTGTTTCTTTTGTTTATTGAAAGGCTCTCATCAGGTCCCTGGAAATTGGGATGGGATTGGAATAGGTAAAGATAGGAGAAAACATTTCTTTTTTTTTATTTTTTCTGTTCTGCTAACGTTGCAAATTATCTAACCGTCTTATTATTTGAATTGATCCCGGCCATTTGAATGTAGTTTGTAATTAGTACCAAACTTAAAGTTTTCATGAAATCAAAGCAAAGTTTTGATTATAAAATATAACTTCAAAGTAATCTTCATCGTTATGCACAAGAATTTTGTTCTATATTTATGTATTATATTTATTTCAATTAATAATATTCTTTTAATTAAAAAAGTATAACAGTGTTGAATTCCCTTCTTCTAATTTTTTTTTTAATATGAAAAGTTATCAAAATTAGCTTGGGAACCCACTAGTTTGTTTCTTAAAGCCTTTGTATGTTACGGATCCATTAAAAATATATTGGCAATTTATTACTATTAAAAATATTTTAACAATTATCCCTATTTCTTTCTGTGCTATTTAAAAATTCTCATACCAAGTAGTTGCAAAATAATCATCAGATTTTAAATTACTATAATACAAAAAAATATTAGAACAAAAATAATAAGCAATATTTAATAAAAAATGGAAACAATTTTCCCATAATTATAAAAGTTGCCGTATGCCTATCATTCGATACACAACCTACATTTTTAAAATTATAATTTTCCAAAAAGATATTGGAGCATGTCAGTGTCTATTTTAAAAAAAAAATTAATAATAATATTTTGAAACTCATTCAATTTAGCTGACAATGGTAGATTATGGTATGATGATAATGGTACCTAAAAATGTTTTCCCTATTAGCACAAGATATTGTAGGATATTTTCAGAATGTTGTTCGACATTCTGATTGCCGGCTGACGTCGTGGATATATCATAACAATGTCGTTCTGCATTTCGTGTTAATAGGGTTAGTAATACAGTTCTGTGGCTCTTTCAGCTGGCAACGGTATTATAAATTGTAACGGTAATAGAAAAAAAAAGAATTAATAAAGAATTCTAAATAATAAAATTTTTGACGGATTTGGCAACGATAGATGCGAGAAAAAGCTTTAGTACTATAGTTTTGGAGCACTTTTAACGTAACTGGCAATGGTACAAGTTACAAGAAAGCTTTAGTGATATAGTTCTAGACATATTTAACGTAGCTGGTAATGATTGCGCATACATATTGCTTTAAAATAATCCAAAAAGAATAACTCATTAATTGTAACACCTGGAAGCTTTCGAAGTTGCCTAAGAAAGGTTAGTCGGTTAATATGACACTAGCCACTCCAGAGTCCTGCATGCAATAAAACTCTTCATTTCTTTTACTGCTGAATGAGAAAGAAAACTTTTGCACACTTTGTGGTCTCCGAATGGAAAAGCGAAAAAATATGATTAGATCGTCTTCTTCTTTTGATTACCAATGAAGAATGTTTTTAACATGTTTAAAACTGTATCGTTTTAAAACGTATTGATTATTTTCTAATTATTTTATATTAATTGGAATATACGAAATAAAATAGACTTTTTTTTATCAAATTTGCATTGAGCAATCTTTCTAATTATGCCAATATCCGCTTATTTATTACCACTTTGATAAGAATTATTTATTATGCTATTAAATACATGCATTACATGCTTATGAGAGAACAGAGAAAAGTATTAAGAGAAAATTGGATTATTAAAGTAAAAATATAAATTCTGATGTCTCTTTTAAATTTTTTCGAATTTAAGTTTATACATAATGTAAAGATCCTCGTAGTGTTT
Organism: Argiope bruennichi; assembly: GCF_947563725.1. Classification (NCBI taxonomy): domain Eukaryota; kingdom Metazoa; phylum Arthropoda; class Arachnida; order Araneae; family Araneidae; genus Argiope; species Argiope bruennichi. The sequence goes on from NC_079151.1 coordinate 70,254,325, forward strand.
CATCGTTAAAATGATGATATTCTACTTATGAACATTCATCTTTTGCAATCAGATGGGTCCCCGGGAATATTAGTATTATTTAATTTTAATGAAATCTGTTATCATAACTTGATATTCATGATTCCCTCACCAAAGTAATTGCATGCATAAATTTGTGACAAACATTGAAATTGCGTTACTTTTTAATAATCATGCAGCAATTCAATTTTGTATACACAAACATTCAATGTGCATAATATCATAGAGTCATTCACAGTATGAATGATGTATTATCCATCTTACAATTTGGAACTATAATTTCTGTATATGATTCCTCAAACCAATACATAAACAATAAAGATGTTTTTTCTTCAACAATGGAAGAAAATGACGCGATAATTATTTAATGATCAAATGAAAATGGTAGAATTTCATTGCACCAATGAAGTAAATCGTTGTAAACTATACAAAAAAAATTAAAATTTCAAAATGCAGAGAAATTTGCACGTTAATTCAACTAATATTATTAAAAGGATATTTTTTGAATTTTAAAGTGATACATTTATGTTTTAATATTTTCTTTATGCACATATCATAATTATTTTGAATATTATATCTCCATCTTTCGAAGTTTATTTATAACAAACTTGATGACTTTAATTGAAGCATCCTAGCCTGTAGAGCATCAACAAATAGATAATCGCCCACTCATTCTCCTTTATTATGTAGAGTGAAATGAAGTAGATCATTGATTACGTGATCAAGATTTATTTAGAACATATAATAATGGAATATCAAATTATTTAATACAGAGATTATTCAGAGTTCGTTCTGCAAATATTATTCTCTTAAGAACAGAACATGCGATTACTGCATTCATGCACTTTCTTCCCAAAGAGCTTAGCGATATCGGACTAACTTTATTCTAGAAAATCTCTTTTCTCTAACGGAGAACACATTTAGATTGCGGAAACATTACTTGAAATGTTTGTTTTGCCAATTTTGCCCACGAAATGTGTTTTCTTAACCAAATGACTACTGTGAAGACCTTTTTTTCATGAAATGTCACAAAAATGAATATCTAAAAACAATCTAAAAAATCAGTGATATCCTTTTTAATATTTTAAATTAAATATTTTAAGTCCTTTGAGTGCTAGTTTAATTTTTATTAATTCTTATCGTTGAATTTTTAACAATGCTTAACAATTCTAACAATATTCAAGTCCTTAGTTTGTAAATTGCTTTTGCTTGAAATCCTTCTAAATTAAAAACACCATTAAACATTTTAATCTGGACAGAAAATTTTGCGATATTCTGTTTAATAGGTCTAAAGTTAAATTCGTCGGTATCAGCACAATATATTTTATTTATTAAAACTTTCAGTTTTACAGTTTAAATACTTTGTTGCAGATGTCAGCTCAAATTCAAAATTCTTAATTGTCATCTGTCAACAGTTGTAACAAGAGCACTTTTACTCTTATCCCTTTGTTTGACTTGTCAAGTGCACTCAGAATATTTTAAAAGGTCAAAGATTATTTTGTAGCTGCTCTAATTCGCTGGCCGATAATGCTGAACTAGTGGCTAATTAATATGTAATTAGATAAATCCTGTCTTGTTTAAATTTGCTTTAAAAATTATTAAAAAAATATTAATGTTTAAAATTTTTCAAACTTTTAGTATAATTTTCTTGATTATTAATATATTCCATATTTTAAAGAAAGTTAAATTGAAAATAAATTTAAGCGTTTTACGTTTTAAATAATTATAGTTACACATAAAAAGGTGCTCAGTTATGCAAATACATTATATTTCAAATATGCAATTATATTATATTTCGCATAATTAATATATATATATATATATATATATATATATATATATATATATATATATATATATATGCGATATTTTTAATATAGCTGAACATGGTTAATTTTGAATATGGTTAATGGCAAATTTTCATTATTTTAGAATGTAATTTTTAAAAACCGTCTGCTAATTAATAAATCTGAAAAGATCTGATCTCGAGATAGGAGTGATTCAGCAAAATGTCTTAATACTCTGCCATACTTTTAATTCTTTCAAAACACAGAACATTATTTAATATTCGTTTATTATATTATGAATTTCTTCATTTGTAACAAATACATTAATAATTTAAACTTAAATTGAAGTTTCTTAAAAATATTTCTATTTCATTCGAAATTTTTAAATCGTGATTTAAGTAATCCATCTTTGAATATGTAATATATATAATTACAGAGAATGAATTTAGAATTTAAACCTACAGCAATGTGATCAGCAATGTTTGTATTCAGACAATTTAATTTTAAAAAATTTCAAATGATCTCGATTTTAATTTCTTGAATTTTGAATTTAAATTTTATCTTTTCAAAAGTAATCAATGAAAAACTAAGGTTTATGTGCACAGTTTCGATTGAGATAATTAGATCGTTTTATTACATTATTTTGTTTTGTTTTGAAATTATGAAAGCATAAGACTTTTATTCATGAAATTAAAACTTCAGATTAATTATTTTACTTTTATTTGGAGCTTTTATATACTAAATCAAATTCCAATTAACTGTTGTTATTTATTTAAAATCATTGTTTCTTTAATTTTCTTTCGAATAATGCAAAAGCTATTAGTACCATAGGAAACTAAGTTAACATAAATTTTGATAAGCGTGATTTATACTATAGAGCCCCATGTCAGAGAATAAATAAATAAAATAAATTATTCCCTATAATTATTTTTAATAAACATATCTAGTTAATAAATTAGAAAGTCATTGAGAATTATTATAAAAACATGTTCATATCAGTACTAAAAAAAGGATAAGAAAATTAATAATGTAAATTCAAGTGATCGTATTTGAATCTGCCTCTAAATATGTTTGTTTTTGAATTGATTATTATTTTCAGTCAGCTGCTCTGTATTAGATTAATTAATTTATTTTTATGGGCTAATAGTTAGGTTAATGCATGTCTTACAATTTATCAATTACCAATCACCTCTATTTTTTTTTAATATCGAAACAAAAGTTTATTTATTACGTAACTATATCTATAATTTCATTTATGCCAACAATAGCAATAGCTGGAGATGAAGAACTTTGATTTATGTTTAGCCAACGCTGGTTTAAATTTTTTTATAAAATGTTTAATACAGTGTTTCTTGAGTATCAAATAAACTTATCCAACTCTCTTCAAAGCTTTCTCGCATATCCCCTAATAAAGGTATTATTTTCCTTTGCATAAGTTGAAGAAATAAACGAATCGTGATCAGATTTTTCTTTTAAGAATCTTACACATCAGCATTTTTGTGCTTCATGGTATAATGAAAAAAAAACCGAGTATACCCAGACAAGAACACATAACAAATTTTATTTATCTAAGGCGTAGTGTCTTGGGGTAATCACGCTCATATGCATGCAAATGTACAGATCGACACACAGTCAACCTTCTAACGGATTTGATTTAAAATTTGATACGTACATACACTTCGAAAGCTCAAATTGTGTACAATATTTCATTTCTTTTACTCGCCGCGTTTTGTAGGTATCATGTTTTTTTTTTTTTTTTTTTTTTTTTGTATTCGAACAGATAGATAAACGACCTTCCTTCAAGGAGATCTACAAATTTTGTGCAGAGAAGTCATACCAGATTTCATCAGTCTAGCTTAAAGCGTTTCCGAGTTATTATCTTTACTGACAGACATAATTCCAAACGTGTGTGCTTTAAACTGAACTTTTTTTGGACTGAAACGGGAAGATTTGCCCTAATCTCGAAATCAAGTATTTTTCCCGATTATAAAACTTTATAAACTTTGAATGTGAGAAGATGAAAAAACAGTCCGAAATGAAGAATAATTGCTACAACATAATATTAGCAACATAATAATATTTAATTTTAACAAATAAATTAGCCAAAAACAAAATTATAGATATAAAAGCTTCATCAAAAATAATGTCTAAAGTTTTTTTTTATTATAATTTTTATTTCAACTTGCCAACAATGGCAGTTTTCTTAAATTGACCATCATTTAGTTAAATGCCTTCATTTCAATTTTTGTTCCCTGGATAGTAAGTGTGGCTGAAAGCTTTCATTTAATTCTTGAGTAATTTCATAAAAATCTGTTAATTTTAGATCAACAGCAAAAAAACAAACTATTTTTTGCATTTTAAAATGTTTATCAAAAAGTTCAATGCTTCTTTAAAAAAGACATAGCTAGCTCGATATACATTTTACCTTTAAAAAACATATTTTGAAAATTAAATTATAAATATTTGAAAAACTCGCTATACAAGTACAACAATTCAGGTAAATATTTTGTATAATTGAGAGAAAAAAAAAAACAAGAATTTATCTTTTATCAAAAAAAATCTTTTATAATAAAAGATAGATAAATTATAGATATATTTTATCTATCTTAACAATGTTATAATGTAAAAGAAATTATTTTGTTCGACATTGTCAGTCTGAAAAGATAAAAATTCATTTGAAATTCCAGCGTTCAATCGTCATGGGATAGACTTAAAAGACATAACAAAAACATATTTCGCATAATTTGTTTAAATTATTTTAGTAAGTTATTTTTATTTTTCGGTACAACGATGAGATATTATTGTTCTGATATTTAAAAATAAAAATTTGAATTGAATTTGGAATAAATGTTAAATAAATTGTAAACATTTGTTTCTTATTTTAAAATTGAGATACTAATGCAAATTATTTCGTATTAAATTATTGCTTTATTATGTCATTTTGCTGAATAAACTCCTGTAGTGAAAATTACTTCCAATGTATTTTTCTGTGTTGGAATGGCTCTTGGTAATTTTTTTAGAACCACATGCAAGACTCACGGCGAAATTCCCTTGACTTGTTTTGCTCTCTCAACTCGTTGATTTATTCAAAGGGAATTTCAAGTTTATAAACAGCAGAATTTTTTTAACCTATCAGCATGTTACGATATGTTTATAAAAAAATTTTGATTCGCATGTGAATGTTTTAGCAATTCCTGACAAGCTATGACACGACTCGTGTTTCGTTCGTCAATCAAAAGATAAGGCACAATTTGTAATGCAAGCATCTTCAAATTATCAAATAAAAATGTTTTTAAATATGCTTTTGTTAATATCTTCATATATAAATGATGAATGACATAAATCAAAGAAAACATTTCCTCGATTCCAATATCGTGGAAGGGTTGTATATGTATATAAGGTATGTTTCATTATGCTTGGTTAAGTTAGTGTTATCAATATAGTGGAAGAGGGGTCAATTTCCAGTTCATCTTTGGTATGTTTTGATTTTCCGTTATGCTTGGTTAAATTAAGTTTTTTTTCAATTTTTCGTAAAGTTTAAGCCCATTTTTTTTCGAATTTTGAGATATCACCAATCAATAAATCAACTAAACATTTTTTTTAGAGTTATTCTAATAATACTTCTTTTAATACTAATTTTGCATTCTTTAATAAATAATGTAAAATTTGGCGCTTCCAATTTTCTTTTTTGTAATATAGTCTGATCCGAATAATTAAAATCGTTTTATAATCTCTTTATAATTTTTCATATTATAAACAGACTAAATAATTATCTCCTAATAATCCAATTGCTTTAAATGTTTCTTTATCATATTCACATCTTTATTAGAATATGATGCTTAATTTTTTCTAATACATAAACTTCAGATAAAACATAAATATACTCAGTAATTTAATTTGAAATTATGCCTTAATTAACAAAACTTAATTCTCATCATCTATTCATTTTATTACAGAGACCAAGATGGAATTCAAGACAATGTAGATAATTGCCCGGATATTCCCAACAGCGACCAATTAGATACAGATGATGACAGAAAAGGTATATTTTGATACTTTTAAAAGAACTATATTCAATTAGACATGTTGATAATATTTGAATAAGGAAAAAAAATATTAATTCGAAACTAATATATACTTTTAGGATTTTTTAAAATTTTGATTGATTTTGAATTTTAATTTAATTAAATACTGTTATAATATCATGATTTAAAATTTTCTGTTGAAAATTAATTCATGTTTGTTTAATAAGGAGGGGGGAATTGAATTTATTACATAAAATCTGCACATTCTGCAGAGTTTCTTTTTATTAGGATGTATAGTTATCTCTATTTTATATTGCTGCACATTTCGTGCTATTATAAAAGATTAAAGGGAAAGAACTTTCTATATTTAAATATGTATACCTAAACAAGAAAAATTACAGTATGTATTAAAGTATAAACAAATTGTAATACTTTTATTTGTTAAACTAAGAGGTTTTAAAAATCGGCCAATATTAATTTTGAAAAATAAAGATATTCAAATTATTATTATTAATTATAAAGATATTATGCATCTAGTGAGATAGAGATGAGGATAGGTCAAACTATGCTGCATATTTTTTTATAATAATGATAAAAAAATTCTTATTAAGATAACTTAATGCAAATATGTTGTGATATGAATTATGCAGATACTTTTTATTAAAATTTTGCTTTATATCTTCGGAAAACCATCGGCATTTAAAAAATCTAAATATGCAACTTTTAATCATGCCAAAATAAAAAGTTACTTTTGTATCTTCTGTGTCATATTTTTTGTATTATATATTATACTTTATTTGAGCTCAGATTTGAAAAAAAATTGTTGATATCCCTTGAAATTATACGAACAATAATTCAAATGTATGAGATCATATTACCATATTGCAGAAAAAGTGTGAAGATTTCCACGGTGTTTTTTTCTTATAGGCGATGTTTGCGATTTTGACAAAGATAACGATGGGGTGCCAGATAACAAGGACAACTGTCCATTGGTATTTAATCCGGATCAACAGGACACTAACAGTAAGTAAATAAGAGAATTAGCTGAAAATTGACATGCAATTTCATTTTAAAAAATTGTTCAAAATCATTATTATTGTTCTCTGTTTCGAGCAATGACAAAAATACGCAAATTTGAATCTTTATGGGAAGAAATAGAACAAAATGGTGTTCCGAGTTGTTTGGGATTTATAAAATGATCAATGAATCTGAGAAATTTTTAAAAGAAACTACATTTTATAATTCATTAATGTTGTTAACAAGTAACTTATATTCATTAATGTATAAAAGTGAACTTATTTTTTAATTTGAATTAATTAAAAAAAAACATTTTTCAGCTGAGAAACAAGATTTTATCTTGACTCATCAGGTTAGAGAAGATTTGGCTAATCTCGGCACAGAGCACAAAAATGAACTAGTTCATCGTCTTTTATTTTGAATCATAAAATGTGTGTCCAAATAATTTTTTTTCCTTTCCTTTGCTTTTAAAAAAGAGTTGCTCAGCAAATTTTCTACCTTTATGCACAATTTTTATTGAATCTATTCTACGTCATAATTATGTTTATTTAATACATATACATATATATATAATATATATATTTTCTCTTGGAGAAATGATGATTTTTCAGGATTTTCATGAGATTTTCCTGTTTTTTCCCAAATAAGTTTCTCTTCTTTCAAGTCACTGTTATTATTTTTCTGTTTATGTGCATCCCATTTCCCCTTAATAAGAGTTTTAATTGTATTGTTCATTGATTTCTGAAATGTTACCCTCCTCAATTAGTATTCTTTTTACACGTCTGAATTTATCTCCATAGAAAAAAGTACGATTTGGCAAAAGTAATATGAAAATGAATTATTATTCCATCATGATCCATAGAAAGAAAAAAACTGATGATCTGATGCCACCGATGCGTTAATGAGTCATTAATACTAGTTTCGAAAGGTTTTTACCAGAATATGTATAAGCATGTAAATTAATCGCTAAAGACTGCATTTTTCTTAGCACATATGAATTTACATTTATACAGGAACAAACTGTAATGTTGCAGATAATTTATTCAAGAGAAAGTAGACCATATCTTTGAAAAATCAATGCTTTAATCAAAACGATTACTCCCTAAACAAACTTCGTGCCCTCCTCTATCACTAAGACCAACAGATCGAGTGCAACATCAAATGAACACAACAGACACTCGTCTTGCCCCACTCTTCCCAACCAATTTTTCTTTAACATCAAATATCTGACAACTTTACTTGCTACTCAACTCATTATTAACAAACTATTAAAAAGAATCTCATCATAATGATTTTGTCATCATTCGAATTCTTTTATGATTTACGAGCTGCCTTTGGCTATCAGCTTGTTCGCTGGCAAATTTACCTCAGATTAATTTCAATTATATTTTTAATGCATAACATGATCTTAACAATTCCCTCGGCGGCGTCCTGGCCTAGGGATAGCGCATCTTCCCCATGATCTGGGTGTCCCGGTTTCGAGCCTTGTTCCGGCATGGTTGTTTTTCCCCCTGTGTTCTATCTGTGAGGTATGTAAAAGAGCCCCTCTGTAAAAAGAGATTGTGCAAGCGAGTGTGTGTATGTCATCTTTATATGAGCTAGAAGTCAGACTTCTGCCCTCGGGTGCTCAGGGGTCATTACCCTCAGAAGCTACTGCACCCCTCTTTCCGCGGGCACTACATCATCATCAACAACAACAACAATTCCCTCAGTAAAATATTCATAAGTATCAAGTTATGATAGTCGCTTAAATTATTTTTAGCTCACTCTTATTCGTTCATACAAGAACGTTCCTAATGTAGTCTGCTTCCATGATTTCGTAGACTTTCATGACCAGGCAATCTATCTTCTAATTGCATGTTGTTGTTGTTGACTCTAGAACTTCATTATCTTTTGTACAGGACAAAGATAACAAACGAAATCATTAATTGTCGTCAATGGGGAAAAATCGCGCGATTAAATGTTTAATGAAGAGGTAATATTTTGAATTTTATAAATGGCAAAACTAACGTTTTAAAAATGATAATTTCGAAAGTTATCAAGGAAGAAAGCAACATCCGCTTAGTTTTCAATTAATAAACATTTCAATAAAAAATTCTAAAAATAGCATCTAAGTGCACATTTCTATCCACAATATACTATATATAAACATAATATATAATTTGTACCAAATACATAGTTTTCTAAGTCAAACAATCTGCCCTACAGACCGCCAACTCAGACATTTCTTTATTTTTAATGAAAATATTTTGTAGATAAAGAAAGCAGAAAATCTGTCATTATATGCCAAGAAACTTTAGATTTTCATTATTTAATCGAAAACTCGAAAATGTCTTTTTTTTTTCGATTTAAATACATTGTGTAATTTAATTTTTTGAAGAAAAAATCATTTTTTATTAATGTATCTAGTTATAATATTTTCATGTATTAATAGATGAATTAATGTATTCATTATCATTCATTTATTCATGTAAATTTTTACTGAAGAATTCATAATTTAACTATTTTATTCTGATTTAAAAGCATGCACCTCTGTGTAATATTTTCATCTGCGAGTCATGATATCCCATTATTTTCCCCTTAATAAGATATTCCATTTTTCTCCCTAATTTTTCTTTAAATAAAAATTCAACGCCACCATCAAAAAATTTATCTTTATGATTAAATACATTATTCATGCAATTGCGATGGGAAAAATCAGAGGAAAATACAAGTTAACATAATGGTTTTTAATGCGTTTTCCCCCAAAAGTTTTAAGGAAATTCCCCATTTTTGGAAGAATGTAAGGTCCACTCCAGATAAGAAAAGAATTTAAAAATAATATTACGATTTGGCAGTTCCCTTAGAGACAGATGCTCACAATGATTGATGATGCCTATTACATTTTAAAATGCCTCTGAATAAAAAAAAAGAAAAAAAGAACCCTCACAAAGTTCAAAATGACTTCTTTTAGTTCCCCGAATAGATGCCTCCAAGCCTATTTATTCTTCATAGAAAAGATAGTAGAATTTAATTAGATTAATGCTTTTCTTTTTTTTCAAAGTCTATTTTTCTTCCATTAAGGAACGTTAAGTAATGCAAATGCGTTTTCTTTTTTAGAGTAAATACAAAATTTCTTGTTGTTCGAGAATTCTATTAACTGTATTTGCAGCAGGTTGCCAATAATTTACTAAATTTAGAGAAGTCTCTTTTTAAATTAGAACATGAGAAAATTACTCCAAAGTTGAGCATAAAAACAAAACAAAATAATGGCAATAAATAAAAGAGCCCAACTATTAAGATTTATGATCTTTGAAGATGACTTTGAAATATTTATTAAATTTATTATTATAAATCAGATCTGGTTCAAATGTATGTATTATTTTTATACATGTCAATATAAATATTTAATTTACTTCATAAAATTTAGAATTATAACACCAGTGAAAAATTATTTAAATGACTATCTAAAATGACTTTATTAATGTGTTGTCATTGCTACACTAAGGCAGTTTAAACGTGCACAATAGTCTTTTCAGGTATTTAAAAAATAAGAAGTCGGTTTTTTCTTAAAAATTGGTACATTAAGTTAAAAAAATATTTCAATAAAAATAATCAGATTAATAATATACAGTAGAAATTGTGTTAGATGGATGAAAATGTGGCTGGGTTTTTCTGTTCCCTATATTTGACTACCTGACAGAACAAACAATTTATGGAACAAACCATTATCACCGTGTTTATGAAATCCTGGCTTTCACATTCAGCCAGTTCAATGCACATCGAAACCAAAGGCATGTAGATGCGAAACCAATACAAACTTTTTGGTAGTAGTAACCTCACCTCAGGGTGAGGTTACTGCTACCATGAAGCAATAGCCTCAACCAATAAACTGACTGACTGACTGAAGTTAAACTGATGTGGCCCAAATTATGTATATGAGTATGTATAACAGCATGTTAAATGAATTGAAACCTACTGATTTTAATTCTTTTGAATTAAAGAATAGCAAGTTCAAGTATTCAGTATGCCAGATTTATTTCCTTGTTTTCTTAATAACTCTGCAGCTTTATTTATAAATGATACAAAAATGAAGGAAATAATATTAAGTACAAAAATGCTGCGGAAAATTACAGAGATATAAACAAAATTGCCATTCATTGCTTTTCAATAACGGAAAGGAATGCACGATTAAGGCTACAATGAAAACCATTTGACTTTCGATACAACAATGAAGTCTATTGTTGAAAATCATAAAAATAAAATTTTCAAAATTCAGTCGAAAATTTGTATGTCAGTTGAATGAAATTGGGTATTACTAAAGAGAAAAAAAAAATTCAATGGAATAAAAATCAAATATGCACAACAGTATTTCTGAGACTTATTACAGAAAACGCTAATTATCGTCTAATTTTTAGTTAATATAAATAATAATTAACATTTCAAATACTTTCTGCGAGGGTCACATTTCTCACCTTCCACAATATATAATTCATAGTAGATAGCTCTAAATCAAATGGCCTGTTCGACATAGTTGCGGCAGTACAGGCAGACACCCTATACTAGCTACTAATTCACCGTTATTACTAGTAGTTATTTTAATATTCAAACGTTAAGATAAATAAAATTGTGGAACATTTCAGGTGCAATGAAAGATTTCAGCACATTAAATACAATTTGTTAATCAAAACTATTCCAGAACTTCAAGATGTTGCCAGTTCCTTTACTGCAGAAGGAATCTTATGCATTATTGATTGTTGAAGCAATCTCTCAAATATTTGCTCTTATTAGGGACCGGGGTCGGCGACATCTGCCGGGATGATTTCGACGGAGACAACGTGCCGGACCATCTGGATGTTTGTCCTGACAACAGGAAGGTGTACGCAACGGATTTCAGAGCTTACCAGACGATCGTTCTGGATCCGGAAGGCGATTCGCAGATTGATCCTCATTGGGTTATTTACAACAAGGTCAGGTTTAAAATGTTAAACATTTCAAGTTACTATTTGTTTTGATGTAGTAATTTAAAAATCTTTATGCAAAATTCATAATCGTAAAACAAAATAGTTAATTTTCACAAAAAAAAGTAGTTCTGTCAATTTAAAAATAAATAAATTACTCTTAAAATTATCAATAAGTCATTTCATTATAGCATAATTTTATATTACACATAGTCTGTGTTTGACGAGAATACTCGTCATCGCTAAATTTTTGCGACACAATTTAGATGCGCATTTTCACATTAACCAGTTAATTGCTTCGACCTCTTCGAAAAATGCGTATCTAAACTGTGTTGCAAAAATTTAGCGATGACGAATATTCTCGTCAAACACAGAATATAAAATTATGGTGTAATGAAATGACTTTTAGCTTTTTATTTCCATAATCACATTTATTTATTTACTTAAGCTAACATGCATTTTTTGCATATGAACGAAAAGAAGCATAAAAAATTGGATGACCCATACAAAACAGCGATACATTTAAGAAAAACAATTCATATTAATGCGGGTTTTTTATATAATAATTATTAATAATCTTTTATTTGTACCTTTGATTCCGATGAGGCCTCAAAATATTTTAAACATCTTGAAATTTACGAATATGTTCGAGCTTTTACTAAAATTGTAATTAAAACTGCAAATTGTCACTACTTATTACTCCTGACGAATAAACTCGTCATAATGCAAAACTTTGCACTTTTTCCATGACGAATATACACGTCAAAAACAGTAAATTGGTTACTTGAATTATTTTTTTAAAAAATGGCGAGTATTCAGATTAAGATACGTGAAAGATATCAATTATATCCAAAATATCATGAAATGGCAAAAATCTTATTAGTTAATACCTTAGTATTAAAATATAATAAATAAGCTTGGAAAAACATAAACGAATATTTCTATGAGCAAATTAACTTATTTTTAAATAGTAATAAAATAAACATTGATATTTCTGTGGTATATTAATAAATACTTAACGGAAAAGTTTCTTGTGTGAACCGATATTTAACAATCTCAAATGAGTTAAAGCTAAAATTTAAATAATTAATTAATGATAAAATGTAAATAGTTAATATAGTTAGTATTAGTTAAATAGAAAGACCAATTAAATATATAATGAGAAAATTCCTAAGAGACAACTTTAAAAAATAGCTTCATTTTATACTCTCTGATTCATTCGCTGTTGTAAATATATAAAGTTTGTATTTATTTGTTAGAAGTAGTATCAAAATCTCAAAGATTTAACATTTTATAAATAAGTTACGAAATATTTAAATTAATTCCACAGCGATTAATTAGAATTAATATAATACTGGAAAGCACATTTTCCTTTGATTTCTCACAACATTTAAATCTCTAAAGTTCTCCTTCTGAGACAATTATTTTCATAACACAGCTGATTCTCAGTCATTAAACGGAGCTGTAGGATTAACCTCATTTAATAAAGAATTTTGCGAAGGTTTGACTGAACGGAATCCTGAGAAATTGGGAAAGGAGCTTCCTAATTAAAAATCTATTTTTAAATCTTTGAGAATTCACGTTGGCAAATAGCATCCAAACTCTTCTAGATTCCGAATGAGTGCAAACCATGCATATTAATTGATCTTAGGATAAGTTATTTAAGGCCAAAATATAATATACTTCTAATGCAATATGCAACTTTTTGGAAAAAAGCTTCAAATCTTTTTAGAAACCTAAGTTTTTACCTTTATAAAAAAAATATATATATCATATATCGATATTTGTTCAACCCTTCTTTGCATGACTTTTTCTTCATTTCTGAAATAAATCAGGGTGATATAGTTCTTGCTCTAGATTACAGGAAAAATGTTTAAAAAATCCTAGTATATATATCCTATAATATGAAATAATTAAAAAACAGTATGATGGAAATATCTGTCATCCTGCAAATTTACATATTAAGCTTAGTACAAAATCTTCAGTGTCCGTCTCTTCTCAATTTCTCCATTCATTATTGCTTTTATTAACAAAAAGATCTCAGATTGATTATTAAAAAAATATTAATGAAATCGCACGTTTCTTCCAATCGCTACAATCAAAGGAATGACAAGTTCAAACCCGCTATAATAATTGGGACATTAGATTTTTTTTTGACAGCTACGTTCCTTATTACGCAATAGTCGTGAAAAAAAGTTACCAGCAACAACTAATTAACAGTATACCTGTTTTGAGTATAATTTTTGGTTCACTAAATGTTGTGATGGAAATTTCCATCATCATGAGAAGGGTTAAAAATACTTGGTTAGGAATGTCATCTTTTTTATTTTTATTTTTATAGAGGTTAACACAGTACCTAACTGATATAAGAATTTGTTTTATATTTACAAATTCCACATTTTTATTTATATGATGTTAAAGTGATATAAAGAAAGCAATTCTTATGTTGCATCTAATAATTTTAATTTGCTTAAGCTTGATAAACCTGATACAATAAATATAATGTGGAAATGATATATATCTAACTAAAAAGAAATTTCGAATTTTTCCCCTAAGAATTAGTTTACAGATAAGGAAAATTAAACTACTCTGTAGCCGCTTTTGTGACACTGACCATAACTGACTGATGCGTTAGAGACAGCACCCTCTGCTGCCTTGTGGCGATATGACTCAGTTCAGATCTAGCGATGCCATGTACTGCATGATTTTTGAAAACGAAACTAAAATGAAAACGAAACGAAACAGTTTCGAAATCGCAACTAAAAATTATTACATATTCAAACTAAAACCAAAAAAGAAAAAAGGAAAGAAACTTCATAGTATTTAGAGAGCGCAACTGCAGCTACTTCTAAAACACAGATGAATTGAAACGAAAGTATTAAAATCAAGTTAATAGGAAAATCCAAAAAACCAAATAAAAATTAAACCAATATATATATATATAAAAGAATCCGGCCTGAAGACTTTTTCAAGGGTGACCCTCAGGCAGGGATTCAAAGAAAGGGATTTTTTCTGTGAAGGAAATGCAGACATTAGTCTAATAATGATTCCTCGTGACCCGAAAATCCCCTGAAATTAGGCCCAAGAGATACACCATTTTAACAGAAAGGAAAATACAAAACAACAAATTAGAAGAAAATAACCACTACTCAGTAAAAATAACAATAAAAACAAAAATACCATAAAATAGCACTAAAGGAAAAACGAAAAGGCAAGTACATACCATCATCAGTCAAGGAAATTTTAAGCTATCGATTATGATTCCCGCTTTTTAAAAACACTAACGGTAAAAAATTGTAGCTCCCAGCTCCAGCTCAAGATGCTCCCAGCGCCATCTATTGAGTGATCTAATATGCAAGGAAAGTTCTATTTTAATTTAAGCCAAAGGATTAATCCCAAACCATACCTTGTTTAATTAAAAAATTGACATTACAGTAATTTCTAGGAAATTCATTTTTAATTAAATTTTTAATGAGGTTGTTTGATGCTTCAATATAGGAATTTTTATTATTGCAAACCCTTTTGATCCTGTTAACTTGTGAGAAAATTAGATTTTTGAAAATTTTAGAGTTTAGATTGGAATGGTAGTTACATAGTTTTGTTATATATATATATATATATATCTTAAAATTATTCCCGACTTTTGTATGTAAATTTTCTTTGTGTAACGTAACTTGTAAATAAATAACTGTTACGCTAATTTGTACTTTTATACTAACCTCTTAATTACCCCATAACATTGATGACTCAATTATTTCTACTTTAGGGAGCTGAAATCGTACAAACGATGAATAGCGATCCTGGACTTGCTGTTGGTCAGTATTTTTTCATTTCTGGTGAAACGCAATTTCTTTTTTAAATTTAGACAAATGTTTTGTTTTTAATTTAAAAAAAACACGTTTGTGAATTTAAAATTTATTTAGAACATTTTCATAATAATAATAATAAAAATAATCTTGTAATCGCTATTTTATTATTTTCTTAGGTTTCCACGCTTTTGGTGGAGTAGACTTCGAAGGCACATTTTTTGTGGATACTGAAATCGATGATGATTACGTAGGATTCATTTTCAGGTATATATATATCCGACACAGGTTAAAAAGTTCTTAGAATGTTTTTCTTTTCATTCGCAAATGTATTTTTATACCGGTATTTACTGATGCTTGGTTACCGAGGGCATGATTAATTGAGATTATTGACATGAGTTTTGAAGTAAAAAAGAGAAAAAAAAAAATTCTTAATTTGAATCTGAATTGCTACTTAGTAAAGCAGCTTTAAAAAAATACTTGATTATCAAAGGACTGAAGAAATTAAGTGATAATTTATTCATTGATTTCGTTTCTTTCTTCATTCATTACTTTTTCTTCATTCTGCATTTAGTAAAAATTGATCCTGAAAGGTTTAAAGGAAAAAAATGGGGGAAAAGAAACAATGCAATGCATTATTTACTTATGCTTTCAAGAAAAGATTAGTGCAACTGAGAAAACATTCAGAATTCTTCGGATATTTTTTTCTTTAACTTAACATCCGTATCAGCTATTCATCTACTTCATTTTTTTTTTTACCTTTTTCAAAAGTAAAATGTTATTTTTAAATCGTTAATTTCATTTAAATGTTATTTTTAATCTCTCGGAACCATCGTTAAAGAAAAGAAAGAAAAAGATCGTTTTCATTTCTGAAAAAGTTTCTTTTATTTTATAAGTTTTTTTTTTCTTTTATTTCTAATGATAATTAAATACTAAGATAAGGCATAAAAAAAATGAGAAAAGTGACATTTTGTATAGCTGCATCTTCTCAAAATGATCTGCCTAGCACAGTATTTTAGAAATATATTCCTCATAAATAAATCAAAATTCTAAGTTTTTCATTTCTTTGAAGAAGATTCTTTTCTCTGGTTTTATTTATTATAAAGATCATTCATAACATTTTTTTAAAGTTATCCATTTTTGTTTTTTAAATTCAAATGAATTTCGAGAGACTCAGTTGAATGATTTAAATTCTAGCCAGAGATTTGAAACTTTTTGATAAATTACAGAAATACAAGGTAAATATTGCTATTTTTACTAGTTTTTTCTGGTAACTTAAGGTATCCCATTAGGTTCGGAGACGAATTTTTTAAAAATGATACCTAATTTTTTTTAATGCATCAAATAGTTAAGCAGACTTGAAAGGTCACTATTAAAAGAAAAAAAAATACACTGATTGCCTTCAGTTTTTGAAAAAACTGCACATTTAATGAAAATTTTGCAAAATTTTCATTGTTAGGAAAAACATAAGTTAAAAAATAATGGAACTTATTTCACTTAAAACCTGGAATTTATTTATTTATTTCACAATTTTTATTTCACTTAAAATATAGCTCAAACCACATAAAATGTAACAGACCACAAGATAAAAGTTATTTTAATAAATAAAACATGTTAGCATTTGAAATTGCCTCTAACGATTTTTTGTGAAATTTGTCTGTTTTGAACTTACAGTATCTATAAAACATTTCTAATTGAAGCTATCTTAAAATCAGCAGTCTATCGCACCTTCAAACGTTTTGGATAAATGCATATCAAATTTCATGAAATTTTATAGAATTTATTTTGAGGTATCATGTTTTCCTTGAATCAATCACAGTGAAATATTCATTCTAAAGGAAATGCGTTTAGATATTTTATTTGTAAATTATTTCATTCGAATGCGCTGGAAACAAATGTAGTTTTCATGTTTTTAACAGAAATGCTAAAAATAAGCAAAATTTGGCTGAGTATGTAGAGAGTTAATATAAACATATCAAATATTATTTTGGAGAACTTTATGGCAAAAATAAAATAAATCACTCATTTTCGGTTAAAAATAACACAATTTCCGATTTCATTTTTATTTACTGTGTATTATTGAAACTACTGTATCTATAGTTCTATGTTACATATATAAAGACAAATATGTTTTGGAATCTACAAAGTTTGGACTTTATTTTTAAATTTAAAAAAAATCAATTTTTTTCTGGAAAAATTCATTTTTATGACCTAGTTGGATACCTTTAATACGTAAGCCTCTTACATTAAGGTGATCGTGACCATAATTATTTTAGACGATCAAAAGTTCGGTTAATAGAGATGAAATTTATAATTCGATAAGGCTTTTTCAAATATAATAGTTACTAATAATATAATTAACAAATAATATTTTTTATTTGAAATTATAAAGTCAAGTATGTTGATAATACCTCGTATTAACATTTTGACAAATAGTAATTATCAAATTTAAGTGCATTTTTTAAACATAATTAATATGAATTAGAAAATTCGCAAATTCTACTGAGTTTACTAATTCCTTTGCATTTTCCCGGATCTTTTTGCTAAAACACGACTTTTGCGCCAATAATCGAGCAGTGACATAATTCACAGTTGCCACGGGGCTCAAATTAAGGAATCAATTGATTGTATTTAAAAGAAAATTAAGTTTCCAATAAGATCTTATTTTCAAGATTTTTAGAATTTAAATGGTTTAAGTTAAGTGAGAAAAATGAGAGGTTAAGTGGGAATAAGGACTTATTAAAAACTTGAGTTTGTTAGTTTATAGTTTAGAGCTGGTGGTTATTTTATGCATTAAATAAAATAAATTATAACAAAACTCATATGAGATAAGGTTTTTTTTTGTTGTTTTTGCATGAAAAGAAAAAAGGAGTTTAATTTTAAATCTTTATATTTATGCAAAAAGAAATAACTTTGCATTTCGATTCCCGAGTAGGCAACGAACATTCGATAATAGCACAACTAGAAATTGTATAAATTTCAAAAATTTTCTATAATAGCGTCATATGTATCAGAGTCCTTTTTTAAAAAAAATTATCTTGGTAGTAAAACAGATTATCAGAAATTATATTCCTGAAAATCGAATCATGAATATTATTAAAATATATTCATGATTAATATAACCTAGACATATAATTCAAGATAAAATAATGAATGGAAAGTACTCATAATAAAACTTAATTTTCCAGCCTTTTTATTAGGAATGTCAATAAAAAACGGGAGCGGGGTTGGGGGGACATGGCGCCAGACTAGATGTAAGTAAGCCCCGAAAGATCACATTTATTTTCATTCATCGAATCCTCTATTAATCAGGGGGGGGGCTAGTCAATAGTATTCTGAATGTATGATTTTTTAGAATTAAAACTAATGCTTGAATGAATCATTAAAAAAAATAAAGATTGATATTTATCATTTTTTTCTAACAATATTCTAATTTTTATTCATGATATTTACGTAACAATATTCAAAAAAGGCCATCTAATTATCTTTATAAATTGTTAAATTTATTGATAATTAATATTCAAGCAATAGCCATTTGATTAATAATTTTGTTAACGAAGTTCTTTTCTATCTTTCCAAAATAGAAAAGAACAGTAATTTGTTATGAGATTTGTTCCATGGTTACCATGGTTATTAATCCTCTCTTTATCTGAATCTTTCGGAATGTTATTCTTTGTTCAAAATGCTCACTAAAACAATCAAAATGAATAAAATAAAATTGTAACATTTGTATTATTTGGAATTTTTCAGTAACGGGTGCTTGATAATTGATAACATTTAAGCCCAATTTCAAGTTTTATTTTTAATATCACAAAAATAATTTTTTGATTAATTTTTTATTGTAATATCAAAGTCACAGCAATACGATCTCTTTGAGATATATGGGAATTTAATTCAAGTTAGTCGACTTTGAAAATAAATAGACAAATATATTGGATTTTAAATCAATACAAATTTGAAAAAAAAAAAAAAAATATTTGAAATGATGCGTAATGGAAGGTGAGCATTACATTTTGTTGAAGTAGATGTACGTATGCAGCATTAAAATGTTTGAAATCTTTTAAAGCTTTGAATAACAAATCCTTTCCTCCCTTTCTAATTAAAAGTTCAGCCAACATTTTTTTAATCCTTTCTAAGACAATGGGAAACATGCTTATCAATTTGTTCTTCTATTTTTAATTCCTATCATATTGTATTTTACCATTGTAATTAGAGCTACTGTTTCTGAATAACTACAAATATATTATTTAATTATAAACTAATTTATTGTTAATAAATTATTTTTTATTATTAATTATTTTATTAAACTATTATCATTTGGCAAATTAATTACAATTATAAATTGCCAGTTAGTAATCTGCCAATACCTGAGAAAGTTGATAGAAATTCTCACCAAACTTTTTGATGTAACGCAAATTAAATGTTTCGTTTCTTATTTCATCTCATAATAAAATGCCTTGATTTGTTAATTAATCACGCAAATCAATTTAATATCATTGTAAGAAAAAAAAATGTCCTTTTAAGCAGCTAATATGAAAGGATACTGTTTATACATTTTCATATTCTTGTAAGTTCTAAGATTTCAAACCAAAAATTGCTCTAAATGAAATGCATAGAATTCGGATATCAATTTATGGATCCAAAATCTTTTATTCTTTTTAATTAAGTCTGAAATTTAAAATGGTGTAACATGAATATTTAACTTTACTAAATCGATTTACTAATCGATCCTTATTAATTGAGTATTTAATAAAACCAAAAGAAATAAAATTCATTTTTAAAAAATTAAGATGAAAGTTTTATCAATATTTCACTAGCATATAATATACCAGTTTATTTCTTAAACAATAAATCTAGACCTTATTAATAATAATAAAACTCGCGACAGCAAGTTCCATTTTTTTAGTGCACTTCATATAATTCACTTTATACAAACAAACCTTCTCTTAATATTACATTCGAAACCGTTCAAAATTCATTTGTCGCTTCCAACGCAATTTTATTCAAAACATGAAAAATAGACCCCATCTTCCATATTCTCTACAACGAGTATTTTAATGATATATTCACCCAATTGAAAGCCTCTCTGGAGGGTTCCAGTTATCAGCAACCACCTGCCAAACTAACTATTAACGTCATAATAGAATAACCCTAACCTTCGCTAATTACACTTCTTACCAAACAGAATAGAAGAGGAAGTGCTTTTACTTGACTACCACAATGCCTTTCTTTTCAAACGTTGTAATAAATTTAAGATTCCCAGTAACCACGAGCTTCCGTTCGCCACCGTGAGCACGCATCCGCAATTAAAGGCCATTAAAGCGAAAATTTAATTATAGTTCGCCCCCCCCCCCCTCCCCATCAACTTTTCTAATGATGGCCCGCTTTTGCCTAGGAAATTCTAACCTGTTTCCCAGAACTTGCACCTTGCGTTGGGGGCAATTAATTGCTTACTTGCCACGCGTGGTGTATGGCTGAGACCCACATCTCCAATGGCTTTGGGGGGGGGGGGGAGATACCCCAAGTCTTGAGATCATGATCCGAGATAGAAAAGGTGGATTTTTATCAAACGAGAAAAATGAGCGGGCAGATTTAATTACACTTTACGAGATCAAAATTAATGAGTTGGTTGCTGCTGCTGCTGTTGCTGCTGTGAAGACAAAAAGATGGCGTGGATGAGAGAAGAAAGAAAAGCACCATGAACAGGTGAGGCGTGTTCCTAAAGGATAATCTATTGTTAATATGATTTTTTAACTTCCGCGCTGCATCTTTTTGTGTGTTTGGCCTTTGTTGTCGAAGGTGTTGGAAATTAAAATATATTTTATACGTGCTCTTGATAGAGAGGTGGTTCGATTCAAGACGCGTTTGTAGCAAACAACGAAAACATATTAAGGAAATGTAATCTCCGGTGGAAAAAAAAAAATTGATAAAGAGGTTAAGAGCCAAAGGCCATGTACTTAAAAGTAATTAATTAAATTAGGGAAGACTCTTTAATTACATAGACTTAAGTATGAGATGATTAATTTCGTTAAGTACACTTGAAATTTTAGAAAAGTGTCGAAGATGTTTCTTATCTGTTTATCTATATAGCCGTAATGGATGGTGGCTGCTATTAACGAATCAAAACATTACCCAGTCATCTGTTGTGTTTATAATAAAAGGCAATTAATCACGCTAATTAAACATGTAATTATAGATTTTTTTTTTTTTTTTTAAAAAAAGGGCTCTTGGAGATGACATTTTGTTTGCACTTTTTCATTTTGGTAGATGCGCTGAGATTAGCGAAGAATTTGAAAATATGTTTTAGCATTTATACATTTATATTGCTTCGAGGAAATATTGAGAAACAGATGAGAAGTGCCCTTGATTGCATTATTAGAATCAACATTCTTTTTTTCAAAATAAAAATAATATTTTCCATTAATTTAGCGTAACAGTTTGAACCAGACAAGCACTAGCTAATAATTAAAATCTAATGATTGTGCGTAATATTTAATTTTCTCCATTTATTAAATAAACTGATAATTGACGATTAGAGAGGCAATGTAAATTTAATTATTGCTGAATTTATATATTAACATTGATGTTTTATTTTATTACTAGCCGCCTTTGGCGACCAGCCGGTTCGCCAATCTTAATGTTCGTTAAAATTTTAATAATTAAATATTTTATGCAATTTCTACTTTAATAGCTTCTTCATCAAAATATTTTAAAACTTCAAATTTTGATTATCATATAATTCATTCATAATATTATAAAGGCCTTCAGTCATAACGTAATATGTATCTCTCTCATTTTCTGTTAGCACCCGTAGAATTTATGCTTTAAATTAAAGTGGAAAGAATTTATCTTCAATTAATATAATAATATTTTTTACTGAAACAAAGCATTTTTTTATAATCTGATTACTGAAAATAGAGTCACTCAGCGTTTAAACTTTATGGGCACTAAAGAATATCTTTTTAAATTTATGTAATATCTCAAGAGTTGGTCAACAAAATTTTCTTAGATTCATTATGAGCAGATCGATTCATTAACAATGTTTAAATTTAAATGCATCAAACACTAAGAAAATAAAACGAATCGTTTAAAATAAACGGTTGAAAACAGGTTTTAAAAAAACTACTTAAAAAACGATGTACTTAAAACTATAAGCATATACAAAAAATATATAACTAACATAAATACAATTTACTTACAAAAGCATGCAACTAACCCAAAAATAATTTAAATCATCCATTGATAACGTTGTCATGGCAACAATCAGAACAGAATGCGCATGCGTGAATTTTCTTCGCCGGTTACGTAACGCAAATACGTGATTTTTTTCTACGCCAGTTGGGGTAACGCTATGCGGATTAGAAATTTTTAATTTCCTTTATTCTGTTTTATTTTAATTCAAAAGTACTTCAGAATGAATCTGAAAGATTGATTCATTAACAATGTTTAATTTTAAATGCATCAAACATTAAGAAAATAAACAGAACCGATTGAAATAATCCGCCGAAAAATTTTAACCCTAGCCTCATTACTGTTGGGAGAAAAAAAAACTGAAGCCTTTCTCGTTTGGCGCTGGGGATAATGGAAGATTTTTTTGGCGGAAAAGTTGGCGGTGGGGAAAATGGAAGATTTTTTTGGGGGGAAAGTTAGTTTTTAATTAATAATTAAAATTCTAATTAAAAATTCGAAAAAAGAAACCCCAGGTGCACATTCCCAACCTCCAAGGTATACATGTACCAAATTTGGTAGCTGTATGTCAAACGGTCTGGCCTGTAGAGCGCCAACACACACACACACACACACACACACACACACACACACACACACACACGCACACGCACACGCACACGCACACGCACACACACACACACACACACGCACACACACACACATTGAGCTTTATTATAAGTATAGATATAGATGGTATACATACTCGCTTTTATTTTTTTACGAATCAGGGAGGGTGGTCTACCCAAAACTTTTTCCCATACTCTCTAAGAAATTTGTCATACCAGAGAACATCTTACATGTTATTGATGTGAAATAGTTACGATGTGTTAACATTTGGCATGAATTTAGCATCTGTACTGAATCCATCGTGTTATTCTTGGCGAATTATTTGGCGATTAATCTCTGTCATGGCGTTAATAGTATCCACAAATTGAATTTGTGTTTCAGACACGTTTTTCTCAACCTATTGAAACAAAAATTTGACACAAAACTGTACTTGTAGTCACAAAATACCATATCAAATGTGAGATATTTAAATCATTCGTTTTTGAATTATCACGTATATATGTTCATGAAAGTACAGACATACAGGCGATCAACCCGCAGATGGATTTCGCTCAAAATTTGACTGGTGTCTTAAATATAGATGTTAAATCTGTGTACCAAATTTTACCTATCTAGGTCTCTTCGCTTCGTAATTATCCTGTTAATTTATAGTCGAACAGCCGGACATTTTCTTCCGAAATAAATTTTACTCAAAATCTGATAGAAATCTGCAAATATAGTGTAAAGACTGTATACCAAATTTCAACCGAGTAACTTAAGGCGTTTTTGAGTTATCTCTGTCACAGACAGGCAGACATTTTCTAAAAATACGTTGTTTGAACTCAGAGAGTTCTAAAATTTAGAGTTTCGTCAAGATCTCCAGCTCGAATTTTTTAACCATTACTATACTTTATCTATACTAGGTATATGAGAATGTAAAAATTATTAACTTCGCATGATGTCAGAAAATATAAGGCTCCATTTTTTAAATGAAAAAAAAATAGCTATTTTCTGTTCTTAATTGTTAACAATACGAAGTTTGCGTATCTCCAGTAAATAAAAAATCATAAAAAGAACAAATCAAATGACAGATGAAACTTTTTCATATACTTATAAACTCATCTTAAAATGCAACAGATAATAAATTATTAGTTTAATGTTTTGAAAATGTTTACAAAGCTTATCTAAAACAAAAAACGATGATTTTCACAGTAGATTAACTTTGAAAAGTATCTATAAAAAAAACAAAAAAAAAAAAAAAAAAAAAAACATGCATTTAAGGCATGTTTTTGTGCGGAGAAAAAGATTATATAAAAAATATCTCGGAATATTGCAAATAACTGCAATTTTTTTCCGATAATAATCCGTTAAATAAAGATCTCATAACAAATGATCGCAAATAAGAAATACTTTCTGCGTTCAAATTTCTTTAATAAATGTTCATAAATATGCAAAATGTAAATAAATAACAACTAATTTATCGATTTCAAAATTAAAATTCAAAAAAAAAAAAAACTATCCAGTAAAAATTAAAACCGAATTTGAACAATGTTTTTTGATTTTGTTGTCGAACTATCAATTTATAAACAATTTCCAATCTTAAAACTCGGTGAGGAGAAGATAGAAATAAACGAATCGCACTTTTATATTTTGTTGTGAAATTGTGAAATTAAATTAGAAAATTTTCCTGAGAAATAAGGAAAATAGACTTCCATTATTTCGCTCTGAATTTAATAAATAAATAAATCGCCCTTAAAAGTATTTTTTAAACCGAAAAATAGAAAACCAATTTGAGGAAATGTGTGTGATTCTTTTTTTATTTTAAGATTTCAAGTGTTACATGTAATGATTTTTAATTAAAAAGTTTTTCAATACAATTATTTTAAAAATATATTTGAGAATAAATTCTTAACATATCGTAATTATAAATCTGTTCATTAACTGATTAAAGAAATAGCATACGAAGCTAGACTTATCTTTCTTATGATATTTGTTTTCTACATACAATAAGAACGCGTTGTGGCAACTTTCATTCTAGATAATAGCCTCATAGTTATGAAATTTTTCGTTAATTTCAAAAAATACTCAGAAACATCAGCAAATAAAAAATCATTTAATACCGTTTATGAAAGCTCTAATAATAAAAGTTAAGATATATCTGAAGAATTCGTTTTTTTCTTTTCGCTTTTCTTACTTCTAATTGCAATCACTAAATCGAAGCTATTGATTATTTTATATTGTATGTTGTTATAAAAATGGATAATAGAATAAAGGTACTTATGTAAATGGATTTTTATAAAAAGCAATCTTATTTTGACAAATTAAAAAAAAAAAATTACCAAACAAGAAACAAGAAAAAAAATCATATTTACGGCCAACCTTTTAACAATAAATAATAATGCATATTGTGTAAAAGAATCGCGAACTTTATATATATATATAGCTAGCTCTTTATATATAATGATATCTCTTAATTTATATCCTAATTAACTTCCTAATTTTTATTTTAAATTAGCCCATATTAACTTCATTCTGAAATGTTCTCTTATTTCCTGATCCAGTTTCCATTTTATTCCCCACTAATTATTTCTAATACAAGCTTTACAAAATTGATGACTCCGTCGTTCCCACAACAGGATAAAAATCCTTAACACCTGCACATCTTTTTAAAAAGATACCTAAGATTTTTTGCCTAAATCTACACGTGGCAAAGAAATCCTTATCAGAATCCCATAGTAAAATCACTGAAAGGAAAAAGTTCGGCGACTTTGCTCTAATATAAATAGACATCATTTTATCATCGTCTCGCTTCTCCCCAGTACAAATTATGGCTCCCGTGATGAAATAAATCGAAGTTAAAATTTAAAAAGTTTCTTCTTCCAGGCCACGAATTATTTACATATATAATTTATTGTTACAGGAAATTCCAGAACTCAACCGACGCGAATACTATCAATATTTGGAGTAAAATAGCACAAAACACTCAGAAAGAACTTGCTGGGAGAAACTTCATTCAATTATTCGCATCTCTCCAAACGTCTACAACTGATTCTATGTTCAGTTTGTCTTAACTTTTTATAGCTTCCATTACAGGGCATTGGATGTTATAGCACAAACGGAGGAAATTGAGCCTTAATGGTGATATAGTCAAGATTATCGAATATTCGGGATCCTTCATTTTTGCCATAAAGCCTGGAGAGGAGGGGGGGGGGGGTCATTGGTCTGTTATCTATTCAGAATTCGTCAGAGCTATTTATAAAACTCTTTTTTACCAGGAAACCAACCGCGCAAAGAAGCAGTATTACAAATTAGTAATAGCTTATTGCACTAATGTTACTTCTATGTAAAAAAAAAAAAAAACTATATGTTCTTGTATCTTTAGTTATCAAGACAATGCTAATTTCTATGTCGTCATGTGGAAGAAAAGCACCCAGACTTATTGGCAAGCAACTCCTTTCCGTGCTGTTGCAGAACCTGGAATTCAGCTGAAGCTGGTCACTTCTTCCACAGGCCCTGGACAAATGCTTCGAAATTCGCTATGGCACACGGGCGACACTGATAAGCAGGTAAACAAATTTCCTTTTCAGTAAATCAATAAAATGCTGATTCTCAAAATTATTGAGTAACGTAAGATTTGGTTCTATATTTTAGTGTATTTTGTTCTATGTTTGTTACATCAATAGACTAGCCATTAACTGCCGTTACCTAAGTCAATTAATAGATTGTCATAATGAGCTTTGTCCTCTCATCATGAAATTTTCTTTTGACAAAACGATATTTTTCGTACATTTCTATCATACCCATTGGGATCACAACATTAATACCCTCAAATCAGAAAATATTTCTTGGTCTTTCTCTCTGTAAATCTAAATATTTTGTGGAAGGAATGATGCAAAAAATTGTAATTAATTCTCTTATTTAATGTGATAAATTCATCATTAATTAGTTACATTCATCATTAGTAAAGTAATATTTGTCAAATTTAATTTTGACGCACATTACTGTGCTAAATACAGCTAATGTATTTTCTCTCCCCACCCACACACAAATATCTCAAAGAAAGCTCACCTGTGCATAAAACTACAAATTATACAAAGTGTCTCCGAAAAATAAAATAAGCATTTATTTCTCTAAATATTGCACCTAGACAGTATGTGTCCAGTTACAAATTTTCATTAGATAAGATGGGCGATTATATACAAATAAAAACCGTGATTTGAATAGCAGTAATAATAAAAAGTTACAAAAATTTTATATGACTCCATAATGTAAAGGTGTCAATTAGTAAAATGTTTACCTTACGTTCATCATTTGTCCATTCAAAGTATCAAGGTTCTATTCGCAAAAATTGAAGGTTTATATCTGCAAATAATGTCGGATCAATATTGATGACTTATTACTTTGTTCTTTTAATAATTTTTATGTTATGCATGTTTTTTCTGAAATGTATAGCAGAAAATTTTTTTCAAACTCCAGTCGAAGGTATAAAAAAGTGATCTAAATCACTAAATTTGTCTTTTAATATTTTCCCAAATTTTACAAACAGCAGTGAAAATCTGTGTACATAGATAAATGTAAGAAAAATGTTTTACAAATTGATACTTTTAACACTTTAAAAACTGAGTAAAGAATGCTAACGTTTTACTATCAGCTTTCACAAAATTCAAAGTTTATTCATAAAATTGCAGAGCTTCTAAATTTAAACACTGTAATTTTAAGTATATGTCTAGTGCAATTAAAAAAAAAAAATGAACACTTTTTTTGAGATGCCTTGCATATGCTGAAATAATTGCATCAATTCATCAATGTAGTTAATTGATTAATTAAAACTAGAATTTTATTTAGTGATTTTAAAATAGTATATAAGTATCTGCATGGCTAAATAAAATATTTAGAATGGATTGCAAGATAGAAAAATATATATATATATATATAGTATGGCCACTAATTTTAGTATTCCTTTAAATCATCTCAGTATTCTCTGGAATATTTCTATAATCATTCATTAGTTCAAGTTTAGACAGTGCTGCTCATATTAAAGTCGATGTTTTTGAGTTAAAAATTGTATATACATAGTTATTGATATATATTTGCTACCTGATATTCTTATAAAGCAGCACAGACACCATATTTTTTTTTTTTTGTAACTTTATAATACCAAATTTCATTGCTGTAAAATCAGTATGGAACAAATTAGATCAAGGTAAAAAAAAAGAAAAAAAGAAGCGATTTTTGTAACTTTAGTCCCATAAAATAAAAGAACACTTAACAGATACCAGAAATGTAAATATATATAATATAGATTTGAAATGTCAAGGGCTAATAAATTAACTTTTAAAAATAAGCAGGGTTCTTCTTTTTTTTCCTTTCAAAATACAATACATTTTATTGTGCATTTAAATCTATAATATTTATAGATATTATTTCTTTAAATATTATATAATATTTTGTAATATTATACTATAATGATTATCAATTTATTTTTGTAGGCAATTGTATATTTTTGGGATATTATTTATAATGAACAATGTGATGCATTTTTGGATTTTCAAGCTGCATTATTTACAATGAATTTATTTCCAGTTTATTGAATCTTTACTTACATTTACACTATTTTTAGATGATTTTCACACAGAATTTTTCATTCTGAAGTTGTATATTTGTAAATTTTCACATTAAAATAGATTTTAATTTGCTATTAAAAGACAATTCCTTAGTGCTATTTTATAATGAGAGCATTACATTCTTTCTACATTATATTTTAACTCAGTTATAATCGTTATTTGCAAATGATTTCCTTTATTTATAATTCAATTTTGTTGTTGAAAATATCCCAGTTCCCTTAAAGTTTCCTGGTCCATTTGTATCCCTGGCAAGTTTCAGAATCCATTTATATTCTTGACACTAACATTGAAAAAAGTTGAAAATAATATACTAAAAACTGTAAATTTATCCAACATACATATATTATTCTGATTACTTTGAAAGGTGTCAATAACATTTGAACCTCTTCTCTGATCTTGGAATCATTTTCGTTTAATACTAAAAAAAACTTAAAAATTTAGTTACTATGTTTGTTTTCATTTTTATATTAGAGAAATAATGTAATATCTCCTTATTAACAGAACTTTGCTTCCATCTTCCTAATTACTTTTCTAGGTTAAGTTGTTATGGAAAGATCCTAGAAATGTTGGTTGGAAAGAAAAGGTTGCTTATAGATGGTTACTTTTGCACAGACCACAAATTGGATTAATCAGGTACAAATCTATCTATATTTGATCAATAATTTAATAACCTATAAAAATTAATAAATAATGCAGAGGGAAAAATTATGATTTATTGAATCAAAAAGTATTATTTTATAGCCTCCCATTTTTTATAACTTTTATTTAATTTGACTTATTTTGTAATAAGGATGGGATATTTTAATCATTTTTTTCCACTTTCAGAACTGTTAGTAAATAGACATTTTCTACACTTGTGTAGTTTTAATTATAAAACACTAATATTCTTGGAGCACACAGCAATTCAATTTAACAATATATATTTAAGATTCCATTAATAATAAATTATACATCTCAAATTAAAACAAAAAGTGCAGCAATTAAAGTGTATTTTAAAAACAGTTTTCATAAAGTTTCAAGTATTTTTTCTTTCAAAAAATTTCTGAGTCTCATTAAAAATTCAGTTGTAAAATATGTATAATAAAATAATTAGACATACTTTCATTTTACCTACAATGTAAAGAATGCTGAGGTAACAAAATGGGCATAAAATATTAATAGGTTGATAAGTTATAAGATTTTTAAAAAAAGATAAAAGAATATATTTCATTTACTGATAAAAGCCTGATAATTCTCTCATATAGCTTAAATTTCCTCACTTCTGTCTTAGAAGAGAACAAATTACTTAGTTCTCTAAGCTTTAAATTAAATATATAGTACACTCTCGAGTATCCAGTTTGCAACTATCTGGCTTAGTTTTCTTTTTTCGTAATAAAATAAGGAAGGCAGGGCGTTGCATTGGCAACATTGTCAAGGCATAGGAAGTGGGCATCTGCTATGCTCCTTCTGTGTGTCATATGCAAAATACAAGTTGTGATAGAAAAAGGGCAGCAGTTTATTGTTTCGTCAGTATGTAATGACCTCAATTGTTACTGCTGTTCCCGATTATAACTACACAGTACATGCAGTATTTGTAAATAGTTCTTGGGGGTAGGCTTAATTCTCTTTAAATGTACCACAGTGAAGCTTCTTGAAACTTGCAGTGCAGTATATAAACATATAGAAGACTCTGTACTGGTAGTTTATATTTTAACTCGAAGCTTTACCAGCAACTGATTCTATGATTCACTAGGCCAAGTTCACATTCTACATGGCTTCAGATAAATGTACTCAATAAGAAGTGAGAAAATACCTATTACAATAGTGAGTTTTAGTAAAAACTGTGTCTTCTATTATTGATGGACAAAGAAATGAGTTAATAGAACTCCTACCTACCCAGGTTTTTCTATTATCAAGTTTGCCCTTCCGCCACATTAACCAGGATAATCGGGAGTGTATTGTATTTAATTTCAAAATATGTTTCTAACAAATGTTTTCTGTCTTCAGACTGCGAATATTTGAAGGTGAGAATATGGTGGCTGACTCGGGAAATATATTTGATAACAGACTGAAAGGTGGACGACTGGGTGTATTCTGTTTTTCACAAGAATCAATCATTTGGTCTGATTTAGTCTACAGATGTAATGGTAAGTTGCATGATTTAGTACTATTTCTATTTGTGATAATATATCATCTGAGAAAAAAATTAATTAAAAATAACAAAAACAAAATTGATAGATTATACCATGCCAGTTTAATCTGGTCATTTATCAGAATTAAACTTTTTTATAAAAAATATATGTTTTGCATAATTCGATATTGAAAGATTTGTTTGAAAAAATTAATCGTCATTTTTAGTAATTAGCAGAATTTAATAAACCAAAAAAAACATCGTTTTTCCGATAATAGCAAATGATATTTAAAGCACTGTAAGATTGTTACTAAATAATTAGTCATAACTAATTTTTGAAAAGCTTATTGTAAACTGGATTTAAAAAATTAAATGTCATAATTTCATTATATTACATCAAGATATGTATATTAAGAATATAAAAATATGTATAGTTACTGATTTATTTTTTGAATATATATATCATTGCATAGTTTTTATGTCCCAAAATTACTCTGTGCCTTTCAGTTTAGGAGGTGAAATTTATTTGATATCATATTACTGTATTTACAATAAAAATTTGCTATCCATCAATTGTCAATTCCATTCAAATATTTCGGATCTTATGCCTGGAGGAAATTTTAATAAGAAAAGCAAGTAGAAGTGAACTTTTATGATAAGATTTTTCCTCCAGTTTAAATCTGTAGGAACTTTTTATTAATTTGTAACTATTTAAACTTTAATAATGCAAATATATTCAAAGTAAAGATCATCTTCTACATTAAAGCATTTCTAACTAATATGCATTATTAGCATAAAGACATCTTGTTTGCTTATGTATTTTGATAGGGCATTCTTGAGTACCTACCCAAAACTACAAGTAGGCTACATGATAATTTTTTTTATGTACTTGTATATAATCATTGTTGATTAATCATTGAGATGTTGTTAATACACAAGTATTTAAAAAAAATGTATGTGTATTTTGGTCTTACCACCTAGCAGATTAAAACCAAAATTTGATGAAGAATTACAACTGTTGTCACAAAAGTTTAAGTCGTTACATTTTAGAGTTATTGTTTTTACAAGTTTTTGAAAGTACAGATGACCAACCTATGGGGAATTTGAGACATACCTATACATATTAAATGTGCATACCAAATTTTATCCAATTCTCTTTGTAGTTATTGTGTCAACTTATATCTGGGCAGCTGGACATACAGATTTCCTCTGAAAAGATTTGATAGAAAACTACAAATTTGATGTAGAGATCATACAAAGTATATCAAAAATTTTGATATACTTTGAAAAATACAAAGTATATCAAAATAAAATTTTGGGTATATCAAACCCAAAATTTCATTGAATTATTTTATTCAAGCAGACTGACATAATTCCAAAAATGCATTTTTTTATATTCAGAGAGGTCTGCATTCTGAGGATTTGTCAAAATCCTGAATTCAAAATTTTTTTTAATGATTATAATATTTTATCTTTATATATGAAAAAGTAAAAATCAATTACACAATTTTTTTTTTTTTTGTCTTTTACAGAGGCTGTTCCTGCTGCTGTATATTATGATTTACCGAAGCTTTTACAAGGAGAAGTGGACATTGATACCACAAGACCATCTGACATTGTTCAAGTAGGTAGACGTACAGCTGCACTCACAGCTTTTACAGAGAAGAACAAGAAAAAGTACAGAAGTGTGAGACATGGGAGGTAAACTCCAAATAATTGAAAAAAAAAAATCCCGTTTAAGCAAGATCGGTGTTGTATAAAGAAAGATATCACTTTTGTTCATGGGCAGCTTAAAAATTTTGAGGGGAAAAAAAGAAAAGGAAAGTGCTGAATTTCATTAATTTTCAAATGACCTGCAAGACAAGGTAGTAATACAAAATGCTGGAATCCATAAAGTGAAGAAAAATATGCTAAAATCTATAATACTATTTGAATTATATTTTACTGTTCTTCAGTATTTACATATGTTCTTTGTAATTAATAAAAGAATTAGAAAATATTAAATTCATGAGGGAGAAAAATACAACATTTATAAGCATTACTATCTTATGTCTTGCAAGTTTAAATAATAATGCTTGAAATTCTATTCTTGCTTCAGTTAAGTAAAATTTGAGATATTAACATAATATTAAATATGCCATATCATGTGAATTTTTCATGACCAAAAAATAACATATCCCTTCCTTAAAATCTGTGAAAGACCCATGTTTTTTCATATTTAAGTGTGTCTGTGTATATTATAATGCAAGTTCTCAATGCATTGATGCTTTTCATTATATCATATAGAAATACTCTCATGCAACATGCTAGTCATTACTTCTGAATATTATACATTTTTTTTATTTAAAATGTGTGAATTAAAAAAAAAAAGTTTGTTTTACATACATCACAATTACATTGAAATGCAATAGTTAAAATTCTGAAATTGTTTTAGATCATAAGAAAATATACTTTTGTAATACTATTTCTTATTTGAGGAAAAAATGGTTCGAGTAACATTATATAAATGTAACATTATACTAGCACTGTACTTATTGATTGATCTAAAGGTACATTCCACTTAAAAGTGTTTGTAAACTAATATCAAATGTTATAAATCAACACTTTTATAACTATTATGCGATAATCATTAGCATGTGTGTATTGCATTGTTAGATGGATATTAAAAATTTTGAAGACAGGAAATATAAAATCTGGCGCTAGCAGTTTTCTTATTAGGAATGACACGATGTGAAGATTGTGATGTATTTTTGAATTCTTTGTAAACAAGAAAAAAAAAAAGGTATAAAATTTTAACTGTTATGTGTAATTTTTATCTTGAAATGACAATAATAAATGTTTAAAAAAAGTAATGTATATAATTCATTTAGGAAAGTTAAAACAAAGGTGACATTTTTGAATAATTTATTGTTACATCACACAAAGATAAATCATTCATTAACTGTCAATAAGAACACTAAAATGCAAAATTGGAATGTTTAAATGATTGTCAAAAAGCACTGAAGTGCATACAGAATCATGGAAAAGGAATATTCCACATGAAAAGTGTCACTTCAGTTGAAATTAATAAAACTGTTTTGTATAGATTCTTGCTAATAAACAGAGAGCACTTGATAAAAAAATATCCACACTAATCTTTAAGAAAGTAGAATTTTAAATAATATTTCCATTGGTTATCAGACTAAAAATATATTTACACGCCTTTAAGAAAAATTAACCTTAATAATATAGTTTATTAAATAGCTAATAAATAAACCAAATTTTAATTTCTTAAAATATGGTTATTATTAGCTTTAAAATCATCATTACTGGATAATAAATTCAAAATTAGAATAACTCCAGCGAAAAAACTTCTTAAAGAAGAAGAAATCTTGAATAATTATGCAATTAAATTCTTATGTGCAATTTTACATTAAGACACACTATGAAGAAAAAAGGAAGTTATTAGGAAGTTAAGATTGTTTTCATTATTTTAGGTGCACACAAAAATTTGGCACACAGTATTGTTAGGAAAACACATTAACACTTAGGTATCGGGCAAAATGCAACATCAAAATGCATATTTGCAGAAATATTACAGCTCACATTAAATCCTTGCATATCTTCTGTGCAAATCAGTTACATTTTAAGATATAATATCATAAAAAAAAAAAAACCACACAAAAATTCTAAAGTGTAATAAGAATTTTAAAATAAATGCTCTGTAATAAAGGAAGTCATAGAATATATAGTTGCACATGATATATAAATATTTACTGTGCTTCTTATATATACACACACATATTTGAAAAGCATCCAAAAAAATATTAAACTCTCATAACATATAATAACATTTGAGCTTAGTTGCAAATAAGCTCTTAAAGATGAATTAAACACTAAAAATATCATCTGCATGCATGATATAAAAATTGAAAATAAAACAGTTTTTAATTAAATCAGTAGGCAAAATTATAATAAGCAATTTAAAACCACACAAAATAAACATACTGCTGTGGGTAATTAGCTTGGTTAAAACAAAGAATAAGTGAAAGTGTTTTATGAAGTTGCCAGAAAATTTCTTAAATAAGTTAGCATTAAACTGAAAGAAATTATTCCTATTCCTCAATAGTTCGGATACTAATATATTATAGTAAAAAGTAATATTGAATAATTATATAATAACAAGTAAAGTATATGTCATCACTTAATTAACACAACAATAACTACAAATGAAAAATATAGTGCAATATAATCACTACATTAACAAGAAGCAGATATTATCTAAAAATCTAGATTTCAAATAGACCAATAACTAAAATTTTTAATAACAGCAATATTCTTAATATATTGTGCAGATACAATATCTGAAAAGCTTTTATACAAAACATATACAACATTGAATTTTGGAAGTATTCAATATTATAAATATTTACCATAATTTTTTTTCTTATAACTTCATAATCTCTTCACATCAGAAGCTGCCTGTTTTGCTAATATTTTCATACATTTTCCCATCATGCAGATACAAAAAGAAGAGATGGAAAATCAATTATTTCTTTATGCAAAAGATTAAGTAATAATTTTATTATTTATTAATAAATTTCATTATAAACATAAAACCCATTGAAAATTTTTTTATGACTTCTAAACTGTAAATAAATATAATCAAGTAAAGCTGGTTCAGTATCACAGTTAAAGTTTAAAGGATGTTCATGAAAACTAAAATGAATTATGAATCAAACAAGACAAAAAGCAAAAACCGAACTTAACAGACCTTTTCCATTAAGTTCTGTACCTAAAATGCAAGTTAAAAATGTGCTTATATAAATTGCAAAATGATTTTTTAATGCCATGTATTATTCATATAACACTAACACATTTTAAATGACTACTGAAATATGAGGGAAGGTTTAGAAAAATATACATTATAAAAATCTAATATTTTCATAGACTGAAAAAAACTAAAAATATTAATTGATAGATTTTTTTTCAACGATGAAGTATTAAGAAATTATTTGAAATTTAAATAAAAAAATTAAATATTCTATCAATTTTATAAATGCTTTAGTTAGAAAATATAAGTAACACATACATATAAGCTTGGCTTGAAAACACATATGTAAAGAAGCACTGCAAAATCGCAGCATCCTAAACACACACATGATATGCATAATTAAAATACACATAATATTAAAAGTAGAAAAATATTTGAATTCACATACATCCTGTAATCATTAAAAATTTTAGAAACAGTAATGCTTAACACAGAAAAATTTAGACCTTACTACTGAATAAATTATACATAGATTCACATTTTTAAAAAGTATAATTATGAAATTCAAACTTGAAATATAAATTCCCATCCAATTAAAGAGATTAAATTTTCATGTGTGTATACCACCGACTATCAGTCCTAGTCCATTAACAAGTAATAGACAAACTTTACACTAGAAAAATACAAAGTTCCAAACACCTAACAAATATGTAAAATTGTCATATCACATAAATATTCAAACATAAGTGTCAGGTTCCAAAAATTTTGGTATAAAGAGTAGAAATGCAAAACTACTATAAGTAACACCAAGAATAGACATATGTGAAAATTTTTATGCATATATATATCATACATATATTCACAACACAAATATTAAGTTTTATTGTGGAACAATGACATTCACAACAATCAAGCAGATGGTTTGGAACTATTTAAATAAGATACAATGAAACACTGACACAACCATTTAATCCATTTTATATACTTCTCAGAACAAGGTGTTAATAATATTTGATGAAAGATATAATTGTCCCCAGACTTTTAAAATGGAAGAAGGAAAATGTTAAAGCAAAAAAATAATTGTCTTGCATTAAGGCAATAAATTATAAAAACTGAATTGAACAAAAATATAAATGCAATAACCAGACAATCTTTGGTTTTCACAAAGTATGTGGAAGATTCAATAAAGTTTGTAAAGTACAATATAAAAGGAGAGAAAAACCCTAAAATGACCAATAAATTATATTGAACTAAAATATAAAAAAAAGAAATGCGATCAGCAATGCCAACATTTCTGTATCCAAAAAAATCAATCATAATCCAAGAAACAAATATAAAAAGGTATGGGAAAAATATTATTGATTAGTAAAATTTGTCTAAAGAAATTAGAAAGCTTTTCACAGCTAAATAAATCAAGAACATTAGAACTATTTATGTAACTTATTTCAATCCTCAGCTTATTTTATTCAATTTATTAGGATGTATATGCTGCAAATAATGCACAAAAAAGGCTTTTAGAATAAACATGTAAAAATGTTATTATATAAATCTATTTTCTTAATTAAGAAATTAATAAAGTTAATAACTTTCCAGTTAATTGTCTGTAATAAAGAGCACAGATATGCTGACAATGCAAAAATAAAGACTAGATATGCAGATGAAATAACGAATCAGAACCATAAAAGTACTGATTAAAAGTAGTAAAATACTGAAAAAAGTAAACATAGGGCAAAAAATGATATTAAATCTGCCTTTGTTGAGAAAAAATATCAATCACAAGGCATGTTTAAATGAAGCATTTTTCATTCATTTAAATAAATAGGTGCACATAAAATTATAAATACAACAAAATTGATAGTACCATAATGATATAGGCATATTGCAAAAGCAAAGAATTGATTTAATGTTAAGGAAACATCGACTATATGACACAAAATTTTGGAAGCATACATATAACAATGAGGGTACATCTTTCATAATACCTCCAATGACTTTGGTATCCAAGTGCTTAAAAGAAACAAAATGTATACACATTTTTTTCCCCACATTTTACCCTTCTGGGGATATTTTTGTAGGTGTTGAAGGATCAAGACCCATTGTTTGGCAGACCCAACCAGCAAAATCCACATCTTCCATTTCCGAACGCTTTACAAATGCATGCGTCTAGGAACAAAAATGATTTAAAAAAAAATTTAACTACATAAATTAAAATACAAATGAAAGTTTTGGAAAGATTCTATATTATTCAATAATTTTTAAAGCTTCAGAAACTGTATTTCATGGCAAAGAAATAAAAAAACATATATTAAAATACTGATACAAAACCATGTACCAATACTATGTTTATTGCTGTATTGATGCAACAAATTGAGGGTTATGTTTTTATAAGCTGATTAATATCAAACGAAAAAATAAACTAAAGTTAAGAAAATAACAAATATTGCTTCTAAGCAATTTTGATAACTTTTATTAAAATGAAGTAATTTATGGCAAAAAAAAAAAAAAAAAAAAAAAAAAAGAGATCAACCAACAAATTGGAGATAAAAATATTTGCCTCTCATTATAACTTTTAAGTTTGCAGCAAAAATTTTATTTTTAAAATTAGGTAATGGGCAAAGTACAAAAACACAAAACTCTTTCCAGATATGTATGTTTCTTAATCTGAAGAATTATAATCATTCTTAAAATTTTATACCATGCAATTAAATAAATAATTAATATAGGAGTCCATCAATTTTTAAATCACTTACAAAAATTTTGTTCTTCTTTAATGCATAAATTAAAGAACTTACAAGCAGAATACAGTTAATTCATAAATTAATTAAGTAATCAAATGAAAAGCAATTATTCATTTATCAATCAAATTAGAAAAGCTGGCCGATTAAAGATAAGATAAAAGAAATAGAAAATCATTTGTAAAAAAAAAAATCTACAGAATGTTAAAGTTTTAGTCCTTTTAATTAACAAGAGAAAAAACAAATAAAAGAACATATAACAATATTAAATCTGCATAACATATTTGAGATTTCAGCAAGCATATTATATTTAGTATTGGCTTGAATTTTAGATTTTCATTTCTACTGTGTTCTCTCACGTTCCCTTTCTGTTCAGACAATCAAATAAATCTAGAATAATTTTATAAAACTCAAAAAATTTATATCTCCAACTCTTACATCTTCAATTTTAATGAATTTGCATCCAAACTAAAGCTACTTAAAGTTATTTAGATTACAAATTAAGGTTAGATTTACTGATAAAGTTGCAACCAATCATGGTTAAATAGCAAGATAATCACTTGGAATATGAATCTCATCATTTACAAATCAATGCGAGTACTCAATATTATATAATACCTGCACAAATAAAATAATTCTTAATGAAAGCATGCCTGAAACTTATAATATCTTACAGAGCAAAAAGCAAAAACAAATGCTTCAATGAAGTCTCAGAAACTTTATGCGATTTACATTTTATCAAAGATAAATAAAAGTTCAAAACTTTTCAAAAATCACACAATTTTTGGATGCAAAACTGTTCTATAAGTCATATACTTTAACTGTTTCATATGTTTAAAAAAAAAAAAAAAAAAAAAAAAAAAAACTTTTTTTTCTTTCTGATGTCATAAAGATAATTTACAAGTTTTCAACTATTATTATTATATTAGATTCAAATATATTTTTATGCATTTGAAGAACAAATATTCATGTAATATGAAAAGAAACATAAAATTTTTTAGACCTTTTTAATTGCTATTTTCAAAACAGACAAGAAATTTTTTAAATCACTAATTTCAGTGAAACAAATCTAAAATCTAATCTTATAAATCTGTATGAATACCCCCCCCCCTTTTTAGTATTTTCTGATATCATATTAGCTTTGAAAATTGCTGCAAAATAAAATATTTTAAAAATCTATCAATGCAATTCATTGAAATATACTAGCATTTTCAAAATATAGTAATATAGTAATTAAATTATATAGTAATTAAATTACGTATAGTAATTAAATTACGAATATAGTAATTAAATTACGAATCAAATTATTTATATCCTAATTAAAGTATCATACTGGTTAAATAATGAATTATGCAATAGTTATTTTTATAAAATATCAAACCACAGAAATCGCACAATAAGCATAGTGTATATATAACTAAACAATATCTAGAACTAATATAAAATAAGATTTTTTTAAACTAAGAAAAATGAATCAAATACTTACAGTTAGGAATTTCAGATCAGCTCTTTCAGCTGGATTTTTCTTCAAACTAAGGAATAA
This sequence comes from Argiope bruennichi, assembly GCF_947563725.1. NCBI lineage: Eukaryota > Metazoa > Arthropoda > Arachnida > Araneae > Araneidae > Argiope > Argiope bruennichi. Next base: position 70,294,459 of record NC_079151.1, read on the forward strand.
AAATTATTTGAAAAATAATTTTACAAAATTACACTTAAAGCATATTATGTGTAAATAGAACCTAGAAAAATAAATATTAAAACTTTTTTTTTTTTTTTTGTCATAAAGAATCGGAAAAAAAAAGAAAAGAAAAAAGCACATTTTAAATAGCATCGACATTAAACAATAAATAAAACATTCAACAATTATGATTACAATAATTTCATATTAGAAAGTATTTTCTTTAAAATATTTTGAAATTTATTAGATTTAAGAGATTTATTAATTCCAATGATAAAAGAATTGATTGAGATCTGAAACATAAAGTCACAACTAACTATATCGGTAGACATAAAATTAATTTGAAAATAAATATTACAAATAGAGCTTAAATTTTTAAGTTAAAACAAGTGAAGAAAAAAAATCATGAATATCTAATTGCTTTCTAACCTTATCTAAGATACAAATATTTTTAAAGTTAGTTCACTCATTTTATTGTTTAGATATTTTAAGACATAATTTATAAAAAGAAAGGATGGAAGGATATAAAATCTTTGTTAAAAAACATTTCTTAATGCTGTTTAATTAGAAACTTAATATCATGCAATAAAAAAAAAATCTTTGAGTGAGAAATGGCAATTCATAAAATATTTATGGCAACTAATAAAAAATGAAAATAATGCCCAAGATATATATTATAATATACTATTATTACATTATTTAATCCCTTAAGAATAATTTTTAAAAAAATTATCACATTCCTATCATAATATCAACATCAAATTTTAAAATAACATACCATCTGTCCACGAGATCCTTGAATTCAGGGGAGAAAACACTCGAAGGTACAGACGGTGGTGGCTGGGAAAAAATAAACCAATAAGTAAAACAAAATAAAAGCTATCCTGCAACTTCAACAGAAAAAAGTATTTTGCTCTTCCAAAATAAAATTTTAATAGCAGCGTTAACCTTGAATCAATAATGCATTTCACTGCAGATGAAAAATCAAAAATATTGAAATACATTACCTCAGAAATCAGCTAAAAGTAAAATCTGCAATTCAAAAAAATGTACAAAAATAACATCTTTTACAAATAACTTTCAAATGATAAAATCTGCTTCTTTAAATAGTCATTTAAAATGAATAGCAATTACACTTCATCCTGTTTATGAAAGTAATAATTAGATGTACTTTTTTTTTTTTTTTTTTTTTAGTATTGTTTTACTTCAAAATCCAGTGTACATAAATTTCATTAGAAATTTATAAATTCCTAAGAGTTGATTAAGGTAAAGAAATTTATTGCCATTCTTAAAATACAACTTTTACAAAAAAAAATTAATTGACCAGTTATGAATATAAATAGACAATTGACACAGTAACATAATGATTAAATAAACTAAGGCTTCGAGAACAAAATGAAATGATAAACATGATAGTTCAATATTTGCAATGCCTATTGGCTAAAAACAATAGCTTGATGAAGTAGATGACATATTGCTAAAATTAATTCCTCTCTTCTAAGCAAGATTAAGAAAATCTATTTACTGCAAGACATTCATTTCAATTTTTAATTCTTTAGAAATTTTTTCGTTAGATATGTTTACCTGCAAGACTGCACAAGCAAATTTATAAGGTTTTATCTGAGGAAATAACTGTTTATTCATTAAATTTGATAGTATTCTATGTTAAATGAATAAACATCTATTTACTCAGATGAAAAATCGCTTGAAGTGAGCATAAGCATTATCATTTAATCACACTTTTGTAAGTAGATTAATCTCTTGTAAAACTGCTTTCAAGGTCATTTACTCTAGGTCGTACAAAACAACACTGGGAGAAAATGAAACTCCAGCAACACTTGCACAATGAAATTTTAATAAAATTAGATATAATTTAAAACATTGATTACTACAAAAAATTTTTAATTAAATTTCAATTACTAAGATCCCTTATGCACAAAACTAAGATCCCAAAGCTAAGATATGCCATGTCTCTTCTATTTTAGAAAAGTAACGAACAGAGACTACAGACTGATTAGCTGAAATTCTCCATATTAAAACAATCTGCCAATGAAAGTATAAACTATTTTTTCAAGGGTAAAAAATACAAAACGATTTTAAATAGTCATGATGAAAAATTATTATTGTGTAAATGGATTTATATGTTATAAAAGTACTTAATGATAAATTTTCAATTGAATAAACATTTACACTATATTTTTAATAATTTGATACTCATTGTTAAACAGGAAAATACTTAATTATTCATCATCATTTTAATATTTCAGGTCCTCTCCCCTTCAAATTATTATTTATTTATACTGAGTTTGCTTTCATTTTAATAATTATAAAGGTAAATCTTCTTAGTACTAATTTCAAACTTTAAAACTGCAGCAGATGCTTCTACAATTAATACACCAATTTCAGAACAATTTTTTTTTAAATTTAGTATCATTTTTAAATTATATTCATGGATTATAAGGATGCAAAATGTAGCCCAAATCTTTTCCTACAGAAAATCAAAAGAAAATTTAATTCAGTTCATATAGTAAAGTTTGCACCAGTATTTGGGAAACTAAAATCTATTTTATTAATATTCTATAATTGCATGCATTTTTATTATCATTTATTTAGTAACTATAGTAAACATTTTTTAAAAAAAAAATTAGATTAAAAACATAATTTTTTTATAATGATTATCAAAAAAGAAAATCAATATCAAAACATACAATATTAAATTTATTAGTTTAGGAAAAAGTATATAAAATAAATTAGAATCTAAAAACATATTATTACCTCATTAACAATATAATCCAGCAGTTCAAATATTGACATGAGACGAGGACCATCTCCGTATGGTAAGTAGAAACTACCTATGTTTTTAAAGATAATATTTAGTACAAGCTTATAATTTATACATCTTTACCAAAGAAAAATGTAAGAAATATAAAACAATGTTAAAGGCTTAATTATTTTTTGTAACCTTTAAAAATGGTAATCAACATCATTTTTCTGAGTTTTCATTTAAAACAGCACCAATTCTTAAAATATAATAACAAGAATATCAATCAAAAATTACCTCTGATTCTTTCTACTGCTGAAGTGCTGTTTTTAATTATAAGATCATAATTAATTACACAATATTTATTAGAATTAAAAATGCTTGACATTATTGATATATTGTGAAAATAAATAATTCATAATTCATTCCATAATAGGTTCCAATGTAATAGTTGAATTCTTATTTCTGATATAATCTTTAATTGGATTTAACCTTCTTCATCTAATATAAATTCATTCATGACTCTCAATTTGAGCTGTTTATTAAATAAATCATTCTTTATTACATTAAAAATTCATAAAACTGTCATTGTACTATCATATGTATGCAATATTAACTATTTAATTAATTTTTTTTTTCATTGAAGAAGGATAGCACGGCAGTTTGCTGGTTTTAAATTTAAGTAAATTAAAAAAGTTGCAAGACCTTTCTTTTTACATTTAAATAATAACTAATAATTTTGGAAAAATAATAACAATAAAAAAATTGACAGCAATATTTTTAAGTCTTATTTTTGACAGATCATTTTACATATATTAAGGGATTTTAACTTGATTGATTATATTAAATTTTTAAAAAAAACCAAGAGGCAAGATTGATAAAAATTGATCATTTTTGTAAAAACTGTGAAGAAAATCAAATGTTTGCTTCAATGAGGTTACACTGCAGCAAACTCAGTAATGAATTGTTAAAGAAAGAATGTATTAATATTTTTAAGCATTTATGTTTCATTACAATATTTATAATCTCATTCATTAACCAGTGAAAATACACTTCTGATTAAATCATTTTTTTAAATGAGGAAAATTATAGGAATTATCTTTATCAGTTTTTATTGTGTCATAATTTCTTATAGTCAAGTAACATTTAAAAAGAAAACAGTAACTACATATTAACTGATTGACACTGTGGCTTAGATACAAGGCATAGGTAAACTTTAGGTTTAAATATATGCCACTGGTTAGTTTTAGGTTTAATTGCATGTCGCCAACAAACATAGTCAATAAAATAACATAATATTTATCGTGATTAATCACTAATTGCAATAAATATGACATACTTGGTGATTAATTATTGCCATGCAGTTAATACACAACTATAATAAAAATTTTATATATGATTCAGAAACAAGAAAACAAAATAGAACATGGCCAAGTTTCATCAAATACTCTTTTGTCCCTCTCTTAATCTGACAAAGATAATTAAATTGCATGAAGAGAGTATTACATAAGCGAATCACAAAAAATAAATATGAAAAAAAAATCCCTAAAATAAAATAAAGTAATTCTGACCTATGGATTAAATATTTGTTATACAAATAAGTATTAAAATTCAAACAAAATGTAAATGTTATATATGAGTATGCAAATTTAAACCTACTTGGTCTATTTTTAGAGCTGGGAGAAGGTGATTCGCTCTGATCAGCACTAGCAGAATACTTCGGACCAAATATAGCAGCGAGTTCCTTAGGTTCAGGAGGAGGAATAGGGTATCGTCCAATGGCCATTTCAACCAATGAAAGGCCAAGACTCCATATATCAGATTGAACCGTATAGTGAGTCCCTTGCAATCTTTCAGGCTGTAAAAGTAAGCAAAAATTAATTATAAAAAATGAGAAACATTATCAAAAGATATTTATATAAAAAAAGAAATTATCAAAATCAAACTTCATCAATAACTACTTTTTCATAGTCATAATGCCATTAGTCTTATGATCACAGGAATGAAATCTTAATTTATTATATGCTATTAAATACATTTGCATGACTTAGTTTCTTCTTAATGAATTAATAGAACCTGAAGGGTAATGGGAACATGGAAGAAGGGTTTTAGTAAGTTTAAATTAAAGGGTAATTTAAATCTTATAAAAAGAAGGTAGCAAAATCCAGAGAGATTTAAAATATATTTCAATGCAAAGGTGCATTTTTTCGTGTGTGTGGTTCAAAGAATTTGAAACAAAACTATGATACTCAAAAACACATTATGTCATAAATTCATTTGTTCTGAGTATTTTATAACTGCAATTAATGGGCATAGAGAAATTAAACTTTTTTTGCATGTAACACTTGCATATTAATAGAAAAATATGTTAAACAATTATGCAAAAAAAAAAAAAAAATCTAAATGTGAGGAAGTTTTACAAATGACTACTTTTAAGCAAAAAGATTTTATAAAATTATTAAAATACTAAATTTTTGACTAAGTTCCCACTTGTATAGAAAAAGAAAGAAAAAAAAAAAAAAAAAAAAAAAAGAAGAAACCTTTAGAAGAATCTTTTTTTAGAAAATCCAACGGCCATAAAATTATATACTTTAGAAATGAAAATGAAATCTAAATTAATCATTTTCACAATTAATATTTTCAAATATGGCACTGTTTTCTTGTTTATTACTTCTAGATGCCTAAGTGAAAAACACTAAGGACACTATGTTATGTTTAACTTCCAGTTAATAAACCAAAACTTACAGTTTGAAGAGGCTTTTGACATAACAATGTAAGCACTCTTACAATTAAATAATATCACATAACTATTACTAAATCTTAATTTCATAGGCTACTCACTTCTCAAGCATATTCATTATTTAGCTGAAAAAAAATCATTAATAAAAATATTAATCTCATAAGAATCTCTAATACCAGTGCTTAGCAGAATAATAGAAAAAATGAAAAATATATTAATCAAGAAACCTTTATTTACATTTCAATAAATGAAATGAGAATAAAATAACATTTAAGTATTTTAGACTTGTATATTACATTGTTCTGCAAAAGCTTCAGTTTCTAATACCATTTGATTCTACTATGTACCAAAAAACTAATTTTCATTTATGATTATTTCAGCTAGTTTGTTTTAAAATTTGAAGCACAGAAACTGTTTCAAAAATTTTCACTTATTTTTATTTAATTCATTTAGTTCATCTGGAATGAGATTCCTGCTTTTTATATTTTGTTCAAAATTTTGAGGTTGTGATCTTTACTTGTACAAATTTTTGACAGGCTTACAATAGGAATTTCTTTTTGTTTATAATTTAAATTCTTTTGTGTTTAAAAAATTTTCTACTTCTTTGCAGTAATAAAAATTAATCTAAAATTGAACACTTTGCAACATATATTTCTTCAAAGTTTCCTATCTCAATATTTTTCTTTAAAGGGGAAAAAAAAAAAAATCTTTCAACTATAGTCTTGTTATGGGATATTAACAATAGAATAATAACGGTTCGCCTAAATTTCTGATAAGACTTTTCAACTTCTAAATATTTTGATAATAACCTATTAATCCGATTCTTCGATACTTAATGCACCTAAAATTCTGCTGATTTACAAACCATATCAGTTAAAACATTGTTAAATTATTTTAAAATAGAATGAAATTCAATTTGTTGAAGTTACTTGAAATTCACAAGAATAGCAACAAATCAATTTCATCTTGTTATAGTAAGAACCAGACAAATACATAGTCAAAAAGGTGAACCTTTACAAATGAAGGAATATACAAATTCTGATATTTCTGCTTCAAACCCCTTGGTTATATATATAAGTAGTATGCCATTTTAGTATTCTGTATCTTAAGAATTCCAATTAATTTTGTTGATATTGGCATGAAAACTTATTATTGAAATACCAAACTTAGAAATACTATTTATAGTTATTAGGATTTCAAGAATATTATTTTTTAAGACAATGAAAGTTTTCCAATAATAGTGAATATTTGCACACGCGCACGCACGCACACACACACACACAAATGAACAGTTATTAAGGTACAATGCTAAAAAGGGTCAGATAATTTTGATAAATACCAAGAACAAATCTCAATTTGACAAGCAGAATTGTCTTTGTAATATTTATCATATTATTTATAACCTTCAGACTTCAGTACAGAGAAACATGCCGTTTCCAACATTCTCAAAATATAGTACCAAACAATCTCATATTTCAGCATCTATGCAATTTGTAGACACAGATTTCCAAAAACTATTGGAAAGCACTCAACTCTCTGAAATTTTAGTTGGTTCTTTTTATTCATTAATGAGTCTTTGAATAAATAATACACAAAAGTGTTTTTTAAAAAAAAGATTTAATATTCTATGTAGATATGTCATAAATTTGATGACAATATGCAGACCACAATTATTTCTATTTACTACAAATGAAATACAGTAAGAAATCTCAACATATAATAAATAAAAAAAATAAAAAAAACTTCCAAATTATAATTAAACTATTTATAAAGATAGAAAAAAAAACTTTTCACAGTTTCATTTTTTTTAATAATATTATAAAATATCTTTAACTATAAATGAGTCATGGATTATCTGGGTTTTTACATACTTGGTTTTTTATTCAAAAACTAGAAATACAATTCCATTTACTTTATATGGAAAGATTTGTTGAATGCACCACCCAACATTGAAGAATACACATTAAAATTAATTATACATTTAAATAAACATCATTGATATATGATGCAATGCAAAATGAGATTATGGAAAGAGACATTTGTTGACTAGAAGAACTCTGATAATATTGCAATCTAGAAACAGAATTCAGATTAAGTTTGATATCTTCTTGCAAGAATTAATGAATAATGACTATCCAAAATCATTTTAATTCTGCATCTAAGCATTATGAAGACACAATGAATGGTTAATAGTGTTAATTATGTCGATGTGAGGGTTTGGCAAAAATTCCTTGGTAATTATGGTGATGATTCTGCTTTCTTCCTCTACACTACACAGAAATAAAGGACTGGTGATTAGATAATAGTCCTCATATCAACAATTTTCATTCCAATGGTGGAATTATCAAAACAAAAATAAGTTGCAAATTGGATTTCTCTTCTTTACCAGTATATCTTGTCTACTTGACACACAAAATACATGCACTTTTCAACCGACTCCAATACACTAAAATAAAATTCAAGGATTTTCAAAAAGTGCGGAAGCTCTGAATCAATCATTTTAATTAAAAGCAAATCAGTCGCAATCTGATTAGTTTCTTTTATTTTTAAGTACAGAGAAAATATCTCAATATATATAAGCATAAAGAGATCCAGCATTGACTTCTTTTGTAGAATGGAACTAGAAATAGATTTGTTCTTTTGTCGGTTTGAGACATTCTATTAAACAATGAAACATTTTTTTATTTTTAATAAATGGCCTAATAAACATGAAAATTTAGACTTTGGAAATAAGGCATGCCCAAATTTTTTATGAAAGTGTTTTACTTTAGAACAAGCAAATCATCAAATGTGGAATCACATAAATATCTATCCTGTTAACATATTTTATAGCAAAATAATTGCTGTTAATTGTCAGAAATGTTACTTTCTTATATCCAGATGCCTTGCCTCAAAGGTTTGCAATATTCTAGTTGGAACAAAAACAACACTCCTTGAAAAATAGTGCAGCTTTATATATCAGAAAATGTGTGAAAATTTTGTAATATCTACTTTTAGTGAATGATCAAATAAGTAGTCACAATAATACTTAATCACCCTATTCTCAAAACCAAACTCTGCAATTTTCAGGCAGGGAAGACCAATTGCATAAGATGAATCTTAGAATATTTGTAATATTATCATAAATAAAATGAAATATCACACTAATGCAAAATATATAAGCAATCAACTACAATAAGCAGTTCAGTATACAGTTAATTGCCTTCAAATATGAAACAAGGAACACAGCAAACAATATAACATGAATCAATTAAATATTGGATACTGTTCACAAGATGAAGAAACAAATGTATCTTTCAACATTTTATTACTTTTTAGTGATTTACTTGAGTTGTAATCAAAATTCTATTTAAAGAAAAAGAACTAAACAGCAATTTTAAGACTCAAAGACAATAAAGTGCACATGTGCAAGTCTTTCCTTGGAAAAAAATTTATAATCTTTTCAAGTACTTAACTGGATTTCATAAAAAGATCACGCTAAAAAATGATTTAAAAAAATAATAAAATCACAATGTGTCATTCAAAAGAATTTTAAAATATTTCACACACTCACCGACATATAAGACCTAGTGCCAACAAATGAATTTGCCATAGAATCAATAAGTTGACCACTGACTCCAAAGTCACAAATTTTTATTTCTCCTCTTGAATTCACTAAGATATTTGAGGGTTTCACATCTGCAAATTAAAAACCATCAAATATAAAGAAACCCTCATATAAAATTATATACTAACTATCTTGTTTGTTATATTAAATTATACTGTGAAATTTATTAAATGTGTTGTATTTCACAAACTTTGAAAAAGAAAAATTAATTAACACCACAATATTACAAGAACAAAACAAAGTAGCAACATATAAAAACAAAGGTAAATAAAAATTTTCCCAAATTTCATTTCAGAATTACAAAAAACACCCCCCAAAAAAAAACTTACTTTTTTTTTCTGGTTAGAAAAAAAAAAATTAAAATGTAATAATCAAAACCTCTAACCTTTGGTTATTAATGAATTAAGTTTTTAACTCAGCTAAAATTCTGTTGATTCTAATATATACTTGTGTTAGAATTCGAAAGAAAAATATCACTATTGAAGATTTTTAAATTTTAAGAAAACAATACATTTCAATTCATACAATATAAAAAATGTGATAAGAAAATCAAAAACTGACCTCGGTGCATTATTTGGTGCTTCTCTCTTAAGTAATTCAATCCTTTCAGAACCTTAAATATTAAAAAGTTCATTAAAATAATAAAGTGCAAAAATAGCATTTTAGATTTACTGTTTATTGCACAGCTATCTATCAATCTCTTTATCCTTAAATATTGTTCTCAATAACTAAAGAAGAAAATAATCATATGCTCTTATTAACATTACATTTATGGAAATGAAGTTATAGCACTCTATATATAAATATTCTTTTAAAGTTTTCAAAGATTTTAAAAATTTCATGGTATAAATACTGCATATACTTTTGTAAGAAATATTCTGAAAACAAGATTTAACCTGTAAAATTAAATAAAAAGCCTAGATTTTTTTTATAAATAATAAATCTTTTGAAAAAACTTTTACAATTCCTTTGACAGCAAATAATTAAAATTTTAAAACACAAGATTTTGTAATGTATGTTCTTCATTTCAAAAATATGCTGCTATGATACTTTGTAAACAATTACAAATGTCTGCTTGAATTAATCTTAAGCAACTATCTTTTATTTATTATATTTTGTTTCACTTTTACAATAAATTACTAATCATTACTAAAAAAAAAATTCTCTTTAGTATTAAAGGTAGGTATAACAAAAATATTAATAAATTAAAAACCCACATAAAGGCTTATGCTTGACTGAATTTGAAAGTTCTAATCACACTTGAAAGCAAACAGATGACCAAGTCTCAATATTATTGCACTGTACAAAACTGCTATTAATTTTTAAAAGATGAGCATAGTTCCAAGAATGTATTTCAAATTCCAACATTTTCTTAGAATATTAAATAATAATAATAATAATAATAATCTAAGATTAAAAAAATGCATAACAGAAAATCTTATCTAATTTTAATTAATCAAAAAATGAAACTTTAACATGATCAGAGGTTAAATTCTAGCTCCTGTAACTATATTTGCTTACAAAATAGTTATAAGTGTTTGCAAAGCATTAAATTAAATTTATTCATTAATTTCATTTTCATCAGCATCCTTTGGAGTTGTGCTTTTTCTATAAATCTTTGAACTTATAAAAGTTTAAAAGAGAAATTGGCAATGTATCCAATTTTTAATTATTATGCCCTTCATATTAAGACCAAAACAAACAGCAATAAATTAATTGAATAGAAGAAATTTGATTAACTGCTGATAATTTTAGCAAATTTGCTGCAAAAAAAGATTTTAAAAATTGACCCAAAGAAAGGACAAACACAAACCTATGATCAGATTATAATAAGAAGAAATGTAATAATTTTTAAGTTAACAATTTTCATGCTTTTTTTTTTAATTTAAAAGTATAATCACAATGGCAGAAAGATTTATTGTTTAAAAAAGGTTTAGAAACATTAAGAAATATATACTTACAGCAATAGTCACCTTCCCTAAAATTGGCTCTGGGATACGTCCAGCTTTTTTTAATACCAAATCCAGTGAGCCACCATCCTTATAATGAGTAAACAAATACATATAAATTGAAATGAAATAAAACATAAGCACATAAAAAATAAACTTCAACTATTTTGCATAAAAAAATAATAGCTTGAGAGCAACATATAAAAAAGTAACTGGTATCAAAAAAGTTAAGAATAGTTCAGAAAAATATTTAAATTAAACAGATGATCAAGAGATCATTTACTTGCAATCCATTAATGAACAAAATTTATTGCATTTCCTCAATGAAATTATTAATTGAATAAATTATTTGCATTTACCATAATTTTTTTAAAAATTTTTTGGAGATCAAATATAATGATCACAGACATTATTTTAAAAGAGGACTGTAACATATTGGACATATATTATATATAATGTAAACAAATTTTTAAACAGAGGCTGTAGCTGAAGCACGAGAGGACATTTTGAATTATTAAGTTAGCTTTTATTCTATTCTGGGAAGCATAATTTATGTACAAGCGGAAGTAACGAGACACATCACACAGAATGACACATGAAAGCAAAGAGGAAAAGCTACCAAAATATTTATCCCCGATTTTGAGAGGGATTTCTTCACACATGTTGATTTTAAGCAATTTCAGAACTTATGTTGAATTAATTAAATAAAAAAGGTTCTCTTATTTCCTGATCTAATTCCACCTTTTAGAATGAAGTAAACATGGGCCAAATTAAGCTAAAAATTAGGAAATTAAGTTTAAACTAGATTTTAAAATATCATTACACACACATATAAATATATATAGCAGTGTTTTTTTAATGCTCCTAAAAAATGTATAAAGAAAACTATTGAATTTCTGTAAAATAATAATAATAATAATAAAACAGCATAACATTTTAACATACTTCCTTTCTATACTTCTGCTGAAGCTACAATATTAACTACATTCTAGAATAAGAAGAAATTAGAAACATATTGAATCTTCTCAATATATTATATATAATGATAATTTTATCCATCATTTTACAATTATAACTATTTAACATAACAATTATATCATTTTACAATTAAGTTGTAACCATTATTGTGATTCTTTAAAACTCTTTTTGGTGTGTATTTATTGTATTGCAAAAGTATTTAATCAGACATATGAATTTTAAGATACAAGATCTTCTATAAAAAGAAATTATATGCTATTATTTAAAAAAAAAATACCCTCTTTTAGCAAGAAGAAGCTCAACAAATATTAAGAAAAATAACTTAATTCAGCTAAAATCTAACTATCTACATAGTTAACAAATTATCTACGAAAAATTATTATCTTGGTTGGCATTCTACAGATTTAAAAAGGCTGAAAAACATTTACATGTGAAAAATTAAAATGTGGCACAACGAATGCCTATAAAATGAATGTTTACAGTTACATTTCTATTTATAGTCACTTTAAAAATATTCTTTATATCTTAAAACAATAAAGATATAAAGACATAGTATCAAATTACAATACGTATAAAATTTTAGTAAATAGGCAGAACTGAATCAAAATTTCTGAATTAGTGATAAAAAAAATCCCATATACTAAATAGTTTATTACTATAATAAGACCCAACATTTATTAAACTTTTCATTTAACATTTTGTTCTAATTTTTCATATTTAACAGTTAATGCATTTAATTTTAATTTTTCATATTATTTCTACTTTTTGAGAATCCTTTGAATGAGTCAATTAGTTTCTGAAAGGAAGCATTTAATGCTAGATTCCAAATTAACATAAAAGGTAGTTTAGTATTACATCTACAAATTATGGCTTATTACACCTAAAAAACAAATTAGTGTACATACCATATACTCCATACATATGTTGATTTCTCCATCACTATAAAAAGCTCCATAAAATCCAACAATATAGGGAGAATTGCATTCATGCAATACCTTGAGCTCCCTAATAATCTGATTTCGAATAGCAGGCTTCACTTCCAAGTGAATTAGCTAATAAATTAAGGGGGAAAAATCAAATAAGTGTTTAATATAATATTTAACAGCCTTAACAAAAAAGTAATAACACACACACAAAAAAAAATTAAACTCAAAAACAAAAATACAATTATTTTGGGTTAAATATGCAGAACAAAAGTTGAAAATAATTTCATTTTATTACTATTGTTGTGTGATCATGCCTTATATTTTAATTTTATATCAGAAAATAAAATTCGATAGTATAAATGTGTACAAGATACGATGATCTCAAAATCAAGAAACCTGCTGTTTTATTCAAAATACTAGAATTCCAAATTGAAATTAATACACAATGTTTCCATACAAGAAAGCTAAATACTATATACACAAATAAATAATATTAAACTAAAGGAAGATAATATATCGGAGAGAGAGTCAATAATATAAAATTTGCTTGTAGTATAGTATTAAAAATGCATTTATTAAACAAAATAATATCATTGAAAAGGTAACTATTTTTTAACCTTTAAAACAGTGTAAAAACTTTTGGGTGATAGTATGTTTGATGTTATAGCAAGAACATTTTACAATTCTTCTAATCAAAATTTTGAAAAAAATCCAATCTTAATAGGCTTCTAATACCAAGAAGTAACTTCCAAATTTCATGTTTCTAACTTCAACGGTTTATGCAGCGTGCTACTTGTCAAGCACGGCAAATCTCTATAAGTAAAGTGAGAGTTCACTGGAGAAAAATTTCTATAAGAGTTATAAAAAGAAAAAATCTTTTTAATGATAGTATCTGAATTCTGAAGAATAAAAGTTTTGAAAAACATTTATTCTTATTAATTTTAAGTACCAAATCTAGCAGTTTTTTTTTTTTTAATTTTTAAAGGGGGGGGGAGCTAAAATTTGGTGTGATTGGCCCAACAAACAATTTAATATAGATAGGAATATTAAAAATAGAAAAAGAAGAAAAAGAAAATAAATAATATAAAGCAGAAAACACTGAGAAAGAGCTCATGATCATTGAAAACTTATGGTCTTAAGTGAAAATCTCATCAGACTATATTTTATGGGATCAACTAACATAACTGGACACCAAAATTAATTATAAATCAATATAGCATAATAAAATCTCTTCTCAGCTTCTCACATATTCCATATACCTCTTTGATGAACCAAATTACTCCTTCTGCATTTTTATTTTCCACTAATCAGACCATTTTGTATATTCTTCTTTAACACATAAATATTTAAAAATACACTTATCAAGCACCTTCTGGATAACTATTTCAGTATTTCAATAAAAGGCAATGCAAATTGTTAAAGAAAGAGGGAATGGAAAAACAGCTCATTAAATGGTATCTTATATAAGTTGGAACCCCTAGATCTATTTCACATTGGATTTCTTCTCTGATTTTTTCCCTTTTATCAGTTTTCTTTTTTAATATATTTGTTAAACAACCATAAGATGATTACGAACTCAACATGTGGGGAAATGAAAAGCTTTCTTTGCACTTCTCAAAAAATTAAGCACTTTCTAAGGCCCTTTTTTCAAAATTAAGCACTGTTCATGACAGTATTTACCCTGTTAAATAAATACATACAACACATAAAAAACATGACTGTATTGTTTTAACTGATTAACATTTACTAGATTTTATTAATTACAAATATTTAAAGACCTGATTATTAAACTATAAAACATAAAAACTAATTACCTTGCGAGCCATGATTAATCCACTCGGTTTATGGAGATTTTTAGTCACAACACCACCATTTCCAGCACCAAGTTCACCCAAATTTTCAAGATCTTCATTTACCAATTCGCCAACTTTCTGCTTCTGAGTTAAAAATGCTTCCAATCTTTTCCTTTGTTTATCATCCAGTTCCAGTCCTTCCAAGCTTTTTTGTAAAGCCTCAAAACTTGTATCCAGCATAGATTTCCTAAAAATATCAAATTATTAAATAAAGGTTAATCTGCCTTATATTACACAGGATGAGATGGACGAAATCCTAGAAGGAAAAACTTATTAATGACTGGAAACAATAAATTCTAGTATTCATATTCATAGTCACCAACCATGGAAATTAAAATTGAAGGTTCATGTGCAATTATTGTTTTAAAAGAAGTGATTTAATTATGCTTACACTATTAATTATTCATCATTACAAATTATTCAAAATAAAATAAGACTATATTTTCTTATATAAAAATAATCTGATATTGGATAACTTTTTGTCCAAGATATTGATATTGGATAGATTTTGTCCAAGAAATGATAGTAAAATTAATAATAGTAATTATTTAGTAGTCCATTCAAGTCATGTACTCAAACACCATATAATATGAAAATGGTTAGAGTAGATATGTGAAATCTATTGTTTGTTAAAGCATAAACAAAGATGAACATAATTTGTAAGATACAATTTTCCATTCCAGGTTATTGCTAAATGTTTATTTGTCATTAAATTTGTTTTCTTACAAAAATTAAAAGGTTTGTGATTATTTTTAAAAATTACAAGTAAAACACAAGATGTCTTCTGCCCTACCCTGACTGTATCAATTAATACATCTAATTAAAATAAAATGAAAGAAATTATTAAAAGTTACAATATAACACTGTAAACTTTATTCTAATATAAATATTCTTTATATTATAAATATTTTCTTGAATTAGTAAATGTTTTTACTTTTCATGCAATTAGTTTTATAATTTACTATAATGTATCTATATTTTGATTGTAAGCCACATTCATTATGTGCTGTATGTAGTCATTATAATAAAAACAAGTAGCACCTGACAGATACAATTTCTATACAGATAATATTTAGTTAGAGTTTAAAAATGTCTAGATGATAGACAAACAAGCAATATTCCTCACCACAATAATCTTAACATTTCAAACCTAGTTTCAATATTTGAAACCATGGGATTAACAGGTTTTCTTCACGAAAATTTGAGAAATAATCAGATTCAAAAACTAATTTTTAAAGGCAATGGAATTTAAATTTTAAATGAAATTTAAAGGAAGAGAAAAATCAAGAGATATGCTGAACAATCCTATTAAAATTCAGACATAAAATAAACAGTAAATGCTAAAAAGAAGAAAAAAAAAAAAGAAAGAAAATGCTTTATTTCAAATATATTATTAATTTATACAATAAATATACCAAATTGAAAACACATTTATGCAGAAATTAATAATTTATAAATTAACCTTAATGATTCTTTGCTTAGTTATCAAAGTATAATTATAAATGCTCAACAAGGTTAAGATCTATGACAGCAGAAGATGATTCAAAGTCATAGATACCCAATATATTGACAATTTATTCCAAATTTTCTATATATATTGGAGATTATTACTCTATGGTAAAATCCAACTTCATGACAATCCCAATTTCTAAATTCTAGGGGCATTATTTCAAGATAATTATAAAGTCAATTTTGTTCAATGAAAGTTTGATACATACTAATCTTTTCACACCAGTTGCTAGCAAATATCTTTATGCATACTATAATAAATTCACACACAAGTTAAATTTCATTTCTTTGCTAAATTCCTTCTTCAGTTTCCATATTTTTGCTTACTTTTTTTTTGGGGGGGGGGCTAAAGTCAGAGATTTTTTTAAATTCATTTTAAAATAAGATGTTATTTCAACAAGTTAAAATAACATTGCTATAGATACTGGAAATTTACTGATGCTCTTTTTCTTTCAAGTAGATTGGTTTCATTAATTGAATCTTATTAGGTAACACAAGCTTGTTATTAGTCATTCTTACGGTATTTGTGCTTTCTGTTTCTTGATATCAGGAAGATATTTCGATATTTTTTACAGCACTTGTTGCTATAAGATTTCTTTTGATCTTTTATTAAAGTTAACAATTCTGAATCAGAAAATTTAGATCTTCTTGTTTTTCTGAAAATTCTGTATCTGTTTGTATTTGATACATTTGTCAATAATTATCATGGCTATACAATATCTCCTTTGAAAAATGTATCCTATATCAGATAATGATTTTCTGTAGTCTTCACATTTATTATTATTTATTTTTTTAATGATGCTTGTTTTCTAATCACAAATTTGGTAATTTATTTTCTAGTGATGTTTGTTTTCAGATACCAAATTCAATATTTTTTTTTCTAGTGATGTATCTTTTCTGATACCAAATTCAATAGTTTTTTTTAAAGAAAAATTCAATAATTTATACTAGAGCAAAATGCATATTTAAAATTAATATAATTTTAAGATTTTGTCAGGAAAAAAAAAAAAAACAGAATTTACAAAATTGAAAGTGCAGTAAAGACTTGTCAGTTTTTTTTTTTTTGTTTTTTTTTATGGGGTAATAAATTTAATATATTTTTGAAGTGCTTACGTATTATAGTAGTCACTAGGCTTTAGGCAACCTTAAAATTACACCACCAAGTTCAATTACATATCGGATAACCATCTTGGCAATATATCTTAATTGCTTGATGATCTAGATCTAAGTGCTGCTATAATAAGTAAATAACAGTTTATTTTTGTATTTTTTTACTAAGCACATGTTTTACTTATTTATTAATTTTGTAATTACAGCTTCTTTAATATTTATAAGGCACATGTTTTACTTATTTATTAATTTTGTAATTACAGCTTCTTTAATATTTATAAGGGGCTAAGCTCTTTATTAATAGTTAGTTATTCATGCCACACTTTTTCTGGTGCAAATTAATTTATTGGTAATATAATGTATCCCATATGAAAAATTAAAGTTAAACTTTAAATAAATTTCACTGTAGGTAGTGATAAATAAAACATTGTATCATGAATCACTTATGAAAATGTAACAAGCAAATTCATTTCTTTTCATAATGCAACTAAGGATTATGGTTCTTCAGTCTTGGCATATTTTTCCAGCTTATCTGGGCATCAATTACAATGCCAATTAAACTTTTACGCTCCTATCTACTCATTACATTCAAAATGTACGGAACAGTTGAGAAGAGTGGGACAGATCTCATTTTTTCTTTTTTTTTAATTCACCAGTTTAGACTTACCAAGAGAACAACTTATAAAAATATAACAGTATGTTCTTTAATTTACTTTTTAAAAATACTAAAACAGCAAAATACTAATAATTAGCTTTTACTTGGCAGGTTAAAAACTGTAACAATTTTGTCACACCTCCCTTGTATGAAGGAAGTATGGGATTCATAAGAAAGGAATGGGAAAAGGTTTGAGAAGATTAAAATTAATAAATATTGTATTTTGATATCCTTTTCATTCAGTGACTTATGGTTTGGGGCATGTTAAACATTTGATTTAGAAATCTTCATTAATGCTACCACATCTTGAAACTTTTTATCTTATTTTGCAATCATTTCCACTGATTGCAATATGTTATTATTTAATATATTTTTCTCATTCCAGATGCTTTTTGTTCTATATTCATGGGATTTTTACATCAAAAAATACAAAAATAGTATTTCATTTAATTTTGAGTTTTAAAAACTTTAATAAATAACT
The DNA here is from genome assembly GCF_947563725.1 of Argiope bruennichi. NCBI lineage: Eukaryota > Metazoa > Arthropoda > Arachnida > Araneae > Araneidae > Argiope > Argiope bruennichi. Next base: position 70,313,028 of record NC_079151.1, read on the forward strand.
TACATAACTTAGCTTCATTTTTTATAACAATATTTATTATATTGCTTATTACTTTACTATATTTACAGAAGAATATCCCTTAACTGAAATTAAGTGGTAGACATGATTTTAGGCAGAAAATAATTTTTCTTAAGTGAAATGATACAGAATGATCTACAGTATGCATCCATTATTTTATATGATACAATTATTAATAAAAATAACAAAACATGTTTACAGACATTAGTGCTCTTAAGTAAATTTCTGAAAAACAGGATTTCATTTCCTGCTTTTTTTTTTTAGTTAATAGAAGTCCAGATTTTTTATTGCTGTAAATTATTGATTTATGTTATATAGTATATGTGTATATAAATATATAACAATGTATACTAACTTACATATTTTAATAAATTTAAAATCATCAACTTACTACTGTAACACCCCAATAATTAATTTCACTAAACAAAATTAAGAAAAATTAAAAACTTTAATCTTTGGCATATTAAGCTATTTAAAAAATGTATTGAAAAATGATCGAGCATGTTCAATTCCTCCCACTGCAGCATTTTCCTTTAAAATGCACATCACATAAAGCAAGCAACATTTAAGCTTAATTTGAATGTTGGTTTATAAACACTATATCTTTGAATTTATTATACAAAAATATATAATTGAAAAAATAATTAAAAAAAATAAATTGATAAAATAAGAATCTGTATTTATTTCTAAGGCATAAAAATCAGGTTTTGTGTTTTAAACACAAATAATAGGTAATATAGCTGATGTAAGAATTAGGATAAAGTAAGAGGCTCTAGATTTTTTATCCAATGGAAAAAATTAGAAATAGATTCTAATCTTTAATCTAGACATAAATGCTGCAGTCCCATTCCTCCCACCTAATAAGCTAAATCAGTTTGAATTTCTTAGGTATTTTTTCTTTTTGAGGAATGCATTAAATTTTGCCTTGGGGAAATAATAAAGCATGGCAAATGATCAGAATCAAAACAGCAATTTCATAAAAGCATGGTACCTAAACAATGCATTTTTTAAAAAAACTGAACACATAAGTACGATTAAACTTAATCCATTCCGGACCAAGAATGTTTCTAAAACGCTATTATTGATTTTCTGTCTCATCAGAAAGATATCTAAAACACTGCAATCAGATATGTCAATATTGGATTATTCAGTGATTGCACTTTAGGAATTGATAAATTATATTTACATCAGTTAGCATGATATGATAATATTAAAGAATGACTGTAATTAAAGAATTTCATACAGAAGGAAATTTTAAAGAATTTTCATGAATAATTATCCGTATGATGAAATTTTTTTTTAAAATTACATTCATTTAAAAGAAACATCTTGTTTCATCATTTTCAGCAACAGTTAAAACTGCTTTGAAACTTTATATAGCTAAAGGTAAACACTTTATAAATATATTAATAAAATAGTTTTAATGTAATCTTATTACTTTAGTATGGAATAACATTTTATTCCTCCTTAATTTTTCATTGTAAAATTTCAGATGTAAAACATTCATAGATGGTAAAGAAAAGAAATAGGCTGATAAAGATAGCTTGGAATACATTGTCTTTAAATGCCTATGCTTTTGAAGCAACTTTAGTTTACAACTTTTTAAAATAATCGTTTGTTTGTTTTTAACATTTAGTATTATTGTCATTATTTTAAATGTTATTTATGTATTAACAATATGGCATTGGTGAAATTTTTCTTAACCAAATGCCACTGGTGAACTTTAGACATAAATGCATATCACTGATGAATATAATCAAATTTTAATATGATTAATATGCCTACTTAATAATTAATTACTGATTCAATAAACATTCAATTTTTGACAATTTTTGGGGGGAACTAATTACTATCATGTGATTAATTATACAAGTACCTTTATATTCCCTATAGATATAATAATTTGGAATTTTTTCGATAATATCAGATAAAATTAAAATGGTTTAAATTTTTAAGATTTTGCTTTCAAAACTTAAAATACAGCTTCTGATTAAAATTATATAACCTGAAGTATGAATGTCCAAATGAAGTTGGAAGTTCTAGTACAAAAATGCGTAAATAGCACATGAGCTACTTAGCATTGGCATACATGTTGAAAAAAGAAAGCAATTTTCAATTCAGCATACTCCAGAAGATTTATTCTGATCATACTAAAATTTTGATATATACAAAACAGATGTTCCTCTGCTTAATAGATTGCTTTATTATCAAATAACTTCTTAAAATTCTTTACCTGATACTGTTTACAAATTGATAATTTTCTGTAAAGCTATAATATAATTCTCTTTTCTTCATTAATCAAAAGAATAGTTAAGGCTACAATTCAAATTGTAACAATAATAAGATACAAGTGATATTTAATTTTTAAAATGCAGTTTTACCAATGCACAGGAACATAATAATCAACACAAATATTAAATAAAATTATAAAAATAAAATAATTGAAAACTTTTATTAAGTACTGAGTAAAATAAATGCAAATTCTACAGAATTATATATAGCATAATACATAATGAGAAATGCAGTTATGTTTCCAATTTTTATTTCTGTGTAAAATAAATCCATATGTTATAAAGATCAAGCATTACATGACTTAATTTTGAAAGAAGAAAAGTAATTAATAATTAAGATTAAATTAAACAAATCGAATGTCTTCCAAGAAGTCCCTGTTAAACAATTCTGCCAATATTTATTCTCTACTGAAGGACATGCTGCAACGTACAGAAATCCAAGCATAATTTCTAAGATGTAATACAGTAACTTAGGAGAAAAATAAACAAGTAAAAAATTTGATGCTAACAGAATGGAAAGATATTACAGAAATCGCAATTACATATAAGATTTATATTTATACATACATAAAAAATCATATGATAATGAAAAAAATGTCGATTGTAAAGAGAAATACATCTAGGAAAATAAGTATTATAAAACTAAAATGCATTTATCTAATCTATCAAATGCCATGAAATATGACAGAAAGATCGGAGTGAGTATTTACTGTATATTACGCATGAATCACCATATGGAATAAAAATATTAAAAAGATTATTAATAAAATGAAAGAAATTTAACTATTCTTACTCATTATTGGGGTCTACAGATCCTGGTGGTTCACTGTTGTTGACTTCAATCGCACCGGGTGGAAGCTTTAAGTTTAATTTATTTTTTCCAAAACTCTTACTCATGTCGCTTAGATTTTTGCTATAATTAAAAAGTACTTCAGATTACAATACACATAATAACAAATATTAATGTATTATTAATTCTGAAAAAATATTTCGAGGACAATATGTTTAGTCACTAGTTGAAAAAATAATACATTTGAGGAATGATAATAGTCTGCAGTTGATAATGGAGGCTCCGGTTGTCATTTGCTAGCTTAAATGTAAACACCGGTACAGCTTACTGCGCACTCAACAGGTAGCGCTGAAAGAAAATGCTACCAACAAAAATCATATTGTCTCAAATCGAAACTTTTTCCAGAATCGAACATTATCTTGGGTATTAATTTTCTCGGAAGAACGGATGAACTGAATTATTCCTTATCATTCAAATACTATCTTTTATCTTTAAATAAAGGAAGAAATACGGATAGAAAGAAAAAAAATTGTCATAATTTCCGACCTGAAGTCAGACCGACATATTTGTATTGTAAAATTATAAACCTTAATGAATTCTATATTCAATACTGAGTAAATAATTACGCTTTTTGATTTTTATTCGCATTTGAGACTTAAATCTTGGGACTTGTTTCTAATTATCCAAACATATAAAGGATTTTGTTCAATTTTATAATTATTTCATCTCTCTAATAGAGCTACAATATTTGAAAATATTTTAGCAATATTGCGCGATATTAAGAATATTGGAATCTGTATCAAAATATTGTCATTTGCTCGCTTTAATGTAAACACTGGTGAAGCAAGATATTTAAGCAGCATTATTATTCTTAAAATTTTGACACATGCAAACACATTTAGCTTCATAAATAAATTTATTTATATTTTATTCCAGAAAATAAAAATAAAAAAAATTATGACATGCAAATTATTTTGTAGCTTTGTACAAAATTGTGAATACAGTATCAAAAAGATACAGTGGCTTAAAAAATTGAGAGTACACCTTACTTTTACTTGATAAATCCGACTTTCAATATAAATAACACATTACCGGGAAGTGCAAACATGTTTTTATTTTTACACATAACAAATGGTTTAATTTAGAGTAAAAATAAAGACAAATCAACGAAAAACTTCTGAATTGAAAAGTTTCACAAGCATTTTAAATAAACATACACAGAATTTTGCTTCAAAAAATTCAGATTACACTAATGAAATTCTTGTAATATCTCGCATAGAAGGAACGTGTCAGTATATAGTTGCATGTCTTTTGGCTTTTATAATGGCCTCTAAACGTTGTGGTACGGATTCAACCAATTTTTGGTGGTATCTGAAGATATTTTACCAATTCTTCTTGCACTACTTGTTTTAAATAGGTTTAGTTTCTAATTTTCTGTTTTGAACTATTGCTTCGAGTGTGGCCCACAGATATTCAATAATATTGATGTCGGGGCATTGTGGTGGTGTGTGTAACTGCTGTTTATAATGAAAAAGACACCATATTTTGACGTTACGTGCATTCTGTTTCGAGTCGTTGTCATATTGGAAAATTAAATTTCCATCTAAACCCAAATTTTTGGCACCTTCCTTTAGATTGCTGCGAAGTATATCTAAGTAAACATATCGTTTATAATGTCATCTATAAAAATTAAATTTCTTGCCCTGGATGAAGCCATGCAACCTCAAAGCATGACGGAGTCATCATTATGTTTAACTATAGGACGTAATTTTTTTTTAATCCAAAGCAGTATTAGGCTTTCTCCCTACAGTACAATGGCTGTCACTGCCAAAAAATGTTGAGTTTTCTTTCATTACTAAATATAGCTTTCTTCCAAGGGTTATTGGTCTTCAATTGATGAGTTTTTGCATACTTCAGATGCTTTTTCTGAATTTGCAAGCTGATGAACGGTTTCTTTCTAACAATGCGACTTCTATATCCAGCTTGTCTAATGGCATTTCACACTTACACTTGTGCCTATGATTTGAAAAGTTTCTGAAACAAGTTGGATGAACCACATGGTCCCAGCAATATAAAGGAAAGTGTTAAAGATTTGAGTTTAAATAGAAATTTAATTTTCCAGTATGACAACGACTCGAAACAAAATGCCCGTAACGTCAAAATATGGTTATTTTTCATTGTAAACAGCAGTTACACACACCACCACAATACCTCGACATCAATGCCATTGAATAATCGTGGACCATACTCGAAGCAGTGTTCCAAAAACACAAAATTAGAAACAAAATCCATTTAAAACAAGTGTTGAAAGGAGAATGGGTAAAATATCTTCAGATACCACCAAAAATTTGTTTAATCGGTATCGCAACATTTAGAGGCCATTATAAGAGCCAAAAGACATGCAACTTAATAGTGACACTTTGTTTCTATGCGTGATATTGCAAAAATTACATTTGGTGTATTCTCAATTTTTTGAGGCAAAATTCTGTGTATGTTTATTTTAAATGCTTCTGAAACTTTTCAATTTAGAAGTTTTTCGTTAATTTGTCTTTATTTTTACTCTAAATTAAACCATTTGTTATGTGTAAAAAAAAAACATGTTTGCACTTCCCGGTAATGTGTTATTTATATTGAAAGTCGGATTTATCAAGTAAAAGTAAGGTGTACTCTCAATTTTTTGAGCCACTGTATATCAGGAAGACTATATTAAAAATTCAGTGTTTCACAAAGTTCTAGTGACACTACTGAAATTTTGTATAACAGTTTACTAACAATTATTTGGTTTTGTATGTTCACAAATAGCATATTGCCTTGTAAATATTGCAAAAATTTGAAATACAATATCATGAAATATTGTTTTAAAATACTTTAAAAGTTTAAAATGTAAGATTCCTGTTATATTATTTAATATTGAGCTTCGATGTTCTTTTATACAGTTATAAATATTGAACAGAAGTTTGACTGCATACAATAAATTCCTAATACTATAATTCTAGGAATTTTTAAATGTCCCTAAAACTAATTTGAATTACCTACTAGAATATGACAAAAAATATTAAATTTTTAAACGTATCTCTTGAGTATTTTTAACAAAATTTTCTTAAAATCTAAAATGTTGTTTTTCATTTAACTTAAAATTCGAAACCAATAGCTGTTTGTTTACAAACTGTCGTATATCTTTTAGACTTTTGTCAGTTATGGGAATTTCATGTTTAACTCGACCGGAATATTTTAATTTGGGTTATCCTTTAAGTTCAATAATTTTATTTTTATTATTTAGAGTTAAGAAAATAACTGAAAGTCGAAGAAGAAACGATTTTGCAGCCGGTTGAAATTAATAATTTTTAACTTTATGGGAACAAAGAAAAAAACAATTATTTTTCTGAATACATTTATCCTTTTGAGCTCTAATTCAGTTTATGAAAATTAAAATGTCATTAATAAGGGAAGGCTAAAGCAAAAAATTTTTGCAAGGGTTGCTGGTTAGAATTATTATTATTTTACTTAATCATAAGTATATTGGTATTCTCTATTTTAACTAAAAGTTCGATGAAAAAATTTTCAAAATTCAAATTTTTTTATATATAGAAAACGCAAATTTATTTAATTTGTTTAATTTTTAACATTAATTAATTTTAAATACATAAAGGCTGATCTAAGACATTTTTTTAAAAAATTCAAATGTTTTTAAATCAAAATTATTAAGATACCAAAAATGAATTTGGGTTACCTCATCACTTTAGATGAAATATAGAAAAAAAGAATATAGACTGCTGTTGTTAAATAGCTTACTTACAGATCACACAACTACATTGTCAAAAGTGATAAATGTAGAATTTTACAATAATTTTGCTAAGCAATTTTTACAATATTGTTAAATGTCATTCACTGTAGAATTTCTTTATTTTTTTTTCACCATATCATTCGATGTTATTGAATATCCGGCTCTTATAAAGAATAAGTTAAATTTCATGAATGATATTTCAAATTAAATTGATTACTAATATTTAATTAAATCGAAACTAATATTTATTATATAATAATTATTATTAATTAAATCGAAACTAATATTTATTATATAATAATTATTATTAATTAAATCGAAACTAATATTTTTGCATCAGAATTTTATTTTATCAATTATTAAAAAAAATTAAAATGTCTTTTGAATATTATCTTTTGTACCATATTGTTGATATGGTGTTTAGTATTCTCAATATTTCTTAACTATTGTTTCTATTAGCAGAAAATTTGTAATTTTGTCGCGATGTTTTACGATGTTCTGAATACTGAAGAATGTCAGAAAGATACAGAACAATGCTATTCGGCATTTTGCACTAATAGACGTGCAATATTGGCCTACCGGGTTTTTACTTGAAATGACTAGACAACCGGAATGCATCTGACGTGAATAGTACCGAAATATTATTGAATATTTTGGGAAACAGTGTACAAATTCGGGACTACCGAGAAATACTGGATACCGCAAAACACTATTATAAAATGGGTAATAATACTGAAAAGGTATAGTAATTTTTAAAAGCATTAACGCATTAACATTCTGGAACAAAATTAGAACATTTTTAATTTTGGTAATCCTTTGGTAGTCCCTTTCTCTTTCACTCTAAATTCGAAAATAAAAACTCTTTAATTCGAAATTGTAGACAAAAGTGGTTAATTGAAAAGGACAGTAAAAAATTAGAAGTAAATGTGCGCTAATTTCAATCAAGCTCCTATGGAAGACACCATTATCAAATCAAAAAGTACCAATTTGGATCTCAAGATAAATCTTTAAAAACTACAAAGCTCTTAAGGAACAGCGAGTGGTGAATGAAGCGCTCTCACAGGATCGAATACTCCGAAGGAGAGCATCATCACAGGCTCACGCAGTTTCCGCTGTTAAGCCTAATTTTACAAAAATCATATAAAATCATTATTTTAATGTAATTATAATTTTAATGTTAATTTTACAAGTAACATTAGTAATATACTACTACTTAATATGTATTAATACAAACACTATAACATTAATAGAAATGAATGAAAGAAGCAAAACACTCAACTTTTAACTATACCCACGAAAACAAATATTACATACATGGTAATAAAGTTATAGATATAAAAATTTTATAATATTTCATTCTTACCCTTCCAGCAACAATCATCCGAATGCACTTCTCATATTCTCCTATCTAAAAAAACCAAAGCAATCAACAATAACTCCGGACTTCCTTTAAATCACATGTGCACTTTTAGAGAGCCATTTGCTTATATCAATAAATCGATCAAATCTAGAAACGTAGAATAGAAACAATGCCTATCCGCATATGAAGGTCAAATGTCATACAATTAGACTGTTCAGTACTTCATTCTTTTCGTAACGTGAAGGTAAAATAGGACTGACCAAAAACATACAAATTACTATGTAGCGAATCCGAAACTGAAAATTACAAATCTATTCCTACTACATAAACCAATAAGCATTCCATCCTTCCCCCACTCAGTCAAAATATAAACAAAAACCCAGAACATAATAAGTCATGGACCTTTAAGCGCCCAATACTATCGAAAAAGCCTAATACATGTAGTTGCTTACATGTTTAAATATCCCGGGTTAAGTAAAAAAACAAAATATTAAAAAAGCTCAGCATCGAAGGCATATATTGAAGGCCAACACTCTGTGAGATTTACTTCAAAATATAATGGACTTCAACTGCCATCTACTGTTGTTTAAAAGTTTAAATAAAACGTTCCAAATAGAAACCACACCGGCGTGATCGTGGCCCGATGAAAATAGAAAGTTTCGTCTCATGTATGATACCGTGGACCGTGAAGAGAGAACCTCGTGATCACGTATATGTGATCACGGTTCTGAACGGGTTAAAAATAATCAAGAGATGGGCGTGAAATTTTAATAATTTTTCTTTCTCTAAGAAGTAATAAGAATTGATTTTGGAAATATATATTGGAAACAATTTTAATTAATTTGTTAAATCCCGGGAAAGCTATGTCATATAATACAATATTGGGAACTATATGCTACAATGCTGGGATTTAATATTTATCAACATAACAAAAACCTAAACAGTATTGTACAAAATTGGTTTTATAAAGTTTTAAATATTTTACAATATATTAGGCAATTTGAGTTGAGTTCTTTATTTTAGCTTTTAAAAAACCCGATGCTTATTAAAATATCCCAGCACAGATAGTCTTAGAAATTAAAAAGAATTTTAAAAAAGAAAAATTAGAATTGTGAAATAAAAGAAAATTAACTAAATATGGACATGAAAAATTTGTTTTAGAAAATTCTTTATCCCAACTTGTATTATAAATAGGGCATGGCAATACATTCCCAATAGTATTCTGTAAGTTTTCTATTCTGTAAATTTAGCATAATGACGTAAATCATTTTGCTAAATGCTGCACTATATTGTGGAAATACCGCAGCATTACTTTTGGTAATTATGTGACAGTAGGATAATGCTTAAATTAAATGCCAAGAACTTCGATAAGAAATTTTTGTTTTACAGATAACTTTATTTTTTTCTTATTATTGAAATTTTAATTTTCATAAACCAAATCAAAGTCAAAAATCATTTTAGTCAATCTAGTCAACACAATAGATTCCGACAAGGTGGTTTTGTGGTCATTTATAAATGTTATGGATTCGATGGTGATTTTATCATCATTTATAGATGTCATAAAATTTGGCACCCCGAGGGTTTCTTTAGGCATGTGAGATTGTAACTGTACTCGCATTGAGGGCAGAGGGTTTTTCACATCTGTGTATACCCTAATAGCTTTACGTCGACTTAGAATGCAATTGTATTTTCTTCTAATAGTATTTCTTTGAAATAACTGATTTGATCGAAATGTTGTTAAATTTCATTGAGTTTTTATTAAAAATAGATTTTTACGCTCATATGTGACTAAACATCGCATTGAAGCATTAGAAAGAGGGAAGGAATATAGATGACAAACTGCTGTATGTTAAACATATTTATTTAATCAAAGATCTTTCTCTTAGTTCAACAATTTTTATAATGCAAATCTATACTTTTTACATTACGCTCTACTAACAATTTTTTTTTGTGAAAAAAAAATAACCGATGCAACTAAAAAAAAATATTAAAACAATTTGAATTTCAAATAATATATAGGATTATATTGTTACATTGCTTCTTTTTTCAGATTTAAATTCATATTTTCAGTTTAAAATGATTATTTCATTTAATATTGAGTCGATAAAAAGAAACTTCCTGAAACTTTGGGCATATGCGCAATACATAAGTATATGAGTAAGTTTTTTTAAAAAATATTATAGTTTTTTAAACTTCTTTAATGTACTGAATAGAATATTTTTTTTAAAATTCATAAAAATAACAAAAAAAAAAAAAAAAAAAAAAAATTTTCAAAATTGTTAAAAATTAAAATAATGTTATTAGGAATATTAAGAGGCTGGTAATACTTACTTATTTTTGAATATTGAGAAGTGTAGGATCCGTAGTTATATCAGGCAATTACAATAAAATATTACTCCACATTATAAAGCGAGTAAAATTTATATATTTTTTTACAAAAAATATTTATCACCTAAAATATTTGTTAGTCGATATATATGAGATTGAGACGCAAAAATATTAACATAATATTAATATTTTGCAAACGGAAAATTACATAACAATATCGATGGGCATTTTGTGCTAAAAAATCTAGTTTCGGCTACTATACTTTCCAGGCTTTCAAGTCTCCATTCGAACCCGATTAGCATAAAATTCCAATAAAATTGTTACGATAGATTCATGATATCGTACGATATGTAGGATATAGAGCACCATCCAGGATATAAAGTACACTATATTGGGCAAATTAGGGATATAGAATCTAAAGAAGTTTGGTACTGGATAAAGAAGAATCTGCAACCATGTTAATATGGATGGCTAAACATGAGCTTTCTCTATTAGTGCAAAGTATTAATTGTACGCTATCTCAATGATGTTCTTCGATATTCCGATTGCCGCAAAATAAATTGTAAGTGTAGCATGAAAAATGAAAAAGAGCCATAAAAATTGTAAAGGATACCAACTTTAAAAATGTTCATTTTTTTCTTTCTATTTTGAAACCTCCTTTTTTTTAAACCTCCCAAAATTACTGAAAAAATAGCATCTTTTTTCCTTTCAGATAGTAGCACGATGGAATATGGCTTCCTTTAAAGGATTTACTTTCAACCCTTTTTTGATTTTAACATAGAATTTTTTAAGGAGTATGATTTTAATAAAATTAATCGATCATACTTCTATAATATTCTTGTGTTATTAAATCACAGTGCTGCAGAAAAGTCAAACTCAATTCTGAACGAATCAAAATGGACACCCTGAAGGTTTCCTCATATAAGGACACCAACTGCTTAGCAACATTGGTAATTTTTATAAGTGAAAATTATAATTTCTTGTAAAGAACATGTTCATTGTGTAAAATCTACTACATCCCTTTAAATGTTAGGCAAACAGACACGGTTACCAGTTTTGAGCAATTTGATTCAAAAGAAAAAAACGATAAAAATTTTTGAATTTAAATTTTATTATTTAATAAATATTTTATATATATATATATATAGGGTGTACCATAAATATCACCCAAACTTTGAACAGCCAGATTCCTCTTTGGGGGTACATAAAAAATGGCCAAAGAATTGCACCTGTACGACTCAGAGGTTTCGAGAAAAGTATGAAAATAAAGATATCCAGTGCTAGGAAAAAATACTTTATTTGACACATCAACAGCATTATTTAAAAACTACAAAGGCAGATTTTTAGAGTGTCCTCAGTGCATATCGAGGCAGGCTTAAGCGTGCAGTGGAAAGGATGCCTGCACATGTTGCAGCAGCGCAGTGTCCACCGAAATACAACCAGCATGCAGACGAGCAATTCAGTAATCACTGTGTCTCGATACACCAATTCCTTGAGATGGCTCCATAGGAAAAAAAATCCAACGAAGTGAGCTCTGCCTATCGTGGTGGCCATAGAATTGGACCCCTAAATCCGATCCAGCGGTCGGAGTATTCCATATCCAAACAATCACTTACAGGAGCATAGAAATGAGAGGGATCTCTATCATGTTGGAACAAAGACCTTGTATTGACGTTAATGATATGTTATCGAGAAAATTGGTAACACAACACGGAGAGATATCAAATAAGAATTTCCCGATAGTCGTTCAGGCAACATATGTGGTCCAAGCAGGTGAACCCCGAGTATGCAGGCTTACACATATACAGACTAGCGTTCCTGCGGGTGGAATGAATGAGGATTGAACTGGGACCACTAGGTTGTTGTGATGGTTGAATACCACCTCACGTGTGAAACATGATTCAACAGCCTACAAGATATGAGCACTGAAATCATTATCTGTGTTGTGTTGTGTTGTTGCAGCCATTTACAAAATGTCCATGCGTTTCTGAAACTCATCTGGATTTAGACCTTGTACGGTTGTTTAGCAAAATGGGCATAGGCTCTCTGATCGAAAGAGCCTGCGCTCAGTACTTCGAGTAGAATTAAGCACACTTTAGAGCGCGCGTGTTTACTTCGGGTGTTTCTTCTACCCGAGGCAGTATTTCATCCTCCTATGATACCAAGGGCGCTATGCTGTCCTCCAACATCGTGACGATTGGTTGTCGGGTAGACATTTTCTGTATTCCTATGTCTGTTGTCCAGCCTGCGGATGACTTTGGCATCGGGAGGACGGCGTGGCGGATATCGGCGACATATTCCCTAGCAGTTTGTAAGACATTTCTATTACTTTGGTCGAAGATCAAATACATGTCGCAATAATCACGAACGGAATACATGATTACCATTTGAAGGACACCGCTAGCTGCAAGACGCAGCCTTTTTAATACGAGTTAAACGATGGCTTCCCATTATTCCACGGGCGCACATGCATGTCGCGATATGCGCTCCGAACATTTTGAATATCATCGTCTGGAAAGCTATGTAAATAGTGCTGTTAATGTGTCCACTACAATGTTTTCCCTTTGCACCGGATGTGACACCATACTTTGTTTTTTGCATTTTTCTCAAAAACTATATGTCGTACAGTTCTTTAGAAATTTTTTATGTACTCTAACGAGAAATCTGGCTGTGCAGAGTTTGGGCGGTATTTATGGTATGCACAGTACATTAGTGTGTTAATTGAAATTTTTAGTTAATATCTGAATTAAATTGGTATTTTTTATTATATATATTGGATTTAGTTTAGAATAATCTTTGTTGAGAATATGTTTAAAATTTGCATTTGTATTTTAAATAATTCAATCTGCTAGCATTTAAATAAAATGTCTATAAATCTAAGAAATTCATAATCATTTTTATTGTAATTTATTATTTCTGAAGAATTTCTTATAAATAGGTTGCTCTAAATGGCGGTATTCCCAAATAAGGATACCAAACTCCGGGGAAGTAATTTTTTGCAATTATACAAGTTCAGACCACAAAATAATCGTCTTCCTTGTGTGTTTCCATAATGTTTTAAAAACTTTAAAAACCTGATCAGAAACGGATTAAGAAAATACTTAAAGAGGTACGTGAAAAAGAATTTCCCTGTTTGTTTTCTTCTTCAAGATTTAAACCATAACAATTTCTTTTTTCTTTAGTTTTCCTTTCTGATTCTCAAAACATTTCTTGCACATTCTATTTTGAAAATTAAGATCCGAAAAAATTCAATAGTTTTTATCGTAATTATATGATACTACTTCAGTTGTAAATGCTATAAGCAATCTACAAATAATAGTTCGACTTTTTCAATAGGATGATTTAAAACTACTTTTCCGCTATCAACACTATGTTATATATTTGTCACTCTACAGAAATCATTTTCTTTAAAGATATCAGTTTTACTTAACTAAAGTGTTTTTATAAAGACTGTATTTTTTGAAGGATATGTGCATGTGATATATTGACTTAATTGAGTTTATACATTAGAAACAGATATTTCACAACGTTTATAATTTGGTAGCCATAAAAAGTTCGACTCTACAAAATTTGAATCGAAATTGGAAATTGATGCTTCTTCTTATTGTCATCAGTGTAATTGAAGCATAACTCTTGTATTTATTAAGAATTTCTCACTAAAGACAAATTATTAAAAATTGAATTTGTAAATAGCCTACTAAGATTTTATAGATATTAGGAAAAAAACCTAATTTGCTGAAATATTGTAATTACTATTTTTTTAAAATTTTGTCTTGATCATTTCGTTTTAATTCAGCTTTCTTGCTGCTGGGTGTGTTCACTTGATATGTGTTAATGACACTACACCAAATTAACATTAAAATCAGCAGCGTATGAGAAATAAAAAAATATATGTACAGCATTATGTAAATTAAAACTATCTGAATGCAAGAGATAATATAGATAATTACGATTTTTCTGTGATTAGGATGTGATATCCCGTTACGACAGTTCACGTGCCCACAAGAAATGGAACATATATAAATCGACTGAAACAACACCATTTAAATTTGAAATAAGAATTTTTAATATGCCTTGTTAAAGGAATCAAGGATATCAAGATATAGTTTAAAAAATTGCTTGACATGAAGCATAGCCACATTTCAGAAGAATTAGTTTGTAACCAAATACGGCTAGTGTTCTACATAGTTAGAAAATATGAAGTATAATTGGAAAAACTCAGCAAATTGAAGTTTATCAGTCTGATTTGCAGATTTTGAACCACAAATGAAATTCAATTTTGTCACTTTTTCTTAAGAATCTAATTTTAAAGCGGTAAGTAAGACATCCATATATTTTTCGTTTGGATTTGAATTTGTTGGAAATTCTTCTCAAAAATCTAACTTGTTAAAATACTTGAGCTATCAATCCACATTTCATAAAAGTTCTTATACTTCAAAAAACTTATAAATCATTTCATTTAAATGTTATTGAAGAAATCTACATTCAGATTACTTTCTTGGAGGATTACTTAATGGAGTCAATTCACTTGACATTACAGTTATGTGATAAACATCACTGTTCATGCTGTTCATGTTTTCTAAAATATAATGCATGTTGCACTGTATAACACACCTTCCATTCTCAGAACTACCTGCATCCTACTCAAGGCTTTGATATAAAGATTTAATTTTATTGAAGATATTCGTGTAAATAAAAATGTTATTGCTCGCTTGCTTTCTTCATTATAATATATAGAAACACATAAGAGAGCGTACGCACGCACGCACACGCGCGCGCGCGAGCGCGTGCAAGTATAGTTTCATTTTAAATTAAATCAGTAAGAAACTGCATTTGAGAGAAAGATTTCTAGCAGCAAAGTTAATGAAAACATTTCCCAAGTTTCCACTTAACAATAATGAATTAATAATAATTTGCTAATTAACTTATAAAAGAATGTGGTTTAATTAAAATATTTTTATATTAGTGTTTGTATTTATTAATTTAAAATGCAAACTATTAGATTATTAAATTAAATTTACTAAATATATTGTACATTAAAAGCATCAATTGAGGTTGGAATAATTATTTATGCTATAAAAATGAATGCTGCAAATGGAAGTAAGAAAAAAATATTAAGTTAGATAAAGTTTAAGAGCTTATCTATATCTATATCTATACTTATAATAAAGCTCAATGTGTGTGTGTGTGTGTGTGTTGGCGCTCTACAGGCCAGGTCATTTGACATACAGCTATCAAATTTGGTACATGTATACCTTAGAGGTCGGGAATGTGCACCTGGGGTCCCTTTTTTTGAAATTTTAATTAGAATTTTAATTATTAATTAAAAACTAACTTTACCGCCAAAAAAAATCTTCCATTTTCCCCACCGCCAACTTTTCCGCCAAAAAAAATCTTCCATTTTCGCCACCGCCAAATCCGCCATTGTTCCGGGTTTTTTTCTCCCAACAGTAATGAGGCTAGGGTTAGTATTTTTCGGCGGATTATTTCAAACGATTCTGTTTATTTTCTTAATGTTTGATGCATTTAAAATTAAACATTGTTAATGAATCGATCGTTCAGATTCATTCTGAAGTACTTTTGAATGAAAATAAAACAGAATAAAGGAAATTAAAAATTTCTAATTCGCATAGCGTTACCCCAACTGGCGTAGAAAAAAAATCACGTATTTGCGTTACGTAACTGGCGTTGAAAATTCACGCATGCGCTTTGTGTTCTGAATTCCGCATTGTGTTGACGAATTACTATCAACGGATGCGGACTGGATTTAAATTTTTTTTAGGTTCGTTGCATGTTTTTGTAATTAAAATGTATTTATGTTAGTTATATATTTTTTGTATATGCTTATAGTTTTAAGTGCATCGTTTTTTAAGTAGTTTTTTTTAAACCTGTTTTAAACCGTCTATTTTAAACGATTCGTTTCATTTTCTTAGTGTTTGATGCATTTAAAAGTAAACATTGTTAATCAATCGATCTGCTCATGATGAATCTAAGAAAATTTTGTTGACAAATTCTTAAGATAATATTTAAATTGAAAAAGATATTCTTTAGTGCCCATAAAGTTTAAACGCTAAGTGACTCTATTTTCATTAATCAGATTATAAAAAAATGCTTTGTTTCAGTAAAAAATATTATTATATTAATTGCAGATTAATTCTTTCCACTTTAATTTAAAACATAAATTCTACGGGTGCTAACAGAAAATTAGAGAGATACATATTTCGTTATGACTGAAGTTCTTTATAATATTATGAGTGAATTATATGACTATCAAAATTTGAAGTTTTAAAATATTTTGATGAAGAAGCTATTAAAGTAGGAATTGCATAAAATATTTAAATATAAAAATTTTAACGAACATTAAGATTGGCGAACCGGTTGGTCAACAAATTCTTGAGATATTACATAAATTAAGAAAGATATTTTTTAGTTCCCATAAGGTTTAAATGCTCAGTGACTCTGTTTTCGTTAATCATGTTATTAAAAAAATTAACATTTACTGACGAACACGAACACACTGATATTCACCGTTACTCTGATTAGATATTATAAAATCTGAATAGATAAACATAAACGTGTAAACAGCTGTGCGCCGGTTTCTATGGCAACACAGCTGGAAAGGGGAAAAGAAGTTTCCGAAGAAAATTCACGCATGCGCATTGTTCTGATTGTTGTCATGACAACCACTTTCAACAGATGATTTAAATTATTTTTAGGTTAGTTGCATGCTTTTGTAAGTAAATTGTATTTATGTTAGTTATATATTTTTTGTATATGCTTATAGTTTTAAGTACATCGTTTTTTAAGTAGTTTTTTTAAAACCTGTTTTCAATGATTTAAATTATTTTTAGGTTAGTTGCATGCTTTTGTAATTAAATTGTATTTATGTTAGTTATATATTTTTTTGTATATGCTTATAGTTTTAAGTACATCATTTTTTAAGTAGTTTTTTTAAACCTGTTTTAGACCGATTATTTTAAACGATTCATTTTATTTTCTTAGTGTTTAATGCATTTAAAATGAAACATTGTTAATCAATCGATCTGTTCATGATGAATCTGAGAAAATTTTGTTGACAAATTCTTGAGATATTACATAAATTAAGAAAGATATTCTTTAGTGCCCATAAAGTTTAAACGCTCAGTGACTCTATTATCAGTAATCATATTATTAAAAAAAATGCTTTGTTTCAGTAAAAAATATTATTATATTAATTGCAGATGAATCATTTACACTTTAATTTAAAGCATAAATTCTACGAGGGGTAACAGAAAATTAGAGAGATACATATCACGTTATGACTGAAGGCCTTTATAATATTATGAGTGAATTATATGACTATCAAAATTTGAAGTTTTAAAATATTTTGCTGAAGAATCTATTAAAGTTGGAATTGCATAAAATATTTAATTATTAAAATTTTAACGAACATTAAGATTGGCGAACCGGCTGGTCGCCAAAGGCGGCTAGTATAAAAATAAAAAAAACACATCTATTCTAATGTAAAAATTCAAATTGTATAGCAAATGAAAATATAAAGGAAAAAAAACACTCTTTATGTTATGAGTAATAAATGTAACATGAGCAATCGATTCAAACTTTAAGAAATGCGAATTATAATGAAATTTTTTAATGCGAAGAAAGGATAATATTCAATAAGTAAACTTTTTAAAAAGGCAGTTTAATTATTTTATATGAAAAAAAAACTAAAGAAATTCTGTTGTTGTTTTTAATTGAAAAAGTAAGTATAAAAAATGTTTCTTAAGACATAAAGCATTTTCACAATAAAGTTTTAAGTTAAAATGACAAGGAAGTAAAATTATAATTAAGAAACTAAGTTTAAAGCTGTATTCTTTGGATTAGTTGTTAATTTGAAAGTGAAAAAATTCTGCTATTTTTTTGCTTAGCTAAGCTTTTTAATTATAGGCATGCAAAGCAAGGTACAAAAATGCTCTTTTTTGCTTCCAAGCATGATCAGTGCATTAAGAAATTATGTACTTGCTTAGAATAGTTGGCTTAGTGAATTCTCAAGTGTATTCCTTAGAAAGCGATTCAAACACTTTTTCTAACTCTGAACGTGACCGACATAATTAACAAAATGAAAAAAAAAAAAAAAATGAAAAAAAAAAAACACCTTCAGATAGAATTGATATTCTTTGTGGAAATATGCAAACAAAATAAAATATTTCGAAATAAAATAATATTAACAAATTTTGAACAAAAGTATATTGACTATAAAATATTTATTATATATGAAATTTGATAAAATGAATCTATGCTGTTCCAATATCATATCTAGTTGTATGTATTTCAGTCGTGAATTTATTTTTATTTAAAATATGAGAAATAATTACATTTATCAATTTTATTATATTCATATTAAAAAACATTCATATTAAAATTTTGCTTCAGAAAATCCCATGAGTTTAAAAATTTAAAATTAATTCAGTTGATGATTTAAATAGATGTTAAAAATCTTAAATACAAAAGCAATACGTAGACGATAAATTAAAATATTATAAACAAAATATAAATACCAAGTTAATATTTTGTGACAGATTAAAAATACAAATTCTTAAGCTTTAACCGTATCCAAATTAATAAATATAAGTACAAAAATCCTTAAAAATATAATGTATTTTTTAATAAGAATGGTTTTAGTTAATGTTTAGTTTTCGTTAATTAAAATACAAATAACTTTATCTAGTTATGATGCAGTTATCTATACTTATAATAAAGCTCAATGTGTGTGTGTGTGTGTGTGTGTGTGTTGGCGCTCTACAGGCCAGGTCATTTGACATACAGCTACCAAATTTGGTATATGTATACCTTAGAGGTCGGGAATGTGCACCTGGGGTCCCTTTTTTTGAAATTTTCATTACAATTTTAATTATTAATTAAAAACTAACTTTCCCGCCAAAAAAATCTTCCATTTTCCCCACCGCCAACTTTTCCGCCAAAATAATCTTCCATTTTCCCCAACGCCAAATGATTTAGGCTTTAGTTCTTTTTTTCTCCCAACTGTAATGAGGCTAGGGTTAAGATTTTTCGGCGGATTATTTCAAACGATTCTGTTTATTTTCTTAATGTTTTATGCATTTAAAATTAAACATTGTTAATTAATCCATGTTTCAGATTCATTCTGAAGTACTTTTGAATTAAAATAACACAGAGTAAAGGAAATTAAAAATGTATAATCTGCATAGCGTTACCCCAACTGGCGTAGAAAAATTCACGCATTTGAGTTACCGTAAAAGGCGAAGAAAATTCACGCATGCGCACTGTGTTCTGATTGTTGGCATGGCAACCATTAACAACGGACGATTTAAATTACTTTTAGATTAGTTGTATGCTTTTGTAAGTAAATTGTATTTATGTTAGTTATATATTTTTTTGTATATGCTTATAGTTTTAAGTACATCGTTTTTTAAGTAGTTTTTTTTTAACCTGTTTTCAATGATTTAAATTATTTTTAGGCTAATTGCATGCTTTTGTAATTAAATTGTATTTATGTTAGTTATATATTTTTTGATATATGCTTATAGTTTTATGTACATCGTTTTTTAAGTAGTTTTTTTAAACCTGTTTTCGACCGATTATTTTAAACGATTCATTTTATTTTCTTAGTGTTTGATGCATTTAAAATGAAACATTGTTAATGAATCGATCCGTTCATGATGAATCTGAGAAAATTTTGTTGACAAATTCTTGAGATATTATATAAATTAAGAAAGATATTCTTTAGTGCCCATAAAGTTTAAACGCTCAGTGACTCTATTATCAGTAATCATATTATTAAAAAAAATGCTTTGTTTCAATAAAAAATATTATTATATTAATTGCAGATTAATCCTTTACACTTTAATTTAAAGCATAAATTCTACGAGGGGTAACAGAAAATTAGAGAGATACATATTACGTTATGACTGAAGGCCTTTATAATATTATGAGTGAATTATATGACTATCAAAATTTGAAGTTTTAAAATATTTTGCTGAAGAATCTATTAAAGTTGGAATTGCATAAAATATTTAATTATTAAAATTTTAACGAACATTAAGATTGGCGAACCGGCTGGTCGCCAAAGGCGGCTAGTTATAAATAATAGAAACAAAGAACAAATCCACGTGTGCAAAAATTTAAATTCTTCCAGTGATCATTAAAATTTCCTTATGAAATTAAAAAAAACGCGAAATGATTTATAAAATAATAATAAATATCTTATTTAATGACAAACAAGCGGCTTTTTTACAAAAGACTTTTACAACTGAACTACAATTTTACCAGAATACAATTATATTTTTTAAATAATCGTTTGCGTTCCGATTTTTTTTCTTTTTTTTTAGAATTGATATATAAAAAATGAAAAAAAGATTTATGAAAGCTACAAAAAGAATTAA
The DNA here is from genome assembly GCF_947563725.1 of Argiope bruennichi. Taxonomy (NCBI): domain Eukaryota; kingdom Metazoa; phylum Arthropoda; class Arachnida; order Araneae; family Araneidae; genus Argiope; species Argiope bruennichi. The sequence continues at coordinate 70,333,999 of NC_079151.1, forward strand.
ATATTTTTTACAAAGTAAAAATATAACAAAAAAATTGAAATCAATTGGAATGTGATGTAAAATTTATAAAAATTATAGCATTATTTATTGAATTAAAATTTCACGAATTAAATGTAATCGTTAATAAATGTAACATTTTGCTATACATTTCAATGTTTAATGTTGCAAACATTTCTATTTATTGCTTCTTTAAAAATATTTTTCTCTAATTTCAAAATAAAGTTGATACTGAAACGTGTTAGCGAATAACAATAATTGCAGATTTTTGGTAAGAAGGCAAGATTTGATCACTATTGTTGAATCAAAATAGCAACATAAAATTTACATATTCTAAATATTATAAATAAGTACTATCACATGGCCCCACATAAGTAACCATTTCTGTTTGAGTTAACTATTTCATTTCGATTTTCTGTATTATTTCCAACTCTGAGCATTAGTTTTATTAAATTTATCGTGGATATTTTTCAAAATGTCAAGCCAGAAGTTTTTGATAGTTACAATATTTTCTGCAGTATATACTTGGTATATAAAAAGTAAAAATGAGAGAATAAATATTTTTATAAAATTCTACTTTCTTTGTTGAGTTCTTATTAATTTAATTTAATAACGTATATTAAAGAAAAACGAAATGATTATCATAGGAATGATTGAAATTTATTGATTGAATTTTTAAAAGTGAAATGGCAACGAAGCTTTATCCAGGAACTGAAAGTAACGTGAGCAAAATATGGAACAATACCTTTAGTGAAAAAATATATTTTACCTTCAAACACTGACAAAAAGTGACAGACTTTGCAGAAACCTTCTAAGCTGTTTCGATACTCCTTTAAAATATTCTGGCAGAACATCGCAGACAGCACATTAATTTTAAAATCAATTTTACGTGATAATACTGCTTTTAAGAGGTAGCGTTCTTTTTTTTTTTACTAAAAATATTCTTCGAACATTGATGGTAAAAAATATTCTTAATCCGGATTATGTTATTAATGAAATTCTTAAGTTTTAGATAACTGAAACAGTGATCTTTCCTTGCTAAGAAACTAAACTTTAATTAAACCTGGAAGATTAATCATTTTGAAAAATAGAAAAAAAAATTGCTACTTCTAGGGATCTTTGATAAAATGCTTAGAAAAATGTAATAAATTTACCAACCTTTATAAAATGATGGTGACACAGAATTTAATTTGAGAGTAAAATTAAAGTGCATGAACAAGCAACGCATTTTATTTTAGCTTAAGGTTTCAGAAAATTGGTATTTAAGAATCCATTAATTAATTCAACCGTTTCACGGCGGCAGTTAAATACAATGTTATTTCGAAAGTAAAAATTTTTAAATTACAATCAATTTAATGCAACCATCTGCTTATTATTAGCATCAAAATTAATCTTGCTTCTTTGTGTTTGAATTGGATTCGACTTTCGAACATATTTATTATTTTCCTTATTTTTATATATGTAAAGAAGGAAATGAAAGTAATTAATTTGTAATCATCCGAATTGCAAATTAAGAGTATTAGTTTTTGCCCCAATTCCATTGTTATATAAGAAGTTTACAAATGATTAAAAGGAAATGCTAAAATTTAAGAACCAACATTTTTGGAAAACATAAATGTGACAAAGGATTTCGTAAATGAAACAAATATATGTCATTATATTTATTTTAGTTTCAAGAAAAACAAATGACGGTGTTGTTTTGTTACGCATTTACAATGAAGCGAACTTGTTTTTTAAATATTTTATAATATCGTAATATAAATGAACAGTTACTCATCTGACTTCGGTAAAATAAGTGAGTCAGATATTTATAGCATCTGTCTTTTTTTTTTCGAAACCAGAATAAAATCAAGCAAATGATGTTATTACTTCCTAATCACCTTTGGGGACCATATTGTTCGATTAGAATATTAACTTTTTGACTTGTTAAACTATTAACATGGAATATAGTTATTTAAAATTCTACATAGTTCTTTGATAAGAAAACAAATGAATTAATGGAATCATTTTTCGACAAATGATGTAGCGGGAAAATTTTAAAAAAACATACATATTAAAAAGTAATAGTTGAATTAAAAAAATCTATTTTAGTCGATGACAAAAGTAATAATATTTATCTTAATTTTAACATTGGAAAAATAATATATTGTATAACTTAAGCAAATATTGAAATAAGTTGACTTTATTTATAAATATTAAAATATTCGTAAAGATTGTGCATAAAATCAAAGTTAACAAATTTATTAAAATTAGAAAAATTTTCATTCTGAAATTGAAATTAGAATTATTAAAAAGGCAATTAAGTTTTCAGATAATTTAAAATGTTTTTTGTTCGAAAAATACCTTTGAAAGATATAGCTAAAGAAATGAAAACACTTTGTTAACTTTTTAAATTATTTTTTGATCTTTTGAAAGTCAACAATAACTTTTTCCTCATTTTGAAAATTATGTATGCAAAATTTCATTAATATCAAACAAATATTATAGATTTAGATGAAAGATATGAGGACAAACTTTCATCTCTCTCTCTCTCTCTCTCTCTCTCTCTCTCTCTACATATATAATTTTTCCATTGTATTATTTTATTTAATTGGAATATATATATATTTTGTTTCTTTAATACAGAGCTCATCAAATCCATCTAAGGATACAATAGGATATGTTCTGAGATTAAAACTAGGATATTTCATTTATAAATAATTTTTTGAAAAGCTAAACTTTCTGTATTTGAAAATACGATATTCATTGAAAAAGCATTAAAGAACGAATAAAATAAATAATTTGGTAAGCTAGTAGCCTTGATTGCATCTGGCAGCAAGCAACCGTTAAATAACTTGCGAAAGTAAAAAAATGAATATTTTGATTCGATTAACTCAGAAATTTGAAAAAACTTTTTTATTTTACGTAAAATAAATTAAATGTAGTTTTCAGTGCATTCTTTGAAATGTAGATTTCAAAGAATGCACTGTCTTATTGCAAAGAAAGTATAACAATGTAGTAATTAACTGAAATATCTGGTAAGATTTATCATATTAATTAGACACAATTTCTGAGTTCACTATTTACATCGTGAATAACATTTACTGACGAATTAAGCATATTAGAATCGCAACATTAGTAAACGTACGGTACTAAATTAATTTTGAAATATTTACTGAATTGAAGGACAGAGGAAATAATTAATATCTGGATATGTAAATTAAAATTTCATTATAGAGACAATAAATTTTTTTTTACTACAAGAAAACAATATTATAATCTTTTAGATCATAAAACTATAACCGATATTTAAATACAAAATAAAAAAAAATTAAAACTTTATTTTTTATTTTGTTTGATGTCATTTGAATTCTGAATTAATATTGAATTCTATTTATATCACATACTGAAAAACGATGAAAAGCAATTAAATGAAATGCAACATTAGAAAATCATTTTTCAAGCTTGTAATATATTCCCTTATGAACAATATATTCTACTGTCAAAAGAACTTTATTGGAAAACTAGAATTCCAAATTTTTCTGAAAGTAAGAAAAAAATAACCCCTAAAAATCAAAACAAAAGAAATAACTGTAGTTTTTGAAATATTGGAGTTATGGAAATATTGGAGAATATATTTCATTATGTCAACTTAATAACTTTTATCATAGCAAATATTTGACTTTTCTACATATTTACAAAAATACTCAGTACTTCATTTTTAAATTTACACTAACAGTATCTAGCAGTGTGGAAACATATTAAACAGAACCTGAAAATTCATTTTTATTTTGTAAAAATGTATTGAAACTCATTCTTATCGAAATATATTTTATTTCTAACATATAAAATATGCTATTTTGCTGCAAACGATAATATTTTATTCTTTATATTCCATAGTATTTTTGCACATTTATTTAAATTCATCATTTTTATATCGATAATTATAAAATAATTGTTGAATTTGAATTCACTATATTTCAAAATGCATCACACCTACTAAAATATACAATATTTCATACAAAACGGAAATATTTTTGTCTCTAACAGTTATAAATACTTTATATACTCACTCTTTTAATTTTGTGGCACATCTACACAGTAGTGCATATTTCTCCATAGACATTATCATCGTGAAAGAGGATTTTGTTTATTATCAATGGTATATTCAGGTATAATTAGCAATGCAAAATTTTCCAATGATTAACTATGCAACATCAAATTCATGATTTACTTGATATTTTTCTGATTAAAATATAAGCGTTGAGCGTTACTTGAAATACACATAAATTTGTTGCTATGATATATGAAATATGTTCTCGACTTAGATAAACATCTGGAAACACTCAGAATTTGAATTTATATTATCGTTTGAAAATATATTTGTTTTTCATAAGATAAAAAAGTGGAATTTTAACGATTTTCCAATATGATGAATGCAGTTGAACAAACGATATGTATTTAATTTGTTATTGTATTATATTTGTTATTGTAATATATTTTCAACTAAACTGCAACTGTTTCAAAAAGAATATAAAGACAACTGCTTATGAGAAACAAGAATGTTAGTATTTAAAGAAAGTATTAGAAGATAATATTCAAAGAAAATAGATAATTTGTCTTAGATTAATCCTACTCTGGCAGATTATTCACTTCGGTTGTTCATCAACATATCGATCAGATCAGAGAATTAGTGAATAAGGATTGCTTTTAGCTATTAGGGATATTAGTGTATCGAAATTAGCATATTACCATTTTGATATTATTTACTTAATGCTTTTTCGTTACATTTTGGTTACAGCAGTATATTGATGTTCTGTATACTTACTAAGAAGTCTTTCTAATTCGATGCTCTACAGCCTGTGAAATATGAAATTTTCTTCTTTTAAGCAGCAATAATCCTTCAACTACTGAAACCATTTTAGAATGCTCTGTTAACTCACCTTCCATATTTTTTCCCTGAATACTCGCAGTTCTAAAATAACTAAAAAATATTCTTCTTTTTTTAAATTCAAAATATTCCATTTTGCGATATCATAGGCCTAATTTGCTTCATTTGTGAATAGATTTATAATATATCAGGCAGCAAAAATAGAAAAGTGTGTAAATAAAATCAGTATTGAAAAACATTATTTATATTTATAAAGTTATATAATTTCAAAAGTCGATGATTATTTTATAATTATATACATTTAATGATTAGACTCTACAGAAATGTGAGAAATATCCAATAGTTAAAAGACTGATTGTCGAATTTTATGAACTATATGATACATAATACATAGTGTTCGATTGCTTTATTTTATAAATAAATACTATCGTGTCAGTTATTCAAACAGCAGATTTTTTTTATTGAAAGTCATCTATTAAACGTATATGAGAAATGTATTTGGGATTGGTTTTTATTATTGTATTTAATTTGCAAGCATTTTCACTTTCTCATGTACGGAATTTAGAGAAAGTATTGTAATTATCAAGAAATTCTAAGCCCAGATTTTGAGGAATCTCCATGTTTTATATTTCCTTGAGTTCGAAAAACATATATTGGCATTATGTCTATTTGTCTGCCTGTTTGTAAGCCCGATAGCTCAAAAATATTTTAAACTATAGGGATAAAATTTGGTAAATATACTTTTGAAATTTTTTTTTTTTTTTAGATTTTTATCAAATTTTGAACATAATTCATTCAAATGAAGTCTGCATTGTATGACTGTTGAAATACAAGTGAACTCAATAATTTCAAACCATGAGAAGCTAGATAAATAAAAATTTTTGCACTAGTCTAAAATGTAGATTCCCAATAATTTTCAAAAACAAATGTGCCAAGGAGTTGCTGTCTCATGTTCTATATTTTCACATACATGTAAACGCAACAAATTAAATCAATGAAATTCGGTTTGTGATCTTGAGATAACAAACTGTAGTTCCGTTTCATATTTTGATTATTAGATATCGAAAAATAAAGGGTTCTAAAATACATATTTGCACAACAGATTGGAATGTTAGAAATGTTAGGTTTATGTCAAAGATGTATATTTCAGAACTATTTACTGATGATGCCAATCATGTTACGTGCACACTTACTCAAGCACGTGCAAGATACGAGCACAATGTAAAAAATTTTATGCTTGAGAAGAGGAATGAAACATTTAGCAGAAAGTATGCGATAAAGTTTTGACAAGCCCAGTCTTATATAATTATTTCGAAGTGTCGTTTGACTTTGATTTTTCAAGCTTCTATACAGATAATGCACAGGAAAATGATGATTAATCCAATAAAGGTTATTAATCAGAGAAATTAATACAAAAGGAGTGACAATAAATTAGATTTTTTATGTAACAAAATCATAATGGTAGAAGCTTTGCTTAATAATGGCGTCTGATTTAGCAATCGATTATAGCAATAATAATTTATCAGTGATGTAAATAATCAGAAAACAAAATTAAGCATGTTAAAGCTACCTGCCTAATTACAATATAAACTCCAGAAAGTAAAAAAATATAACCAAAGAGAATGATCTATCAGATATTTTCTAGCATACTCTATAATAAACGTATTTGAACATTATTATTGGCGAACAATAATGACGAAAGAGCCCATGAGTGAGCTATTTTCAGCAAATTTATTTTGGTTTAATCATTGAGTAATACTAGAGAACTGAATATATATTTTAGAGATTTCTTTTCTGACCTATCAAAAACAAATATTGAATAGCAGCTACAATTTTTATACAAAAGGATATTCCAAATTTCATATGTCATTGCTTTTTTTGAGTTATAGCCTTTAAATATTTGTGAAAGTATGGACCTACAGGCTTTTAATCTTTTGACTATATATTTTCCAATTTAATCAAATTTACACTTTAGATATTTAAAGTGCGTATGAAATTTTATTCAACTAGCTGTCGCCATTTTTTAATTATTGAATTAAAACTTATATTCGGACAGCCAGACAGATTTCCTGAATGAATTTCATTCCAAATTTAATAGAAATTTACAAACTTGATGTTAAGATAGTATACTAAATTTCATGCATCTAGCTCAAAAGGTTTTTCAGTTATCGTGTTCATAGACAGATAAATATAATATATTTTACGTACTTGGCGTGGTATAAAACGTAAATATTCGCCAAACTCTCAAGCTCGACATTTTTAATGATTAGAATTCTCTCTCTTTGTACACTTCACATACGGAAAAGTAAAAAATGACGGCCTTGAAAAAACTGAAAATAAGTCATTTGATCCGGCAAATCAAATTTCTCCTTATGTTATTGCTACAAAAAACGTCTTAACTCTTATTTATGCACAGGCTGATAAAAAAGGCCTATTTTTTTCTTTTGTTGAAATTATTCTATAAATTGCAGAAGATACAATTATAAAAAATAGTGACCGAATAATAATTTTAGTCTCTTTCAGGTTTTTTTTCTCCCAATGAAATTGATTAAAAAGCATAGTAAATTTCTTTCATACTTCCAATAAAGATTTCAGTAATAATTTTTAATGTCTCTGCTTTCACAATAATTCGATAGAGAGAATATCAATTTCTTCACTTATTCAAATGGATGTGTTTTTGAAACGTGAATACAAGCCGACAAGTGATCAACTTCTTGATGAATTTCCTTCTAAACTTAAGACATATCTACAGTTTTAACCCTTATGTTCATTTTGTATAGTATACCATGCATACAACTTTATAAAAATATACTATCACTATAAAATAATTTTTAACTTAGTTTTATTAAACACATGACATTTCTAGACGTTATTATTTATTTTTTGATGTTTTTTATAGCGTAAAGAAGCTACCTATATACATTTTTTTTGTTTTTCTTCAAAAAAGCAATCTTGCTACGATAAGGGTTAATGTTAAATCTGTTACCACATTTAAAAAATTTATTCGTCTTTGTGTTATAATTATTGTGTTTATTTGTATGTTGGGAACTGGATTTCATTCAAAATTTAATTAAAAAAGTCTATATGAAAATTTAATCCTTCTAGAATCCCAAAATGTATGAATTATCATATTCACAGACAGACAGACAGATAAAATTCCAAAAACATGTCTTCTAGATTCTGGGAAGTAAGAAACGTGGAGATTTCTCAAAATCTCGCGTACCAATTTTTTTTGACGATTACAATAATTCGCGATAAAATAAAAAAGTGAGAGAAAAAAGGGCTTTTATATGCGAGAAATAAAAAGTGGTATTATTAAAAAATAAAAGTGCTACTAATAGTAAAATAAAATTTAAAATTGCAATATAAAAGATATCAATTAAAATTTTCAATTCACAATGAGCTAAGTGAAGTTTTATTTTTGTAGAGATTGTTGAGGAACTAATTATTTAAGTGATTAATGTAGTGAAACATAAATATATTTTCAACAAATTTAAAAAATAATTCCAATTTTTGATTTCTTCCTAAAATTATTTGAAAATATGTATGTATATATTCCAATAATATCTCAAGTTATTTAGAAATATATATATATATATATATATATATATATATATATGCGTATACAATCATCGTACGTATGCATGCATATTTAGAAATCTTTCAAAGTATTAAGAAATGCACGTGTAAGCTTATTCCATTAATATTCTAAATTTAGTGAAAGTAATACGCATACATGTTACTTGAAAATATATACGTATGTATATCACTTTAGCATTCTAAATTATTGGAAATATATGTGTATGTATATCCCACTAATATTTTACGTAAATTGTTTGAATTTATATTACAGAAATACTCTAAATTGTTTGAAATTACTCATAATTTTTTTTCTTCAGTTTAGATTTTAGAATTTTTGAAATAGTATCGCAACCATTATCCATTTCTATAGGAGTAGAATACTGAAACCAATAATGAAAGAAGTATCTTTAAGAGACAATAACATTCAAAGACACTTTCTATATTTGTTTTTTATATTTTAAATATATTTTGTAAAAATAATCTTGAGGTTATAAGAGAACAATTTACTTTTTAAGTTAAGAATATTATATTGCCGAATAAATTGGAAAAAAGGGAGTTTAATGAAAAGATATTGAATGAAATTGATAATGAATGAAAACTTAAACATTGTTAACGAATTAAACTAATTAACTTTTGTATAATATTGATTATGAAACTAACATAACGATAAAGTAATGTTATAACAATTGCTTCAGAATTTATTGAAAATAATGGGTTTTGGATAGATTCATTTTATCAAAGAAAACAGTGTTTTTCATTCCTTTAAATAATGATTGTGTATTGGCGATATTAAGGTAATAATTTGGTGTGCTGTTTTGTATTTATGCACTGTTCTCTTCACTAGTTGGTTGGTTGGTTAATTGGATTTTTCTGGCGCAAGAGCCATGTTTGGCTATGCTGCGCCAAGCTTATGGTAGATAAAACACTATACTGCGCTAGACGTTTGGTATTCAAAAAACATGTCAAGTACAATTCAGACATACAATTTAAAATTACAAATTCTCGTGATAAAATGAAAGACAAATAAGGAATAGTATCAGTATTCTTAAAAATGTAAATTATATTCCAGAAAGGAAAATTTTCCAAAAATGTTAAAACATTAAAATATCAATGAAATTTAAAACGTGAAAATGCAAATCGCATAACATTAGAACAGATGCAATATACTTCAAAAAGAAGTTAAAAAATTCATTGTAATCTCTTTATTCGATGTTTCTTTAAGTATTTGTTACGAACAGGTGTATTTGAAGATTCATCATAAAATTTTTTAAGATCAACCCATTGAACCGTACATTTTTGGGGACTTTGTCTAAAAACAGTTTTATTAACTGCAGTGAAATCGGTAGAATGTTCCGGAGCAGGTGGGGTTTCATCGATTGTTTCGTGAGGGTTGTATTCAATAGTATTATCCGATTCTATTTCAGTGTCAGTATTTTGATTGGGCTTATCTGTGCACATGGTTTCAAACACGGAGTTGGTTTCATCCATTTTATCAGCTGATTTGGAATTTATGGTCTGCGAAGAGCTAAAATTAGAGGCTGGCATAGATTGGGAGACTTGTCGAGGTGAAGTCTTCCAGAATTTAGAATTCGATATATTTTCAGAATTGTGATCTTTTTTATATTTTTTCTTATATGTAACAGTTTTAAATTTATTCAAGTCCTGTGGTATTTCACCGTATGGGGCATTACTAGTTTCGGCAGTTGGCTGAGGAACATCAGTTCCACCAACTGCTGGATCAAATGCAAGTTTCGAAAGGTTTGTTTCTTTGCAAACTGGAGACATTTTACTTTCCGTTTTTTCAGTTCTCACTTCATATTTTGATTTTCCTTTTTTCTTAAGATTCTTTGCAGTTCGTGAAGGAAGGTTTTGAGCAATAACGGGAGTACATGTATTAGTATCTGGCTGCGATTTATTAGTTGTGAAAGGTTGTAACTTTGTAAGTGGAGGACAAACAACTCGGGTTAATTTTTCATCTGTCTGAGTACAACCAGAAATAGTATTTTTGACTACTCGTGAGTAGGGTAATGAAGCTGATGTATTGGAAGGTTGGGGATACACAAGTTTCCTTGCCTCAGAATATGATAAATTTTTAGTTACTTTGAATTCTTGAATTTTTTTTTTCCATTTTCCACTTATCGCAATCCTTGGAATCTGAGGTGTGGGGATTATCACAATTAACACATTTGGGATCTGCATTGCATTCTGTACTCGAATGTCCAAAGGATGCACAGCGGGAACAAGTCTGTTTACCTCGACAAGCGTTTTTCGAATGGCCGAACCTCTGACAGTTAAAACATCGTAAAGGAGTAGGAATATATGGGCGAACCTTATATCGTGCATAACCAGCAAGAATAGTTTTCGGAAGCAGAGAAGTACAAAAAGTTAAGATTATGTGCTTCGTTGGAATTAGTTGACCATTACGTTTTATTTTTATTCGGCGGGCTTCACAAACTTTTTGGCTTTTTAGCTCACTAACAAGTTCAGACTCTGAAACAGATTCGAGGTCAAGTTCGGAAATAACACCACGGCAATAGTTTAATGATTTATGAGCATATGTTTCCACAGGAAATTCTCCTAAATACTTCAAATTTTTAAGAACTGATATTTGTGATTTTGTGACTGCTTCAATCAATAAATCTCCAGATTTAAGTTTTTTAGTATCGTTGACTTCTCCAATGGTTGAGGCAATAAGTTTCTGAATAAGAAAAGGCGAGACTTTATGGAAGGTTTTTTCAGTGTGCAAGATGATAAAAGGAGTATTTTCTGTAATCGAATATCCGGACAAAGACGTTTCGAAAAGACCCATGCAAAGTACAATTCATATTCGGGTTTCGACGGCACCGCCCACCACGGAGCCCAACAAGGGAAGGCAGCCACCGGCTCTAGGCATCCCCAGCCTCGGCGCTTACCTTGATGCTAATCGGAACCTATACGCTAAGGGCCACTTCCAGGAACGTCTACCACCCTTAACGCAGAGCCCCAGAAGGTGACCCCTTCGCTTGATCCCTAGCAGACTAACCACTCTGGTGGTTAGCTACCGACCGAATTGATACACTGGGGACCAACAGTGCACCACCCGTCTAATGGGTTGCCACGCACGGTCAACACGTGGGGTTTTTGGCTGTCCATGAGAAGCAAGAAGCAAACAGAGCGGCGCCAACTTCTCATGGAGAGCTCCCTCGCTTGCCGTCGAGGGATGGAAGGATCAAGCAAATAGCAGAAGGCGTAGAGGAGAGTAAGTATGAAGGGAGTAAAGATCCCTGGGTACCTCGGGATTGGGACACCCGTACTCACCTATAGTAGGTGAGCCCCTGAGGGGTATTCTCTTCACTAATTTTTATATCCAGCGCACATGCATTTGGCAATATAAAGCATTTTTTTCAAAGGAAAACAAACGATATTAAAAAAATAATTTTACGATTCTGGTATAAAAAATCTGTAAAATGAAAAATTGACACAAGTTTCTTATTGGATGTTTTAAATAATAATATAAACTCAGAACAACAGATTAGCACTGACTTCTGATACGATACTCATTCCTATGTCAGGATATTTGTTGAATTATGCTATAAATTTGATATCATAAGTCAAAATTCTTTTTGGCAAGCTGGAAGGCAAAGGTAGATTAATCTAATAATTAATTAGAGGTAATTACATCTAGTAATTATATCTAAGTTACTATCTGGCAAAATAAATTGTTGATGTTAGAAACAGAGAATATTAGGGCTTGAAAATTCCTTTTCAGCCCCAAACTTCTAAGATATTGCTGTTTTCGAAAACCTTTAAATACAAAAGTTGCTCGTCTTAATGAGGGCCTAATTTGCCTAATTGGATTTATTTTTTATCTCCAATATTAAGAAAGTTATAATAAAACGAAAAAAATCACCTCCTTTCAGTTAAATGGGCCATATTGAGTTAGATGGCTGTCTGCAACAAATTCCAAGCCATTTAAAATCCAAACAATTTACTCTAGTTATCTTGTTTGCAAGATAAGATAGACAAAGCGTCACACACACACATATACACACATATGTGTGTGTATATGTGTGCACACAGCATATCGCCACACCAAAGTTTTATCTTAATTTAACCCATATTAATTTCATTCTAAAATGTTCTCTTATTTCCTCATTCAATTCCATCTTTTTTATTTAATTAATTCAACACAGGCTGTGTAAACTTGCTGTATATTTACTTGCTGTAAAAATGTATATATTTACAGAGTGATCAAGAAATAATAGGAGGTGTTCAGAGCCCTGTAGCGGGTTATGTACTGGACGAAATATAACAAAATTTGGCCACGGTAATCACTTAAGTATGCGGTTTCAATTTAGCTAGAAAAAAAATTAGTACAGTCGATAGGGGAAATCCTGGCACTACAAGCGCATAATGTGTGGAAAAAGAACACATAAATGCAGAACACATAAAACATAAATGAACACATAAATGAAACGAATAAATGAACACATAAAACAGTAAATAACAACACACCAAATACCAATGATAAACGTTTATTATAGCAACTTACAAATTTGACTCAAGTTGACAAACAACTTGATGTTCCAATAACTGCATGTGGTACTCGAGATTTTCGACGATGGCTAACAGCATATCGCCATTTATTCGTCTGACATGTAACGTTATTTGATTTTCTAAAGTTGGAATGCCAAGAACATATCCTTGATACACAACGCCTTTAAAGTGAACTAGAACCAGAAATTGCCGATATTCAGATCAGTGTCGTCAGTTAATGGATGTTATCTTATAAGCATAAAATTTCAGGATCAATATATTCTGCACCATCAAGAACGGGATATCTGTTTGTCGTGATATTGAACGTGCACTGCCGGTACCCTGCTTATTAGCTCTCGCCTGATCCATAACGGCGGTTGCACTTCTTCAACTTGTTCCTGCTTGATACCTTTACGTCCTCGGCGTGGTTGCATACCAAGAATTCCTGTTGTTTCAAATCTTTCAACAATTCTTCGTAAGTTAGTTATAGTCATCGGTCCTCTACGTAACTGTTTTAACCACCGGTATTCACGAAGAGCAGCGCTGGCATTTTCATCCCGCTGATAACACAGCTCGACTAATGAGGCACGTTCATGTAGTAACAACGCCATCTACGGGCGAATTCTAGCAGAATGACTTAAATTCCCTCACCTCTTCCTTTTACCTACGATGTCATGTCACAAAGTACAAAAATAAGCAAAATACAGAATAAAGTTTTCGATCGCAGCTCCATGATTTCCCCTATCGACGTTTTTAGGTACTAATTTTTTTTCTTGGTAAATCGAAACCGCATACTTTGATGAGTATGGTGGCCGAATTTTATTATATTTCGTCCAGTACATAACACGCTATAGGGCTCTGAACACCTCCTGTTATCTCTTGATCACTCTGTATAAATATATATATACTTTTGAACGAAGGATGGTTTTGGGTTCTAGGGACCATGATAGGCGAAGAATTGTAGAAATTTTCCAGAAGTCTTGTCAAGAGAGTCATTGCAATTGGTATTCTTTTCTTAGGAACCTACCTAATAACTCTTGCACTGTATTGGTATAAATTCAACTTCGCAAAAATTCAAAGTAAGAGATATGCCCTGAATTATGAAACACTTCTAGTGCCAAAAAGCTATGGAAAAGAGTAAAAAATTAGAACCATTTCCTGCTTTTAATTTGCAGGTATTATCGTCAGCCCTAACAACAACAACAAAAAAAAAATCAGCATATAATCTGCACCGCCATATAATCCTCAGATTATACGGCGGATTAACACGGCGGCAGATAATTAGTGACGATTTTTTCAACAGATAAACTGAGGATCATTCACGGGAAATTACGGTAACATGTAAACAGAAAAATAACTTCAACTTTCAATTTTGATCTTTGAAAAAAATAGTATAAACTACGATTGCAAAAATCTTAAGCTCATAAATATTTTAAAGGTAAGCTTGTATCAAATACCAGATATAATCTCAAACGCTTACGTACACGAAACAGAAAAATAAAGGAAATAACAATAAATAAATCGCATTTCTTACGAAAGGTTGGGGAAAAAAAACCCCACCCTTCAAAGGAAAAACATTTTCTACTGCTGTATAATTGCTTGACAACAAGGCTGGGGGATAAGACAAAGAACAGAAACTTAGAAGCAGTATTGAGGCATTTAGAATTGATTTCTTTTGTTTTCAGTGATTCTTCTTCCCGTTACCCACACACAGAGAGAAAACAGACAAAAGAAAGGTTCCAGAAACCCCTCGAACAGAAGGAAATAAAAGCACTCCAAGAAAAAGTTGTTCTACCTTCCATTCGAAATCACTTGATGATTCACTTAGAAGAATATAAGGCGTGATCCCAACATCGTTGCAACGAACCTATCAATTCGACAGTCCAATAGATTCTTTGAAGCATCGAACGTCGGGAGGGAAGGGGGGTCGAAAAAAATCCGAGAGAAGATAGTCCCAAGGTTATACGAGATGAAAGACGAGAGTGAATGGAGAAATAAAGAACTAGGGAGCGAATAGATTTTTTTTGTTCCTTTCTTGCATGGCAAAAAGTGAAGAAGTCTTCTGGAGGGTGGCAGGACAAAATTGCGAACTTGGTAAAAGCGTAGAAACCAAATTTATAGAGAATGGAAAGAAAGGGAAAAAGGGTGAAATGCGATCCATGGAAAACCTGTAATCGATTTACTTGAGTTCCCAACTTTAATAAAAATATGCGTATGGCTCTAAAGTCTTCTGAAGATACGTCGAAGTTTTATTCTGATATGGCACTTAGCGATTGATTCAAGATGGGCTGCAGGGGTCCTCCATTTTCTCTTTTCTCATATCTGTGAGATTTTCTATTTGATGGCGGTAGGGTTTCTGACAGAAGATGCAGGCATTACGTTACCAAAAAAAATATCTCAAGCATAAAAAGGTTTTTTTTTATATCTTACTTTGTTGTTTTTACGAATGTATTTTTATCTCGCAATTCTAATGTTTTATCTCAAGAAACTCCTAAGATAAAATTATTTTCCCCCTGAATGTAAAGTTGTATTGTATATTATTAAGTGAATTTTATTTAATACTAAATATATTCTTAGACCAATTGATTCGCATAACCTATTATTTATACTAATTCAGTTATATTCATATACTTAAATGTTATACTAATATTAGCAAATTGCTTATATTAGTTATTTTTTATGTTTTATAACAATAATTTGGAATTAAAGCAATTCCATGAAATAATTTAAAGCTGAAGTTTCTAAATAGAATAAACTATTATTTTAGAAATATAACAGACAAAAAAAATCAACAAAAGATTATCATAAACCAAGGGAAATTTTTAAGTTTTTGAATTTTAAGAAGAAACAGTTTTAAAAATAAAAATGAAATTATAATTCATCGATAATCAATATAATGAAGATAGATACATCTTCAATTACATAAATTCAAACCCTAAATTTGGTTGTTAGTTGAAATAATTTGAATGTTGACAAAATTCTGAATTAATGTAATCATTCGTTGCCATTTTCCAACTATGGATTTTAACGCTTTGTCCTTCAATTGAAAAATTCAAAATAAATTTTATTCTTAAGTAATTGTAGTGTAAAAATAAAAAAAATGTATTATTTGAAACAACTAGAATATATTTAAAAGAAACTGGAGAATATATGAAAAAAAATTATATGCAATGAAAAAACATTTATATGTAAAAAATATTTAAATCCTTTTTCAATCATTGTTTAACTACCTCTTTTGCTCTATTTATGGCATTCTTGTGCCGTATATTGAAAGATTGGTTCGATATATAATTTGACTCAATGGTAAAAATTTTATAAATTCTCACAAAAAAAGGCACTTGCATTAACAGCAATAGAAAGATTACTATAGCTGTTAAGAAAATATTTGAAATTCCTTTAAAAAAAATTAATATTTTACTTAACGTAATTCATTAAAAATTTCATATTATATATATATATATATATATATATATATATATATATATATATATATATATATAATCTCTTATTTCAAATCTACGTATGTGTGACGCACTTGAGAATGGCATAAAACATTTCTTATTCGACAATTCTGTCGAATATTATTGTTGAAAATAATACTATAAACAATAACATTATTGTCGTCTTTATTAGAGAAGATAACGATGAATCCTTTTCTTTACATAACATTATCTGAAATTAATCTCGGTTCATATCAAAATTAGAAAATCAAAGAACAACATAAGATCAATCCTAGAATTACTCTACCAACTTACTACACACACTGCAATAACATATAAATTCCTTTATTCTACCACTAAATGGTCACTGCGACTGAAACCACTTTAACGCTCTTGTCTTTTCACTTGGAATCTTTATTCAGCTTCCTGCTCAATCATTTCACACCATTACGACTACTTATACTTCATTAAGAGGTGAGACGCGGAACGATGAGTGCATTTACAGTATTCCCTTTGACCTTGGATTTTCCCTATTACATACTAATAAATGTAAAAATCTCTTCCTATCATCTTCTTGCCTTTCACAACTATTTTGATGAATTAAACCCATCCTAACGCATGCGTAAAAACGCAGAGGGTTTTAAAATCCGTTGCTGAACTATATCATCGTCACCTCACCTGGTCCCATTACCAAATCTAAATCACATTAAGCTTTTTTTCTCAGATATCACTAATCAGGTTCCACAATTATTCTCATACTGACAGCAAAAGTGCACTAACGATCTAAACGATCTAATTTCAGTCAAAGAACAACATTCGTAAACTATATCTGTGCGAAAAATTAGTTCAGAAAGTTTTAGGCTATTTTATTGATATATTTTTCAAACGTTTAGCTGCGAAACTTACAGAAGGAATTATTTTTAGGCCAGGTATTATTGATGAATTTTTACTATGCAGAAGCATACGAAAAAAGTAAGTGAAGGATACGCCAAATCACTGATTTGAATTCACTCTAATGCCACTATTTTTTCAGTCAATAAAGTTTTGAATAATAATAAATAAAAGTTGTTTTCATTGAATGAAAAAATGAGGAAAAGACTTTTTTAGCTAATGGATAAAGTAATGTATATATTTTAAATTTTGTTTCGATATTTTTTCTATAATTATTCACATATTTCACATAAAAAATGTATTATGCATATCAGTTATCCATTTACTTATGCTATGTTTATATTAAATTTTTTCCGTGAACATTTTGCTGAAAATTAAGCTTTAAAAAAATCAAAATAGTTGTAATTGCTATTTTTAACTACATTTTTAAATAATATTTTTCCATGTTATTTCAAGATTAGTTATTCAGGTAAAAGTAAACTTAAATTTTTTTTTTCAAAAAATAGTCTTTTAGTATTGCTCATTCCTTTAAATCTTGCTATCTAAAATATATATTTCTATGTTAAGCATTTATCCAAGTTTTTATAAATTTTGTATCTTGTAATAGAAATTTTTATAATAAATCCGTTAAATAAATTAAAATATTTCATGAATATTTCATTAGATCCTATGTACACATCGTCGCGTGTGCTTCAAAATTAAATATTTGTGATCTATTATATTTCATATTCTGTCTATACGTATATAATATATTTAAAAAATATCACTTAATTTTTAAGAGAAGTATTATTCTCTTTGTATTCATGAAATACATAAAAGTATGTTTACCCTTATATTGTAATTTTATTATTCTCAGTATTTTATAATCCTGATTAATAACAAGTAAATTTTTATATTTAACGCTTCTCAAAATGTTTTATATTTAATGCCTCTAAAATTTTTCTCTCTTTAAACTATATAGTATGAATACTGTGAATAATTGGAAAAATTCTATATTAATGCTTTTTTCCCTCTATAGTCTCCTCATTTATATATTTCAGCAATATTTTTAGATTGAAATAAAGTTTAATAAAAATGTGACTAAAATCTTCAATATGAACATTTTAATGATTTTTATAATTTTTATTCATAAACAACCTAGAATACAGAATAAATTTATTTTTAATGTTAGAATTATAGAATGATTATTCAAATTATTAGTGTCAAGTGGTCAACATTATAGATATGAGAACAGCAAGAAAATACTTATATAAATTTCGTTAAGTAGACACCTTACTCTCTAAAATGGATTCGAGAAAATCCAAAGCAAATTCAGATGTTGAGAAGAAAGAATGGGTCTTTCGTGAAAATGATATCACATCGAAAACAAACTTAAAAGACCGTGCTATGGCTTTTAATTACTATTATCTCTCCTATATTGGTCTTAATTACCCACGATGACCAGTTATAACTACAAATCTTGTAAATTGCCCTGCAAGACAAGTACGCGACGTGCCTTGATTCGTAAGAAACGGTATTATATTCAATGATCTGCTATTTAAGACTTTCGTGACCTTTCACAATAGGTCTTCAAGGAGATTCTTTCAGAAAGGTGACAATAGTTCCAGAAGAAGAGGCATTCAAAACACTACAGCATTACGGCACCAGGAACTCAGGAAGAAAAGATTCCATACACTCCTAATGCATTAGGAGCACTTTTGCTCTAATCTCCCCCCCCCTCCCCGCCATACAGGCAGACATTCAAATGTTGCAAATTAGAAATTACTGATTTTTGTTACCTTTAAGAGTAATCTATAATTTTATTTTAATGATAGTATTTTTTGTTTTAATTTGTCAGTAAGCTAATACAAAAAACAATTAAATTAAGAGCCGAGCATTTGTCTGTTTTGAATTGTCATGACATTCTTCTATCAGCAGTAATACTGACTGGAAGATCAGCAGATGCGAAAATTACACGTATCATTATTCACAGTAATTTGGTTCAATGTTTCAAATTTAAGTCCATGTAACTTTGAAAAATTAATTTTTAAGGTTTTTCTAGCATATATTATATAGTTGAAAATTTTGTAATTTATTAAAAAAAAAAAGACAAATTAAAAGAGATTTGAATACTTGGATCAAAATATTGGAGCATGACGTTTTAGGTTTGATTATTCAGTTATATCTTCGTCTAGTTCAGTTGTAACATTCTCTGTGTAAAGGTTTTACATCCCTCAATTAATATAAGGAAGGCCAGCCTAAAAATTTTATCAGGCTGAAAAATTAACGAAGTATTTTTGAAATATTTCAGATATATATGTTAAAAATAGTAATACATTAAAATAACCTAATATGAAATATAATTTTGCTAAAATAATTTCTGAACTTTCTTAAAATTAAAGCAATACAAATTATATATCAATAAAATCGGTGCCAATCAAAAGATAATTTTTTAAATTTTAAAGTTATGAAGAAATGGATCTGTGCGTGATCCAACATTTTTTCGGAAACCATTAAACTTAGATTCATTTTTCAGTAATAAAAAATTTAAAGATTTCGAAAAACTTTTTTATGAGAAGTTACATTCAATTTGGTAATTGAATTGCAATTTTCAAACATTTCTTTTATAGAATGTTTGGTATTAGTACTGCATCACTCAATTTAATAAAATTGCACCAGTCTAAAAATACCATTATGCTAAAATTTTGATTGTATTTTATGATATTAGTATGAAAATCAATTCATACAAAAATGAGTAGTAAGATTTTGAGCTTCTATGACATAAGAAGTTATAGTAGATCAGAGTTTATTATGATGATCTCTCTTTAACAATTGGAATTTTCTACAAGTTATGATGAAAATACTATTTTTACATTTTAGAATAAGTCGGCGTTTAAGTACATATATCTGAAAAGCCCCTTACAATGATAAATTGAAAAAAATAGGAAATTAAATATCTTTTTCTAAATTCATTTTGATAGTCAGATTAACTTTTTTTTTCTATCTCATAAATAAGGTATTTACTTTTCTTCAATTTTTTAAATACTATTAATTTCATTTTTTATTTCACAAATTTTGCATGTGTATATAAAAAAAAAAATTAATGAAAGCAACAGAATTACGAATTCAAGGATATTACCATTTCTAATATGAAGAATCCTTGTTTTCGAATGAACTTTTTAAAATATCCTAAATTGCATAACTTTGTTCTTAAAATCTTCAGCAGAACTCATTCTGCGGACGATTTTAAAAACTATTTTTAAAGTTTGCTTATTTACCTTTCAAATTATTCCTCAAAATGCAAAATTACCTCAAAATTCCTAAATTTACTCAAGTTAGTAAAAATAAATTACTTAATTTCAAGAAACATGAAAACGAGGTGCAATTATTTCAATGAAAAATTTCAAACAAACAAAATGAGTTTCTGTTTTAATACATTTGCAAACTTTAACTCACTTAAGACTTTAAAGTAATGCTTAAAGCTATAAGCGCTTTGAAGAGTTTCCTATTCCTTCCAACTAACATATCTAACAAAGTGAGTAAACTTCGCTAGAGATTATACGTTTGATAAAAGCAGGAGTTGAACTAAATGCATTATTTAGTGCTGACACCGCCTATTCGTTGTTAAATTAAGCACAGGGCGTACACAAGATTCATGCCCCCTCTGTTACTCAATGTTCTGCATTTTTTTAAACAAAGGATGGTACATTTTAAGACATGGTCAACAACATAAGGTGGGGTGGGGGGTGAGACAAGAATTGTTGTTTAAATTTGTAGGCTGTTAAACATAAACGTGGGTAACCAAAAACATTCCAGGTCAAATACATTAATCAAAATATTCTAAATTTGAGTCCTTACACTAAAATAAGCAAAGACATATTTAGTAAAAAATTAAAGAGGAATTTAAAATTCTAATCAGATACAACTTGACATGATAATATTTTCCGATTAATTTCTCAATCGTTATATTCTTTTTTATTAATCGTTATTTAACTTTACATTCAATTATATAAAGTGATAGCAAATGCAATAATATATTTGATACCATTGCAATTTTATAATTGATAAAACAATGAAAAGTATTTTTGTGAAATATATTTGAAGATATTTTGATAATTTATAAAAAATTAGAGATTAGTTATATGGAAATAGTAAAAAAAAAGCACATTTTTGAATTTTAAAATATCACAAAATTTTTTTTATGTGCGTGAATATTTTTCCAAATTACTGAAGATGAAATATAAAATTTTGAATAATTTTGAATTTAATTAAAATCTTGAACAAATATTTTCTCACTTAATACCTACTACATGTTATGAATTTGTAATGTCGTTTAATTGCGCAACAAATCTTGTAGTGATGAAGATAATTTTGCGGATATAGTAATGGCTGATATACAGATGCCAAGTCAGTGACTCCGGCTTTTGGGGACAAATAATAATGATCGTATTGTCTTCGCTATTATCGTCTTCGCTTGTTCTCGGACAGTCGAACAAGCAGACTATCTGAATGGATTTTGTTCGAAATTCAATAGAAACCTACAAGCGTCGTGTCAAGTTTATAAATAAAAATTTCATCCATATAGATCGAAGCTCTTTAACACGTTCACAATAAACAGACATATTTACAAAAATATGTTTTTCGAACTCAAGGAGGACTGACATGTTCAGAACTGTCAAAATCTTAATTTTTAATTTTTTGTCGCATACAACGTTTTATTTCACTTCGTATTCAGCAAAGTAAAAAAGCGAAGTGAGAGAAAAACAAATTTATTTATATTAATACTGTCCAGGAAAAAAGGAAACATTTTTCTCATTTTTATAAATATGTAAAAATGGAATGCGTCTTTGGAAAATGAATTACTACATACTTACACAAGCCATTCTTTCTTGTTTACAAATGAGGATTTCAAACTGAAATTCTCTGTATATATTACAGAGAATTTCTATTACAGAATTTCTTTAACTTAACACTTAATAGTTAGTAAAGTATTATTACCTTATAGTAGATATAAATCTAACAATAATAACAAAAACATGATACCATCAAATATTCCATTTCACAAATTTCATGAAAAGAATTCTAAAACCTGGCAGGGATTAACACATAGAATTCTATACTCCTTATTTCCATTTTCAGAACTGAACTAATTTAAAATTCGAACCCTTCTACAACAAGGTACCTTTGCTTTATTAAATACGAGATCAGGCTGGAAAATTGAATCTTCGCACGAATTAATTTCAGAGTCTTCAGGAACATGTTCATCTGGGTTCCTCATTTTACACCACTTTAAATCACAATTATCCATCCCAACGTTCCTTTATCCATGGACTCGCCATCTAATTCCTCAGAAAGGAAGGAATTGCGTTAAAATATGACTTAACAAGGATTTCTGAGTGGCAAAGACAGTCATTCGTATGTAGTCTCCTCAGCAGTTGTAATAATTTAATTCGTTTGATTAATATTTTCATGGAAGTGGAAAATTTGCACATGAAATGAATTCGGCGCGAATCTTTTCGAGCTGAGCAGTTTAAATCTGATTTCGTTATTTGTTGTTCCATGAATAGTTGAAAATTTGCTAAGATAGTAAAATTTTGTAAGTTAGTACAAGTTTCAAGCAAATATCGTTTGCGATATCTAAATACTGGTGTTTCCTAAGGAATGCTGTTTGCTAATTTCTTTTTAAAGTTAAGAATATACGTTTGAGAATCAACATTTCACTTTATATATGTTTATTGACATTATTTTGAAAACTTGTATAGAATTATAACTCATATCAAAAAGTGTTTCATTTCTTCATAATAAAAGAAAGCTTTTGAGATATTTTAACTGACATTTTGATATGTTTAATATTTACTAATATAATATTGAAAAGTTTTGTATTTTAAAACTAATTCACGTTGGAACTAATTAATTGTTAACTACTGGAGATATTTCAGAAGTGAATAGTCAATACCCTATTTTGATAAAATTGATAAGAATATTCGACAAAATTCCATTTGCAGCATTCATTGCTTCTAAATAATAATATGACATCATTAATGTAGCTTATGTACACATATTCAGAGTCTTATAAATAAAATAAAAATAATCCTTTTAAAGAACCCTTAAAGATTAAATAATTCATTAACGAATAAAAATAAAAAAGTCTTTTAAAGAAATTTTTAAGTATTTAAATTTTTTCATTAATTAAAATTTTAATAGATAATTGTTTTTGTTCGTTTGTTTTTGTTTATTATCTATTTTAGAATCCATTTAATATTATTGTATTGAAACAATTGAAGATTTGGTTTAGTAAATATCAATAAATGTATTTACTATAAATTTCTTTAAAAGAAATCATAAAAAATTGTGATTTCAAAGAAACTGTATAGTTGCTTTGTCATTTTATTTTGAAGCAAAATTGGAATAATTTGAGAACGAACTCAGAATTTCGGATAATGATCAGATAACCAAGAAATCATTTGAGTTGGTGGCTATCACCAAATTTACCCTTCTAACCAATCAAATCTGGGAAGCGGCTATAACAATATTATTTATACTTTTTTCTTAAACTTTTAAATTTATTGACAAAAGACAAAGTATAAGTTCTCTTTGCACCAACGAATGAAAAAAAAAATACAATTTTTAAAAATAATTCTGATGTGAGAATAATAATAAAAACAGATGATTTTAAATAATAGTTCAAAGATTTACTCAGAATGTTAGAATCAATTTATAAATCGAAAGATTCCCCATAGAGTTTATTTATAGATAAAGAAATATCTAATTGTTCTTCTCTCGTATTTACTTGCACAGAATTGTGTTTATATATGAATAATTTAATATTACCATCCGATTCATTTCGAAAATTATTGTTTTTAGCACAGAATAATTATTATCATCAAAAAACAAACAAACAAAAAATAGAATGAACAGATTAAAAGACCAAACTAGTAATTTTTTCTCAAAATTCTAATGATTTAAAACCTTTGTCTTGTTACCTTCTTAATCCAGAGAGCTCATTTCACTAAGAACATGAATAAATATAAACTAATAATTCATTATTAATTCTAATTTTTCAGAAAAATCCTCCATGAAAGATTTCTCTACGAGATAAATCATAATTCAGAGACTAATTTAAGAACTTAAATAAACTCACTGACACATTTTTTATTTAGAATAAAACAAAATTAATTTTGCTGATTTTATGGGATATATTGTAATATTTGAAATAATTAGAGATTGATGTCGACAGACAAAGAGAATTAATTTGGTAACAAGAAATAACGAATAAATTGTTTGCTCATTTTAAATGTCTTTGACACATTTAAATACATGCAAATATTTAATAGATATTATTGATTTAAAATGTTTATACGGGAATAATCAAAATAACGAATAAATAGTTTGCTCATTCTAAATGTCACTGAGACATTTAAATACATAAAATATTTAATAAATATCAATGATTTAAAAATTATTCTCGGGAATAGTCAATAGAATGCTCAATTCTTAATACTTTATTTTGAAGTTTCTATAATTTCTCAAAGATGTGAGTAAAAATAGAAACCTTACGATAATAACATTCTTCCTAAAAAAGACATCTTGACAAGCCATTCCATTTATCATAATTATTTTCACATATATATTGATAGGAGGCTGTAGATATTAATCACAGATGACATAAGGTTAGCAGGGTAGATGAAGAGATAGATTTTCTTGTCTTCCCGTATCAGTTTTGATAAGAAATATCTTCTAGGAGACAGAAAGTGAGGGGTCAAAAGAATACTATTTAGATATTTCCCGAATTTTGTTACTTTTTGTTAGATATTGTAATAAAATGTTCAACAAAATACTGAATTTCAGTTATTTTCGCATTTTATGAAAACAATTACTTATGAATTTTCATTGCTTAGGAAGTATTTACTTTAATTGACATATAGGACATCAGAAAGCCGGTGAATATACACAGTCCAGCCATATTAATGTGAACACCGCCTTCTTTTGACGTCAACGTTAAATAATCAATCGCAGAAGGCACCTGTTATCAGAAAATTTGGTGGATATATAAAGTGTGTTGTAGGCATTCGGAAACATTTCAGTTCTTATAGTCATGCCGAAACGGAGCGATTTATCCGGCGTCCAAAAAGACATGACCATGGGCTTTCGCGCCAAGGGTGGAAGCAGTTTCGAAACAGATAATTTTGTAAACTGTTCGCTGACCGCCATGGTAAAAGTGTAGCGTGCACGGCAAAATGGCACAATCTAAAATCAGCGAAGTGGCTAATGTGGTGTACCACGGATCTAAGATGGTAGAGGGGAACGACGGCTGCGGTGATGCGTTAGGATGAATAGACGTGCAACCTGTAAGCAACTGACCGCCCAGATGAACCAAGGGGCTACCAGCAGTGTTCCCGTAACGACGGTTAAGCGAACGTTGCTGCTGCATATGGACCTCTGCAGCAGACGCCTGGTTAATGCACCTATGCTAACTGCTGTTCATCGGCGACGAAGGCTGGAATTTGTACGCCAGTACAGCAAATGGGCTTTCACTGAGTGGAGATAGGTGGCTTTTTCGGATGAATCCCGTTTTATGTTTCATCGGACATATGGAAGTTGGCGTATACGGCGTGAAAAGTCTGAAAGGAAACACTCAGCAGCAATTGCTGGAAGGGTCCAAGCTGGAAAAGGAGCATTATGATCTGGGGAATGTTTTCGTGGTATTCTCTGGATGCACTCCTCATTGTGGAAGGGACGACGGATCGACACAAGTATGCATCTATCCTTGCGGACCATGTCCTCCCCTACATGCGAAATGTTTTTCCTCAGGATGATGGCAGCTACCAACAGGACAATGCAACGTGCCATAAAGCTCGCAGTGTACCTGCATGGTTCGAAGAGCACCAGGGTGAGTTTACCATACTCCCTTGGCCAGCAAATTCACCGGACTTGAACCGAATCGAAAATCCGTGGGACCACCTCGATTGGGTTGTTCACCCCATGGATCCTCAACTGCGTAACCTAGCTTAGAGAGCCAGGCTGTTGAAGTTGGCATGGCACAAAATCCCAGTGAACACTTTCAAAAACCTAATTCACTCTCTTCCTGCACGTCTCGCAGCTGTCCGCTCTGCGAAAGGTGGTTATTTTGGATTTTGACAGGTGGTCATATTAATGTGATTGGGCAATGTATATGCTGTCTTCTCATTCCAGTTTGATAAGAAATACCTTCTAGGAGAAAGAAAGAGAGAGGTCAGAAGTTTAACATTTAGTATTTATTGCTTTTTGTTGCTTTTTTTTGATATTGTAATTAAATATTCAACAAAATTCTAAATTTCAGTTTATTTCATATTTTATGAAAACAATTACTCATGAATTTTCATTGCTTAAGAAATATTTACTTTAATTGTCATATAGGACCTCAGAAAGCAATTGAATATATATGCTGTCTCTTCATGCCAGTTTGATAAGAAATATCTTCTAGGAGATAGAAAGTGAGAGGTAAAAAGATTATTATTTAGATATTTCCAGAATTTCTTTTGTTTTCTTCAGATATTGTAATTAAATATTCAACAAAATACTGAATTTTAGCTGATTTCGCATTTTATGAAAACAATTACTCATGAATTTTTATGGCTTAGAAAATATTTATTTAACTTTTCATACAAGATCTCAGAAAGGAGGAGCTTTCTTTCGATTTGCTTTGAAATAAATTGAAACTCAAATATTTTGTGAATATTATGGAAGTTGTGTATAAAAAGTTCGAAATGACTCGCCAAAAATGCAAGTTAGATTTGGGAACTTTACATTAACGAAGGAAAAAATAAATAACAAGGCATGACGATAATGCTTACATTTCCAAAATGAATGAATGATTGATTCTGCAAATAAACATAATTCTAATGGGTATTTACTTTGCATTATGGTATCTAAAAATTCATTTGCTAAATGTGTTTGTGAAACAGACTAAGCAGAATTTATAATCAGACATATGGATTGGTTAGACCTGTAGTGCTTTAAGTCACATTTTCTTTGCTTTCTAGAAATTATGTATTAAGGAAAATATTGTATAATTCAAGAACAAAAAGGTAGAAGTGTTATTATCTTACAGGCCTCTTGGATCTAAATCAAACCTGAGTGTTGTGCTGAATTCTAATTATGCTTTGAATACAATTAAAAAATATTTTAAAAATAAATTTCACTTACATCACTTTGACTTTAATCAGTTCAGTTGTTTTCAATTACAAAGAGTTAATATATATATATATATATATATATATATATATATATATATATATATATATATAAGAATTTATACTGAATTTATATATATACAAGAATTGCTCGTTTAAAGTTATAAGATTCTAACTAACTGATAAAGTTATCGCCAAGTCTATTATTTTGAAATGAATTATTTTTTATTCCTTGCGTACGAAATAATTAAATGATCCTATTACTATAATAGTAAATTATTTCTTTTGGAAATTCTTAAGATCGAAATAGCACGATACGGAAACCACATTTATTAAATTTTAATTCTGTAAGAATAATCGGTTTCTCAATACTCTTAAGAATTGCTTAGTTTCATTATATTAGATCATGTATAATTACCTTATGAACTATTCGATTACATACAACTATTCCTTCCGTTTTCTTACTTATAGGTTCTCTAGACTTACCATCTCATTAATTTGAAGAATGTATTATCAACTTCAAGAGAAGGCATTTTATCGCTTGCAATGCATATTACGAAACAAAGTTTTAATCTTCCTGAAATAAGATTAATAATTACATTGCCATGCGCATTCATTGTTTGTTCGGCTATAGATTAAATTTCTCTCGTGGCAATTTCTGATGAGGATAATGTAATGAGGTACTGCTAGTAGAAATAATGAATTCATCGCTTCTAATTGTTAGAGTTTCTGAACTTAAATCATTCAAAGGTTTAAATAATAAATTAATTATACAAGAATATGATTTTAACATCTTTATGTACGTATAAATGTTTTAATTAAAAATTCTCATTTATTCGCAGTTTTAATACCAAGATTATTTTCAAGTATTAAGATATTTTGGTATATTTTCCCACAAATTTATTATTAATTTAGAATTTGTTTCTATAAGAAATAAAGATATGTTTAAAATTATTTTAATAATAAATATATATCGACATTCAGCTAAAAATGATAATGTGAAATAAAATGAATTAATGTGTTTAGTCTTTTCTTAAAACGATATCTTTAAAAAAATTAAGCTTATCAATGTTTGCTGTATATATGGCATATTGACAATATATTGATATCTGTTAATTTGACATTTCTCCATTAGTTGAAAATGCTCTCTAATATTGTCATTATAGCTTCACAGTATTATAAAGAAATCAGAATATCGAATAACATCTCGGAGATGCCATACAATATCCAGTGCTAATAAACACATATTGTTCTAAGTAAAATAACAAGAGTATTAACTCAATTTTCTTTTTCTTTAGCTTGGTCAGTTTTAACTGTATACTGACAATGCAGATCTGACAATGCCATATATACAGTATCTGACAATGCAGATCTTTTCTTTGACATTTTAATGCATATTAGTTCTTTGACATTTAATGCATATTAGTTCTTTGACATTTTAATGCATATTAGTTCTTTGACATTTTAATGCATATTAGTTCTTTGACATTTAATGCATATTAGTTCTTTGACATTTAATGCAAATTAGTTCTTTGACATTTAATGCATATTAGTTCTTTGACATTTTAATGCATATTAGTTCTTTGACATTTAATGCATATTAGTTCTTTGACATTTAATGCATATTAGTTCTTTGACATATTAATGCATTTGAATATTAGTTTTCTTTGGCATTTTAATGCACAGTGATTTAAAATAGATAACTAATAGTAATAGAAATAAAGATAAGAAATAATAAGTCAAAAGTGGAAAAATGAAAATTGTTCATTTTGAAAGTTTTTTTTTTCATCGAAAGTTTTCAGTTAGACTTCGGATATATTTTTAAAAGAAAAGTGAATGATTGGGAAAAAGAATTATTCTTGATTATTTTTGATATGGTTTAATAAATGATAATTTATAAACACAAATTCTAATTTGGTAATAACTAATCAACCAAGTATTTCTCCTTTGCCATTTTAAGAAATTACTAAATAGATATCGACAATATTATTATTAATTTCATAATAAAACTGTCTGCATGATTACTTGGAATTTGTTTCAACCAATAATAATACTGTTATTTTATTTTCCCATCCTCTTATTTAACTTCACTTGTTTCATGTTTTTCACTTGGATAGAATTTTGCAGCCGATCTTTCACACCATTTTTGATGTATAAAGCTTTTGAAATTATACATGATTTTATATAGTCGATGATAATAAAATATATTTATATTTTTAGAACTTGTTTATCAATTAATCGATTAATTAAATTTTGATTGCTTTCGAATGGTGCCATCTAGTAGTCAATTTGAGGAACAATGATTTTGAGATTTCATAATATTTACATTAATTAATTATAAATTTAATTGAAAAATAGAAAATAATTAATACCATGTTTCTACCTTTTAGTGCATTAATAAAAGCGTGTTTTATAAAACTGTTATTATTATTTTTTGGTTTGTTTTTACATCTTGTTATTGTAACAAATATTTAGAAATAAGATCTACATTTAGAAGAAAAGAATATTGAATATTTATGTTTATTAAAGCGTTTGAATAATGAAAAATGAGGATGACTAGTGTTTACCTGATACATAAGTCAGTTTCAATAACCTATGCCCATTTTTCAAAGGGCAAAGGAATTTTTCATTCATTCTTAAAAGGGAGGGGGGGGAATGGGATATAAGAAATATCAAAACATAAGACAACGTGCAATATTAGATGACATGACAAATAACAATTCTTGATGAACTATGACATTACGTGATTTTTTCAGATGGATGATGCGCTTTAAAATATTGCATGGAATGCAACATTTATCTACAAATTCATTTGTGTACTTTGGTTAATTGAAAAGGAGCAGAACTGCACATAAAAATAAATTTTGTCATTGATTAAAAATTATATTTATTCATTATATTATGCATAGTGAAATTAAAAAAGAGAGCGAATAAATGATTTTCTTTCATAAAATTAATTATTATATTTATTTTCGCAGCTGCATTTAAACAATTCTAAATAAAGAATTCATCAACACAACTTGTTATTTGTAGAGACCTTCATACAGATATAAAAATGTTTTATGTGTGAAAAAACAAACAAACAAAAATCAGGCATTTGAATTCATTTCACAGAAAAAAAAAGCGAAATTATCTTCTAAACATATTTTTTATTCAATTGTAAACAATACTTTTTCTTAAAATTCTATCGTATTATTGTAAAGAAATTTTAATGATCTGTTTGCAGTTTAATTTAAAAATGTGAACTAGGGAAACATATCGAGTAAAATTATGTAAATATAAATGGAAATGAAACGATTGTGCATGCTTCTCACATAGAATAAAATGATTTAAATAGTGGTAAACAAATTTTCGTTTTTAATTAATGAATAAAGGCCTTCAAAAGAGATAATTTAAAAGTAGAGTCTGACAAAAAGTGGTTTTATTACATAATTTGATTGTATATTATATTGTTCAATACAAGTAAATATTTTCTTTATGAAATTTTTATATTGGCATTTGAAAATTATAGTAAAACGATTTTTTTAAATCGGAGAAACGATTTGAAAATATCTTATTCTGAAAAATGTTGCTTGGCTGAATTGATTATTTCATTCGCACTAATATAATATGTAAACTAATTCATGATCAAGATATAATTTCTTTTAACAAATAAGTTTCAGACCTTTTTGTATGCAGACATTTTATTCATGTAATTTTCTTGAAACTGTTAATTAATTTTGTATTATGTTCGCGCAATTTAAAATATTCTTACTTTTCTTTGCTATAATATATAATGGAATGTGACGCTAACCTTTTTTGTTTACATATCTCCCAATAGATGGCAGTAAAATCCATTTGAAGAATTCAATGCAGTATCTAGTACAATCCGGTTTGAGCTGGTTCTCTTGGAATCTTTGAATGAAATACTAGATAAGGTAAATTTATGTGTAAGATTTAATAGTTCAGCTAATCAGTAATGCCGGTAAGATAGGAATAAGCATAACAAATTTTTATTGAATTTTAAAAGTATTCAAAAAAGATATAAAATAAAACTCCACTGAACAACTTTTTCTTAATGCTTTTATTTATTGTTTGCTAAATACATATCGTTACGTCGGAAGCGTTTTTTAATGTTTTCTCAAGTATTACAGATAACTATATAATTTAATTATTTATTTAATTTTATTTTTTTAATTAACTGTCAAAGCACTATCATTAAAATCTCTCTTGTGCTATTGCGAAATTTTTGATGTATTTATAACGCAGCAAATATTTATACAAAGATTGAAATTTCGCATGTAAAATCAGCATAAATATATTTATATATAATATTCTTAATATAAAAATTCTTTTATGTAATATCGAAAATCCTTTTTATGTCTAGAGCTTTATTTAATTTAAAATAAGGAAATTTGCTGCATCTAAGAACTTTAGTAGCTTTCTAATTCTAGACAATCTGCAAACTCTCTCAAATAATTTTTATAAACCAGATGAAGCTAATTTTTTAAATAATATTTTTAATAATTTTTAAAGAGTGATGCGAAATTTAGCTAACCATTTTTGATGGCAAATTTAATATATATTTATAATTTGAAATTTGAAGACAGCCATTTTCAATATAGAATTTATTTTAAAAAGTTAAAAGCAAAAATTCGGTTTTGAATTAATTATTAAGGCACAAGAAAAACTCATAATAGTTTTGGTGCTGAAGAAATATATATTTTTTAATTATCAATGTTTTAAATTTGTTTAAATACTCTGTATCCCATGCTTTGGCTACTGAAAATCAATTTTGCCAAACAAATCTTTTATGCAGCCATGCAATTTTTTTGCTTAGATTCGTATAGGAAACACAGATATTTATGAATAAAAAATTAACTAGTACATTTAAGTTACAAAACATTCATTACGATATTCTTTGCATTTCATAACGTTTGTCAGCAAAACTGAAAGAAAATTTATTTAGTAGTTTCGATAGGGCTCAACAATTCAAGATTTTTATGTTTATTATTTTCTTACATGAGAAAATTAGAAAGTATATGAGTGAAACTCGTTTCTGGATTCATGTCTATCTGTCTGTAAATAGATAACTCAAAATGCTTTAGAACTAGACGGATGAAATTTGGTATATGATAATAAGACTTATTTTGTAGAATTATATCAAATTTTGTGAGAGATATATTCAGAGGAATTCTGTCTGTATAACTATCCAAGTATAAATTAACAAGCTAACTAACTACAAAACGAAAAATTCTTTAATTTATTTTCTTTTTTGAATGTATTTACTCATTAGCTCAAAATTATATTAAAAAAATGATCCCACTTTAATGTTTTAATCTTATAGGAACAAATATTATTACAAAAAAATATCAGACTTATCAGTTACTTACATCAAATCAATTTCGAAAATATTGAAAAAGATTTTTTGTCTTTTAAAGCAGTTGAAGTTTATTAATTTAATAAATACAAATTATCTGGTAAAAAGTAAAAGATGGTTGATTTAACAAAATTCGGATGCATCTGAATATTGTAACAATAGGCTAAGTTTTCCATCTATTGGATTCATTCGTATGGAACTGACTTAAATTTAAACATGGATATTTAAAATTTTAATTTATACAAAAAATTCTGAGAATTCTTATATTATTTAAATGTTCATACTCGAATAAAATATATTACTTAAAGCTGCAAGGAAATGTGGCATTTCTCATTTTATCTGATGATGCCCATTAGTCTAAGAATAAAGCTATACTAATCCATACTAAATTCAGATTAACGATTCAGACAACGATTTTCAAAAAAATATAAAGTGGAAAATATTAGAAAAATGAACGCTTACTTTTAATCATCAGAAAAAAATCTTTGCCTGTAATGGTAATGATGAAGGATTTCTGGAACCTCAATAATAATATAATTTCTTAAAATTTCTATACTTTTCTGACATTTAATTAAAATAAATCACAGTTTTTTAAAGAATTGTTAGTATACAGTGGCTGATGAATACTTTCAGAAAATAGCATTTTATCAGCTGTCCCGTATTGAGAAACGAAGTTTGGTATTTGCTTTACTATTTAAAGACATTCCAGTTTCTTCGACATAAGTCCCTCAAAATAATTAATAACCAGGAACACTTTTTTAGATAGTAGAGAAAATTTTATTTTTAGATGTAAAATGCATGCA
The DNA here is from genome assembly GCF_947563725.1 of Argiope bruennichi. Lineage (NCBI taxonomy): Eukaryota > Metazoa > Arthropoda > Arachnida > Araneae > Araneidae > Argiope > Argiope bruennichi. The sequence continues at coordinate 70,367,607 of NC_079151.1, forward strand.
TATGAAATTAATTTTTATTAATTTCAGTTTTTCTATTTTAAAAGTATCATTTCAACATCTCACTGCTGTATTTCCTAGTTCAACGTTTTTTTTTCATTCCCAACCATTTTATTATATATTATATTTCTGGCATTCTTATTTAAATAATAAAGGCTTAATAATGAAAAAAGACAATTTCTGCTTTTTTGTATATTTTGCTATGTTCTTAAATGAAATATAATTTTGTTATTCACTATGATTTCAAAACCGTTATTCGAGATTTTTAAAAGGCGATGCAATTATTATATTTGAAATTAATCCTTTCAAATGTATTCAAATAGTGCAACCATAGAGCTAAGTTAGTTGCACTAGTTGGAGCCATTGTTGACATAATTTTTATGTTATAAACTTAAATTTACAAAAAGAAAGTTGTAATTATCAATTTCCTGTTGTGAAGTTAACCCTGTCACAGCGTTGGGCTTAAAGATGATTGCTCGAATGTGTAATATTATTACATCACCAAAGAAGATGACAATGAAATACGTTCAATAAGTTTAACAAATACAAATATGAGATAGTAAATATTCCAGATAATGCGCACAAGATATATTAAATGTAAAAATAATACAATCCTACCGACAGATGGCGTTGTTCCGTACGGAACACACAGAAGTGGAAATAAAATACCTTTAATCCTTCAAGGCAAACTTATGTGGAAAGGATTAAAGAGACTCGAGAGATGAAAGAAGATTGAAAGTTCTGCAAAATCTTCAAGAAACCATAGAGTCTTATTCATTTCTTTTGAAGAAACTTCTAAAGGGACTAATGCTCTGTTGTAAGATGGCAATATTTTGAAATGTTTACAAGTTTTGTGATTTCAAGGCTTCAACAATTTCCATGCATTCAAAAGATATGCACTCAAAACTCTCTATTTCCCCACAAAATTTGAATTCTTTGGCATTTGCTACGAGAAATTTCCTTATTATATTTTTACGCGATTAATATAAGAAACTCGCCAATCAGAGAAAAATTAAATCTTAAGTAAACAGAAAAAGATACTCTCTTTCATAATACCAGAATTAGCGTTAATAGTAAAGATCAAAGTGCTTAAGGTATCTGATTATTTTTGGAATTTTTCAAAACAATAAATATTTTAATGTTTATATTATGTTTTTGATGATGTTTTTTTATTAATATGAAGATAAAATGATGAATAAAAGTGAAATTATTTAAATATATATGTAGCTGTTGAAGAAAAAGCTTATTTTAATGTAAATTTTAGCATTTATTTACAAAAATTAGGATTGTTCTGGAGAAAAAATTGTTACAATTTTTCATTTTTTATAGCATTACATGTATAACATATATTAACTAACTATTATTTATGAATTATATTCAAAAATAGAATTTTTGTGTGTAACGTATAAAACTATCTATGAAATTCAGGAATTTGTTCAACAATATTTACATTTAACAACAATATTTACAATATTTATATTTACAATATTTTCAACAATATTTACATTAACATAAATAAACTTCTAGAGCATTCGACATCAAGTCCTTAGTTAGTCACATTCTACATAACATAACGAGCACTAATTACAAATTTCATAAATATATTTTGATTAGTTTTTGAGATATGACGATACTCGTACAGAGTAGAATTATGAATAAAAAAAAAGTTCTTCAGAAAAAGAATTTAAAGTTTTTTAAAGGCTTATAAAAAAGCACCACTTACATGTCATTACTTGCTATAACTTGGTTCTAATTGATATAGAAACAAAATAAAGATATCACTGAAACGTACCCATTATTTAAAACTGCAAATAATAAATAAATAAAAATAAAAATGTGAATTTTTATCCAAATTTATGTTTTTAACTTAGTCTGATACATTAATTTTATATCCTGAATATTTTAAGGTATTATTGAAATGAAAATTAAATTTTAATTAATGAATTGAATTCCTACAGAATAGGCATTGGAATGCTGTAAAATTAACTTTCCACTCCTTAAAACTACATCGCTCTAAACTCTCAAAATATTAAAAACTAGACACAATTTTTCCAAATATGTCAGACGATGACAATATATGATGAGAAATTTCAATATTGAAACATGAATATTCAAAAATTCTCACCTTGTCGGTTTCTTAAAGAAATAATCAGAGCTTCATATTTCTGTATCATATTTTTACTTGAATTTTATTTAGGTGGAATATTTATCTGCCCTAAAAATAGAGATTCGATTTTTAAATTCCATATTGCAAAACATTTGCGTGAAGAAAGTCAGAGCGATAAACCATTTTGAAAGAAAATACTTTGGTATCATGTAACGAAATTGACCTTGATTCGTGTTATATTTATATTCAGGGCTACAACGCAAATTAATTCACGTGGGCGCTTTGTAACAGCTACTGACGTCAAAGAATTTTCATTTTGACCGTTGCTATGATATGCCAGTTGGAAACATCTGCTACACATTAAGTTCGAATCTTCTTACTTAGAGAAGAGGAGATAAGTGTTTATCATAATTAAAGTAAGTACAGAGAATAAGGGTCATTTGAAGTCTCGTTTAATTTTAAAACGCTTTGATTATAATAAAGAAGTATTTCTTTTTTATTAACATTTGATTTCAAAATATATAGGATGGGAAAAAAAGTAGCAGAGTGTAAATCTATACTGTTGTTTAAATAGTTTCGTTCAATTTAATATATATATTTTGCTAATTTGTTGTCATTTCCGGTAAAAATTCAACTTTAATTTAAAGTGGAAATGATGAAATTGCAATTAATATAAAGATATTTTTTAATAAAACCAAGCGTTTTATTTTATTTATCATTTTTATTGTTATTTATTTATTATTATTATTATTGAATATGAGTATTGCAAACAGAATCGCTCGGTATATAAGTCTTATGTGAACTACAAAATATTTTTCATAATTTATGTAATATCTCAAAGAATAATTCAACAAAAAGATTCAGCATAAAATTCAGTTTTTAGTTTTGCTTTCAAAAAGATTGAAATGAAATCAATAATAATATTTTGTTCCGGCCTATAAATATATTTCAAAAATTATGAAGTCTAAATTTAATGCAGTAAGGTATCATATTCTGAGGAATATTCTGGACACACCAAATTTTAAATAAATGAATGAATGTTTCTATTTTCCACGATCAACTAAGACTTATTTATGAAGTTTTGAATGTTAAAAATTTAGAAAAACTCAACATTTTCATAATCTTAGGCCAATTAATCTTGAGAAACCTGCGCGCTGATTGGCGTATTTTCTTTGAAACGATCGATGGAAAATCTAAAATTACCCTTTTTTTATTGAAAAGTGATATTCAAATTTTCATAAATCAGTCAGTTTAAGTGATTCATTTAGTTGATTGGAAATTAACTCTTTTTATTTAAAATATTAGTGCTTCAAGAACATTTTGTTAATCGTGATTTCCACAGCAGAAGCTTTATGTAAAATGAAAAATTCGTTATTTATTAGAGCATTTATTGAATAAAGTTACATAAAATATAATCATTTTCCATTTAGGCCATTTTAGCAGATATGTGTCTAACTAAAGGTTTACAAATTAGCTGTGTGGCACTGATTTGAATGGATATCCTGTTCATATTAAACAAAACTTCCTTAAAATAAAACTGGTTTATTGGATTAATAATATAGAGAGTATAAAAGATCATAAAATAATTTTTCTTGAATTTATTTTTTAGAAAAAATAATATTTCATATTAGTTTCAGTTCCTACAAACACGTGCCGAAAATTATATTTTTGCACATTTCATTTCCAAAAAGATTTAATTTATTTTTAATTGGAGTTTTAATCAATGTGATGGCAACACTTTGAAGAAAGCTAATTTTTTCCCATAAACGCGAAACGTGCTCGTGCAGCTTAAATTTTATTTTTATTTTGTACGAAAAAAATTGTTGAAAAATATAGTTAAAATATTTATTTAAAAATTCATTAAAAATAGAAATTTAATTTTAAGATTAAAACATTGGTATCATTTAAAAGATAAATTTTGATCTTAAACTTGATGTAAAAATCTTTTTTGTGCGGTAATATTTTCGGAAGTTATAGCAGAAACACGCCAAAATTTCGCTTAATTTTTAAATAAATAAAATTATAATTAAAAATTCGAAAAAATAACCCCCAGGTGCACATTCCCGTCCTCCAAGGTATACACGTGCCAAATTTGGTAGCTGTAGGTTGAATGATCTGGCCTGTAGAGTGCCAACACACACACACACACGCACACACACACACACACACACACACACACACACACACACACACACACACACGCACACGCACGCACGCACGCACACACACACACACACACACACACACACACACACACACACACACATTGAGCTTTATTATAAGTATAGATAATTATATTAGCTTCCCGATTTGAAGAATATGAGGATTATTTAGGGAAGGATATCATAAATTTGAAACGTGGTCAGATGACGAGGTCGACACGTTACCTAGTAAATCCATTTCTAATCCTCCACTTACATCAGCAGGAGGATATTGACCGATGGATTTAACGTGCATTAGACCCAATTTCAAGACAGATAGAAGTGAATTCCAAAATATTTGGATAAAACCTTACAAATAGGATATCATGGTCCTTCAATCTATATAAGAAAACCTGGAGCACCTGAAGTTTCTTTGTATATTTTAATGACTTTTAACGTTGAAATTAATTATTTCTTTGACTTACTTACAAATTTAGTTATAAAAATTGTTCTCCTGAGTTACACACGTCATTTTATTCGAAACGGTTAACAGATTTCTTGATTAAATAGAGAATAGCTGGCCATTCTTTATACGATAAGGTTATTCGATAATTTATTTTTTGACCTACAGAGTGGATCGCTGCTTTATCACTCATATCGACGAATTTTTCTGTAAGAAGTCATAACTTATCATATATAATCTGTTTTTTCCCTTTCATTCGCTTAAGCTCTTCTGATCGACAAGGGTAATCTCTTATAAGTAATTGCATGTATTTCTTTATTTTGTGTTATAAGTAATATTTACTAAGTGGTTTTGTGGCATCTTAAAGGATATTCTGGTATTAAAGGTCAGCCATATCAAACAAGAAGCAGCAAGCGATTACATATGCTAGTAATTTTAGTTGCTAAGGGAAATCAGCTTGTATCAAAATCAAGTCGCCTTCGGCGACCAGTTGATTCGACGGGATAAATGGATGTTAAAACTTTAAACAAATATTTTGTGTAACTTGTTTTTATTGGATTCCTTTGCAAAATGTTTTTAAACTTTTAACCGGAAAATAACTCAGTGTATTTTGGAAATCTTCCATAGTTTTCTTCATTGTGTAATGCATTTCCTCAATTTTTCTGTCTATATTTCTATATATCTAATTATATTACAGGTAAAAGTAGCAGAATAAAAACTTTTTAACAATACTTTTTGAAGTTAAACCGAAATCGCAACTTTGTAGGTGCTATTCAATTATGCTTTTAAATAATAATTTTTAAAAATATACTTTACCTTTAAGCCTATTCGTTATGGAGAAATAAGCCGAATTTTTATATACTGATCATAAACAATGGGAAAAATTCATCAAGGAAAAAGATTTGAGTTTCACTTTCAAAATAGAATGTATTGTTTCAAAATATGAATAAGATAATTTTAAAAAATTGATGAAAAATAGGAAGGATATTTTTTTTGAATTGATTTAAAAACCATTCTTTATCGCGTGTAAAAATAATTAAAAAAAATAACAGAATTCAGGAGACGTTTCCACGGCTATTAAATTGACATCGTTTAAAAGACAATTTTTAAAATTTAAAAACGGCGTAAAATATTTTTTTGCAATAATATTTTCGGAAGTTATAAAGGAAGAACAATGAAATTCCACTTAATTTCCAATTATAATTCTAATTAAAATTTGAAAAAAAATCTCTCTGTATGCTCATTTCTACTCTCCAAAGTATATATATGTAGAAATATGAATAATTAGGTCATACGGAATGGCCTTTAGAGTTTTAACACAATTCATCTTTATTATTATTATTAGAGATATTAGTCCTATTTCGTGGCTAAGCGAAGATCATTCTTCGAAGTTTAGCTAAGATAGCTATAATGTTTATCTAACCAGTGACAAATCAAGTTGAAGGCACAGTCAAAGCTATGGGCGTATTATTCCGACATGAAGTATAGTTCTATATATATCTTGAATTTACGAAAGGATTCGATGTATTTCAAGAAAATTTATTTTAACTGCTAGCTATTTGATGTTGCAAGAGAAGAAATGGAAATATTATTATTACTTTTTTGATTTTGTGAGTATTTTTCTATATTCTCGAAACACGTAAAACATATTTTACATCATTACGATGATGTAAATGATGTACTCCATCATCTAGTTTACCAGATACTGTTAAATAGTAGATAAGAATACGGATGCATTCAACAAAATTTTTACACCTTTAGGAAAAATATAAATAAAATGAATCTGATTAACATTATTTTATTTATACTAATGTATAATTTCTGTACACATTAAATTTTATTTAAACTAATGTGTACACAGAAATTATAAATTTTTTTATTTATTGCGACAAACGAGTAGATAAAATTACCACGCAAGTAGGTTATTTGATAAAATGAGAAAAGAAAAAAAGACTTTTTAATAATCTAATTTTGTAAATGAACTATTGCAATTGAATGGTTTAATTACATGCTATATTAGAAAATTCTATAGATGTCTTTTTCAAATTTCTGTACACTGTGAGATGCGAAGAAATACAGTAACTGTTTTTATTTAAAAATAAAAATACAGATATAACCGCACCAAGCAATCGATAATGGTCAATTAAAAATAAATTCAAACCATTAAAACTGAAGTGGTATAAGACGCGGGAGAATAGAACCTGGGACCTTTTGGTTAGCAGTAACCAACCGATTTTACCAAAATAGCTGTTCAAGTAAAAGCGCTGTTACTGGCTTATATGCAATTCACCACAGTACTCTCCCTCCAGTGAGTCGAAAGGGAGACGAACGATACGGATATTGAGTGGTGATGTGTTGAGTTATTATTAGTAGCTGTTGTCTTAATGGGCATGTACCCAGTTTGAATAGCGCCAAGCGTTATGGCGAGCGTGTGTGGGTGCTGATGCGCCAAGTGAGTCTGGCGACTTTAGTCGCGGGTAGATGGCGCCACAACATCTGTACGAAGGTTGAAGGTGCAGCGTCCGAGGTCACCAATGAAGAGGTATAAGACGCGGGAGGATAGAGCCTGGGACCTTTTGGTTAGCAGTCCAGTAACTAACCGATTTTACCAAAACAGCTGTTCAAGTAGAAGCGCTGTTACTGGCTTATATGCAATTCACCACAAAACTATTAATGTTCTTTTGACCAAACTTCATATTGCATAAGCCGTTCATCTTGATTTTCTTTTGGCTTTTATTTAGTTTAGTTAACATTACACTAGTTTTATAACTAAACCGACAACTCAGAGGGTTGTTAGCATTTATTTTTCCCGGCGATAGGAAGAATAAATTTGCAATGATTTATGATTTCTTAAACTATATTGGGGTGATGAAAATTGAGAAAAATGCATGCAAACTCCGAGTCCAGAAGACATTATTTACGAATATAATTCTTAAATTTGGAGATGAATAATTCCCATGCCAGAGTATCGTGAAAATCTCAATAGAGGTTTTGAGACTAAGATGGACAGCGACCCTGGGGGATTAATTTTTGCTGTTAAATGCCTGAACGAGGAAACGTACTTTGTTCCTTTTGTAACACTACCACCCCGAAATGTTACAAAGAACAGCGAAACATTTGATTCATGTATGATGGTGTCCCTGCACATTTTTCTCGTGGAATGCGTAATCGCCTTGATGTTACACACCCACGGAGGTAGGCTAAATGTTCAGGAACCCTTACTTGTCCTCCATGCTCTTTGGATCTTAAGCCGTGTGCCATTCTTCTTTGAGGAACCATCTTAAATCACTCTTTTATGTGACTTTTATGGACACAAGGAGGTTCTCATAGTTCACATTGCCATCGCTGTGGTAGATACCAAAAACTGACTTGGTATTTTCGGGTGCACCCGGAAATCGTTTTACGTACCTGTAGAATGTTCAATGACGTAGCAGCCGCTATTTTCAACAACTCTTGTAATAATTAATCGAATAAATCTCTATATTTTTTGGCGTTCCAATATGATGCCAAACCAGAGTATGAGGTTCGCAATTTTCATCCTCCCAACGGGATTTCATTACCCATTGCAATTTCGATTCCTCTTGATGCTTACTAACAACGGTTTGAGTTTACAGGTCCAATTACAGAACATCATGTGTAAGAAAAGTAATACTTAAGCTATTTTAGGGCAGATTTCAAAATTTTGAGCTACGATCAGATGCTGAGGAAGTCACTTGAGTCAACAACTCCTCTTCCTATAATAGTCCACTAGACGGAAATTTAACCTAGATGGATTTAATATGCACCTGGTCTGCTCATGTGGTTGTTCTTTAGCAGAACCGAGTTTTGAGTATGAGCTCCTATAGCCCCGAACCCGAAACCCGGTCAAACCCGGTCATATATATACTTTTATAGATATATACTTTTCTTTCTCTCCTTTGCAGATAATCATTTGTATCAGTGGCACTTTTACAATAAAGTATTTTTTCTTCTTTTACCTAATATCGTACCTACTAATAATTCATTTTTAGAGGCTATTAAATTTTCTTAAGTACAGGACATTTCTGCTTATTCTTATTTGAATTTAATCTCGGAAATTTTTTTTCCAAAGCAAAAAACAAAAAACAATTTGGGCTTCAAATCTACATACAAAGGATAACATTGAAACTGACTTTATATTTATGAATTATACAGATGCTATAATGGGACAAATCTTTGTATTGAATGCATAAAAATTGAACGGTAACTATAACTAAACATTTAACTTTCTTCAAGGAAATATTCTAGTGTCTTATTATATCTAGAAAATTCAATTTACATGCAGGACAACAAAACTATCCAAGTGAGAAGAAATGTATATACATAGCTTTATTTTTATAATGGAAATTTATTTAAATAATTGAAAAATTAAATTTCGCAAATGATATTGATTTTTTTACTTTCCAAAGCAAGAAATTATTTTTCTAGTTAGAGACAAAGTCTATTTCTAATTAGATAAAAAACATTATCTGTGAATGCAATTGCGATCTATCAGATTATGTCAGCTATTCTAACAGATGGTACTACTATACACATTGGCTTAGATGAAAGCCTACTTCCAAAACCAAAGATTTCCAAAAAGTATGAGGAGGAAAGGCAACGCCCAAGAAGTGTAAAGTAAACTAAACAATTTGCGTATAAAAATTTTACTTTAATTGTATCGCATATAATTCATATTGTTTCTGTATGACGTCAAATAGCAAAATTTCAAGCATCTTATTCTTATTTCGTCTTAACAGAACAAAACTGTAATAAAAAATTATATAATAAGAGAAATTTAATAGAATTTTTTTTTTACTTTAATGTATAAAGCTACTTTAATTAAAATGATCGACAACATTAAAATAATGATTAAATTTGGGAGAAATAATAAAAAGGATGAGGGTGGGTATCATGCTGCTGCCACCAATCTGCAAGTCTCTTGTCCTGCATCTTATTTTACTTTACCATTCTATGTACAATTATTGCTAATGTGGGAAGAAAGAATACGTAGACTTATGTATTATTTGTGCATCATGTTTTACTTTATTATTCTATGCATAATTATTGCTAATGTGGGTTATTTGTGCATCATGTTTTACTTTACCATTCTATGTATAATTGCTAATGTGGGAAGAAAGAATAGATAGACTTATGTGTTATTTGTGCATCATCTTTTACTTTATTATTCTATGTATAATTATTGCAAATGTGGGAAGAAAGAATAGGTAGATTTATGTGTTATTTATGCATCATGTTTTACTTTACCATTCTATCTATAATTATTGCTAATGTGGGAAGAAAGAATAGGTAGACTTATGTGTTATTTGTGCATCATGTTTTACTTTACCATTCTATGTATAATTATTGCTAATGTGGGTAGAAAGAATACGTAGACTTATGTATTATTTGTGCATCATGTTTTACTTTATTATTCTATATATAATTATTGCTAATGTGGGTTATTTGGGCATCATGTTTTACTTTACCATTCTATGTATAATTGCTAATGTAGGAAGAAAGAATAGGTAGACTTACGTGTTATTTGTGCATCATGTTTTACTTTACCATTTTATGTATAATTACTATTATTGTGGGAAGAAAGAATAGGCAGACATGTGTTATTTACAAAGCAATAAATTACCAACAAATGAGTACTAGTATTCTAATATGAGTGCACAAAATTGGTAGTTAAATTATGATCATTCCAGATATTTTTTCAGGATATTTAATGTTCCCATTAAAACAAAAAGATATGAAAACAAGTAAAAATAATTGCTTCTTTTTGTTATCTCGAAGAATAATTTTAATTAAAAGATCACAGGGATAGAGATTAATTGTCATCCCACCTCTAAATTAAATTGAAAATAACTTTAAAAACTGATAAATTTAGAAGTGTGTTTTTATATCAAAATTAATTTAAATCTATCTTAATATGAGCATTTTAATTAATTTGACTATCTTAAACTAAAAACCGATGTAAATAATTCTGCAAAAAACAGCTAGTTTCGATAAATTTGAATTTTATATTAAATCCCTTCAAAAATTAATAACTTAGTTGCAATTGAGAAATTGTTAGACAATGAAAAGAAACTCCCTAATCTAATAACTTTATGCTGAACCAATCAATATTGTTCGACAAATGAAAAAGTAAAAATATGCTTTATTAATTAAACGATATATTTTTTGTTAAACAGAGATCCATTTTCCCCCGGGCAAAGCTCAGAACATTTTTAATTACTGAATTTCTGAAAGCCAAGATGCATAAATTTATTTTGTAATTAATATGCATCTTTTAAAGATGGTTGTACTTTCAAATATGCGAAAACACTAATGAATTAATATTTTACAAAGGGAAGGAAAATTTTCATTAAAAATTCAAACAAATATGTAAAAAAAATTAATTGCAAATATTTTTGTATTTTGTTTCTTATTTATACTTGGTATCTTTTTGTACACTTTCTTTAATGGTAAAACACACATTGAATTCGTAATTTATATTATTTTAATTAGAGAATCAAAATAAATGAACTTAATCCGAAAAGAGATTTCATACTTTCACGTGAAAAAAAAGTAATTATTTTTTAAAATTTTATTTGTCATTTTCTACGTTTAAAAATGTTTATTGTATCTATTCTTAGGAGCTAGAAATCGTTAAATTGCATTTAAGTATAGTAAACTGTTATACTCCCAGTTTCGAATTTTTTTCTACATTATGATTTATTAAATCTTAAATAAATGCAATCAAATCAAAGAATAATTTAAAAAATATTTTTTCGCAAAAATTGTTATCCAGATAATTTTGTTTGTTTTCTATTTAATTATTTTGTGAAAGGCAATGAAATGAAAGAAATTAAAATATGAAAACCAATTTAGTGCATTCATTATGACAAAGAATTTAATAAAAATTCTGTTTGAATTTCAGTTTTGAAAAAAATAATAAATATATAAAGCAACCATTGGTCGTCGAGAGTGATTCAGTGTTGTAAACGCGAAAGAGCATCTGATAAGTATACAACTTCTAATACATATTAAAATACACACCACGCACGCAAGAACGCACGTAAGCACGCGCGCGCACACACACACACACACACACACACACACACACACACACACACACACACACACACACACACACACACACACACACACACACACACACACACACACACACACACAGAGGGAGAGAGATAGTTATACGAAATATAGAAGTTCGTTAAATTTAGGTATTCTAAAAATAAACAAATGTTTATTTCCTTAATTATTACAACTAAGCATATAGTTCCAATTACAAAGTTTCATTTAATAAAGTATCCAAATGTATGGAAATGTATGGTATGTTGCTTCTGTAGAAGGTAAAAATAAAAATAATAATTTTTTACATAAAAAACAATGTTAATTAATAAAATATATTTTTTTCTTAACTCATCCTTAAAAACAAAGTTTCATGCTGGCTTTCATGCAAAGTCTGACGCATTAAAATTTTAGTACCATTTTTTTGAGGCATTAAAAAAAGTCCAATTTATTAATTTGAACCATTTTACCACGCCTCTGGCCAATATTCGAACAAGAATTTCATTACGATTTTTAAGGCTAATATAAATATTACAAAAATAATTAAAGAAAACCGTTGATTCAGTAAAAATAATGCATTCTTCAACATTTATACAAGCTTGTATTTGTAAAAAATATTTATATATACGGGAACCAGTTAAAGATACGATTTATACAGATAGGCTTTTAAAATTAATTGATAAAGAATGAGTACTGCTAAATGCAATTCCTCCCTTAGCAAAGAATCAATATACTGTTGTACAAAATGGGACCACCCAACAAGTTTCTAAAAATGCCATGACATATATTTATAGAAAATTGTCATAGATGATGAACCTTTTGTACGAAGAATGGATTCTTATCATTTTACAAGCGATTGCCTTCAAAATAATCTTTCTGTTATTGTTTATAATGGCACTTGCCATGAACGAGCTCGCTGACGAAGTCAGAGAATTTTAAGCCAAGGGAGCGTCTCTTGTTTTAGTAGCGCCAGGTAGGGCCAAGAGTACGTCTTAGCTACTCACGCATCACATTCGCTTGCATAACCCCTTTTTACAGGGGGGCACATTCACACATCTCACAGATAGAACAGATGAAGAACAACCATGCTCGAACCGGGACTCGAACTCAGGACGCCCAAGTCACAGGGAAGGCGTGCTACCTCTATGCCAGGACGCCGGCAATGAATCTTTCTTTCTCGATTAAAGCGACATTGGCCTGCCCAAATTACATTTCTCAGAAAAGTATTTTGTGATTTTCCCTGAAGTAAGATCGAATTATACAATTCTATTTACATTTCGTTTCATTGTAAATGTAAATGTTGGACATCCACATTTATATTTCGTTGTCAATGTAAATGTTGTAATACTCATGAACTTCACGAACACTATATGGATGACAGCCATTAAGTTGAAATGCACTCTATACTTTATTTTTTTGAGACAATGTCTTTTTTTTTAGTATTGAGCTCTGAATTAACTGTTCGTATTCCAAAATGAGGGTAACTTGGAAAAAGTCTAAACGTTATTATTTCAATTTCTGTATCATTTTGATAAATTCTGATTTTTCCAATTCCTTACCGGGAGAGTAAAAATCTTGCAGGTTGTTAAAGATAGACCGTTCAATAAGCACATTTCCTAAAAGGATGTTGGGAATTCAGAAGACGCCGCTTGTATTTTTCTACAGCTAGGACTATTCTTACTATTGCAACATTATGATTATCTACAGCATTAATTGCCAGCCTTTCTAGACACTTCCTATTAAGAAATATATCGTTCTTTTGAAAGGCGCAACGTGTGAGCGAAGAAGTTTATTCTCTTACTTGGCAACCCAGTAGTTCTCTTCGATACCTTAAATGTACAGTTTTTCAAGTTTCACTTTTCTTCCTAATAAATCGTTGTAACTGTCCACCAATCAGAGTGAACAACCTAAAGCGCGATTAACAAATTTCCTTTATAATGATTGGATGACGGATAGTGGCATGTGATAACTTTTCTGTAATGAATATCCTACATTTTTGAAACATGTACTCCCATGTAAGAATCTTGATTCAAGAATCACAACGTAATAAAGATAAAAACCTCATTAAATAAGTAAATTGCTTATTAAATAAACTAAGTTTCAAGTCAGAATTATTTTCCTTTCTATTTGCTCTTTTGTCTCCGTAGAAGTTTAGATACACACGAGATATTCCACCGTTTTTTAAAATACCCAGTAAAATATTTTTTTAAAAAAATATTTAGGTACTCTTATTAATTTATTAATAGAAAATATTTTTTAATTTTATATTATTTTATACTGTCTGACATCAGCTATTGTCATGGTTTGGACGAAATTTTAGCGTCAGCCACAAGTGATTGACGGAGTCCGAGGAGAAAGTCAGTGTCAATCACCGGTGATTGACGTGGCACTTAACGTGTTTATGGGAAGTAACTAATTAATTTTTTTCCATGCACTACTTTATTTTCATAGCACAATGCAAAAGAATATGAAACAAATTATGATTGATATTTGGTTCCTAAGTATGCGGCGAAGTATCTAACGTCAAATTACACGGAATTACAATCTTATCTTTGAGGTAATTATAAGTTAATGAAGTAATTAATTAAATATATAAAAAGCATTTATATATACTTAAAACAACAACATATAACAACAGATACCTGATTAAGATGAGCCACTTAATTAAGGGGTTAAGGGAATTCATACGAGAAAGGCTTAATTTCTTCATTGAATTATGGCTTCTCTAACTTATAAGCTGGTATTAAATTAGGCAATGATGGTATAATTCGAAGCAATAATGACACGTGATGCTCAAACTTCTAAAGTATTCTTTGGATTCGTAGAGGAATCAGTAGAATGTCACATTTTCGAAACAGAAGTATCATGTAATCTGACAATAAAGAAAATAAAATAGTTAGGGAGTTATGTTATTCTTGTAGTTGATTAATAAGAGAAATCGGAAGTTTTTAGTAATCCATGTTTCCTTTCTTGTGTTGGCAGTAAATATTATCTTTATGTTGTTCTTTGGGTTCAGAATTTCATGTTTTTGAAGCATCGACTTTTTGGAAAAGATATCGAATATTTTTTTTTCAATTCAAAATTCTTAATTTTCAAATAGTTTTCTTTATAAAACTTTTTGAGTTTTGTTTCTAAACTCATTCTTTTCGAAATTACATTAATTTTTATATTTTAATAACCTACTCTTTAATGTTATATTGCATCTTTAAATGTTTATTCATTTTCGTGTATTCAAAATTTGGGTATTTTCTTATAAAAAAACCTCCTAAATCTATGGATTTTTTTTTTGTTTAAATCAGAACAAAAACAATTCAGAAAGTTTTTTGGTTCATAATAGCAATATATTCATTTAAAAAAAGTTTTTACAAATGTTTTAATGTTCCATAAAATTTAAAAAAAAAATGAAAATTTCATTTTATTTATCAAACTGAATGATAAGTTTGAAAAACCTTAGTGCTTCATGTGTTGAGTTTTCAGTCATGCAAACCTTAGTATTTCAAGACTAGATAGACATGAAATTTATTTATGAGTTTTAAAATTATAGGTAATATATTTATAAAGTTATTTGCAAAATTTTGTACAAATTAAATGATAAACATCTAAATTATAAAGTCTTTTCTTCATACTTTTTTTAACAAAAAAAATTCTATTGACTTTAATTTTATGTTTTTTAACTGATTTAGTAACTAACCTTTTACCTTTAACTAATTTAATTAGTTTCATAAATTTTTTTCTTATGGCATATTTTATGAAAAATTTAATAAATATAAGCATATTTATCATTACAAAAAATATTTCGAATGATATCGCCGATCTTATATTTCTACATATCCCTTAATCAAGCAGTTCTGCAATCGCAATATGGAATCACTACCTAATCTATCATAGAAATGGCGAAAGGTTCAATATCATGATGTGGTTGTTAAATTTGAAAATGTGGCTAGTTTTAGGAGGTGTCTCGCTGTTTTTAATAAAACCAGGTTATTTTGAAAAAAGAAAAAAAAATCACCCAAAGTGTTAAAGATGACCACAATTTTATGCAAGATTTTAAAGTATTGACTTGAATTGACTTTATATCTTTGCAGAATGCAACAGCTCAAAGAGTAATTTTTACTGCATAGAATCATTGTTCTACGATTTTCATTTTCAACATTTTCTTTGGTGATTTTTTTAGACAGTTCCCGAGTTTTGAGTTAATTTATCTACATTTCACTGTTACCATTCTAAAATTTATTCTTATAATAAAGCTCAATGTGTGTGTGTGTTGGTGCTCTACAGGCTATACCGTTCGACTTACAGCTACCAAATTTGACACATATATACCTTGGAGGTCGGGAATGGGCCCCTGGTGTTCCTTTCTTGAATTTTTAATTAAAATTTTAATTATTAATTAAAAACTAACTTTCCCACCAAAAAAAAATCTTTTTATTTCCCCACTGCACAATGAGTTAGACTTCAGTTTTCTCCCACGTTTATGAGGTTAGTCTTAAGATTTTTCGACCGATTATTTCAAACGATTTTCTTTATTTTCTTAATGTTTGATGCATTTAAAACTAAACATTGTTAATTAATCGATCTATTCATGATGTATCTCAGAAAATTTTGTTGAAAACTTCTTGATATATTATATAAATTAAGAAAGATATTCTTTAGTGCCCTTAAGGTTTAAATACTCAGCAACCCTTACTCAATACTCATATTAAAAGAAAAAAAAATGCTTCGTTTCAGTAAAAAAAAAAAAAAAAAAAATTCTGATGTCAATTGCAGATTAATTATTTCTACTTTAATTTAAAGCATACATTCTACGGGAACTAACAGAAAATTAGAGAGAAACATATATATATTACGTTACTGCTGAAGGCCTTTATAATATTAGGAGTGAATTATTTGACTACCAAAATTTAAAACTTTAAATATTTTGGAAGAAGCTATTAAAATAGGAGTTAAATAAATTATTTAAATGTGGGAAAGATTATAAAAATGATTGATAAAATAAAATTATAGATTATTAAAATGAGGGGAAAATGATATGGAAATAAAATTGGCATCATTAGAAAGATAATGCATTGGGTTTTAATGTAAGAATAAAATTTTTTGTCATATACTATTTTCTAGAGATGTAGTTGATAAACTACCAAACTTGCTTAATTTTTAACTAACTTTTGGATTTTGAACAGCTGACAGTGACCAATATGCTGTCTTGAAGAGCACATATATCTAATTTTATCAAGATCGAACGAAAAGTGAATATTTGTATATAATAAAATACAAGCATTCTTAATATATATATATGAAATAATTTGAATATTTTCTGCTTATCTTCTAAGTGTAGCGGTAACTTAACTTTACTACCTTCTCTTTTGATATAATAGATGGCGTTACTTTATTAACATCAAGGTATTTTTCTTATGATCCTTCTTGGCGGTCATTATTATTATTAGATTGTATTCTAGGTGAATGTAGTGTATTTCGTGTTCGTGTTTGTTTTGTCTTGTGAAATGTGGAACTTAGAAAATAGTTAAATAACTGCTCCTGAAACTCGTTTATTATTTTCCCCTCCCTCATAATGAAGTTATAAATAGTCTCGTCCCTCTAAGTGGAGCACGAACCCATGCCCCCGACATTAAGAATCTCGTGCTCTACAGACTGTCTCGTCTCTCTACATAAATACAATGAGCATTTTAACAAAACCCCTCAATAATGATATTTGTCTGGATTAATAACTCAATTTTAGAAGATTTTTAATGATCACTTTTGCAATTTGTGGAAATAACCGATATTTTTAATTAAGCTGAGTAGTGACAAAAATGTGATTCACTTCCGCTGCGAAAAATTTTGCAACTAACACAGATAAAAAATAATCCTTTGTTAAAGACGAATCACTTCTAATTATCTAATTACACAGAGACAGTAAAATGTTAACGTGAAAACAATTTTTACCAAACAATTAAGATAAGCAACAGGCAACATCGGAATGAAATCAACATCTTTAATGTACTTCTATCACTAGTTAAACAATAACTTTCCGTTAACATTATGGTTGTCCTCTGATCATCTAACACTAAATATATGTGATAACACAATCAAAGAGTAATTTATGCAAGCATTCATAAGTGCGAACAGTTCTTGCAGCTGTTGCTATGGAATCCGTGGTATATTTATCATGTCTGCAGGGATGGAGTAATGAATACTAATGCTCAGTGCTTTCCCTCTGTAATGAAGTAAAGTTAGAAGTGAAATCCTTTCATGTTTGCGCCTTGGAAATGAATCAGCAAAATTAAATTATTATGAATTTGTATTAGAGTTGCGTGATTGCATAAAAATATCTCCATTTTCAGCCAGCATGCAGCCATCGGAAATTGCTTTATTCATCGATAAATTATTTGCTCAAACTGTTTACTTAAACATGCAGCGCTCAAGGATACATTCACAGCAATGAATTATAAGTTCACAAGTAATAAGCGTGATGTTTGGTTGGAATGTTGTTTCGTTTTCTTGTAGAGAGTTAATATGTATATATATATGAGAAAGATTTCGGAATAAATCGAGGTATCATTGTTGTTAGATTTCTTTATTTTGCTAATGATGCTCTAAACGAAGAAATTTCATTCTTAGGTTTACAATTTCGATTAAATCTTTTGAAATATTATAAATGTATTGATTAACCGCTTAAGGATCGAATTATTTTTTATTGTCTTAGTTATACAAACAAACACTAAACGAATGAACTCAATTTATGTCCTTAAGCAGTTAAAATAATACTCTACGTTAACAAAACTTTATCATGATAATACTGACAGGCTGGAACATTATCTGTAAATTACGTCATGGGATATGCTTGATAAAAAAGGTTTAAAGCTCTCTAAAAGGCAAATGTTTAGTTTAACAGCTATCAAACCTGAAAAACAGTTGCTTTATGCGAAACAGGCATTCATTAAAAAAAGAAGTTACAGAATTATAGTTAAATGTTTAATTATAATTTTAATGTTTTCTCTCAATATCTTCGATGTATTTAATTGCACAAGTATTTTGAACCAGTATAAAATTCGAATAATAATAATTACCAGTTTAAAATTCATATAACAATAAATAAACTGATTTACGGATAAGACTTGAACGAAAAATATATTTAAAAAAAAGAGTTGAAATAATTAGTAATTTTCCGTCAATTTCTGTAATAATAATAACTTGAAACGTTGAAACTTTAATAGGTTTGAACTTTCATTTAACTTTTAAATGGAAAGGTTAAAATTTGCACAATTTTAGAAACTGTTTCATAATTACTTATGACTGTTGTATTTAATATTTAAAATGTTATCTAATGGATAATTTGACATTAAAAAAACCGATTAGCATATAGAGGATATACGATATTCATAAGAAAGGATATTGTTGCATAATCTTTCTAAATAATATCTACCACTATCTTTTAGGTATTTCTTGGGCTATGTCTCACATCAACGTCTTATATTAAAAATAAATTGAACAAAGTAAAAGACTGGTTAACAGATAGAAAAGTACGAGTTTATTCCTGCATGAAAAATTAGAACAGGTAACAGTAAATAATACAAGTAAAGCAAATACAGCTTTAAACGTCTGAGTTACGCCTTACATGTAAAATTAGCTTAAGAATGTACTTTAACTGGCTTTGTTAGCTCCCATACTTTGAAAGAATTCTCAAATTTTACTGAAAAAAAAAAGGAAATTACTTTTGAACTCTCAATTAAAGAAACTCACTATGAAATATTTTCAAACGCATCATTAAAGGGTTTTATTTCTATTAATGTAGAATATTGACTTCTTAAGATCACTGAAAAGTTTTGTTTCTTTTTTAAATAAAAAGGGACTAAACAATCTTTCCTTTTATGTTTTTTTCAAAAAAAAAGTATTCATTGAATTACGAGATAATTTTTACTTCATCAACATAAAATCTTATAAAAGTCATAAATATTTTTAAGCCAAAACATATCAAAACAATTAAGACATTTGCCACCGCTTCAACTTAAAGCTTTAAATTATTGCATAATCTATCTATATCTATACTTATAATAAAGCTCAATGTGTGTGTGTGTGTGTGTGTGTGTGTGTGTGTGTGTGTTGGCGCTCTAAAGGCCAGACCGTTTGACCTACAGCTACCAAATTTGGTACATGTATACCTTGGAGGTTAGGAATGTGCACCTGGGGTTCCTTTTTTCGAATTTTTAATTAGAATTTTAATTATTAATTAAAAACTAACTTTCCCGCCAAAAAATCTTCCATTTTCCTCACCGCCAACTTTTCCGCCAAAAAATCTTCCATTTTGACCACCGCCAAATGAGAAAGGCTTCAGTTTTTTTTTCTCCCAACAGTAATGAGGCTAGGGTTAACATTTTTCGACGGATTATTTCAATCGATTCTGTTTATTTTCTTAATGTTTGATGCATTTAAAATTAAACATTGTTAATTAATCGATCTTTCAGATTCATTCTAAAGTACTTTTGAATTAAAATAAAACAGAATAAAGGAAATTAAAAAATTTCTAATCCGCATAGCGTTACCCCAACTGGCGTAGAAAAAATCACGTATTTGCGTTACGTAACTGGCGAAGAAAATTCAAGCATGTGCATTCGGTTCTGATTGTTGCCATGACAACCGTTATCAATGGATGATTTAAATTATTTTTGGGTTAGTTGCATGTTTTTGTAAGTAAATTGTATTTATGTTAGTTATATATTTTTTGTATATGCTTATAGTTTTAAGTACATCGTTTTTTAAGTAGTTTTTTTAAAACCTGTTTTCAACCGTTTATTTTAAACGATTCGTTTTATTTTCTTAGTGTTTGATGCATTTAAATTTAAACATTGTTAATTAATCGATCTGCTCATAATGAATCTAAGAAAATTTTGTTGACCAACTCTTGAGATATTACATAAATTGAAAAAGATATTCTTTAGTGCCCATAAACTTTAAACGCTGAGTGGCTCTATTTTCAGTAATGAGATTATAAAAAAAATGCTTTGTTTCAGTAAAAAATATTATTATATTAATTGAAGATTAATTCTTTCCACTTTAATTTAAAGCATAAATTCTACGGGTGCTAACAGAAAATGAGAGAGATACATATTACGTTATGACTGAAGGCCTTTATAATATTATGAATGAATTATATGACAATCAAAATTTGAAGTTTTAAAATATTTTGATGAAGAAGCTATTAAAGTAGAGATTGCATAAAATATTTAATTATTAAAATTTTAACGAACATTAAGATTGGCGAACCGGCTGGTCGCCAAAGGCGGCTAGTTTTTAAATAAAGCAAACAGCTTCCACATTAAAAAAAACATCTATTTAATGCTTGAAACGATATTCTCTATTTACCAAATTTCCTGCAGCAGGATTACATAGATACACGATTATGACATTCTTTAATCTTTTGAATGATTTTAATTTCATAATATGATCGTCATTAATAATATAATTGAACATTAGTAGCTAAAAGAAGTACCATTCCAAATTATTTTCTGAAAGAAAATATTTAATCGTATTTCTTTCTTATTATTATTCAAATAGATTCTAATGAGAGACATTTTAATTTTCAAAAATAATCTATACTTACTAAATTTTTTTAATAATTTCAATTATAAGAAAATATTTATTGCGCTAAATAAGTCATATCGCAATTTAATTACTTCAAGCTAACATTAGAAACATTGATGATGACAAAATGGGACTAATTTGTTTTAAAGCAATAGGCTCCAGGCACTTTAAAAGGATTAGATACCAACTTGATTTGAAATTATCTCATTCAAACTATTTAGCAAAGGGGATTAAGATGAACGAAGTTTCAGTAATTGTTTCTTAGTTTTGTTGAATAACTTCACTGTATTTTGAAGAAAAATAATTCTTTAATTGTTGTTTCAAAGTGGAACTATTCCAATTTGATTGCAATGGTCTTTCTAGAACTTTTGTTTCGAATCATTTTGATGCAAATAAGTGAATGGCAACGATCGAGAAGCTCTTTATATTCATTGAAATAATAGTGATTTTTATCGTTATTTTAAATACTTCTGTCTTAATTAAAAGAAAGCAAAATACTTAAAAGTCAACTTCAGGGAAATAATAGAAAGAAAGCGTAAGAAACAGAAGAAAGAAAACGTATTGTTTTTCTCAATTTTTTTTGAAAGCGCTCTTCGTTACATTTTTTGTTTGTTAAAATATATTAACTATAGTTTTAGAAATCTGTTTGGTAGATTAAGAAACTGGAAGAAAGCAGTAAACATTTATTTGTTTATTCTTCGGAAAAATACTTGCAATCGTCTTTATGTAGAATTTGAAAAGGGTAAAAGTATTGAAAAACTATTTTGAACTTTAATTTAAAATAAATAACGTATTTTTGTAATGTATAGTAATAAAAAGGAAGTCTCTCCCTGTGTGTGTTGACACTGTAGAGGGCAGACATTTTACCAGGTTCGGCAAAGAGAAAATTAAAAAAATTAAAAATACGGAAGAATCTATACCTAAGAAGATTTATTTGAAATTTTAAGCAGTAATTTAATATTTTAAGATTAAATGGGGGTCTCAAGGTTTTATGCTATAGCATTTGAGAATATTACAGCACAAAATAGTTTTAATACTATTTTAAAATTAAAAAATATCTTTAATGAGGGAAATTGACGCACAATTTGTTTTCTTTGTTATTTTTTTACATAATTTTCAAACATAAATTTCATTCTTGCTGAGAAATGCCAAATTAATTTCATTGCTTCATCATGCAATTAATAGCGTGATTTATTTTCTGCTGTTGAAAGGTAAAAAAGTAAGATTATGCTAATTATCTGCACATTTACATCTTTACTAATACTAAATATCTCTTTCTCTGTTTCTCTCTGTATGTGTGTATCTTATTTCCCCACTAGCCATGCAGTTTCATGTATAGCTACCAAATGAAAGACATATATATCTTTGGATGATTGGAATATGTACTTTGAAACGATCTTTTTGAAGTTTTAAATAGCTAGACGCTCTAATAGCAAATTAAATTGACTCTGGGATTTTCCTTCGATAACTTCTGAAAATATTATTGCACAAAAAGGAATTTTGCATCATTTCAGAATTTAAAATAAAATATCTTTTTTATGTAATCAATATAACAATTGTAAAATTTCTTTTAGGATTTTGGCAATTTTTAAAAAAAGCAAATAATGTTCCTTTTTTTATTTATGATGTTGTTTGATTTAATGAAAGATAGGCAAACGATTTTAAAGAAAGAAAAATGGTTAATATCACATCCCAAATCATCAAATAATAAAAAAAATATATCAGTATAAAGTCTTTAATAAAGAGCAGTCATTCGAATTTCAGCTTGCCTTATTTGGAAGTTTGAATTTAATCATGTTGCTTTTTTGATTTATGATGTTGTTTGATTTAATGAAAAATAGGCAAACGATTTTAAAGAAAGAAAAATGGTTAATATCACTTATCCCAGATCATCAAATAATAAAAAATATATCAGTATAAAGTCTTTAATAAAGAGTAGTCATTCGAATTTCAGCTTGCCCTATTTGGAAGTTTGAATGGAATCATGTTGCTTTTTTGCTTCATGATGTTGTTTGATTTAATGAAAGATAGGCAAACGATTTTAAAGAAAGAAAAATGGTTAATATCACTTATCCCAAATCATCAAATAATAAAAAATATATCAGTATAAAGTCTTTAATAAAGAGTAGTCATTCGAATTTCAGCTTGCTATATTTGGAAGTTTGAATGGAATCATATTGCTTTTTTGCTTCATGATGTTGTTTGATTTAATGAAAGATAGGCAAACGATTTTAAAGAAAGAAAAATGGTTAATATCACTTATTCCAAATCATCAAAAATAAAAAAAAATATATCAGTATAAAGTCTTTAATAAAGAGCAATCATTCGAATTTCAGCTTGCCCTATTTGGAAGTTTGAATGGAATCATGTTGCTTTTTTGCTTCATGATGTTGTTTGATTTAATAAAAGATAGGCAAACGATTTTAAAGAAAGAAAAATGGTTAATATCACTTATCCCAAATCATCAAAAATAAAAAAAAATATATCAGTATAAAGTCTTTAATAAAGAGCAGTCATTCGAATTTCAGCTTGCCCTATTTGGAAGTTTGAATGGAATCATGTTGCTTTTTTGCTTCATGATGTTGTTTGATTTAATAAAAGATAGGCAAATGATTTTAAAGAAAGAAAAATGGTTAATATCACTTATCCCAAATCATCAAATAATAAATAATAGTAAATAGAAAATAAATAAGTAGGAATATTCTCTCCTCGACTTTCTCTTACAGTTAGGCAATCCAACATCCTCTTTTCTGTTCTGATTCTTCCTATGCATTTACTGAACAGATAGCGGTGATTAGACCAAGTAAGGAAGGAGGCGACAAATCTTTGAAGATCATCTCCCATTTCTTCTACTAATGACTCAATATGGCCTTCATAATATAAAGGAACTTTCGTATACATTTGAGATGACTTGCTTCCCAAAATTTGGCATAGGTCTAAAATTTGTGTTACCAGATTACATATCAAATGTTATTTATCTGAGTCTTTGCATGTATGAGTTGATTCGTTCGTATGCATGACAGCATGCAGAACTATAAAGTGGTAACAGATTTACTACAAAACAGATTTACTACTTAACAGATTTACTACAAAATTTTATATATATCTACTGTGATTTAATTTTATCCAGGTAACTAACTCCATGAGTCCTTTGAATCATCGTGTTCACATGGCTGAGGTCAAACCTCTTTGTCGCATTTCGTTAAAGTTTTGAAAGACATTTACAAATTTAGTATCAATGCCAGATTTAGTGCTAATTTGTAATGTTAAATCTGTAAATGTAATGTTAATTTCAGCGTTCTAAGATATTGAGATTTTGAATTATTGTGTTTACAGATAAACAGATAGAGTGACAGACAGGAAGACATACATAATTCTAAAAATATGTCTTTTGAATTCTGAGGTGTCTGAAACATGAAAAGTGCCGAAATTTCAAGATGGAACCTTTTGAAGATTTCAAAAGATTTTTGTCTTTATGGCCAAAAGTTAATTTTAGCGAGTCATTTAATTTTTGCGAAAAATATTTTGACTCTTCTAAAGAGCGGTTATAAATAAGCAGTGGAATTTTTCACCTCATTTTTTTCTGACTTTGAAAATCTAATATACGAAGCCCATTTCTGTATTTCTTCCAACATACTTTGCCTGCAGCTTTTATCAAATGAAAATCCGAGAACCTTACTCTTTCAAATGCATCTAATGAGCTTTTCACCCTTCCCGTGGAAGAACAAAGGCACAGAAATCCACAAATATCAAGAACTAACACGATTTTTACAGTTTTATTTGTTTCTATACTGCAGTTTCATTCCAAAATAAATAAATAAATATTGGAAGATTATGTACATTTTTCACATCATTGTTTATTACTTTATAAATCGAAATATATCTTTTTTTTTCCACTTAGATAAATGGCTATAAAACATTTGTTTTTCTTTAGCATAATAAAGATTTGAATTTTTATTTTCAAATGCTATCATTATTTTAAATATTTAAGCCTGATACTAAGTATTTATTTGTTTAAAAATCATATGTAAATGTAGATTTTTTACAATAGATAAAAACAGCTTAGAACTTTATTCTGTAAAGTTATAACTAAATAAAAACTGAGAAGCTTCTTTTTGTCTCTTATTCTTATTTCTTTACAAAATGGGAAAAAGTATAAAGATTTAAGATTCACATTTGATATTGACTATTTTTAGGCCACCTGGATAATGTAACAGTTTTTTTTGCTGGTATTATAGTTTATAGGTGAGTTTTTTTTCTATATATTTTTTTCTTGCTCAAAACACCATTTTAAAACATAACTATATTTTATTTGGGAATTTATATAGTATTCTCCTGACATCTTTAAAATGGTATACAGTACACTTACCAATTTGCGAATAATAGCTTTTTTTCTTCTAAAAGATAATTTCCTTTGTTATATATTTGAAACAACCTTTTACCAACAACAACCATGGTTAAAATATAGTTGAATAGAATAGTTAAACTAAAGAGAATATTTTAGCATTTGGTACGTTTTCAGATGACATTCTCCTGATATTTCTGCACTGATATTCGATTCCAGATTTCAAAAAATATTTCTTTTCTAAACAGAACTCAGTAAAATAGTTTTTTTCCTCCAAAAGAACATTTCCTTTACGGCGTCTTTGAAATAACTTCTTATCATGGTTGAATAGATTTTTTCTTCTTGTTGTCAGTGTTTCATAAGGATTCGAAATGAATTGAAAATGAAATAAAGTATTCTAAAGTATAGTTATTTTTCTAAAAATGGAATGAAAAACTTTATAATTTAAAGCGTCTGTTCCTCTTCTTAAAAAACGAATATTTCATTTCTTGGGAACTTTAAATTCTGTCCAGACTCCAAATTTCGTTTCATCTAACTGAAATTCATTTCTTCAATCTAACTTGTGTTTGCGCTGGAAATATTTCCAATTAAATGCATATGAGCCTTCAAGAAAATAAAAAAAAAATAGTTTATCCGCTTATACATTACTTTAATTATGTGCTTGAGTGTAAAACAGAAATATTATTTTGTATATTGTGTGTATTTCATATATAAAGCTAACGGTAATTAATCCATAATAGGTTGGTTTGATCTGAAATGTCTTATTATGCCCACATACAATAAATCCCTAGCTATATTAGAAGGAAAAGAAGGAATTTATCTTATTGTATCTAAGAAAATAAGAATTTTAAGCCTTTCAAAGAGATAAGAATAAGCAAAATGCTTTAAAATAAATTGAATCTGCCTTAATACTTTTGTTAAATAACAAACTGGAGCTAAAAGGCTATTGAATTATTTCAAATTTAAGAAAGGAAATGGAAGATATCAATTATCCTAAATTTCAGTGGTATTCTGAAACTAATGACTAAACTTATTGCAGTAATTTTGATTTCAAGAGAATGAACATTTTTCATTTTTAATTATATTTCTTGTTTCATTAGAAGAATACATTTATCAGCCATGTTTTGCAGATTGTTAATTCATCATATAATCCCATCTAATTACTGTAGTTGCTTCAAGTGACTAAAGAGAAGAAACCAACAGTTTCACAAAGCATTTATGAAAACTATATTACTTCTTTGTGATCACATGATTATATCTCCCCCCAAAAGTGGGAGAAAAAATTATCTACTCAGTATCGTATAAGAATGATTATTTATGGTTTAAAAGAGAAAAAAATAGAATTATATCGTTCTTCGAGAACTCCATCATATTTAATTCTCTCCAGTATATATTTATTAAGTTAAAGACATGCAGCACATAATACATTGTATAAATCTAAAGACACATTATTTTTAAGTTCCTTATACTTTAAATTCTTTAAAAAAGTGTATATAGATATTTTCAAATTCAAGAACTGTTTTTCCAGAAAATTCTTCTGTTGGTATGCCATTCATTATCTTTATCTTAGCATTCGCTCACAGTATATATAAAATAAAAAAATAACTTAAATTTGAAAGTTATAAAAACTGCCCCCCAAAAAAAATCATTGCAATTTCGAATACCATAAATTTGCATACAGTTTTCTGTGAATTTTTATACCATCTGTTTTTTTATTGACTCTTCAGCTCCTGCATTTCATATTGATTGAGCATGTTTGAACATCTAAAAGTAGAGCACTAACATGCTATGAATGTTTCAAACTAATTCGGTTTTTAATTCAATACTGGATTTCAAAAAAGGGAAAAAAATAATTTATTTCTTAGAGAAGAGTAAGGCAATATGCTTGGTATCAGATACTATAAAATTTGTCACGTGATCATGGTAATTACATTTAAAACTGATTTTGAGTTTAAATG
Organism: Argiope bruennichi; assembly: GCF_947563725.1. NCBI lineage: Eukaryota > Metazoa > Arthropoda > Arachnida > Araneae > Araneidae > Argiope > Argiope bruennichi. Next base: position 70,395,268 of record NC_079151.1, read on the forward strand.
TAATTACCATGATCACGTGAGTTTATATCATAAGTAAAAAACTTATTAAAAAAGTAAAATATAATTTTCTTGAAGAAATGGACAATCTCGAACAAATCAATTATTTTAATTCAAAGCGCATAGATTGTTTTTGATTTTTTTATCTTATCTCAAGCCATTTTAACAAATTATTTTGCTGATTTAAGCTAGAGTTGATTGGAAAACACTAAAAATTATATCGAAGTATTGTTTGGTCCAGAAACTTATAATTTAAATTGAGCGATATTTGAAATCAAGTTATTTTGAAAGTGCTAATTTTCGAAATGATTATAAATATTATATATTTTATTGTTTTTTTCTTCTAAAAACATCTTTATCCAAACTTTTACCTTTTAAAGAGATTTCATTTCTCATCTAAATGCGTGATCCATTTTTATCAGCGAAAAGAAACATTAAATTATGCTATCCATATTAATTGTGATCAATTACTTTAATATTTAATTAAAAGTTCAATTAAATAAAGAAGCTATTCAAAATAAATAATTAGAGATAGATCTGAGATAAAAAAATTTTCATCGTTCTTTTTTTCATAATTTTTTTCACAGAAATAAAAGAATACATAATAAGTAAATCTTGTTAAAAATCACTCTGAAATCAAATAGATAAATTATTTCAAAAGCAAAATAATTAAATCATTTTTTGCTTAAAAAAATTCTAAACAGTGATAAAATGAAAATAAATGAGCTCATTTTAAAATATTTGGTTAGAATGAATTCTTTAATGAGTTGGTTTAATTGCAGATTATCTTCAAAGAATATATTTTTATTGCCTCATTAAATTTGAATAAACAAGTTATTGATACTGAATTCTAAGTCTTTGTTCCTGATTCATTTGGCCCTGCTCTGCAATCAGTTAATATTTATTCGTTAATTGAGAAAGTAGAATTTAGTCCATCGTTAATAATTTTCAATGCAATAGCAGAGATATTAAATGATTTCAGTTAATCAGAGAATTGTTCGACATAAACTTTCATCGATAGTATATTTTATTTTGTTTAATATATATATATATATATAATGATATTTTAAACTCTTAATTTAGACCATAGTAAAATATTCTCTTTTTTCGTGATCCAATTCCACTTTCGGTTTAATTCATCCCTTTGTAAAAATAATGTACCATCAGTACTATGTATCAAATGAAAGTGATATCTTCTGTGCCCTTGAAAAGGTGCCAAAGGTCATTCCATCGGCACATGACCAGAAATCCTATGTTATATAAGACTAGTAATCATTTGTTCGTTCCTTTTTAGTCGTCTGCTTTTGTGCCGCTTTGCGCTTTCTTATTAAAATCATGCCTTCCACTCGGAATAGAATAAAACGAAATTAATAATCCAAAGCGTCTTCTATGTCTTCAAGCCTGCATTCTAATAAACCAAAATATATTACATATTATTTAGCCGACATGATTCGAAATCCTTTACACACACACACTGAAATCTCTTCATCTACTATAAATTTGTATCCTAATTAATTTCTTAATTTAGCTCATATTAACTTCATTCCGAAATGTTCTCTTATTTTCTGATCCATACCCGACTTCTTATTTATTTAATTCTATACTCGTTCTATAGATCTGTTTGTCTCAACATTTTCTTACGCTCCAAGTGAAGGATGAAAATACTTAATGCTTACAACATTCTTTTAAACATATCTAAGATTCCCTTTCCTAAATCGGTAAGTGTCAAAGAATTCCCTATCAAACTATCATAGTAAAATCACTGAAGGGAAAAATTGTGGTCTCTTCTGCTCTTGTATCATGTTACAGCTGAACAGACAGAGAGGATTAAGAAATGTTTCTTTCACATTCTGGAAAATTTGGAACGCAGTGATTTGATAAATATCGAATTCGAATTTTTTGATGATTACGATACTTTTTTTTATACTTCGTGTACGAGGAAGTAAAAGGGAAGAACGATCGCTTTAAAAATGGATTTATTGGATGTAAAATTTTTTCCTCACAGAAATTTGTTTTGCTTTAATTCTTATGCATATTCTATCTCAAGTCGAAATTTCAACCCATATATGCTGAAATTTTGTTGTGAATATACCATCACCATCACTAACTAGTTATAACATGCTTATTGATATATCACAGGAAATAATTTATTATTTTTTACGTCTTAATTTTCTTTTATTTGCTTTTTTTCTAAATATTTAAATTTATTAACCATGTTTCTGCTAAAGCAGTTTCATTCGGATTTAATATTCAGCTTATATCCATGAACATTAACAAATAAATGAAAATTAATACTGCGCTTATTTAGAGTTCAAAAGAGACTTTATTTTTTGAAATTTTAAGCCACACATATATACTGTTTTTGTTTGAGGGTTGTTCACGAAAGGTTTCAAGATCAGAAATGAAATTATGTACTTTCTAGATGAATTTTTAAAGTTTCTTTTATCTTGCTAAAATAAGATTATATTGAACGAAAACTTGATATGATTTGCTTTTCTTTTCCTAAAATGAAAATTAATAACGAATATTTGGTAACATAACTAAATGGAATTTCCAAACATCTTCAATGTGATAAAATCAAAAAATTCCGTTAGATGGAGAAGCTTTATCTTGACCAAACAAAAATAGTTTTCTCTACTTTTACATATTTCAAAAAACCGAAGAAATGGTAAGAAAATGTAAATCGTGAGAAACCACTAATTCCTGTAAAATTTCACAGGAAAAAAGAAGTAAACAATTTACTAATGCACATCATTAATAATAAAGTATTTCATTCTTATTCTTAACACTTACTTACCTGAAATAAATCTCAAAACAAATTTATTGCTTGTACTACTATTTTTTTTAAATTTTTTTTTTGTATTTCTACTTTTCCTCATTCAAGGAAATGAGAGATAGCATATTATGTTATATTTTCTTTAATGGGTTATATTTCACTGTATAGGTCTGGAATTACTAAAGATGTTACAAATATACTTTTTCTTCATAAAATAAGTTCCGAATCTGTAACACTGCTTTCCTGTGAAGTTAGTATCATCTCTGAATAAAAAGATTTACAGCTATTCTTAATGATTTGTCTAGACAGATTGTTTGCTTTCCTGTTAACAATATATCAGGTCTAATAGTCTCAGATTAACTAACGGACTTTGTTGTAGAAAATCACACGCACATTGGCAGAGTACTTAATATATATTATATATATACACCACTATAAATTTTGTTTCCTTGCAATAACATCTTCCTCATTCATAATGTTCAAGAACTCTCAAATCAAAAGTAATCACTAAAATAGGGTTGAAGCAAATAACATTCTACTAACAGAAAAAAAAAGGGCCGAAGTATTAGCATTAACCTTCAACTTGGTCTGTGAAGGGAGAGTATAATGAATCAGCAAAAATATGAAATAATAAAACTCGCAGACCTGATCTAATTGGCCCTTGCTATGTATGCATGCTTAGGTTTATTCAGTCAATTTAAATATGAAAAGAAAATCTGGTAACATAATGATGATTTTGGAGACAAAAAGTTGGTGAGAAATATAAGATTTATGGTGGGTATATATAGACATTAGGAGAGATTTGATGATCATTCTAAAGAAAAATTCAGACACTATTTGGATATTATAAGATGGGTAAAGCGCTCACATGAGGAAAAAATTCCCTTTATGGAACGTTGACCACGAGCAATTTCTAGCTGGAATCTCAGCGCTATTGAGCTTCCGCTTTTGTTTTTTTAATAACAATTTGCTATTTGAACGTCCGTTGTTGATTTTTTTTCAAGAGCTGATTTTGTGTTCTGTGCGTTTTGTTACCGGTATCTCGTGTTTTCTTGTGGTTTGTTATCGAGCTTCTGACTGTAGACTCATTAGACACATTTTCGTAACAATATATAAATATTAATAACTATTATGCATACAATATTAACAATATTTATTCTAGATGTGCAGAACACAATGATTGCTTGATATTTAAGTATGCAATCTAAAATGGGTTTCTTCATCTCTTGCTCCATATGTCCTCTATATGACATTCAAGCTGATAAAGATTATCTACTAATGATTTTCTCGAAGAGTTTCTAGCTTATGGAAGCCTCAAGTTCTTACAACTGCCTGGCTTGGTGCAAAGGGCAGGAAGCATAAAATCTCATAAGTGTAAAGTTATCATCTTAAATTTGCTGAGAATATAGGAAATTTGGGGGAAATAACAAAAAAGTACAATAAACGAAGAAAAATATAGAAAATGGAAATACAAAAGTGATATTATACTGTAGATATAGTAACTATTGCTTTTAAAATGTTAATATCGAAGGTTTTGATCACCTTGTGTTTAAAACGTATATGAATCTAATTATCCTTGAGTTTAAACTGCTTTTTTACTTTCTTAGATACGGAGCAAAGAAAATTTATTGTAATCATCGAAAAGGTAGATCTCGAGATTTATATGAATCGCTATAATTTAAACCTCCCTGAGATCGAACTAAACATTTTTGGAATTATGTCTGTCTGTCTGTCTGTTTGTTTGTTTTGAACACGATAATTCAAAAGCTCTTTGAGCTAGACTATGAAATTTAGTACAATGACTTTACATCATATTAAAAAATTTTAATCAAATTTTGAACGAAATCGATTGTGAGGAAGTCAGTTAGACTGTCCGTATACATATGAATACGATAACTACAAACATAAAGGTACTACAAACGATAACTACAAACATAAACGGGTAGATAGATAAAATTTGATACACAAGTAAAATATTTAAAATGTAAATTTGTTTTAAATTTTTAACTAAATCTTCCAAATGGGTAATCGTATGTTGGTATATATTTTCCCATGCATGTAAACAAGTATTTGCACTCAAAAATGCAAATACTTAAATCAATGCAACTCGGTATGTTACCTTACAGCTACAATCCTATAATATTATGTCAAAATTTGATTTCAAGAGGTACGTAAAAACGTCCTGCAAATTACACACTAGATTTTTTGGTACTTGTAACAGCATGTTAGTGGTTAATCATTCACGCAAATCTCAAAAGATCATAAGCTATATTCAATAAAATTGCAATATACAAACCTTAAATCTATAACCTGAGTCTATTGTCCAGCAGTGCCATGTGATTAATATAAAAGTACTGGCTTTCTTTTCTATATTATTAAGCATAAAACTCTCATGTATGGGACTCTGAAAATAAAAATCTGCACACTGGCGATATTCACTGTTTTACCCAGGGTACACAGTTTTATGCGGAGAGGGTGGGAAATATCATCTTAATGATAGAGTATGCTAGAAAGTTTTTGAAAGAATATTTCCACTGGTTATTAAAAGATATAGTAATTGGGAGATTAATTGCCGTTACCACTTATAACTTCTATTCAAATACCAGATCCCAATCATGATCTCCAACTTAATTTACTTTCATTACTGTGTTTCAAATTTAACATGAGCTATATTTTGACGTATATCGTTAAATATTGGGTGTAAAATGACTGGTTCGAAGCAATCAAAGAGATTAGTAAATATGTTTGAAACGATGCTATGACAAGTTTGAATTCGAGTTAATTCGGATTATTGATGTTCAGTTCAGGATCTATTAAATTCTATTTAATCAGAATAATTAATTTGTTCAAATTAATCAACTGATTGTACAGTTAATATGAAACTTTTGAATCATCATTTTGAAAAATGAAACAGAAAATGAAATTTCCGCTAAAAGAATATACATTTTAGGAATTATAGAGCATATATTTCACGTTTTAATATCAAATAATCAATGGTTTATAGAAATTTTTGAAATTAAGATAATATAATGTTTTAACTTCCTACGCCATGGTAATTTTTCACCCACTCTAGTAGCAATCTTTGAGGGTGAATCACTCACTCCCAAAATACTTAGAGAGCTTTTCAGAAACACACAGCAATCCACCTCTTTCTTGGATAAGGAATCGTTCAACCACAATGACAATTTTTCACCCCAACATTCTTATGTTCGAGAATATATCTCAAAAACCGAGTGAAAAATGGGTGTTTCTACAAAGTGCAGCGGTATCACTTGGATGATAGAACGGTTTGGAGCAGGTGCGAAGAATTTCTCGCTCCATGATAGATTATAGGAAAAAAGAGCTCGCAGCGTCCATTTTTCTTTTTCTAGAAATAAATAGATCACACAGTTACTTTAATGCTTAAAATGATCTGCAACCTGTTCTTGGAAGCAAGTACTTCAAAATATACTTATTAATTTTTTTTAATTAAAAATAATTTTTGCAAAATAGTATTAAGTTTTGGTATTTCAACTTGATTGAATACGAAGTATACAAAGAGGAAACACTGTAATCGTCAAAAAATTCGAACTCGAGATTGTGACGAATCTCCATATTTTAGACTTTCCTGAATCACTTTCCTTTTCCTTTTCCATTCCCTTTCCTTTTTTAATCATGTCTATCTGTGAATACGATGATTGAGAAGAGCTAGATAGATGAAATTTGATATCTGATTTTTGATATACCAGATTTGTAGATTTTTTTTTACCAAATATGAAATGAAATCCATTCAAAGGATGTCCTTCTGACCAGTTTTCTGAATATAATTTAACTCGGTAACTACAAAACGAAATGAGTTTAATGAATAAAACGTGGTGCATAAATTTAGCATATGAAGTGCAAATAATTGGAAGCGCATTATCGAGATAATTTTACTATCTTCACACCATTACCAAAGCTACAACCAATTTTAAGCGAAATTAAGTTACAAGAAGTTTGTCAGTTTGACTTACCGAGTACAAATGAACATGATAATTAAATCACGGAAAGATCTGGTTAAATAAAATTTGCAAATTTTCACTTACACTTTCAATTCAAAATTTGTTCAAATTTTGAACAAAATTCGGCAATTTGTACTTTTGTTCTCAAAGGATCAACTTAGACAAATGAAATTGTGTATATAGTTTTAGCATTTAATCCTTTAAAGGGCCATTTTTTTTTCTAGTCATATTATATTAAAATATTTTTAGGCTTGAAATTAGAATAAGAAAAGGGATTCATTTAACTTATTTGATAAATTTAATTTTATTCATTAATTAATTTGGTTCATTAATAATTAAGTAACAAATCAAGACACATCATTTTGTGTAAGATAAAGAACTGAAGCATCTAAGCGTCTGTCTTTCTAAAAAGATTTGTCAGAGCTTATTCCAACCTACATAATTTCATTCAAGGATTGATAAATTTGGTGGGAAGCATACTTCCCACGGCCTTAGAAAGGGTTAAAGCGAAGATTTCTTTTTTCAAATTTCGAGCCATATCTGTGTCTGTCTGTTAGTCTGTACTTTAATATACATATAAAACGTGATAACTCAAAAAAGTAACACCCAAATGATTGAAATCTATTATATGATCTTATTAAAATTGTTGTTCCATATCAATTTTTAGTGGATAAAAAAATGGTACACAAAGTGCATATTCGGTTTTTCCCCCCATACATTGCCCAACGTTTTCTGCAGTAATAAGTTAAATAACATCTTTATTCAGGAGTATGGGAGAAATGTTTGGGGAGGCCAGTTTTCATGATTACTTTTAGAAGAGAAAAAGAATAGAAGACCATCTTTTTATATAACTAAAATATATTTCAACTATTGTGTCCAATACCTAATCTATACATTTAAAATAATTGGGAAAAACTACATTAAAAGAACAAGTTTCTAAGCCTCAACCTCTGGTCCGATTTTGCAAATTTTTATTTCAAACGAAAACCCATGGTCTCTAAGCATATCATCGGTTGCTGTCTGCATTTCACAATGTCAAAAGAAATGTCAAAAATGCTACTTCACAGTACATTCTCTATGAAAATAAACACACCTTTTTTTCAGTTTTAATCACAGAAAATTTGTTATTTGAATTGAAAGCTCATAATGCATAAATACGCCATCAGTGGTTCTTATTAATCTTCGGTCTTGAGAGACATTGCAAAATGAAATCTTGATACAACTGCTATGGACAATAAGAGTATCGATTTCACAAATTAATTAATCCAATGGATGGGCAAAGCTAATAAAGCAGAGTTATTAAAGTTTTACTTAATAATTTTCCTGAAAATATAATCATTTTAGGATTTATTAAATAATTTTCTTTAATGATATCAATTTAATAGTAATACAAAGTTTTCCTAAGTTTAAGCAATGTCTTGAAATTTCTTTTCCTAGATTTTTTTATGAAGAATTTTTTTGTTGAACTAAATGTCAAGGTATTTCCATTTCCATTGCAAATGTTTAATCGTATCAATATTGTTTATTTTGTTTTATCATATACTTATTATCCTGAATTCCTTAGTTGAAATGAGAAAAAAATCTTGTAATAAAAAAAAGTCAATAAAGAAAAAAACAATAATAATCAATAAATAAAATAAGTCTTTAAATATCTATTGTTACAAGAGGAATAAGAGCATGAAGTCATAATACAGAGAAAAATTATAAACAGATTATAAGGATATTAACGTTTTTAATAGCACTTTGCTATCATGGATCATGATATCAAAATATAGTATGAATACTAAAGCCCCTTGCCACCCTCTTAATTTCAGAACGGCTGCTGCTGTATGCATAAAAGTGGTGTCTAAGTAGATACGCACTACTGAAAGCAATCGCCTACAGTGCAGCCTGCGGAAAACAGTGGAGAGAGCATTCCTGTCTCGAAAACAGAACGAAATAGGGGAAAGTTAGTATTAAAAGATACCTTGAGGACATTAATGGGAAGAATGGAACGGTTAAAACGCGCATTTGTTTTCCCCTAATTTCCTACTCTGCGAAGTGACAAAACTATCTAAGAAAGAAAGAAAACATCTAGTTATATCAATGCATCTTTATTTGAGATGTTCAAACTTCTCACTGTCAGATGCAATGCCCATTTTGATTCTCGTTTGAATTTCATATTGCACTCGTTGGAGCACAGAGAGTGACCATTGAAGGATGGCGCATTACGGACACTTGTCCAGCATGTCGTCCTCAATGCACTTCCAACACATGCAAAGTGAAATTTGAACGAGGATCCAAATGGGCATTGCATCGGACGATAAAAAGTTTGAATATCTGAAATAAAAGTATATTTCTATAACTAGTTGTTCTTTCTTTCTTATATCGTATTGTCACTTCACAGTGTAGGAAATGCCCATAAGGCTTTCGTGCTAAATCGAAGGTGTTCTATATCTTTGTAAATCGATTTTTTTTTATCTCGTTCCGTTTTCGAGATAAGAATGTTATCTCCGCAGTTTCCCACCAGGTAGAGCAGTAGACGGTTTCAACAAGTAGTGCATCGCTGCTTTACTACACCTAGACACCACTTTTATGAATATATCGACAGCAGTTCCAAATTAAGTGGGTTAAATTAAGTTACTTTAGTGGGCATACTCTAGACCATATTCATGGTGAAAAGAACCGGTATAATACCATGAAAATAATATGAAATTCTTTTCCACCACAATTCTATTCTTAAATTGTTTTCCTAAGGCAATCACAAACATTAAATTTCGCATACGAGATTTAAATGAAAGAAAATATAATCAATATTTCAGGTGCACCAGCTGACTGCCAAAAACTTCTAGTAAAACACAAAAATTTATTTTAATATTAATAATTTTATAAAATATTCTAATTATATTTAATAATAACTGCTGAAAAACCTTATCTGTTATTTTCAATTTTTTGAAAATGTGCTTTCTCTAATGGTGACCCCAGTTGTTATATACATATAGTATTTTTCTTTTTTAACATGAAGCGCATGTTAATGGGCAAATATCCAAAAGAAAAATTATGCTTTATTATAAAATACTGTAAGTTTTATCTCTGTGCCATAAATGAAATTATAACGAAACAATTACAGAAAAATCACGAAATAACTTCTTAATGCAACTTTTTTTTTCATGCATGACCGTGCATATACTGTCACTAAATTCAGAAAAATCTTATATCAGTTTAATATTTCTTTCTAAAACTTTAACCACACGTGAAGAGATTTGAAAAACTCCCTTTGCAAATTCAACGTTTTATATATTTATTTATTTTTGAGCACGCTGTCGAAAAAGGCTTTTATAAACGACAAAATAATACGCTTAACGGCTTTTTTATGATGACTGACATCTGCCTTCTGCCTGCGTTTTTTTATTACAGCCTTGAATTTTTTAGAAAAGCTTTTAAAAGTTTTATAGGTTGAAAAATCTCATGTGATGTTTAGTTGTTTTCAAGCGAGCCGTTTTCAGACAGCTCAGTGATGCATAGAGGATTTTTTCTTTATTTAGTTCAAATTCTTAGCAAATTCTGAATTTTGCAGTTTGGCTATTATTAATTGCCAAGTTTATGAAAATAGATATAAAGATATGGTGGTATTTTTTTATCTTAAGGTGTACGTACACACTTGAAACTTCGAAAATCGTTCAAAATATCAAATATTTTTTTTATTGCTTAATAATGTTCTCTGATCCTTTAGCTATCAAACGATACCAAGATGTTGTCAATATTCGAAATATTTCTCGAGTTATAATAATTTTTCTTGAGGTGCTTTCATTAAAAACTCCAGTGACAGTTTTTTTAAAACTCATTTTATAAAGATTGATATTTTCCCACTATGTTGCTTCCTTCAAACAATCATAACTGAGCAAGAAATTAACCAAATACAGTTATTTATATATCAAAATAATCTGTATGAAATAGCGGATGTTTTGTGCCTCAATCAAAGTTATATTTACAGAAATAAATTTTTAATAGCTATTTAAAAGTTAAAATGACAGAAAAAATCTCGCTTTTTCTATTTAGCGTTGATGAAATATTGTATAAAAAAACTATACATTTTTATAACTTGATTGAGGCAGACAACATGAAGATTAATATTAGGCATCATTTCCAACTAGAATGGTGTGTCTGTACAAATTAGAATTTAAGATTAAGATTAGAATTAGAATTTAATATGTGTATCTGTACAAATTTAATTCATAAGATTTAATGAGCTAATTAGCCTATTTAAGTGTTTCAAAAAATAGGCTAATTAGCTCATTAAATATTATTTAATTAATTAATAGTTATTGTTATAAGGTTTTTTCTCACTGAGATGAGTTTAGACATATATTAATGACCTACTGTAAAAAAACTGGATTTTTAAAGTTAAAATTAAAAAAAAAAAACTTTTAGTGTGTACTTACACCTTAAGAAAATAGATACTTTTCATGTAGTAAATATTTTTCATAAATCATAATAGTTTGCATGAGACTAATAAAAAAAAGAATGAAATTAGAGGCTTTACAGACAGTTCTGAAAGAATCTGTATTAATTTTCATAAATGAGTCATAAATATTGATACAACAAGTCTTTACTAATAATAAAAGAAAGTAGCATATGTTTCTTAGCGTACTGCTGGCCTAACTATTTGATTTAGAACTATCAAATTTGGCTCTAATGTATATAATGCCCGTGAATGAATGTCCCAGTTATCAAATTTGGCTCTAATGTATAGAATGCCCGTGAATGAATGTCCCAGTTATCAAATTTGGCTCTAATGTATAGAATGCCCGTGAATGAATGTCCCAGTTATAAATTTTGATAGTATCAACTCTAAGTGTCATCGAATATTGATTCAAAGTCGTAGTTAAAGAATAATGCAAAAATTTTTGGATAAATGCATTCGTAAATACTATTATTTTGTTGCGCATGTGCAATAAAGGAACACTAGTTTGTTGTTTTCTCATTTTCAGTGTCACATACTCAAAAGGAGGATTCTTGAGTGTAAAATATTTTGTGTTTTACGATTTGCTAAAATTGAATCTGTAATTTCACTTTTAGCAATTTTCAGCTCTCCATTTAAAGTTTAATTCTGGCCCCCATGTAGCAAAAACATCCGCAGATGGTATAGACAATTCGAAACAACCAGATGTTTTTTTAAAGAGAAAAGAACGGAACAAGCAAAAGTATCTGTACAAACAAACATACGGTTTAAACAGATACAACGGATATGGTTTGACAACGGATTCTAAAATCCTCCGCGCTTTTGCGCATGCGTTAGGATGGATTCAATTCGTCAAAATAGGAGTAAGAGGAAAGATGAAAGAAAGGCAAGGCATTTAATAATAAAATAAACTCGGAATACTCGTAGACTGAATTAAAATAATACGGTCAGAAACGACACGATATTCACATATACGTGAAAAAAAAAATTGAACAAAAAAGTATCTAATAGGGCAAAAATCAAGGTCAAAGAATTAAGAAGAATTCTCCGTCTCTCCCCTTAATGAGATAGAATCGTCGAAAAGTGGTTGAATACTGAATACTGAAACGGACTTTTAGTACAATACTCTAGTTGAATGAAAAACAAATGACAAAATATTGAATTTTTTCAATTTTTGACGAAGGAGTTTGGTAAAGTACTCATTCATCCTTATATTTATATAATGTTCTGGGTAGTAACGAGATATATTTGCGTATTTGTGTAAAATAATAATAATTTATAATTTTATTAATTTAAAATATATTCTGAGAAATGAGATGTAATTTGGAAGGGGAAACATCAAATGATAAAGGCAACGGACAGGGGAAATGGCGGACTTTAAATCTCATAACACAGAAAATTCGAATTTCATTTATTTTTTAGAAAATATCCTTACTAATTCTAGATTGAGAATAAAAGTAAGACAGTTAAATATCAATGTTGCATTTTTCTCTAAAAGGCCAAAGGTAAAGAATCGAAAATTTTGCACTATTTTGTTGATTAATTTATTTGAAGCTGATCATATTTCAAAGTTGAAATAAAAAGTTAAAAAGTATCGACTTTTTCAGTCTCAATTAATTTCAAGGTTGGTAAATGTATTTAGAAGCATTTATTTCCAAATTCATTTTTAGAATGTTTCCAAAATTGGAAGTCTGGCTTCCTGTTTTAAATTAAATTTTCAAACTTTATTATTTATTAAGCAATTAATTTTAAACATTAGCAAGAACTATTAATTTTGCGAGAATTAAAATAAACAAAACCATTTTCAGGATTTAATCAAATATAGCTATTTTTTTTCTCAAGCTGTTTTATTCTCTTTTTTTTTGGTATATTTTAGTTTTTGACAATTTAAAAACCTTTTTCCCTTAAAAAACTAAAATATTATTTTTCTTAAAAAGACAAAATATTAATTGCTTGCACAAAATCAAAATTTAGGTTAAATTTTAAGAAATGTTTGGTAATGATAGCTGATGATCAAGATATTTTTAGAAATTTATAAATAATCACAAATTTTCCTTCCAAATTTTTGGAATATCTTAGTTTTTTTAATTTTTAAAAATTATTTTTCGAGTGTATGGTGCATGCATAGAGAAAATGAAGCAATGCTTGAAAAATTCGATCTTGAGATTTTTATGGATTTAATATACAGGGTGTTTATAAAGTCCCGGACCCATTTTGATGTTTAATAACTCATAAAATAATAAAGATATAAACACACTTATGGCATTTATCGATGGAATAACTCATATATTTTCCTTTTCAGGTTTGAATATTTTTACTTTTGTAAATATCGTCTGCGGGTGTGGTTAATTTCAGATAATTTCATTTTCCAGTCTAAATATCTGTACTTTTCTAAATATTGTCTGCTTATTAATTGCATTTTTCTCTCTTTTGTTTTTGGCAACTATTGCAATGTTATGTTTACTTTTGATGTGTTTGTTCTATGTAGTACTTTTGTATGTGATGTTTTATTCGAGCGGATATTAAGGAGAATGCATACACCACAAGAGAAAGCACAGATTTTATGGTGGTTCATAGAAATGAAATCGATAGTGCAAGCACAGAGAAATTTCAGAAGAATTTACCAAAAAGATCCTCCATCCAAAAACAGCATCTTGCGGTGGAAAAAGAATTTTCTAGAAATTGGAAGTATCGAAGATAAGAAACGTTCCAGACGTCCTTGCACAAGTGATTTTGATGTTGAGCGTGTCAGAGAGACATTTTTACACAATCCTAGAATATCTGTGAGATCAGCGGCAACAGAATTGGATAGGCCAATTTCGACGGTGTACAAGGTTATTAAGAAAAAATTAAGACTACAGGCATACAAAGTTCAAATTGTTCAAGTTTTAAAACCGAACGATAGGCCTAGGAGGATGGCCTTTGCAACAGATATGCTAAGGAGGATAGAAGATGCTGCTGATTTTCTGAAGAGCATAATGCTCTCCGATGAAGCATCCTTTCATGTTTCTGGCATTGTTAATCGCCATAAAGTGCGCAAATGGCTCTGTGGATGCCGACATGCTTGTCGCTACCTGGCGTGAAATTGACTATCGACTTGATATTCTCCGTGCGAGGAAGGGGGCACACGTGGAAGTTCATTGACAAGGGTCATGAAACTTTTTGAGTCTATTTAACCATTTATGTTATTAATTTAAATCTATCTTTATTATTTTATGAGTTATTAAACATCAAAATGGGTCCGGGACTTTATAAACACCCTGTATTTATCATACGCATCAAATTAAATATTTTTTGTTGCTATGTCTATATTTTTATATTTCAGTATGGATGTAAATAATGGTTATTAAAAACCATATAACAATTAAATTAAAATTATTACTAAGATTTTTGTTATGCTATGATAGTTTCCTTTCTATGATAGATTATTTTCTTATTTTAAAGAAATGTGTAATTGGACCATTTTAGATATTTTTTATTTCATCACTTTTATTATTTTTTTTTATTTTATTAAGAATTTTAACATTTTTCTCGGAACATAGTTTCGATATGTCAGAATAGCGTAAGATTTTTTTTTGTACAATATTTCATTGATATCTTAAATATTAATTCTAAGTATCGAACAAAATCGAGAAATTATCATTCATTATTTATTCTACATTAATAATATGCATGAAATATAGATTTTTCAACAGCATTTTCTTCCTAATAGTAAATTTTGTTTATATGGCATGAATACATTAATCTTTTTTATATTAAAATTAATTTAAGGTGGGTATATTTATTCAATTTTTGAAGCAGAATTCTCATGCTCTTGATATTTATTTTTTGTGCTTGATTTATTGCAAAAAAATTAAGAAAATGATGGAAATATTTCGAACCGAGACTAACTACGCATATGAAAAAATAATTTTGAAAACTATGAAACTTTTTCCATCTGAATTTTTATTTAAAAACAATTTAAACTATAAAAGTTTTCTTGCTTAAAACTTTTTTTGGATCTTCGAATTATTGCATTTTGATTTTCTGAATTTATAAATAGTTGCAATAAATTAAATAGAAATAATATAACAAATAAATAAATGAGTCTAAAAGTAACTATATCATATATAGCAATAATAAAATAATAAATTAATTAAATACAATAAGAAAAAATCTTGATAAAATATGGATAATTTCAAACATTTTCTTGCTTCGGGTATTAAAATATTGTAATGGAATATTTTATAAATATTTCTTTTGTTCAAATAAAAATTGTTGAGACGAGCATTTGTGTAATATGTTAGTATATAATCTTTATCCTTAATATCCTTTTTCCAAAATGCATTTTTCTCGAAAAATATACACAAATATATTCCTTTCATGAATTAAAAGACCCTGTGATAAATATATGTTCTCTGAACACATTCGCTACTCTTTCTCGTTTCGCTTCAGTTCATTTGCTTTAGTTCGGTTTCTTTGCAAGAATGTGTTCCTGCTCCCTTGAGCTTAGTTTGTTTCATGTAGCTTTATTTATCTTTAGCTCTTTAGCCGAATCCTCGTTTTCTGTTTTGTGTAACAAATTATTTTATATGTATTGTTATGAGTTTTCTTATTAGGCAAGGTAATAAAGAACCATCATAAAATGGTTGTTATTTCAAAGGAAATGTCTCTAAAAAAAGTACTTACCCCTTTTGCTTCGAAATCTCGGGAGAGAAAAAGTGTTCCCGAAAAGAATAAAAACGATGGTTATTAATTCCCCACAATTATTCCTGCTTCTCGTTTCTGCTTCACGTTTGTTGTTTCTTTTGTCTATGGAAACATGGAGCAAAAGATTGCAGACATTAGAATAAAAGGAACGGTACAATGAAAATTCAAATCTATCGGATACATTAAAAATACATTTTCATGCATCAGTCTGTCGGTTTGTTTGTACATAGTTTAAAACAAAAAATATAATTCTAATAAAAGCTGAGTAGTTTTCTAACCGCATAGTATACAAAGTTCATTCATATAGTTTATTATAAATTACAATACATGATCATTAACTGCATGCTCTTTTGTATTCTTAAAGTTATCTTTAAAAGAGGTCATTTTTAAAGATTCTTTTAAAGATTTAAAATTTTTTTCGATCAAGTAGAATTATCTAAAAAACTCATTATATAATTATTAAAAATACCATACAGTTAAAGTATTAAACGGGTTTCTTTTTCTATTTAGTACGTGTGTATTCACGAATTAAGTTTCATCTCGAAATTTTCACTAAAGCTTCAAAAGTATGATAAATATTTTTCAAAATTTGCATTTTTTTTTAAATAAATTTATCTCTAATTAATTAAGCAATTATATCGAAGCATAACTCATTTAGTAGTTATTTTTAATACTTAACACTTTTGACTTCATTTTTTTTCATTCGGATAATTAGCGAATATGTGAGTATCAATTTAAATGTGTTTTTGGCTTTCCTTAGATGAGATCATTGAATTTAGACAACTAGATATGGTGCTGATGTGTTTTTGAAAAAGACATTGTGTTCTAAGTATAATAACTCCTAATTATTTACTGTAAACTAATTAATTGAATTTATACTTGATTAATAAATATAAAAAAAGGAGCAAGAAAAATCTTAATCTTTTTATTTATGGTCAATAAACAATTTTAGTACAGTCATGTTTGTTTTTTTAAAAATTCCAATGTTCTTTATTTTAAAATATTGGATTCAAAATTTTTTAATCTTTTATAAGACTTATAAAAGGATGCTTCAGAGATGCAGATCTATTTTAGACATTTAAATTTGAAAAAAAAAGAGTTAAAATATAGAAACTAAATAATATTTATTTAAATTTTAAAGCGAATATGCAACTTTTCTTTCAGATTAATGACAAAAAGCATTATAAATTGCCATAAATAGAGATGAAAATTTTTCGATTTGAAAATGAATTACAGGAATTCATAATTTGTGATACAGAATCTGATAATGCAATTAATAAGTTAAAATATTATTTTAAAAAGTTAACAGCTAATAATATAATGCTGCACGGGATGGCTAAAAATATTAAAGAAATTTAAATAAATAATATGTTAATACGTATTAAGTTATGCATTATATTTTAACATTAATAACAAAGGTATAAAAATTATTCTTTTTTTAAATAGTCAAATACTTCCTTGATCAAAGAAATTAATTATAATATTTCATAAAAACTATTTTAATGTGACATCAAAAGTGGTTTTCTTGCTTTATTAAAAATAGAACATTTTTGTTTTGAAAATTTGAATCAAAAACTAAATTTTCAATTATATATCAGGGAACCAAACTAAGCAGGCGGTAGCTCATCTATACAATAAAATATTACAAGATCATTCTAAATTGAAAATGGCTGATATTATTAGATAAATGAAGATTCTCACACACGAAGTACAGAATGAGAAAGTTCTGAAATTTTCGGAAAAATTTACTTTGAGGGTTTGATAAATCTCTGTCTTTCGGATCACTGGGGACAGAAAATTTAGGTTTTTGTTTTCTAAAATCGGAAGTATACAAAGAGAAATTTTTTAATCGATGTAAAATTTGAATTCTAAATTCTAAAGAATCTTCTTTTAGACCTCCATCAATCTAAGGAACATATTTTTGAACATATATTTGCCTCTCTCTATATATATGTGTGTCAGTATGACAACTCATACACGCTTCGAGATAGATGTGAAATTTACACCACATTTGTAGATTTCTTTACATTTTTAAGCGAAAACCATTCATAGGAAGCATATCTGTCTGATTGCCCGAGTACAGATTTATATGATAACAACAAAAAAAAAACCTTAAAGAGCTAGATGGATACAATTTGGTCCATAGATTTATCATTTAAAGTTTAAATGAAATGTTGAATAGATTCCATCAAAGGCTGTTGTATCTGTATTTTCGCAACACATGTCGGCACGCTATCTCAAAAATTCAACAACTTAAATAAATGAAATTTAGAATGTAAAATTTAATCTTGTAACTAACATTGTACTATAGTTTGTATCTGTTGTAATTTTAGTTTCAGTAGACAAAAAAAAAAAAAAAATGTGTCTAATAAGTACATTTGGTTGCGTTTTTGCTAAACTACGAAGCACAAAATACTCATGGTAGATATTCTCGTCCCATCACAGCATAGCTTTATTTTAGAGTTAGCGGTTAAGTTCGGAGAGAACTGCTAGTTGGAATTAGATCTTTCTTACTCTCAATAAAATATCTCACAATCACATTGAGACAGCAAAATAAAACTTCTTATATGATCTATATATTGAAATTGTATGATATATTGCAATAAATGTAATAAATTAATGATTATGTATAATTACCGGTAATTATTCATAATAACCTTTAAACTTTTTGATAATTACAAATAATTCTCGGTAATTACGCATAATCAATGGATTAATCCCAATACTGTAATTTATTATATAAAATGTAATAAATTAATGATAAATGTAATAAATTAATGATAAATGTAATAAATTAATGAGTAATGAAATAAATGTAATAAATAATGATAAATGTAATAAATTAATGATTATGTATAATTACCGGTAATTATTCATAATCACCTTTAAACTTTTTGATAATTACAAATAATTATCGGTAATGATGCATAGTCAATGGATTAATTCCAATACTGTAATTTGTTATATAGTTATCGATGGGACTTATTTACAGCTAATCTTTAAATATGCTCAACCGATGCATATGATTACATAAACTCAAAAATATTACAAATTAGACCATTGAAATTGGGGCATAGTTTTACCAAAAAAGCAAGTATAAAATTCCGGGCCAAATCTGTCACTAGAGTTGACTTATTTTACTAAGTCACATCTTATGGGTTTGTAATAATTAAAAAATGAAATAAATGGTTGAATTTTAGTATACAATCTTCACATAAAAATCATGATGAGAACCAAATTTTGTACTATCAGTTGAAGAAAAGATTATCCATCTGTTTTTCAGTTGGTTTATATTAAATTTCATAATTCAAAAATGCAGCAAATAAAAAAAAATGAAAATATTAAGTGATCTTAATGCTAAAGATGTAGATCTGCATCGTATTTTGAACATAATTATTTGAAGACAAGAGGAGGCAGTGTTTCGAAATACATATTCAGTATTTCTGCATTATTTAAAGAAAGGGAAGGCAAAATGTTCAGTTTTAAAGAAGTCCGTTTGAACGTATTAACCATGTAAAAATACAATGAAGAATATTGTTACGAGAAAATCAAATTTGTCTGGTGAATATACCATGGAAAAGTTCAACAGGCTAAATTACAAATATTCTTCACGAAAAAAAGGCAGCAAAATAGAAACGAATCGTGCGCAGAACAGCTCTTACTGAAAACCACAGCATACAAGCATTAAATTGGCAATCAACAATTGTAACAAACAAATCATAGAGAATTCGAAGGAAAACACTCCTTAGAGTGATTTTTCTCAATTGCTCCCTTAAGCTCAATTTAATTAACTACTAACTTTATTACTACTAATACAAATTCTATTTCTCAGCTTTTATAACTCTCATGATTGGGCATCGATTATTCTAGAACAAACGTCGGAGCTCGAATCCTAATGGAGTTATCGTCAATGTTCTCGAATATGCTTCCTTCATTTTTGACGCCAAAAATGTCAAATTCGTTATTAAATCACAAAATGATTGCCATAGCTAAGGGTTATTGACTCGGCATCTTTTCAGTAGATATTATTGTATCTTTAACTTACCTTCTTTTTCAGGAGATTTGAAAGCAGGGACACAATATTACTATTCCTAACATCCTTCAATTAACTTATTTTTAAAAAATAAGTTTATTAAACAAAATTATTAAACAGATATTGAAAGGTTTAATAATAATTAAAATGCGAAGTTTATTATAATAATTCGGCTGCACTGATTTCAAAAAGGGAAATTGCAACGAATACATCATAGAATAAAAAGAGCACCTGATTTAAAAATGCAGTACAAGATTCGATGCTCCATTTCATTTTATTTTGTGTATACTAGAATTGGAAAGTATCCTCTCACTTTTTAATAAACTCTCTTGATTTAAAAGCATCACTACCAATATATGATACGTACATTGATCAGGAAAAAAAATATAAGAAAAATGCATTGTATTCGCGAATTCTCCAAGGTAGAATTGTTTTCCTTTTCTAAAATATTTATCTGTTTTCAAGTGCCGAGGAACAATCTTTATAAAAAATGCAATGCAATTTCGCCTTAAGATAAATAATTCATACGCCTGGCTTTGTACTTTCCATTTCTTTATTCAGTCTGTTCTCAGAATTCAAAGTCGGATTTTAGCAATAATTGTTTTGTTTACACAACTAAAAAGAATTCTTTAGTCATTTTCTAAAAATTCCGTGCAAACGATATTCGCGAGAAACTATGAGATTTTTTTTGATCCGACTTAAGCTTCCAGTTTAAATTGGATTGTTCCCGCTGAGATCAACGTATACAAGAAGTAGTAGCAAGATAATCAAAAATCTTACGCTTAAATTTAGGCAGTTTTTATTAGATTATGAATCACATTCTTGTAAACACTCTCTCTATTGGATGAAAAGAAAAAAAAATATACTTACATTTGGAGAGTGTTTGACGTAATCAGATAGGTTTAATATAAAATTTTAGCATCGTGTGTTTTTGTTCCTTTATTTTGGCTCTAAACTAATTTTAGTCGGAAAAGATCACCGGCTATATTATTTCTATTGCATATAAGGCCCATGAAAGAATTCATTTGATTAAAGATTGAGACAAATATTTATTTTATTCCAGTATTAACAGAGTGTAAAGCTATGTTTATTTATAGACTTAATTCAAAGAAAGAATTGCAAAATTATATAAGCAATGCCAATCTACAACTGAGGTTCTAGGTTCGGAAGGGAATTTACAAAACCATAAATATTTTAATGTATATATATGATGTATAATGTATATTTTAATGTATATAATGTATATATATTTATATATATGATGTTTTTTATTAATATAAGAATAAAATGATGAAAAAAGGGAAATTATTAAAATTTATACGTAGCTACGCATATTTCGATGCAAATTTTAGAATTTATTTACAAAAACTAGGATTGTTTTAGAGAAAAAATGAGTGTTTCTCATTTTTCTTTGTAACTTTACACATGTAACATATCTTTGAGTTACCTAACTATTAACTAGGAATTACATTCAAAAACATTTTTGTTTGTAATAAATGGAATTATCTATAAAATTTTGGATTTTTTTCAATAATATCTACATTAAACAATCATATATTCACTTTTAGAACACTTAAAGTCACTACATTCTGCATAACATAGTGAGCAATAATTATAAATTTCATTAAGATATCTTGAATATTTTTTGAGATATGACGATACTCGTACAATAGAATTACGAAAAAAACTCGTTTTTCAAAGTTTTTAAATGCTTATAAAAAGCATCACTTGCATGTCAATAGTTTGCTATAAGTTGGCTTCTAATTGAGATAGAGGCAAAGTAATGATATCGCTCGAAACAGAAACATATCTATTTTGTAAACTGCAACAAAAAATGCGAATTTTCATTCAAATTCATGTTTTTAACCCTTTAAAGGGCCCTTTTTTTCTAGTCATATTATGTTAAAATATTTTTAGACTTGAAATTAGAATAAGAAAAGGGATTCATTTAGATTATTAGATAAATTTAATTTGATTCATTAATTAATTTGGTTTATTAATAATTAAGTAACAAATCAAGACAGCATTTTGTCTGAGATAAAGAACTGGGGCATCTAGGTTTCTGACTTACTAAAAAAAACTGTCAGAACTTATGCCAACCTACATAATTTCATACAAAGATTGATACATTTGGTGGGAAGTATACTTACCACGGCCCTAGAAAGGGTTAACCTAGTCGGTTACATTAAAAGGCAATCTAGCATCATTTAAACTTATCGCAACGCCTCTTTCGATAACTGTTGGAAATCATTAAAAACAAACAAACTAATATCCAGTGAAAAAAGCGAATTGTACAATAAAATGTCATTGATTCAGCTAAGAATGATTTTCTTCCTATAATTAACTTAACCCTTTCGTCGTCCGTAACTCGTCTAGCGCGTTCAAGTGAAACTTCTGTAGGGTGGCAGTAACGCGCTGCAAGAGTTCTACATTTTAAAACTTTTAAACATTTAAAACGTTTTCTAAATGTTTACTTATTTGAGTTTTTATTTTTGTTTGTTCTAATGAGGAGAAAAACAGAAATTTTTGTAGACTGGAGAGGACGCCGAAAGGGTTAAACAGAAACCTTTAATAAAAATCCTTTGCACACGATCAGTATTTTACCTAACCGATTAAAAAAATGATATCTGAAGATACATGCAAACTGATCCACCCTAACATGAGATTCGAGCACAGAATAATACGAAGAAATTTGTAGAATAATAAATCTTTAGGGACATCAATATGATGTCGATCTCCTAATCAATTTATTGGTAGTTGTAACTTATAATTTCATCCATAAAATATCACACTTTACTTTAACTTAATTTTGCTACCTCTATCATATCTTTCAAGACAAATTTTTTGAATTTGAATATTCTGCACTAGTAAATGTTTGCTTTCCTTAAATGTTGCATCACTGTCTTATCAGTACAGATAAACCGAACAGACACGACTCTTCTGTTTTCATTTTAATGTTACTTTGCTGCATGATAATAAAAGTTATACACCTTATATATGCATTTATAAAGTCATTTATAGTAAAAATAATATTCTGTAGCTTCGAAAATGTGGTATATCACAGATTAAAGCATACTAATACAAAATTCATTAATGATTAAAGAAAATAAATAAATGAATATTCTAGCTAGAGTTACAGCTGAATTTCCGAAATGGGCGATTTTAATGAGAGTAGTTCTGCACTACAAAGTAAACAAATCAAATCAAATAAATTAACTGAAATTGTTCACTATTATTTCGAACAATAAGACAAAACTTCAGTGTGAGATGCTGATACAATCGAATTTAATTTATTCTAAAGCAGACTCTTAAAATCTCGGATCCCATTTCATTTGAAATGGGATCCAATCATTATATTTGAAATCACTTTTATTGTTTCATCTTTAAAATTACTAAAATGAACTAACAACGCAATTATTCTAAAAGTTTACCACAGATTCTATCAATATTTATTTCAAATGTGCTCCAACTTTTAAGACAGGAGGAAGAAAACAATCAAAATTAACCATCATTGATTAGATTCGCAAACAAAAATATTTTGTGGGTGACAAACGTTTTTCTGTCAGTACGCGTGATTAGAATTCACGAAATCATGAACTTTTGAAGATTCAGAACTCATCAAGTCGACATTAAAGAAATGAGTTTAATTCTGCGACGAATCACTTCCTCTAGATTTGCCTTTGAATGCCCTCAAAGAGATATGTCATTGGAGATAAAGAGATTCACCCAGCCATCTTTGTGTCCACGATATACCGACGTCGGACGAAATGAAGCATTGTGGGAACCTCTTGACAGCTGCCACGGAAATGCCAGAAGTGTGGAGTGCCCCCCTCTGCTTTTGGGACCACTGACAAATTACCAGCACTTGTAGATTTATGCAAAGATATAAATCTCAAGAGAGTAAGCATTAACATTGACTCAATAAGCACTGCAGAATTACTCTAGATTTCATATCCTCATTAACTTCTAGATGGGTTAAACGAATATATATTTAAATGTTCTACTCTTACATCTGAATATGCTGATTGAAATGTGTGTTGTATGAGAGATAAAAAGTTATCCGGAAGGTCAAAAGTTTTATACAAAGTCTACTTGTCTAGGCTAATAGTCTAAGGTTACAAGTTTTATATGATAAGTCTAGTCTAGGTTAATTATCTAAGGCTTATAGTTTTATATGCTAAAGCTAATATCCAAGTCTAATAAATTTGATTTGAAATTACTAGTTTTAATTTGATAATAAAAGCTAACATATTAATATTCATTTAATTACATTTTTTTGTCAGTTTATTGTTATGTTAGATATTTCGCCCTTTTAGAAAGACGTTAATGTAAATGAAAAAAAAAATCAGACAAATTCAGAACAAATGGGTTTGAAGCATCAGTAAAAGATAAATATTTAATCGGCTACGACCCGAAGGCACACAGAGAAACATGAATGACCGGAGCACCACAGCAGTAACACTGGTAGGAACTATGGCTGAATTCTTAGGGCCATCACCGGCCAAGGTAGAACCCTTCCCTTGGGAAGTACGTACGTCATCGATGAGAGGTAGCTAACCCCTACCTTTTTTTATACCCACAAGGGTGGCGAGAACCAACCACCGTACTGGAAGTTTCTTATCCTCATTTCTGAGGTGCCAACTAGTGGGAGTCAGTAAAAGATAAAAAAAAAGATAAGTGAAAAACGTACTGTAGTCTATGCCCCTAATTTGTGATATCATCCATATAGGTTACGCATAATTTCGAATCAACACAAAACGCTTATTTAAAAATACTTTTAGGTATATTATTTTTTTCTAGGGGTATAAATACATATGCTTTTATAATTAGAAATTTTATTGTCGTTTAATTCAAGTATTATTTTATTGTAGTAATGCAAAATATTCTGTCCACAAATTTGATTTGCTTCTTTTAAAGGTGAATTAATTAAAGGGAAAGTTGACAAAATTCCAGTCTGTTAAGACATGTTTGTTATAATAAAGCTAAATTAAATGAGGAAAGCTTCCATTTCTACTCAAGCATATACAGTGTAATTGAAAAATAAAATATTGCAAATATTCCAAGAAACAGATTGCGAGAGTTCGAGGTCACTATTTCATCTCCTATTTCTCCTTAGCTCTCAATGAATCTGAAAAATAGTTTCTCCAATTACATTTGTTAGTTTTAAGTTTCTCTCTCTATTATGTATTTATATGAATAAGATAGTTTTAAATACTGAAAGTCAGATATAAGAAATTTGCCTCATAGGCACCACATGATACCGTAGATCTGAATCGGATTTCAGTTAATCTGATAGAGAATGCGTTTTATTTATCAATATATCAGAAACATAACTCGAAAATAAAATTTGCTGCTTCATCATGAAAATTGAAGATCTATTACAAATTTTGGGACACATTCATCAAAGGATATATCATTTGTATTTTCTTGCGTATCTAAGCGTGATAAATCGAAATTACAAAAATAATTAGAGAAATTTCATGTCATTTTGACTTTGTAGAGCAAAATTGCAAACGTTGCATAATTTTGGACAAAATCGGTTCATGAGAGTTGTTACTATTACTAAATAAATGTTCATTTTTGCTGTATCTGTCCAAGCTAAAATAAGACGTGGTCTATTGAAGAAATAAAATAAATAAATAAATAAATAAAAAATAATAAAAAAAACTGCTTCAAGGAACATGCTTTATATAACTTCCAGTTCTGTAACAGAAATTAATGACATATTTTTCTCGTATAAAAAAAATTGTATTCATCAAAAATTGGATCTATTCGGATCAAAAATTTTGACGGATATTTAATTTTTATACCTCACTGATTTCGAAAAGTAACATTTTTCATAGCATTTCAACATAGTATTGTTTGTTTTCCCGACCATCTGTCTATGAATCAAAACTGCTATGAGCTAGATGGATGAAATTTCGCATTAGATCAAATTTGTATATTTCTATCAAATTTTGAACTAAAGCTATTCAAAAGAAAATCGTCTATTTGATTGCTCAAATAAAAATGAATTTTATAAGTTCAAAACGTGAATACATAAAATTTAGTATACAGTTTTAGCATCTCAAATGTAAATTCGAATGGATCTACACCTATCAAAGGAGGGTCTGTCTGTCTATTTGCACTTTCGCATGCATCTAAACACATTCCCTGATAAATACAATGACTTTAAACAATAAAATTTAATATGTAAATTTGTAATTGCACCTAATTTCATGTCAAATTTTAGCTAAAATCAGACAAAAAACAAACAAACATCGAAAATACATATTCGCACGATAGATTCATTATAAATGCTCTTATTCACTCTAAAGATATATTTTCATAACTATTGTTCACTAACGCCATGCAAAGCATTCGCAGCTTTATACACGGTTCACAATTCCATGTGATGGTAGGGGAGAAAAGGGATAAGATATTCAGTGGAAAGTATGCGAGAACTTTTGAAGGAGATAATATCTGCTGGTTCGTATGATCATAAGATTTAGAAGAGTTACCCACTTGATTGAAATATTTGCTGGTTCGTATGATCATAAGTTTTAGGAGAGTTACCCACTTGATTGAAATATTTGCTGGTTCGTATGATCATAAGTTTTAGGAGAGTTACCCACTTGATTGAAATATTTGCTGGTTCGTATGATCATAAGTTTTAGGAGAGTTACCCACTTGATTGAAATATCTGCTGGTTCGTATATCATAAGTTTTAGAAGAGTTACCCACTTGATTGGAATATCTGCTGGTTCGTATGATCATAAGTTTTAGAAGAGTCACCCACTTGATTGAAATCATCTAATTGTGCAATTATGAATAAAAGGTTTTGACCATAACCGATTCTAAATGCTTCTAAATATCTTTATAATTAAATAAAGTTTAATTCTCCACCGACCATTCCTTAAGCCATCAGAATTTTGTATATATTAAGAGTATATAAAATTGTGGGTCAATATAATTATTCTAGGTTTTGTTTTGATTTTTTATGCAAAAAAGTCTTCTATTTATTTAACTGTTCAGTTACAATATGAATAAAAAAATATACCAGTTTTTAAATAAAAAATAAAGAAGACTTCGAAATGATTACGCATTGCGTTAAATTTCAGATAATGAGCTGAATTTAGAATTAATACTTATAATATACAACAGAAGTGGAAAGGAAATATGCAAGAAAAATTTTAGCACAAGATTCTATCCTTCAAGATTCGTATTTTTACAGTAGAAATCAAAAGGAACTTCTTGAATTAGTATGATCTTCATAAAATTGAATATGGAGATCAAAGTCAACTCAGTCAGCAAAGATTTGGATATCATTTCTGATATTCTAATTTTCGAAATTCGCAAGTAGAATTTCGGAATTATGCATAGATTTTGAAGAATTTTATCGAAATCAAGGAAGATTTTGACTTTACTTTTATAGATCTAAGAGAAATATTAAGAAAGTTTTTGCTCTTTACATCTAATTACATTTAAGTAAAAATAACATTTTTTTAGCAAATATTTTCTGTGTAAATTTGAAAATTTTTTTTGTACGGATATTGATTGGTAAGAAATTATTATTTAGATTAAGATCTCTAATAATATGGTGATCTTGCTCAATTGAGAAAAAGGATTGGAGAAATCAATATCCAATGTATGGGGATTATCGAATATTAATTGAAATAACTGAGCAGTTCTTGATGTTATGCAATAGTGTAGATTCTGAGTAGTTTTCAATGGATTCAAGAAATAGATCTCTATAAAAGATAAAACAAATCATCAGGATTTTATACAACCATTAAACTGTAAAACTTTTTTGAGACGTTATGATAAAAAAATAGGCTTCCGTTTACATATGATGGCTTGTGCCAAGTTTTATCAATCCGTCCTTTTTACTTTCCAATCTCAACATACAAAAAAAAAAAAAAAAAAAAAAAAATCGTGTGTGTATTGGTCCGTCTGTATGTGTGTCAGTTATGTCTAGAAAAATTTATCGCATTTACAGCAATGAGATTTGGTACACATGTATTCAAATGCTGATTCAATATACTTAGAAGCCCAAGTTTTAAAATTTAATTAGAGATTTTTTTTACGTAGTTCTTTGAGCTGTTTTGAATGATTTTCCACATGTATTTCTCCTTAGTATATTTTCTAATGATCACAGGAAGAAAAATTTGCCAAGGCAAAAAAAGTAAACAGTTGTCATTCTAAAATTATTTTAGATCTATGATACAATCAACTAAATTTTAAGATATTTTAAAAATTAGCAACTTTTACAGAAGAATTTTAAAATTGGAATTAAAATTTCTACTTTAGACATTTTATTTTCATTAATCTTTTCAATTTTCATATGATTATTGGAACATTTTTTATTTAAAACAACAAATGACCAGAAACATTCAAATTCGTTTGATGTTTTGATGAATTATTTTTTTAAATGAATTCAAAGATATTTTTCCCAGATCTCAGTGAAGACTTTTGTCCAGTGTTATTTCTTCATAGATTTGCATGTTGCCCAGATAGGAAATCCTGAATCATGAAAATTTATATATAAAAATATTTACGTGGGCATAAAATATTACTGATATTCTTATTCGCTTTTTGGCGGCAACAACTCGCACGTTTAGATTGTATGCGCGTTTGAATTCGCAGTAAGTCTTGAACAAGGAATTGTGTTTTTGAAATCAGATAGTTTGAGAAAAATAATTTCACAGTTTCAATTAAAATTGAATTTAAAACCATGATACATTAATATATTATTTCCAAAATTTGGCCTCAAAGTAGAGCTTAAAAAATCTCGGTGTTATGATATGTTCACATAAATTATACTTTAAACTTTAATCGCTTTAATTTTAATTTAAACTGTAATCAATCAATATAAAGTTAAAGACCAATGATTCTAAAAATGGCGAAATATTTTATGTTATTTATATTTCTCAGGAGAAAGGCGATTGATAGTAATGATGTTTTGGGGAGATAAGTATTGATATAAAAATTGATTTCTGAATTTGCTCAATGGTTATTGGGAACTTCACTATTGTTTATTTGGGCTATTTTTTCACATAAAAAATGTTAAACGAAATGGAGTTTTTCTGTTATTTTTTTCTTCTCAAAAATAGAATGTGTTTTGAATCAAGCGATCATAAATGATACGTCTAGAAGTCAAAAGTTTTCATGTGAAATTAAGTTTTTGAAATCTTCTCAGTGGTGTGGGCAATCGAATCTTATCTTGGGTTTCACTGCATAACATATAAAATCATTTATTTCATTCCTGCTAATTTTATTTGAAGTTTTTCTAATTTTGATTTCGCTAATTTTCATCATGTCACACGCAACCTGTGCGGTACTGATACTTTCAACGCTACAATGCACGACTTTTTATTATTTTTTACAAAAGAATGTGTTTTGCATAATTGCATATAATACAAAAAAATTATTTAAAAAAAATTCTTAAATATTTTTGTGACATTTAAAAAAAATTAAAATGCACCATATTGCTACATTATGAACTAAACAATATCTCAGTGACACAAATCACATTATAACAATTCTTAAATAAAAATAAAAGTCTCTTTTCAATAATATTTTTTCAGTACAAAACATGTTTCACTAGTATTTTTAATGAAAGAACTATTCATATAGCATCCATCTTGGGATTTTTCCAAGCTTAGAATTTAAATTTAATTCTAGGTCCCTATTGCAACTTATCAGTCTTTCCATCAAATATTTATCAAAAACTATTTAAATAAGGGTTTCCAAAGCCCATTGTAGCCTTTTGGAACAGTCATATGAATCTTATAAATGGAAATAAAAACGTGTTTCCAAATGTCTACATGATGAACTGTAAGATTAAATAAGAATTATTTATAAGAAGATTAGATAAAATGGGATTTATTTATATTTTGCTATTTCATTTTTCTTATATTTTCTATTCACAGACTCATGATAGATTCCCCCTCTTTGGATAAGCTAGATCGGGAGTATGTTTTGAATGTTTCACTATACTTTATTATACATATATATTATACAGGTAAAATATATACATTTATCTTAATATAAGCGAATACTTATTGCCTATATATATATATATATATATATAAAAGGTACTATACAAGTACAAAAACAGGAAAAAATATAAATTTATCGCCCAGACTATATAAGAGGCAGTATTGTGTTTCTAAGTCATAATTTATCAACCTGCAAAAGCTTCGAAATTGCGCCATCAATACCTCATAGAAATCTGTTCAAGTTACGAAATTCTTTAGCATGCTTAGGCAATTCGATATAGAATCTGTTCTTCAAAATTGTTCGAGGAGAAAGAAATGGCAGCCCCTCCGCCCTCCGTACGAACCGTTTGTTTCACCGACACGGCATTAATCCCTCATGTTAATTCCCTGAAGGAATTAGCATTAATTCCATTAGGATAAGTCTTGAGAAGGATTACCCGAGTAGACAAGATATCCTTTGAAGCAAAAGACTCCCCGCCGCTTCGACCTCACATTCGATTCAATGTTACTTGATTAAATCGTCTGCAATAAATTGGGCCGTGCAGTCTAGAGGCTGGGATTTCCATAGGCTGGGGGATTATTTGTATAATAATGCTTATGAAGCACGGGGTGTGTTAAAATTATGAATTCCTTAAAGAAACTATTTAATCCTCTTAACTGTATATTATTTCAATGATTATCTTAGAAAACAAATACACTTACATTCTATTTTTTTTATATTTGTTCTTCTGCTCTTAGCTTAATCTGGAAACAAATCATTCCTTGTCAAAGCAACAGAAAAGACTACGTATTTTAAAACCGTGATCTGTGAAAAATTAGACCTAAGCCACTTAGCATTGTCTAAATCAATAGAATGGACATTCTGTGGAACTGGACGTAGAAAATAAAATTCGCTGATGTTGAAAATGATACTCAACCAACAATGGTAACTTTGATAGAATTCGTAAATAACTTTCGTACACCCATCTTTATTTCTTCTTATAATAAAACTGAATATGTATGTGTGTTTCGGTACACTACAGACCAAACGGTTTGACCTAGAGGTTTCAAAAGGATAATTTTTTGAAAAGTTTAACTAGACATTTAATTAATTAAAATATTAGTGAAATTTTGTCGTTTATCGTTATAACTTCAGAAACTGTTTATAGCATGGGAATTACTTTTAGAGAATTTTGAAAATACCTTTTCAATGATAATAATTTTTTGCCATATAATTCTCTTCTATTTTTAATTAATTTTTCAAAAATATACTAAGCATATTTTATAGAATCATATTTCATAGGTGAAGTGAGGATCAAATCATTTTTGTTGTTGCGTTTGATATTTCATACTAGATTTTTTCCATTGTTGATGACCAAGATATGAAGATTCGACTTATTTTTTAATGTTGAGTAAGTTTCAATATACGACAAGTAAGAAATTTAGTTCTGCTTGCAATTAAAGTTTAACTTCGGAAAGAAGCAACAATGAATTTTTATTCATTTTTAAACATTGTTGCTCTTTATAATATTATTGAAAGTACTATGACATAGATAGAAAATTAGACAAATACATAGCACAATATATAGAACAGTATGATGCTTCTGAAATAAGTAAGTTATATGACTATACAAAAATTTGAAGCTTAAAAATATTCTCATGAGAAGACATTATTAAGGCCAAGTTACAAAAATATTAATTGAGATTTTTAGCCTCCAGTAAAACAAATGAACTAATACGTCACACAAGGTGACTAGTTGCTTATAAAAACAACTTCTTAAAAACACAGTTTTATTAGTGTACAAATACAGAAAACCATTATTTTACTGAAAAACATAGGAATCGAAGCAAAATTTTAAAGCCCTATGACGCCTTTAATAGTACTTTTATCAAACTGGATTCTAAAACATATTATATTTTGTAATATATTTTGACTTTTAAAAACTGTAAGAACTTTTTTTATTAATTGCTTGTTTCATTCTAGTTTAATTTCCTAATCGCATGATTTTTGGTATTATATCTATTTTATTTCAATTTCCATCTCTGGAATGAAAACATTATATTCTACTTTTTAATACATGATTAGAAATTTATTTTTAAATCCTTTTTTATTTAACTGTTCTATTTTATTTTTATACAAAATAAGACTATAAGTATGAATTCAAAATATAATTAATTTATTAATTCTTGATTGAATTCGGAAAATATCGAAATATTATATCATCATCGAGAACCCATAATTGTATAAAATTTCAGAACTATAGCACATCAAGAAGGGATTGAAATTTCGGTTTCGAAATTCCATCTTTACAAGCAGGAAATTGAGTGAAAAATTATTGTGATTGTCAATTTTGATATTTTTTTTAGGATGAATATATTTTATATAAAAAATTCTTTCAGATAAGGTTGGCTTAACATTTTTTGCTGTGTAAAGAAAGTAGTTTTCACAAAATAGTATTAATGAAAATTACATGTTAATATGATGAAAATTACATGTTCTTATATGATAAGCGTAGTATTAAATTTGATATAAATAAATAAAGTAGCAAGCCTCTACTTTTTCTATAAATTCTTCAGATTTCGCATGGATTACAAAGAGATGTAAGAAAAGCAGAAATCCAGTTAATAATTGCACTGTTTGAATTATATTTCTAATTTAGACAATGTGTGTATTGTAGCAGCTCTTTTCCCCCTCGAGCAGAGAGCGCCCCCTTGTGGCGTTTTACAGAAGACTAGCAGTTGAACGGGATACCTGCATCCTGAGGTCGACTTTTTTCCCTATGTGCAACCCCGAATGCTTTCGGTTGGAAACGATGGAATCCCTGCACCATATTGTTTTCTTTAACCTAATTGTCTATGTGTGTTTGTAAATTTTGTAGTGTAGCTCTGTTTGTGGAAATTAAAACTAGTTATTTAAAACCGGGCAGTTCATTAGAAAATCACAACACACTCACTATAGTATAAATTTATGAAATTTCTAATAATTCTTAAATAAAATAAAAAAAATAATTTTGAAAAAACGTTAATAAACTAAAAAAAGGTATCTTCCAAGATTCCTTCAAAATTTGAATAATCGCCGTATTCCTTCAATATAACTCGATCTTTTACGCATTCCAAGCTACTCAAGATTCATAAACATATCTTGGATGTTAATCTACAATAAGCCTGATGAAACTTTAAGAATTTTCTGAAAATAAACTATAACTCTGTAACGAAGCCCGATAGCTTCAGCAATACTATGTCTTTTCAATAACCTGAATCTCGTATCCAGTTAGCTTCTATAGCATCAACTATTGAATTCGATTGTAAACGAGTTACAAAAATTTCCTCTCTTACACTTTATTATATACTTCTTTTATTCAATAATTTTAGTTTCATTTTTTTTATAATGGAATCCTTTCGAAAGTTTCCATTCGTTTACATTTTATTTGAAATCATAAAGCGTGACGCTATAATGCTATCGGAAGCCTATAGCCGTTTTATGGATTTTTGACTCCTTTATAAATTACATCATTAAGATCTGTGTTCGGTTACTGGACCAGCAAGCCAAAATTGTTTGATATTGTTTGAAAGCGCGCCAAATACTCGTCATCTTATAAGGTCTCAATACAAATACTTTTTAAATTAATTTTTTCCGACTTCTAAAAATATACATTATTAAATTTGATGTGAAATTGTACCAAATAATTCAACTTAGGTGAACGGAAATTATCTTCAATTCGGACCCTGTATCTAGATGTTCTAAGTAAAGTCTTCTATACCGAAGGAAGCCATTTCAGAACTTACAATGCGAAATAAATCTTAATGTTGGATGATGAAAAAAATGCAGACAAAAAAAATAATTGTTTTTGTAGAATTTTGCAAAAACAACTATTCTTTTAAATGCGGATAGTGGAGTGCGTTCCGTTTTCAATAACTGCATCCAATGAACCTTTTTAAAAAGAATTTTTTATCAGGCGAAACTATCTACTATATAATAACAAACATATAATAAAACCAGAATTTGCATATTTTTTGTGAGTTTATTCCAGCAAAAATTGTTTCGGGAAAACAAATTGTAAGAATTTCAAAGAATTAGAACGCAAAATAAATAAATAAATAAAATTGCGAAAATATGTTTGAAAATATAAAGTGCCAATTTGGAAATCAGTTACCTGAAAAAATATTAGATTTAATTATAAAAGAAAGTTCGAAAAAAAAGAAAGTTTCTTTAAACTGGTATAAAAATGCCACTTATTAAGGTCACTTAAATTTCTCGCTTAATTACCTTACGATTAGGAAAAAAATAACAACTCGTTTTATTTTGATGTTGATAAATAAATTTCCTTTTTCTTGTTCAAAAAGGGGGGGGGGATTTTGAATGCCATCTTGTGAATAAGAATTCCGTATTTAAAGTTTGCAACCAGAGAAAAAAAATTATAAATTATAATTTTGCTTGATGTTTACCGCCATTCATTAATTTCTTTAAACGGAATTCCTATTTACTGAAGAATCTCTTTTATCTTTCAATAGTTCCAGTAATAGGACCTTACTTAAAATCAATGAGACTTTTTTTCTGTAAATATATTTATACGTTTTTAAAACGTACCTGTTTCTATTGAAAGATGTCATTTATAAAAACTGTAATATGCGTTATCCAATGTCCATGCTTTAGATAGAATTCCTATAGGAACGCTACTTATTGCAATAGTTCTCATGACAAGACTCAAGGGGGGCCGTGGTGGCCTGGTGGTAAGGTCTCGGTTTCGGAACCGTAAGGTTTCAAGTTAGAGACCCGATTCCACCGAAGAACCGTCGTGTAAGGGGGTCTGTTGCAAATCCGTCCTGATCAAACGTCCTCCCGCTGGTGTGGTGTGGTGTGAAGAGGGGGGTGCCAGCTCAGGTGTCGTCCTC
This sequence comes from Argiope bruennichi, assembly GCF_947563725.1. NCBI lineage: Eukaryota > Metazoa > Arthropoda > Arachnida > Araneae > Araneidae > Argiope > Argiope bruennichi. The sequence goes on from NC_079151.1 coordinate 70,430,036, forward strand.
GTCATCTGACCGTGGTTCAAAATGACGAGGTCCGTCCCAAAATAGCCCTAGTGTTGCTTCAAATGGGACGTTAATATAACTAAAACTAAAATAACTAAACAAGACTGAGGAAAAATTTCTTCAGTACTTCACCGATCATGGCCCATTGAACTCAAAACCGCCCTTCGTTCAAAAGATATGCGTATAATACTTTGCCTATGTTATCTTCTGAACTGGATAATTAGAGTCATTTTGTTTGGATTTTAATTGGCTTCGAATATGTTGTTAGAAATGTTAAATTTTCAGACGAGTTTAAATGGCCCATCTAGCTCAAAGGGGGTGGAAATGGTGGTGGGGGGATAACATTTTCATCTCTCTATAATTTTCTTAATATTGAAGATAGAAAAATAATTCCTATTTTCCAAACTAGTGCCTCATTAATACAAACAACTTTTGTATTTAAAATTTTTCGATAACTGCAGTATCTTAGAAGTTAGGGGCTGAAAAGTGATTTCCATGCCCTAATTTTGATTGTTTCTAACATCAACAATTTATGTTTCCAGACAGTAAACCATATGTAAAAGGATCTACTTTTGCCTTCCAGCTTGCCGAGAGGAATTTTTTTAAAAATCGTTTAGTAAGGCCGAAGATTTGGGGAACACAGCGGGTGCAATGCTTCGGCCCATACGATTAGAGGAGATTCTTGCGGCCATCAAGAACTAGACATTTACTGTTTCTTTTTTTCTTTTCTAACATTTAAAAAATATGAATACATGTAACTTGGATTTATTTTGCGGCTCTCGCGAAAGTTTACTCGTAAGTTTGTAATTACTAATGAGCTTATATAAATTCAAATAGGTTAAAAGACTTGAAATAGTGTTAACTCAAAAGGACACGACGAAGCAAAATCGTAACGTATCTGATGATCTTCATATATGGATAATTTCACTGACTCGCTTTGATGATTTTTAACAACCTTCTGCTACACTTCGTTCTCACACTTGAAAGTGATTATGTTGAATTATTATCCCATTATGAGTGTGGGGAAACGTTTTGGGCACCTTGCAATAGAAAAAAAATGGAAGCCTGAAGGCAGACTGTTTCTTGGTGGGGTCCCGTGCTTGACAGATTTAAATGCAACAAATTGCCCAACTTGTCTAATTATGATACAAACCATGTTTAGTGTTAAGTTATATAACTTATCACTCAGAAGTAATCAAGAATGGAATAGGGACATTTAAATAAATACATTTTTGATAGAATATGTTTAATGTTTATTTTGAATCCTTTTATTTTTTTTTATCCTTGAAAAATATTTTAGAATTCTCAATGAGTTTTTGCACCTGGGCCCCTTTATGGGGATGGTCAACCCTATCTTTTAGTTGCATAGCAGATTATTTAAAATTAAGAATCAAATGAGTAATTTTATGTTTCAAAAAATCAAAACTAAGCAGAGCACTAACATTGCGATACATATTATCGCATGAAAATTATATATTTCCTAGTATGACGACATAACTTTGAAGGTCTGCCTGCTTGGGCTTGCTTGTGATGCAGAATGCATCGAACAATTGCTTGATACAACGTTTAAGTCAAATGATTCATCATTTGCAAAGGCATGCGCTTAATCGATAAAGTACAGTGTTTATTTGATTTCATCTGTCATTTGACAGATGTTTATGACGGATAATGCAGCTGCAATTATTGCTATCATAATGGTGGTATCGTAAAAAGTTTTATTTCAAAGATGGAGGCTTAAAAGGATTATCTACTTAATTGAAGACGACAAAATGATTCGTGTCATCCCAAAATGGCAAACGAATGCTTGCAACAATTTTTTTAGATTTTCACCATAATATCCACCAACAATAATGTTCAACGCTTGACTTTGGAAACACACATATTATAGTTCCTCTAAAAGGTGTAAGAAATTACCTAACGACTTTTGATGGAATGTGCTCTTATAGCATCATGAAGTGCTGGCGTTACAAGTTTATCACTAGCATTTCAAAAACTTACATTGCCGATTCATATAACGCTGTAAGAATATAACTCGACGAATTCTAAAAAAAGTCTATATTCATATGGTTTACTCTGTTTTATCTGTCTTGTTTATCGTATTTTCCTACTTTTTTCAATAAATAATCGATTATATCGATGTCACCAACAGATATTAGTCATGTGCTATCAACAATCCTGTCCCTACTGAATTGCGCCATGAAGACAAGCGTAGTCATTGTTTAATTCAGTATACAGCTACACTTTGAATTATTCGAGTTAGTATCCTCTTAAATGATGAATCATCATGTCGGAGAAAAGAGTTGTATTCATTTCTCAAACTATGCTTCTCCTTCTAATAAAGACATTACATATTTTTTTTTGTTTCATAAGCCTAAAGCTTAGATTTAAAATTGTACCTTCAAAAGTACCGCTATTTTCATATTATCGGTTACACTTTATTTTAAAAATTAGAATTTAGAAGAAAATCGTTTGTTCTTTTTGTCATTTTATCGAGGATAATCTTTTTTTGTTCCTTGTGTAGATTTACTTATTCAAACTACGTATTTTGATGTGTAATCAAAAAATGATTTTGACTAGTTATGTTTTCTCGGACTTTCGTACCTAGTTTGCCCATATAGCATCAAATATTATATTCAACTGTAAAAGAATTACAAGTTTTCTCTCATATATTTTATTTTACAATTTTTTTATTCAGTGGATAAAAGTTAAATTTTTTCTAATAAATACATTCAAGTATTTTGCATTCTGTTTTTCTTTTATTTGAAAAAAGTTAAAAACAATAATAAAAAAAGTCTCTAAAGGTACGCAAAATTGCCTTCTTTACTGACAATTTATGATAACTGCTTTTGTTTCTAAATTTTTAATGTTTACTTTAGTGATATATTTGAAAGATTACTCCAAACTAACAATTTTAAGTCTCTTCGAAACGAATAAATTATTTATACCAATTTAACTACCATGTAATATTTCTATCTTCCCAAAAATTTGAAAATAATTTTTAACATATTTTTACTGAAGGAAAGTGAAAAAAACTTATAATATGCAGACAATATGGAAATTTTTTAAGTGAAAACATAAAGTTGGACATTCAATTTAAAGTAATCTACCATTCTTCAAAATATTTTAACAAAAAAAAATACTCTAAGTAATGGATTTATTCTTTAATCGGTTTTGACTTCATTACCACAATCCATGAAAAACCTCCCTACTCTCTTCAAAAGATCAAGATTTGAACTCGGTGATTATTTTTTATTTTATTTTTTCAAGTTTGCAGATCATGAAAGAATGTTAAATATGCCCTGTCTCCCGCAATTGTGGTTTAAAGTTCAAACTAAAATTGCAAACTACTTTCTAAAAAAATATAAAGCAGTGGGTGAGAGTTAACAAAGGCTTTAAAAGTCCTTCAGAGTAGAAAAGTGTCTAGAAATAATTAAATTTCAAAGTTAGTCTAAAGAATAGTTTAAAATAAACAACTTTTTTTAGTTATTTTTGTACAAGAATGCATATTAAGTAATTTAATTTTTCTCTGTTAAAGGAGATACTGAAGAAGTTGAGGCAAAATGATAAACAGGAGAGATGGTTAGACTATATTCAAGAGAAACTTGCAAAGAATATAAAATATTTCGGAGAATATAAATTTTAAATTTCCCAACAGAAATTTACCTTTACACTTTGAAATTTATTTTCAGTATAATTTAAAATGGATAAAAATGAAGGGAAAGTTTGCTGTAACAGATTCCAAGAAAATTTAGTTTAATAATTTAATTTTAGTGAAACATTTCTAGAAAAATAATTACTCCCTTTTTGACCTACACAGGCAGTCCCAATATAATCTTGACACTTAAGGAATTGGGACTATGGAGGTACTAAATTGTTAAGCTTTTCGGATTTTATATCTTTCAAAAGTAGTCTGTTAAGCAATTAACTAACATACAGTTACTCTTAATTCCATGTCCAGTTGTATTGCATGCATACCGTATTACTGCTAATGAAAAAACGAATAATTTACAACAGAAGAAACAAATGGAAAAAAAAAATCTTTTACGATGCGAATAATTTCATCGAATGATACAGGTTAAAAGTTTAAAAGGAGAAATGCCATCATTCTTTTACAGAGATAATGGCTTTCATTAAATAAAATTTCACTAGAAGTATCGTCTGCGGGTATTAAATGCATTAAAATGATTTATTAATATGGAAATAAATAAAAAATTCATACATTATACTTTATAGTTAAAATGATTATGTTTATTGAATCAGATTTCATCAAAATATGAAGCACATCATACTTTATATTTTATAGTAAAGATAATTATGTTTGTTAAATCGAATTTCATCAGAATATGGACCAAATATCACGTATTATTTTTTATAGTTAAGATAATTATGTTTATTAAATCAAATTTCATCAGAGTATGAAACTTTATGAATCGAGCTGTTTATTTTTCTTTTACACATTCTTTAATTTTTTATTTGGTTTAAGATGTCTCCCTTCTCTGAAAGTTTTGACCATCATTTAGTAATATATTTATTGAAAATAAATTTGCGCCATTTTAAATTCTGTTCCTGCATTAAGTCCTGAAACTCAATCAGATGAATCAAATTATTCGAAATAGAATTAGATTCATGCATATCTTGTAGATTTATCTATAATATATTCACCTTAATCTCAGCGAAAAGCTGATTTTCATAGTGTCTTATTATATTTTATATTTTTTCTTTGAATAAATGTCTCTGTAAGTGAATTCGGAAATAAAATTTTTATATGTTTTTTTGTTGTATTACACATACTTATTAAATATTTTTGATACAATATGTTACAAGTAAAAATAATTGTTTTCGATAAAAAAATTAATTGAGTTAATAAGCTAGGCATTTAAATATTGTAATTTTATCAACGGAAACCTGACAGAAATGGAGCAAGCTGATAGGATAACATTTCTTGAAACAAATTTTAAATTGGTCTAAAACATCAATATCCAAAATATTATAAGTCGTACAAATTTGGTTGAAAAGAACTGTCTTTGTTTAAAATGTTGGTGAATATAGAAAGTTTTACGAAAAAGGAGTTATACGACTGGGGATCGATTCAGAAATTCAGAATTATTTTTTAATAGCATTAAATATATTGATATTTAAACATGGATGATAATATAATACAAAATATAATTTTTTCACTTCTCATAAAAAAATTTTCAATCTGCAACAATATAGCTATATTAAAGAGTTCAAAATTATCATTTGTTCTGTATATATGAAATTCATTTCATTTATTAAAACTTAACACTTATTAATGCTCTTTTAAATTTTGTGTGTAACCTTTATATTTCAGAGGAAAAATTCTTGTTTAAGACATATAGCTTCACCTGTTAAGCTAAATTTACAAAGTCACAAGGGTTATTTGTTATAGTATAATATTTACACTTTGTCACTCCTCTAAAATTCAAGAACTGCTTTTTTTAAGTCTTTATCCTGACTTATGTGTTTTTTGAAGATATCACTAATCTTTTCTGATATTTTTTTACAGCTTTTAGGAATTCTTTTTTTTTGGGGGGGTGGTGGTTCTTTCATATTCGTATTACTTTAAATCGGAATAAAGCAGACTTCTTTATAAAAACAACGAGATCGTGTCATTTTGTCAATTCTGTTTCTGTTAAATGAAATAAAACTTATTAAAATATATTCAATGAAAAGAACAATAGAAAAGTGGTCGAATTCACCCCACTCATTTTTGTATCTTTAAAAGGGAAGGATTCAGCGAAATTTTAATTTTTAAAGTAGAAATCAAAAGTGAAATAAAAATCTTAATAACTTAAAGAGTAATTAAAAAGTAACATTGGAAACAGCATATTTAGTTGTAGTACGTAAACCAATTTTCATTATTCTGTCAACATAATCACAAACATCTTAACATTAATTTGAATTAAGATTGGCTGCATTACCCTCAGGTCTCTTACAAGGATTGCCTGCGTCTTACAATTCTGATAATGAAAGGATTAAAATTTCCGAACAATGAAAATATGTTCTAATGATGCCTTGGGAGAAGTTATAATATTTACTGACATTTGATTAGTAATTTTATCTCAGAATATTAAGAAAATATTTTTTTAAAGCATAAGTACATGCAATTAAATTCTTTCAGTAATGTTTCTCAAACTGTAGCATCAACTGAATTTGATTCGTAGAAAACTTGAACTGGAAAGTCTTTAAATATTTAATGAAGCTTGCTGAATATTCACTCGATTAATCTCTAAGTGAATTCTTAATTATTACGTTAATTAAGCAGAGTTTTGTAAAATTCAGAAGCCTAACTCATCATCATTAACCAGAAATGCTAACAGGATATTAGTTTTTGATTACTACTCCATATCACCTGGCGTGAATCGGGAACTCATTTCCAGGAATCGAGGAAATGTTCATTTTTCTGAGCCAAAAGTATTTTCAATCATCATTTGAAGCTAGAAAGATATTCAGACCACTCCGGATTTAATCACTACCCAAAATCACTTCTTCTAATTTATACCATTAAGACTCATCGGATAGTATACAAAACGATTTATCTAAACTCCAGCAATTACCCCTTTTATTGCCAAAAGAACAGAATGAAAAAATAAAGTTAGAAAAATGAACGAATTCCTGAGTGCCAAGTGAAAAAAAACCAGTGTAGTACCTATCAAACATTCCATGTTTTAAGGCATTTATTCGGTTGAATAAAAAATATCCTTGAAAAACAATTACCCCGCGATAAAATTAACGATGATGATACAGAAGCAAGCGAATCGATTAGATAAATAGTTGTGTACTCCTCCCTTCGTCGTACAAGGACTAATAGAATAAAAGCTGCAAATATTCGCCGTTCAAGGACCGCCCATATCTTCTCATTATCTTCGAAGGCCATATTTATTTTATTCGGTTACTGCTATTCCGCCTGTTGTTATTTATAATTACCGTCAAGAAACGTAGACCTAACTTATTACTGAATTCTCATGATGATTCTTTTTCAGTCAAGACACTTTTAATAGAATTTTAGTCTCCAAGAAGCTTTAGAGTTTTAGTAGTTTGGTAGTTAGTGCCAGATAAAAGTAAAGAATATAATATATTAGTTTGGTCCCACTTTCATTCCAGCTCCACGCGCATTTGTTGAAATGAAAATTTCTGGGACATTTCATTTTTCATTTTCTGTAATGTCTTTACTTAAAACGATATTTATTATTAACGATATACGACTATTTTCCTTCATAGTTTAAAACAATCTCAAGACTTCAAAAAAAAATTTTTTCCTAGATTTCTTGCTGACGTTTGTGTGATGTATTTGAAATTAAATTATAAATTCTATAAAACCATTCGTTCGGGACTTTAGAATAATAATAATTTGAATAAATAATGAAATGCTTTTTTTTAATTTTTAGGGCCAATATGAAAGGTCTGCATAGAGCAAGGTTCCTAGAAGAAATTTCGTATTCTCTGTATTTGAACATTAAAATTGTCATAAGCATCGCTAATTGACATATTTTGTATTTATTATTATTTAGCATGTATTTAGAAATTAGAATTCATGCATTGAATCAGATTTTGATATACAGTAATACTTTTATCAAATTTTCATAGATTTCCACGAAGAATACAAAATACTTTACTGTGTCTACTTGAAATATAATTTTATAACTAAAAAGTGGAAAACTCAATCAATAAGAAAATATGCTTAAAAGAAAGAAAAATACAGAAAAAAAGATAATTTGTAATGTTCTATCTTTTTGGTGAATTTCGAGTCATCTACTATTTCAATATTAAGTAATGGGAGAAAGAGAAAGTTTCGAATCACAAATTACAATCGTTGTTATTGAACTTTTTTTGGACCTTTTCCATATAATATCCTTTTGTTTTGGTCATTTGTCTGAAAACTCTAAAAAATACTCATGCATTAAAATTTAACTGCATAATTTTCCTGTCAAAAATTATGTTGTCGCATAATTTTCGACAGAACAAAACTTTCAGTCACACTAGTGCGAAGCTGAAACAATTATAAGACCGGCGTACGATCTTAAATGTACAAAGCGCCCACTCTTATTGTGTCCCAATAAATAATTCCTAAACTTTAGAGTAGGCATAAATTTACAAACCGAAAAATGCTTCGAACGAAAGGGCAAATAATATTTTTTGATGTTATTAGAGTAAGCAAATATATATCTCAAAAAGTCAATGAATTGAGTTTTTGATATAGTTTCCTAGTTGTATCGCCATATTTAATAAAATATCCTTGAAATTTTAATGTTTTAAATAACAACAGAAACAAAATAAATATTTTTCTTCTACTGAAACTGCTGAGTTATTAAGTGCTAAAATTCTTATTTTAGATGAATTTCAGAGATAAATTCACAATATCAAGATAGACCTTAATGGATCATTTACAAATTAAACTTTTTCATATTGTTTCTTAAAACAATTATATATCTTACATTTAGTAAAAATAGCTAAACTTCGGCCAATTTTAGACAAAAGACAATAATTATTTTTAGGATATCAACAATTATTATTTAAGATATCAACAACATTCCTTAATATAACTGGTAGTACAGAAGATAGTATTAAAAATAAAAATTCACAATTTTTTAGAGATACCTTCATTGGCTCAAACCACATGAAATACAATTTTTTCGCCATTTAAGGTATATTCCGAATTTAAGCTATATGTTTATCTATAACAATTTAGAAATTAGTTATTAAGAGCGAATACATTTTAAATAATACTGAATGGACATTTTATATGAAATCTAATATTAAATGCAAAAAATAAATTCCTATTTTATAGAAATTAGTGGACGCAATACTTGGTATCGTTTGAGCGTGCTATTTCAGAAACAAATTGTGCTATAAAAATTTGACTTAATTTAACTACTTTTGTCCATCGAATTCATTAATATCATAAACGATTATATATGCATTTGCAATGAAAAATATGACTACATAAATGAGTTATCTTGATACTACTATTTGCATATGACCTTAAATGTAGCATACTGTAATATTACATATCGATTGTACCAAATTTTCTCAATCATCTTTGTCTGGTGTAGGGGGGAAAATTGAATCCAATGTGTTGCTTTCATTTATTAAGTTTTAGTAAAAACTATTAAGCAATGTTTTGTCATACGTACCTGTTTCACTGAAAAAAAAACTACATTGTCATGAAATTATTTTGTAAATGTGCATATGATTGTTTTCGGAACTCATGAAAACTTGTATGGCAAAAGATTTATAATTTATGTACAAATATTTGCTGTAGCAGTTAATGTTGTGAGTTTTTGTTTTTTTTGTTTTGGTTATATTAACGTCCCGTTTGAAGCAACACTAGGGCTATTTTGGGACGGACCTCGTAATTTTGAACCGCGGTCAGATGACGAGAACGACACCTAAGCTTGCACCCTCCTCTCCACACCACACCACACCAGCGGGGGGACGTTTGGTCATGACGGATTTAACGTGCAACAAACCCCCTTACACGACGGTTCTTCGGTGGAATTGGGTCACGAACCTGAAACCCTCCGGTTCCGAAGCCGAGACTTTACCACCAGGCCACCGCGGCCCCGTTAATGTTGTGAGATTTCAGTTTAATGTAATAAGGAAATTAAATTAGCTTATTATTCGTTTTATTCATAATAAAAATTTAAATATCAAAAGCGCTGTTTTTCTCTATCAAAAAATGTTGGTAAAGAATTAAAAGAAATTCTTTAACACTCTCCCAACGAAACCTGTATGTTTGCCATTGCAAATATTTGATCACTTAAAAGAGTCCGAATTATCATTTCAGTATTCAGCGTTCATGTGATATAAATTTTTGACTCGCAGCGAACAAATATGAAACACTGTTTTATATAGTGAATAAAATATTTAATTAAAAACCAAATAAGTCTTTTAAATAAATAAATAATCATTACTAATCATAACTGATGGATATTACATATATGTGTGTGATGAAATTTCTGATTTTATTATAGAAATACAAATTAATGTTTCGTTTCTTATTTAAATGTGTATGTAGAGATACAAATAAAGTATGAATTTATTTGATTCAAACTGTGTTAATTAAAAATATGAGGATTTTCAAGTAAGATCTACAGTTTTAGAATATGTGGTAAACAATAAATCATGGCAATAATTTTTTTTAATAATATATAAAGAATATTATATAGAGATTTTAGTTTTTACTCTTCTTTTCCTCCTTTCATTTTATTTGATCCACTTTACATTTGTTACGATTGAATAATTGTAATCGATTTTATAATTGATATTTTAAATTTTTTATTTGTTAGAACTCCAAAAGTTATACATTGATGTGTTTTCAATAACAATACTATAATACTTTAAAAAATTAGATAATAAATAAATGATATTAATCAATATAAATAATCAGGTATAAATAAAAGATATTTTATTAATTAAATTAAATTTTCATTACTTGCTAGTGGCGCCATCTATAGTGAATATGATAAAATATAACTATGAGATTCCATAATATTTATAATACAGAATTGCAAGTAAAAGACGAAAAATAGAAAATTATTGAAATAGAAAAGAATTTCTACTTCTTAATACTTTAAGAAAAATCTTTACTAAAAAACTATTTCTATTAAATAGATCCTTATTTAATTCCGATTAAATAAATTTATATTAAATGAAACATTTCCGTTTAGAATTCTTTTTTTAAGAGAAAGAACTTTGGATTTTATTTGATCCCTTTCCTTTTCATTTTATTTGCGGTAGTCCACTACATTTTAAATTGTGCCCTTATTGAAACAACCAAATCTCATCGATTCTTATTTTTTCAGAAAATGTCGACTTTCGGTTTTCGTGTATTTTCTTTAACCCTCAGAAGAATTCCTATCATTCAATATATAAATAATAGTCTAACAAGTCGTATGTAATAATAATAAAGATATAGAGAGTTCATGAAACTAAGATTTAAACCATTATTTTAACTCTCATCCTCTTGTATTATTTGCTTTTCATAGCCATCTTGTAAAATTATTTTCTGAAATTTCTTAGGAAAAGGATGAGATTCATTGTTTTTGCCGAAATTCTTTCAATGTCAGATAAATTTTGATACCATATATATATAACCCATTTCAAAATGCGATCCAAATAAAATACAGTCGAGACACTCGATTTAAAGGCTCAAGGCTCGATTTAATTTCAAAATATTTTTCTACGTATAGTGCAATTGATACTTTCTAGTACAGTTAGAAAAATACACAGAGGCTATATGGATTAAATTTTACATGTTATATTTTCATTTATATTTAAGCTTTATGTCAAATTGAATTTGAAATCTACTAATGGGAAATTTGTATGTCTGTGAAGAGCTATGGTAATTCAACAAAGCAAACAGATACTTGAAATTTGGCGATTCGTTTCATTGTTCACAGTGAAAATTTGTATCAAATTTTGGACCATATTACTAAATAGCATTATTTTATTCTATACAAATGTACACTATTATTTTGTCCTCAACTAGCTATATGGATAATTTTTTTTACATTATATTTAAATCGAAATTGCAGATCAGAACTTAATTTTGAATTTAATTAGACAAGAAATATATTAATTTTTTCTCATATGTATGATTCTTGACTTAAGAGTACTAGACATCTTATATGAAATCAATGTCTCAAAATTAAGATGGATAGAAAAATTTAAAGTTTCATAAGTAAATGCACTTGGTATAAATTATATATCAACTAGCAAATCCTTGCCACATTTTTTTTCAACATTTTTTTATTTTATATTCTGCAAGGACTCGAATTTTCAGTTATTATAATAAAATTTGAAATGTTTTGCTGTAACAGTTTCAGGTCTCCATCACTTCTAATTACATAACTTTTAATAAGTTCTTTTAAGAATGGGAATGCCTCTAGAATATGAAAAATATGCAACAAAGAGTGGAAAATTTTGATCACATTGACTTCCCTTGACACCCATCATTTTTTCATTGCGCTTTCCTTTCCATTTGTTTGATTTAAATTCGTTAAAGAATTTTTTTTGACTTTTAATTTAATAAATTTAAATTTGTTTCCTTATTGATGAGATAAATGTATTTAGAAATTGGAATTACGGTTCAAACTAGAAATCAAGTTACCTGTACCTTTACTGGGAGTTGAAATTGGTTTAGCTTTGTAGTTCTATTAACATATGAAGGTGTATTGCTGTATTATAATTGAATTATATTAAGAAAAGAGAGTCGAGGTATTTACAAACAAAAGTGATTGACATTTAATAAGAGATTGGTGTTAAGAACGAGAAGAAATTCGGCTCAAGGCTTCAATTCCAGTTCTTTATCATGCAAGACATTGATAAAAACAGAACCTGAAAAGCTTTTAAAATGAGTGAAATCGAAAGTATTCTCCAAGTTTCCTGAATAAAATCAGAGATTCGGAGAAAAAAACAAAACAAAATTTCATGATAAAATTGCGTACATGGACGGTAAATTCTTCAAATGGAGGAAATTAGGTAAAGGGCCTCAACAACTGTAATAATTGATATATCAGAAGGAGTAAAGATAATTGACATTTTTGATCTACAAACCATTCAAAAGCATGATGAAGAACAGTTGCAAAGAAGAGAAAAGATCAAGCTTTAAAGACTGTTTCGTGTTTATAAAGTTAAATTGGAAATACTGACGACATTTAAGATCGTTAAAACTTTAAAAATACAGATAGAAGAGAAAAATGTAACAACAGGGTGTTGCTATTAATAAAGATATTCTTGTAGAAATCTTCATATAAGGTTTAAATTTTTAATAAGGTTAATAAGGTAAGCATTTGAGAAATGGTGCAGCAGAAAAGTAATTGTGGATTGACAACAGCGTTTTGTTTAATATCATTTCATTATTCATCCCTTTTATAGTTTAGATTTCATTATCTAAATTATAAAAGGGATGAAAATTTTCAAATACTTATTGACATGCATTTTAAAGAGAAAGATTGAAAACTTCAAGTAAATTAAATTTCATGTGAAAATATTTAGGAGAGAAAAGTACTGAAGTTCCAATTCCCTGAGAGAATTACTTTGACAATTGGAAAGAAAACACTTTGTAATGGTAAAGACGAAAGATGGTCGTTTCTACATCCAGTGAAATGTTGAAGAACGGATTTCAGTTCTTGAATGCCTATATATTGGGCAAGGTTCATTACTTCTAAAATCAACATAAGTATCAAAACTGCTTTTATGAATTTCACAGGCCAAAACCTAAACTTAAGCAAATTTGTAGTGGATGGGTATTATGTCTAGATTATTAATAGAGAACATGAAAGAGGAGTTATATTTCTTCTCAAAAAGATATTGTCAGATATCTGCAGTCAATGATTTGCAGACTTGATTCTTAAAGAACTCCCTATAATGCATTTAGTAAAACACTTGATGGACCAAAGAACTGTCCTTCAAAAATATTTTTTGGGGCCAATTGACAAAATGTTATGCAAACGTATTTACAATTTAATGAAAATTTCCTATAAGTTTTTGAAATTTTTCCTGCTTTAAAAAAATAAAATGTTGGAGATAATTTTAACATGGACAAAAAATACCTAAAGTAACAGAAATTACCTAACCTAAGTAAAATAAATAAAATGACAGAAAATTCTGTTACTTTAAGCCACTGCTCTATGGTCCTTGCTAATAAAAACCTGGAAAATAGCCATTTGGTAGGTGGATAACAACTGTTATTCAATAATACCGACTTTATATAAAAACATTTGAACCATCGGAAATAGCTAAGGAAGTTAAGGAAGCTAAGCTAAGTTAGTTAAGGAAGGCTAACAATAAAAGCTCATGCACCATGAGGGTGAGTATTAAACATAATCCGATCATAACATAAGCGCCAGATCACTTACACAAAATTGTAATTTCTTACGATACCTAAGCCATAAGATGAAACAAGCTGTGGATGCCACCACCAAAATTATAATTATAAAATATATATTAGAATAATGTGCGAGAACAGAAATTTTGAGACACTTGCAGGAAATAAAGATTAAGTGCTGAATTTCTTTAAAAAATTGAGCATCTAGTTCATAGACAATTTTTGTCATCTTGGGCGAATTTATTGACTAACTTTTTTCAAAAATAGATTCGTTCTAATCATAAGCATATAACTCGAGGTAAATGAAATTTGGTATGTATTTAAAATATCAAAATTATGGATCTGCGCCAAATTTTTCTAAGTCTAAAATAACAGAATAGTCTAATCTATTCTGTTAACAGAATTAGAATCTTTCTTAATCTATTTTTTTAAGTTCAAAGTCTAAAATATGTACTTTATTCTCATCAATATTCCTAAAATCTAAATAATTTGCACTTCATAGTCGATAAGGAAACATTTCCTATTATTGTTATTGTAAAACATGGAATTCCTTACTAAATGTTTATAATTTTAAAAATTCCATTATCTTCAACTTCAGTTCTTCTTACGTTATATTTTGTATTTGAAAGATATTTAAGAGCAGTAGGACAGACAATGAATAAATAATTATTTTCGAAAAATCTTGTCTCGGGTAAAAGATAATGGGCATTTCTGTTTTTCTTTTTTTTCTATGGCTTTATGATAAACCTGCATAAATTAAACCATTCTGCTTGCAGCAAATATATTTATATTCGTTCGTATATCTTGCATATAAAAATCAATTATAATAGTAAGCAAACTATCACATAAAATGTGGCGCCCATGATGATATTAAAATAAAAAATAAAAAAAAGTATTAGAGGAAAAAATCTCAATAACTGAAACTGTTTTTTTCTGTAAAAATTGCAAAAGCTGTTGCTATATTTATTTAAAAAGAAATAGATCTAGAAAATGTCTAGAATATAATTTATTTTATTCGCTTATTTAGTTCATTATAATTCAAAGATTTAAAATTTAAACTCGGACATTAAATATTGAAGACGACTTTTTTATTGTTAGTTATGTTAGTAAATGCAATTTATTTGCAAGTGACACATTTAAATTGCATTTTCTTGATTTCAGATATTCCTTCAATTTCAAGTCACGAAAAAAAAAAGAGATTAGGATTATTCTCATTTAGATTTCAAAATTTTCTACGTATTTGTTATTATGTATATGATTAACTGCAGAAGCAATAAATATTTTTTTGTTTATTATTTTATGCACAATATAGAAAACATGCACTGCTAAATTTCACCGTATTTTATTCTTCACAACAGAAAAAGTATTGCATTGGTTTTTACTTGAAATCCATGAATTCTTTTGTGTTATACATTTTATTAAATATAAGGAGCTTATAATAAAAAAAAACCCTATTTCAAATTAGCATACAGTAGAAACCAGTCATCCAAAATTAGCGAAATCATGTAAATGACTGTTTGAAAAGATACGAATTTATTTTAGATTGAAAAATAATAATTGATGCATCACGTGATGACGATGTATTAAGAATACCTGCAAGAAACGTGTAGATGTGTCTCAATAACGCTGTGACTGTTCTAAAATCGGGAAACTTTTGCGGATATTTGTTTTCCATGTACTTATTGCATTCCAAATACACATATGCTGCGATATTTGATCGTGAGGGTATTTGAAATGTCTGATAAATAGTTACAACCCAAGAGCTTTAAAAATAGCATTTCACGCTATGTATTGACCATTTCCACTCACATACTTCAGGGAGTATTAAAGCACACCATTTGGAGATTTCACATGGACACCACGTGGATTATGTTGTGCTGTCACTTTATTGTATTTCATTGTTTATTGCAACATGTTTTGCTGATATAAAAATTATTAAAATTGTTGGGTAAAAAATTTAATAGTTATGAAATTATATAGAAAATGCGCACAATATATGTCTAAAATAATACATATTATAAAAGTGTTTGAAGTTCGTGTGAATGGTCAATGTTTGTTTAAATGTGTAGTTTCTCGACGAAACGCCCTTGGTGGCGACATATTTTTTTTCTTCTCTGGTGCCAATTTCCATTTCTCAATGATATCTCCTATACAAACTCGCAAATTTTGGATGAAATTTTGCATGCAGAGTAATTTGAAATAGACTTTTTAATTATCAACATCTTGTTTATAATTAAAATTTTAAGAAAAAAATATTAATGCTTAATGAGTGGGGAGCTATAAAATATTATTATTTGTTTGTTAAATACGGTATTTCTCAACTAAAAAAGAGGATAAAATATTTTTTTCTTTCAAATTGATTTTATTTGTATATAAAGTTACAATATTATCCAGGATTTTTCAACGATACTTAAAATAAAAGAACAATGGTGAAATGATACTAAGCTCCTTTATTAATATTACATGAATATTATTTTTTTATCTATACTAAAGTGTTCAAACAATGCAGCCATTTTTTAATTCCGGCACTACATTAAAACAATTTTAACTGATTTCATTAATGGTTTATTTATTTATTTCTTATCCATGCATTGAAACTTCTTTTTATAAAAGATTAAGGTTGTCAGAATTTTTGAAATAAAAAAAAATAATATTAAATATCAATGAAAAATGTCGATGGATTCTTCTTTCATCCAAACTGCAAAACATTCATAAGAAGAAAGATTATTTCTTTTATATAAGTATTTTGAAGAAATCTTACGTCATATTTAGCATCATTCGAAATCCAGCTTTGAAAGCAAGCAAATAATGTTGACTTTTTTTCTGTTTAATCCGCAGAAAAATATTGCATCACTTTTTGAAAGCAAGAAAAAAATACATAAAGAGACTGACTAATCGTACTTATAAAAGATCAAAAGAAGAAGGAAATTAATGCGGAAAGTTTCTGCAGGAAAATAAAGACGTCTCGAAATTATGGGAAAAAAAATTCTGATACCTCCCAACACCTGCGTATTTTAAGGATTTTCTTCAAGGATGTTTTTGTCGCTCACAAAGTAGCTGGAAAGAGGCAAAAGTGAATACAAAACCTTTTATAAAATATTTTTTCTTCCTCTAAAATATGAAATGGTTAATCCTCCTAGATTTTTATCTCGAAAGAAAAGAGACGGGTTTTAGTTCCACCAACAAAGTATATTTCTTTTCGCTTTTAAGAATGCTAAGTCATTTCTAAGATTATATGCCAAAATATTTATACATTTTTTTTTTCGTCTGTGAAGATGGTTCTCATATTTTTCGAAAAAAATTGTTCAGTCAAAAAATTGTACTAATTGACTGGGGACATATCTCTTTATCGTTTTTGCGGGTATAGTGCATTTGTAAATGCTACATTGTTATAGGTATTTTCAAAAATGTTTGACAATATTTATTGCTTTTTTAATGTCTTTTTATATGATTGATATCATTATTCTGTGTACACTATCAATGCAGACGTCATTTATTTTAAAAGAGCGTTTTTTGTATGATCAAATAAATGATATTTCAGCCTCAAAAAAAAAAAAAAAAAACTGAGAAAATTTTATCGATCACATAAAATACAAAACTTTATCATGGTTTCGTAATAGTTTTTAATAATGTAAAAAATAATAATCCCTTTGTTAAAAATACATTTTTTGGCTTAATTTTTAAAACATGTTTTATGCAAATTTAGTTATTATATTCAAATTCCTAGATATTCCTAGATATAATATTATTCCAAAATGTGGCATTATTCCTAGATATGACATTATTCCCAGATGAGAAATTATTCTTAGATATGATATTATTCCAAAATGTGGCATTATTCCTAGATATGACATTATTCCCAGATGAGACATTATTACTAAATATGATATTATTCCTAGATATGACATCCAAAAATATTACATCTTATTCTAAAGATTTTTAAAAAAAATGTGCAACTGTTAACAATTTTTATTTATTTCTGAATTGAACTAACATTTTTAAGATGCTACTTGTAAGGAAAAAAAAATATTTTTCGAATTTTCAAGCTATTTAATATTTAGCATTTTTATGTTTTTAATAAAATGAAAATTTACTAAAATTATTGAATCCTCCACAACGGTTTTTTGCTGATTTTGAGAGGATTTATTCCGATTTGTGTGTGTGTGTCTGTGTTTTAGTTTACTGGTTTGGGGTTTTATTATTTGTAGATTATCGCAAATAAAAATCATTTGTAATTTACTATTAAACGAACTTAGCACATTAAAATCGGTGAATTTATCAATTTTAAAAAAAATTTTGGGACTAAAATTATTTCTGAACTTATCGGAGAGGTAGGACAAGCATTTTGCGAGATATTAAATAATTTTGACAGACGAGTCACTGTCGATTATTTTGTTTTAAGTTTTTATTAGCATGCCACAGATTTAGTTAATTTTAAACTAACGCATGTTATCTTTTGAAAACGTTATATTTTACTCATTTTTTTTTTTGTAATTTTGAGGATTTCTATATATTTTCTAGTCTTTCTTAATTTTTGAGAAAAGAATTTATTTAAAAAAAAGTCAGATTTTTTTTCAAGACTCCAACAAACTTTATTATTTGCTTTAATTCTGATAGATTTGGAAAGGCTGCGAGCTAGCAAAGAGGCATATTGTTTTGTTATAGAGGTTAAGAGGTGTAGGGCGCTTTATCAGATTTTCCAAATAAGATCATTTCAAAAACGGGTTTGAATTTAGTTTTTAGTATTTTTAGAAACCGAAATGAATGACACTGGGGATGTTTGCTTGAATACTTTAATTCCAACTAAACAAATTTTGCGACTACTTTTAGAATACTGTTTTGTCCCCTATAAAAAATGTATGTAAATGCATATTTTTGAAGCCATTTTTATTCATTGCATTTTTTAGAAGTCTTGAATATTCTAAAATGATTTTTTTCGATATATATTTTGTTCAAAAATTTTAGAATTAGCATTAACAAACATTTTACAAAAATTAATTTTTAAAAAAAGTTTTAGAATTAGCACTAATAAGCAAGGATTTTTAGAAAAGAATTTTTTCTAATATATTTAGTATAAAAGTATTAGTAAATAAATTTCTTAATTTTACATAATTTTTCTAATTACATATAAATTAAATTTTTAAATTATAAATGTTTGGTCATTGTTAAAGAAAATGATTGGCTAAATATAAGTTGATTTAATTATAATATTTCTGTTTTTGAAAAAAATTCAAGACTAATTTTTCTCAATTTGATTTTTCTGAAATCATATCTTCTACAAAAAGTAAAAAGTCAAATATATTTTATTCAAATGACTTGCAGCCTTTTCTGTAAGTCACAAATCCAATTAAATCGAAAAAAAGGATGGATTTGTAAGGAATTAATTAGAAATGTTTTTTTTAAATAGGGGAAGTATAAATAAATAAGGATATTTTGTAAAAATTCAAACAAATTTTTTGCGGAAATATTTTTTTTTACTTTAAAGCTAATTTAAATATCCAAAATCGATTTCTTAATTCTACTTAGCTCATTATAAGGAGCCTTGAAAAAAATTTGATAAGCAAATACTGTAAACTGAGTGAAGACAAATATTAAAAAAACACGTAATTATGAACAATTTTAAAGGACAATTGAAAAAAGAATTAAGCTTAAATTAAAACCAAAAGTAAATATTCCTGATGAAGGAAAATATTTAAATCTAAATTTCTACGTAGGTATACATCCAATTATAGAAAAACGAAACACATTTTGTTAAGTTTACAGGGAAAAGATTTTATGATACTACGTCTCCTTAAAAAATAAGTACTTCATGAAAACAACATTTTTATGGATATTTTATAATGGGAATATCATATTCTTATACATATATTTCCATTCTTTCCATGTATGCATCAATATATACGTTGTGAAATTCCTTTTATTTACGATTTAAATTTTAACTTTTTTCGTGATCGAAAACGTTCCGATTCCCCACATTTTTGCTACTGTTGGCAAATTCGACCTTGGTTAAACTCCTCAATGCTAAAATCATTGGAATTCAGACATTTTAAAATACTTGATGTCTGATTATTTTAAGATTCTCTCCCAAATGTAAGAGAAATTCCCTGCAGTTCACATAAAAACCGCAATGACAGTCCGTGTTCTTAAGAAGTTAATAGCCAAAAGAATATGACGCTTAATTCGCAAACGCTAATCAGTAAATATATGATCGGATATCCTTTGAGTATTCTCAGAAAATCTCCCAATCTTCAAACCTATCTAACCGCGAGTATTGCCAACGAATAAAGCATGCGCTTCGGATATTCAATCAATCTCATTTAATGGAAATGGGCGGAAATTTGAGTGATGTTTATATGTATCAGGTGCCTACCGTAAATTCATTGAACGGGCGCCTGGGGCTTTTCACTTCCGATAGAATGAAATATAATAAATTAAGTCTCTACTGCAAGAACTCATGATAAACATGTATTACAGCTTTCATTTGCTTAATAAATAAGATGATTTCAGATTTGTAAAATATAATGATGACTTCTGATTTATAATTACTTTTGTGATAAAATTTTCAAACGTGCATTTTACCACCCATTTTATTGTTTTAAAGCAGTATTAAAGATTCGAAAATATTTTTTACACTGGTTCAATTTTCATTGTGATCACGTTATCATTTTTAAGATGTAACAGGGAAAATATTTTAAATAGTTTTGTAGTTCTATTTGGTAATTTGCAAGCAGAAATATCTGAAAATCACGTTGTTGTCTTAAAGCAACAAGTATGCACTTAAAAAAATGCACAAAGGCAATTAGAAAAAAAAAATATTTACACCAATTTATTTGCAATCATAATTAGTTTAATATATCTATACAAGTTTATATCGCATGTTATGAGGGGAGAGGATTATGACGAAATCTTTTGTGGAGTTTTTATCTTAGAGCACTTGTCGTAGAAGCTCATATATAGGGCTAGCAGCTCTTGGCGAAGAACTGATTCGGTCTTTATGTTGGGTTTTCCTTGCTGTTAAAATATTAATATAAAATACATTTATTCAAAATATGACCCTGTTATTTGATAATTTTAAAAATGATGACTTTGAAGTGGAAATTCTATTTGGGAGGTAATGCCCAAAGAAATCACTTACTTATCTTAATTTTAAAAATGACAAACACTTGCTATTGAATTATTTGATGTAAAAATAAAGTAATTTGAATAACTTTTAATTGATCCTCATAATTAAAACATTTCTATACATTGCGTATCAAAAAACATCTTAAAATTAGAAAAATATATGCAAATGAAATTTATATAATTGAACAAGTATTTTTTGAATCTTAAGAAAGCTGTAAAAGTATTTAAATAATTGAAAGATACCAAAATGTCTTTATTAACTTTTGGATTTGATGTTGACAACGATTTCCTTATCGCATCAAAGAGCATATACGTCAAAATTCATAAGACTGGATAAGAGCTTTGGGTTTTTATAAAATATATATAAACATCCATCTTAATATGCATAAAGAGAGATGTAACTTGGCTTCCGTTTAAGATGGCGAACAGAGAAAATTCCATTTCTTGAATATAATTTATTAGTGTCTAATACGTTTGTCATTCTTACATAAGAAGAATAAAAAAGTTAGAATTTATATATTTATTGCTATCTTATTATTTTTTTCAATATACTTTACTCACCGATTCGTGCTCTTTACATCTTTTGGGTAAATTAGATCAATGGCAGAAATAATAATAAACGATGAAAAATTTTCTATTTTTAATCACATTTATGAAAAAAAAATGTATTAAAACACTTTTACTGCATCTCGATGTTTCATGTTTGTGTGTAAGGATGGAATTTTGTAATCAACTGTCAGCGCATTTCCTTATGTACTAAATACATTGTTAGTTCCTGATGACAATATAAAGATGTTTAATAATAAAGAATAAAGATGTTTAATAATTTTAGAGCATTTATTTCTCAGTTAATATAAGAATATAGCTAAAAAAATTGTGCAAAAGTGGCATCATCTAGTGTTTTTATTTAAAAATATAACTTTTTGATTCTAGAACATATATTATGAAATGTGTTAAAAATAAAAAGAGTAAAATAAACCGCTTCATTAAGTAAGGAATAATATTTATCATTGAAAATCAAGTAATGTTACAAGACAAAATGTAATAAAAAGAAAATCTTGAATAACTACTGATTATTGAAACATACTATAAACTGAAAATTAAAATAAATTCAAATTCACTTAGAGTAATTGTATTAGAATCTCTTCTTTATAAAGTTTTGTCTTGTCATCCATATATTTGATAAAAGAATAAATTAGAATAAAAATTGATAAGAATTAAAAATAAAGATTACTAATAAGAATTATAATTTTTCTATTAGAATACTAAATATATAGATTGTGTTCAAATCATATATATACACATTTATATAACATTCATTCCAAGTCATATTATAGTTAATGTCTAATATTTATTCTTAGGAATTTTGAAAAAAAAATGTTCTGATTGCTTAGAATAAAGATGTTTACTTTAAAATTTCATAGTGAGAAAGAGAGCGAGAATAAGAAAAACAATATCATCTGTCATTTGTAAATATATAGAAAGACTGAAAAACACAAAATACAAATAAAACATTTTCATCAGTAATTTAAGAAAAATAATCTATTTTGTAAATCAAAAATCTTAATATTGAAGGATAATACATAAAACCCTAAAGCACAGAAAAGAATGGATGACTGTTATAAATCCACAGTATCATAACAAATAATAGGAAACCAAGCACTTATTATACAAGAAATTAAAATACTCTTTAAATATGATTATGTTTCTAGTTAAAGCTCTTATATTGATGCTTCAAATATTGTCTTTGCAAATATTATTTTGACCATATTTTCATAAAACTATTTTTTCCTACTCAATAGAAATTCATTTTTATTATTTTCTCATATTTGTAATTTATAATTTTTTTATACATATTAGTAGCCAATAAAAATGTATCTTTCTTTTTTATATAAATATGATATTATAAATTCAAAAAGAGCAAATTATCTAATTTATTTAAAGGAATACATAACTGCATTATAATTTTTTTCTATTGCGTCATCCTTTCAGTATATAAAATAAAACAAACTCTTAAATGGTGTATTTCATGAGTCACCACAGAATTTGACTAAACTTGAATTGATGATATTCTTTAAGATTTCTGTCGCGATTTCTTTTGATTTCTTTCTTTTTTTTTTCTAATAGTAAGAGATTCACAGTGTATATGATAGTAATACTATATTGTTACGAATCTCTAATATATTTTTCTGGGATTATAATATAATCTCTTAATGACCCTCTCCCCCAACTTTGGCATAAAAACTAGGTGGAAATTTGGTAACTTGGCAATAGATTTAGTAATTCCGCCGAATTGGCGATGAGTTTGGCAACTTGGAATTAGTAGTTGAAAATACAAGAATTGTGCTGATCCATTATCACATTTAAATTTTTATATTATTAAAATATCTGTCAATGAGGATTAGGACTAAAGATCTTAAATAATTCAATACCCTTTCATGAAGATTATATAAACGGAAGTGTCCATACGAGTCATATGAATATTCAATTTGGAGAGCTGATTAGAAAGTGAGTTTTTCAGCAGTTTCCGCTGAACCTTTTCTGTTTAAAGAATTGCTATCTGCTTGTGTGTTAGTATCTCCTAGTACTACTTTTTGTACATGCATCAACTATGTTTTTGACACCTTTATTTTCTGTTTTTCGTGGAATAAAGGTTCATTATCTTTTACCTAGAATTTTTGGACATTTAGCACAAAATAACTACTGGACGATTTTCAAAACAATATCAAACTTTTTTAGAGACGATTTCAATAAAACAAAATTTAAAGGTTCATTATAAATCGCTATAAAAACAAAAGAAATGGGAGGTAATTCTATTATTTTCACAAGAAACATTCGTACCTTCACATTAACGAAAAACTAAACAAACAAAACTAGAAATAAAGACCATTAACCCGTTTCGGTACCTTGCCAAAAAATATCAGTTTCAAGATCAAAGACTTTTGGTTCTTTTGCTCAAAATTTAATGCCAGCTTAAGCAAAAGAAAATGTCTAGCAAAAGTTGTTTCCCTCCGGACTTTTCAACTTTGAAATATTTACCAGAGCAACTGTCACGCATTAAGAAACGGCCTAACACTTCCCGGTTTCTATTCGAAAATTCGTGACAAGCAAACTGAAGTTTGCAATATTCTTAACTCGCATATCAGCCCCCAGGCAACTTTAAACCTTGAAGTTGTTCTAATACTCATCCTCTGAGACGGATACTTAACTTTGAAGGGAAGCGGGGCAAGAGGGCTCAGGATTTAGGAGGATAAAATGACAAAAGAGTTCCCTTCCTTTTGAAGTTGGACTCGTATCAAAATATGAGGAGTTTTTGTCTTTTCTTAATAGATTTGAATGCGCCTCGTGTTCTTTCTTTAAAATATGGTTAAGCAGTTTTTTTTATCATTTTTTTTCTATATATATACTGAGAAAGACGTTTTAAGAAAATGAGAAATGTTTATTTTTGCCTTTTGTATGAAATGAGCATTTTGATTTCTCATTTATTACATAGAGGTATTGAAATAAATATAATCCAAAAAGAATAATAAATGTTTAATGAACTGAAAATAGTTTTGGTTAATTTGTATGAATTTCACATTGTATTATATTATAAAAGAATCCAAATAAAAAAAAGCAAACGCGGAAGAAAATAAAATACAATAAATAATAACAATTTTTATATATGCATTATATTTTTTAACTTTGAAATTATTGATATAGATATAAGATTAGAGTTTCTAATATCTCTCAAAATGAATAGTTTCAAATAATTAGGTATCTTTGGTGATCAAATAGCTCCCCGGGAGTATTGATTGTATTTAATTTCCATTTAAATTTTTTACGTATAACTTGATGACACTTCAGATAATGTCTAGGTGAGTTGGCACAAAATGACATTAATTTACAAATTACAAAGTAATTCATTTCAAATTGCACATTTTTTACGTTCACATTTCCAAACGTTATTTAAAATGTAATTTCTAATTATGACGACTTTCTAATTCCTTATGTAAACTACTCAAATAATGGAAAGAAATTACGTAATTAAATATTTTTGAAAGCGATGGAATCGACTTAAATTTTATTGCAATAATAAAATTTATTTTTTAAAATCACACAAAAATATTTTCCAAATATGTTTAAAATCCAGAAAAAATTGCACAGTAATTAAACTAATATTATTAAAAACCAACTTTTAAAATATTCAGGATGGTGCAAAAATAAATTTATACAAATAGAAAGACAGCATTGTAAGGAAATATGACGGAAAACCTTAAAGATTTAACCTAATTTTTAATTGATTAATATTTAAGAAAAATCGTATAAAAGAGTATATACAGTCCACATTTTGTAACTCTAGGTCGAATGATATAGGTTAATGGAACACCGACATATAAACACTCACATACATTTTTTAGTATATAATTACTTACAAATTATTTTTGTACCATTTTGAAATTCCAAGTGTAGGTTTTATAGCAATGTAAATCTTATTTCAGTGATTTTTCAAGAAATATTTTAAAATATATTTTACAATTATATTTTTCCTTTTTTAAGCTACTACATTTAAAATCATGCACGCTACGAGGGTATTAACTATGATTGTATACAAGTTATCATTAACTATATACGATAAAGAATAAATTGTAAAACTAAATAAAGGAAGAAAAATCAAAAATCTTTTTGTGTGACGTCATTCCATTATAGATTCAAATCTCTTCAATTTTACTAGAAGTGTTGAAAATGTAGATTTTCCAAGGCGTCTTTTATTCATAACAAAAACAGAAAAGATATTTATTCATCTGATTTTATTTAAATTTTTCTATTTAAATTAGAATGTGACAAATCTTAAAAGATTTATTTTGTAATTTTAAAACTAATATTCCATTAAATAAGCGTAAAATGGTTTATTAAATTAGTTCATTAAAAAGCAAGCTGCATATAAAGAAAATGAGTCTTTTACAAAGTTTCACTTTTACCTAAAGCATAGAGAAATAATTCAAGATTAAAAGGATTTAAAATAGTTTCCCGATACACTTTTCAAATATTTCATTTAACTATTAATACAAAAGGTTACAGAAAATGTCTGACACAACAATGGAACATTTGACATTCATTTTAATATCTTTTAAATATAATTGTATCTTTTACTTCTTAAATAATAAAATGAAGTAAGGTTTAATATTTTATGAATATTGGAAAGAGACGACGCGAAAAATATATCTATTTACTAAATAAACAGTTGTGTTAATGACAGACTCGAGTGGAGCTGTCATCAGATGACAAATTTTCATTTTTGTTCCACATCATTCATTTAAACAGTCTCACGGCTAATTTAGAACTTGCACAGCTAACTTACTGATAACACGTTAATTAAATTCTGTTCTGTGACCAATACTAGTTAGTATTCACTGAAACATAGAATAATGGATATGAAAATATTCAATTTATTTCGAGATATTTTCAATTTAAAACGAACAGAACACTTATTTAAAAGAATAAAATTTATCGTCTGCAATTTTAGTTTTCTTTTCTGAATATTTAAATAGCTATTTTTATTGCCATTTTTTTATAGAGAAATAAAACGCATCAGAAAAACTAATTATTATTCTGACTTTTGTGAATCGGAAGACACAACATTTTATAAATTCTAAGAATCTGTAGATACAATAAGTAATTTTTTTCTATGTAAATTCTCTGGAAGCTTTTATTTCATTCTTAATATTATTTTGTCTTTTAGAAGAAATAAATTCTAAGAATTAAAGATCTACTAACATAAAAACATACAGTTTTTTCTTAGAAAACATTTCAATTTAAAATTAATCCAACAAATAAATAATTATTTTATAATTTTAAATTAAATTAATAGGTATGTTTTATTTTTTCTCTTATAGATACGTTCATTCCTTTTTTACTAGAAAGATTTTAGTTTGAATTATGTTTAACTTATCCAAAAAACACTGAGATTTTTTTTTATTTCTGCCATTAATGGAAAACAACATCAAATCATATCTACGAATTTTTTGATTTAACATGAAATATTTTGCACAGCATCTGATTTCTCAAAATTTTTATCGCATCCATCAAATTAATTATTTTTCTCTTCTCTTAAGCTCATGATTGGAATAAATTCTAAGAACTTAAACAGTTTCTTCAATGATGTTCTAAGAAGAGAGACGTAATTATTTTTTCAATTTGAGCCCTTTTTCATAATTTTAGTTTTGAAAATATTTAGAATAAAATATGTCAAATATTATAAGGTACAAATCTATTTTATTGTTTTAAAGAAGTTTCTTAGAAGGAAGATTATTTTGAATTCTCTATAACTTGTTGACAAAAGTAAAAAATACTTCTTAGGAATTTTAATAACATTTTCTATTCTAACAAGAATAAAATCATGTTTTGAATTACTATACTGAGAGAAATATTCAAGGTAAATAAATTAACACTTCATATACCTTATTTTGAAGTACATGGAAACTATTACGTTAAACCAAACATTGTGAGCTTTTCATAAAATGATTCATCTATTGCTAAATAAATAAAGGAAAAATGAAACAGCTATTTTTTTTCGAGTTCAGTGAACACATATGTTGCCTCATATGACATGTATATTATATAAAGGGTGTTGCCGAATTCGACCGACAAATTCAGAGAGGTGATATTAGGCATCAAGAGGATTAAAAATCACCATACAACATAGGTCCCAACCGACATTTAGTAGTTGAAAATCACAAAGATATAGGGAGTTCGAAAATCGTTGGAAACTTTAAAAAAATAACAAATAATGTTTCAACTATGAATTTAAAAAAAATGAAATTGCATTTAAAAAAGCTTTTTTTCATGTGGGAAACACGTCGATTATATGATCCAGGGGGTTGTAAATTACTGAAAACGTAAAAGTAGTTTAGAACAATAATCTCCAAAAATATTAAAACTTGAAGAAAACTAAAAGCTTGCAAATGTAAGGAATTTTATACTCTTTAATTGATATAAGCATGTAGTGTGAAAACTGAGACGTTTTTAAGATATTCAAGAAAAATTAAAGTGGACACCAGGAACATCGCTGCAACATCTTTACCAATGTTTGCAAAGGGTAGTATCAAATTCGAAAGATAAATTCAGCGTGGGGATAATAGGAGCAAGATTAAGGAGATGAAAAATTAACTGAAAAAATAGGGTCGCAAATAATGTTTATTCAATGAAAATCGCAAAATAAATGAGCCTGGCTAGGAGAATGGCCCTATGATTGAGAGGATTAGATAGTCGAGAAAAAGAAGCCTTCTCCTATGTAAATTTGGTCATTCGAAAATCCCATATCACTATCTCATAGAATGTACAACTGAAATTTAATATTAATATCTGGGAAGCGTCACCTATTGGTACTGCACCTTCTGCTCGAATGCCTCATTGGTGCCTTGTTTCCTTGTAGCACTGTCCTCCAAATTTACTACAGGGAATACCGATAACTATACATCTGAACATTTTAATTGCATTCATGAAATCTGACATGTTGTTGGTGAATAAAGTTTAACGACCATCAGTTCTACAGTAATGAATACCTGGTCGCTGCTTTTATTTTCCTCGAAGGCCATGTAAAATTTGCCTACGAGGAAGCTTCTCTTGTTCCTAATCCTTGCATTCATAGGATCGCATTCTCTTCACATTGATTTCTCGACTTCTGTTTTTGAGATTTTCACCAAATAAACGTCACCTGCGACCCTATGTTTTATGGTAATTTTTCGTCCCCTTAATGCCTACTATCCCATCTCTGAATTTATCTTTCAAATTTGACAACGCCCTCTGCAAAAATCGGTACCGATGTTGCAGCGATGTTTTTTGGTGCCCATTTTCGTTTTTCTTGATTGTATTAAAAATGTATTAAAACTGATTATATTAAGGATATGTATATCAAATTAAAGAGTATAAATTTCCTTACATTTTCATGATTTTATTTTTCTTCAAGTTTTTATATTTTTAGAGATAATTGTTATAAACTACTTTTTCGTTTTCAGTAATATATGACCCCCTGGTTTATCAAATCGAAATGTTACCTGCATAAAAAATAACTTTTAAGAATATACTTTCACTTAAGAAAAATTCATAGTTGAAAAATCGTTTGTTATTTTTTATGAATTTTTTATACTTTCCAAGGATTCTCGATGTCCCTATATTTTGGCTATTTTCACCTACTAAACATCATTTGGGAGTCTATGTTGTATTATGATTCCCAATCCTCAATTCACTATATATATATATATATATATATATATATATATATATATATATATATATATATATATATATATATATATATATATATATATATATATATATAGTGAGGGAGAGAGAATTTTTAAAATAATATTTATTTTTAAAAAAAATATTTTTACGAAAGGAATAAAAAATTGCTCTCTTATGGGAGATATAATTTCATATAAGTATGAATGTATAAGAATTCATTTCAATAATTCAAGGTTATTACTAAATATGTTAGACACACACACAAAAAAACTTATTTACAATTGTTTGCTAAAATTAATTTTTTTCTCTATTGCAATTGGCAACTTTCTCTAAGTGGAGATGAACTTTCGTAGAAAGCAAAAATTTTGAATTATTTCGAAATAATATATTACTTACAATAATATATATTATTTATTATAATTCGAGTGGAAAGTCAATAGAGTATTGATCAAAAAGTTTTGCGATTGCTGATTCTTCTTTATGCAATATGTTTATAGAACTATAAAAGTTGTATTGGACACATATGGCTGCTAAGCTCGACCTATATTTTGTCATCCGAAACTGAAGCTGTAAAAATGGATTCTTGTCGAGAAATTCGAAACTCCCGAAATCTTACAAATAAAATGACTGTTGAGTATAATATGAGCCATAGAACTTTGCTATTTATCCCAAATGAAAATTTGATTTTTTTTACCTTATCTCAAAAGAATTTAAGCTTTGATTGAAATACATACAAATGTAAGATACTAGTATTTGTTGAGCCGGCAGTTGTGTTGATAGAATTGGTAGTAAACAGAAAACACAATCGAGTGCTCACCATTTTTCATTTCAAAATAAATTTTATTTCACTAAGCTGATCATTATTGTCTATTTAATACTGCAGGTAAAGAAAAAAAAATAGAAAGTAAGAAGATAACTTTCAATTCGTGCTAAATATCTCCTCGACGTTTCTAGTTAATCTGATTGCTAGCCAATATCTTAAGGATATTATAACAATATTGGGCAAATTTATCCAGTTACTATTTTTTTTTCAATATCTAGGCCAGGGTACTGAAAAGGAATAATTTTCAAATAAAACAAACAAACTATAATTTAAAATAAACGAAGCGAATGTTTAAATCCATTTGGAATTTTTAACAAAATTCCTCAGTTACATTCTTTCAAAACTGAATCGCAACATGAGCATACTTAAATACTTTAATTAAATTTTGTTTACTAAAAAGAGCTATGCTATTTTTCAGAATTCTAACTATGCATAATTATGCTATCAACGTCATAATTCGTATACCAGAACAGAAAATTAAACAACTTTCTACTAATTGTCCCATTTTTGGGCCCTAGACACTCTAGGCCACAAAATTTACCAAGCATAGGAAGAACCTCGACGGTAGTTTGAACTCCAAACATTAGAAGTTGCTGTGGCGTGAATCGAGTTTTGGGGCTCAATACTTCTTTTGGGTGGGACGAAGAATTTCCCTCCCTCCTCCGTCTTCCTGCTGATAAAGTTCCTCTAATTCTTCAGAGTCAAAAGCACGACCGTTAAAATCTCTCCAGTACTTTTACGAGAGATGTTTCCAGGCCTCAGACTTAACTGAAGTGAAATACTCATTTCCCGAGCAAGCGAAGCGTGAAATTTTAGAGGCGAGGGGCAAATCATATTATGCGACACTAAACCGACTCCGTGCTCGATGACATTTTAACTTTGACACCAACATTCGCATATCAGCTTACTGAAGTGGGAAAGTCCTCCCTTTCAAACCGATACCACTTGTGGGTGAAATTTGTAAATAGCACGCCGATGATTGTAGTCCTTTCATAATTGTTTATGGGATAATTGCAAGTTGATGGCTTACTTGGGAATGATATTTGTGTTGCTATTTTAGTTTGTGGCGATTGGCACTCAAAATTTCTATCTCTGACATCTTAATGGAAATGTTGCAGTTGGTGAATTTGTTAAAACTATTTATGAATTGGACACATTAATGTAAACAAATCATTAAAAATTTTATGATTTCAGTTTCAAATGAAGAATATAAGATGAATTGCAGAACTTAAAATAAATAACTTCAAAATAAATCACAAGCAACTAATAAATAGAATATGATCATATTTTATTCTGCTTATTTAAATATTATCTGTCGCCTTATTCTCAGCATTTAATGATTAAAAAGTCAAACTGAATCTCCAGCTAATGTTTATCAACTATAATGATAAAAATGAATGACTTATTTTAAAGGACCAATTTACATCATATATGTATCGGAAATCTAGATAAAAATAGAGAACAGAAATCTATAGAGCCCTTCAATACATTGATAGGAATGAAATATTACTTTATTTAAGAATAACGAGAAAAAGATACAGATTAGATATAAAAAAAGCCACATGAAATGCTATAGTTCACTTTTAAGCATAGAGATAAAGATAACATGTGAACTGACTGAAATATCTTGATTGATGCAAGGTGACCGAATGGAAAAAATTTGGAAAAGTGTGTATTACCTTATAAATCCACTCATATACATTTACATTTTGTCCCTAATAAAAAAAGGTAGAATAAGTTTGAATTTGTGTTTTAGAAAATAAATGTTTTTGACTGTTACAAGTTAAATAACTAAAGAAAGAAATTTCATCTTCAAGGATATTTTAATATCGTATAAAAGAGACTTGAATTTATTTTTCTAAAAACTATAAAAAACATACCTGTATAAAGAAGCCATTTTCTTTTCTGAATTTATAGTACACTTAAAAACTCTCTTTTTAATAAGTTCTCATAATGCGCATATAAAAATGCATTAAAAATGTTACTGGATAGAGTGAAAGGGTTTTATCTAAATACTTCCATAATATTTCATGATTATAAATGACAACGCATATGGAAAAAATATTTTATATTTATGATAATTGTTTTAATACTTTAGATAATGATGCACAAAATGTTCTATATATTCTGCGAAAATCTATGAACTTAAAATAATTGTCAAAACTCAAGAACCAGAACACCAACCACAATCCTTGATTCTTTTTTTTTGCCAAATTTTATATGAAATTTCTCTTTATGTGTCATCGTCATCAGAGTGGTTAAATAAATAAATGCTTTTTTTTCTATTACTCATGTCATCGACGTTAGAATAATTAAAAAAAAAATCTGTCATTTATCTATTATTGACATTAGAGTTTTTTAATCAGTCATTGGTATTAGAGTGAATAAATTAATTTATTTAGTATTTATGAAAAAAGATAATATTATTATAGGATTAGATATTTTTCAATGTACAAAAATTTAACATCATATACAGTGATATTCCTGGAACATCATTATATAATAATAATATACATTATTATGAGCTATTTTTTTAAAATCACATTCAGTTGCTTATTAAAAGTACGGAAATAAAGATATCATTTGAAGATGGATTTTTGTTTTTATTCTGTTATTGCTTTTATAAAATTCTTAGAAAAAATAACTGATGTCTAGGAAGTAATCTATTTATGTGACAATTATTGCACTTTTTATTAAAGTTATTTTTCAAAATTTATTTCAAATAAACATTATTTACTTTTAAAGAAATTTAGTCTTCCGAATTTTATATTAGCAGATGATTTTAAAAACCTCATTAATCTAAAAAAAGTTATTTCATCAAACGCTGTTCACGAATAATTAATAGAAGTATTTTAAACGAATAAAGCTAGCAGTGTTTAACAATTAAATAATATTTTATTAAAGTATTTTTATTTTTAATTAAAACGATGAAGTCAATTTATTGGCATTTTGGCAATAAATATAGATATTTTTTTTCATACTGTAGAAATAGAAAAATATTGCAGTGCAGCTGGCTTTTCGATAAAAAATGGTTTGACGTGAGATGAATAATTACAAAATAATTGTATTTTTTTTTTTTTGTCTTAAAATGTATAATGAAAGAAGATATCAATTTTAATTTCCTTCTAAAAGTTAAACTTGTTTTCCAATAAAAAACAAAAGAACTATTCAAAGCAATATTTTTCAGCTCATATTTTAATTAAAATTCAGATTTATTCCCAATAAAGAAAACTGAAATCGGCATTATTAATGTCACATTATTTTGCTTTGTTTGTGACGTTGTATTCATTTAAATATTTTTGAAAGCATATCCTTTTATTTTTAAGATAATGTTTTTGACATATTTTTAATAATATATGTGTTATTACTGACTTGAACAAATGCTTTGGATTTTTCTAGCAATATTAAGTAACGATGTAGCGGTGGTATCAGCGAATTTAAATTTTCAGAATTAGGAGTAAGAATTTTTAATACGGCGAAAAATACTATTCCAAATATATTTTGACAATATATCTAAATTGGAACAAAGCAGTTTTTCAATAATAAGATCTGAATAAAAGAAACCATAAAAAGTCATTTCCATGTGTTTTGAATTTTCAATTTTTAAAAAAATTATTAAAATTTAATTTGCATGTCATTTTACTCAATTTTTTTAAATGTTTGCAATTGTAAGGTTCACTTTGTGTATCGATGAAAGAATTGTAATCGTTTAGCTTATGTTAACTTGTGAAAACGAATGTTGGCAACAGTTGTTTGGTTGTCGATGTTCGCCATGGTTGTAACCTACGCATATGCTTTACCACAATAATAGATTTTTATTTTTCTAATTAAGAACTCTTTCTTAACATTTAAATTTCAAGAGGCTAATTATAAATCAGCCTTATATGGCGCAGCCGGAATCTAATGGACTTGCAAAAGGAATTTCAAATAATATTTTATAAAAAAAACATCGCACTAGTTAAGCCTTCTTTGGAACTTTCAGAATCCTCGCCAAGGAATGATAATCTCGCCAAGATTGTTTCTGCCTGAACGTATTCCAAAAATCGCCCACGCATAGTAAGTGAAGTTTATGAGATACTTTATATACTTACGTTTTACTTGTGATAAAACTTTTTACAAATCAGTGCGAGTATTCTAACGAATGTTGAATATTGATTTCGCATTACCTTCAAAAAAATTATTCTGTTTGCAAAATTTATTGCTTGCTTTTTAAACAAGAACATCGCCAAGCAATCTTCGCTTTTTAAACAAGAACGTCGCCAAGCAATCTTCGCTTTTTAAACAAGAACGTCGCCAAGCAATCTTCGCTAATTTATTTCGTTCGTCAAGAACAGTGAACAGAAATAAAAAAAAAATGTCAACAAAAGAGGATATCATTTTTAATTCTTTAGACTCGCAACCGCTACAAACTTTAACGATAGTTCAACTGAAAAAAGAATTACGTTTCAGAAATCTTTCGCTAACTGGAAATAAGAATGAACTAATTTTGCGTATTGTAGAGGATAATAATAAAAGAAATAGTGAAGGAACTTTGGAAGAATTAAATGTTCTTCGAGTGCAGAATCTTAATAACGCTGAGGAGGCAATTTCTGATAATGCACATTTATTGACAGAGATTGAATCTCTGCGAAAACAAGTAGAACTTTTAAGTAATTCTTCTACACAATCACCACTTCCTATGCCTCCGCCTTCTCAAATAGATCCGAATATCGCAGCTATTCTTTCTACATTAATGGAAACGCAAAAACAATTTTTAGAAAGACAAGTAAATCCAAATGTGATTCAAATCACATCTACAAATGACACTGCAAATTCAATCCAAATATTTAAAGGTGATATAATTGAAAATGCACTTGAATGGTTAAAGGAAGTTGAAAGAATTTCAACTTTAGCTAACTGGTCCGACGAATTAAAATTAACTAATGCTATTTCTCGCCTCTCAGGATCTGCAAAAAATTGGCAATTAACTACAGGAAAAAATTTTAATGATTGGATTACTTGGAAAAATGCTCTCGCCTCAAGATTTAAAAGGCGTATTACAATGCAAGAATTTTTGGCTCACCAAAGTGAACGAAAGTTGAGGCATAATGAAAGTTTAGTAGATTATATTTATTCAAAAGACGCTCTTTTGGAAAAAGCTCCCTTCACCATTCCCCAACCTGACCGTATTTCTATGATCATAGGTGATATTACCGAGGAAAAATGGCAAATTGCATTAGCTACTCAAAATACGAATACTGTTGAAGAATTAATTGACAGGGCAACTGCACTTGATGCTATTCGCAGTGCAAAACAAGAGCATAAGAAACATTCTCCGAAATCTCAAATTCGATCTTCTTATTCACATGATGAACAACGTCGTAAATACAATCCAGTAACTGACGATGTTCGTGATATTACTTGTTGGAGATGTGGAAACAGAGGCCATG
Source organism: Argiope bruennichi (assembly GCF_947563725.1). NCBI lineage: Eukaryota > Metazoa > Arthropoda > Arachnida > Araneae > Araneidae > Argiope > Argiope bruennichi. Next base: position 70,465,488 of record NC_079151.1, read on the forward strand.
CATCTTTTATGTGCAGTTTACCACCTCCTCCACGTGGTTCAACCATAGCTCAACCAAGAAACACGTCACAACAAAATCAATATACCAACAGTCAAACTAATGCCCAAATCCCATCTTCTAGCAGTTCAACTAGTTCTGATAATAACACAGTAGTCAAAACTATAAGTTTGAACTCTTCAAATTCCCGCCGCAACAACAACAATCGCAACTCGACATATGGAAGATCTACAACCGCAAATAGTGCAAATAATAATTCCATAAATTGTATTAGAACTGAAACTAACAGACGTGCCTTAATACCTGTTATTATCAACAATGATACAGAAATTCAAGCCCTCTGTGATCCATGTGCAGATATCACAGTCATTCAACAATCTTGTGTTCCAAATGATATTGTCATTAACCCGTGGACTGATGGACAGTTCCAAGTTGTTGACCATGAAATAAAGCCAATAGGTTGGATTTCTTTAAACATAATTGTTGGTAATTTGGAACATATGATGCCTAAAATTGGAGTGTGCACCCAGCTTCCATTTAAGCTTATTTTAGGATTCGATTGGCAACAACAAGTTCAAGCTAGATGCACTTACGACCCTAATGGCTCATTATGTATTTCTACTCCAACTTCATTTCATTTGTACGAATGTATTCATGCTTCGAAACCCAGCATCAACTGTGTCGCTCTTCATCCACCCTCACTACCATCATTAGATGATGTTACTTTGCCAGAAGCAACACCCAATATAATTTCATCCGAAACAAACCTTATCCCTAAATCTGCAGGACTCTCTACAACTCAACAAGCTCAACTTGATGCAATAATTGGAAAATTTACTGATGTTTTTTATTCGAATGATGATAACATTGGACTATGTCCATATGTGGAATTCAAAATCGAATTGCAAAATGAAAAGCCTATTAGATGTAGACCTTATAGACTTTCAGAGCCTGATCGCCTGTTTTTAAAAACGCAAATTGAAAAATGGTTAAAACAAGGAATTTGCCGTCATTCCAACTCACCGTACGCAGCACCAGCTTTCATTGTGGAGCAGCCCTTTCATGAAAGTACTCCTAGGCGAGTTGTGGTAGATTTCTCTCGCACTATTAATCCTATCACAAATATTGATCCGCATCCAATCGACCAAATGGAAGACGTTATTCAACGCATGGCAGGAAAGAGCTACAATTCTAAAATGGATGTAAAATCTGCATTTCACTGCATTCCCATAAGAGACATTGACACCTACAAAACTGGATTTGTCACTCCTGACGGACATTATGAATTTCTTCGAATGCCTTTTGGTGTCACAAATGGCCCATCTACAATGACAAGAGCGATTAAATTAGCCTACAATCATCTGGCAGACCACAATGGCAACACATACATTGATGATATATCAACTTCTCATGATGACTTCAATTATCATCTCAAAGTGATATATAAAATCTTTGAAGCAACTCAAAAAGCTGGCTTCAAGCTGACACGAGAAAAAACGCAATTTGCAGTATCAGAAATAACTCTTTTTGGTCGAATTATTTCTCAAGATGGTGTTCGTCCTGATCCGGAACGCATAGCAGCAATTGAACGTTATCTAACTCTCAAATCAATTCATGAAGTCCGTAGTTTCCTTGGATTTGCTAATCAGTTTCGTAAGTATATTCGTAACTATGCTGTTATTGCTAAACCTTTAACAAGCGTTTTAAAAGGTTTAGAAAAGAAGACCAACAATGCTCCCATAGTTTTAACAGATGACCAACAGCGTACATTTGAATCTTTAAAAACTGCAATTAATACTGCTCCAATTCTTGCGTATTTCAAACAAGGATTACCAACCTTTGTAGAAACTGATGCATCTTATTCTGGACTAGGAGCAGTTTTATCTCAAGAACAGAATGGAAAGCGTCGTGTCATTGAATATGCTTCACGTACCTTAAAAGATGCTGAAACACGCTACCACAGTAACGAACTGGAATGTACTGCTGTACATTGGGCCCTAACTGAAAAATTTCGACTCTATCTCCTAGGTCACAAGTTTCAACTCGTCACAGACAACTATACAACCGCTTATGTAGTTGCAAAATCTGCAATTAATCGAAAATTTGCACGATATTTAGTGGATTTGGCTCAATTTGATTTCACAACTGAGCACCGACCCGGAAAGCAAAATGTCATCGCTGATCACCTTTCACGTTTTCCAACACCACCTGTTTGTTTAACAGTTACTGCAAGTTATGAATCAGACATTTGTGTGAAACAGAAAAGAGATGACTTTTGTCAGTATATTTTTCGCTTACTCAGAGAAAAAAATCCAAACAAAAGGACAATGACAATCAAATGCAATTACAATATCGATAACAACACTCTTGTGCGAGTTAAAGATAATAATTCGAAATCTGTAGTAGTGATTCCAAAATCAATGAGAGAGAAAACTCTGATCGCTTGTCACGATGATGTTGGACATATGGACGCAAAAAAAACTCTTCACAATTTGCAATTACGTTATTGGTGGCCAAATATGCGCAAGGACTGTAAAGCATATGTTCGAAGCTGTCATAAATGCCAAATTGTCAACCGACGTACTGCTAATGCCTATGGTCTTTTGCAGCAATTGCCGATTCCATCCACACCTTGGGAAATTGTATCTGCTGACCACATAATCTGTTTGCCAGAAACAAGAAATGGAAATACAAATATGCTTGCCCAAATTGACCACGCCACACGCTATGTAATTGCAACACCTTCTGCATCTCTTGCCGCTCATACAGTGACTGATGCTCTGTATCATAATATAATACTTAGATATGGACCGCCAAATATGTATTTATCAGATGGAGGAACAGCATTTACCGCACGTCACACTCAGCGGTTTCTTCAAAAATATGGAATCACACAATCAACGACACCACCTTATTCACCACAAGCTAATAGTATCGTTGAACGAGCCAACGGCATCATTGTGTCCTCTTTGAAAAAAATGATTGACAAAAACCCGAATAAATGGGACGAATTACTTCCAAATGCCTTACTCGCAATTAACACCACAAAACAAAATTCTACTAAGAAATCGCCATTTTATTTACTTCATGGATATGAGCCACGCCTTCCACGGGAACTTCACATTGGTAGCTTCATAGATGACACGCCACGTGAAGACCAACTAGACCTTTTAACTTTGGCCAGGGCCGAAGCAGCAAATAATGTGTATGAAACACATTTGGAGAACAAGAAACGATTTGATCTCCATCGCAGATCCCATTCCTTCAAGGCAGGAGATCTCGTATTGTACGACTGGCCGAAAAAAGGAGATCACAAACTTTCTCCTATTTTCAAAGGACCATTTGTGATTATACGTCCAGTCGGGGCCGTGTGCTACGAGATCAAGTCTACAACACAGCAGAACAAATTTATCAAGGTTGTCCACGTACAACATCTTCGCCCTTACTTTAAACGAAATTCACCAACCATCGAGGAAAGCAGCACAGACGAAGAGAATGAGAGACACTGAGCCATCATCAAAAAGATATTAACTGGTCTGTGTTCCCCAGAGACTTGAACTATGATTTCATCAAAAACTTTGTTTCTTTTATTTTTACGCTTCAATTTAAAATTTCTTCTGTCAGTCTAAATTTTATATTGAGCGGGGCCGAATGTAAGGTTCACTTTGTGTATCGATGAAAGAATTGTAATCGTTTAGCTTATGTTAACTTGTGAAAACGAATGTTGGCAACAGTTGTTTGGTTGTCGATGTTCGCCATGGTTGTAACCTACGCATATGCTTTACCACAATAATAGATTTTTATTTTTCTAATTAAGAACTCTTTCTTAACATTTAAATTTCAAGAGGCTAATTATAAATCAGCCTTATACAATGCACATAATTTTGCAACTCTCAATTCTTATTATAGATATAAAAACATATTTTGCACTAATCCTTTATTATTACAATGAACCGATGCATTCTTGACATTTCAGTTCTTTTTAATCAAGAGAATTATTCTTTGTCAAGGTTATGCTAAGCTTTTTTTTCCGTTAAATTTTCTGACATCGTTATAAAAATATTTTTATTTGCTCTCGATGTTTACTTTCTAGAATTATTCAAATCAGCAGACACGAATTTTTAAAAATATTTTTATAATCAAAATATATGAATTTGTATGATTATATATCTTGAAGGCATCAATTTTTTTAAATCTTTTTTTGTGTGATTAAAAGGTATTTATTTGGCAATTTCCCATTTTTCATGAAAATTTGAAATTTCATTCAAAATTTTATAAAATATTCCATTTTTTTATAATTTTTTCTATGGTATCCATATTTATTTTCGTTCATAATGGTTAATTTTTTACTTTTTAATTTTGAAATATTTCCTTTCAATTGTTTAGAAATTTATTGTTGTGTAAACTGCAAATAGGCAGCTTTTTTAACAATTCAAATTTTTATTTCTGTCTTTAGAATACCAATGATCATTTTATGCCATGCATCAAATGCAAGAAAAGAAGAAATCTAGTTTATATTTTTAAATACTTAAAGGTTTCGGCGAATCAGTGTTTCTTAATTTTTAAATATTTGTCTATTTTATTGATAAAATTGCTATAAATTTCTTTTTCTAATCTCATTTCTTAGTTTCTAATAGTATTCTTGTTTTATTTTGCATATGCAAAACTTATAACATTATTAAACAATTCAGATGTGTTTGTAGATGATTGTTTGAATATAATAAAATATCACCAGTAATAAAATATCAAACAGTCAAAATGTTATTTTATTGTCGTCCTCATATTATTATCATTTTTAGTCACATAACAGTAATCTTCTATGTTAAAACATGTGCCACAAATCAAACAATGTTGTACGAAATCTGAATAAACATTATAATTTATTATTCAGTTTTAACGGCTCAACATTCCGTAGAATTCGATATTCCTGAACTAAAGCTACGGTTTAGGAATATCTAATTATTCCTCTAGAGTTGTGGACTGCCGATTGTCTGCTCGGAAATCCTAAAATTCCATTAAGGTTGCCGATGGTAGATATTCTTTAATTAGAAATTCGTCTTGTCATTATAGATAATTCAAAGTATAAAACACAAAACCATCTATATAAATTAAAGAAATGGGAATGAAGTAGATAAAGAAAAATAAAATAATCGTGAAAAAAATATGTAAAAAAATACATCTCGATATTCTGGAAGGCAAATACGGATTTTTATCACCAACGTTTTATTAAAAATTTTAGATAAAAAGACTGGCACCGCCATACCAGTACCTTGTGTCATAAAAAATTAGTCAAACATTAGGAAAAAGCAATGAAATACTACAAATAAAAACGACTATAGCTATCGAATAAATGAGCGTTTATTGCAAAATAAATATTGAACATGATCTGTATTGTCGCATTAAAATAAATAAACAATTGCAATCAAATGTATTCAAAGGAACAAAAGCATGTGCAACTTTTGAAATTTTCAAAAGTTGACCATTTTTACCTAGACCATGTTGCCATAAATAATTTAGTTTTATTTAATTTTTCTTTAAACAATTAATTTTAAATACGTGCGTATTGAAATAGTTTAATATTATGGAAAGGAAATAAACATATAATTTTTTATTTATTTAAATTTTAAAAGTAGCCGAAGAAAAAGGTTTAGATTAATTTTACAGACCTTAACTTCCTATCAATTGCAACTATCTAAAAACATTTATATAAATATTATGCGTTTTAATGAGACTAGTTTGATTGACTTATAAAAGACATAATTAGCTTAGTTTCATTTTTTCTTCTATCTTTAATATTTAAGAAGCTAAAGGGGAAATGAAATTCTTTCGAGCCCTCATTTCTTTACCTTTTTAAGCCAGATAACTCTCTACAAACTCTCCAAAATTTTTACTTTCCTTATAACATATCCCAAGAAGGTTAAAATTCAATCAAGATTTTTCTAGATACTTATTAACAGGAGCGTATCATGAGCAAAGCGTTATATAAGGAACATATCATGAGCAAAGCGTTATATAAGGAACATATCATGAGCAAAGCGTTATATAAGGAACATATCATGAGCGAAGCGTTATAAAAGAAGCATATTATGATTTAACCCTTTCTAGGGCCGTGGGAAGTATGCTTTCCACCAAATTTATCAATCTTCGTATGAATTTATGTAGGTTGGCATAAGTTCTGACAATTCTTTTTAGAAAGACAGACATATGCTTTAGTTCTTTATTTTACACAAAATGATATGTCTTGATTTGATACTTAATTTTTAATTAACCAAATTAATTAATCAAATTAAATTTATCTAATAAGCTAAATGAATCCCTTTTCTTATTCTAATTTCAAGCCTAAAAATATTTTAACATAATATGACTAAAAAAAATAGCCCTTTAAAGGATTAACATATCATGATCAAAGCGTTATATAAGGAATCTGCTCAAATGGGAGTGAATATAAAATGAAGATTACAATAAAGTGAGAATAGAAACACTTCATTACTTCAGCTCCATGGTTAGAAGCTTATGAATGACATTTTTCGAAAACTCCTGGAAGATTAGTGTCCGGATAAATAATCTCGATGGAGATATTTTTTTAAAATCCTTCCTATCATTTTTTTAAAGTTCACACTCCAGATAATGAGATGAACGCCGTTCAATTCTGTGCCATAGTAAAATATTCTAATTTTTCCAAAATAACGTTTCCGGAAGAAAATATGTAAAAACTTGATTTAAGCAACTATTTTTCTTTTTTTTATCGGGGTGGGGGGTCACTTTCTCAAAAAATTCTTAAATATTCTTCTTTTGGAAGATTTAATCAGAACCTCTCTTGCACTTATTGAACATTATGTTTACTTCCTCGCATATAAAGTAAATAAAGAAAAAGTATTGTAATCGTCAAAAAATTTGAACTCGAATTTTTCACGAATCTCCACCTTTTAGACTTTTATGAATTCGAAAAATGCATTTTCGAAATAATGTCTATTTGTGTCAGTGAACATAACACCCCGAAAACACTTTGAGCCAGACGGATGAAATTTAATATTTAGATTAGATTTAATTTAATATTAGATTGTTGGACCCTCTATATTTATCAAATTTCCAATAAGCTCCAATAAGAGGAAGTATGCCTGTCTGGCTGCAATAAGGAGTGAACACAAAAGCTACACAACCAGAGCTAGATAGGTAAAATTGAGTACGCAGGCTTAACCCCTAAAATATAAATGCATATTAAATTTTAAACAAAATCAATCAATAGATTGACTGTCTGTCAATTTTTTTTCTTTCGCATGCCTCTAAATGCGATAACTTATAAATTCAATGATTGAAATAAATAAAATTTGGAATGTGATTTTACGACTATGATTGTGATTTTATATTAAATTTTAGTTTCAGTAAGTCGCAAAAAAAGCTCTAAATTGCATATTCGATTTCCGGTTACATGTATATTATCTTGATGCCAGGAATTAATCGCCAAAAAATATTGCATGCAAGATTTAGAAAGATGCTATATACACACTAAATATCTTTATTTCTTAACTATCGTTTGCTACTACCATGCAAGGTATTTGCAGTATCATCCAAGGTTCGCAATTTTATGGTGAGAACAGAGATAACACCATTATCAGAAGATATGCGAGCCAGTTTTGGTGAGACCACTTTTGCTTGATTAAATATTGACTAATTTTAATTTGAGTGTTTGCTTCTCGGAGTTTAATATGTCGAAAGTGAATGACACAGTTTCATTTTTTCAAAGGTAATCTACGAAATTTAAACCGTTTATATTCTTAGTTCTTATTTTAGCAGGAGGAGTCCTCGAATCGAGTTATTAACCTCGCTCTATAACAGTAAATGTGGTTTTCTGCGAATCAGCTGCAAGGCAACTATTCTTGTTCTATGATACCACTTCCAGTTTGGATTTGTGACTACATTATTGTTCTGATGGAACTCTTCCCAACTTTGACCTGTGGCTACATTATTGTTCAGATCGAACCCGTTCTAACTTTAATTCGGGACTACAGTATTGTTCTGATGGAACTCTTCCCAACTTTGACCTGCGACTACATTATTGTTCAGATCGAACCCGTTCTAACTTTAATTCGGGACTACAGTATTGTTCTGATGGAACCCTTCCTAACTTGGACCTGTGACTACATTATTGTTCTGATGGTGCCATTTCCAGTTTGTTAACCATGAGAGATTTAGGTATCTAATGAACTTATATATAATAAATACATTTATAGTATAAGTTATTAAGGCTCTAAATAGTGCCAAAAGAAAATACCATAGAATAACCTTCAAAACCTGTCTCCTTGTACAGTTCCAGCTTTACAACTTGGATTCATAACCTTCACGGGACTGACATTATATTCTTAGCCTGCCATCTGTGTATTCAATAACAAAATTCTTCACTCTATCGATACATTTGCTTTCTTACATAACTAACACTAAAGCAGTCCTGGTTAATGAGTTTTTAATTTAACGTTTATTTTAAGTAGTTGAATTTCCTTCTCAGCTTTCTTATTTCTTTTTGAGTTGTAAACCTTTGTTTAAAATAAGAATTATTTTTTTATTTATTAAGTGCATGCAGACACAAGTCAGTAGCTGTAGGCACATAATGAGACAAAAGGAAAAAAAATCAAGTTAAATACGAATTTTAATGTTTTTCAAAAAAATATTTCTGCAAAAAAAAAAAAAAAAAAAAAAAAAAAAAATCAATTTTTGAAGTAAAATAATACGAATTACCGGAAAGTACTTAGCTTTTAATAAAATGACAAACATTTGAACATAAGTGTTAAAATGTATAAAACATAATAAAAACGGAGGATGTTAGACAAAAAAGTGTTTTTTTAAGATTTAAAATGTTTTAGCTTTTTATACTAAATTAAATGCATATGATTAAAAGCTTTACTTTAAATAAGCGATCAAAACGATCATTTTGCCTTAAAAAAAGGGCATTTCTTTAAAAAAGGTAAGAATAGTTCTTATTTAAACTATTTTTTTTAGATTAGAAATTAGTATAAGTAAAAATAATTTGGCATAAAATTATATAAATATGAATTCCTCCATATAAACAATTTAATTAACTTTTATACTTTTATAAACAACTATTGTAATTAATTTAATTACTTCATTTAATTAATTTTTACTTAATTAATTAGTTTAATTGGTACTTTCAATGTTCGAAAAAAATATTTATTTTCTCTTTTTTTTAATTCTAACTTTTTTCGGAAGCTAAAACGATTTTTTGAATGGAAAACGGTTTAATAAAGTATTTCAAAATATTGTTCTAAATATCTGTACCAAAAATATGTGATTGTTATAAAAAATTATCGCAATTCTTGAAATAATGCTAGATTCGTTAAAAAATAGCATTCTTCTCATTAACAGGGTATAAAATAAAATCCAACTGGAATGTAATGTTTTGACTCTGGTATATAAAGAAAATGAGAATGAAATCTTATCAACTAATGCTAGTTATTGCTTTTCTAAACGACTTCTTTCACTTTTAGGGTTCTGTTATAGATCTTTCACTTCTTTCCTAATGGGCTAACTTTCTGAAAGTCGATGCATTTGTTCTACTCTTGATAAAAATGCACCATTTTATTGTTTCAGAACTAAATAAATAATTAATTGATGACGTTAATTAAAGTTTGGCTCCATAGAAGTGACAACACCTATTTAAAATTTTTAGAAAAATATTGATTCCATAATATTAAAATAACTAACAACTTTTAAATTGAAATATGAACAGTAGTATAGACTTTAAATTGAAACTAGCCTCCTTTGGCGATCAGTTTACTGTCCAAGATTATTGAGTTTTCAAACTGTTAGTTATTAATAGGAGATACATTTCTTTAAAAAACATTTCACCTTGTAATTTAGTACGATTTAAATACTTGAATTCAATTAAAGTAGTTTACTGCAGATTACTAAATGCATATATTGCGAAATAAAAGAAATGTGAAAATGTAATACTTATTTAATGATTGGAAAAAGCACGCACTTGAATGTTTTGATGGAGAATTTGAATTCGATCATAACATTTAAAAATATTATTTCAGACAGTGTATCAAACTAAATTAAAAATATTTCAAAAATAAAAAAAAGTGTACGAAAATAAGATTTTATAATTAAAAACGCAATTTTTTTAAATTTTAAGACAATGCAAAAATCCTTCTTAGAAGATAATTGTTTTAAAAGATGTGTGCATCAATTTCCTTAGGCACATATGACGATTACGGCTAGACTTAAGATTAATAATCGGGCCCCAAAATTGAAAAAATATGGAGCAATTTCTCTCCAAACTTAAACGTGTCAAATTTTTATTACAATTTTAAAAGCCGCTAGTTAGCAATTCTGGTATACCCCCAGGATTTGGATGCATACCAGAAATCCTAAGTTAAAATAGTTAGTAAATGCTAAATAAAAGTGTTTGACGATTGACATGATTTTTGTCGTGCTTGGCGAGAAACCGTTCATTAATATTAAGTCTTACCACGATTACTTATCTGGCAATGGTTAAGCCTATTTTCAACTTTATTGAACTTTTTGATTGAAGCCCATTTCTTTATTTCTTTTATATCTTCTTTCCTCTGATTGAATGCTGGTGACATGGTGAACTATATCCATAACATTGAATGTTAGGATTAATTAAAATAAAAACCAATTTTACCGTACAAGGTTTAAATAATTCTCTTTCAGGAATTAATCATTTTGCAAAGACAGCTATTTCGAACTTTGATGATACATTTCACTTAAATGATGTTGACTTTTTCCTCACTCCAGAGATAATAAAAATACATCCTTCAAAAAAGATAAATATTTCGGAACTTACAATTCCTGCAGGTTGTGTTCTTGCGGATAAAGATTTTAATCAACCTTCAGAGATTTCTTGCTTGTTAGGAAGTGAACTCTTTTTTGATATTTTTGGTCTAAATAAAATAAAATTGCCTGATTATTTTAGTAGAATCTAAATTTGGATTTATTGAGCGTATAATGATGAATCTTGCTACCCAAATCATTGCTTCTTTTCAAAGGGTTTTAGATGACACTCTACGTTCTTTTTGAGAAATAGAAAATATTTCCGAAGTTCAAACTAAATTTAGCGATGAACTCTTTCATTCTGTAAAGATTATTTTGAAAGAAAGCACATTAGGAAATATTGTGGTAGATTTTCTGTTTCACTACCATTCAAACCAAATATTGAAGAAAATGTAAATTTGGGGGATTCTAGAACTATTGCGTCTAAACGCCTTGATCAATTCTGGAGACGTCTAGACCGTGATAACAAATTAAAAGTTCTTTACTCAGAATTTATTAAAGAATATCTTTCTTTAGATAATATGGAAGAAGTTTTGAAATTTGATGAAATAAAATCTGATGATGGATTCTTTCTTCCAAACCACGGTATACTTAGATCTGGCAATCGCGCTCGTCCCTTAAGAGTGACTTTCAATGGTTCACACAAAAAAAACTAATCTAAATATTTCCCTTAAGGATGTTCTGTGTAAAGGAGATACAATTCAAGAAGACTTATTTTCTATAATGCTTCGTGCGTGTAAACATCGTTATTTCTTTAGCTGTGACATATGCCACATGTTTAAACAAATTGAAATAAATCCAAAACAGAGACATTTTCAAAAAAAATCCTTTGGAAGAAGGATCCGAATGAACCAGTTCAAATTTATAAATTGAAAACGGTCACTTATGGAGCAACACCCGCATGTTACCTGTCTACGCTAGTTCTAAAGCAACTTGCAATGGATGAGAAAGACAACTTTCCCATTGCAGGTAATGCTGTTCTGCAAGATGTATACTTGGATGATATCATAACTGGATACTCCAGTATCCAAGAATTTGAACTGTTAAAAATTGAACTTATTCTTCTCTTTAAAAGTCCAGGAATGAGCTTGCACAAATGGTGTTTCTCACATGCAAACAGTGAGTCTCCTGACTTAAATTTCAATCAGCTATCTGATGAAACTGTAACAACTTTGGTTTTTTTGTGGAACAGTTCCTCATACACCTTTTGTTTCAACGTTTCTCTTCCTACCAATTCGATCTTCACGAAGAGGGATGTCCTTTCTCAGACCGCACGTCCATCTGACCCTCTTGGTCTTTTAAGACCAATAATAAGTAAAGCCAAATTCTGCATTCAAAAATTATGGTTCCTTACGTTAGATTGGCATGAGAAACTACCTATGGCAATTTCCAACGAGTGAACTTCATTTGTCTAATCCTTAACGGATTTAGAAAAATTTAAAATCTCAATGTTCTATTAGAGAATCCTGAAAGAATCGCACTTCTTGGATTCGCCGATGCCTCTGAAAAGGGATTTGCAGCTGTAGTATATGTGCCTATTCAAGCAAAGAATGGTAACAAAAACTGGCACCTTCTTTGTAGTAAATCCAGAGTAGCACCGCTCAAGACTCTATCCATTCTCCGGTTGGAGATTTCGGCCTGTTTCCTGCTGTCCAAGCTGGTAAACAAATTTGTGACTGCTCTTAACTCAAAATTTGAAAGAAATCTGAAAATTTATTGTAAAGACCGTATACAGAATTTTAATCGTGTAGCTCGAAATGCTTTTGAATTATCTTTGTCACAGACAAACATAGTGACATTTTCCAAGAATGTGTTTTCCGAACTCAAGGGGGTTTAAAACATGGAGATTCGTCGAAATCTCGAGATCGAATTTTTTGAGGATTACTATACTTTCCCTGTATTTCATATACGAGAAAGTAAAAAGCCATCTGAGTAAGCTAACATTACTGCATTCCTTTCAAATCAAAACCGATACAGTTCTTTTTCCTTTCAGAATACGTCAAAGGGAGAATTCGGTTACATTACCCAGGTCTACAGTTTCAAAACTTCGAAAATCCAAAATAGTTAATTAAATAACAATGAAAAAAATAACTAATAGTAAAATTTGCAATTTGAACTAATTTTAAAATGTACTCTCGATTTGAACTAATTTTACCATTTACTCTCTATTTGACTATAAATTCATGCTTTGGTTTTCATTTATTATTTATATATTTATCATATATAAGACAATTTTCTTTCTGATACTATTCATAATTCATTATGCCTGTCAAGAAAAATTCTCTTACCAAGCTCTTATATTTCGGACATCAGGTGTCAGATTTCAATATCAATAAAAGATAGCCTTATTCTATATTGTCACGGCTGTCTTTGGGAAATGAGACATTATAGATATGTAAGAGATTTATTCAAGATTATTATTTTATTTAGTGGATATATTTAGGACATAACCTTTCTTAAGTGCTAAATACAATTAATTATTTTGTTAGATATATGATTAGATTGTGTTTAGACACATATTTGCCACAGAAAATCAAAATGTCACTTCACTCGAAAATATTGTTTACAAATTATACTTTACTTATCTATCCGAAAAATATAGCAGAATACCCCATAATATATAATCAAGTATATTTACATGTACCCTACTCATGTGTTGCAACTATTGAATTATAATTTTCGGCAGTGGTTGAAAGGTAAGTAGTGCCCGTAAAATTTGAGTATCAAATTATATTTCTTACTTTCTCTCCTTCAACTTTTCTTTTGCAGCAGTGATTCTGTAAGAACGTATAAGAATTTCTGACATAGAGAAAATAAAAGAGAAGAAATGGGGCCCATAGCTGATATGTCTGTAAATTCATAAAAAAAAGTACAAAAAAGAAGTTGTGCAAATGACTGTTGATTATGTTATTGTGTTTTTATCAGTTAAATTTTGTTTTACCTGTCTAGAAAAATATGCTGCATTTAAGGTAAGTAGGTGACTACGTTAAAAAAATCGATTTTTTACGAAATTATGAATTTTTTATTTAATATTTTTAATATTTCAATAGGATTTTTTAATAAAATCATTAGAATTTTGTTTCTAAATCTCTTTTTTGAGAAGTAACGTTAATTTATATGTTTCCATTGAAATACGTTTTAATGCTATTTTCACAAATATAGAATGTGATAGAATTTTGCGAAAAACCTCATAAATTTAAATATAATGCATATTTTGTGTTCAAATTTGGTATAATAATTTCTCAATATGTTCTGCAGTTCCTTAAATCCAATCATTTAGAAATATTTTATAATTAATTTAGTGCTCATATTACATTTTGTATATGTTTATAGCTTTATTTAAATATCCTTACTAATAATAAAAAAAAAATGCGAGTGTATTATATGCAAGATTATTAAAATAAAATAGTTTTAATTTCTATTATTTTCACGAAATCATGGACATGCAAGCATGTCTAAGCAAGTGAACTGAAATTGATCATAGCAAATATTCCCGGTGAACAAGCGGTTGACCAAAGATGGCTAGTTAGTTAATATACTTGGTATGCCTGAGTTAATTTCATGTTTTTATTATCATTTTCAAAATCACCTCGTCAAAAAATAATTAAAAATAATAAAAAAAAATTCATAAATGTTATTTAAATAACCGTAATTAGAATCTCAATTTTTTTTTGTCATTAGTATAAGTTTTAGATTTTCAATTTTAGATATTTTGGTGCAAGAGATATTGGATATTAGAATCGTAAATAGAATATTAAATAAAACGCGCTTAAAATTTTATTTTATAGTATGTATAAACATCATATACATACAATAAAATGAAATGAATTCTTTTTATTGTGTGATTTTTTAATAGTTTATATTAAGCAAAATTTTAATTTTTTCATAAATTTTACCTGAATAATCTCCGTGAATAGTTAATTTAGTTTAATTAATTTAAACTGAATTTTACGATGACAAATTTTAGCACGTTTTTTCTTCTTGCACGTAAGGACAGAAAAGAAAAGTACTGCAATTATGGAAACCTTTAAGTATTATTTAAGACACATATGTGTATGTGTGTCAACACTGTTATTCAGAATTATTCTAATCAAATCAAAATTATTCTATAAAAAGTTGGGCGAAATTCATTGAAGGGAAATGTTTCTGGTCTTATTTGTATGCATGTAGATAAGGTATACCATAAATACAAAGAATTAATTTGATGCTATCTAAATTATGCATGCATCAGATCTTGGACCGAATATATAAAAGATATAAATGGGTTGATTATTTAATTATTTATTTATTCATGAATATAAGATAGTAGTAGAACAAACGTTTTTTTTTATATTGCAGCTAAACTTATGCTTCCGATTACAAAGTTCTATTAAATAAGGTAAGGAATTTTATGAAAAGACATTAGCTACTATGCATGTGGATAATGAAAATTTAATTTTTATTATATTATATGTAAAATTGTAAAGTGGTAAACACACAATGTTACACGCCTCTATCTTCAAATGTTGGCGAAATATGATTCTATCTAAATTAAGGAGGACTTATCAGAAATTTAATTAGGAATATTCTTTGTTAGGAATGCAGACTCATTCAAAACATAAAAACTGTCATAAATATATTTCTGTCAAGTAATAAATTATTCAATCATCATGATTAGAGAGAAATTTCCTTCTTTTAAAATGCTGTACACTTCGATTCGGCGACAGTTGCATCCTCAACTTAATAAAGAAGAAAAGAGAAACTTGAGAAATTTAAAATTTAAGTAATCTCAGCGAAGTAGTGCAATATTGAATAAGGGAAAATAAATATTCGCTTGCAATTAATTGTTTGATATTAAACTCCACTAAAAGCTTATTAAGCTTCATTAAGTTCATATTAAGCTTATGAGGAACGAAGAATCTTATGAAATTCCGATCATGTATGCTGAATTTAATCGCAATGCATTTGTACATATAAGCAAATATTGTTAAAAGAATGTTAAAAGAATATTGTTAAAAGAATAAAAGAATTCATTTTCAGCAACTTTCGTAAACACTTCAATTAATGTATTAATTGAACATTTTTCGAAAGTTTGTACGAATTAATGAATGCATTTTAATTTTCTAATCTATCCTTTTAACAACCTATTGTGAGATCTGTATTTTTCTTGAAATGTACAACGAAAAATAATTCAAACGTCACTGAAAGGTATTAAAAATCGACGTAAGTCATATTTTAATAACTTCGTAAATTATATCGATAGAAGCATGAGACTTCTTGCGTTCATAGATGAATGCAAAAATAATATTTCACTAATTGACATCTTCAAACAATTTTCTTTTAACGTTGTACTATCAACCTTCACAGAATTTTGAGTATATTCACACAATTGTCTACCTTATTTAATGAGCTTTTGAAACTGAAAGTATACACCTAGGAGCAATATTTAAAGAAATAAATGCTTTGTCCCTTTTTTGGGACCCTATTTACATGATAAAAGAAAACTCAGAAGTACAACAAGCTAGAAAGAGGAATTTCTATTATGGATACAAGCAATAAAATTAAATATGTTCCAAATTTAGAATCAAGAAAGAGTGTATGTCGTTTTGTCTATTCGTATAAAATGAATGTGATAAATAAACAGCATCAGGTAAACAAATGAGATTTATTGTTAGATTTTTTATTATCAATAATATAAAATCTCTATCAAATTTTCGACTCAATCTAACAGGTGAAGAATGTTTGGAATTCACACACGATTCTCATCATTAAATTGGAAATTCAAGCATGTAAATGTATATGTGTGTATAAATACTCTTTATAATATAGCAGTGACAGTGTAAGTAACGTTATATAGCCAAAAATAATATACAGGTTGACAAATACATGAAAAATATATTCTTAAAATTATTACAAGGAAAAAGTCGTATGAAAACAAAATTGATATCACTACATTTATTTTTTGAATTTTAAACTGGTATACAAATATATTTTGTACTATTATATGCTTGGAAGTTATTGGAAAAGAATACTCTATATTATGTTTCGTTTTTAATTAAAAATCTAATTAAAATTACAAGATTGTTTTTTCTTTACTGGCATCTAATATATTCATGAAATATCGGCATTCATAATTTGGTAACTAAAGATTCAACTATCTGTCATCATTTGATAAGGGTTCATAATTACGTCCATCCCAAAATAGGCCTAATGTTATTTTCAAACACGACATTAATATAACCAAACTAAACAAAACCACCGCCCTATAAAGTCTTTTGAATGACGTCACTTGACGCAACTTAGAAGCCTATCAATATCATACAACAATTTATCGGTCAATCAATAAACATTATCACATTAAAAATTTTCATTGCATCCATAATGATTTTGCATATTACAGAAAATAAAATTAACGCTCTTTATAAAATAACCTCTATTTTAATACTTTTCTTTACCTAAGCACTTAAAATCATTAGCTCTGCGGCGTCATTTAGGCTCAACAACTTGAAAAGTATGCTAATGAGACTTATAGAGGTTTTTAACGGTTTAAGCCATCTGTCAGAAGAATTAAAGATTTGTTACTTAACGCTTCGAAGAAGCTGCAACGCGGTGACTTATACCTCGAAATCTTTATTTATGAGCTTCAGTGAAAACTTTACTCCCGTAAGAAAACGCTGCACTTTATTAGAGCTGTAATAAGTTAAAAATGCATGAGTCTAAATATTTGTTTCCCCAGTGAAAGGGCCAAAATTTATTGCTTTGTCTGAAATGCTTGCTTAAATGGATTTGGCAAAATAATAACAGTAGTATTTTGTAGCAGTGTGAGCATAAAATATGGCTATAATCTAGGAACAAAAATAAATGCTCATTTTCTTTTGTTTAAAGACTTTATATTAAATTTTCAATTATTGGCTAATCAACTGTATATTACTAATTCGATATTAATTAACCCAAATCCATAATTAATATTTACATCTCAAACGCTATGTCTTTCAAAAATGTTTCATTTTCGAATAATACAATATTTGTTATTCGTCTCAGAAACTGTGTATTAATTTAATTAAAATAAATTTCAATAAATATAACATTTAAAACATATTTTTGATATAAAATAATCTCTATGCATAATCTTTTTATTTATATGAATTTATACTTTTTACTTTTTTTTAAATTTAGGAATGAATATTTTAAAAATTATGGAATCTTGAAATCAATTATTTTAAATTCCTACTTTGCAATCAGATGGCACCACTATTATTGGATCACATTTTAATTAAATTAATCTATAAACATATAATTAAGTGTGAAAATATTTAAATAGAGAATTATCATTGAGAGTACATAAGTGAACAGATTTCAAAATTATGTAAAAATAGAATTCCAGCATGTAAATGAAAATTCCATCACGAAATCCTATTTATACAAAGTTGAAATAAATCAAGTTAAAATAAAACCGTATAAAATCATGATATTATCTGAAAACCGTAATATATTTTCATTGTTTGTTTTATTGGTTTGATGTATCAAAAGAATTTCGATAAACTTTAAGGACAGATCAATTAGACTATGGCAAATAATTTCTGTATTTGCACTTATGAAAAGAACATAGGTATAGTTTACGAAGCAAGTATATTTAATAATATCAGTACAATATTCTAGATGGCGCACAAAACCGTTGGTCAATAATTATCTAGAACAGAATTTTTTTTTCCAAATTTATATTTTATAAATGTAATCATCCGAAATGCATTTATCAATTAATGGGAGTTTCTTCTAATAAGTTACTAAAAGTGTCCCGATTTCATTCCAAAGACTGAATAAATTACGGCACATGATGAATTAGTAATTTTAAGAAGTTATCAAAATATGGAGTCCTGTCTTCAATCATTATTTTCTAAAAATAAAATTAAAAATATGTGCCTTTATATTGTATTGTTAGTTTCGGAAAATAAAACAATGATTTAGTCGGTATTCAAAGATGAACGATAAAAATTTTACAAATATCTTTTCATATAATTTCAAAAGTTGTTTCGGAATTCTGGAGATTGGGGTAGGTGCGGGATTGATACGTTTTACTGAATTTTGAAATATCCCAAGAAAATCAACGTCCCTAATTCCATTGAGTATCGGATGGATTAAATATTTGATGGCATTAGTTAGATAAAGTATTGGATAATGCTATGTTTTGGATAAGCATTTGATATCATTGGTTGGCTAAGACATTTCAATCAAAATCTTTTAAGATTTTGCATTGCAAAAGTGAATTTAACGGGGTGATATGCACTATTTTTATTACGTATAAAAGGAATTTTGCACCATGGATGGACTGCATTGACAATACTATATTTTTCATACGTCTCAAGAAGATTATCATTTATTTGTTCCTTGAGACGTCCCATAAAGGTAAATCCATAATCAATAAAGGCAGTTATTTGATTAAAAAAATTTTTTTATCTCATTCTTTCATTTTACTCGACTTGCTTCATTTTGTGCTTATGGAATTTGGTAATTGATTTTCTGCTTACTCGCTGGTATGGCAGATTTTAAAAATTTGGTACAATTATGTGTTAGCAATGGAATGCACCTTTTTAAAACTTAGTTCTGAATAAAGTAATTAATTTTATTAAATTTTGATTGCACACGAGTGACATCACCTAGTATTGAACTTCGGAAAAATTATTTGAAGTGTTTAGAATATTTATAATAATAAATTATAATTAAAGGAATGAATAGAGAAAATATTTAAAAGGAAAGAATTTAATTTGGAGCACTTAGTACAATTATGTATTTAAAATCAGTTTTATTTAATTTACTAAGGCTTAAAATAAGAATTGACCTGAGCACGGAAATATAAATTTGCTCGTGAAACAGCAAATATTAAATAAAAATTAAACACATATTAATCGGGAAGCATTTTATTCTCATTAAATTACCACTCTTCTTTCCAAAAATAAAATAAAATTTCTTTGTTCAATTTTTTAATTAGTATTTTGTTCACCAATAATGGCAACTCAAGTGTTTCGTTGTTACAATGTAATATTGAAAGATTGAAAAAAAAGTTTGAGAATTTTCTGGTTGAGGCGATAGCAAATTAAATTTCATAGCCTATAATAATTATGGAAGAAAATGGATTTATTTATTGCATTTGAAGAAAATAAATGTTTTGAATTTTAATGAAATGTCTTACTAAATTAAAAATAGCAAAATAGCGCATTTTATTAGAAAATGGGGATACTCTAATGACGTTAACAAAATATTTCTCTGGAACCTTTGCCATTGAAGCCGCCCACTGGAAAGGTAGATTCATTTCTCTTGTGGGCTGCGAAATTCTCCCCAAAAGATAATTTTAGCGAGAAGATTAAAATGTTACGTCATTATGACGTCTGATGTTACGTCACCAATCCGGTAAGTTTTAAAAATAGTTATTACGTCTTTGAACCGCTACTATGATTTACTTATTTTGCACAAATACCTTTGGTATTTTGATTTTTATTAACTTTCGAGCTGCCACTTTTCTATTGTTTGTCAAGAACTTTTAAATAAATGTAGAAAATTGCCCGAAAGGCATGGCTTTACTAAAATTATACATGGATTGATGTAATAATATATTTTATAAAATTTAAATTAATCTTGAGATATATCACATAAATAATGATGAATTGAAATTATGTGCTGTTATTAAATTTTCCACATCATTATACTATCACTTGTTGAATGTAACTACAAAATTAAGTTTATCTTTGATAAAATAAAATAAAAAATAAAAATAAGATTTAGAAAAAACATTTATATTTAAAAATACATTGAAAATCTATTTGAAATTGATAATCCTTTATTCATAATAAAGTTAGATAAGTAATTGTATACACTGGGTAAATATTTTACATTCTGTATTATTTATATTCTATCGAGGTTTTTTTGTAAAAGTGTAGACATTAAAAGTTGTTACTAAATCTATTGATATAAGCGTGAAAGAAATTTATAAAAGCGTGAATTTATGAAAGGTTAATTTATGAAAGCATGAATTTTATTCTATTTCATTGGTGGAGAAAATGTATGAAAGTGGTTAAAATTGTCATTCGGATGTTTTTTTTTATCCTCATATCTTTTTTTGTAATTCATAAAAAAATTTCAATAATAGAAAAAGGGGCATTTTTATCTACCTGTGTAAAAAAAAAATATGAATTGAAAGAAACTAGGTGAATATATTTGTTTTATCGCAATAATTTTCGGAAAAATATGATTAGTTGGATCAGATTACTTATTTTTAATTTTTAAAATCTGAAATTTTTAATTCCTTGTGTATAAAGTGTACAAAGAAAAAAAATTGTACTCGTCAAAAATTCCAAAATCATGACTTTGATGAATCTCTAAGTTTCAGACATTCCTAAGTCTGAAAAAACATTTTTGAAACTACACCTGTCTGTCTGCGAACACTTTAAAAATCTTTGATCTAAATGAATGAAAATTGGTATATAGGTTTTACACCAAATCTATAGATTTCTATCATATTTTGAATGAAATTCATTCAAATGAACTCTGCCCGAATATAAGTTAACATTGTAAATAAAAAATGACGAGAACTAATTGGGTAAAATTTCGAGCACAGATTTAATATCTAAAGTATAGATCTGTATCTGTATCTCGGTATCTTAGTGCTTGCGCGTTAACATCAATACAGCGATTAATAATCAAAAAGTATTAACAAAGATCCCAATGCTAATAGATCAATTTCTCAGCTGTTGCTCACCAATATCATACGATTAATAAGACTTAAGTGCATTTATTAAAGATGTTACTAGAAAGTTTCTAAATTCATGTTATTTATGAATGTCTTAACTTTTAGTTCAAATAAATATATGAATTATATGAATTATCAATTATATGAATTATATTAAAACAAAATAAGTGACTTGATTTATCACTGATAACTTAGAAAAAACGCAGATTAAGCAATTTTATTTATTTTAAAATAAAAAAAATGAAATTTTAAAAAAAGAGTAAATTCTCAATTCAGTAAAGATTTAATATTAATTTATGGATATCTACACGCTTTACTCTAAATATTTGTATTAATTTTAGTCTTTCCTCTATTATTTAGTCTTCTCTCTATCTAGTATATAATCTCTAACAACATTAACGATCATAGGTCAAATTCTAATCTAATATTCGAAGGCTTAAATAAAACATCCTTGTCCACATTAGAATGTTTTGGAAATTACATTCAAACATCTTATATTTTCTTTATAACGAAATTTATTTTATTTTTATTACTAATCATATTTAGCAAACAGCTGATTCTCTGGGATTAACATTTACTAAAACATCAATTAAATATTTTATGTAATGTAGTCTTAATGGTTTTGTACGTTAAGTAATTTTAAACTTTAAATTTTGATAGACGGCACTCATACTATTTAAGTCTTTTCTATAGTTCTGTACATTTTACTATATAACAGATAGTATTTTATCTCTCATTCTCTGCCTTCTCACCAAAAATTTGATCCTTAGACTGGAATTTCAACTACTTTTGAATTTAAATTTTGTGTGTAACTTCAATAAGATTTCAAAAACTTTATTAAAAATAGACCGTAAAGTACTTAACTGAGAATATAAGCCTCATCTTTATTGACAATAAAGAAAACAGACAGAGGGACGAAATATTAGAGCAAGAATGAATATTACTAGTTTAGTTTAGCTGTATTAACGTCCCGTTTTAAAGCAACACTACGGCTCGTCATTTTGAACCGCGGTGAGATGACGAGGGCGACATCTGAGCTGCACCCCTTCTCCACATCACGCCACACCGGCGGGATGGAGATGACAAATTCATTATGGAAAAATGTTGGCCTTATAAGATGATTTAAATATCATTTTTTTGCTATAAGAATTTTGAAGTATTAGTGAAAAAAAAACATTTCGCTTATTTATAATTAACAAAGATTTCAAATAAAATTATACCATGATGCATATTCGATTTTCCAAAGTATATACGAGTTAAATATGGTAATTAGATAGTTCTAACAGTGTGTTCGTTGAGTTCTAACACACACAATGCACATTTCCGCACGTGTTTTTCACCAACTCACCCATCCACATTATTAGTAGAGATTAATAGAAAAAAAAATATATGCAGCAGTTTTTTTTAATGTTAAAAAACGAAAAATAAATAAATTTGTGAAATGATTCAATGAGATATAAATTAATTTTGACTATAATTCTTGGAAATCCATGTGTAGGTATTTAAATGGCAACAATTTATGAAGCTTAATTGATTTTAATCTCATTTTAGTTTCTTGATTTATGAACTGGAATCAGTCTGACTGCTTTAATGTAAGGTAATAAAAAAAAAACCAGCCGGGGTGTCCTTTGCATTCATGTGTACGTAATTTTCGATTTTCTTTTACGTGTAAACATAACGGCAAGTGCTGCATAAAATTTAATGCACATGTAATAAATACACATGTTTAATGCAAATTCAATACACATGTTTAATGCAAATTCAATACACATGTTTCATGTAATGAAACCAGCTTTTAAAAACACATTCATTAGTGAGTGAAGAAGTAAAACTTTTGTGAAGCTGTTTTCTACTTTTTTATTTTGTCAGTATTTTTTTACTTAAAAATCATAGGATCTTGAAATCTTCTTTCTAAATTACTACTAGATGGTATCACAATTACATAATTAAAATTTAATTTATTAACTGATAACTGAACTCATTTTATTCATTAACTGATAATTCAAGTATGAAATGCAATGCACATTTGCAATTCTACTATTAATCTTATTACAATTAATCTATTTTGCTTTATTTATTTTTGCTTTATTTTGAGTTTCCATCAACAGGTAAAGAATATGACTGTTGGCGGACATAATGTAAATGTGATAGGAATCATAAATTTTTGTAGAATTATTCGTATCATTTTAGCTCTTAACGTGCTGTGTTTTTGAGCTATCGCGTTAGGAGACCAATATACATTCTTTCAAAAAGGGTGATCTTCAAACTACAAGACTGTAAAATGTGTAGATACGTCACAATTAAGAGACGGAAATGTTTTTCATGATTACATTATTTCCACTTTTCTCAAACCAAAGTAAAAAATAGTTTCTATCAGGTCGCAATACCATTCTCAGAAAAACTGACAAACTAATGAAAAAAAAAATTCAGTGAATGTAACTTTTAACTTTCATCATTTTCACCTAGCTCCATCTTCTGAACAGCGCTTCGAGCAATAATTGCTGAGGGTTTCCGAAAATTTTATATTTCCTCGCCATATCCGGAACGTTGAAGTTTCATCACTTATACCCCCTCCCCCCCCCCATCCAGGATCCTGTGTCCTGTTCGCAGGGCAGAAACTTCGACAGCTCCCGTCCTGGCCCTTGTGGAATCCACCAAAATCGATTTGAGCGGGCGTGTTTCGATAAACAAGACGCAGTCCTCGTCTAGCTCGCCGGTTGCCAAGGAGATGACTCCGAGTAATGGAATCACCTGAGATGGGAGCTCCTTTTATGTTCAGTATTTCTCTCTCTGCATCTTGTTTTTTTTTCTTCCACCAAATCAAATCCTACTCCAACGAGAGAGAGAAGTTAGAAAGAAAATTCATATGTAGAAATCTGCAGATGGAAAAGGGGGATGGGAAAGGGTTGCCAGACATCCTAATTTACAAACACTGCTCTAAATTTATTTTTGCTTTAAATGAAATGCACACTTTACACTCCTTGGGGAAGTTTTTTTATTTTTTATTTTTGCGTTTCATACGGGTTTTTTTGCTGTTGTTGTTCTTGAGATATATGTCGTTACGGTGTAAGAAGTCGGAATGCCGATAACGTATTGAATATTTCAGTGAACACAGGGTATTTGTTTGTTTGTAGGAAGAAGAAGTCCCGTTCCGGTGTTTGAACGAACGAGCTGTCACAAGGGTGGTCGTATTTTATGCATCAGATTGATATCGTAAATTCTATTTTGGGGAAGATTTCTTATCGGATTAAAAATAAAAATAACTAAGTTTTAGAGAATATATTTTTTTTATCAGTGAAGTAAATAGAACTAAGGTTGTCGTAGAGGTAGAACAGAACATAGCTCAAAGCGTTTTTTCCTCGCAAATAAATATTTGGCAGAAATAGAATTGCATATGCAGTAAGCATTTGCTATTTCTAGCAGAATATGGAGTTGTTATGTGTTATAAAATGCTGTTAAAATATGTTGCCAGTTTTCTTGAAAAAAGAGAAATCATATTTTTTTTTTATAAACTGTCAAAATTCCTGATATAACTGGGAAAAAGAATCAGAAAAAAGTATTATAATCGATTAAATTAATTATATAATGAGGAATAATTCAACACATAAATACTATTCAAATGACTGACTTATATAATCCTCAGCTAATAAATGAGAGTAAGAAGTTTTCAGAAATTTTTCAGCATGCTCTTTATTAATGATACTATCTCCCTCCCTAGTTATATAATTGGTAACCTTGGGCAGGAAAGTGAATACCTCGAGGGCTCAGATTTTTAATTTCAATGTCTTGTATATGAGAGTTATGGGCTTCATGGTATAGTAATGGTAAACCAATACTTGTGTCAATGTTAATTTAGATATAACCTGTTAGCATTTGATAGTTTTTTTCGGCGATTAAATCGCTGATTCGTAATTAATAAGTACCAGAACATCAAATGCGTACTTCTGAAGCCTTTATTTCGATCAACTTTATTTCAATTTATTTAATTCGAACTTTATTTCAACCAAGCCTTTATTTAGATGTTGAAACTAAATTCAACACATGCATAAAGCCACGAACGATAGCATACATTTAAAAGATAGATTATCTGGAACGTTATCAATTACCATGGAACTGGTCTTCAAGCCAAGTGCCATGACACAGTAATAAATCATGAATGGAATAGGTATAAAGCTATTAAAAGATGTAAAGCTATTTTATATAGATGTAAATCCATTTTATATATATATTGGGTCGGCAACTAAGTAATTGCGGATTTTTTTTTAGAAAATCAAAGACAATTTTTTCATGGAACTAAATAACTTTATTCTGTAATGTATTGCCCATTTTGATCAATGACCTTTTGCCATCTTTCAGGCAGCATCATAATCCCATGTTCATAAAACTTCTGGTTTTTATTAGCAAAAAACTGAATGAGGTACGATTTGACATCATCATCATTAATGAAATTTTTACCATTCAAGGAGTTTTGTAAAGATCGAAACAAAAAGTAATCAGATGGTGAAAGGTCAGGAGTATATGGTGGATGTGGCAAAACATCCCAACCAAGCTCCAATAATTTTTGCCGAGTGACCAAAGATGTGTGTGGCCTTGCATTGTCATGATGGAATACACACCTTTTCGATTTGTCAATTCGGACCGTTTTTCTTCAACTGCATTGTTTAATTTCGTTAGTTGTTCAATGTAGACATCAGAATTGATCGTTCGTTGGGTGGTAAGAGTTCAAAGTAGACAATTCCTTTGTAATCCCACCAAACTGATAACAAAACCTTCTTTTGATGAATATCAGCTTTTGATTTTGTTTGAGTTGGTTCACCTAGCCTACTCCACGATCTTTTCCGCTTGATATTGTTGTAAACAACCCATTTTTCATCGCCAGTTATCAGTCGTTTTAAAAATGGATCATTTTCATTACGTTTCTTTAGCAAATCGCAGCTGTTAATGCGTTGCGTTAAATGCGTTTCTTTCAGTTCGTGAGGAACCCATGTATCGAATTTTTGAACATAGCCAAGTTGTTTTAAGTGATTTTCAATGTATGTATGTGATACATGAAGCTTCTCTGCAATCTCACGTGTGGTACTGTGACGATCCGAATCGATTATTGCTTTGATTAGGTCGTCATCAACTTCAACTGTACGACCAGAGCGTTTTTCATCTTTGAGTGAAAAATCACCAGAACGAAATTTGGCAAACCCATTTTGACACTGCCGTTCTTTTAAGGCTTCGTCACCATATACAGCACATAACTTTTTATGAGCTTGCGATGCGTTTTTCCCTTTGCGGAAATAAAAAAGCAAAATATGACGAAAATGTTCCTTTTGATTTTCCCTTTTTCAACGAACGCCAAACGTAAACTACGCAACCGATCAAAAAACTTTTTTTACTGATTGACAGCTGAATTGCCAACTATCAAATAACAAAATGTGTTTTACATTTGTACTACGTCTGCAAACCTAAAAATTCAACTGAAGCCATCTATGAGTGAAATCCGCAATTACTTAGTTGCCAACCCAATATATATAAAACTATTTTAGCAAAGTTTGCTTCGGAAATAAGAGTCTGAGTGCAATGTATTCCCTCTCTTGTCCCAGTACAAGAGAGGGATTATTCAGAATGCTACCAATTACCATTTTATCTAAAAATAAAGCTATTTTAGAAAAGCTTCCATGAAAAATAAACAAAGAACGACAGCATACAATGAAAATATATGTTATCCGGAAAGTTACCTACTACCATGGATCTTGTCTTCAAATCAAGTGCTGCAACTTCATAGTGATATACAATGAACGAAACAGGTATAAAGCTATTAAATACAGCGGATTTAATATCAATCATAATTTGATGCTCGAAAATACTTTTTTTGAAGGCATCATAAATATCATATTATGCATAATCGATGTAATCGAAACACAAAAAATTATAATGGGAAGCCCATGCCGCCAAAGGTAGCTGGTATCCTTACAGATGTTCATACATGAATATTCTATTCTATTCTTCTCAGTACTATCAAAAATAAAAAAAATAAAAAAATAGCAACTTGTTGTCTATCGGAAATCAAAACTAACGTTAAAAGTTTAAATTAACCACAGTTACTCGTCTTTAATGACAGCCATTCCAGAAATACGAATGATATTGAAGACGTACCATAACTCATCCCACACATTTTCAACATGTCTGATGTGAGCATTGAAATGACTGCAGATATGCTTGCATTAAGTTCAATACTGTCAGTTGTAACAAACAGCCACTATTTGATGTAACAATAGGAAAAAATAATTACTATCGTTATACATGCATAATTTCTGCCTTTCAAATCTTAGTATCAAATATGCATGTAAAAGTGTTGGATGAATTATCATACCTCTTCGATATCGTTCGTATTTCTGGAGCAGCTCGAAATCAACACTTATAACTGTTGAATTAAAACTTTCACCTATCACTTTTGATTTCCAAAGAACAATAAGGTTGTGCTCTGTTTCGTTTTAATTAAATAACCCGCCAAATTCATTTATGAATGCGTTGCAAAATTACACTCCTTCATGACAATATCCGTTTTATGCTTTTATGTAATAAAATGACCATGCATTATCATCTGAGGCTAATTGCTGTGATCATCATAAAGAACTTTGAAAATTTGGAGATTTCATTTTAATACCAAGACCGCTTAATAGAAGAAAAAAGAATAGAGCCTTATTGGTGCGAAAGTGTAAAATAACGCCGTTATATATAAAATTACCTTTCTTCTTTCACTTCTAATATCAATTTGAAGTTTTGAAAATGTGCAAAGTGTCATATTCAAACACCATCTCTATTCTTTGTTAAATATGTATTATATTTTTACAATGTTATTCCATATTCCAAATGCTGTCAAATACTGGGGAATATTACATGAATATTGGGAGCAGATGTGCAACCTGGAGCCAGGTATGAACAAATCAAGTGCAACTTAATATAATTAAAATGTTGATAAAAATTTCAACAACAATAATGTAATGAAGAGTGAAGTGTGAATGAAAATTTACCAATCATATAGTGTTTATCATTACAACAATGGTTGAATTAAATACCAGCCATGTGTTGCAGTTTCAATGTCTCCGATTTAGTTTTTGATGTATGTATAAGATCACTTTTTATTGAATAATTGATACTTTAATTTCTTGACATTGTTCATTTTTCGTCGCCTGTCATATTTTTAAACAAAATCTCTAAATATTCCACAAGCAATGTGCGATTCTGTTCAGAGAATAATCTATTATATTTTATTACGGATTACATACTGAATTTCCAATTATATACATATTTATTTGAACGTAATTTAGTTTCTAAACCAGCGAGAGTAGTCTCTCTTATGGAGATTACTTCCGCTGCTTCAACTTCCTAGTATACCGTCTAATAAATAATCTCTAATAAATCTCTCTTCCCTCGCATTAACTTGTTGACCTCGTTTAAGGTCGTGAATACCTTACATGACAATTGCAATTTTAATCATAAGATCACATGGATTACAATTATAATCAGAAGATCACATATCAATTTTAATTGATTTAAATCATTACGTCCTTGAATTATTGTACTTACATAAATGTGAAAATACCAACCAACAGTCAATTAACCCCTTCACATATTTTGTTTAAAATTTGATGAGTAGCTATATTTTAGATGTTAAGCCTGCCTACTTTATTTTATTTATATAGCTGCCTCCGCTTTGTAATTACCGTGTTCACTTGTACTCGGACAACGGACATGCAGACTTCCTCTAAAAGGATTTTATTCCTAAATTTGATAGAAATCTTTAATACAAATCTTTGGTGCAAAATATTGGACACCAAACTTCATCCCTCTAGTTCATATATCTTTTTCACGGATAGACATATGGACATAATTTCATAAATGTGTTTCTCAGAATTAAGAATTTGGTGAGGTTTTTTTTTGGCTTGAAAAAAATTGATCGCTTATCATAGACTTATTCCGACATTTTTTTTCTTCTTTGTTCTTTCTGATGCAAGGTTGAGTTGTTTTTTTTTTTCATTTTATTTGCCATTTTTTTTTTGTTATAGTTTTCGAATTTACGGATGTTGATGCTTTTTTTTATTTTACCATGTTTCTTTGTGTAAATATTCATAATTTTAATACGATAATACGATACGCAGTGAAAAGGTAAAAATTGAGGGACCCCAAAACAGCAATTTATTGCCAAGCCTGGAATGCCTGAATCTATCTTATAAAATTACGGCGATACAAATCAACTCCATTCTGCGCATGCACTGCCTACTGACCGTTTTACAATTGGCCGAGTGTAAATCCAACATAAAGTTAACAGATTTTTGATTATTATTAAATAATTTTATTTAAAGGTAGCATATTCTTTTCTATGAATGAAATGTCATTTTTATTTAAATAAATTAATCTAATAAAAGGGGCAATTTTTGAAACAAAACTTGCCAAAATATTAATTTTTTTAAAAAAATTATTCAATAAAATATTTTTAATGATTGTTCCACCAGTTTTGCTAATTACCTTTTTGATAAACCTGAAATAGCTTTTGACGCAGTTTCATTAATTTAAATTAAACACTAAATAATTTTTGACAAATGAAAGTACTTTAACGTACTTTCAAAGTTACCAAAATTGAAAGAATTCATCAATTTTGTAAAGACTCAATCTTTTGATGGTTATTTAAAAAAAAAACGTGTTTTTGAAACTGCATAACTCTGATGTTAAAACAAATGGTTTGTTATTGCCAAATGAAAAGGAAAAGTCTAATTTTTATACAACAAAACTGAGATTTTAAACTGCCTTGGAGTTTTTAAAAAAAGTATGTAAGGGTGAATACACAATTTCTTTCATCTGAGAGCATAAAAGTATATTACATGGTTCAATATGTTACAAACCATCATATTTCTTCATATATCATGATTGGCAAATTTTAGTGAAATCATTTTATATTTTAAATGATAAAAATTTTAGAAGTTTGTTGGAAGATTCAACAACAAATTAATATTGGAATTATAATTATTTATAGAAATATTTCATTAAATAATTGGCAAATTATTTCATTAATATTTTATTTAATAAATATGATTTATTGAATAATTTAATGTATAATTTAATTTTTTATATTTTAAATGATAAAAATTTTAGAAGTTTGTTAGAAGATTCAACCACAAATTAATATTGGAATTATAATTATTTATAGAAATATTTCATTAAATAATTGACACATTATTTCACTAATATTTTATTTAATAAATATGATTTATTGAATAAATTAATGCATGGTTAATTAAATATTTTCTATTTAACTGATAAATTCGTCTGCTTTTTATTTTAGTAAATAAACAGAAAGATAATTGAAAGGATTAAAGTCAGTAAACAACTGTATTCTCTACTAATTAACTAAAAAATAAAATATTAACAGAGGCTGAAGCCTTATTTATTTAAAAATAAAAGTCATTATTTATTTATTCATTTATAATAAAACGCTGTAGGCGAAATAAATGTATATGACATGCAAAATATTATCTGCTTTTATTAATTAGGGATAAGAAACAGATTTAGCATTAACTTGTTTTCATGAATTTGAAATATAATATAAAACACATAGAGTTAAAGGGACTAGAATTCAAGCAACCACGTAATTTTATTATTTTTGGGGGCAGTTATAATAAGTGTAAAAAGGAAAATTTGGAGTTATTATTACGGAATAGGAAGAAAAATTCTAAATTGGAGCGTGGTGGATTTCTAACAAAGAAACTGCCCAGGGCTTTTATGCTGAGAAGCACTGTTGTATAATTGATTAAAAATTTATTAGCTTATTTAATTAATTTAATTTTAATAAAAAAAATTATAAAATATTAATTTTAAGGTTTTACCAAGAATAATTGACTAGATTGGGTTTAAGAAAGTTCATTTTCTTATCACAGTATTTATAAAAATAAAAGTTTCTGTTTAAATAATATCGTTTGAAAACATGAAAATTCCTCAGTTATATTTCATATTAAATAAATAAATAAAACTACATACATTTTTCAGGTAATTATTAAAATTAAAAAAATAATATAAAATATATCATAGAAACAAGATAAAAAAAATGTGCCAAAATGTAAAATCAAACTGATCAGTTTTGTAAAGAATGGGTGGGTGGGTCTGGTAAGATACATAGCCTAGGGCTGCAAAAGCCTAAATGCACTTCTGAATATATAATGATCCCTTTTAAAAATTACATAGCACATATATTGATATATGATGCTATTGATTTAGAGAGTTTGATGTCATTCATAATGTGATATTTATGGAAGTGAGCAGTCATGGCTTAGCTTGGTGAAACATTTATAAGTCAGCTAAAGCTTAGCTAAGCATTTATAAATCAAGTCAGCTGACCATCTCGGTTGGAATTTTATTTTTCTGAGTCCTAATGATAAAAAAGAATCTTGAGGAATTTTTTTCCGATTTTATATTTTATTGTTGTAGTGAATTCACCTTGATCTTCACGCAAATATTTTTATGTTACATACATGTAAATATTCTGAGTGCAACCACAGACTTATGCATATTGTAACCATATTCAGCATCATAAAGATTTATGGCTCATCAATTATAACTACAGAAATTTCATATCGATTAATTTGGGAGAGGAGGTCGTCATTAAAATTCTTGTAGATTTTGCTTAACATTTTGGAGGGAATAAATTCAAAAGCACTCCAAAATCATTGAAATGGCTCAAATATTTTCAGCTGTAAATCAATTATTTATGTAACACATGTGCATTTATTTGAATAATTTTTTAACCAAATTTTCTATATTTTAGTAAATATAAATATAATAGAAAATTAATCTAAAAATAAAGTATCATGAAATTCAGTTTGATAAATTAGGTGAAAAACATTTCACTTACATTAAAATTGGTGTTATTTAGAAATAAATATATTGAGGTCTAACATCTTGCACTTTAATTCATCTGTTATACAGATATACTGATATTTGAATAGAACAATGTAATTAATAAGATTAAGTTACAATAATGTACATAAAACCGAAAATTCCTGTAAATATTTTGCTTAGTTTTCAGAAAAATAAATTTTTCCTCCAAACTTCCTTCCTTTAAGGAGGTTGTAAAATCTCGAATGTCCCATGAGCTGAATCCCATTTAATTGCTGTAATACTTCAAAAAAGTAACTAAGTTAACGGTGGCAGTGCAATAATTCCGCTATTACTCTTGAAACTAAGCCACGAAGCAATACCCAACAATCTAAATCTTCTTTCAATGACCCTCTTGATAGAATACGATTTAAAAATCCATCCATTCAAGGAATCAATAAACAATTAAGACCAGACACAGAAGCCGGAGGCCTACACATTTCCTGTAATGAAAACGCCATCAATAAATACAGACAACGCATATACCCTAAAGGAATAAAAATATTTCATAC
This sequence comes from Argiope bruennichi, assembly GCF_947563725.1. Lineage (NCBI taxonomy): Eukaryota > Metazoa > Arthropoda > Arachnida > Araneae > Araneidae > Argiope > Argiope bruennichi. The sequence continues at coordinate 70,498,446 of NC_079151.1, forward strand.
CAGACGCAACTTCAGATAGTTTTTTTGCTCTATCTATGAGACTGCAATGAGCTTAGTTGCGCAACAAATCCTAAGCCAGAGTTGCTGTGTTATCGGAGAAGTAGGGATCGGGGGGGGGGGATGGTTGCTATGGAGGTTGGAATGTGGTCACTGTGGGGTTTGTGAGACATTGATTAGGAATAAACAAAGGATTTTGTTAAATACCAGAGAATATTTCTTTCACATCGATCTCGGTTTATTGCGAACAGCTTTCTGCTGTTCTTTCTACTTTGCCAGACATGTATAAAATGAAAGATTTGCGCTTGAAAATTGAATGATAAGTTGAAAGAGTAAGATTAAATGACGGCGATAAGATTAGGAAAAAAGTCGAAGGAATTTATTTCTTTGCATATTTGTTATTAGGCATATTATCTCCGAAAGTCTTTCCTCGCGATTATTTTGTTCTTTAGAAATTGCATCAATAACTAACGTGGAAACATTTTTACGCGCAAAATAAATGATCGGTAATAAAATTTTCTTCTTTACAAATAAAACGATGAAGTGTGGTTTTTGTTAATCTTTTTTTTTATTACTTTGAACATAGAATTAGCTGATTAAAAGAAATGACTGCAAGTAATTAAATGGCTGATAAATTAATTTTAATTAATTCGATTAAGATGATGTTTAACGAATTAATTGGACTTTTTATTACCTTTTCTTAGTTTATAATACATTTTTCTAAACTGTATAGGGAAGTTTAATGACTTGGAATAAAAAAAAATTAAGATTACCATTTTTATTAAATTTATGCGATGCATTGTTAAAATAGGTTAAAATAATTTTTAAATGATTGTTACTTTAATTTATAGAGTAATTAGTTTAAATTCTGAAATAGAATTTTTTTATAATTTCTAAAGTTTTAATTTAATATCTATTAAAAAAGAACTTCCTTGGAACAGTAAAAAAGAATGAACCAATTGATAAGAATCATATATTTGATGGTTGATAATAAATCATAAAAACGACACATATAAAAAAATGGCTCATTGCAGCATATAGAATAAAATATTTAGATTCATAATTTTTGTATGAAATGCATTTATTATATTTGCATATTTCGTCAGTACCTTTGTAAAGGACAACAGATTTTTTCCACATGTTTGTGGGGTTGTTTATCTCAAAATTTAAGTTATAGATTGAGAAAATATTGGCAATAGAACAGAAGGTCAACAGCAATATTCTAGCAAAGAATACCCTGTTACTAAAAATAAATAGAACAGAAAACATACAAAGCAGCATTTTTTCCTAATATTCTGTTCGCATAATAAGTGAGAGATCACTAGATACATTACCCGTCGATGCTCAATTATTTACCAGCTATGTTATGCATATTTAAGTAGATTAGATGGAATCTTTACATCAGCACATGTTAAATTGTACAATGGTTTCGAATGTTTTGCAAAATTGTCCCAAGTGTCTCATAAAGTGGTTCTTTGAGATATTCAATTAGAAATTCAGTGAGGTGAGATTCAGTGAGGACACTACTTATTGCGAATTTCTATTTTTATTTTGTGAAACATGGGGAAATTTTATATTCTTGCTCAATTGCCTTTGTTTTTAATTTATCGAACTTACAATAATAAATTAGAGTTACATACACATACATTTATCAATAAAAATATATTTTCTTCGAGTTACCACTCCATTAATAAATATTTTGCGAAATAAATTTGGATCCGAAACTTTGACAATTATTGAAAATAATACTCAATCAGAAGAAGGTAAACTTTCAATGAACGAATTGCAAAATAATTACTTTGAAATAACAGAAGCCATTAATACTTTCAGAACTCAGTTTTATAAAATATCCAATTAAATTGTACATTTAATTTTAACAACTTATCGTCATTTCCATTTAATGATCTATAAAAAAACTTGAAATTATATAAGATTCAACATATTTTCAAATAAAATTATACTATCTATCAATAACTGCCTTTTAATTTAAGATTTTGAAAACATAGTAATTGTACTGAGTGAATGTAGAACAAATATGTTAATTGATCTAAGAATTCACTTAAATTCCAATTTACATGATATATTCTATTCGCGTTATATATATTTATTAAATCCATATAAAAAAACTTGAATGACACTTGATACATTTGTGAACGTTTAAATGATTTTTAGCTGTTATTTTTAATTTCAGTAGAGTTTTAAATATTACGATTTTTATAGTTCGATCAAAAATCAATTATTTTATTACATGCGAAGACGTTAAATATTTACTCATTTTGATCTCACGTATTTAATAAATATCTTACGTATTTTAAAGCTAGATACCTAACCCCTTTTTTATTATTCGTAAAGTCATTCTTAATATTCTGAAATTTGTCGTCACACCTTTATTTGTGACTATTTTGTAATTATTATCACATACAAAATATAAGCAACAATTATAGGATTCAATACAGAATGTTTTAATTTCCTGAAAAGGTTATGAATGAGACGAAATACGAAATGAACAGTAAGTTAATCATAAATCAATGAAAAAAATATTTCACTACATGATTCACACAATGTAGATTATGAACTATTTCAAATTGTTAAATTCAATAATTGAGAACCTCTGGATCAAAATGTAGATATAGAAATGTAGATCAAATTGTAGATTTTCCCGCTAATTCACGATTAGATCGAATATAAATTTAAGAAATTAAAATTTAAGGCATTAAAGAAAAACATCGATAAATTTTTACGAATTATTTAGTATAAACTATAATACGTTCGTAGATTGAAAGGTATATGTTTATGAATAAGCATCGTATAAAACATTTTAAATTCACAAAATCTATAGCTATTAAAACGAAACTCTATATTTTGAGTGTTAAAAGGGAAAGTAATAAGAAAATCGATCAGGCAAAAACTTTTGCATAATTTAACACTAAAAATCAAAGAGTTAAATTGTGGAAAAAAAACCTTTCTTTTGGAAAAGATGGGGCTCTCCTTTTCCCCCTTAAAAAATAAGTCATTCCGAATGTAATTCATCGACTGTTCGAAAATTAAAGCAAGCGCTAGGAATGAGGATTTTCTTTCATAACAAACTCACCGAAGCTTTAGGGACCATAATTTAGTGGAATGTTCATGGTTCATAGCTTCCATTTCTGACGTTGTCATGGAAACGAAGCAGTGGATGGGATTCTACCTGCGATAAATTCGGTCCTCAGCATTTAAATCCACGCAGGATAAATGGATGCACTTCTACGAAAAAAAAAATATAGCATAAATTTATATTGAATATACATGATCTATCATACTGCTTGACATATTGGGCAGGTTTTTGAATGGGGCTTTATTTCGATTCTAAACTTTACAAATTTTGTTCTGGTTTATTATGAAAATAATTTTTTCTTTGAAAGAATTTTCGAATAATCTAATTTAGAATTCTGAAAATTATATTTTTCATGCAAATTGTTTTCTTAAATATTCGAATGCAATAAGTAATAGCATAAATTTGAATTTTAAAACATTTTAAGGTTTATATATAAGTAAGCTGAAATAAGTAAGCTAATAGTATAATAAAATAATGATATGATTATAATTATATTATATAATAAATTAATTACACATAATATAATAAATTTTTATTTTAATAATTAATAGTAGAATTAAAAGCTACAAACTGAGATACAATCAAAAAATTATTTTTAAATTTTGTGGTAATAGTTTATTGGAATTATTTGTCAGAATTTTGTTTTGGCTCACAAGCTGAATTTGTCTCTGTGGTGCCAAGTGTGCGTAAAAATTTGAAGTCTAATTTTTCATTTATATGCCTGTTTCTTTTAATTTATGCACAGAGAAATGATTAATGCAAGATGGCGGAAAAATATAAAGAATTCGAAAAACCAGAGTTTAGGCAAAATATTTAAATCAATTAATTACATATTTCACTCGATATTTTAGCAACAAGATAATTATATAATTCATTATTTTATATTATGTGCTATTTTAAACTTTGCATTTGAAAACTGTCTAATTTTCATTTTGTACTGTTTCATTTATTTTCATACTTTTTAATACTTCAATGAGAATGCATTTCCATTCCATATAATAATCACAAAATTAATTAAATAAATAATTAATAATCACAAAATTAATAATTAAACAGCTTTTTGCTATTCCTGACACCTCTGCTTTTCCTACTTGTTTTCACTGTCATCCTGTTTTAAAAATGACTGCCATATAAGTAGAATGCCATATACATCATAATGAATTAAATTTCTACGGTGATAATATTTAGTTTCTTTTATAATAACTGGGAAATGATAAATTTAGGAATTTAATTAATTTTGAATTAATTTTATAGAAAAAATGCTGTAATGTATACAGTTATAAACTTTGTACACTTATGTGATCTCGATTGCATCATAACGATTTAATATTTTCAGAATCTTAATTATCAGTTAAACTGACTAGGTTAAGTGGCCTCACCTGGACATAACACTTCTGGAAATGGTTGAGAAAAGCAGCCTGTCGACTGTTTGACTCATTGCGTAATCTTTATCTTTGCAAATCCTATGGATTAAAGCACACGCATATAATATAGGCAATGAAAAAGCAGAGCAACTGGCGAAGGAAGCATCGCGAAATGGGCAATTTTATATGCAAACAAACCTTCCCAAACCACATATAAAAGCCCTCCGTAAAGACATGCTAGAGGAATGGCATGGGTATTGGAGCAATGGTGACACATGAGAAAAGTTTTTAATATCCTGCCTTCAATCAACCTTCATCCTACAAGCTGGATCAGACAGGATATTATTTTCTTCTCAGAACACGGTTTTTTTCCTGCCTACCTCAAAAGGTTCAATCTGTCTGAGAGTGATCAGTGCAGTTATGGTGGGATTGGCACGGCACTTCATTATGCTACGGAATACATCCTTACAATCTCCTGGCGTATGAAAAAAACATCACCAAGCCGTGAACGAAAATGGCTGAAAAGAGTCGCCAGTAACTTCCTTTCCAGGCAAAAAAATTCACATTATAATTAAATTTATAAGTGAAAATAGAGATCTATTCTTACCTCCCTAGCTCTATCCAGTGTCATATTAAGAAAGACTAAGGCAAAAAATAAGCACTGCAATTTCCTATCATACATTTCAATCAATCAGAGGTTCTCTTCGTTCCCATTAACCAAATTATTTTCCATCTGATTTTTATAAGGGCATCCTGATCTGCTATGTCATAAAAATAAGTAAACACAGAATATATGTATATTTATACAAATTTTATCCCTCAGCATTTTATTATTTCAAATAATTTTTCTAAGTTGAAAATAGTTGTAAAGGCTTCAACTCAATATCATTTCTTATATGCTTGTAAATTCTGTAAATAGTTAATTTTTTCTACTGTAAACATTTTGGTACTTAAAATTCCGTAACATGCCCACCAAACCGTTCAGTGACCAGAATGGTCATCGATATGGGGGTAGGAGATGGCGTTCTGTTCTGTAATGAAGAGTACACAATCTGTTTGATTTTTTTTAATTTCACAAACCAGATTGTCTGACTTGATTTAAATTTGGAACAGATGTACGGTAGACAGCGAGAATGTACAGCATTTTAAAATTTTAATTAGAATAATAATTGAGAATAAAGTGGTATTTTGTTGTTTTTCCTCGATGATTTCGGAAAATATTCTTTCTCAAAAACGTTTCGAAGTTCCAAAAATCATCTTTTTAATGATATTAATTTAGTTATCGCGCAATCTTTATTGAATTTGATAAGTTTTTTAGGAATATTTTTGGAATAATCAATAATATATTTATTTCTACAATGAATTTGAACTATTTCCATTGTTTCGTTCAATATTTGATAGTATGACTTTCAGGCATTGCCGAAAACAAAAAAACAAAATAATCTATACTTATAATAAAGCTCGATGTGTGTGTGTTGGTTCTCTACAGGTTAGACAGTTTGACCTACAACTACCAAATTTGGTACATATATACCTTGGAGATTGGGAATGTGCACCTGGGGTCCTTTTTTGAATTTTTAATTAGAATTTTAATTATCAATTAAAAACTAATTTTCCCGCAAAAAAAAAAAAAAAAAAAATTCGTTTCCCCACTGCCATATGAGTAAGGCTTCCGGTTTTTCCCCACGCTAATGAGGTTAGGTTTAACATTTTTCGACCGATTTTTTCAAACGATTCTGTTTATTTTCTTATCTTTTGATGCATTTAAAATTAAATATTGTTAATTAGCCGATCTTTCAGATTCATTCTGAAGTACTTTTTAATTAAAATAAAACAGAAGAAAAGAAATTAAAAATTTCTAATCTGTATAGCTTTACCCCATCTGGCGTAGAAAAATTCACGCATGCGCATTGTGTTCTAATTGTTGACAACTATTTTCAACGGATGCGGACTTGATTTAAATTATTTTTAAGTTAGTTGTATGCTTGTGTAAATAAATTGTATTTATGTTAGTTATATATTTTTTATATGTTTATAATTTTAAGTATATCATTTTTTAAGTAGTTTTTTTAAACCTGTTTTCGACCGATTATTTTAAACGATTCTGTTTATTTTCTTAGTGTTTGATGCATTTATAATTAAACATTATTAATTAATAGATCTGCCCATGATGAATATGAAAAATTTTATTTACAAATTCTTGAGATATTACATAAATTAAAAAAGTCATTCTTTAGTGCCCATAAGGTTTAAATGCTCAATAACTCTGTTTTCAGTAATCATATTATAAAAAATGCTTTATTTCAGTTAAAAAAATATTATATTAATTACAGATTAATCATTTCCATTTTAATTCAAAGCATAAATTCTACGGCAGCTAACAGAAAATTAGAGAGGTACATATTACGTTATGACTGAAGGCCTTTATGAGTAATTTATATGACTATCAAAATGTGAAGTTTAAAAATATATTTAGGAAGAAGGTATTAAAGTAGGAATTACATAAAATATTTAATTAAGATTGGCAAACCGGCAGCATTAAGATTGGCAAACCGGCTGGTCGCCAAAGGCTGCTAGTTATAAATAAAAGGAAGATCATCTTCATTTTATGCATAGTTTTAATGAGGAATAAGTAAATGAAATTTTAACATCGCGAAAAGGGACTACAATTATGTAATTCGAGAATATTGATCCCGAATAGTTTTGTTTCAAATAGCCCGATAATATCTGGAATTTGATTTCGTTAGGGATATTTTATCACAGTAAAGAAAAAAAAGTATAAAGTGAAGTTTGAAGCTTAAAAATATTTTTTGAGATAATGATGAGTATCAAGTTACGCATAAAAAATTTAATTTAATTATATCCAAATATATTTCCCGGCAGACCAATCAGCTAGTATATAATAGATAACAAAAAATAATGATAATTAATTTTCGTATAAAAAAACATATAGTGAGAAAATTTTAGAAAATCATTTTGAATCATCTGAGAATAGTAGATTAAGGTTATTTCATTATGGAGTTGAAAATACTATGAAGTATGATGGAAAGCCTACAATAGAAACATATTGCACAAAATAATGATTTAGAACAAAAAAAAATTAATTAAAATATAGTTATTTAATTATCGATTCCATAACAATAAATAAACTTTTAAGTTCTCATGAACATATAATATCCATTTTTATGCTATTTAAAAACTTATTTTCGTGGAAAAATCTGGCTTCATTTTTTTTCCTTGAAATGAATGATTGAAACATGCAATCCTCTCAATAGAATGTTATTCTCCTGAGTGTAATACAAAAATGCCGAGAGAAATATATTTTACCCTTTAGTTACAATCCAGAGCCAGAACAGCGTTTCTAGTCGATATAAACATAAAATTCAATCAAACACTCACTCGCTTCTTGAAAAATTGTTTTTAATCAATACCATGAAAGGAAATATCTTTCTTTTCGGTATACGAAAGGGAAAAAAAAGGTGCAGGCTTCTTAGCTTCCGCTAGGAAATATACAGTGAGAAAAATTTAGGAGCAAATTACACGGGACAAAATTAATGCGATAAGGGAAGTATATAACGGAGAGAAAAAAATATCTCTGAAAGTAACTTAGCTGCAATTTCGGAAACCCATTTTTCTTCAGTTTGATTCCTATAAAAATGGTAAATGAGATTAGTTTGCAGCAGCAGAGCGAGTCCTTTGAAGCAATATGAGTTACGGTTTGGGATGTTAGCAAGAAACTTGTCGAATCAGTTGAAATGTAATATAACTTCCAAAAAAAGCTGCCATCTGGGAAGTTGTTGAAATGAAACAAAACAAATTTCACTTTCCATTCAGCTACATATTGCTTGTAGTAATTGAAAAGTATATGATGAAATCTATCATATTTTAGTCTTGATTATTTCTGTATCAATATTGGTTCATATTTGAGATATTAATAAATAGCTATTGACCCTAGAATGTATGATTTTTTTAAAAAAAATTTCTCCAAAAATCATATGTGTTTTGAATAGTTGCAAAAATTTAGGAACATTTTTTTAAAAAAATGCTTAAATTTTTTTTTTATTGAAATTAAAAAAAAAATGTGTCAAATATTTGCATTATGGATTCGGATTAAACAATATCCTAGCGACACAAATCACGTTGTAACATATCTTCAATAAAAATAAAAATACTTTTTTTACTAATATATTTTTTATAATGCGAAAATAAAAATATTCTGATAGTATTTTCAACTGTAGAACTATTCACTAATCAACCGTCTTGGTATATTTCCAGTTTAAATTTTTCTACTACCGCTTTTGCCATATACCGGTTCTACAAATGTTTATCAAAACGCATTTATAAAAGGATTTCCAAACACTCGTTGCCTTTTGTCTTTTGGAAGAGACACGTGAAGCTTATAAAAGAAAATAAAACGTGTAACCAAATGACTACACGATACACTGTAGGGTGGAATTGTATAACTGATTCTCATTACAATATGAAAGAGCGAACAAAGTTTTATTAAGGTACTATACGCTCTGAAATTACTAATTGTGTTAACTTCAATATATATGTATTATTATACCTTTTATTATAACTTCATAATTTTTTCAAGAAATTATTTAAAAATACTTGTTTATAATTACAGCCCCCCCTTGTTTACTTGTTGATTATTAGATTACGTCATGATCGACAAGTTCTGTTATACATTAGATCCCAAATTTTTGTCAGACTAGTGGGTTTACGGTGATTTTTATATTACGCCAAGACCGCCAATCTTCATTATATATGAGATGTCAAGATTTTACAAGATGATTGCATTCCAGGAATTATTTGGCGATTTTCAGATTATGTCAAAAGTTCAATTTTATGTGAGACGCCAAATAATTGCAACTTCGTATGGCGACTGTTTGCATTTTTTGGGGATTTATCGTAAGGTTCATAAAAATAAACAAGTACCTTTCTAAGCATTTAATTGCGTTAGACACAAAAGTTTTTTAAAATAGTCATATATCTGTTCGGTTGGTTAAAAAGTATTATGAATAGATTCGCATGTTAGGGTATCACAATGCCATTAAGCAGTAACTATCCTCTAATCGTACCTTACGTTTAGAGATAATTTAATTTTACTTTCTTATTCCCCAACAAAATTGTGCAAATAATAAGTAGAATCTTCCTTATTTAACCTTGAATAATGAAAGAAAATGACGTGGCTCAATATTTAGTGAAACATCGAAAACTATTTGAATTACAATGCACCAATGAACATATTGTTGAAAATTATAAACACAAATTTTTAAAATATCAAAGTGGATGAAATACTTTAAAAAAAATTTGAATTGACAACAGAAAGAAATTTTCTTCTAACTTAAGTATTTCAAAATTGATTTCGTTCAATAATATTTTCAAAACTTATCAAAAAAAAAAAAAAAAAAAACTTGCAAAAATGTTGCTTGATTTTTATTTAAATAAAATCCTAATCAAATTAAATAAAATAATTCTAATCTTCCAAAGTTTAATTTTGTTGATTTTGGTAGTTAGGGATGAAGTAATCTGTAGAAAACCTACATGCAGACAAATGCTCTCCTTTATTTTTTGTGGGATATAGATGAAAGAATTTCTGAAGAAAAGAATAAAATACAATTAATTTGGAAAAAGTAATAAAAAATAAGAACTAGATATCAGAGATGTACATAATATACTCTAATATCTCTATATTATTTCTGTTCTACCTTTTTCTTGAAAATTATGTCATAAAACTGGATTCAAATGCGAAAAAAAATAACAATCGATGAAGCCTGATATTTCAAAATAGCGAATTAAAACTACATCATCGGATGAAAATTCAAACTTCGAGAAAGTTTTATTTCTTTGTATGTTGCAATGAAAGAACTTCAAATTCTGACTAAAATTTTGGTAGGTGCAGAAGCTGGCCAAAGATCCTTGTTAGGTTTATTCCATTTAGATCCAAAAAAGCCACAATATTTATATGAGAGACAGATATTCTGTCTTATAATTCAGATTATAAAAAAACTGCTACTGAATGACAGACCAAAACTTTCTGATTTTGCTTGAAATCTTAACGAAAGATAGAGCGACTCATTTACATCAGAAAGTACGAAAGAATAACATTAAAACATTATTGGGGAAACACACTTTCAGAACTTATTTATAGTTACGACATTTCTACTATACAAAGTGGATGCTTGTCGCATTACACTGACAATGATATCAACGCCCACAGGCACAAAATCATACACAGAACAGTCAAGACATATAATAAAGGCACATATAAGTCTGTTAACTTTCAATGCATCTATAAATTACGGTTATCGAAATGATAAACTCATACGATTCCGATTAAATACCTGCGAATACAGATGTCAAATAAGTGATTACTTAAAATAATAGCGGACAACCTTAAGAAAGCTTCGGTCATCATAATAAAAAGTACTAAAGAAAATATTAATTTGGGAATGAATGAAAGTTACGTCATATTTTAAATTGAGCAGCTTTCAACAATATACGATACGTTTTGATACGTTTTAAAGCACAACATGCATGATTATTTCATTCACGTATATGTAATTACAAATATGAATTTTGGGCATAAATTTCACCATACAAATTTTCAAATGCTGCACATTTTGTTTCATATTTTTACCTTTAATCTAAATGTCTGCAGTGAGCTAGTAAAAAGATTGATTGATATTTGCTAGGACGATATAAGAGAGCTTCATTAAGAAGTCAAAAATAGTAAGGAACACGTTCAAGTAAAGAAATTTGCGAATGAAAGATTATAATTTAGACTAGAGCAATATCTCCATTAGAAAATTACACAAAATTCATTGAGAAATAAATCATTCCAAATATCTGAAAAACTAATTTGTATGTAAATTAGGCTACAACCGTACTTACTAAACTAATCCAGATACATGAAGGTAATTCACTGAAATGCAGATAGGCGAGCAATTATTTAAATTGCCAGCAGTGAAAAATTTTGGAATTAACACCAACTGAAATTAAATATGTATTTAATTTAATAGATTGAGAAATAACTTTATGCTGCATAGAACGGAAATTTTAAAGTATTTTCCTAAGCCACTTAAAGCTGTAGGATACATTTGAAGTACTTTACAGAACTGCAAATATAATAACATGATTACATACCAAATTTTGTTATTTTAAGTCGATTTATTTTTGAATAATGGCATTTACTTCAGTGTGAAATTGGTGAGTCGGTTAACTCTTTGACTGATTTGATACAGAAATATTTACATTTTACATGATAAAACTGTGAACAAAATATTTCATTTATCCATTTCTTTATGTTTTGCAGTTATCTGTTCACTAAGTTCAGATAACCTGACAAACAGTGGATTTCATTTAAAATTTCATAGAAATTTAATATTAAGATTACAAAGAAAATTTCATCCCCTAAATCCAATGATTATTCAATTTTTTTCCAATGAAATCCATGAAATTGAATAAATTTTATCAATGCATTAAATTTTAAATTTGAATCAATTTTATCCATGTAATAAATTTTAAATTAGAATAAATTTTATCCATGTAATAAATTTTAAATTAGAATAAATTTTATCTATGGTTCCGAGTTATTTTGTTAAAAGACAGACAAAAATGTATTATTTTTGGATTCAGATAAGTCTAAAATAAGAAGATTCCTCGAAGTCTCGTGTTCAAATTTTTTACTTTATTAATATTAAAAAAGAAGTGTTTTATATTTGGATCCTGTGCAATGAATACATGATATACGATTCTTTGCCCTCGTTTCTACTTCTTGGTGACTCAGTTCCTATTAAAATGACAACCTTTATTCTACAGTCATTGTTTTAAATCGTGTTTTATCACAATTATGGAATATTATATACAATTTTCATTCCCATTTGTATTATTGCAATACAGCATATCCTGAAAAGTTGCCTCAAAATTCATGTTTTTCTTATTAGTAAAGAAAATAAAACAAGTGTTTTTTTTTTCATTGTCAAGTGTTTTATCTACAGATTATTAGGTAAAAAAGTGTGGCATTACCTTTTCATGATGCCTAGATTTTCAGTAATCTCAAAACGTTTTCAAACAATGATTTATATCAATTACATTTTCTCAAATTCAAATCGTTCGATTATATATATATGTAAGGTCACCCATTGTTTGAACTATATTTATTAAATACTCTATAATCAGAACGAAATGAGATGGTTGAAAATTCTGCTATATAAGAATTATTCCAGTATATTAAGGTAGGTAATGGGGAAAAAAGATTTTTCCAAACTCATTTTTTTACGGGAAAATGATTTTTTTATGTTTAATATTCTTAATGTTTGAACAGATTTTGATTTTGTGTCAAATTTTTAGGAAGTTAAGCTGATTTCTACATTTACATTAACATATATGCTCTAAAGTTATTTTACGCCTTTAAATGCTATTTTTCCAATTTAATTATCAATAGAGTTTTTTTATAAAGAACCTCATAAATTAAAATCTAATGCACATTTTTTCGTTGAAATTAAGCATAGTAATTTCTCTACAGTTTTTGCACTTTCTCAACTAGAAAATAAATAATCCATTCATTTAGATATATTTTATAGTTCTGTTAATGTTTCACAATGCGGAAATAACATCAATATCTAACAGCAATATTTAAAAAGTGGTAAGAAATAAAAGCATATTTTTAGTTTAAGAACTAGGTAGAAACTACTTGCAAAATTTAAAAAAAAAGTCATTAAATAAACCTTTGAACAAGTATACTTCCTTTTAGCTAAAAAAAGGCTATTTTTTGTAATTTTTATAACTAGTTTTGGTTTCATAGACGTTTTTTTTCAATATTTCTTAAGCAAAAATTCAAAATAATACTATTTTAGAGCGTTTTTGAAAAAAAAATCATCCAAGACTTAGTCACATACTTTTTAAAGCAATGATATTTTCCAATTTTGCTTTAAAATGTGCGTAAACTTTTTGTTTGACTTTTCGGAATGCAAACAAACAAAGAAAACGTTTAAAAAGTGGCCAAAGGCACTAAATATTAGCCCATTGTATTACTTACAAAATAATCTCAAAAGAAATCTTGTTCACAAAAAATATGTAGGTAAGGTTAATGATATACGGTATCATTATATCCAGATTGGTAGGTTGACGTTTTGATGTTTTAATTTTAAAGCTTCGTTTCTTTTCTGGTAGACCAAGTGTGTTCAATTTTTCTTGCAACTTAGGCGTGTTTGTGCAGAGAATTAACTAATGCACTTGCAGGATTCACTTTACTTTTTATCCAAAAAACAATACTAATACGTGTGCGTTATAACACAAAACATTTTCATTACAAATAAATATTATTATATATATATATGTTAAAAATTCATCTGTTGGTGAAATTTAGCATTTAAAATGCTTTGTTTAGTAAGAAAATGATTCATTTAAATTATCTGTAAATTGGTACTCATTTAGACAATAGAATGCAATCTAGAGTTCTCTAAATTAAGTGATTTTCTTCCCATATTTCAATATGCATTTTTAAAAAAATTTAAAGAAAATTAGGAATAAAATATTTTTGAGTAAAATTTACAATTTTACAATAGTGAGTAAGTGAGAATATGACAGGATTTTATTAAAATTTTATAAAAATGCGTTTAATATAAACAAAATATATAAATTCTCTTAGTTTAATGGTATTTATTTTTATTCATGATTTTAATTTATTTATTTCTAAACTAATCTAAGTATTTTTCAACTATTTCTTTCACATTGAAACAAGCAATTTCTAACAAAATACATTATAAAATGCAAATTCTATTCAACTAACAAGTCCTTTAAATTCTTTTCTAAAAACAGCAATGGTATATATTTATTTAAAACAAAATAGTACGAATATAGAAAGGAAAAACTGTTATTGACATTTTACAATTTCAAAATACAGTTCATGAAAGTTATATTGAAATTGCGTATGTCTGTAATAAAATTGAATGCCAATTTTTATTTTTAAAATCTAAACAATAATAACATATGATTCAGCATTTTGATGAGCAAATATTGTCTATTCCAGGAATAGATTTATATTAGATTTATTCACAGTAGAGTGATTTTATATATTTGATATAGAAATTCCTTTTATATTTGTAAGATGATATTTGATACTTATAAATTCGTTTTACCATCAACTCCGATTTCTTATGAAGTGCTTTAAAAACCTTGCAATGTCCCATGCATTTATTTGAAGTTACGTCTAATAAAAGGGAAACATAATTTCTTTCTTCTAAGGCGTAGTGGAAACTTATACTTTTTCAGAAATGTTTCCACCAAAAATTTGTCTTCTTATTATTTCAAAATATAAATATGACTTAAATAAACTTATAATATTTTTTTTCAGAAATGAAGTTTCTTTTGAACATTTGCCAAAGTGTTAATGATATATTTTTCAAGTACAATATTACTTGGAAAATTCCATTAAAGTATTCAGAAGTAATGGATTAGGCAGAGAAGGCTAAAATTAATTATCATCTGAAACCCGAATTTCAGATTATTAAAAATGGAATATTCTTAATTTTTTTGAACGTTTTGAAGATTAATATGGGTACAATTAATGATTCTGTATAGTTTAAACATTTTAAAAATATCTTGCCGAAAAAAATCGGTTGCCAATAAAAATTCAACAAGATTTGTATGAATGAATTTATTTAATATTTGGCTGACATTTCTACTTAATAGTAATAATATTAATATATTATCAATTATTTACTTAATATCTAATAACGTGGAAAAAATCTTTGCACACAAAATTTATAAATAATAAATTTATAATTTTATTAATTCTACTGTCGTTAGAAATATCTCCAAGAGGTTCATTCATGCCATATTCCTTAATGTCTTTATCTAATTTTGAATACCTTGTTACCCTATCTGGGAATTTCGAACTAAACACTTTTAGGTTTCTTTGATGGTATAATATTCCTGGAATCAGGTAAAGAAAGTTCTTAATCGTGTTGGAAATTTTGAAATATTTGTTTCAATCAATTTCTCGGTAAACTTCCAATAAAGCAGAGGAGGAAATCAGATTATGATGATTTCTAAACTTTCTGAACAATTGATTTCCTGATTTCACTTGATTTTGGTTCATTTTCTAATATTTTCCATAGTTTACCATTTTTTTTATAGGTTTCAAGCTAAAAGAATCTTGTTAAGTTAATAGAACTTCATATATCTAGTTTGTTATAAGTGATTCTATGCAGATTTAAACATACTGGACAAATGAAATAATTCTATTGTTTGTAATTGATCTGGATCTAATATTATCATAATTTGTCAATTTTGAATCAGAATCGGATGAAAAAGGTTATCTTTCTGATGACATACTAACACTTGGGAACATAGATATGAATCGTTTTTCGACTGCAGAACTGTAATTTATCTCTACTATTGTATTGTGTCTTTCACTAGAGGACCTACAGAAAGACTGATATAATTTTTAACTTTAATAGTGTGCACTCTCTTCATAATCTTCCATTTTGGGCAGAAGTGCGAGCAAGAAATATAGTCATCTTGAAAATTTACAAATTTTTTCTCTCCCAATTTACATATTCTATCATGATTAGTTCCCGCACAACTGCTGCAAGAATACTAAAGCAGGTAACCTTTAAATGGTTAAAACGCGGATAATGAAACATCTTAATTTATTCAGAAACATCAAATGTATCTTGCTATGTTGTATTTCGGAAAATTAAGTACTTTAAATGAAAACATAATTTGGTTTATGAATTGATCAACAATGCCAGCACTTCCAAGGTTGATCTTCTCAATTAGTAAAGAAGAAATCGACGTGAAATAATCTTTCTTTGGAGAATTAGGTTTAATGGTATGAAAAATATTGAAATTAGAACATGACGGTTGCCCATTGAACAGAGTTTTTCCAGGCTTCATGAAAAACATAAAATATTTTTGTTCTGATTTTTAGTTTCGAGTCCAATAAGATAAGACAACTGCCTTCATGATTGCAGGCGCTTACACTCTATCTTCAGAAGCGCTTGCACACAATAAATGCCATGCTTCAGAGAGTGAATGACCTTTCCACTTAAAATAATTTTGGTATATTGGTTGTCAACCTATTTGATACAATGGAGTTACAATACAAGTTAGACTAAAAGGTAGTTTCTCGCGACCACGCCATGAAGTGTAGTTGTCTTGAGAAACAAGAAAAAAAAAAAAAAATAGAGCCACAACAACTGCTCACGGAGATCTGTTTTACTTGTCAGGAGGCAGATAGTGGAAACTAGAGAAAAGGTAGATTGCTAAAGAATCCAAGTCTGTGATTTTTCTAGAAAGGGACATCCATTTCCACTTGAAGAATGTGAGCCCCTGAGAGGCTTAGAATTTAATAAAACTCGAAACAAAAAAAGGCCCACTTTTTGGATTTCTTGAGATATGGAGGATCGGGCAGTGGCATTACATCCTGACATGGATTTAGAAAGTAGCTACAAATTGTTGTCTAAAGCATCTAATGACATTGCGTAGATGATGCAGGCCATCTTAAACTAAAGAATAAGAAGCGATAATTTATTGATTATTATAAAATCAGGACAAATTGTAGTTCTTCCCTTTCATACCGTTTTTTTTTCTTACGCTTTTATAATCCTTTTTTGTATATTTTTTCGTGAAATTTATATAATTATTTTTTGATTAAGTGGTAATATATACTATTTAATATATTTTCTTTCATGAACTTTTTTTTATTTCCCATATATACATATAATTTTGTTTCTTTTATTCATTTCAATACTTTAATAAAAATCAAAGTCATAATGACAATATTTGTAAATATCCAATTTCACAGTGATTGAAGAAATATAATATGAATAGAAGGAGAACCAAAAGGTAATATTATAGTCGGTAAGGAATGAATAAAGAATAATAATAAAAAAAGTAAAGAGCAGAAGACTTTCATATTTTAAATTTTTTTCACATTTCGAATTCTGAACTTTTTTATTACTATTCTGATTTGGTGATATTGCATAATATTCAATATTTTATCACAATTTTTAATTTATATTTTCTCCAAAGCTTTCTTTTCTTTGTTTTTTTTTCGATATTTCAATATGAATTAAATTCGTAAATCGAGGTCATATTTTTAAAGATGCAATTTCACGGTAAGTGAGTGCAGAGTTTTAAAAAGAATGTAATAAATGACAGAAGAAATTTTCTTTCTTTCGTCTTATTTCAATAATAAAGTATTTATATAAAATAAATAAGAAAAAAAGCTTATCAATTTTAAACGTTTTCACATTCCTAGTTTCATAAAGTATTTCTAACATTTCTTTTTAAAAGAAATACTTCATTGGAGAGTAATAATACTAACAAAAAAAAACACATACCAAAATATAAACGTAAAATCGATCTTGCTTGAACATGCAATTTCTGTCTAGAAGAACAAATAAATGACAATTTTTCTGATTCAGCTTCAATGCGCATTGCAATTTTGAATCATTTATAACAAAAATTAACTTAATCCGGTCTTGTCAGCCAACAGATTCTGCAACGACAGCTAAAATCCAGAAAAAATCATCAAGATAAACGTTCCCATTTAAGTTTGAATCCGTCTTGACAAGGCTGAATTATTAATAAAAAATAACGATTCTCAACTTTCTGGACTGTCAGCTGTAGCTGATTTTCTATTTCACGCGGTTAAAGGGTCTGTAATTATTTTGGCAATAAGCGATGTATTGACGAGGTCTGAATTTTCATTGCAATGAGTAATTGAAGTGGAAATTTGTAAATTTTTTTAAAAATAAAGATTTTCTACTTTTTTTTTCCGTCCAAGTGTTCTATTTAGCTGTTTGGTTGCATCAATTAATTCTTTAAAAAGTTGCCAATGGTAAAAAAAAAGTTATTCAAATGCACTTGTAAATAAAAATTTTTGAAAGTGAACTTTTTTTTTTTACATAAATGATGTTCTCTTTTAAAAAGTTTCATTTTTAATACCTTTTAAAGTTCATACTGAACAAATGACTAAAAGGAAACGCTCTTAAAAAGCACTTAATTTATTTTGTATTTGAAAGAAAAGAAAAGTTCATTGAAGACGTTTCTTTTTTGTCTCATAAGAAACTTATCGAAGAGTAGACGGCTTTAGTTACTTTCTTTATCCAATGTTTAAAGGAAAGAAAAGAAGCTAATTTAAACAGAAATTAGATTTGAAAATGAATACATTGTGATAACATTTAATTTAATATTTCACATGATTATCGCTTAAAATAAAACACAAAATCTATTTCAATAGAAATGCCTTTTCCCCCTAGATGATTAATTGTATTTCGTTTAGGCTAATTGAATTTTGTTTTATAATTAATTCTAATAAACAATGAAAAGCCAAAACCCAAGTAAGAATGATCAAGATAAAATCTAATTTTTAAAAAAAAATTCTATTTTTATTATTGTCATTAAATAAACCTATGAAATTTAATTAATTTAATAATTTCATTGGAAAATAAGAAAAACAAATTCCAGCTAAACACACACGCATATATATATACCTTTAATTATTCAAAAAAATTAAAACACTTGTCATTAGGACTCTAAAAGAGTGTAAGTAATAAAACCGATTTTTAAAGACAAAGAGTGAAGAAGTAGAAATTTTGTGAAATTATTTATATTTAATTTACATGCTATTATTGCAATAATCATGGAATCTTACAAAGTTCTTCCTAAATTACTACTAGGTGGCAACATAGTAACGTAATCACAATTTAATCGATTAACTGATAAATGAATTCTAAAATATAAAATAAAAATAATAATCTTCCAGAACACAATATTAGCACATCAAGAAATGAGTGTAATATTATTAAAATCCATTTTTGAAAAATTGAAACAATATCAATTTAGTAAAAAATATTTTTAAAAAAAAGCATTTGCTCTTTCTAAAAGTGAAACAAAAAAATGTATAAATGGGCATATTGATGTGAAAAGATAATACATAAATGATAAGTACAGTTCAAAAATTGTGTTTTCATGCTACCTAAGAAAAATTAAAAATGCTCTTTTCTCATTAGAATGTATATTAGATATAAGGACTGTTTATTTTGTTCATAATTTGCTTTTGCGAGCTGAAATTCGAATTGCAATTATTTTAAACAAATAGTATCATTTATGTAATATCAAGCAATGTGGGATAATAAAATGTTTAAAAGAAAAAGAAACCCTATCGAATGTCCAGATCAATTAATGTCAATTAGCCTTGTTCAAGTATTTTCTGAAGAGATATTAAAAGAGTACATAAATGAGCAACAATATTTTTCATTTTCTAAAGACATTTGAAAATAAAATCTTTTTCCATCCTCGCCTCTCGTAGAGATAAATTTTTTCATCTCTCAATAGACATGAAATCGCTCACTCAATCCAACCATCACATACGAAATAGTACAAAGTGATAGAGCAATGAATGGAGTATTGTAATTTTCATGTTTGTGTTATTTTTACTTCTCATATTCGAAGTATACAAAGCAAAAGTATTTTAATCGTCAAAAAATTTGGATTCCAGATTTTGACGAATCTCTACGTCAAACCTTCATGAGTCCCAAAAGCATAGCTTTTGGCATTATGTATGACTGTCCGTTCGTCTATCTATGAACTCGATAGCTCAAAAATGCTTTGAATTAGACGGGTGAAATTCGATATATGGACTTAACATCAAATTTGCCGATTTCTATCAAATTTTGAACAAAATACTTTTAAATAAAGCCTGACAATCCCACTGCCCGAATACAAATTTACATGATAACAATAAAGAAAAGGAAGAAATTTAAATGGATAAAATTTGGTACGCTGATTTAACATATAAAGTATAGATAAGAATCAAATTCGGAACCAAATTTGTAAAGGGTTTACAGTATGTCAGTCTATACTTTCACAAGCATATAAATGCGATAACTCAAAAATACAATGACATAAATATATAAAATATGATATATAATTTTGTCACTAGAATTGAAATTTTATGTCAAATGCTGGTTTTAATCGGTGGGTAAAAAGCGCATCCAAAGTATACATTCGATTTTCTTGTAATAACTGGACTCAAGTGTTAAATCTCGAATGATCGAACTATAATCAGAGCTTTCGTAACTACTTTTCACCAATGGTTATATTATATTATAGTTTATTATTAATCCATAGATAATTTAATGATTTATTATTAATTATATACACATTTACCAGAGAATAGATAGTTCTTTCTTTTAATTTATACTGTCAGAATTCTGTCAGTAATTCTTTTAATTCTCAGTTCTGTCAGAAGTTTTAGAAGAAATCACACCTGCTTTGTTTTGTATTCTATAGTTTCTATTCTTTTTCGTAACAATACATTAAATTTGCTATTACGACATTAAAAATTTTAAAAAATACATAGATAGTTCTAAGACAATTTAACACTGATTTTCCTACTTCCATGTAAATTTACATTTGTCATCATACTGCTTAACTGTGGTGCGGCATTTGTTCAACAGATATGTACCATTAATTCCTGCCATGGGTTTTGATATTATTTTTATGGACAAAATAATTATTGGCATAATAACGGGATTCACAAATATGCATTACAGATATGGATTCCTAATCAAATGCGTCGCCACCTAAATCAAATATGGAGATTACCTCATTTGAATTTTACTGAATATGCATGAGAAACAACATCATTTTCCAGAGTTGTTGTTCACAAAATTTAAGTTTGTAATTTCAAAACTAATCTGTTTTCTATTCATACCCATGAAAATACTTTTGTAAGAATGTTCACTAAAAATTATCAATAGATATTAAAATATTTAACTAACAGATTTTTGTCTTTTTAATATCATATTTTGATATTATGAATCTGAAAATAATTTTCTCCGAATTTTAAAACTCTTTGTAATTTCACCAATCTCTTTTTACGTCTATTTAAATTAGACTGAAATATATTTTTACTTTATACGGATGTTATTTATTTTTGTGCAAGCTTTGTTTGAAATCAAAGTTTGTTGGGATTTTCTGAACATTTTCTGAGAATTTTAAAAGAAGTATTTTTCAGAATTATCAGTGAATGTCTTGTATTTGCTTCCATCAATATTAAATGAAAATTTAATCAATATTATCAGGAAGTTGCAAAAGCATTCCTTAGAAAATGTCAGCCTTTTTCATTTTTGACTGTTCAAATATTAACATTTGAAACCAACTGATATTTAAATTGCACATTTTTAATGAAACATTTTTTTATAATATTTCATTAAACATTCGGAAACTTCAAAGGGAATTCAAATAAGTTCTTTCGTATTTTGATAATTAGATAGATTTTCATATCTATTTTTTACTTTGCGCTAAAGTAATACATGTACTTATTAATACTTGATAAATGTTATTAATATCGATTAGAATTGAAAATAAGACGGAGATTCGTTAACATATCACCAGATTATTTAAAGTAGAAAATGTGTAAAACCTGTAAATATCAATAAGTATTGCATTTAAAACAAATATTAAAACCCAATCCGTATTTTAGTAAAAATAGAAGTATTACTAAAATATTTCATACACTTTAAGAACAGACTCGACTTCTTAATTTATAATGAATTAACAAATGTGCATGAAGTTGTGTATTTTGTTTTAATTAGTCACTTTTGCTACCCGTTTTGAAATACAGAGAGGGTAATATTAATACCAAACTGCCCCGATTATAAATTTGAGGCGGAATCAGATGACGATGGCGACAAGTGATTCCTTTTCTCCAAATTTCAATCAGTGCTATATCAGCGAGAAGATATTTGATCACAAAAGTTTGGAAGGCATTAGAAATATTCTTCTTCAGAATCTGATTTCGAACTTGGAAGTCTTCAGTCATTGAAGCCAAGTTCTTATTCCAAGTCAATCAGTGTCAATTAGTCATTAGAAATTATGTTCATTTTATTTAATTCGGATACATCAATATGTTAAATAATTGAAAAATTTCTTTTCTATATTATAAACCTTTAATAGGAGTTAAAACTTTTTATTTATTGAAAATAATTTTTAGTCTATGAATTCAAACAATTTTTTTGCAGCAATTTTATATACGCAATAATTATTTACAGTTTAATTTCCTAATGCACAGTAAGTTTTAATCTATGCAACTGTGCCTTATCTATCTGTCTACTATACTAATATGATGAGTGACAAAGTGTATTTAACTTCATCCTTTAATGAAAATAGTTGTTATTGTGAGAAACTGATTTCAAAATATAACAAAGATTGAAAATTTTCATATGAAAAAATCACATCATCAAATTCATACATGCAGCTTTTTATCTCTATAAATAAAATTAATGTTTTTGTGGCGCAGAAATTTCTCGTATTATTCATTGTCAAATACAAACAAATCATCGTACAAATTTCAAATTGTTTCATTGAACACTTTTATGGCTACATTGCATTAAATGCTTCGCTTAACTGATTAATACAGCTGTAGAATATTATTAGAAAGGTTGTGGAAAGGGTTCTTTATTTCACCAAAAAAAAACCCCATTCAGTCAAGGTAAAAAGATGCAATATAATTAAGATACTTCATACAGAAAGTTTAATCAAGCTCAAAAATAGACTTAACCATCGTTAGATGAATAATCACTATGACTTGCCCAATATATTTATGTTCCTCTCTTCCAAAGTTATAATCTTACAAAAATGGCCTTTGTACTTTCTTAAGGCTAAAAATGAATACTTTTTTAATATATACCTTTTTTAATTTGCAATAAGATGATTGAATTGAATTATGTTTTTCAGTAGTATAAAATAACAAGATAAAATATTTTTTCAAAAAAATTGTATCCTCTATTAATCCTTTAACAGCTCAAAATCTCAATAATCTGTGTGAACAAGCTGTTAGCCAAAATTAGATAGTTTTATAAATTAACGCATGAAATAGGATTAAACAGTTGACAGATAGCGCAAAAATATGATGCATTACTTTAATTTTCGTGATAGAACTACAAATAAAATTGCACTGATTTAACTGCTTGTATTTCATAACTATTGTGTTTAAATAAATGCATTTCAGATCACTGCATCTTCGTTGATAAAAGAAAAACTTAATACAAAAAGATTTTTTTTTATCTTTCTTGCTCATAATTTTGAGTTATGATATTCATAAATAGAACAAAATGTTAAAAGTTTATTTTTCGAACTCATAGAAGTATAAAAATAGATATTCATCAAAATTTTGAGTCATTTTCATTCTTTCGTCATTTAATTCGATTTTTAGAATAAAATTTAACAATAATTTTTTGTGTACTTCACACACACACACAGTCTACAATTCAAAACATTATAGCGTAATATATATTTAATCTTGATTTATATGGCTTTTCTTTATTTGATTGTATAAGCTGCTGGACGATCGATGCTTAACGATTTTTATAGCCCACGGTTTAAAGATAAAATACACTAGTCTGATACTGATCCGTCCGTCGGTATCTCTGTTTGTTTACACCTCTATTAATCTCGTACATCAATTCTTTATACTATTAATGCCCCCGTCCCCTTTCCTGCTTTCAATAAACATAATCGCACCACTTATTTAGGAATTTACTAGCCTAAAAGTATTTTCGTGTTTAAAAAAAACATCCTTTGCAAAACTTTAGAAAGGATGAAAATTCGCATTTCAGTATAAATAACTGAAATCTCTAGAAATCAATATTTGGATAAATATCTTGATTTATCCAAAATTACCATCCCAAAATAGGCTCCTTGAATAGAAAATCATATAAGAACTGAAACTGATGGTTTGGTTTGGTTTGGTTTGGTTGTTTAGGTTTTCTGGCGCAAAAGCCATATCTGGCCATGCTGCGCCAATCAAATGGTAACTGAAACTGAAAAGGGAAAAATATTTCCAAGACATGCATTTATCAATATAATAGATAAAAATCTTATTTCTTTAAAGAGTAAACATATTTTATTTCAGATTCACTTTTGAGATCGAAGAAGAAGAGTTTGTTCTACACCGAAATTTCCTAGAACGGGAAATAGATATGAAACAAAGTTCTGTAAATATGTAATGAAAATAATTCTTTTTTCTTTTGATTCAAATAAAATTTTCTATACAAGAAAATATTAGAGCTTTATCTACCTCTTCAGGCCCTCACTTTGAAGTAGTCAGTAACGAAAGTAACCATTTGAAGCTTCAATATATCGTTAAAAGACACATCTTGCCTTCAGGCTTTCATCGGAGTATCTGTACTGTTATTACAGATAAGTGCTTTCTGCAAAATTTTGATGGAGTAAAATTCTACTTCAGTTTTGTTTCTTATAAGTTGGGTAAAGTTTGGGGAAGGTTTCTGAAAGTAGAAACATTCAATAATACGATAGAATGAAAAGATTGCTAAAAATAAAATTCAGTGCAATAGGTAAGAATATTATTCGGTGCAATTGTTGCAGGCCAATTTAGGTCTGATAGCATGGTATTAGGACAATTTTGTTATTTTAGAACAAAGAAAATAATGCCTACATCTTAAAATTACTTTTAAGGGGCTTGTCGATTTTTGCTTTTGCATATAAGAAGTAAGTACTGAAACGATTTAGCGTTTAGAGTTAGAGGAAGTTTTTCATTTTAAATTTAACTAAGCCTGAAAAATTCTTTTTTAGTATAGTTAATCTATCTGAATATGAGCATGATTGCCTCAAAATAAATGAATTGATAAATATAGTTTTTAACTGAAAAAAAATGCTTCAGACCTAAAATGGAACTGAAGAGAGAAATAAATATTGGTTTAAACTGAAAAAAGTGTTATATGTCCGCAAAGGAACTCTAGAGATAAATGAACATGGTTTGAAATTGGAATAAAGATGCTCATATAAATGGGAAAACGATATATTAAAAAGGCTAAAAGATAGATATATCAAACCAAGAAATTGTCTTTATCACCAAAAATGTGGATGTAAATCTATCGTCAAAAAAAAATGCCATCTCAGTATTCTATAACAATTCAAAAACTCAACCAAATGAATATATGAATTCTAATGTTATATTTTAATGATTTTTTCGGCTCTAAAATTTTAGATGTGAAGCATTTTTTGGATGATGATGTCTCCGCGTTGTCACGGAAAAAGGTTGCAGTAGTTTCTGAGGGTAAAGGCCACTGAACACCATTACAACGAAAAGGGGACTGCAGTAGCTGAAATTAGTTTAAAGTAAAATCCGTTTTTTTGATTATACATGAGCATTTGAATATGAGAAATCAAAAATATTACTCTCAAGACAGATAGAATTTGGCATAGAGATTTATTACCAAGTTAAATTTTAGAATAATTCCATCGTAGGATAAACGTCTACTGCTCTGAGTATTTGTGCGTTTAGCAATGCGATGATTGAAAATTTCTATAAGCTCGATTTATGAAATTTGTCATCAAAATGTGTTTTGTGCGTTTTGTCCTCAAAATTGCAGATGAGTACAGAATTTTTTACCTAATAGGTCAAAAGTAGGAAGTCCAAACTTGATTACTAGATTCTTTTCCTTATAACTAAAAATAAAATGTTCAATGTCATCAAAGCATATTAGAATGTCGAGTCAATACCCATATCATGTTTTATTAAATCATTTAAAAGTTAAACACGTTTTTATTTTAAGAGAGTAATGAATAATTTTGATAGCTTGACATGAATATATATATATCTAAAACATTTTATTGAATTTTTCTAAAAAACTAATAATTTTTTTCTTTTAAAATTACCTTTTTAATACTTTATGCAATTGAACACTTTTATAAAATTTTAATACTTATATACAATTTCTTTAAAAATCTAAAACGATAAAAAAATGTGGATTTTTTTTTTATTTATTTAAACAGAAATGAACTCAGAAGTCAAGAGCGTGCTTCCTTGTATTTACTTTAACTATCCACGATTCAGTGAATACTTGGAGACAAACAGAAGTGCTATATCTACAGTTTTTGTGCATTATTCAAATGATAAAAAAGTTTCCGAATATAATCCCATCATAGAAAGAACATGCTGACAGATTAACTGAGTAAAAGCTGAAAAAGGCCCAGAATGTTATTTAAGACAGAAAGCAAAATTTATTACATAAACATCAGGAACTATGCTTCATCTTAAAAGAAGCATTGAAAATTTAATTAGTAAAATAAACAATCTCTAGTAATTAGTAAAATAAACAATCTATTTTTTATATTTTGTTCTAATTCTGAAAATTAATTTCAAATAGCTTTTAAAAATTATTTTTATACGAGTTCACTATTATGGGACATTCCATAACAAAGTATGACGTTTCCGAAAATGACCAAATACTAATTCCTAAATGATCAATACAGCGATGTTCAAGTCTAAATATCGCATATGAAATGAATATACAAACTCTCCATCTCATTCGCTAATGACTTCAAATTCGCGCGCAATGAAACCTCGTGACTATTCTATAAAATGAATAAACCCAAAGCATATTTGCATGCGGCTAGTGCGCAGAAAATAAATTGAATATTTAATTAAGTTAAACTCCTTCGCTGCCATTTCTCAACTACAGTCAACCTCTAGTGTACCATCATCTAACCTAGAAGAGGCTGTAAAATTACAATGGCGGATTAATACAAGCTTGCATATTTCAGTGAAATCGCCTTTATCATTTAGTATTGGTTCAATTACTCCGAACATTTCAAGAGGGATAGCCGCTTGGACGGGCGTTTGAGGTTATGGTTATTCAAATCAATACTCGCATCTGACCAGTGGATTGGACGCATATTCTGGCAAGAGTGACAGACTGAATTATATGCAACGTTCTGCCATTATCTGTTATGCAGGTTTCTTCAGTGATGCAGTCATGGTCGCAGTGTAGTATATTCTAAGGATAAAATAGATTGTTTTGAAAAATAGTGTATTCAAATCAACCGGTTGATGCTAATTAGACATTCTCTTTTAAGAAAAAAATAATGAAAATAGGTATTAGTTCTCTAATACCTATATAGACATTCTCTTTTTAAAAAAAATAAGGATAAAATAGAGGATAAAACAAGAAAACCAAGGATAAAACAGATTGTTTTGAAAAATAGTGTATTCAAATCAACCGGTTGATGCTAATTAGACATTCTCTTTTATGAAAAAAAATTATGAAAATAGGTATTAGTATAAGTAATTATAGGTGCTGTAATTGATAACATGAATTTTTTTCATTATTTTATCAAACATTGAGATCCATTGTGTTATATTATCATATGTATCAGCTGTAGGCAACCTGATATACTTTAAACGCGCAGCTTTTAATTTTAAATCTGCTGCACATTTTAGATTTCCTGCTTGTAATATCTGCTCTCTAAAGATTTCTGGCAACTTATAATTGAAAGTTCAATGGCATGTGAAGCACAGTTATCACATGAATAAAACGTGAATCAGTTTAATTCTATTATTACTGAAGCCTATATATGGCTTTGGAAATTTTCATTCTTTCTATTTATAGACTAAATAATATTACATAATAATTTCATTCGACCATATTTCACTTTCTTCGATGTTTAATCCATTGCTTCACTATAAATCACTTAAAATAATAATGTTCGGAAAATAAACAGGAAATTTTACTAGATAAATATATATTTTTACTTTTAGTGGAATAAAATTTTCCAGAAAATGCCATAGAAAAAAAAATATGGATAGACAAAAAAGAAGGTTAACTAGAATATTAAAAAGCTAATACGGAAAAATACTAAATCATAAAATATCTTTTAATCCACAAATATTATTCAATAATGAATAAATAACATTCGTTAAAAATTACAGATTTCGTCATATTATAAAATAGTCTCGAACTTTCCAATTTCTCGTATCATAATAGATAAGATTTCAAAATTAAACAACAATTTTGCATTATGAAATCTATAAAATAATGGTGATTGATATCTTATTAATTAAAAACTAATTTTATATTTCATATTAGATTTATTTCATAAAAATATATTGTTTTCGTCATTTTTTAAAAATCGATAATAAATACACTAATATTATTAACTATGTACACTAATATAATCCAAAACCCTGTGAAATGAGAATAGCTGATTTGTAAAATATATAAATGTAAAAAATGAAGTTTTGCCGACTTTAAATGCATATCGGATACTTCATCATAAGAATTCTAATTTCTTTATCTTTATAACGGAAAATAATAATAGAAGTGAAAAACAAACAAAATAAGCAATAATAGATGTGAAAAATTCCCATTATATAGAACAAAACCTCTGTTTTAAAAGAATGTTAGTTTTATATTTTTAGAAAATTTTTGGAAATATAGATTCTTAAAATGAAATAAATGTTTTTCATAGAATTCGTGTATGGAACACATTTTTTTTTCTATATTTCTTGTATTTTTGCAGTTTTTGTGAAAAGTTCTTCATTTTATTTAATAATTTTTAAATATTCGCTTAAATGTTTAAGAAAATATTGCTGGGTTATTCCTAATAAGTTTTTTTAGATGAACAACTAGTGAAAATAAGTATCTATGGGCTACGGAATCTTTTGAACAATTTAAATTTGACTGAAAAATAATTTTCGAAGAATGAAAAATATCTGCAATTCGTTTGCTTATTTCAAAATGTACAAACAACTGCACAAATAAAAGAAGTTTTTAATTTCTTAATTACTCATTTTCATACACTTAAATATTTAATATGAAATAAATTTAAATTTTCTTATTAATATACTGTAATATCTGATGTAATGAAATAGTGCAATTTTTATTATGCAATAGGATTTAATGTTAATTTAGAAGAAATGTCATTAAAATATTGACATCATTTACTTTTTTGCTTATAAAATGCAGATAATATTTTCCTTTAGTGACTGTTTATCAGAATAATTAATTAAATGATTAAGAAAATTAATTAGCTTTTAAAGTTGTTAAAATATCAATTATTAATGCAGAGTTTGGAATTAACTACGCATATAATTTTCCTTTATATTTTATGGTGTCTGCGTATGGGACAAACTATTTAATGAATTAATTCAGCAAACAAAGCTCAAAAGTATTTAATCATCTAAAAATCTTTTAGTTATATTATGAACCAAAAACATTTGATACTAGTTACCTTCAGCTTTAATCAATCGTGGTAAAATTTCCATAGATTTTTTTTTTTTTTGTTGCTTCTTAATGTGTCGTATTTTTTGAGAAGAGAAATAGAAAAAATACTCTTTTCCCAATGTTTAAAAAAAATGATTCAAGCAAAAGTTGATATTTTAATTACTTCAATTTAATTTTGCATCTATAAAAATAAAAATTAACTTTTAAGCAAACATAAAAAAATTAATTTTTGAAATAAATAAAGCAACTGAAACTCAAAATAATTTTACTGAAATAGGAAAGCAAAGACATTTTTTTTTCAATTGAAAACTCATTCATTCAACGTCAGCCCTTCTACATAGCCAATTAGGATAATCTTTTGGCTTACAGATAAAAAAGTAAGTCAATATTTATTAATTTTAACATTATATAGGATAGCCTTTTGCTAAATATATGAAGTAATGTTTAGTTAAAGACTGTAATGTATGCATGTCCCGCATGTCAATATTTACATTCAAGAAAACACTTAAGTAAGTGTACAAAATCAGATATTTCGTAAAACATCTAAAGCAAATATTGTCACAAAGATCTACTTTGCTATTGACCAAAACCAAAAATGTAAAAATTTAACGACAAATAATTATTTATTTCATTTTACAGTGTATGTTTAGTTAAAACGTTTTAAAGTGAATGGACAGGTTTATAAATAATATATGTTTCACTAAGTGATCAAAACAGTTCAAGTTTTTTGTTTCTTACTCAGAATTCCACATTGTTGCAAAATCTTGTTAATGCTTGGACTTTGACTGCTGGTATTTCCTGATTTCTTTAAGAACGACATTTGTTCCAGTCTTGAATATCATAAAAATATTTCAAAATACATCGAAGCTTATGTACTTTTCTTGAAGATACAAGTAAATATAGTTATATATTAATGATCTCACATAATACTGAGGTTAAAAAATTTTAAACACGAAGTTTGGTGCTTAGCTTGTTTCATTTAATTCTGCATTGAAAATTGTAAATCTATAGAGAAATTACTGCTAATATCTGAAATTTTGAAATTTCATATTTCTTACGCTTGACTTATTTAATAAACGACCTTAGGGCACTTACATATACCACAGATAGAAATATGATTAAATTATAAGATATTAAGGTAAGAAGAAATAAAATTATGTATAATATAATATTCAGATATAGGAAAGAGATAAAAATCAAATTATGTATGTCAAATTAAAACAGATATGTGAATTTCTTAGATTTCTTGTATTTTTCTTGTATGTGAATTTCTTAGTATTTTGTATATGAAATCATTGAATTTAAATATCTTCTCAGTTTTAAAAATAGCATTGTTATCCAAATGTAAATTTGAACCGCTTTTGTACAAATTTATTATGCGAGTTTCATTTTGGATATGAATCTCTATCAGACAGCATGACATCATAGAACAATTTAATTTTGAAACATCAATCAGTATGCCAGCATTAAAGCAATGTTGATTAAGGGTCATACCGAAAAGGTAATTGTTTTCTTTCCAATTTATATCCCACCCCCATGATATATGTACATTAATAGATGGGACCATTGATTAGAATTCTACATTAATAGATCTAGAATTAATAGTCTAGAATTTTGTTTATGCAACAGGAATGAGTTTGGGCCATGGTGTCCCAAACATATTATGAAAGACTGCATTGCAGAATAATAAAAAAAATTATCTGGAAGACAAAGCTTAGTATAGTGTTTTTTCGCAGAAAGTATTTAGATACGAATCACATACTGATTGCATATGAATATTTTCAATTTTACCTACATATGAACTGGTCCTTCAAATTTTAAAATCATGAAAATAAATTTAAATCAAATAATTTTTTAAAAATGCACTTAGTTTAACGAGTTCGAACTTAGTTCGAGTTAAATTAATTATTCAAAACAATCTGCTATATTACAGTATTCATTTTACAGTTGATCTATCATTATTTATATTTTTGTACTTACACTCAGTTTTACCATGGTAAGATAGGGTCCGAAATGGTGCTATATGACATTGTCAACAAAGACATCTATATAGATAAACTTAAAAGACCAAAATTATTAAATATAAATACATAAGTGAATAATAAAGCAAAAGGTGCGACTTGGACGAAGGAGCCGCAACACACGCGTCGTTCATGCTGTTCTAGCCACTATACTGCACTGCCCACACTTCGAAACGGTAGTTCAATATAGTTATTCTAATAGTTAGTTATAGTTGCATTTTTTCAAAAAAGACACCTATTTAGATAAACTTCAAAAGCAAAAGCTCATCTAAGTATAAAATTTGATTCAAATCGTTAGAGCGGTTTCGGAGGTACACGAAATACATAAATTTTCATACATACAAGCATTGATCATCTATCTATACTTATAATAAAGCTCAATGTGTGTGTGTGTGTGTGTGTGTGTGTGTGTGTGTGTGTGTGTGTGTGTGTGTGTTGGCGCTATACAGGCCAGGTCATTTAACATACAGCTATCAAATTTGGTAACTGTATACCTTAGAGGTCGGAAATGTGCACCTGGGGTCCCTTTTTTTGAAATTTTAATTAGAATTTTAATTATTAATTAAAAACTAACTTTCCCGCCAAAAAAATCTTCTATTTTCCCCACCGCCAACTTTACCGCCAAAAAAATCTTCCATTTTCCCCACCCCATAGTGAGGCTTCTATTTTTTTTCTCCCAACAGAAATGAGGCAAGGGTTAACATTTTTCGGAGGATCATTTCAAACGATTCTGTTTATTTTCTTAATGTTTTATGCATTTAAAATTAAACATTGTTAATTAATCCATGTTTCAGATTCATTCTGAAGTACTTTTGAATTAAAATAACACAGAATAAAGGAAATTAAAAATGTATAATCTGCATAGCGTTACCCCAACTGGCGTAGAAAAATTCACGCATTTGCGTTACCGTAATTGGCGAAGGAAATTCACGCATGCGCATTCTGTTCCGATTGTTGCCATGACAACCATTATCAACGGACGATTTAAATTATTTTTAGATTAATTGCATGCTTTTGTAAGTAAATTGTATTTATGTTAGTTATATATTTTTTGTATATGCTTATAGTTTTAACTACATCGTTTTTTAAGTAGTTTTTTTAACCTGTTTTCAATGATTTAAATTATTTTTAGGTTAGTTGCATGCTTTTGTAATTAAATTGTATTTATGTTAGTTATATATATTTTTTGTATATGCTTATAGTTTTAAGTACATCGTTTTTTAAGTAGTTTATTTTAACCTGTTTTCGACCGATTATTTTAAACGATTCATTTTATTTTCTTAGTGTTTGATGCATTTAAAATGAAACATTGTTAATGAATCGATCTGTTCATGATGGATCTGAGAAAATTTTGTTGACAAATTCTTGAGATAATACATAAATTAAGAAAGATATTCTTTAGTGCCCATGAAGTTTAAACGCTCAGTGACTATTATCAGTAATCATATTATTAAAAAAAATGCTTTGTTTCAGTAAAAAATATTATTATATTAATTGCAGATTAATCATTTATACTTTAATTTAATGTAAAGCATAAATTCTACGGGAGCTAACAGAAAATTAGAGAGATACAGATTACGTTATGACTGAAGGTCTTTATAATATTATGAGTGAATTGAAATTTGAAATTTTGAAATATTTTAATGAAGAAGCTATTAAAGTAGGAATTACATAAAATATTTAACTATTAAAATTTTAACGAGCATTAAGATTGGCTAATCGGCTGGTCGCCAAAGGCGGCTAGTTTAATAATAAAAGATAAATTATGGCAAAACTCAAGAATGAAAACCTGCAACCTTATGGCTTAATGAAAATAAAAATTAATAAATTTATGATCATTTAAAGCTTTCAACAAATTGAAACTTTGCACTAACACAAACTTTGCAGTCTTAAATAAAAGTAGATTTTTGAGCAACAATTTTTTTACAAAAACAAGAAATGTTGACTTTAAATTTCACTTAGCATTCTCTCTTCATGTTCAAGAAAGTCAGTACGTCAAATTATTATTAATGTTACTATCAGTAAACCCGTACTTAAAACGTATGGTTCCATATAAAATCAGAAGAACCCATCTTTTTTTTTTTAAATTCGAACTGACACAAAACTTTTCCAAGGTGTTTGCTTTTAGATTGAGATATCCATTAAAAAGTGCCATTCAATATATCAGAACCTTATCCAGTACATAAAAAGAGTGTTTAAGCCGAAAGTGCGAAATGGAAGTTTTATGCTCCTAAAC
This sequence comes from Argiope bruennichi, assembly GCF_947563725.1. Classification (NCBI taxonomy): domain Eukaryota; kingdom Metazoa; phylum Arthropoda; class Arachnida; order Araneae; family Araneidae; genus Argiope; species Argiope bruennichi. The sequence continues at coordinate 70,532,210 of NC_079151.1, forward strand.
ACAACAAACCCTTTTCACATTTTCGTTGGGTGTTATTTAATCCTTCAACGGGAGCTTTCTTCAAAAAATAAGAAAACGAAAGAGTTAATTTATTTTATCTCAGGCTTCCTGCTTCCTTTTCTTTCGTTAATCCTGCTTCCTTTCTAACGTTTTCGCAAAAGTAGATGTCATCAAAGTAAACATACAACACTTAACAATACGACTCTCTGTATTTTGAGTTTTCTTTCTCCTTTACTTTTTTTCTTTTACCTCCACCCCCCCCCCCATTTGGACCTTTTTCCTGGGAGGAAATGGTTTTCGTTTAAGACAATAATAGTTTTCTTTATATAAACTTCACTTTCGTTGTGGGAACAATTTCACCCGCCACGCAGATGGACACTCAAATCACCATTTTCACTTTAGCTTCCCGTTGATGTCGCTGACTAGGAAAAAAAAAGAAGAGGTTCAGATTTGCGTTTAAATCACGTAGAAAAACCTAAATTTAGTAGGAAATATCGTTATATATTAACATGCATCATTTATTACGTGGGTTGTAGCAAATATTGGGTTTGGAATTACAGCATTAAGGAAAATGGGTACTCTTTTATTAAATCTTCAAAAACTCGTTTATTCATCGTGTGGGCGGATTATATGAAAATAATATCAGAATTTATTTTTTGTTTATTTTGTATAATGTGAAATTTGATGATTAAAAAAATGAAGCATTCAAAACAAATTTTATTAAATGTGTACAGGAGAAGTTTGATATTTAGAATTAAAGCATTCTATTAGTTTTAAAATTTAATTAAATGACAGTGATTTAGTTTGAAATGAATGTTTTAAGGCCTTTTTCGCTTTATGAATTTTTAATGTCAAATAATTTGAAATCTGTTTATTATACTATAGCTTGTACCATTCGCTTTTTATTATTGACTTAATTAAATCAATAGAAATTTTTAATGTTTCTCGAATAACTTGATTTCTTTCATTAATTTAATGTCGCAAGTAATGTTGCATCTTAAAGCTAAAATATAAAAATATAATTAGATTTTATAAGATTAAATAAATAATTAAATTATAAATTGTTCCAATCTCATATTATATGCATTTCTATCTTTCAGTGGGGATAAGAAAAATATTTTTTGAATAATTTGATAATTTCAATTATAAAACTGTTCGTTTAAACTGATTTATAGCACTACAAGAAAAGCTGGGATCATTTATAATTATGAAACAGCATCTGTTAACAAGCATTTCGGTTCTGAAAATACAGAAAGGGAAAATGTAATTAACTCAACATAAATAGACATTACAATTGAAAAATTATCTTTTTTGATATATTTTAAAATTTAGTTATTAAGTCAAAAGTAATTCAATGATGTTTCAGACTTCAAATTTATGATTAATGTATTAATATTTATAAAATTAATGAATTTTCAATTATCAGCATAAAAACAATATTTAATTTTTACTGATGTGTGATTGTAGGTTAATAATATATATGAAAAGAGGAGGACAACATATAAGTTATTTGATACTTTTTCCAGCAATTTGCACAAGAGGACAGACTGGTTTTAGAAAGGAAGACACTATTTTTGTATTTAATTTCTGTATTCTTTTAATCCTGTAACAGTTTTCCACATTTTTAAAAAAAATTTGTATCATATAAGGAAGAATCAAATATATATGAAATGTTATAAAGTTATTTTCCGATTAAACATTACTGCATTTTAAATTGGATATTTATAAACAAAAGAATGAAACATTTTAGCAACGCATTTTACATTTATTTTTGCAAATGAAACTTTTACTGCCCAATAAAAGGTAATTGTTTATTTTTACAACTCTTGTGATAAATCACAAAAATAAATATGTACATCTATAACTATAAAAAACTCGAATGTGTGTGTTCGCGGTTCTACAAACCAGAACTTTTGACCTACAGACAACCAAATTTGACGCATACATACCTTGAAGGTCGCAAATGTGCACTTCGGAGTAATTTTCGTTGAATTTTTATTTAGAATTTAAATAAATTGAAAATTACGAGATATTTCCGCGTTTTTCTGCGTTTTGTCAGAAAATATTATTACATCAAAAATTGTCTTTTGCATCATATTGAAATTCAAAAAAATTATCTTTCAGTTATACTAATGTTTTAAGGAACAAATAAAATTTCAATTTTTAATTAATTTTAAAAAAATTATTTAATTATATTTTTCAATAATTTATTTCAATTTATTTTCAAAGTAAAATAAAATTTAAGCTGCATGAGCACGTTGCACGTTAATAAGAAAAAAATTAGCTTTTATTAAAGTGTTGCCATCACATGGACAAAAGCTTAAATTAAATATATGTTAACTATCATCGCAAATTAAATATATAAAAGTTTAATTTTCAGCACGTGTCTGTATGAAATGAAAAATAAATACATATAAAATATGATATTTTTTGAAAAATAATGCAAGGATACGTTTTCTATGATTTTTTACAATACGTCTATTACTAATTCAATGAAACAGTTTTAAGACAAATATGGTTTATTATGTACAAGATATCTACTCTCATTGGACCCCAACAGCTAATTTGTAAACCTTTAGCAAGATATATATATCTGCTAAAAATGGTCTAAATGAAATAAATAATTATATTTTATGTAAACTGGGTAAAAATCTTTTAATAAATTACGAGTTTTAAATTTTTGCACATATTATCTGACCTGTGAATCATATTTAACAAAATATTCTTGAGACGGTAATATCTTAAATTAAAAGAATTACACTCCATTTAACTAAATCAATCACTAAAGCTCACCAATATATAAAAATTTCAATATCACTGTTCCGTAAGAATGGACGATTTTAGATCACTTCATCGACCGTCTCAAAGAAGCCCAGGTTTCTCAAAAGTAATTGATCTAAATTATTAAAATGCTGATTGTTCCGATACTGTAATATTCAAAATTTGTTATATCGGTCAGATTCGATCGCAGAGGATAGAAACGCTTATTTATTTAAAAAGTGGAATGTCAAGAATATTTTGCAGAATATGATTCCTTAGAACCAAAGGACTGTCTAAAATTTAAGCTTCATAATTTTTGAAATATATTATAAACTGAAAAAATAAAATATTACTATTGACAGCATTTATATGAATTTTAAAATTAAAATTAAAAATTGAACTTTAAAATGAATTTGTAAATTGTTGTTGAATAATTCTTTGAGATATTATTAATTATGAAAATTATCCTGTAGTGCACATAAGACTACATTGCCGAACGACTATAATTTCAATTCCCACATATTTTTTTAATGATATTTTTTTTATTTTTCCCACACATTTTATTAATTGTAGTTTTATCATTCCAATTTAATTTAAAATTTTATTTTACGGGCGCTGTTAGAAAATTGGATGCGTAGTACGGGAACAACGGGTTCTTAAGGCCTTCATAACAGTATGAATGAATTATATGACTATCAAAATTTAAAGAATAAAAGTATTTTGCTGAAATACCTATTATGAGACCAAGTTACATAAAATATTAATTGAACATTATAGCGAGCATTAATACTAGTGAATGGCTGGTCGCCAAAGGCGGCTAGTAAATAAACAAAAATGAAAAGTTTCGCCAATTTTCGATTGATATTTCGGCTTTGGCGATCTAAAGAGTATTTGAAAAATGTGGAGGAAACCAGAGAATCCAGCGATCTTAGCAACTTATGTATAATAGAGATTGGTGAATTCGGCGTTACTCTGAATATTTCCACGTAAAGCTGCAAGAGCCGTGAGAAATTTATCCAATAAAATACAAATACGTAATATAATGCAATGAATAATGGGCAATAATGCATTATAGCAAACGATGATATATATTACTGATGAGAATCAATTTGATGAATGAGTCTGTTTCTTTCTAATAATAAATCAGACTTTGCATAAATTCGGTATGTGACGCCTTATTTTTTTAAAAAAGTAAAGTTTTAGCTATGTTCTATATTTACTTATAATTTATATGGCTAAAAATACATATTTGGAATATATAGATATTTCTAGAAAATCCTAAATTTTTCTATTCGCACGTTATTCTTCCCTCCCCCCCCCAAAAAAAAAATATCCAGACTTTTTTGATAAATATAAGCATAAAAACAGAGAAAGTTGGATTTAACTGCTTTTTTTGAGAATATGAGTATATTCATTGTTTAATATAAATCAAAATTTGCATAAATTATTTTTTTAAATTTAAACCTGATATTTCTGTCACCTGAAGTGACAATACTATACAAAAGTAGATATACTATACAAAATCATTACAATTCATTTTCTTAATTTTCAAAAAATTGGCCTTTTCAGAGCCGTAACTAGTATATTCCGATTATATATCTGAATGATAAAGATTATAACAAAATGCTCAAGGTAGTGTCATATTTACCTTTATTTTGTACTTTTATTGAAATCTTTGAACAAAAAAAAAAAATTGGATTTACTGAAACTATTAATGTTTTGGGATTTAGAATAATCATCAGACAAGACATCAATTCAGCATTTATTTGAAATTAAATGTAAATGCTGGTTTTAATGAGAATAATTCATGTTAACATGACAAACATTAATGGACTAACATCAATTCAAATTTTGAATCTACTAGACCCCATATAATTGCTGATTCAATTATTGTTTGAAATGAGTATTTATTTTTTAAAAAAAAGTATAATTGTGTTTTATGAGCTTTCTTTAGTTTCTTTAATATCATTTTCTTTTTATATTAAAATTATTCGTATTTCTTGGCAATTTGGCAAGTTCATCGTAAAAAGTTTTGATTTTTTTTAAATGTTAATACAGTCAATTAATGTTAATTCTACTTTGATTATTCGTTAATTACCTTTTATTTTATATAATTTAATTTTCATGTATGTAAATCTGCTTGAAAAAGGCACCTCTAGGCTTAATACCGTTACGCAACACATAATAAGATGTACAATTAAAAATGACCTTTCAAATGTCGTGACTATTATTTTAATAACAATACGTTATTTAAAAGGCGAATTTGAAAATTTGATTTTGAATTTAGACGAAGCTTGAAAGCAATGCATGATTATGAATATTTGAATTAGTATGACATTTAGTTTTACATTATTATAGGCAAAATATGAGCAATAAACCATTTATTTTTCGATTCAAAAATGTTATGAAAATATAAATGGACATGTTTATTGCACAGTTAAAATAATGTCGGAATTTATGAAATGCCATAATTAAGGTGCACGTACACACTTGAAGATTTTATTTTTAATTTTAACTTTAAAAATCCAGTTTTTTCACAGTAGGTTATTAATATATCTTAAACTCATTTCAGTGCGAAAAAACCATATTACACTAATTATTAATTAATTAATTAATATTTAATGAGCTAATTAGCCTATTTTTTGAAACATGATATCTTAAATTCTAATTTGTACAGACACAAAATTCTAGTTGGAAATGATGCCTAATATGAGTCTTCATGTTGTCTGCCTCAAACAAGTTATAAAAATGTATAGTTTTTTTAAACAATTTTTTCATCAACGATGAATAGAAAAAGCAAGATTTTTTTCTGTAATTTTAACTTTTAAACAGCTATTAAAAATGTATTTCTATAAATATAACTTTGATTGAGGCACAAAACATCCGCTATTTCATACAGATTATTTTGATATATAAATAACTGTATTTGGTTCATTTCTTGTTGAGTTATGATTGTTTGAATGAAGCAACATAGTGGAAAAATATCATTCTTCATAAAATGAGTTTTAAAAACACCGTAACTAGAGTTTTTAATGAAATCACCTCAAGAAAAATCATTATAACTCGAGAAATATTTCGAACATTGACAACATCTCGGTATCATTTGAAAGCTAAAGGATCAGAGAACATTATTAAGTAATAAAAAAACATTCGATATTTTCAACGATTTTCGAAATTTCAAGTGTGTGCATACACCTTAACACAGTAATATTTTCATTTCATAATTTAATTCAAAGTTGATTGTGCAAAGATTATATATATACATTAATTATTCTTTAAATCTATATAATAAAAGGTGCTTTTTCTTTCTTTTTGTAATTCATATTATTTGTAATAAATTACTGAAAGTGTGATACTTCTAGGTTTATAAAAAGGTTTTGACGTTTCTTTAAAGTTTTAATGTATTTAGTTTATTTTATTAATTTTATTTATTTATTACTTTTTATTCACAATTATATTATAAAATATTATATTTTATATATTTCGTGATGAAATTATTTCTAGACTTATAAGAGAAATACATAAAAATATGTGTGATAAAAAACGATCCATTCTTTTCATAACAGGTTCTTTATTTAAAAGATAAAATCGAATATCAGATACAAATCTAGAAGAATAAAAATGCGGGATTTTGAATTTCTTTTTTTGTCATTTTTCATTATTTTTACATTTGAGCAATAACGCTTAATTTATGCAAAGCATTTCGCAAAATGTAGACAAATACGGTTATTGTAGTGATGAAGAAATGTTGGAATTATAAAATGCAATAATTAAAGCAGTAATATTTCCATTACATAAATTAATTTATATCTCAGTGAGTAACAACAAAAAAAGATTTTTATTTGTTACTAATTCTTAAAATCTCAACCTTAAAAAGATGATTTTCTTCCTTTTCTGCAATTTATATAATTTCCTCGAGAATTTTAATACTTCACAGGAAACTTTGATATTTCTACCATGAAAATCTAATTCAAACTGTGTTAGCAAATAAATAAATATATTCATTAGCACTGATGTATTGAACATTAAAATGATAATCAGTAAAAATATATAAAAATGCAAATGTATTAATAATAAAAAGATAAAAGTAATTCCATCAGGAAATTGAAATTACCCAGCAATCAAGGAACTAAGTAACAAAGGTTTAAAAATATGATATTTCTTTTAAAAATATTTGCCGTTCTAAACTAATCACTAGTGTATAATTAGCTAAAGTTAATTAAGATTTACTCTAATTTGTTGATCATCATATTTTAGAAAAGAAAACAAATTTAAAAAAAGTAATTAATGAAGATTATACTTTGTTTATCGTAATTAGAAACAGAAATAAAAAAATAAAAATATGAGATAGGCATGTTAATCACAAGTTTGTCTTTGATATAATACTATTTTTTTTTTAACTTCAGCTTTCTAAGGACACGAAAAATTGTCATTCGAATGATCATAAACAAAATTCTAAGATAGAGAGGAAATCTTTTCTACTTCAGAATGAAAAAAAAAAGTATCAAAAGATGAACAAGTCTGAAAGCTCTTTGCTACTACAAATGCCAGTATCCATTTATACTTGTTTTAGTGTCTTTGTTTTCTTACTATGTCCACTTATGTCGTTATATGACCAGAGGAAAACACGCCTTCTAGTTTGTTGGTACTTTTCAGTGTTACAACATCAAAAGGGACAAGTAGGAGGACAAAGAAAGATGTCGAAAACTCCAGTAGAAAGAAATGCAAACAGAAGAAACGGCACGAAAGGTCAAAACAAACACTTTGATAACAAGATATTCTTGAAAGAACTTTTCTGCGAGATTTTCTACGAGAAACAATTGACAGTTTAATGCCAAAACAAAGTTAATTGGATCTGAGGCTTTTTAATAGCAATTCCATGAATATTTAATTCAACCTTTTTAATTATAGATATTGGATGTTGTTACTATAAAGTTGAAAATTATTGCCTTTAATTTTCATTCAGAATATTCTTGTAACAACCTTTCTATATAATGTTTGCTTCAGGAAGTAACTGGATTCTAAAAATTCAATTGGTTTAATTTGAATTGAATTTATCATTTAAGTTGTATATGTTTAATTTTGTAATCAAAACAATTAAAAAAATTCAAATAGCAAATGTCATTTAAGTATTTATCTCGGACAAAATATTTTTTAAAGGATTATTCTACGATATTTGCTAAAAAGATAGCTTGCATCTAAACATTAAATAAAATTAATAAAAATCGCCATTGTGTAGTATTTTAATTTTTGTTCAATTAAATAGCGTAAAATCAAAATGCAATGCTTATTGTGTGATTTGCTTTCGTATAATAGCAAAATATTTTTGAAAGAATCTTCCCAAGATTTATCTGCAATGGGTGTCTTTATATTAAATCAAAGACACGAGCGGGATTGGGATTATGTTAAAAGGCGGTATTTTTTATTAATTCAACTGTTTAACTATTTGAGTAATAAAATTTTAAATAATTTTTTTTAGATTTTGTTTTAGTTACGATATTTTTAAATAAACTGAAACACACAAAAATGTATACATTTAACTAATGATGTATGTATAGAGAAGATATGAAGTATTTCTAATAAAACTCTTCTTAAATTCCAAATTCTTAGAAGTTATATTACAATGTATCGCGAACTCACTAAAATGACATGCATTGAAAAGGTATGCATTTAACTGTGACTCATTGTTTGAATTCTATTTATAATGATAACATAAGTTGGAAATGGGCAAATTGGCATCAAAATGGCTGAATCAGCATATTATATAATTGAACTGATTATTACATATCGTTGAATTGTACTTAAGTAGAATCATTCAACAAGAAACAATTGTACTAAACTATGGATGAAGTTTCCTATAAAACTAAGTTAAGCTATTTTACATACTTCTTTGACTGAAATAAAAATTTCTTGTAAAAGAAGTTTGGAAACATCATGCATTTTAGGTAAAATTAATTATTTAATTACAGCTTCAATTATTGCTTGATTAATTTGCATTGTTTCCATCTATTTAAAATTTACAATCTTATTATAGATTAACTTAATCAAATTTCATCAGAAGCGAAATACAGTTACCATATAATTTAATGCCAGACATAATTTTTATCTTCATTTGTTGCAATCAATTTATTATGGGAAATCAAAAATTATTCTTGGATAAACTGTAAAATCCTCAAAAGTGAAGTTAAAAAATATTTTTGCTGTTAAAAGTAGAAAATATTATAAAATTTGTACACAATTCCAATAAATTGATGCGAATTATACATGAAAAATTATTTTAAATAAAAATTCTATATCATAGTTGCTTTATTATTTCATATATCAAAATGTTTTTTAAAATTATTATTATAAAATTAATAAAAATCATACATAATCTTTTGCAAATATAAAAATAATCGTTAATCCGAAATGTGTTTGCTTTTTAATGAATATTTCCAGAATGATACATTGTTTTTTGCTGAAATTCACCAGAGTAAAGAAATGTATAGTTTTATTAAAAGTCCTTAGAATATAATTACGCATCCTTGGTTTTAAGAAATGGCGAAAGAATTAAAATGTATATTTCAGTTTCGTTGATAATTGCTCTCCTAGGAGGAGAATCTTATTTTCTCATGATGTGAAAATAAATATTCAAATAGCTAAATAATTTATATGATTTTTTACTTATGAAATAAACTCATTTAATGAAATCCCATGTTTATAAAAAAACATTTATGACGATTTAGAAACATTTTATTATAACTAGTTTGTAAAAAATCGTTCAATATTTACATTAATTATTTTAATACCATGAAAGAAAAATGCATAAATTATAAAAGAGCAGATTTGAGTGTTTTTTCCGTAAATCTTTTAGTTTCGGTAGTGGTAATTTTATTTGATACATTTTTATCACAAATGCAATTAGAAATAAAATTCACATATATTTTTCACAAAGAATTTATTACTGTATCTTCAATCAGGACGAAATTTTTTATTATGCCTTCTTTCTTCCCTTTTGCTTAAAAAATAAAAAAAATATCTCCTAAATATTTATATTTAAAAATTTTGTTATGCATTTAAATGGAGATTATTTTATGCTACTATTTTCTAATAATATGGAGATTATTAGAAAATAATAGCAATTTTCAAGACAAAGCATGCTCAAGCGTACCAATTTAATTCCCTTTCTTATGTATTTATAATTGCTATTTGTATTCTCATTCAGGATTTTATGAAGAATTTATTTATATTATTTCACTGAATATTATTGATAAATACTATTTCAAACAGAAATATCATAAAATAAAATTATTCAAGAAATACTGGCTATAACAAGCTCGAAAGAATAAATTATGAACATCGGTTTTTAATTAATATATTCCTTAATAAAGGCGTGCAAAAATAGCTTATAAGGTTATATCAGTATGACTATGAGCTATTTAAAATTCAATAAAAGTAAATAATAATTAATTCAAAATATTAATTCAATAAATTTATTTTCATTTCATATAACTTTTTACTTTTCTCATTTTGATAGTTTCTGTTAAAGAAAATAATAATTGCAAATGAATGATCACTGCGGGGAAATATACCTTACTAGCCGCCATCCGTGACCAACGCTTCGCTCATTATATTGTTGGTGTTTGTTTAATAATGTTAAGAATTCATGAGCTACGTATTGTCACATTAAATGAACGACTCCTTTAAATTATACTTGCAAAATAAATATAAAGCATTCTGATTGCTTGGTTATTCACGTATTTAGCGAGATCAGTTGAGAAAAAATTTGGCGAAATCAGTCCAGTTTGTTTACGTTAAGAGCTATTTAAGATTTCTTTTTGTAATATCTCTCGAGATAGGATTCAATAGACGATCATTGATGAGTTATCTAAACGTCAAAAGCTTCAGTTTGAAATGAAAATTGGTGAAATCGGTGCGGTGGTTGAGGCCGGTGTAATTCGTTGCGTTTTTTCCATGAGGAATAGAGGATTAATGAATTTTTTTTCGATTTCTCTGAAAACTGGTGGAGGACAGGTGGACATTGACGACATGTTTAGAGGTTATAAGCTTTTAAATAAAACAAAAAGTGTAGAAACGGAAATGAAGGATTAGAGGACTCATTCTTTTGTTTTCTTAATTATTTTAAATGCAGAATTAGAGTGAAAATTCATGAAAAACACATTATCTCTAGTAATTACAATCTATTCTCAACATGAGCATCAAATATACAAAAATCAACATATTTAAGAGCAGAAAACAACAAATCAATTCATATGATTTATAACTGAAATTGTAGTTTCATTGATTTGTATTTTAAAAATCTATTCTAGTCAAAATTAATTGTATTCGGTATGATTAAGAATGGAATAAACATTTAGAGATTTTTATCTTCTAATTTAGTTTTTTTTTTGGTAACTTCTTTTCCAGTTTAAAATTAAATTCGAATTATTTTATTGTTTCTATTATTTCGAAGAAAATGGAAGAATTCTTTTTGTACGATTGTATGAATACAAAAAGTCAGCAGCATTTATAATTCTTCCATAAATTTAGAAAATACAAAATTTTCCTTATTCTTGTACTTTTCAAATCGTTATTCATCATCTCTAATATAGACTACTATAGCAACAAATATCGACAGAATTTTTTGCTATAGTACAAGTAGTAACAAGTATTATTAAATATATTTTTGAATGTAAATATATATATATAAACAATGTATATTAAAGCAGTTGCATAACAATATTTATAACAATCTACATTAAAACAGTTGTATAAGCAATATAAATTATTATATATTGTATATTAGTTAAATTTAAAACAATTGTATAAGCAGTTTAGGTGAATTTGTGCCAAAATTTCCTTTTTATATCATATAATTCCTGTTTTTATATTATAGCATTTCTACAAAGACCATAAAAAAGTACTTTCCCTTTTGCGCATATAATTTTAATTGGACTTTAATTGGAACATTAAATTTCTGCTACTCTGTGGTGTTCATTAGAGAATTGAGATACGTATTTCCTATGAGCATAGAATAATGTTCGATACCTTCATGGTGTTAATCGATATATTCACGATGTTGATCGATATTCTTAATAAGGTATGGTATCATAAGGATATCAAAGGAATAATGATGCTAATCGGTATCTTCACGGTATCGATATTCTCAATACTATATGGTATCAAAAAGATACCAAAACATATAGTCAAGCATTTTATGATAATAAAGCTGACATTTTTATGCTACTCTTAGAAAGAAAAAAAAATACAGAAAATAATTGTTTGTATTAAATACAATAAAAGGAATAACAAAATACAATTACCATGATCTAATAACTAATTTGTAGGTGTTCCAATCGCAAAAAATGTTTTTTTTTAATAATGGCAAAAGATTATATTTTAGATTGAATCATTAAATGTATTCCCGAAAATTTCTTGAATTCTAACTTTTTTTACGAACCTCCAGTACTATCAGATATATTTAATCAAAAAAATCCCTGACATCTTAAAATAAACGATTAAAAAATCCCTCTTTAGTTATTAAAACGACGGCGTTATAGCGGTTTAATCTAAATAGGGCAATAAACAAGTTTGTTTTGGACACATGTTGAAAAAATTACACAACAGTTTCAGTTTGCAATTAATTCTTTAAAAGTTCGCTGCAGGCTCAAATATTAATTGTAAAACTCGCCTAAAATTTCAACTTTTAACTTCAAAACATCAACAAATCATTTTTTTAATTTTTTTTAAGTTGGACAGTTTTAACCTTAAAAGAAGGTATTTTTTAAAATTTAAAATTTTACAAAGGGAAGAAAATTTTACTAAATATGACAGATAGGACCAGTGGACTGTACAGAATGTTACATTTTTTAACGGCGATCATTTGGTGACTTGGCCATGAATTTGGTGACTTTGATGACAAAATAGCTAATACTGGAAACTTTCAGAATTTTAGCAAATGAGCCAATAGGGACCGATATATGCCAGATTGTTCCAGAACCTTGTCTGCCTACCTCCCAGGGTCTATAAAAGGCGGGCAGTCTGAAGCTGCAGTCAGTCGTGCATCGAGTCGCAATTGTAGAAAAAGTTAACGGCGGAATAGTAGCATCAGTCTGGCGAAGCATCAGCATTGTGTGGATGTTAAGCTATTGCTGAATTGAGCTGTGTGCCGAGTCTTGGCAATTATTGTAGGAGTAGCATCGAATCGCGTGTGGAGTAATCAGTTGTGTAGTAGCGAGTCGGCAGTTGGATGTAGCTAAAGCGAGGAGACAGTGGAGAATTACAGACGTTTGGAGAGGCCGTAGAGTGAAGCTACGCAGATTCCTTCCTTTTTCTGAGTTCTGTCTGGCCGCTTTGTATGCTGTAGTTGTTTTACTACTAATTACAACTTCTGGGATACTGTTTATTGTAGTGTGCTGCTGTGTGTTGCCTGTTTTCGTCTCGGATGCATTTGTTGTTGTCCTTGTATTTGTTGTCTTCGTCTTTAATATAAGTCTTCGTTCGTTACTAGAGGACTGTTTATTTCATCGACGAACAAAGCGGCGAAAAGAATCCCTTGAAGTTCCGTAACAATACAATATATTCGAGTGAAGTTGAAACATAAATGCATTTTAATTCGAATATACCTAATAATATTATTTATTTATAAAAGACTTATTTTATTTATTTTATAAAATTTTATTTCATAAAAAAGTGGTTCGTTTAAAATGCATTATTTTTCAAAGTACTTTAGCAAGGACTCATGCAATGTATTGTGAATTGAAATAAATATTCTTTAGTAAAGTTATGTTCTTGAAGAAATATATTCTAAGCATGCATGCATGGTTTAGATAATAATATTTTAACGACTATTGAAAATTTCTATGTTATATCATTTTTTTTTTGTCATCTGACAGGAATTTTGCTCAATCGTTTACTCAATATCCACAATTAAAAATATAAAAGAGCTTGTTATCTTCAAGTAAATATAAGAAACCGAATTTTCAAAAACTCGTATGCATGTAAATTTCATTTAACAATATTACTTTAAAAGACTGTAACAACTAAAAAAAGTTTATTTCTGTAACCAAGGCTGGTATTTATTTGATTTTCATTCTCTTAAAATCATGAATCAATTCTGAGTCCAAACTTTCTCATCTTGTATATTTTTCTTCTTGTGGATATCATGAATAACGCAAATCGAATTTCCTTAGTGTTTTTATAATAAAAGAAAGTGCGAAAGAGTACAAACTTGAAGTGATTTTTTTTATTTACAGATAGAAGACTTTAAGGTAGCTAAGAATTTTTAGTTGATAAAACACTTTTCCAATATAAAGAATATATTTATGTGCGTTTTAAAGTTCTAAGTTATTCATTTTTAAAATTTTAATAAGCATAATTCTGAATCTCAGCAATTTATTTTGCTATCTCTTGAAGAACATTAAATTCTTTATTTTTGTTTTTAAAAAGAAGTCACAGATATATTTTACCCGTATTACCCATATACCCTATGACCCATATTTTTCAGAATGAAAATTAAATTAATAGTAAAAAAAATTATCTATTAATTTAATAGCAAAACCCTGTTGTTGTTTTAAAACCTTATTTTAATAAGATTAACAATCATTTTGCTGCAAATTAGACCAAAATATTATATCTTTTGTTTTATATCGTTTTAATTATATCTTTTGTTAAAAAAAGGTTTTTACAATCTCATTAACCAAAATACTCATTAGAAGAAAGAGAGCACTTAGTCCACTAATTTTCAAAAATTACTAGTTAAGATCTTAAATATAATCTTACTAATTCTGGTGTATTTTGTTTAAGACTAATGCATACATGTAAGAAACACTATAGGATTAATTCGATTAAAGAAAAAAAATAAAGGAATATTTTTTTTCATTAAAAGTTCCTCGCACTTCTCAACAGAAAAATCTGCTTCTAAGTACTTACTTAATTATATAAATTAATGTTTAACTCTTTATTTTTTTCGGACACGTTATTTTAGAAAATTGGTACAGAAGTAATTAAATTTTTATCTCTTCTCAGCTGTAAGAAATTAAAGAAAAGGTATGAATATATATATTGTTTAACGTTTATAAATTGAAATATAAAATGTTGTAAAATTAAGGTATTTCAAATAATTCAATGATAATTTTTAACAGCAAACTTTTTAACTCAGAAAAATTCTTCTTGAATGCAATAAAACTTAATTTTATCTTTTCTTCCTGCTAAAAATGTGCATAAAACTATTTATTTATATTGAATTTGAGATTTCAATTATATACTAACCCTTTTAAAATGTGTTATATGTAACATTTTACAAATTGTATATTCGAATAACGATACAAAAAAAAATTATGAAATAAAATTTTTGTTATGATTATTTTCAACTTTCTATTTTTCGAGTTTTTGAAAAGATTGAGATTTTTTTTTACTCTGTATTGCCAGGTGTTTCCGTCAACGTCAACTACTGTTATCTATTCCTTTTAGATCAAAGTTGTAAAGATCCTGACATATTAAATAAATAGGACCAAGGCCAAGATTAATTTGTTGTAATTATATCAATACTATAAGAGTTTATTATAATAATGCTAAGAAAATTTCAAAAAAAAAAAAAAATAGGAAACTGGAAAAAAAACCTTTTGGCAAACTAATCTAAAAATGAAATTTCGATTAAATTTCAGCTTTTATCATGGAAATATACTTGTTCTTGTTGACGGTAAAATACTTTATCAGCTGGTTTTAAGATAAAGAAAACTTATTTGTATAACGAATTACGCTTTCAAAACAAATTAAATTATGTTTATACCATTAGATGACATTGTTATTTATAATGATTGAATCACAGTCTATACGATTTTTTTCTGACAATTTTAAAACATTAAATTTGAATCTTCTCAGTAAGGTTTGAACATTTTTTGTATATTTCCAGAATATTCACAACATTTTACATCTTACATCGAGGCAACAATAATGGTTAGTTTCGTTTTAATCATAAACTATATAAGTTATGAAAAACCACATTAAGTTTCCAAAGACATGAAATGTTTTTACAGTGCTCAGAATGTAAAGAAAATTTTAAATTATTTGATGCTGATATGAGTTTTTAAATGTGTCCTTAATATGTTCAGAATTACCGAATTTTTAAAATTTAAACATCTAAAGATGCATCTTCAATTCAAAATAGTAGTCATGTCACAAGAACCAGTTCACCTTAAAATAAACTTCTTATTAATACCATTGATTGAACAATCATCAGAGAATTTCAGTATTATTTAAAGAAATTCGAAATTTTTTTAATTAAATGAAACTATTTTCCTTATCTTATTTTAAAATTTTATAATTTTTGGATGATACTGTAATTTACATCGAAATTTTAAAAGTGATAAGACCGAATAAGACGACAAACTGATGCGGTAGAGGTGATTCAGAAACCAGAAATCCCAAGAATAAAACAGCAACAAAATGTGACTTTGTTGAAATGGTAAATGGAATCTTTAATACGTGACTAACAGCACTTTTAAGTGATCGGTAATTCTTTACAAGAAAAATAAAAAAAGGATGTCACTAGAGAAAATATATTCAAACCAGATGACTTGAATATTTATATAAATACTGATATTCAAATATTTTAAGACTGAAAATTCATTGTATCATTTTAAATAATAGTATATGTGCATATCAATTAAGAGTCTATTAGATATTTTAAAATTATTTATGAAGAAGAGATCTGTGTCGCTTTCTCTTACAACAAAAATTAATATATTAATTTTCTTTCTATTTTCCTAGCTATGTAGTAATCAACGAAATTAATAAAAAATGGACTCCAAAATTTTCTTCTACATATTTCTAGGAGAGGATGTCTATTTAAATTGGAAATTAGGTCTTAAGGTTACACATTCAGAATAAAGTATTTACCCTTAGCGCTTAATTTTAGAATATTTTAAATATCAATTAGGTAATTTTTTTTGAAAAATTCACAATAGTCAAAAACAAAAGGTAAAAGAGTAAAAAAACAGCGTAAGTTTGTTATATAAAATCGCTACCCACATACTTTATCTTAATAAAATATGTGGTTAAAAAACTAAATAAATGATTCTCTGAAAAGAATGTAATTATGAAGATCTGAAATTAAACACTTGGGTTCTTTTCACTAAATGAATATATTTAGAATTATAATAGGTTTCTTATGCATTATATTTAACACAATATAAGGGAAATTATTTCAGAAGCATTTATAACATACATTACATATGTATTTTTTAATTTTCTTTCACACAAAATAAGGGAAATTATTTCGGAAGCATATACATATTTTACCTTCTAAACTTATATAAAAAAAATAGAAATACATTTGTAATCATATTTGCAAAATCTTCCCCGCTTTTATATTTATAGAATAACTGTAACATTATTCATAAAATAAATGAAAAATAAAAATATCTTATATTTCTCCTTTTACTTTTAATTGATATATTTATAGTTCAGTCATGAATTTGATTTAGGTTTTTCTAAAAACATTTAAAACTCTAAATCTCCTTCAATGACAAATCTTTTCTTTAGAAGCAGTACGTTCACCAGTAGAAGTTTATGTGCTTGTCCAATAACAGATTATTCCATTAAAAGATTATAAAGTTATTTCTTAATGAAAAAATTTATTATTTCCCCTTTGTTCTTTAAAATACTCTAATCTTTTTGAGTATATGGATTAACTGGGTCATAGAAAAAACACTTTCGATAGTCCTTTAAAATCTTGCAGAACATTTTAATCCTCTGCCCTATTCAGTCTTCTTAAGTGAGGTAATGAAATATAATGCTCCTGAATTAGAATCTTCTGCATCACTAAAGGCGTTGAAAAATCCCGAACATTCTTTACATCTAGTTTCATAAAAAAGGGGAAATAATTTTGTCGTCAGAATCACCGTTTCAGGAGGATATTTGTGATTTTCTTTTGCATGTTTATGTTATAAAATTAATTCCGAATTTATGCTAAGAAATTGATTCCGAAATTTTGTTTATATTACATCCAATATTTTATTCAATTGGATAAATTGGATATTTTCAATAGTGCTAAAAATTATATAAGCACAGTTAGCAATAGATGCCCAATAGTACGGTGCCAGTTAAAAATAGTGAATGAAATCACTCGTAAGTATAATTATGGATTTTGGATATTTTCCCAATAAGCTGAAAATTATATAAGCACAGTCAGTGATAGATGCACTAATATCGTATCAGTTAAAAATAGTAAATGATATCACTCGTAAGTATCATTTTGGATTTTGGATATTTTCCACTGTGGTGAAAATTATATAAGCATAGTCAGTAACAGATGCCAGAGATAGACGCAATCGTATCATACCAGTTAAAAATAATAAATGAAATTATTTGTTAGTATCATCATGAATTTTCAATATATAAAAAATAACTTCGGTATATAATCAATTTGCGTATGATCAAGTATTTTTATACGAAAGCAAAATTTTAAATAAATAATCAATGCTAAATCTATCGAACATTAATTAGAAATATGGCCAAAATATATACTAAATATACACGACTTTTTTTATAACTTTAAGAGAAAGTGAGCGTAAATGTCATAAGATTTCTGTCAAAGAATTTTCAGTCAATTATTTGTCAGCAAGTAACTTTCCAAAATGAAATTGAAGCTATTTTCAAAAATATTCCTTACGATAAACTTAATTAAAAATGAAGATATTGTGAAATCATTTGTTATCATATCCCAATTAAATATTTTAATAGCGAGTTATTTATTCGTAATGAGAGATGTTTAGAATTTTTCCCGAGTTGCTTCAAAATCAACGTATCAGGTAACAATTACATATTCAGCTAATTATTAATGAACAAAGTTTCCATGATTGAACATTTTAATCAAAGTAATTCAAACTCAAACAGTTTTGAAAATTCGAAAACTTGTTTTCGAAAATGAAAAAGAAAGACAAGTGGGAGGAAAATATTAATTTACATATTAAGACAGATGCATATACATTTTTCGGTTTAAGTACCCCTAAAATTCAATTAAAGTAATCGCGCTATCATTATTTAAATTTATCGGCCAACCGCGTTATTTCAACTATTTATATTCAAGTTTGTTTCGAAATTTTCTATTGAAAGAGTGCGAACTCAAATGCAGTAAAACTAAATTGTTATTTATTGACCCATAAAATATGAAACTGTCTTGTTATTTTCCCCTAAAGAACATTGAATCTTTTTCATTTTTGAAAATTCGTATAAGATGCGTTAATTATACATGCTTATTGAACCAAGAGTTTCTAAGTTTTAATTCAAAATTCGCTTTAAATATTTTCTTCAATTTAATATATTTGACTCTATTATTCATCCTTTACTGTATACATTGGGTCACAAACAACTAATAAATATTTAAGAGAAAGAGCAAATTTCTCTAGAGGAAAGCACCATAAAAGGTCTAAACGATGTTTCGAGTTTGTAATTATCTTAATTTAGTTTTTACTGTGTGATGCATAATCAAATTGAGTACTGAAATTAATATGGAAATGAAATAAACTTTAAATAATATATTCATTTTCGTATGCCACAGTTTATTTGTCTTTGGGGAACAGTAAAAAAAATAATTCCACTGTAAAACGAATTTTAATATCCACGTAGAAATGAATTTTTATAATTAATTTATTCATTAATAATAAGGCCTTTATAATTTTCTTGCATTGCATTATTGATTTTGATTTTCAAATATTCAGATTATAAAACATGTTCCTAATTATGAATTTATATTAAAATATTACGTTATTAAGTACATTCTATAAGAATATACTTATAATAATACAATTCGTTCAATATAATACATTAATATAATTATATTCTGAATATAATTCACTCAATATAAGAATATTCGAAATATTCAACAAAAAGTATGAAATATTTATTCTGGTTATGTTTCATTTCATAAATATTTGAAATATTTGTTTGCGATTTATAATTAAAATTTATCTGCTTATACCGTTTTCTCAAAAATAGGAAGAAAAGAAAATTTATTTCGAAATGTGCAGATTATTAGAATAAAATTAAAGCAGAAGGAATACATTTGATTGTTATTTTTTATAATTATTCGTTATATATTCCAATTTCCGTTTTCTCATTTTGCCAAATGAAAATCTTCTGAAGATCATATCTTGGTTATCTGTTTGATATAAAATATTGTTTATAGAAAATATTCTTTATTTTTATTCTGTGTAAGCTGAATAGAAAATCCAAATTTAAAATTCGAATGATTTTAAATGACAGTTATTTTTTTTGTGTGTGTGATTATTCAACTAGTATAGATATTTATTATGGTCCTAATGGAAACATTACGTTTCTCAAACTTTGTTTACTTATTTTAAAATGATTATAAAGATATACTGTTTTGATTTTATCATGTCTAAACTGTATAATTCGACGGTACAAGTTATAAATTCGAATGGTTTTGAATGTCTGCTTTTTCTTTTTTTGACTACCGAACACATGTAGATTCTTATGTTTCAATAAAAACAATCTGTAGTTAAATTTTATTTAACATTTTCAACAATTTAATTGCGAAAGAAAAATGTCAATTTATTTTTCAATTATTGGAATCAAAACTATGACTATGAGATCATTAATGATTTGATATTTTTTCTGATGTACATATGAACAAAAACATATGGAATTTTCATAATTATTTGAATATCAGCAATATTTTTCACTTGTCAAAAACCAAAGTTTTTCAAATTTTGAAAGAAATTGGAAAGCTTAAACAATGAATTTTTTTATTAGTATTAAGTCAATCCTTGTGCACCACAAAGTACAGCACAAGGCTTACAGAAGTAAGTAGAAACAACTACATACAGAGATAAAAATAAGGATAAAAACAATAGGAAAAAACAAACAAGACTAATTAAAAATGGAAGTAACAAAGGCAATAAATTTACAGAATGAGAAAAAATCCATTTTGTGGTCGACCAAAACATGAAGCGGAGGTGGAAACTTAATATTACAGGCATCGAGATCCACAATAAAATCCCTTCTCCCTTCAGTAAGTTTGGAGCAAGCAAAAAGCAAGTACTCGACATTTCGAACTCCACCCACGCTGCAAGAGTACAGATCAGTGTCCGATAATCCGAATTTCTTTCGATAGTAATTGAAATTACCGTTGCCAGTAAGAAATTTTGTTAAGTGAAAATCACACTGAAGAAATGCTTGTTAATTAACCTTTGAGAAATTGTGGGGAAAATAATTTACTTAAAGAGGTAGTTGATGAATTCTGGTACAACTCATTCCATAAGAGAATGGTCTTTGTGATTTTTGCAAGCTTTTTTTTCTATTTCAATTCGAATTTTGTTATTATTCAAATTTCGAGATAGAAACCAATAAATATTTTTACATGAAAAAATTACCATAAACGTGATAAGATGTTAAATCAGTCACGATTTTAATTTCTGTTTAATTACCAATATTTATGCCAAAATATCTGTCATTTTAGTTTATTTATATTGAGATGGAAGATTTAAAAAGCAGAAATAAAACGTACTATCCATATTATATCATAATTTGAAATACTTTGATTTAATTTGATTTTGGAAATAATACATTTTCGGTGTTTTAATACAATATCGATTTATTCATAAATTTTAGATACCCAGGTTTGGATTTTAATTTTAAATCATGAATTTCATTTCTTTGAATTTATTATCTCTGTTATTTTGTTTCAAAAGGATAGGCTAGATTTCAATTTTTAATAAAAAGTGCATATAAATTTATTTACACTTACTAAATTAATATTATATTTGCATATTTTAATTGATAATAGATTCATACTATATCAGAATAGTTTTATCCTTTATTTTTCTTTTAATTCGCTACAGTCTAATCAAACAATAAAATAAAGATACCTGTCATGATTTTAATATCAATATTACATTTTTTTCAAAGATAAAAATTTATTGTCTATATATCACGATTCAGCTAAAGAGAACTATAATCTTTATATAAGCCTTTATTTTTAATCACAAAAAAGCAATTTGTAAGTTTAAATTGTGATAATTTTTATCCTTAACACATTTTATTAATAACGCATTAAATTTCAGATAGATTATTCCTTTCGTATGCAACTCTAATGTGAAATAGTAATATTAATTTATCATTTTCAAAACAATATGAGTTGCTGCACTTAAGCTAAGATCTTTCATTTTTAAAAATATTTCCTCAGAAGAGTTCTGAACTATGTAAAATAATTTTTATGATACATTTAATACTGTCTGTATATTGCATGCAACCAAAATAATCGGTAATGAATATTTTTTGAAAAAATATTTAATATTTGTTTTTATAGAGGCATTTATAGGGCTTCAAAGAATTGCCATTTTTGTTATTAAGATAAATCATACACAGCTCTTCAATTTTAAAATGCGTTGCTCACAAAAATTAGAAGAAATTTTAGAATGAATATGTAACCATAAAAAAATAGAGCCATTGACATTTGTTTGATTAAATTTGTTGAAAACAGATTAACAGAAAAGCCAACGATAAAATATAATCCTAATGTTCTGGCTTAGACAAAAGAAAAACTACCAAATATTTCTGTTTAATATCGTTTGATGTTCGTTTTATAATTTTTCCCAATTTTAGTGAGTAACTATAAATTCTTAATATTTTCTATTAATTTTTCTTCATATTTTCTATTAAAAAATTTAATTTTTCATAGCTCGTTAAGAAGTTTGTAATTTCGATTTTCGCAAAAATGTTTAAGCAAAGGACTTTTAGATTTTTCATTATTATAGGCGGGTTTTTTTTTCTTATATAAGATGATTAACAGAATAATAAAAAAATGCACACTTAACTGAAAGTATTTTCCACTGTTTTATAAAAAGATCACTCAAACTAATCATCAGTATGGAATGTCATAAACAAAACAAGAGCTTTCACGGGCGAATTAAAACAGCGTCAGTCGTTTAATAAGTCTAATCACTAGAAAATTTATTTGATCCTTGAAAATTTAATTAATTAATGGCAACGGAATCTGTCGTCTGAAATAATTCTTCCTATTAAAAACTTCCTAACAAAAGAATGCAAGTTTTGAATACTTGTCAAAAGTTTCCTTATTTTATTCTTTCTTGTTCAAGGAAATTTCAAAGAATTTTTTGGTAACCGTTATCAAAACAAAACAAAAAAAAGTTAATATTTTAATCTTTGGAAACGTTTCCTTAAAGTTCCGACTTTCTTTCACTTCTAAAACTCAAGCATAAAAATAGATTCTAATCTCTGTTCTAGGAAAAGGGCTCCATAATTTCGTCTTTTATAATCTTCTTGTGAACACAATGAGATATTTAATCCTAAGCATGCAGGGAGACGTATGAAATTCGCAATTTATTACAGAAATGGCGAAAAAACATAATGAGCCGGTAAATATTTAAACTCTTATTTCAGGAACATCATTTTCTCTAATCCTTTCTTTCAGAGTTTGAAACAACTCACATTTCATCGTCTGAGCGAGTGATAATGATGGATTTTTTTTAAAAAAAACCTCCGCTTAGAATGTTTATATTTCATTTCAATTTTCTATTTTTAGAGTTCGTATTTTAATTTAAAAGAACAAATTAAAATGGTATTTGATGCAATTTAAATTAATTTAAAAGTGCTCGAGGGAAATATGCGATTAAAGTTTTCCCTATATTCTTTATACCCAGAACGAAGCTTCAAACGAATTTTGTTTTTAAGAGTTTTGAGCCAGTTGTAATAGGAAATTTATGCTGCTTTTTCTAACTAAATAAGCAAAAGAAAATATATTTCTTTTAATGAAAAAGGATTTAATAAATAAAATCTTTAATTAAAATTTTGTTTTTAGTAGATGACGTTTTGTACTTAATAATGAGATTATTTTTTAAACATAGCATTTTGAGAAATTTTAAAAAAAATTCTTTCAAATATAATATGATACAATGATGTAGTAGCCATTGAAAATGCACAATGGAATATTTATTTCATTCCAGAGATTGGCGAAATCAGATTTATGATGACACAATAACCAAAATTGTATTGTAATTAATCCCTATTGACCCATTTAAATTTATATAATCATATTCATAGAAAAATAAGGAGTGGAATTTTTACAGTGGAAATTATATGACATTTATAACGGTATACGTTTAAATTTTATACATATGAACTTATGGTATAAAAATTAAATGAACAAAAGCACGAATCAAAAATCTTATGTTAAAAATACTTTTTACATTAAAAATCTTTTTCCTATGCTTTTTCTGTGTGCTATGTTTTATTGATTCATTTCACATTCTGTATAAATTGTATTAAAAGTAATTTGATATCATTAAGCTTTCTAATATCGGGTTTCAATAAAATTTAGCTATATATAAATCTTCACATTCAAATCTCAAATGGTCAAATTCATATTGTCATCTTCATAGAAAGATTTTATATTTTCGTCTAATAATTATTGAATACAAAATTTATAAATTATCTGCTACTAGCATCCTTTTTCTTCATCTAATGCAAAGCCTGTAAATGTGAATTAGGTATTTGTAGACAAGAATTTTTATCATATTCTCATTTATCATACTCATTTTACACTAAAATGCCATGTTTGTTTAAAATTTGAGTAAAAGAAAAAAATAAGAACACTATCCTGGACATTTCTAACATGGATGTGTAAACTCCCTAACACTCTTTTTCTGTTTTGAAAAATTCATCAGATTATTCAATTTCAATACTTTTTCGTACTTTTGAGCTGGCACTTCCATCTCTAAGCTTTCACACTTAGTCAAAGAGTAGACATTTGGCCCATAATCTGAGATTAGCCTGCGTCAGACCCATATACTCGATGGATGTTTAGCATAATCAGGTTCCGAACCTAGAGACTTCCAGTCCCGGAGCTGAAACTCTATTACTAGACCACCACGGTCCTTGTTTCCTTGTTCAAATATACCCAAATAATGAAATCAACTGATAGCCAATTGTTTGATTGATTGGGTAGGTTTAAAACTTGATAAAAATCTATAATACTGTTAAATATATAAAAATCCATTTTTTCATTCCAGGAATCATGTTTAGGTCTCTCAGACACCTGAAACGTGCTAGTACTCCAAAATTTAAATATTGGTGCTTTTGATGATTGTGATACTTTTCTCTTTCTAAACTCTGTATACAAGAAAATAATAATGCTGACACTTGGAAATACAAATCCAGATGCTTATCGCACAAAACTCAAAATAAGATCAGATCTTGTTGTGAGATATTGTGAAAACTGTTTTCACCTTCCTGATATATATACGAATTGCTGATTTTACCCTACTCTCTTATGTCACGTAATAATATAACTTCTCAATCATTTACAGTTCGTACTTTTTGTTTCAACGTGAAAACAATTTTATTGTTAAACGTGATATTGCTCCTAATTTTCTGCTACTTGTTTTCAAAAGGTACAAATCGATAACAATTTTTTAATTCTTTTACTTTTGTTTAGATATGGCAGATATGGCTAAGATATGGCTTTTCCAAAAATGCCTGTTGGTTTGTTTGTTTTTTAATTTGATACAACAATAATAAATAAAAATTAATTCAATTGCTTCATTATGAACTTATATAGTAAAATTACAGGATTATTTTCATTTACAATTTACATGCAGCCATTCACACTTTCATAAGCATAAGTCAAAAACTTTTATGTGTATTAACCTTATTTCAAGCTATTATAAGTTAAATTTTTTTTAAAAAGGAATTAGTGATGTTCTTTTCCCATTTAATGCATAAATACATTTTTATTGGGAAATTCTTTAAGCCTATTGGCAACTGTTTTATTCAAAAATAATATTATTCATCCTTTCCATCAAAGTCCAACTATTCAAAAATTTCTTCAACTCCCTCAGTTTTCCTTAGAGTTTATCTTCTTTCATTATTTTGATAATAATTTGGAGAATTTTTCAGATTAGTATTTAAATAATAAAGATGAGGAGTCGAAGTAGCGCTTAAGCCTGAAATGTAAATAACAGAAACAAGAAAAAATTCATGGACTCCTTTAAAATACTGAAATTCATTCA
The DNA here is from genome assembly GCF_947563725.1 of Argiope bruennichi. Taxonomy (NCBI): domain Eukaryota; kingdom Metazoa; phylum Arthropoda; class Arachnida; order Araneae; family Araneidae; genus Argiope; species Argiope bruennichi. Next base: position 70,558,000 of record NC_079151.1, read on the forward strand.
AAAACTCAAAAAATAAAATCTCCAATGGAAATGAAAAACAGATTTATAAAAAAATAAGTTAGTTTATTCATTATGAAAAAGCAGCTTTTGCAATCGAAAACAACTTCACTTTCTCAAAAAAGAATTCTAAACTGAACTACAATTCTATTAGAACATATATGTATTTTTTTAATAATCGTTTGTGTTCTGATAGGAGAAACCTGACAAATATTTTAGCTGAGTAACGTTTTTTTTTTTTTTTTTTTTTTGGAAGCTGCATAACAGAATTATTTATATAGATACTTTATCTCAGTTTTTACATTGGTATCTCCTCCAAATATTTTCAGCGAAAAAAGAAAACAACCTACAAAATAAAACATCCGCTTGGTGCATATTTTTTTCCTAAGCATCTGATATTTATATTAAAAGCGCTACTTTGTGGGAAAACTTTTGACAAAACTTCAGCAAAATTATCGTCCTCGAACATTTCCCATTTTTAATAATTACGCCTGCCACCCCATGTTGCAAGCTCGTCTCAAAGAGGTTCCCGAGAACCACTTTGAAATAAGAAAACGCAAAGCTTATCAAAATTTAATGTCATCTTCGCTTCGGAGCCGGAATCTGTCAACGTTAGGGAGGTTCTGGAAAAGGCGGGGGAGGAAAACTGTCACTGATGCCATTTCGTTCATTAAAACTTCGTCGTAGGCAAGAGCGGGAAAATTTTACGAAGATCCAGTTTGAAATTCTCTTGTCCTTTTCAAAGAACTTTTCAACTTCCTGGAAGATAAGGAATGAACGGAAACTTCTTTTAAGAGGGGATCAGAGAAAACCCTATTCATCCAATTTTTCGCTTTTAATTTTTTTTAAATTTTTATTTTTGATTTGATACTTTTGATGAAATGCGAGATTCAAAGAAGATGATGTTAAAACTAGGCTTAGGTAATTTTCTGTTTAAAACAGTCAGCAGTTTACATGAAAACAAAGGTATAAATTCAGTTTTTATTGTTTGAGTTCATTGAATTAAGAATTATTAGATTTCCACATTTTCAAGATTGAAAGTTGCCATAATGTGGCAAAGTTTTCGAGCTTAAAAAATGAAAAGAATATTATTTATTGATTTTATTTTATTCGTCAACCTAAAGAAGTGTTGAACATATATAGAATAAGTAGCGTTTTAAAATTCACAACTCATGTTTTAAATAATAGGATTTATTCAATAGTTTTAAGTATATTGTTAATTACAGTCCGATGCTCGATTAAGACTTGGTCCCAAATCGTATAAATTATCAATTAATTAAACTATTACTTCTTATATTTTATATCATTTCTTAAAGAATTTGATTATTAAATAGATGATTAATTTTTACTGTTTTGATGTATCTGGAGCTAAGTATAATGATCAGAATAAAGTAAAATTTCATTCCCAAGTTATAAAGGACGGGTAGATGTTTTTGTGCCCCCCTCCAGAAAAAAAAACAATTATATACTAGAAGATGCCGATGCAATATCATATATAAAAGAGTGATTAGCAAAACGAAAAAAATGCACATAATTCAATGGCCTCTAGTGTCGTTTAATAATGATTATTTTCTATGGTTTTTATGCTGTAAATTATTTCTTCAGTATGCGCAATTTTTATGAATCGAAAAGTTATGAAATTTTGCATAATCCGTTTTCCAGGCTTCATTGTATTCATTGACACGTTCGGCAACACCAAAATGTCTCTTTTCGGTGACTATTGGTATATTAATAATAATTTGTTGAATTTATCTTTTAATGCCTTGTATAGTTAGTATATGAAATTTGCTTTCATTCCATTTATTAGGTTTAGAAATAGGCAAATTTACTTTAGTGCCACTTTGTATACTTTATGAAACAGAACTATTAACCAGCGGGCGTGATTCCCTCGAAACTTTCCCGCAAACTCTCTAATAAATGTACTTGTGCATTATTAACTACATGCCACTGGCAGCTAGTTAAAAAAAGAATCGATTGAAGTACGATCTACAGCGACTATTTTGGCGAGCAATCGTTGGAATGGACTTGATGGACAAGTACTAGCAAACTGAATGCTCGTTTTGGATATTTTCTTTGCAACCATATTAACCCTTAACTGGGGAGGTGAAATTTTAGGATTTAACTGGGGAGGTGCGGTCTACGTGACCGCATTTCATTTACACTCAAATTAAATTTTCGAATTAATGCATTAGTATGAAAAACTGCCAATATATTTTGCAGATATTTTTCTTGATATATAGATATGTTTTAGAAATTTTTCAAAATATATTATTATTGAAAAAAGCAAATGCGTTGGGACATACATTTTCTTCTCAAATTGCATGTTACAATAAATAATATTTTTGAAAAAACATATTACTTTTTATTTTTTAAATCATTTATTTTTACAGTATATGAAGGCATATAGAAGACAATATAATGTAAAATTCAACAATTGTATAAAAAAATTGACAATGGGTAAAATTGGTCCTTATTTTATCGGCTTGTGTGACGTTCATAGCACGGTTTTCTAGGGCATTTTAAACATACAGGTTAAGAACTAGTATAAAAATCAACCTATAAATTCTGTATATATATCTCTTGATATATTAATATATTTTATAAATTTTTCGAAATACATTATCACTAGAAAAATTAATTATGTTTGAACATACATATCAGAATCAGTTGAATGCGAACTTTCATCCAAAAAATCTTCTGTTCCTTATCACCAAAATCCCTTTCTGCTTTATTTAAAAGTGTCTGGAACACTGCTTTATAACATTATCAGTAAACTGGATGATATATCGTGGTCCAAGTTTTAGCGCCATCTGCTAAGCCTTGTTTATCACTGGAACACTAACAGGGAGCCGCGATCTTAGAGACCGCGCTTAAAGAAATAACTGAATTATTTAAAAAAGCATCGGCTGAAATCGGTTGAAAAAGTGCACGTATATTGAAGGTCACAAAATAGGAAGCTACAGGGTCAATCCATTCAACTGAGCTAAAAATAGAATAGGGGTGACCGAAAATCCATCGCTAGCGGTCTCACAGACCGCACGTCCCCAGTTAAGGGTAAAACTAAAATGTGACCACTAAAATTCTAATCACTAAATCGCATCTCAGATTTCAAATATTCAAGTTATTAAGTTTTTAATTTATCACTTTTATGTGCATGTGAAAATACAGATAGACAGACGAATTTGTTTTCGAAACTGATACATCTCTACATGTAGAGGCTAAATCTATGTAGCATCAAGTTCAAGTCGTTTTGTAGTTACCAGATTAAATTACATTCAGACAGTTGGACAGAAAGATGTCAGCTGAATGGATTTCGTTCAAAATTTAATTTAAAAAAAATCTATATACCTGGTATATACAGGGTGTTTATAAAGTCCCGGACCCATTTTGATGTTTAATAACTCATAAAATAATAAAGATATAAACACACTTATGGCATTTATTGATGGAATAACTCATATATTTTCCTTTTCAGGTTTGAATATTTTTATTTTTGTAAATATCGTCTGCGCGTGTGGTTAATTTCAGATAATTTCATTTTCCAGTCTAAATATCTGTACTTTTCTAAATATTGTCTGCTTATTAATTACATTTTTCTCTCTTTTGTTTTTGGCAACTATTGCAATGTTATGTTTACTTTGGATGTGTTTGTTCTATGTAGTACTTTTGTATGTGATGTTTTATTCGAGCGGATATTAAGGAGAATGCATACACCACAAGAGAAAGCACAGATTTTATGGTGGTTCATAGAAATGAAATCGATAGTGCAAGCACAGAGAAATTTCAGAAGAATTTACCAAAAAGATCCTCCATCCAAAAACAGCATCTTGCGGTGGAAAAAGAATTTTCTAGAAATTGGAAGTATCGCAGATAAGAAACGTTCCAGACGTCCTTGCACAAGTGATTTTGATGTTGAGCGTGTCAGAGAGACATTTTTACACAATCATAGAATATCTGTGAGATCAGCGGCAACAGAATTGGATATGCCAATTTCGACGGTGTACAAGGTTATTAAGAAAAAATTAAGACTGCATGCATACAAAGTTCAAATTGTTCAAGTTTTGGAACCGAACGATAGGCCTAGGAGGATGGCCTTTGCAACAGATATGCTAAGAAGGATAGAAGATGCTGCTGATTTTCTGAAGAGCATAATGTTCTCCGATGAAGCATCCTTTCATGTTTCTGGCATTGTTAATCGCCATAATGTGCGCAAATGGCTCTGTGGATGCCGACATGCTTGTCGCTACCTGGCGTGAAATTGACTATCGACTTGATATTCTCCGTGCGACGAAGTGGGCACACGTGGAAGTTCATTGACAAGGGTCATGAAACTTTTTGAGTCTATTTAACCATTTATGTTATTAATTTAAATCTATCTTTATTATTTTATGAGTTATTAAACATCAAAATGGGTCCGGGACTTTATAAACACCCTGTATATCTCTGTATCTGGCATACAAAATTTCATATGTCTGTCTGGCTGGCTCAAAGCGTTTATGAATTATCGTTTGCACAGAAAGACGGAACAAATTACAAATATGTATTTTTCGGACTCGGAGAGGACTGATAAATTTGGAAATTCGTTAAATTCTTGAACTCGAATTTCTGGACGATTGCAACACATTCTATTCGTATATTATAAACGAAAAAAAAATATTTAAATTATTTTCTCCGATTAAGCAAATTAAATCTTTGGTATTATTATACTATCCTTACTAAAATAATGTAATTATTTACAGAATGAAAAATAATTTTCTAAAACAGCTATAATGCTAAATTTAGAATATAATTTCATTTTATTGCATAACTTGCATTTTATGGAATATGTAGGTATAGGGATTTATAATTGATTTCATACTGTTCAAAAATTACAATTACACGAAAAGTTTTGCAACTTGTTCCCATTCTATGTCTCAGTTTCATCACATTCTTCTTTTTGCAAAGCACGGAGTCAGTCTCTTTTCGTTTGGGGTAATTTGCTGTTAAATTGCCTTTATGATAATTCAATAATTTCGTAACATTCACTTTTAGATAAACATCTGCTTTTCCTTACGTAAATACATCTCTTACAGTAAGCTTCAAATTCTATACAACAATCGCAGCAAGCGAGTAAATTAATAGGAAACAAAAATATTTGTTTCATTTTGGAAATATCTGCAGCAATGTTTATTTACAGATTGACGTATCTGCTATAATTAGATAAATCATGTCAAACAACTGAGTGCTTGTTTTTTAGAGTGCCGTATCCGCTTGTATTAAATAATTACATTATTTGGCATTTTCTGTATCTTAAAGTTTACTTTGATGTTCCGTAAAAGTGAATTCTTTTGATGTTCCTGAAGCACTTTAGGAAATATATTTTTGAAATTTATTTTATGTTTTAGAATTCGAAATCAAGCAATTCATTTATGCATCTCTTGTTAAAAATTTTGTGATTTGCTGATTCTGGTTACATATTCTTAGAAGTAATTGGAATTTAAATACCGCAGACATTCGATTTTATGGTACTGCTCATTTCAGTATCTTGAGACGACCATTTTTCAACGATTCTATCTCACTGAGGGGTGAGACGCAGAAGAATCAGCTCATTTCCAGAATTCTTCGTCATGTTTTGATTTTTATTCCCGCCTTAATAGATACTTTTTTCGTTCATTTCTTTTCACGTTTATGTGAGTATCGTGACGTTCCTGGCCTTATCATTTTAATTCAGTCTGCGAGCAATCCGGGTTTATTTTATTGTCAAATGTAAACATCTTATTCTTCCATCTTTCCTCTCGCCCTTATTTTGAATTGAATTCATCCTTACACATGTGCAAAAGAGCCGTTGGCAAACAATACCTTAACGTTTCTCCTAATCAACAGAAGGATTAAAATTTAGTTTTCTTTATAAAAGTGATAGCATTTATCCTATTTATTATCCTTCAAATATTATCCTTAATATTTGAAATCCTTAGAATCAAGTTATTTCTTCCCTTTATGAAACAGGAATAATTCGGTTTTTGAAAATATTGGTAGTATCGGGAGGAAATAAATCGTGCGGACGCATGTGTGCTTTTTTTCTACCAATATTTTTACTCCTAGATATTCTTTTAAATCGTTTCAAAATAGTAAAAAGATGCTATAGATTATTTTTATTATCTTTAACCTTTTGCACTCGAATATCTTCTCTCAATCACCATTCAAAACTGTGCATCATTTGACATTTTTTTTTTTTTTAATTTTAATTGTTAAAAATAATGATAAAAGATTTGATTTCAGTGACACTCAAAACAATTGTATGTATTTATTCCTAGGAGTAATAAAAATTCCATGTATTAAGTGAATAATCATGCATAGAATTTCGAGTGCAAAGTGTTAACTTCAGCGTAGTCAGACATGGGAGTAAACCTCATTTAGGACTATATTCTCAAAGCGTCCCATCTCTCCATTTTGAGCATATTTACACCGAAATTTACATTAAGATGCAGATACATCTTCGATAAATTTGTCCGATAGGTTAACCCTTTAAAGGGTCTTTTTTTCCAGTCATATTATGTTAAAATATTTCTAGGCTTGAAATTACAATAAGAAAAGGGATTCATTTAGCTAATTAGATAAATTTAATTTGGTTCATTAATAATTAAGTGACAAACCAAGACACATCATTTTGTGTGAGATAAAGAACTGAAGCTTCTAAGTTTCTGTCTTTCTAAAAAAATTTATCAGAACTTATGCCAACCTACATAATTTCATACAAAGATTGATATATTTGGTGGGAAGCATACTTCCCACAGTCTTAGAAAGGGTTAAAGAACACTGACGATGAAATTAAGACTATCAATAGACGATACTTTATATTCTAGAGAATAATGATGATGAATGAAATTCGATCATTGGAAAATAATCAATACATAAGATGCCCTTTTTTGTTCACTTATAATATTGGAAAATTAGATATAGAAATTCAACTACTCGTATTACATATATGCAACATTTTTAAATATATGCTGCCATGTAATACGATGTCTTTCTGCATAAAGGATCTAAATATAACTTAGCTAACTAAATTTAACTATTCAATGCAAGTAAAAATTCGACAGAGTAAAAATATAAGGAATTTATTGATAAAACTTTACTTAAGGATATAATCAAATAAAGACATGCAGTTTTCGGTAAAGTTTGTTGCAGAAGTTTGGTTTCCAGGGCAGATATTCTTATAACTCTTTCGTAACTTTCTTGAAGAACGTAAATACTTTTTCTCTACAATACTCAACAAAACTCGGGCAAAAGAAGTCAAAGGAAAACAATAATATATCCGAGGTATATAAAACTCTTTTGAAAATGCTCCTAATTTCGGCATTTTATAGGGCCCTACAAAAATCTGAAAATATATAAATCTTCCGAGAACATTTCTCACAGGCTTAGACTAAAATGGCAGCTTTTTTGTATCTGAAAGCGGGGGATAAACTGAAAGCGATCTCTTGGGAGGATGGGGAAGAGGGGTGGGGTGGGGAGACTCTTGGATGAAACGGAAGGCCCTAAGAATAGTGGGGTCATTTCAGTCGTAAAACTTACTGAAAATATATTACTTGATGACCTTATTGTTCTGGAATTGAGAACGACGTGGAACTTTGATCTGAAATTTATATATTTGACTTTTTTCCTTCCATCGTCTTTCCTCTAGAGAGGGATGAGGAGTATTTGTATTCAGGTGAAAGACCCTCAGTAACTCATTTCATCACTGAAAAGATCACATAAGTTTTTATCTACCGGGGAAGGGGGACCATTACTTTTTGATCTTTTTTTTACCGAGACGGGTTAGCCGAGTGGCTCATACTGTTTTATAAAATATGAAACTTGCTTTTTGGGGGGAAATTTAAAGATTTATAAGGTAGGATGGTATGAAGAATATTTTTAACACTGCGATCAGACAGGTTAAAGCGTAAACGAGACTATAAAAGGAAATAAATATTACCAAATAGTTTGTGGCTGGCATTTTTTTTTTCTTTTTTCTTTTACTAACATATTTTCCTTATCACCTGGAAAATGGTATAGTATATTGTTTAACCAGAGGATGATTTTCGCAAGAATTTGTTTTTTTAAACTTAGCTAACACAGGTTGCTTATATTATTTTGAAGTAGACTACTAAAATAAAGTTGCATTTATGCATCTTATAATTCCCATTATTAATGGTATACTTGGAACAGTATCACATACTGATAAGAACAAAGAAATTTTAAGAATGAAGGGAACACAATCGCTCATCATATTTTAAATAGATTAAACATAACTTTTTCATAATTTCCTTTTAATTTAGAAAGTAAAAGTGGCAGGCTGTCTTTTTAAAACATTAGATGATAAATATTTTTATTTGCAAGTAAACCGCCATTTATTTGATTTAGGATGCATGAACACTAACTGATATTATTCGCATCGAAACATATAATTACTATGGTCAATGCGTTTGATATTTTATAACTAATCATTATAATAATTATCATTAAGAGTAACAACTGTTAATAATATATGATCAATATTAATCACGTTTATTTGTGATTATTAGTAATAAACTATTAATTACATTTACATAAACTTATCTATTGGTCTTCAAAATATTATCATATTTATTTTGATATAATAGTAATATATTATATCTAACAGCTCATGCTACATTGCTTATCATTTGAAGCCCAAATGAGATGTATATGTTCTCATTGCTTTTACTTGCATGGGACAAAGTAATTTTGAACTGCCCAAATAAAAAATTATCCCAATTTGACTTGGAAACTCGTTTTGAAATGACACGAGTTCTACTTAAAGATGGATTTCGTAATTTTGAAACATGGACAGATGATGAGAATGAACCCTGAGCCAGCAACTTCTTCCACACACTTCTGCACCAAGCTAAAAAGAAGTTACTTGACATCTTATTCAAAGTTCCCACTTTCATATACAAAGTTGACGAGATTGGTATTGTACCTGGGGACTCCCCATTCTCAAAAGAAAGACGTTACCATTCTCTCATTGCAGGATTAGAAAAAAAAAATATTTCAAAGAGATATCAATGAAATATAATTGAACGATTTATTTCAATAATCTTTGTAAACAAACAAACTAAGTAAACGCAAAAACTTTAAAAAAATGAATTTTGATATGTGAACGAATTACTACAACTGTAGTTCCTCGTCAAATGTCAGTTTCAATCAGGCGAAAAGAAGATATGTATTGTACATAATCAGTTTTCTTTGCTATAATATGAAGCACTCGCTCTTGTGATATTCCAGACTTTGTTTAAAGTCAATTTTTTTTTATGAGAAAAGGGAGTTTAGATAACTTATTCTAAAGCATACAAGAAAGGTTCGGGGCAACAACACCTGCTGCTTTTGCTTATATTTAAAAAGATTTTTTATCAATATTGCGCCCTTCCAAAGCAAACCACTTTGTTTCTTCATATATGTAACTGAAAATAATTTAAGACAGTGAATGACGAGATATCCTTGTAATATTTCACTAAGTATATCATTCGTCGGTTCAACTTTGCTTCAAAATTAAATTAGGAATTACTGAATAATTTAGATGGAAAATTTTCATCATTTTAAGAGCAATGTTCATGTCATGTTTGCTGCATGAAAATAAAATAGAATTTGATGTTTTAAAATGGTTTGCAATACTACAGAATTTAGGTTTTAGAGAAATGTAGCATTGACACTGAGCGTTACCCACACTAAATACGAGTTTTCAATAGGAAAAAAAATCAGAGTGGAGAAAATCAATTGAGGAAAAATGAAATATTTCTAAATTTCATCAAGTTGTTCTGTATTTTCAAATTTATTTTTTTGAACACTTAAATAAAATGAATAATAAAAGTTATCTTTAAATGAATTTAATCAATTCCAAAATCAAAATCACAACTATCAATTTGGATTCTTTTTTACGTGATAATTCTAAAGTTTACAATATTTATAGGATGATATGATTATACATAAACTATGATATGCGCTTTGAAGAAATTACAAAACGTTCTTCAAGACAAGCTGGAGAGCTGCCAATTTGGCATATGGTTATTTCTTGGATAATAGATACTCAAAGTAGTACTTTTTTCAATTAGATTTTTTAATTAAAAACTAACTAAATTTCAAAAGTATTGTTAAACATTTTCAGGGAACATTAAGGCGCAAAAAGTTTTCCCACCATTCAAGAATAATATTTCATAATGTAATATTTTTTTTTTCCTAATTTCAACGACTTTTTAAAATATTGCTAAGCATACTTCATATTATTCTTTTCATTGTTTTCACAGCTGAATATATGTATAGTCAGTCACGTTGCGATGAGCCTAAATATTTTTTTTGCTTAGATTTATCTTTGCTATATGACATAGAATGAATTTTATCCTAAATTAAACTTAAAATTTCGATTTATATAATTTATATGTTGAGAAAACATAAAAACTTAAATTATATAAAGCTTTATCAATAAATGATTTTTGGGTCATTTAATTAAAATACTTCCATGTCTAATATTATTAAACTATTAAAAACTATTTTTTTATAAATATTAAAATACAAAATTTCATTTTATCATCTGAAACGCTTTTATTAATTATACTCAGAATATCAATTGAATCCAGACATTTAAAAAAAATATTACAACTCATTTTCTCTCTAAATTATTAATATTTTTTACGCAAGTGTTTTTTTCAATAAATATTGAATCATAAAAACTAATTATTGAGCATTTTGAGAAACTTAAAAAAAGGTCCATTTTTCATTAATAAAAATATAAAATTAAGCTGAATCAATAATTGTTCCTGATTTAAATTGTTAATCTTTGTTTTTAATTTATTTTTTAATGCTTTTTTCAGAATTCTGGTAAACTGTTTTGCATTTTTTTTCTTAATAAATTTTTTTTAAATCAATCAAAGACATTGCCAAAATATTGAAACATATAAAGCAAAAACATCAAAAAAATTAAGATTCTTTTAATGTCACCATTGCTTAACATGAAGTATCTATGAATTTCTTTGCTTCAAAATCTTCTAAATCTATTCAGATATTTATCAGATTTTGAAAGAAATATTACAGGAAATCATATGTCTTAACAGATAGAATTTCGAATTTTAAAATTATATAAAATTATGTTTTTGTGGAATTATTTAAAGTTAATACGAGATAAAATATTATCTTTAATAATAAATAAATAGTGAAGCTGACAGTATTCTTTCGTCTGTCTTATAGAATTAGTGTATTAAGTTTAGTTAAAAGCGGTCCGATTATTTATAAGGATATATGAATAGTAAATATATAAATATACATACTTAATACATAGTCAAAATGACTTATTTATATAATGATTAAAGATAATATCAGCAGTGCATTATTATTACTTTTTAATTATATTTTAGATTTCGAGCTTTCGAATGATCAAAATAAAAGAATTGCATCATACGACCATTTTTCATTACAATTCTCTTGTAATAATGAAGCCATTTCTTAAGCTCATCTATCTACTATATCAAAAAATGTGCTCTTGAAATTCAGAAAGGAAAGGCACTAGAAAATAATTTATTGACAGAAAGCAAAATATTTCGGTAATTTATTAAACTCTCTACTCCACGGTTCTCTGGGGAACGAAGAAAGCTTTTCAAATCATTTATTAGAAAAAAAGAAGTGAAAAAGCTTTTTGGAAACGATTCATTAGTTTAGTTTGAGAGGAAAGCTAAACATAAAAATACCTTTTTACAACCCAGCATCAAAGGAATTGCTACGTAGGTGCTTTTTTTTAAGTTGCTAGCTTTTAAGGATAGACTCTTAAGAGAAATGAATGAATGAAAGCTTTATTGAGATTTAAATATTACTGAGAATTGCATTTTATTGCGCATATTGGCAATTGCTTTTTACCAAAGAATGCTACTTTGCATATTTTATGACCGGGAGTATTTTAAGTGGTATTTTTACGGAGTGTTTAAAAGTGCATTATTAAAGCGAAACGTGGGTATAAAGCTCACATTTTTAACTTATGATGAGATATAGTAAGATACACGTTAAATGGCCTAGGACTCCAAATCAGTGGCTAACATGGAAAAGTGCATGCACAAATAAACTTTTTTTTTTACTAGAGAGCGGGTTTTTAGTTTTTAATTTCATTTGATTAAAATAACCAGACTTTTCATCATAATTATGCTTTCTTTGAGATGATTTCTCATTATAAATATAAGTGCCTACAATTATTTCACTTTCAGTATAAAAAAACATGTTTCAGTAAAGGAACTTTTCAAAGTTTAATTTATTTTTTTTTGACACATTTTAACTCGCTGTCAACCGAGTGTGTCTGTTCGGTGAAAATTTTCGTTCGATTTTAAGTTATCTTTCCGATAAGCGTGAAATGTAATATTAGTAATTAATAGTATAGAATTAGATAACAATGTAATATTAACTCACTTTACGTCTGTCAGCTTTTCTGTTCGTTACAAATTTTGCAATATATTCAAAAATTTTATTTTCGAAAGATAGCGCAATGATAAATTAATATCTCATTGAGAATTTAGTTTAAAATTGGTAGAAAATTTGACACTCACAAGACAAGAAAAAGCAAAAAATAACTATTTAAATTAAAAAATCCTTTTAATGTATCATGTTTCCAAATGGAAATAAAAAATATAAAAATTCTCCTAACCTCATACAGATTGCCTGGAAAATATATGACTGTGAATTTTTAAAAAACACAATAACCAATATTCAAGACAATAAGTATGGAGTTATAAGTCTGTATGGAACTAGAAGAAATGTTTCACATTTCAATTTGTTTTAAAAATCAGGAATAATAATTTTTAAAAATTTATATTAATTTTAATCTTTTCATTTAAACATTAATGCGATTTACATTTTTTGAGTTCTCTAAATTTCTTTTAATATTGTGAGGTCAAATATAATTATTAAAAATTTTTAATACTTTAAAAAAATTAATACTTTGTATTTCATGAAGAATGAATACTTCGTATTTCATTCCTCCGATTTCTAGTAGGCAATTAAGCTTGTTTTACTTACACTGCGACAAGTTATAATTATTTCGCAAAAAAAAAGTGAAGTCTGTTTTGTGTAAATCGTCTTTAATATATACGATTCCTTTTTTACTAAGAATTAAGAATGAATATATATGGGTTGAGTTGAGTTTATTTTTTATGAAGCCACAAATGCCATCTTTGGCTAAGCTGCACCACATTCTTGAAATTAAAATATTTGTATCAATTTATAATAAAATCAAAATATGGAATGTTTACAAAATCCAAATGTCTAAAAACGTAAGTCTGGGAGTCATGAAAAAGCGTAACAATGATGTAAGGTATGCCACTGTGCTACAAAGCGCGGTTAATGTTTATATATGATTATAAAAACCAATATTTTTTTTAAAAACTAAAAAGTCCAACATGCGGGATTTCTGAAAACATACACGACGCTGGATAGAAAACCGTGGACATTCTACAAGAATGTGTAAAACAGACATAAGATTATTACACATTGAGCAAAATGGCTGAATATTTATGGAGATGAATATACATTCAGTTCAATTTTGTTGTTTCAGACTATATAGAACGATATTATGATTTACAAATCACTACAACTTAATGATTTTAAAGTTAGACTTCACATGACAGCTAAACCTTACAGATGCTGTATTACCCAGAATCAAAAGAAGAAATTCTGGAGTAATATAATGTAATTATTATACAGTACTGTGCAAATTAATTGGGACAAACGCAAAAATTTTCACAAATGTTGTTTAATTAGTATAGGTTAACTTACAAGAACGGTATAGCAATCTAATACAAAATATGTCCTCCTCTAGCTTGAATGAGATCCTGTACACGGTTTGGCATGGATTCCACTAAATTAGAACATAAATTTTCGATCTCGTCATCACGAAATCAAACTTTTATAGCATTCTCAATCATTGTTTTCTTTGTTGAGCAGTCCACTTTACTCAAACGTCTTTTTACAATACTCCACAAATTTTCGATGGGATTTACATCAGGAGAATTACCAGACCAATCAAAAACCCTTATTTCCTGTTTTTGAAAAAAATTCGTTGTTAGCTTAGAAGTATGGCATGGAGCAAGATCTTGTTGAAAGCAACCAACACCACCACCAGCGAACGTTTGCATCAAAGGCATAATTTTACTTTCTATTATAGAAATGTATTGTTTAGAGTTCATCATCCCTTTAACTCGTACTAAGCTGCCAGGTCCTCCAGAAGTAAAATAACCTCAAAACATCTGTTACTGAGGATGCTTAACTGTTTGAATAAGATGTTGTTCTCTGATGGGTTCTCCACTGTTTCGCCTGACAAATCTTGGTCGAAACCCTTGCACACAAAAATGCATTCCATCGCTGAATACAACCATCTTCCAATCTTGTGCAGTCCAGGATTGATATTTCCTGGCCAATCCAAACGTTTTTTATTCATTGCAGGTGTTAATAACTGTTTTTCTATTGGTTTTCTTGCAAATCTCCCAGCTTCACTAAGCCTTCGTCGAACTGTCGATGAATCCACGCTCACACCAGTAGCTAATAATTCTCTCTGAAGATCTACTTGTTTTGTAAGGATGCATTGTACTATTTCGTACAAGAAATTTGTCTGCTCGAGGTGTGATCTTGCGTTTGCGTCCACATTTACTCTTTCGTTTTGGAGACACTGTCCCAAAATTCTTTTGCTGATTTATAATCCTAGAAACACTAGATTTTCCGATTTTCCAACTCCAACTACTGCAGCAATATCCCTCACAGTCATAAGTATGCTGACTAAGGGTAACAATTCTAGTTCTTTTCCTGGGAGTGATATCCATTTTTTAAATACACGTCAGAAGGAGACAATTCACACAAGCGATCACTTCTTACAACAACTGAAGGGAAAAAATTTCGACATGTCCTGATACCGTGGTCAAACCGGTTTAGACTAGTCAAGGGCAGTTACATGTTGTAAGAAAATGCAGTTGAAACCGGTTTGAAGCAGAAAATCTCCGAGAAAGGAGCAATTTTCTTAAAAAATATGCTTGTCCCAATTAATTTGCACAGTACTGTAACAAATCAAAGGGAATTTCATCCTCTATTCCAAAACATCACATCATTATAATAATTGTTTTCGTCTATCTTCATTATTTATTCTTAAGTATGAGGCAATGATGAAGCAGTCACAAAAAGGCATGAAATATTTTTGCAATGCGCAAGAATATAAATCAATTAACTAAAAAAATAAACATTATTTTTTGACATTTACTTAGAACTTTTTTTCAAAAAATTTCTAAATATTAGAGAAAAAATTGCATGAAAATGAAGTTGATGTCACAGAATTTTTTAAAAAAATTTCCAAATGGTGTAAAATTGAGGAGAAATATTTGACATCTCGAAATTGAGAACTAATTAGATTTTATTATTTATTGAGAGAAAGACGTAAATTTTTGATTATTTTTTAAATTTAATTTAAATTTAAACTATCATTTTTAGTGAATATCGCATCCTAAAAAGGAACTAATTATAAAATTTGATTAAGACTATTGATAGGAAATAACTATCAATGATTTTTCGCATAAATTAATTTATAGATTATATGACGCTCTGTAGACATTATAATATTTAAAAAATATAGTATTTCTAACCCAATATTTACTAATTAAACTGTACATTATAAACTGATAAGCAAATATCTATAATATATAAGCGATAAATTATTGTACTATCAAATTAACTGTCAAGGTGCAAAATATTTTCCATTCTCACGTATGATTTAAGCTTGTTTTATCTACCATTTTATAATTAATAATTTCATCATGATCGAATAGGACCTATGAAACCGTTTTACAGTTTCATGAATAAGTGACGAGCATAAAGATATTCATTTTTCACGCGACTTATAACTGATATTTTGTCGATAATCTAAAGTACTCTGAAATGTTTCGAGTGTGCATAAGAGCTTTTGAAACTGAGGATATATACAGGGTGAGAAAGAACTAAGTTCAAAGGGCTCTATAATGTGTTCTATTGATCCAAATGAGCTAAAATTTGAACTACAGATTATTGAGATAATGCGATTTACATTTATTAAATTAAAAAAAGTACAAAATTCACCTTTAGATGGAATTGTAATACACTTAAAATCATTTAATATGGTTTATAATTGTTAAATAAAGTAGAATTAAAATTTCTCAATATGTTCTTCCTTTTTAACAATATGCTCTAATCGGAGAACCATATTTTCTATAGATGACAGGAGTGAGTCAGCCGGAATATTAAGAATATGGCGCCGAATGTTGTCTTTAGATCTGGTAGATATGAGAGCCTTTGACGGTAGATATTGTACTTCAAATAACTCTACAGCCAAAAGTCACAAGGGATGCTGTCTTGCGAGCGAGGAGGCCATGCTATTGGAAAAAGGCGGCTGATAATTCGTGCTTCTGTGAAATGCTATATTAAAAATCTCTTTACACGAGATCAATATGAAGTGGTGCACCATCCTGCATGAAAATGGTTTCTTGAAATCATCCACGCTGTAGAAGAGTTTGGATTACAAAATCCCTCAGCATATCATGGTACCGTTGTCCTGTGATAACGGGACCATGAACATGTTTGTATTACATTTGAAGTTACATCTTCAAATAAATATATTCCAGTTGTAAAGATAGCTGTAAAACCACACCATACTGTCACTTTTTCAAGATGCAAGGGTTGTTTCTGAATAATATGAAGTTTACCTCAGCCGAAATATGACAATTGTGGGTGTTAACTTTCCCATTGAGACAAAAGTGGGCCTCTTCACTTCACAGAATGTTCCATGGTCAAGTCGAGCAAAGAACTGAAGTGAAAAAGTTTTGCTGACCTCTAAGTCTCGGTTCTCTAACAGGTGCACATACTTGACTATGTATGGATAAAAATACAAAATCTGCCATGCGATTTTTATTACAGTTGAATACGGAATATCCAGAGCACGGGAAACAACTGTCAAACTTACACTATTATGCGACGACTGACTACTGACTTCAACGAGCGCGTCCGCAACATTTTTGACGCTGGAAGACGGGATTTTGTTTTTGTCTTCTACCTGGGAGAATGCCAAGTCGGCCAGTTTTTTTCAAATTTCTGCATCATCTTACGTAGGGCACTTGGAGACATTGGATCTCTTCGTATCTGCTTCATAAGACGAAATTCCTTTAGAGATGCAACGGAGTTTTGTTGGTTCTGGTAGAACAATTTAACCAGTAGCGCTTTTTCTTGCAACGAAGGCAAAGCGAACAGAGAAAAAATAATGTGCTTGCAGAATCTGCCTTCTTTTTATTGAAATAAAAATGGTAATAGACATGTGCTATAACGCACATTATGTTTCACATTTTCAATATATGCACATAAATGCCATTTGTGTTACAGCGCCATCTATTTGGGAATTTGTGTACTAATTTTTTAAATTAATAAATGGAAAACGCATCATTTGAATAATTTATAGTTGAAATTTTATCTCATTTGGACAATAGAATGCATTTTATAGCCCTCTGAAGTGAGTAACTTATTTCTTGCGAACCCTGTATATGATGGTGATAGAATATAACAGAAATGGTGTAGACATATTTTAGGACAGATGAAATGAAACAGCTTACAGAGATTTTTCAATAACTATGAAAGATTGTTCTATAATAATTTCTTTAATTGGTGATTAGCGTTAACATTATCACGAAAATCATTCAATGAGTGTGGGGAGGAAAGTCAAAAAAAAAAAATAGACATTCGATAATACATAACAAATCTTAATAAAAGAAAATACAAAAAAAAAATACACAGCAAGAAACACACAACCAAATCGTATTCAAAACAGCATAAATTCAATTCAAAATAAGTGCACATCAAATTGTTGTCAAGCAATTGCAACATATCAACTAGATAACAACTGTTAGATAAATCAACTAGATAATAACAACTGCTGCGTGCTTAAGATTTTAAAGAGAGAAATCACTTCATTTGTGTGTACACATTTGTTTATATAGTCTTAGTGTCAAGGTGTAGGATTTTTTTTTGGAGGATCTCGGATTTCTAATAACCATTTAATCAAAATTCTTTATTTTCTATAGCTTTCATTTCTGTCGTCAAGTCACTAGCTTTATTTCAGTCGACAAGATTTGTCGCCAGTTAGCATATATCAAAAATATCTGTGAAACACTCTTATCTTATTGCGAGACTCATTGTGCAAAGAAAGAATATTACAGATTCATAATATTTTAATATGAAACATTAAAGATACTAGAGAGTGTACTTAACAAGAAAATATCTTGAATATTTTGAAAAAAAAAAGCCACTTTCTTACTAATTTAGTTATAGGCCATGTGAACAAAAAAAAAAAAAAAAAAAAAAAAAAGATTAATGGATTAACCATAAGCAAAGAGAGAATATAATATTTTTTGTGTCCTTTACGAAATAAGATATGATATTCTTTTAATTTTACAAGGGCCTGCGTTTTAATAACGAATTTCTCAAAAGCATTTCATGTGAATTATTACCGAACAATTGTATGAGACAGTATTATAAATTACAAATGTAACAAAAGATGTGGAATGTATCATTACGGAAATTATTTAAACGCAAACCTTAACAAAATGTCTAATATAGTGACATAAATGGAATAAAATAAAATGTACCGTTTTCCATATGCATATATGATCATTTCTAGGGCGAGTAATAGATGTTATACTTCATTAATGTACATGTAGAAGTGTCTAAAGGAATGTTTTACAACGCGCTTCCATTTAACACATTTCTTTCCGTCCGTAATCGGTGTTTATCGTTACATATGAAAATCTTTAAACCTGCAGAGACATTTTAATGTTCGATTACCAAGTACTACTGCGAAATATTCCCCTGGTTTCAAATCCTTCCAGCATTCATGGCAACATAAATTCGACGCTTTATGAGTTTTCGCAACTTTACGCACTTGCGTTCTGAGGCATTACTGAAATTTTATTTTACCCTTGCGTTCGATCGTTACCGTGTCTGCCGCATAGGGATTTTTTTATGGTCCGCCGCTTTTTCTTCAGAGTTTCAGCTCACATATATTCAAAGTTCTTTTTTTATTTTTTAAATTTTTTTTATTTATTTTTATTTTGAGAAAGAACGGCCAAACATTTCAAGGAATCAGACCTGTGAAATGAAATAACGGTCATAATGCATGTAAACTTAATTATAAAATGTTGCAGGGGTAATGTAGCTAGCGAATAATTTGCTAAAAATGTTTTCAGTATTTCGGATATAATAAATAAAATAAAAATAGCTCCGTGCGTTTTTATCATCACATGTAAGGATATGTCGCCCATGCGTATGAAATGACATAATTTTTGATATTTAAATATGAAATTTAGTCGAAATAGCTCTTAATTTAAAAGCAAAAATAATCATTTGCACACCCATAAGTATTTCAGATATACACTACGTTTCTATATGGATTGAACTAACAATGAATATTCTAAATAGAAGGTTTCCTCTAATTAAGATGTTAAACGAATTGTCTATCCGTGATTTTACAATCAGTAAACTTCCCCAATTCTAAATTGTGACATTCACTGCTTCTCTGAGAAAGATTTTGAAAAAAAAAGATAAGAGCAAATTGCACTATCTCCTTAAAAGAAGAGTTTATTTTTTATCCTAATTACCAATTATTAAAATTAAAAATTTGTTACTATTATTAATATAGGAATGGTAACCAATGAATAACAATGTTTAAATTACCTAATAACCCAATTCATTTATTGAAATAGTTTGTTTAATTTAAGAGGAATGGGGCAAATTACATACTGCTATAAAAATTTTTTAATGAGCATGAAAATATTCCGATAATTCCATAAATTGTATATTTCTTTGTAAATGAAATTCCTGCATCATATCCATCAATTTATTCAGTGCCCGGAGTGGTTACGGGGACAGCTGGGTGCATAAAAATACATATAGGTAGATACTCAATTATAAAGAAAAAATAATAATGAGAATATTCTAAATTGTAAATCTAATACTTATAAATTAAAATAAAAAAGAAGCCAGAAAAATATCTGAAGTAAAATCTTATAGTTCAAATGTATCTTAAAAGAATCCAATATGGTATCTAATCTGAATTCTTACTTTTTATAACTATTCTTTTTATTCCAGATTTATTAAATAAAATTAATTATAAGACTTTTCGACATTTAATATTCTTTGCAGATATATATTCTGACAGGAGTCACTTCCTATAATAGGTAAGATGTTCCTTAACACGTTAGTTCAAATGACGGCTATAGGCATCATTTGCTCTGGGAAGAAACAAATATCCCAATGAGCAAATGACGGTTATAATATCACAGAGTTTTGCATGGAAAAGGCGGCAAAATGTGATAATTTTCCCTTCCAAACATATGACTGACGTTCAATTTCATATGGTTGTCATAAACAATTGGAAAAAAAATATTTCTGAAAGCGACCATCAAATTAAAAGTGTGCGGCAACTTGTTAAAATTTAGTGACTACAAGCAACGATTAAAAGTGTGCGGCAACGTGTTAAAGTTTAGTGACTACAAGCAACGACTGAGTTGCCAACTGTAATATACAGCTTTGGAGTTAGTAGCGATATCTTATGAATACTTTTAATGTAGAAAATAAACCTCGTTGGATTTAAAAAATATTTGGATTTCAAAATGAATTTGAATAGATTTGATTCTAATGACACTCAAACCATCACAAATGTCTCGAGTTTTTAAACTTTCCCCGATACGAATCAATAGTTTGACCCTTTCAATTTTAATACTTTCAAATCTAAAGGCTAATTTCAAAACCCGCTTCTTTGATACCATTTCAAAACTTAATACGTTCACAAACACTATTAGAAATTTATAATGTCTCCTATATTTAAATTTATTCCATTATTTTAAATTTATGCATGAATTTGTTATGCATAACAGCTAAATTAAAATAGTAAGATTAGATTCAAAACCCATTGTATTTCCTCCATTTTAAAATCAAATACGTTCTGTAATGCTCACATTGTTCTTAGAGATTCTCGCATCTTTTTATCTGAAAGATAATGGTACTAACCTTGGCTCAAAACTTTCACCGAATTCATTCAGAAGTAATAGCAGAACCTAACTTTCATTATATAAGAGGAAAATAATTACCTATCACTAGCACAAAGTAATTAAGAAACTAAAATTGCAAAACTGTCTGACTCTTGTATCCTTGCCAAAATGCATTCTTTCCGAAGTTCAAGGATTTAGACTTAGTTAATTAGATTCCCCGACATGAAATAAATTGCACAGAAGTACGGAAGTTGAAGACGCTCTGTTTCAGACTTTGTGAAATTCAACTTTTCTGAATAAGCTCTGACATGTTATTCAATATCTACTTAAAGAAGCAATAAGTTCCAGAAACTGGAACAACGGACTTTGAAGGGACGATAATGACAGGTAGAAATAAATTTCGATTTGAAGAATGATAAATACCGATTTCATTCACAAATGATGAGATAATCTGCGAAATAAATTGCTTGGAAAAGCCTAATTAGTTAAATTATTTTCAGTTTACTTACTACTTACAAATATATTGGTAAGTAGTAGATAATAAATAAAATAAATGAAAGAAGTAGAAACTACATGTTTTGAATTGTTTTGTAAACATTTGTGCTCGTTTGGATTTTAAACTAATTTATAGTTTTCCTACTATACATTCCAATGGAAACTATTCGATCGATTAATCGTTAATAATCAAGTTAATTAAGAGACCATAAGATATTTGAGAGATTATCATTTAAATGCTTTTTTTGCATCCTATTATAACAAATATGAGTGAACATTCTTCATAAATTTAATAATGGAATTTTTTAATATTTGTATGATACACGGACATGCCATTGTTATTTTCATTTAATTTCGTGATCAATGAATTTAATTAGATTTATATCCTATTTTAAAATTGTGCAAGACCTATTTCAAGACAATCTAGCTATTTCCCACCAAAACCAACCGGCGAGGATCATATCTGAAGGATATGATCCTCGTCTATATCGAGGATCTGATATGAGGATCAAATATCGCGGTCTGATATCGAGGATCAAATTCTGTTTTAGACTTTGAAGCAATAGCAGTGGAAGTACGTTTGAACGTGCACTGGAACACGCTTACAGTGTGGGTCTTCGGATAAATTGAAATTCGAAATTGAGACTCGTCGTTTTGAAAGTCAAGATTCACCTAATTGATTAATCAGGCGAGTTTACCCATGTTACAGAAGAACTCAAAATGATTTTCTGGTTTCAAATGTTTATAACTGCCTGGAAAAACCAACTGATTATTTTATGACCAGTAATGTCTGGTAGATCAGCAATCAGATATTTTCCTTCGGAACCGCGTGCAAGTGCCATAACATTTCATTTTAAATGTTCTACAAGCATACCTTTCCAACATATATTGAGGTTTATGTTTAATGATTGAGTGAGTCATAATAACCTATTGTCATTTAATTTATATAACCTCCTTAAATTTATTCTGATCTTTATAACATAAAGAATACTTGAGACATTGAAGCTTTACTAAGTGATTCAGCATTTTAAAATCAATTGAAAATTTTGCGTCATTTAGATTTAAAATATTAAAAATTCAATAATTCGATGCAAGTGTAAGACTTGTCAATGAAGGCGAAGAAGTTAATGTCTTATGCAAGGTTTAATGTACAAGATTTAGAAATAATGGTTGTAATATTGTCCAAATATCACTGTAATATTTGTCCAAAATTAGCAATAAGCAGCATGAAAAGTTTGAACATATTTGTCCAATATACCGAACAGAAACTATCTATCATATGAATTTATTCTATGAACAGTCTCTCTCGTGCATAATGTGACATGTAAACATATCACAATCTGTATTCGAACCCATAATGCTTTAATATTTAAAAACAGCGATATTTTTCAATTTTATCTGATATCTTATTACAACATTATGCATGAAAGACTGAAAAAAGTAAAGGAATAAATTTTACTCACACATTTTTCTTTAAAAGTAATACAAATAGAATATATACCTTTTCACAAACTTGATCCACGTAGACTTTCGATAGCATATCAGTCACTCTATTTCAAAAGCTGTTGTTTCCAAATTCCGTGTTCCTATTCCAGATCACTAGTTAATCACTTCACTTCCAATTTATTTCAAATTGAAGCGACGCTCGCTCAAAATTCTATTCTTTCTTTACAGACAGCATTTCACTATCCCTTGTGCTGCAACTAATCAGAAACATATTTTGGATAAAAAGATAAGATAGGAAATGAAAATTTTATTTCAACTTATTTAATCAGTATAATTATAAGAATGAAATATAAAATTACCAGTTGAAATTACAAATATTTTGAACAACTTCTAAAAATAAATTGCTAGTACAGCAATTGTTCTGATCATAAGTCAGTAGCTTGATAGATTTTTCATTCAAGTGTTTTGACAACACAGTCACAGTTTTTTTTTTTCAGAAGTTCGCTTGATCTTATCATATAGTTATTACAGGGTCCTAAAATATTACTTTTAAATCTTTTTTATCTATTTATTGCCTCACTGATCAAGTGCATCTCATTTACAACAATCCGGTTTCATTATAACGTAATAAATTTACATGTATTCTATGAACATTCAACGTTATTTGTAATGGAAACACGTACTGACCAACCGCCACGAGAAAAACCCTAGTAACTCTAAAAATAGTGGCCAGTCGACATGGAAACGAGATATTCTATTGCATTTTAGAGGTGAAGGAAAGATCTGTATTTCATTTGGTGTTGAGAAGTCTCATTTTGCTTTGTACTTCAGTCGAAGCCTGAGGCTCATATTTTGTGATTTTCTGATCAATTCTATCTCTTGTGGATATTCATTAGATGTAATATATCTGTAAGACGTGCTATGGATGACTTTATAACCAGTTTTGGAGAGTATGTGTTATTCCAAAGATTGTGATAAATATTTCGTTAGTTTTTTAAAGAATATGAAATGAATAAATATCTTTAATTTTTCCTGTTTATTGATTTATTTTTTTGCTGAATTTCATGCTTTTATTTAGATTAAACAGTAACAGATTTATCATTAATTAAACAGTAATACTTTCTAATTTTTTTCCCCTGATCCTAAGTTTATTATTTGAAACTATCATTTTCATCTAATTCAGCACTTAGAAATTCTAGTGTAAAACGAAACAAAACAAAGAATTTCCAGCTTAAAACGAAAGCTTTCCTCTCTTAATGAATCTTCATGAAAATATCAAATTATTTTGTTATTATCCAATGGTTTTTATTTAATTGACGGCAGCCTCAGGTCTTAAAAAAATTCAATACAAAAGCAGTAAAAGAAATGTCGTTGAAGGCATTCTTGTGCAAGACATTGTTTTCAAGCTTAAATAACAACTAATTTTTAAGTTTATCTATAATTTAATAACAAAATTGTATTCAACTGCCATATAAATACATCTGCATTATCAAGGCGAAATGAATTTCTTGCCTAATGAAGCGCGTTTAGTTAGCCAAATGTTGTGGTCAGTTTTCATGCCCACTTCCCTCCTTTCTTCGAATCCTCTACTTACGGCAAACATGTTCAAGCTTTTTCTCCTGACGGTAGGCCAATATGCTCTTTTCAGCTTAAAATTTCATAAATTTTTAAAGGCATCAAATGACAAAATGCCGTTATATATAGTGTTGTCTTTTCTGACCTCCAAACTCTCAGTCAGTAAGATCATTGTCAGATAAAATCATTGATTCTTTATATCAAAAGAAATAAAGCTAGTTCAATTCATTACTGATGCAAATCAAATAATATACAATATTTGTTTCATCATTTTTAAGAAATATTCTTCGTATGTCATTAGTCAGATGCAGTTTAAATGCATTATTCATTTTGCCATTGACTTTTGTAACTTGAATTTTGATGCTAAACGAAATATGAATGCATCCAATTTCTACTCAAAGCCAGATCAATTTAAAATGAAAACCAACAGAAATACAGCTATAAAAGGTCTTTTTTCTCTTTACATTCCTTTCAGTACCTTATTAAAAATATTATTTAAATGATAAATCCTTATTTATATATTTTAAACTTTTGATTTTATTCATTTTGTATATTAAAATAACAATATTATCTACTACTAATTTATTCCATAAGAAATGTTTTTCAACCAAGTTGGCTCTTTTTTAAGGCTCTAAAGGTTTTCTATTAGAAATCGTAGTTTGAAATATCTCCAGCGATTAATTTTATATTGTATTATACTCGAAATAAGAAGAATTATTTCTACTCAAGGATGATATATAATTAAATATTATAAATTTTTAACAATAATAGCATACGTGCCTGAGATTTCACAAAATAAATTTATTTTCTTCTTTACATTAGAGGAGGACATAGAATCACATAATCTCTTTCTTCTCATAGAACTGAAAATTGCCATTATATTATTTGAAGCATATTTCTATAGCTTAAATGTAATGAGAATACGCTATTTCAAAATATTCTTTGTATAATCAGCTTATTCAAACTGAGAATTTAAACAACCGAATTAAATTCTGGTGTTTTAAAAGATTGACATTTTTTTTATTTTAATAATTTTCTATTGCAATGAGTCTAAATGAAATAGTTAATAAATTTCTATGTTAAAATGGGCAATAGGCAGTTGAAAGGGGAATAAAATTTTCAAGCATTAATATTTTGAAAATTTTTTTAAAAAACAAAGCAGTTTTTTATCCTTTATGAAATTATTTCAGTATGTAAAAATTATTATAGATATATTATTAACGTTATATTTTATATATATCATTATATTTCATCATATTTATATATGAAGACGACTTTTTTCTCATCTTAATTGACAGAAAAAGTTGAAAAATATTTTCTGAAATGTCTCACATGACGTTTTACAGTGATAAGTCACTTTTCTGGAATCTTTTATCTATTTCACAACATCATGAAATAAGATTTCCAATAATCCTAGTTCTGACGAGTCGGGAAGTATGAAATAAGAATTGCGTGACATCAGAAGACCATGGTGGCTTGGTGACAAGATCTTAAGTTCGGAACAGGAGGGTTCTAGGCTCGCGGACAGAATTCACTGAAGAACTCTATGTAAGCGGGTCTGTAGCAAGCAAAAATTCACCTGGTTCACCAGCCATATGATGGGGAGTGGGGCTTCCATTTCAGATTTCACCCTCTTTATCTGATTGCGACTCATATTTACGAGTTACGTCCCAAAATAGTCCTATTGTGGTTTTTCAACGAGATCTTAACAATTCGACTAATAATTTAAATAAACTATATTTAATAACTTAAGAGGCGAAGAATTTATATGATCCTGTTATGCTTCGCTTATTCAAAATATTAAATTCTCCATACAAACGCAGGTGCTGAAAATAAAGCAATGATTAGAAGTAAGAAAAAAAATGAGCTAATGTTAAAATAATTATATATATTGTAACACTATTATTTCTCTATCATTTGCACTCCGTTTCAAACTTTTATCTTTCTCAATAAGGATATTCGATTGTTCTAATATGGAAATCAAGCAGAACCTATTAAAGTTAAGACGCACAGGAAGTAAAATTAGCCAACATTAAAACAATAAAAAAAATTAGAAAAATAATTATAACATGAAAGATTATAAATGAAAATAATTCCTTGTAATTCAATTTTAAAAAAAGTAGAGAACCAAATATAAAATTAAACTGTAACTCATTAGTAACTATTAAATATATAGATAATATAAATATAAGGGTTGCCTGGATAAAAAATGGACAAGCTGAATGAAAAGAATACCTTTATTGCAAATCAAAAGAAATTGCCATGGGCATTGTAATACAGGTCCCATCATTTAGGTAGCAGATCTATACCTTTGCTGTAGAAAAATAGTGGTTGATTCTTGAGGAAGTCCAGCACAGCTAGCTTCCTTTACTTCTTCATCCCAATGGAAACGTGTCCCTTCTGATGCTCTCTTAAGTGGCCCAAAGATGTGAAAGTCATGGGGTGACAAATCCGGACTGTATGGCGGGTGTTTCAACACTTTCCAGAGTAATTTTTTTTTAAGTCATCTGGGTTTCACAGGAGAACATTGTCATGGTGAAAGTCTGTCCATTTGCTTTTGATTGCTTTTCTTGGTTATGTCAAAGTGTTTCAGTATTGTGTAGAATTGGTATTGCTCCCTAGGGGCCCGGAAATCAATCAAGAGTGGTCCACGGTCATCGAAGAATCAAAAACTGCACAACCATGCGGTGCTCCGATCTGGATGTGTTGACGCATAGCGTGACTTTATTTTCGATCAATTTCCTCTAATACAAATAGCTTTCAACTATTGAGCGCAATATACAATGTACACCTCCTACCACCCTTTATATCCCTTTTCGGTGGCGCTACTATAGCTGCAGTCATTCTGACACAATCGTAATCGTCCACTCTTCATTTGGAAAACACTTATAAATTTAAAAATTATATTCGTTAAGCAAGAATTTACCAGATTAAATTAGTAACAAAAATACTATATTTAGTAACTGAGATGAGAAAAAAAAATCATTAGCATTCTTATTATTTCTGTGACAAACTTGTATTCAGATTCTTAGTGTGTCACTTTGAACTCTTGGGAATGCTCAATACTATGTGAGACACTTTTTATTCTCATTCAAATTCTTTTACTTCACTTTTTCATTCTCTTGAGTCACTTTTTATTCTCATTATTGTTCACTAAAAGCAAAAAAAGTTCTAATTTTTCATATTTTTTCCATTAGAAAATTTCTCTTACATCATTGCCAAAAAAAAAAAAAACTTTCTTAAAAATAATTATTAGATTAGATTTAAATAATTTAAAACTCATTAATTCTTTTATCACAGGATTCCAACATAATGCATCAGATAATGGATTACCATTTTTTTTACCTATTAAATGCTTAAATAATACTCACACATTTAAGAATTCCACCATTAAGTGTGAATTTGAGCATCAAATTAGTAGCAAAAAAATAATCTTGTTAGTAGCTGAGACAAGGAGAAAAAAAGCAGCCAAGATTCTTTTTATTTCGCTGACACAACTCGTATTCTGATTGTTACTTAGTGTCGCCATTTTGAACTCTAGGGAATGCTCAGTGCAGAGTGAGTCACTCTTTATACTCACGGAACGTCTTTGTTTACTTAAAACAAAGAGATTCTAAGAACGTCAGCTCATTTTCATTTTGCTGAAATGCACACGAGAGGTTGCCAGCACTAAAGACAGAAATGAGGAGTATTGTTGCAAGGGGAAGACAGCCATTTTCAGAAAAAGAATAAAAATGCAAAAGTTTTCTTCACGTATAATGGGTTGTGGAAGCTAAAGAAATCCTTTTTGTGAATCCACAAACCTGGAAGGATTTTACAGAAGCAACTGAAGCAGAAGTAACCGCCATTTTTATTATTTGTTTATTTCGAGTCTGAGAGCTGAAGAAAGATATTTGTAAGGGCGGAGTTTTCGTTCTTGTTTTTTTTAAAGAACATTTTCCCATTTGTGTGTTTTTGCTTCGTTGTCCTACACATCTGTTTTGAGCTATTGAAATCGCTTTTCCTTTTTCTTCTTTGCTTTTTTTTTGTCTAGGACATATATTATTTAACAGTTTTCACCTACATGACGAGAATCATTTTGATTATTTGGTTTTTTAGTTTCGTATCGTTCTTCCCCCCCCCCCTTTTTTTTTATTTCTTTGGCTTTCCTGAAATGGCAACGCAATTGGAAGAACCTTTCTTTTGAAAGAACTATTCAGTACTAGCAATTATTCATTCAGTCGTAGCAAAATGGCTAAAATAAAGATAAATATTATCGTTTTTGAAATTCTGTGGAAAAGAATTTATCTAAAAGTAGATGCTCGTTCTGCTTCTATTAGACGCCGTTTTTACAATAAATTTTCTTTTAAATTTATTACACATATAATTTGCAAAGAGGTCCAGACTTTTCAGTTGAATTGTTTTCAATGAAAAGCAGATATTATTTTTTTACTTGTAAGTAGTTTTAACGAATTTTACAATGCATAAAATATTAGATTGAAAAAAATGTTTGTAGAAATAAACCGAAAACTTAAAAGAACGATATTAACTATACATTTCTATTACTGTGACAATACAGTAGCTGAAGCCTATTTTTTTTTCTTAAAAAAATCCGTTTTCTCTAAGCATTAATACTCGATAACCACTTAATTTTTACCAACGACTAATTGAAATTAATTCATCGAATAAAAGGTTTTCTAGAAATTTCTGTATTTCTGTTTGCTAATTTAAGCAAACGATTTTATTTTTTGTTTTCGTGGTAACCATGAAAGTGGATCAGATTATTTAAAGTGTTTTCTGTAGCCTTATTTTTATTCTCCTAATATGGCCATCAACAACTGCTTTTTCATTTTATCGGAATTTCTTGAATTTTACAATTTCAACATTAGATAAATAGAATAAGTAACAGTGAGATGAGGTTTTGAATGATACATTTGCAATAACAAATAAGAGAAATTAGCAAGACAGGTCTGTTGTTATTAAATTACACCTGTATTTTAAGGACTATTTTAAATCAAAATTAATTTTTTCCATAAAATAGCATCATTTTGAACAACTTTATATACTTTTACTTTTGTAGATATATATCACATCATATTTGCTATAATGGTTAATTTAAGAATTTTATTCATATTATTAATTTTTTTCATCAGTTTGCTACTACTGAATCTAAACAAATAACTGAAACCTATGCTTTCTCTAACCATTTAAGCTAAGGTTTTGAAACATAAATTTATTATTATTATATGATATTTATATGTATGTATATGCTTATAAGCAACAAATGAATTTCAAGAAATATGCAGTATCTTTTTAAAATAATTTGATAAAACCGAGATTTTCCTTCCATCAATACAATTTTGAAGCATTAACAAATAAAATGTACGAAAACAGTAAAATGTAACAAATAGTATTTAAATACAAATGGTCCATAATTTTTTTTTGTAATTAAAATAATCTAATGAATATTTTAAAACTTTTTATCATATACTGAAAGAACATAAACGTAATTTAATGGTAACATAATGGTAACATAATTGATATTTTATACGAACAATATAAAGACATAATCGCAATAAAAAATAATACTTTAGGTTTACCATACATATTTTTTTCAGGATAAATATAAATTAGATTAGAAAGATATAAATAAAGTTATGAAATTCTCATAAGGAAGATGCATAAAATCAATGATTTACTCTTATAAAATGAAGGTCCTGAAAATATTTGCGATTTCTTAAGGATATATTTCAAATAATCAGGATCTCAATAAATTTTTGATTAAATTATTGGTAATAATGGATTTTGAAATTCATTTTATATAGTATTTGTTTTATATATAATGTCAAAATAAATAATATTGTAATCAATTTTAAAAATATATATTTATAATTAAGAAAATTAGAATAGCAAAATGATCATCATTTTGAACATATAAATATATGAGGTAATGCACTTTTCTTATTAAAAAATATTTTATATCGCAAAACTCCAGGCAAAATTCAGAAATTTCAATTAAAAATTTTAATTCCTTATTTATTCTCAGAAAGAATTGATTCTTGATTGGAAATGCCCTTAGAGGACATTATCTTATTTGTAAAGGCAGTCGGAGTTTGTTAACGATTCACTGATGCATTATTGATCAAGAATTCCCCCCCCCCCCTCCAGGCTCAATACGACGGCGCTTCCATGCTAACAACTAATCAACAAGTTTTCCGCATCATTTATGCATTATCGACCGAATAAATTGTTGCACCTTTAAAGGAAGGATTGTTTATGCACAGTTTTGAAAACTTTCACTCATTATGCCATAAGCAATGTCTTACTAAAGAAATTTTTAGCACAATTAATGCCAATGCAAAAGAATTTAAGATAAATGAAATGTATATTATGTCATCTGCTATTAAATATGCAAAGTGCTCATTGTAATCGGGGACTAGTATAAAAATTTTTGACTGCTAGGGATAATCATATGTATCTTCCTACTTGAAAAAGAATTTTAAATTGATGTAAATAAAAAAAAGTAACTGACTAAATCTAAAATTGCAGGACTGAAATGCAATCAGTTAAAAGATTTGAATCTTTATGAAAAACAGTAAAAATTATTTCATACATTTCTAACTCGTTCAATATTTCACAGTATTTGATAGCTGGTCTGTAACATGAAATAACAGATTGGAAATTCCAGTTATTTGCCACAATTCATCAAAAGGAATTTTTAAAAAATTTAATGCCTTTTAACTATCAATATGTAAACTGCTACGGTGATTTCTTTTGACTCAATAATAATTATTCAGTTGAAGTCATTTTTTATACCTTCAATTTCATTAAATTTTATAGATACAAACTGTGCATTGACAAAGTTAACAATGATATTATTAGTTTGTTTTTAATTGTAGATTCATAAATCATTAATTGGGGACGGCGCTGAGCTTTATATCTCAAAATCGTACTTTTTGGATTTAATGATTTTTGCTTGAATAATGACCATTGATTATGCTGCACACAAAAGCTAAAAAAATTGCGAAATTTAAATTTTTACATAGATTACAGGTTTTATTAAACATATTTATAGTAGTAAAATATTCTCAAATATTCTATTCAATAAAAATATACTCTAATGTTTTAAACAGGAAAAAAATTATATTTCTCTGCTTCTAAAACCGTTTAAAATTTCCTGCTACTAAATCGACTGCATGATTCGACAACTTAAATAGTGATTATTATGGGTGATTCCCATTGAATGAACATCGATTGGTCAATATGGATATTGATTGACTTAATAAAATTCCATTGTTCGGATAGTTTATTTCCAGGTAAGCTGAGTCTTCTTGTTTACAATTCTAAAATTAAAAATGTCTTACTAAATGTAGAACCGTAACTGTAAATAAAAAATTCGACTTATTGATGCATTTCTCTTGTATGTTTATTAATTATAAACTGAAATATAATTTTTTTTTATGTTATTTGAAACATTTTACCAATTAAAAGTGTATGCTTAGTTGGTTAAATATTTATCATTAAGCCATGATTATATTAGACATATTATGCATATTAAATATTTGTAAAAAGTATTATTTGAAAAAATCATTCCTTTTCCTTAAACCCTAAAATAATTTCTTATTTAATTTAAAAGACAATTTCTATCCGTGTAAATATAACTTTTCAAGACGATTTTAGTAATATTTGTTCTTACTTTATTTTCGTTAAACATGTATCTTGCTACATTACAGTTAATGAAATTTATAAATAATTTAGTAATTTTTATAATTTTTTAAACGTTTGGAATCATAGTTTACAACAGTTTAAAACAGTACTATTTTATTCATTGTAATAAATGGAAATTGTTTAAAATTGTTTAGAACCATTAATGCCGAAATCAATTTCGTTTGACATTTATATCAATTATCTTTTGTTTTTTTTATTATTATTGTAACTTTTCTTAAATATATAAAATTATTTCGCTTTATTATTAACTTTGTATCTGGGATGTTTTGGTGAGCACTTTATTTAGTTCACCGTCGAAACATTTAAAAATAATACTACGTTATATTGGCGGATATGCTAAAGAATTATATGTATTGAACAATATATTAACACATTCATGCATTATTTTTGCGAGATTATTTTAGACATAATTTAGGTTTTAATTATTTTTCATGCTTATAATCAACTTAAATTCTTTATTATTATGTTTAAATATAAGCATAGAAAACAGGTGAAATTACTAATAAAGAAATCAATATTTTGCAGCATCTGTTTTTAAAATCAATCAAATAACAAGGGATATATTAAGTATCTGGCAACAACATTTTTTATGGAATATAAGGAATAAAACTGCTGGATTTTAAAGAAGCATACTAAAAAAACATGGCAAGCAAATACCCAGTAAATTTTCTCAAATTATCTTTTTTTGCTCAATATTTTTAAATGACTCTAATGTGTGTCTGAACCTAAAAGTGAAAAAAGGTGAAGATTTTTCTTGAAGAAATATATTGTATCTTTCGTTCATCCAGTTCAATCAAAATTTTGTTCTTTACTTTCAAAAGATTCTCCGAAATTATTGAGAAAAATATAAAACACATTTTTTTTTTGCCTTTATATTTTATTTAGCTTCCGACTTCTAGTTTATTCTCTAATCTTAAAAAGAAGTCAGGACCATTCTTTTTCTTTAATTCTATAAAATTCACTTTGGTGGAATAATATCTCACATTGCTGTAGAAAATGAATCAAACACTGTCGTAGGATCTGGCAACAGCAATAAAAACAATCCGGATATCACAGCATCGAGAAAACGTAACGAAAAATAAGCATCAAATTTCGGAATTTTGTTCTTTTACTTGCAATTCTTTCCTCTTTCATCTCCGCTGCAATTGATTTACCATCAGAGAAACTTTATTCTTCCAAGCTACGAACAAAGCTATCAGCCTCGTATTATAGTAGTCTCATCCGGGCTTTTGAATGATGATTCTAACTACTGTCATTAAGTATCGATATCACTCTCCACCTCCATCGATATCGTTCTATATATACATCATGTGGCACCGGCGCATTGAAGCGTACAAATGGTGGCCGATTTTATTGAATGGCGTCATTATCGACGTGTTTTTTCACTTCATTTCACCCTGCTTCTTCCTTTTCACTTCATGCGGAAAAAAAGATGTTGGCGGGCCAGCTTTAATAGAAATCGCAACGATTTTTGTGCATGATCGGGGAAATAAAATGCGGTTGAAAATTGCATCGTATATTTTGGAAGTGCACTGAATTAACATTCGCTATTTTTTGGTTTTATCTTCTGTCTCTAAAAGGAAAGAAGTAAAAAGGAAAAAAAATAATAAAGGAAATTAGAGCCTATAGTCTGATAAAATTTCGGGAGATAATGCCTAGTGCTTGATTACTCGACTTTATTCCAAAAAAATTCCTTTTAATTGTGTATCAAATTTGTGTATTTTTGTTTAAAATGCATTTAATTTTTTTGCAGTGCCTTTGTGTGTAAATCCAATAATTAAAACAATGTAAAATATTCCTACAAATATTTTTCAAAAATTTATAGAAAATACAGAAGAAAAATGTACAAAATAAAACTTATATAGCTCACACCCAAGAGTTTTAATTTCAATACGGTAAAAAACAATTTTTGTGTAATAATACGTTTGGGAGGTATTGATGAAAAACGATCTTTAATTAAAGATCAAACAAAGCTTGATCGAATTGCAATTTTGAATATTTTCTTTTAGTGAGCATTTAATAAAAAAATGAAATAAAAAAGTGCCAAATTTCATAACTCTAGACCAGATGGCCAATTCTATTGAAACGCTTTGACTAATGTTTGCTGCTTGCATGTTGCAATTTGCATATGCATACAGCCTATTAACATTATTACATTGTCATCATTATATTATACCAGCCTATAAACTTTATTATATTATCATTATATTATACCAGCCTATAAACATTATTATATTATCAATCATTATATTACACCAGCCTAAAAACATTAAATTATAATAATAAAGTATTTTAAAAAGTTGGATTTGGCAATAATGATAAAATTTTATGTTACTAATCTTAAATTTAAAAATACTGGCAAAAGGATAAATGCAGGTTTTAAAAATATTTTTGTTAGAGCTTTTAAAAATTTAGCAAAGTTAGAAAGCATTTGAAATCATGTCAAAATTCATATTTACATCCTATAACACAGTTTTATTATTATATGATGACTTTTCATAAGCATTCCCATGTTTTATCGCTGAGAAAATAAATATTAAAAGCAAGCAATATTAGACAACACAAATATTAGCAATATTGGCATAATATACAGATTTATGCATACAGTTATGCATATGTGTATGCATGTGAGTAAAATAACAAAAAAAAAAATAGTCTTTGTTTTTAGCTTTATTTAGCAAATTAAAAGCACAGAATTTAAGCCAGTTCTAGTGTTTTCTTTCGAATTTCTCACAGAACCAACACCTCCTTACCCTTTTTCTTCATCCTTTGAAAGTAACGCGTGACAGGTGTAAGAAGGGTCTAAACTTGTAGTCGACAGCCCTGCATTGCTCGACTGTGCAACAGCGACATGTTTGTATGTAACCGATCACCGCATATGCTACCATCCGCTTTCCTAATTTACAGGATCGACAGTTTCTTGGAAACATCGGACCCTCCCTTCGACACAGGAACATGGTGTGTTCAAAACAGCCACGCGTACTCATCATCATTACGCCCCCGTGAGGACTGAGAAGGGAGACAGCAAAGTCCAGTAATTTGGGTCCTGATGATGATGTCGTGTCCGCGTTACCACGGAAAGGGGGTTCAGTACCTTCTGAGGGTAAAGACTCCTGAGCACCCAAGGGAAGAATTCTGCCTTCTAGCTCATATGAAGATGACACTCACACACTCGCTTGCAAAATCCTTTTCTACAAGGGGACTCTTTCACACACCTCACAGATAGAACACAGATGAAGAAAAACCATGCCCGAACCGGGTTTCGAACCCGGGAAGCCCAGATCATGAGGAAAACGCGCTACCCCTATGCCAGGAAGCCGGTAATTTGGGCCCTAAAGTCCAAAATTATATACACATTTGCAATTGTGATGATAACTATATACAACTCTTTACATTTTTAAGTTATCGTTGTTGAATTATTCCCATAAAACAAACTTACTTCCATGAGATTTTTTTTTTCAAATTTTGCTTAAAATCTACATATTTGATGTTATAAATTAAATCAATTTTTTTCATCGGTAGCTAATTCTTTTTTTTTTAAATTATTGTATTCAAAACCGGATTGTTAGACAGAATAATTTTAAAAATATGTTTTTATGACTCAATGAGTTTTTTTAACGGGAAGCTTCATTCAAAATGCGAGAACGTATTTTTTTATTATTATGAGAATATGTCTGAATGCACAAGAAAAAAAAATGATCAAAATTAAATTTTTGTATTAAGGACATAAAAGGCTATTATTATTATAATTTTATCATTACTATTTTAAATATATACAACCATTACTTGCCATACGACATCACTTTATGTAATAACTTATGTAGACGTAAATGCAAATACGTCTATTTTATTGATATTTGAAACAATGGGATCAATAATTTCGTACTAAAGTTACAGGTGAATCTCAAGACACGTCAGATATAAAAGTTTGACCAGTGTTGTTGTTTCTCATTCTTTTGTGAAACATTGGTAGATTAATATTAGTATTCTAAGTACTATTTTGGAAATATGTTATTAAGTATTTTTGATTTTCCGCAAATACTGTCATTCAGAAATGTCGTTAATGCGATTTTCAATCCCAATTTCCATTTGTCTAAAAGTTATACTGCAAAAGAATGATAGCAATAATAATTATTTTAAGCTTCTTTTGTTTTTAACGGATTATTAATAACTTTTCTACCAAAAAAGTGTAAAAGTTGTTGAAGATTTAATAATTTTTCTGGATACTTACAAATAATTATATTTCATGTCATGATCAATCATTCATTACAAAATACTTATCCCGTAAAGCCTGTTGTTATGGTGTCAAAGATAGTTAAATCAAAGCCTTGGCCAAGCAAGAAAAAAAAAAAACTCCATAGACAGATGGTATTTTTTACAAGCTTATTAGAAAGTCAGACTGTCTTATCAGCTCAGACGTAAGCAGACAGCAAAGCAAAATAAACAACTAGTACACAAAGAACCAGAAAAAGGCGGCGTCTCAGATTTTTCACTAAACTTTTCAAAGTACATTTTATATTAGCTTTACAAATCGAATTTCTGATAGTTAGGTTGTAAAACACGCAAAGCAAAAGTTTGGGACGTGGCTCATTGATTTATCTGGTGCCTATCACTTTTTTTACTAAACACAATAGTGTTTTTGTCAAGTTTTGGAAAAATATAGGACAATACTTTTTTAGAATTAAATTAATCTTTCCCAAGTTTTAATGTATTTATATCTTTGGTTCTTTTCTTTATAATACTGATATTATTAAGCATATTTTTGTATTAAAGTATAGATTATGTAGTTAAAAGAACATTTTTGGGAGATTATTTGAATGCAGTCAATTACAAAAGACGACATAAAGGAAGAAACACGCAATCTCAGTATGGATTTCTATGATTGACCATCTGAACTCTATAACAATGATGCACATTTCCAAATACAATGAATTTCTAATATATGCGATTGTTAAATCCAAAATGTTATTAAAAAATTTAAGTTTAATAAAAAAAGGTGAGGCAAAATAAAGCAATAAGTTTTAAGAAGATGTTTACTGTTTATTAAATCTGAATTGTATGTATTTTATTCTTACTATAAGAAAAATATTTCTAAAATCCTTTTGGGTATTTATTTATACTGGTTTTTTTTTTTTTTTTGTAATATTGTCCTTTTCATTCACCTTATTGTGTCAACAAAATTTGCAGATATTTGTGTATCAATTTAATATCTTATATTAACTAATGCTTCAATTTCAGGTTAAATAGGTATTTTGCTATCCATCCATAACTGTCTGAAACTTTTAAGATTTAAATGTAATTTTTTAAACATCAGCATTAAGTTACAGTTACTCATTTAGCATGTATAAATATTTACGCCGGTGTCCTGGCCTAAGGGTAGCTATACTTCTCCGTGATCTGGACTTCTTGGGTTTGAGTCCCGGTTCGGGCGTGGTTGTTACCTCCCCCCCCCCGTGTTCTATCTGTGAGGTGTGTGAAAGAGCCCCCCCCCCTCCCTAATAAAAGGGGTTGTGCAAGCGATTATCTATAAGTTAGACTTTGACTTCGGGTGCTCATGAGCCTTTGCCTCAGATGCTATTGCACAAACTCGGTTTAAATCACTGACTTTGTCAGCGGGCTTGTCTATGACAAGTGCATAAGTAACAACAGCATAAATACTTACAAATTTTCTGCCAATGGGACATGGAACATTTTATGAATGATAAACTAGCAAATCTGACAAAAGATGATTTTCATATTAAATGATTTAATCTAGAATACATATTCAGTAAGTAAGTTGAATCCAGAAGAGAAAATATTATTTAAAAAAATGTCGAATCTCGTAGAATCACAAAAAGAAAGAAAAAAAAAACATTTTGCATTTGAATTTTAGATTTTTTTTTTTTTTTTACATTTTTTTTAACAGTGAATTAGCCAATTTTCGACGATAATCTCAATGGATTTTTGTATGATTTTTATTGAGAGTAAATTCTATTTGGTTACTTGTATTTCTGCTGAGATCAGCATGACTTCAAAATCCTTTTTCCCCATCTTTTGGTGCGCTTGAATCATTGCAGGATACGGGCATTTTCTTGACACGATTAGTCGCTCTCTTTTGTCATAGTATGAAACAATAATATTTTTGTCTTTTTTATATTCCAAAATACAAGTAACAATATCGGAGACATTATAGAAAACTAATTCTCACTTCTAGAAGCATTCTACTACTAATATGAGTTTTATATTAAACAATTACTGCAGTAGGCAATTTGAAATTTGTAAATAAAATACAAAATAAAGCAAGTGAAATCTGAATTGCAAATTGCGGCGATCTACTAGATTGCAGCTGCGATTTCTCGTGCTTAGAGATGGGCAACTATCATTGAAAGCTCATTAATTCGCATTCTTCAAGATGCATGAAGATAACTGAAATTACTCGAGTAATTCGAAAATTAGTATGCAGTTGATCTCAAAAATAAACATAAAAGGATTATCGTAATTCGAGTGAAGTTCAAAATAGTGAATTTTTTAATAATAGAAAAAAACAATAAAAAATTGTTACAAAATTACTTGATATTAATGTTTAACATCAAAAACGTTTAAGTCAAATGATAAAACCCACAAAGAAGAATAAATTTATCCTAGCTTAAGAATTTATTAAAGTGGAATTAAAAAAAATGTGTTCAAGTTTGGATGAGTAATGTTCGATTCATTTCTGATGATTATAAAGAAAAAAGGAAGAAAAAAAATTACCAAGGAAACCCATCCATTACAGAAGTAAAAAAGAAAAAAAAATCAAGTATACAAGAGATCACTTCACAAACTTCCTAGCCACCTATTAAGCTTCGATAACAAAAAAAAGAAAGAAAAAAAGAACAAGCTAGCCTTTTGAAGGGGAAACATTTTACAAGAAAGAAGAAAAAATCCAGCGTCATTATAACTTGAAAGACCGGAAAGACGAAATTTGTCTTTGGGATTACGTGTTCTCATCAATTTTCAGGGAGATATTTCTTATTTCTCTCTCTACCGGTGTATTGAGAACTTCATTAGTTTTCTTCGGATAACTGAAGATGTTCATTAAGATTCACGATTACTTTGATCAAGTTTGCCTGGCACACTTGAGAATGCATCCTTTGCCTCTAAGAAGGAGCCGACGGATGAATCACAGAAATGTAAATTACGATCTCAGAAAAATTGTTTTTACTACTAAATCAATCGTTATTTATGACTGGAGCTTAATAACTTTAACATCGTAAAAATATGTCATATTCTTTGAAATGCATCTTTTTTTCCTTATTTTCTTTGACGTTCGTAAAAAAGATGTTTTGAACATAAGAGCTTCATTTTTATACATGGAATAAAAGCAGAAACGCAGCTAAACATCTTCATTTTAATAATGATGTCGTATTTTTTCGCTTCATTTCAATTTTTGATGCTGTCAAAAGTTACGTAATGATGAAAAAAATGATTGCATCATGGATACTGATTTCATGTGAAATATAATCAGTTGTGAAGAGTGTAAAAATTAAGTAAATTATTCACAGAAAAAGATTTCTTTCAAAACATTTATGGCATGTTTTAAGTACTTATGAGTGCCTAACATAAAAAAAATAAAAATGGTTATAAATATGTACAATTTGTACTAAAAATATATTTTTTTTTAAAGAACAGAAGTGTTTGGGAATTTTTTG
Organism: Argiope bruennichi; assembly: GCF_947563725.1. Classification (NCBI taxonomy): domain Eukaryota; kingdom Metazoa; phylum Arthropoda; class Arachnida; order Araneae; family Araneidae; genus Argiope; species Argiope bruennichi. The sequence goes on from NC_079151.1 coordinate 70,597,943, forward strand.
ATCGTAAAATTTGCAAATGAAAATCCAATTTTTATCATTTCTATTTTTTAGATTATGTGTCCTTCAAAAGGAATAATCAAATTACAAATCAAGTAAATAGAACTTCTTAATTCCAGTGTTTCTAAGCTAATGTGTAGATTCTTTCTTCAAATGATTCATTTGATGTTTCATCGTTCATTCTTCGTCATTCAAATTGAACGTATTTAGACAACAAACAAGAATAATTTTTATTCATTTTTTTGAAAATGTTGTATGGGTTGAATGTTTTCATTTCGCTGAAAGAATGCCTAACTTCAACAGTGAAATATTTCTTAAAACAAATGTAGTTTCAGGATTATGATTGATCCAAATAAATAAAGATTTACAATGGGAAATTTTGATCACTCTTTTATCTAATTTTGAGTGTTATTTATTATATTATTAATTTAGGATTTAAAGAAGTCACGGAATTCAAAATTTAATTTTAAAGTAAAAAAAGAGTTCTTGCAACAGATATGATCTTAAAATATTTTTCGAAGCTTAAAAATACGAGCTACCGTTGCCTCTATTGCATTCTTTCAATCACGAAATGAAAGAACATCGAGAGTGCGATTTTAGAGTTTCAATGTTAAGAACACCAGATTCGTCAGATGTGCTATTAAAGGTCCATTACATTATTATTGTGGTATAATTTTTTATAAAAGTATTTATATTAAATGAAGTTAAAACGAAACTAAATTTACATCCTTCTTAAGACTTTTGTTTCAAAATATATTATTCAGATAAATATTACTCCGTTTAAAAGTAATTAAATTTCTTCACTTTCCTTTATCTAAAAATAATTTAATTTCTTTATTTATTCTTTTCCTTTGCTTTTAAATTGGTCAAATAGATGCACGTGATTTAAAGATTTTGGTATATTATTTAATAAATATCCTTTAAGATAGTAAAAATTTAATGGCAATATTGTATAAAATTATAATATATGAAGCATAATATATGAATTTAAATTCGTTAGTTACATTAAAAATGCTTTATTATGATCTTTATCTTTGAAGTCAGAGTGATCCTTAATTCTCTTAACTTTATTGAACTTGATTTCTCTTTATTTCATATTTTGAAATAAATATAATCGTTTCCTAAATATTTTTTCGGGACAATATATATTATTTCCATTTTTTATGCCCATGGTGGTGGCCATATTGCTATTACTTACTATATTTGAAGATAATACTAAAGTGACAGAAAGAATCATGTTTTATTTCAAAAAAGCGATCAAATTTTAAATATTTCGCCAGAAAGAAATCTGATATATAATTTAAAAACTAAATTATGCAACTTTTGATTACTAAGATATGGATATAAGTATACGTTTTTCAGAGCGAAAAAATATTTAATGGATTTCAACAATCATATAATCTCAAAAAATTATTTCTAGGTGTGCTATTAATTAAAAAAGAATATAGTACACCTGTATAATTAAACCTGTTTTTATCTTTAAAATATTGAAGATAGATGCGAAATATTGAGATTTGCAATGAAACAAACTCAAATTAAGTCTTAAATCCTAATATCAGTTCATACTCTTGACAATAATATGTAATTATATATCAATATAATATAAAAGTTTCTTTTGCAATTTAAAATAGAGTGCTTTAAAAATGTTTTATTCTTTTATTAACTAATAAGGCATTAAAGATACATTTATTAACTACTTTTATTAACTAATAATCATAAAGATAATGCATTAAAGATAAAGATCATTAAAGATACATTGATTTTCAATTGAAAAATGCTTTTATGATAATATATATGTATATTTTTTATTCTTGTCTATGTGGTAAAAAATTTAAAATGTATGAGAACTAGAATAGATCTAGAATAGATATATATTAGTTAAATAACCTTTAAATATTTTTGTTCAAATGCATGAAATATAAAATGATGGATTCAATAAATATTAAAAAAGTATTAAAAACATTAAAATAAATGTTAGGTATAACAGATTAATTTCAAATTCAATATATATATTTTTGACATTTTTACATTATGACAAATAAACTTCCATACAATTAGCATTATTAATGCAATCATAATTCAAAATGATTTAGCTTTTTCAATGCAATAGAAAATAGAAAAAAAGAAATGAAAATCGTTTGCGCTTGATTAAAATATTTGTTTTAAAATTTTATTGTATTAATAATTATTCAATATGTTGAAACTTTGAGAATAAAACTATTAATAATTAATTAAACTGTTAATAATAGAAATAAATAAATAAATATATAAATAATTAAAACTATTAATAATAAATAAATAAAATTGTTAATAATAAAATTAGCATCATTCAAAATATTTTAGTGTTTTAATAAGCTATGTTAAAGTTTTATTGCTGTAGTGTTATGATAAAATAACTCACAAATAATTGAGTAAATTATTGAAATTTTTATTCACTTAACAAATGCTTAAAAAAAAGTTTATAAAACACGCGCTTGATTTAGTATATTAAAATATATCTGATCAAATTTATTGTAAATTCTAAGTCTTTTTTAAATAGATTCATGTATTGATAGGTTGTCTGTTCTTTCCTATAAGAAAATGTTTAATTAATCTCAAAATGGTGAAATTTTTTTTTTGCACCCATGTTTACATTCACATAATCACTGGATGTTATCTTCTTTACCAAATGTCGTTGCAAGTGACTATCTCAGATCATAAAATATATGAAGATTTCAGTTTTGTACAAATATTACTTGAATATAAGATAAAAACGATTTGTAAAATACATAAAGTATAAGTGAAGTGAGCTATAAAGCAAGGTAAAGCATTTATCACCGAAGATAAACAATAAAACTTTAGAAATTAATATTTTATTGGATAAAAAAAAACTTGATTGAATCAAACTTGAATAAGCGTTTTGTTTATTATTACTTATATTATTATTTGTTTATTACGTATGCATATTACTAATTATTTACTTTTTATTCGCTACTTATTTTATTTATTATTTTATTTCATTTATTATTTGTTAATTATTTTATTTCATTTATTATTTGTTAATTATTTTATTTCATTTATTATTTGTCTATTACATATATTATTATTTTTTTCATTTTATTATAACGTACTGCTTTTCCTAACTCAAGTAAACTTATACCCAACTTGTGATTTTCATGTTCATGGTAAAAACTGAAGTAGTTTTGGATTGCCAACTTAACAACTTCAAGTAAAAAATTGCTTCAACGTATTTTTTTTTCATGTTAAAGTAAAATTCAACATTTAATTGCAAAATGCAAACTTAAAAATAACCCTGGACGTTAAAAATTTCTATATGAATTTAAATTATCCCACATGCGCTAGATATTAAAGAATAATTTTTTTCAAAACTATCCATCTGGAAAACATGTATAAAACTGATACTTCAACAAAATCCATTACTTTCCAGAAGTAATTGATATACGCTTTTTTAACTTAGGAAACATGTTTATGGCTACCTTATAAGTTACCAAAAAGGATAAATATTTATATCATCAAAAATCATCATCCAGAGTATCAATTATTTGAAAAACAACTGAAAGCTAAGCTGAATATATTATATAAAAGTTATATGAAAAGGCAGGGAAATTGATTTTTCATTCTAACATTTCGTGAATTATTTCAGTGGCGATTAATAATGATAAAATGACAAAATGACCTTGAAAGTAATTTTTAAATTCCTCAAAATAAACTATAAATTATCGATATAATTCTTTAAATTCCAAGAATAATCGCATTATTCGGTACTATCCATTTTAACTTCCGAAACATGTTTATAGCTATTAGTCATCTTAACTTAGAAAACATATTTATAGCTTCCTTTTAAGATGTCAAAAATGATAAATATAATGCATTACATTTTCATACAAGAGTAAAGAACAAAAAATATTTTCATAATCACTAAAACGCACATTTAAGTCTATCGGAAGATGTCTGCCTGTTTAAGGTGTTTGGCGGCAAACTTATAATGACACTCTTGAAAATGAAGAACCCTTTGGGTAATTAAAATATAGCTTTAATTATATTAGCATACGGCCACTGGGAAAAGGGTTCTGTAATTAATGAGTAAAGAGCACAAGGTCAAGTACTAATTTCTCTAGAGGTGCTATGTCAGAGAGAACGTCTGCGAGATTTGTGGTCCTATGTCAAGAACAAGAAATCTTTATCTTCCGAGTCTTTCAAGGGCAGAGTCCAGTGTGTCTCAAAACTGAGAAAAAAGTGCTTTAATTGCAGTTAAAAATATTATACACATACTCTACTTATTAGGAATAATGCTTTTAAGAATCATTTAATTTGCAAAAACAACTCTATTTGAGTTCATCTAAGTTCTTTTGAAGGCTAAAATTTCTTGGAGTATATTGAACATAAAATAGAGGAGAAAGTTTTATTTTATACAGGGTAACAAATTCATAAAGTTGATTTGGTTTCTCTTATTTCTTTTGAAATTAAGAAGTCAGTCATCTTTAGATAGTAAACTTGCAATTCAATTTTAAATGATCTTGCAATGAAGAATTAGGAATCTTTGTGGCACTTTCCCACATATCTTTAATAGTCCTGCATTGTGTCTCACGATATTATCAACCACCGAGAACACTAATAATCTTCAATAATGTCACCCTCCTCAATAGTGTCTCCCACTCATCTGTGAGACACTATTACATTTTTAAACAAAGCATTTATTCATTATTGTTTAATTTTGAATCAATTATACAAGTAGTTATTTAATATATTCCTTCTATTTTTTTATAACTAGGGTTACTTATAAAATTTATTTAAAACTTGCCGTCTTTGGCGACCAGCAAGTTTACCAGGATTATAGGTTGTTCTTGATTCTAAAATAACTTTTATGCATCTCAACGAAGTATTTTTTAAATGTCGAATTGTGCGAGACATTAAAAGCTTTAAACATTTTCTCTTTACTGTGATAGAACTTCCTTACTGGAATTTAGTACCTTCGGAGAGTAGTTCTATTAAATACTTATCCGAGTAATCGTTTTTAAAGTACATCTTACATTTTGCGGTAAGGCATTTTACTTACTGATTTTTTTTTTAAATTGTGCTAAAAATAAGAGAATATTTATTCTTTAGCTTTCAAAAATGGAAGAAAATCACGCAATGAAATATTGTAAGAAGCAATGCAAACATTTGGAATTTCGTTTTGTAGAAAGGAAATTTATTATTGAAACTTCTGCAAATACCAAATGCCAAATTTCATACAAACTTTAGAGATCAACTAAATTTAAAACATTAGAAAGATGATTTAAATGATGAAGATGATTAAAACATTAGAATGCTAATATAAATCTTTCTCTTTATTTTTAATTAATTAAAATTTTTAAAAATATCTCCCAATTTCATTTTCTTTCTCCAAAATATAATTTTGCTAAATTGTGTACTTGTAGGCCAAATACATTGACATGTAGAGTTCCAACGCACAAACACACGAAATGCTGGCGATAATTATATAATTTTCTTTTGCTTGTTTGCATTTACTTTACTTGGAATTGTAAGCATTTTCCAGATGAATGAGCTCTTAAAAAGTTCTCTCAAAAGAAGGTGCATATAAGCACTCACTTTGTGTATAGGCCGTTGCACTTTCTCTCGTCATGTCTAATGTGTCTTAAATTACATAAAAATATATCTAATAATGCATAAAATGTAACATTTTCAATGAATACATTTTAATCTACTTTACCATTTTTTTCTTTTACCCAAAATGAACCCATTTTAAATGTTAGATAATATATATATCCCTTTAGAAAGATAGAGCAGCCCTTTAACTATAATTATCCAAATGAAAATAAGAGGAATAAAGCTATTGCTAGAATAAAATATCGTTCCAGATGACAGGTGAAATTATAAACAATCCCACATAAGAACGTGTTTTCTATTTAAACCTGCGAAAATTCAATACTTTACAGACACTTGCCCAACCTGACCTCAGAGAGAGTAATGTTTATACATGGGGAATAATCTTTTGAAAGAAACATTAATTAATAATGCCATCTGATAGAATAAATTCGATGCATCCTAAAGTCAATAGTCCCAAAGATGAGATTTAAACAAAAAGCAAAAACTCGGCTCTGAGGGAAATCTAGCACGATCACACAATATGTCATTCGTCTTCAACGGGTTAAAGTCTCCTTTGTTTGAAACAATAAAGAAACTGAAGGTACAAATTAAGAATGCTTTATAGATAATGAAACATATTACAGCACTGATTTTACTCTTTTGATTCAGATCTATGTTTCTGAACAAGTACAAATTGCGCAAACAAAACTTTCTTTAACATACTTTCTGTATTGTTTTCAAATTTTATTCGCTGTATTTTTTTACAAGGAAATAAGTGACATTTGTGATCGATGCTTTGCTTGCGTTAGTTAGCTTCAATTAATTGATAATAAAAATTAAAAGTACACATTTACTTATTTGTATTCATGGAACCTTTATACATATACTTACAAATAAAAGATCAAATAATTTTTTTTTCTGTTAACTTAAAAGACCTATAAAAATATATTATCTTTCAATTTTACCCCATAAAATTATAATCTTACTTTTTAAGAATTATATTTTATAAAGAATTTTTCTAGCCTTTGAAAATCTTTGACGTGATATTTTAAGTACATAATTTGAAATTTTTTGGATATACTTTTGAATGCATTTCTTTAAGCAGTATCTACAAAATTCCCCTTTCCATGCTGTCATGTAAAGAAAAAAAAAATAATAAAAGTTATTCTTGAAATAGGCTTAAGCATGTCTACTAACACTTTTAAACTGTGCATACAAAATTAATAAGATAATTAATATGATTGGAATAGAGATGAAATAATCAAAATACAAAATGATCTATTAGAATAAAATTCTGGTAGTTTTTGAGTGGCTTTGTTTTCTAGAATTTTTTGGATGTTAAAGGTAATTCCAGAGGGAAAGGACTCATTATTATTAGCACCGTTTTCCCTTAAGAAGTAGTTAAATAAATTATTTCTCTTGGTAATTTTACAATTTTTAGTCACTCAATTTTTAAGCAGATATTTAAGTAACACTTAATAGACATAGTATTAAAAATAATAGAATACCTATCAATGTTCACACCCATTTGTTTTCTATTTCTCAGAATACAAGAAAAATATGATCTCTCTCGCATGTCATCAACTTCTTTGACAGCAAGGGCATTTGAGTCTGCCAGAAACCTTTCTTTTTGTATGAAAGTGAAGACACGTTTATTTCGAAATATCACATATCAGAAATGTGCAGAAGAAATATACTTTATAAATAATTCATTCTTACATCGTTTATGTTTAAAGAAATTGCGTCATTTAGAATATTGAATTTCAAATGATGTTGGATGTAAGTCGCTTTTTCAAAGAACAATCAATCATATAAAAAATTCTGAGATAGCCTGTTTGAATATCATAATAATAATAATGTATATCCAAATCAATCCGATTATTGCCGGAATATGTGATTGAAAAATTTTGAAAATCATGCTATTCCATATTGTTGGAATATAATATCTTATTCTATTAATCATGAAATAACTTGATTTAGCGTGATAACAAATTTATGTGCTTGGATAAATCCAAGTTAAGAATATTGGAGATTCCTCTCAATGTCAGTTTACATTAGAGATGTTTAAAGTGATTTAATCAAGTCTCAAACAACGTGAATAAAAGTGTGATTGTTTAAACAATCGTATTTATCCTCCGTATCAAAGTTTGTTTTAAACATCATTCAGACATGTTTGTTAAATATCGTATTTAACAAGTGTATTTATAAAATTCATTCTAATAGAAGTGTGGATACACATACTGCAGCTGCAACATTTCTACTTGTGACATAAATTATTAAACTGTGCATTCAATTTTAATCATTTGCGATTCCTTCAAATAAAGCATTTCCAAAAATGATTATATAAACAATTCCATTGAGACAAAGTTTGAATCAAAAATTATGCTCTTAGGTTTCAAATATTTTTTTTAAAAAAATGCTCTTTTCACTTAATTAAAAAAATAGCAATTTAATTTATATAAAATTAAAGCCTGTAGAGTCATTTAATTCTTAACTACTCTTCAATTTTTGCAGTTGTGTATATTAGTTTAACCAGCTTTTTATATTACGCAATGGACTCTTTTAAAATAATATATATGTTACGACAAAGGTGATTAATTCTGAGACTATGTGTAATTGCCGTAATTATTCATAATCACCACTGGTGATTATGAATAATAACTGGTAATTATACATAATCACAAGTTTATTATATTTACCGTAACATATAATATAAACATTTTGGTAAATAAACAGTATACTTTTCATTAACTGAAAATTAAAGCTTTATTTTATTACTTCATGAATAGTTAAAAAGTGAACTTCTAGTAGTTCTTAATTTCTTTAAAAAATAAACCATATTCAGAAAACAAATCGAGATCATCATAGCAATGCGGAAATCAGAAAATTATACGTGGGATCGTAGTCAGAGTTTATGTAGTACATAAGAACATTTTCTCAAAATCTAATTGAGCACATTATTATATTAGCCATGCGATTTTCACTTAATATTGCTTCTTAAAATTGCAGAAATTAGATTCCAAGAAGTACAAGAATATCAAAATCTTGGGTAACTTAGAAGTTAAAGTAAAATCTGAATTCAAAAGATTTGAAAATATTATAAATTCTTTCGCAAAAGTTGAATTAAATATCATAAAGAATCAATTTTTTTGGTAATAAAAATATTATAGGAAATTTAAAAGTATATAGACAGAAGAAAACCGATAAATTTGCGACAGACTGCAACATTATGTGAAAATAAACTATAAAAATTAGAGACAAAATGTCTTTACTTATTTACGCTACAGCTGCTGAAGTTAATATGCCACAATGCAAGATCCTTTGATTGCATATAACATATCCGAACAATTATAAATATGCGTTGCAATCACTTGAGGATATATAGATTGATCAATAACTGTTATATGCTGCTTCGAACCTTGCAAATTGCACTATCTTTTTCATAATCTCACCTGAAAAAAACGAACCAAAGAAATTTAATTTTAAAAGTCGTATGGCATGACTTCTAAGCGAAATTTTCTCATTAAATCATAATTCACATATAGCGCCATCTATTGGATTCTGAGAACTAAAAACATTGTGAAACAAAACTTCACAAATTGTATTAGTAATACGTAGAATCCAAGAAAGGTCATTATTTGATATAATTTTGTAATATATCTATGAAGTTTCGGACACCCTTCATATAATACAATTAAAGTCATTTATTTAAATATTAAATTTTTATATGCAAATTCAAGCTCATTAGTTATAATTTTTTTGCAATCATCATTTATTAGTGAAGGAATTATAAATTTATCCAGAGTTTCGGCTTTTATATCTAGTAATAGTCATATCATAGTCAAAAACTAACTACATGAAATCATTCATTAACTATTTAATTGAGTTGTTCACTGTCACTTTCCAACTTTAATGCTCTCTTAATGTTGTAGTTGCATAAGATAATTATAGGCAACATATTATCCTATTAGTGATATCGCTTATATCAGTTAGAGTGGCAATTTGTTATTTTAACTACACTAAATATTATCATACGGAGACAGGAATTAGTAAGTTCAGATAATAGTTTTAATCGATAGATTAAATAATGCAAAGTTCGTTTTCGTTCGTTGCATAATGCTTTTCATAATGCAAAGTTCGTTAACCAGAATGTCACGTTTAGTACAGCCATTATTTGAATAGTTTTAGAAATTTATAGATGAATAATAAAATAAGATTATGCACCTAGATAAAATTATCGTCTGGTTTATTGTTTTATACTTCGCAGGCTATAAAAGACTCGGGATAAATTTGAATTTCCACATATAATGAAGTATTGTTTCTTTCTAATGTCAGTGTTTCTAATTTACTTTTTATTATATGAGGTTGAATCCAAAGAACAGATTACAAACGATAGCATTTAAAAAATTATTATTTTGGAACGAATGTATTTCTCCAGAATGGAGATATCTCACTCTAAATGTTTAAAAGCGGTTATAAAGATAGCTAGTGTTAGTTCGAAGATCCTCCAGAGCCATTCAAGATTCATATAATATCATTAGAAAAACTACAAAATGTGACAGTTAGGCAAATCAGAAACATACCATGGTTTGTCAGGGACAAAGATATACAAAACAATCTTAATGTAGTAAACTTGCAGAACTTTCTCAAGAAACTCTCAACAAGATTTTTTGAAAACATGAATAAAAAAGAAAACATCGCAATTAAAGAGATTGAATATTACGATCCTTCACTTCCAAAAAGCTGCTAACCGACCTCGTCGGGATTTTCTGTATGTCTGGGGCATTACAATAGCTTTACCACTGATTTGATTCTGGACCGAATTTGCCGAAGTTCATTTATTAATTTTTTTGTTTTTGTTTTTCGTCTTTCTTTATATTTTTTTCCAATTTATTAGTTAATTTTTATCTTATAAATTAATCCTCCATTAATCTTGTATAACCACTTATTAAGCAATCTTATTGCCGTTCCATTACTCTATTCACTTGTTATGTTTGAAAGTTAAGAACCTTCAGCTCAAGCACTCCGTGACACTACCCTGAAATCAGTAAATCGGCTTCAGAACCATTGAAATGATAAGACGCGTAGGAAAGTGCTCTCGCGTGGAAGTGCGAGCAGCAAATAGTTTCTTATGGGCAAATAATGTGTCAGCAACCAAAATTCTCAGTCAAATCGTAGTTTTTGGTGAAGAGGCCATGAGTAGACAGCATGTAGTAAAATGGTGTCGTTCTTTTCATTCGAGAAGATAGAATGTGGTAAAGAACAAAAAGACAGCGAGTGGCCATCTTTGCTCTTCAGCAATAGATATCAACACAATACAAGTAGAAGAAATGATTCAAAATACTCGATGGGCATTTTACGTTAGCCAGATCAGAGCTGGATCTCAGCTACGGTTCAGTGATGCATATCGTTTCTTATGTGGTGTGCTATATTCCAAAGTTCGTGTTCACTGGTTAGCACGTTAGTTATCTGTGAAGAAGAGAGCCACACGAATGATTTCAACCTCATGTTTCTCTAGCGTTACCATTTTGAGGTCCGGTACTTCGTTGATCATATCGCTATTGAAGATGGCACTTGGCTTCGTCATCATTGACAACGAAAAGAGTCAATATGGAGTGGAAATACACCATCGAAAACTAAGTTTAAGGTACATCCTCTGCCGATAAAGTTAAAGCAACCGCATTATGGAATGCATGTGATTTTATCATTATCGAGTCTTTGGAGCATGACCAAACCGTTACCATCCATAGTTATTACAAAACTTTGACAAAGTTGCATGAGGCTATCAGACGTAAACGCTTTGGAGCCTATGGGCAGGGGCAATGCTGTCTTTTGCGTGACAATGCCAGACCCTATAATTGCTACAAAACTGAAGCACCGCAGCAAAACGCCACCTGAGAAGTCTGAATCCATCCCTTATACAGCATAGATTTGGCACCCAGTGACTATTTTCTGTTATCAAAAATTGAAAGAAAGCGTATTTCTTCAAAGTAGTTTTAGAGGAATAAGGTTCTCTAGAAACAGGGCTGTGAAACCAAATGCCGAGAACTGGTTCCATAGCCAAGGACGTGATTTCAACCAAGATGGAAGAACACGTTGGCCTGCATTTCAAAAAATGCCTTGATAAGTTTGGTGAATATGTAGAAAAGTGATCGTTAAGTATGTCTCTTAATTCCATCTTGTATTTTTTGTGTAATGTTAATAAATAATTTTACTATCCTTGTAATCTTTTTTTTTTGGCCCAGTCTTCTGCTTTATAAGCAAAGCAATTTTTGTAAAATTGTTATAACATTTCATATAAAAAACAACTTTAAGTATTAATGACTTTTACTGCATTTACATAAGTTCTTAAGAAGCTTGGTTTTTGTATTATTCAATATTATGTTTTACAGTTAAATCAACTGGTTTAAAATATTTTTCATAACCGGATTATTTACAGTTGTGATACTTTTATTGTTTTTGTCATGCTAATGAATTTGCAATGCCATTTACGAAAGAAAATACATAATTTTACTGATTTTTTAAAAAAATTATTGGATAATTTGTTAAATTGTTTTATTTTTTAAAGTAAATTAGCAAAACTTTTGAATGAAAAGACGCAGTGTTTTATCAAGTGATTCGTATATTGAATTGGAACAGAAGTTTAATTAGAATACGAAAAAAATGTTTCTTTAAATTTTTAATAATATTTATGGGAAAAAGTTATCGCTTCTGATGCCTCTTGATGACATTAGAAGCTTGACTTTTGAAATAATAAATTAATATTAGATATTGTCATACTGAATAAATTTGTTTCTAGAACAGATAATTTGCTAGCTAAAAATGAATATTTAACTTTATAATTTAAACAAACTATTCGATATGTTTTGTTATAACAAACAAAACTATCTGTAATGACGTGTGTCTCTGCATAACAAATACTGCTTCTTGATGATATCGTGTCTATATTTATACTGCTTCTTACAAAAGACTTATATGTTATTATTCCAAGAATTTTAAAACTAATAATGGTGCACTGGAATTAATCTTATAAATTTTTAGCATACTTCATTCACAAAATGAATACGGAAAAAAATGGAAATGAAATATTTTATTTCGGATATAAGTCTAAAAAGAATTTTCAAAATTCAATTTTCATCTTTCTAAGGAGTATAACTTTACCCGATTCTTAAGAGATTATGTACCAAAAATCAATATATATATTTTTTAAAAATATAATGAATGGTTAAAAATTAATTTTCAAATCTTAAAGGTAGTTATCTTTATTCGTTCCTTAGTGAGTCCTAAAGTTTAAGCATAAAATATTACCCATTAAAGATACCAGAGAAAAAAAGACTCATGAGATGCCTATAAGCAACCATTAAAAAATACTGAGTAAAAAAAAAAAAAAAAATTGAAGTCAAGTATGTTAGAAGGTGTTATCGACATTTTTTAAGAGTTTTGCTCTTCTAGTCATTATTTTTCCCTTCTTAACTTCGACATTTGGCTTTTTTTTACCATTTTTAACTATGAAAAATCGCTTTAATGACCTCGTGTCATGAATTTCTTCATTAAAAGTAATATTCATTTCTTGTTATATGCACAAGGGGATAAAAATAAATAATTGTCGAATATACTATTATAGCGAGTTTGATTCCTATAACCAAGATAGTAGGATAGAATATGATTTTAATATTAAAAGAATAAACATTTTACAACATTTTCATTTACTTTTTTTTCTTTCAAAATAGTTTTATTTCGCATATCCTACAGAAATCAAAGAATAATACCTTAACCCTTGGACTCTCTGAGATTATTCTACAAGGGAACTTCACCTACTGGCGCAAAAATAAAATTGAACAAAATATGGCAAAATCATTCGGTAAATAAAGGGTTAAGCTGGCTATTCCGGCCCGTCCGAAGGCACACGGAAAAATCTGAATGACCGGGTTGCCGAAACAACAACACCACTGGCGGAAACATTGGTTGAGTCCTAAGGGCCATCACCGGCCATGGTACAACTCTTCCCTTGGAAAGTACGTCCCGTTTTCAACGGGATAAGCCTGACACCCCCAACTTTTTGTGTACCCACCAAGGTGGTGAGAACCTACTACCATACCGGAAGTTTCTCATCCTCAATTACGAGGCGCTCCCAGGGGGCTAATTACTTAACTAATAAAAAAAACATTGCCTTTAATGAAAATATCATAAAATATATAAACTGGAATGTTTTTGTATCAGCCATGATCTTAGTTATGTATGAAATCTTGAAATATAGGTAAATATGAGTATTTAATAAAACAAAAATTATTAAATAACAATTAATAATGATTGATTTGATAAAGAATTCAGTGTATCGAATTTATTTTATATTTTGTGAAAATTCAGTGTGCTCCCATTTTATCGATGAAATCCAAGTATAACAAGCAAGTGAAATCCAATAAATTATCTCAAAGAAAATTGCGATCTGTAATATATCTCACATTTCGGTGGAAGAAATTTTAAATATTCTCGAAAATTGAATTTTCTCGTCAGCTACTGAGATACGTGTATATATTTCATTAGAGCTGTCAACAGCATTGTCCTACATTAGTGCTTGTATATGAACTTGAAGAAGCAGCAGAGATGCAATAGATTTGCCGATCTGTTTGATCCTCAATGAAAGAAACAACAACATTGACGGTTCAGTGCTATCAAAATACCGTGTTGTGAACCATGAATCTATTGTTAACTTTACAAGTAAAGTTACTGGTAGTACAGATAAAGAAGCTGGAAGTTCCCTTCAGTTGCAGATGCAAGGGAGGTAGCTCCAGTTAAAGAAGATTCCATAAAAATGTGATGATACAGAGGACTTTTTGTCACAGAATGGTCTACTGTGCGATGCCCCGACCTAGCCAGACGCCATGCGGGAAACTTGATGGAGCCGTCAAAGAGTAAACCCATCTAGCACGGAGGAACAAACTACACTTGATGACATTGGACTCTTGCTAACAATAATGAATCCTCTAGAGAAAACGTATATTGGTACGGAAGAAAAGAAAAAAGAAATAGGGGAAAAACATTACATTTTACATTACATATTAAGTTGTAAAACATTAAAAATGCATAAAATACATTAAAATGAGGGTCAACTTTTTTTAATAGGAGAGAGCTAAAGGCAAAAGCTTTGACAAAATGTCCCTAATAGAAGATTTAATGGCTAGAACTTTTATGAGTTCCTCTACGTCAAGAGACACCCAATTTCTTGGGTCTGCGTTCTCGCCATAATGCACAGGCTTTGATCACGTGATTTATAGATCTTTCTTCGGTGCCACACTGATAAGTCGGACTTTGATGAACATAAATTCACCATGGCCAGTGTATACTTGGTTAAGATAAAAGGCATCCTCAATTCGGTTAACAGAAACGTTTTTAAAATGTTGATAGACTGCTCGCTCCTTGATGGAATTATTCCATCTCTCCTGCCAATCATTAATTATTAGTTTTTTAGTCTCATTTCTGAGTTAGATTTTGGACTCGTATGAAAAAAAATTTCTTGGGTTTCTAAGTTTAAAGCTTTCTTGGCTAGTGCATCTGCTTTTTCTATGCTGCTCCTGCAGCAAAATATTATGACAATGCATACTGTTGAAAGTGTGTCTACTATTCAGATGAAAACGTATCATGAAAAATTCAAAGAATTTATCACTCACAAATTTAGATAAACTCTTTCAGAAAAGTTCTTTGATTCATTGGCTGTTCCCTCCCGGATGTTAATGATGCTTTTCTGTCAAAATTATGGAACCTTCCTCATTCATTTATACAAAGTCAGGAAGGCATTTTCGACGCATCATTTCTATGCGATTCTGAATCTTCGATGCATGTTTCAAATCTCTAGAACATATTCAAGTCTGATCCTGAAATATTTTTTCTTATGAAAAGGAACATTCAAGGGATTTTATAATATCGCAACTTCAAGTACTGGCAAACTAATGGTTACATTAATTTTTATTTATTTGTACCTAATATTATTATAAACTATCTAAAAGGTTCCATTTTATCTAACCATTCAATATTAAAAAAATACATTCATATTCAATCAATAAAAAAAACATTCACAACTTTAAAAACTATATTAATTTTTCGTTTCCAGTCCGTTTCTTAAAACTAATATTCAAAAAACATTAAATTCCATTATTTTTTTTTAATATTTTAATTCTAAGTATTTGAGTCGTTATTCTAATCCTGATGGAATTTTATTATGAATCTTGCCTATTTATGAAGTCTTTACAAATGCAATTTTAAAAAAAATGCTTAATAACCTGTTGTGCTGTAGAATGATAATGATATTCAACAATAACTATGTAATTAATAACATTAAAAGCAATTTAAATTAGAAAATATATTTTTTAATAATAATAATTATAATGAAAAAAATTAAGTACCCCTCTAAAAGATTCCCAATCATTTTTTCTCTTCTTATTAATACTGATTAAAAAATAATGAAATGTTGAGAATCAGAATGCAGAAAAAAATGTTAAAATTGTAATACACTTTTTGAAAATGAATAATGAAAATCGTTTATAATTTTTATTAAGTAATAAGACTCTATTGTAATTATTGGAATACAAGTAAAACGGCATAGAGTAATTTAGCAAAAGAAAATGAATAAATCTTTCCTGAAAGTAAAATTAATTCTACCCTGTTCTTTTTTTAAAAATGGTATTGTATTTACTCATTACTAAGTGTTATTAAACGTATTTATAATGAATCATAAAAAAATATCTAAATTCAAATTCATTTTTTTAGTATTATACTTAAACAGAGTTTTTTTATAATCTCTTCATAGATTTTTTTAAATCGGCGCAATTTATAAAAGCAATCAGCCCAATATTAATATAATGAATAGAAAAAAATAATAATAAACAATTTAACTATCAAAAATACCACATAAGACGGATATGTGTTTTTAAATATTGTAAAATGTTAATATCTTATTATAGAAATATTTTTTATATTTTATTTTAATTTAAAAATGTAATTGATAAGAATTTTTCATTAAAAAATATCAAAATATTCATAGAAAAAAATCATTTAAAATTTCAGAATGGTTGAGGAAATAATTTACTAATTTCTCCCAAATAACTTTTATTCAAATAAAAATCATTTTTCATAAATAGCATCTGAGATATAATTAATAAAAATTATCATTAGTGCGTTCAAAAACGTTTGTTTTGCATGAAACAAACAAAAAGAAAATCCTGGCCGAAAGTTTTTTAATATATATTCAAAATTATTTAATTAAAACACAAGGCTGTAGTTTAAAAAATTATGTAAAAAAGGAACAATTTTTTTCACATAAATAAGTTTAAAATATAATGCAATGATTCAATTTTTAATAATTCTTCTCGAATAATTTATATTCAAATAAAATATTTATTATTAATAGCATCATAGATATTTTTTAATAAAAATTCATCAGTATGTTAATTAACATTTATTTTGCATGAAACATATAAAGCATTTCTGGTTGAAATATTTTATGTGTATTCTTAAAAAAAATTTTCTAGAGGTAAGTCTATAATATAAAATATATATATATAAAAAACAAGTTTCTTTTCACATAAATATGTTTAAAATATAATGTAATTTTAAATAATTTTAGTAATTCTTGTTTAATAACTTTAATTTAAATAAAAAGAATTTTTCATGCATAACATCTTAGATATATATATTTTTTAATTCTTATGAGTCTGTTCATACACACTTGTTTTGCATGAAACAAATAAAAAAAATCCTTGTTGAAATTTTTTATGTATATTCGTAAAAATTTAATTTAGAAATAAGGTTATAGTTCAAAAAAAAAGTTATGTAAAAAGATGTTTTTTGTCACAAATATTTTTAAAATAATATAATGTTTAATAATTTTGCTCATGATTCTCGAATAATTTTTATTTAAATAAAAATATTTCTTCATAAAAATAGAATCTTAAATATTATTTTTTTAATAAAAATTCTCATCAGTATGTACATACACATTTGTTTAATATAAAACAAATTTGTTTATTTGTTTTATATAAAACAAATTTTAAAAAATTGCTGGTTGAACATTTTTTTATGCATATTCTTGAAAATTTTATTTAGAGATAAGGCTATAATTTAAAAAATTATGTAATAAAAGAAAAAAAAATTTCACATAAATATGTTTAAATTATAATGTAATATTTAATAATTTTATTGGGCTTTTCGAATAACTTTTATTTAAATAAAAATTATGTTTTATAAGTAGCATTTTAGATACATTTTTTTAATAAAAATTCTCATCAGTATGTTCATAAACATATGTTTTGCATAAAACAAATAAAAGAAATTGCTGGATGAACATTTTTTTATGTATATTCCTACAAATTTTATTTAGAGATTATATTTAGTTAAAAAATTATGAAAAAAAGAACAAGTTTTTTCATATAAATATGTTTAAAGTATAACGTATTGTTTAATAATTGTACTAATGTTTTTCGAATAACTTTTATTTAAATAAAAATTATCATTAGAGTGATCTTCAACATTTGTTTTGCATGAAGCAAATAAAAAAAATCCTGGTTGAAATTTCTTATATGTTGTATTAACTATTCTAACTTATTGTAACTTAATTAAGAGATAAGGCTATAATCTATAAAATTATGTGAAAAAGAACAATTTTTTTCGTATAAATATGTTTAAAATATAATATGTCCCCATGAATTTTCATAGGACATTTTATAACTGTCATTCATAAATAATTCAGACTAAAAATATTCATATTTCAGACTAGAAACGTCCCATAAAAATTCGAAATTCTATGTCATTAGATCAGAATGCTTATCTTGAAAAAATAACTGTCCCAATCACTAGGAATCTTCCTGAAATAAGAAGGAAACATAAATCAAACTTAGGTCTGCTCTTGTATGTCTTAAAGAACTATCATATGACGAAAAATACTGAAAATCGCGTTCAAGCAGTTATTTTCGACTCAGAAAATATTCAAGCAGACCATTCCAGCAATTAAACCATGAAACGACTCAAGAACTTGTCTGAAAACGATGATAAAAATTCTTCTAGAGGATTCATAATTTGAAAATGTAGAGGATGATAAGGACATTATTCGGGTTCCGAAAAAAATTTTACTTTCTTCTGAGGTACTTGAATTTTGTAGTTAAATTAATCAGCATGGATATCTGAAGCGTATAGGGACTTAAGTCATTGAAACTAATTGGATACTTAAAACTCCGGTTTTGAATTTTTCCTAATTAAGTCTTTGCGCTTTAAGCTGATGCTTACGCAAATGGGTAAAAACGATGATTTAAACAGCGTGTAATCATTTCTGTAGTTTACGAGGTTTTTTTTTTCCAATTTTTTTTGGGGCATAACAGCGAAGTTACTGAATAGTGAATGAATGCAATTAACTTAGAGTAATGCGACGGTGAAATCAAATTACACATAAGAAATAAAATGGGTTACTTTAGGAGTGTAAAACAATTAGCAAGAAATTTCAGTTTGAGCAGTACCTTTTCTAATATTATCATTTTTGTAATTAAAGACTGACTGAAAACAGAAATAATTTAATTTCATGAAATGGATTAATATTTCCATCGTTTTGTATAAGTTTAATTGGACAATTATTCTTAGATTTTCATTTAAAAGTAAAAAAAATATATATATTTAGTGTTCTTTTTTTCTTTAATGAATCTGAATTTGAAATTGGAAGCTAATTAAAATATTTAAGTTATTTTAGTAACATTCTGATTATTTATACTGGTGAATACTGAACTTCTTTCAAATTTATGATTAAATCAAACACAATAGCAAATATTCGCTTTAAGAAAAATTAAATTTAAGAGTTTAATATTGCAGAAGTTTAATTTGTAATTATAATGCATCAGCGGAATATCATTTATTTCTCTGTCTGCATTCATTTTAAATATATATATATATATATATATATATATATATATATATATATATATATATATATATATTTCTTTTACTTTACGACAGAGATTATTTTACATCTCTAAAAAAATTCGAAATAGCATAATATTTTTGAAAATTGAATATTTATTTCTATTTATTATTAAAATATGAAGGAAATACTAGACATAAAAGTATTACAAATTATTACTTGCAATTATTTCCATCTCTAAATTGATTTATGAAAAAAGTTCATATGCAGACGATGTCTCATTATTTTGCAAAATTATACTTGTTTTTGTATTTTCGTAAATGTGAAAAAAAAACACTATAAATAAAGCTTGCTTTATGCATTGGAATTGCATTATCCCAAATAATTAAAGTCTCCAAAATAAACGTAATATAAATAAACGTATTTTCTTACAGTAAATTTTTTTATTTATTATATTCAAACTTCAAGGGTAAATATTTATCCTATCTAATTTCTGAGAATAGTTAGACACGAATTATTGACAAAGTGATTTCAATTAGAAAACTACCAATCTGTCAATTTGAGTGAAGTGTCACAGAGTGATTGAACCCAAAGTTCTTAACCTCCGGACATAACAGGTGAATAGAGTATTGGAATGAAAATGAGATTATCCAGTAAATGGTTGTACAAGAAAAATTAAGGATTTATTTAAAATATAACAATTTATAATAATAAATGAGAAAAAAAATGTAGAAGAAGATTTTACACTAATAAATTTTGGCAAAAGCGGTCCAGAGTCAAGTCAGTGGGAAATTTAAAATAATATCTTAGACATGGAAGAGGTAGCATTCCTTCGAAATGCTCGTAAATTTTAATTTCTTTAAATGCTATGCCATCGTTATTGTCGATATGATATTAAACAACCAGTAATAGTAGTTTCTTCAAAACGTTTTTGCATACTTTCTAATGAAGATGGTGTCCACCACCCTGCATAAAATTATGGATTTTGGAAAAGACTTTGAAGGCCACGAGATCTCAGATTTTATTTTTACACAAGAGAATTAAGTGCTTCATAGTACGATAAAGAAAGCAGCGCATGTGTAAGCAATGCATAACATTTGAAAATAATAGTTTGGCAATATCGATCTTTAACTCGAATTTAACATTTTTACTGAACCTACAGCGCGACCAGTAAAAATTTGATATGTTAATATAAAAGCACCCGATAACGAATAAATAATTTGGACTCCATTTTACGATTCATTGAAACCAAAATTTGACACAGAATTACAATTATATTCCTAAAATCACATACCAAATTTCATATATTAACAGTATTATATTTTTGTCTTATTGTTTTTACATGCATGTGAAGGTACAAAGCAGCAGAAGGTGAAGAGTTTGAGAGAATCTCTTTAAAATTTGATATCTACATTCTAGATATTTAACTGCGTATCCAATTATATATATTTTGCATTTTTGCTTTGTAGTTATGGTAAATTTGGTGTAAATACAATATACCAAATTTCATTAATATAACTTAAAGCGTTTGTTAATTATCATATTTATCGGCAGACATGTATACTTCTAAAGATGTGTTTTTCGTATTTAAGGAGATTTGGAACAAAGAGATTCATCGAAATTTCGAATTTAAAATTTTGACGATTACAATATATTTTTGTATACATCGAAAAAAAAGTGGAATCCAATCATATATTTATATACATGATAAGCAAATAGTTTTGGTGTCCTCTTTTTCATTTTGTTTTAATGAAAATAACCTCATGTAGCAGCAGAAATAAACTGACAATTAGATGCTGTAAGTCATATGACTCTGACCTTATTTGGATTGACTTCATTTCTTTTAGTACTTAATCCTTTTTTTATAAAAAAGCTTTGGGTCTTGATTTTAAATAATCACTTTTTTGTGTTAGCTTCTTTATTCGAATTTTGGGTGCATGTCTTCTTTCTTGAAATCGTTTTAGGTCCAGAGTTCTAGTAATATTTTGTATGTTGGTTCAGATTTTGAATAATTATTTTTGAATTTTGATTCGGATTTCCAGTAACTACTTTTGGGTGTTTATTTTCCTTTTTAATTTATATTTTGTTCAGTATTTTGCCTTACAATAAAAAAATATCCTTACCTATATTAGTACTATTTGCCGTTGAAATCAATGTTTTTAAGACTGAACTAATTATAATCAAACTATCTGAGCATTTTACAAATGCATTTATTCAAGCATGAGATTAAATAGTGAGAACCAGTTTTGAGAGCAAGACTAGTTAAAAAAATTCAATATTTCGAAAATGACTATGGTAACTATGTGCCATATATTTAAATTATTTTCTAACAAAATTTCTTGCTTTTAAATTTTAAATATTTTTATTTTTTAATATGAATGTGAAATCGGAAAAAAAGATTTTGCAAAATTGATTTTACTAATTAAATATTGCAAACTGAAAATTCCGAGATATTATTTGATAAAAACGTTTTCATATCCTATTATAATGCTTTAGGTATAGATAACATAAAAATGTTACAGGATAATAGTTTTATTATTTTTAGGTCGATTTGCGAAAAGAAATACTTGTTGCAATTACTGCTTTGCTAGCCACTTTACATTGATAAATCGATTAGACTATCCAATTTATTACTCGCAGAATTTTTCGAAAACATGATTTTAGTCCAAGAGAAATTATTAAATTAACTAATCAAATTATCCTAAACGCGAAAACTTTATTTCTAACGTTAATAAGGAGTTTCCATAAAACTGTTTATTAGATAATCATACAAAGAAATAAAATGTTACCCTTTCTGTAAATAAAAATGAAATGCATTTTAGGGATAAAATAGAAATTAAAGCAAAGTGAGATTTTTTATTTCTCAAATATATCAAGCATGTTTTTATTTATTTGGAGAAAAGAAAATTTTCTTTTGACTTTCTATCTATTGAATGAATTATTTGCAGTACTATATGACTTGATATATCAATAAACCAATCCAATTTACAGCCACAAAATTTTCAAAGCCCCTGTTTAATCCCAGAAAAAAAATTAGAACAGCTGATAAAGTTACTCGAATTAAATATGGCTTAGTTTTAATATAAAAAAGTCGTTTGTTTAAATCTTTAAAAGAAAATACAAGAAGAAAGACTGAGAAATCGACAAATAAAAAGAAGCCCTCCGCGTATCAAATATATTCCATTATTTAAAAAAAAATCGGTCAGAGTGGTCATCCAAAAACTTTCTTACAATCTTTCTAAAAAAAGATGTTATCCCCCCCCCGCCATGCATGAAATTTATAACTCTTGATCAATGCTGTGAGTGGTACGTGTACTTTTTTCAGTCTGCCATTAAATATATTGGGCTTTGTAGTATATTAAAGCAAATCGAATATGTAGTTTGGACACCTTTTTTGATATCGATTGGTAGCGAAATTTGATATATCTATTAAAAATATTTAGATATAAAATATAATATATAATAATCTATTTAAATATAGATATAAAATATATTTATATCTATATTTAGTAAAAAGATCATATAAGAAATTTAATGGGGAAATGTTAATGGATTTGATTTTCAAAATTTGATACATTTTCGATGAAACTGTGTACCGATTTTCACTTATTCAAACTGATGGGTTTGAGTTATGACATTTTTATTGACGCGTAAATATAGGCCATAAAATGATCGATCATTTAAAAATTTGTATCAAATTTTCATACATTTGATGCTAAATATATGCACCAAAATGAACCCATCCAGCTATATATTTTTGTATTTATTGTACTCACTTATATTCGAGACATCCTGTAAAATAATTTGGTCGGAAATTTGGAAGGAATCTGTTTGAATTATTTAATCCCAATCGTCTAACTCAAAGCGCTTTCTAGTTATTGTGTATACAGACAGACAATAATTATAAATAAATATATTTTTCGAAATAATATTGTTTTGAACACTGAAATTCATCAAAATGTTGAGTTATGATTTTTTGCAGATTACAGTACTTATGTTTTGTATAATAGTATACAAAAAATAAATAAATAAATATTATATTGATGTATTAACATATTTACATAATTTACATAATGACATTATTGTAAGTTATCAGCTAAAAAATATATTTACGAAGTAATCCAGAAACATTAATAAAAAGAAACATCCCCCCTTACGGCCTAAATTCATATTTTTAAGAGTAAAACATACTATGAACCTGTAAAAGTTGAATTTCATTAATCGAAAAGCGTACGAAGAATTATACAAGAAGATGTTAAAATATGCAATTACATCTTGAATATCTAAATAATTAAATGCCATTACCAGAAATTCCAAGACAGATAAATAGTTCCAAGACAGTTCTAGTGAACCCTCTTTCCACCTGCTGAAAGTTTATAATAAAGTACAAACGCACATTCCAGAATAGTGGTCATTTACTGACGTCTATGCATCACGTTGATGGCTCTAGTTTTTCAAACAAAATAAGAGCGGCTCACGACGTAGTATTTGCCCTCTAAATTAGAATGCACCAGTTTCTAACATATTAAGATTGTAAACAATGAAACAAACTCACATGACGTCACATTAATAACAAATCATTTCATTCATTCATCATTCCATTCAATCATTTTCCATTCTTGATTATAATATATATTTTATATATTATTATAAAAATGGAATCAAGATAGAATTTATTCACAATCCATTAAAGATGCATTAATTCTTAATTGTAAAATGCTTTTATGATGTTACATACATTTTTAAAAATTTTTTTATCTATGTTTTACTAATTTCAAAATGTATGAGAACTCCTGGAATACGTGGTTCGTTTCAAAATATTTTAATTAAGTGATTTCTAAAATTTAGTTATTCAAAATTGATGAAATAAAAATTAATGATAAATTCAATAAATATTAAAAAAAAAATTTAAACCTTAAAATGAAGGTTAATTTGACTGGAAATTATTAGAGTAAATAATATATTTCTAAAGTAGTCCAGAGAACATTAATAAAAAGACAACCCTTTCATATTCTATGAATCAAATTAAGGATAAAACATGTCTTGAAGTTGCAAAAACTGAAATGCATTCATTGAAAAGCATATGAAGAATGTTAAATTTAAAGAAATATACAAATACATTTTGAATATCTGAATAATTAAATGTTATCACCTCAAATTTCAATACAGATAAAGGTACGTTGTAGTAAATTTTCTTTCTACCTGCTGAAATTTTATAATAAAGTGCAAACCCGCACTCCAGAATTTTGGTCATTTTCTCACGTTTATGCATCACGTTGATGGTTCTAGTTTTTCAAACAAAATAAGAGAGTCTCACGACGTAGTATTTTCCCTCTAAATTAGAATGCATTAGTTTCTTTCTGCACATCCTTTCTGTGAAAAGATGCGCGAAGGACACGAATTTCGCGCTAGAAAACCGGAGCCTATTATTTAAGTAAAAATCTTCTATTACGGCGCTTACGTCTTTTGTATTTTGGAGAGCTCGTTAGAGAGGATACTCAAAGCAAGTTCTTTAAGAGCGGTTTGCTTTGGCAATATTTTAAATTACATCATTAACGCACGGCCGCTGGATATGTTGCGTAAGTTTAAAGTGATGTTTATTTTTTTTTTATTCATGGTGAGAGTAATTTATTTATTTATTTTTTTTCTTCCTCAAAGGTTGTTCGCGGTATGATTCTGTGATAGAAAATTTCTTTACAAAATGTTAATCAGGTAAAGGAAAAAGCAAAGATTAATAAAATTGATGGAAAAAAATTCTGTTAATTATGTATGCGAGACGAACACATTTTCTTTAAGAGTTCAGTTAAGTATAAGCATACATTATTTATAAGCATGTATTTCATTTGGGCGAATATATATTTTTCTTTTAGTTTTTTTCTTTTCACACGTCCGATATTGACAGCAACAAATGCGTAAAATGTTTATAAAAAAAGTTAACATACATTTTTTTTTTACTGTCCTCTTTTTATTTATTCGTGTTCATTATCAAAAAATCAAAAAAAAGGAAAAGAAAAAAAATGATATGTCTGGGAAAAGTGAAGGGCATTTTCATATAATTACGTTTTGTTATTATTATGTAAAATGATTTTTTTTGTTAGTAAAAATGATGATTCTTAATAAAAAATTTTATTAGCCTTTAAGGAATTGCTTATAATTGAAATGTCAAAAGTCATCAATCATTGCCAAAATAGTCTAGACAGTATGTAAAGGAAAATAAAAATTATCAATTCATCGTTATTTTTGCTGCAAAAAAAAAAAAAAAAAAAAAAACTCTGCCTGGATTTAAAAAAAAATTATAATGGATTAATAATTTTTTTCGTCATGGAGTAATATTTTTTCAATCAGCATTTCTGAAATTTCCCACAAACATTGCCAATTATAAATCATTTCGGGAAAAAACTGTTTTATCTGCAGATATTACAATAATATAAAAAATTATTTTCAGTTTTTGCAATCATAAACCAGATATTCAGAATAAACAAATTTTACTACTTATAATTGTAAAGTGAATTGACAATGCACATAATTTGAATTTTGAAAATTCTGTTGTTGTTGCGTTGTTGTTTCTTATGGCACTTGCCATGGACTAGCCCGCGGTTACGAAGACAGCGATTTTAAGCCGGTGTGGAGGGGGGCGTCTCTTGTTTTTTTAAGTAGCGCCATCTAGGGTCAAGAGCACGACTTTTCTACTCACGCATCACTCATACGCTTGCACAACCCCTTTTTACAGGAGGGCACATTCACACATCTCACAGATAGAACAACGGAAGAACAACCATGTCCAAACCGGGATTAGAACCCAGGACGCCCAGATCACGGGGAAGACGCGCTACCCTTATGCCAGGACGCCGACTTGAAAATTCTGGATAGTATAGTTTATTTTGTATTAATTATATAATTTTAATAAACATAACTCGTCAACACGCACGGGTCTATTTGACCCCATAATACTCAAGATTTACAATACTCTCCATAGTCACTTATATATTATGGCTTAACAAGATTAAACATAAGAGAATTGTATAGTTATAACTGGGGCAGCTATTTCCCAAAACGTTGTTTTGAGATATATTCGTTCTTTCAATCTTTGAAACTAAATAATTATTTTACTTCAAGTTGAAATATGTATATGCATATATTAAATTTTTAAAATGTTTATCACATTTTTAAAAGCTGCTTCTTTCTTTCTAAGTGAATGTTTAATGTTGCGTAAATAATATTATTTGTTTATAAAAACTAAAGCAAGAAGCTATATTTATTTTGATCATTTTCGCCATACTTTTTCTCTAAATTTTATTCAATGAACAAACAAAATTAAATATATATATATATTTCACATTCTCCAGCATGATTTTATACATTTGATTTTTACAGAAATATATTTCATGCCGATGGGTATGAATTATTAAACGCCAAATTTATTAGAAACATTTTTAAAATGATTTATGTATATTATATATGTTTCGCTTTGCAGTTAAATATTATTCTGAATCCATTTTGTTTTCATAAATCTACACATTTTTCAGTTTATCAATGAAATACATTTTCTTCGGTCAATTCCATCCAAACATTTTAAAATATTTCCTAAAAAATTGTAGTTTCAAATTCTTTTTTTATTATATATATATATATATTTAAACCTCAATTAATGTATTCCTAAAGCAATATATATTACTGCTTTTATCTGCTATTTATGTTTTTATTTATTATTAATTTTTATTCATCTGTTCTTTTTGTATCGGATTATATAAAAACTGTTATCATTACATAAATATATTCCATTTATGCGTAATTTAATTTTTTTTAAAGATCTACGTGAATGAGAATTTAAAAAGAAAATATACTGCCGATTATTAAAGTGGAGATTTAAAATTAGGAAACTTCAAATTTTTTAAGAATAATTTTCTAATGCATTTATTTTTAAAAGAAATTTTCAGTCTGAAGACATTTTTGCTTACGGCTGTGTTCTAAAGTTTATTAAAAAGCAATTCCTTCTTACTTCCCTTGGAACAGTTTTAATGTTTGCCTATTAAGTAAAGTGCTTGTATAAGTGCCAAAAAGTAAATTTTTTCAGAAACTCAATTTCTCAAAACTTTGTATGCAAGATGGGAAAAGGTTAGATTTGTCGTTAGAAAACAGAAAAAACATATTTCATAAAAGATTGGTTTGATTTTTTTTTCAGTAAATGTTTTTCAGAATTTATTATTGAAATATATATTTTGCTTGACTTTTTAAAGAGAGATTTGCGAATTCAAATCGATTCAAAGAATTTTTTTTTACAAATAATTTTTATAACTATTGATGAATTTTCTAAAATACTTTTTATTAATTTTCCTTTACTTACGGATAATTTATAATTTCTGACCCTTATTCAAGATTTCAATCTACTTTTCTTTAATAAATTTCAATTAAAATATAATTTTTTCATCATTTTGATGATAAATGTTTCAGAAAATATTAGATGTATTAGATAAATAAAACATTTATAATATTAGAAATATTAGATAATTAATTAAAAATATAAAATAAATGAAATATTAGAAAATATTAAAATTCACGAACAACGTGTGAAAAGAAGAACATCTTTATTTATATAATGAAAGTAATGCATATAAAGCTAAAAATAAGCTGAATTCTGACAAATGTGTTAAATATATTTTTACCCAAAAATCTGTTTGAATTAGAATATTTAACATTTAAACATTATTTTACCCGTTGATTCTACAATTTATGCAAACCATCATGGTAAACATATCTCAGAAAGCTTTGTTTTCATCCTGAAGAACTAAAACTCTTCTTTGAGTTTATATGCAATACAATAAAAAGTGATTTAAAATTTGTGAGTTCTTTGACATGACTGTATTATTTTTCTATAAATAAGGACATATTTGTTAAGGTAAGCTTAGAAGTAATTTCTCCAAGATAATAGGTGACTATTCTAGGTATATCAATTAAATTTTAAGCAAGAACAGCCATGTTGTCGGTTTGATCGATTCACTAAAAATACTAGTATTGCAATGCTTAAATGCATAATTACAAATAGATTTGATACACAAATTTGACTTCATAATAAGTTAAAAGCTAACTTACACATGCCATAAAATGTTTTAATTAAATTTGCATTATCATATAAATTATCCTCCATAATAAGCTCTATGGGAATGTGAAATTAGTCAGCATTAATTAATTAGAAACCATTGCTACGATTACACTAGTGAAATTATGATAATTAAATTGAATCCTACTAGTTTGTCTGTAAACATAACAAAATTTAAAATAATGAATTTAAACATATTTGTTAAGGTAAGCTTAGAAGTAATTTCTCCAAGATAATAGGTGACTATTCTAGGTATATCAATTAAATTTTAAGCAAGAACAGCCATGTTGTCGGTTTGATCGATTCACTAAAAATGTGTGATCATATAATTCGTTGATATGATGAAACATGGGATTTTGTTGACCTCTAATTCATTGAATTTTGTATCTTTCCAATTTTCACCCATTGAACCTATTTATTTTAAATGAAAAGTGAAATAAAAGTTTCTACTTAATATAACTGGATACAAAGGTACGATAATATTTTCAATTCAACGCCTGGTATCTCATTTTAATAACAATAAATATGCAGAAGTTATTATTAATCATCTGTTAGAATTTTTCTCTGATAAAAAGTTAAATAGAAATAAGAAATTTATTTTGTATTTTATTAATTATATGTGCTTTTTTAATAGCGCAAGTTTATAAATAGCTCTTTGTAAGTATTTCACAAGATGTGGTAAATAATTTTGCTACAATTTATTTTCGCAGAAATTTGAAAAATCATACTTATTCATTTATTATATTTCTCACCAAAATTATTTAAAAGAGATATGTAAAAATTATCTGATACAATTAGAATTTTACATTAAACGCCTTAAGACAAAGCAGTGCTTATTTAATAAATAACGTTATGTTGTAAAGTAAAACACATATTTAATTAACTGTATATTAAAATAATCGTTCTAATTCCAGAAAAATAATAGAAAAAATAAAATATTAACATCATTACGTGTAAGAATATTTATACCAACATTGCATGAAGTAAATATGTAGATATAATTAGATCATAAATAAAGTAAATGCAAGGGGGGAAATCATAGAAAGGGAGGGTAAACATCACATCGGTTTTTAATTAGATGAAGCGTTGTTTGGTAGCAAAAGTAATTTATGTTTCAACGTATTTTGGCATCGGCTGAAATTATAAGGAAAAGTACTGGAAAAAAAGCCTGCTGAATCTGTTAATTAATAAAAATAGTGGAACCTTTATAAAAATTGAATTTTTCCGAAATTGAGGTTATTTTAATTAAATATCTACTTATGAGATTGAACAATGAATTACTGAAAGTATAAATATTTGTATCATCTTAAAATACCCATATAAATGAAGTTTTTCCATTATTAAATATTCTTATGGATGAATGGATAATTTTTTATTCTAAAAATAGTTAAATAATATCGTTTAATGCATTTGCTTCCCATGTTGTCTATAGAAGCCAATAAAAAATTGAGAGAAACACGTAGAGTTGGAAATATATACCAAACTATATAAAAGTCGAAAAAAGTTCCACTGTTGAAGATAAAAACTATGTGAATAGCACATGAATAACGTAATAGAAGAAGCAAAACATAAAAAAATAATCCACAGAAATAATATATAGACATTCATTCGTCCATATTATAATCTCAAAATTATCAATGGCGCAATCCGTTGGGTAGCAAAGTCTTGGAGATAAGGTCACAGATTTGGGGCCAGAGGTTCCAGATTTGAAACTCGACTTCATCGAATAACTAGCATGTAAACGGGTCTATTGCATGTTATATTTGTTGACAAAGACGATTCAAAATAAGCGATTCTTCCCAAAATAGGTGGTGAACCGCTTTTTCTGATAAGTTGCTTGGTTGGGTATAATGTTTGTTAAAATGTTCATTTAAAAATTTGTGAATCAATATTTTCAAAGATTCTTCAGCAAATAATTTTTGAACTTAAATTTTGGAAAATAATATAGCTCTTATTATTTTAGAAATTTTATAACCACTGTATTAATCTTGCTTTGTATTTCTCTACATTTCTCTCTAAATCTTAATACACTATTACATTACTGGAAACAGCACCAGTATTTAAAAATGATCATATTTAATAAAACTTTCACTATTGCTTGATTCTGAAATTAAAACTGATTATTAAATACAATAATTTTTTTTAATTAAAAACTTACCTTACATTGAAATTCATTCGAACATGTAGAAATAAGCCGAATCTTCATATCTTTATCATCAACAATAGAAACCGGCCAACTGAATTATTTGTAGCAACAATTAAAAAAAAAGAATTTAATTTAAAAAATGAAATATACCGTTTTAAAATACGTTTACACATTTTAAAAATTGATTGACATAGAAAAAGGTTAATACGATAAAAAATGATATTATTAACACTAAAGGATAATGTGTCTATGGGTGTATGTATTAACATAAAACGATACTGTGTCTATGAGTATATGTATTAACACTAAAGGATAATGTGTCTATGAGTGTATGTATTAACACTAAAGGATATTTTGTCTATGAGTATATGTATTGACACTAAATGATAATGTGTCTATGAGTATATCTATTAACACTAAATGATACGTTTCTATGAGTATATGTATTAATACTAAATGATAATGTGTTGGCTATTTATATGCCCTCCTTGCACAACATTTGTTCGAGAACTATAAAATTTGGAATTAAAATTTTTTGTAGGTAGGATTGTTTTATGGCATAATGTGTCTATGAGTGTATGCATTAACACTAAAGGATAATGTGTCTATGAATATATGTATTAACACTAAAGGATAATGTGTCTATGAATATATCTATTAACACTAAATGAATTGTTTCTATGAGTATATGTATTAATACTAAATGATAATGTGTTGGCTATTTACATGCTCTCCATGCCACACCATTTATTTGAGAGCTATAAAATTTGGAACTAAAAGTTTTTGTAGTAAGGATTGTTTTAGGACAGTTTTAAGGTACGTGTATCGCAGTTTTTAATTTTTATACCTATCGTCATTTAAAAACAATTCAGCAAAATAACTATGAACTCCCGAAGAGATTGACTGCAGCAATAATATTCATGGCAGTACATGCAATCTCCTAAAGTAATTAGTACTAAGTACAAGCAACCAAGTTCCTTAATTGAAAGTAAAACTTAAATCTACAAATATTTTAAACATAAAATGAAGAGGGTAAATAAGACGTAATAATGAAATCGCGAACCAGATAACATTTTATGAATTTTAGGGTCACTACTAGAAGCTCTACTTTAGTGTATGCTTTTTATCTTCAGAAGCTGAATTAACTCAGCCCTCTAATTTAAGAATAAAGTGTAAAAAAAAAGAATAATAGGATTTTTTCTGCGACTTTTATTAAAAAACAGATTTTAAAAAGAAATATACATAGTATTTTGCTCCTGAATACCAAACGGTGACCATTACTATTTTCAATTGATAGATCTTGGATTGGGATGCACGATTTATATTTTCACTTTGTGCATTTAACTTTATGCTTAGATTATTTCAATCGATTAAAGGCATTGACAGAATATTAATGTACAATAATGTGTCAATATTAATGTACAATAATGTGTCAATATTAATGTAGAATAATGTGTCAATATTAATGTACAATAATGCGTCAATATTAATGTACAATAATGCGTCAATATTAATGTACAATAATGTGTCAATATTAATGTACAATAATGTGTCAATATTAATGTACAATAATGTACAATGCACAATAATGTGTCAATATTAATGTACAATAATGTGTTGATAATGTGAATATTCAAAGAAATTCTAAAATATTTTAATAAAAAATCAATTTAAAATTCATGTGCAATTTTTTTAAAACCGGCCAATTTTTCTTATGAAGAGTCGTAATCAATATTATATATATATATATATATATATATATGTTTTTAATAATTAATCCTTTTTATAAAATCTCATTAACAATCCACTGTTTCCTCACTCTATTTGCATTTAGATTATTAGAAAGTAAAAGAGAAATACATTCACTTGTTTGAAAAGATATACGACAAATTTAATTCCGGAATGGTTACAAAAAGAAGAATGCAGAAATAACAAAATATAAAAATGGAAACAGTTACATACTTCCATTCACTATTTAGAGCAAGTTGAAGTTTTTAATTAACAGCGATCCTTTTTCGTTCACTTATATATAAAGTAACGACACAGTTTTTTGACATCAATTCAAATTGCATTTTGATTTATATCCTGATTTTGTCTGTCCTTAATTGGTCCTGAATTGTTGCGAAATAGAACATTTGATTATTTATTTGATAGTTAATAAAATAAAAAAAACTCTTGCATTCTAGTTCTCATTTCTAGTTACTTTTTTTCATTTATTAACTGCAAAAGGGGGTAAGCGAAAATATCCATACTCATTTTTCTGCCTTAATTAATTCGCAAAGACGAAGCAGAGTCACCTAAGATTATGTTTATTCTGCTCTTTTCTTCTATTTAATAAAATAATAATTGTTTCAAAATTAAATAGAATACGCAGAATATATATTTATTCATTTAGCATGCTGTTTATTTATTGTTCATCAGTAAATAAAAAAACAGTATTGGATCGAAACAAAATAGATAAATATTAAATAATAAATTGCCTTATTTTCGTAAAATCAATCTTTGAGTTGAATAGTCAGTATAAATAATATTTGTTCTACTTCTTTGCAAGTAAGTCTTATATTTCATTAATTTTTTTTATCCAGTTCTAAGTATTTATATGAGTCAACAATGCCCGGTGAAATCCTAAAGTAAATATCGAATCAAAATATGTTTATTCATAAATGGATTTTTTTACATTAAAAATTATCTGAATACATTAATTCGTTCTAATGAGTGATTAAAATAAAAGATAATCAAATTATCTAATAAAGATAATCAAATTATCTAACATAAAAACTTAAACATATTTATTTAATAGAAATCTGATGTTATCACGAAGCGCTCCAGCCATGACCGATTTCAGACTTGAGATACTAGTATCGGTAAGCATTATATTCTTGACAGACTTCAAATGGATAATATCTGCTTAAATTATTGAAAACTATAAAATTATCTTAATTTTTTTTTTTTAAAAGGAAAGTTATCTGGTAGGTACCTTATTTCCCCCCAATTGTTGGATTATTTAGTACTAACAGAACCCGCACAGCGTTGCCCGTAGCATAACATCCAAGAGGAAAAATTTGCTTTATACTCAGTTCTGATTCATTTTGTCTCTGTAATTCAATTGCAATGGGATTTAAAGAGAGACGGTTACTTCGCTCAACAGAATACCCTCCTTCCCTACGTATGGTCATTCTTAATCTGATATTCGCTAACCAAACATTTTTTTCCCTCTACATTTTCATTATCACGTAACAAACTAAGCGTCTTCGCATTTAATAAGCTACGGCCAAGGTTGGAGTTCCTTTTTTTGGGCATAATGAGTTAGGAATCGCTGTTTAAAATCAAACGTAAACAGAGAAATGTATCGCATATGCATACCACAGCTCTTGCTATTCGTGCATGCGCAGTTTGAGGTTTTCACACGTGCGCGGATAAGTGCAAAGCACAGATACTTCGTAGTAGGAAAATAATTAAAATCGGAATTATAAAACTCCTTATTTTATTTTAATATGACTTCAATATACTAAAACCTTCCCCTATAAATGCCCTACAAAATGGTACATATATCTTCAATATCAGTTAAGTATTTCCTGAGTTTTTCTCTTTCAAACATACATAAGCTTTCAGGAAACCTCATTTTATACTTTTTTACATACTTACATTTTATTCACGTTTTTTACTTACTTATATTTTACATACTTACATTTTATTCACGTTTTTTACTTACTTATATCTTACATATTTACATTTTATTCACGTTTTTTACTTACTTATATTTTACATATTTACATTCTAATAAGTAAGTATAGATTTATTGATAACTCAATAAGATTCAATGATGTAATTTAATTGCTTGTTATTGTGAATACTACTTATTGACTTTGTTTAAACATTTTGAAAAACCAAGTCATTTAAGATGATAAAGATACATAAGAGAATAAAATAAGTACATTCAGTAATTTCATTTTCTTAACTTATTTGATTTTGAAGTCTAATTTCCAGAAATTAAATTTGCTCTCACCAGAAAATGAGTCAAATTCCCTTTCTTTTATATTTCAATTTTTCCCCTTAATCTCTATAATATTCTAGGTGCATTTCAAAACTTCCCATTTTTATAAGATATAAATGTCTTGGTCAATTTCCTCAATTAAAAATAATAATAACAAAGAGTTTTAACATATAATGATAAAGCAAAATTTGAACTTATGAACTTTTAAAGAGCGAAAAGTTGATAGAAATGACATAATAACAAAGAAACAAAGAACAATATCACCAAACACTGCTCTCAGAATAACAAAATCCTTACTATTAACTATTACAATGCATTCAAATTCTACTACCTGTTTGCAAAATATAATACAAATGTTTAATATTAAAATATAGCTAGTAATGCATCATTTAAGGTCTCACTACTTAAAATAAATTCTATTTCGAAACATACTAGTATTGCAATGCTTAAATGCATAATTACAAATAGATTTGATACACAAATTTGACTTCATAATAATTTAAAAGCTAACTTACACATGCCATAAAATGTTTTAATTAAATTTGCATTATCATATAAATTATCCTCCATAATAAGCTCTATGGGAATGTGAAATTCGTCAGCATTAATTAATTAGAAACCATTGCTACGATTACACTAGTGCAATTATGATAATTAAATTGAATCCTACTAGTTTGTCTGTAAACATAACAAAATTTAAAATAATGAATTTAAACATTCCAAAAGTTTCGCTTTAATTTTGCAACAAGTCTACAAATTGTGTAGTATATATTACTTTTATTATCAATAAGATTACATGAAGATATAAAACAATACATAACAAACATACTTTATTTTAATCCATTATTTCACATTAAGAAATCAGATTTTATTTCACATATAATTAAAAAAGTGAATTATAGTTATAATATATACTATATTTCACTTTTATAAGATTTCTTATGTTTTGTACAATCATTTATATTCATTTAAGTAGAAATCATTTTTTTTAGAAGCACGAATTTAATGGCACTTTAAAGAAACAAACAATCACTCAATAATTATATCTTTGATTGTTAGTCTAATTTATTCAACAAACTTCGATAACATTCTAAACCGATTCAAAATTAGCCACCTTCAATTCCTTCATTCATTCATAATTCATTTAGTGTTGGCAGATCCACATCGGTACATATAATATGCCAATACCCAATAAATGTTCTAAACATTTTAACGGAATATTTTCGTTTCATTTATTTTCGTATTACCGGCCTGTAGTCTTTCTGTATCACTATTACATTAATAAAAACTCCCTATTTTTTTTTCTTTAATTTCTTAAGACTCTTTAGCTTTTATAATCTCTATCTGTGAATATAAAAAAAAAAGTCTTCATTCACAAAGAAATTTTTTTTAATTTAAACCAAAAAGTCTTAATGAGAAGCTCAAATATAAATAATAATAAGCTGAAATAAAAAAAATCCAATGCATATAAATAATAAGATTAAATACAAAAGTATGAATTTAATATAAACGATAATAATTGAAAGTTATGAACAGACATTTCAGATAAATTCGAGACAGTAAATGAAAAAAAAAAAAAATAGTAACTTATAATGCAGAATTCTATTTTGATATGTACATGAGATATATCAATAACTGAATCCTTTCCAGCAAGTGATTATAAATTCCTTTACGAATTGCAAACAGGGAAAAATTAAAATGTGAGGACAAATGTTTATGATGTATACTTTGATTTCATTAAATTTCCTTTGAATTTTAGATCATGTTTTAAAAATTACCTTTCATAGGAGGAAAATGTTTCAACATCAAATAGATGATAAACAAATTATAAATTTATGACTGAATTTCTAAGCTGAAATTTTAAATCAAGATGTTAGGAAATATATTTTGACGTAATATAATCGAAATTGGCTTATACGTCATAAAATTGCATCAAATGACATTTTGCTCTCATATGTACCATTTATGCATTATGAATATGTCTTATGTATTTATTATATTCATAAATAAAAACCTGCCGTCTCTTCTATATTATTTGGATAATATATTGGAGAATAGCAGACGGCAGCAGATTAACAATAGCAGAGGGAGAATAGCAGATTAACAATAACACAGATGCTCTTGTCTTATTTATTCACGTTAATACCATTGTCTCAAGGACTAAAGGATTTTTATATAGATACTCTTAATATAGTAAGTATGCAATAGATTAGATGGAATTTCCTTAAATTACAATGACGTCACTCTTACAAATATGAGCATTCATCAATGCAATCATCAATCAAGTGCTACGATCTAAAATCATCAATTGCTATCATTGCTAATATCAAGCAATTGCTAAAAGATCTCAGGAATGTGGGATTAATTACTTGGTCCAGTTGAAAGACCGTTACTTCAAGGATTATATTTTCTATTAAAATCCCAATAAGCGATCTAGTAAAAGATTGCAAGAAGGATTGACATTTATATTTCAGAAATTAAGAATCAATAATTGCTTCGATAATTGATATGAGAATGAGAATAATTCAAAAATAAAAATAACGTGCTTTTTGCGTTTTGTTTGGTACCGTTTTTGAGAATAAAACGCAAACAAAAAAAATAGAATTGGTGGCAAATTAATGCCATCTTATAACTGTTCCAGGTGTAAAAATAATCATAAAAAATAATCTACAATACATGTTTTTCGTTTCTCTTTTAAAATATTAAGGAAATATGACATTTATTAAAAAAGGCACATATTTACAAAAAAAAATTACATTTTTTTCTCCTTTTGTTTATTTATTTGTGTACTAAAAATACACACACACATAAAAAATACAATTGGTGGCGAATTAATGCCATTATAAACTGTTCTTGATACAAAAATAATTTAAAAAGTAATTTAAAATACATTTTTAGGTTTTTGTTTTGAAATACGGAAATGCGACCCTTCTTACAAAAGGCAAATATTTACAAAAACATACAAATTTTTCTCCTTTTATTTATTTATTTGTTTAACAAATAAGCCTCATAAATACATTGCTGATAGATTACTTTAGTAAAGACTTTTCTTAATTTATAATATTTTGAAATCGACTAAATTGTAAATAATAAATATATGTTTTAACGTTAATGAATTAAATCCATCAATGAAATTGTGTGTTTAGTTTAGATTTAAAATATATCAATCATGAACTTATGAATTAAAAATAAAATAGATTGGTATAATGTATGTTACATATTTTACAGGCTTTTAGAAAATGTAAGTGTTATTCTGTTCTTTAAATATATTTACAAGAATGAAATACTACATCAAAAGTTTTATTTATAAAAAGATCCACGAAGCAAAAGAACTGTGGGCATTATGGTCTCTAAAACCCATACTTAAAAAGTAAGCAAACATACCGGAGTGAAATGTAGTACCGCTAGCATTAAGAAACAGACTCTAAAAGTTTATCCATAAAATTTAGCATAAACAGGGCACTGAAATTGTGTTATGCTTTGAAAGCATGTAAGATAGGATAAATAACCATTAGGAAAAATCTGACAGGGACAAACTTCGTAGAAATGATAGATGGCATCTTGAGCAGCTAAAAATCTTTTACGCTCCGTTAAACAAACTAATGTTGAGAGTAGCACCGAAGTCGAGTTTCGGAAAGCACTGCATGGTCAATTTATTGCCCCAGTTGTTTCCAGTTTCGAGATTTCATCCAACTGTATCAAGTAAAAACGGAAACGTTTGTTCTTTTTTTTTTTGATGCAATTTTTGGCAATATCAAACTAAAAGATTGCATCGAATGTAGCATTGTGAGAAAGATAAATTATCAAACATAATCTTAACTTAAAACCAAAAAAAAAAAATAAAAAAAAAAAAAAAAAAAAAAGAAGAAAAGAATGTTTTTTATTCCATTTGAAAATACCAACTTTGCATTACTTACATTTTAGATATAAAAAAATATATCAATAATTTAATTGTTTTAACCCGTAACTGGAGACATGAATTTCCTCACGCAGCCAGAGACATAGAGTCAAAATGACTCCATTGTTATTTTTCTTTTTTTGTCTTTTGTAAATAGAATTGGAATTTATTCTGGAAATACAATACATTTTAGAAATCATGTAGTTACCAAAAATATTAAAAATGTTATATACTACGAAATAACACTAGTGTTAATAACTGTTAGAATTTAACAAACAGAACTGAAGGATACAATATATTAAAGTATTATTTTAAAAAATATTTATTTATTCTATTTTTTATTATTCGAATTAAAAGCAATTTCAGAGACATAGAATGAATGATTACATAAATAACAGCTGAAACTTTGAAACAGAATAACTCTATTATACGTACGTGTTCATACTTCGCCAACATACTGCTGAAAGAACAACTTGAAAGTACAGAGCAGATGATTTTATTCAAAGACAAAATGCCACGGGAAAATCAGAGCTAATGAACAAAGTGGTGTCATTTTGACCTCTGCCTCCAGTTACTGGTTAAATACTTCATTCTAAGGTTTAAAAAATCCTATAATATGCCCTTAATATAGGTTAATAGTACTTAATATAGGATAATATAATACTTAATATAGGATAACACTATGTTCCGGAATCTGATTTCTACGTGTTCAATCTGATCAGAATGAACCAGATTTTTAAAATAGTACAATAAACTAAGACTAAATATTTTCATTTATAATTTATTTTTAATATGTTATTTAAAGTTAATAGCAAAAAATTGTTATTGTACTTAATCTATTATAGATTTCAAGGTGTCACTATAGTTTTACTTCTCTGAGTTTAATGAGTCTAGTTGGAAAAGCTCATTTAATTTGTTTAATTATAATGACAAAATATTTTCATTTCCTCCTGCATTATATTCGTTTACTTTTGATTATTTTAGGAATATTAAATTTTCATAATTTTAATTAACTTTCACAGTTTAAATAGGAAATGGAATTAATAATGGAATTGATGGATATAAAATAACCCTATAAGGCCATATAGGGTTTAGCTTCAAAAATAATATCCTATACAGTACTGTATAAAAAATATAGTAGTAAAAAATATAGAGATTATCAATTATACAGAAATAATTTTTATGTCAGAAATAATATTCTGAAACATATATTGTGAAAGAAAAATCGTGAAATATGAAGGATAATGAGTGGTGATTCGAAGTGTGCAGTGGACTGTACTTATGCTTAAACTTCTTTATTTACACTGTATACACCCCTTTTGCGGTGAGTAGTTCATATAATACATGGCTAATTGCGGTATTGCATTGCGGCTGGCTTTGTTAAGCCTTACAAACTGAAGTTTATAGAGCTTCTGCGGGGACTCGGGGGATGCGGTTCAACGTTCTAATGAACCCCTGAAAGACTCGACCGGAAGGGCGGGTAAAGGGGTTGCCGCAATTTTAAGATTGCCAAGTTTGGCGTTAAGCGACATTCGCGTGAACAATTAGGAATAAAATACTTGCAATGCGCATTTAAAAATAATATGAATTCTAGGAATTACTAGATTGAAAATTCAATTTTTCTTCATAATTAAATCGTAAATAAACTTTGATAATAACCTTAATAAACTTAAATAAACATTTATTTACATGTAAAACAATTTTTTAAAAAATGTAATGGTTAAAAATTTCAGAGTTTATAAAACAGTATGGGTCAATTTTTCATATTGAGCAAAAATGGAACTAAAAATCGCAAACAAGCGAGGAGAAAACTGTTGTATCAGGTGTATGGTGATGTTCATTTCACTCAAGAATATCACAGTCTAGATATTATTCCTAAAAAGAATGTGACTTGGTTTTGTGCACGCACTTAGAAATGTAAAAATAAGTCTTTTTTTCCACCATTTTTTCCAAAATGTCATAGAAAATGTAACGTAAGAAATCGATAAAAAAAATGTGCGTTAAAAACTTGTAATTATAAATTTAAATATTGTTTTTTCTAGATCAAAAGAGGTCTTGAACAATTTTTACACTTGAATTAAACTTTTAACAAACAAAGCGGATTCTTGTACTGAAATACTGTGCTTGATGTTAAATAAAAAAAAATTTCTTCCTGTTCATTTTTTTTTCGAAATAATATAGGTTTCATTATTCAATATGTTTTTATAAATACAAATTCATGTCATGCAACTCTTTTAAGATACACATTTTAATGTTTCTCCTCTACAGCGGCATATGATTGAATGGAAGTAAGTTCATTATAGATATTTCTTACATTACATGATTTTTTATTAATCTTAAATATTTTGTTTAGAAAGTGGCAGAAGATATTTTAGAGCCAAGCAAAACCATTTCGATTAATTTAAAATTACATTTTGGTTAAGCATAATGGTGGATATTAATCAGGAAATATAATGCAAAAATTTATAACAGAAAAAAAAAACTGAGTGCTTTTTTAAATGTTAACTAAAATGAAACATTTGTTTTAAATTGCATTTGAATCTACAGCTTGCGTTTTAGAAAGAAAACTTAAACTGAGTCAAATGGACATAAAAAAATAAGGTGCATTTTCTTCTGAAAAACATATATATTTTTAGATTAATTAAAGGTAAATATTTAAACATTAAAGTCCTGTTTAACGCAACAATGTTATGGAAGATCTAAATTCATATAACATATTGGATAAATATAATAAATAAAGCTATTAGTTTGATTAGTTTAACGTTCCATTATGAAGCACAACATAGAACTGTTTTGTGACGGATTTAATAATTTTCAACCGTATGATGATGAGGACGACATCCGTGTTGGTATCGTAGTCTCTATTCTGCATCATACCAACGTGAAATCATAAGAAAATCGGTGTAATACTATCATTTACCCATCATGCAATTTAGTTATCTTCCCTACAAGCCGAGATACTTTTCATAACATTACTAATTTAACTCAATTATCGGGTTATTATATTTATATTAATTACAAGAGATATGTATAAAAGACAATTTTTTATTGAATACAAATAAAAA
The DNA here is from genome assembly GCF_947563725.1 of Argiope bruennichi. Lineage (NCBI taxonomy): Eukaryota > Metazoa > Arthropoda > Arachnida > Araneae > Araneidae > Argiope > Argiope bruennichi. Next base: position 70,639,626 of record NC_079151.1, read on the forward strand.
AATTAATTTTTAATATAAATTTCACATAGTTTGGTGGGGAGAGATGAGATTTTTTTAGTGAATCATTTAATTTCTTTTTACAGAAACTGAAACAAATGTGTGCTGTATAAATAGTGGAAGGAAATAAAACTTTTTGGGGGACTTTCCATCTCAGTTACATTCACTTATGTAAATGGAATACTAATTTACACGGAATGCAATGTATGAGAATCGAAACAAAACTGTCATGCGTTAATTCAATTATTTTCAAGAATAAATGAATAAGTATAATTACCACTAAACAATGTAAAGTACAATTTATTGAATATAACGTCTTTGTATAATAACTAGAATGCGTGTGTGGACCTGTTAGTGTCACGCACGCATATGCTTACTTGGCGCTTGTCACACACTTAGCGTTTTATAGGTCAAAATAATAATAATAAAAAATGGTAATCGATTTTAAATTAGCAGAAGCAATCTTCTCGAAAATTACTAAATAGCCTTCTTTTTCTCACTCCGTATATATTTGAGGATTTTCGGTAAAGCCACGCATGTCTCACATGGTATTGGCGAACAACTGGTGCTAAATATAATTCTACAGTGTGAATCTGGCATTTTTAGAATCTATCGCGCAAATATATATTTTGTAAACCTATACACCGACCGAATGAAATAAAACTTTGATTACAGTTGTAGTTTTAAAAATTGTATACCAAATTTCATTGATTCGCGTTATTGATTTTTCTTTTAGTTATAACATTTACATGTGTATGAAAATACAGACCGACAGACAATCATTCTCTTGAAATTTCTGATTCAAAATTTAATCGAAATCCACTGTAGATGTTTAACTTTGAACCATATTTTACCTGTCTAGTTCTGTTCATTTTGTAACCGTAAAAACTCCAACTTCAGAACAACAGACTTCCTCTGAATGGATTTGATTCAAAATTTAATAAAAATCTACAAATTAGGGACATATATCAAATTATCTATCTTTGTCTAATCTATATTTTGTTCGTAGACAGATAGATAGACATATGGACACACAGACAGATACGCCAAAAATGTGTATTTCTTGAACTCAGGAGGATAATTTGAACACATTGAGATTCGGATTTTTTGAATATTACAACATTTTCTCTATATTTCATATACGAAGAAGTAAAATTAAAACATTTTACTCAGTACAAACATTCCCCCCCCCCTTTTACTAAACAGTGCAATAAGGAAATGATTATAAATTTAAAGATCCCCTGTTGAAAAAGTAAGATTACTTTTTTAATTACTACATGAAATTCATTCACATAGAAATTTTAGTAACTTTTTACTTTGTTTAAATTAATTCTTAAAAGAAAATAAGTAATATCATGACTAGATGTTTTATATATTGTCTAAATAAAGCACATACCAGATTTTCATCAATTTATATCAACGGAAATTTTTAAAAATTAAAATAGTTACTTACTGATTGAAAATTTTAAGTAGTTTATATGAAAATTGATAGTCACAATAAAGCTGGACTAATAGAAAGAACTATAAAAACTAAGGAAAAAAATAAATAGTTACTTACTGATAGAAAATTCTAAGTAGTTTATATGAAAATTGATAGTCACAATAAAGCTGGACTAATAGAAAGAACTATAAAAACTAAGGAAAAAAATAAATAGTTACTTACTGATAGAAAATTTTAAGTAGTTTATATGAAAATTGATAGTCACAATAAAGCTGGACTAATAGAAAGAACTATAAAATCTAAGGAAAAAAAAATAAATAGTTACTTACTGATAGAAAATTTTAAGTAGTTTATATGAAAATTGATAGTCACAATAAAGCTGGACTAATAGAAAGAACTATAAAAACTAATAGAAACCAGAAATAAGGTTAGAACTATTAGAAATCTTATAAGTTTTATTAAATTTTTATACAAAGTTTCTCTTCATTTAAGTTGTTGTTTTTTTTCGACATTTTTTCGACTCTTTAGCTTTAATGATGAGTGATTCACATCTCCGTCAAGTATCGGTATCAGATTTTGGTGATTTATATAAAATATCGATAATTGGAAATCTTTTTTACGCTGGATATTAACGTCTTATCTTCTTTCCTCAAATATAAAGTGCGAGAGATAACCGCATCTCGGGAAGTGAGAAATTAAAGAGATAAAAGCCTTGGCATTAAAAAGGAAAAAGGGATCGCTAGAAAAAAAATGTAAAAGAGAAAAAGGATAAAAGAGTTTTGAGTCTAGGGTTTTTTTTTTCTTAACAAAGGAATTTATCGACGAAAATCATAGCTTTCACTTTTGCATATTCTTCCTTTTAAATAATTATTTTCTACTCCTAAAATTTGTTGCTAGAGATTATATTAATGAGATGTTAACTTGTATAAGAAATAATCTTATCTTAAAAACAAGCAAAAATAATTTGCTTAAGAGTAATCTAGTTTAGGGATAGTTAGCTTAATACTATATTTTCAAAATATAATTAAATTAGTTAGAAATAAGCATAGCATTTAGGGCATATGATATCCTAACCGATATACCTTCCCATTAATTACTTTCTACCCACATTAGTAAAGGAATATTTGAGGATAATTTTCAAAATTAATGCGGACAAAACTAAAAATGCAATACATTGTTGGTAAATTTCGGATTGGAACTATGAAAGAATAAGGTTCAGAAACAATGCATTACCAACAAGTAAATACTACACCTCCTTAAAATAACAAAATGTATTGTATTTTTTTTTTTTTTTTGTATTTGAGAATAAGAATTCAGAAGAGCATAAGTCTTATAGCGACTTCATTAATTTAAAGCAAATTTTTAAATCTATGCAACAAAATGAATGTGTGAATATATATACATTCACACATTCTTCTTTATAAGTTAAATAAATAGAATAAAATAAATAGAAAACATTTTAAAATTATTATTAATATTAGTGCTTCATAATCATCCTTTCCTATTACTTTCTCTACTAGTAATAAAGGAAACGGTATGCATGTGTTAGCTTTCGACAGAGCTGGTTGTCTGACCTAAATATATTTTAAAAGGTGGGAATGTGCACATTGATTCGGGGTTTCTTTAAATTTAATTAGGATTTTAATTAAATAAGACAGAAGAAAGCTTTGGCTTTTCCCCACGACAGTACCCAAAAATATTATTGCATGAAACTGATTTTTACTCATTTTAAAAACTTAAAACCTATTTCTATAATGAAATCAATTTATTTCTTATGAAAATTATTCTTGAACTTTTTTTAAATAAATTATAGTTTTCGACAATGAGTTTCACCGTTGCTATGATAATTAGGCCATAATAATTGTTCATCAAATCTTTAATCTAATAACTTTTATCCATCAAACGTCGAAAAACATGGAAGAAAGATTCTGTAAGTTTTAGATAAGTAATCAGAAAGCGAAACTACCCTATCGTAAAAAGGACCATGTAATAAGAAATGGAAAACAGAATCATTAAAGCTTTGGAGAACCTTATGATATTATGGAATTCAAGTTCATCAAAAACTTTGATCTAAATAATAAATAGAACAGACATAAGCTATAGAAATAACATGGTTTTAAACATCTCTCTCAAGTTGATACTTAAAATTATTTCAAATCTTTGTCATCACGTTACACGTAAATGATTCAATTGAAATCAAATGGTACCAATATTCCTGGGGGAACAACTATCCATCAGGAGAACCTAATGTTGAATAAATTGTATGCATATAACTTTTAATTATTTTAGAAATAACTCAAACATCTGCTAGCCTTTTAATTGTTCAAACATTTCGAACTGATTGATGATGTCGTGTGCGCGTTACCACGGAAAGGGGGTGCAGTAACTTCTGAGGGTAAAGACCCCTGAGTAGAAGTCTGACCGAGGGGAATTCTAGGGGCAGGAGTCTGAGGCAGAAGTCCGAGGGCAGGAGTCTGAGGCAGAAGTCCGAGGGCAGAAGCCTGACTTCTAGCTCATATAAAGATGAAACTCACACATTCGCTTGCACAACCCCTTTTAACACGGGGGGGGGGGGCACATTCACATACCTCACAGACAGAACAAAGATGAAAAACAACCATGCCCGAACCGGGATTCGAACCCGGGACTCCCAGATCACGGGGAAGATGCGCTACCCCTATGCAAGGACGCCGGCTTCCGACTGATTAGCACTTCAAATAACACTAAATTTTGATTTCGTTGCTTTAGATTAAAAAATTTCTTTTTCAGATAAATTCAAAACTTAGATAAAGCAATTAGATATGAGTAAATAGATCAAAATAAAACAAATCCTTTACATTTAATTTTCCATATGTTAGTTTCTGAATTTAATCTCCACTAATGAGAAACAAAATTAAAGATTACCAAAATTAAGAAACTTTAAATCAAAAACATGTGATTAGAGTATGGCCATCCTATGCAGGAAAATATGGATACATTATTCTAAAGAAGAAGAATAAAAATTATTGCAAATTGCATTATGTATTAAAAAAAATTAACAGATATGAAATGCCGGTTCGCCATGAAAAAGTGAGCAAAGAATCTGAACATAACTATAAATGTCAATATTTACTAAAGTTAAACAAAAAAAGAATATTTATTGATATTCAATGCAAATATGAATTATTTGTATTTTATGGCATATTTATTCAACATATATATACCGTCATTATATTCACAAATCCAGAAAAAAATTTCTGATCTATTTTTTTTATAAAACATCGTCTGTAAAAAAATATAAAAGTTCCAAATTTAAAAAAAAAGAAATCCTTAACGGGAGAAGATAAATATTGACTTACCAAAAAAAGTACAATAAAATAAGCAATAACCGTAAAACTAAATTTTGACTGAAACAAAATATTTTATGTTACATATTTATGCACATTTTGTGGAATATATCCATTGCCATTTGCCTCTTGACATTCAGAACTGATATAAAAGACATACTGTGCATAAGCGCTGAAAATCTGCAGGAAAAAAGAATGTACTGTGATATAAGACAAAAACATAAGCATCCATTTCTCATAATGATACTAGACAGAGTATGTACAAATGATGGACTCCATTTAAAAAAATTTTATTTTTGAAACTTCTGCATATTACAATAAGTGATACATGAATTTAAAGAGCAATATACCAAATTTGTTTCATTTACAAATGTCTGATGTATGACCCTCTTGTTACACGGCATGCGCCCAATCTGTAATCCAGTTCGTTCCAAACATTTTGTAGCATTTTATTTTGTCTGTTATCTTGACATAATCTCACAAAAAGAAATCAGTGAGACAAGACATTTACTTATCATCAATGCAAAAACACTGCCAGAACTTAAAGAGTGCAATTGTGCAGCATTCAGAACCATTTACAGAGTGATGTTACAAAATGTTTTGAACGAACTGGATTACAAATTCGGCGTATGCCGTGTAACAAGATGGTCACACATTGGACATTTGTAACTGAAAAACACTTGGTATATTTCTCTGTAAATTCATGTATCACTTATTGTAATATGTGCTGCAACATCGAAAATATGATTTTTTTAAAATCGGGTCCATCATTTGCACTCAATTTGTATTTTCCAACTCTGACTTCCATCACGAGGTTGCTGTAAAAAGAACCCTCACAGTGACGGAAACTGAAAGAAATGCTTATTTTTATTTATAGCACTCTATTTCATTCTACTTGGAGACATTGAACATACTGTTTGGAGCATTAGATTTGGAATAAATGTATTGAAAAAAATAAAGAAAGGAAAGAAAAAGATGCGCTGAAACTTCCTTGTGATATTTTAACTCTATACGTGCAGAAGTAACTTTTGTTTGGACTTCAAAGTTATGATTTGTTTGCTTTTCGATAGTAACTGATGTAGTATTAAATAAAGGTCAGAGGAAAAACTGTTACAGTAGTCTTTATGGGTTTTTCTTCAGCTGTCAAACTGCAGTTTCACTTGCTCTGCAGTTTGATATTTATTGCAGCTGAAGCATTTCAGGTGGGATTTTCAATTTCGTATAGATGGCTGGAAAGTATTAGAAAACCGTAAAATGTAGGGAAGGACGTTTCGCTGAAAGAAAAATAAAATCTCAACGGCAAAAGTAACAAGAATATGTTTTTCTTTACCTTAGGTAATAATGTTGTTTTCTCTTTTTGAATTTACATCAATAAAACAAGATTTAAAACAAATATTCTAATAGTTTTGGACGATAAATAAAATGAAAGTCATTTTTCGTGAAAACCAGACAAGTATACATTGAATGTATCTAATGAAATCTTGTTTGACCTTTTACTATTTGGTCACTAAAACGGTTAAATAAAACCATGTACGGAAATGAAATAAGTTTTATTACATGTCTATTAATGCCTATTTTCTATGTATAACGCCTGTTTAAAATGCAAGGTATTCAAAAAGTCTTTTCCTGATTACAATAAATTATTAGAAAGAAAACCCTCTTGTATATGATGTTGTAAAATATTAATTATGGAATAAATGTGTTTTTAAATTTGTTAAGTTCAAAAGATAACGCAATTAATGCAAAAATAGAGAGTTTTCATTCGATTGTTATTAAAATGGTGTCTGCGAAGGGAAAAAATATCAATCTGTTCTTTGGTTCCATAAAATCGAATTGATTATTTTTATTAATTGCCAGTTTTGAGGTTAAATAAAAGACAGAGTGTCTGCAGCGCTAGTTGAAAATATTCATGCATGAAAATATCAAGCTATCAAGTTGAAATATTCATTCCAAAGGATCACTTAGATCATATATGCTGTGTTTAATATGATCGCCGAAAGTTTAGTCTATACTTGGTGAATATCGGAATATCGCTTTGACATTCTTCTATGTCTTCTTCTATTGACATCATGAGTGTTCACATTGAAATGTGCTGACAAGACAAATTTTATTAAAAGCTGTATAGGCATTTTTAAGATATATCGAAATAAACATATGCTACATTATAATAGTTCTTTCCAATAATTTTATTGTAATCAGGAAACTACTTTGTGTCTGTTTATTAAATACTAAATAAAAAAATACAAAGTTTTTGATTAAAAAAACAATAGAAAATTTGCACTGAATATATTCATGCATATAATGAAATAAAAAAATCAATTTATTTAATTTTTTCTTTATTTACACTGCAATATTTAGCGTTAATTTTCTTGAATACTAATCCATTAATCTTAATCTATTTTGAAGATTATTTTTGCAATTTATAGAAAAAAAAAAGAAAAAGATCCTTTCATATTAAATGAAATAAGAAATTTCTAGGAGCGAGCTTATACATATATAATTATATTAGTTTTCATTAATTAAGTTAATTATTAAATAAATTAATTGTAATTATTATATAATAATTTACTGTAATTTATATTAGTAACAATGAGTTATTTGTGCAATATTCAAAACATCAGAAAATATTCTGCATTAGTTCAAACAAGCTATTTAGTTAGCAGGAATTGAGTAAGAAGAATTAATTTTAGATTTGAGAAAAATAATAATAACAATACATATCAATAATATCAATTCAAATAAGAGATTAAATATTATACAGGGAACGAATGAAGAACTGAACTAATTGATTTTTGACTGTGAATAAAATAGCAGGTGGAGTTTATGAAACAAAAACGTATATTTAATCCATCATTAGAACAAAAGATTTAATATCTGAAATTCATTAGGGACAAAATGTGAGGCAAAATAATAAATTTAAAAGAAGAATGGCAGTGTTGTTTTGAATGTGTCCTTCTAAAGTACACAAATAAAAGAAGGTTTAATTATAAATTTAATAAATTTATCTTAATTTGCTGGTCAGTTCAGATACTTTATCTTTCTTAAAGATAAAATATTTTTTTATTTGCTGTTTTATAATAAGTTACTTCAAATTAATGTTATCTCAATAAACTATGTCCTGACAGTCGGAAGAAATTCATGATATAGGAAATGAGGAATTCTATCAATTACTATAATGTCCAATTATTGATATCGACTTTTATCTTATAATATAAATAAACATTATTCAGAGCACATTTATGTTAAAAAGTATTTTCTAAAGTGTTTTACATAATTGTAATTTATCTTTGGTTTATAAATAAGGAAAAAGAAAACTATGCGTTTATTTTACTTTGATATAACTTTTTTTTAAAAAATAGAGATTTTCCTTACAATTTGTCTTAAATAATTGTCATTTAAAATACAAAAATTGCAGAAAATGCAATTCATGAATAACTAAAAATGATTTAATATGCAGACTTTCCTTTTTTTTTATAATGAAATTTTATACAAAGAAAGTAATGTAATTCTTACATGTTAAACGCTTCTGACCAAATCAATAAAATTATGCAACACAATTTATTTCGAAAATAAAGTTAAATCTGTATTAATTTTAATTTCCTAAATATAAATAGGACAAAAGAATTTTATGCATAAAATTTATCCTAAGAGAAAATTAGGTTTCACTAATCTATTCAAAACATTCTTTACGATTCATAATTTCTAACCAAAATATAAAATACAACAATTCATGCATTTAAAAATTACTCAACAATTAATAACTCATACACTTACATAAAGTCAATCTCTTCTCTATAAGAGTTAAATTTACAAATATAGGAGCGAAACTAAATAAAAATAAATGGGAATATATTATAAAACTCCCCGACAGTTATCCTTTTAAACTAGCATAAAATGTTAAAATTCTTCCCAGAAATTTATTGATATCCTTTACTGTCACTATAAATGAAAATTCCATTTAAGTTACATTGAATCAGCATTTTTATGATTTATGCGATTTAATATTTCCCTTGCTTTAAAATATTTAATTTCTCGTTTTAAAAGTACATGCCATTCTAATATTTGAGCCTTTCTCCAAGAAAAATGAAATTTCAGAGATTCTATAACCATCTCTTTTAAATTTCGTGTATTTAGTATGCTCTTAAAGGGATTGAAAATTTTCCGATAACAAAGACAGGAGGATAATTCTATTCTATCGAAAATAATAAACTGTTCAGTTCCATTCTTTACTACTGAGTGTGTTTTTCATTCTCAAACAATGAAAGATGAGAGCAGTATTTTGGAAGAAGAATGAAATGGGCATTGTTTCTCAAAAAGTAAGTTTTATAAAACTAGAATATCTCAAGTAAAGCTTTGTAGCAAGGAATGAAAAACAAGTCATAATGAGGCAAAACATGCTCATTGTATTGAGATAAACAAGAGTATTGCTATGAGTCATTGAAAGATGGCAGAGTTGTTCATACTTCTCTTCCTATCTTAATTTTAGAAATAGAAATATCTTCTATTAATTTCTGGTGAAGTAGGGTTGCGTTGAGAAATTATTTATCATAAAAATCATCAACTTATTCCCCACCACCACCACCACCACCAAACAAATTACAACGTTTTTATATTTTGCAGTCTTAGAGAAGTATTTGTACTTCTATTACAACCTAATTGTTACTATAGAAATATTTTTTATCCGCTTTTGCTGAAACAAGGTTGCGTTGAGCAGTTATTTATTGTAAAAATCAACTTATCCTCCCCCCACCCCACCCCCAAAAAAAAGACTACAACTTTTTCATGTTTTGCTGTCATAGAAAAGCATTTATACTTCTCTTACTATCTAATTTTTAATGTAGAAATATTTTTATTAACTTAAAGTGAAGTAGGTTAGCGTTGAGCAATTATTTACTATAAAAAAGATCAACTTATTCTCAAAAATCTACAATGTTTTTATATTTTACTGTCTTTTGCAAATTTTTTTTTAGTCATATGTTTGTTTGTCAAAGAAATCTGTAATATATTTAAAGAAGAGAAGAGATTTCATAAATGTCTGATAAATATAAATTAAATTCACAATACTTGAGGTTTATTATTATTCATTTATTATTTTAATTACTTCTTGAATTTTTATATTCATTACATTCATATATTTTTCATGTGCATATTTTAAAGTACTATAAAACATTTTCAAATGATAAAATTGTGAAGTAATAAATGGCCCACATTCGGGGAAACAAAGAGATTGATACATTTCTGCCTTCATTGCATACATTTTAATATTGATACCATCCCTTTTATTACGTTACAAGCTTTCACATATATTTTAAAAGCTTATAAGTACTTAAGGAACGAAAGGCTTATTTAAACATTAAATTTTCTTGATTTATTCATGAGATGACTTTTATAAAGTTGATGCTTCTAGAATCACAATAAATCAAATATTTAATTCCATATAAAGTTTTGATAAAATCAAAATTATTCCGAACTTCCTTAAATATACTCAATAAAATGATTCTCCTTTTAAATTTGCATTGAGTTAAGTTTTTAGCAGACATTTAATTCAATGTAACATTGTGTTTCAACTATAATTAGATTTTTTCCTTAAATATAAAAAAGTTCCTTTCATAAATCATATGCATTTTAGCATATAACGGGCATATTTAACAGTGAAACCATGTGAGTCAATTTCAACGATTTTTGCAAAATACTGGCTTTATTTGTTAAATAACTCAGTTTTTCATTTTAAAAATTATTTTTTGTGTGTAGAAACATTTGCAAAGTAAATACTCATAAATGTTTTGTCAGTCTTTTCACATTTTGCGTTTTTTAATATAATGAAATCACTGTAAACTATAAATTTTGGCTAGAAGATGGCACTTAATTTACTATACAGACAATTATTTAAAAATTATTTTGAATGTTTGTTTATATGTTTTATTAAGTCTTGTTCTTAGTTGTCTAAAAATGTTACTTTAATCAGGGATTTTTTTTAATTCATTTATAATTGTATTGCAAATTCTGAAAGATTTCAGAAATTTACTGTAATATTAATTTGCAATTTAATATACAAATAAATATGAATTCTGAAATAATTATAAACTTTCTCCTATAACTCAATTTTATAAATTTATATATAATTCATAAAGGATTCTTCAGTAATATTTTTTGCTTAAAATATTGTAAAGTTGATTATTTTGATTGTATGCATATAAATAAATGTTTATTAAATATACGAGATAAACTGTCTAAAATATTTTGCTGAATGAATGCAAAAAAAAAAAAAAAATCAAGCATTGTTAACTTTTAATCTATATTATTATTATAAATGTGAAAGTTTGGATGGATGGACGTGTGTTAGTCAATCACGTCAGAACGGAATAAGATGAAATTTAGCACAGAGGTCGATTATAGTCTGACATAGGCTACTATTTATTCCGGTTAATTGAATGGTTAATTTTTTATTAATTAAAAACTAAATTTCTCGCCGAAAATCTGAGGCCAAATCCCGCCAAAAATGAATAAGGCTTCAGTTTTTTTCCCCACGCTAATCAGGTTAGGCTTAACGTGTTTTCGACCGAATATTTCAAACGATTCTGTTTATTTTCTTAGTGCTTGATGCATTTAAAATTAAACATTGTTAATGAATCGATCTTTCGGATTCATTCTGAAGTACTTTTAAATTAAAATAAAACATGAATCAAGGAAATTGAAAATTTCTAATTTGTATTGCGTTACCCCAACTGGCTTAGAAAATTCACGCATTTGCGTTACGCTAACTGACGTTGAAAATTCACGCATGCGCAGTGTGTTCTGATTGTTGACAACTGTGCTTTCATTTTAATTGAAAGTTTAAAAATTATGTGTATTATACTGTAGTAGCTATCTCAATCTCGATCGATAAATAAAATAGACCTGACTTGATTTTAAAGAAACATGGACTTGATTTGCTGATTTGTTTTATTTCAGGTATACTATTTAAATAAATTGTTTTTAGGTTAGTTGAATGCTTTTGTAATTAAATTGTTTTTATATCTATACTACTATTATAAATGTGAAAGTTTGGATGGATGGATGGATGTTTGTTAGTCAATCACGCCAGAACGGCTCAACAGAATGGGATAAAATTTAGCTGAGAGATAGATTATAGTCTGGAATAGGACATAGGCTACTATTTATTCCGTTTAATTGAGTGGTTAATTGTTTATTAATTAAAAACTAACTTGCCCGCCAAAAATCACCAAATGAGTAAAGCTTTAGGGTTTTTTCTCCCCACGCCAATGAGCTTAGGCTAAGCATGATTTTAACTATTATTTCAAACGATTCTGTTTATTTTCTTAGTTTTCGATACATTGAAAATTAAACATTGTTAATTAATCGATCTTTCGGATTCATTTCGAAGTACGTTTGAATTAAAATAAAACAGAATAAATGAAATTAAAAATTTATAATCTATATTGCGTTATCCCAACTGGCGTAGAATATTCATACATTTGTGCTGCCCCAATTGGCGTTGAAAATTCACGCATGCGCAGGAGTAACAAAAGATAAAGCCATTGATGCTATAAATTCCAATCTATTTCCACGCGTACGAAGGCGCGAGTAAAAGCTAGTAATTACATATGTTTTTCTCTCTAAAGTTTATTTCTTAAAATGATGTATGTAAATTACTCAATTTGCAAAATTCCACACCAATTAAAAGTTATATATTATTTTTCTCACTTATTTTGTTTTTTATTTTCATGCAATGATTTAATACATCTTTAATCTACAGTTAGATTAATAACTTATTGAGAATTCTATACATAATGTTAAATGCTATTTATTATAAATGTGATAGTTTAAAATTTTAATCATTATACATTTTAAAAGCAGTTTTCAAATACTTTTATTTCTATGGTAAGAAACTATGTATCTAATGCCGTGCTTGGATATAGCCATCATCTACAGTTTATTAGGAACTAATTCCTGCTTTTGATTAGAAAAGAAAGTGAAGCTATTCTAATCACCATGTATAAGTGGCGAAACATTCCTTTGGATATGCTAGAAAGAACATGCGTTAATTCATAAAGTTAAATGACAGAAAAATTGAATTTTTCGAGAAAATTGATTTAGAATTTTTCTCAAAGAGAGCTTTTTAGAAAGTGAGACTTTTTATTTTCATATTATACATTTTGCTTCAATTTCTTTTAACATACAATCTTCATTTAATTTGAAAATAGTTTCTAACTCACATAAAGCAATAAAAATATTACAAAGAAAAGAAAGCTTAAGAAGAATGTGAAGATAGCTTAATCACCATGCATAAGTGGTGAAATTTTCCTTTGGATATAATAGAAGGAGCACGCCTCAATTCATGAAGTTAATCGATAGAAAAGTCGAATTTACCGAGGAAATTTATATAGAATTTTTTTCAAAGAACGCTTATTAGAAGGTGAGACTTTTTATTTTCATATTATACATTTTGCCTCAACACGCAACTTTCAACTGATTTCAAAATAGTTACTAACTCTATTAATAAAGCTATAAAATGTTTTAAACAAACGATTTTTTTTATAAAAGTATATTTTCTGTTAAACCTTTTAAAAGAATCATGGTATAAAAGATATACAAACTATCTTTATTTTTTTATTTTCCTTACATTCTCGATTAATGTTTTTAATATGTTGATGAACAATAAGAAAATTTGAAATTATTTTCTTTGAGGTGAAAGCGTTTTCTCCAAAATTTTGAATTTGACCATTCATAATTTTAAATAATTAGAAAATTTAAGATTTTGCTATCAATTACATCTTTGTTGTCCTCCTGATAATGAAATCCTTTAAATAATTTGTGAATTCATTCGTCTCTTTCTAACATATATGCCAGCGAATTATAAAAATACCATACAATCCTTTTCTTTAAATTTACACAATCAATTGGCATGCCTTATAGGAAACCAATTTTTTTTTATTATTGTGTAAGGAATTTATTGATATCTTATTGGTACTAAAATTGACTTAGAAACTAAAAATCATCATTTTGAGCCGGAGTCATATCGTAAGAGTCAAGATAAAATGTGCCGTATAGTTGAGGACGGTAAATTTTAGATACAATATAAAAAAATAACAATAAATCAAAATAATCTTATTCCCACTGAAGATAAATTATTTAAAATGAATGTCGAAGGTTATCATTTGAAACCGTATTAATATCAATAATTTAAAAAGGGATTAAATATATGGACGCAGTAAGGTCTAAGTATTTAAAGAATCATATTCTTATTAATCTAGCCAAGAAATTTCAATTAAAATTCCTTCTCTAAAATATTTATAATCTGTACATATAATATTCAAATATATTTGATGTGAAGAATTATCATTTAATTCATAATTTACACGAAAAAATAATGATGTTTTGAAAAACAAATTATTTTGAAATACAGAACTTTGAAACATTATAAATAATCTGATTACAAAATTCAAGAAATTTAAAAGATATATTTTTTAAATATATTTTTTTTAAATATCAGGTTTTTTGTATATTTGGTTTTCCATTTGAAAGAAGGAAAGAGACTTAAGGATCTATAATTTTATTTTTGAAAAAAATAGTGTTTTTTAAATCTCTACTAATGTAAAATTAATTTTCAACTTCAGTTTAAAACGTTCGAATAGACACATTGATTATTTAGTTTAAAATAATATTATAGTGAGTGTTTCTTTCTTCAAGTTTAAATTTTAGTACATTAATATTTAGATTTTTTTTCATTAAATAATTTAAAATTAGTTGAAAGTAAAAATTATGATGATGAAAGAATAATAATTCAATAGTATTTGGGTATAGTAAACAATGAAAATCGAAGTTGAATTATATGACAATATTTATAAATTATTATAGGTATATTTTGAATGTCTAAATGATATTATTAGAGGAAATAAAATCTTTACCATGTCAAGATAATAATTATATTAACATAAATTTAATATGCCTACTGCAATAAATATCCACAAATGATTAATCTATTCATTATTTATAATTAATATTCAGACCTATGCTTAGAACCATAACCATATAGATAACTATATTACAATTTAATAACCATACTGCATTATTACATACATAACCAAATTACAATTTAATAACCATACTGCATTATTACATACATAACCAAATTACAATTTAATAACCATACTACAATATTACATACATAACTATATTACAAATTAATAAATATACTACAATATTACATACATAACCATATTACAATTTAATAACCATACTACAATATTACATACATAACCATATTGCAATTTAATAACCATACTACAATATTACATACATAACCATATTGCAATTTAATAACCATACTACAATATTACATACATAACCATATTGCAATTTAATAACCATACTACAATATTACATACATAACCATATTGCAATTTAATAACCATACTACAATATTACATACATAACCATATTGCAATTTAATAATCATATAACAATATTACATATATAACCATATTACAATATTACATATATAATCATATTACAATTGAATCATCAAAATATAACCATTTTAAATTCTTTAAAAATGTTGGAAAAATATTATTATTTTACTACTTGAAAGAGATTGAAGCTACCCAAATACCTTCTAGGGAATTCTATTAAGCATTTAATAAATATTTTATTTTGAGCCATTATCATCAAAAAATATTAAATGAGAGAAAAAAAAATCCGCGGAAAATTCAGTACAATAAAAAGTTTATAATAGAAATAAGGCCAACAAAACATTAAACGCATGTTGTATAAAAAATTAAAACGTGTTGCTCTCACTTTTTTTTAGGTATGCCACTAGACAGAGAAAAATATTTGAAATATAGTTTTAAATTTGTAATAATCTTCATAGACATTTTCCAGACATAGTAATTTATTTAATAAAAACAAGAATAAATTTTTGTTCAGTATATTTATAAAATATTTGGCGCAACACACAATCTGAAATATTAGATGTAGATAATTTTCTTTATATAACATATAGAGAGATTAACACCAATAAATTTCAGATTCTTTTGAATATAATTATTTTTCTTATGAACATTTTAAAGCTTTTTTTAAATTTAAACAAATGCTATACATATAAGTAAGTAAAATAAAAACAAAAAATATACTTTATTTTATCCAATGTAATTTATCGTCCTTATAAATCATATAATATTTTATTCCAACTAATTTGTAGTAAAATGTTGCAAGGTATGGTATTTAATAATTTAAACTATATTTAATCCTAAAATTATTTTTTGAATTTCATAAAAATGAACGTGCGTGGAGAGAGAGAAATCTATCCAATAAAATTAGATAACGAAGTATTTTTCAGTCGTAGATTAGCAAAAATATTTTTATCATATTCTTCTGATTTAACACATAAATGAATGTTTATGTTTTATAGTGATATACGAAGGAGAGTCAAAAAATAAAGAGACATTTGAGAAAAGTGTATTTATTATAATGACAGAAAATTGAAATATGCATTATTTTTCTATGTAATCACCACGTACTTCAACACACTTTTCCCAAATTTTCCCGCTTTTTGACCCCCCCCCAAAAAAAAAACTCGGTCGTATCTGTAACCAATTTTGCCCCATATCAATGATTTCTTCATCGGTTGCGAACTTTCTTCCCCTTAGCTCTTCCATCAATGATCTTAACATATGAAAATAGCTTGGAACCAGGTCTGTACCTCATGGTGAGTGTTCGAGCACTTCGAATCTCAACTCCTATATATTTTCGGTCGTCAATTGGGCAAACTTAGCATTATCTTGCTGAGTACACTGAACCAAGGCTGATATGTAAAGTATTGGCGATTTCGTCTACATTGATTTATCTTTTTTCCCTCTTCATATCCTCAACTACTTTCAAATTGTTTTTCAGTGGTTGACGTCGATGGTCTGCCCGATCTTTCGTCATCACAAAGACATTCTTCCCTGTTTGAAGCGCTTTCTCTACTCGTAGATCTTGCTTCACGATAAATAGCAGTCACTATACCGTGCTGAACAAATATATTGCATTTATAATTTTCAACTCATATATTATTTTTAAAAAATGTAATATATTTAAATAGAAAACTTATTCTTGCTATAAAAAGTTAAACTAAATTTTAGTAAACATTTGTAAACATACCTTACACAATTAAACTGAAATTTCATTTTCTCCAAATAGGGTATCAAACGAATAATTTTATTGAAATGAAATGGAAAAGCCAGCGACGCAAATTTGTTTTAAATGCACCGGATTCTATACAGATTCCATCATTGTTCCTCAAATCCCATTACAATTAAGGCACGCCATCAACAGTCTTAAAGATGTTTCAGATCATTATGGCCTCCTATTCACTAGTTATTAGCACATTTTCGGTGTTAACGCATAATCATTTACGTGGACTGCGAACTGAAGTGATAAGGAACACAGGCGAAGTAGTTACGAGGGACTGCCTTATATTTCTGACTTCCAACAAAATGCCCAAGGATACCTTAAAAATCCTTAATTGCTCTTTGCTATTCATTTCCACTGGATTAGGGACTTTCTACTGAGGAAAATACGACGGCGTGATCCTTATCAAAAACCATTAACATTTTGTTGATATCGTAGCTGACAGTATTTTAATCCAAGTAATTTCCTGTTTTCGCTTGACTTTTTACATTAATGTTATGCAAATGACCGTTCTTTCTTATTAGTATAAGTGATTATGTTTTTGATATCATAATTTCAGTTATTCAGCTGTATTTCTGCTAAAAGGATAGATGACGAAATATTGGTTTTTGAATTAAATATACCGAATTTGGTCGTCAAAAGAAAATTTATATTAGGTAGAACGCAAAGTAAAGCTTGGTAAGCGTTCATTTTACAGGTATCAATAGTAATTAATGATTATTGCCATAATTAATAATAGCTGTTTAATATAATGAAAAATAAATTATTGTTAATATTTTTTGTGTGCCCAATCAATACGTCTCTAATTATTGCCCAAATTCAATATTTAAAGTTCTTGCATCGAAATCATGAAAAAAAACTAATATAATTATACAAAATTTATAAACAATTTAGAACGGTAAATATTGCACATAGTTGATTGCTGGTATAATTTCAGTAAACTTAATTAATTAGCGGGGTACTAAAATTTCTAATTAATCATTTCACCTGACAGGAGATACTAGAGATTTAAAATTCGTGGATATTCTTTGGCGAAAGGAGTGGAAGCGCTTTTCCAAGCTTAGTCCTTCTTTTAATGAAACATTTATAATCTTTCATGCAGGGCTAATTTTCTACATTTGGAAATGAAATATAAAAATGTATGGTTTTATAATAAACGGAACATTATATCTATAATTGTATATAAGTTATTTTAAGAAAAATTTGCAGGGTCGTTATAATTTAAGTGACCCTATTCAAATCCTTCTAGAGTCCGTTCTGCACATCGAATTTTGATGAAACTTGGTATACGCATTATATGGACCATGGGAAAATATTTCAGTAATAATCAATCGATCAAATTTTGACCACCAGATGGCACTTTTTAAAAAAAGGGAGCACACGATGAGTATATTCAGCAATTTAATAAATTTTAATGACTGGCAGATTTTTTGCCCTTCTCTAGGCGCCATAATTTCCTCTGGTAATCAAAATTTTATCTTTTTTTAAAAAAAATTACAGGTTTTTTTCTCATGTTTCATATAATGTATATTTCAAATTCCATAAAAATCCGATATGCGGAACGGATTTTTGAGGGGTTTGAGTAGGATCACTTTAATTATAACCTCTTTGCATTATTCTTACTACTTATATTTACAATAAATGTTATTAATGTAGAAAAATTATGAATATGATGGTTAGAAAATATGCAGAATTTGTTGGATGAAATGGAATAAAAGCAAAAGAAATAATCAGAACATATTTAAGAAATTACTATTTTGATGATTATGAAATGCATTTAGCAATGATAAATAAAGCAGCAGCATAGCTTTCTGACATTTGTGTCAAAATTAAATAAGATGTAAAAGAAATGCTTTTATAAATTTTTTTATGCATTTTATTTATATAGCAAAAATAATTGGCTTCTTTTATTTGGCCAATTTTTTTTTTTTTTTTTTTGTACATTTACTTTTTTTTTTTTCTTGGAAAGAGATTTTTTTGAAAGTATTTAATTAAATTATTAATTTTATTGCTGAATAATTAAGTTAAAGTTTCATTAATTTTATTTTTAGAGAGTAATAACAATTAATGAAATATATACAATAAATATATAAAAACTTCAAATTATATTCTTATATGGAAAATAATTATGTGCTATGCAATGGAACAGTGAATATATACAATCCTTTTTCCGAAAGCAGAAGTACCCCATGTTTTTGCGCATGGCTAAGCGACATTAATTTTGCCAAAATAGAGATGAGATGGAGAAGAAGGAATATATTTTCTTTCTTTTTAAATCAAATATTTTCATTTGCTTTTGTTTTGTAATTTTGGAAAATTTTGTAATTATTGGAAAATATTTCTTCTTTGTATGAATATTTAAAAACAGTTCATTTAAACACATGATCTCTTTTCTGCCATAAAATAGTTCAAATGTGACTGACATCGTTTTCTGAAACTAATTGCAGGTAACTGCATAATGTTTGCATCATAAATATACTGCAATGAATTTCTTTATTTGTCGAATTCTTATCAAATTAGAAGAATTTTATATAGGGATATACTGTATGAAACTGTTTAATAAATTATATTTCTAAATGCATGTTGGAGGGTTGCAGTTGCTGTTTTTATTTAAAAAACCCAAAAACTATGTGTAAGAAAAATATGTATTTTGAAAGTCCGTTGAAAGTTTATTGATAAATAATTTTAATTATTTTTTTAACTAAAATTTTTTTATCAACAATGCCGTGGCGTATTCTAAATATAAATATGTAACATTTGAATTTGCATATCTCAATTTTTTTTATTAAAGTTAAAAACTACTTCAAAAGAACCTGTGTCGGTTTACAGCAACTCTTTAAGTATAAAGCACGCAAACTTGAGATCAATTATTGAATATAAGCATCGTCATTTTGTCAAGTAAGAAAAAAAATTATAAATGCAGTATTAATGCTTATCCCTATCCTAATATCTTAATGTATTATCTTATAATAACGTTAAAAAATTCTTATAAGAAAATGAAAAATTCAAATCAGCATCAATCTTAAGAAGTAAGTTTCTCTCTACGGGAATTTTGTCCAAGAATAAAATGATTATATTATTGAATATATTAACAAATGTCTGCATCGATTTCTCTAAAAATGAAAGATAAACACACGTAAGCATTAGCAAAATTGATAATGCACATATTTTCCATAGCATGTCTTGACATAATTTTTCATCGTGAAGAATAGATTCTCTAATATTATTATTAAAATATTATAAGAAGCAATATTTTTATAACATGTATTTTCGATATTTTTTTTGAAAAATTGACAGTGCAATTTATTAAAGTAAAAAGTCTGTAACTACAAAATAAAAACCAGTTTTTAAAGGCTTACTTTCCTTATTGTACTTGAAATCTTTACTTTTATTACTTCCCGGTTTTTGTGGCTTTTAAAATTTATAATTCATCATAATAAATATTCTGGTGTTTTGCGGTCAATTTCTTTATTAAATTCAATATCAGATGATACCACTATATTATAATTCAAACTATAACTAAATTAATCGATTCACTGATTAAGTTCTAAAAGTACTGAAAAAAATGTTTTTTCATGATAAACACAAAAAGGTATAAAATGTAAAATTCTTGTAAACAAAAAATGATCACAGAATATCATCTTTAAACAAATGAAATAAATAAATTTAAATAATAGTGAAATAATAATAGTTAAATAAAATATATAGTGAATTTAATAGAAGATAGATAAGCTTAATCTTGACAATCATCACTGTTCGCTAATTTTACAGAAATCGTCAGATTCAGCAATGAAAGCACTATTCATCGAAATTAATGCGTTATATACATTCGTTGTACAATGCGTTGTAACCAAATCTGATAAACAAGCCAATAATAAGAAAAATTCAATACAATTAAATTTTAAGGCTATTATAATCACAAAACCCAATACATTTTTCGAAAATTATTAAAATCATGTTTCAAGAAAAATACATTCTGTTTAGCTGTGTTTTTATTTAGAAAATATTTGTATTTTAATAATATTTACTTTTATTATATTTTGTGTATTGTGCCAGTATATTTCATCATTATTTTATATTATACTATTATTTCTGACAACCAGTTTTATTTCTGATGCCATAAAATTTGTATCTTTGTGAATGGCAATGTTGTTGAAAGAAGAATTCGATATCTATGGCCACACTCTGGTGCAGGAATATTTTTCTATATATTTATTTATGTGTCGTTCTCGTCTTCATTGTGAATATAGACTGTTGTGTGTACAAGAATTCTCGTCTTTTAATTCAAAGCAACTACATTCCAACGTGTTCTTATCTTAATATAAAAAGATAATAATAAAGCATTTAATTAAACTAGCATAATGCTTTCTGAATACTTATTCTGTCCTAAAGAATAAATTTACAAATTTGTTTTGATCTGTAGTTTACATTTTCCAGAGATCCCTTTAAAGGATTCTTCCCAAGAATTTCTTTTAAAGTAAATCCAACCATCCTCTAGATTTAATAAACCTGTCAATTTGTCATGTTCCATTATTCTGTTACTAAATATAGCAGAAAACAGTTATTTTGTATCAGACATATATGAATATTATAAGAAATACATTAAAATGACATTTTTTTACGTAGGATATAAAATTTTGAGTATTTTGATATAAAATTTTGAGTGCAATATATCTAGTTTTCTGATAAAAGTCAAATTGGCGAACTCTTGATATAAACAGTGTTTTTGTGAGTTTCATAATTTTCCTGACTTAGTAGCTTTTGTAATTAACATAATCTTGATAATTATAAAAGAGTTTTTATTCGCAACGAAGATGTACTATATATATCATCAAATCTCCCTTCAAGTGCATTTCTTTCTTCGCATAACAAGGAAACTTAATGTAAAAAAGTGACACTTTTAACAAGCGATGCTTCGCAGAAAGAATGGCAAGGAGGCATGGTGACGCTACATGCTGTATTGGCATGTATCAGGATGCTTTGAATGTTTGTAGAAAATGTTTATACCTACTTGGAAGAAGAATGATCAGATAGCATTGCTGAATGCAAATCCGAGAGGAAGAGCAAGTAACTATAGAATCTTAATCGAAAAGATTTTGTCTCTGACCAAAATTATAAGATTAGAAGAGTACAGTAGGATAGAACGAAAATGGCCTTAAAAAGCAGCAAATAGCTTGAAATTTGTAAAAAAAAAAATTGAAAAAAACGGAAATTTTTAAAATGGGATTTAAAAATTTTTTCTTAGATTTTAGTTTAGTAATTGTGGGAAAAAGTTAGCTTTTAGGTTCAAAAAGAATGAAAGAAAATTTGGTTCCAATACAACAATATCTCGAGTGTCGCAAAGAGCTTAAAGTTGGTAAAAGAAATTGAAATATTTTAAACTTTGATAAAATGTTTTTATGAATTTTTCGTTCATATAATGTTAAAAAAGATGATTTTAAGTGCATATATAAGCATTACAATTGGAAAAAATTATTAATTACAAACTATAATTATAAAAAAAATATTTTTATTGTCAAATTTCGCGTTTCTTATTTCTGTATCTTTAATGATTACAAAAGTTACAGCTGAAAAATGTTTTTTTCTACTTCACTGCTACATTAAACTTTGTTTTTACTTAAATTTTGGCATATCCATACATGAGTCTTTGCTCATATGTATCTTTCTCTTGCGATTGAACCAGAGCTATTTTGAGCCGATTCGGCCACTAGTTTCAAAGCTCTTTCCACTGCTTGAATGAGACCAGGAAGCCAGGGAAAGTCGATAACCAAGTTTTCTATACTATTTGATTTAGTTTCAGATTCCTTATAATGTCTTTCAGAGAGTCACTGGAAACATGTTTTAACAGGGGAGGTTCAGTTACGTCATTTTCAAGGCCTGTGATCATGCCGATGTAATCCTTTACAACGAAGTTTATCTTTGGAACATTAAACCTCCCGACTCTGATTTTACTTTCTATTCTTGCAGTTAAAACACATCGTAAACTAAGTTCTCTTTGAATTTTACGTCTTTGAAGCTTTTTGAATTTCTTTGAAACTCTTGATATATTTGTTCTGTTATGGGAACTAAAGTGTCACATATTTCACTTACAGAGGGATCTTTCTCTGAAGCAATTTTGAGGTTATGCCTAATATAACAGTAGCACTTCATAACAGATTCGTAAGTAGGGAGTTCAACTTCAAGCAAATCACTAAATTTCCCAAAAGTATAAAACTCTGACATTAGTTTTGTTTTCACTAATTTAGACTGTACCTTTTTTAACCGCAGCAAATCACACGAGCGCACTGACAAACAAATCAGTTACGTTAATCGGTTACACAACAGACCGATCGGCGATGCAAACGCAACTGAACTCGGCAAAGCTATTGATTTGAAACCAGGCTTGTCCTTGTCACCAGACGCAGACAAATCTCCACCTTACCTCAATAACAACCGTTCCGGTGACGACTCATTACCATGCCAGTGCAATAATAAAACTGTTTTTATATTTCTATTCACATGACAATGCTCCTTTAAACCTTTTTATTTCATAATCGAGGCACGCAAGAAACTTTAAAAAGTTGCAAAAAGTGTATTTTTATGAAACTTTAACGTCCTTGAGACACCTCAAGTCGTAATTCAATAGATTTTATATTTATTTTTTTATTTATCTTATCTATACCAAAAGGAAAGGTAAGCTATTACAAATTCCTACAGCAAAAGGCAACTTTTCAGGACTATTACAAATTACAAATTGATTTTTTCGTTCCACCCTAGTGTACAGCAATGATATCAATGACTAGTTGAAGGACATAGCCAGAACTAACGAAGAACTTATAAAGCTACATTCTGCGTTGTGTCAATTAGCTGTAAAGGATCGGAAAAAGAGGAAATAATAGACTTAACAGTAGAAGTCTAACAAGGGATATCCTGAATGGATTATTTAACAAGGGATATCCTGAAAGCACAGGATAATTTTGCATACTATGTTGAAAAGCATCATCCTTATAAGACAGTAACAGTACATACAATAAATTCATTGACCGATAATGCTGTGCCTAATTTCCTCCAAATTTGAAGTGTAGCCAAATGCAAATGTTATTAAACAACTTCCTTGTAAATAAAAAAAAAACATTTCTAAATAAGAAATTACATTATTATACATATATTTGAATATTCCTTTTCGGAATGGACTGTATTGTTCTATTTTATATGGAAATCTATAGAAAATTTTTTTTCGCTTGACGATTGTTTTGCATTATGAGTAAGATTCGGTTACTGATTTTGCTCATTAAGCACTGTACATAATACTTATATCCATTCATTAGTACAGTTAGTTCGTCCAGACCACTTTTACAAATTTTTTGTGTAAAAGTGATATGCATTCCCATTCCTAATTTTGATTATTATACTAAGCATTTCCTAGAGTTGATAACATCATTCTTTCTTGGCAGAGAAAAAAACATTGTTTTAAAAAATAGCAATTTATATCATTTCAAATATCTAAAGCTTCTACGTTCATTAAAAATATCGATAGCTATTTTTTTATACTTAATATAAATATTTTTTCTTCCTTATTATAAATAAAATATGGCGGAAAATAATTTTTGGAGAAGAAATAAATAAAGTCAATAAAAGTACCGATAGTAAAAAAATTAAAAACTGAAACATAAAACAAAAAAAGGTAATGTTTTTTTTTTTTAAATTCTTTACTAGAGAGTTTATTGACAAACAATAGACCGTGTATCGTTCATAATATCTTTTATATGGAATCTTTTGCAGCATCTAAAGCATTATAAACAATAGTAAGTTGAAAATGCAGAATTTCATTAATGCTTCTCTTCATCATTAAACGAAAAATATAAAGTAAGGTTTATAATATTTTTGTTATAAATTATTATAAATCTTTTTGCATTAAATTGAGTTTATTTAATATAATACAAATATTTATTATTTCAAACCATATAAAAGTATTTTAACATTTGCAATAAATTGTTGATGCTTATGTATTTTTGAACCACTAGGAAGAGATAATCTGATGTCAAGAGATTTTATAAATTGAAGATCCAATATATGAGTTTTGACAATGATTAATATATTTAATTCAGAAACAATAAAAATGAAATAAAATTGATTGAAAATTAAAAGTTAAATAAGAGCAATTCTCACAAAAAAGTATATTATATAATGAAATTGCATCAATATGAAGTTTTATGTTTATTCTCAAATAAATTTTAAACTTTGCGACAAATTTTGCGTTTTCTTTTTATCGCCAGTCAGTGATAATTTTTTGCAACACAAATATACAATTTATATAATTCTTAGTCAATTTCCAAGATTAAATAATATTAAATTAACAAATGTCTACCTTAGGCACAATTTATAATACCTAATTCGGATAGCACATATTCTGCAAAAAAAAAAAAAAATTAATATAAATATTCAAAAAATGTGGGCAGAATTAAAATTTTTCGTACGGTCAGATGGTTTGAAAAAAAATTTCGTTCCTTGAGCTCAAAAGAAACAACGTCATCGTTTAAAAAATTGTTTTCTTCAAATGTAATTCTACTATTTTTTATGGCATTATAATTTAGTTAATTTGTGCATTTTTTAAAGTAGGATTTCTACATTTGTTTCACTTTCTTATACATTTAATGAGATGGAAATCTGTGTTTCTACTTAGAACTTTTTTATTCAATTTTTAAAACTTTTTTTATCAGAATTTTTCGCCATTTTTTCTTTTTATTATTTTTTATCTACATAGTATTACTTTTATGTTTATTCAGGTATTTGTCATTTTAGTCTTTAGTTCGTTGTATAATTTCTAATTTTCTTTTAATTTGCAAAGATATTTCTTTTACAATCTCCATGTTTCGTATTACTATTAAGAATTTATGATATTTTATTTATGTTGATTTAATCATTCATTGTGTCCCATGTATCAGCAAATTTTCTTAATTAGTTTCATAAGTAGGGAGTTTCCTTATTGTATAAAGCTTTAAAATTTTATTTCTTCTTTTTTTCATTCTATTTTTCTCATTTTATTTCTTCGGGTTTCATTTATATTTCAAAAGTAATTTCAAGATGTTATTCTTCTTCTTTTCAATCTTTTCTAGATTATGTTAACCTCATTATACGAATGTGTTGTGTTTCAGGTACGTGCTTTTATAAGAATCGCTGTGAAATGCCTCGTTTAAGAAGTTTGGGCATTTTTTTTTCTTATAAAGTTTAATGATATGACTTGAGTATATGCTTGCTGATAATCCTTGCGATGATAATTGCATCATTGAAGGAGATGAACCTGGCTGCAAGTTTTAAACTTGATTATTATTTAAAATCAATAAATTCCTATACAGAATTTTTCTAAAATATTTTTCGAAGTATTTAAATTAATTTATTTTGAGGATTATTTATAAATAAATTAGATTATTTATAAATAAAATATTAGATTTATTTATAAAAAAAATTCAATTACTAACAATGTTAACATTTAAGATTAATTCTCAAGAAAGTCACTGAAAGAACATTATAATCATGCAACTAAAAAATTCAATTTTAAATTTTGAATCTTTTGGAATACTATGAAATTCAATTGTTTAATCTTATCATTGTACCATCTTCTTACAAATGAACATGACTCATCAAACATTTCTTTAGTCTTGTGATAATGGTACATTTTTGTAAATATTGCAAGAGAATGTTCTGATATTTACATATTAGAATGTTTGTTTAAACGCTACAGTTGTTCATTAAACAACAACTGTTCTTCGCTGTTGCTCGTTTCACTGAAGATTAACTGTGAAATAAGTATGTATTCTTACGTATTTGTATTACTGATTTTCTGCTTTTATGGTATTATTGCTGAAAATAGTATCAATTTGAGAAATATTCTTGATGGAGGTTGAACAAATGCCAGATAAATGACACCCCATCAATGGAATCTTGAGTACGAATTTGGTGACGATAGTGAAAGCTATAGAAATTACAAGAATTATGGTAATATCTCTATTCGGAAATGAGATCCGAACAATTACTTTAGAAAAATATATATCCTATCAAGGGGAAATATGAGAAGAGACTCTCACACGAATCAAGTATTGCTGCCTTTGAAATGTTCATCACAGAACAAACTCTTTAGTTATTTGTGCTGATATAATTTTTTATTATCCTATTTCAGCATGTGATGTTGATTACTGTAAGTGCTATTTTTGTCTATGCATCAATTATGTTTTGTAATTTGTGTTTCTGTCTTTTCTTTGTTGTTGAATAAAACATCGTTATTCGCTTTTATTTGCTGGATTTCCGTTTCTCTATTATATATCTTTGAACAAAATGTACAGGCATTTGTTCAAATTACATTAAGATTACATTATTACATTAACATTATAACATTCGTCAATGTACATTACTACATTAAGATTAATTTAATTTAATATTAAAACTGCTTTAGTTTTCTTCAAGCAGAATAAAAAAAGTTTTGTTAATTTTTCAAGCATTGCATTTTTATTTCTTTTCAAGTGACAAATAAGTAGATAAAAGGAAAATATTATTTCATTTCTCCACTAATAATTATTATTAGGCATGTGTGGGGAAAGTAGTCTTTCCTTTAGTCGTAGAATAATTTTATTCAGATCCAAAACCCATTTTAACCAGATTTCATCTTACGTTGACTTCAAATTCCTTTTTCTGTATCAAACATGATCTATTGTTTAGCGACTATTGGTCATGTGACTTTGAAATTATCTCAGAACTTCTTTCAATAATATATCCTTTTTTTTTAAATGCGATGTATTTAAAAATTTTTAAAAAATATGGAACAACTTTGGTAAAAAAAAATATATTAAGAAGTATTAATGTTTAATTAATAATATATGAAGTTATGTTATACTTTCAAATTTAGTTGCCCAATATTCAACTTTTATTGATATTAAAAGAAAAATGGTTAAACCTAATTTGGAAAAACGCTTTATGTATAAACATCCATACATGTTTTAATCTATATAAAGACAGTAACAAATCTTGATAAAAATTGAAATTAAAGCATACATGATTTCGATATATTCTTTCTTAATTAATGTTTTTTTCATATACGATAATATTTGTAATATTAATTGTGTAATCTTCAGTTAAAGCATCTATTTTTAATTAGTTTAGGAGTATACTGAAGCAAGCAAAGTAATTAACTAAATATATTCCTCTCCCCACTATGGCGAAAGATAATTTGGAGCAAAAGAGAAACTACCTTCCTTCAATAATCAAATGTCAATGACATACGTTCCACTGATGCATTTCATTGAAAGTCTTAATGTGCATTATAAACCCGTTGAGTTTGGATACATTTTCAAATAAAAAGTAGTAATTATTTGGATTTTTTTAAACATCAGATTTCTAATTATTGACAAGAAAAAAATAGAACATCGCAGAACTCATGTTTGATATTTGGGATATAGTATATATTGAGAAAGGCTAATATTCACCAGGAGTTTCCATTAGTAGACCCATTTCCTCAGAGTGTGGGCTGATGCCGTTGAGCCATTAGGATTTCCCTTAACTCAGGGCAGTAATACATTGCCTCTGTAAGCTAGAATTATCCCTTGTCCTATCGCGATACAACACATGCGGAAAGTAGGTTTATTGTAATTGAAAGAGAAGAAAGCGTCACGAGCGGATTGAAATGGCCAGATATATTTCCATGGAAAAAAAACCTCTTTCTGGTTTGAGATCTTATATTTTATTTAGTTATAATCTAATAATTGAAATAATATCATTGCGATTACAATATTTCGCTAAGAAGAGCGAATCTCCATTTGTATTATGCATAATCCAGTGAATTTAAATTTTCGCTGGAAGATTCTGGGGTCCAATTCATTAATGCTCCACGTAAGTGAATTCTTAATAAATCATTAATCTGTCCTCTGCGATCTTTATTTAAATTTTGAGACTGATAAAAAGATTAACGATTTGCCATTATATTTTTACATTAATTATCAAGAAATGTCTTTTAAAAATATTAAAAAAAAACTGAATAAAGTTTCGGCTTTCCCGTTATTAATATACTTACAAAAAATATTTTTTTGAATTTTATTTGGCATACTTAAACTAATCATTTTGATTTGTAATAGTGAAAGAAAAAAACCTGCAAACTTTTTCATAAATAAATTCCTGGAATTAAATAATATGTCATGTGTTAAGCATAATAAGTGCGTTTTGATCGCATTTGAACTAAATTGAGGATTTAAAGATATCATAACATTAATAAAATGCTTCTAGCGCATTAACTGTTTCCTGCATTGCCTGTGAGTCACAGCTGCATTCTAATTATATTATTTCATCTCGACGGTAGTTAAAAAATTACAAAAAGTGATTATCCCATTAGATAAAAGGTCCAAATCAGAAATTTAAATCATGAAATAAAAATAGTATATAAAAACATTGCATTAAATGTTCCAAGACATGATTTTTCAAAGAAATTTCTTTTAAACTGCATTGTTTCTCTGATCAAACGAATGACGCTCTGTTGCAGAGGCAACAGCAAAAAGATTATGTAACAGCCGTTCAGAAATCAAAGTAATTTTTATTGTTTCTTTTGAATCTCGAAATCTTCTTCATTATGAATTCCTAATAACTGGCAAGTAATTAATGGGACTATTATTGGCCTTACTTATTTGAAATTGCTACTTGCGAAGCCCGAAATGATGCAATAACCCATAGATTATTGATAATGTGATTGGAACCTTATCGTTAACCTAGAGTAAGCCACCATATTCCTGCACAGTAATGCATTTGATCATGAAGCAATTAATATTCCTGAATTATCGACAAAAAATTAAATAAACACGGTTTCTGAAGCTCTATATTGTTACGAAAAATCGAAAAAGAAGTTCAACACGTTCGGCAAAGGATCGCGACACATTATTCTAAATAAAAACATGAAACGCAATATCGAAACACAGATAAAAATTACACAAAACCGCACTTGTTGAAATCAACAAAATAGAAGTAGGAAATAGTTATTAAACAACTTCATCAGCACAAAACATTTAGAGCGAGCTTGCTGGAGGGATCACGCTCAACTTCTCGCTTGAACTCAATTCTATCCATACATACTACTGATTGACTTTCGAATTTTTTTAAATTTTACGAAATGACGAAAAAGTTTCTAGATGGATTTCGTATCTCCGCTGTTAAATCGAGATCCACCATTATTCTCTAATCCTCTGGTTCTGGTTGTCACGTAACACGTCCGTTACTAAGTCGCTAAATTATTATGCAGCTTATCGTCATGGACGGAGGACTCTGTATCCATTTAAGCATTCGTTAGAGTTATCTGTAGAACTCTTTTCCTTATCAAGTGACTTACGGCACAATAAAACAATAAAAATCAGCAACTATATTCGGTTTAAATGCAATAAAATGCTTGTTTCATATTTCTATGATTGAAACAGATTCAAGGGGGCTATTATTTTGAGACTGTCGTTGCAGTATAATAAAATTCACTATTTACCCAGAACAAGTTTCATGAAAACGGATTTAAATCAAGTTTCGGAAATGAAATATATAAGCAGTAGTACATTTCATCGGAGGAGATTTAAGGATATTTGATAATAAATTTGATTGATACTTTAAATTGACCTTTTTGTTTTCTAACAACATCATCGATATATTTTGATCACATAGAATATGTTTAGAAACAGTATAGAAGTTAATTTGTAAACCACAATTAGAGAAAACGCCATCATTTTGGATGCATATAAAGTAGACAGAAATCTAAATAACCTTCCGCCTATTTTGTTCCATATAATACCATTTTATAAAATTTCTTCGCTGAAATTTATAGTAATTTCAATAAATGGCAATATCTATTTTTTTTAACTAATATAAATCTTCCGATATGTTCTCTTATTCTCATGTCAAATCAAGGTTTATCTGTAAATTAATTTTAAAAAACAAAGCCTTCCGAAAAACTACAATAGCCGCAAATATTTCTCCAAATCTTCATTCCTAGTATTACTATTTTGATAATAAAAATGAACACCTGACTGTTACAATAATAAAATATCTGACTGTTACAATTTTGTTAATGTTAATTAAGATTTCGTAAAATATTATGCATGACCGAAAAAGAAAACGCTTATATAAAGATCTAAATGCCAAAATAATCAAGGCAAATAATCAGCATATCCA
Source organism: Argiope bruennichi (assembly GCF_947563725.1). Lineage (NCBI taxonomy): Eukaryota > Metazoa > Arthropoda > Arachnida > Araneae > Araneidae > Argiope > Argiope bruennichi. The sequence continues at coordinate 70,670,724 of NC_079151.1, forward strand.
AAATATATTATTTACTAAAACGAAAGTTTTTATAGAAAGTCGCAATGACTCTACTCATTCAGTTATCTTGTCTAGACGTAAAAGATATGTTACGCTTAAGCACTTGAGCAAATCTCCCAGAAAAATTGCGCAATAAAATCAGGCAAAAATATTAGTAACATTTCATCACCACTCGCACTATCTTATTGAACAATCTAAGTATTATACAGCCCAAACTACCATCAGGAGGTTTCTGTAAAATGTAAGTGCGACGCCAGAGTCGTTACATTCAGACAAACAGTAAGAAATGCTTATTTTTGTTTATTACTGTATATTTTATGCTTGGAAGTAACTTTACTTTAGAAATTTTTCTTAAGCATAAAGAGAAAGATAAATTGATAAAAAAAGGCGGAAAAAATATTGCAGCTTAAATATTATACTCTACCATTGTCCAGGCAACAGAAACTTTTATGTTGGAGTTGATAAAATTTTATGATTCGTTGCGTTTCTTAATCTTTTGCTGAATTCGTTGTAAGTAAATTTTAAAAATAGATAGATAATAGAAAGATACTTCTATTCTAATCTTAGCGTGTTGTTCTTTTATTAATCTGCTAATCTACACTTTCAAGTACTGCAAATTTAAATATTTTCACTATATAATCAATTCTTGGTAATTTACTATTCTTAAAAATATTGGCAAAAATTCAAAAAAAAAAAGCATTTGAGTTATTGCTCTAAAAAATTAACTGAAATATAATAGGAGTTTCCTTTTCTATTCTGAATGTAATAAATTTACTTTTTCAAAACCGATGCCAATGATTATCATTTTAAAAGCATTTACATTTCAAGATTTTTTTTCCATGTCGTACAAAATAAAACATATAATATCTAAATTATGCCCAACAAGAATGGGATGTAAGTAATTTTTGGATAATTTAAATTATCAAAATATCCCGATAATTTAAGGGAATAATTACCAAATTGGTGAAATAAATCGTAATATTTCAACTGAATGCGATATGCCTCATTTTAATTAGTGAAAAGAGAGCATATTAAATTCCATTAATCTAAATCGTTGCGATTTTTTATCGCCCTTATATACATACGATAAAACAGATTTATAGATTTGGCTCCAAATTTGACAAAAATTTAGAATTTCGATGTCAAAAATACATACAAATTTCATTTATCAAAGTTTATATGCTTTTTTAGTAATGCCATTCACATATTTTCGAATGATATGCAGATAGTTAATACCTCGACAAATTTAAATGTAGCATAATATATAGTTCTACACTTCAGATTTTAATTTGTAAACTATATTTTATACAGTTAGCTACTTTATACTTTATATCTATGTTCACTTGCTCAAAGACTATCAGATACACAGATTTACATTGCACTGAGTTGATTTCGTTTAAAATTTCATAGGAAAACTAGAATTTTCGTATAAAAACCATGCACCAATCTTTATATGCCGAAATAAAAACGTTTTATACAGTTATTGTGCTTACAAACAACCTAACGTAATTCCAAAAATTTGTTCGGATTTAGAGATATCTGAAATATGGAGAATTGTCAAAATTTGGGGGTAGAATTTTTTTGGCAATTACGTTCTCTCTTTACATATTTAGTATAAAAGAAAATAAAAAATAACGGTGGCAGTTTCTCGTATAATAAATATACAAACCTAAGCAGACTGATAAATAAAATGCAAAAAAATATCCAATGAAATCATTTAAGGATCTAACAATTATATCAGCTGAATTATTAAAATTTTCCTCTGTCTACCAACTTCTCATTTACTCTAACTCGGAAATCATTCAGTTAAAATTTCCTGTAATTGTTCTTTGCATGCAATAGTAAGTTCTTCTTTTAAATGTGCACTAACGTAAGGATATATGGCCATCGAAATACCAAATATTGAATAAATGATGAATATACGAAGGCGACCATTCCTATAGCGACCCAATTATTAATTTTTCAATAGTTAGTAACAAAAATATAGTTGCTATTAAAAAAAATGCTTTAGATGACATAAAGAAAATATATTTATGTAGTTTCAGTCAATCAATGTACTGCTGAAATAATTATGATATCTAAATTGTAATGCTGTTTTCATGTCCTATTATTCTTATTTGGTAAAGAATTTTCTATGCGCAGATATTTTAAATAAACAATTATTGGTCTGTGGTTGAAAATCACCGAGTTATGAAACTTTAATCTAATCCATACTTACGATTGAGAATATAAGAACGTTACAGATGCCATAGTAAGTTATCAACATACGAGAACAGTTCGAAGCATTTTAAAAACATCATTTACTGAATTATCTAAACACAAAAAAGTTAGACTTGTCTGGATTATAAAGAACATGATGTAATGAAAGATATAAAATGCAGGTGAAGACATTGTACCTATACACGCCATTGAACAAAAAAAGCAGTTTTATTTAAAAGTTTTATTTAAGAGAAAAAAGGAGAAAAAAATTACATCTGAAAAGATTCATATGGATAACTATCCAACAATGATAAAAATGAGGGAACTCATATGCAATAAGAGAGCCATTCAATAAGGGATGAACAGAATTAAGAATTTAAATATAATTTTAAAAGGATCAACCGAAATAAAGAAAAATATTATACGCATAAGCGGGATAAGTGAAGAATAAATTGCGTATATTTCATGATTATGACGTCACTACTGGGGGACTTGACACCCAATCAAGTACGCGTTATTTCAATTTCGCCTACTCCAAAAATGAATGTTATACGTAAAAAGCACAGCGGTATTTTACTTTTGCTTTAAAACTCTTCACATGAGGCTTGTTTGATACTACAAGGCATTCATGGTATCTAGAACACAGCTGAAAATTTTTTGAATTATCTTAAGAGGATAGACAATAAGTTTCAAAAGTAGATACATGGTTCTTTAGTGACTGGTCTAAAGGATGTAAACATCAGCATGGCTACAATGATAATGAGAGAAAATCGTCAAATCGTATTAAAAGATCTATCAGAAAAATTGAATATTTCGTAGGGTACCATTCACATTGCTCACAAAAAAACACATGGCATGTGATTCTGCGCGATGGAGTCCAAAACTACTCATTATCATGTTTCAAAAGATAACATCCCATGTATCTCCCCCCTTTTTTTTACAGCTTGATTTACAACTATGTAATTTTTTTTCACGGATTCGAAGTAAAATCTTCATTGTGAATTCGGATAATATATTCACGTATTCGTGAAAATTTTCCCATAATCAGAGACAGTGTTAATAGCGGTGGAGGCAAATTTAAAGAGCCTGACAGATCTTTCAGGAATTTGTTTGAATAAGATGGAATAAATACGTTGCATGTAATGGAAAATATTTTGTAAAATACCATCAAAATCGAAAGATAAATACTGGTAATTATTTTTTATTAATTTATGATCCGGTTTTTGTTTAATAGCCTAGATAAAAGCCATAAAAACAGCTGAAAAACGGAAAAAGAAATATATATTACATGCAATATTTAAGTAAGAAAATAAATGAAAAATAAAAAAATAAATAAAATAAGAATAAAAAAAAGTGAAAAGAAAGAAATTCAAACAATATATCAAAGAATAATATTGGTCAAGTATCATTGAGTTCTTTTGCATGTAGTTTCTCAACAATCAACTCGAGAAGCAGATGAATGATTTGCTGCTTTGAAAATGTCAAAATAAATAAATAAATAAAAAGGGTTCGAGTAAATTTTTCTTTTAACCAAATTATTGTTGATCGTAGTGCTTTTTAAGGCTCAAATAGTTAGCATATAGTTAACTTTGGTTATTCTTGTGGTGAGGAAATCTAGTGATTTATCAATAAGTGGGAACTTTGAAATATTCAATGTGAGCATTAGCGACCTAATTGCAAATGGAAACGGAGCTGAAAACTTTGATTAAATTCTAGTTTTCCAGAGACTTTGCCATTTAATTTTGGACAAGGAAAAAAGTGGAAAATTTTACTGCTAAGTTAGAAAGAAGTTTATATGCTTTTGTTTAAAGATTTAATAAGCTAAGTAAACAAAAAAAGATGTGTTTTCTAAAAAATCTACATATTAATATTTAAAAAAAAACAACATACCTCTACAAAAAGTATGATAATAAGTAAAGCATTTCAACTTTCAGAAATGTTGTCTTCTTTCTTCGCCAAGTAAAAGGAAAAATGGATGAAACTAGTTCATCTACAAATAACCGAGAAACATGATAAAATACATTAAAATTCTTTCCAGAACTTCATTGATCTTTCTCAATGTCACCAGAGCTGGAATTTTCATTTAAATTGCGACGAATCAGCATTTTGGATACGATGAACTGAACATTATGCGATTTAATACTACCTTTCATATAATATTTCATTTCTTGAGTTAAACGTGCTCGTTATTCTAATATGTGTACTTCGTTCCAAAAATAATGAAACTTCACAGGAGCAGTAACCATCTTCTTTGCGCTCTTTACCCTTTCTATGTGATCTTAAAAGGAATTGAGAATTTTACGAAGACAAAGAGAGAATGATAATTTTATTTTAGCTAAGATGACAAATATTTCGTTTTCATTCTAGAATTTTTGGCTTGGTTTATTTTCAAAAATATTGAAGAAAAGGAACAAGATATTGGGAGAACAATGAAAATGAGTGATTAATTCCAAAGAATAAAGTTTATTTTTAACAAATGCTTCACAAGTAGTGTATCATTGCGAACAATAAATAGCAAAATAATAAAATCTAAATGGTCCTTGTATTGGTAGAACAATCATTTTATTCTGCATCATCACTATGTATGACCATTATTCATCCTGCTACTGGTCGCCTAGATGATAATTATGGAAGAATCGTTCAACGTAAAGTAAAATCATCAGCTTGTCTGAAATTTAAATCTTCATCGCGTCTTGGATTTTCAAATCCCTTTCCTTCAAATTATTCTTTTGAAATATGTTTATGTAATTTAATTTTTGAAACAAATTCGAATGGTATAAGTATAGTTTAAAAAATTAAAATTCATTTATTACTCTAAATGTGTCTAATAGTTTTTCAGTGTTATAAGGGAATTTTTGATATTAAACACACACATTATGCATATTATATAAAAATAGCATAATAAAAAAGGAAAGCGTTTTTTTTTCAAACAATTTCAAAAACAGAAACTTTAAACTTTACTCGTTTTCCATATGCACACAAAATGATGGTCAGTAGATTAAAATTCTTTACACTAAATTAATGCAAGTATCCATAAAGTTTTATAATTGTTTACCTAATAAGATTGCGAACAAAAATTAAATTTTCTTCTTTCTTCATATTATAATACGTTTGAAGCCCACACAAAGTTACGTTTTGACAAAAGATTTATTTATTTATTTTCTTTAGTTCGTATAAATTTTTGTTTCAAACAGAATTAAATAATATGGTATTTTAATATATGCAATATGATACTTAAGAGAAAGCCTTCATTATGTCCTCTGATTTAAAGTCCTTCTACATTTATTAAAAAATTGCAAAATGTTTTAAGTTGTTTATTTCTTAAATGTTATAAAAATAACTTTAATTAAATACATCAAAAATATTTAAATATTTTTAATCTATCGTTTTTTCTCGATCTTTTCAGAAAGACTATCAACTTTAAAAAGATTTCATATGCATATTGGGAAATTCATATGTAATAATGTTAAGGATAAATATTTATGAAACACATAATGATGTTCACTGTAAATATATTTTGAATGTTGCTTTAGTTTTAAAAAAAATTTCAACATTTGAAATCATATTATTATAGTTATTTCATTGTAGATTAAGATTCTACAAACCTACTATATTTTATTAAATTATAAAAAATATCGAAATTGTTTATTAACTACAGGACATGTTTGTCGACAATAATTATTCACTCCGACCAATAAGTTTGCAGTGAATAATAATTGCTAAAAATTTCAATTGAATATTTTGAGCGATTATGATATAGTGTGTTCTTTAACAAAGTATTTTTGAGCTTCAAATTTTGATAAACATATAATTCATCTATTTTAGATACCTTCTGTTCATTGTGCCAAGTATTTCTATAAATTCCTACTTATATCTTTACACAGCCAATTTATCACAGGGAAGGGCAGTCATGTTTAAAAATGACTGTATTACATTAAATGATTCTGAAGTTAAACTTTACTTCTAAGTACAATAAAACTTTAAAAAAAATATTAGAACCATACCTTCTTCGGAAATCTATTCAACATGGTCAAATAAAACAAATCTTCTTATCTTGATCGTCAACAATCGAAATAAGATGAGGATGAAATATTAACAATGAAACTGATTCCAATTTCATTTCAATAATAAAATATATTGTTGTAAAATATTATAGTTATAAAGTATTACAGTTTTAAAATATTATTGTTGAAAAATATTATCTTAAAATACATTGTTATAATTTTATTAGAACCATACCTTATTCTAAAATCTATTTAATGTGGTTAAATAAACAGAAATTTCTGATCTTAATCATCAACAATGGAAATAACGTCATGATGAAATATTAGCAACAATGAAAATTATTGCATTTCACTTCAATAATAAGATATATTATTGTAAAATATTTTTTTCTAAATTGATTAAAAATAGGAAACATTATATGGAAAAAATTAGTACAACTGAAAAAGAAAACTTTTACATTTTGAGATAATGTAAAAATCATTTTCGAGCCATGATAATTTTGAAAACTATCAAAGGAATTGTAATCATTAATCAATTAATATTCTAGCTAAGCCCCGCTCCGAGGTACATATTCTTATCCTCCAAAGCATATAAATGCCAAGTTTTGTCGTTGTAGATCATATGGTCTGGCCTGTTAAGCCTCAACTCGTACGCATGCATATTCATTATTTTTATTAAAGACAGAGAACTGAATGTTTCAACATATGTTAGGACTACATTTGAGAACTTTATTAATAATAAGGGAAATGTTTGTCTATTCATCTCAGATTTGCTTGTTTATACAGGCGAAACCATTTGTTTATATAGCGCTCTACAGGCGAAACCATTTGACCTATACTTATCAATGTTAGTACATATTACTTTTGTAGACCAGGAATGTAAATGCGGGATGATTTTTTAAACTTTCGCTTATTCTTTTATTATTTAAAATTTAGTTAGATTAAGACATACCATTTATTGTTCGGTAAAATATTTGATTGAGTTATCTCTCTGAACGCTACAAAAGAAAATTATGTTTATTAACCCTCCAGTTTGCACAAAAAAAAAGTAACCGTTATCGTAAGTAAAATTACGATAATGTAACAAAATCGATTGCCCTGAAAATCAACATTGTTATTGGCTGTATGATGTCATGGGACTTAACTCAAGTAGGAAAGTTCATGGAAGAAATAAAGAGAGCAATTGAACGGTCATTAAAATAACAGTACCTATCACAATTTAAAGCTTAGCACTCAGACTATCAAATTTTCATTAATACAGAAAATCGCTGTTTGTATGTTTTTCATTTCACAAATTTTCTCCCTCGTTCATTTTTTTTCTCTTAATTCATATAAAGGTGAAAACTGTTCCTTGTGATTTCGACATCATAACTTAAAAGCTATTCACAATTGAGGAATTAATAAACATCAAATTCTCCAATGCTCATTTAAGCTATGTCCAAGAAAAAAAAATATAGATGTTTTTCCAGTTTTCTTAAAAGATGTAATTGACAACGCTAAAAAAGAATCTAGATTTTCTTCTCCAAAACATCAATGAAAAAGCATACAATAAACCAAATTCGATTCATTATGCCATATTTACTATCTTCAAAAAACTCATAAGCATAATTTAACACAATATGTCTAGTTAATGCTCCAAAATATTTGCAAAATTTCTGAATTTAATATTTTTTTAAAAATTTAGGATAGAAAGTTCGAGCAAAAAAATTAAAATCCAAAGCATGATGCTTATTTAAATTTAATAAAATCCTTTGACGTGCGCAGTAATGTCTAAACTAAAGAATAAGCAATCAGCTCATTAAAAAGGTTATTTTAAGGTTTCATAGTACCAAAAGAAAAAATATTGAAAATGTTTAACATTATGAAAACTTATATTCTAGAATTAGATTAAAATACAGATTATATCTAGTTCATGATCAAAGCGATGTACAGGATGGTTATAATTAAAGTTCCACTTTGAAATGGTCATAAAAAGGAAAACTACTGGCCCAAATGTTATCAAACTTTGTAATAGTTTAAAGGAGGCAATGAGAATTTCTTTCCCCCCCCCAAAAAAAAATAGATCAAAAAGTCAACATCGGTTTAAAATGTGTTTAATCGCTTCTGAAACATGTTCCATTTTCCACCATTTTCTGAAAGCAAGTTAAATCGCATTACTGCATTCTCAACAGTCGCTCTTGACATATCAGGAGGAATGTTACCCATATGTTGGTAAATCGCATTATTCAATTCCGCAAATTTTTTTAGATTATCACCATAAACAGTGCTTTTGAGATAACACACAATGGACATGCTTTGTAACACGTTTCAGAAGCGATTAAACACATTTTAAACCGGTGTCTTCATATCCTATTTTGTTTAACAATATTGCATGTAGCGCCATTTCTCCCCTAGTGTTGAGGTTTTGAACTTTTTTTTTATGGCAAAGAAATTCTCATCACCTCCTTTAAACCATTACCAAGTTTGATAACATTTGGTCCAGTAACTTTCAAACATTTTTGGCTTTTAACATTTTTCTTTCCTTTCATAGAGTTTATTCTTACTGTTTCAATAATTATTCTACAAAATATATTTTATAAAATTTTTCAAGAGATTATCTTAAATATAATCACATAATTTAAAAATTAAAAAATAACGCAAAGTTAAAAAAATAATAATGCATAGAATCAAAAATTTAAAATAATAAAATTTCTAAAAAAATTAAGTTATATTTATTCAAAACCTAACAAAAAAAAGCAAACTCATGGTGCTCTTTATTCCGCCTGTGATCTAAAGTTTACTTGAAATTAATTCATTCTTCCTTCCTTCCTTCCTCTGGAGGAGATTTAGATCCTTTACTTTCTTGACGAAGAAAGTAAAGGAAAATTAATCATCTGCTAAGTTGAAAAGTGTTAATTTTTACGGAAATTTACTTTCGCAGAAACTTTGCCTCTGGATATGACTTGAGAACGAGCACTAATTGATAGTGTTTAAAGGTAGTTAGAAGACTAGATTTCTGATATAAGATGATTTAGAATTTTCCTCATCAAAGGCTAGTCCAGAAAATGTTATTATTTATTGCTGAAACAAGTATTTTGTTTTAGTTTCTTTCCATAAAACTTAGAAATTTGAATTGACTTCAAAGGAATTTTTTTAAATATAATATTTATTATAATCTTTTGCATTTTGAAGTTTTAATTATATTGTTCTCATTATTTGCTTTGCTTTACAAAAGAGACTTAAGAATAAGTGTCAAAAGTTATTAATAATTTATATTCATAAATGAATATGAAAAGAATATTTTTGACGTATATCATTTACGACTTTTATATTAAATAAAAAATTATTAAATAAAATTGAAGAAGCAAATTATAATTAAGAATATCAACAAAACGTATCATTATAATGTATTATAATTATATCAGCAAAATATATCATTTTAATGTATTATAATTATGGATATCAACAAAATGTATCAATATAATGTGTTATAATTATGGATACTAATAAAATCCTAAAAACATTTGATGCTTAAAAATCGTTTGCCTTTTTATGCTTCTATTTTTTATACACTATTATTAATGAGTATGCTTGATAGTCATGCATTTCTCTTTCAGCATTTTATGTAGAAACAGAAAATATATCAATATTATGTCGAATGAAAAATTGCTGTCATGTATCTAGCACTGACATGAGATTTTTAACTAACCAAACACTAAAAATCAAACTCCATCAAGTTTTGAATTAGAAGATGGTTTTAATCGTTATTAAAAGAAAAGAATTCTGAAAACTTTAACTGAAAAAAGCAATTTTTTTTTTCTTTTGTCTAAAAACCATTTAGATTCCTACGTTTCACTCCAGTAAACATTTTTACATTCATCAATTTTGTTTCATTTTCCATCATTAATTATGGAGAGAAATTATGAGAAATTAAAGCTGTTCATTATATTTTGAATTCTTTCGTTAGCATTCATTTTATTCGTCATAATTTAATCCCATAAAAAATTAATAATTTAATTATTATTATCAATAGGAATTATCTTGTTCCATAAAAAATCTGATAAAACTGAATAACATAAGCTAACGCTTATTCTGAAAGAGTATATCGGTCAGTGTAATAAAAACAAAGAAACTATTAAATTATCATTAATAAGTAAATCAATTTATGAAAAAGAATGACAGGAAACTTTAATTTTTATTTAAGCAGTGATCCATCAGTACAGTTTATTGGTTTACTAAAAGATTTATTACTTAAATTCATTTTAGAAATATATTTGAAATTTTCGAATTATAACACATATATTTTAACCCTCCAAAAGACATTACTAATTTTTTTCTGTTTCTTTTATTCGACTCAGAATTTGATGATTCTAATTTATTTGAGTAATTTCTTTATACAGCACGTGCAATTTCTTCTTGAGAAATCAAAGATTCAAATACATAATAAACAGAATTTATTTGTTATAAAATACTATTTCTGAAAGCTTTATATAGTTTAATCGAATTAATAGACCATAGATAAGGTTAACCACTTGCATGCTACACATGTTAGTAGGGAATTGACAGAGAAATATAAACGTTGTTCCCGATAAGTCGACTAAGATTATTTATAAGAACACAGATCACAGCAGTACAGTCGAAAATTAATTCATTTAGAATATATAAGTTTTTTTCCAATTTGTGAATTTTCCAACCTGTGAATTTCTTGCCACTGCAAGTGGTTTAAGTATCACTAAATAATAATTTAATGATTTTTAAAAATGCATATTTCCGAAATTAGCATTTTAGGAGGTTTAATACTTCTTAAAAATATTAATGATTTTTATTTGAATTGAAGAGTAAAATGAAGACCACAAAAATGTATTCTATTTTAATATATAATGTAAAGAAACTTAAAATCAGTTCACTTAAAAATGAATTGCTTTTGGAGAGATAGAAAATTGAATTTAATTATAGTTTCAAAAATGCACATTGTAAAAAATATCCGAAATGCTAAATTAAGCATCTGTATGTTTTAAATCATTATCAAAACCATAAAGTCATCCCTCTTAACCATTCTCCCTTAATCCGATTTTATCCCGCTTTATTTCATATGAAATACAATGAAGGTCATCTATTTCATCTATGAATATATGAAATACAATAGTCACCTAATATCAGTTATCATCTATTCTGATCACTCATTTTTGAGAAAAAAAAATCCAAAACGTTACTTCACTATTGATTCATCATGAGAAAAAACACTTGACAGAACCAAAAAAATCATACATACATTATCCATTTTACCAATTATTATTTCATATGAAAGGTCATGATTCCTCAATACATAATTAATGGTAGCTTATCTCACTTTTCCCTGCTTTCTATTTTCGAGAAATACCGCATTATAAAATAATGACAGATACTCCAGCCTTAACATTAATAACGTCTATCTCAATTTTATTCATGAATTAATCTCGTCATTTCAAAATATAAGTTAATGAATCAGAATACTCAATGCTTACAGACAAATGCGATTTAAAATAGTACTTTCAATTGTTGTTACACAATATGATTTAATATTGTTTATTTGATAGATAAACAAATGAATGTAACTGTGATGGGAATATTGTTATATTTAATTTCATAAAAATCGTTTAGAAATAACATCACATTCTTGAGTCTGCTAAATCATCAGATATTAAAATAATAGTTTCAGTAATTTTATTTAAGTTCTCTTTAGTATGCACATGAGCTTTTTAATGGAGGTTAGTTCTTTTATATCATAGCACTATTATAAATAAAAATGTTCATCTAAATTCTAAATTTTGCTTTAACTTCCTTTTTTTTTATCTTCTTTTAAACTACATAGATATTAAAATAAATCTCCCTTGGCTTTCATTCATGAAAAAAATAATCATGCTATTAAATATTTAATAGAACAATTAAATTAGTTTTAATTTCAGGGCAAAAATATAATCTACTATTGAAAAAATAACTACTTTTTTAAAAAATTGCTAAAATTCAAAAAACATTTGCGATTATTTAATTGATATCATTAAAATATATTTTTAAAAATTTTTAACGGTGTAAAATTCCTTTTTGCGTAGTAATATTTTCGAAAATTATAGTAAAGAAACGCATAAATTAATCATAATTTTTAATTAATTAAACTCATAAAATATCGCTCCGAGGTGCACATTTCCATCCTCCAAATTATATGTAATACATTTTGAATCGCTCAAAGCCGTACATTTATTGGTAGCATAGAATGAAAAAATTAAATTAAACGATAATTAAAAATTAAATTTTCCCTTCTAAATAATTATTCCCGAACAATTCAATTCTTAATTGAACTGTAATTCAAGTTTCATATTATTAATAATATGCAAATTTGACATCTCCTGTATAAATTATATATAATAAGTATATTGTGAAAAATATCAAAATGAAATTTTATCGTTTATCTGTATAAAGAATGATAATATAAAGTAATGAAATGGATGGACGTTTTGCTTTAAAAGAAGTATAACGCACCTTTGTTTTTGAAGTAATGGCATAAAGGTATAAAAAACGAAATTTTTCAAACTATACAACACTATAAATTTATAAGAATGATGGTTTCAGAAAATCTAATGTATAAAAAAAATAAGAGAAATTAGGTCATGTATTGTGTTTATAATACGCCTGGAATGTGTCACTGGAGCGAAAAATTATGAAATATACTTTTAATTTTGTAACATACTTTGCAAACATTCTCCAGACATCACTTATCATTTAATGAAAAATAAAAGAGCCCTTTTTCTTCATTTCTAATAAAAAATGTTACAAAAGATGAAGCATCGCATAGACATTTTTTAAACATAAAACGTATATCGATTAGCTGCGCGATATGATTAATATGCTACAATTAATTATCCTAGGAGGCAATTAATTTTCAATTTGAAGTATATTTTAAAGCATAATATCTAGCAATATTATTTTCAGGTTTTCTTAAGTTACTGTAAAAAAGATAAAAAAAATAAGATTCTTTTTATCGAGCTGATTTTATTTGTTATGAATTAACTACATTAGTTATTAATTGATGTAAATTCATATCTGATAGTAGAATAATTTTGTAGAAAACCATTAATTATTCAAATATTTTCTCTGGCTCTGAAAAAATATTGAGATTATCCATTGACAATAAATGATATAGTTTACCTTATACAAATTTCCCTACTATCCCATTTGGCAATCTCTCTTATTTTTACAATAAAGTTATTCAATTCTATAATTTACAATTATTAGTAATGTCATATTTTTAAGACTACATCTAAAAAGAAAAATTATGAATTACATATTGAGAATGATTTTTTAATATATCCCCGAATCTAATGTCTACTTATAGATTAATACTAACAAAAATTAAATCTCACTTAATTCAATTATTTGAAAGCCGATATGCTAATTGCGCTATTTATTGAAAATTGAATCACGATCGAATTAATTTCATGGGAACCCAACACTGAATAACTCGAAGCACTGTTTTATTACAATTAGTTATCCTCGTTAGAAGTTATGTTAAGTCATTCAAATTAGTATGAAGCATTTTAATTCATATCTTCAATTAGATATTTTATGCACAACTCTAGTTTTATGATTATTTTGACATAGATAATATCTATGCCATTACAGATGAATTATAGTTTAACTGACAGTTATTCTAACAAAACGTTGCCTTCTGCAGCATCGGAAATTCAGTTTTTTCCCATTCACGTAAACATCACAGATAATCAACAGAATCGTTTTGCTTTAGTTTTTAACTTTGGAAGAAAATTCACGTGATAAAATATTTCATGAAACATTAAATATGGCTTGAATATCATAGAAAATATTTTTAAAAATTATGAAGAACTGATAATAACTACATGACAAGTAAATTTATATTGTTATTTTATTTAATTTTGAAACAATATATTTTTTATACAATTATTTATTTAAAAGTTATTGCAGAAAAAGCGTGTTATTATTTTAAGAAAACTAAAATAATAATTCCAATTTTAAAACAAATCTATGAAGATCACACTTCCATACGTCAAATATATTTTCAAAAAAATATGAAACATCCACGTTTTATCCACGTTCTTTTATTATTAGCAAATATTTCACTATACAGGTTTCATAAGATATACGCGTTTATAGTTTTATTTTAAAATTATTAGATTTGCATATTTTCATATAATTAAGAATATTCAATTGCTTGAATTTTCGAAAGTTGGAGATATTTTAGGCAAAATAATAATAATAATAATAATAATAATGACATATCGGACAATTAAAGTATTTGGAAGCGAATATTAGATTCATAGTCAATCAAAAGACCAAGTCTCACTAAAATACATGTAATATTCAATAATTTATTCTTAAAAATAGATGATACAAGATAGAATTAAAAGTAAAATTCGTGAGATCAAAAATTTAATAAATTTCATTATTAAAATTATTAATTTTACTATCTTTTATGAAGAAATTTCTTAAATAAAATTTTTGAATAACTGATCGTTTATTCATTTTCATGATCTTCAACTGAATCATATTTATTGTTGTAAGAATCGAACAGATTAATATAGGAATTTATTTTGATTCTTAAAATATTTATCATTTCAAGATGCGGAAATACTTATGAAGTTAAAAGAATCATTGCATTATTTAGAATTTAATACAATGATTTAATTTTATTAATAGCTCAATATTCTCTCGTACTAAGGCGGCTGAAAATTCAAAATGTAAATAATTTCGAATTGTCACATAGTTTAATAGTTAAATATAATCATAGTTGAATTCAATGCATTAGTATGTTTGAAAATGTAACGGAAAGATAAGAGAAAACTACACGTTTTACAGCATAAAAATTAATAGATTTAATTTATTAGAAATATTTTCTTTCTTCAAAATTTAGGTTTCAAAGAATTGTGGTGATCTATCAACAGCATATGTATATTACTTTTAAAATAAATATTTCTATATTTGATAAAATGCAGGAATAAAGTATATAGATAAATATATTAGCGTTTAGAAAATATTTATTATTTTTAAACTCATTTCTACAGATTATAGAAATAAGCAAATTTCATATGATAAATTAATTCCTATATGCGTGGTAGATAATATATTTGATACTGAAACTATTGTGAAAAAGTTTTGAGGAAATACAGCAAAACATTAAAAAACACAATTACACCAATTGTTCATTTGATCAATTCAAACAACATTTTTGATTTATTTCCTGATTTTATCTGTCTTTAATTAGCTTTGAATAGTTTTGAAATAGAAAGTTTGTCTTTTTTCTTTTCTAGCAGCTCTCTCATGCTTGACAAGAGAAAGCATTAATAACTCTTGACAATTTTTTCGCGACAGTTTCTTTTATTAAAAATATTTGTGTTTATTTTCATATTGAAGATGACTGCTTCAATACTTTCGAAAAATGCGTATTCATCAAATATTTTGTTTTGTATGTGATTTCCCTTCATTTGATAAGGTAAGCAATTGTTTCAGAGTTACATAAAAGCAAGTGAATTTTTCTTATTTATTTCTTATGATGCTTATTAGCTATCATTAATCAACGAAACAAAGAATTTGCTACAGTGTTAGATAAAAAAAAGGGCAAACATTTATGTAATTGTTTATTTTTTGTAAATTTTTCTTGATTATGAAAGCATTTAATTGTTTATTGCTTTATAACTAATTCTTTGGCATTATTTAATGTTTCATTCATTCATATTCCAGAAAAACGCTTGAACGCTAAGATAAAGTAAATATTGTAAGAACATTGTCGTTTTTCTTTAAGAAATATTTAATTTCGATTTATCTTCTGCATATTAATACGTTGCCACTGATAACAGAAGTAACTTTAGCTTTATTTAATGTTTAATTCATTCATGTCCCAGAAAAGTTTTTAAACGAAACAAAGTTAGAGGAAATATTTGGGGGGAAAATGTATTTTTATTTAAGAAATATATAATTTTGATTTATCGTTTGCCTGTTATTATGTTGCCACTGATAACAGAAGTAACTTCAATCAGTTACAATCGGTTGATATGATTTTATTAAATATTTAATAAAAAATATTAGTATATTTTTACATGATAATAGCTTATTTTATTTCAAAAATTTGAATAAAATACTATTCCTAAAACAGTATAAAACTTAAATAAATAAAATTCCATTTTTATTTCTTTTGTTGATACCACTCAAATTAATAGTTTAAAGGAAAATTATGAAGTTTATGTATATAAATATTAGTGATAATTATTTTATATACCGAAACACTTTAATTAAAAAATTATAATAATTATTTCAGGGCTTTTAATTTGCATTTTATAAAAACATTTAAAATGTTAAGTGGAGAGACAGCAAAAAAGGATTCTTATACAAAAGTATTTGAACTGTCAGTAAAACCAAAGCAAGGTGATAGATTTAAAACCTAATTAGGTTGTTAGATAAAAGAAATTAATTTCAAAATATAAATCATAGGATCAACCATAATTGTCATGCTTTGCTTGAGAAATATTTTGTAATTTAGTGTCCAAAATATTCAGTTCAATTTCGATTATTTAAACAATGTACTTGTGTGTAATACGAATTTCTCCATAAGCACTTTAGAATAGAAATGTTTAATTACTTTAGTACAAAAATTAAAAAAAAAAAAATATTTGATGATTTTATAAAATTAGGAAATAACTAATCGTAAACGTTAATTTAGAAGAACCAATTGAATATCTATTATTAAATTACGAGATGACTCTATAATGACGGTTCGAACAGTTTCGAATGATATATATAATTTCCAGCCGGAAAAAGAGTTTCTTTACTAAAGGAATAAATAGAGAAATTGCTCAATTCTGACTAAGAACTCTCTGGAAATCAATGAATTGTAACGATAATATGTATGATAATTCTGTAACATTAATAATCTTTGAGGAATTCATTGATATTTTTACAGTCGTAATTCTGAAGCGTTTTCTGAAGTTAATATTAATTCATTGATTAAAACAAAAGCGAAAATTCATCTTGTGTATTCACCAAAACTAACATCTACAAAATTTTCAGAATGAAGCAACCAAAATCCCAGCTGTAAAAAAATTGAAATAATCTTTTAAGAGTAATCAAATTCATTACAATCAAGAAAAAAAAATAATTCTACATTTATCTTATCACCGCATTTTTTTTTTTTCATTTGCGGGTTTTTATTTTCGACTCATTTTAACAAAATTTTCTTCCCCTTTCTTTTAACACCTCAATTCCTAAGATCATTTTAGTTCATGTGCCTCAGAATAACCGAAAGCCAGCAGTTTTCACTCAAATATAAAAAAAAAATAATCCCTTCATTAAAAGCTGCAATTTATGTGTTTATAAAGAGTTATTATATTAGAAAGGTTTCCCTTAGCTAAAAGTTATTAAGCAAATCTGTGCTCGGATATCTTCGGATTGTTCTTAGAAAATGACTATTTCCTAAACTCATTTGTGTGAATGTCTAACGAACAATGCACGCGTTCCTTGTATTCAATCTATCACACGTAAAGAGAGGGAAAGGAATTTGACATCAGTTGATTACTTCAGAAATCCTTTATATTCCTTTTTCAATTGTTTTCAGGTCCAAAATATTATACATACAATTTTTATACTTGTATGAATGTTTGAAATCAGAAACCAATTAAAAATTAACCTAATGTTTTAACTTCTAACATTTTAAAAAGAAAAAGTTTCGCTGAAATTCCCTAAAACTTGAAACTATCAATTTCATTAACTCTAGTAATTAAAAATTAATTGCGACCTCGAGGATATGATAGCTGTTGATTAGTGAATCTTTTGAGTGGTAACCACTGAATCATTTAAAAATCATTTAAACTAGTGAGAATCGAAATCATATCTTCGTCCATTTTAACGTCAACAAATTGTTTTTTTTTGTGTAAATATTAAATTATTAGAATATTTTACTACATATGACGAATACAAACAAGTATATAAAAATAAATATAGTGGATTTTTCAACAGCACATTTATTGATTCGAACAACATAAAAATGTTTATGTAATTCAACGCCTTTTCCCAACTGGAATCAACTATTTATATCTATTGATATAGAAATTAGCAGTCAGACAATGATTAGAATTGATGCACAATATAATATTTAAATACTTTGTAAATATGAAAGTACTAAGCATAAATCAGCTTAGCAGAAACGAGTATCACAATTAGCAGTACCTTATTTTATCTAGAAATGTGTGATCGATCCATATTTTCAAGCTCATAATTACCTCGACTGTTTAGGTAATTTAATGTATATATTATTATAGAAATGGTTCACTAAATGTGAGGTAAAAGAAATTGGACATGTTTGATAATGGAAAAGAAGGATTTTTCCCTCAGAAGAAATGAAATACAGAGAGCAAAAATATATTTGAGGGATCCTCAAAGAACGGTCGTAAAAATTTACAACAAAAGCAGACAGCAAATAACTAATAAGAAAATAGAAATCGTGCACAGAGTGCAGCTAAGGAGCTCGCTTCGAGATCGATATTCTTAGAAATTAATTCGGGTGAATCCTTATGTGAGGAGTCAAGCGAGTCCTAAAATTCATCTTTTATAATTTCCCAACAGGGTATAGAATTTTCTAAAAGGATATCAGATGTCAGATCCTAATAGAGATATTTCTACAATTCTTGCGTTTTCTAGAACCTTTATTTTATATTGCTAAATGGTCAACCTGTTTATCTTCAAGGTCAATGAATCGGCATCCATTAAGAGTATATGTAAATATCTATTTTATTTATGATATTGGAATTACAGGAAAGCAATATTTAGATTTGTAACAATAAATAGATATATATCAAGATTAAATTATTTTCTATGTGCGAAGTCATGTGATATTTAAAGTTTCTTTGAAATAGCCCCCTTATTTGAACAAATTAATTGCTGTTATAAATTTATTACAGTCAAGATATTCTGTTATAATTATAATTGTTCTCTTTGGAAATTTTAAAGAAGTGCTTGAAATTTTAGTATTTTTAATTCCTTTCTTTCATTTATGACAAATGTACAAACAGAAATTATATTTTCCTGAAAATATTATTAAATTGAAAATATGAAAAGATCATCGTCACATTTAATTTGACTCTCACTAACAGATATTTTCGATCCATATTGGTTTCATTCCATACCTAGTTTTAATCAGTATAACAACTGTAACCATATAATATTGATTTTATTTAAAGAATGTAAGTTTGTATATATTACATTTTACTATCCCTCTGTCATTAGTCTCAAAGAAAATTGTTATATCCTTTATACTTTTTCTAATAATCTAATAAAGAATATTAGACGAAGATTAACAATAATATATATTCTTCCGACTTACTTACCACTCTAATATTACCTTCTCATATTGCTTATACTGTAATATATATATTTACTGCAATAGAAATATAGCTTATATAGCGTATAGAAATATTAGAAATAAATAAATTGCTAACTTATGGAGCAGAAAACAGTAAATAAATATAATAGGATTTCTTTCTGTTCATAGACTGTGCATCACACTATTCTAATGTAAGCTTTTATCGCTACGTGTAATAATTTTTATCAGCCTTTCATGCATGTTATGTCTAAAAATTGGAAAGTCAGATAATGTATGCCATTAATGGGGGATATTTAATCAAACATTCATAATATCCCAATTTTTTCACAATGGCTAAAAAGTCATTCGTATGAAAGATTGAACACTTTAATTGCAATAAATGCCATTACAGACCAAGGAGCATACTTTAAAATTTTAAGAAGTTCAGAAGATATATTTATATAATTACCTAATTCCATCAATTTTTAATGTTTGTTTCTATGTTGTTCTAATGTTGAATTCTATTTTAATAACGGTTTTAATTTAAAATTTAATTTTTTTTCCTGGTAAAAATTGAAAAATTTATATTCAGCAACTTTTATCCTAATTTTTTTTTATATTAATAAGAAATATTAGAAATTAAATAGTATAATTCTACAAAAATATATAAACATTAAATACACTTAATTAGCTCATATAGTAGATGAATTAATGATCATTAAATAAATTTAATGATCTGACAATTTATACGGAAAAAAGATAATCTTAATATAATTAAAAGTCAATAGTTACAACTTAAGCACCCAATTATTATGTTCAATAGTTATTTTTTCTCCATTCATTAATCCAATTTGTTTAAAAATTCACACATAATCACCAATGGTATATACATAACTGTTTTTTTTAATTACGGAATGTCACCCCGTTGCTACAGAACTAAGCCTTATAAACAAGGATTATTGTGACTGACTGTTATGCTCATTAACTATGCAAATTTTTGCATAAGGAAACCACGGACAATAAAAGTTCAAAGGATCTTCAAACTGTTGGTTAAAGGCTAGAAATATTTTCCATCATTTCTTTTATAAACGTAACTGTTAAGTGATACCGGCGTTCGGTGAATATTACACAATAACCTTTTATAAATTCAATTTTAACAAATATTGTAGATCAAACTTGCGACGTTTTTGGCTTGAAACATTGGCGAATATTTTAATTCAATATAAAAGAATCTTTATTATTTAAAAATTACATTTATAACAAATCGACTGCACTTACTTAAAAGGATTTATTTTTCTAAAAGTTTTGTAAAAAGAATAGACGAATAGAAAGAAATCTTTAAACGCAATTCGGATTTCTTTTTCTGAGCTAAATGTCGCCTACAAATAAATTAACACTTTCTCTATTTTTTGCTAAATTGACAGTCGAGATTCCTGCCAAGTAGAGTTTCCCGATTCTAGAATAAATTCGATTGGCAAGAAAAATTGGCCTGATGCACAGAAGACCGAATTTCAACCATAGAGTGTCGACTTTTTTCGCTTTCCTCGTTTACTTAGATAATACTAAACATTTTACTCAATTCCTCTTATAGGTATTTACATCCTTTTGACTGTGCTACAAGAACGAGGTAGTAAATACTCAAAATTTGCAGCAAATGTCAAAAGCTTAAGTGCAATAATAGGTACAACTAATTTGTGCAATAATATTTTCACCAGTTATAGCAGAAAAATGCCGTTTAGATTTTAATTAATTAAAACTTTAATATAAATTTCAAAAAATATGTTGCGAAATGCACATCTACATCCTCCAAAATATATTTCAGATAGATTTAGTACCTTCTTATATATAGCAGACTATATCGCCACCACTGAATGAGACAGTATCGACAGGATTTGTTGTGGTTGACTGCTGTCTTAAGCTTAGCCCGTTCTTGACATCTGTCGATTCACAGAATTGTCATTTTCTTCGAGGCGGTTTGCCCCCAACCATAGCATGGTCAATCTCTGGCCTTCCTCCCCATTTTCCTGTACTTCTATCAACCTGTTAAACGAGGAACGTGCTACCACTTAAAAAAAATCTCCACAAAATTCTCAATATTCCTCCAAATTATCGTTTCTCAACTATAGAAATCCAAACAATTTCAACTTTCAAATATCAAGAAAAAACTGATAATTTTCAGAATGGCATGTCCTTAAGTGTTTTAAGATTATTTGGTGACATCAGTACTGTACTTTTAGGCCAAGTTTAGTATCTACCGATCAAATGGTCTCAGTTCAATCACACGTACGCATACGATTCTATTATTAGTTGAAATGCATTTTGTAATATGGCAACAAAATCAAAAAATGCTTATAAAATTTGCGTCATCCCACCATAAAGCACACCAAATATGTAGAAGAAAAGCTTCCAGTTCGATGGCGGATTCACACTTTTCCGGTGTTTGTTTCTCTATTCGCACTTCTCTTTAGGCCTTCATCTTAGTTCTGTGCATTGATGATCGCAATGATGGTCATTCAACTATTACAGATATTAAGACTGGGAGGAGTAAATCTGATTGTACATTTCTATTCCTGGCAATATTGTGATCCAACAGCATTGTCACGATATTTGCCAGGTATTCAGAACATCGAACCACATCGGGGAAATATCGTATAATATCGTGTGGTAAAGGAGATACTTGTAAAAATAATTGGAAGTCTACTGTGCATTTATATGATGTCCGATACAAAAAGAGGATATTTCTTTTTGTTAAAAGGAAAAATAATGAATGAAAGATATGGAACACATTTTAAAATTTTTGATTATTTCTTTTTAGTAAGCATTTTTCTATTTTATTGTCATGATACTATAGTGAGAAAATGTCATTCTAAAAATGATATAAGATGCATAAAAAGTATGGATATTACGGTGTGTAAATTCAGTACATAAAGTAAGGAAACATGCTGCATTTATATGATGTAGCGGGAATATTAAGAGTGAAATTACAAAAATTTTGAAATAAAACTTAGCATGAACACGACACCAAGACTATAATATGCTTTGAAAATATACAGCATAAATTACTGTTATAAAAGTGTGACTGGAACAAACGTCCTAGAAATGATAGATGGCCTTTGGAACAACTTAATATCTTTTCCACTCCATTAAAAAAAAAACCTAATGTTGAAAATAGCACCGAAGTAGTTTTTCCGAGCACTCCATACGAACTTTGAAACTCCAGTTGTCATTAGTTTTGAGTTACTTAATAACACAAGCAAGCAAAGAAAAAAATGGTTAATCTTATTTTACTTTTATTATTATCATCAATAAGAAAATGATGGCTGTTTAAAAAAATAACTTTATAAAAATCAAATTTAACTGTAAAAATAACTTCGAAAAAAAGGAACGATTCATATTTTTTATATTAAAGAAGCATAAATAACAGCTAGAAACTCTGTGTTAAATACATTATTAATATAAAAATTAAAGATCTCCATTTAACCCGCGAGCACTCGCACCGGGTATGACATGCCCGATCCATTTTCATTCAGCGTTTTTGTTACTTCCTGTTTTTCGGATTAGGCCAGAGTTTCATGTAGCTGCATCCAAGGCCACATTCTTTCATTAGGGGAAAAACCAGTTCTGTTCTAAAAATAGATTTTGAGAAAGAGGGGTTGGGGGCATGTCATACCCATGCGAGTCCTCGTGTTCGTCAAACGTTTCCATTTCTGTCTCTTAGTTTAGTGCAGTATGACGCGCTATATGAATTACGAGGAAGAAAGTGAATAGTTACGACATCTTATAGAAACTTTCTAGTGACGATGAACCGTTATCTGACGATAGTGTTGCCTCTGAGGATGAAAAATACTGCAGCGATCACGATTCTTCCACTGAAATTGAGACAGAAATAGAAGATGAATGTTCACTGTCAACAACAGATTGTTATATAGGTAAAGATAAAGTAACAAAATGGGAAAAGACAAAATATCGGCAAAATGTTAGGAAGCCTTCAAGGAATATAATTAGCAAGTTTCCAGGTAATACACCTTATTCAAGAAATGTCGCTTCTGAAAACACTGGGACTCGCTCTTTCAGAACAACACAGAAACCGTAAGCCTCAAGGAATAATAACAAATCCAAGCATTTCTAAGGAATTGGAATTTACTAATAGTGAACCGCCTGCAAAAAAGCTCAAAGGAAACTATAAACGATGTGCATTTTGTCCATGTAATAAAGACAGAAAATCAAGGTTTATGTGCCAAAAATGTGAAAGGAGTCTCTGTGTAGAGCATCAGTATGTAATTTGTAAAAATTGTCTTTAAACATGTAAGTAATTATTATTAAATTCACTTAAATTCTTAAATGCATTGTTTTGTAATATTTAACTACCTAAGGTTTGCTTATAAACAGTATTAATTAATATTTAAATAGCAGAAATGAATTAGGGTATGAGATACCCGGTGCGAGTTCTCGTGTTCGAAAATGGGTGCGAGTGCTCGCGGGTTAATTAATTTATAAGAAGTATCTGTATTTTAAATTGGAAAAAGTAATCAATTATTTACATAAAATTATTCATTTCATTTGAAATTACCGTGTAGGTTTCAGGTTTAATATGGTTATGCACCGGATGTACCTGAAGCCTCAATTTAATTTCGATATGATATTATTATATTTTCATTTAATCAGTTTTAAACAAATAGCTTCACAATATTAAGAGAAATTTGAATCCGTATATTGAGAATTATAATTTCAGTAATGTCAGAAATTTGAAGGGGGGAAAAAAAAGAAATTACATATACTTACTGATTTTTAAACTAGCTATTATTAAAATAAGAAATTTACTTAGAAAAGTATTATATCGAAATTCAGATGATTGTGCAAGTTTAACAATTTGTATTGTATTGCACTAGATATCAAATATAATAAATTCTGTTCTAAAGAAAGAAATGAAAAATAAATTATCCAAGTGGTAAATAATGAAATAAAACAAATACTTTTTGATACAAATGTTATATTTCAATTTTTCTACGCTAATCTTTGTTACTTATTGTAATTTTCAAAGCCCAAACGAGACTACAAAGTGAAGAGTACACATGCTGTTAATAAATTGCCTTAAAAATTACTGTTTAGGTTTTTCATTCTTATTGGAAGTAAAGAATAATAATGTTCTGAAAATATAATTTTTTAATAACAATGCACATAGGGATTGCAGATTAAACACTGAAATGCCATTGCATAAAAGTGACTCTTTTAGCTTATTTAAGTAGCATTTCAGTTTTAATATACATTAACTAACAATGAATACTAATGAAATATTAAAATGAGATTTTATACGCTGATGTAAAACTACTTAATGGATCAACATTTTATTTTAAGATGACTAACTGATGACTGTTTACTTCAAAATTCATCAACGAAGGATTAATTTACAGTAATCAAATATAGATTCATATAGGTGATATTATTTATAAAAGAGTAATTCCAGAATTATCTTGCGTCTAAACCCCCAGAATGAATCATCAGTACATTCTAAGAATTCCATTCTAGGCAATTCCATTTCCAGCATAAAATTTAAATACGAAGAAAGACATTCTGCTGTAAGATTAATTTTTTTGATATTTTTCTTTCTGAAATGAATTTATATTGTCCATCGAAAATATTATTGTCCAGTCATTAATAAATATGCATAAATGATGACATTCGCTGAATTAATTGGAAATGAAATCAAAATCAAAATTCTAAAATTACAAGTGGAATACAGTTGTTATAATATGAGAAAGTAAGATACAAATACACGAATAAAGCTTTACAAAACATGAAAAAAATGAATTGCAAGGCTAAAATAAGAATGCTTCAAATAAACAGTAAAATGATATGGCTTATAATTCAATCTCACTTATTTATGAAATTTTATTAACAACTTACTGTTCACGACAAAAGAAAAGTTTAAAAACATTTTAAATATTTTTTTTCCAAAGAGGTCTTTTTTTATATGATGTCGCTATTTTTTAGTTATACAAAATCAATAAAAAAAAGTTTACCTCCATATATAGTACCAAACACCAAATAATACATTAAAATAACAAAGAGGCTAAAAAGGAGAACTGCAACATATTTTGCTTAGATATGTTTGTTTTCTTAAAGCATAAATAATTTAAAGGCTGTAGATGCTGAAATCCACTCATGCGTTCAAACCTACTTAGAATCTTTTTGAATAATAAAATATGGTCGATGGAGAAAATTTCTATAAAATTTTTCATGAATATCAATGGATATTTTTATAAAAAAAGTAATACGAAAATTTTGGGTTATGAAATTTAAAATAATAGAAAACAAGTAATACTTTTTGAAAAAGAGATATGGGGCATTTTTAATAGCTTCTGCAAGTGATCAAGTTGCGATTTATTTTGTTAGCATGTTGAAAATTTTTTTTCTCAAAATAATGATTGTTGTTTCTGTGCGATAGGCAATATTTCAATATGATTTTTAATGGTTAATTAGTCTTCCTTTTTTCAAAACTATTTTTCTTATGTGAATTTATATTGTCAAAACAGAAATACAAATTGAAATTTTAATTAATTCTAAGAATTATACTAATATGAATATTTTTCTTTTTTTTCAGTATGATAATAATAAAAAAAAAATCCAATTAATTTAATAACAGTTCTAAAATGAATGAGATACAATATTTAATTTAATTATTTTGCGAAGTAATATTCATGAAAAGTATTAAAATTTCAGAAACGCAAATAGATAAAATTTCGGTTGTCTTATTTGCAAAGGAAAGCGACAAATATTAAATATATAATTATTTAAAATAATTATTTAAGCAAACAAATGTTATTCCTATTCAAAACACAAATTAGAGTTCGTCATCTTTTAATTTTTAAAAGAAGAATCATGATTCCTTGTTGCAAAATCAACGACAGCGTGCTCTCTCTATATCCAAATGATATCGCAAAATCAAGCCTCCAATATACATTCACTAAAGTATCACCATGACAGTTCTTTCCGTCACAACCACTGTATCACTTTAGGCAATTTATTTTTATATGTAGCTGCGATGTCTCGATGTCTCATCAATGGCTGCATGCTCTCCAACTCCTTCAAGATTGTAGGGAATATCAAGAACATTAAATGTATATATAGTTTAATTAAAAGTAGGAATTCAAATAATAAAAATACTAATTTCCCCCTAATTATTGATTGCTTTAAATGTAATAAACAAAATCTGATAAAAATCATCATCAAAAAATCGATGATTCTCTAAGGTTTCTGTAAGGTCTACATTTCTCATCAATGGCCGCTTGCTCTGCAACATCCCCCAAGCTCGAAGGGAGTATTAATTAATAAGCGATTTAATTAAAAGTAAAAATTTATATAAAATACTAATTTTTCCTAATTATTGATTGGATTTTAGATGTATTAATCAAAATCTGATAAAAGTCATCATCAAAAATTAATGATTCTGTAAGGTTTTATAAATATACAATATAAGTATACTTTACCGAAATTTTCATCGAAATGCCAACTGTATCTAACCAATCTTGAAAGAATATGAAACATTGCAACTAAATGTTTCTGGAAATATGTACAAATGGTAGTACCGAATTTTTAGACTTTGGAAATGTAAATAAGTGAATTTCCCCTTTGTTGCGACAAGCAATTAATGCTGTAAGCGAGCAACCACTTACAATAGTTGATGTCACACTTTACTGATAAGCAACATATTGCATACAAACCAGAAGTGCTCTTCAGAAGTTTTCGATTACTGTTACTCATTTTATGGAAAGGCCCAACAACTCCCCCAAGATAGAATTTCATCTCAAAATTAATCAAGGGAATAGACAGTTTAAATAGAGTTCCTGTGGGAGAAACTGCTTGATGAGTGTCGTTCAGAAAATTTTCTAGAATGAATATTCCACGAGCATAGAATAATGTTTAGAATGCATTCCACTTAGAATAATAGGTAATGCTGAAATCCAACTAATATCTTTGACTCACATAGAATTGTAAATGCTTGATTTGAGGGAATAAATAAAGACACAGGCAGTATATAATTTAAAACATCCTTTAAATCGAATCTTTAATGAAATTATAGCATGAACACTTAAAGTTGTCTTACAGATTATGTAGACAGGAAATTAAAATGTAAACAATTAAGTTCGTTGCTGTAGAATTGAACTGTTAAATAAATAACAAACTATAGTTATTCGCTCACAGATAGGTTAAAGAGAATCAAATTTCTACAGTGAGTTTGTTACGAAAAAAGTAAATATATTTTTATATAATTAATGCTTTCAACACAATTATTTTAAAATTTATAATTTTTTTATATTAAGGACACATTATTTTTCTCATTAATTTACGTATTGAAAGCAATTAGATTTCTTTTTAAATGCATTATCATACACCTCTAGATTAAAATGACAATTCTTATACACGTATTGATGGAACTAATTTTATAGGAATAATTCTTTTTTATCTGGATTAAAAATTATACTTTAATTTTCAACGCTGAATTTAATACACATGAGACAAAGAAATTCATTTATACTGAAATCAAATTAGTAAGTTTATATTTGATAAGTTATTCTTTTCATGAATTATATTATATTTCTAATTTTTCAATAAAGATCAATTGAATTTTTCAAAAAAAAATTTTTTTTTTATTTATTTTTTATTTTTTATAAAGAAACATTCATATAAAAAACTCGATCAGTCTTCAAAATATGCAAAAAGTATTTAAATTCTTATTATATTTAGTATAATTTCTTTATATTTTAGATAGAACTACATAATATAATGAAAATAATGCTTGAGATACAAAATAAACAAATGTAAAATTAAAAAAAAAACAACTTTTCTAATCATAAATTATTAAGAAAGCAATTTTTTTCATTGCTTGAACAAATCATCCCAATCGACATTCTCTGGAAGTTCTTTCCTGCCTTTTGTCTTTCGTCATTCAGAACAGACATAAACAATACGTTATGCTTAGGCGCACAGGCAAATCCCCAAGAAAAAAAGAAGTGCAATGAAGTGAGACAAAAATATCGGCAACATTTCACCAGTATTGGGACTGTTTTATCAAATAGTCAACATATTGTATAGCACTATCTCCTGTCACAAGATTGCTATAAAATCTAAGTGCCATGCTGGAGCCATTGTATGTGAAGAAACTGAAAGAAATGCTTGTTTTTTTTATTTATTACTGTTTATTTCATTCTATATTGACTTTACTTTAGAAATGGTTGTTTTTTTTATCTGTTACTGTGTATTTCATTCTGTATTGACTTTATTTCAGAAGTGCTTCTTGGAATAAAAGGGGAAAGATATATCAGTATGAAAAAAAGATAAGAGAATAGGACTCTTGTAACTCGCAGGTGATATTTTAGCTGCATCCGAGTAGCTGAAACTTTTATTTTGGACTTCGAGCGATGATTTTTTAGTGTTCGTACTTGTCGGAAACTGAAAAAAAGAAAAATTAAAATATGGAATATTTATGCTAGATTTCATTGTTTTTCCTTCAATTACATCATATATTTACAAATTACACTTTCATATACTATTTACTTTATTTGTATTGGAATAATATCTTGTGAAGTGACACAGCTGCTTCGATTCTCGATTGATCACACATAAGTATTAATTAGGGATTGCAATACCGGACCAAAATTTCAATACCGGTATTCGGTATTTTTTAGATCTTAATACCGGGATACAGGTTTTAATACCGGTATTAGAAATTTTAGAAAAAGAAAGAAAACAAGGTGTTTCTTTGTTTCATTTTCCAGTTTTATAAGATAATGTAAATATCAGAAAAAATAATATGCAACTTATAAATTATAACAGTATATAAATAATTACAAAAAAGTAAAAGAACAACTTATTTATTTAAATCACAAAAAAAAGTGTAAATAGCACTATTCAGTCAGTGGTACTATTACAAATTTTTGAAATGTGATCTTAAAAAACATAATGCATCAATCATACTATCATTAAGCCTGTAACGTAATTTTGTGTAAAAATTACCAGCTGTCGAAAACGCTGTTTCGGCATCTACGCTAGTTGGTGATACTGTTAGCAATGCGCGATATACTTTTTCCAAGTATTTACCTCTAAATCCCTCATCTTAAAATAAATCAATTTCTCATCGGATGGTTTTAGATATAGCTGATTTCTGTATTGTATTTTGATTCGTTGAATTTTTTTTTATCGCTAATTCTAATTTTTCTGCAAGAGACAATTCATTTTCATTATCGACATTAGTGTTATCATAATCTTCGATAACTGAACCGAATTCTTCTGAATGTGGATAGGTTTGTGAGTAAAAAATTGTAAGAAAATTTACTATAAAAATCAGATTTGAATTGATTATTTTCTTTTCTTCTTTTTCATTTTCATTTTGAAAATCATTATAACTATGTAAATACCGTAAGACATTTTCTATTTCGGTATGCCTTTCTTCTGTGCGATTTTTCATTTTTATATATAATTCTTCAGATAGTGATGTGTGTTGTTCTTTCATGATTGCAACATGAAATTTATTGTTACATTAGCTGTTAATAAATTAAAATCTCTCCGATACAATGCCTCTATAGTCAGTTTTATTGGAAGTAGAGCTGATATAGTTCTGGATATAAAGTCGAATTCACTATCTGAAAAATTAATTTACAGGTTCAAGTCGATTGCTTTTTGGATTGGACTTCTCAGTTTCAAAAATCGTTCCATCATTAGGAGTAAACTCTTCCAACGTGTATTAGAATCTATTATTAACATATATTCTGTTTTATTTTCAGTTAGTATATATTTTTGTAATATGCAATTTTTCGAACTTTATAAATTATAGGAAGCAATTCTTGATGGGTTAATATTTCATTCTCATTAGCAATATATTCTTCCACAATTACATTGTCATTATCTTCATTGTCAGTATCACTATCACTCTTACTCTCTTCAGTGTCGGAATCCAAAGTTTCTATATCCACAGTATTTGGATTCTTCTGTTCTTTACTTTTTTGATATAATATATCTATTACTCCTAATTGAATTTCATGAGTATAGCACAATTGCTGATTTGCATCAATCAACTTTCCAACTTTTTTCATAACTGTTGCTCCATTATGGATATTGTTGTTATGGATACAATATCTTCTTTCAGGGATAATCCATGTTTCGCTAATTTAGATTTAAGCAATTAATTAAGCCATTAATTAGATAATTAATTTCGCCAGTTAGGAAGGCATAAAACCAAAAACGTATACTATTTTTCTGTGTTGGCGATCTCTGAACATATAGTGGAGACAATTTAAAAAAATTCTAGTAAATACCGAAAAACCAGTATTTAAACTTGTGAATACCGGTATTACAAAATTGTACAAATGGTACCGGTATTCGGTATCCCGGTATACCGGTATTGCAATCCCTAGTATTAATAGACCATAAAATATAAGGAACAGAATTCTCCATGACAAAATTAATAGAAATATCTTTATCTCAGGTAGTAATATTTTTAGTTTTTGTTATTTTGCTACGAACAAAAGAGTATTTCCAAATAAAAAATCATAATTTCAGAGATTGCCACAAATATCGCTTGAAAAGTATATCAATTAAATTCAGATAATTCAAGGAAAACAATTTCACAATCTGTCACGATTTTATCGTAAAATCTTTTTTTTTCCTTATAATTTTTTATAAAAAGGCCATGAAATGATTTATTTTCCAAAAAAAATGAGAAATTTAATCGAAGTGAAAATAAAATTTCGAAGATATTTATAATGAAGTCATGTAATGATACAAGAAAAATAACAAATTCTTTATTCAGATTTTTCACAAATACTTTTATTATCAACAATTCCATAATCTTAAAGAAGATTATGGTTTTTACGACACAGAAAAATTTTATATTGTTTGGAATTTCGAAAAAAAGATATATCGTACAAATTTCCTTTTCAGAATTATAAAAACTTTTAGATATATTGTTTCTTTTGCTTTAACATGTAATCAAAATTATTGCGTAACAATATTGTTTAGTTAAAAAAAATAACTATTTCAGATGAATTTACGTCAATCAATTGATGTTACTCTTGCTGGTATTAGAGTAATTGACAAATTAGGATACAACGTGAGGTTAATTCCTTCTCACGTGATAAGTGTCAAATTTGTAACGCTAATTAATTTTGGGATTCATTTGGGTATTTTTAATAAAACATAAGACATTCTTACAGTTGAATGCTATATAACATCTCTAGAAATTTTTAACATAAAATTATGAAATATAATTCTCTTCCACTGAAAACTGAAATATTTTAATATAACTGATATTTTAAATCAAATGAAAAAATAATTAGTTCATATCGATTTCGTACTAAATAAATTTTATTATATAAAACTGAGAATAATGGGGATCAATAACAAAATAATTCAGAATAAATTTGGTAAAATAAACAAGCAACTGTTAAAAATTATATTGAATCAAGTGGTTTAACACGATAGATTCAAACATGAGTCACAACAACCAACACAAAATAATAAATGGAAACATTACGGAAGAAAATGTTTTGGATCTTACCTTCAAACACAAAAATAGCGACTAAATTTTTATTTCTTGTGATCCTTAATTTACCTGCGAATTCTCATATCTTATCCTTTTGATCAAACATTGTGTTTTTCGAATTAAAAGAAAAATGTAGTTTTTGCTGGTTTTATAATTTATGATCCAATTTTAAAATCATTATTCTGACAAAAAAAATCAGCTAACAGATATAGCAGAAATCTCTTATATATTAAATATATAACACATTTTTTAGTAATATCTTACAGATATATTACTTTTTTTTGCTTTATACAATTCCCATTAAATCCTTAATATTAAGTACTCCGAAGAACTGGAATTGCTTCAAAGAGAATTTGAGGCGCATTGCATACGGGCTTATATATGAATAATGGAATATTCGAGACTTAAAATCTGAATAAAAATTTTGTAAACAATTATAAATTTTTTGGGGACTAACATTATATCTAAGTAATTTATAAATGTTAAATTAGAACAAAATAATCCTTAGGGAAGCATTTTGATTTAATGCAAAAAAATCTATAAACAATCATTATATAATTAAAAATAAGGAAATGGAAAGTATTATGAGTTGACTGTAGAGAAACATTTTGTTGCTGTAAGCATCTACAATTAAAACTAATAAAAGAATAAGGTCCAACAGTATATATAAACTTTTGAAAGCATAAGAAGATAAATTCCAAACAAAAAAAAGTAAAAAAAAAAAAAAAATACCAGCAGTAGCCTGATGCAATATCTCGTACTCAAGAACAATCAACACATCGAAAACATTGCACATGCACATGGGTCAGGCATATTGATAAATAAAAGATCATTTTGAGTGATTCTACATGCAATTCTGTTCTGTATGTGCGGTCTTTCGATTAATAAAAAAATCTAACAATCTATTCTCTGTGCGATCATTGTAATTATTGATCCGTTTTTGGTTTTAATAACGCCAGGAGCTTGGCAATATTTATTACCAATTTTTTTTCGAAATGCATTTTCTACACCTTTTACAATCTATGAATGGAATTTAGCTTCTTTTTAATGATTATTTTTAAATGCAGAGACCTCCGAGGGAAGTTATTTTATGCTGCGCTTATGTTATGTTATTTATAATTCAAAATGCAGGGCATTATATAGAAATTTTACAAATTCCATGATAAAGCTTAAATAAATTAAATCAGTGAAATCCCATAACTCAATATGTTTCTTTACGGAAATAACCTACAGCAAAAATATTATTTTCTAATTGAAATAATTCTTTTTAGTTAAAAATAATTTATGTAATAAATTGAAAAATATTTTAAGTGATGATAACACATTTTTTTTTTTTATTTAGAACATGTATTTCCATTTAAATTTTTTAAAAAAGTAATTTTTTTAAAAAGAATTTTTTAGAAATAAGTCTTTTAAAATTAGTCACTCATATTATTATAACAAAACACTATTATTATTACTGTTTGATAGGTGCTCAGTGAAAAGCCCCACAAATTTGAAAATAATGATGCTTTATTCGATCAAAAATACGAAAGCGCAGGAAACAAAGTACAACCAAAATTTACACAAAGACAGAGTTCCCAAAATACAACCGCATACACGCAATCAGCAAATCGTCAGTAAAGAGCCACAAATGCAGAAGATGCTCAGAGAAAGTACTTGAGTTACTTGATAGATCAACCAGCATTTTAAAGAAAGAATTAACTCGACTACTAACTTCAGTTCTATTTCTTGATTTTGATATTCACTATGGAAGGGCAAAGAAGCTTCTAAAAGGATATTGTGTCTTCGCTCTAATAAGATATGTCTAAAATATCAATAGATTCGGAAATCATCGTCGCCAAGTTATCAAATAGGCGAAGTCACTGAAATTGCATTCATTCAGCCGTCATTAAAGCTATAAATATAGAACTATCATCTTTATAATAAGACGTAAAGATACTTTCGATGAGACTAGCCCATACTATTAACATAATACAGCACTATATTCTACAATATAAAAAAGGAAAGAAATCACTAATTTTTTTTCACTACGTCGCCTTATAACTTGTCTTAATATGTTAAAATATTTTCCAATGATCATATCATTTAGTTTTGAAGCATTAAGAGCTGAAATATCTATTTAAATTGTCCCAAATCAGCACATTTGGTGCTACCAATTTTTTAATATATTCCAATTCCTGATTTAACTGCGGTTATCATTCTAATAAATGAGATCCTATTACAGTAATAATGGAATTTCATAGGACTAGTATAAGAAATGGTTTCTTAATCCTTGTGCGGTCTGTAGGATCTGAAAGGAACCGTTATTTTTTTAAGACAATAAAGACAGGATATTATTTCAGTAAAGTTGAGAATCCTTTTGTTTTTATTCCTTAGAGCTCGGCTTGTTTTTCTTTTCACAAACTTTGAAAGATAAAACAGGAAGTTAGAATAATGGTGAAAATTTGAAATGAATCCTAAGAAGAAAAAAAAAAATTTATTCCAACATGTTGACTCCGCTCTTGATGTAAAAGAATTTCGAGAAAGTTACATTCGTCTTTATTGTCTTAGAGCTGTCTTCATGGTCTGAAAGGTATCGACAATTTCGCGAAGAGAATTTTGTACCCTCAAATCTGAGAAACTTTTTGTTTTAATTCTTTAACACTAGTCTTTTTTCAATCATATTCGAAGAAAAGACAGGCAAGTTGAAATAATAAGGAAAATATGCAAAGAATCTCTAAAGGAAGAAAAATTGATATTCAAGAGGGATTTCCAAAACGTTTTTCATTTTTAAGAATAGCAACAAAAAATACAGTAAGCAGAAATGTAATGAGTATATTAAGTGTAACAATTATACTGCTAAGTATATTCGCTAAATTAGAGGAGTGAACTAGTTGTCATCACATTTTTGAAGGTTATTAAAATAATTGATTTATTTTATAAAAGGTAGTAAACACGTTTCATAATAATGATTATTTTTCAGGCATTAAATATGGCAAGAAATAGCAAATAAAAAATTCATAGGAACCTATCCAAACAAGTTATCAGATCAAGGAAAGTGCTCTCGTCTTGAGTTTCTCTAGTACTTCAATAAATCGTGTTATACAAATCTCTCTTTTTTTTTGTTCTTATTTTTTGTATTTTTTCTTTGTATCTTCAAATACAGCAAATGATTGCAAAAAGTATTTTTATCTGTCATATACATTAAACAAAATAATATATACACTCATAAGCATAATCGCTTATACATTTATTTTAAGTTTATGCATTATGCTTGAAAATAATAGTAAGAACAATATTAATATTTATAGTTAAAAAAGGAAATTTATATCTTTTTTTTTGTGCATACACTTAAACAAAAATCCTATCCCCCCCTTCCCGCGCCTAAAACCTTGGACAAAATTACGAATGCTTTGCATATCAGCGGAGAACTGCAGTTAAGAAATATAGCAGATTTATTGGATCTATTGAGAGAATATGTATTTTGTAAACCTTTTTTTCCCGACCGATTGAAAGCAAAATTTGACATAGACCCACGGTTGTCATTACAAGATCACATACTTAATTTCATTAAATTAAATCTTGGCGCTTATGAGTTATTGCATTTAAAATCATGCGGAAATACAGATCAGTAGACTATCAACTGTCAAAGTTTGATAATAATTTACAATTCAGATACTAAACCTCTGTATCAAATCTTTATCTTCCAGGTTCTTTATTTTTTTATAGTGATCGAGTTCACTTGTACTGGAACAGAAAGACAGACTTTATGAAATTTTGAAGGAATTCAATTCAAAATTTGATAAAAATCTACAAATTTGATCTAACGTCCTTATAACGAGGTTTGACAAATTTCAACGTTTCAGATTTCCCCGAGTCAGAAAAACACATTTCTGTAATTATATCTGCCTACGTGCCTTAGAACAAAAAACTTAAGTACGGTTCGAGCAAGATAGATGAAACTTGGTATATGGACTGTATAGTAAATTTGCAGATTTCAGTTAAATTTTGAACAAAATTTTTTCAGTGAAAATATGTTTCTCAGAGAGACCGAAAATAATTTAAAGAGATAATTTCAAATCGAAGATAACTAAATATATACCATTTTGTACACATGTTTAGCATTAAAATTTTGAGATATATTAAATATGGAACCAAATTCATCAGGGGGTTAATTGTTGGTCTACATTTTTCTATGCATGCAAACCCTATAGCTCAGAAACATAACTTAGATGAATGAAATTCAGAACACGATACTGCAATTTAAAGTGCAGTATCATGTTAAAATTTGGATTTAATCAGTTCAAAGAAAGGTGTATCAAACGCTTCCAGTGATTAATCATAATATAATTTGTCATTAAAAGCAAGCTAGTAGATTCTTTAAAACTTATTTTTCTACATTGACATGCAGTTAGTAATACTTATGAGACAACTTTGGGCAGGGCACTCCAGCTGGTTTATGAAAAAAGTACTTAGAAATGTCAAACATTTCAGATATTTATGCAAGGCATGTTCATTTTAAATGATAGTCTTTCAAAAACGAACAAGATATTCGTCCTGCTTCTTTTATATACTTTTTACTAAAATACATTTTAGTTTTCTTTTTTTCTATTCGCATTAAAATTTTACACGACTTCACTATATTTGAAAGTAATAAATATTTTTAATGCAAAAATGTACGTTAAAATTAAAGTGCTTCTTTCTCCTAGAAATTTGATTTTACAACTGAATGTCAAGCAGACATTTTCATTTCTTTTTAAGATATTTTATGAGAAGATATTTTATATTCCGATCAAGTCACCTTAAATGCTGGTGGAAGCATAAATATATTTTTTTTTGTACAAATATAAATTTAGTAACGCCACTTTTCCAGAAACACAAATGACAAAAAATTCAACAATTTTGTGCAAAAAGAAATGTCCTGAATTTAAGTGTAATAGTGCAAACATTTCGACAGACATCAACTCTGTACAAAGGTATGATTAACATTTCTAAATTATTTTTGTCCAAATTTATTATACGCATTCAGATGTAATAGAAATTTAAGTTCAATAAGGAATATTTTCTGATGATAAACATTAATACGATTTAAATTATAACGTCTTTTAAAAATAGTATATGACTTTTTCTAAAGTTTATTACAGATATAATAAATTCACCTATAACTTCCCATCACAGCGAAATTTTATTTTATTAATGTGAGGAATACTGTAGCAAATTCAGAATATTTTTTTTTCAATTTTATAGTCTTTCATTTCAATACAACAGTGATTGCCAGAGGAACACAAAAAACGTTATTATGTTTTATAAACAATGAATTTTTTACTCATAATTTCTGATTGAAGATGATCCAATCGTTTGATAGTCCCATATATTTTATTTTTGAATTTCCAACAAGGTTCTTTGATATAAACAAGGTCATTTCATTACTAACTAATAATAAAATAATTATTTGTAATAATTAATATTTAAAAATGTACACAGAACTGAAGAAGAATTTCCTCATTCCCAGCACATAATTTGGGTATAAATCGGTTTACATATTTATATGCATTATTAAGCCATAAAAATAAATTTAAAATAATAAGACTCATCTTGTTATTGAATTAACATTGAAGCTTTCTATAAGAATTTTTGTTTTAGAGAGTATATAGCTAACTAAATTTCAGTTTGGAAAATCTATATATTGTATCTTTAGTGAATAAAGTCTATTTTATAGTGGTTAATAGCAGATTTTTTATAAAACATATCATGATTTAAATTTACACACACAACTATAAATAAGCAGTTTTATTAATAAACTTAATGGAAAGTCAGACACTTATTTTTATTGAAATTATGATTCAAAATTTGGTATCAATTGTTTTCAGATTTTGTCAAAATCAATCAAAATCGTTTGCAGATTTATTGATTTCTAATAAAAAAAAGTTTCTATCAAAATCATTTTCGAATTTATTTCTATTTTTCCTTTTTTAAAAGAATTTTTTTACTCTTATGATTCATATTTTATTTGGAAATAATTAACTCCAGCGCTTTTCTTTAGAACAAATAGTTTTAGTCATCGTTAAGAGTTAAAGCAAATTTAATCATTCCGAGTAACAAGCAAAATGTTAATTTTTATGAAAACTGAAATTCTAAGAAACTTTGCTTCTGGTTATGATTGAGAAAATATTGAAAAGATTGTCAGAAAACTGAATATTCCATGCCCGAGGATCTACAATTTTTCCCATTTAACACTTTTCGGAAAGTGTTGTTTTCGAAGTATTTATTCATTTTGCTTTTAGTATCTTTCAATGAAACTTGCATATTTAAATTTACTTCAAAAAAGTCTTTGTAGTAAAATATTTATTATAATGAATTGCATCATGAAAAATCTTTTTGATTGCCTTTATTATTCTCTTTTCCTTTTAAAAGCAGTTTATTCATATCTTTTGACATTTATTCTTTCTATCTATATTACAGAATAAATTTGCCATGAAACATTTTTTTAAAAAAAATTTTAACTTGAAAGGAATTGCCGATGCAAAGAATATTTGATAAAAATTAAAATTATTGCACATTATTGAAAATAATTTATTTTCATGGAGATAAGATCAAAATATGAATATCCAAAAATAGCTGGGTATTAAAAATATCTTATATTTCAGAACTTCTTTGCTTTTTTTTCCAATTATATTACAAAATAGATTTTTCATATTAATGACTTTTTTTCTTTCTGTTTTTTACAGAACCATGGAATAATTGAATTTTATATAGCACCAAATAGTTTATATGTCACGAAGCGTAAAAGAAAGTTTGTATTTTTTATAGCAGTATGTGGATAAGGAATATTATTATTAAATGTCAATATATCCAGGCGCACACATTTTAAATGAGCTTTTTATCATTTTTTAAGTTTTGTTTACTTACCATTCAGTGATTGTGAACATAGTTTTCGTTACATAAAATGAACCGCTTTAAAAATTAAAGCAAAATAAATGAATTTAAATTTTTAATAACTCTGATCAGTTCTTTATTTCTTCATAATTTACGCTTTTTCATGTTGATTAAACAAATTTAATTACATCAGATTATGCACCGAGAGTTATTCATATCCTTCATTTTTATGTTACTATGAGATGTTATGTTACTTCATTACTATGAGAATTTATGAAACGTCTTAATTTTAAATCGCCATAGGAAACAAACATTATACATGTAAGTAATTGTAAGAAGATCATGAAAATGTTCTAAACTGAGGCTGTAAGATTGTGAAATAGATCTACATTTGGAAATTGTATTCATTCAATCATCATTTTGGAAATTTCTGAAAAATGGAATGTTTTATATACAGTGGCTCAAAAAATTGAGAGTACACCTGACTTTTACTTGATAAATTCGACTTTCAATATAAATAACACATTACAGGGAAGTGCAAACATGTTTTTATTTGTTTTTATTTTTACAAATGGTTTAATTTAGAGTAAAAATAAAGAAAAATTGACGAAAAACTTCTAAACTTAAAAGTTTCAGAAGCATTTTAAATAAACCTACGTAGAATTTTGCCTCAAAAAATTGAGAATACACCAATGAAATTTTTGCAATATCACGCATAGAAACAAAGTGTCACTATTAAGTTGCATGTCTTTTGGCTCTTAAAATAGCCTCTAAACGTCATCAATATCTTCAGATATCACCAAAAATGTGTCGAATCGGTACCATGACGTTTAGAGGCTATTTTAAGAGCCAAAAGACATGCAACTTAATAGTGACACTTTGTTTCTATGCGTGATATTGCAAAAATTTCATTGGTGTATTCTCAATTTTTTGAGGCAAAATTCTACGTAGGTTTATTTAAAATGCTTCTGAAACTTTTCAATTTAGAAGTTTTTTGTTGATTTTTTCTTTATTTTTACTGTAAATTAAACCATTTGTTATGTGTAAAAATAAAAACATGTTTGCATTTCCCGGTAATAAGTTATTTACATTGAAAGTCGGATTTATCAAGTAAAAGTAAGGTGTACTCTCAATTTTTTGAGCCACTGTATATATTCGGAATATCCATTTACTTTATAAATATAAACAAATTTTCCATTTGGATAAATAGAAAGATTCATCCTAATCAAAATATTCATTGAATTTCATAATTTTTTTTAATGTTTCTATGGGGCTCAGCTCATGCATCATTTAGATTTTCATTTTATAGAAATAGATACTTCAACAATTTTAATAACAAGTACTTTTTACAAGATTATCTATACTTATAATAAAGCTCAATGTGTGTGTGTGTGTGTGTGTGTGTGTGTGTGTTGGCGCTCTACAGGCCAGACCGTTTGACATACAGCTACCAAATTTGGTACATGTATACCTTGGAGGTTGGGAATGTGCACCTGGGGTTTCTTTTTTTCGAATTTTTAATTAGAATTTTAATTATTAATTAAAAACTAACTTTCCCGCCAAAAAAATCTTCCA
This sequence comes from Argiope bruennichi, assembly GCF_947563725.1. Lineage (NCBI taxonomy): Eukaryota > Metazoa > Arthropoda > Arachnida > Araneae > Araneidae > Argiope > Argiope bruennichi. The sequence goes on from NC_079151.1 coordinate 70,711,234, forward strand.
TTTTCCCCACCGCCAACTTTTCCGCCAAAAAAATCTTCCATTATCCCCAGCGCCAAACGAGAAAGGCTTCAGTTTTTTTTTTCTCCCAACAGTAATGAGGCTAGGGTTAAAAATTTTCGGCGGATTATTTCAATCGGTTCTGTTTATTTTCTTAATGTTTGATGCATTTAAAATTAAACACTGTTAATGAATCAATCTTTCAGATTCATTCTGAAGTACTTTTGAATTAAAATAAAACAGAATAAAGGAAATTAAAAATTTCTAATCCGCATAGCGTTACCCCAACTGGCGTAGAAAAAATCACGTATTTGCGTTACGTAACCGGCGAAGAAAATTCACGCATGCGCATTCTGTTCTGATTGTTGCCATGACAACGTTATCAATGGATGATTTAAATTATTTTTGGGTTAGTTGCATGCTTTTGTAAGTAAATTGTATTTATGTTAGTTATATATTTTTTGTATATGCTTATAGTTTTAAGCACATCGTTTTTTAAGTAGTTTTTTTAAAACCTGTTTTCAACCGTTTATTTTAAACGATTCGTTTTATTTTCTTAGTGTTTGAGGCATTTAAATTTAAACATTGTTAATGAATCGATCTGCTCATAATGAATCTAAGAAAATTTTGTTGACCAACTATTGAGATATTACATAAATTAAAAAAGATATTCTTTAGGGCCCATAAAGTTTAAACGCTGAGTGACTCTATTTTCAGTAATTAGATTATAAAAAAAATATTATTATATTAATTGAAGATAAATTCTTTCCACTTTAATTTAAAGCATAAATTCTACGGGTGCTAACAGAAAATGAGAGAGATACATATTACGTTATGACTGAAGGCCTTTATAATATCATGAATGAATTATATGATAATCAAAATTTGAAGTTTTAAAATATTTTGATGAAGAAGCTATTAAAGTAGAAATTGCATAAAATATTTAATTATTATAATTTTAACGAACATTAAGATTGGCGAACCGGCTGGTCGCCAAAGGCGGCTAGTATCTAATAAATATGACTTTGAAAATTCCTTTATCATTTTTTCAGTTAAATGTATCAAAAGTAGATTTTATATTACATCTTCGTCTTACATTTGAATTATTATTCAAAAATATAAATTGTTAGATTACAATATTAGATATTTAAACATTTAATATTCATTTCATCTGTTATAATTTATTTCAGTTTTAAAGAATTAAAAATATATAATCTCTGCTATAATTGAAAATTTTCTTGATAGGTTTAAACAGTATAATAAATATGAAATGATATAGTTCAGCATTTAATCATAAATTTAATTTATGGATTTTTAAATATTTATTATTTTGAAAATTATTACTCCGATATAAGATGATTTGTGAGTTTTATTAAAAATAACTTAAGAAATTATTGGAGAATTTAATTAAAATTTTTTGAAGACTAATTTTTAGAAATGCAGAATTTTGAATTTAATTATTCTAGAATATTTTAAGAATATCACCTATCCTCATTCATGAGAAAATTTAAATTAAATTAGTAGATTTATTAAAGATATTATTTATTCTTATTGTTTTAACATATTTTTTCAAATAAATTCTTATAAAAGTTAACCTTACAATTCAACATAAATTTGCTTTTATATTCAATTATATAGCTCATATAATTTTTATTCTGAGAAAAATAAATATTTGAAATCCATGAAAAATAGTACGAGTTTAAATTTTTAACAAGAATAAAATCTTCAAAAACATTTTAAAAAGATTTCTTCATTAAATTTATATGAATTTTAACGCACTTTATATGAAGTAAAGGTACAAATATATTAAAAACAGAAAAAAAAATTCGAAAGACATGTTAGATGATTAAAACGAATGTAACAATGTTGGTAACAATTGTGTAGATTATACACAATTAAAAATTTATGTTATAATAAATTTAATAATTTTAATGCACCAAACAATGTATTTGTGTGGAATATCTCTAGAATATGATGATGAAATATAGCTTTAACTTTATAATGAACTTTGTAAAATATTCAAAAGTTATTAATTGATCAAAGAAAGGAAAGTAATAACTTCTAAAATAATTTTGTATTTAAAAAAATCACATTTTTAACACAAGAAAAGACATTGCAGCTGAAATTTCTTTAAGCTGAGAAACCTATCGATTGATAACAAAAAAGTCACATTTTCTAGAAAAGACTTATTTCTTAACAGAAGCATACTTTATTGGATTACGGTTTTTCATTCAATACAAGTATAATGCAGATTACATGAAAGCAATTTTTTTCTTTTCTCAAATCTCAATTTTTATTTAACAATAGCCATTAGATATAGAAGCATTGCTGATAAATTTATAATCAGATAAATCTTATTATTATTATTTTTTTTTGCAATAAAAAATGAGTTGAGAAGATAATGTTCTTCAGAAGAAACATTACTTATTATGAAAGAAAAATAATGCTAAGTGCTTTGAAACAGATTTCACACGCCTGCTTGTCTATCGCCGAAATATATGTTCAGATACCAATTTTATAATAAATTTTTTGGTTCTTTATAAAATAAAAATAAAAATAATATAAATATAAATTCAAAATAAAAATAATATAAATATAAATTCAAAATAAAAATATAGCATTTTTTTTTATGTAATTCCTTTGAAAATAAGTGCACAAATTGAGATATTATATCAGAGAATCGAAATTTTTATATAATTAAAAATATCCAATAATCAACTAGTCAAACTGATCGGCTTAAGAGATAAATGCATGCAAAAGCTTGCAGGTGCCTTTATTAATCGACTGTGTCTCACTATCCCCCATTTTCGAGAAAAATCTCAAACTATTTCTCTATATTTTCTCTGTGGAAAAAAAGTTGTTTCAAAAGTTTTTGTTGCAACTACTGAATTGATTTCAAAATTTTTTATTTCATATGAAAGATAATGAAATATAGATGAATCATGAACGGTCATATGTGCTTTTCTAAACTCCCAGTCCCAAGAGATATCGCAAAATAAAACTCTGAAGGAGCCTTCAGCTTCAACAGTTAGAGTCATTTTACTAATTTTATTCACCGTTAATTTCATTACTCTGATCGTATATCTACATAATTCGAAATTAGTAAGTTTATTGCGCAAGTATTAAAGTAAATCTTTCTTTTGTCATGATAATCGAAATATGGTACTAGATATATGTTGAAATCTTTAAGAATATCCATATGATCACTTCGTCAGACTCAGCCACTGAAGAAAAAATGCATGTGAAAGCTCACGACGTTTGTATTAGTCGACTGTCCCATAGAATCTCCATGATTCAAATCTTTCTTCTATTATTATTGTAGAATGGCATGATTATATTAATCTAATAATTAGTAATAATATTATTAATAAGGTTAATATCCGATTGCTGAAAGCAGATAGTGTAGTTTAAATGTCTAGTATATCTTTGTGACAGAAAAATTCGCTGCAAGTGCTTAATCTTATATCATATTTATTATATTGTATTTAATATACAGCTCTATTTATGTGAAAATTCTGAACTAATTTTTAATTTATCAAGAGAAGCCTTTTAGTGCAAACCACACTTTTCTATGCTAATTAACAGAGTATTTAATTTTATTATATAATTTTTAATTATTTGAAGGAAGGGCTGGTGATACATTCTACATAATAAAAACATTGCTTTACTGAAGGAAAAATTACCAAGTACAAATTCATCATGCCTTTTTAGAAAATAAAATAAATATCCTTTCGAGGTGACTTCTTTGATTTAGCACCGAAATCGAATGCTAGTTCTGCTGAAAGCATATCTAAACCCGAAGATAAAATAATCTCAAGTTAAATATTTAAATTCGATCGTACCATTCAAAATTTAAATTTATCTAACACTAAAAAAGAAATTTAAAACAGATGAAATCAACATTACCGAAATCTGCATTTCGAGAGAATATTTGTTGAAACGAAATTCATAGGTCATCAAAATCAAATTTTCTTCTACTCTACCGAACTATGCATAGCTTGCAGCGTTATTCCACAAATCCCGTTGTAATTAAGAATCCCCATTAGCCGTCTTAAAGAAGATCGTTATGGCCTTCTATTCACCAGTTATTAGCAAACTTCCGTGATAATGCATTATCATTCTCATGGGTTGCAAAATGAAGTGATAAGGAATACAAATGAGGTTGTTACCAGAGTCAGTTATATATTTCTGTCTTCTAACGGAATGCCCAATGGATTCCCGAAAAATCCTTTAAATGTTATTTGCTGTTCGATTCACCTTGGATTAAAAGCTTTCAACACAGAATAATTTGGGGGGTCGATTCTTATCTAAAGGCATTGACATTTTGATATTATTATGAGCGAATAATAATCAAATATTTTAATCTAAGTGGTATTCTCTATTTAGCGAGATTTCTTTCACTCGTTATTTAAATAAGTTTATAAATTGTTGCTTTTTTACGACAAATTCTGGTGAGACCATTGGTAAAATATGTTTGATGAAATAATAAAGTGTATTTTATAGTTAGGGGTTCATCAGCAAATGATTTCCAATAGTGATTATATTTAATTATCATCAGGTAATTAATTAAATTAAATAACTTTAACACTACAATGCATCGTGTAGGCAGTTGGCTACGCGTTTTTCTATTTATAAGCTTCACATGACTTTTCCTAAGGGCAACAATGAGTGTTTGGAAATTCTTTTTTTAAATACTTTTTGTTAAAAATTTATAGTAAGGGCCGATATATAGTAACGTTGGCACTAGAATTAGAATTGGATTTAGATTGGAATATCGGGAAAAAATGAGAAAATGGCTAATGTATGAATAGTCCTATCATTAAAATTACTGTCAATATTTTATATATATATATATATATATATATATATATATATATATATATATATATATTGCATTTAAAGAATATATTGGTGAAAAGAAATTTGCTTTTATTGCGGAGTTGTTGTAATGTGATTTGTGTCATCGAGATATTATTTAATTGGTAATGTAGCCATTAGCACATTTAATTTTTTTTTTCAAATTTTGCAGTAAAAAAAAGATTAAAACATTTTTATTAATGTACCTGTATTATATGCAATTGCTCAAGGCATACGTATTTTTTATAAAAAGAAATAAAAGTCATGCATTATAGGGTTAAAAAAAATCAAAATAAATATTTAGCAGATTTCATTTTGAGCAAAATGAAATTTTGACAGCCCAGTTTTCTTTACTTGCGGTATGATAATGTGTAATATACATAATATTGCTCGGTATTACACAGTATTATACAGTGTTTCTATAAATATTTACTACGATAACTGGTGAATAAACGTTACACTTAATTATTTAAATGACAATGTCTGTACGATACATTAAATATATAGTGCATTTTTTCAATAAATTAAAAAAAAAAGTATGAAAAGTAAAGGCAACTTCAACAACAATTTTAATAATATAAAAGTTTTGAAAACTTGTTAAATTTGCTAATATATATATATATATATATATATATATATATATATATATATATTCAAGAAAAAGGAAGAAACTATTTTTGTATACTTGGAAAGTACTTCCTCTTTTTTCAACTACTAATACTGTAATACTTTTTGCCTGCGATATTATTCTTAAAAACTGAAGAAGATAATTTGCAAATATGTTTGATGGATATTGAATGCATGCTATGCTAGTGACCATTGGCTTTAACAAAGAAATAGTGGAATGTGGTTGAAAATAGGAAAGCTCTAGCAGATGTAAGAGTTATGGCTATATCTCTATCGGGAAATGACATCTAAGGTGTGGTTGTTTTAATTTGTACTCTGTTGGGAAACTATAAAAGGCGAATGGGCACAGGAGGAGAGAATTTACTCTTTGAATTGTTAATCGCTGAGCTAGCTGTCATCTGTGTATTCTGATATTCTGTGCTATTACTGTTTTGAATTAATAATTAGCTATCTGGTTTTGCTGTGAATAGTTTTGTTTCGCTTAGAATAACGTGTCTTTATCCGTTATATATGTATTGGACTTCCCTTGAAGTACATGTACCGAATGGAAGTTCCATTGCATATTATATATAAAAATAGTTTAATTATTTGAAGCCAGTTTTTTAAGAGAATGTTATATAAAACAATACAAACGTTATTACAAAAGAAAAGTAATAAATTAGCGCCAATCTGAAAAATAAATATATTAATAACATACTTGTTGCCAAAATATAATGGAAAAATAAAGTACACAACATAAAGTACAATAATTTAAGATGCCGTACTATTATTTATAGTTGCTATAAATTTAAGTTATCAATTTTGCTCTTTGAATAAAATAACACAGCTTTTTGACATCTAATCAAACTATTTTTTGATTTATTTTTTATACCCTTAATTGGCATTAAATAACTCCGAAAAAAATCTCTACAATTTCCGCTTATTCTTTGATGCATGACAAGAGAAAGCATTAACAAGCTCCAGACTTTTTTTTATAGAATATTTTTTTCCTTCGTTCAAACAAAAAAGGAAAAAAGAAAACGTTGATGGTTATTTTCATGTTTATGATAATTGCTTTAATATTTTTGGAGAACCTTATTCACCAAATATTGCTTTTATTACGAGGTTTGACTTCGTTTAATAAGGAAAATAATTATACCAGAATTAAATAAAATGAGAGAAAACCATTTTTATTTATCTTGTTAGACAGTTACTTATTATTCATTGGAGAAGGAAAAAAATTTGGCTGCATTGTTGAACCGAAGTATGTGACCGTTACGGAATTATGGAATTTTTTCAGCAAATTGCTTTTGACGGTGGATGTTGAATGCAATTATTGTTTTTAATCTTTTTATAACTGGCTTTTAGGTCTATTACCTTTCCACTAATTTTGCCAATAAAAGAATTATAATGAAAAAACGTAAAGTGAATTTTGAGATAAAATAGTTATTACATTCGTTATTTATTATACTTCTAGTTGCATCTTGATTCAAATAATGCGCTATTTTTATGGCTGTGCTATAATAGAATTATTTACTAATGGGGCATAAAATTCTACAATTTTGTTGCCATATCTGAACGATATCTTCCGACATTGAGAATATTGGACAAACGTTGAAGAGATGTAATACAATAGTTAGTGTTAATAAAAGTTTTAAGTAAATACAAACAGTTGAAACAGATTTATCAGTTTTCTTGGTAGTATTAATTACTGAGAATATGTAAAATTTTTTCCCCTTCAATGTTAATTTAAGATTCAGTAAGTTAACATTGAAAAGAAATAAATTGTCTTCACAAAATTTTGATACCAACAAAAAGTTCTAAAATGCTAACAAATATTGGTTTTAATGGGTTAAAATTATCTAGTAATAGGCATTAATTTCAATGTTATTTCCTTAGCTAAGCAAAGTAAGATTATATTGAAAATATATTAATAATTCCTTCACACAACAATATTATGTAAAAAAATACCGACTACGTAAAACAAAGTAAATAAATTATTTAATCGAAATTTCTTTCCTGAAATAATTCTGTGATGGAATTATAAAACAAAATTTTAAAATATGTAGTATTTAATCCTCCTTGAGTTTATGCATAAAAAAACTGTTGCACCCCATTTGATAATAGAAGCATTTCTCGATTATTAATTTCAGTAACAGATAATAATCAATCTTCTCTTTGAGAAGAGTTTCAGTTTTTTTAAAAGTGTTCTTCGCTAACGCATTTTATATTGTAAGAAGATGGACGCAGCACATACAAATAAAGTTTAATAAATGTAAAAGAACATACAATGACGCAACTAAAGTAAAAATGCCTATATAAAATCATTCTTGCTTAATGCCAAAATCTTATTTCGCCATATATAACAATATTTATTTTGGAATTTTATTAACATATATTTTTAAGTAATATTTGCAAGTAATTTTATAAGTAATATTTTTTTTGTTTAAGAAATATTTTAATGGTTCTTTTTTTACACATTTAATCTTATAAATATATTTATTATGGCATGTTAAGATATTTTTGGAATCCAGATCTATCAAGAAGAGATATTCGGTTCGCTTGATTCATAAAATTACTTTCATTAATTAATCAAAAGCCTCCGATGGGGTTTGAGATGAAAAAGTAATTGAAATATGTGGAATATTTTTCTCCAGCTGGAAACTTAAATCAAATTTCCTTGCTGCGCTTTGAAATATTTCTCTTTTAAATTAAGGATAATGATTAATTGATAATTAATTTGATTGTTATAAACCACATTTTTTTTCTGAAAAATATTTATTGATGTTTTTTATTGTGATATTTAAAGTATTTCAGTCTTTACAGGTATGGTCTGAACTTTCAAAGCCTCTGATCATGGATATCTAAAATTGAAGATTTTTTTTATTCACGATTTTTTTTTATTCAGAAGTGGTTAACAAAATACCGTTTATCGACTCTGCCTATTCCCTGGAAAACACAACATTCACAGAAAATATTATTGGAGATTTTTCTAATGTATTTACTAAATATATATTGCACTGAAGAAATCAACAAAGAAGCAAAGTAAGTAGATTTGCATCAAAAGATGCATAGAAATGATGATATCTACTTATCCAGAAAAATTGAATTCGAAATTCAGTAGTTGATTCGAAAATACTGAAAAAAAGCAGAAAAATGCAAAAATAGGGTGGATATGTATTTAATAGCGGCATTATTGAAGATATTTTAATAATATCGTTTGGAAAAGCTCTATATTTTGCAGGAAAATTGAATTGAATATGAATTGCAGAAAAAGGTACGCATAATTGTTACTTAGAAAATTAAGTAATATTTCTTATGGTCATAGACTTGGAAATCAAATTTATATCAACTGCTTTGTACATTGTTTTAAATTATGTTTAACGACTGATGTCTTTCTTTTTATTTCATACGAAAGTTTCACATTTGAAAATTGTTTTTCTTGTTCGCTTTTCGGTGCAATGCTCGAATAAAGACATTTTAATACTATATCTAATTTAATTAACTTTCGTATCAGCTCTCAGATTGCAAAATGGATTTTCAAAAAAAAAAAAAATTCCAAGATAACACTTATGTTAGAACTTTTTCGAAAGATAATAATAAATATTTATCTGATAAAGTCGAAACAAAAATAAACTAAAGAATACTAAAAGAATAAGAAATAATAAAAAAAAAAGATAAGGAATACTAAAAGAACTAAATGTATACTAAAGAATTTCTATGATAAAGAATCAATCTAGTTGATTCATATTTCATTAAAAAATTTACAATAAAATATGAATTTATTCTGATTGCAATGTTGAATAATATAATCATATTTTAAATGTGATCACATACTGTAATACTGAGCATAAAAGAAATTTTCAATTTATAATATATGTGTAAAATTTATTATTACATATGTAGTTTTATTTTTAATTTTAATTTGCCCAATTCACAAGACGAATTATACGTTATAAATGAAATACTTCATTAATACCAGAGACATGCTACAAGCATTTGTAATGAAACACTTTATTAGACTTAAGTCATCTCCACGTTTTGACTTCATCTTCTACCAAATTTGTACAGTTGTAACTTATAAAATTTCTAGTTGAAATAAAACAGAAGCTTTATGGAAATGACAAGCATAAATATTATACAAAAGGCTGGAAATTAAGGAAACCTTAATCTCATGCATTATAATAAGACATACTGGCATGCAATGATACAAAAATGAGCATAAAGAAGCGAGATAGATGCATCAATATTTTTTCACTAAAGAGGCTTGCTAAATATAATAAAGTGAAGTAAGATAAGTTTAATATAAAAAAATGAATATTATAAAGAAGAATTCCTTTTATCTGCAATAATCTTGATAAATGGTGTTGATGGTTAACATTTTATTTAATGATTAGAGCAATATAGTTACAATCAAATTGAATTCAAAAGATAGGAAGAAATGATAGATATTAATTTGAAATGGATGTTAAGAGACAATTAAACGGCCATTATGTGTTAGTATTTTCAATAATTGTCCGTTAGTCCGTCTTGTAGCACATTTGAGGACAAATATTTAAATATAGATTCTACCAAATGTGATATTTTTGAGAGTGAGATAGCGTTACTCGGAGTATTTTATTTGAAATCTACATTTGCATATACATAACAAAGAAACTTAACAAGAATAAGCATTTTCCGGTATTACATTTCGAAAATATTATCGCATAAAAATAATATTCAAAATAGAAGTGAAATACAATACAATATTTTCTCAATCATACCAATTAAATTGCTACGAAGTTTTTCTTTTCTTATATGAGATGTGTTGAAACCGTCAGAAACTTTAACTTGAAATCATTGCTTTCAGGCTTCTCCGGCGTCCGAAAAACACATTGCTGGAATTATGTCAATCTGTGAAATAACTCAACACCTTTTAAGCAAGATGGACGAAATTGGGTATATGGATTTTACACCACATTTTTTTTTTATTTGTGTCAAATTCTGAAAGAAATCTATTTTGAAGAACTTGTCTGGCTGTTACGAGAACAATTAAAAACGTCAAATGTAAAACGTAAAGATCTAGTTAGATAGTATAAATTCGTTATTCAGGACTAAGTCTCTAAAATATTGACCAGTATTAAATTTGGAATCGAGCCTTCCAAAGTCTTGTCCATGTGTTGATCTGTTTTTCTTATGCATGAAAACCCGATAACTGAAGAATACTGCAATCATGGTAAATGAAATTTGGAATATGATGTTGTGACTTAAAATGTAATTTAATCACAAATTTTGATTTTAATCTGCCAAAAAAGCGACCAAAACAGGTATTACTTTCTAAGACGCACAAAGCGCCCCAGATCACTCTCTAAAAATTCTGAGCGTTTGTCAGGTATTTGGCCTTTTCAAAGTTCACGTTTCTATGCGGGACGAGAGTAACACTTGTATTACAAACATGCGAGTAAGTACAAGATGACCAATCTCTGTTTCTTTTTGGTGAACAAGTAAAATTCATCCTTGGTGAAGTACAATTCATTATTTTATGCCAAAATAAAAATGATTCGTAGAACTGATTTAAAAAAATGAAGAAATAAATCATTTATTCATTATCAGTTTTGTTCATCAATTGTAAAATGATTTGATATACGAATAATAACAAAGTTATTTCTTAAAAATAATTTTTTATTCATATTACCATGAAATATTTCCAAACTTTCTATCCCTTTGCCTTATATTTTTAAGCAGAAGGATTTTCAAAGAAAAACTATTTGTTCAACAACTGTTCAATACAAACAACTGATGAGGTAAATTCCAATAGTATCATTAATTTTTTAAAGAAAGTCATAAGATAAATATTTGATTTGCGTCGGCATATTCTAAGAAATTTCAGAAAACTTCTGATTATGAAAAATAGTTGGAAATTAATAAATTTCAATAAATTATTTTATAAATTTTGATGATTACTTTTTAAAATTAAAAAAAAATCTTTAATTCTTAATAGATTTCCTATAAATTTCAGATTTTCAACCCGATATTTAATGGTTATCTGTATATATCTTCCAACTATCTGACGAGTTCAGTGATTTATATTAACTTTCAATAAGTGGAAGCCTTTTTTATGTTCGATATTAACGTCTTATCTTCCTTTGCCAAATATAAAGGATGAGAGGCAATCATTTCTCAGGATAAAGAAAATAGAAAAAAGGGCCTTGACATTAAGTAGGAAAAAAATCTCAAAAAGTATAAAAGAAAAAAAAAATGATAAAACTGTTTTTTGTTTACAGAGTCCATATTTTTTATTAATAAAGGTTTTATCGATAGAAACTGAAAGAGTTCATTTTTTAAACTTTAATTTTGTAATTATTTTCGATACTGAAACTTTATGAAAGATTTTAAAAATATTAAATAATTTAAGAACGTATTTTTCTGAAAATGCGAATATATAATTGGACATGCAATTAATTAAAAAAAGAAATTAACAGTATTGCATTCCAGAAATAATAAGTAAATGACGATAATAATAATAGATAAACATAATAACTAAATAAACAATAAATAATCGTTTGATTCATTTATTTAATAACTGATGGGAAAAAAAGAATGTTTGCAACTTTTTGTTGAAAATATTTTTTTAAACAAAAAATATACAAACAAAAAAATTGACTACTGTTCTAAATTGAATACTGAAATTTTTATATTCTAAATGTAGTAGATTATGCTAATTTTACAATTAGTCAAATAGAAAAGAACTATAGTTTTATCGAAGTTTTTATAATGAAATGCAATTGGGGTCTTTATACATAGAAATTAAGATAAAAATGGTCAGTAAAAACTTCCCACAAAGAATAAATTTGTATTTGATTAATTTTCACGAAATCATTTTTCTTTTATGATCAAAACTTTAAAAGAAATTTTTAATTATTCTTTATCAGTTTAATCAATATAAATCTTTTGGTACTTTTTTTGCCACAATTATTTAATTTTTTTTTATATCACTGAATTACATTTTCCCTTATTGCTTTTAATACTCTCATTGTTAGATGAAAATGTAAAATCTTTTAATTTATTTTAATTTTGAGTTTTGTTCATTTTAAATCTGAATTAAAATTTTTTATTCTATTAATTCTATTTTCTTCTTTTTCGTTTATTAGCTCGTAGATTTTCATTAATGAACCTGATTAACATGTGAATGAATTTTCTTCTTTCGTTTCTCTTTCTAAAATATTTGCACAAATTCTCCCCTCAGTATACATGAATTTAAACTTTTTATTTAAATCCGTTTAGCAATTCATCGAAATCAGACGACGAATTCTTTTTTCTTTTTATTTATCTAATATAACTTTTTTTAGACAGATTTCTTTCCATTTAACAAACTTAATACTATGTGCAGTTAGTTAAATTTCTGAATTTTGGTTATTGTTAATCATATAATAAATAAATCTTTATTTTCCTTATCAATTCTATTCCATATTAAGTTTAAAAATTAATATTTTTTTTTAAATGAACTTTGAATTTGTAATCTTAAGATATAATTAATATTCTATGGAAATCATCGGTTTCTTTAATTAGCTTTGTAATCACATTCTTGCATATATTTATCTATCGATAATGACTGATTTCGATTTTTGGATTCCATTGTGCATGTTTTTCAGCTTCAGATTCAAAAACTAATTTTTAAAAACTTTAATTCAATTCGAATATTGATTAATCTTCGTGAAGAATCTCATACAAAATGTTGATAATTACTAGAAAAGTTATCGAAGAATAGAAACTTTTCATTGTAATTTACTTACTCTTTTGATTATTCATAATATATTTTCAATCTATTTCAATGAACTAATTTCAATTTTCTCTAAAAATAGTATAAAACATAATCATTCGTTTACTTATATTACAGAAATGGAAAAGCAATAAGACAAAATTGCTTTTTCTGATGCACAAATATGATTGTTTTAAAAATTGCGGTTTTATTCAGAATAACTTTCTTATAAGCCACACATGTTTGGAATACATATATAATGTAATAATATTTTAAAATCTGATTTAAATTCTAATTAATTTCCCAATTTTTATCTTAATTTAGCACAGATTAACTTCATCCTAAAATAGTCTCTTATTTCCTGATACAATTGCAGTTTTTATTTAACTACTTTTTTACACGTGTTATATAAAACTGCAAGTTTCGGCATTTTTCTAATGCTCCGAGTAAAAGGATAAAAATGCTTAATGCTTAGCCCATTCTTTTAAAGGTACCTAAATTTCCTTATCCTAAGACTGTACGTGTCAAAGAAACATCCATCAAAATTTCATAGTAAAACCATAGAATGGGGAAATTTTGGTCTCTCTGTTTCTTTTCAGCTTTTGTACCGCGAAGTACACTGACGTATCTGTTCGATTCTTCCCTAAACATAATATGCCGCCCGTCGTGAAATAAATTATTGCTTCACATTTTCTTAAGTTATTTTTTAGCAGTTGAATGGCCGAATAAAAGAAAGTTTACAAATATATATTATATATGGTAGCTCATTTTTTTCTGCTTTATATTACAAAAAAACTAAACCAAAAGTAAAAATTTACTAATTCAAAACAAAACACATGTTTTCAATGTTAATCGAAAACACTCCTATTCTCATTTTGTGGAAAGCCCCCTATTGCCGTCCTTCTCTCGAATTCAGAGCAGACGTAAACGATATGTTGTGCTTAAGCGCATAAGCAAATCCCTGAGAAAAAGTGCGCAATGAAATGAGACAAAAATATAAGCAACATTTCTTCAGTATCGGTGCTACTTTATCCAACTCTCGTAGTATCGGGCTTCACCAGTGCTGTCACGAGGTTGCCATAAAAACTAAATGCGACGCTAGAGCCATTGCAGCGGCAGAAACTGAAAGAAATGATTATTTTTGTTTATAACTGTTTATTTCATTCTACCTAGCAAGTTTACTTAAGAAATGCGTCTTCGAACATAAGGGGTGGGGGTGGGGTGATAAATAAATAAATACAAAAAAAGGAGCAATGCAACTTCCAAGTGATATTTTAGCTCTATCCAAGCAGCAGTAACTTTTGTGTTGGACTGGAAGTTATGATTTCTTGGTATTCTCATTCGATTGAAACTGAAGTGGTATTAAATAAAAGGTTGAATTGTTACACTAGTCTTTATGGGTATGGGTTTTTTTCTTCTTCAACTGTCAACCTACATTTCCAAGTGCTGCACAGTTTGATATTTATTGCAGTTGACGCATTTCAGGAGGTGTTTTGGAATCGGGATAGATGACTGGTGAATATTAAAAAATCGTAAAATGTAAGAAAGAGCGTTTTTTCGAGAATAAACAAGTACAAACTGAACTTTAGTACGGAATAACGTTTTTCTTCTTATGTGAAATAATATATTCTCTATAAATTTTACTAAGAATAATTTTAAAAAGGTATATTTCCTTTCTTTAGAGGTTTCCATAACGATTCTCCAAGCAAATTAAAATAATAAGATAAATAAAAAAAGGTTTTAGTTTTCATAATTTCTGGTTCATTGACGGAAGGACTACCTTGATTATATTGCATCTGCCTGAAGTTTGTATTCGCATTTGTTTAAAATACAATTGTGTCAATGGTTGAAAGCAGTGAAGAGACGATAAAGAGATTAAATATTAAAAACTCTATAAAATTCTAAAAACATGGTAAAATGGAGATGTGTAATTAAATTAAAAACAAAATCCAGTAGGTTTAAAAAAAGGAAAACATTGAAACTGTGCCAAAAAAGTAACGGAATTTGTCTAGTAATTTACTCTCTGTAGATTTAAGAATGGGCATTTTACAAAAAAGTGGAAAAAAATCAGGATAAGTTGCGGTTAGGGCACATAGAAGCTGGTAACATTGTTATGTTATCAAATACCGTTTGGTTAATCTAATAAGCCTAATGCTCCATTTTTCAAAACAATGTTTTTTTATCTGTCAGGGAAAGTCAATTTTATATTGTAGTTTGACTGCATGCATCTGCAAGACTTCGTGTTTTTGATATTTTTTTTAAGATCACATAATGATGATATGGCAATGCGAATTTAATGACCATATGAACCCTCTTATACGTTGATACATTTCGTTTTGCAGTGTACTGGAAATAATGACATGATAAATGCTATGTTTTTGGCCTGAATATTATATCCAAGTTGTATTTTTTACAGAGGTATTGCAGAGTTATTTTTTCTTGTGGACAAACAATAAATATAATCCTAATGATAAAAAAGACAGGCAGATGTTTACATTGAACTTGAACTCACTTGACTATATAATAAAGATTAAAAAAATTAATCATGGATTCTTTTTACTTTAGTGTACTAATCATACTCTTCTTGAAAAGGACTTATAAATTCCTTAAAACTATTATTAAAAAATTATTATTATTATGAATATTAGCCACGAATACATAAACAAAAACGTGATTTTACTTACGTATGCACTCATGAGGATGCATGTTCCTTGTAACTTCAAACTTAATTACGAATTTGAATACTGTTTTGCAATTAAATGAGCTAATGAAATGAGACGATTAAATAGGTTGTTTCATTTTATTTTATTACGTTAAAAATAGTCTAATATTATTCATATGAATGCATAAATTAGATTCTAAGAGTTTTACTTAAAATAAATCAAATAAAAATTGACCAAACAACAGAAGAGTAACATATCAATACTAATAATCGTCCCTTTTCGTGACAGATTTATACTTTAAGAATCAGAGACCGAAAAAATTGACTAAGAAAATAAGTAAAAAAAACTTTTAAATATGTTAACTTTTAATTATAAAAATAAGAACTAGTTTAATTACGAATGCACTGAATATTTTCTCCGAGTGTTATATAGAATTTGTCTCTCTAGTTAAATTCATGCCTTGTTTTTGAAGTTTCATGAGTTTTATTATAGGACTTATTTCTAGATTTTTTTATCTGGGTGACACTTAAATCGGCACTCAATATGTTAGCTGCCAGATCATCTCAACATGAATATTTTTTGATATTTGAAAGAATATTTAAGAGCAATATATAAACCAACGGATAATTATCATTACAAATAGATCGAAAACATATCTTTCAATCATGAAACATAGATTTACCGATTGCACAATGCTGTCCAATCACTTTCACTTGATAACAGCCCTTTCTATTACTTATAAAAGATTACGAATGACTATGGGCTTCAAATGATTTTTTTTTTTAAATCTCAGGACCTTTGGTTCAAAAGTGCATTTGCTGCACAATTTCATTAAAAAATCGTAAAACATTTCTTAATTGCACTCAAGGCTCCACATTTTGTATTTTATCGGTAAGTAATTTCTAAAAATTTAAGCGAAGTCGATCCTTTCATTTCTATTGAGAAAAACGCGCGTCAGCTGTCTGAAATTAGAAATTATATATTATGAAGCTAGCGATTAACTCTACAGAAACAATGAGAATTTATTCATTTTAAAGAATTTCTATTCAAATGATGTTAAGAAAATCTTGTAATTTTAGAAACTTACAGTTTCAATATACTCATATTATTATCACTTAATTACAAGCTTAAACAATTTATAAACTTAAGCCATACAATTTTAATACGAGATATAAAGGGTGCCTCAAAGTTAACTCAAGATTTGAATTTGTCACCATTCCTGCAGTAAAGTATTGGCAACCCTATTAAAAAAGCCATTTGACATCTGATAGTTTAGTGTTAGTAAAAATGGAGCATTAGACGATAGAATAATTTGTGTTTTCATTGTTGAATAGTATTTCAAAAATATTGAAAATATGGTGGCCATAGTTCGAAAATATAAGAATTGGCATCCTAGATCGTGTGATTCAATACCATTTAATTTGTTTTCATGAGGTTATTTGGAGTCAAATACCTATGCCGAAAAGCTCACAAGCACGCGTGTATTGAAGAAAATTCAACATTGCATGAAAGAAATTCAGCCACATTGAATCAAAATGATCATGGAAAATTTCAACAAAAGAGTATGTATGCTATGTGCTGTATCATACATAATCCTATCCTATGTATTTTACAATTCAATTAAAATATAAAAATTTAAAGGGGAAATCTGCCATTAACATGGTGTTCTATAGTGTAACGTTTCATTTTTACTAGCCCTAAGCTGTCAGCTGTCAAATGGGTTTTCTCAATAAGATTGTCAAAACTTTACTGCGCGAATGGTGGCAAATTCAAATCTTGAGCAAATTTTAGGACATTTTATTATTTTAATATGTTAATTAAAAAAATATAAGTTAGCTTGTTTGATAAAAAAATGCCAATAAATATATTCCGCAAAAATATTTAATTAATAAAAGAAAATATTGTCTGCACATTGTAAAAGTTTTCACCTTATTCACCTAAATATTTCCGATGCGAATTAAAAAATGGGAAACATAAAAGAAATATGATCTTTTTCTTCCACAGGTATCCTCATAAATTCGTATGAAAAGTTAAAATTCTTCTCAGTTCTTCATTGATCTCTTTTAGTGTCACCCTGGCTTAAATTTCCCTTTAAATTGCGCCGAATCAGCTCTTCTCATGCGGCAGGACTGAACTTTATGCGATTTAGGACTTCCTCCTACACGATATTTAATTTTTAGTTTCAAACGTGCTCATCATTCTAATCTTTGTTCTCCATTTCCAGAAGAAATCAAATTTCACATTTAGCTGTAACCATCTCCTTTGGTCTTTTAGCGATATGCGAGGAAGAATGGGAAGAGGTGAATTTTAAGATAACAAAAGAGAGAGAGAGATAGAAGAAGAATTTTATTCTATCTAAGAACACGAACTTCTTGTTTTCAGTTTTATTTATTAATTTCTTTTTTTTTTTCTTACATAAACAATAAGATGAGACCAGAAAATTGGTTGAGCAATGAAAATTTACAGTAAATTTCAGTAAATCGATTTGTTTTGAGTTTGACGTTTTTCAAAAATCGCGTAACGAAAGTAGACTAAACAATAGTGAATACTAATCACCTCCGGCAGCTGTTTAGGAAGGTTTATTTAATTAGAAAATATTGAATAAAAACTTTTGTGCTTACCGTTGCTTGGATGAATGAATAAGCAATTGAATATGAGACCAAACAACTGGCTGCGCGATGAAAATATGCAATAAATTCTAATAAAACGATTTGATTATTTATATTCAGTGTTTCAGAGAGATTGCTAACATATCAAAATATACCACAACAGGTAGCAGCAATTTCTGTCAAGGAGCTTATTAACAAGGATTAGATTTCTTAGGAAGAATTTCAATAAAAAACTTCTATGGATGTCATGATTTATTAGTTCTCTCAAGAATACATTTTTAAATTTCATATTTTGACAGACACGCATTTTTTTTCGAAGTCTTGCACCTTTAAGAAGAACAGAGTTACTTTTTCTCAATATCATATTTAATCTTGTTTTTGCTATTACAAATATTAAATTATAATTACATTATTCCATTCAAAATTCTTTCAATCTATTGAATATGATTTTAAAGTAATTTTAAAAAATACATTTTGATGTTTCTTGTGTAATCATATTTAAAAAACTCGAAATACCATGGAAATAATTAAAAAATATATATATTTCTTGGGGTATCCGATTAGGTTCGGAGGAGATTTTTCCAAAAAATTAAAAAAAAATATTTATTGTTTATATGATATTTTTTTTTTGTTAATATTAGGAAAAATGATAAATAAAAAGAAAATTGTGTAAATATATACGTAGCTTTTGAAGAAAAAGCAAATTTTGATGTAAATTTTAGCATTTATTTATAAAAACTAGGTTTGTTCTAGAGAAACAAATTATTGCAAAGAAAAATGAAAAACTAACATTAAATGTGTAACATATATTAGAGTAAATTAACTATTATCTAAGAATTATATTCAAAAATAAAATTTGTGTGTAAGATATGAAATATCTATGATAGTTTGGAATTTTTTCAACAATATTTACTTTACAATCCTAAATATACTTCTAGAGCATACAACATCAAATCCAAAGTTCATTACATTTTTTATAACATAAAGTGCACTAATTATAAATTTCATTGAGATATGACAATACTCGTTCAGTAGAATTATGAAAAAAATTCGTTCTTCAGAAAAAACGTTTAAAGTTTTTAAATATAAATAAGCATCACTTTCGTCTTAATGGTTTGCTATAACTTGACTTTTAATTGATACAGAGACAAAATAAAGATCGCTGGAAACAGAAACATACCTATTTTTTAAAACTGAAAAAAAAAAGCGAATTTTTATTTAAATTTATGTTTTCAACTGGCATACCTCAAACCTGTTCTGGTGCAGAATCATTACAAATTCTATACTCATTCGAAACTCCAAAACAAGAGAGGTTTTAAGAATCGGTTTTTGATAAACATCATTAAAAGCATTTATATGAAACGCTTTGATAAACTACACAGAAGTGTCTTTATTTTACTTTAATCTTCTGATTGAAATCTCATTTCAAAGTCAATGACATGATACCTTCTGTAAGGCACTCCCATCAAGACTTTATCTTCGGTGATAGAGCTGGAAGAATATCAAGAATTCTAATCAAAAATCTTTATTCAAGAGACGCATCTCCTATTAAACGAGCTTCGAATAACAACGGGGATGACATTTTCTACGAGGCTGCTCCATTAGTGGACGGTTTTAATTGAAGAGCGCTGATGCTAATAGACCTCTTTTATAATTAACTCGAGGAAGGCTTTGAATGGGGCTGTAACAGAAGGAAGGAGGGTGGTAGTTAATTTTTGCTGTTTGGAGAAGGTGCCAGAAGATCCACCGGACTCGCTTGAGTGAAGATCCTCCTCCGAAGCTGTGAAAATTTTGTTTCGAAATTCGATGGCGCAATTCCGTCTGGACCTTTGACGCTTGTCTGATCTCTTTCAAGATTCAGAAAGTAGTTGATAATTACTCTGAATATTAAGATTACTTGCAAATTGTTGAACTGATAGTTACCTTCTGATTATTCATATATTAGTAAAATCCTGATGACAGTGTTTCTTGATTCAATTTTGAACGTATATCTAAGAATATAAATCTCTTAGCAATAAATAATTCACCAAAGGTTTGTGAATTATTGTATCATTTATAATTTAGCTCCCGTAAATAGCTTAAGACACCGTTTCGTATTTTGAAGGAAAAAAATTTTTTTTCTCCATTAAGTTTGATTTAGTTATGAATTTTATTAGCCCGAGACCTTTAAAAATACTTTGCCAATTAAAATATTTAGCACTGTGAAAAGCATGGATGTTGGTTTGTTTGCATAGTGACATTTGTCATAAATGAGTGCATATCCTTTTGTTTACCATTTTTACTACTGATTCCAGTTCAGTTACATTAAATCCCATTAAAAAAAAAAAAAAAAAAAAACTAGGACTATTTTGGGATGGATCTCGTAATTCTGAATCTTGGCCAAAGGACGAGAATGAAACCTAAACTGGAAGCCTTTTCTCCCAACTTTCACACCACATCAGCGAGATGACGTTTCGTCCTGATGAATTTAACATACACCAGACCTGTTTACACGCCGGTTATTCTGGGGAATTGGGTCTCAAGTCTGAAGCCCACCTGTTGCGAAGCTGAGACCTTACCACCAGGCCACCGCAGCCCTAACTTTTACTTCTCATAACTCCTTTAAATATTATCGAAATGCAATTTTTTGAATGCTTAATATTTAAGGCCTGCTAATGATAAAAATAAGAATTGAAAAATCTACTTTTGAATCTCCTGTTTTTCTTAATTTGAATATGCGGTATCAAATTAAAATCTGTGCAAACTTAAAACAATTAAGTAAAGCTATGGAAAATTAACTCTCTGGCTGCGTAATTCTTTAAAATCACTGTTTAGATGGGAGGTTTGCAAATAAGTTAAAATATTTTTCAAATAAAGTGAACTGATACTATATGTTACAAGATAATAATATAATATAATAAAAATCTGTAATCGTAAAAATAAACATTCCAAACTGCGAAAAACGCGGGATGCAACAGAAAATAAACTGATTACCAATCCGAGGAAATCACGCGGCTGGTGGGTTAATTTAAAATTTTATGAACTTCAAAAATTTATGAAATTGAGAAGTTTTTATGCATTGATGCTTATAAAAGAATCTTAATTGCTTTAATAAAATTGTTGACCTGGTAGGAAATTTGGAGCTTTTCATTTCCGAGATGAAAAAGATGGATTGTTAAGAGAATTGCTGAGATAACACCTTTGTGCTCTAAAATGCAATTGAAAATATTTTTACTTCCTTCACATCTTGATTTTTAATAGCTTAATTACTTTTAAATGGATTTTGATAAGAAGCGTTACATTTTTAATCTTTTAAAGAGACATCCTTAATTTGTTGAACCGTTAAAATAAATGCATTCATCAAAATAGTTAATTTAAATCAGACTGTTAATTTTTTCCTTCTGTTTCTTCATTATTTTCCCTAAGAATTCCTTCACATTACATTTTCGCACATAAAAACAAAATGAAATTAATTTTTAATGTTAATGAAAGCATTATTATCTATTATTTATTTTGATACAGTGATTGAAAGCATATCACACTGGATTAACCTTTTGCTCTCGGAAAAGTAATTCGATGCATAATTATTCATCTAATACAAAAATGTTTTTATTGCTCTGAAAGATGAATATACAAAAATGTTTTAAATCGAATTTCTTTGAAAAATTAATCTGCATCTTTTTGCCATTCTTGTTGGCTTTTTTAAAATCAAAATTGAAAAATAAATAAGTCAAAATGATGCACCATCTTGAATGGTGAATGAGAGTCACTATCCGAGTACAAAAGGTTAATATTCAATTTCTGTATTTTTAATCATATGATTATTATGAAATGACTTTCTTAAAGATGTACATGGCAAAAACGCATTACACTCTTTTAAAAAATATCATTTCCTCTCAAATTCTAACAATTGCCGATCCTTACATCGAGATGAAATGGAAATATTTTAAAGAAAAGGCTCATATTTCATATCAATGTGCATAATACATTCGCCAGATAAATAATTTCCTTTGTTATTCGATGTGGAAATTCATCTTTAAAAAGCACTCATTTCTGAAACCTTTTCTAGCAAAAATGTCTGAGACCACACTCCAGTGATCATTATTATGTTGAAGAATAGGGTCAGCTCCGAAGCCCCTGTCTTTATCAGAAGCATTCAGGCTGCAAAAGCAGCATGAAAAGTAACAAGAATACCGTTGCCATTCATCTTCGCACAAGCAGAAACTTCTCGAAAGAACTTGCACAAAAATACCATCTTTCCTTACCAGCCATTCTTAGTGCTTTAGGAGCATCAAATAGAATTTTTGGCAACGACGTCGGAAACATATGGTCAGAGCTCCAAACAAAAATTATACAGTTCCCCGAGAAAAAGTTGGTATATATAAGGAATAAATTCTTTATCTTTACGGCACCATTTGGATCCGAGTGGTTTACCTTTTTGCTGACGCTCCCGGTTGGGTCTGCCAGCAATTTGTCAACTTAGCACACACATTTATTTGGAAGCAAGTGAAAAAAAATATTGGTGTATCAATATGAAAGAAAATGCATTCAGGAAGGAAGAAAACAAATAATTTTATTCGTTTCACTTCAGTTTTCTTACAGAGAATCTGTGAGGATGGGTATTCTTTTTTCTCCCATTTCAAATACATTTCCACTAGATTAGTATTCCATTTCTGTTTTACACTGGACATCTATTTTGCATAACGCTACAGATATATTTTTCCACATTTCAAAATTTTTGTGTCAGATTGAGGTATTGAAAATATAGACAAATTTGTATTCTTTCTAGAAACAAAGGAGAAATTGAAAAAGAATTCGAATTATTTAAATGTCTCAAATACATCTACTGCTTTTGATAGGTTCTCCCAAATATTTTACTGAAATAAATTCTATCAGGATTTCCTCTATTTTTGAGTGAGTAATTTTTATTTTACAGAAGTAGCAGATGACAAATTCAGAATATAGGCAACTTATGAATACAAAATAGAAGTTCCACAATAAAAGTAAATAAATGAAATTGTTAGACAAGAAAAACCGTATCCCCTTTTTATTAATAAAGCATATATTCTCAGAAATATTTAAAATTTCATTGATATAAATAACGTGTCTGATTTTAATCTGTAAAATTCTGTGTTCCTGTAATATAAATATAAAATGGCAATTTTCATGTGCTTGAATTATATTGTTTTTTTTTTTTTTGAATTGTTGGAGCCATGTTTACTATACTGCGCAAATAGAAATATAAAAGAAACTTTATTAATTAATTTAAAAGCATTGAAAGCACAAACACTATGAAAAAAATATCTTAAGACTCGGCAAAATAATAAGGAATGCATATAATTTTCAAATGTTAGAAACAAACAAGAAATCATTATTTTGAAAAAGTAAAATGAGAAAAGAATTATTGAAAATAATTAAAATTTTTAAAGTGATGAGACAAAAACAAAAATCAGTTATGGAATTTTTAAATGCAATTAAAAAATTAGTTCTCAAAAAGTTAAAAACATTTGGGTGGTATCTATCACCTACCAAATCCCTCAAAGTTAATGACAATGTATGAAAATAGTGTAGACGATGGGAATTCAATTTAGGGAATTCAAATAAAATGTATTTTACTCTAGAAATGATTTGATACATTGGGCAAATGAGCGCCCTTTTGTCAAAAATAAGATGCTTGTGCGTAAAGCTAGTATAACCTATATGGCGGCGGTTCAAACCGACATCCACCCCACTATTAAGGAAAACAGGCCATAGGTCAATGTTATTCTTCACTTCATGTAGTTATTATGTATTACAGATCCCACGTTTTTTGCCAGATAGAGTAGATATATTTTGCAGACATCACTGTACGGAAATCCTTGGTTCAGAAGTGACAATGCAGATTTTGCAGTAGAATCAGCTATTTCGCTTCTTTAAATGCCAGCATGACTCGGGACCCAACATTTTTTGGGGGGGGGGGATTCTCATTTTGCAAGACACGCAAATGCTACAGAATTCGTATAATTATTGGATGCATTCGATTATTTTAATGAGAAAGTATTTTCAATCCACTCATGCCATCGGTATAAATTATAAATTTTCGCTGAGCCGAAGTTTAAATTTTCAGTAGAACACAAAATACAACCAACAACTCAGCAATAAGTACTGAGTAACAATTATGCACCTGACAGGTCAGTGTGCCAGATGGAATTATTACACTGCAATCCATGGCTATCTGATATGTGACTATCTGATTTCGATAGCATACTAAAAATAGACAAGAGCACAGGAGAAAATAAATGTATTATTATTAAATGTTATATTGAAACAGGATTCATTCTCGACAAAATCACCGTGATGATTCAAGCATTTATCATAACGGTGGATCAGGTTGCCGCCAGTGATTTGAAATGGCAGTAACATTCCTTTGAAGACTCTTACTAGTCTCAAAAACATGGAACAAGAATATATGCAAGAATTCATCCACCAAAATCACAATATTTGTTTCTTGTCGGTACGCTCGTTTTTTAAGAAGCCAGTTTACTCCAGTTGTTTGCAATTAGCTTATCAACTTGTTGGGCAGGATTTTCTATTATTACATATTTGTATCCTTTTTCCATCAAGAACGCGACCATCCCTTATATGAAATAAAAAACTGGTCATGAGACCAAAATCTCCAGACTAATGAGTATCTCATAGAAACAATAACTCCTATTTCATATAACTAATAGCAACATCCTGCATAAATAAGAAATGAAACCTGGTCTACAGCTATGACACATGAGTGAGATTTCTCAGCGAGCATTTCGTAAAGTAACTGTGTTTTTAAATAACTTTTGGTAATATTTCATGTTGTTGGCCTCATCTCTTGTTTTGTTCTTCTTTCTGGTAAGTCAGAGTTTGGAAAAACAGTTATAATATACAAGGTTAAAAAAATAGTAACTTCAGAATTCCCATAAGTTACTATTTTCCTAAAATCGTTTTTAAGGCACGAATCGGTTTGTATAGAGGTAGATTTACAACAACAGAACGAAACTCTTTAAGTCAGGAAAGTGAGAAAAGCATAAATTGTTTGCTTAAGACGTCTTTGACGATTTCTTTAAATTTTCGACCAATAAACAATGAAAGAAAAGCAGCTGAGTACTCTAATGCATTATCATTCTGAACTAGTTCCATGAAATACATAAAAATGAAGAAAATACCCTTCAAAAACTGCTGGTTTGCATACTAGATAATATTAAAGATTTATACCATAATATATACTTTTATATCATCATTTAGAACCATCAACTAAACTGATCATTTAGTATTCAAATTCACGAATTAAATCGTGACTGAAATAATTAATGAAATTAATCATGTTTCTAAATTATATAATATATAATAGATATAATTATAAATTATGTAATTATAACTACAGTGATCTAGAAAATATTTTGACATTTTAAATTTAAAAAAAATATTTTCTTTATTTTATTAATTATTTCATCTGTTAAATACATTTTTAATTCGTAAGATGTAGAAGTCGCACATATCAAATCATTTTAAAAATACGATCGAATTAATTACTGGATATAGAAAACCTTCAGGACTCAAATATCAAATCTGTAGTTTTCTAAAAGAAGTTTAATGTGTGGTAAAATTTTTGTTAAAGAGAGAGGTGCAATTGGCAGGAAGACAATTTTCTTTAGTGACGTGGAGTTTCTGAGATAATTTATTAAAATAAAATAAACAGTTGACAATTTTTTCCTGAAAATGTTTTGTCATAGAAGTCGTGACATAAACATCTTACGAAATATATTATTGTAATGTAGCTGTACTTAAGAAACTACAGAAAAAAACATTTAATTTTCATAGAATTTTAAGTATCAGATATTAATCTGAAAAATATTACTGGCAAGTAACATTTTGTAGCAGATTCTTAGATAATATATTAACTGTATCTATGATTGCAGACTGTGTATATCTATGATTATATTATACTATGAAAGGATACTGAGGCAATTGCAATCATTTTGTGAAATACACAACAAATACACAACGAATAAATATACTAATTACTAATACTGCTCACATGTATTATTAGGCTCATATAGAGGGAAAGATAGATATTTTAATGAATGGTGAATGGATATATTGTCAATAATACCCCGGCACTTACGACATTTGATGATATGAATGTTCTAGAAAATACAGGAATTAAAGGGATATCTCTGCTACTTCACAACATACAGTAACTGTTCTAAAAGATTATTTGCTCTATCAGATAATCTGTTAAAATAGAAAAGTGAAAGCGGATACAGTCAGTCGAGTAAATTTTTAGAATGTCACACTGAGAAATCTCTCTAGCTTTCAATCTGAGCCACAATATGCTATCCTATTGAAGAATTGTTAATATCTGCAAGTGATATATTGTGTACGCTTCGGAGGTTTTACTGCATATGCTTCGTTGTTTCTTCAAGAAGAAAGCATTATTTTCTGTTTTCAATATTCGTCTTATTACACACTCACTGGATGGGTTTTCTTTAAAAATATGCCTTCAGACATGACGAAAAATCGTGTTTTATTTATTGCCTAAATTTCCATTGATTTTATATATTTTTTAAAGATTTATTCAAATTACTGCACTTACTGAGATCATTATATTGTTGTTTTGTTGTTGTTGTGTGATTATTTTAAGCCAAGTTTTTGCACAATAGCTTCTGGGGCTAAAGACTCCTAAGCACCCAAGGGCAGAATTCTGACTTCTAGCTCATATGATGAAGAAACACGCACACACTCGCTTGCACAACCTCTTTTCACAGGGGTGCTCATTCACTCACCTCACAGACAGAAAACAGGGTAGAGAACAATCATACCCGAACCAGGACTCGAACCCGGGACGCCTAGATCATGGGGAAGACGCGATACCCCTTGGCCAGGACGCCGGCATCAGTATATTGTGAAGACTAGAAATTGTTTGACGATAAGAATAACAATTAATAAGATGAAACTAACTTATGTCCTTGGAAGTAATTCTAAGAATTATGTTTTTTATTGTTTTTAACTGATATTGATCTGAGAGAATTATTAACTCATACTGATCTGAAATTATTATTAATGTAAGTTTTTCCATGAAAACTGCTTATAAAATAAAGAAATTGAATTAAAGAGTCAAACTGAACAAAATAACAATGATTCATTTTTACAAACTATCCTAAACAGGAAAATCTATTGCATTAAACATCAGACAAACACAGTGAATCTTAAAGCGTCATAAATAATATATAATTTCTGATTCAGGAAAATAAAAATATAGATTTTTTTATCATATATCAAGAATATATGTTCATAAAACAATCTCTAGAAGAAATTTTACAGCCTTTGCATCCATTATTGTTTGAAATTACTATCAGTTTAGTGTTGTAGCTAATAATATTTTAGAGTAAAATAAAATTTAAAAAGAAACCTTTTTACTATAATATTTTTAAAGACTCACTTTTGTAACTTTTAATGCGTATTTATTCTCAAAAACTATAATAAAGGTTTCTAATAAATGAAACTAAATATTAATTTTTAAAATATTTATAAAATTATAATAATTAAAGTGCAATTTGTATTAAAATCTATTAAAACTGTGCAATATGTATTAAATTTAAATCCATTAAAACTATGCAATTTGTATTAAATTAAAAACAATTAAAAGAAAACTATGCAATTTGTATTAAATCGCTTTAGTTTTCTTGTCTGTTTATTATACAGAGAAAACTACTTTTACTAATTATCAATTATATTTAAAAGTTTTCAATTTGTTGAAAATGCAAGCCATGCAGTTAAGAAATTGTAGAATAATTATCAATATAAAAATAGCACGAGTCAGGATAATATGATTCGGTATTTTAAACCACAAATGATTTTAAGAGGAAAATAAATCTTATAGCTTATGCAATAACAATAGCAAATAAATAAAGATATGCTTGTAAATCCACTCATATAAAAGAATCACATACCAAATGCTCGATTCGGAGCGTTTATCATTTAAATTAAAACTCTTTTTAGCTTACAAAATCGTTTCTAAGCAACGAATTGTAAATTGTTAAATATGCAAAGCATAAACATATAGATGAAAAGATTTCATAATTGGAAGATTGCGTCTCTCCTTATTTAAAAATGCTGTCAGACAATTTATTGATCGATGCAATTAATTATACCTTAAAATATTCCCCATTTTATTTGCTGAACATTTAAATTTCGAAAGAAGATATTTTTCTGCAACTGTATGTATCACTTGCACATTAATTGAAACAGGAAACGAATCAATATCGCGAACTTAAAACGAAAGCGAAAAAGTTTTAACATGAATTTCCATCGACATCTTTCGCCGGTGGATCTTTTGTCTCTCTCGTTCCCGTTCAATTCAAACAGGAAAAATAATTGAACTACAGCAGACCTTCAGCATTCCTTCAAATGTAATTGTTTGGAAGGAAGCAGTCCCATATAACTTTTACAGACAACAACACTCGTAAAAAGAATCGTAATTTATCTGACGAGAGATAAAAGTTAACGATGTCATTTATTTCCTCTTCCGATTCATCAAATTCATTGCAGCATATCTGAATTCGAAATTTTGTGAAACAAAGCTAATAATTTCCGTCATAATATATTCATGAGGATGGTTTCTCAGCCTCCTTTTCTCATGGTCAGTGATCTCAGGATCTGTTTCTTATTTGAATAGATTATCCTTATCATGATTAAGTGAATTTAACTACCGTAAAAAGTTACGTTAGAGTTGATGACTTTAACTATTATTAAGTGTTTTCGGTTATCATTTTTTACCAGTTTTCGTTTCTTTTAATAGTATTTTTGCTTTATTTTGGAAACAATTTAGTAATGCCTTTTTTATGATGCAAAATAAATATTAACTCAGCTATTTCGATGTGGAAAACTTTAAGTTTTCTTAATAAGGTTTATAACCGTTAAATTTAAGATTACTATAAGGCCATTTCTTTAGTTTATTGTACATAAAGATTAGCTCTTTAAATATGGAATGGCTATTGAGTATGGACCCATAACTTTGTTTATTATCTTTCTAGAATCATTTTATTAATGCTATCGAAAATAATTTAGGGCATTACCGAGATTAACATCAGGTGAACTTTATAATAAATTTTAAAGCCTGTTAATTTTAAATAATATTCTCAGAATTTTTGTTAATTATCTGATACAAAATTTTAAGGGCTTTGTTTATATAACAAAAACTAATTTCTTTAAAAAAGGCTCAATATTTCCTTATCATTATATTTATTCTAAATTTAATGTCTAAAAATCTATTACAATGAAAGCCAATAATGTTTAATGTATTAAATGTATGGAAAATTAATATGCTTTGTATGCATTGATAGGAATTAATCGGAAGGCGTTTATAAATTGATGGGAATTTATTACTACAGAATTATGACAATGTGAGATTTCTAAATGATTCATTTAAATCTCAGATTTTATTATAAACAACGACTTGATAAATTCATCCTTTTGATATATATTTGATTAGTAAGCGTCGAACCATCTGTTTTCCATTGTGATCTTAAGAGCTTCTTAAAAAGTCATTTCAACCTTAAAAAAAGATATTAAAATATAAATAATAATATAAATACTTATAATTTATTCTATGCATATAAATATATAATATGTATATAATAAATTTTGTCGAGTTAATTAACGAAATTTCATTGTTGGAATTTAAAGCTACATTGTAAAGAAAATTTGTTATGTAGAATTTTGTAAATTCCGTTATAAAAATGAAGAAAAAAAAAACTGAAATTAATTAATAATTTCTTTGAATTGAAAATGCCTTTTATTATAAAAACCTCTAAGCTTGGTAAACATATATTTTAAACATTAAAGCACATCATCTGCATCATTTTACTTAATAATTATTCCATTTTTATTATATGTAACGCTGTTAGAATTTTTTTCTTTTGAAGTTTTTTTAATAATCTACTATTATCTAAATTAGTCACTAAAAATATACTTTTCAAAACATGCTCCATTGGATATAATAATCGCAATATTTTCAACGTTTTAGGAAATCAAATATATTTACATTTCCTCGAATAATTCCATTCCTTTCAGAGCCTGATTTTTTCCATAGAATTTTGATATATGAAAAATCACAAAACGTTGGAAAAAATAATTCTGAATTATTTATGATATAGGAATTATTTCTTGAAACATGGACTTTAAATTGTATGCAAGTGCATTCAAATTCAAAATAATGAGGAAAATTCAATTCAATAGATATATAGCAACTCTTTAAAGAAAAATCTTTTAATATTGCGTAATTGGTAAACATATTGTATAATATTTTTTCTTGTTTTATTAATTTATTATTTTCAATCACTCAAAAATAAAAAAATAAAAAAATTCTGAATAAGAAATAATTATTAAGTAATGGAATTTTAATTGTTTCAAACTTATCATGCTCGAAACATGTTTAAAGTTTGTTCTTTCACAACAAACAACAGAACGTTGTTACGAATCTGTAATGCTGCTTCCCAGCATAGTTGGTTCCACCATCGGAAAAAATGTTTTGCAGTCATCTGTATTGGACGGAGTCCGTGTGTCGCGTCGGAGGTCCGGAGCTTGGCGACAAACTTGGCAACCATTTGGCGACTTTGGCGCCAAAATAGATTATACTCGAAACATCGAGAATTTTCCCGATTCGTCCAGTAGGAACCGAGATACGCCTCGAACGTTCCTGATTGGTTGAGAGGCTTCTAGCCCCGCCCCCTGAGACCTATAAAAGGGAGGCGGCCGCGGCTGCTAGGGAGAGTAGTCGGAATTGACGCTAAAGAACTGGCCTTCCAGAGAAAGCGGAGCAGCGACGGAGTGAAGCTAGTGCTGAACTAAGCTGTGCACTACTGACTGCAGTAGTCTGTTGTATGCTGCACGTCTCGGCTGAAGATAATCGTGTTCTGTGCTGTATATAGTTGTCGTCTTTGTGCTGTCCTGTGTGTCTTCGTGTAAATAAACGTCGTCGTTTTATTTTCTACTGCCGCTTTCTGATTGAGTGTTCTCCACACCATATAACTCCCACAATCCAAACGAACCCCCGGGAAATTTCGTAACGACCTCAAGCTAATAGATTCAGGATGCTTGTAATTGTTTTTAAATATGGATATTTTCTTTGTGGAGAAACGATCACTACTATTAATAATAATGAAGGATGTATCTGTGAATGTGATGAGTTGACTCACACCAGGAAATATCGTCAGAACAGAAGATAATAAATTTAGTGTAGATATACTTACGGAAGTAAGAATGTTCCAGACAATTATTAATTAAAAATAAAACCTTTTTACATCTTTCAGTGTTAAATCAAGAAATTAATATTGAACAAAAATGATTTTTACGGCATTGAAAAATTTAAAGGCTTGTCTTTTTTAATGATATATATCATTTGCAATGCCAAATTTTCCGAGATTTTTGTAGTATTTTTTTGGGGGGGGGGATTTTTCTGCTTAGTTTTCAACAATAGATTTCATTATTGAAGTGGAATTTAAAAAGTTTCGATTGTTCAGTCAAATATTTAATCATACGATTTTTCGATTTTTCTCTATTTCTCATAAATAAGGTAGAAGGATTGTATTTACTAATTATAGTTTACACGTAAGAATAAGAAAGTGAAATTACTATATTGCAAACAATGGAAAATATATTACGTACTTAATGGCGCTATGATATCATGGAACTCCTTTTATATTGCACATTTACAGTGTGAACAGAACAGATGCAAGACTTTTAAAATAACATGGCCTTGATGCTTGTCACAATTTGATAATTAAGAATATTTTCCTTATGGAAATCACGAACATTTGGATTTAGATGATAGATTTAACTAAAAGTAAATACAACGAATATTAGCGTTAAACTAGCTATTCGTCATACGCGACTTCTTAGCAGTAATACGCAAATTAATTTACATTTCTATTAAATGCAAAGCTTGCATATATAAATAAACTCAAACGATTTTAAAATATTTTAGCTGACGAAGTGAAGAGCATACAGGCGCTCAAAAAAAGTTTGCATACAGCGACTATCTATTTAAAAAAAAAACAACAACATAAAGATAAGAAAACGTTTTTTTTTTTTTCAAGCTTTTATTTGCATCTTTATGGTTCCTTACCCTTCAAATACTTGATATTCTCAAACTTACAGTAAAAGTTTTCACACAAAGCATTTAAAAGAAAATAAAGTAAAGAAATTAAATTAAAAAAAAATGTGCATACACTTGTACAATTTATGTGCCCATTTTCTTAAAACAATTATTTAATACTTAGTAGGTTCTCCTCTGCGTTTAATTACATCCTGCAACTTTTTATGCATTGAATAAAGAAACGTTTAAGTGCCGGATGATAAATGTTTGCCCATTCTTCTTTCAATTTTATTAAATCATTTTTTGATGTTATATTGAGTTTGCGAATATTCCTTCATTTTTCCCAGAGATATTCTATCGGATTAAGTGGAATGTGTAGCCGTCTAGGAACTTTATACAGCATATATTCTTTAATTATCCTAGCTCTCTGCTTAGGATTATTGTCACGTTGAAAAATGAAATCCTTAACTCCCAGTTTATGGGTACATTTTAAAAATTTCCTTTAATATGTCCAATTAAACGAGTTATCAATCATTATGTTCATTATATGTGTCTTTCCGATTCCATTTGAGAGCATATCTCCTAAACCATGACACCATTTTCTCTTAACAGTTGGGATCAGATTTTTCCCATTTAATTCCATATACGGCTTTTTCTAAACTATAAAGTGACCATTTAACTATAAAATGGAGAATTTCGCTTTGATTTGACTCGATTCTTTTGATACAGAATTCAGTATTTGTTTAAATGATTTTTTTTCGTAATTTCAATTCTTTTTCTTCGATTCATCTTCGCTATTCTCTTATAATTACCAGCATTTCACACAGTTACTCGGCAAACTCTCTTATAGAATGTCGCATTCAGATATTAGAAGCAGAAAATTTAGGATTAACTTACAGAAGAAAAAAAAATCGAAATATCAAACAAAAAAATTCTTATGTTGCCCACATCTCGGTCTTATGCCAGGACTCCAAAATATTTTGCAATATGCGTTGAATGCATTGAAATGAGTCTTGTCAACAATTTTACCGATTCGACGAAGATATTTTTCCTTCATCTCTTAACTTTAGTATCAAACGTCTTATAACTATAGTTATCGATTTACATTTTTCCATAATAAGACATTAATAACATTTAATCACTTAACATTTAACTCAGCTGTGACTCATTCAACCCTAAAATATGATTGACAATATTCAAACTTTTCCGATCTCTGCGCTTATAGGAAAAGAATTTTTTTATTAAATTTAGTAATAATTTATTAAACTATTTCGCAGTATTGTTTTGGTTAATGTAATCATAACTTAAATGAAAAATTTAAATACTTTAATTTCCTGTAAAGGGTCTACAGTAGATTTATTCATTACATAGCTACTATACGCAAAACGTTTTTGACTAAGTTTCAAAGCACATCATTATTAATTTTCTATAGTATATTTATAACGTTTATTCAGTTATTGTCTAAAATTACTTTCGTTAACACCTCTAACAATTTTGCGCATTCATTAAGAGATTTGTTATTTTAATCCTGAAACTTATTTGATTATCCCTATATTTATAAAATATTTGAAATATAATTACAAAGGATAAATATTTAATTCAATGTCATGTAACTATTGTATCCTTATTTTGGCTACATTTATTTTCTTTTCAAGCTCTCAAGATAATGACTTATCTCTCAGAGTATTCAAATATTTAAGAAATTAATTAATGCTACATAAAGAGAAAAGAATAGCAAAACTTGTGGACTGGTTCTAAGTTTCAATATTTAATGATGATGATGTCGTGTCCGTGTTACCACGGAAAGGGGCTGCATTAGCTTCTGAGGGTAAAGACCCCTGAGCACCCGAGGGCAGAAATCTGACTTCTAGCTCATATGAAGATGGCACACACACATTCACTTGCACAACCCCTTTTTACAGGTGGGGGGGGCACATTCACACACCTCAAAGATAGAGCACAGATGAAGAACAACCATGTCCGAACAGGAATTCGAACCTAGGACGCCCAGGTCACGGGGAAGATGCACTACCCCTATGCCAGGACGCCATAAAGTACAAATATGCATTCCTGAATTTAATGATATACAATTTTCTATAAAATTAAAGCAACGAAAAAAAGGTTTTTTTTTTTAATTTTTTGTTTTTAGACATGGCAAAATTATGATGTGTATCTTTAAAATTCAATTATTTATCTACTAGCCAATCACTTCGTTTGTCGGTACTTCATTATTTTTAAATTATTGATAAACATGAATAAAATGAAGTCAGAGGGGTTTATAAATTTTTATTAGTTTAAATCTGCCTTGCAGGAAGGAATGTTTTATTAAAAAAAGGGGATTTAAGACATATTGGAAGGATTTATATTCAGTGAATTACTATTTTTAAAGGAATAATTCGAATAATTGTATCTTATTAGCTTTTAATTATATTTTAAATATTATATTATTGTCTACAATAGTATATATATATATCCACTTTATTTTAAAAAATAGAATATTCATGTAATTTTCTTTTAAATCTGTTATTGAAAAGGATCATTGATTCTTATTAAATAATAGGCGAAAGCAAAATTCTATTTCATTGCTTATTTTCGATGCTAATTCCATTTCAAATATTCATAACTAAAAATAATAAAAATGGTTTGATATTAAACGAAAAAATATAAATATGTTTAGCAAAATATATATTATTATTTAAATACAAGAACTAACAATCCGTCCTAATACATGCTGCTTATAAGGCAATAAGAAAGATACCATAATTTAATTTGTGAATTTGTAAATCCTTAGAAATCCTTCCAAGATCTATATAAATCCATCCAATCTATTTAAATTCAACAATATTCTAATATCCATATAAAACCATCCTATACATACAATATATCCATAATTTTAAGGTACTTATTTTTTTAAATGCAGTATAAGCTTTTCAATTTGTGTTTTTCTTTATCAAATACAAAGAGAAAAAAGAGAAAACCTGAAAAATCATCTAACCTCAATTGCTTCCAAAAGAGAAACAAATATAAGCATCATTCCATACTAATTTTCTTTGCTTCGTTCTTTATTTATTTATTAACATATGCAAACAACAAAAATGAAAAGAAATCGCTGTCTTAAGAAATGGATATCAAATTCTCTGAAAAAAAAAAGCAATACAAAAGAAAATTTATGATTGGTTTTCCTCTATAGAACTAGGCAAATGTGGTTAAAAGTAAATAAATTGCTTCAGTTTCAAAACTATGTCTTTAATTTTGAAAAGAAATATTTTGCAATTTATGGTGAGTAATCGTTTCCGAAAAGATATTCGAGCAAAAAAAAAAGTATCATAGAACACTAGTTTTCAGAATTAAATAAGAAAAAACGAGGAAAAATCTTTCAAAAATAATTTATTTTGTCACTTCTGCACACACACACTGCCATTTCGAGCGCGAAACCCAGAGAAATATTTTTAAAGTAATTCGTTTGCATTTTTTTTTTTACATTTCTTTTCTCTCTCTCTCTCTCTTAAGCATTAGAAGTATTTGAATAAAAATACTGCTCTATTGCATACCACAAGAAGTAGCGTGTTCAGTTTGCTTTTTTTTTCTTTTTCTTTTTTTTCTTCTCTAATTTTTAGATTGTTGTGTCTTGTATTTTTCATAATTCTACGCTTCGTAGCGCGTGAACACAATGATCTAAGCATGAAAAGAAATTGAGTAAAAAAAAAAAAAATGAAGAAAAAAAAATGCTTAGTCTAGAAATGGAGTGGGGGAAAAAATCACTCGCAGAAAATAAAACACGTTTCTAGCGAGTTCGAATATATTGCCCTCTAGTACAGAAAACCCATAAAAAAATAAATAAACGAATGCAACTCCCAAACTGCTCAGTTTTTACTAGAGAACCGAGCTTCAAAATTAATTACATTTTTTCGTCGTTCGACGGCAGAAAGAAATCCCAGGATTATAAAATAATAAAAGAAAATTAAAGAAAATGTGATTTTATCGCACGGCTTATTTAACTGTAAGTAACGTCGCATTCTCTTTTCAGATACGCCCTCCAGCACTGTGTAATTCGATTACGAATTACAGGCTTGGACTCTGTGGTAATTAGTTCCAGATCCGATAACTGGTGAATCAGCGTTAAAGAATTTCATCGTCTGTAGCGAATCAGAAACATCTGCGCCTGCTTTTACCTGAATTCGCCATTTTCTTTTCTGTCGTTCGTCGAATTCAGAAAAGGAAGGAAAGGAACCCATTAATTACATTTTAGCTCATAATTACGCCATGTGGGAATGTCACTTCTTTACAAACAATGCTGTCGCCGAGAGAAAATTAGAAAAATTTTAAAAATTAATTTGGTAATCGAAGGTAGAGAAATAGTCTGAATTTCCAGCATTCAACTGAGTGAGATCTCGGAATAAATGTTCAATATTTAGAATGTATGCGATTCCTTATTATTTAAATTTAATAATAGTTGCTTTATAGTAATATTTGCATTTTTAATTAAATTTTCTTTAATTCAATATTTTCTGATGTGTAGCTATTTCTGAAACAAATTTGAGATATCAAATTACATTCTCAAGTCAAGATTCGAGTTACATTCGCAGTATACTTTTTCCTCGCGCTATAAATCCATTTAAAAGATAATGTACTGACCAAAATGATCAAAATTGAAATATTTCTAAATACTGAACTTTATTTGTGTGTCTTTCTAATCACGTGATGGAAAGGTTACCCAAACAACTGCTGAGAATTCAAGGAAGTTTCTCACATGTACTACCAACATGTCGTGTACAATTTTTGATGCGCCGTTTCTTTTGAGAGGATTTTTTCAGCAACATATATTTGAATATGTATTGAAGGTTAACGATTTCAATGATAATAATGGAATATACTCATGCTTATAAAGCAGCTTTGCTAGAATAAAAAAATGTTTCAAGACAATTCTGGAAACTGAGTAACTTTTTCGTAAAGCATTCGAAATGGAACATCAGATGGAATCATAATGGTTTGGTGAAAATTGTGTATAAAAGAAATCATTATAACATGGAAATTTTTAAAGTAGGTATGCAAATGAAGTATAGGCAAAAGTAAAGAAAAGAAATTAAGCATGCAAAACTTTTTATCATTTGTACTCCTAATTTCGATAATATTTATTATTAATTTATAACTTGATACATAAATCGTGGGCATTAGTAAGCATATGATACATCTTCGAACTTCCTGCAATGATTATATGTATGCTTTTGTACTTAAGTAGTTAAGTATTCTAAATTCAAATTAATTTTATATATTTTTCACAAATGAAATATAGATATTATGCCAATATAAACAAAATTCTGTAATATTAAATAATTGTGTCTTCTTAATAATGATACTACTCGGAAAGTTTATAACAATCGAAACTGCTATACTTTTAATTATTTCTGTTTGTTTGATACTGAATTTGATATTTATTTGGACATAATTAAAATATGTAAATTATGAAATCTCAAATAGATTTACTAATTTCAGTGCAAAGTAGAAAACATGTAGTGCAAGAAAAGATAAATTGTGTTGCAGAAAAGAATCATATATTGCAAAAACAAGTATTTCATACCGAATTAAACTTATATTAAAATACATTTGTATTTTTTAATAACCGCTTAAATTCTGATATAAAATTAATTACATTTTTAAGGTTGAAATATAAAAATGAGAAATGTTTCACTTAAGCGACAAATATTATATTGTATATAACAATATGAAACACATGTACCGACGAAATACAACTCTCTAGCAGTCATTGTTACACGGAAATGAAAAAGATTTTTAGATTGTGTTGAGAAAGGTTTTGTCGTATTAAATCTTTTGTTTAAAATTGCTTTTAAATTTAAATTATACTTAATTATTTTAATTTATTTCAACATTTGCTAGTTTTAAAACTAATTTCATTTTAATTAATTTAACATGGGTAAAAATATATCTCGCTTTGAACATTTTGGGGCGCCTCGAGTTTTTCATTGTCTGAAGAATCCCTAGAAGTCTTAACTTTGGCTTACAGTCAAGTGGCGGTCCATGTAGCAGGCAGCTAAAAAAATCTTACAAATTCCTATGTATTTATAAATTGATAATGATTCAATATTCCAAAATTATAATTAATTATATTTTTCTTCTTAGTAGTGCTATAAATTTTCAGTTGAGTTACATGAATTTGGGATAGAAGGCTTTAGAGTGAAAAAAAAAAGAATTTTAATGTTTAATTTGATGTTTATATAGTGGTAGAAATAAAGATAGGAAAGGCTGTAATTTTCTTATATTTATTAAATGGTATTATATTATATGTTAAATCTTTTAAGAAGTTAAATTTCTGGTAGAAAGAAGTTATTTTTTTAGTAAAATTTTAGTATTTTTTTGTTTTGTTTATTTTAATAATATTTTTAAAAATATTTATACAGAGTGAAAGCAAAAATAGAACCACTGAGTTTTTTTATATTATTCTCAATTTATTTTTTACTTTGAATCAGTTATTAGATGATACAAATAAATTTCGCAAACGATTTTAGTTTATTAAGTACAAAAGCAAACGATTTTAATTTTTTAAAGACACGTTTATTTTATTCAAGCAAACGATGTTTATTTTCATCATGTTTTCACTGTAAAATTTTTATTTTCTTTTGAAAAAAAGTATTCTTAGTTCTTTATTATTATATTGTGTAATTTTATCTCTCTTAACATTACAGCAAATACTTATTTATGTTATTTCAGTTTTCGGCTAAAAGCATTTATAATGAAATCATAGTATTTTGTCAGTTATGGGAAAAGTCAAAAAGTTGTGTGAAGAGGAACGATATATTATACTTAGCTTCAGATAATATGCTTTGCCTTTCAGAGAAATTGCAAAATGATTAAGACGCACAAAAAAAAGTGTTTATAATAACTTATTGAAAAATCATGATATAAACGATCTGGTAGGAAACCATCTCTATCTAATCGATCAAACAGAGCCATAATTAATTGATCCTTTTCTCAACACCAACCTTCTACTCAAATTGAAAAAAAAATTGCGACTGTCTTGTTCGAGTAGAACTATGCATAATGTACTTTTAAAATCGTCGCATGTAAAATATATCAAAACGGAAAAACAACCTCCACTAACAAAACTATAAATGATTAATCTTTTAGAATGGGCAAAACTATATGTAGTCCTTCAAAATAAATGGAATTATGTAATTTTCTCAGATAAAAATCAATTGAATTTGGACGGATCTGAGGACTTTTGATATTATTGGCATAATTTAAGCCATGAAAGAAATGTTTTCTTAACGCTGGCTGTAGTAGTGTTTTGATTTGGGAATGGTTTGCTCGCAACAGAACTTTAGATAAACGATAGACTTCTTGAAATGAAAAACGAACTCTGAAGGATATCAAGACATGCTTGTTGAAAAGTTATTACCAGAAACTATTCTTATTACAAATGGGCATTATATTTTTCAATAATATAATAAATCAAATGAAGTAGAATTATTGAATTGGCCAACAAAATGCTCTGATTCACACCCTACGGAAAATTAGTGGAGCGAATGACTTATGAAATTTTTGGTCTGGCGTTGTTAGGCCAATAATAAGTTACAGTATGCGACCGAGAATTCTTGTAAAAAATGTCAAAACAACTTTTAGAAAGACATTTGGATTCTTGATATCTTGATTCATAGATATCATACAAAAAAGAAATTTCTGAATATTAACTGTTTTCAGAATCAAATTTATTATACTCGATCTATTTTCCTTTTATGTAAAATTTAAACACGAGTAAAATTGTAATAAAATAAATTAAAATGTTATTCAAAATATCTTTTAATATTGTCTTTATTTATGATGTTATTGTTTTAAAAATTATAATACGCTGCAACAAATTGTTTAAAATTTACTTTTCCCACTGGCCCCCTCTTTTTCCCCATCACTGTATATTTCCGATGGATTCAAATGAAATGCATTTAAGAACTGAGCTATATTAGATAAAACTAAATTTTAATTACGTTTTAAATACATTCTGTCACATATATAAGAACGTCTAGGTATCCTACAACTATATGGTAATTAAAAATTAAATACTAAATTAAAAATTAAATCTTTATCAGACTGTAAAGAAATATTTTTTCATGAACATAACTTGTGAATGTTCTATCATTCAATTTTCGGTATTATCAAAATGGGAAATAGCATAAATTACTTTTCCTAAAAAAAGAATATAAGACTATAAAAATAAAATGCTAAGTTCAAATATTTCATACAGAAAAAATATTTTCTATCATATGTATTTGGATGCAAACATTTTTCTGCCACAGACACAAATAGTTGGATCAAATTCCATCTGGCGGATTCTTGAAAAGCGAATATTTTCTTCATTTTTAAGGTTAAGATATATATAAATAAGGATAAAGGAAGTTTCAAAATACGAACCATTGTTTACGAAGATAATGCAGATATTTTGAAAACATAAAATCTTGAAAGATGCACTATCACAATATATATTCTAAGATAATAATCGCATTTTGTAGCTGAAGATTCAGAAGTTCGTATTTCGGAATTTACAACATGTTTGCGAACAATGGCAATATTTGTTTTTTTCTGGGGATTATCGTCATGATGAGAAAATTTAAATACAATTTTATGTATTAATTCACATTTTTCTCTCTAAATTTTTAACTTATAATTGCTTATTCCCTTAGTAGAGCTTCGGGTAGGCTGGTCTAATATTCGCCACACAAAAAAAATTATCTATACGAATTTTTTCACATTAATTATATGAAAATTACTGTACTATCTATGTAATGAATAGGAAATTACTGTAATTTGAACGGAATTCAATTGAGAGTTATCTCCAAATCACACATCTTGAGACAAAACAATTTCCGAATTGATAGGAAAGAAAGTTGTAATGCTGATTTTTCTGAAACTAAATATCAATCAACAGATTTAAGTTTAGAAGATAAATTTCGTGTGTGACTTTATTAAAGTTTTACATGGCAGCAGTTTTAAAATTTGAGATGACATAAAATCATTACATTTTATATGATCAAAAGCCTTACTTATTATTTTAGGAAAACGGTCTACTATTATTTATTACTTGAAATAGAAATATTTTGTTTTAAGTTATAACCTATAACTTACGTAATAACAGCTGTTTTACGAGATTTTTTTCATTACCTTATGGCTTTCAATTTTATCAGTTTTTACATTCTCTTCCCCTTTTAGAATAATGATTATTTTAGAAGATTATAAAAAAATTTCAGACTTAATAAATCAAATGATTGATAAGAGACTTAATAAGTCAAAGATAAACGATGGAATGAAAAAATTCGCAGTTTTATTTTGTTTTGCATAATTAATTAACAATTATATCAATTGTAATCAGATTTTCATCTTCTTAAAATTTTGAAAACATTACCAAAACACAGGCCCAAATGTAAAAAGTATAGCATTCTTTGTTAAGTCGAGAAATAACTGCTAATAGAGCTTTTTTAAGATGGTTACAGAGCTGCGATTCAGAAAATGATAAAGGTATGCTATTAAAAGTCAATGAAAATGGGCATTATCTGAAATTTACTGTCTCAAATTTTACCGATTCTTCTAAAACGTATTTATCATTTACGATCTCAAAAGTTAACTCATAGTTCCACCATGCCGAAACAATGCGCATACATGACTTATAATGATGTATATATTATTTTTTTTTATTAAATGAATATACGATATTTGTTATTTACGGTATTAAATACGTATTTCTCTGATTTATCATCTTCCATTCCCCAGGAAGTCTCATTATTCCATCTTAACAAAATATTTCCCAATATGGGGTTTTATTTCAACTAACAATAGGAACCGTTTATTATGGAGCTCATTCTTTAATGCCAAGAACATTTAAAGTCAAATAAAGCAAGATATGGGAATGTAGGATGCAGCTGAACATCCCACTCAAACATCTATAGTTTTTCTCTCGCAGCCAATGCAGTTCTGTATTGTCTTCATCATGAAAAACGAAGTCTCGTTTATTCGCCAATTCTGGCCTTTTTTTTTTTTACTTTGGTAGTTTCTAATTTTCCAAGCTGATTGCAGAATTTGAGAGAATTAATGATTTCAATTTTCGAGTTTGGGAGTTCTACACTATTCTAATCCCACCTAATGGATCAACTAACTTTTTTGAGAGTAGATTAAACCTCATGACAATAGCGAAATACGTTTTCGGCTCGTATTTTGATATAAAATCTCATCTCTAATGGCAAGCCTGCTTATGAAAGAATATTTGTCTTGTTAATGAAGAAGCAAATTGTAAATAGAAATGCAGTTCATGAAACCGGTCTCCTTTAATAAAAGGGGAAGCTTAACTTCACATCGATTGATATACCCCCCCCCCAGCTTTTGGGAAGTGTTTTCAGCGATATGGGCTTGATAATGTTCATATTCTACGTTCTTGGGCGCCGCTACAATCTTCATCCCTCAAATCAAATTACTAGCTCAAATCTGACATCATTTGCAGATGGTTGTAGCACTATTCCCAGAAAAGGTATAAATATCATCTGCAGTAACGTTTGACCTATAATCTTTTCGAAAGCAATGATGTCGCAAATGCATCCTTTGGCGTTCCATATCAAAAGACATAGAACGTAGTTTTATAAGAGACTGTGTCATCAACTAAACTTACTTCAATGTGATATAACCCTGTAATAATAAGATCGAATTTTGAGAACCGGTGACGCTTGCATTCAGAACTTGAATATATTTATTCTTCAAGTAGACACCTTTATCGCAAGTACCTGTTATACTAGTAACGTATACAAGTACACATTTGTGTACTAGACACATTTTGTGAAAGCAACAATATTGAATCTGAAATCCGTAAAATGATGATATGCTCTTGGTTGCATTAGCTGTGTTGATTTTATATTCAGTTCTACATTTATGTTATGTTACAGTTACATATCTATTTTGCATATGAATATTTTATCTGATACAACATACCGAAAGAATGTTTTGTTGAATGCAGTTATAAGCTTTCCGATTTTTCCCTAACCGAATATAGTTTAAAGTTATTCCATAGTACTTGTATTTGAAAATCGAAATGATCCATATTCAACGGCAACAACTGATTTCTTTCACTTTCGAAAATGAAATATGTATGACTTTTCATGTTACGGTTGAGTTTTTAAAATAAATCAATCATTGTTAAGAGTGCTTTTGAATGATATTTGCCCCCTCCTAAATATTGCATTTCTCTTTTCAAATACAGCTCACAATGTGGCTTCTGTTGTTGGAAAGCATATTGGAAAATTATTTGCTGGGATTAGACTCCTGTCTGAAAGCGAGTTTCATTTCATTTTTTTTTCTTCAAATCATTAACTTTTAAGAATAACTTTCACCTTTGGGAATAAAAGAAATTCCACAAGGTTAAATCTGGAGCTTTACGACGTGTTTTGGATTCGATTTAATGGATTCTATATGGCAACTATAGATGAAATGGATTCACATTTAATCTATAATTGAGCATCATCTAACAATTCTTGAATAACTGTGACATGCTGAAATTTCCTTTCATCAAAAGGATTTTGCTGAAATGCGAAGTATCAGTGGATTATCAATCCAAAATGCTTCAAATATGTTTCTGCCAATTCCTAAATTTTTAACAATCTCAAAATTTAAATAATATTTTAACGAATCAAAGTATGCACTTGAAAATTACCAGTTTATATTAATAGACACACAGTTTATGCTTACATAGAACTAGAGAAGAACATTTACGGGTCTTGTGAATGTACTATTCTATTTAGAAAGTAACATTCTAAAGGTTAGATAAAATATCCACGTTTTGCAGTCTTTAAGATCTTTCAATTAAGAGTTTTAAAAATGTAAGTAAATATTCAAAAGCATAAGATCTATTTTACGAAAGAATATT
This sequence comes from Argiope bruennichi, assembly GCF_947563725.1. NCBI lineage: Eukaryota > Metazoa > Arthropoda > Arachnida > Araneae > Araneidae > Argiope > Argiope bruennichi. The sequence goes on from NC_079151.1 coordinate 70,755,707, forward strand.
ATTAATGGAAGTATTAATATTGAGAGAAATCCTAGTTAAATCAGATTTCTGAGGAATTGAATATTTAATGTTACTTATGGAAAATAAATGTCAGTTACTAATATTATACATTATTAGAACTGAGAAAATTATATATTATCGAGATCACATAAGAAAATTAGAATTTTATTTAATTATACTCTTTTTATTTTATATCATACAAATTGAAGACTAAGGAATCCACTTACTACATTAAATATTTGTTCGATTAGTAACCAGTAGAATAGAGAACCGATTGAAATAATAATAGTTTAATTATTGAGTTTTATTGATTAGATAAAAGATCTAGTAAACAGAAAACTGGAATCATTCATTTTACTTTGCCATGAAATCAAACATCATGTTACAACTGATTCTGAAATAATTTTTAGTCTATAAACACTTTTATTCCTATATTATTTACTTGAAAATTTCAGAACTATACAGAATCAACACCTTTTATCGCTATTACAAAAATAAGAGTCAAGTACTTTTGAAATTAAATATTGAAATGAGCGCTCTAATATTTATTCAATTCGTGAATAATGCCAATACATCACTGAAATATTTAAGACAAGCAAACAGTGAAATCTATTTTGTAGTCTTCAGGGCTTCAAAACTTGTTTAATGAAATTTATGTTGACAGTGACAAAACGTAATCTCGCAATAATGTAAACAAAGTCGATGAAACTCTTTTCAGACTTTCTAATTGCATTAGTCCGAATCTAATTAGAATTAATTCTAATTGATTCACTAGATGGATGCAAGGTTAGTACATTCCGGTGAAAAGAATGCTATTTTCACAACTCTAAGGCCCATTCAAACACCTATCGTCTTCATAGAGGTGTGCAGTAAATTATTTATCTTCAGAGTTTCAGTGTACTTTTAACGAATAAATTGATAACTTAAGCCCATGTACACATACTTCTAGAAATTCTAGTGTTCGTTAATTAAACAGCATTTCTGAATTTGTGTGAATAGCTTAGTATTGAAACGTCTCATTCAAGTTGAAATTTGAATTCCTTTGTAGTTGCTGTTGTACGAAGCGGGAAATCGGTTCATCGGTTATTCTCAATACCACAATCGGAAGATCATAGATTCGATTCTTGCATCTATGCTAATATCTTAATTATCAGTAAAACTGAATGTCTTATTTAATTGCATTACAGCTGATTAAATTGTTGGCCCAGGAAGAGAATTATTGGCTCAGATAGATGATTAAGAAATCGATCTTTTAAAACTTTTCAATTATTTTTATTTGTTTTGTTCTGTTTATTAGAGCAAGAGCTATGTCTTGTCTAATATCGCCAATTATAAAGTTTAATCCCATGCTAAATAATAAGAGTCCATCAGTTAACCCTACAGTGCATGGTGTTTTTTTAACACAAAAAATACGCTTTTGAGTAAGTGCATATAATTCAAGAAAATTTGATAAAAGTTCAGCTTAGTGTGCTTCTTGCTGCGGCAAGGATGATAAGGGGCCGATAAAGATGACAGGCAAAATAAAAAAACACTTCTGTAAAACAGTTATGGTTACCACTTTCTGCATTAAAATTATGATCTTTACTGATAAGTATTGTTTCATCTGAGATTTTTTTTTAACCATTGGGATCACTATCGCTTCTTATCTTTACAATTTTGAAATAAAGAAGTTTTTCAAACCGGCTGTTGTGTGGAGAGTAAAATTTAGAGCACGCGATGCCTTTGGTATCTAAAGAACGCACCAGAGAGAAATTTTTAACTTAAAAAAAAAACATCCTACGGCTTCGCTAGCAGCGGGAGCGGGATCCTCGTAGTTTCGGGAGCTCATTGAACATAAGGACTGTGTGGATAACAGGAACTGTACATAATCAATAGAAAGAAGCAATCAAACCGTTCACAATACAAAATTTCAAACAAGCATTTTCTTCTCAACTACATCAACTCGTAATATATATATATATATATATATATATATATATATAATTCACTTACCCATCATCCATTCTGCAGGTTCAAAATATTTTCTGCCATCCATTTCACAACACATCCGTTCCTGAACAGTTAGCGACATAACTTATCGAGGAAACCGTCAGATCAGAAAAATAATTAGCAAAAGTGCAAAAAATTAGGAATTCCATTGCAGATGATTTCTTAAATTAATAATTCAGACGGTTTCTAAAACGCATATCGACAGTTAAGTATTGCAAAAAAAAAAAAAAAAAAAAAAAAAAAAAAAAAAAAATCTGTTTTTATTCACATTAAAAATAACATTACAGTGTCTTATTAGCAATAAAAAACTTTTAATTCTAATACAAAATTAAAATCTTTACTTGTTATATTTAATTATTTTTAATTTAACATTTTTCATAAAATAGTTGTAGTTCATATACAAATCAACCACTGTAAAAATTAGTAAACAAAACACCATTAGGGTTGCTATAAGATAGTTTTATGGGTTTACCATATTAGCGATAAACTTGGGGGTACACTAAATTACACTTCAACCAATTATTTACAAAATATAGAAGTATTTTTTCATGATTTTTTTAAATTAAAATGTTCCAAATGTCTACATTATAAATTAAAATATATTCCAAAAACACAAATCACATTATAATAATTCTGCAATAAAAATGAAAGCACCATTTCTTTAATATATATTTTTACGAAGCAAAAAGAGTATTTTGATTGATTTTTAATGGCAAAACTATTCATACAACACCCGTTCTGTTATTTTTCAAAGTTTCAAGCATAAACCTAATTCTAGTACCGCTATTATGATTTATCAGTCTTTTATACAGATTTTTATCCAAAAGCATTTCAAAAACAGTCATTGAAACAGTCATGTGAAATTTATAAAACCTGGAGGGTTAAAATATAAAAGCAAGCGAGAACCAGGATAAAAACGAATAAAATATAATGAGGCATTGAACAACCTCGAAGAAGGAGAAAAATAAAGCAGATTCTATTGTATTTCAATTACGTAGATTATATGGATTTTCATTTAATGTGGAAATGCCAGATCGATAGACAGCCAACTCTTAAGAAGAGCTGGTGAAGCATTTCATAAGTAATCAAAATTATATTACAGAATCTAAATATTGTTTCCTTCTTCTCGCATGTTACTCTAAATTATCGTTTCCATACATACAAGATATAAAAAGAAATCATTTCTGCACCTCCCATCATGAATTTAATAAACTGCATTCACAAGACATCTTTCCTTCTTCGAGACCAAAACGAATATTTCAGACGAATTCACAACAGCAGCATCGTAAAGCGTGACAATCTATTAGATGTTATTTCCTTTATCTTTCTTAATCTTTATTTTTGTTTAATATATTTTTATTTTGAGGGCAATAAAGAGTTTTGAAATGTTCTTGTGTTGCTTACTGAGGAAAAGTAAAAGTTTCTTTTTCTTACTCCATAAACATTCTGTATTTTGTATATTCCTGTACTTTGTACACAAGCATACGGAATACAGAATCACTTTTGAATGTTAGAATTTTGTATTTAAAGGATCCTTAAAAATGTAGTAGTGGCGCTTTATAAAGAATTGAAATTTAAATTATGTTACATCATTTGATTTATTGAGATGGCATTTATAAAACTGTTGACATGAATATTTGAGGAATTATATATTTTTGGATACAATTTGATATAAAGATGAAGTTAAATCTATAATATTTTATTTATAGCATATATTGTATTTTTCATCCAATCTTTAAATGTTTTTAATGAAGATCCTATTTGAAAATTACAATTAGTTATACGCTAGTGATAATTAATCATTTATATTTTGAAATATTGTACATTATTATGAATTTATTTTCATAAGAAAGCGATTTTTATAATTGAACAATGGATGTAACTTTAATTTAATTCCTTCCAAAATAAAAATATTTTCAATTCTGCTATTCCAAAACGCGGTGGAAGAAATGACTATTAATATATCTTAATACAAAATAAATATAATTGCTAAAACTGTATTAAAAATTGTATGAAAACATTAATTGATTATTTTTTCTAAAACATAGGTGGTCTTTTCCCTCGATCATCTATAATTTACGTTATTTATTTTGAAATGAGAAATGGGCCCCCGTATGTAAATTCTTATTTATAACTATAAAAAGTATTTAGATGAAAATAAATGCTACTTAAAGTAATCTTTAAAATGATCTAGTTTTCATTTAAAGCAATTATAAAAGTACACTCACCAAGCTGCTTTCTATCGATGAATATCTACAGTTGAAAGTGGTAAAAGTTCATCTTTTCATACACCATATTTCATCATAATGTTGTGCGATTGATTGATGATCGGACAGTGAAGTTGGTGGAAAGACATATTGAGTGTTGCCAACAAATGATTTCGAAATTCCTTTAATGTATGAATTAAAATATACAAAAAGACACGGATATACTATGTATACTAATAAACAAATACCTTACCTTATGTCAAATCCTTAATACCTTAACAAATGTCAAAATCTCAGAAATACATCACTAAAAGCGTATAGACATAAAACTGTTTAAGGATTTTTACAGAATTAATGCTAACAAAATATTCAATAGCATTATTACGATATTTCCCAGACATTATCTGTCATTCAGAATATAGAATAAATTCTTAGATATATCGTTTAATATTTTGTAGTAATAAAATATGAATTTTTAAATGCATCTGTTGATCACGTGACAAATTAACAAACATTCGACGTCGTGATGGAAGATCTACTCACTGTTGCATAGTCATAATATCTTCGCTTTGAGATTAGAAGTTTCGGAACACGATTTGGAATAAGATCCGCACTGTATGCTCGCTTGGTCCATGTGAAATATGCTATTGAAAGTTAAACTTCGTTCTGCAGATAAGTGCAGAAATTAATAGATGGAATGGAAGATAAACTGACATCCTCTTCAGCTAGCCGTTATTCAAAATTAAAAAACTAACCCAATAATAGCGCTAATTTTTGCTTCAAATCGGTCGCTCAAGATTTTGGAATTCATTCAGGTAATATCTTCATTTGCCATGAATCAAAATTTTAAAAAAATGAGTTCTGAAATCACTCCAGAGTGCTTAGAAATGTGATTTTAATAAATCCAAAGCAAACTACAATTGGGATCTAAGAATCACAGATTCGAAATCAGGTTCCATCAAAAATATTCCATAACTTGATGAACATTTAAGAATAATCATCTACACTCGGATTGTGACTCACCCTTCAAGACGGTGCATCATTTTGACGTTTTATTTCTTTATTTTTCTATTTTGATTGTTGAAAGCACCTCCAGAATAGTAAAAAGATATAGATTAATTTTTCAGGGAGATTCAACTTAAAACAACCATATATATTTAGTTTTCGGAACAATCAACAAGCCCTTGCATTAGGTGAATTCTTATGCATCGGATTACTTTTCCGAGTGTAAAGGGTTAAAGCTGTGCTGGATGTTAATCTAATATAAAAATGTGACACTGAGCATATGTTATTCCGGTTATTTAAACACGATTCTAATTTGCATGGCTTCAACTGCTATTCCTTTTTAACACAAATTCGACTCAAACATTTAGAAACTAAAGTTCCATACTGATTAAGAATGGATATTGCTATTGCAGCACAAGCTCCCCATTGTTCCGAAACAAAATTCAGGATAAAGAATTGAATATACACTTTGATAAATGAAAACTAAAGGAAATAAGCCTTTTATACCTTAGAACAGGTATTTATAATTCTAAATACACTATTCAAAGATCTAGAAAAGGAGTAGAATCTTGAATATCTAAACAGATTAGAAGAAACTCTTACTACTTATTATCTCTAGTGAATATATTTCATAGTTTCCTTTGGTATGAAATGTTACTTAAATCGGAATGAACATTCTTTTGTGAATTTCCAGGGAGCATTAAATTCCATTTAGCTTACTTTGTCTAGTTTTAAAATGGCACTCGCAAACATCTTTTATTTTATGCACTAAGTCAGATTTTCAGGAGCAGCATTAACCTAATTTGCTAACTTTTGAAGTAAATGGAATTCTTTGCATAGGATATTAGGAATAGTAATTTTACTTGCGAATTTATAGCACATTTTAAAGAATAAATAGTTTAATTTGTAATGAAAATAGTCGAAATTAAAAAGTTTATGAACGTGCCCAGATATATATTTTAAGTCGAGATTTTGTATCTATAACATGGATTTGACTGCAAATAAAATCTAATTTAAATGCAAATGAAGTTTATTTGTCTAATGATAAGTTAAATAAGATTCAATACATTTTTTGCATCTTTTTTCTTCATGTATAACTGAATGTGTATTTTCAGTTTCCCAAAGCAAATGAAAATAATAACATCATTTAAAATACTAAATTCTGAACTGACTTGTCGAAAAAAAAATGAAGTTTAAATAACTCTTAATTTCTCCGTAGAAGAAATATAATAATTTGAACCTGATAAGTAAATGATTGGATTTTTTTTTTTGTTATAAAAATATTTCATGTTTTGATTTTGAATTTTTTTATGTGTCAACTCTCTACACATTCCTCGATTCAATAAAATTTCAGAATGTTAAAAATTAATAACTATTATTTAACTCCCAATCTCGAATTAATAAAATGAATCTTTGCAGTTATTTTTCCAGTATGTTAAATAAATTGCTTAAAGAGATTTTTTTTTTGTTATTGTAAATGCCTTTTTTACTTGAGAATGTTGTTTGAAATGTTTTTAACATATAAGAGAAAAGAAAATTTGATTTTATTGCCATTATTTTCAATTATTTTTAAATGGGTTGATTCTACATTTTATTATTTTCGAATATTGCTCCAAATTTGCTAATATTTGATTTGAAATTTGAATATATTTACATTATGTATCAAATTTTATTCGTATTAGCTCTCTTTGTTTTGTAATTACACTGTGTTAACTTCTAATCCCATATCTGAACAGACATATTACCCTCTAAAAGGATTTCGTTCAAAATTATGCAATTTCAAATTTTAGAGTACAAAAAAGGGAGAATACAAATTTAGTGAGTACAAGACTATATGCCAGATTTCATATTATTAACTAAAAGGTTCTTGAATGAATTGTAGTCACAATCAGATTGACCATTAGACAAATGGACAGATATAATACCAAAAAAGTGGTTTTTGAACTTAAGGTGATTTAAAGCGCAGATTCATTAAGATCTTACAATACTTTATAAACGAGAAAGTTAAAAGTCTTGCTTACTCATTTGTATGATATAAAAATAAAATAATTAAAAAAATGTTTTAAAAAAATATTGCATTCAATAGATCAATTTTATATCAACATATATAATGAATTTTAAATGTAAGACTTTATACGTTAAGTGCTTGTTAAGAGCATTATAACAGTCTTTCTATATTATGAAAACTTACTTTTCACATTCTTTTAGAATTATTTTAAATATGATCAATTCATTATTTTTTAAACGATTAATTTTTGAAATTAAATGAAAAAATAAATAGCAGCTAATTTTAAATTTACGATCCTGAAGATTTGGAATAAGATAAATTAATACATACACTGCAAAATTTTGATCAATAATTCAAATACTTGTATTTAAAATATTTTTCCATGAAATTTATCTTTGCATTCAGCAATTATTGTAGTTTTTGTAAATTATGATTTAAGTAACCTTTTTGCATGTTAAAGAGGACCGTTTAAACTTATGTTTTTAATTTTTGATTTGTATTATTTGTAATATTTACACTAATTTCAGTGCCCTTTACCATATAGCTTAATGAAAATGCAGGATCATTTCTTAATAATAAAAATATCATTTATAGAACAGTAATATAAACTTAGATTAATATAAGATGGTGTGGTGAAAGCTTATAAGCCAGTTATCAGCTAAGCTACACGAGCAATTGCTTTTGTATCGTGGTCATGTTATCAAGGTCCCAGGTTCTATCCTTGCTGATACCAATTCGCCACAATGGCCCACAATAAAGTCTATTCTTTGCGATTTTTCATTGCCACGAAAATCATCATTAAATAAACGAAATACACGACGTGAGAAAAGTCGAAGGACACAAGATTTTTTTAGTTAAATGAAAATACTAAGTTTTTTCTGAGCAATTCATCTCAATTTTTTCAATTTTAAGAAAGTTGTAGCGAAAATAAAATTTCAACCCCCACTATTTTCACCCCCTTCAACTAGATGTACCATTTACGAATATGTGTGTATGTATGTGTCCTGAGAACCATTGCAATAGGTAGTCTTGTTATAGGAATCTTCCTAAAATGAAGATGTAAACCACTGAATCTCTGTAATTACCAAACAATTGCATCTATAATTTCTCTGAATGAATATAAAAAATTAAATGCCGATTGAATCAGTTCTGAATATGGTGTAGTGAAAGCTTTTAAGCCAGTTAACAGCTACGCTACACGCTCAATTGCTTTTGTATCCTGGTCATGTTACTCGGCTGCGAACCACAAGGTCCCAGGTTCTATCCTTCCTCATACCAATCTGCCACAATGACTAACACTTTAAGGCTGCTACAATTCAGTCAGAAACTAATTGTGAGAAAAGTTCAATTAATCTTTCTTATCCAATAACTGTGCCTTTATCAAATTTCAGTTATCTGTTAATCAGCTTGTTATTACCTTTTCATAAATCTTTTAGTCATTTGCAGTCATTAAACATTTGCTTTTATGAATGAAACTCACTATTTTTTTTTTCACTTTGGATTTTTAATATCCTCAAAATCATTTAACCTTTTAAAGGGCCATTTTTTTTTTTTAGTCATATTATGTTAAAATATTGTTAGGCTTAAAATTAGAGTAAGAAAAGGGATTCATTTAGCTTATTAGATAAATTTAATTTCATTAATTAATTAATAATTAAATAACAAATCAAGACACATCATTTTGTTTGAGATAAAGAACTGAAGTATCTAAGTTTCTGACTTACTCAAAAAATTTGTCAGAACTTATGCCAACCTACATAAATTCATACAAAGATTGATAAATTTGGTGGGAAGCATACTTCCCACGGCCCTAGAAAGGGTTAAAATAGAAAACTGGTGATACATTATTATGGCTTGAAAATATGATGGTAATCAATTTAAGTTTGAATTAGCTTAAAAATTTATCATATTAATGTGTAACTTGCTATTGGCAGTTTTACTTTTAGTAGTTGCGACTATATTTCATTTTACTGTTGCAGTTCGTAGAAAATTCTAATAAAAACATTAAATCTATAAATCTAGCTAAAAAAAGAAAATTGTTCATTGAAAATTTATGGTACCTGCGTTGATTTTTGAAGGAAAATGCTCCTAAGAACATTAGTTAACAATTTGATACTAATGAAAATATAATATAAAAAGGATTGAAAAATTGTTGTTGAACGATGTTTGAAAATCTCCAATAAATAAGAAACCATTTATTTTCTCAAATCTTTTTCATTTAGTTTTATATATTAGCTTTATTTATTATTATATATGAAAATGCTACTTGATCAAAAATGTTAAGCACCTAAACTTTCAAATATATTCAAAGGAAATTATTTTATTTATATTAAAAAGTATGGCATTATCATTTAAATTATATAAAAATGCTATTTGATCAAAAATGTTAAGCACATAAACTTTCAAAATATATTCAAAGAAAATTATTTTATTTATATTAAAAAGTATGGCATTATCATTTAAATTATATAAAAATGCTATTTGATCAAAAATGTTAAGCACCTAAACTTTCAAAATATATTCAAAGAAAATTATTTTATTTATATTAAAAAGTATGGCATTATCATTTAAATTATATAAAAATGCTATTTGATCAAAAATGTTAAGCACATAAACTTTCAAAATATATTCAAAGAAATTTATGTCATTTACATAAAAAATTATAGTTCTACCATTTACATTATTTCAAATTTTGCAATTTAACTTGTGATTTTCCATTAAAAATTATTAATTTCAAAATACAATAAAATTCTTAGTTTTGAATCTAGATTATTAAGATATCTCATATTTCCCGCATTTCAAAGTTCATTTTTCTAGTCCTATTCAGGATCACTTGAAATCTGAAGAGAAAAATTTATGCTCGGAGAAAGACAAAAGGAAATTTTAGTTTGTGTCGAAGTTCATTTCCTCTAATTGCCCTTCAAATTGTACTTAATTATGAAATAAAGGAACAGAGCAAATAAATATTACGTCTTATTCTTAGAAATTATCGAGTTTCTCTTCATTATCCTTTACAGCCTAATTATGAAACTAGTTTGATGCTTCATATCATATGACTGTTACAAAAAGCCAACCAACAGAAATTAAATAATTGGCGGAACACAGCGGTGAATTCAGAGATCGATTTTGTAAGAGCATATCTGAATTTCCCCTTTTATTTGATTATTTATATGTTAGTTAAGCCTAGCACTAATTAGATAGTTGCGAAACATATGTTCTTTGCAATTAGAAATATGACTTGAAACTTAAGGTATTAAAATGGAAATTGTAGTCATATACTATGTTAAATTTATCACCGTTTTACATTAAAGTTTCATTATTTAGTCGTTTATAAGTTAGTTAAACATGGCAATATTAGTTATATTATAAAACCTTAAAGTTATGTTTTAAAATGTAAAGTGTTATCATACATTAATTTGTACTTAATATATCTTCATTTGAAATTTAACTTTGATTAATCTGCTATCTAAATGTTGCATAAGCATGGTATTATTAATTGTGTTCGTACCAAATTATGTTGCATTAATTTATCACATGTAATTTTTTCTGATAACAGAAGCAACCATTTATTTTGATATCTAATTGTTCTAATTTTCCCTGAAAACAGTACAAACTGAATAGAATTTTCGAGGAAAAAGAATAGACATAGACAGATTTTTTTTCAGTATATAAACCAATATTTTTAAATAGCAATTTTTTTTCTGATTTTTCGAAGTAATCTTGGTTACTTTGATCATGTCATAGTTAACTCGAAAATTTTAATATAAGAAATTTCAAAGAGGATATTGGTGAAACATTCTTGTGCTTTATATTTGGTGGTGATTAGCTGATGAAAGAACCTTAAGTTTAATATCTAATGGTATTTTATTAAAGAATCCCCGCTGAATTCAACATTTGATTATAATTAGTTGTTGTCAGTATTTGAAGAGCCCATATTGTGTTATATTTCCAATTTAGCTAAATTAGGAGTTTTTTTTTTTAGATTTTATTACTTTATCTCTAATCTACATCACTAAAATCCATAAAATACTACCTCTAAATTAAATAGTAAGTAGCCAAGATGGCTTAAATTAAGACTAGTTTATACACTATTTTATATTTGCATCGTTGATGTTTATATGTTTTTTAATAGTTTTACAACTGAGTAATAAAACTTTTACTTACCATATTTTGAGTATTGGACCTTTTTTTATTTTATATAATTATATATGGAAACTAATTGCAAAGGATACATATGCAAAGTGTAGACATTTCTTTAATATTTTAGGAACCTTTCGATAAACAGATATAAAGTATTGGATAAAGCATCAGTAAATTATTTGCTATATTAATGAGTTTCAACTTATTATACAAATTATTTTATAAATAGAAAATTATTAAGTAACCGCTTTTGGTAACCTGCTTATTCGGCCAGATACTTGACTTTTTAGACGATTAAGCAATTATTATGGAATATTTTAAGATGATAATTTTGAAAAATATGGTCATCAACTTCTATGCTTAATTCGAAGCATTTACCCAGCCAATGGTGAAGTTTGTTTTCGCGCTCGATTAAAGTTTCTGTTTGATTTATATTTCTTGGTTTCTTGTACTTATTATTTTTTTTGTTGATTAAAAGAGATTTTAGTGGCATGGCAAGTCCTCTACAGAGTTATTTCTAATAATACTTTGCAGCTCCACCAATTGACAGAGCATTGAATTATGTGCAGTTGTAAAAATTACCAACGAAAGAGTCTGAAGCATTCATATAGTAATTTTATTACATTTAATTATTGCCATTCGGCAATAAGTAATAAGAAAGATTTTGTGCTACATATGTTATCATTTTATATAGGTAGGTAACTTTATTATGTGTTATAATTTACATAACATTTTAAGGGAATATTTCCTATTACATTTTTTAAAATTAAAATATAGTTTGTGTTCGAATAAATATTAACCTGTAAATGCAGACGGAATTCAAAATGACTCTGGGTTGTTCATTAGCTGTGATTAACACGCTGTATTTTGTCCTTGAATACAAATATCTTCTCAATACCTTCAAGCTGTTCTTTCATCAATACGTTAGAAAAAGCCTAAGCATGAACATGTGCTTACAACCTATTTATTCCTTTTCAGAATTTTTGTTGTTATTTATGGAGTCATTGACTCCACGTCTTTTAAACTTCTTTTAATCTGAATAATGCAAAAAGAATAAAGAGATACTCTTAAAATAATATTTTTAAATATTATATTCTTCCTTTTTGTTAGATAAATTCTAGCAATTATTAACATTAATGTAATTCCGTAATATCTAAACGAAGTAAATACTCATTAAAAGATTGTTTAGGTTTTTCTTATAACATCTTTCCAACATTTAATATGATAACAATTAACATTTTTATTATTAGTATTTTTAATATTTTCGGTATCTACATGATTTACAGAATGCATTGTGTTTCCAAAAAAAATTCCAATGCTGTTTACAAAAGACAAAAAAGAAAAATAACAATAAAGTCCTTAAGACTCCATGTCTCTGACTGCGTGGGGAAATACATGCCCCCAGATATGAGTTAAAGCTAAAAAAATGGGTAGATCTATGTGAATTCATAATAAGATATTAACCCTACTTTCATTAGAAAAGCCAATTCTTGCATCTGCGTTGACTTTCTGCGTAGCGAGTTTTTAATCAAACAAATGAATCATTGGGTTCCATCTTTTTATTTACCAAAAAAATCTAAGAAACGACTTTCTGTTCTCATCCTTACAACCAAGCGCAATAACACCGACCGAAGAAAAACCTCTATTGATAAAACTTTACTATACACCCAAATGAATAGCTTTTTTTAGGGGGCGGGATTGAAAGATTTCTGGGAGAGATGGAAAACGGCGTGCACATCCATTTCTCTCCAACTCCACCAAGCCTAACTGCGATTTATTTTAGTGATGAAGCACATAACCCTGGGGAAATTCTGGAAAAGTATTCTTTTTATTAGAGGAGTCTGCAGTGTACCGGAGATATTCCCCTGGACTTGGGTCGTAACTCTAGCACACATACAGAAGGCAAACATTTGTCGCCAGTTTCCATCTTTCGGTGTATTCTTATTTTATGAGTATAGTTTGTCATTCTATCGAATTTCGCTTGATATCGGAATGCCAGTCTCCATGCACTAATAATGAACGATGTGCTCTCCTTCTTTTTCCTTTCAATGTTAAATGAGATTTATCTAGATAGGTAAGATGCATATACCTTTATTGTCTCGTATATACAGGAATAAATATATCTTGTATATACATCGTCAAAAAACTCATACTCCAGCTTTTGAATTTCCATTTTTCAGATCACCCCTGGGGTGGAACCACATATTATGACATTATACTATTATGTCTGTCTATGAAAACGATAATTGAAAAGCGTTTTGAACAAAACGGATGGAATTTTGTATATAGATTTAAAACAAAATTTGTACATTTCTCCCAAATTTTGAACAAATTCCAACCTGGCAAGAAATCTGCCTGTCTGACTTGTTGTTCAGGTACAAATAACTCGATAAATACAGAACGAAAATAGCTGGTAAATTTGATACACAAATTTTGAACCAAATCTGTCAAACGGTTGACCGTTTCTCCGTCTATATTTTCGCATGCATACGAACGCAATAATTCATAAATGAAAGGACTTAATTCAATGACACTCGAAATATCCTGTGACTATAACTGTAGTGTCGTATCAAATATTGTTTGTCAATAGGTCATCAAAAAGGAGTCCAAAATACATATTTTATTATCATAGATGCTAGACTTTAAAAAAAATGCTAGACTTAAGTCTAAGATTTACAATTTTGAAAATATTGTTTGCTAATACCGTGCAATTATTCGCGACCATACATAAGGCTCAAAATTTTATGTGGGAAAAGGGGGTGAAAAATTTATTGGAGACAATGCTTGAAAATATCGGGGAAACACTCCCGCATCTCTTTGATACAGATAAAGTTTTTCAGATACAGATAAATTTAAGATTTGTTTGTTTGATACAAATCTTACAGATTAAGTTGATGTTTGATCTTTGATAAATTTGATGTTGATGTACAGATGTTTGATACAGATTTGTTTGTTTGACAGAGATTGGTTTGTTTGATACAGATTTGTTTGTTTGACACAGATTGGTTTGTTTGATACAGATAAAGTTAAGATTTGTTTTTTTGATACAGATAAGTTATAAAGTTAGTCATCTTTTAATGAATTGATAAAGAATCTTTGTGCTTACATTTACTGTTCAACTACAGAATCAAACAAGGTTTTTTTAGCTTCAATTTTAAACGTAGCAGTTCTTTATTGTTCCAAGATATATGTTTCGAGACAGAAAATGAAGGAAATTAATGACAGAATAAGCATAACGTCATAAGATTTCTAAAATTTTATAAATATATGTCCATCAAAATTTGCTGCTAAAAATATTTTGCTGAAGAAGACATTTTAGACAATATTATCTGGTCGTCAAAGGAGACAGACTAATCCTAAATAAAAGTTAGCATAATCAGTAATAAAATGATCAGTTTCATTTATTCTTTTATTCTGAAAACAAAGCTAGGGGTTTTACATATTTCTCTTAATTAGGAATTGCTATACAAGTGCAAGAAAAGGTTTTCTCGTAACTAATTTTAGATTAAAGAAATGAACATGGAACAGACAACAATGTTCACTTTTCAGAATATCTCATAAATAAGTGAGACATTTTTACTGGCCTTTAAGAAATCGAACTGTGAAACATTACTGATAAAAAGCGAATCTATTTTTTATTTTTTTGAGGGTGGGGTCACATTTTAATCTATTATTTCTTTTTTCTCTGGAAAAATGATCGATATTGTATCTATTCTTGTATTATGAATTGCAATTTGATACCAATAGAAATTCATTATCTGTAAAACAAATTTCTAAAATTTTTTTTTCTTTTTTTCATTTGCAATTAAACTGAAGATATTTTTTCTTTTTTAAAAAGTAAAATACTATCTTGCTTTTCAATGGGAGTAAGAGTAAGTTATTATTTATTACAGTTATTAAATTATTTCACTTCTAATCATTTATCATTTTCTACGATTGGGGTAGAAGATGATTTTATTTTGATTCTTACTCCCAGATAAATGATTGATGTGATTCAATTTAATAAATATTAGTAGAAACCTATGATTTTTAATATAAACTTCTGGAAACTATTTCTTTGGCTGTTGAATTTTTTTAGATAAAGAAGCTTTTACTTGGAAGGAAAAACAAAATTGCCTGAAATCTCTTTTTGTTTTTTTAACTAAAATACAATCCTATTGGAAGTATGGGGGAATACGAAGCATTTGCTACAGTTATTAAATACTCTTATGTCAGATAATGCATCATTTCCTAATATGCATTCCTTGAAATTCATTAATTAGAAATCCATGATTTTTTATATAAATTTCTAGAAACTATTTCTTTTGCTGTTGAATTTTTTTTCCTAGAAGAAACAACAAAATTGTCTTAAATCACTTCTTGCGTTTTTAAGCATAATTCAATCCTATTCAAAGTATGTGGAAATACGAAACATTTACGACAGTAATTAAATATATTTATTTCAAATGATTCATCATTTTCTATTATGCATTTTAATACTCATTAATGTACAAATATACTATCATTTCTAAATGCTTGAAACTGAAGTCAAAAAATTAAATCATCTTATATAAGATGATTTAATTCCTCTATCTCATTTCCCAATTTATATAAATTGGGAAATGAGATAGAGTAGTAACTTCGAACTTACACGTTATTAAATACTTTTATTTCAACTAATGCATCTCTAGAAATTAATTAATATATATTAATACTCATTAATGTGCAAGTAAATTATCACTTCTAAGTGCTTGAAAATGAAGTAAAAAAAATTAAATCATCCTACACAAATTGAGAAATGAGATACTGAATATAAACTTTGAGCCTACACGTCTTCGAAAAGTGCATAGTACTGGTAAAACTGCCATTAAGAAATGAGATATTACTCACTTAGTGGAGAAGTGGAAAGCTCATTGGAAACCAATTAGGAATGCATTATTAAGATGATTGCACAGTCTCATCCATGTATAATATCTTGGTCATAACTAGTGATTTGTTCAAGAATTTCAGTATATACACTGAAATTAGAATACAGAATGTGAAAATTTGCCTATGAAATTCTGCTAGAGGTATTAAAGGTTGAAGCTCCAGAATCATATTAAATATGTATTTCTTTAAATTTATTTTCATATAATGATAATAAATTACCGTCTAATTAATGGCAACAATATAAGAATGAATGAATATGCACAACTAAATACTCCTTTTTTGACATATAAAACCAGAAAGATATTTTGAGCTGCATTAAAAGTTAATTCAAGTTGTTAATTTGTAAAAGAAATATCAATAAAACATTATTTATAACGACAAAATAAATTAAGACTCCTCAGATGAATATGCAGTTTAATACAGATAATTTTAAATCACATATTATTTGACAAATAATATTAATAAACGTTACATACAATGACATTAAAACATAAATGAACTTATACTCAAAACCTATTGATGGTATATGATTAATTTTCCATTAAACAATTCCGTTTAATGCACTATTTCGAGTCTAATGCAAACATTTTCATAATTTTAATATAATTTTAATTATTTTGAGTCTTACAGAATATCGGGTTTCTATCTCTGAAATAAAACTGTTGTTATGAATGTCATTATATTAAAATATGTATACTAGTACATTAACTTATATTATAAACAAAAATATTTATATTTATTACTACTATAACATTTTTCATTTGCTAATATTTACAAAATTTAACATCAAAATAAATCATTAATTAAATAGATTTTTATTAAACGCTAAAATTTTTAATTTCATGTTTGAAATTACATTTTGGCTAATATATTATCAGAACAATATTTTTTTGTTAGGAATTCTAAGCGTTGATCCTCATTTTTATTTCTTTGGAGATTACATACAACTGAGATCTAACAGAATTCAATGCTTGAGTATTTATTTATGATGATAATTTCACACGGATGTGCTTTTTTATATATCAAGTAGTAATAGATTATAAAAAAACAAATTATTTTAATATTGCAAATTAATTCAATGAAAAAATCTAGTGGCACTGACATAGTTACTGATTCGATATGAATATTATATCTTCCTAAAAATGCAAATCATGCTTCAATATATAAAAGGAAAGTTTACAGAAAGTCATATATGATTTTTATGGAAGGTAATCTCATTTATTACATTACATTTAATTTTCGCTTGAAATAAATAAGGTAGTAAATTGATTCCTACGAAATTTCTATGAGGGCCGAAAAGAGACTACTGCTGTTACTTTTGTATGTTATTAGAATACAATGAATTTATTTTGTTTTAATCAGAATAATAGAAATTATTTTATACATTTTCCCTTGACTGCAACAATCCATTAATTAACAAATCTTAAGAATGATGTGAAATGTTTGAAAATATTTCGAAGTATATGATCAAAGTGCTATTTCCTTTCAAATCTTGTTTTTCTAATTAATACTTATGTTTGATGAAATATAAATATACTTTGATATAAAATATTTTTTTTAATGCAAGTTGCTAATTATACAAGTAAAATGTCTTGAACGGGATGTTGATAATTGAAGTTATCAGCATAATTATGAATAAATGATGCATTTTAAAATATTTATCTCTCTTAGCTAAAAATTCATTTTATAAATACAGAAAATTATTGTTACTTAAAAATTCAATAAGAAAATACAGCTAAATAATCAGAATATTCACAGTAAACTATTATTTTAAGTGGAAGGCTATTTTCAAATTCTTTCTTCACAAAAGTTCCATTTATTAAAAGTACCTAGGAGACCAAGCTAGTTCGGCAATATTTTTAAATCATTTTTTTTCGGAGAAAATATTTAGATACGAATCAGATACTGATTAAATATGAATATTTTAATCAGTATTTATCAGTATGAATATTTTAATCAGTTTTTGTAGGCAAGATCGAATATTTTAATCAGTTATTTGTAGGTAAGATTGAATATTTTTCAATCTTACCTACATATCTTACCTACATTGAACATTTTTCAATCTTACCTAAGAACTTAAGGATTTATCATTTTAATTAAGAACTAATAATTATTAAGATAATTAATTAAGAACTCTTATTTAAGAACTGATCATTTAAAATTATTTTTTAATACACTTAGTTTACCATGTTATTCGAATTGGTTAACACAATAATTGCATGGTTACTATTGGATGTGAGCCGAACGCATTTGTATTGGTTAATGTCATATACCGAAAATCTCTCAAACTTTTGCGGTACCAGTAAGTTATTAATCTATGGCAACCATGCAAGTACCACAAAAATTTACGAAATGTCGCTGCATAACTGTGTCAGCATAACAGCAGATAGTGTGTGTGTGTGCAAAAGAATTGCTCGTTTAAAATTATACGAGTGTGTATGTGTGTGCACAAGAATTGCTCGTTTGAAATTATACGTGTGTATGTGTATGTGTGTGTGCACAAGAATTGCTCGTTTAAAATTATACGAGTGAGTGTGTGTGCACAAAAATTGCTCGTTTAAAATTATACGAGTGTGTGTGTGTGTGCACAAGAATTGCTCGTTTAAAAGTATACGATTGACATGGAAAACTAGTTCTCTTTCTTTAGTGTGGAAGTCTAAAATATATATGATTCATATATATTGGATAGTAACTGATCATCATTGTTTTAACATGAATTAAACCTTGATGAACCATCTCTGTATGAAAATAAATCCCCATAACAAATGATAATTATCTTCCTTTTTATACAGCTCAATAACCTTGAGTATTAATAAATACTAAAAATCTAAAAGCTCCATCGATGTCCTTCGTGATATCCTCCTCCTCCACAAGATAATTCGTTTCCCTCTAATTTCATCACTTTGTTCCACTCATGAACAAATTCCTCATTCGATTACTGCAACTAATTGAACTTGCTTGAAAGGATGCACCAAGAAAGAAGAAATTCTTCGTAGAACGAAAACTCATATTCTGACCTGCATCGGACCCTTATAATTATCGATGTAGCTGAAGTCATGCGTAGCAAACAGGCCCTTCGTAGGCCCTCAATTAGTTTCCGAAAGCTGGCGATAAAATCATGTCATATGAACAATTAGAGCCGTCAGGTCTTGAAAGCGCATTAAAAGTTGGCTCCTTTTCTGGTAGTTACGGAAAGCGCCTCCTCAGCATTTGGTTATTAACCAAAATTATATTCCACGAAAGCAGCCTTAATTGCCTTAACTGGATTGCGTCTCACTGGACGGTCAGGTTAAGGGATTATGGCAATTACTGTATCAGGATGCGCGGTGATTTTCTTGAGCATTTGACATTTTTATGGGAGGAAGAAAAATAAGATTCAATAGTAATATAAAAGAGACAACTTGAGCCTGTGGCGAAGCTTTTCAAGATGCAGAGAATAGGGTAATTTTAGTAATAATTTTCAATTTTCAGCTAATAAAGAAAAAAAATATGGATAATTTTTAAATTAGAAATTAAGAAAAAAAAACTTCCTTTCCAAAACGAGTTAAACAGCTTGATAATGGTATATATACTTAAAATTTTACTACAGGTTTATGTCTCTAGATATTCAAAAGAATAAAATTTCTTAACTATCTAAGTCTTTAAAAATTATCACGTTCGACAAACAAAAATTTTTTTCAGAGAAATATTCGAAGATTGTTGATTACTGATCTGCTTAAATAAGTCGGATATATAATTTGTAGCAGTTGCATTACTCTATCTTCTCTTTTGGATAATAGATGGCGGTACTTAATTAGGTACGCATTCCATAGTGCTCAGCGATTGTTATCATAAGGAGACGAGATGCTGTTCTGTAAGGTGTGCGCACGTTAATGCCTGGTCTTATCTTTTCATGTTTGGTGTGAAATGTGATCAATAAAGATATGTTCCCGGAAATATGCGTCCTCTTGCTACAAATTAATTTTTTTGTAAATTCGTGCTTAAGAAAAGTCATTTATTATATGTTTAATTGTTTGATTTCTGATGAAATTCCTTCTTCAGTGAGCAAAATACTATGGATAATTTTTAATCAATCAGCTGCGTATTTTTTTATATATCTGAAAGTACAAATTTAAATAAAAGCTGCCTCTTCGAAACGAGTGAAACAGATTGATAATATTATATACGTATAACTTTACTATACTTTCCCTCGATATTGAATAGAATTAAATTTCTTCACAATCTTAATCTATAAAAATTAAGACATCTGACAAACGAAAAATTTTCTTAGAGAAATATCCAGAGATCTTTGATTACTGATCTGCTTAAATAAATCGGATATAAAGTTCATTTTTATGAAACCGTATATAAGAAAAGTTATTATTATTATCTGCTTACATTTTTTACTTCTGATAAAATATTTGCTATAATAAAGCTTCAAATCGTCTTCGTAGTTATTATACTGTATTAATATTAAATTTTGCACTATTCTTAACATTTGATTACTACTTTCAGATTTCGCTTCTTTTCGTTATATTAAGCTCTTGCTTTAAAAGCAATACAAATGTAAATTACGACAAAACCTCGTAAAAAACGGTCAGATGACGAGGACGATACCTGAGCTGACACCCACTATCCACACTCCTACACCACACCAGGGAGAGAACGTTTGATCACGACGTATTTACCATGCACCAGGCCGACTTGTACGATGATTTTTCAATGGAATCGGTTCCCGAACCTGAAACCCTCTGGTTCCGAACTCGGGATTTTACCACCTGGTCATCGCGGCCCTAGCTACTTTTAAAGGAAGACATAATATACAATTAAATTATGAAGTACATATTTAATAAATGTTACTTCTCGTGGTTTGTTGCATACTTGACTAATATTTATACATACATTTTAATAAAATTTACATATATTGACTTAATGAAAGTTATTATTCTCTCAAATCAAAGTTGTAAACTTTGCGTATGAGAAATTTGTAATTTTTCTAGATCCAATAAGTTGTAAGTTGTAATCCAATAAGTAGTAAATTTTTTTTAAGTTTAAAAATCGGTTTCTGAGATTAAGGGAGTGAATGATCTGAAAATCATTCAGTTTTTGCCCAATTTTAGAAGAAACGAAGTTAAACATTTTACTTTGCATTGTAGTACATAAGTTAATTTCTTAAATATTTTTTATGAATGCACTGAAATTTTGGAAGCTGAATCATTTTATCAAAACTAACACATATATTTAAAGTGATTTAAAAATAAATTTTGTCGCTTGCAGAAATATCCTATGAATTTTCACTAAATTGCTACAAACAAAAACGTATATTTTTATTAATAAAATGCTTCTAGTTAATGTAATTTCCTTCTTGAAAAACATTGGTTTATTCATTCAGAAAATTTACCAATTTTCTCAAATGTTTAATAAACATATGCACTCACTTTAATGAAACTTTTTGTAGATTCCCATTTATTTAAAAGCGAGAAATATAAGGCCGAGGTAAAGCTCATGAAGTGCAAAAGAATCTACGTTGAAAGGCAAAACATAAAATATGTAGGACACTATACTCTCTCATAGCGTAAAGTCACAATATATTTATTTTCATTGTTGGGTCTTTAAAGCACAAGAACATCTTTCATCTGCTACTTGTTTCTTGGAGGACGATAGAGGGTGCGATACCCTTCACGAATTGTCTCAGAAATGATCAATTGGGCCATGGTTAGGAGATCTGACAGGCTAAAACGCCTGTTGAAAGTTTTGAAGATAAGCGACGACGCAGCAACTCCCATATGAATCAACATAAATGACCATGAATATAAACCATAGATCTACTCTATTCTTTAAATGATTTCAGGGATATAAGAATACTTTATTGAGAACTCGGGGAGATTCCGTAATGCGTGGAGATGTGAAATAAACTGCATGTTCATTGTTTTAATAACAAATACATTTATTGAGTAACTTTTTTTGTTTTAATTGTAATTAAATATACACTTATAGTGATGGAGCAATGGGAAATAGTTGAAAATACATTTATAAGTTTATTATGATGTATAATATAAAAGGCAAAAATGCAGGATAAGAACACTTGTTAGTTTTAAAGAATTAATTGAAATCAGTTCATAATTACGAACTTGCATACTCACAAATAAGCTGTTCCACCATTTTTCTGACTCACTTCAGTTATGAAACTTGATATAGATAAAAAGCAATTCCAACAATATCACTGGTATCTAGTTTAATGCTGAGAGTATTGCCGTTTTTAAATCTTTTCTATTCTGATATTGGTTTCCACCATAACTGACTATTGGAACAGAACAACATAAAACAATCTCTATGCAATATGAATTGTGAGTTGCTATTTTATAATTATGATAAGAAACTTTCAAGATATTCTTTTGTACTTCTTATTACATGAACAATTAGATTATCTTGCTGGAATAGGATCAATGACATCCAATGATAAATTAGGCAAATCTTCAAGAATTATTTGGTAATCTTTAGCTTTTTGTCTTCCAATAAAAAAAAATTACAGTTGTTTTTTCAACATTCACAAAAGTTAGATCAGATCATCACAGAACATCTATAGAAGTTCTAATAGAATAATTGTTGTTATTTCTTTCTAATACCCAGGCCAACCAGTAGTTAACGAGAGATGAACAAAGGATATATAATTACTTCTAGGGCCTAACTGGAGGATTGCCACGAAGAATATCTCTGTGTATATTTATCAGAAATCCACAAACGAGATAAGGGTGTGGATTGCAAAAAAATAAATGCCGTGTTCAGAGAACATTGTAGCTTAGTTACACTGCTGAAATTATTTGGTTAATATAATCCATTTTGGTTATCTAAATTCACCTTTTTTACATCTTATCAAATAAATAAGCTATTCTGTGTTGATCATGATATCAACTGTTGCCCATACTTAAATTTTTCTTCCATGTGGTGAAGATTTGACTTAACATTTGTTTTCACCCATTTCATATTCAGGGGTTGTTAGAAAATCCATTGTAATTTTTGAGAGCGCCATTAAATTCAAAAGAATTCCCAGTTTGGTTACAGAAACAGCAATATTAAATATTATACGTGATATTGATTTTATACTCTCTTTCATATTATAAAAAAACAGTACTCTTTTTTTATTTATCTACATGCTATTAGATCCTTTAGAAATCCTTAGTGCTTCTTGTCAAAATGATACTGGTATTTACGGTTTTTAGCGAATTTGAAAGTGTATAGTTTTCCATTCCTCCGTCCACTTAGAGTCATATCATGATGTATTTCCAAATTCTTTTTCATATTTCATTTAACTAATTAGCATTTCATAATGCTTAGCAGAATAAACAACATACATGAAAATTAGCAATTGATAATTTAATCATCAATAATTTATCGTTCTAAATGTATACTGGAATTACGATAAAAGAATTTTTATCAATTTAATTTTTAAAACAAATAAAGGTAAAAACATTTTGTTAAACAAATTGATACAAGGTGGAAAAATCGTTTGCTTCATTTTTAATTCTTATGTTATCAGATGAAACTTTTAATGACATATAAAGGAAAGAACTACAAATAATAGTAATATTGAGTAGTTAAATAAAATGAATTTATGCTGTTAAAGCATACCACAATCTTAAATTTTGTACCTTAATGGTTTTATTTTATTAATAATATTATATGCTTTGATATTTTTTATGAAACATCAGTAGTTAACTATTAATTATTTGTTTGATAAGAAACATATTTCTTAAATTTCCATTAAATATTTCAAATTTTAGAAATATTTATGATTTGTATCATATATATCTCTTTTTCTTCTTTTAGACATAATTTTGTTCCAATTAAAGAAATTGAAAGACAGAAATTCTTCTACAGGTATAAAATTATTGTATTTTTATGGTATCAGGGCATCGTTGAAAAGACAGAAAGTTAATAAATTCAGAATATAAACTATATTAAGTTTATTTGAACTCTAAAATTTCCAACTTACGTATCTTTCATACTTGATTCAATTCCTATTAAAATTCTATGAAACATACAACAGAGCTATATATGGTCATACAGCATTAAGAAATTTAAGGATGATAGAATATAAACTTCATTGTGATTATTAAAGTTGATAAATTCCTCAGCGTTTACAGCTTTCATCAAGCTCTAAAAAACTTACAAAGAATGCAGCAGAGTAACTTCATATTATGTTAAAAACGTATGGATAATAAATTAAGAATCTAAACTTGGTCATGTTTTCTTAATTTGAGGAATTTATCAATTAATCAATCGCCTTTGATTAAAATTTAAAAAAAACAATAAAGAATGTAGCTGATCCTTATAAATGTAGCAAATACTTTTTAATGAGTAGTTTCTTAACAATAGATTCCATTTTTTTTTGTCATCAAATATAAAAAAATACAGAATTTTAACGGTTTGGCTGCCAATAGGGATATAAATTTTTTCTTTAAAATCTGTTTCAAAATTTAGCATTATACCTTTATTTCTGGATAAATTTGTGTTAATATGTCAGTTGATAATAATTGAAATCTATGAATGAAATTCTCGGAATGATGTTAAACTAAAAGTAACATTTTATAATGTCTGCCATGACAATGACAATAGAATGATAAATTTAGAAGAAACAATTCCTTGCACTTACTTGATTCTTTCTTTCTCATGGCTTACTCATCTTTCATATTTGATTCCAATTTTATAAAAAGAAATCTATGAAGAATGCATAAATGCACCAAATCTCAAGTAAGTACTTTTGTTTTATTTTTAGGAAAGGATGAAAAATAGCATTTAGGGACTTTAAATTAATAGAAAAAGAAAGAAATACACAAGTTTGAAAGGATTTTGACAGTTAGACTTCCTGTGACAATGAAAAATTACTCCAACTGCAAAACTTCAGTGCATTGCTTTGATAAATTTTAGAGCTTAACGAAAACTGTCACTGAGATCTCTTTTTTTAAAGAAGGTATGCTAGACTTTTCTTCAATTAATATAAATCAGTAAGGAATTCTGTCAAGAATTTCTAATGGTTTCCTTAAGATACTAGATACAATCATATGCCAGTGTCTTGAAAAGCTATAAATGGTCTTTGGAAAAATTTTAAAGCAAAAATAATTGTTAAATTTTGATGTCATAACATAATTTTGTTTTCAAATAGCTATGTTTGACAGTACAGTTCTCGATTTTCTTTATCTTTGGTAATCTCATTTTTACCAATCTTTGCACTATTTTCCTGTTTTTCCAATAATTTGATAGCATATTTCTCAATTTTTCAAAACATTTGATAAAATTCGTTTTTTCGTATCTTCCTCAATATCATTGTTCTTATTTCTTTAATTTTATAAAGTTTGTAGAAATCAGTAGTATTAATGATTGACTAAATTTCCCTCGAAAACATTTATTATGGAAAATTGAGGGAATTTTAATGAAAACTTGCAGTATTTTGCTATCATTTCATCCATTTACTTTCATTTATGTTAATAAATATTAATATATATTTTTCATATATGTTAATAAATTGATGTTTATGATCATATATATTAACAAATATTGTTAATTTAATTTTATAAAGTTTGTAGAAATCAGTAGTATTAATGATTGACTAAATTTCCCTCGAAAACATTTATTACAGAAAATTGAGAGAATTTTAATGAAAACTTGCAGTATTTTGCTATCATTTCATCCATTTACTTTCATTTATGTTAATAAATATTAATATATATTTTTCATATATATTAATAAATTGATGTTTATGATCATATATATTAACAAATATTGTTAATTTAATTTTATAAAGTTTGTAGAAATCAGTAGTATTAATGATTGACTAAATTTCCCTCGAAAACATTTATTACAGAAAATTGAGAGAATTTTAATGAAAACTTGCAGTATTTTGCTATCATTTCATCCATTTACTTTCATTTATGTTAATAAAAATTAATATATATTTTTCATATATGTTAATAAATTGATGTTTATGATGATATATATTAACAAATATTGTTAATTTAATTTTATAAAGTTTGTAGAAATCAGTAGTATTAATGATTGACTAAATTTCCCTCGAAAACATTTATTACAGAAAATTGAGAGAATTTTAATGAAAACTTGCAGTATTTTGCTATCATTTCATCCATTTACTTTCATTTATGTTAATAAATATTAATTTATATTTTTCATATATATTAATAAATTGATGTTTATGATCATATATATTAACAAATATTGTTATACATGTTTCATATATGTAAATAAAATATATCAAACAAATTTAATTACAATTTTTTGTGTATTAACTTTGCCGCATTTGGATTAAATAATGTGAATTTAGTAGAATAAAATTGCTAAGAAATTCATTGTAGAAATCAAGTCTAATTTATTTTTTCCTGGAAATAAAATTTTTAATATTTCAGTTTATTTAGTTTTGTTGATATAGGCTTACTGGTAGGTTTAGATATTGTGAAGTGCAAAATTTTAATTTTAATTTTTGTTTGTTGATAGTTATTTTAAAAATATTTTGGGATTCAAAATGTTTTTACGTAATTTCTGTTAGAGGTTTCAATTTGGCAAATAAAGATATTTAATTTAGTTATTCATTAAGATAAATTTTATTCGCATCAAGAAAATTTTACTGAATAATTTTACGGTATTTTTTGGATTTAAACATCAGGAATATCATATTAATATATAGCATCAAAAGGAATTTTATATTAAAGAAGGTTGAAAAGTTAAAGGAAAATGTGGGGTTGAGAATTTGTGAATAGAAATTTTTTCCCGTTTCCCAATTATTTTGCCACTTTTTAGGATATGCTTTCAAAATTAATCACAAATTTCATTAAAATTATTTAATTTGACTCGTTTTGGATTTAGCTTTCAGAAAAATCAGAAATTAAAGCGATTGAATAAATTACTTTGTATTTTCAAATATGCAGACTTGTAAAAGAATATAGTTTTGTAGTAAAAACATATTTTAAATATTTTGCATTAAACTTTTCTTAAAAAATATAAATATTATTGTTTTAATTCTTCAGATCTCTTTAAAAAGTAGTTTAAGTAAATCTCTCAAATTTCGTTGAAATACTTAATAAATTTCTTTGTTTATACCTTATAAAAAGAAATTAAAGTCAAATGCTTTTAATAATTTTAGTTATCGATGCATCAGTTAAAACCCACACTAACCTCAAGTATTATTTAGCAAACTTCATACACAGAAAATAGTCATTCTATTGTAATTATGATATAAAAATATAAGATATAACAATTCTATTAAAGAGGTTGCCATTTCTGCTTCTTTATAATAATAGTTTATTAGATTGAGGCTTAACCCTTTAAAATGCCATTTTTTTTCTAGTTATGATATATTGAAATATTTTTAGGATTGGAAAGTGGAAGGCTTAGGAAAAGTGATTCGTTTAGCTTATTAGATCACTTTAATTTGATTAATTAATAAATTTTGCTAATTAATAATTAAGTAACTTATCAAGACACGCCATTTTGTGTTAGATAAGAAACTGAAGCACTTAGTTTTCTATCTCACAGAAAAATTTGAAAGAATGTATGCCTACCTACATAAATTTATATAAAGGTTGACGAAGTCGGTGAGAAAGATACTTCCCATGACCTTAGAAAGGGTTAAAGCAGATATAGTGTGATACTTTTACTAAGAAATGTCAAAATATTGTGAATGATGCGTTGGAAATTAAATCAAAATATATTTTTATCAAGTTTATTTAATAATTTTGAAAGATTCACTTTATAAAATTTTAAAGGCCTTTACTGAAATGCTTAGTTTAATATCAGTAAATAAAACGATTAAGGAATTTACAGAAGATTAAGTCCTTTAAAAGTGAATATTTTCAATGCTTATTGAATGAAGGATTCCTTAAAAGCTCACCCTACAATTAGGGCCTTCAAAATACTTAATTAATTAATGGAATTATTTCATATACATTTTAATAAACCTTGAGAAGCTTTCTAATTTTCACATCTAAATTCTAGTATACGTTTCAGAAGTAGGTAAGAGCAACTTAACAGTAGCAACTTAATTTCATTAAAAATTTCATTGTAGTAATTGGATATTCTTGTCCATGAAATCTATCGGCATAAGCAAATGAATTCTAGGCTACTAAGTTAGAAAATGAATAATTATTTACCATCCAAATAAATTAAGCTTCAGCAGACACGCCACTGACAGGATATCGCCTCATATTCATCTCCATTAAACAGCACGTCGTGAAAAACGCAGTGAATGAAGTGAATATGGAATGAATAGAGACTGAAATCCTAATATAATTAAAACTAATGTTTCCACAGTCCGTTCGGGACTCTAAAGGGGATGGTTGGCCATTCAAAGCCCCATGAGAAACATAAAGGGGATATGCAGTGGAACAAATTACTCCTCGGCCTCTTTCGAATTTTCCAACCCTACTAGCCTACTTTTGGAAAGGATTATTTTGCTCGTAAAATTGTGATTTATACGACCTTCTTTTCATCGTAAAGTTTTCGGGTTTATTGCTTTTGTTATTAGGTTTTTGCATTTCGTTATAATTTTATGTAATTTCCAGATTATAAACAGTGGCATGTTTCCGGGGAAGGAAGATAAGAAAATTCAATTAAAATTGAATTATTTATTGAAAAAAAATGGGTTGCTTTGCTAAGAAACTGCATATAAGTTCCCTTGCAATGGATTATTATTATATTGATAAATATAAATAGAAGAAAAACAAGTATTTCAATTCATAAAACTGTAATAAATACTACAATGAACATTGTTAAGGTATCCGACTAGGTTGAAAACAGTCATTTGGATGAAAATTCACATTCTTATTTTAATTATTTCTCTTTTGCAGTTTAAAAAAAAATAGGTACGTTTCTATTTCCAGTGAAATTTTTATTTTGTCTCTAGGTCAATAATAAGCCAAGTTGTAGCAAACTAATTATATGTAAGCTTAAATATATATGTCATGTGTAACTTAATGGCACGCATAACTTAATTAGATATTAAATTATAGATTAATTAAATTGACATGTATAACTTCAAAATATCTATAATATAATCTATATATCTATAATATAATTATAAAATATCTAAATAATTCCGATCTATATAGTGGTGTTATCTGGGAGCAGGATTGACACAATCTGATTAGTCAGTGGCAAATTCGCCGGTATTAATCATAAATTTTATTTTAATTAAAAATATTTTTTTCTAATTGGATAAATGATTTAACAGCATAGCAAGTAAAGATATAAATATCTACAATAAATCAAATTTTTCTGTAGTTTTTTTTTTAAATAAAATCTTTAGCTATTTATTTTTTTTTTCTTCTCGAAACCCCACCACATAAGCTCAAAAGTTTGAACCTTCTTGCGGCTATCCTGATTTTAGTAAGGGCCGCGGTGACCTGGTGGTAAGGTCTCCGCTTGTGAGCCGTAGGGTTTCAGGTTCGAGACCCGATTCCACCGAAGAACCGTCGTGTAAGGGGGTCTGTTGCACGTTAAATCCGTCATGCCAAACGTCCCCCCGCTGGTATGGCGTGGAGAAAGGGGTGCCAGCTCAAGGTGTCGTCCTCGTCATCTGACCGTGGTTCGAAATTACGAGGTCCATCCCAAAATAGCCCTAGTGTTGCTTTACAACGGGACGGTAATATAACTAAACTAAACTAAACCTGATTTTAGTTTTGATACTGCATAAATAATAAAATAAATAAGAAAAATGACAAATTGTTTGACACCAGATGTAACATGCCATTGAAAAAACTAATTTAAAAAAATTTTAAATGGTTCCTAATGCTGTAGCAAATCTGTAATATTTCTAATATATGAAGTTAGTCTTATAATAAAGGATGTAGTTTAACAGATAGCTCTAATTGACATTAAATGGATGCTGAATCAATCGCACTCGGCATTGCCGTCGAATTTGTTGATGAATTGGCGAATTTGACGATTATATCTGTAAAAATGAAGACTTCAAAATATTCAGAAACTTTAGCAATATCTCTATAAGGACTCAAGATTCGCAGTTGCTTCTCAAAAATTCGACTCTGGGTCAAATTACGGGTGATTGATTTCTCTCTTTTGAATGTTGACCTTCAACAAAGTCTCTTGCACGTTTTGCTGTTCAGGCTGCTAAATAAAGATTTGCTTCGTAAGTATTGTTCATTTCTGCAAGTGCTGTTTTTGAGTATATTTTGGATGTATTTTTCTACATGAATTTTCGTTCTTTTTTGTGATATAGATTTCGTTAATTTTGTGATATAAAGCATCGTTATCCATTATCAAGCTTGGTGGAGTTTTCACCGCAATGGATTTTTCGAGCAATATTTTCGAGCCTAAATTGTTAATAAGCTCTGAAATCTATAACTTTAAATTTTCTTTTTGAAATAAACATACCGGAGAATAACATTTAATCAAATATTTGGATTTCTTTCTTACTTGGATAAAAAAACGATAAAAAAATGCAGATATACGGCAATTGCTTCAAGGCAATTTTTAAGAATTTTTGAAAGTTTTTTCAGCATTAAAATGAAGAGCTATAAACTTCGAAACAGAGAAAATAGTTCTATTTCAGAAGTTATTGGAAACGTATTTTTCTTTGAAGATGACATACAAGTTAAAGAAGAAGCCATATATGGTCCTGGATTACTTATTATTTGAAGGAACTTATATTCTATCGATGCAAATAGAGATATAAATTTATATTGAAAATGAAAGAGTTATAGTTTTATAAAAAAAGAAATGGCAGCTGAGTAATTTTCTAGACTTTCTTTTCATCTGAATTTTTATGACGAACGAAGAATGAGATAATGATGGCTCTAAAAGAATTCTTTAAAAAAAAAGAAAGAAAAAAAAAGCAAAATACCCTAATGCATTTCCAAAGTAACGTAATGAGATAAAATATCAACACTTTTTTTCACTCATACCTTTCATCTTCGTTCGTATTTCGTTTTTGGAGAGGGTTTCCCAAAAAACAAAACAAAACAAAAAAAGGATGGTAAAAAATGTAGGAAAAAATACCACTAAGATGCAACACAACGGAAATGAAATTTTTGTCTCTTTATACTTTCTCCTTTTATGGAACCATAAAAAGTAAAGAAAAAAATTATAATAAGCGAAAACCATCTCCTTTCTGTATTTGCAGTTGAAAGAGGGCAAATACAGAAGAAAAACTCAACTCTGTTTGATATTCCTGTTGTTTAAAAAAGTGTTCGCACTTTTTTTCCTTTGTTTTTCTTTTTAGCGTCGGTAGTTTTTGTGTGTCCTGTTCACATCCCTTAGTTTCCTCCTGCCTAAGGGGTTGGCCACTCGTGGGATTAGAAACCTTCTGAAGATTTTTAGAGGTCTTTGTGAGTTCTCTTTTAAAATAGGAGGGACAAAACGGTGTTACAATATGCTGTGACTTTTTTGAGTTTTTTGCTTAAAAGGAAACAAAAAAGTAGAAAAAAAGTCCGACATAATACAGGAACCGGGATTAGAATGTTTGCGAAAAAGAGAGAAATGTTTTTCTTTGAGGATTTATTTTAGGAATTGAATCTCTTTATGCAGTGTAAATAATTCAAAACTCTACCTCTAGTATGTCAAATAATATTCAGAAGAGTTTTATTCAAAAGGTAACTAATTTATTGTGCTGAAATTTAAATTTATGCATAAGAAAGGGATAAATTAATAAATATAAATATTTGTAAATTTTTATTTTAATATTTGGCAATGTTTCATAGCTTTTGTGCGTTTATTTTTTATAGCACGAACGTCTAATACACGCTCGCTCACACACACACACACACACACACACACACACACACACACACACACACACACACACACACACACACACACACACACACACACACACACACACACACACACACACACACACAAATATATTTAGAATATGCAATCTTCTTTGAAGATATTTCTTAGAAACTGAATTTCTGTATATTATATAAACAATCAAAATTATAGCCCCTTATGTCAAATAATATTTTGAAAAAAGATTTAAAAAGTGGAATAGTAGAAAAATTCACGATTTCAAAATTTCATTTATTTCAGAAAGAATAATATATATATATATATATATATATATATATATATATATATGTGTGTGTGTGTGTGTGTGTATGTCTTAATCTAATTGAAATCTTAATTTATATTATATTTTTGTTTTAAATTAGACCATATTACTGTTAATTTTTTTTCTTATTTCCTATATCCAAATCCTACATTTTTATTTAATGATTTCTAACAAGTGCTCTTAAAAAATTGCTGAGTCTCGAATTTTTGCACTTTTATCTTGCGTCTCTGTGTAGGCAGACGTGTTCATCGTCCCCCCTCCCCCGTGTACAAATCATGTCCTTCCCTGGAAAAATAGGTTGAAGTTATTAATTTCCAATTTGTCTTCTTTTCGCACACTCATCTGTAAAACTAAATTACAATAGAATAAGTCGGCTGAATAATCATCTGTTTTGAAAAAAATCTTAATATTAACAGTAAAATTTCCAGGGAAGAGATATGCAAAACACGTCACTTGAGCGATCCACACCGATGATTGGCAACGATTCATCAAGTGCTTTTTACTACGGCCCGCAGGCTTAGTGGAGAGAGTGACATGACGGTCCCAGAGATCATTGAATCCAAGCATGCCGCTGAATGCTCCAGCCACAATCTGAATATCGTATTCTAAGCTACATTCCTGCTACAGTGTTCCGTATAGTTGTGTGTTCCTTGTCATCGTTTTTTTTGGGGGAAGCTCGATCGATTCCCTAGCTTTCTGTATCTACACAATATCCCATCCAGATGTTGATGTCATGTTTGTGCTCTCTTTCCATCGCTATAATCACCATCACCGTCGTTGACGACGGATTTAAGTTCAAATATGTGTTTCTTTCTAACAAATTTGTTGAGTTCCAAGTTTATTGCTGTGCGTTTTTTGACACTTAAAGCCATTGAAATACTTAAGAATTCTAATAATTCTTCAAAAAGTATCTCTAGCAGGCTCAACAAATAAAAGACTATTATTAAATTCTTAAAATAATATCATTATTTTTTTATATAAATATGTTATGTTTCGTTCGTAATATTTTGAATTCTATGCTTAAATTAACATATAATAGTATATTATTATATACTATTATATGTTATTTTCAATTATTATTTTTAAATATTTTGAGAATTAAAATCCTTTTAACAAATCCCTAATTGACATATTATTGCATGCATAATTTTAAAATTATACATATTATTATATTAATTATTCCATAAAAATAAAGCCAATTGTACATATCTGTGTTTTAGATAAATTTTCTTTTAACTAAAAAATAAAGCGTGACGATGTTGAACATGTTTCATCCACATGTTTTGATTGAAATTTCCTAAGTTTCCATCGAGATTACTTTCAATAAAACTGTATTTTTTCGGAAAGAATAAACTTGCTTTATTTTATTACATTAACTTAACAAATAAAGCCGGAAACGAATGACCGAAACAATTATGAGTCCAAGACCGTCAAAGACAGTCGCAGAAGTTTAAAAGAACAAGAAAAAAAGACTCAGTATTTCTGAACCAGTATCTCAGTTCAATGTTACAAAAACAACGGAATCACATAAATAAGTTACGGAAGGCTTATCTACACTTTTAATTGAAGTAGATTGTTAAAAAAAATTACGATTTATTAAATTGTGACAGAGTCTCGATGTTCTGATTGGAGGATCACAGGCTTTATAACATAAGGTCAAAGGTCGAGATTACATTTAAGTTTGATCTTAAAAAATTAAATGAATCCGTGGTTTCTTATCACATTTGATTTATCATATCTAACAAAGTCCAATATTTTGAGGAAGGTAGCATTTTCTGTATCCCCAGCACCTTAGATAAATAACGATTAATGAGATAAAGATTTAATTTATCTCCTATATACTTGCGTCAGGGACTATGTTTAGTTATTTCCAACATTGGAAAATTTTAAGAGGATTTTGAGCAGAAGCTGATCCATATTCGTGTTCTGTTTGAAGGAGAAACCATTTATTTCTCCAATAGTCCTCATGATGAAATGAACACATCATAATTAACTTAGATAAAAGCACACGTTAAAGACAGATTTCATAACTATTCTCCTATAAATATATCCCTCAGATTGAATCCAATTTAGAACACATCATAATCAGTTTAAGATAAAACTATACATTGATAATAGGTTTCATAACTTTTTTCCTATAAATATATTCCTCAGATTGAATCCAATTTAGAACACATCATAATCAGTTTAAGATAAAACTATACATTGATAATAGGTTTCATAACTTTTTTCTTATAAATATATTCCTCAGATTGAATCTTAATTAGAACACATAATAATCAACTTAAGATAAAAGCATACATAAAGGATAGGTTTCATAACCTTCTTCCTATAAATATATTCCTCAGATTGAATCCTAATTAGAACACATCATAATCAGTTTAAGATAAAAGCATACGTTGATAATAGGTTTCATAACTTTCTTCCTATAAATATATTCCTCAGATTGAATCCTAATTAAGTGAAATTAGTCAAAAAATTTTTAGGTACTGATTAAAATTAACTTCAAGAAAATATTTAATTAATCTATGTCAATTTTTCTTAATTATCAATCATTATTTCTGTATCTTGTTATTTTATATAAAATATGCATATGAAAAATATACCAAAAAACGCCAAACAAGTAAATATAAAATGTAAGCTGGAAGACCATATCTCTTACAAAACTGATATGCAATACATACATCTAGGACTTAATGATAAAATGTGCGGTGACATCACAAATATATCTCATCCGGTGAAACAGAACCCTTTAAGGACCTGCATTTAGCTGAGTGTACCGAAGAAATATGATCTCCTTTAAGTAGAATGCCTTATCCTATTTACCCTGTTACCATATTATTCATAAATAGCCCTAAGAAAGTTTACATAGTCTGCTCCATCTGAAATGAGAAGCGAGTGCACTTTGGACTTCCCGTTTCCCATCTGAAACTCGGTACATCTGGGCGGTGGAAACCATAGTAACGACTCCCGAATGTTTATCGCGCACAAATAGAAAGAAACACGGATATTCGGTCCACACCGGACCCATGTTTCATCCGGAGTTTTCTTTAAGAAATATGACGCAAATGATGCCCTGCTCTTCCAGGAAAATAGTGAACTATGAAGGAAAGTGGTCTATGTCACAGCAGATTTTACAGCTGTGGGTACAATTTTATTTGTAGGTACAGTAGACTCCCGATTATCCACGGAGCGGATTATCCGCGCCTGCCACACAAAGTTTTTTTTTTTTCTTTTTTGACTGATTTCTTCAAAAAGGTGCAGTTTTACAGTTATGCATTTGTAATTACATAATACATTACAGTATTAAAACAGTGCATATGTATTCATTTTTCTGTGTTTCCTTGACGCCTCTCGTAAGTACAAAGCACTTTTCTGTTTTCATTAACAAAATGCATTTTAGGTTAGTTTTGAGTGATATACTAAGATATTAAGCGTTAGTTAAACATTTCCTGCTGTTTATTTTACGTTTTATTGTACATAAACGATTTTTTCAAAGTTGGAATGACTGTTTTCTCTTTTGCTATACCCGTTTTTAGCTTTTTTCGGATTATCCGCGATTTTTGTTATCCGCGGCGGCCGCGCCACCCAATTCCGCGGATAATCGGGAGTGTACTGTATTTCATGGAGATTAGGGAAGTCATCTACAAAAAATAGTTTTTACCACATCTTACCTAAATAATTTGTGTATTAGCGTGTAAGGAATAGCTACGTATCAAAAGATTAAAAATATTACGCTTAAGAATTATTAATATTTAATACTTGCTAGCCGCCTTTGGCGATCATTTATCTCACCTACAATAATGATTGCGCTTAATTCAATTAAATCTCTTATGAAAAACATGAAGTTCAAGGTATCCTTGAAACATTTCTTTTAAACTTCATATTGTGACATAGATGAAATCGGTGTTATTTCAATAATCTTAAACCTGTTCTGTTTATTGTGCACATGAACATTCCCATTGAGTATAGATATTGTAGTGTCATTAATAAGCGTTTGATAAAAACATATTTCAAATTGAATGTTTCAGAGTGTAATTCCTATATTTGTTTTTTTCCTTCATATAAATTGTCATAACAAAAACTAATAAGCACAATCTTTTTATAGATTGACACATAAATGAAATCATTAAAATTAAGATATGATAAAATAATGAAAACTGTTTAAATTTTTTTTCAAAAAAAATTTTTTTTTGATGAAAAGATAATTTTAAAAAGAAATTGACCAAATTCAAACAGCTCACAAAATGTAATATTTTGAAAAATATATTTGATATAATTAAAGAGGCATTTAAAAAAAATTTTAACTGGTGTGAAGTTTTGTGCAATATATTTTGATTTTAATTAATTAAAATTTCAAAAACAGCAACGGATCAAAAAAAGAAATTATATTACCCATATTGTTTGAAGGTTTCAATTTGAAATATATGACTTGGACACTTTTTAGTGCACTACGATATGCTGCGACTCAACTCCATTAGGAATGGTCATGTACACATTAAGTAAAACAGGTTTAAAGTTATTAAAATAGAATTTCCTAGTATATTCCATAAGACAGATATATATATATATATATATATATATATATATATTCATTCCTTAATATATTTACCAAATTTTTCTCCCCCATATAACCTTTTGTAAGGTAAAATAATATATATTTTGCTCCAATTGAAAAGAAAATTAAAAGCATTTTTCATAGTATGCGCTTTCATAATATTGATTCCTGACTTAGTAATATTGATTGCTGATCTTCGTGATCTCATTTTAAAGAAACTTTTTATTAAATCTGTTACATTTTAACATAACAACGTAAAATTATCCTGTTATATGATTTTCTTAATCCTCAAATCATTCAAATTCAGGTGTCTCAGAGTACTGGAACGCCCGAATTTCTTTTATCTTTCTGGGAAGAAAAGTTCCTGTACTCTCAAAACCCTCAAACAACATCCTATGTTCTTAAGGCGTTTTCTTACAAAAGAATTTTCTCTTATTTGATATGTGCTTTATCATTTTTCAAAGATTTCTTAGAAATCTAAAGAAGTTTAAGCATATACTTTGGATATCTTTAAAGACTTCTCAGAAATCTTCCCTTTCCCCCAAACGCACATAACGTATTTAATCGCTACATGGGCATCTGGGGAACAAAGCACGCGCATCGCATATTCAATAAATCACAAGCTTAAAGAAAGGGTAAAAGTTTCATCAGTGACATTTTTGCGTTTCGGGCAGCCTTCATAGTTTTGTTGAACGGACATTTGGAACCATTCGGTATTTACAGAGTTAAACGAAGAAGAACGTCATTTTGATTCTCCTCCCTATGTGGTCTCATATCTGAATATATGATATAATGACACATTTCGTCCATATGACATCTCCGACTTTAAAAAATAAAACTTCTTAATTCCAACTTTATAAAATGAATTAAAAATTAAAAACACACACTTTATTTATTTTTCTATTTAAAAATGGAATTCAGCCGAACAAATAAATATAATAAATTTGTTTCATTGCTCCTAATTAGTTTTTCTATATTTTATATACTAAGCATAATATTCACCTCTTTCAATTCTGCAAGAAAAACAATTTCATAGTATTATTTATAAAATAGTAATTAATAAATTATTAATAAATTCCCGTTAATATCATCAATTTTCTGTTTCACTATTATGATAATTTCTTCTTGAATATTTGAAATAAGAAACTATCTGTATTTTCTGAATTTCACCAGAAGAAATATCATTATCATTATCTTAGTTAATGCATAGAATAGGACAGTAGTCTTTAATATCTTTTATTCATTCCTTTCCCACCATTCATTCATTCCCTGCATTTTATTAATCACCAAAGGGCAAATCTATTGACCACGTCAGGGACTGTCTGCAATTAATCAAATCTTCTCGTTTATCTTTTCATGAGAAATATTGGTTTATAAGACGAGCTCGAGACATTTTTTATTAAATCCTTGAAATTTGCATAAAAAGTTTATGCATAAAATCATTATTCATCTTAAGCAAGTAATTTCACTTATGAAACTAAAATGCATAACAATATGTTTGTAAGTAAAAATATTATTTGTTTCTTATCAGCATGGTTATTATAATTTCTTTTCTTTCTCTAAGATAATGGCTAAAATAACTTATTTCATGATATATGATTGATAGAGGAATCGGTTACTTTATTACCCGAATTTGATTAAAATAATTTTTTTTTTGTATTACAGTTTATAACATTTAAAGTATTTATTCAGAAATTTAATTGATTTATTTTTGTTAACATTTATCAAACCTGAATACTTTTATCTAAATTATGAAATAATTTGCAGATATTAGCTGAAATCAGTATCAAGAGTTTCAATTTAACCCTTTCTAGGGCAGTGTGAAGTATGCTCCCCACCAAATTTATCAATCTTTGTATGAAATTATGTAGGTTGGCATAAGTTCTGCCAAATTTTTTTAGTAAGGGAGAAACTTAGATGCGTCAGTTCTTTATCTCAGACAAAATGATGTATCTTGATTTGTTACTTAATTATAAATTAACCAAATTAATTAATTAATCAAATTAAATTTATCCAATAAGCAAAATGAATCCCTTTTCTTATTCTAATTTCATGCCTAAAAATATTTTAGCATAATATGATTAGAAAAAAATGGCACTTTAAAGGGTTAATAGAATAATAATTATTTGTAGCAGATGCATTACAAAAAAACTTTATGGTTGTAACATTGAAAAACAACAAACTTAAAACCAGAAACGGAAACCCAGTGAATTTTTACCCTTCATGAGATTTGAAGGGTTAAAATTATGAAATGTGAAAAGATTAAGCAGTTTGATCGTCAAACGGTCTCAATACTCGTTTGTGACTTACTATATATATTGTTTGTGACTATCTTTGTATCTCGTTTATGAAGTGAAAAGGGAAAACATCGTGATCGTCAAACAATTCAGACTCGAGATTTTGACGAATCTTTACATTTCATATCTGTCTGGATCCAATTTTTAATTCTGTCTGAAGAATTCAATCGATCTGAATGATGAAGAATCTGATTCGATTTGTATACTTCCCTGCAAACAAGATAAGAATCTTTTGTTTAAATTTACATGAATTTAAACAAAAGATTTGTAGATTTCGAACAATATATCCAAGAAAGTTTGGCTGTCTGTCCTTCTGAGTAAAAATGTACACAATGACTGCAAAAGAGAAGGAACTAAACAAGTAAAATTTGGTACATAGTTTTGGATCTCAAACGAAGATTCTTACTAAATTTTGAATCAAATCTCATGAAGGGTTGACATTCTTTTGGTTTATACTTTTTCTTAAATGCAAATATGATAATTAAAAAACGCAATTATTTAAACAAATGAAATTTCATATATGATTTTGTGATCAAAATTGTAGTTTTATGTCAAATTTTGTATTCAATTGGACAGACAAAAATATGAGGAAGGATACAGCAACGTAAGGATAGAAGAAACGGGCCCCTTACGAGTATAGCAATATTTTATTTTCTGTCTACGAGTAATCACCAATTACCGCACGGTAAATTCAATAAAAATGCTAGATTCAAACCAAAGATGGATCTTTCTTAATTACTATTGTGCAATGGTAGGCAGTTAAAACAAAAGTGCTAGTTTTCTCTACTATAAGACGAAAAAATGATATGTGAAAATTAACATCTGAGCACAATTGGCAGTCATGATCTTGCTCAAGATAAAAATAAAAAAAAATACGGGAGAATGACATTTACATTTTATCAGAAAGTAAGTGAAAAAGCTTGAGAGAGATCACTCCATCTATTTTGCGTAGAATTTCTTGGTAATTTACATTTTAACATTTTTTTTGCGAAATTTATTATAAACCGATTTAAAATTATAAACAGCTAAAAAATGTAAAATTTTATACAATTTCACATATTTTGCATGTTAACTACATGTTTATATAATTTTTTATTCAAAAAATATAGCCCATTTGTTTAATAAATTATAATACTATTGATAGTATTATATGAATGAGAAATTCATCCTGGAGGTGCGTTTAATTTATGCGTCTTTGGTCGTCTTTAATTTATGGGTCCAAATAAGTATGGAGGCTCTCGCTTGTTTTGTGAAAACTTTCAGAATTCATCAACTATTATGGAAGGAACAAATGTGTAATGAGTAAATATCGGGTACTTTTACAATACATTGTTCAACTACATGTATAGCAACAGAAACTATTTCAAGAGATTTTAACCTTCTCATTCCGAAAACGATATGAATTCATACATCTCAGAGTATTTTAACGCCAGAATTTCTCTTTCAAAGTGCATTCTCTATCCCTTCAAAAACCTCAATGAGAGTTGGCATTTGTAATGGGTATACAAAAGATGATACTGCTTACCTAATGACTATTAAACAAATGTATGCACGAAAAATCCCTTGAGATTTTTCAGAAGTCCCTCTTTTCCCTAATTCGATAAAGGTGAGATTCTCTAATAAACAAAGTAAGGGCCACACGTATTCAACCAATCACACTTAACAAAAAGAGAAGGAAATTTCGCAGTGATATTCAGTCGTCCCGTACGCTTGCCATAGTTTGTTTGAATGGATGTTAGGGGTCTTATTTTAAGAAATTTTCGTTTTAATTTGAACTAATAAAAACAATATAATTTTGAATAAATGTATTTTTTCCCTTTTACTGTAAATTTTATTTTCTTGTGAAACCATTCCTATAAAAATCCAAACTTTTAAAAATTATTGTCTAAAATCAATTTTTATATCTATATCAATACTTATAATAAAGCTCAATGTGTGTGTGTTTTGGCGCTCTACAGGCAGACCATTCGACCTACTGCTACCAAATTTGATATGTGATGCCTTACAGACCGGAAATGTGCACCTCTGAGCTACTTTTTTAAAATTTTTAATTAGAATTTTAATTAATTAAAAATTAAGCGAAATTTCAGTGTTTTTCCGCTATAACTTCCGAAAATATTACAGCACAGAATTGATTTTTGCATCAAGTAAAAGCTTAAAAAATTATCCTTTTAATAATGCAAATGCTTTTATCTATAAATTAAATTTCAATTTTTTAACGAATTTTTTTAAAAAAATATTTTAACTATATTTTTCAACAATATATTTTGCTCAAAATAAAAATGAAATTTAATCTGCACGACTACATCAATGTTAAAAAATTACCTTTCATCAACGTGTTGCCATCACATAAACAAAAGTTCAAATTAAAAAAATAAACTATTATTGCAAATTAAATACATAAAAGTGTAATTTTCAGCACGTGTCTGTATGAAGCGAAAAAAATTTGAAATATGATATTTTCTGAAAAGTAAATGGAGGAAAGTTTTTCTATTATCTTTTACAATAGTTATATTATTAATTCAATAAAACTGTTTAATTTACGGCAAACATGGTTTAATATATATAAGATAACCACTCTA
Organism: Argiope bruennichi; assembly: GCF_947563725.1. Lineage (NCBI taxonomy): Eukaryota > Metazoa > Arthropoda > Arachnida > Araneae > Araneidae > Argiope > Argiope bruennichi. The sequence goes on from NC_079151.1 coordinate 70,797,455, forward strand.
ATCAGCACCGATCTGCTAACAAAATGGTCTAAATTAACTAAATGTTTCTATTTTATGTAACTTGAGTCAATAAACGCTTCGATGAATAATGAATTTTAAATTTTTACATAGATCCTCTGCTCTCTGAATTATATTTAATCAAATATTGTGGAGATAACCAAATATTGTGGGCACCGATATTTTAAATAAAAATTGTTGAATTCCAATCGACTAAATCAATTACTAAAACTGACTAATTAATGAAATTTGAATGTCACTCTTCTATAAAAACTTTCCATTTTAGACCACTTCAAATAAATGTCTCAAATCAGATACACCAATCTTCTTCCAGGGTTTCTCGACAGTGATTGGTCTATAATTATGAAAATGTTGATTGTTCTAAAATTGATACATAAAATCTTCATAAATCGGTCAGATTTGATCGCAAAAGTTAAAAATATTTATTTATTTATTAAAAGCTGAAGTGTTAAGAGTATTTCGCAGAATATGATTCCATCGGACAAAAGGACAGTGCAAAATTTAACATTCATAATTTTTTCACAAGTGCATTTATTGATTGAAATAAAATAAATTAGTTTTATTTACATCATTTAAATATTTTAAAAGTAAAACTAAAAACTGAATTTTACGATGAACCAGAGAAATTTTATTGAATAATTCTTTAAGATATTGTATAAATTACGAAAATTAATTCATGTTTACAAAAATAACTCGTATTTATTATTCAGTACACATATTATTTTTTTAGACATGGTTGGTTTCAGTAAAAATGTTTTTATATTAATTTCAGTTTAACATTACCACTCATTTAAAGTAGAAATTTTCTGGCAGCTCACAGAAAATTATATATAAATAAGAATATATATATATATATATATATATATATATATATATATATATATATATATATATATATATATAAGTAGTACAATGATCAGACCTATTTAAGGCCTACACAATAATATCACTGAATTATATCATTATTAAAATCTGAAGCTTAAAAATATTTTGAAGAAAAACTATTAAGAGACCAAGTTACATAAAATATTTAAGCGAAAATTTTAGCTATCATTAATATTGGCAAACCGGCTGGTCGCCAAAGCCGCTAGACATAAATAAATTGATTCATTATTGATCATTAAAATATAAAATTCATATTATCAGAAAAAGTAATGAATTTTCTTAAAGATTATAAGAATTTGAACTGAACCTATGTCTTCAATGAACTATTAGAGATTTATGTGGAAAAAAAAGGATAAATAATAAGTAATGTGTTATATTTTCTTAAAATATCTATATATTTACAGGCGATAAGTTAAGAAGAATATTTTTTGAATTGCTCTCCTTAGTAATTTCATTATTACAAAGATTGGATTTATATTTCCACAGTGAATGACTAATTCAATATTAAATAAATCTTTTTAAATAAAAATCTTTTATAAATACAGTTTTAAAACAAACTTCTCATCAATAAATAAAAATTAATATCTTGAATCTACGAAACTAAAACAACTCAACCCAACTCACAAATGGCTTTCATCATCACATAATTTATCTTTTACTTGGACATATAATAAGGCAAAATCCTTCTGTCAATAAATATTTGAACAAGAAGAAGAAAAGAAAAAACATAAAACCAAATTCCAATATGGAGCAATTTTGCTTTTTCTACATTATTTGAAATACAGTTTGATCAAACTTCCCTTCGATTCCCTAAAAATTAATATCTTGGATTGATGATGTACGAAAGCGAAATAACCAAACTCAAATCGAAAGCACCATCATCAACTAACATATCTTTTATCAAGCCGTATAACATAGCAATTTCTTTCTGTCAACAAATATTTGAGAAAATGAAGAGAAAGGAAAAAAAAAAAAAAAAAAAACTTGGAAGTCAGCACCGAGTGTGGATCAATTTTGACTTTTCCCCAAAACACGTCTTCCCTTCCCCCATTTTACAAGAACCGGAGATCCATATAAAACTTAATAAGTAGAAGAAATCCTTCAAAAACAGCTGTAGCTATTTCCATTAGAGCCCCGCTACTTCTCGAGAAAAGATTCTGTTATGAAGATAGTGGTGCGGCGCCTTCGGATGCTCCAACAATGCAGCATCCGGATCGATATCCAGTCTCGTTCTTCAGGCAGATACAGCTGTTTCTTGACAGCCCACGTTCCTGGCGTCTAAGAAGACCGGTTAATTTAGAAACAACGGCAGCTGAGGCATTTGGACGATTTGATAGGATTCTCCCCATTATGTCCCCGAGATCGCGAGATTTATATCAGATATCGGTTACACTTCCAGCAAGGAATCAGTCAGAAGGCATCGGCTGTGCCAATCTTCTGTCTTCTTCCGGAAAAGAATACTTTCTGGTATTGTTAGGTTATTAGATTCAGATTACAGCTTGCCCAGTATATTTAGTGTATTTGTAATTCGTTGCTTCTGAAAGGTTGGGTGATCTTATTATTGGAATTCGCAAAACTCGAAGAATAAATTGTTTCATTTCTTATTCGGATATATATTATTTAAAATGTTGTACATATAGAATTGGAGGATGGATTTATTAACATTTATTTTATGAATGACAATTCATTTGTAAGATATATAAATGAATCTAGGAAATCAGTTTGCTTCTAATATGGAAAAAGGAATAATTATTTATAATTCATATGAACATACTTTTTATTTTAAACATTTTCAGTATAGATAATATACTGAAATGTTAAAATAACAACATTTAAACAAAATTATAGAATAATTTTGAGCATTCTTAATAGGAAGAATCCTTAATTTCATTTTGCATAAGAATAATTATATTAAATTAAAAGGTTAAAACTGATTTCAATTGGAAAAAGTTTGAATATTCGCAGCATAGTACAGAATTTTGATAATTTGTCAAAATATAATTTTCTTCATAATTAATAAATATGATTATAAAAAGATAACAATTATGGATTTGAATTGGTAAAAAATGTAATCGCATTAGAATGTAATTATTTAATAATAAGCTAATTAACTTACCTTGATGTGAGGATTTCATTTTCCATGGCTATAGGAAGTAATCAAATTTGCTTTGAGGAATATCATGTTCTCTCTTTCTCTTTCTCTATTTTAAAATAGTCTTGTTGAAAAAAATTATTAACTTCTCTGAAGTTCTTGAAGAAGCTAATATAAGAAAAAAGAAAGAAATTAAGAAATTATCAATAAAGAAATTATCACCAGCTGTGATAGCAAACGAACATGCATCACTTGCAGTTTTGAATAAATATTGCACAACAAACTTAAATTGGATAAATAATACTAATGGAAACGAATTAAATTCAACTTGTTTTCGATATAGGAAGGATTATTGTATCAATAAATACAATAATGACTTATACACAATAGGTAAAATACTAATCTTTTTAGCTAATGCGTACAAAATTAGGATGGTAATAATGATTGTTTTCTTGAACTATGACAGCAAATCCTCACTTTTCCTTCAAATAAACTAAATATAATAACATGTACATTATGTACAATTCTTTCTAGTAATTTTTAGAAAATAATTTTAAAATGTGTTACTATTAAGTAAATTATATGATATTTTAATTTTTCGTAATAAATGATAATACTTATAATGAATAACTAATAACTTATAATGAATGATGATTACTTATAATGAATAAGTAATAAAATTTTTAAATCTTGAATAAATTTCTTTTAAAGTATTTAATTATTTGCAGAATAAAATAATGCAAATTAAATTTCATGCATCTTAAACAACAGAATAAAAGTTACCGGACCTCAGATGTACCATTCTTTGTTTATTTTAATATCTTGCATTTCCAAAATATTATAAAAGAAAAAGTTATGGAAAAGAAATTGAAATGTAACGTCAGACGAAAGTGATTCTAATTATTATAAGATTTAAGTCAGAAGATATGTGTTAAAAAAGTATCTCATAAAAATTGAATTAATTTAATAGAAGCTGTTTTATTAAAAGCCTTTACATCATATAATAATAATCCCAGATTATTTTATAATAATGGTTTTCTTTTTTATCTTTCATTTATAATTTATTGTTACAAATGTTATCTTTTGAATCATTTTTTTTTTACAAATTTACATGCAGGAGAAAAAAATTTTACTCATTTGCTTGATTAACTGATTATTAACAAATATAAATATTAAAAAAATACATTTTTATTAAAAGCGTAAGCGTATGAAAAACTTCATTTCTTTAACGTATTACGGTGTGACATAAAATTCAATTAAAAATGCTATTTTTTAAAACATGAAACAAAAGAAATTAAAGTATGTAAAAGATGCTTATATTTAAAATAAAAATAAATGCAGAACACATGAAGAACAATTATTACTTTTTATTTCATTTATCATTTGTTCCTTTATAGATCCAAATATTTCATTACTAAAATCTATTTCGGTCTGAAAGAAAAATCGTGTTATCTAAAATAAATTAATTTTACTTCAACAAAGTAACATTCTTTTTAAGGTACAGAGTTCTGAAATTAAAACTCACAATAGTCTAGGTATTGAGTTTTCGAAGTACAAATGTTTTATTTCAACAAATAGTTTGTGCTGTAAGGCAAAAAATAAAATAATCTACACACAATAACAAACAATCAGGTAACAAATCTTCAATAAAACTTTCTTTCGAATTCTTCTAAAACTTTTTTTAGTATTTTTTATATATCTATATCACTGAATGTATATTGGATTTTTCTCAAGGAAGTTATGTACATAAATAAAAGCGAATTATTTTTTTGACTATTTTATATACTTGATATGGATTGTTTTGCATCGTCGGGATTTAAGACTAAACTGATTGAATTAATTGGAATATTAATTTCATTAAATTTTGTTGCTATAGATATATGTTGATAGGAATATTTATTACAACTTGTATTTAATGCATTCTTTTTTAATGTGTTAGTAGTGACCGTAGATGAAAAAAGTTGATACTGTAAAATAAATTAGAATTATTATTACAGTTACATATATTTATATTAAATTATTATATGCAGAATGGCATTAAAGTAATGAATGAAAAAAACACTTTAAGATTATGAAAGAGAAAAACAGAAGTCTTCAGATAAAATTTTATTCCTTTTTTCTCGTCGTGAGGTAAACATTGCTGTTTCCAAATTATTTTCCCGTTTAGCTTCCGATTTTAGGAAACGATTTCTGTAGTCTTTATGCTAATATTTTGCTTCTATTTTTTGAGAAATCCAAGATAAAATTTATTCTAATTGCCTTGAAATCACGCAGTTTTTCATTTTGTCACGAAACAAAATTATATGTAATATTTCTATACTCTTTTGTTTTGTTTATTACTTTATCAAAGAGGGGAGATAGGTAGAAACTAGAAAGTAAGGCTTCATTTCCTTATAACGAAGAATACGAATCAGAGTAGAGTTTAGAGTTTTCTTTTTCAGCTATTTGAGATGCGAGTATGATTTCTTACACTTTCGCTTTCAAGAAGAATTAGGACAAAATTTTATTACTTTAAAATTTTACTACTATTTCTTTTTATACATATTTTGGCAAACACATTTTTTAATATTATCAGGAAGCAGTCTGTTAGAAACTTTCTTGTGGTTTACTAAAGTTAGTTTTGTTGAAGTTAAAATGAAACCATCTAAAATGAATCGTTTACTCTCTTTATTCTTCGAAAATGCAGAGTGTTTCTAAATTCCAATATTAATTTTTAAGTACAATAGAGCCTAAATAGACAATCAGATATCATTTTTGAAAGCTTGGACGAAACATGAGTAGCTTTAATGTGGCCAAAAATGAAAACCGTCGACAAAATGTTTACCATTACTTAATCAAAATGCAGTTTTAACGAGAAATAAGTCTCTCATCTCATAGAGATGGAAAATGCTGCCCATTGGTCCAAATGAGGTAGCATTTCAACTGCAGTTATTCAAATGATGAATCTGACATTTATTTAATAAATATTTTAATAAAAAAAATCCGCTGATAACTGGCTTTATATGTCATAAGAACATTTAATAAATTTAGTAATTGTTAAATTATCCATGCCGACCATCACATTCAATCATTTGCTTTGATTGCATAACAGTATTTTCCACTGCTGAATGAAGTATATTGGAAAATCAAGAACATGAAACAGAATGCTGTCCATCAGATATGGAACAGATACTTGCCTTTGACGGTAGATGGTGTCCTTCAAGAAACACCACAACCAAAAGTCATAGGGAGTGATGTCCGGCGAACGAGGCTGGCCTGGTATTGGAAACTAACAGTTGTTCTAAGAAATGGTGTCTTAGTAATTGTTTTACACCAATATCAACTTCAGGTGGTGTATTTAAAATGAAAAGTATATTTTGAAGGCATCCATGTTGTTGAAGTTGTAAGATTTCAAGATCCTTCGGCATACTACGGAACATTGTCATCTGACGGAACAAGTATGGATTGCATTTGCAGTTTTCTTCTTAAAAATTACGATCCAAATATAATGTACCCTTTAAACCTCGCCATAATATCACTTTTTTAGGATGCAAGAGTTATTCCTGGAGGGCATGAGGTTTTTCTACTGCTTTAGTTCGATAATTGTAGGTGTTAATTCGTCCATTTAGGTAAAAATGGGCTTCATCCCCCTACAGAATGTTTCATGGCCAAGTTGCGTCAACCATCATTCCAGCGAAGGAAAGAATTTCAAACGTTTTTCGAATTTCTGCACCCAATTCAGACATTAGGTGTACAGAAATTGATTTTGTAAATGAATTTGTATGAATTACGACAAAAATGCGCAGTTTGCACAGACAAAATTTTTAATGTTTCCTTCGAGTTAAAAATGATGGAAACATCAAATACCCAAGTTCCTTCAGTACTTATTCCTAATCAGCGTAGTAAAAATGATCTGGATCCTATTAAACGTAACCCTTTATTAATTAATATTTTGTTATTATTCTGTGTAATGTAATGATGTGTGGACAAAATATCAAACACTTATAAAATAAATATTTATCTTCGGGCATTTTTTAATTCTTAATAAATGACACCAAAGATGGATAAGTTTATGCCAGTTTCCACATTTCACTCTCCTATACTATTACTATTCTTTATAGTATTCAGGTACTATTTCTTTATGATCTTAAAACAGTTCTTAGAAAATAAAATTTTTGTCAATTATTATTTGGTTTGTTTTCTTGGATTTTCAAATGCTACATGAAATTATAGGTTATTGAATTACAAGTTTATTGTAATGAACAAATCATTTCTCCGTAAATTTTATATTTCCATGCCTTAATAGTCCATATTTCAGATAGGTCCGTGCATTTTAATTCCATCCTAAAAGTTTCATAAGTATTTCATGTGTTAGATAGTTTCAGGTGTTTTAATCCCCTCCTAAAAGTTTCATCAGTATTTCATGTTTTAGATAGTTTCAGGTGCTTTAATCCCATCTAGCAAGTTTCATCAAAACATCTTGCAACTCTTGCATCGGATGAAAACACATCTCATCAGAAAACATCCTACAACTCTTGTCATTACAGTTCGGTTGAAATTTGAAACGGCACCTTCAAAGAAACGGAAACTTCATTTCCAAAGACGGCACACACTGAAATTTAAACTCATCTCCAAGGGAAGCTATTACTACGCCCATAGAATTAAAGCTTGAATTACATTCCTTTTCTGCACCACGTTCTCAACAACCAACAACTCTCATTTCAGGATTTTGTACTTGTTTTCACTTTCCGAGGGCAATCCTTTGTTTCCTTTGGTTTTCTGCAAGTGAATGGGATTGCTGTTCAAAGCAATATTCCTCCGGGATAGTTTAAAGGAAGGATATAGCTTCTCGCTAAAAGGGAATACTGCTCGGCAACACATTCGCTTTCAAAACAACTCTGTTTCTGGCAATCCGAATGAAAGCACTGCTCCCACCTATTTGAAGCCGAAGGCTGGCCACAAAATTTGATGGCGGTACTGTTTGTAATGGGAATTGCGCTTGCTTTCTTGCCATATGTTGCCGAATTCTGTTTCCAATTGCTTAATCTGAATTTTAGAGCTACATTTAAAGGAACGAGAAACTTTAAAGCTAAAGATATTCAGTCGACTGCCTTTGAGAGTTCAGCAAAATCTTTTTTAAGGCGGAGTAGTGGATTTTAAAATATTAAGATATAAGATAAATTAAAATTCTTAAATATTAAAATATTATAATATGAGTTATGTTTTTCAATATAAATATAATATATTTAGAAGATTATCAATCATTTAATTTCTACTATTTTATAAAATTTTTTGTAGAAAGATTCTTATAAATAATTTAAATTTTTATTAGGTATATTTTAAGCATATATAAACAGTAAATAAGCATATATGTCATTGTTTTTCATGAAAGAATGCCATTCTAGAAACTCTTAACAAAATTATATACAACGAAATAAAACGCAATATCATAAAAAGGAAAGTAAAACTATACTATTAATAACTTTCTATAAATATAATATTGACTGTGTGAGTCGTTTTCGTTACTTATTATCGAATGTTAACAATCAAATGTTAATGAACGTCTTACGAACGTTTCCGATGTTTTTACAACTGCACTTAATCCAATGCATCGCACATCTTACTAACGGTGAAACAAAATATTACAAGAAATGCTCGGAAGAGAGGTCGACGAAATTCCATTAAATCAGAGGAAAGAAGATGTAAAAGTAATTTTTAACCGAGCACAAAAGTAGGCTTAACAATCTTGAATGTCGCATAATTCATCTGTGGTTTTCGCCTACCCTTAGGATGAAGTTATTTAATTAGACAACTGGGTAGCTATCTAATTAGATATTTAATTCATGATGAAATTTGTTGTGAATGAAGTAGTAATCAATTTTAACATGTAGACTGTAGCGTTACAAATGGTTTTAAAGTGCACAAAAATAAAAAATTAGTGCTATTACCGATACAAAGGATATCAAAATCTTCCCCATCTAAATAAGGAAACAAGCCCTTAACAGAAACAGTCAAATATCTTCCGATGTATAATTGTATATTAACCAAAAGTGTATGGTATTTTTTCTGTAAGAGTTATATTCATGACATAAAAAAAGAGTTACTATGCGAAATTTCAAAGTTTGAATAACTTTAAATATGTAGACAAACCCCTACGAAAATTTTAGGCACAGCATCTCACTATTCATTACTAACTTTAAAATGGTATACTTATAATCATATAAACTGATCGATTACAAAATAAAGCTGAGTGACTCTTTTTTCCATGACTATATAAATCTAAAATGCTCCCCCTTAAATTATAAATAATTTCATAATTTCTATAAATCTCTCAAAAATAGCAAGGAAAATTCATAAATAATCACAATAATTTAATTACATTTCTCATGATAATTCTCATTTCAGGTTCGATTTTTATGTTAATAAAATTGGATAACTTAAATATTCATTTTCACCATTTTCTGTCAAGTGATTTGAATTACGTCATAAGTGTAAAGCCCCTCATAAATGCCCATGATCTAAGTTATGCTACGTGACAATTAAAACGATCTGCACTCACGATACATGTCATGAGCATATATAAATGACCTAGCAGTCTGACGTAAGCCCATCAGTGTGTTGATTCCTAACTCCCCAGACAAACATTGCGAGCTCCATTCCTAGAGCCAAAATAATGCACTACTGGATATGGGAATCCATTGTTCACAGATTTATTTGCCCTAAACACGAAGACTGGTAACTGTTTATTAATATAAATACTCGATATCAAATATGTGGGAGTTATCATCAGTAATTGCATTGCATTGTTGAGCCAACTATCATCTTTAAATACAAACGCAAACTATTCTTTGAATGGTTATATTACGAATATGAGTACGAGCATTGATATAGTGTTTACTCAGAATTTGCGTATAATATGGTAAGTATTACATAAGCATATTTATTTATTTATATTAAGGAAACAATGTTACGCTGATACATTTCCACGAAATGCAACATATCGGGCTTATTTTAGTTCCAAATATCAGTTTGGTAATATAATATCAGTTCTTCCAGAATTAAATATAATTTAGTTAATATTAAATAGAAATACCAGGGTTATTAGTTACGTTTATGCATTGAATAATAATTCTTTCAAAATTTAATTCTAATAATAACTCTTGCAGTCGCAAATATTTTAATTCCTTTACGTATGCATTTAATAAAATTTATTTCAGAATTTGATATCATTTAAAATTAATTTTAAATATAGCTTCTTAGCTTATTTTAAATTCTACGCACATGTACTTCATATCATTCCTTTCAGAATTTAATTAAACGCTAAATCTCCTTGAAATTTCATAATTCTATTAAATTATAAAGTTTTAAACTAAAATTTAAAAAAAAATAAGTTTTCTTACCTATAGGTGATAGCAAGATGGTATAAAAATGCCATCAATTGATCATATTAATCCTATTTCTCATTTAACTTCAAATTAATCTGGTACCAAACGGTGGGCGGACTAGGAAACGAAATCCACTTTATTTAAGTGTGAAAAAATGACTGTGAGTACCAATAATGCATTAATACTACAATAAATTGATTCTAAATGCGTGGATATTTGCATCATATAATAAAAATGAATAATAAAAAAATGAAGATTATAAATTATTATGATCAATATCATCTTTTGAACACAATAAGCATTTATTGTCCGGCAATTATTTAAAATCTTCTCCCGATTCTCAAACAATCATTAAGAAATTAAAATACATTTTAGCTTATATGGTAAAGAAACAAAAGTAAATAACCAAAATTTTAAACATTTTTAATATAATGATTTTATCTGAATGCACAGTACTATGTCGTTTTTACATTTTTCAAAGGACATGAGTATAGTCAAATCAAAGTCTCAGGAAATCCCTTACATCGGGAAGATGTTTTAGAAAAACACTTAAATCGGTTTACAAATGCACATTTTTATTGTTATTGAACATATCATTCTTATTTCTAATAGTTAATTACCCCTATTGAATATCCAATGTGAATTTATTATTGATATTATTCTGAATTTCTGCCAATGTGAATTAATTCCGATTTTATTCCGGTTATCCATTGGTTAGAAGACAGAGAAATAAAATATTACGTAATATTCTGTTTTAATTCGGTTTTCTTTCCCAGTTTGACAACATAAATACTTAAGACGAAATCAATGTTCCTTATCTGCACGAAACTAATATATTTTTAATTACCATTGCATTTTTCAGTATTAATAAACTTTCATCCCTTGCGATGAAAGCAGTTTTTACTGCACTTTGCTGAAATACATTGATAAAAATGGAATTATCTTTGCATGTCTTTTTATTTCTTATGCCCTTTGTTTGTAGGATAATAAATTGGCAATGGGTTGATTTCTGAAATAATTTTTTATAATTAGTTGAGTGGTTGATTTAATGATGATTGGTTTAATTTTAGGCAATTAGATGATAGCTGAGATTTTTTCTTCGATTTTTTTTTCAATCGAACTACTTGATATGGAGTGAAAAGTGAGTCAGAATTTCAGAAATCTAACTTGAGGATTTTACTACATTGTGAAGATAGAAATCTATACAAGTACTATGTTCGAAGGAAAACGTCTAAGACGAAAACATTTTAATAAGATAGGATGAATTTCATTTGTAGTTTAGTTGTATAATATGTTCTGCGAGTAAACGAATTTTTTAAATAAACATATTGTATTGCTGTCTTTTGCAATAAATAATAAAAAAGGTAAAAAACATTAGTTACCATCAAAGTTAGATATTTCAAAGGGAAGATTTTATAGCAGAAATATTTACAGGCAACTTAACACCGGATGTTGAATTTCAAAACTTGATGGGAATAGAATTAGGAATATTGAAACAAAGAAAATATCAATTATACAGAAATGTAATATTTACGCAACATAAAAGAAGTATTCTATTCCATATTTATGTGGTAAATAAGAAGCTAATCAAAATACGACCAAGAAATTTCATTCAAAAATCATTTAATACTAGCTTTATTTATCATTTAATAATAGCTTTATTTATCATTTTTAATAGCTTTATTTAGGATTTTTAATAGCTTTATTTAGGATTTTTAATAGCTTTATTTATGATTTTTAATAGCTTTATTTATGATTTTTAATAGATTTATTTATCATTTAATAATAGCTTTATATTTTAATACTAGCTCTATTTAAAAACATGTTTATGAGTTAATGATAACTTGTTATTATTTATAGTGACTATAGAGAACCCATATGTAATCATTACAAATTTAATATAAACAGACAAGATACTGAAAATCGTAAATATAAAATGTTTATGCAAAATGCATGAGCAAGACTTTATGCTGGTATGCCGATTGCTTGCCAATCCCGATAAAATTGCGCCGATCTTCCTGAAATTCGCTTTCACGAAAAAGTAACAAATGATTTTTAGGAACTCAATAAAAAATAGCAATATTATATATGGCGATAAATTACCTTTAAATAACTCAACTTTGGCGACTGGACATTAATATTAAGTCTAGCTGATATATGTATCGATGATGTTGAAGGACCTTTCCATTCGTAGATTTAATATAGAAATGCGACCTGATAGTTCACTCGATTTAATAATCACCAATATTTAAATTTTATATCTGTATTGAGTATTTGCCGAAAAAAAAATACAAAAATTTTCACAATCGGTTTAGATTCTCATAGCATAACTTATAAAATATATTTTATAATAGATTAGTAGCCGTCAGTGACACACTTTTTTTATCTATAATATTAGCTTTTCTATCTACTACGCTATTAGTTTGAAATGCATTAATTTGAAATCTGAACATAAATGGTGGTTTCATAAGAATAAAAAATGAATTTAATTGAATAAGTTTGCTATAAAGAATTGACACTGAGAATTAAACAGAGCATATAATACAAAGTAAAGGTGAATTGAAAACATCACTTCAAAGCTTATGTCCAAAGGAAACAATTTCTTTTCATCTTAATTTTAGCAATTACAAAAGCTCCCGATTGAATGGCTTGATGAAACAATAAAATTTACAAATTTCACTATCCCTTCAAAACAATGAATTAGTAAATTTTTTGTGTAAAATTGAACTCGGATTCAGTTGGAAGTTAATTCATAATAATAAAAACTGTATAATAAATTGTGAATAACCTTAAATAAAATTAATGAAAAAGTCATACGAAAATGAATTTAATATTATTAAACCTTTTTAAAAAGAAAGTGAAAGCCGTTTTTAAAAGATGTAGCTTAAATAACAACAAGCGATTGATTCTTACTTAAGTGTCAAGAATTAAAAGTTAACGGTGGTTTTTCTTTGGTCTTAAAAATCTTTGGTGCCGAATTTTATTAAAATTGAATTAAATCCGTACATTACTATAAGAAATATAGGCAAATATTTATCCTTTATATTAATAAAATATATAATATTTTTTGTTAATAAAAGAATAAAATTATCGAAGAAAAGTGAAATCATTTAATTATATATGACGCTTTTGAAGAATATTTTGATGCACATTTTAACATTTATTCACAAAAACTAGATATTCCTATGGAATTTTTTTTAAAGTTTTTCATTTTTCCTTGTACTATGCGTAACAAATTTTGGAGTGTAACTAACTGTTAACTAAGAATTATATTCAAAAATAAAATTTATGTTTGTAATATATGAAATAATCTCCGATATTTCTAAATTTTTTCAATAATATTTGCATTGAACAATCATAAGTCCACTTCTAGAGAATTCATTATATTCTGCATAACATAATGAACACTAATTATAAAATTCATTAAGATAACTTGATAATTTTTTAGATATGGCAATACTCGTACAGTAGAATTATGAAAAAAAGAGAAACTCGTTCTTCAGAAAGTACATTCAGAAATGCAAGTTTTTAAATGCTTATAAATAAGCCTTACTTACATGCCAATAGTTTGTTGTAACTTCACTTCTAATTGACATAGAGATAAAATAAAGTTATCTCTGGAAACAGAAATATACCTATTTTTTGAAACTATAAAAATAAATAAATAAATAAAATTAAATAAAAATAAAAAATGCAAATTTAAATCAAACTCATGTTTTTAACCTAATCGGATTCCTTAATAATAAACCTGAATTATATAAAATTCCGATTTATAAATAACCGTATATGAAGTAAAGATATTCATATAAGGTTATGTGAAACGAAATTGAAAATATAAAATGAAAATCAAAGAGCAAAAGAATAAGCATCCCGTACTAAAATAAATCCCAGTGTAAAATTCTGCCAAGTATGGAATATATTGGTGAGCTCAGCATTCATGCTCTGAAATCCTTGAATCTAGGTGACCTTATAAAGAAATATATCAAACTGAATGGATGTCAGATATTTATATATATAGTATCCTTTATTTTGACAAGAATAAATCATCATACTGAAGAATAAAATTGAAATAAACTTAGTTATTTCAGAAATGGACTACGATATTCCAACCAGAATTTATGGTTTTATTTGGACATTCATTTTTTTACAATTCCAAAATAAATCAAAATATGTCTCCATCGATTTCGTTTTTTCATTATTCTATCAAAGAAGGAAGAAAAAAAAAACAGAAATGTCCAAATACTTGAATTTTTTTTTCTAAAATTGCTGAATTTTAATATTAAAAACTTGCTGAAGAAATTTTCAAAATAAAGTCATAAAGTGATTTATCTTTGGTGGAAGATGCAATATTTAATTATTTTATGTAAGTAATAGTTAGTATTTCGATAGAAAAAAAATGCAGTGAACTGGATGAACTTTTTGCTTTTAAAGATTTGCTTTAAGCTAATTAACTAATTAATGGGATATGCTCTATGTCATAATTAATAAAATCTTATAATTTTATGAAAAAAATCAAAAACGTCTAATCACCGTGATTTGATTACTTTTAAATTATTTTACTAATCGAAAACTTTATTTACATTATGCAAGCAATCAGAAATAAAAATTTTCGTTCCGTTTTAAAATAATGTTTTTAAATAATACCTTAAATAGAATTTTAATAGAATTTAAATAGAATAATTACCTTAAATAGAAATTAAACAGAATAATTACCTTAAATAGAAATTAAATAGAATAATTACCTTAAATAGAAATTAAATAGAATAATTACCTTAAATAGAAATTAAATAGAATAATTTTAAATAATAGAGAAACAAACAAAATAAATATTAATATGAATATGTATTGCAATAAAATAATTATTAAAGTGGGAAATTTCAAAATCAACGAAAAGACAGAGAGAGAGAAAATAGCAAGAAGGAAAAGTGGTTTATTTTATTGTTTAGTTTATTATAATAATCACTAGTTTTAACTGCGTATAGTTTTGAAGTAATGAAATATATTCATTTATGCTAACATTCATTTTTTTAATCCCGCAACACTTCAGCTTTGAATAAATAAAATGCATTTAGTATGACCCCATGGCCCTTAAAACAGATTTAAATTGAAACAATTAGATTCATTTTGATGAAGATTGGAAATTTCACATTACAGAACAATTGTTTTTAATTATCAAAATGATCTTCTGCTTATGGGAGTAGAGTTAGCAAATACCCATTAAAACTATTAATAGACTTGATAATGTAAAATCTCATAATGTTAATTCTGCTTATTTAGAACAATACTCAAATTTTTGTAAATATTAATTTTACAATAGAAATTCAATGCTGTGGAATTTTTATTTCCTTTTATATACTGTCATTCCAAGGAAGATCTTTATGTATTGCCTGTCGCATTGCTTAAAACAAGAGACTACAATTTCCACAAGACCTTAACCATCTCTTTTCAAACATTATTCTGTTTTGGATACCTCAGAGTATTGGAACGCCTGATTTTGTTTTCACATATATGAAAAATACCTTACCGCCACTATCCTCAAATATCAAAATGGTTGATATTTGAGTTATGGTTGATATTTGAATTTGATATACAAAACAAGACCCTTCTTTAAAAAATGGAAAATAAGCAAATGCTTAATCTAATATTCTTTTAGAGTTCTCAGAAGTATTTCCTTTTGCACAAACCGAAGGGTGAGCATCTCTAATTACAGAAACGCGCAACACGGGTATTCAATCAGTCACATATAATGAAAGGGGAGGTGATTTTTACAGTGATACCCAGTCGTCTTGGACACTAATCATAGTTTACTTTATAAGCATTTGAATATTAATAGAATTAAAATACGATACTGTTTCTAAACTTAAATTTTATCAAAGGATAAATTGTAAAATTTGAAACTAACGATCTGGGATTATCAATAAGCTCAAGACGAGACAATACCTCGTTTTAAAGTTTGACATCACGGAGTATTTTGATAGTGCTTCTTCAAGGAAAAATAATCTTGCGGTGTATTTTAAGAAAATTTGCAAAGCTTGATAAATTATAATGTCTATTTTCAGATAATGCCAATTCAATAAGACTTGAAAGCGCAACACTGCTGATAAATTTCAATTTTCTTAATAATAATTCATATAAAATGGTTTTAAATGTTCTCGACTATCGGTATCGCACACATTGAATGCAGTGAAATGTTTTAAAATTTTTCCATTGCATCTTCATTTGATTCTTCCTCTTTTTTTTTGTTTTGCTTTTTGAAGATAAATGAATGCTATTTCATATTTCTTTTATTTTTTTGTTATTAAACTCTTTAGTTTTCATATACTTATAACAATAAAAAGTCTCGCGTTAGGCTCTAGCCACAAATATATAGAAATTTCTTGATAATAAATAAATGATGAAATTGATGGGAAAATTTAAAGACAATCTATGTTGTAGTTTTATTTTCCAAGAAGGGCATATTTTTCATCTGACACTTCTCAATAATGCCTTTATAAGTATCTTTATTAAATATAAATAATTCTTGTAAAATATATTTTTATAATACTAAATAATTTCACAACTATAAGCTCCAGAGGTATTGTGTTATAATTCTTTATACAAGAAACATCAACAAAGTACTTATAATGATTCATTTCTAGAAAGCTTCTCGCATTTTGAAAAAAAATGTACTATTGCCATTATAGGTGATAAAAAACATTCGAAAGCAGCATTGCACAATTGGATTCGGAAAAAAATATTAGAATTAATAATTTTTATAGTTAATAGATACTTCAATAACTATAAGATACATAGAAACTAGCAAATGCTTAAAAAATATTGAAAAATGAATGCATATTAAATTTTATAAGCAGATTTTTTTCCAAATTTTTTCAGAATCTAGAAAGTAAAGACATATTAGAACATTCAATTTGCGGAATTGAATGTTGCGGATTGTAAAATATTACGAACAGTTTGAAACAAATTACAGAAATTCTCAAAAATATCTTCCTCAGTGCAATATTTTAAAGTGGAATTATTAAGGATAGATTTAACCATGAGTATAATTAATTTTGACATATTGATCATGATTTAAAAATTATTTTGCTACTACATTGTAAGATATGATACTTAATATATTATTAAGACAGTCTTTAACATGATATTAAGAGAATGCTTCATTAGTCATGCCTTACTAAATTATCTGCTCTGAATACTGTGAAGTGTCACAGCCTTTTAAATAAAGATTAATTAGATTGGCTTATATTAATTAATGAATTCTGCTAATTAACTCTTTTCAAAAGTGTTAGTTAAAATAGTTCTAACGAAGAAGGGATCAGCAATTTCTCTATAAACATGAGATTTTACTTGAATTTTATATTGTACCATTTGACATCAAAGGATGCATTATTTTAAAATGCCTTAAATAAAACTAGTTGGGCGATTTAACGGATGATATTTTCACAAAAATATTGAATGTCAAAAATTAGAAAAAAAAATATGGCATTAATAAAACTAAGACTAAAAAATTGAAATATGATTGGAACAATTATAGATATTATTATCTTTTTTTCACATGCTACGATGATTTTTATTCATATTTTTATCTTTATAATTTCGTTAAAAAATGTACACTTTTTTCTAATTAACTACTTTTATCTTTATTATAAGTGTTATTCTATTGTTTGGCATTTCAAAGTACTTAAACATTAAGCAGCCTTGACAGTTCTCAATTTTGCCGTTTGGTGGTATAACATTTGGTGTTTTTCTACAGGATGGTTCACGATGGCCCCATATTTTTCCATTTTGTTTTGGCCTGGTATGATTTTAATCTCGTATGTACATATTCATATCTAAGATTAAAATCCCTTGCAAAATTTTATTTTTCTGTATCTTTGTGATTTTGAGTTACGCGTTCGTTTGCTCATATGATTAGATAGATCATTTGGACATATTTAGATGGTCAGAATCAACCAATTGGCCGTTAGGAACACATACCAAATTTTAATCTTTCCTTTCAATTCCCTTTTTTTTAACGTGTTTACAGATGAACGTTATTCCAAAGGCACGAGGTTTTCAAATTCAGTGGGATTTCAAACGCTGAAGAATCATTAAAATCTGAGGTTCATATTTTATGGTGATTTAATCCTTCCATTTGTATACTTCGTGTAAAAAAAAACAAAATAAATAAATTATAAGATAAACAAAGATAAGACAAAAGATTAACGAAATAAATAACTTATAAGATAGAAAAAAGCGTGAGTTTCATTATCTTGCAACTGTTTGGATCCCCATATTTGGCTGTGTAATTATGAATTATACGCCATTATTTGTAAACAAATAATTAAATAAATCTTATATTAGAAAGTAAAATTAATATAATTTAAAGGCTACGATCATAATATGATATATTTTTGTTTTATATATTTATGGTTGTGAAATTTCGATTTATAACTTTTGATTTATCACTTTTATTTATTGTTTACCGTATGTTTATTTCCTTTTGAAAAAATTGTTTTTTGTACCACAAAGGACATAATATTATGTATGTAATAATTAATTAAAAGAATATAACATTTTAAATTTAATCACAACTTATATAAATTATTTTTACCAATATATTTCTAAATAAGGACTTTCAAAGAATTCATCAAAATAATCACCATACTTGGGCGCAGTTTATTGCCAGAGATTAAATTCAGATTTATATAATATTTTTTTATCTTAAAGACTTTAATTAATTATGATTGAAACTAACGATTCGGGTATCCATTTTCATTTAAATACTTAAACAAAACTTAACCTTTTGAACAGAAAAATCAAAAAATATTTTAAAAAGCAATCTGGAAGAATCGTTCGAAAGTAAATCAGTAAGAATAAATTAAAGAAAAAAAGCGATCCATTCGGACAAAAGTCATTAAGAAAGAAGAAAACTGCGCATTTAATAAATCGCCATCCTTATTCTGCTTTTATAATATTGATTGAAGAAACAACATTCTTCCCGTGAGTATAATTTGTGGAGCTCAGTTGAAATATTAATAACTTTGTCATTAATCATCAACGAATGACACTTGGAAGTAACAAAACCAAAATCTTTATATTTGATTAATGTTTTAAGCTTTCAAAGTTTAAAGGCTGGGAGAGATGATATTTGAAAATTAAATGAAAAGGGATGCATTAAAAACGTTCATCATTGTTTGAGGAATACTGTAAGGTCTTGTTACTGGAAAAGTAAAACTGAAATGATATCGGAGACTCTTGTAGATGCAACGATAGATATTACCGAATTAAAACATAAAAATTAAATGTTAAACGTAAATGACCCTAAAATCAAAAATCTTTCAGACTATTGTAATCGATTCCATTTATCACAAAATCGTTTTTGAGGGACAAAAACAACAAAAAAATCTCTTTTAGGAAAGGAGAATGTTTGTGTGTATCTGCAGATGCTCTACAGACTAGAATACTGGTATAATGTTAATAAATAAAGTATAAACAAATTTGCAAGAGTGCCTTCCTCGGAGTTTTTTTTCTCCAAATTTTAATTAATATATTCAAAATTAAGGTGACATTTTAAGAGCTTTTCCTCGGTAATTTTCGAAAATGTTACAATATCCCTGGCCCCTACCGAAACTTTTGGACATGTTGTTGTTGTTTCTTATAGCACTCGCTATGGACAAGCCCACTGTTACGAAGACAGCGATTTAAGCCGGTGGGGGAGCGTCTCTCTCTTGTTTGTTTAGTAGCGCCAACTAGGGCCAGGAGTACGACTTTGCTACTCACGCATCACTCATTCGCTAGCACAACCCCTTTTTACACGGCACATTCATATCTCACAGATAGAACAACCATGCCCAAGCCGGGACTCGAACCCAGGACGCCCAGATCACGGGGAAGACGCGCTACCCCTATGCCAGGACACCGGAACTTTTGGACATACATCCTAGTAAGGGAGAAATTCTTCTGCATAAAATGGTGGACTTTGGGCAAGGTCATGATCACCGCGTGGGTTCAGGTTTCTGTTTTCAGAATCCAACACATAAGCATTCTGTGATTCGTAGTGAAATGAAAAAACATTTAAGCGTCTTTCTTTTCTTTTTTTTTCTTTTTTTTTGAGCGAATAAAATCAGATTTTGACACACCACAGAACACTCGTGATGCTCCTGACCTTGCCCAAAGTCCAGAATGACTTCCGGAACATAATCACTGACACCATAAACATTGAAATTCTTGACTCCAGAATCTCTTAGTTTCGGTTTGCAATTCACGTGGATTTCTGTTGGAAAGATGGAAGCTTGTGCGGGTTGAGGTTCGAACTCGCAACGTTAAGGTTCGTAGCCGAGTAACAAAGCCACTAGACAAAAGTAGACACTCTTCTCCGGAAGTTGTTATCTGGCTTATATTGTTACCACCACAACAGTCCCCCACCAGTGAGTCGGTAGAGTTCATCGCGCCAGTTATGGCGAGCGACGAACGTGATTATTGCGCCAGGCGTTATGGCGAGCGACGAACGTTGTTATCGCGCCAAGTGTTATGGCGGGCGACGGCGAGCGTGTGTGAGTGGTTGCTGCCGGTAGATGGAGCCACGACAGCTGAATAAAGGATGCGGTTGTTCAGATCACGTCCGGGTCACCAATGTGAGGGTTGAGATTCGAACTCGCAACGTTAGGGTTCGCAGCCGAGTAACAAAGCCACTAGACAAAAGTGTACACTTTTCTCCGGAAGTTGTTATCTGGATTATAATGTTACCACCACAAGCTCATATCCTCAAAAAGATGCGCGCACATGCCGAGGGCTGAAACTTCCGAGTATTTGTCTTCCGACCGTTGATCAGAGACCGCTGAAGTTACATGCCAACATTAGGATATTAAAATGCATACAGGGCATAAAAGCTCATGTTTAATATAAGTTAATGTTGACATGTTGAAGCTGGAATGATTAAAGTGTTTGATAAAAAGATAATTCTTGATTGCAAAGTCTCAGGTCTGAAGCATATGAATCGGTTTATTATCTTTCAATTGGATGTATAATATTTTGAAGACGGATAAATGCAAACGATAAAGCAAAAAAAGCTCAAAATAAATAGTCTATACATAAAACAAAGCACAATGCCCGCATAAAGAACGTGAAACAAAAATGAATAAAAATTTAAAATGAGAAACATAGAAACAAAGCAAAAAATTTGCAAAAATACACAAAATATTTTCATAATTGATATAAATGTTAAAGCACAAAAGTAATCGATATTGCATTTAAGGCGAGAGAAATAGCATTTAAAAAGATGTATAGAAGTTGCTAAATAATTGAGGAGAGATCTTTATTAATTAAGTTAAGACTTTTAATTTAACAAGAAAATATTTACAAGTAAATAATATGTCTAGAGAGCGTTATTTTCTGTAGCACTTAAAATAATCTGGAAGCAGTCTATTTTATTTTAAAATCAACCAAATTCTCTAATAAGATTACACATATGGGAGTTACAGAATTTGAGATAATGACTTGGACAAAATACAATTAATATACGTTGTATAATTTCATAAAATCTGAAGCACTCAACGAAATATATGTAGCAATTTTAATAATAAGATAAAATAACACATTTCATTCATTTAAAATTTTTCGTTTCATAGGTTATTGCCTTACATGAGAATATACAGATCGACAGACAATCAACTTTTTGGATGATTGTAATAAAAATTAAATCAAGATATGCACTTTAGATGCTATCAATGTGTGCAAAATTTTGTTCATTTGGCACCCACTTATTCGGTTATTGCATTTACATGTTTGCGAAATAGAGACCGCCAGAAGATCAACTTCTATTTTTATTTGTTTCAAATTTCGATACAAATCAGTACTTCAGATAATAAATTTATGTTCTATATTTTTTTCATCTAGTTCCTTATGTTTTTTGATTAATATGCTCGCTTATACTCGTTTGAAATTTGACTTAAAGTCCCCATATAAAATTGCTATTTGCATGGAGTTCGAAGCACTTTTGTATTATGGTATTCATAGACAGACATGCAAGCATAATTATAAAAATGTGTTTTTCGGATTTACGGGTGTCTAAAAGGTGTAAATTTGTCTTTAACTCGAGATTGAATTGTTTGACGATTATAATATCTCTGTTTGCGTGCTTGGTATATGAGAAAATTAAAAGTAAATAGCTGGCTATATTGATAAACGATGTTGTATTATATGCTATTGGTTACGCATGCTATTGGTTACGTATTCTTTTAGTACTATTTATTTCTTTTACTTTGGCAATAGTTATGCTATCTGCGATACAATTTACCGACGTGTTTTTGAATTACTTACATGACGCTTAATATTTCCATCGTTTTATAAATTGAAAATAGTACTTAGTACGCTTCGATACGTGATTTTTTTAGCATTAATTGCTTTTCCTAGACCCTTGTTTAAAATAATATTAAATAACTAGCATCTTTGAAGATCAACTAAGTTTCCATTTATTTTCAGTTAAATAGCAATTGGTAACTATTGGTTGCGCATGATTCCAATTCCATTTTTATGCATTAGTTATTATCCACGATTCCTCTTATCTAAGAAAATAATTTTGTGACAGATGTCTAAGCCGCGTTATTTTAAAAGCCTTGCACCTTTTCTGTGTGTTGTACATATGAACTATCTTAATAGGGTGAAGTCCAGTGATATCATATTTCTATTAAAAATGTAAATATCCGGAAAATGCATCATCTAACTTCGTAGTATTGTAACTTCACGTTCTTATCCCTCATGTGAACTACGCATATATTAAACAGATTTTTTTTTTTCTGTTTCCAAAATGGAAAAGAAAGACACGCAAATAAATATTATAGGGAAAATTGAAAATGGACTCAATTTCATTTCAATTGTGAAATCTATTATTGAAAATAACGAAAAAATACTTTTTAAAAGTCGTCAAATATCATGAAAAATTTTCACGGTAATAAACGAGTATAAGTGGAAACAAAATTAAAAAATGAATTATAGGGGAAAACTTCCAACATTTTTCTTAGTTTTTAATTAATTGAAATTTTAACTAAAATTTCAAAATCTATCTCCAGTGTAGACATTCCTACCCTTCAAAGTCTATTGATGCAAAATTGCGCAGCTCTTGGATTAACTGTCTATTCTGTAGAGCTCAAACATTCTCCTCCAAGGAAACGGAGGTAGAGAAAACAAATTCTAATACAGAGAACTGAATTAACCAGATCAAAATTCATTTTAGTAAATCAAATATATTTATATTTAAAACAGCTATACAATGAGATTTTTAAAACATTTATACAATAAGCCGAAGAAAATATTCTTCACATATATTTTTTCCCGAATTTAAAACCAGTTTTGGAACTATTTTCTCTTTTATATTCTATTCAAATTTTCTTATTCCCCACAGCAAACATTACTTCATTCCACTGCAGTATCTGACTGCAGTAAAATTAGGAAATACGAAACACTAGCGTAGATTATAATCTGCATACTGAGTTCGGAATAAGTATAGACTTTTTATTTAAATAACCACAGAAAAATAAAGGCGAAACGCAATACAAAGCTATTAGATGGCTGATAATATCCAAAGACAAGCAAAAACCCCGCTATCAGTTTTCATGATGTGTTTCTTCCTTAAATTGCTTTATAATTTAATAAATTCGACGCCTGAGTTCCGTCGAAGTATATTAAAAATTTAAGCAAATAAAAGAGTAATGAATCATAGTGTCTCGAAAATAGAGGGTCTCGTATTATTATCCAATAATATGCAAAGTTTTGCTTTTTATTCATCTTTGCTTAAAATGATGTCATAAAATATCTTTAATACAAGGATTCTTCAGCTTATATATTAAGTTCAATCTTGTAGGATAGACATATTTCAACGCTGTTTTGAAAGGAAATGGAAACTATTAGAAAATTTTCTATATATTCATTATTAAATTTGTATTATATTTTTAAGTATTTTATTTTTTAAGAATGTAATATGAATTATCTATTTGAAATAATATGCATACTGAAAAAAATGCTAAGTAATTTAATATAGACATGTTTTGAAAGGAAATGAAATTTTCTATGCATTCATTATTAAATTTGTATTAAACTTTGAAGTATTTTATTTTTAAAGAAAGATATATTTATTATTTATTTAAAACAATATGTATATTGATAAAATGTCAAATAATTTAATGTAGGCATCCTCAAGTAGATGAATGAAAAAGTAATAAATGATAATATTTCACAACTATAATAATTAATCATTATAAAAAATTCTGGAGCAGTTTTTAATTTAATTTTATATGTATCAACAAAGAACTAACTAACTAACTAACATTTATCTCGTATATTCCTGTAAATAGAAAACAAATATCAATTTTTTTCATTACATTAACAGTATATATTTACATTACAACTTGTTAACAATAAATAAATTAGACAATATTCTGAAAATATTTACTTCAATAATTCAATGATTTCTTATATTCAATTTCAGTTTTTGTAGAATTTGCGTTTTAAACTGAGTTGATTCAATGGATGTATAACAGAATTGTCTCTTTAAATTGAAACAATACATAATCAAGTCGATATTTATGAGCATTTGTTCATCATAATGGATTATTATAAATTCTTCTGATTCGTTTGATAATTAGTTCTGTTATTTAAATGTATATCTCACATTTTCTATTATGTTATATTATAATATATCATTAGAATCATGGAACAATATTTTATATGTTCGAAAACTTTTTTCGTTAGATAATCAAACACATGAATCAATTCCTTCACTTTAAATATTAGGATATTCTCACATCGTAAATCGATCCACTATAAAGATATATTATAATCTTTTCATTTATCAGCAAGTCCTAAATTCCAATGGCAATAACTTAAAAACAAAAATTACATTAGATATAACAGGAAAATTTAGGATATTTCACTATCAAGGTGACAAACGTGCAACAGGTTTACGGGGCGAAAGGAAGAATTGGAATCAAATACCATTACAGGATCCGGTGCCCCTCCGTCATGTGGTAGATGGCTTGAATATCAAGTGTGAATAGTTGGAAATAAGTATTTCCGAACAGTTGTTGAAGCAGTAGGATGGCAAGAATATTCAAACGTGAAGACATACAAATCTAGAAGACATACATCTAGCTCATAGAGCTTCGAACTATGACGTCTGCTCTACTCTGCGTTTGTACCAAGAACGCTTACTGTATAGGCGTGTTACTCATCATACAGTCTTCGCAAGTGTGTATAGAAGATTACGTGAGATTATTTGTTTGACGAGAGTTACCATGAATAGAGTGCAGGACAATAAAGTGAATACTCCATGTCTTGCAGAAGGCAATCGGAATATTAATACTTGAGCCATAGGTCAACGAGTAGGCCCAATTCTCTGAAACGGAGGATACTGCCAACAAACCAATCGTCTATACCGTCTGCAATGCGTCCAAATATTGGAGTCTTTAGACTATCAATTCTGATGATTTTTTTTTTTTTGCTACAAGATATCTTATAATAGTGCAACAGATGACCTGGGTTGATGCGGATATACATGTTGCATATAACAGGCATCTTTATTCAACATAAAGTTTATGTGTAGGTTTTGAAAGAATATCTATGGTACGCGACCACGTGCTACTCAAAGCTTTTTTTTTTCTGTCAGTGTTTTAGCTGATATTGTTAGATATCACTTAATTGAACCATATCTTATATTCTCTTGTCTGAGATGTTAGACATATCTGATGTTGCTACAAAAAATCTTGCTCGAACTTCCAGAAGAAGCCCAAGCTTCTCAGTCATCGCGCCGCTGAATGTGGTTCTAACATAAAAGGGCTTCCTTATAAAACGCCACTGATGTCCAAAACCATCTGAAAGTTACATCAAGATATCGTTTGATGGGCCGTGATGGTCCATTTCACAGATCTGCTGGATCATTGGGCTTACCAAACTGCACTTCTACAGCTAGAGTCAAATGAAAATTTTGGTGGACAAGTTTAGTTGAAGGTCTTGTCGCTTGTATCTCTGTAGTTTCTGGGAAGATACGAGACGTCAGAAGTTTTCCAGAACGTTAGAAATTCCGTGCAGTGTCACTGTGAAACTTATGTGACTGCTTCTGAGTGCAACACTTTCTGCAGAATTTAGTTGTTTGCCAGTGTAAAATTTATTATAAAAAGGATTTTTGTTGGACTAACTTCTAACTGTTTCTTTTTACCTTGCGTCTTTTAATTGAATTTCGCGTAGAAAGTCTATCAGAATTTGCAGTGATATAGAAACCGCCCTTCTGCCCCCGACACCTATTGGAAGTGCTATTGTAGTGTCATTTGTAGTGAAACTCACTTGTCTTTGTTTTTTTAGAATGGCTTAACGAAACATTTCTAGTTACGTTTCAAGCAGATATATGTAGAAATGATTTCTTTAATTAAAGAGATTGAATCACATATTTCAATAATACTTAATTGATGAGGTTTCCCAGTTAATTTTAGATCTCTTGCTTTACCAATGCTCCATTCTTTAATGTGATTATATACAGAATTGAAAGAGTTCTAGGTATCTTCCAATTAAATGCATTAATTGGGAAGGGTGCTATGTTGCAACGAAAATTCAATTTTGTTGCTCATATATCCTTTGCAATACTAGAGTAATTAAGGATAGAATTTGATGAATAAAGAATTATTCTTTGAATTTGCACATAGAATTGTTGCTGTTGTTGTTGTTTCTTATGGCATTTGTCATAGATAAGCCCGCTGACGAAGTCAGCGATTTTAAACATAGAGAGTATCTCTTGTTTCAGTAGCGCTATCTAGGGCCAAGAGTACGATTTAGCTACTCATGCGTCACAACCCTTTTTACAGGGTGGACTTCATTCACTCAACCACAGATCGTAATTTAGACTTGAATCAGAGAACGATCAACTCTGATCCAGTACTCCCAGTGGTATTGTCTCGACTTGTAGGACTTTGTGGCCACGACAGATTTATACGTGCACCAGCCAACACACACACGGAGAATCTTCAGCCGGCGGAGTTCGAACTTGTAATTCAATGGATGTGAATCCAATGCCCAGCCAACCAGGCTTTCCCGGCCCTCAGAATTTTTATTTGTGATTTTTGATGCCCGTGTCAAGATTTTTCCCTATCTGCCATGTAAAAAAAGTTTTTTTTAAAAACACTTTTTTTATTTATGTGCTCATCAATCTTTTTAAATTAGAGACATTCCAGCTGGAAAAGTAAACTACAAATGGCTCTGAGAATATCCAGTTCAAAAAATGAACATTTTTTGTACATGCTAGCGCGAAAAAAAAATTCAAAGCTTTGTTAACAGATAATACATAAAGCGTCTGCAAATTTCGAATTCATAAATCTATCTCGTATTTAATAATTATTCATTTTAGTGTTTGCAGTTACATTAATAACATTTCAAAGCACATGTTATGTCAACAATCCTTTGAATCCTTGCTTTATATAAAGTCGAAAAGCTCGTAAAAATTGTTGGAGATAAAAATCGAGAAAATTAATAAACTTTGCCAAAAGTTTCGAGACATGAAAAGAGTGTTCTGCAATTTTCTCAGCAAGCTCTTAGAAAGTTTTGCGCTTCAAGACTACTTAATTGTCTTTTGTCATGCAACGATTTTAAGTAAATAACTACGTCATTCAGAATAAAAAAGAAAACGGTTTTATTCTCGCTTTTAAATTAACTTCATAAAATATTTTCAAGTGTTCTTCAAATTAGCAAACATTTTTGAGAATTTATTTTAATATTACTTTTTTTAGAGTTAAATAGCATATAAAATATTGTTCTTTGTTCATCCTATTTTTCTAGCAAAATTTTCCATATTTACCAAAAATTATTCATACTTACATATAATTAATGCTAAAAGAGCATGAAGCATAATAATAACTGTGCAATACTTGTAATTCATGATGAAGACAATAATTAAGGTAAATGTTTTAGTTTAATATTTGATTAACACACACACACATATATGAAAAAATCAGGAAGTAATGTAAGACAAAAAAATTAGAAAATTTGTGAGGAGTCAGTTATTTGTAAGAAACTTGACCAATAATATAAATATGATTGAATTATAAAGAATACAGGCTTACAAGAAGACTATTTTAAAATTTTTAAAAAGCTGTTTTTATTGGATAAAAGGATATTAAATAGTTTCGCGGAATTTATTATAAATTGAAAGATATTTTGGGAAAAATTCTTTCCGTCGAAGTTATTAAAATATAATACAAAATATCGAATTGATAAAAATGATAAAGTAAACTTAAAATAGTATATCTTTGATATATAGCCATAATCTATCTTAATTTAAACTAATTATATTAAGCATTTAATATTTAAAAGCACAGTCAGTGTCGTAATAATTATTATTCAATGACAAAGCAATAAAAGATATCTAGTTGAAAAAAAAAAGATAGTATTTTACGAATGCTTTTATTTATGTGTGTGCTACTGAAATATTTTAAATGGGGGAGGATATTTAGTATTCCTTAAAAATTTTCGTTTCTTGAATTACGCCGGTTTTATTCAATTCGATGCTCGTTAAACTGAAAATGATACAGTAATAAACAGAACCGAGCAGAGTAGAAATAACGGAAATTTTAAAAACGCTCTCTTTCAGAATATTAGCAAAATGATAATTTAGATTATAAAATTGTTCACTTATATTTGATTAAAATAAAAAACTACTTAAAATTGGTTTTTATTCATCAGTATTTTTTTTTTATTTTTATGCTTTTAAATTCCATAAAAACTGTTATTAAGAGATAAACATGTTTCAAACTGAATTAACAGCATATTTCACTCCTTTTTCAATCGGAAACCTTGGTAGAAAAATTCCGTGGAAACAATATATAGTAGACTCAATGCTACTAGCATGCGCCTCAGCAGAAACTGCGTGCTAAAGATAAAAATTATTCAAGGATTTTTTTCTTTTTAAGAAAAGAAATAGATTTTTCGGATAAAGGTCTGTTTCTACATCAACGTTTTTCACTATTCTTTTAAGTATTAAAGGAAAGTAATTAGCGTTAAATTATTGGTATATTAAAATATAAAAAACAGACATCTCGACATTTATCTTTGCCTTCCAGATTTCTCTCGGTAAACTAGACGGCAAAAGTACATCCCTTTACATCTAAATTACTATCTAGCAACATAAGTTTTCGATGTTAGAAACAGTCAAAACTAGGGTATGAATGACACTTTTCAGCTCCTTATTTTTATGATATTGCAGTTATCGAAACATTTTAAATGCAAAAGTTATTTGTCTTAATGAAACGCTCATTTGGCTAATTGTATTTATTTTTCTATCTTCAATTTAAAAAAAGTTATAGCGAAATGAAAATTTAAACCCCTCCCATTTCCACTCCTTTTGAGATCCTTTTTTTTTTTTTTTTTTTTTTTTTTTTTTTTGAAAAAACTGAAGATATTTTCTCCAAGTTTTGTCATGAGAACCATTGCAATATGTAGTCTTCCTATAGGAATCTACCTAATAGAATAATCAAATTAATTGTTAAATGAAACCGCACATTGAACAAAATTGTAGTTTTGTATTTTTGCTGATCCTGTACATGAGCAGCCTTTGGTCAAAAACTTTCCTTCTCATCCTACTTCTTAAAATGCTGAATAATATGCTACGAAAAAAAACGGAACAGGTCCTTATTGCTGTGTAAAAATTTTGATTTCAAAGATAAATGTAAAGGGATATTGGAAATATTAAAATCGTTTTTGGATAAATGTAAATTACGCTTGAAGTTATCAAACTGACTTTTACTATTACTTTTTTGCTAAAATTATAAGAAACTGAAAGTGTCATTTACATTTCCAATAAATCATTCTAATGACAAACTATATCCATTTTCACACAAACTACTAAAAGTAATCAAAAACTAATTCTTCGCGAATAGAGATCATTATGTAAACTGTTCTGCATATTTTACAAAATCGGATTGAACCCTAAAACCTCCAAACGATCTTTATTAGCATATCCCATGCAAAAAATAATTCATTTCTTGTTCTGGATCTTTCCAAACTCGTATCCACGATCCAAATTTTAATCAAAACCCTGAACGAGAGTTGTAAAATTTAAAACAGATTGAAGTTTTATTGAATACTTGATCCCTTTCTCCAAAACTCCTTTTTCTGTATATCACTTACAGATGCTAATAGCACAAAATGGAAGGTGCATCCGCGCTTCCTGTATTAAGTAAGAAATTCTTCTTCCTACCGCCTTTGTGTAAACGCAATTATTTATTCGTTTATTTCTTTATACTTCCTGCAAGGAACGCTGGAGAGCCTCTTGGATGCAATCCAACTCTCTTATGGATTTCGCAAGAAATGCTTTGTTTATAAAATAATTACCGCCTTTCATTCCCAAGTACCTCCACCGTCAGTGTTAGCAACTATTTCGTAATTTTCTTGGATATGGGCACTAGTACAGAAGAAAGAAAAAAAGAACCCAAATCAACTTATATTTCTCCTTACCTAAATGGGCCGAGTATTTAATGACTGCTAATGCGCCCAGTGATAAATTCCCCTCGTCCTAGAGTAATTTGTGCATATACGGGAGGCCAAAAACTAGGGCACCCTCTCGATGATTTTTACTACTCACCTTCTACTATGTGTTCGACATTCGCCTTATTTTGTGCTGAAATATTTTGCGAGGAAAATAATGGTTCTTAAAGAAGAGGAGATTTATTCAAGTATGAAGTTTTCGACGTAAATTTCGATACGATTATTTCGGGGCTATTAATTTGGGATTTATTCGGGGAATGTGAGCAAGGTAAATGTGCTTTTTGGATGAAAGGACAGAGTATTGAAGATTCCTTTTCGAGTTTAATGCTTGTGTTATTGCAGAATTTAATGATTTTTTTTCCTAATTCTTCTTTCCATTTAAAACCATTTGGTATGTTTTCTTAGATAGTAGAGTCATAAAATTTAATGATTCATGGAATTGAATCAGACTTTTAACATTGTATTGTACCCTAGTAGAATCTTAACATTCGAAAGATCTGAAGTTAGAGATGATGGAATAAAGGAAAACAAACGGATTAAACAGTTAAATTAAATCTTAAGTGACATATGTTATAATGACATTTAAAATTATCCCAGATTTCAAAATAAGACATTATAGTTGATGTTGGTATTTCGGAAAAGGATTATATATATTATCTAAGCAATTGCATAAATTGTCATAACAAATTCGGGAATAATAAAATATCTACGGAAACAACTATAAAAATAACGTTATAATAAAATACATTTATATCCTAAATAACGTAAATCTCCTCATTGCAAATATATAATATTTTTCATTTAGAAATGTAATGCATTTATGTTATTATTGAATTATCGTAGACATATGCTCATATGGGACTAATGAATGCAATTTGTAAGTAAAGAAATCTAAAATTCATGCCACTTAAAATTCCACTTGAAAATTGAAGAAATTTGCTATTGTAAATTTCAAGTTATCATCTGAGAATATTATTATTTTTTAAATCATTGTTTGTCTTAAATAATTTAAGCCATTAACCAGTTTAAACCGGTTTAAAAAAACCACGTGGTTATGATTAAGCATGTGTCGATATTTAGAGAACCGATGATTTTATTTATCTCAACATCGGTGGAGATATTAAAAACTTTTTCTTGAGGCCAAATTGTTTTCTCTCGAAAATCCGGTTTAAACAGGTTCGGAAGGATCACATGACCATTGTATTGCTCAATCGTTAATTTTTAGAAAGGCGTTGATTTTTTTTCATATCAAAATCTTTAGAGCTTCAAGAATATTGAGAAGGAAAGTTAAAAACAATTATATTATCAATATATATATATGTGTGTGTGTAATGGTATTTATACTCTAATTTCAATTTTATTAATTTCCAAGGTTTTATCTTAATTTAGCCCATAGTAACTTCATTCTAAAATATTCTCTTATTTCGTGATCCAATTCCACTTTCTCTACTTAATTAATTCAGGAGAAGCTTTATAAAATTGCTGAATCGGCTAAACACCGACACATTATCTTGCTCCGCTTGAAGGGATGGGAAAATGTCCAGGAAGCACATTCTTTTTAAAAGATCCCTCTGTTTCCCTTACTTGTGATTGACATGCGTCAGAAATCCCCATCAGAATCTTATTAATATATTAGCACTATGAAGAAATATTTTCCCTATCAAAATATCAGGTTATATAAGACGAGGGATAATTTATTTCTCTCTTCTTCCCCATTTCTGCTTTTGAGCCCCGCTGTAGCGGACATTCCTTGTCCACGTATCTGCTTGTAAATAGTTATGCTTTCCCGATGGATTAAAATTAATTTAAAAATGTAATATGTCTCTTTAATGTTTTCGAAACTGCATTCAGCTTCATATAAAATAATGCTTATATATATATATATATATATATATATATATATATATATATATATATATATATATACACCTTTTGATACTTCCCCTGACTGTTTCATGTTGACTCTCGTTTTCTTCTTCGTCCTTCTTCGAGCGAAAACTTCTTGAGACTCTATCCTTTATTAATCAGAAAAGAGAATCGGGTACATATCGAACAATCACGCCAAGTTGCAAATTTTTGTAGGCGATACATCGTCCAATATGACAACATCATATTCTAATAACCCGAAAAGCAAAAACTTGATACCTCAAAAGCGATAAATCGTCGATTTTCTGCCCGTGCAATTTGTGGTTTCTAAAACCTCAAATCAAAGAACACCGTGTTCTCACATGATAACAAATTTGCAAGCTTTTCCCCTATTTTATCATCAATACTGATCGCTCCCTGAAACCTGTTCTGAAAAGAATCACCATGCATTTCAGTTCAATTGAAATATTTGAATACGTTTTTTGTGACCCTACTTTCTGTAGAATTATCTTCAACTGAGCTGAAGAAAATGTTACTATTAAATTTAAGACTATATGTGAGCTCATAGATGTTCTACAATATTATGGAACTGTGTCAAAAAATAAATATATGCATCTTTCTTATAATTATTCGTTTCTCATCAAACGTTGTAATCTACAGAGAAATTGTAATAGTACACAAGTTTAAATTTACAGAAAAAATAAATCGATTCGTAATATTTTTGGAAAGAAATCTAATTCTTTCCGTAGATCTCTAAAGAATTAAAGAGCTCATGTTAAAAGTCATATTAATATAGTTGCCAGATAAAATGTAACTTTTTAGAAATAAAATATAAATAACATTCTGATTTTAAATACATGTAAACAGAAAGCAAAAAGATATTTTCATAAATGGTCTAACTTTCCTTAAACCGAAATTGAAAATCAATTCAAATATACCATTATGGAAATACTTCTATAGAAATTTCAAAACTTACTTAAATAAATTGGAAAAGGAAGAATCTTGTGAAATAGTAAAATATCCTTCTCAAATATTTTTCAGGTACTCTGTACAAGCTTGTCATCAGTGTTTAAAATACGTAACAACATATTTTTTAGATTTTCTTCTTTCTCATTTACATCAAAGAGGTGGTTTCAGTTGCTGAAAATATGTTTACAGAATCTATAGGGAATTCTATAACGAATAAAATTTGTGAAAGTAAAAGCAGAACAGTTTTTGTCTCATGCTAAATATTGTTACAAACACATTTTTATAAAAAAATAATAATAAAAGATTTTGAAAATATTTTTCGATGTTTTGGATTTTATGAGCTTCCAGAAATAACTATCATAAAGGTAGTCTATTATTATATCGACTATACATTTAAATAAACTTTGTATCTTTTCAATGATACGTTTTCTTAATTTGGTTACAATGTAACATGAAATTTAAAATCTACATTTCATTGAAATATTTTGTTAAAATTATTAGTACTTTTTTTGAAGTTCATCAAAGATAATTAAAATATTTCCTTTTCTTTATGAATTTCATTTACATTCAATATGTTTATTAAAAATAGAGTTCCTACCACATAAAAGGCTTATTTACTAAAGATGTATCCGATATAAAATTTTTAACACTAAAACGTCAGTCGGTGTCGATTGGACACCGAAGCCTGTTTAATTTGTTCTCCTTACCGCATTTTAGCAGGGCATTTACCGCATTTTTTGAAAAATTTTCGTGACTTATAATCATTTTCTATGGTGATTACACATAAAAAGTTTTTTGCTTCTAGGTTAATAGAGGAGAGATTTAACAACGAAATATACCTATAACAGGCGTTTCTATTTACAGTCTACCTAGTTTCTATTTACAGATCTAGAGTTGTTTCTATACCAAGACAATTTGTCATTATAAATAGCTGCCGTTCAACAAACGATAGTTCTAAAACAAACTTTCAAAGTACTATCGCACATTTGTTTGACCTTGAATGTAGTGTTATTGGGTTCAAATCGGAAATGAATCAATTATTCTAAAATTGTTGTGTCTTAAGTGTTTCGTTACACAATATTTGCTTATTTGCTCATAAAAAAATATTTGATTTTCAATTCGAAATTAAAGAATGTAACGGAAATGCAACTAAAAAAATGTGCATCTCTTGCATGAAAATGGTATGCGGAAAATGCACAGGAAAAACTGAATATCACTGTATCCATTACAAATGAGGTATGCATAAGAACGATAAACAATGATTAAAAAACTTGCATTCTCACAAAAATTACTATTTTGCTTATTATACTTATATTTATGAATATTAATTTTTGTTTCATTTTACAAGATTAAGTATTTTATTTTGTTACAGTTTTTTATGATAGAAAGGGTCATAATATATGATAATTACATGAAATAATATTTAAAAGTCTTAAAACTAAACCCTACTGAACAGTAGGCCTGCAATTATTTAGTTATTACATTTATTTAATATATTTTATATCACGATATCGAAAGGGCACCTGCGGACGTTTAAGGTCAATTTAAATCCCAGACATTCTAGTGTTAAATAAAGCATTCCCTGATCAGCATACATCAGTTTTTTTTAATGAATGATGAAATTTCAGATGAAATTAAAAATAAGAAAATGCAATATCTTATTAAACAGGATCACATGTGCCGTACTGTAACAATTAACGTTTTACACTCTGATGGTTACTCTGGGCCACCATTCAAGACGGTACATAATTTTGAATTTTATTTATTTATTTATTTTAATTTTGAAGGTTAAAACTACTACAAAGTGATAAAAAGAGGCAGATTGATTTTTCGATGAAATTCAACTTAAAAAAGTTGTATACTTTTATTTTTTGGTGAAATAAATGAATCTCTGTATTAGGTGCATAATATTGCATCGAATTACTTTTCCTTGTGCAAAGGTTAAAATGCCTTTTCTTACAAGATTTTAAACCATTTAGATATTTACTACTCCCTTTGGCGACCAATATCTCCCATCATCTTAATAGCACTAATTCAATAATGCCAACCAACTTAAGAAGTTTTTTCAAACGAAATAAAAATTCAATTTTATATTATATGTTCACAATAAACATAGAAAATTCTGATTGGTTAGTTGTCTACATTAATTAGCTAAGAAAATAAGCGAAAACCATCCACTTGTTGAGACTGTAGATTATGTCAAAGTATTGTTTTGCGATATTAATGACAAGGACGTTCGAAGATAATTAATAATGTATGTAAGTATAATGAGCTTTCAATTGATAGAAAAACAGCGAAATCAATTAAAATTTCGAGATTATTTTGAAGTGTTTTTTTTCTCATAAAAATATACAAAGAAATTGTGTTAATTTTTTTTTCAAAATAAATGTTGGAAGGGGACAAAAGAACCTATTATTGTGAAACTGATTCTTTTGTTTTACGAATATTTTTAAACACATAGTTTATTTTTAAATATAATGGTACGCTTAGAATTTTATAATTAAAAACTATAAATATGTTTTTAAACTTACGCAGAATGGATAGTTCCAGTGTACATTATTATTTCTTAAAACTAGGAGAAATCATTAAACAACCCTTCTGAAATTGATCAATATTGCCAACATCATTGATCTATTTAGTGCAATAAATTAAATTGTTAAAAGCAAGCTGATGTCTTATCGATCAGAAACCATCTTTTGAGATTCCAGTTAACGAATGGATTATTGCGCGAAGTGACAAGTTATGGATATTTTACGGCTCCAAACGAAATGTCACTTGTGCGAAGATGGCCCATTAGGAATAACACAAGCATTTAAAAAAATAAAGTAAACAATGAAACTAAGTTCCGATTTGAAATATTTGTAAAATAACACTAAAATCATGTTCAAAAAATTTCTACTGATATCTAATGATACATTGATATTTTTCAGTAAATAAATTGCATTTATTTTAACATTTGTTTTCCATTAAATTCAATATAATATTTAAAGTTTTATCATTTTATTTAACAAATCTATAGGAAAAAAACGACTTGAAAATTATATATTTTAATAAATAAAATTCTTTTGGAAAATATTTAAAAAATTCAAATGATAAATACAATATATATAATAATAATAAATATCTCAGCAATAGAATTTTAAATATTTAAATTACCCTTTTCTTAAAACAAATGTATATTATTGACAAGAAACAAAGGATTAAAAATATTAGTATGTCACTACATTAATCCATTTTTTTTAATTTCAATTTTAATGTGAAATCATCATATAAATCCGTTTGTCATTTTATTATTATAAAATAATACTGCTTATATTTTTGAACTTATACTCAGTTTTATCGTGGTAAAAAGAGTAATCAAATATCAATATCTGGAAAACAAAACTTCAGTCGACATTTTTTTTTTTTTTTTTTTTTGTAAAATCTTGTTTTTTAGAGAAAATATGTAGATACGAATCGCATACTGAATATATATACATATTTTTAAAACTTACCAGCATATGAACTAGTCATTTATATAAAAAAATCATGAATGCACTTAGTTTAATATTTTATTCGAAACAGTCTGCTATATTACAATATTCATTTTACAGTTTATCTATCACTGCTTATATTTTTGAACTATTATACTTATACTCAGTTTTATCGTGGTGAAATCGGCTCCTAGAAGGCGCTATATGACATTGCCAGCATGACAGCACATAGAAAAATCTTTTAATAATTAGTTATAAAAATGTTTTTTGTGTGTAAAATCGATTTCTTTTTCTGGAAAACCACTTATAGATAAACTGAAAAATCAAAGATACTAAATATAAATATGCAAGAGAAAAAATAAAGTAAAAAGGGCGACTCGAGCCGAGGGCCCGCAACTCACGCGTCATTCATGTTGTTCTGACTTCTATACTGCTCTGCCCACTTCTGAATCGGAAGTTTATACTTATTCTAATAATAAGTTATAAAAACCGCTATTTTTGTGTGTGTAAAATCCGTTTTTTTTTTCAGGAAAGACACCTATATAAATAAACCTAAAAGGCAAAACCTTATCTAAATATAAAATTTGATTCAAATTGTTCAAGCCATTCCGACATACACGAAATATATATATATATATATATATATATATATATATATATATATATATATATATATATACAAGAACTGTTAGCTTAAAGTTATAAGATTACATAAAATATTAACTGCTTAATAAGATTTTAATGATAAACTACTTTATTCTTTTACCATATTTGCCTATCGTAAGAACTCCAATTCAAAGTGGTTTGCATAATATTCAATCATAAGAATAATTCTATTTGCATAATCAATATTATGAGCACTGTACCAGGATATGGATTTTAAAATAAATTAATATGGAAATTGAATAATGGCCAATATTTGCAGAGAGAAACCTGCTCGGAAAATATTTTCGATTGAACAAGATGGATGGGGATAACTTTCTTTCAAAGAATGAAAGTTAACGGAAATCTTTTACGAATCTATCGGAAAACCATTATAGATATCTTAGTAGAAAGCTACTCCATCAAGCCAAATGGGCACCTTTTGAATTTGTTGAAACGCATGTCAAATTGGACCTATTCTTCTCTAATGCATCACATCTAAAGAATGAGTAGGAGTTAGAGAACCGGAAACATTAAAGATGATAATTTGTTAAATTGTTTTAAGAGCTTACATACATCTATATAATAATAATAATGTAAGAGTATATATACAACATTATACTCCTAATTTGTAAATTTAATTTAAAAGCTCCTCAATTTTAATAAAAAAAATCTAAAATAATATATGAATAATTTATTTTATTATATTCATTTCCATATTTCACGCTTATCATTTGATTTTTTAAATTATATTACCCCTTTCTCTATTAATTTTTAAATATAGTAGAGAAAGAAACCACCTAATTAGAGAATTTTTATGGATTCCAGGCATGTGTGAAATTGCATTAGCGGTAATCGACGCTTTTAATGAAAAACTACTCATGTTTCTAAATTATAATCTAAACCGGCTTGAATGGTCTTCCCAAAACGTTCTCGTATACTTTCTAATAAATATGTTATCCCAATGAATGCTTGCATGGCATTTGCGTAAAATAGTTACGAAATATTAAAATTTTGCATGAATTTAGCATTTTTACTGAATTTATCGTGTCATCCTTGGCGAGTGTTTTGGCGAATATTCTCTGGCATGCGGTCAAAAATATTCAAAAATCCTATTCAGGTTTAGATGTTTCCTTCCCAACCTATTGAAATAAAAATGTGACATAAAACTACATTTAAAGTCGCAATATAAAGCGCCAAATTTGATATATTTAAGTCAGCGTTATTTTTTTTTTTTTTTTTTTTTTTTAGTTTTCCTACAGACGGCCAACGCGTTATTGAATTTCGTTCAAAATTTTGTTGGCTAAAGATGTTGATGGAAATGAACAAATTTTTTTTAAAATCTATATACCAGATTTCTTCCGTTTAGCTCATAGCGTTTTTGAATTATCTTTATCACAGACAGACAGAAAGTAAACGGACATTTCCCAAAATTCTGTTTTTGGAACTCAAGAAGGATTAAAATGTGGAAATTCTTCAAAATCTCGAATTTGAATTTTTTGACGATTAATACACTTTCTTTTGTTAAAGCTTTAAGAAAGTCTCTTTAAGCTCCCTGTACCTTAATATTAGAAATTGGGCTTTGTTAGAATAGAGTTGCAAGGCCAAATTAAAAAAAAAAAAGAAAAAAAACTATGTATAAACAAACTAATTGGTTGCTGAATTTGCTAAAAAACAAACATCCTCTCCGTCTATGATATAATAGATAGAGAGGGATGCGATTGAGAGGTCACCCTTCTTTAACTAACTGCGAATAAAAACTGCAGTGCCCATTCAAAGCAGTGCTCACATTGCTCCAAAATTAGCTCCCCGTACCTTAATATTAGAAATTGGGCTTTGTTGGAATAGAGTTGCAAGGCCGAATTAAAAAAAAAGAAAGAAAAGAAACTATGTATACACAAACTAATTGGTTGCTGAATTTGCTAAAAAACAAACATCCTCTCCATCTATGATATAATAGATAGAGAGAGATGCGATTGAGAGGTCACCCTTCTTTAACTAACTGCGAATAAAAACTGCAGTGCCCATTCAAAGCAGTGCTCACATTGCTCCAAAATTAGCTCCCCGTACCTTAATATTAGAAATTGGGCTTTGTTGGAATAGAGTTGCAAGGCCGAATTAAAAAAAAGAAAGAAAAGAAACTATGTATACACAAACTAATTGGTTGCTGAATTTGCTAAAAAACAAACATCCTCTCCGTCTATGATATAATAGATAGAGAGGGATGCGATTGAGAGGTCACCCTTCTTTAACTAACCGCGAATAAAAACTGCAGTTCCCATTCAAAGCAGTGCTCACATTGCTCCAAAATTAGACCTAATACAATTTAAAGTAAATTTTCAATTTTCATCTTAATTTTTTTTAAATGAAGATATTACTTCCGAAAGAAATGAATAGGAATTGACTAAAATAAAGAGGTAATTCTGTGTGGATTTTATAACCTGAATAATGCCCTATTAACATAATATTCTTATTAATCTTGTTATAATACTTTTACTCTATTATCTGGAATTCCAAATCTCGAATAATAGCGAGGGAATACCTTACAATGTCATGTGTATTAAATTTAATACACACGTTAGAGGTTAAAATTGTCTTCAGCTTACATTCAAATGCAGTTTGAAATATCTTCTGTGTACACTCCCTTTAATTTTGAAACATATATTTAGTAGACATATATTTTCAATTAAAAACCCTTTCAATTGTAATGTACATTTATGCTATAATAATGGTTAAAATATAATTAAAAAATCAATTTTATAAGCTTTTTGAAATCCAACATTTTATGCGTTCACCGTTTTCTATAGTTATATTTAGAAAAAAAAAAAATACACTTCTATTCAAGAATACAACACAACATGTTCCATACTTGTCTTCTTCAATTCATACTGACTTTTTTGTTTTCTCTGTTAGACTAATTTATGTAACAAATTTTTACATTTTGTCTATTTGGAATTTAGGCAAAATGTATCATTTTCTTTTAAGCTATGTTTGATTGGGATGGAATTACATCTACATTTAATCCTATGTTTAAATGGGTCTAAATCTAAACTCTTACTAGAAAAAATATCGTGCGGTTACTATAACGTATCCAATAGCATTATTAATATTATATTATTAATAGCAATATTAATATTTTAACTACTAACATCTACGCACTAATGCACTGAATTCGGAAATTTTCAGAAAATCTATCTTTACCGACAAAGGCAGCTAACAATATTTAACTAAAAAGTAGTTTTCATTAAAAAAACCGACATAACTGAAAAAAGAAAACTGAAATCTTTCTTTTTAACTAGAATTCTTTTTCAAAGATTTAAAGAAATTCCAAGATTCGTTATCATTAAATAGAAAAACTACATTCAATAATCAATCAAGCAAAACTATCTCAGAAAAAAAGCATATTTCATTTCATCTTTGGAAATGACAAAAAAAGTAATTGTATAATATCCAAACGAAATATAATTTTTTTTCACCATTCAAATTAAAAGGAAAAGAGAAATAAAAAAAATAATAAAAAAGTGGAAGTCGTGGATCTTGGATTTCCAATTAAAGTTGAATTTGTGCCCCAAAGAGCGATCAAATCCCCGTTCTTTAATCTTCAGGACTTTTTTTCTGCGTCTCAACTCTAACTGCAGGAGATTCTTATAATAATTTGAAGTGAAATAGCAGCAGAACTCGATAGAATATTTTTAATTTAATAGTTTTCTTATATTTTAATGAAGAGAATATGCTCCTTAATTTTCAATTGCTTTGCGAGAATATTTTCGGGTCTTATTAATGTTAAGCTTTGAAGCAAGATGAGTTTTATTCAGTTTATTCATCATGGAACAAAATTAAATAGGAACTGTCTGCTTTGATTTAAGTTAGCACATCAGTTTAAGATCCTCACGAGAAAAAAAACTATTAAGAAATGAAAATAGTTTGCATTATGACTTATCTATATAAATATATTTTCTTTTTATTGAATAAATATTTTGTAAATGATTTCAAGGAATTTTAATCTAATATTAAAGATGAAAGAAAAAAACCAACAAATGCTGTCTGGACTTGGGAAACACTTATTGTATAGACTGAAATATTATTCTCTTTCATGGTATCCCATACGAAATTTTTGGGACAAAAAATTCCTGTCTAGACCCTTTTGAAATTTTGTGATGATATTTTTTTCATAAGTGGCTGAATTACCACTTGAAATTTCTTTCTCTTATTGATAAATGTCCCTGCCCTTTAATATACTTTGTTTAGATTCTAATGTAATATTATCACGGCTGAATGAAAATTAGAACCTTACCTTTATAACAAATTTCTTCTGTTTATATTCATATTTCAGTATCATCAGGATATAAGAAATCATCACTCCTATTTTCTTTTTCCGCACCATCCTCTGATAAAATGAGAGCCTTAGACTTATCATTCCTAAAAAAGTAGGAAAAAGAAGGGTAAGTGACTTTGTGAAAAGTTGATATGAAATGTCAATATATTTTTATAAATAAAAAAAATCGAAATTGTGGAGTCACTAGAAGGATTATTTTTGAAAACTTATGTTCTTGAATATTTGTTTAAATATTGCATTTATATTCAAGATAATTTTAGGTAATGTAATTTTTTTTTTATTTAAGATGCCTTTCTGAATTTCAGAAATAAGATCATAATCATTCTTGTTTGAAATTAATATATTTGCTTCTTCTTTCAAGAACAGAGGCAAATAATTGTAATCCAGTTTACATATTTCATAAAAAAGAAACAATAATTGTTTACATTTTTAATCATATACATGCTTACGTACTTAAGGGAATTCCAATTATTTTTAGGTAATAGGTAATCGCTAAAAATTATTATTGGTAATTAATTCTATAAAATTACACTTATGAGTGGTGAAAAGTAAAAAAAATCGCATAAAAGATGCTTCAAAAAATGTATTTATATTTTATTCTCTTTTTAGCATGACTTTAATCTCTCTTTCAATCTTTAATTTAACATTTATAACTAAAATATTAAGTAATAAACTTTTATCTAATTTCCTACCAGACTGGTGCCACTCAAATGATAACTAAAATATATTTTAGCTATTGATTTAATTGATAATTTTATTCAAAAATCCGAAAACAGCTAACTTACAATGAAAACACACAAAAATATTATTTCTTTTCAACAAGCATATAAACTCATATAATTAATAGAAATAGGAAATTAAAAATTGCTATTTTATATTGAAGAACAATAATTAATATTAATTGTGAATAATATTTATACAGAAAATCAAATTAGCATAATATAAGAACGATTACCAACATTATAAAAACTATTACTTTTAAATTCACATAAAGTTTTTTTTAAACTGTTTTTATTAAATTTATTGCTATATTTCCTATTAAGCACAGTTCTTAAAAATTTGTTCAATGGAAGCCATGAATATTAAATAATAAAGGACATTTCGATTCCATTACATAAGAATGTTTGGCGAAAAAATTAGTTTTTGCACATTTTTTTTAAAATTTGACCTATTTTTTAATTATAAGTATGGGATTTTAGAGTTAATGTTACATTCATTTACAGACAGTTTGTAGTTTTTTTTTTATAAATTTTTTTTTCTCGAAAGTTCCCGATAATAACACACTTATCCGATATTTTCAGATTTTAACTATAACTTAATAAATTCATATCAACTAACTATTTTTTTCAAAATCAAGGACGCTGTCTCTATTGTATTTGTAAAAATTTGCTTTCAGCGTACTTTAATATTTATAATAATAAATTGCAAATGAAAGACAAAGATGTATAAAATAAAATAAAATAAAAACAATTATT
The DNA here is from genome assembly GCF_947563725.1 of Argiope bruennichi. NCBI lineage: Eukaryota > Metazoa > Arthropoda > Arachnida > Araneae > Araneidae > Argiope > Argiope bruennichi. Next base: position 70,841,071 of record NC_079151.1, read on the forward strand.
TTTTTGATTCAAGAAAAAAATATTTTCGAAGAATTGTTTTTAATAAATTTATTTCAAGTGAGATATGGAACATAATAAGTGCTTGCGTGGTAGCAAAATAAGACATGAAAAAGTTTGAAAACAATCAAGTTTACATTGAAAATATTAAATGTTATATTATCATGAAAAAAAAATTCTACATTTAGATAATCTATACTCCATATCCGATGCACAAAATGTTCACTTTCATAAGCACTTTTATAAATATTTTTTTTTGCCTTTCTATTGTCTACATAATTATTAATAAGAAATCTAAAAATCAATATCAAGAGTATCATATTTCCTGTAGAACAGTCATCTCTTTGTTGTAAGACTAAAATGACTCAAAGTGTCAATAAATTATTCTTTAAAAAGGATTTAGCATGACAAAATTATGAGATAAAAATTGTTAAGTTGTGTGCCAGAAAGAGCTTCCCAAAATTTAAGCAAGTGTAAAGTTCGAATCAGAGTTGAAGCTGCATGAAATAGCATTTTTCTTCTATTTAATTTGGAGCGTTTTCCTTCATGCGTAACTAAGAGCAATAAGAAAACAAAATCTTAAATGACCTTTATTTTTGCGATATGCATGAGAATCAATTGTCAAAAAAAGTTTCCATGAAAGAGCACGCAAATGAATAAAAGAGTTATTAAAAAAGGCTAAGCGTTTTTACGCTGTTGAAAAAAATTGTACACTCTTCTACGAAATTAAAAATACCTAATTAAAAATTCTCAATACATATGTATTCTTCTAACATTGATAGAAGGAGGATAATTTGTATAAAACAAAATAAATTTCGTCAAAATACATAATTACTAAAACGTGAAAAAAGCAACTAAGTACCTGGAATTGTAGATTATATTTTTTGCTTTATCTACCCATTGGCCTGAACCTTTTGGTAGAAAAAGTAATACTATAATATACAAAAAATACTCTTTATTTTTTGTTACTGATTTTTTTTAATATCTAAGCTTCATAATTAATTTATGTCAATAGTTTGTCGGATCTATTGAATTGCTGTTTTACCTTTTTAGTCAATGATTTTGTCCTAAGTCTTAGGGTCACTACTAGAATTAACAATTTATCCATAAATAAGCTTGTTGGATTGGAATACCTTTTAGTCATCAATTAAGTGTAATCTTAGTGTCATAATTATCTAAAATCAATAGTTTGTCCAACAATAAACTTGTTGGAATATCTTTTAATCATACATTATGTCTAATGTCAGCATCATAATTTAATAAAATCACTAACTAAAACAATTGGCGAGTAGTAAAGAAGCATGTTACAAGGTGACCTGGAATTTTTTTTAATGTTCCTAAAAATGTAATTCATTGATATTAAATGGATTTCGTACTGTTAGAAATGTCAGTTGTGTAGTCACATAAGCTGGCAATCGCGATTTTAATAACAATTAACTGAAGTACTTCAAGGAAAGACAGACATTAAGTGAAGAAGATCTCTATAAAGAAACTTTTCCAGAGCTAGAGAGAGAATGTGGTATGTTGTTAGAAATATCTTTCTTAAAAATTCCTTACATGCATTTAGACATTTTATTTGTATCTGTATAAACATCAAAATATCGATGGTAAAGAGAAACTCGGTGAATAAAAATTGCAGTTCACGCAACACATAAATGACGTCATATTCTTTTAATAACCTAGTCAAGATTCTACTTGGAGCCAGCTTAATTGCAGCAATTTCATCTAGAGAGAAAATGGCATTAATAATAATCTGAGGATCGAAGGATTTGAATAAAAATATTTGTTTTTTAGTTTAGAATGCACAACCATCAATAACAGGTACACTTGCAATTCTGTGCACCATTCAGAATTTGATGGATGACAATTTGATGAGTTGAACAAAAATTCTTGAACTTCTTGTTTCGTTTCATTGAGCTACAACACGACATGTTGCATAGCGCATCCTGAAAGAAAATTATTCTTGTGTCAGAACTATCACCAATATATTCAATCTATTTACTCTGGGGAGGTAGAGTATTTCTCTTACAGAATCGTCTTGACAAATACAGGTAATCTTCATAGAGAAAAGAAGAAATAACCATGATATATCATCACTTCAAAAATTCGCTACAGATGTTTTGGCTGTTGTAAGAGACCATTATTCTTATTGATATTACATTGAAATTCATTGAAAAACATTTTTTTTTCGAAATATTTAACCTTTTTGTATTTTGATAATTGCTTTCAATAGCTTTTGAACTTTCAGGCTGAATAACATCAATTTACTATGCCAAATTTTCTAATTCACTTAGTCGTTTGAAAGTCTAAACTCAAACATCCATTCTAATTATTCTCCCAAAGTGATTTGGGAACATATATGTTTCAAGAAATCAGTAATGCTTCAATTATGAATTTCATAATATATTCATAATTGTTTGAGGAATTAATTTTAAATGACTTGTAAAACATCTACTTCATTATATCCTATGATCTACTTACTATTGGATAGCTTTAAAAAATTTTTATTAAATTTTCATTAAATATATTCAAGTTGTATATAATAATTGTATACAATATGCGAAAAATAATTACTTCCTTTATCTACTTACTATTGAAAATTTTAATAGTAATTTTATTGAATTTTAAATCTTCATTAAACATATTGAAATTGGGTAGAAAATAAATTATGAATCCTTATCAAACTAATGTATAAAGTAATCATAACCACATATTTCAATAACTTTATTTTACAGTGATTATTTTAAGATTTGGGAATCGGAAACTTAATAATAAAGACAATAAACCTTTCACTAAGCATGTTTCTTTTCAAAATAATCCCCGAATTAATATTTAATAATTTAAGATTAGTTTTTAATAATACTGTAACATTCCTCGCTTCCTAGTACTAATAAGACATTTACAGCCAGCTGTGTCGTCGCTGTTACTTACTAAACTCCTCGAGATAGCCATATGGTGGATCTTTTCACTTGGGTGGTCTCGCATCTGTTCATTAGCGACTACAGTGAAAGACCACATGTGGAACTCCTCGTCCAAGAGGTATTGATTGTACCTTCAAAGAGAAAGGGGTGTCCAGACATCTGGATGCTAGATATTTCTCTTTGTGAAAGGACCTTCCCACGACCCGCTGGTGCCGCTGAGAGCATATGGGGTTCAGCAATAGGCCGAAAGAGAGCTCAAATGACCAATGTAAATTAAGAGGCTGTGATTGTCGCCGAAATAAAGTGCGGTGATTTTTTTTTAAGAAAAGAGAAGAAACGAATTGCAGACAGACTGTTGGACTACGCCCACGAGTTCGGAGTCCGAGAACCAACTGAGTTTCAAGATAAACCTTCGACTTTGGCTGTTGTGTCTTCTACTACAGGTGTAAATAACTATTTATTTAACCAAGATTAGAACAAGTTGTTCTTTTGTATATATATAGGGCTGTAAAATAAAGAATTGTTTGGAAATTCTGTTTCGTTATTTGATTAGTCTAGATCAAGACATTGCAATACAGTTACGTTTCCATTTATTAATTGATTTTTGTTGATAGTTCAAAATTCGTGCATCTAAAATATTGATAATTTTCACACCATTCTTCGAACAGATAAATTAACTGAATCATCCAATTAAAAAGTGCATTAAATATACAAAAATACAACAGTGATTTTCTGTTAACTATCACGGTAACCCTTTCCCAATTTGCTTTCCATCATCAACACAAACCTAACTGAAATTGGATATCTACCGAAATCACGAGAAATTAATTGTTCTAAATATTTGCACCTAAATCGAAACGGTGGAAATAGGCACAAGAACCCAACATTAATTTACTCGAAATATGTCAAAATGCATTTAGCGAACTGAGGTTTAGCGCCCGCGGTAACAGTTCTAACTTATTCAAACTCACGGAATAACAGTTTGGAACGTCTAAAACAGTCGAAGAAATAACCACTCGGAAGCATCATGGAACGGATGCTACAATAAAACAAAGGACACGAAGGATGGAGTTAATTTCATTAAGAACACCCCTTTCTATCCTCTTTCCCCCCATCCCCCTGCGCCTTCCTCTTCCAGAACCTTTCCACTAAATTTAATTGTTTGATTAGCTAGTGTTCCCCCATGCCTTGGCTACAATTCGAAACTCTTTGTGTTCGTAGGGTGGGAAGATTTCTGCCTGGCGTCACAAAATCAATATGAAGACTTATCGTGTATTTACCGTATTCAACAGAAAGCTAGTCATTTAAGCTCCATTGATTAACTGGAATTCTGAAAAGCAGCGAAATGACTTTTTGCTCAAGTACTTACAATTCCCAGACGAATTAAGAATTTTTACTGGGGAAGGTAAGATTTTCTCTTCGACTTCTGCAATGCATTGTCTCCGAGCCGTTTGACTTTACAGGAAATTAAATTGAGAATTTTCTGGTTCATGGGAACAAAGAAAGTTAATTTATGAATTCTTTTTAGCTTCGTTAAAAAAAAATCTTTTCAAGTAATTTTCTTTATAGTTTCAAAAATGTGAGTGTGGTGTTTACTGTCACACAATTAATTTCATTTAAATAAAAGTAATCCTTGAGCAGAGTATGCAGATGGCTATATTGTCTTTCGACTTGAGAAATTAGCCTCGCGACCTTAGATTACACAAAAATTAACTCATATTTGCCAAATATATTGTATAATATATCGACAAATTGCATTAGATCTATAAATTCATCTTAGAACGTTTTTTTTAAGGTATTGAATATAAATGCTAGAAAGAACAGCAAAGTTCCAAATATAAGGTTAAATAGGAATAATTATTAATTCGAAAAATCAAATATTTGGATAATTGATGACAGAAAAATGTATTCCTTAAAAAAACACAAATTTATTTATTGCATAGTAAGCTGGTGACAGCAAAAATATTGCTGTTTAATTGTACAGTAGATCTGCAATTATAAGGATAAATAAGAATAAGAATTGATTCCGAAAATCAAACTTTTGTATAATTGACGATAGAAAAATTTATTCCTTGGGAAAAAATAAACAAAATTTATTTATTACATATTAAATTGGTGACCTAAAAATTATTACATTGTACAAAAGAACTTCAATTATAAGGATCAATAGGAATAAGAATTCATACGGAATTTTAAATATTTGGATAATTGATGACAGAAAAATTTATTCCTTATGAGAAAAATTATTTATTACATATTAAATTAATGACAGCAAAATTATTGTTGTTTACATTGTACTGCAGAATTCCAATTATAAGGATCAATAAGAAATAAGAATTGATTTGGAGACCAAATACATGGGTAATTGATGACAGAAAAATGAATTCCTTAGGAAAAAAAATGATTTATTTCATATTAAAATGATAACAACAAAATTATTACTGTTTGCATTTTATATATTTGCATAAAATAATTGCTTAGAATGCCAGTCAAAATTTCGCCATCTTTACTCGTTTTGCTTGACACGATTTTATTTGCTGATTTTTTTCCCTTTTCTGTCAAAGTTATTTGGATCTTTAACGATGTGAATAAATGGATTTCAGATAATTAGAACTTTATTATTTATGTTTACTTTTAAATAAATATGACGATGAATATATAGAATCAATATTGTTGGAATTTTGTGCGAATAGGAATATTGACAATTGTAATTGTAATCCATTTCAAACATTCCTATAATTCAGAACACAATTCTACATATAATCAATAGAATTGCAGTTAACAGAGCTCCTCCCAACAGTTGTCTCTTCGAATAATATTTTAACTGAGACTCAAATGAGTAAAATGTAATTTTCATGAAAGAAAAAGGTTCTGAATGAAGTAATTACAATACCATATTATACAAATTTCCATTCTAATTGTGACCCAATTCTTAATAGCGAAAATGCACGACAATGTTAACTTTGCAATATTATACGACATTCATAATATGAAATAGGATCATAAAGGTATCGTTTAATGCCTTGCATTGTTAATAGAGATAGTTAATTTCTAAATACGAATAGGTCTCTTATACTTCCAAAGGTAATAAATTATTAAATTTTATAAAGAATTAAAATGTATCAATAATTGCACTTTAAATAAAATTTCAGTGGTTAAATAATTGCAATCTAAAAATATTATGTAGCAAAATAATCCTTGCAGAAAAATGCTCAAAACTCTTTAAAATAAGGGTATATGATATTAATAATGGTACATTATATCATATACCAAATTCGTAATAATACTCTTTATAATAATGGTTTGATATATTGATTGTTAGTACAATTTAGTTTTGATCATATCACAATTAAGTTTTGAAAATCGCCTAATCAACTGATGAAACTATTTCTAGGCACTGTTAATTCAAAGCTTCATAATTTGGTCAGTTGATGGTAAAAATAGAAAATATTAATGTATCACGTTTATGATTATTTATAAGAACAAGCACTTTTATAAAAACATAAACATTTCACAATTTTTCAGCAGTAAATTTATTAGAATTTTGCGATTGCTAGAATAATTATTTATCTATTGATTAGAAAGTTTTCAAACAAATCAGTATAATTCTTAGAATAAATACGTCAAGCAATTCATGCAGGAAAAATACTATAAAAGAAGTTGAGAGAAGAAAATCCAGGTAATAAAAATATTGAATATCATATTTTCCATTCATTATGAACGGTAAATAAAAGTGTAAATTAAAAACGATTCACACTTTTATTAATTTATTACATTTATTTATGCCTCTCTTTGTTGCCATGACCGAACTTGATTAACACCGAGACCTGAAGAAAAAATTTAATAGATGCCCCATATCAATGGCGAAATATGTTCTAAACAAATATCTAGAAAGTCTGCAAAAACAAATGGAAACAAAGATTTTAAAATATCCAATAAAATTTGTAGAATCGCTTGATAGTTAGAATTTTTTTTGTTTTAAGCTGAGACTGAAATATAGCGAAACTGTCCAAACTCTGTTAATCTATTTCAGGACATTTTATTGGATGCAGTGAATATAAATAATGTATAGTACAGAAGAACTAAAATCATATGGATCAATAGAGATCAGAACTGATATGGATGATCAAATATTCGGATAATTGATAATAGAAGAGATTAATTCTTAATAAAAACAAAAATTTGTTCATGGTATTTTGATTTAATGACAAAAAAATTAATTTTTTACATTTTCTATATTTTCATACTGTATTAAAATATCAGTTCAGTATATCAATCGTTATCTTTATTCATTTAATTTGCTGATTTTTTTCCTCAAATTATGCGGGTCATTAATGGTATAGATAATTGGAATTCGGGTAATTAGACTTCTTCTATATACGTTTTTTTCTAAGGCAGAATATAAATTTTAAGTAAATGGAATTGGATTTATATAATTTTTTAATTCCATGACATGATTCTACTTCATGGAGACAAAAAACACAAAAGAATCAAGCCATTCGATGTCCCAATCACATGACAAATGTAATTGGACATGCGCCATACCATTTTATTTCATTTTTTTTACATTACATTTTATTATTTTCCCCTTGAAGGATAGATATTGGATTCGAGAAACGCATTGACATCGGAATTGACTTCTACACAAAATAAGTTTTTACACTTTTATTTTATCTTACGCACTTTTATAAGTATGCGTATTTAGTTGGATTGAGTTATATTAAAATAATAGTTAAAAGGGTAGCAAACTTTAGAAACATACTTATGACTTAATTCTACAATACACGGAATAAATAAAATTACATAACAATTTTGTTAGTTATTTTGCATTTATACCTTTCAATGAATTATTTCCACAAAGATATTTCAATGCATTAAATCAAAAAGATTATAAACTTAATATCAAATAAAATTATTTTAACAATAAAAAGGTAAAGAAAAACCATTGAACAATTTATTCAAATGGAACATAGTTATTTTCTATTCATTAGAAACTCTTCAGTCACTTAGTTCCATAAAAATACTCCTTTGTGACAAATCAAAATTGTATTAATCCTAATTAGAAATAAATTATTTTAGTACTAAAAATTAATAAACGCTTTGATAAATTCATCTGAAGGAAGCAATGTTACTTTGCTTCCTTTAGAAACCTTTCAGTCATACTTCCATGCATTTTAACCTCTCCCACCCCTATGAATCTAATATAGATTTAAATTATTTTAACAATAGAATTACTAATAAAATGCTTTGACAAATTTAACCAAACGAAACAAAGTTACAATATATCCATTAGAAACTTGTCAATGGCAGAAATAATTCAATGCATTAAATCAAATTCAATTAATTTTATATGGAAATAAATTAATTTAGCAATAAAGAATAATAAAGGTTTTTAAACATTCACCAAAAGGAAACAAAGTTACTTAGATTTATAAAAATACACCAATGCATCAAATCAAAATTCACTTAATTTAACTTAGAAATAAATTATTTTAATAATATAATGACTAATATAAAGGGTTTCATCAAATTTATCTAAACGAAACAAAGAGCATTTATTTGAAACATGTCAATGATTTAATCCCCAAGATATATGAGCGCATCAAATTAAAAAAAAAACGCAATACATTAGAGAATTAAACTATTTTTGCACGAAATCTATTAAAAACTAATAAATTCTTTGCTGAATTCATCCACAGGAAACAATGTAAATTAACATAGCAGCTTATTTGTAACTAAAAATATAATAATAGTACTCTTCACACACAAGAAACAAAGAACACTGCTTCGATCAATGGTGCTGCCTGGAATGCAAATGCGATTGTTATTCAGTTATGTTTGAAGGGGCGTTTCTATTGACTCATTACAGACAAATCAGTGATGGATAATTTATTCCGAGAGACGAGTAAACAGTTGAAGATTCCGAACTTAATCAAAGCATTCTCGACCATTTGCATATTTTCAATTATGCAATGCTTTCAGTCAATCTACATTAAGTCACATTTCAACGAGGCTGATTTCCTCATTTTTCTTGTCGAAACATTGCTTCAGTGAAAAGGCTTTATTCAATTATGATGAAATTTGGATAATTTTCAAAGAATCAAGAAATGACTTTTCTGTGATTGATTTTATTGGAAAGGGAAATTTAAATGTTTCATAGTTGGTCATTTATTAGTTGATTTCAAATATATAAGGTCTTTCATTCCTGTTATTCATAATGCATCAAAACCTTCCATTTACACAAATTAACAGAAAATCATTGCAAGGGTTATCTAAATCCAGTATTTTATGGTACAACATTCCATTAATAAGTACTATAGAGGGTTAATAATATTAACATGGAATCATATTATTGTTTTAGATTAACATCCCTTTTTGAATAAATATGTGATCAATTTAATGATAGACTCGTAAGATAAGAATGAATTTGGTTGACAAAAGAGACACCTGAAATGATACACTCATATTAAATTATCGCACCATCCAATCGTGCAAAATGTCTACGTACATATGCTCATAGTTGACTCTAACCTTAACTCTCGTATTAAGAGTAAATTCTGAAACCATGGAATTACAAAGAAGATCAGTTTCCAACATTGAAACACATTTAATTTTGAAGTAAGTAATATAGAATTGTTCAAAAATACTATTTTAAGTTTAAAAACTAAAAACGTTCAATCTATTTTTTGAAAATTCAAAATGCATTTCTTCCAAATATAGTGGCGTCTAAGATACATTCGTTTAAGTATAGAGACAATTATAGTCACTGACAAAGAGTGTCTAATTAGATTTCTTCCCTTTATATCTTATGGGTTTTTAAGAGTATATTACATACAAAATGCAAATAATTGCAAAAAAATCCATATATTTGATGAGTTAACTCTGAATTAAATTAAAGTAACTTGAACTAAAGTAAATACAAAAGAATGATTTAAACTTTACTTTTCATACACATTTAAAAAATGATACAGTCATTACTTTTGTCTGAAAATAAGTTTGTGTGATTGTTATTTTTTCACTTTAAAGAAACTTTACATTGATATAAAATATAAAGCGTCTAGAACTAGAATAGAAATAAAATTAGAATAATTATTTTGTAAATACATCAAAATAGACATAATGCATTTTGTCCAGTGAAATTAAATTCTACAGCAAATTCATATTAGGAAGCAAATGATTTTAACAATTACCTCTTTTACATTACCATTTTTATTTCAACATAATATTTATTTTACTACAAAACTATTTTGAGCAAAGAGAGTTATAAAACATACCATATTGAGCATTTATTTCCATTATGTTAACAGACATTATTATCTCATCAGTAAGCACCTCATGCTTGTGGATAAAAAGTGGTATGATGATTCTTCTCATCACCCTGATGGATACATAAATGATGAGTCGTTGACTATCCTCTACCAATGATGAAACTTTACTTCCTATGGGAAGAGCTGTGCCGTGAAAGGTGATCGTTCTTAGGATTCATGCTGAGATTTAATTTTACCTTTGAATAATAGTGGAATCACGATTGTTCAAAATTTCTTTATGCCTTTTTTTGAAGTGGGAGGGTTGGAGTAATCCCTTATGATTAATCAACATTACTAATTAAAATTTCTTGCAAAAAGTGTTTCTAAAAATATGCTCATAGATAGAAAATACTCAACAGATAAATAAAAAATTCTTTTATTCAGTCCATTGATAGAAAATGTGAAAGATTACATAACGTGGCTAACATAGCAAATAAGCTGATTTTTGTAAAAATAAATTAAAATGTTTATAAGAAAAGGGATTGGAAAACATTTTCACACGTTTTTTCATCCCAAATTTCGTATAGATTTGTTTTTTGTAATTCAAAATTTCAAAAATATGCATCTTTTTATATTCTGCAAAATGTTAAACATTACATTTAGTGTTAGAATTTTAGCTTATTTATTTCCTCACAAACAATTATATTAATGTAATATATTCATCTGAATTATAATGAGTACGAGAATACACAATTGAATGATTAACAAATAAGTAAATTATAAGCATAATTAAGTAGTATTATTAATAAATTTATATTATTAATAAAAATATTATTAAGGCATTAAATAACCTGTTTATTATATAATTAGTTGGGTTTCATATACCACTTAATTCTTTTGAAAATTTAGATAAATAAATTGCTTATTTTGCATTCAGTGTATAGAATAATTAGATCATTTATAATTGTTTTAACTATAAACTTTCATATTGCATTTTCTAGTTGCATCTATATTTTTTAAACAAATCCTTTACATTTAAAATTAAGTACGAACAAATTTAATTGAAAACAAATTGCTAATATATTCATTGAAATACTTTTACGACTGATTATTATTCTTGGGACGAATATTTAATAAGTAATTTCATCATGTATAAAAATGATTGACTTCATTTTTTTTGTGCTGGAAAATATAAGATTTAGCATAGTTCTATGTACTTTTCAATAAAAACAGGAAGAAAAATCATTTTTTTCATAAATATTTTATGAAAACTTGATCCAAAAGAATCATAATAGTATAATAAAATCTCAGTTAAAAACTGTAAGGTAAAAAAAAGAGCATAATGTCTGTGAAATTTAGACATGATACAGTATTTCAAGACCTCTTTACTAACACTTTATTAGATAATGTTTATACAACGATAAGTTATTATATAATTTTAATTCAGTCCAATTAGTTTTTTAAAAAATTTTTTTATTTTGTTGAACTTTATTTAACATTCCAAGTAAGTAATAGGCTTTTTATGCTTATTTTATTACTCAAATAATAAAATATAAATGTCTTAGGATTTTGATAAAGAAAAAAAAAACAATATAAACCGTGATTAGTTTGTACGCACCTATAGGTTATATATTACAATATGTTACTTCAATTAATAATTTATAAGTTAAACATTAGCAGTTTAAAAACAATATTCTAGCCTTCAAAGTTAGTTTGTATTTTTTAATAAAAACTTTTTACAGTTTCTTCCTTTTCTTCCTTTTATGCATGCTAATTTTGTCTATACATATTAGAAATTCATAAAGCCATAACATATGAAGTTCTCTTAAAGATCTTCAAGGGATATTTATAGCTGCAAATTCTCTCATATATTAGTTCAAATATGCGGTCAGCAATTCACCACAATGGTCATTCCAATCACCGAATCTCTTGATCAAGAAGTTGTTAAGAGACAAGCCTTGCTTGATATAGGCGAACATTGTCATTCATTAGAAAGAATCTATCATTGATAGTACCAGTGCAGTTGGTGATATACTCTTTGATGATTTATGATTCGATGCCTTTCATAAATCAAAATTACTCCACTAAGTATATATATAACCCATACGACTTCCCAAAGAGATTCCAGCCTTTGATCATTCTTCTCTGCAAATATGTCTTTCATCTAGAGTAAATCGGTGATAATTTGAAATCAATTCCCTTTTCATTTCTAGATCAAGATCAAAATAAATAAAATATATTGTCTACAATCAATCTGGAGACTGCTAGGCAAAGTATGGAGTATAGACTATTGCATAGACTGCAATTCTTTTCTTTTATGATCTGCATAATCAATATTTCAATATTTACTGATATTTCTATATCGTCTGTGGAAGAAACATTTTTATAAGCTTGCTTAGATTTTTCTGTTCATCTACAGCAAAAGAATTTTTAAAAAAAATATTTTTCATACGTGCCGTTAATATGAGAATTATGAATCAATACCCCACCCCTTCTTTCTAACTAATTTTTATATTCAAATTAATTTCAAAGACCCTATATCATAATATGAATGTAATTATATTGCTATAAGAATTTTTATTATCTACAATTTCAATCTATCCTAGGAAATGAAACAAATGACTTCAATAGACAAGATAATAAGACAGTATAACAACTGGATGCCATAGCGAATTGTAAAAGCATAACAGTAATAAGTCGTGATGAAGAACTCAGTTGTTAAGTAGTTAAGTTCACGAATATTGTTTTTCTTCTTTGAGACAATATTGTTGTAATTTTTTTTCTTTTTGAAGAATATTGATCATCTTCTTGGATATTGTTTTAAAATACTTTTTTACTTCTTTGAGAAATTTTTCAATATACAAAGAGGTAGATACAAATCTTCAGTCCGAAGCTTTGTTCTTTTTAACAGCTATTTCACTGTTTTAAAAAATAGAATTTGAAATCATCTTTTGCCTTAATTATTTTAAGAACATGCGTTCTTCAAAACAGCAAATGAATATTAAAAGCAAAACGCAAAAAGCAGTAAATATTCGACTAATTTTTTTTTCTTCTTTTTTTCTCATGAGTGAAAATTTGCAGTATTCCAATGAGATAATATACCCCATTCTATTTTTGATAACATAAATCTCAAGTGTATCCCAGCATTTAAATAAAAATTAAAAATCTATATACTTAAATATAGGAATTAAACAATAATGTGGCTAAATTTTTCTTTGATAATTTATTTTATAATTCGTATTTCACTTACTTTCATTCCAAAATACAGCCAACTTAAGTTTACAGAATTCGGTAGATAATAAAATAATTCTTACATTGTGTGAATTTCTTAAAGCCATCAGTGTTTTTCATATTGTTAGAAATTGCAACATATGCTTCAAATAATTTATATGAAATATCTGATTGTTTTTTTTTCTGAGGTTTGAGGTATATTTTATATTTTCTCTATATACTTTTTTCCTACTTAAGGGGATTTTATCTTTTTAATTTGATTAATCAAGAATTAAATTATGATTTCCAAAATTATCTGTTATGTAGAAGTCCATGCCATTTAAAACCAACATACGATTTATTATAAAACTAGCCGCCTTTGGCGACCAGCCGGTTCGCCAATCTTAATGCTCGTTAAAATTTTAATAATTAAATATTTTATGTAATTAATACTTTAATAGCTTCTTCATCAAATATTTTAAAGCTTCAAATTTTGATAGTCATGTAATTCAATCATAATAATATAAAGTCCTTCAGCCATAACATAATATGTATCTCTAATTTTCTGTTAGTTCCGGTAGAATTTATGCTTAAAATTAAAATGGAAATGACTAAACTGCAATTAATATAATAATATTTTTTACTGAAACAAAGCATTTTTTTTAATAATATGATTACTGATAATAGAGTCACTGAGCGTTTAAACTTTATGGGCACTAAAGAATATCTTTCTTAAGTTATGTAATATCTCAAGAATTTGTCAGCAAAATTTTCTCAGATTCATCATGAACAGATCGATTTATTAACAATGTTTAATTTTAAATGCATCAAACTTTAAGAAAATAAAACGAATCGTTTAAAATAATCGGTCGAAAACAGGTTTAAAAAACGACTTAAAAAACGATGAACTTAAAACTATAACCATATACAAAAAATATATAACTAGAATAAATACAATTTAATTACAAAAGCATGCAACTAACCTAAAAATAATTTAAATAATTGGAAACAGGTTAAAAAAATCTACTTAAAAAACGATGTACTTAAAACTATAAGCATATATAAAAAATATATAACTAACATAAATACAATTTACTGACAAAAGCATGCAATTAACCTTAGAATAATTTAAATCATCCGTTGATAACGGTTGTCATGGCAACAATCAGAATGCGCATGCGTGAATTTTCTTCGCCAGCTCCGGTAACGCAAATGCGTGAATTTTTCTACGCCAGTTGGGGTAACGCTATGCAGATTATACATTTTTAATTTCCTTTATTCTGTGTTATTTTAATTCAAAAGTACTTCAGAATGAATCTGAAACATAGATTAATAAACAATGTTTAATTTTAAATGCATAAAACATTAAGAAAATAAACAGAATCGTTTGAAATAATCCGCCGAAAAATGTTAACCCTAGCCTCATTACTGTTGGGAGAAAAAAAAAGATTGAAGCCTTACTCATTTGGCGGTGGGGAAAATGGAAGATTTTTTTGGCGGAAAAGTTGGCGGTGGGGAAAATAGAAGATGTTTTTGGCGGGAAAGTTAGTTTTTAATAATAATTAAAATTCTAATTAAAATTTCAAAAAAAGGGACCCCAGGTGCACATTCCCGACCTCCAAGGTATACATGTACCAAATTTGATAGCTGTATGTCAAATGACCTGGCCTGTAGAGCGCCAACACACACACACACACACACACACACATTGAGCTTTATTATAAGTATAGATTACAAACAGTTAAGATCATTAACTATATATATTTATACAATTTTTTTAAATACAAATTTGATACAAATATGAACACAAAATGGCAGATATACTTTTCAAGATTTCTTAAAAAATTTAAAGCAAATTTGAATGTTGAATATAGAAATAATTTCAATTCCTTCATTAATACAATTTATTAAATTATTCTTACTTAGTTTTTACATATTAATTATCTCATTAACCAGATAATTACAAGTAATAACTATCACAGATTTTTAAAGCAAATTTAAACATTAAAGATAAAACTTAATGCATGCATTTCCAAAATTTTCCGAGAAATTAAGATAATTTAGCATACGACTCTGCAAATTCCTAGCATTCTTTGAAACAAAAAGCTACAGCGAACTGGAGTTAATAGACAAAAAAACATCAGAATCTCGCTTCACAGCAAATTGCTTCTTTGGGCAAGAGTAAAATGAACGGCTAACGTTTTCTCCAGTTATGAGGCAGTAACAAATTTGAACACTTACTCCCAAATGACCCAACTGCTCCTTGATTATGGAATAAAGAAGCAAGAAAAGAGCACTAAATGTGTTCATGTTTTCTCTACTTAACTTTTGATATTCACTGAAAGCTAGGAAATGGACTACATTAAAGGCACTTGTGTTTTCAGACTGCTGTAAAAGTTTCTCTCGATTATTCGAATTATTTTTATAAACAGTCACTTTGGCGAAGAAAAAGAGCCATTTTAATCTAACTTGTTATGGTATTTACAATATTAAATACTAAAGTCTTGGTAATTCAAAGTAATTTGGAAACAGGATTACACTGTTAATTCGAAATTTATTCATAATTAACAGCCTTAGGCGATTTTTTTTTTTTTTTGGTTCGACGGAATTAATGTTAGCTAAGGATTTTAATTATCCAATATAAAATATTCTAGTAAATGCATGACTTATTATATTGAAGATGTAAAATGTGCTAAGATGGCATACTAGTGGCAAATAATGAAAACGATATGAAGTTCACTTCAGAAATGAAATATATTTAAAAAATTTCTCAAAATATTTTTAAGTTAATTTAAAATAGAAAATATATATATATACTGCAAAATTGAATAGAAAAGATATCTTTTCTTGTATTTTACCATTATTTAAAAGTCAATTTTGGTTGTAATGCTTTTAAAAGCAATCGGAAAAAATTTATTTGAATTTTGAAAAAATCTCACCGAAGTATACATTCTCACCTTACAAGTTAAATAATACCAAATTTGGTAGGTCTATATAAATTAGCCTAGCAAACGGTATAGAGCAGTGGAATGGAAAGTTAAAAAAAAGTACATTATAGTAACATTTATCCAAATTTTTGTTTTATGGAATTAAAATTGTGAAAAGAAATGCTCTTAGGGGAATAAATCATTTGCCAGTGGAGGGGGAATATATTAAATCCCAATACTTGGAGAGGGTGGAGATTAGATCATGTGAACTTAAGGTAACCTTGGAATGTTTACTGTCTCTTTTCTAACCATTATTCTCTTGATATATTCAGGCATTGAAGTCTTTTAAAAACATAATCTAAGCATACTAAAAAGTGGAGGGGACAACACCCCTTTTAGTTTCTATCCGTCTGAAGTTCGATGATACCTTTATGACATGTTAAGGAGGAGAGCATTTGATTAAAGAGATTTTGAACCCTTTAATCAATAATTTTATCTTCTGGCAAAAATACACCCCATCATGCATACCAAAATTTTAAAAATAATACATAAATCTACACATTTTTTAAAGGGAAAATCATATATTTCTGCTTAATGCAACAATGCAATGCAACAATTCTGCTTAATGCAACAATAGGATCTACTATTCACAGTCATCGCCTGCATAACTCTTGTTCAGTCTTTACTGCTGAACTAACAGCCGTTCTTTGTGCACTTCAGCAGATTTCACTTTCTGTCCAACGTAAATTTTGTTTATATTCTGATAGCATGAGTGCCTTAAAAACCCTTTCTAATTTTAACAACCGAATTCACCCGGTTGCTGTTGATATTTTATCCTCTTTACGTACCCTTCGCAATAAGGGTTTTAATATAATTTTCTCTTGGGTTCCAAGCCATGTCGGTATTTTTGGAAATGAGTTGGCGGATAAAGCTGCAAAAGAAGCTTCTTCGTTTCTGCAGCATCCTCTTGTATATGCAGATGTGAAAAGAACATTCTCTGATTTTATTAACCAGTTATGGCAGAACGACTGGGATACACAGGTCCATAATAAACTTCATTCAATTAAAACTTCTGTCGATTTATGGCCTGCTGTACCTATGCGAGAGATTGATGTAAAACTGACTCGTCTTCGCATAGGGCACACCCGTTTTACACATAAACATTTATTTTTTGGGGATGAAGCACCAATGTGCCCGACATGCCATGTAGATTTTACCGTTTTGCACATTTTAATACAATGTCCCTCTTTTAATTGTCATAGTAATCATTTGTTTCCTTCGACGACAACGTTAACTCTTCTAGATTTAGTGGGTGAATATCCCCACAAAAATATTTTTCACTTCTTAAGAATCATTGGATTTTATCACTCTATTTAGATTTTATTGCCTTTTTAAATCGTCTCTGATCCAATTTCTTGTTTTATTCATCAATTTTACATGTTAAATTTAAAAATGTTCGAAAAAATCAAATTTTTTTCTCGCTTTTAAATTGGTATTGAAATAATTTTAACCATTTGACTGGCGCAGTTTAGTCAAAACATGGCTCTTGCGCCAATAAAATACAACAAACCAACCAACCAGCAACAATTAATATAAGAAATAAATCCTTCACTTCAACTTTACAATGAAAGTTTTAAGAGATTATATATATATAGTATTTATAATAAAGCTACTCCTTTCAGAGTTAAAAAGGCATTTTCTATGGTGGGTATTATAGTCTTTAAAATCATTTATGTTATTAAATTCAATTTAAGAACGATGGATTCATGGATTCATTCATGGATTTTTAATGCATTCCATAGTTCTGCAATAAATTTTAATATATATATTTGTTTTTTATTTAAAACGAATAATCTTATTTTTAGTGGCATTTTTAGGGATACTTTTGACAATAGAAACTTACTTTTATGCAAATATTAAAGTCTAAAGAGGTTTCTGTCGTTAAAATTATTTTTCCCTCCATATGATTAGCAATTTATTTTTAGGATGAATGGTGGTGAGAACAGAAATCCATTTATCACCTAATTCTCTAACAAGTGAAAAAAACATTAAATTAATTAAAGAAATCTCATGATTAATATAAGAATTCTTGTATCAGCAAATGAGCTTCTATTTTTTTTTTTTATTTGACACTTCATTTTCAAATTAGAAAAAAAAAATCAGAAACATACTATGTAAAAATAATCTATAAGTCCTAATTTTCATCAACTTTTAATTAAAAAAATAAAATATTATAAAACGTGTTTACCTTTCCCTGTGCAAGTATATATATTTTATCTTTAAGTGAATATTCCAAAAAAAAAAAAAACAATGCATAAATTCGGTACTTTGTGAAGCATTCATTTTCTTTATCACAACAATGGAATGCTTCCTTTCCATTTCATATGATTTGGAAGCCGAGTCTTCAACCAAGCAATCTCTATCACTTGTTAATTCTCATAAATTCCATTTACAAGTTCACCTTAAAAAGGCCAGCTAATTATTTAAGGAACTCCCACTGGAGAACACCTCAAAAATTATATTGTGAAGCTTCCGGTATATGTTGGTTGGTTCTCGCTACCCTGGTGGGTTCAAGAAAAGGCTGGGCTTCACTATCTCCAATCGATGAAGAGATATATTTCACACTGAAAGGGTTGTTTCGTGGCCTATAATGCCCTTAGGACCCAACTACAGTTCCCGCCAGTGTTGCTATCACGGTGGTCCGGTCATTCAGTTTTTTTTCCGTGTGCCTTAGTGCGAGTCGGAGTTGCCAATGTGTGATAATTAATTTACGAACAACCTTTTATTTTGTTCGGGCTACTAATACCTGCATCAAAGAAGTTGTAAAATTGTCAAATAAAACAGTCCACCAAAAATGCAACATGCCATGAAAAATTGCCATATGTAAGAAATAACGATATTCTGAAAGATCTCAAGTTTACAACAGTATATAATTTACATAACAAAAATATCAAAAAATTGCTTTGCAAAAGTGAGAAGAAGCATCAAAGAAACTCTTAAGAGAATTGAAACATATACTTCCAAAACCCGAAGAATAAAATACGAAACAAAAGTTTTACTAATAATTAGAATTTTCTTGAATTGATAAACCGCATCAGCATGACTGTTGAAAGAAAATTATTGAATTAGTTTTAATTTCATCACGATAGTAAAAACATTGTTATAAATTGTATATAAAAATTTAAAAATATTAAAAAATAAGTACATTGGAAAATAAAATTAGTAACAATAGAAATGTATTTTTTTTAGCTTTAAGACAATATAAAAATTATTTTTAGAATATAACTAAAAATACCAAACCTTTGCTTGATTTTTAATTCAATTAATTTTAGTAAACTTTTCTGAATTTGGAAAATTACCATTACCTTCCTCTTTTCCAGAAAATCACACGTGCAACATTTCCTATTTCAAATAAAATTATTTTTTCATTCTTTTTGTTGAACGTTCTAATTAAAAAAAAATTTAAGTAAATTTTACTAATAATTTATTAAAATTACAATCGTTATTCAGCTATCAATTTAAGCCCCCAGATATGAATCATACGCCAAATCCTGAATGTGTGCATTAATGGGACAATGATAAAACAATAAATATCGCTTAGGTTTTATTAATGAGTAGAAGAAGAATTCTTCAAGATCAAAATAAGAATCAGTTTCGTTGCATAAATGTCAAAGGAATGGTTGAATAATTTCCTAATGACGCATTGATACATTCATGAACATAGATCGAGTATGCAAGAAGAATATGTGATTTATTTCCTCTGTTTTCTAGGTTAATAAAGGAAATCTCAGGGAAGTAGTTTAATGATATAATGTTGTCTATTACAATATTTAATACTAATTTTCAATTCCCGCAATTCTATAAATAATTTTTGACAGTATTGCTTATATTAAATATTGAAAATCGTAGAATATAAAGAATTCTATTTTATGAATTATTCTACAACTATATTAATAATTAATCATATACAAATAAAATAAATATAATATACAAATAAAATAAAATAAATATAAATACAGCTATATTAATATTACGCAGCTTTAAAATCTGAAAAAAATATATCTTTCTAATTATAACAATTTAATAGTCGTATTAATTTTTTTGCTGAATTTTCTGAATTTCTCGAAAATATTTTGTTTTCTAATTTCGGGCAATAGTTTATAATATTGTTCTGAAATTCAAACCATTTTTATTCTTTCATTAAATATTTAGTCGTGTGATTTTTTTTTTAGATTTCTAAAGCTAAGGAAAAATGATACTGTGTAATATCTGCCAGTTAACTTTGATGAACAATATTTTTTCACAATGAAATAAGTATTATTTTGAAATATACTTTCATAATAAACATGCAACATTCTTATTGCTCCGTCTTTATTGTGAAGATAAAATATTTTGATATTATTTTAATTATAGTATTCTCGAGTTATTTTCCAAATACGTTGCATTCATAAAATACGAAACAATAGATTAGATATTTTTAAGAATAAAAAAATAAGAATAAATTTTAAAAATGTACGATTTTATCACCTTAACAACTAGTTAAAATTTTGAGCAATATATTGAAAAATCATCGTGCATTTTTAAAAATCTTATAATCTCAGTTGATATCCTTAACAATGAAACGGGTATCTTTGTCGCTATGTGATAATCTGCCATTATATTATTTTACCATCTTTCCCATTCTCACTGTCTTTATTAGCTCCAGTTGATTACACGAAATTAATAAATTTTCCGACTTTCGAAACTCTCAGGAATATAAACTATATTATGAATGAAGAGGAAAATAATTGCATTATCATGACAAATTTATTCCGAAATTTTCTCCTTTTTTCCCATTCTTATCCTTGTCAATGAAAACTTAATATCTTGATGCCATTTTATATATTTCCCATTCTCACTGTCTTTATTAGCTCCAGTTGATTACACGAAATTAATAAATTTTCCTACTTTCGAAACTCTCAGGAATAAAAACTATATTATGAATGAAGTGGAAAATAATTGCATTATCATGACAAATTTATTCCGCAATTTTCTCCTTTTTTCCCATTCTTATCCTTGTCAATGAAAACTTAATATCTTGCTGCCATTATATATATTTCCTATTCTCACTGTCTTTATTAGCTCTTCAACAAACAAAGGATGAGACTTATGGATGTGATGAATAAATATGAAACCATTCTGATTTCTTTTATCATTATTTTTCTTTTCATTTTTAAGAATAAAAATTAAGAATCAATTTTAGGAATGCATGACTTTATCAATGAAGCAGCTAGTAAATATTTTGAGAAGTATAACGAAACTCTTTCGTGCATTTGTTTAAATCACATAATCTTAGTTGAACTCCTTAATAACGAAATGAATATTTTCGTCGCTACATGATAAGAAGATGATTATTCAAAATTAATTAATTTTCATACTTACAGAACTCTCAGGAATGTTAACTATATTATGAATGAAGTAGAAAATAATTGCATTATCATGGCAAATTTATTCCGCAATTTTCTCCTTTCTTCCTATTCTTATCCTTGTCAATGAAAACTTAATATCTTGCTGCCATTATATTTCTTTCCCATTCTCACTGTCTTTATTAGCTCTTCAACAAACAAAGGATGGCTGTGATGAATAAATATGAAACCATTCGGTTTCCTTTTTTCCTCCTTTTCCATTCCTTCATTGCAATCGAAAGGTGGAAAGAGGTCTTTTGGGCGTGAAAGTGATCTACAAAAAAGAAATTCGATCACTCCCATCTCCATCGTCATAAAGGGTACAAGTCCAATTATTTATCTCCAGGATGATGTTCCTTCCAAGAAAGGTCAATCAAGGCCAGCAGGTGGTCGTGACTGCGTCAATTGCTCCTGACTCGCAAAATAATTATTTGTTTTATTATACAGGAGCTGGAAGAAGGGTTTTATGATGGGAATTTGCACTCGAGATTTAGTGACTCTCGCGTGATCAATTAATCTAGGAAAAACTGTGGAATAGAATTTCAGGAATTCTTTTACCTTTTTTTGTTATTTCTTCTGAAATATTATTCAACCGTAATAGTTCTACTATTTCATCTATTAATGGAGTAATTCAGAAAGTGAAAATAATTTTAGATTAGATAATATAGTTCTTATTTCTTGCAACGTATGCTTGCTAATAAGAAGAATATTTTTTCTTTTAGTTTCTCATCGAAGAAAGGAATGATTTGTTAGAAATTAATTCGAGAAAAGGGAATTTAGTATTTTCTTCGATGTAGTGTTGAAAAAATACTCGAATTAACAATTTCATGTGGTATAGATGGTTTGACAAAAGAAAATTGCACTGAATAGGAAACAAATTCAAAAAATAAATTTATTTTTTTTATGAAACTTCTGATTATTGAAGATAAAAAACTTAACTGAAATAGTTAAAATTAATTTTTATATTATTTTTTATTTAATGTACATATCTATTTAAACCTGTTATTCAGACGTGTTGCTTTCGGTAAGTATTTCAATCTGAATGCTGCCGATAAGAGGGTTAAATTTATTAATCAGTTCAAAATCAGATGTTGTAGCATTCTAAATAATCAATGGCAGAATACATTTTTTCGTCGAACATAAATATCTTCTCTCACATGTATAGAAAATCAAGTAATAACTTCTATAGCTGGGAATTTATAGGTGCATTATCGCATTGCACCACAAAATGTAACATGGAATATGACGAAATCCAAGATAAAGCACTTGCAATAGGGTATAAAATGTTTCCATTCTTTCTCCAGGCATATATACACATATATATATAACATGATGAAATTCCTGTATCAAGGTGATCATATTTTCTTGCCTACGATATAGCACTTTTCCAGCTCCTTGAAGAAAACCCTGAATTTCTGTCTAGACATAACAGAAATCATATGTCTTAAAGAAATTATTCATATTTTTGCCTCTAAGTTCTTAAGCTAAGTTCTAAGGCTGACGGCTGGTTTTGAAATGAAAGAGATCTAAAGACTCAAAGGAAAGATAGTATTTATCATTTAGGATAACCTGGAAAATTTTGCAGAAATTTCAATTTCTTCGATTTAAGATGTTCTTGTGAGAAGAAAAACAAGTCCATACATTATGTAAGTGGATAATCGTATTTTGGAGAGCTTATTAAAAATAATTTACCCGTTATATTCCCAAACACCCAGAAGTATGAGACAATAGAGAATACATATTTTGGCTTCTGAACACAATAGCTATTTGATTTGAACGGAATATATTCGTAATCATAAGAAACTACTACTTATTGCCTAAATTTATTTTATCGCCAGTTCCCACGGACCTAAAAATACTGTTTATTTTATCGTTTTTCAATAAAAGTATATTTTTCAAGTAATATCTTTAAAAAATATAATACCTTGAAATTGGAATGATTTATAATCAATATATCTCCAATTTTATCGAGAAAAATTCTGTGAAATGAACCTTTATAAAAACGGAAATGACTGGATATGTTGAGGCATAGGAAGGAAATATATTATTTTGAACCTTACAATAAAATGAATGTAGACTAGTAGTTACATTTAATAATAAGGAATGCAGCTTCCATTTCAAGAAGAATGTGCAAACTCTAGTTCAATTTAATTTTTCACTCACATGCATGCTACTTTAAAAAATGGTAGAGTCTGATTATAAAATTTTGACCTCACACTCAGTAATCGAAAACTATCGTCATTAATTACCGTCATTAATCACCAAGCAAATTTTGATTTAGTCAAATTGGCGTCCTTCAAACTTGTCACATTCACCTGATTACCATCAACTCCATCGATTTCCATGAGCCGAAAGAATTAGGAGTCTTTATTTTTGTATTTTCAATATAATATATTAAAACATGCACATTTTTTGAAACATCAACTATGCATGATTCGAGATATTACTTTCTCCCCTTAAACCAATTACTTTCTCCACTTTCTCCAATTAAAGTAAACAAACGTTAAAAAGTTTTATTAAAAAAAGTGGGAAAGTATTTATTATTTTTCTGTAGACTGCTATAATAATGACATTTGTCTCCTAACTCACTGAGACTTCACCAGTGAATACAATAATTATTACTCCCAATTGCCCTTACAGAACCTAAAAATTTTTCCTTCGCAAAAGTGAATGCAAAATTATGCAAATTTTTATTTACCTGATTTTACTCCTTGTAGTTTTTTAATAGTGAGGCCATTTAACACTTTCTAGGGCCGTGGGAAGTAAGCTTCTCACCAAATTTATCAATCTTTGTATGAAATTATGTAGGTTGGCATAAGTTCTGACAAATTGTTTTAGTAAATCAGAAACTTAGATGCTTCAGTTATTTATCACAGACAAAATGATGTGTCTTGATTTGTTACTTAATTATTAATTAACCAAATTAATTATTTAAGTTTATCTAATAAGCTAAATGTATCCCTTTTCTTATTCTAATTTTAAGTCTAAAAATATTTTAGAATAATATGACTAGAAAGAAATGGCCCTTTAAAGGGGGTTAAAACGACTTGCATACTTTTAAAATGCATATAATGTATTCTAATCAAAGACTTATAAAATTTTATAAATCATACATAAAAAGAGACATACTGCATTCTGCAGTACGGTTTTAAAAAACAGAATACATTATATTATCTACAATTCCAAAGTGTACTTGTTTACTACATCATGTGAAAAGAAAATACATTTTACTACCCTGTAAATAACCTCAGGGTATGAAGAGAAAGTAAAAAATGGTTAAAAAGTAAGCTATAAATTGCGAAGTTCCTAAGCGAAATGGAAATATGTAAAAATACAGTTCATATTTAAAAAAATAAGATGTAACTGCTTATAAATCATTTCTGTGTATTACCTGTAAAATTAGTCAATCATACAAAATCATTTTGTTGAATTTAAACTTATTTTATTGCCTATTCTAATTTTTAATCAGAAAATTAGGTTCTTTTCTTCTCCAACAATTTACAGTAGATTACTTTTTATTGTTGATTTAATTTATAATAAAAATATTATTCTACAAATTATTTTCTGCACAATTACAATTACCTGGAGGCAAATGAACATTTAACGTTATTCTTGAAAATAAATATATCTCTGTTTCCAGTCGTGACCGTATCCTAGGGTTATTTTTCCAGAAATCTCTTCTTCAACTTCAGCTCTGTGAAAATATTTTCTTACAATTCTTAGTAAGCATGACTGATTTACAATTTCTTCGTAATCTTCTCTACATTGATGCCATTTTTATTTATCCGTATGCCATCAGTCTTCACTTCACTTTCCAGATGGCGCCTATCAAATCACACCTGCTCACATTTAAGTCATTTTCATCCTATTCTCAGGAAATGGAGTAGGGGAGTGATAGATCATTCATCTTGGTTTTATTAGGGAGGGGGGGGGGTGAAGTCAAGTTTTTAATACTCCTCGATAAACAACAGCATTTCGTCCATCCAGCCCTATTACAAGAATTATCTACTGATTTAATGCATTAATCAAATTCAATTTGCAACACCACTTTTACACCTCAGTGGTGAAAGGGCAAACAAATATATTTACTTGTATTTCTTTGTTAATGGATATGCTATGATCCCCAAAAAATATTTACTATATAATGCCTGATTGACTGAATGCCTTCTTTATAGTTTACATAGTTATGAACACATGTACTCCTAAATCATCCGGTGGATGTAGAACAAGAAGTTCAACTTGCTCAATAATTGAAAAAAAAAAATTCCATAAATGCTTGGAAGCACATTCAAGCACATAAAGGCAGCATTTACCGAATTTAACAGTCCCTAGGAGAATATCAAATTGCCCTCTTGTAGAGAACTCAATCCGCTGTCAACTCTCCAAAGAATTCACTTGACTGATTTGTTATCCCTTTCTCGTGTTTATATGACAAGCCATGGCATTTTCAAGAAAGATCTATGAATCTCAAGTCCTAACAGAGCTATTACCAAAATTCCTGTGTTGTCTAGATCTTTTAATTTTTATTGCCTAAGTTAATAAATTTATCGCAAAATCGCCAAACGGTCGCCCATTTTGTCGCCAAGGTAGAGATCATTCATCTGGCATTCATTCATTACAAATATCTGTTCATCCTTCTTTTCAGCAATAAAATTTATATTGCAGGAAAGTACTAACACAGATTCGTAACGATTCTTTTATCATGATCAGTTTGTATATAGATTTAAAAAAACAGATTATGAAGTAATGGACGTAAGTATATTTGTTAAATGGCTTTTACAAGTTTATTTTAAACTTCGCAATTATTTTTATTCACATTTTACTTATTTTTGTAAATTTTCATTTTAGATTTTTGATATCTTCCGTAATGCAAGAAATTCAAAATATAAAAATAAAAGTCTAAAAACTTACCCTGCTGCTTAATAATCAACGAATCTGATTTCAGACGCAAGGTGTTTTCTTCGTTTTCTAGCGCTTTAAGTATAAAAATAGGTATTTTCAATCTCAAAAATGTTTAAACTTTCTTACTGATTATAGAAACGTTGAAATTTTCCTACATTAAAGAAAGGCGCTACAAAGTAAAAATGACAACCATTTTCAATCATAATTTAATTTTAAAATGCCTTTTTTCATAATTTTCTTAGAAAATAAACATGCGATAAAATTCTCAGACACATTAATTTGAAATCCCACTGTTATAAATTAAGCAAATGAATAATAAATGAATGCTTTCACTTAAACATAAAAGACATTTTATCATTTTTTTGTAAAAAAATTGCATTAGTTTTATGAAAACAGTTGCAAAAGAAGGCTCTCTGCGCTAACATAATTAAAATAAAAACAGAATGCCGGTAAATGCTTTATCTAAAATTTTTATTCTTTCTTCCGATGGTTAGGTTTGCAAGGGTTTTAAAAGTAATTTCTTTTTTCTTTTCTGTTTAGTTTTCTATTTGAATAACTCAAATGAGAATATGCATTGTAAATAAATTCTAACAAAAATGTGAAAAAAAAGCACAATTTCATAATGTTTGCAGGAAATATTAAATCCCAAAAGAAAGAATTTTAATTTATCGACACACAAATTCGTTGCTTTAAAAAAAGAAAATTAAATATTTATATTCCATAAAACAGAATAAGTGATGTTACTTTAAACTTGGTTGGGCAAATATACTTTTTTTGCAGAAAGGAAAATTATTTATTTTTAAATACATAATTAAACGAAGTTCATTTAAATATTTTGCATTTCTGCTTATACATATATATTAAATTTATGTATAAGCTTACATCACAAAACGGATTATTTTATTTAAAAATAATATATACTCTTCATATTGTAAATATTTCCTATTCGAATTCGATTAATTAACAAAATGCATCATTTCGTGGAAAACGTGCCAAAATACATTTATTTATTCTAATCGAATCAGATATATAATTCCTATTCAGTGTTTCTTATTAGACGTATAAATTGATTGTGTTTTGGATCACTTTAGGAGTAATTGTATACAGATATTTCGATCTTGCATCCTTAACTATCCTTTATAAGATAAGATAATTGTTTCTTCCGCTAATTACTGAGATAAAAATTTTATCACTACTTTAAAAGGAATCTGTTGTAGCACATTTTATTTTTTTATTTATTTTACTTTGTAATATATGAAGTATAATAATAAAAATTACTGTTATTTTCAAAAAAAAGTCGAAAGCAAAATTTTAATAAAATTACATTTCAGATCTCCAGTATCCAAAAAACATATTTCAGGAGTTATGTCTATCTCAATGACTCCGAACAGAATAACTCAAAAAAAGCTTTGAAAAAGCTTTGAACTACAAAAAAAGCTTTGATGGATGAAATCTAATACATGATCTTAGTACCAAATTTTCACATTTCTTTCAGTTTTTAAACAAAATCCATTGAGGGGGAGTCTGACTATTCGCCTGTCCGGATATAAGTTAGCATTATAACTACAAAACAAAAACAAAATGTTTGATGAAAGAAATTTGATACACAGATTTAATTTATAAAGTGGAGATAACTGTCAAATTTGGTGCTAAATTCATGAGAGAGTTGTCTTCCCATCGGTTTATATTTTCTCAAACATGTAAACGCACTAGCTTAAATATATAAAATTTGATATTAAACTTTTTATTACAATTGTATTTCTGCGTCAAATTTTGGATTTAATTGGTCTTTAATAGGCGTTCAAATGCGCATTAATTCTGATTAATTCCGTATTAACCGCATTCCAATTATTAATCGCCAAAGATTATATGCTGAAAGACTCTTTCATAATTACTATTCCCCAATGACTTGAGGTTAATAATATATAAATATTAAACGATACTTCAATATTATACGATGCACATGACTCTTTTACGTGAAACATGAAAATCAAAGCACTTATCACACTCATGGCCCTTACAATTATATGTGCGACCGAGATGAGGTCTATTAGATATTATGCGATAAAGTTTTTAGGTGACTACTGCCATTGGTTTTTAGGTTAAATTTTCACACTCATTATCTGTAGATAACCTTAAAGAAGGCATTTCTGTAAATGCCTACGCAATTGCAATATCTTTTCTATAGGAGCCTTATAACCAAGAAATCATTGTTCGAAAAATATTTTCATTAAAGAAATCACTAGTAATTGCTGCAAATAAACATGTGGCAATAAACATCATAAACAATAAACAAACTATTTTTCGAATGAAATCATACAACTCATATTTTTGAAGGAAAGTAGGATTTAGTAAATGATTTCTTTATATATGTTTTTTGAAATTAACTCAGCTGTTATAAAGAAATGTCACTACTCATAATCATAATACAGAATATTAAATATAGACAGAACGCTCTAATTCCCGCAGAAGTCTCTTTCTGTGAGCTTAATACTTGGTAACCTTTTATTATATATAATGATTATCTTATATATATAATAAAAGGTTAATAAATGTTTTATTACATTATTGTTTGCTTTGCATTGCATACTGATGCAACTATTCCTAGAGCAAATGATTTGCACGCTAAGCAAGCTGATAGCTTCCTTCTTTGCACTTTAGTTTAGTTTAGCTAATTAACGTCCCGTTTTAAAGCAACACTAGGGCTACTTTGAGGTGGACCTCGTAATTTTAAACTGCTGTCAGATGACGAGAACATCTGAGCTGGCACCTACTCTCCAAACTTCCACACCACACCATCGGGAAGACGCTTGGCGTTATTTAACGTGCACCAGACCTACTTACACAACGGTTCTTCGATGGAATTGGGTATCGAACCTGAAACCCTCCAGTTCCGAAGCCACGATCTTACCACCAGACCACCTTGGCCTTGCTGCTTTGTACTATCATATTGCATTATTAAAATTATGAAATTCCTCTTATCTTTCCATCCATGAAATGATGGAAATAATATCATTAAAACAGAGTTCATTTGGATAACAAACATTAGCGTATAAATATGATTTATTCTATTTAAAACAGTGTCTGTTGTTAAAAAACTGCTTGAATATTACTAAATCTCGGAATACCTGCATTTTGGATGTTTGGCACCAGTTTTTAATAATACACGAGGAACACCTATTTAAAATTCAAGCAATAATTATTTTTACTTCATTGAGATATCAGATTTTATATTATATAAAGTATTATTTGTGGATATATTTATTTAATTATTTTTAGGGCAGAAACCTGCAATCAAAATTATAGCTTATAAAAATCGTTTCAGTGTTCAAGTAATTAATTAAGTTTAATTATTGCAATGTCCCTTTTAGAAGCGACATTAGGTCCATATTGATAAGGACTTCGTAATTTTGAACCACAATCAGATGATCAGGATGACACTGGAGCTGGCAATCCCCTCTTTAAATTTCCCCTACCGCGCTATCAGGAAGTGTACCTCGATGTGGGCCACACCTACTAGCACAGCGGTTCTTCTATGTCATCGACTTTTGAGCTTAGAACCCTGCAGCCCAGAATCTGAAACCTGTTCACTAGACCACTGCAACCTGTTATAAAATAGTACTAAAACACTTAACAAAAATAACAGTAAACACTAAAAAAACTGTTAAAACGAATAAATTGAACTGTTACTGAATGAAATTCTTTGACAGCTATAATCCCAAATAGTTATATGTCACCATCATTATCTAGTAACACGGTATGGAATGGGAAAGATTCAAAGATAAGGATCTTGGATAATATATGAATTGAAAGATAGGGACATGAAAAATTGCTATATGAACCAATAAATATACATACAACACAAATGAACTTCTATATCCGATGATGATGTGATAAATATAATATTAATTGATTGTTGTGAAAGAATGAATGACGTTTTGATTTTTGCAATCGGATGATTGCTGATTGCAGACAACACTTCAGTGACAAATCGCAATTCTAGATTTCTCAATCTACCACAATCGATATTTATTTCTCGAAATAATCATTTGGCATCATCACTTCTCTATGAATATTCTGTATTAAATCCATGAGATAGTTCTTCTACATTTCAATAATATTTTTTAAAACATATTCCTTAATCGAAGTTTCTTTTATATGAAAGATCGTGCAGGTTATTTAGTACAAATACGAATGCTGATGTAAAGTGAGAAAAGAAAGAATCTCTAAGAAGTACTTCTACAGATTTAATGTGAACAATCTAAAGTAAAGTTTTATGTTAACGACTCGGGGCATTATAAAGTATGAACTTACTTTAAATCGATGAGTGATTTATCGCACCACTCAGTTTTCAGGATCGTTATTACCGTAATGACTGCGATTTACGGAATGAGGTAATGGCGACAACTAGAATGGCTTTAATCTGCGTCTATTTTATTTCTCATTTTGCTCTCCAAATTACTTCTCAGTTTAAAATATTTCTTCCTTCGGTATAATTCCGTTATTTTAATTCATTTTTCTCACAAACTTCATATGACTATGCAATATGTAAATAGTCCTATAATTAAAAAAATATAATAATATTTGATATATATTAATAGTCAAAACAGTGGACTTTAGGAAATAGAAACTATCACAGAATAGGTTAATGCATTTTGAATAATTTCACAATCCAAAAAATGTTAAGTCACAAAATGCCTGATCTCACTTAATAAAACAAAGACGTTTATTATCATTATCTAAAGGGCTTTAGTAAATAAAAAAAGGAAACGACCTGCATTTAATAAAATTAAAGAGAAACATTATCGAATAAAATGCATTGTTATATAAACTTAATGCAACTATATAGCGTAGGTTCATTTTTTAATAGTATTAATATTTTAATAGTATTTAAATAGTATGTAGTATGTGCATAGTCTTATAATTAAAAAAACTGATATTTATTAATAGTCAAAACAGTGGACTTTAGGAAATAGAAACTATCCCAGAATAAGTTAATGCATTTTGAATAATTTCACAATCCAAAAAATGTTAAGTCACAAAATGCCTGATCTCACTTAATAAAACAAAGACGTTAATTACGAAAACTTCATTCGTTTATTATCATTATCTAAAGGGCTTTAGTAAATAAAAAAAGGAAACGACCTGCATTTAATAAAATTAAAGAGAAACATTATCGAATAAAATGCATTGTTATATAAACTTAATGCAACTATATAGCGTAGGTTCATTTTTTAATAGTATTAATATTTTAATAGTATTTAAATAGTATGTAGTATGTGCATAGTCTTATAATTAAAAAAACTGATATTTATTAATAGTCAAAACAGTGGACTTTAGGAAATAGAAACTATCACAGAATAAGTTAATGCATTTTGAATAATTTCGCAATCCAAAAAATGTTAAGTCACAAAATGCCTGATCTCACTTAATAAAACAAAGACGTTAATTACGAAAACTTCATTCGTTTATTATCATTATCTAAAGGGCTTTAGTAAATAAAAAAAGGAAACGACCTGCATTTAATAAAATTAAAGAGAAACATTATCGAATAAAATGCATTGTTATATAAACTTAATGCAACTATATAGCGTAGGTTCATTTTTTAATAGTATTAATATTTTAATAGTATTTAAATAGTATGTAGTATGTGCATAGTCTTATAATTAAAAAAACTGATATTTATTAATAGTCAAAACAGTGGACTTTAGGAAATAGAAACTATCACAGAATAGGTTAATGCATTTTGAATAATTTCACAATCCAAAAAATGTTAAGTCACAAAATGCCTGATCTCACTTAATAAAACAAAGACGTTTATTATCATTATCTAAAGGGCTTTAGTAAATAAAAAAAGGAAACGACCTGCATTTAATAAAATTAAAGAGAAACATTATCGAATAAAATGCATTGTTATATAAACTTAATGCAACCATATAGCGTAGGTTCATTTTTTAATAGTATTAATATTTTAATAGTATTTAAATAGTATGTAGTATGTGCATAGTCTTATAATTAAAAAAACTGATATTTATTAATAGTCAAAACAGTGGACTTTAGGAAATAGAAACTATCCCAGAATAAGTTAATGCATTTTGAATAATTTCACAATCCAAAAAATGTTAAGTCACAAAATGCCTGATCTCACTTAATAAAACAAAGACGTTAATTACGAAAACTTCATTCGTTTATTATCATTATCTAAAGGGCTTTAGTAAATAAAAAAAGGAAACTACCTGCATTTAATAAAATTAAAATGAAACATTATCGAATAAAATGAATTGTTATATAAACATAATGCAACTATATAGCGTAGGCTCATTATTTTAAATAGTATTTTGCATACTGATAGCCAGAAAAGTGAAGATTTTCAGAAATTAGAAATTATGTCTAAAAGAGCTTATTTACATTAAATAGTAACATATGTCAACACGAAATTTGACTCTGTAGATTATATGGTGGTTTAAATTCATTCAATAATATATGCATAACAAAATTTGTTTTACCCCCAATATATTTTTTGCAAATGAAAGAAAATAGATTATGCCACGTTTAATAAATTTAATGTGAAATATTATATAATAAAATACACTTCATAAATATTTAAAATTAATTTCTGAGTGAAATAACGATAATAAATATAAAATACTGTACTTCATTAAAGTAATTATAATTATAAAAATCAACAAATAGAAAAGATTGATTTTGTATATGAATTAAATCTTTCAAAACAAACTTATTTTAACATTGCGATATAAAAATAAAAATTAACTTGCGACAATAGCACCATTTTATGGACACAGAAGTCTCGAGAAATCAAATTTACTATATTCTTTTCCAAGATGTATCACTTGCTTTCTAAATGTATTCTTCCCAAGTTTTATTAGTTATCTACCACCACTGTTCATGGTCCCTAAGTGTGGAAATCATGTACTGATTCAAATAAGGAAAGCTTAAAAAAATGTCTTTACGAATAATTGTAATGATTTTCATTCAATTCCTTTAGTTCATTCAGTAATTTTAAAAGAATCATATAAAAACTTTTATTTTCTCTTAGTCAAAATAAAACATCAAAAATTTAAATAGCAAATTTGGGAAGGGATCCCAAAATTTTTATCATGGTATAAAGAGCAAATAAGCCAATTTTCTTAAAAGTGCGGATGCCACGGGTGAACGTATTCTTCAGCAAGATGTAAAATGAAATGACGCGTCTGGGCCAGTCATATGAACGCTCATGACTTCAGCATTCCTGTAGCATTACGTTTTGATTTAGTTTGTTTAGCTTCTCACTGTTTTCCATGGTTCTTCTTCTAGGAGTTTACGGCAGTTTGCTGATTAAATTGTCTATGGAATCAGCTTCTATTGCTTCCAGGATGTAATCAACCTATCTGATCATGATTCAAAAGATATTTTTTTTAGTTGGCCATTATTTTATCTTCATTTGTGAACTTAATTTTTTAACTATTATTTTTATTTTTTTTATTAAAGGATTTTATTACTTATCCTGTAGTGTTTCATCCACATCTTTAATAGAGGGTAGAAGTCGGATACGGTCCAGCCCATCTCCCACTGGGGAGGGGCACTTCAAAAATGAGGATGAGAATCTTCCGGTGTGGTGTTTGGTTCTCGTCACACTGGTGGGTACAGAAAAGGTAGAGTAGGCTACCACCCATCGATGACAGGACGTACCTCCCACGAGAGGGCTATACCGTGGGCGGTGAAGGCGGTCATTAGGGCTCAACCACAGTTCCCACCAGCTTTGCTGTCGCGGTATATAGTCATTCAGTTTTTATCCTGTACCTCTGGAAAAGTCCGGAAAGTCAGTTTGTAATAACTCAGTCCACTCGTAAGTAATCAGAACAGTCGATTTAAAAATCAACACTGATAACGAAAGAATGCTTTAAAAATTTTAATCTAGGATAATAGAATGCAATTCCTCATCAATTTGTGAACCCAGAATAAATTATCTTATTCCCTTGTGTAGAAAATTAAGGTTGATATTAGAATTTGATAAAATGTGTGATTGATTTCAATTTTTAATTGTTGTATTTCCTCATTTATCTGTAGATAAAATCAAAAAGAATATGTTCAGTGGTACAGATAAAAAAAATTGCTCTTATAAGATCGGGGGAAAATAAAATCGTTCTTGAAGAAGTTAATTAATGATTGGCGGAAATTATGAGGGTAGTAAAAATACAGTGCTATTAAATAATAAAAATATTAAAGGACTGGTTAGATTCAAGATATCAAAAAAAATTTTTTTGATTTCCATCTTGCGAATTTTTCTAAAATTCTTAGTGTAATAAATTAGTAACAGAATAAGAGATCTTAAGATAAAATAATTTCTAAGAAATTGATATAAAAGAAATGGAATGTGAAATTTATAGCAGATTCTGATGGATATTAAAAAAGGAATTATTTTCAAAATTGGAAAAATGTAAGCCTTACTTTGAAAGAAAATTAAATGAATATTCCAATTTCTGTAATCTAGTTACTTTGATAGATATATCTATCTCATTTTCCTATAATTTATTTTGTTTCTAAAAGTTTTGAAAAAAAAATCCACAAAATATTATTTTTATAATAAAACTGTTATACGAGTTCTTTTAAAAATGTCTCGATTTCAAATTTTTTAATAACAAAACTGTGGGAAGAATCCTTATATAATACATGGAAAATATATGTTATTAATGAAGTTATCCTAACAAATATCTCAAATGTTATATTGATTTAAGTAAACCACTTGTAAAATGATTAAACCTTATAAATCTGTTCTACCGCAGAAAAGCATAATAAAATATCATAGCATAAACAAGACATAGTAAAATCTACAATTATCGATGTTAATATATTAATTTCATTTATGAATTAATTGCAGTTCATGTTTACGGAATTCTGATGAAAACATTGATTGGATAATGAAGGATTTATAAATTCCTAACAAGATCCATTCACCTCAGTTTGGATGGATTTCTTTTACGAAATATATCTGAAACGAATATTCATAACTTAAGAGCAGAAAGAGTTGACAACGACCCCCGAAATAGAGTGCGCTGGATTACTAATCTCTATTCTTAGTGACTTTTGAAATTTAATGAGTTGACATTATCAACAATATATGCCAATATTCTGGTGGTTTCTGCGATAAGATCTTGCATTCGGTAGTCATGAATTAGAATTATAAAATAATATTTGTGAATCTAGAATTCAATGTTTATATTTGAATGTCCCCTGAAATGAATTGAAATCATTCACTGAATGATTGCGGCTAAATGCTGAAATCTTCCCTAGCACCATTTGTAATTTCATCTACCGATTTTAACAGAAGTACCATGTCAGTAATTTCAACAATTCAGTAATTGAAAATTCTTATATTTACGAGGAATGATACAAAAAAAAGTTTACAAGACAAAGGAAAAACTCTTTATTAACAATAGACACAAGATGCATATGATAATTAAGAGACGTATGTGGCAGTCTCTTCTTTACATAATCGCCAACCTGTTGAGGCCGCTGAACCAGGGGCCTGATTATATCCCGTCTTGGTCATTGAGCCAGTTCACGGCACCTTTATGAACATTACCGACTGATATGAATTTTGTTTAGGATAAGTGTTTCTTCAATGGCGGCAAAAAGAAATAGCCACTGGGAGCCAAATCGGGGCTTTTAGGATCAGATCTCCCACCTAAATATTTCCAACAATCTCTCTACCCCTTCAAATGAACAACACCATTTCGCCACCTGTTGTCTACTGATTGCTTCGTCCAATACACTTCAACGATTTGTTTGTAAATGTCCGATGAGGACACATTCTTGGCCCATAGAAATCGTATCAACGCTCACACCTCTGTGCGAGACCACTTCTTTAGACGTCTTGCCATTATTGTCGCTGTTTCAAGTCTTAGTACTGACACTATCTGCTCCAACGACCGGTCTAAGACAACTAACGCCATGTGTCTCCACTCTGGGTAGCAATATTCCCATCCAGAATTTGTACTTTCCAAATACTGCTATTTGTAAACATTTTTTTGGATCACCCCTCGTATATAATTGAGTTTGACTGAAGAAAATTCCGAAATAGTATTTATTACTCATGTGCCAATTTTTCAAATGTTGTATTTATTTTCTTGAACGCTCATTTTATGATTAAAAAATAACTTTCTTTGGTATTAATAACATGTAATCGGCAAATGACAGAAAGGTAAAACGCTCAAACCTGCTGAGGATGTTCAAGTGCATTTATCGCATGAATCACTCAACCGAAAAAGCAGAAAACTGAAATGATGCTTGTTAAGAATGAGAAACAGCAGCAAATGAGTAAATTTATTTATAGAAAAACTTTTATAGGATATTTTTTATTATATTTTTAGGATAGATTATTTTATTTATAGGATAGCTTTTACATCTATTTTATTGATAATGCACTCAGTTAACGCAAACATATTTTTCAGAATATCAATAAATGTCAGTTTGGGTTTTTCAATTTTTGCATTTAGTGAACAAAAAAAAAGAAAAAAGAAATCAATAAAACTGTCGATCACCCTTCAGAGACATTCAGAAATAATATTAAGTGAAATTACAGTTTTACAGTTATTTCATTTAATAATTAATTAAATTACAGTTTTAAAGAAATTTCCAGAAAGCTTTGATAAAGCGTGATAAAAAACGAAATTACTAATGTTTTTTTTTACTTCTAAAATATAAATAAAAAATAATATTTTGGTTTAATGAATTTCAATATGCATTTTGCACAAACATTGGATCAAATTTTGTATTCAATTGAATTTGAATTTTAAATATTTCTATTAATTGGAATTGGATTAATTCAATGGATAAATGGTTTATTTATCCTTACATATGCAAATACAAGATTTAGAGATCAATGGGAAAAATAAAATGCATATTTTATTCATATCACTATATGACGAAATTAAATATAAAACGTGCTACATTGAGTTAGCACGTTACAAAGTCTAGTGGGGAAATCCTTCTATGACGGAAAAAGTTCTTGAAAATCTGGTGATGGAAAGCTAATGCTATATCTACAAACTTCTAACAGAATCTCAAGGAAAAGTTAGAATTTGATTTCGTTGCTATGTATTTTTTAAAGGAATAAAAAGTAACAGTAAAAGCTGTTTTATAAACCAAAGTTAATTTTATATGTTTATTACCTTTAATTGACTCAAGTTATATATAAAAAGAAATAAAGTCAAAAATAATTTTACTGTTTTCTTCCTATTTTATTTTATGGGCCAGATTCCTATTTTAATCAACTTCTATGAGATACTAATAAATTCTCTCAGTTTCAAAACAGCAATTAAGAATAATTAGATCTCCTTTTCCATGATATGCATCCCTTTAAAATGACTTCCTGAAATAACTTCCAACGGAACTGAGAAGGCTATAATAACAAAATAAATTCCTCATTCTCATGAATGAAACATGAGCCCGGAACAACAACAGGAAGTAGATATCTTTGTTCCAAGAAATTCAAGAATATTTTTTAAGAATACATTACTTCTTTTCTATCGAGATATAAATATTTTGATCTCAGCAGATCATGTACAGCAATTGTCAAATATATTCTCTCGTCCTGAATACATTGTTTTGAAGTTATTTAATATCCCGTTTTACTCTGCGACTCTTCCTAAATCCCAGGAATTTGATCGCTGTGTCATAGGATCTCCATCCTTCCTTCTTGGAAGCCTCGCAATAAAGTTGTTAACTCGCGTCCTTCCTTCCGTCACAGCTAACGAGCTACAAGTTTTGATTTGAAAGCCTTTTATTCGGATTTTCATATGTAGCATTTCAAATTCCGAATACAAGGAAAGGAAGGAGTAGAGATGGAATAAATTCGCCATTTCCTTAGATTGTTTGCTTTTATTTCTCCAGTTATAATACAATGTAATGAAGCAAATGCAAGTAAATATCCAGTATCATTTAACTTTGAATAAATAGATAGATATTAAACAAATGACGGAGATTCGACAAACAGATAACAAACTAATGATAATTTTGTCTTCTACAAATTCATATCCGTACAACAGTCTTGAAATAAACAGAGAAATTAAACAAATGACTGAGATTCAACAAACATGTAATAAACTAATAATTAATTTGTCTTCTACAACTTCATGCAACAGTCATTTTTACTTTCCCGTATATTTAGTATAGAGAAATATAATACTCGTCAAAACTCCTATTGTGATATATGAATAAACATGCTAATAATTTATAGATGCATTCGTCTAATAACTTTCTTCTTCTCTTTCTTTCTTTTTACTGCAATTGACCTTTTTTTCTTCCATTTTGCATGCATGATTGGATCTTAATTCTTTGCTGCATGTATGTCTGCTAATAATAAAGGATAATGTGCATTATCTGAGAGTCTCTCTCTGTCTATTCGAGCTCTATTGGATAAACTGTTTCTACTTTTCCACATAGTAATGAGAATGTATTTTTTAGTATGGAATATGGAGAAACTATAGTAATTTAGTATAATGGAGTAATTTAATATGGATATAATGGAGTAATTTAGTATGGAATATGGAGAAACTATAGTAATTTAGTATAATGGAGTAATTTAGTATGAAATATGGAGAAACTATAGTAATTTAGTATAATGGAGTAATTCAGTATGGAATATGGAGAAACTATAGTAATTTAGTATAATGGAGTAATTTAGTATGGAATATGGAGAAACTATAGTAATTTAGTATAATGGAGTAATTCAGTATGGAATATGGAGAAACTATAGTAATTTAGTATAATGGAGTAATTTAGTATGGAATATGGAGAAACTATAGTAATTTAGTATAATGGAGTAATTTAGTATGGAATATGGAAAAACTATAGTAATTTAGTATAATGGAGTAATTTAGTATGGAATATGGAGAAACTATAGTAATTTAGTATAATGGAGTAATTTAGTATGGAATATGGAGAAACTATAGTAATTTAGAATAATGGAGTAATTTAGTATGGAATATGGAGAAACTATAGTAATTTAGTATAATGGAGTAATTTAGTATGGAGAAACTATAGTAATTATCAAAAAATTCGAACTCGAAATTTTGATGAATCTACACGTTTTAGAGGCCCCCTACCCCCTCTTCAGTTCGAAAAACATATTTTTGGAAAATGCCAGTCAATCTGTCTGTCTGTGACAAAAATAACTCAAACGCTTTGAGCTAGATGGTTGAAATGTGGTATACAGTCTTAACACTAAATTTGTAGATTTCTATCAAATTTTGTGCAAAATCAGAACAGAGTAAATCTGTTTGAAGGCTATTCGAATATGCATTAACATGATAATAATTACCAAACGAAAATATTGATATGGATAGGATTCAGTACACAGAATTGATATTCATAATGTAGAGACCTATCAAATTTTGAGACAAATCCTAAGAGGGGTTGAAAGACAGTGGTCTTACTTCTTGATGCCCTAGGGCTTTAAAGTTCTGTGCTTTTATATATTTTTGATAATAAAACAAGTTTTTATTATTTTCAGAACGTATTTATTGTTTAACATATTAATTTAATTAAGTTTTGAACTAAATTCAGGAGCCTCATTTGATAGGGAATACGAGAAAAAACAGATGTTAGAATTTCGTAACACTAATGAGGAAAATAACTAACTAAAACTTATAGGAAAATTAAAATCTAAAAAAAAAGTCACTTTTTAGTAGATTGACAGAAGTGCAATTTTTTATAATCTGTTTTATTAGATTTATTTTGGTACTATGATTAAATAATACAATATAAACATTGTCTTGAATTTGAATCTAAATAATGTTACACAAGTGAAAGATTTGAAGTGAAGAATTTTAAAAAGATGAATTTTAAAATATCTATGAGGTATGTAATTTATCAAGTAGAATAGTGAAAAATAAAACATTTGTATTTAGAGAAAATGTAAGCAAATGCTTTATATTTTTAATTTTTATCATATATCAAATCTTAAAATCACATTATATTCTTTAAAACTGTTTAAATAATGGAATGCAATTTAACAATTGCCAACTTATTTATTTCAATGCTATCCATTTATTTAGACAGCCGTGAAACATCTACAGAAGACCAAAAACTGACTGACACCAGTTACTGCAAACAAGTCTCCAGTGTATATTTTGTTCTTTTTGGAATTTCCTGTAATTTACTTGAGGGAAACCCAGAGGATCCGATGTCTTTCAACGTTTTTCCTTTTAACAAGTGAATTGTATTGTTCTAATAGACCACATAAAAGTACGAAAGTCAGTGTGGTTTGCGGCTGGTATAGAAAAATTGTCTTGGTCTTTAAAGAAAGGTATATCCGATTCAGTATATCCGGTAATTATCCGCATGAATGCATTAAAAGCTAAAATGGTCTCATTGATCTTTAATTAAAACCAATACGCTTTTATTTTGAGTAGATTTAATCTAAATTCGGTTTTCTACATCAATGCTTCAAATGTTTTCTCAAATATTTTTTTTTACCTTGGTATTTTCTTTATTTAAATTATTCAAGTAGAATTCTTCAGCGCGTTTTTCATAAAAATAAATATTCTAATTTGAAATAAAATTTAAGATAGTTAAGTTTTTTTTAGATTTATTTATATATGTCTCTGGTTTATATATATCTTTTATCACGTACATGGCGTATTAATAATAAAGTAAATTAATTCTCTCTCTCTCTCTCTCTCTCTCTCTCTCTCTCTCTCTCTCTCTCTGTGTGTGTGTGTGTGTGTGTGTGTGTGTGTGTGTGTGTGTGTGTGTGTGTGTGTGTGTGTGTATACACGTGTCTGTTGGATTTCTATAGACAAACAATATTGTTTTACTTATATTTGTACAACGTTTGAACAAATGTATTTTAGAAAGTACCGATGAGCTTAAATTATTTAATAATTTTAAATGGTAATTTTCTGATATCACTGAAAATTTTAAAAGTCAAATAGTTATCACTTTAAAGATACCAACTTGGCTATCATACAAATTTTCTTGAATTTTAACATTTATAAAGGCTTTCTTTCTATAAATTTCAGCCCCAGTTTACATTGTTGCAATGAAATTCATTTTCATATTTTATGATACATTTTTTGTTTAATTTTTCTCCATTGTCAAAACCTATGGAAGAAAATATCTTTTAATTGTCTGCTCAATTTACAAAAGGAATGTCGATGTGAAGTTGCAGTACTTTAAACAAAACGTTAGATAATAATATCAACGAACATTTGAAGTATGATGTCACGTAATTTGAAACAAATAGAAAACCCATTGCAAATAAAATTCATCTAAAGTCTGAAAGTTGATGCTAAATGAACTTTATCAAAGGAGTTATCAGCATCGAGTTATAAACTAAAAAATATATAAAATCTAACACAAGCAACATTTTAATGAAGTAATTGATCTTCATACATGGCTAGCATACAACAAACTATATTTTACAGAATGGAATAAAACACATAAACATTATAGAGCTAATTAAATTCTTACACTGGTAAAATTCCTTTTTATCACGAGCGTTAAATTTTGCAATGGCCAAAATTGCCCACTATTTTTTTTATTTAGTTAGTTCACCATAAATCAAATGGAATGCTAAATCAAAAGGATACACTAGTAAGAAAATAAATATACGCTCTGTTAGAATAAGAAACATCGAAATTAAAATAAAGCTAAAATGAAATACTTTTGCAGTGCAATCAACTTTTGTAATAGGCGATGAGATTAAAAGAATATTTGAAATTCTACCTTCCGAAATTGAAAGATTAAAATAATAACTGTAAACATATCTTCTAAATGATTTTGGGTTGCTCAGAATAAAATGCAGCATGTTAAATCGAAGCAGAAATTTATGTTTCCCTGAGATGAAGCTTTTATTTGCAGTTTGGCTGTCGGATTGATAACAAAACTAAAGAGCACCATTCTTTAGTGTTGAAACAAAAATGCAAAAGAAAAAAATCTTTAGCATTCTATCTCATTAATTTCCAACACACTTAGCAACACTTTACCATACCAGAAAATGTTTTCCAAGGAATAAAGAAAGAAAAGAAACCTGCATACTTTAAAAACGAAAAGGGGTTTCTCTCTTTATTTAGAAGTGTTTTCTTTCCTTTTTTTCCTGTAGTAATTTACTCTAGATTCTTTCTTCAAAGATATGTTTACTTCGCGATAATTCTTCTTAAATCTTTTCATCAAGTAAGTGCCTACTAGATCAAATCACTCTAATTCATAGAGCTTCCTTTTTTTATTCCATTATCTATCTTAGAACTAATGATGCAATTAACCGAATTGTTTTACATTCAAACCCTTTGGACGATTTCCAGAAGTTTTAAGAACATTCAGATTTAGAAGAAAAAAAAATATACGAAGATATATTTTTCCTATTCACCTCAGAGGAAACTTCTTTTTACGAGATATATGCCTGACTTTATCTTGTAAGTAAAAGATAATTGATATCTTACATTCTGCTTAAAGATTGGTGGTTTAAAAAAATATAATCTCGTAATTTTATATATTGCGAAATTTCTTTATTAAATTTAAACGTTCTGAATTTGAGTTTGAATTTCTCTTTTTGAGTTTCATTTTTTTAAAAAGCTAATTAAATGCAAACGATTTCAGATTTATCAATTCATTTCCTTCGTCTAATTCTCTTCTAAGAATTCAGATCAAAAGATTCGATTTAGAAGTAAAGAAAAAGTTTAGTTTTCAATGAACTCCAATTATAATATTTGCAGTTTTGCCATTAGTGATTATTTAATTTAAAAACTTATTTTACTTGAATACACTTTGATACTTTTATCTGTTTACTCAATGAAATTTTACTTCATTTGTTAGTAACATTTCAGTTCAAAATTTTTAAATTGTAATTTTATCACTGAAAAAAAAAGAACATGATTATTTCATTATAGACGGGAAATAATAACTATTTATTTCTGAATAATAAGAAGATATTCAACTCAAATTTTAATAATATGATTTGATAGCAACAACAATGTTATGGAACCCCCCAACCACAGTATGGTGAAAAGTAAAATAAGCTCGATAAAGTCTCATTTCACAAGAAAGCGCGAAAACACTGGTAGCCAAACAAGTCATAAATAAAAACAACATTTGCTGAAAGCAACGACACACAAACATCATTGTCATACACTGCAAGCTCAATTACATACAGCGATCAGAGAGATGAGCAGACTAAAGAAGGAATCCGCTAGGCTGACCTTTGCATGCGTCTCCTCTTTTATAGCTCCCATTTCAATTCATCAAACGATCTAAAAATATCTCATATCTTTGCTCCCAATAGAAATATTAACAAAGTTCCTAATCTTTCATTTTATATTGCCAGGGAAAACATTGAGCCGACTTTCATGCAGATCCATTAAAGGTATTTCTAAAATCCTTTCTCTTACTATTAAACTAACTGAGTGAATCACTAATAAAGATTCATGACAATTTAAATAGAAATGAAACATTTTATTCATAAGCAGAATTTAGCTTTTGCAATCTGATTTGAAATATACATGAGGTAAAAATTGTTATTGTAATATAGAATTAATATTGTAATATATTGTAATATAGAAAAATGTTATTGTAATATTGTAATATGAATTTTATGTAAATGCTCTAAGTTTGTAAATTCGAGTTACGAAAATACATGATTTACCATAAAATTCATATCTGTAATATATAAAAGGGAATTCTAAAGAGTGTTTCTTAGGAATAATTGCTGTGATAAAAATCTTTTGTTAAGAATAAGTTAACTTTGTTAGTTGAAATTGCTAAACATATTAAGGCGTAAATAACGTGATTTAATGTTCGTTATTTCCAAAAACCATAACATTTATATACAATATTAAATAATATTTTTTCGTGCATGTTACATGAAAATTAATTTTCATATTTGACATTCTCAAATTTACAGTACGTAAAATTGTTTAAACATTTTAGCTATATATTTGATTTTCAAAAACACAGAGTATTAATGTTTTTCATTTACATAAAGATTACAAACTGCTCTGAGGATGTATTTTGCAAAATTCAGTTGCCAAATAATATTTGATTGGAATATGAATCATCGTTCCTGTCAGGTTTTTTACCAAAATGGATCAAATTTGCGAAAAATAAATGATTCTTCAACTTTCTTTGATTACTTTCATAACAGAAACTTTACATGCGAAACATAAAATTAGATATTTGCAAATCTATTATCAGATTAAGCCAAGTTGA
The DNA here is from genome assembly GCF_947563725.1 of Argiope bruennichi. Taxonomy (NCBI): domain Eukaryota; kingdom Metazoa; phylum Arthropoda; class Arachnida; order Araneae; family Araneidae; genus Argiope; species Argiope bruennichi. The sequence continues at coordinate 70,885,923 of NC_079151.1, forward strand.
TAATGTTTTCACATTCAGTAGATATGTGATATGATTACGAACCTATGTTAATCAATTCGTAATCTTGATGTGGAAAAATTCCAAATCATCATTTTTTGTCTCTTAAAGTTCATAATACATGTTTTAAGTTTAAAAAAATCATTACGTGTACCTTTCTAGCTCTGTGTATACATACGTGTCTATTGGATTTTTGTAGGCGAGATTATTTAACTAAATTCGTACAACGTTAGCACAAATTTACTGTAGACGGTAGCAATGTGCTATTCTGAGCAAGTACTATTATAAAAACATCAATTATATAGAAGAAGTTGTTGTTGTTGTTACTTACCCCCTTTGGAGTGAACACATTTCGAACTAGACATCGGAGAAAGAGGTGTGCAGTAGTTTCTGAGGGTAAAGACCCCTGAGCACCCAAAATCAGAAGTCTGACTTTATCTTATAAGAAGATGACACTCACAAACTCGCTTGCACAACCCCTTTTTACAGAGGGGCTCTTTCACACACCTCACAGTTAGAACAAAGGGTAAGGAACAGCCATGTCCGAACCAGGACTCGAACCCGGGACGTCCAGAGCACGGGGAAAACGTGCTATCCCTAGGCCAGGACACAGGCATAAATAAGAAGTTTTGAATAAAAATAACTTAAGCAGCATTTTTAATGAACTAATTGGTTTCCATAAATATCTAGCATTCACTAATTTGAACAGTATTTTATAGTATGAAAAAAATACTCATTTACCATGCTAATTAGATTCTTAAATTGACAAAATCCCTTTTTGTCAAATATGTTAAAATTTGATATGGCCGAAATTTGCCACTTTTTTTTCCCCTTATTACTTAGTTAAACAAAATCAAAGGGAATGTCCAGTGGGATGCATTGAATGCCTTTTAAGTAATTGGTGGAAAATAAATTATTTGATAGAATACTTTCTTCGAGAACATCCACTAAAAAATAATGTGAAAATAAGTTTTGGCATGTTTAAAAAACCTAAATAAAACTTTAAACTTCAATTTTATATTCAAAAAGTAAATTTAGATATTTTCAAATATATTATCATGGTATAAGCTATGTTTAGAATATTTTTGTATAATTGATTTGTCAGGAAATACGTGATATGATTAAGAATTTATGTCAATCATTTGTAATCCTGATGTGGGCAAATTCAAATCATCATTTGATACTTCTCAAAGTTCATAATACATGCTCTAAGTTTTAACCCTCTCTCGGGAATGCGATATCTCAGACCGCTAAAGATGGACTTTTGTTTACCTCAATTCTATTTTTAGCTTAATCGAATGGATTGACACTGTAGCTTCTTGTTTAGTGAACGTCACTACCCATGCACTTTTTCAACCGATTTCAGCGGATGCTTTAAATATTTCAATTATTTCTTTGCTCGACGTCTGTGAGAACGCACTTCCCTTTTAGTATTCCAGTATTATACAAGGCTTAGAGAATGGTTCTAAAACGTGGTCTTCGAAATATTATCCAACCTACTGATCCTCTTATGGAGCAGAACTCCAGATACTTTTAAATGAAGCAAAGTGATTTTAGCGATGAGCATAATTGTTCAGAAGATTTTTCCGATGAAAGTTCGCATTCGACAGATTCTGATATGTATATTCAAATATAATTTATTTTTCAAGTGTAAATGTCTTTTGAAAATTTTCTAAACTATATTAATATTCCAAGAGAAATATTTACAGAATTTATAGGTTGATTTTTGTACTAAAAAAATGACCTCAAAAACCGATAATGCTGATAAAAAAAAAGGTCAATTTTATTTTTATTTTTCATATAATTCTTGAATTTTCCATTATATTGTTTTCTACCTATATTTTGCTATACCTTTGTATACTAGAAAAATAGATATGATTTAAAAAGTAAAATGTAATGTGTTTTTTCAAGAATATTATTTGTTGTAACACGTAGTTTGAGAAGAAAATGTATGTTCAAACGCAATTATTTTTTTCAATAATATATTTATTTTGAAAATTTTTTAAAACATATTTATATATCAAGAAAAATATCTGTAGTTATATATTGGGTGATTTTCATACTTATACTTCGGTAGAAAATTTAATTCGAGTGTAAAAAAAAAAAAAATTGCGGTCTCGTAAATCGCACCTCCTATTTAACTCCAAAATTTCCTCCTCCCAAGTTAAAGGTTAAAAAATTCAGGTTCCGCACTTTATTGGACAGATTTACTTATGCATTATTTGCATCCTTTCAAAAATAATCCCCACATCCATTTAAAACATTTATTTTCCTTCATGCAGAGAGCACACTACAAATCCTTTCACAGGATAAAAGTCCTACGTCATAATCAGATCAAAGACCAGACCAAAAACTACTGTTTTTCCAAGCCGAAGGAAAATTCGTATAACAGCAGCTGCGGCTTTTGAAAAACTCTTGGGATCGAAAGAAAAAAAACAAAAACAAATTCCTTGAAGAAAAAAAATACGCGCCAAAAAAAAGAGAAAATTCTTAGAAGCGCTGAAAGTAATAAACCAGAGCCTATAAAATGGATTTACGTGAAGGTTAGGAGGCAAAAGTCGCCAATTTACAGAGCCATCGTTTTTTCTGGGCCATTGCAGGCGAGCAGTTACTTCGAAGTACCTCGAAAATGCTGGGTGGAAAATGAAAAATAAAAGCCAGGACGCATGTGCACGTCTCTGCGACTTGTAGTATTTTAGTTTGTAAGAAGATAGTTTTATCTATGAAGTCTTAAAAGGAGTTTTATAGATCTTGAGAACTAATGGAGAAAAAAATTATGATTTTGATGGACTCAGCAAACACGTTTAAACTGAGTTTCCTCACGTTAAGGTTTTAAATGGACAAATTGTATAAGCTATAGAATTTTAATGGCCTGTCTTGCGTACAACATTGACACAAAGTATTTAACTTATGATCTTTACCTTCATAATAATGACCAATAAAACTTTTGAAAGACAACTATTGTCTGGGATTATTAGTAAGTAACGAATCAGTAGCTTGCGTTTGAAATAAATTTGCATTTGAAATGATTATATCTTTTACAGAATGTAAAAGGATTTTCTTTTTCTTGATTCATTAAACTCGGTTATAAATATTAAAAAAGAAGAAAAGGTCAATTTCACAAAGTGGGAGGAAATTTTTTAGACATTCAATATTCTAATCTATTGTAGATATGAAATATTTTGATAATTTTATTTCATAAACGTTTTTTAATAGTCGAAAAGTCATGTATGGTAGGCTTGAGTATGTCCAATATAGCTTTACTTCTAAAGTTTATAACTTAATATGTTATGGAATTTGTAAAACGGATTGCTAGATATTATGCAGAATTCTCTTGTAAATAATGCAGTTTTGACCAACTTTGCGACATCCTTTCTTTTTACTCTTTCAAGTAATCTCGGACAATTCTCATCTTCTCTAAAAGGTTTTGATAAAAGAGTCCTTAATAATTCATCCGCCAAAGAAATAATCATAAATATGATTAAATTACCTAATTGATCATAGAGAATTATTCTTATTAGATTAATTCATATCAATTTTTCCGTTTACTATTTTAATACTCCTCGTAATACTTTTTATAATATCTTTATTTTTTTTTCATTCATACTGTGCATTATCATGCTGATTCATCCAGTTTTATTATCCTCTAGATACTTTTCATCCAAGATTTTGCCATTTATTTTTGTTATATGGTATGCATTCGTATTTTGCTATTTTATTGCAGTGAATTTTTTTCTTTCTTTTTCTTTAGATTTTTAATAAAGTTCATCTACACCGATATCAAACCGTAGAGGCTCTACATGAGATTTAGAAATGGAAATGTGGTGTTAAGTGTTAAATTCTAATACAATTTTGAAAATGGCATAAAATAATCAGTCTGATAAATTAGTATCATAGTAAATATATGTATCAGTTTGCTCAAACTGGTTATAAAACCAATAAAATGCTCAGTTACTTTACTTAATGTACATTCAGAATTTTCGCATATAAATTCAACCTCCAAATTCATGCCGTTTTCTTGATTTAAAGTCGCCATTATTAATGAGAAACATCAACGCTGTTAATGATAATTGGACAGTATTATGACTTTAATATTTCCATATTTTCATAACTAAGAAATTCTAAATATTATTTAAGTAACCTCTAACATAATTACTATTACTATTTTATTCCTATTACTTGCTTTTTAACCGAGTGCCTACTTATAACATTTATGCTTTGAAATTTTTTTGGGGAAAGGCAACGTTGTCTTAAGTAGAAAAAGGTTTTAAGAAGGTGAGCTTTGGTTTTATATTTGACATCTTTCATATAATAAAAATGGCTATTTACAATTGATAAATCAGAGTATTCTTATTTATAGTATGTGTGAAGAGATTGTTTAAGTTTTTAACTCAATAAATTTGAGAGAATTACAAAGAAGAATTGATCTCTAAAATTTAAGTTACTGTTTGATAACGACGAGGATACAACATCTGCCTTCCCATCGACAAACTTTCTGAATTACAAATTTGGAGACATTTGATGTCTTACGGCAGATAAAACATGCAAATAGTCCACGTACACTATAGAATGTTCCCGGTAATAATGTCTCGAAAGTGTTATCCAGGTTGATGGCGCTGTAAAATCTTTATAAAAAAACCAGAGATTTATGAAGACCTATTGGACTCCGTCAATGACCTGCTAGACTTGCTAAGTAGAATTTAAAAATGTAATATCCTGAAATTTTATTTTTAAATAATTAGGTTGAAAGTTGCTTTCAATAACTAACATTTTGAAAATTCGGTTAAGTACACCCATGGAAGAAAAAATCAATATTGGTAATGCTAGTTTTAGAGAAACCCTTATACATTTTATTCATACTTTCTTGGGTAATGATAACTTGGTAGGTCGGTCTTTCGACATGGAATTCTGGACTCATTGAAGGAGCATATCGAAGAGCAAATTTCAAAGTCTCTGAGCTACTCTGATTCCGACTTGAAGATATCTCCACTCATTTTATCTGGGATACTCTATAACACCTAAACGCTACATTTGGATAACGTTGGATCAAGAGTGAGGATCTAAATCACTGGATTATTGGAAATCCAACCCTGGATGCTTTGATTCTTACATGTTCTTACAAGAGCAATAAAGTGAATCTCCAATGTATCAATAGAGGACCTTGTCATTTATATCTCTATAGATATCGTTGAGAATAATGGCAAGGATCTTCAAAACGTTAGAATGTCCATGCAGGAATGATGTGAAAGCAATGTAACAATTTCAAGACGACATTTTCCTCTCTTTCAGTAAGAATTTTACACTATCTCTTTTATTCTAAATCTCATTTACAAACACTTGTATGTAGCTGCTTTATTTTATCTTCTTTTCTTTCTTTTGCTTCAGTGTTTCTTTTGCCTTCCACTCTTCCTGAAAATTGATAGATCTTATACTAAACCATCTTCACTTTGCAACAATTAAACTTTTGAAACATTGTAATGGTCATGTAGGTTATTTCTACATTTATTTCATTGAAGATGTATTGTGTAATGAAATCGTAAGAATAATAACATATTGAATGTAAAAAGTTAGCAGGAACAATATACATATAAGAAAAAAAATTATCCCTTTTTTTCACTTTCCCATCACAACTTTTTACAAATTTTAAATCATGCAAAACACTTCCTTCATGAACTGAATTCATGTTTTTGTATATCAAAATGGATCTACCTAAAATTAGAATGATCACAGTACGAAGTTTGCCCATTGATGCAACAGTCTATCCAAATGATTGAATAAATGCTTTAGAAATCATTCATACTAACGAACTTCATTGTGAATTTTTTCCATGAATAAAGTCTACAATTCCAGGATGGCTTACTGTGAGTTGTGCATGAACAAAATGTATGTAATTCGGAATATACAAAATATAAATAAAGGTAATTTCGAAGTAATAAGAATATAGCTCGAAAATTTTGAGAAATGTCTGAATGAGTCTTTCAATCAACACTAAATGAATAATATTTAATATGCACCATATTCTATAATCATAAATGAAAATAAATCATTTTTTTTTCTCCCAGTTATTTGAATCACATCACTTTTCTGATAATCACATTTTGGACTCGTGAAAGTATTTCGAATGCGATCGAAGTATTTGATCTTAATTGCTTTTTGGAGGCTTTCTGATAAATAGAGGAATATTAGCCTCGGTTAGTTTTCGAGAAAGTAGAGACCACAGAGAAAGAAGAAATGAACAGGCAGACTAATGATGCTGTATGTCACTGATGAGGGTGATTTGTGAGGAAGGATAAGTGCAGTTAATTCTTCTCGCTCTTCTTTAATCTCCGTGCCTTCTTAATTCTATATTTTTTTCGCTATATTTTTTTTCAATTTATTTTTATATTGATCTAAATAATTTCTTGTATATATATATATTTTTTTTAAATTTCTGTAAAGAATTTCTCGTAATTTCGTAATGTTTAAAAGAAAATTCTGCTTAATATACATCATAAAATTAAAATCATTATATCACATCATTTTACAGCTTAAACAATGTTATACATTTCTGTTATCAGAAAGTTTATAACAGAAAGTTAGGTCTTTATTTTTACTTAATTATAAAGATGTGCATGTGCGTGTGCGTGTGTGTGTGCGTGTGTGTGTTGGCTCTATACAAAGTCGGACACTTTGACATCGGGCCTGGATATACTTTGGAGTGTGGGAATGAGGTTGAGGAGTGTTAGAACGTACAACTCAAAAAGATTTATTTGAAATTTTAATTCGAATTTATTTTAAATAATTAAAAATAATAGATTTTGAGCTTTTTTCATGAGAACATCTGAAATATAACAGTATAATAATAATTTTTACATCATACTCAAATTAATATATATATTCAATGATATTAGTTTTAACATATCAATTTTACATCTTTAATCAATTTTGAAAATAAATTTTAAGCATATTTATATTGAGCTATATAGTTCAGATAAAATGAAAGTAAAATTTATTTTGCACGAACATATCATGTCTGTCTGAAAAAAAATAAATGTTTTTATCAACTTGTTGCCATCAAGCTGAAAAAAAACATCAAATTATAAATATTAAATTATTCATTCTACAATTTCTCAGAAATAATGTACTTTTAAACTTATGTCTGTATGAAATAAAATAAATTTAAAACAAGAAATATTCTAGGAAAATAAATGAAATAAAATTTTTGTGTGACTTTTAAATTATCTTTATTATTAATTTACTAATTCAGTGTTATTTAAGACAAACCGGGTTTATTATATTCAAGATATACACTCTATTCAGGATCCTATAGGTAATTTCCAAACCGTTCGTAAAAAGACACACATATCTAATAAGAAAAATGTTCTAAAAATGGCAAAAAATATTATTTTATTCAGCTTGAATCAATAAATGTTCTGATGAATAACGAATTTTATATTGATTCTCGATCCTATGAGTCATATTTAGTAAAAAATATCGGAGTATTAAAATTTTAAATAAAAAAAAACCGCTTCACTCCATTGTGATTAAAACTGAATGTTATGAAATTATGAATTTTATTATTTTATAAAAAAACAATGATTGTATCAAAGAAGATATTCCAATCAATAATCAGTGTTTTCCTATAACTGATTAATGAAAATAATGAAATTATTTTTTGTCTTAAAATGATGATATAAAATTTTATAACTCAGTCAGATTTAGACATAGAAGGTTAAAAACTTTTTATTTTAAAGAAGTAGAATCAAGAATATGTCACTGCCTGTGATACCTTAGCGCCATAAGATTTTATAAAATTTAGACTTCATAATTTTTTCACATGTGCATTTAAGGAATAAAAATAAATACAATATTTATGTATACGTCATTTAAATCCTTTTGAAAATGAAACTAAAAACTGAATTTTCTGATGAATCAGATAATTTTTTATTAAATGATTCTTTAACATATTGTATAAATTATAAAACTATTATCTAGTGTGCATAAGACTTCAATGATGAACAGTTCTGTTTTCTTCATGCATTTTTTTAAATAGTTTGATTCTAGCAAGACCGCTTTTGTATTAATTGAATTTCAATTATTTCTACTTTAATTTGAAGTGAAATTTTACAGGAGCTGACAGAAAATTACATAGATACATAATACAATGAACAGAAGGCGTAAGACTTCTATAATGGCCTAAGTTATATGAATGCGAAAATTTGAAGATTAAAAATATTTTATTGAAAAAACTATTAAGAAATCAAGTTACACGTAATATTTGATTGGAAGTCTAGCCAGTACTAATCTCGATGCTAGGTAAATCATCCATAAAACATCCGTCAAAAGTCGTCAATTTTGGAATAAACAAAGATTAAATGATGGCTTGGAGGTGAAGATTAATTGAAATGAATAATTCTTAATATTTGTTTAAGAGTATTCGTTTTCATTTGTATTAGCGTATTCGTCTTGATTCTTGTTCTTTGATTTGCCAATTAAATAATTTTCCCTTTTCTACAAAATTTTTGAAATATATATATAAGAACATTCACCATATATCGATTATCTTCAACAATATACACAAATTATTAGTCTTTAAATAAGATTTATATTTCGCTTGCTTTTAGATGAGAATATAATTCGATGAGTACGCTTTTTTTACAATATTATTTAGTAATATATAACATAATTTTTATCCTCATTTTCCTACTTTCTAAATTACCATTTCTTTCCACATTAATAAACATGAATGATATGAATACAAATATTATCATGTTCTCCACTCCTTAAACTAAACATTTCCTAGATATCAAAACATATGTAATTTTCCTCAAAACCTACAAAATGACATTAAAAATAATCGTATCGAAACTTTCACAACCACTTTAAATCACTGAATTAGATCCAAGGCTATTTAAATCAATGTAAAGATACATTCTAAAGCATTTCTTTTAAGCCCTATTTCAACATCTCTGACTCTAACGAGATTTCTTTTACTTCTATTTCTCCGTGGATGCACGTTTACAATGTCTACTTCCTCCCGGTCGTCAGTAGACGCCGATCTTCTTGAGCCGTTGCACGTATCATCTCAATTACACTCCATTCAAGACTCATGATCGCCTATTTCAAGGTAAACGTTTCCGATAATTTACCCTGGAGGCTGATCTGTAGCCTGATGAGATCAGAGAGCAATGGCATTAGCGAAATGGGCCGTAGACTTCTTCGTTTGCTTCCATTGTACAACTTCCGAAGTGCATCTACGACGAATTCAGGATGAAGACATGGAATGTCTGCTCCAAATGTAGATTCCTGCTTTCAAATTTGATGAAAGGAAAGATACGCTTTCAATGAAGATGCTTTTGGGGATCGAGATATTTTTGGTTCTGTACAGTGCATTGTATTTTTCTGAAAAATAAATTTGGGTGATTTATTCCTTGGTTGTGGACCAGAAAAAATCTTAGATTCTAAATGAATTCCATTCAGAACTCTAACTACGCCTTTATCTTTATATTTGTTTAGGAATATGTTGACGTTATATTATCCTAGTTAAACATTTACAAAATATTCCATTTTTTCCCTAAAAAAATATCGAATTTAGGAATTGATTTTTTAGAAGATTTGATTACCGAAAAGTGATTTGTGGTTCTTTTAAATATTAAAAACAATTAATGATTTGAAGAAGCTTTGAAATTTTCTTAATAATTTGGTTTTAATGTGGTGCATCATTTTTTAGAAGTACAATGTCTTTTTTTCTAAAGGGTAGAAAAAAATCAGAAGGGTAATTGATAAAACTGAGTGATAAATCTTACGCATTTCCAGAAGTTGCAATAAGGGATAAGAGACTGATTTTTTACTATCAAAATTATTATTTTTTGTAAATCGCTAATTGCCTTGCAATGAAGAAAAGTGCAGGAAGCAAGGAATATGTGGATGTCTAGGTCATAGTCTCAAAGGACATTATGGAGACTAAGTAACACTCTACTTTTCTAATTAAATATCATGAGAAGATAAATATTACTATCCAATGTATCATTTGCATTTATTAAACCATTAATAATGGCAGAAGATGAATACATAAACATAATTAGGGTAACAATTGGACTGTTTGCATTCGTAAAGTGGCAAATAATGAAATTACTATAAATTGCTGTATTCAAATATATTTGTGGACATTCTAAAACTTTGAATATGAAGTGAAGTGAAGTGGCTTTTTCCATGAAATGTTAGATATCGAAAATCGCTCCGACTCAATAAGTGAATAGATGGTATAAGTGCCAAGGGGATAGCATCACTGGTTGGATTCCGACGACTACAGATGCTGAACTACGATCTCTGGCAAGTTATATCAAAGGGTCTTGGGAATAAGGTTTTATTGTCAATTATCATAACAAAGCCTTTTTTTAATGAACTCATTCATAAGACAGAGCAAGACATCGCTCTACTAAAACGTCTATCTGAACATGAAGGATCAAATTTGATTGCTATTTCTATCGATCAGCGTTTTGCATTAAACTCTCATCACTGACCTGTGGAGCGCTGCTATAATTATGAACATGCCTCCTGAAATGTTGCATTGAGCTGTAGAGAGTATGGTGTACAGAATGCAATGCTTAGTCCAAGAAAATGGAAGTCATTAAAAATAGCCTATTCTATTATAATTCTACTGAATAAAAACCAAAGAACAAAGAATGAAAAGGAAGTCGAATAGAATCACCTCTTTTTTTTATTTGTAACCATTTACAGAAGTTATTTTTTTCGAATAAATCACATTAGTGGGAAAAATAATTCTTTTTTATTCATTTATCTGTTTACTGTAGCTTTTTAAAATTTAGATCAAAAGCGCTACATTTCCCCTATCGGACACTTTTCGTAGTAATTTTTTTCTTTCGTGGATTCTTTTTTCCCTTGTCACCAATAGTCCCGTACAAAATTTGGTGGCTTTGGGAGTACCGTCAGTTTAAAAAAACTCTCTGTTCGACGAAATAAAAGCAAAAGTGAGAATTCTGCTTGCTAGTTTATGCCGAAACAAAAGAATTTTTAATCTTCATTTTAAGACTAGCAAAAGTAAAATGCATCTGATTATTTCAATAGATGAATAGTGTAATAGATAGCCTCATCAGAATGTTAAAATACATGGTAACAGATTATGTATCAAATTATATCTTAAAAAACAATTATAATAAAATTTGGAAAGGAAATTAGTATCATAAAAAAGTAACTTTTTAACTTTTAAGATAACTTAAAAAATACTTTGAGAGGATAATAGTTTTGGGAGATATGAATCCTATTTTTCATTGGCAAATTATAGCGACTACCTACTTACGACGATCTGTTCCATGTTCGCCTTAGATCTAACTTTCTGTTTGATGCCTATTTCAACTACCTTGATTTATTTCAATTTTTATTTTCTCTTCTGAATGACTGGAAATATTCATGACACAACGATCTCACCTCCGAACATTTCTACTAATGTTTTACAGTTCCCATTAACTAACTAAGTGAGGCGAGTAAAAAAGTGCAGCTGTGAAGCCATTCAATCATGCAATCAGATAAGTTTTTAAGCGTTTTGTTTACATTTAACATTTATCATTCAATAAAATTAAGCGAACAGTTTCTGTGCCATGGAATATATATATATTATATATATATATATATTCCTGTACATCTATTTAGGTTTAAAGTTTCTTTCATTAATATATAATTTCCACCATTCTCTTTTGCATTATTAATGTATAAGTATATTTTTCAAGTTTATTTAAAGCCGGAAATATATGAAAATTGTATGAATATATATGAAAATAAACGTATTTATAGAGGTTTGTTTTAAAATTTAGACTCAAATTAATAGATTTCATGATCTCTCATGTTAATGAAAACCTAAAACGAAATAAAATATCTAAAGAGATAAATATGATGAAAGAGGAAGTAAACATTTCGTACAAGATAACGCTGAAATACAATTTTTAAGTAAATTCGTTACGAAAATTATTCCTTCTGAACTCGATTTCTTATTTTATATTCAATTTTATTCCCTATTACTAATTTTAATCAGTTTTGTTATAAAGTATTAATGCGCTGAAAGGAATTGTAGATATTCGTATTTTAATTTCATTAACTAAATATTTATTATTCAGGTAATCTGTTGCTGATTCCCGAAGAATATATAAATTACTTCGACGTTTGAAAAATGAATCGAGTGTTTATTTATTACGTATTTCTCAAATTTCTCCTTATTTTATTTACGTTATACATTAATTAACTTTCTAAATGTTCATTTACAAAGCGAAATTATGCATATATTACCCTTTCTCTAATATTCTTTTTCAATGACTTTCAGTGTGTTAAAATATTTTATATGATTCATAATATTCTCTTGGATTTTAGGTTCTTAATTTTTCTTCATTTTCATGAATTAAAATTCTTTCATTCGGGTAATTATGTATGCTTAATTTATTGATTTATGATAATTAAATGACAATCTCTCTCAGTTATTCCAATATAGAGAAATTTAAAAATCTTATAGTTTAAAATATAATGCATTTTTTAATTTCGCACAAATATATTAACAGAATATATTATCGTACAAATATATCAACATAATTAAGAAGAAAGGGAATTCAAATATAGATCTTTTAGTAAGCAAATTTAGCAATGTTTTAATAGCTTGATTAAATTATTATACTTCCTGGAATTAAAACATTGCCAAGGTTCACTATATCCAATATTATTAAAAAAAAGTATTCAATATCATTAAAAAAGAATAATAAAATTACACAAAACTTTTCATCAATCTTTTCTTTTTAATTTTCTGATAAAATTCAAGCAAAAAACAACTGAAGTATAATTATTTCAAACAATGATTTGTGTAGTATCAATCGATACATTATATTAAAATAAAAAAAATATCTTCTATGATAATGCCGCATTAAAAATATATTTTATAATCATTTTAATATAATTAATATGCTTACTAAAAATTTGTACTCACATGTTTTTATACTAAAGTCATTGAACGAAAATAAAATTAAAATATCTAAAATCATATGTTTGTGCATTGGTAAGGCCGAAATATTTACATTCAATATATTACCAAGAAAATATATTATGTATTTAACAAACTTGTAATAAATAAATTGTAATTCGATACTTAAATATGATTTTCAAAATAATTTTTTCTTTTGTTTCGAGCAATTTTTCCAATTAATATTATAAACAAATAAACTTTCAATTCTATATTTACAGCATAGTGATAAATAAAAAATAGGTAATGCACATCAGCTGTCGTCCTCGTCCTCTCACTTTGATTCACAAATTCACGCGATCTATCTCTACAGTGCAACCAAATCGCCTTAAAATTGGACTTGAACATAACTTAATAAATAAGCTAATCTATATAACAAATGATATATGGATAGAAATTTTCGTTTTCAGAAAACAAAAGATAAATTTGATATTTATAAATATTTACAGAACACAATAAATTTCAAACTCGTTAAGTCACTCAATATCATTCACAGTGAATTTATATAGTGCATACTGTTTACAGAACACCAGATAAACTTATGCAAGTCAAACAATTTCGAAATATGCATAATTACACCGGTCAACGGATGCTGGGATGGAGCAGATTCCAAAATAGAGGCACGTTCCAGTTCCTTCCTGTGCTGTGAAAAGCTGAATGATGATAATGAAAGCTCCCTATAGTCATTGAAATTAACTTATTAGATAGTATCACAGAACTGTCCACTTAGTTAATTATAATATCTATGGCGGGCTTTACCATGTTCTGAAATTACTGGTAGTTGAGCGGAAATACTGTTTTCCAAAAGCATATTGTACAATCTATTGTAGAGATTTACATAATATTCCCACAAATTTTTAAGTATTTTGCAAGAAAAATTAATTTAAGAGTTTGTTAATAAATTCCTATTCCACCAGAATTATTTTATTGCTTTGCTAAATAATTTTGCAATGTAACGAACTTTTAAATATCATGATTGAATAAAATGTATAGTTTTAGTTTTATGTTTTCTTCTTAAGCTGTCTAAAAGCGTAAAGAGAGCCTCCAAAATGAAAGAGATCAAATTTTCCAATCTCAAGATGGATTTTGATAAAGTTGCTTCGGAAACTCATTTGAGTACATTTATTAAAAACATTTCACTTCATCTTTAAATATTATATAATTCTTTAAAAGCTGTATTATTGTAATAGTGGATATAAAATATTCAGTAAATTCTAGAGGTACAAGAAGTCCCTTTCTAATCATTGTATCCATTTTATTCTGTTGAATGTTTGATAAAGTTGAGAAAATAAATATATGTATATATAATAACAATTTTACAGATGCAAAGAAGATTTTTTTTATACATGTAAAGATGAGGAAAAATTACCACATGCATTTTATAAATCAAATCATCAATTTTTTACATTTTGTGTAAATTTTTATTTTTCCTTTTTTCTTTAGCAGAATAAATTCTTTTTAAAAAGTTGTGCCACTGCCAAATCAAGTAAATAAGTTTGCATTATATATATAGAAAGAGGAGAGAGAGAGAGAAAACCCTTTTTTACAGATACAAAATAGATTTTTTCAATTCATGTAAAGATGAGGAAAAATTAAAAATTAACACATGCATTTTCTAAATCACAGCCTTATCAATTTTTCACATTTTTAGATACTTTTAATTTTTTTGTATTTCTATTTTCTTAGCAGAATAACTTGTTTTCAAAATCCAATAGTAAATTATTTGAAATAGGTAAACTGTCTAATTCAGATATAAATGAATTATACGAATAAAGATGTTAAATTCAATAAACAATTTGAAAATAATTGACAATTATTTCTTCCTTTTGGAATAAAAATAACAGTTTTATTTTCACTTAAAAAGTTCCCATTTCTTTAAATTGTTGTTATTGTTATTGTTAATTTAAATTGTTTATTGCTAAATTCAATAAACAATTTGAAAATAATTGACAATTATTTCTTCCTTTTGGAATAAAAATAACAGTTTTATTTTCACTTAAAAAGTTCCCATTTCTTATTTTTTTAAAGATTATTATTTTATTAAATTTAAATTATTATATACTTTATAAAACATACAGTTTATGATATTTACATTTAACAATTTCATTTGTTTTAAATGATTTTTTTCAAATATTGCTAAATACCAGATAATTTTTCATTAGTTTTTTAATCGCTTGATTCTTTGATTTTATTACGATTTATTTCTCTTTCGTATTCGCCAAATAACACTTTTGTTTTCTACAATTTTTGAAGCAACTTTCACGCGAAAATATAATGAATAATTTGGAATTAATGAGTTAAACATACTCGAAAAGTAATTAAACACACGTATTCAATCTAATTCTGTGTGGGAGGGTGTTACAAATTGCATATTAATATCCCAATCAAGCTGATAGTTAAAATAACTTTTTATGTTGGAAAAAAGATTGAAGAGTTTTTTTTATCAGAAAAGTTGTGATATTAAAGAGTGGAAGTAATTAAAGAAAATTTGAAAATTTTACCTCTTAAATTAAGCAAAAATGGAACATACTTTTTTTTCCATTTTCCATTATTACTTTAACACAATACGTAACATCAGACATTTAGAAATCATCTAAAATTATAGATTATGTAAGTTAATACATTATTCAGGAATAATTTTCTATACAGATAATATTTGCAAGTAGCGATGATATTTATTTAATTTTGTGACTTATATGTAAGTGAACTGTATTTTAAAAAAATATTTGGTCAATTATATAAATAAAATTATGTTAAAGGAAATTTATTTCTTCATTGTTTATTGGTTTATTGTTAGAATAAAAAAATATTTAAAAAAATCCAAATACAGCAGCATTTAGGTTTCTTATTTGTCTTACCAAAAATATTTTTAAAAATTCCGCAACATTTTTTTTTGTGTGTAAAATAAAGTCAGAATTCATATTTTTATTCTTAAAAAGAAAAACTAAATTAAAATATTTTTTTAAGATTTATACAAAAATTATTAAATTTATTATATTTGTTAATGATAAAATTATAACAACTTTAATAATTTAAAGTATAATAATTATTAATAATAATATTTCTAATTAACGCAAATGTAAAAGAATCTCCTCAGAGATACAAAATATTTTGGATTTCTTCCCCAATTTTAAAAATAATGGGATAATAACAGGTATACAATAAGCGGAAAATCCTCGTAATGGAATGCGGAATTAACCTTCACATACCTTAGATATTTCGAGTTTTGGTACCTCTGAAAGATAAACGTTGTTCCAATATTCTTAGATAAGCCAATTCATTATTCCCTCAAAAACCACAATCGCGTTATTAAGGATGGATATACAAAAGAGGACCATTAATTGATGGATGTTAAGCAAATGTATGCTTAGACATTCTACCAAAATTCTCAGAAAATTACTATTCCCTCAATCTCAACGTACTTCGTGTATTCACATTCAACGAAGGGGAAGGGAAGATTTTAGAAGGGATATAGGTGCCCGAATTAGATTCACTGAATATACGATTAGGGCCTTTCTATATTGATAGTATTAAACAGCATTTGGAGTTCCTAGATATTTTTCTATTTTATTTAGTTTTAAAATTAAATTTAATACTATGTTATTTATCGGTTTGATAACTTTAGAGGAGAACAAAATAGAAGCATATATCAATATTTAGGGTTGGTAATAATAATTTACGTCTAAAGAACAATTTGAAAGTGCTGAAGACCATATATGATGGGTTAAAATATTTCACGAGATATTTATAAACAAATTAAGATGTATATTTTCAGTAATTATCCTGTATAAGATATATTTGATTGTTTTCTTTTTAATATTATCAAATATTTCAAGATTTTACGACAAAATATTTGCTTTCCCTCATTTAAAAAAAAGAGCAGGTAACAATGGATCACATTGAAATATTGGCCTCTTTAACTTATAATAAATTTAACGGAAACAACTTTTAGAAGCATAATTTTATCAGCGTAGAAAACAAAAGAAAATCAGTTAACTCATTTTATATTTTTTTATTTATTTTAATTATAAGTTAAGATAAATAAAATAATGTTTAGAAATAATTTCTCAAATTAACTCCAGGAGAATGGATATTTAATTCAATCAAACGATTAATTCCTAGTTAAATAAGAAAATATTAATATTTTTTGTTAAATAGAGAATATAAAAACATACAAAATTTCAAAACTCTTCATACTTAAGGAAATTAGAGAAAATTTGATTACAGAATTAAATAATAAACGTGAAAAACCCAAATTATGCTAAAGGGTGTAATGGAGCAAACATCTTGGATTGACTTTATATCTAACATATTCTTTATTCTATTCTTTTGTTTCTATTTTCTTGCAATTCAGACGATTAATTAGAGAAATATAATGCTTTTCTAATGTTATTTTTTGAATTGTCTCAGGGTTCCAGAGAATTTTCATCTTATGGTCAACATTTCACTCAAAAATGGGTAGATTTATTTTTGCGAAGTATCTATAAAAATTCAGTGTGAAAATATTAATCATTAATGGCAACAGCACATTTGTAAAATTTGAAGGCATAGATTATGCTTAGAAAAATTGTCTTAACTTTCCGAACTATTCCTTACCTGGGATAAAATCTATTTTCATCTTACTTTTTTTATTACTGTATATTTCTTTAACACTGTAAATTTCATTTACATTTATATAACTTATTAGCAGAAGTGCGAAGTATGAATTCGAATGGTTTGAAATGATGATCCAAATGTGACTATTCTGTAAAAAAGTGGTTTTAAAATTTTTTGCCTTATCAAAAGCAACCGAAATTGAAAATTTTTAATATTTACTTTTTCCAGTTTTTACTTATAATCTTAATAACTATCATTTTTAAAGAAAGATTGTTCTTTTGTTAAGATATAAAATTTTATAGGATCTTGAAAAAGATTTAAGCTGTTTTATTTTATTAAATGATTCTTCATTTTCTCATTTTCATAATGAGCAATTCTTCTGGGTATAATATATTTATCAAAAAATATAAGACACATTATTATTTGTTATTAATTACAATATTTCTCTGTTTTTATTTAAAATGATTTAAGTATCATCATATAATTATATTATTTCAATGTATCATATTTTTTTCGAGTTTAACAATTTTATTTACACATTTATTTATTACAAATTTATTTATTCAATACCTTTAAATTCAATTATTTGAGAAATGAAAGTGCAGTAAAATAAAACTAAGGAATACTAAATCGTTTTTTAATAAATTGTTATTTATTTCTAAGCAACAATGTTATCAATAAATTGACCTTCCGAAGGTGTTTGTTACTGATAACTAAACAGCATTCTTACAAGATGTCTTTAACAATTTCTTCGCATTTTTTTAATAATGCACGATGTTTTATGACCTATCCAACCGTATAATAATATTAGGTACAAGCATGTGGATATCAGACGATATTCTGTAAACCGGACTTGCACTAAGGCAATTTTAAACAGTGCAAAATTTTTTAGGTATTCCTGAAAAATATTCCATTTTTGAAAATTCGTCAAGTTTATGAATACTTATATTTCTTTTCATAATTTTGATCTAAGACTAACAACTAGTAAATCATACATTCTCTACGGAATGGTTGGTTTTCTTTATATTGGATACTTAATAAAAAAGAAAAATGGTCAATTATAATTGGGGTGTTTTTTTTTTTGATAAATCTTTAACGATTGTATTTTGAAAAAAATCAAGTTTGGAAATCAACTATTCAAAAATCCAATGTGTTTTCATATTTGATACGAATGAGCTCATATGCAAGAAAAAAATCATTTAATACTTTATATTATCTTATTTATCAATCATTATTCATATAAATATAATTTCATGAAAGTAGTCAAATGCGGATTTCTTAAAAAATAATAGTAGCAAAAACAGGTGAGTAAAAAATAAGACAACTCATTTAGACGCTAAAAGAATTTACGCTATCTCAGAGAATCTGAATCGAGAAATAGCTCTTAACTATGCTTTGCTTCAAATAGCAGATTGCGGTAATCTAGCGGTAAAGTTTCGGCTTAGAGGCCGGAGGATTCTAAGTTCGAGAGCTATTTCACTAAAGAACCGTCGTATGTGCTGGACTGACGCACGTTAAATCTGAGGTCGTGGGACGAATATTCTCCCATTGGAGTGGTGCGGAAGTTTGAAGAGGCAGAATGCCAGTTCAGATGCCATCCTTGTCATATGACACGAATTACAAATTACGAGATTCGTCCTAAAATAGCTCTCGTATTACTTCCAGACGGATTTTAATATAACCAAACTATTATTTTTTGCACTTTTTCAATTAATTTTCAATTATTCACAGCTTGATTGATAAAATAAATTATTTATTAATTTATTACTAAAATAAGAGGAATTTAATAAACAAATATTTAAACAAACCCTTAATTTTCATAGAGTTAAATACAATTAAAAATTAACATAAAAGCTAATTTTTTATTAATGTTTCAGTATTTTTTTAACAATCGCGTATATAGATTGAATAATAATAAAATATATATATAAATTCATATGCTCTAAAATGCAATGGAAGAAAAAATTTAATCGAATTATATGCACACCATTTAATAAACATAAAAAAAAAATTCTATGAAAAGTAACAAACAGTAAAAAATGAAAATTAGAAGAACAAATATATTGCCATAAAAAATAATTATTTAATACTTATACATTTTCAATCTCGTAACTGAGGTGCCTGAATACGGCCCGACAATCGAATTATCCTATTTTTGATCTTATAATCTAAAACTGAGTTACTCATACGTTTTATGATTCAATACAAAAATGTTCGATAATCCTTAAGTGTTGTATATATTTTTAATTGAATCAATAAAATAATGTATTTCAAAATCGGAGAAGGTCATCTAATGAGACTGTAAAGAAAACTACATAGATAAAGTATTAAAATAAAATTATCGAAGAATTTATGACAGCCCATAAAAGGATGCCATTTTTCTCTAAACATTTGACACAATAAAATTAAAAATATATACTTCCAGATGAAAATAAATGCCCTTTGCTAGGTTGTTTCAATTGATTTTTTTAATTCTTGCCCAAATACTGTAATTACAGTAAAACAACTCAGAAAATTTTCCCTTTGCCTTTTCTACTAATGCTAAATGAGATTGAATCCACTTATTAAAGGAAGCTAGAATCGTTAAAAAGAATAATGGAAATTAAATTAGTTACATTAGATGTTATTTTTCTAAAGAAAATCTTCTAGCTTCTTCGTTATCTGAAAATCACTAAATGTCATCTAAGATAGGTTAATGCAATTTACTTATTTTTTTGTTATTTTCTTCTCTATTACCAATGCATATGCGAATCAACAGTCGCCTTTCTTCAAAGATGCAGTAATTAGGCTTTTAATGAAAAAATCTTGCGCGTCATCCATTAACACTGACAATTTTATTACAGGGTGTTTGAAATTTAATTTCCTAAGTAAGCCTTTGAGTAAACACTCCGTCTTGTATTGGGCGTTTCTTAAAGAGTTATTTAGGAATAAACTCGTCTTATAAATATTTTAACAGGAGCGTTAATGCAAAGGTCCAAGACTCTGTTATGTGTTTAAAGCTTTGCATATATTTCATGGGGCGAGGATTAACTAAATATTTTAAGAATACATCAATCTGCATTTTAGAAAAAAAGCAAAAAAAGCAAAATCTTTATATTATTTAATGTATTTATAAAATAAATTATGTTCTGATTAAAATCTGCAGAAAAAAATACAATGAATTTTTTAATTAACAGTTACGAATTTTTTTTTACATATTTGTGTTATTATTTTTAAAAATTACGTTTTAATTTGAAATGGGTTACTATGTCTTTGAAAAATAAAGTTGCATCACATTCACTTTGCTTAATTTTTATATAATAATGGCACAATTTTTATTTATTTTTAGTTCTTAAATATTTTTATAAAAGTGTAACTCCATAAATATTTTGTATGCTATAAAAGTTTTCAAAAAAAGAATTTTTTTTAATGCTTTGTTCTCAAATATATAAAGAATAGTTAATGATGGTTTTACATGTGGCTACGTTCAGAATGAAGTTTATGAAAAACTTTCCAGAATAGTTATATTTTTTGAATATTTAAAAAAAAAGTTAAAAATATTTATGAAACAGAAATATACCAGTTAAGTGGTGAAAAAATTTTAAAAATTAGAAAAAGGCTTTATTTTTACTAAAAAGAGATATACAGTAAAACTATTCTAGCTTAGAGGCTTATCAAATGATTTGTTTGTAATTTTACAGATAAGTTAAAAAAAAAAGAAAACTTAAGAAATAAATTATCTTGTTCTTGAATAGAAAAACGAGCTGTATTTCTATCCAATCCTTAAACATTAGGATCCCACTAATAAGTAACATAAAATTTTTAACTTCTTTTTTACATTGTGAAGTCCTAAACCAACTATAATTTCCAAATAAATAGATTACTTATTCTCTAATTCAGGAATTATAAAACATATCGAGAAATTTTATATCAAATCTGAATACAAAAATATCAATTAGATTTTAATTTATGAAGATATTCGTGGGAAAATTCTACAAAAAAATTAGAACTTGTGAAAACAGCATTTAAAAATGTAAAATAGCGCTAAACCTAAGTGAATGCAAACATATAAATCATACTTTTATAATTAAAAAAGATTTTAAAATATGTTTTCCTCATGCATGACAAAGTGTATCATCTGATTAATAATCAATATGATAATTTTATAAGCATATGCTTCAGTGAATAAAAATACATAATTTGTAGAACTGTAGTTCGTTAAAAATGAGGTTATAAATGTATTTATTTCAAAGACATATGATATTCTTTGTAATTATAATTGCTTAAACTTATATAGTTTATTTAAGGAATACTTTAGAAATAGAAAATAGTATTTAATAGGTTTTGAAAAACCTTTTAAATCAAAAATCGAAATCAAACGCTCAATTATATTTTCTTTTTCAAAAGAATATAATATTTTAACACGAGAATGTTTTTTTCTTTAAATTAAAAATGCAAGTATAATGTTATTAGTTAATCATTTAATTATTGAAAAAAATGTAAGTTAATTATGTAAAAGATATAAATCGACATCATAGTGAAAATTAAGTTAAATGATAAATTCAACATGGATCATATGAGATTTCAAAATATTTCATTTTGTAGACGATAATAATCTTATTGAATGAAAGTAATATTTTATTAATCAACACATTACTGATAATTAAATAAAGAAATTATCATTTTGTTGTTCTTCTTTCTCATTATATCTTTCAAATCATTCGTACTCAATATCCGAAATATTTGACAACATAGTTTGGACAATATAAAACTGGTAGATTTCAAAATTGATCATATGAGAAAGTAAAGGAAGATTTCATTTTGCAGACGATAAAAATCCTATTAAATGAAAATAATATAAGTAACATGCCGATTAATAAAATAAATAAATCATAATGTTGGTCTTCTTTCTCATTATATCTTTCAAATCATTCTTACTTAATATCCGAAATGTTCGACAACATAGGTTGGACAACCTGACATTTTCAAGCTTCAACACTAATCATATAAGTAGGTAAAGAAAGATTACGTTTGGTAAACGATAATAATTCTATTAAATGAAATTAATGCCAGTTATATGCTGATTAATAAATCAATTAGAGAAAGAAATCATCATTTCGGTTTTCTTCTTTCTATCTTTCAAATCATTCTTGCTTAATATCCGAACTGTTTACAGTTAATGACAACATAGAGTGGGCAACCTGCTGCTGGTTGGTTTAAACATTGCTTGCCTCAGAACACGGGTCACGTTATGCAGCGTAAGAGCATACGCAATTAGTTCTCCTCTTTTACGGCACTTGGGACGAAACGTGGGGACTAATTGGGTGAAGCGAGTGAAAGAAGGTTAGTCGAGCGAGATCACTATCAAGTTTCTGCTATTTGCTCAGCGGTGTCACCTTTTACTGGGCTTTCCACTTGGAAAAAAAAAAGAAAAGAACATTGAACTGACTGGGAGGAGAAAGACATAGGATTAAACAGAAAATTAGTCAGAAACTGGGATAAAGTTCCGGTTCTATTTAAGAGAGAAGCACACACAGAAATTTCAGAAGGATTATTTTCAACGAGGAGAATTAGAGAGAATTATTCTTTAGAACTCGGAATTCTTTCGAATTAATTCGAATATTTCTAGTTTTGCAAAATTTTAGCAAGTAAAATGCGAAAAGAATTAATATTTATGTAATTATCCATGTAAATGCAAAACAGCGGTGTTACTGGATTAATAAGAAGAGAGAGACCATTAGTTTGATAAGCATTGTTAATATTGATTTGTGTGATATAAATATCCATTTCCATGATAAGTGCAATAATAAGTAAGTATTCATTTGATAATATATTGATAATAAGATAATGATAAATATTCATTTCCAAGTTGATTTCGCAATATTTCCAAGGGATGTGATTTGAAGGTTCTATCGACAATAAATGATGTCTAATACATTTTAGAATTTATAAATAAATACATCAATCCGTTTCTTTATATACCACCTTTCTGATTTTTGAAACAAATAATTAAATTATCTAAATAATTAATCGTTACTTTAATTATAAGTTTATTTCAGTGCAAGGACTGCCTAGTGTAAATATGTATTCAACAAGAAAATTTATCAGGTAGATTCCTAATAGAACAATTACCTATTTACCTATCGCAATGGTTCCCATGACTAGGCTTTGGGAAAACTTCTTCAGTTCTTTACAGAACACGGTCCGTTAGAACCCAAAGCCATCCTTCGTTCAAAAGTTATATTTTATTATATATATATGCTTATAAAGCTTTGCCCATGTTCTCTTGTAAAGAGAATAACTAGGGTAACAATGTTTCGATTTTAACTAGCTTGGAATATGTTGTTAGAAATGTAAAAATCTCGAAAAAGTTCACAAACAGTCCATCTAGCTGAAAGGGGGAGGAAGTGATGGGGGATTGAAATTTTCATTTCCTTATTACTTTCTCAATATTGAAGATAAAAAAAATAAATCTAATAGTCAAATTAGCACCTTATTAAAACGAACTACTTTTGTACGTAAAGTTTTTCAATAATTGCAATATCTTAGAAGTTAGAGGCCGAAAAGGGATTTTCCCACCCTAATAATGACTGTTTCTATATCAACAATTTATGTTGCAAGATAGTAACTCAGATATAAAGGAATCTATTTACCTTTGCCTTTCAGCTTGTAGAGAGAATTTTTTTTTTTTTTTACTTATACCAACAAATAAGTTAATTCTGTATTTTTCAGGAAAATAAAAAACAATTATTTTAAGAATATAAGATTTTTAGCAATATAAGATAGCAAAATATAAGATTTTTGAAAATTCATTTATAAGGACATTTAGATAAAAGAACCTTATTAAACCGCTAAATGGAAACGAAATTTAGACGAACAAGTATATATATATAGATTGTATAATGGATATTTCATACTAACTATTAGCACAGAGGGCAAGTAATAAATAACTTTTTATGAATGAAAGGAAATTATATATTATCAGGAAAAACGTACCATCAAAATAAGAATGTAGAATTTTTAATGACACATTTAAATTATTAACTTAATTTATATCACTGAATTCTTTCGAAGAAATGTTCTAGAAATATTATATCGTACGAAACAAATTATCATATTTTTTTTTACAATTACCTTGCAATAAAACCTTTCGATGACTCTAACTAATGATTTAAAAATACTTCCATGTAAAAAGTGCAATTTAAACCAAGAATAATCTTTCCCTTAGGAACTATTTAAGTCTGATATTTCAACTGATTTGGAAATCCTCATTTAAAGAAAATGATATATTATACGTGAATTTTTCTTCTCTTTTAATTTGCCTAATAAATCTTCCTGCAACATTTTTACTCGAAAAACATTACATTAGTTATCTTTGAGAAAAAAATATAATAGTCCATTCCAGCCTTTTACGTATTAAGATCATCCAATTTCATTAATCTTCACTAACTATATTGTTTTTGTTTGCTCCCTGTCTTCTCGGCAGAATGATAAGAAGAGTATCTAAGAAGACACATGTACTTGACTTTTTACTTAATACATTAAGTTTTTACTAACTCTTGCATATGTTATTTTTATTAGTTACTAGTTTTCAACTAATTAGAAAAACCATTACATGTCTATTAACTAAAAAAACAATATTCAGCAAATACTATTTATTTGAACAATTTGCAATCGATTTCATTAAACTTTATATTGTTTACAAATGAAGCAAAAATATTTAATTATTACTTGACAGTGAAGTTTGTTTTATCATTTGTTATTTATTTTTCATTTCTAGTTTAAAGATATTCATCGTCTCATTATTCATTATAAATTTTAATTTAAATAAGAAAATTTAAGTAAAATTACATTTTGGAAAACTTTCTCATTTTTTTTACGTTTATTACATTGTTTTTTTTCCTATGCAATCATGTCTATAATGACAAAAAATGTTAACAAAACTATATATAATAATTGATTATCATTTACATAATACCACATTGCGAGCATGACAGACCGGATTAAATTATTTTATCAATTTACTTATACCTGATGCCCCGATTACTTTACTAAATCTATAAATTGTTTTTTTTTCCTGCCATGTTATTTCATTTAGATGAGCTTAAAATCAATGTACACTACTGACAACCACAGAATTATAAATTAAAACACATAATTTTTACTTTAATTTTAATGCATAAAATGTTTGGAATGTAAAAACAGCAGTAGCAGCCAAATAAAGTATGTCAAATTTCTTTTATACTTTGAATGGACAAATTTATATCTTTGACAGAAAAGGTAACTTTGGTCGGTTTAAAATAGAAACGCTGTACTGAGTTATCGTTTTTGCTTTGTATTTTATCGTTATTACATCAAATTGTATTTGAAATTTCTCAAAATTTGAGATAATGCATTTAATTTAGCCACTTCTGTACTTTATTGTCTCTCAGTATCAATACCAAAACATTTTGCAAGTAAAAATCTCAATTAAATTAAAGTAAATAAAACCGTTCCTGAACATCAAATATTTGAAATGCATTTCGCTAATCATCATCAGTTATATAAAATATCAGAGATATCAGTTGCTAATTTAAGAAAAGAAATATCTTGGAATAATGCGTATTAAATGAATCAAGGATTGATTGATCAATATATTTACTAGAAATGTTGTTTTTTAAGTTTTACTAAGATTTAAAAAAAGTATAATAAAATATCTGATTGTATAAAAATTTCAACTATACATTTTATTTATTTAATGATATAAATTACATTTTATTTATTTAATGATATAAATTACATTTTATTTATTTAATGATATAAATTACATTTTTTTTTACGAAAAAGCAATTAAATTAAAAATGTAATACTTAATATCGGAATAGTGTGCTCCGAAATAATAAATTAGAATGTTTAAACATATTATGGATCCTTCTTTTTTTTAAAAATACTTCGCATAAGAGTGTCATTTTTTAATGTATTTACATCGATGAGAAAAACTTTATCTAACCAAATGAAGGATCATCGCAAAATTATATACTTATTTTATTTTGCAATATTCTGCGTTATTCCTATCCTTATGTTATTGCTGGAATTTTTTTGTTTAAATAATATCCCTTAAGCAATACTTTCGTGAAACTAGAAACTGTGAAATTAAAATTATTTAAAATAAATACTATTTAATTTACACTTTTATATTTTCAAAATGAAAGACAGGATGTCGCTCAACTATTTTGAACTATTCTGCTTAACAATTTAAAATGATTTATATTTGTATTAAGTGTTTTTTTTTCTTTTTATTTTCGAATAATTATTAATATATTAACATGTGTTTTTGTCTTTATTAATAAATTTATTTAATATAGTTTAATATAAACGATCAAGATTCTGGACGAAAGGGCTTGTTTTAACAAATGCTCTAACTATTATTAACTTGTCTGATTTAACAAGTTCAAAAAACTCAAGGGACCAATTATGCAAAAAAAGAAAATAAATATCCATATCTCTCATATAGTTCTCCATTCTCTGCCCAATACGTCAATATTTCAAAATTGTATCTATAAAATTGTATCAAAATCTTTAATATTTCGCATTTTTTTCTCCCATTTTGTATATCTTGACTTTCATGTTTATAAAGGCTAAGAATTTTTTTCTTCTATATATGAAAGGCTTTTCAATTCTTCATATATTTTTATCATTATGTATATGATAAAACTGTGCATTCACTAATTATATATTTTATTTATTTTTTTAATACATAAGGTTATGAAGTAATACATTACCATTTTTTCATTTTCATTTTGCGTAACAGTAAAAATGATATATTAAATTTAATGGAAATTATACACTGAAATCCTCGCATGGTTTATATATTTCTGCAGATCATCAGATAAATAACAGGCAAAATTATTCATATTTCAGATGGTAATAATTTTTTAAAGAAGGAAATTAAAATTTAAATTAAGTAGACAGAGCAAAATATATTTTATTTCTTTGCGTGGCGATTTTATTTAAATGTTAAACTACTTTAATGTCAATTCATTTTCAATGATTCTTGAAATAAAAAATGATAAAAAAAGGTACTATATACCTCAAATCGCTTTTATTGAAATCGTTTTTACTTTTCCCTTCTTTCATATCCCCACTTCATATATATTTAAATATATAATGTTGATAAATGAAAAAAATCTAATGCTGTACTACTAATCAAAATCAAAAAAATGTACTGTACATAGATATATTTTTTATGGAATTTTCATTATACTTTTAGTTGTTATATTTTATTATATCATTAATTATTATTTCTTAGTACTATTATTTCGAATTTTTTCTATACTTATCAGAACCAATATTAAATTGTACAAGATTTAGAGGCTTTGGTATGGTAAAAATAAGAAAACTACAAATTATTTTTAATTTTCTTTATGTATAATTCTATAATAATCAAATTCTTTATTTTTAATGCGATACATAATTTAGCCAGAAATTCTAATCTATTACACATAAAACATTAGCAAGTCATTTTTTAAAGAATACCGATTGATTAATTAGTTTTTTAAAACATTTTCTTATGTACATTTTAATTTTGTCTTGCTAAATTATATTTAAATTTTCCTTTACTGGTGTCATTTATAAATGGTTGAAGAGTAAATAAGCCGTTTCCACTCAATTTATTTATAAAATTACCATTATTCCTCACTTTGTGTTTAGATTCATTGCATAGTGAAGAATTTGTACTGGATTACTTCTCGCTGATAGATAGATCCAATATTATTAATAACAATTTTGCTGCTGTGATCTCGAGATTCGGGAAACTTGTGGAATTTCTAGCATATATTAATATTATATCAGAAAATACATTAAATATATATTAGAAATAAATATTAAGTTTAAAAGCAAAAAAGAAATTAATTAGAATAAAAAGGAAGAAGGAAATGAAAAATACAGCCTGAAGATTTTATTAAAGTTTACCCTCAGGCAGGAATTCAAATCACTGATTTCTTTTTTTTTTTTTCTGTGAGGGGTCTGACTTCCTCCCAAGTATTGACCCCTAGGGACTTAAAAATCCCAATAAATTCAGATTTTTAAACGCAAGAAATTGATACCAATAACAATAAATTAAACAATAATAATAAGTAACATATTTTTTCAAAATTCAAATCTAAGCAAGAGCACAGCAAAATTTAATCAAATCAAACTATCAGAAAACCACTATAATACCAAAAAGTATCAATAAGATATAAAATTAAAAATATACCAGTTGAATGTAAAAATACTCTAAATGATTTTATAAAGAGAATTAAACTTATCTCAGCAAACAATTATACTAAACTAAATCCAGCGTTACCGCTCTTAAACCTGAATACGCCTTGATAAATTAATTTGTATTTTAGATTTAGCAACAACAGCGCGCTCTAAATACAATCTATTTTTTTTAATAGTTTCATAAAAATTGCTGTACGTTTCGGTTGGTAGATCTTATATATGCTAACTGATATACAGTTAACCATTGGAAGAATTTTTCAAAACTTTTATTGGATCTTTAATTTTAATGACTAAAAACAAGTTCACTTTTTTTGTCTACTTCACATACAAAGGGACTGATAGGTTTCTAACTAATGGATATTTCTTTCAAAATGTAATGTATTTATCATGCTTTTATACATACTCACAGGCTCATGTAATTCCAAAAATACTTTTCTGGGCACAGGAAATTCTAAAACATTGAGATTTGTCGAATTATTAAACTCAAATTTTTCAAGATTGCAAAACTTTATAATAATCTTCGTGAATAAGAACATAAAATGATGGTTAAATTCTAGGAAACTATTTTTTTTAAATGAAAATAATTTATTTTCAGATATGTTGAACAAAATACACTTTTTAATAAAACATTTTAAAGAAATAATATGATATAACTATCATTCCTCCTAGCCTGGAACTTGTCTTGGAAGAAATTGATGACTTTTATTCGCATGATCGAAACCCCAAATTATAATAGCAACGTTTTCAGGCACAACCACATTTTCCTTCGAGCAATTTCATGAAGAAAGTCCACTTTTCCCGTCGAGGAATTAATGAATTCTCCAAACCGAAGGCGATATCCAAACAGAGGGGGAAGTAAGTGATGATGATGAGACCGCTTTCAACCCTCATTCCCTTCCTCCCTGCACCCCTACTCCATCACTCTTTTCTTGTCGAAAGAATGATGGAGTAACCAGTCTTCGTCCACATCCTAGATTCATAAAATGCCGAAGATAATGTCAAGTGGCCGATCATATGTGTTTACACTTCTCTTGTAAAAGCAGCTTTGGAAAGGGAAGATTTCCTACTGAAAGCAAGGGTGTCCCACCGTATAAATTTTAGTTAGTGTCTCTTTTTCGAGAAAACTTTGTCAATTGCTGGCTGTGTTCTCTTACTGAGACTATGAGTACAAATGAATTTTATTCTATTTTATTAATATTAATATGGTATAGAAAAACTATTTGGTATTTAAATTTCCTACCAAAAGCAAGGGTGTAGCGGCGTATAAATTTTGGTTGGCGTCTCTTTTTCCAGAAAATTTTTTGTCAATTGCTGGTTGTGTTCTCTTATTGAGATTATGAGTACAAATGAATCTTATTCTATTTTATGAGAATTAACATGGTATAAGAAAACTATTTGCTATTTAAATGCCTTGCTATTTTTTATGGCAGTTTATCAAACATTTAGTATTTAAAGTTCGAGAATTTATCACAGCATTTACAAGAATCTGTTGTAAGCGCAGGAAATATATTAATAGGAAATATTCATAGGAATTATTCTTAGGAAATGTCATTAATTATGATTTTATTTTCATGAAATTTGTTTTAAATTTAAATAAGTAAGATTACGAAAAAGTAATAACTTCAGTTTTTAGATATATATATTTTTTTGGATATAACTGCTAAAATTGTATTAATAAAATGTACTCGTGAAAGTTGTTAAAAATTATAAAATATTATTGGAACAAATTTTTAAAAAGATTATATTCCATAATTTAATTAAAATCGGTTTTGATAAAGATATTAAGTTACAAGAGGATTTTAAGAATCTAAAACTCCTTATTATTAATAGTTTTTATTATAACTTTTATATAAAACATTCATTTTACTATCTTAAGAAATTTATCATGAAAACGTTTTCTTGAGCTGCGTCTTTTATTAATATTGGGAGTTCAGTACATTCATAACAATGGTTAAAGAAAATCCTTAAAATATACATCTGTACAATATTTGAGCAAAATATAATGTAAAAATGAATAATTACTAGTAAATAATAAATAAATTATTCATAAAAAAATAGATTTTTTTTGTGAGAAATAATTTTATATTCTGAAACAAAAAAAGGTTTCTTTCAATTTTACAAAAAAATTGAAACGTTGTAATTCATACATTATGCGTTGCAATTTCAAATCTAAACTCAGGAGAAAATGTAACATCTAACACACTCAGAGAAAATATAACAATATTTTGGTTTCTGAAATTCCATTTTTATGATTAAAAATACTTTTAGTTATCAGATAAATTAATTACGAAATCTATTCAAATATGAATTGAAGAACTTTAGCTGCACTTATTTAATTAGCCTAAGTATTGGAAATTAGGCATTGGAAATGAATTGATTCAAAACTATTAGAACAATCAAAAAGCTTTGTAAAAATAAATGATTTTTTTAATATCACTATACAAACGGATATAAGAACTCAAAGTGCTGCTTTTTATTTGGAACAAAAGAATATTATTTCATTTTAGAAAATGAAACGATTAAAAATGCAATTGACGTTAAATTTACAAGATTCGTATTTAATATCTGTCTGTGTAGAAAAAAAAATAGATTTAAAAATGTTTACAGTAGGCTTTAAATCGGTGGCTACTTTTAATAATCAGAGATTCAATAAAATTAAAAATATTTTTCTAACAGTTAAAAATTAGGTATGTGAATTGTTTAAATTTTTAAAAAAAAAATTAAATTGAATCTCTGATTAAATTTCTTTTCTGAGAATTCAGGGCGGTTATATAACTTATATTTTTCCCTTAAGAAAAACATATATGAAGTTTTAGTACGCCAAACCTTTAAGATGTAACACACCAAGAAAATTGAATATATCAGTCTTAATGTTCATATATATTGCAGTTATGTTAAATATTCATCATATGATAATTTTAATCATCAGAAATGAATAAAAATATAGCGAAATACAATAATGAATTATATACTGAATGTTTTGTTTTTGTAATAAGCTCGCAAGAATATTCCGTTTGATAGTTTGCAGTAATTTTGGTAAATAATTATTTTCTATCATTTTATTATATATTATTTTTTATGAATACACTGCTTGAAAATGGAAGTAAAGAAACACTAATAGTTGCTTAAAAATCTTGGTATAACTTCCAGTATTTATTTAAAGCATGTGAAATTACATTCTGATAAAATAATGTAGGAAAGTTAAGTACAAGAAAGTTAATAATTTTTTCAACATATTATAAAATTCGATTAGGCACAAGAAATTTAATAAATTTTTCAACATATTATAAAATATTATTAGGCAAGTCTCTTTATTTTTAAGACAAAAGCAATAACTTTTTTGACACAATATTCTTAAATGTATTTATTATATCAAGAATATACCTCATATTTTTTTTTAAAAATTCTATTATCACATTTTTAACAAATAGCTAATAAAAAGGCTGCCTTTTTAAAGTTTTACAATATTATTATGAAATAGGTTAATTTTATGAACCTTTTTTATTTTAGGAACTGGGTGTAATTCTATTGCTTTTCTAAGATAATATCAATATTTTAAGAAACGTAAATCGAGGTATCCACTCCTACAAGAAGTTCACGTACTTACCATTGGACAAAAATGGCCGCTTCCTCTCTTTTGTATTTCACTTCCTTTATCGGTTATATGCATTTTTATAGAATCGGCTTACATTCCATTCTTCTTTTACGAAAGATTGTCAGATATTACATGAAAGCCACATCAAAGAGAATCTATTGACGATACTTCTCTATTTCTCCCACAAAATTATACAAATTCAAAATAACGATCCTCTTTCACAAGGTACTATCCTAACCATTCCATAAGTTAAATGACTTAACTTGTTGCTTCTGCACAAAAAAATATATCTTCTCAGAGCCCATATTTGAATACATAAAACCCTGACCCACACCGATAAGAATTTCATAAAAACCTTGAAAACACTCCCTGAGCGTTGAACAAGGCAAATCCAATAAAGGTTTTTTTTGTGAAGAGAAAATATAGCTTGGGTAGGAGTTATAACAATGAAATAACTTTTTCTTCCCATGAAGAAAGGAAACTTCTGGACGATTGAGCGGCAGCGCGCGTGGGAGTAGGAAACGGTGTGTAATGAAATAAACAGCCATTAGACAGTGGACATGGGCGTTTCCAGACGTCTTTTCCATCTGCTGTGCTTCAGTGATTCCTTTTCTATGGGCGTCAGAATGAATCGGAAGCACATATTGCGGGCCATAGCTTTTTCTTCGTTCACTTGTTTATATGTCTTCTCAGAACCTAGGCAAGCGTCTGTGACCATGCTTATAGAAGGAAGCAGGTCATTCTGACTTGGTGTTCTTCTGTATTGCACTCCAATGAGCCAACATTTTTATTTTATTTCCTTCTGACAGCAGAGTATGATCAGATTTACCAACATTAATGGATTGGATTTTTATTTATTGGACTGTAAGAAATAACTGGGATATAAATGTAGAGTGAATATGAATGGAAAGCGTTAAACTGTTAAGGTCATTGAACAATTCTTCTCTGTTTTATTCTTTCACACTTACTTTGTTTTTTGTTTTTTTTTAAGAATAAACAGTAGCTTTTTCTTTCAACTTATGCTCAGAATCGTTTCTAAAGCAACTACATGAATCTCGATGATTCATCTTTAGCATTAAAACTAGATTCAAGAAATTGACATACAAAAATTCTAGAAAATAATTTTAATATTTTACTCCAAAAATGAATAAATTGTTTTTTTTATAAATGTTTGTATTCGTTAATTGCTTAAAACAACAGTTTCTAATAATAATTAACAGTTCTTAATGTAAATTAATGAATATTAAATTCAGAATTTAATTAATTTTCATATTATATAAGTATTAAATCATCTAAATTGTAAATAATTATATATTATATCATGGAATCTCTACTAACAATAATATTGAATACATATTTGTTAACTCTCTTGTGGTAAAGTTCATCTGACCTAGAGCTATCAAACTTGTTACATAAAATTTTTGGCTGGTTGAAATAAGCACTTCAGAACGATTATTTGAAAATAGGATCAGAATTCATTAATTAAAAAGACAGATACCTTAAGAGAAGTTTTCACTATAACATCAGAAAATATGAGAGCATAAAAATGTATTTTGATCATCCAAAAATGTAAAGAATTATCTTTTTAATTATATAAACTTCCATGCGGTATAATTTTTTTTCTCTTTTTAACACATTTATAAAAAAAAAATTAAGCGTATTTAACAAGATATTTCATTGTTGAACAGAAATTCAGATTTTTTCTTATATATCTTTATGGTATTTTTACAATGTTAATAATCAAGATATAAATATTCTGTTCATTTTTCCATATTGTTTGAATTTCAATATAAGGCTCACTTTTAATAATATTTTGGAAATTTTGTTGGCTTTACAATGAACGCCTAACTTAAAAGTCTTCAAAATCAAGCAATGATGAAATATTTTTAAAATGCATGCTTTCCCCTTTTCGCAATGATTCAATTCCCAATCCCAGTTCATATATGAAGAATTTTTGGAACTCTATATTATTAGTTAAAATTTCTTAAAAATATATGCCAATTTCGTACTTGCCTTATCTTGCCCCAAATTTCAATAAATAAATTCGAATTCTTATTGATTATAGTAAATTCATAATTTTTCTTTGAAGTTCTTCAAAATACTATTAGATTTGCAAACATAAAATATTTCCATGTTTCAGAAGACTTATTTATGTCCACATACAGGTATTATATCGAAAGTTTAAGATACGTTTTCTACATGCCGCTTCAACACGTTATTTTTTTTTTAATCTTTAGCCATGTGATTGAAGATTAGAAACGGAAAACAGAGTAAAAGTAAATTTGCACATTTTATAAGAGAATTAAGAATCAGTTGCAGGTCAATGTTTTCAACGAATTACTTATGTTATTAGGGGCGTTGAAGTCCTTAGTATTTGCTACGATTTAATGCATATTTTTATATTTATTTTGTTATTCACAGGGTTTTCTATTTCCTGTGTTCATTCGTTATTTTTATTAATTTTTAATGAACTTATAACGAAAAAACTGTCCTATATATAACCTATCATCTATGCATCCATTTTTTTTCTTATGAAATGGATTTAAATAATTTCATCATGTTACATTTCTAAATAATAATTAAAATGGAACTTAAATTACAGCTTGCTTTTTTTACTCACCATTTTTAAACATTGCATTCAAATGAATTCCCGATACAAACTGTTTATAAAATTTTTCGATAACTTTAATTTAAAATTTAAGATTATTTTAGATTATGTATTTGATAAAGATAAAAAGCTGTTTTTACACATTTATAACAGAATTTTATTGCATTTTTGTGAAATTTTCTTTTTGTAATAACTTTATAATAAAACTTTAAATTGCATAATACGTCCAACACTAGATTATTTTTAAAATTTAGTAATTATTTCTCAATTTAAGCATTGACATGTTTTCTTTTTCCGGCTTAGCAGAGAAAAGTCCTGGATTGTGCATTTGTTATTTTATCTTTAATAACAAATGCACAAATAACTTATATTATTTTTAACTTTAAATATGAGATATTCTTTCTCAAGTTAAACAAGGAAACACACTTCCATTTGCATTTTACATAATGCAGATCATAATCATCTAATCAATGTATAAATGAAAAATTGCAATAATAAAAATATTATATAATTAAATACACTTCATAAATTAGTGTGTTTAACAATGTAGAATTTAGAATTTTTATAGTTAGAATATTCGACCCAGAATTACTTGGCGAAACGTTTTAGTTCTCAGAAAGTTTTATACGTGTAGATCTATGTTTCTGTGAACATGAAAGAGCAACCATAGTCCTCAGAATCTTGGTCTCAATACCAGATGTTTGTATTTTTTTTTGAGTCCTCAAAAGTAGGCTTTTTGAATATATGTCAAAGTGAAAGGACATTTTGAAAGTCAGAATGGACTGCCTCTTTGCTGAAGTTGAAAAACTCTAACACTCGGAACATTTACACGTCACTTTGCATGCAAATAGTTTACGATCTTGAAAAAGCTTTCTCGATTGAATGGCGTTGTAGTTCAGATCTTTTGAGACTTTAATAGTTATTTTTGAAGACTTGATTCTAAAAGATTAGAACATTGATTTATAAAATAATTTAAATATCATATTTTAAGATCTGTTTATTAAAACATTTGTGCCATGAAATAAAGTTCTTTCCTTAAAAAGGGAAAATTTTTTGAAAATAAGTGCAATGGAATTGAGAAAGTTGAAAGCATCATTTTCAAAATAAGTTCAGGTATTTATAACTATTGTTCGAATTAAATAAATGATGTACGGAAGTTTATTTTATTGAAATCGTCGCTATAAATATAATTTATTATAACCGAATTGATTAATCGCTGTGTCTAAAGGTTTTCAACAGAGAGAAAATGTTTGAAAACCCTTGTCAATTTTTATTAGCCGATTTATCCTTTTTAATTAAAAATCGATAAGATGAATTATAATCAGGGAATATTCTAGAGAACAATGCCTAAGGGGGAACAAAGGCAGCCCAAGATAGAGTGATTACCATGAAAATAAAGATATGCTGTTGTGAAACTTATTTTTCCAAAATCATTTCTGTCTATTTAATCAGTTCATTTATTAATATTAATCTGATTCATTTCTTCGGGAAAGGTTTATGCGCGTGGTTAAGACATTGACAAAGTCTTGTCAATTTTTGTTAGCTTATCTTCTAGTTACAGATTATTATTGACTGGATATTTCAAAAAAAAATATTCTATTACACGAGCCTTTAATGGGAACTCAAGCAACATAAGATAAAGTCACTAAGATAAAAATTTCCAATACAAGGTTTTCAAAAATTTTTGCAAGCAGCATTTCCATACAGGGATATTGAGAATTCTTTTCAGAATTCTAACGAAAATACAAATCGCAAGGTAGCCCTATAATAATGGAATAATTACTAAAGAATAATTGATAATATCTCAGTATACTAAATATTTTTTAATAAATGTCGAACGCATGGTTTGGAGAGTTTGTCATCTAGATTGCATATTATTATGGCCAATACCACACTATATATGACTATCTGAGAGGGAGAAGAATAAATTTCAATAATTTTGTAAATGCGATGAGAACGAATAAGATGAATTATCGCTTAATCATAGTTTAAATCTTCTGTTTCATGATCAAGTAAAGGATTAACTTTATAATAAATTTTAAATTTTCCTTGTCAATACTCGATTGATACTCAAAGAAGAAAAAGAATAGGAAAGACTTCATTATTTCCAAATAAATTTAATAATAGGACTTATTGAAATTTAGTTGAGTAAACATTAATTTTCGGTGTATGAATTTCTTGGACCAATGCAGCTGCACCTTGAACAGTTTAAAACTGCAAGAATAATACCCCCATAAGTTTTTAAAAAGTAGAAACCCGTAAATACAAATATTATTGAAGTAATTTAATTCATATTCTTAGAAAATTATTGACTTCAAGAATAGTGGAATCGATTTATTACTTATATGTCAACTATATTAATTTAAACCAACTTTTTATAAATTTTTTTTCTTTGCATGGCGCAATTTGCTTCCTCAACCCCCCCCCCCCAAGGGTTCGGTTGTCCGAATAAATATCTCAAATGTAACAAAACAAAATAAATACCTATAGATGATTATTTTTTTATAATACCGGTTATTATCACAAATAACCTTTATATGAAAATGTTTATAGATTATCAGATCGTAAAAAAATCTGCATTTAAAAGTTATCAAGTAATTTTAATTTCTTTTAATAATGCTGACACATTTTTGTGTAAACATACGTTTAGGTTTGTCTATCAATTATTAATCTGATTTTCTTTCTTTAAAAAATAAACACAAAAATTAGTTGATAATAAGTAATCAAAAAATGCTTGGCTAAATACTGCACAATAGCAATGCAAAAAAAAAACATAAAAATATTTATTGAAAAAGCTGAAAACCTTTGAAAGAAATATTAGCTAGCTTATGAATTATTCGCAAAACATAGTCACTATATACAGAGGTCTCCTATAAAATTTATAAATTGTATGGTCCATATAGATTAACAGATGGAAAATTTTGCATTTATTCGTTTTCATACAATTTTTATTTCACTTAATAATTTTGACAAATCTTTGAGCAAACATTAGTTTAGGTTTCGCTATCAATTAACAATCTGTGATTCGTTATACAAAAGACATGAAATTAATTGATTATGAGCAAACAAATAAACAATGCTAGTCTAAATTCTGTGCTATATTAATACAAAAAAGATCATAAAAATACTTATTGGAAAATCTGTAAGTGGCTGAAAGAAATATTAACTAGCTTATGAGTTAATCTCTAAGCATAGCCCCACAAGTTACTATATACAGATCTCCCCCATAAAATTTATAAACTGTTTAATCTATATAATTTAAAAGGTGGATAAAATATGCATTTACTAGTTTTCAGGCAATTCCCGTTTCATTTAGTATTTCTGACATATTTTTAAGCAAACAACTTTATGTTCGGCTATCAATTAACAATCTGATTCTATCTCTTTATTCAAAAGAAATAAAATTTAGATGACTGAAAGCAAGCAAATAAAAAAATGCTTGGCTTAATGCCGTACAGTCGCAATGCAAAAAAATTCCATAAAATATTTATTGAAAAATCTGTAAGTGATAGAAATAAATATTAACCACGTATGAGTTACTCTCGAATCATAGTCCCACAATCACTACCGAGGTCTCCTATAAAATTAATTAACTGCCTAATCTATAAAGATTAATAGATGAGAAAAAGTCTGCATTTACTAGTTTTCTGGTGGTTTTCCTTTAATTAAATAATTTTGACACAAATTTGAGCAAGCAAAATTAGCTTTGGCTATCAAACAACAATATGCTATGCTCTCACTTTATTTAAAATACAAATGCAAATTATCTAATTATGAACAAACAAATAAAAAGAATACTTGGTTAAACACCGTACAATAGCAATGCAAAAAGATCATAAAATATTTATTGAAAAATCTAAGTGGTTGAAGGAAATATTAACAAGAATATGAGTTACATTCGAAACATAGTCCCACAAGTCATTATATACAGAGGTCCCCAATAAAATTTATAAATTGTATAATCTTTATAGATTGAGAGATGGAAAAAAAATCGCCATTTACTAATTTTCAGGCAATTTTCATTTCATTTCACTTAATAATTTGGGCACACTTTTGAGCAAATTTAAATTTGATTATCGATTAACAATCTGCATTCCCTCTCTTTATTCAAAAGAAATAAAAATTAACTTATTATGAGCAAACAAATGAAAAATGCTGTGCTAAATGCTGTACGATAGCAATGCCAAAAGATCATAAAAATATTTATCGAAAAATTAGTATGTGGTTGAAAGAAATATTAACCAGCTTACGAGTTACTCTTAAAAGCATAGTCTAACAATTCACTATCGAGGTGACCTGTAAAATTTATAAACTATATAATCTATATAGATTAAGAAGATGCAAAAAAATCTTAATTTATTAATTTTCAGACAGTTTTCATTTAATTTAATAGCTTTGTCCCACTTTTGAGCAAACATAAGTTTAGGTTTGGATATCAGTCAACAATCTCAGATTCTCTCCATTTATACTAAAAAGTAAAAATTAGCTAATTATGAATAAACAAATAAGAAATTCTTGGCTAAAAGCTGTACAATAATATTTCAAAAAAAGATCAAAAAGATATTGACTGATAAATCTGTAAGTGGTTGAAAGAAATATTAACCATTTATGAGTTACTCTCAAAGCATAGCCCCACAAGTCACTACCGAACCGTGAGCTGGGTTATATATTACCCTTGCAGAACTAACTATAAATAGTTTTGGTACATTTTGTTTTTGGTTCTCCACGGAAAGAAAAGAATGCATTGGAGATAAGAAAGAAATCTAATATCGGAAAACATATCAACGCTGAAGACGTAGTTTCGGAAATGGAGTTGATATGTCATCGGCGTACAGAGCGCCAAACCATTACACCATTCATTTAGACATTAGTTCAATATGATTTGTGTTTCTGACAAATGCATTTCGTCTCCTGACCTAAATGGGAAACAATCCGAAGCGTCTATTTATCACGAAAGATTGGTAGACATTGAGTAAAGGCCTCCACCTAGATTATTGATATCCTTTCACAATAGACGTAAATAAAGTGCGATACGAAATTGGATCATCAAATCGAAAGGTCTCTGTAAGCAGTGAGTCGATTTGGTGAACGACGAATGGCGCTACTCATGTGGGTTAGATTTAGGAGTTTAAAACTAAATTGGGTTTAAAAAGTTTCATGGCTCAGAAAATCGGGCTGAACTTAAAATGGCAAGAGTTAAATTGTCCTTTTTAAAGCAACGAATGAATTGGACGTCTTTATCGCAGAAGTCAAGATAAGGTGGCGATATAGATAGTTGAGGTAATGTTTTTAAGTTTAGAATTTTCCTCGGGAGAATAATGGTTGTCAAATTTCAATTTCGCTTGTATTCAAAAGTTATTTAAAAGTCAAAACTTGAGAAATTTTCAATTTCAAATGTGATACGAGATAAAAAATATTAATCAAAGAAGAGTTGTAAAATAGATGTCTATATTTTTTTAATTCCTTAACTCACGATCATCTGTTTTATTGTTTAGTTCAATATAATTGCTTTAATTTTGGATGGATGGATAGTAAGATTTAGTGGCGCAAAAGCCATATTTGACCATACTGCGCCAGTCGTACGGTTAAAATATAAAAGGCGTTTTTATGCAAGATTCTGTAGAATTATAAAATGATTAATAAAATTGCAAGGCCATGTCTCCTAACATTGTAAAAATTGGCAACAAATTGAAATGTTAAATAAAATTATAAAAACCAATTGCTTTTAAAAATTTAAAAAGATTTTTGTGGGGACGTTCCCTAACGAGCTTTAATTTTGGAGCATCTAATTTAAAAGTATATACATGAAGATATTTGATGTTATAGAATTCTTGATTTAAAACATTTTGAAGCAAATATTATAAGTTGTTAATAATTATTTTCTTATTTTTAAGGTTATATTACAGTTTTTTTTCGAGCCAATTGGTCCAAAGTAACTATAAGATTTTATAGCATATTCATTATCTATTGATTTTTAATAATCCATTCTTAATTCTTTTTTATTATACTGATTCCATTCTTAATTTTTTTTATTATACTGATTCTATTCTTAATTTATTTTTATTATACTTATTTTTCTTATTTTTTAAGGTTATATCACAGTTCTTTTCGAGCAAATAGGTCCAAAGTGGCTATAAGATTTTATAGCATATCATTATATATTGATTTTTAATATTCCATTATTAATTTTTTTATTTCAATTATAAGTATGGTAAGAGTTTTTAATACTTACATAAGATAGATTTCATCAATTTCATGAAACTAAAATCGGGAATAATATAAGATGAAAAAAAGGAATGATTATTTGTTCTGAAAGCAGTATACAGGTTAGTTTAAATTAAAGTAAATAAAAGATGAGAAGTGCATGTATTAATATAGATTTATATAAATTTGTAAATCATATAAATAATTCATTTTTATAAACTTTTCTTATGGTATTACTTTAGTTGTATCATTCATTTATATTTGAAATTTAAATTTATTTTACAATAAACAGAGTAAAATAGTAAATTTGAATTAAAATAATTATTGGAATATTTGAATTACTGGATTAGGTGACAGAAACATTAATACTGAAACGGAAAAAAAATGTGATAAAAGCATGAAAAAAGTAGAAGTTAAGATATAGCATTAAAACTGAAAAGTTTGGGGGGAATTAAGTCAAATATGAATATAGTTTAGAGTTATTTCATTTAATTACTACATATACATTCTACAAGTTACAACGATGTAGGATAAAATTATTGATAACAAAATATATAAAAAAAATTGAACAAAAAATATGTATATAAATAATATTTTTTTAATAAATATGTATATAAATAATATTTTTTTAATAAATTTATGAATATATTATAGAAATTTAACTTTTCTAAATATTCAGTCAAAACACATTCTAAATTCAATCAAACTGCACTCTTTTTCTTTATTTGATGATTAAAACATTATTATTATATACTATATATTAATATGCGTCATTACATATTAATATAATCAATCAATTCAATAAAATTTTTACAATGTAATGTAAAATTTTTATAAATTTTTAAATCACGTTTGGAGATAATAATTAATAAATCATTAACTTTAAAGACTCAAAACTATTTATTTTTTCCAATTTATAAATTAGTACATTTAGTAAAAGCGGTAAAAAAAATTAAACTGAAAATCAATGAAACTTAAGAAATATTTAAAAAGTTATTTCCAGGATGAGAAATTTGTAAATTTATGAAAATAACAATGTGTTTACACATATTTTGGTACAAGATATTTTGTTTTTACATAGAGGAATTCATAAGTTCAAAATTATTAAAATCGAATTTCAAGAAGGAAACGTATAAATTAATTTCTTTTCATTTTGAAATTCACATAAGCGTTGATATTATAAAAAAAAATTAAAACATTTCAAAATACATAGAAAATGCAATTACCAAATTATCAAATTAATGTATATTCTAACTTATTTAATTCTTTATCATAAAAGACGACAAAATTTCTAAAGAATACCAAGAAGTTTTTGCAGAAAACAATAATATCAAATATATATATTTAAAGCTTACAGGAAAACTTTTTATTTACTTTCACATCAATAATGAATTAAGAATCTTTTTCAACTCTTCAGAGATATTTTTTTCACTAAAGAATTGCTCCTTTTTTTATTTTCAGTGTACTTTGAAAAAAAAGAAAGCGAAGAAAGAGAAGATCTATCCCCTGGTATTTCATCACGACAGGAAATTGGACTTCAGTCCATGCGGCTGGTTACTTCGGAACAGTTCGGGAAGCGATTCTTCGGTAAATCCAGCTGCGCCAACGGTTTAAAAATTGATTGGATGAGCCGTTTTATTGCCTCAAATTCAACAACCAATTCCAAACCAAATTTAGACTATCACAATCTGGGATTAAGGCATGTAAAAATGTCAGAGAATGTATTTGAGTAACAGGAAAAGATACTTTTTATTGGATAAAACAGTTTTATTATTACTGAATTTGTTAGTTTAAAATAAAATTCCTCTTAAATAATATAATTTAATATTATTTTTCTTATTTTTAATATAATACTAGCCACCTTTTGCTACCAGCTAGTTCAGCAGGATATTAGTTGTATATAACTTCATTTAAATCTCTTACACATAGCTTTATGTTTGGAATGATATTTCAGCATAAAATTTTAACACATAATAAAGCAACATTATTTTATAGTTTTACACTTAAGTTTATTGTTTACACGAACCTCCTTAAAGCAGTCGAGTCCCATGACATCGCAATACCATTTAAAACCTAAATGTGTGGGTGCAAGTTGAAACGTAACTTTTCAGTCATTGCGATTTCTCTCTTTGATTCCTCATGTGAGCTGTATAGCAAATTAGAAGAATAGTAATGAGATTTCAACAATGAAACAAAATCCCACAATTAAATATTTGCCTTAATAATGAACATAGTTTGGTAATAACTACGATTAAGCAATAATGCAACAATGAAAACAGTTTTGACAATAACTATGGTTATGCAATATTACAACAATGAAAAC
This sequence comes from Argiope bruennichi, assembly GCF_947563725.1. Classification (NCBI taxonomy): domain Eukaryota; kingdom Metazoa; phylum Arthropoda; class Arachnida; order Araneae; family Araneidae; genus Argiope; species Argiope bruennichi. The sequence goes on from NC_079151.1 coordinate 70,929,466, forward strand.
TCTTTCAACAATAGCTGCGGTTATTAAATAAAGCAACAATGAAAACGGTTTCAACAATAATTATGGCTATGCAACAATGAACACGGTTTCGACAATATTTATGGTTATGCAATAATGCAACAATGAAAACGGTTTCGACAATATTATCTTTTGTTGAAATTTATAAAAGAAAATATTTCTAAATTATGAACTATCAAAATTCATGAAAACTTTCATGGTGATTTAATTTGGTATCATTAAAAAAATAGAAAATGCGTAAAAACCAGTATTGTGGAATTAACATCGAAAAAAGGAGAAATTTCGTCTAATTTTTAATTATCTAAATTAATTAAATTTCCCCAAAAAATCCTTCATAAATGGCCATTTTTACCCTTCAAAATTTATATGTTCCATATTTGCAACATCCATACCAATCTTCTTTCTGATACCTCTAGAAGTATTCTTCAACTCATTATAATTTAATATTAATTTTAATTCTATTCAAGTATTTTATTTTCCAACGTGTTTTAATGAAAATCTTCTAAAATTGTGGAATGCAAGAAGTACAAGATTAATTTGTCCCTATTCTGTCTTTCTACTTTTATGACATATTTTACTTTTCAATTATGTATTACAGCATTTTATAAACAAGTAATAAATGTTTTGTTTATCTAAATTATTGAACAGAAATGTAGTTTTAGTTGTAAATAACAACAAAAAATTCTTTCTGTGGTTTGCAAAGCTACTCTTAATGTGAAAAAATGTTTAGATGAAATTGTGTCATTTCGTAGAAAAAATGATGAAATAATAGTGATTTATTTTTGGCATATTTGTAAAAGGATGATTTGCTCTACTAAAGATTCCCTTTTGAATAATTCCACAAATCTTATTTTTCATATTCTGAAGTGTAGTTATTTTGGTTTATTTCTTGCAGTGCATCAAAATGAAATCATTAAATTTGCAGAGAAAAGAATAGCAACTAATTCTACAACAGGAAGAAACATACATTTTCAAACGTCAAAATAAAAAATTGAAATAAAATGGTAACGAAATTAAGAATGGAGTACTATCAACCTTTTAACAAATTGGAGTAATATGGAAAACTTATCAGAAAAATGTTAAACGCATTTTTGAATGATATGGGACCATCTCCAAATCACAGACTACATTATTTTTTTTAGTCTAATAAAAATATATTTAAAATGGTATAGTATTAATTAGATATTATTCAGTTCCTTTAAATATAATGTCATACCATCGCTACGATAAGTTTACATATTGATTGTTGATTTAGGATACTTAAGAAGATACTTAAGAAAAGAAGATACAGACAGAAGACAAGAAGATACTTAATATAAAAAGCAAAATAAGTAAGGTTGATAGAGAATAAGGGATTTATTTTTGAAGATATCGAAGTATCTTCTTTCCAAATTGATATATATCATTTCCTCTTCTTTGAAAAATGATTTTTTTCGGAATCTCTCCTATTTTAATGCTTAATGTATCATGCGCACTGTTTATTCAGCTTAATAATATGATGGTTTTCATAATCCATCCTCATCGTCAACTTCCAATCTTGTCATCATTTGCTAATTCTTCTAAGAATTGTAGATAATAAATAGACCTGCTTATGTAAAATGCCTGATTATCTAATGAGTAATTTTCGGTTACCCGAAAATTCAGTTGCTCTGGGAGACACCTCCAAGGAGGATAAGATTCCTTCATAATGGTGGGTTCTCGCTAGCGTGTACAGAAATAGTTTGTATTGGTTATTCCCTTACCGATGGCAGGACGTGCCTCCTTCTGGAGGGCTTGTGCCGTGACCGGTGTTAGACCTTAGGATTCAACATTGTTCGGCGAATGCTGTTGGGGTGTTTCAGTCATTCAAATTTATCCGAATGTCTTTGGGCGGGGCTGAGTAGCCTTTCGGGGTTATCCGGTAATTCAAATAAATTGGAAATTTTCTTGGGAACTAAAACTAATATACATTGTCCTTTACATATTTTTACAATAAGAAGTGTAGGTTTTCATTGGAAAGTTCATTATAAAACAATGTTACGAATTTGTGCAAAAAAAATCTACCTCGTGCATCTTCTATATAGAAGCTCTCAAGAAACATTTTAAACATATATTGTCAGCTGGCGCAACAGTCGTGCACTGCTTTAAAAGTATTGCGAAAAAATATCAAATAAAAAAAATTGTTTTGTTTGTAGCTCTAAGGAATGGTACAGATAATTTCCCTATTGTTTTTGATTATTTGATGATTATTAAATTTGAACTGTAATAAAATGAGGCAATGGTATCTAACAATATTTTCCGATTTATAATTAAAAATGAACACATTAACGAATTAATGCATTACCAATTGAACTCTAAAATAAAGTATCTTCAATTAAACTGACTGTTCACAATAAAATAAATTTAACGGAGATTCTCTTGAGAGTACGTTTGTAATATTAGTTTCAGATAATTCCTAAAGAATTCAATGCAATTATGCGATATATATTAAATTTAGATTCTTTAACTGCAAAAATTATTCAAATCAGCTTCATGGAATTGTAGTAATGTCCTTCTGGAACTAAAAGGGCAATCAGCATTCATTATTTTATGGAAAATTTCAATGTTCAATAATTATTATTGAAATTATCAGATCTAAAAATATCATTTGCTGAGTATTAATTCTCAAAGTTTTGTATTAATCAATAAGTAAAAAATGCATATAAAATTTATTTATATAATATCTAGAACTAGATTTTTTTTTTATTTTAGAAAAAGTTGTTTCTAAAAATGAAATCTGCCAGTTTAATAACTAAATTAATCTGAAATATTATTTTTAAACATATTGGAATGATAACAGAATTAAAAAATAAATCAAAAATCAGATTTCTTCAAAGATAAACGCTTTATTTCATTTTCATTCTTCCAAATATACGTCTGCAATATGATGAATTTTGTTTAAATAATGACTTTTTCCCCCCGGTTTTAATTATAATGCAGTCAAAGAGATAATATTTATCAATAATTTAAATTCTAGCAAAAAAAAGAGAAACTGAGAGAAAATTCAAGAGATATCATTAGTTTGCGGATCGTTACAAATTACCATCAATTTCACAGAGGACAGGTTTTCAATCATGTTTTAAATTAAATTTAACCTTTTGTATTAAGAGCATAACCTTTAAGTTCTTTGGGATTTCTTTATTTCACATAATTAATTAATTAACGAGGATGGAAAAAGTAGAATGGAAGTTTGAGGATGGCGTGAGCATTTCTGGTTGAATGACGCTGAAGTTTTTGATAAACCTTTCGATCGATATCACGTAAAGTGATTAAAGCATTTGTGCATTCTCTATGAAGAACAAATACCTCGTTGATTAAATTTATGATGGAAAAATAAAAAAAAATGCTTCGCCCCTTCAGAATTTTTTTTAAATGTCATATTAATAAAATTAATATCTTCAGTTTTCTTTGTATTACATTTGGGATTTTAAGTTTCATTTTATTCAGAATTTAAAATGAAATATATATATATATATATATATATATATATATATATATATATATATATATATATATATATATATATATATATATATATATATTTGAATGAATCTGATGTAAAAAACCCGAAAGAGTTTGGTTAAAATATCTCCCATATATACAAAAAATTATGCGCATAAAAACTGCAAATATTAGTAAAATAGAAATTATTTTTCAAGTAAACATTAATTTAAATTAATCATTTATTTAAAGCTGCTTTTGCCTTTTCCCAGGTTTCTCAAATTTGGTTGAAAAGTTTTTATAAAATTCAAACACCCTGCATTAGGCTTTTAAATTAAAATTGCGTTAAAGTTTTGTCATTTGAATATAGATCTTAAGCAAGAATATATTATAATTATTACCTATTATGTGTTGAATATTCTAATACAATTCATTATTATAATTATTATTGAATTATTTAATTCATAAAAATCAGGTAATTGTTTAATAACGCTAAAATTATAAAAGTCTCGAAATATACATTAATAAAAATGTCTATAAGGAGTCGGAGAATCTTAATATTTATTGACTCAAAAACTTATAGAAGGAATACACGTATTTGCTACGTTTCTTCCAAGTTCATTATCTTAAAATGAAATAACGGGACAATATTTTTTTTTTAATATAAAGATAAAAAAAAGAATTTACACTGCGCTACCGAATTAATGAAATTAGAATAAGTTTAAATAATTAAACAAATTTGAAAGCCTTGTAATATCGAAAAACTATAAATTGTATGGAAAATGTGTACAATGGCACTTCTGAATAATGTTTGGAATATTTGCAATAAAATAATTCTGAAATAAGAACAGTAAATTATGTAAGTTAATATTTTTGAATGCACTGTTTTACATTTAGATGAATTTTTCATTCTAGTACTCTCTGTTCTTCTCTTAATCTCTTTCAGTTTGAGGGATGAAATTAATATAATTAAAAACATTGGTTAAATATGTTTATGTCAATCTAAACTTAATCTAAATAATTCACCTTTCAATGGATTCAAAATCCGTAGAAGTGTACAATTTCTGACTTTTTATAATCCTTATCCTCAAGTGACAAAGATAAAATTAAATGGATATTTAGGGAATCGAAATTTGTTAATTCCCTCATTATATTACAAAAATTAAATGAGCTCCACCTTTGGAATGGTTATTATTTCATTGTTTCTTTCTAGTTTTGCCATTCACAAGACATGTTTCTCTCTTTTAATTTTAATGTTTGTGTCATCATTTTCTGAATAAAAAATTATCTTTAGAAACAGCGATATTTTAATGAAAACTAACCTCTAATGCTTGAGTCATGATTTACTGAATCAAAAGTTATCTTTACAAACAGCCATTTCTTAATGACTTTTTTTATAATATCATTCATAAAAAATACCTCTTAACAATTGGCTTTTCAGAATAAAAATTAAGAAACTGATAAAGAAATGATACATAAGCAATAAGCATAAAAATGTATATAAATAATATATCTTATATTATGAAGCATGTAGTCAGTATTCATTATCTGAAATTCAGCTGATATATTTTTTTTTTAATTTTTCAAACTATGGTATCTATCTAAAAAATATATACATATAAATTTGCTATACTTATCAGTAGCATCATATCTAATTTCTCATAGCAAACCATTAAAAGTCTTTTTAAATATCTTCATCATATCTTCCTATCACTATCAGATCTTCACTAGTTAGGTTCTTTTAGGAAACGCTGTTTTTCTACTTTACTGCATTAGCCGCCATATATATTTTTTAATTACTTAACATTCATTCCTATTCTATTTTAATTTCTAATTTTAGATGTATAGCTCTTAGTCTTTCATAAAATGTCAAAATGAGATATTGATATTTAATTTAATTTATATTACTGAAACATTATAATGGTATACCATTTGTTTATAAAGACATTTAAAACATTTGATGATGGATTAATAATTTTCCCATTTTTTTTTTTCGAATTTAAGCATTTCAATTTTGTATTTGTATTAACTCACGAAGCTTTTTAATCATGAAAAAGTAAAATGATATAAAACAATTCTTATCATTTAAAAAGGCGTAATTCTTTATATGTTACATATTGCAAGAGTTTAATGCTAGATTGTTTCATAAGCTGAAATCTCTTTTGCCGGAATAAAAGTAAACTTTTCGGTTATTTTAGTAAACTTTTATAAGCGGTTATTTTGCTTGGATCTCTCCCATTATGATATATGACCTAATTCTTTTAATTAAAGGTATGATGAATTACTTTACACATAATAGAATTTTATTTACAAAATATCACAATAAGTTTTCATGGAAAAAATAAATAATTGTAATAATATTTTATGTCCACTATAATTGTAACCAACTGGCTAATTTTTAAAACGCCAGAGATAGTCATATATTTCCTGTTGGAAAATTGCTTTAAATGAAGAGAGGGGGGGGGGGAGAACGTTTGAGCCAGAAAGTATGATGGAAAAAAATTGCAAAATCTAAATTTTTATGCGTTTTTTATTTTTTATAATTTTTATGCATAAGCAGTTCTTTATTAAAAAACTAAACTAAATAATTCTATGACTAAATAATTCTATAACTAAAAAACTAAATAATTCTATGACAGAACTGATAAAATTATGAAGCTATAAGTTTATTCTTTCGATTATTTTGACTATTCATATGGCTCCTTGAAGAAGATCTAACAATGAATGGGCACAATTTTCTTGAGACAACCATTAATCAATCTAAAATATAAAAAACATTCAAATCTTGAAAATTGCCAACTTTGGCCATAGCTGAATAGAGTTTTATTTTTTTTAAACCGTCGTGCCTACTTTACTGAATATGACTAATAGGAATGGATGGAGCCTGCTTAAAATTTTGGAGTAAGTAATTTTTTTAATAATACATTGATTAATTTAACTCTTTTGCTACCATATGAATTTTGGAGTAAGTAATTGTTTTAACAATACATTAATGAATTTAACACTTTGGCTACCATATGAATAAACTTGATTCTCAAGTTCTTATTAATTAGATGACCTATCTATATTTAAAGATAACATAAAATAAATAATCTTATTAAAAAAATTATCTAATCATATGTTGAAATGTAGCTGAAAAGGCTTTAAAAAGCACAAATTATTAATTTTTATTATTATTATTCAAAGAATGTTAAATAATTAGAAGCATGTGTTTATCTCAAATGTTTTAGAAATTAGGTACTGAATAGCGATTAGAATGGCCACGTTATATAAAATCAGAAAAAAAGTTAGGTATCTATTTTTGTTCTGAATTTATATTTTGTATTTCAAAATTAAAATTAAAATTAGTTATTTTTAGAGCAGAATATTGTAACTGTAACCTTTTTGATGTGAAAAACAATAACAAAACAATTGCAAAAATTTAAGTTTAATTCAGGATAATAGTTTTATTCAGATTAAGAAAAAATGTCACAAAATTAAACTCTATGTCCTAATATTCTTCTATATGTCGTTCATATTTATTCCTACATCAACCAAAGTATGACAAACAGGATTTTACTTCAGATAACACTTTAAAATATCTATGAAAGTTATTATATGTTTAAAATTATAAACATAAGACACATTTTACGTAAATTGTTTTGGGACAGAAATGTATTATCAATTTGAGTGATGTTACCATTATTCAACAAAGAAAAACAAATATTTGATTATTTTTATCATTTTACCGAATTGATGACTTACTTTTTATTGATTTAATTGCTGATACTTATGATAATTTGATGAAAAACTATTACATTTAGAATTTTAATACAACTGTACTATTTTCATTATTAATGAAATATGTGCTATTATAAAAATTATAAAGTAATATATTTGATTGCATACACAATTGATAAAAAAAGAACATTCTATATTTTCTATCTAAATTTTGATCTAAAAAGCTTAAGAACCTTAATGAAAAGCAAATACTTTTTATTTATTCACTTTTTAAGTCTTTGATTGCACCACGACTGCATTAAAAGCCGTAATCAGCACTTCATTGTTACTTTCACTCGTTCCATCGCTTTTTCTGGAACCCGATTCGTATTTCCGTTTTATATGTAAAGAAAAAGGATGCATTAAATATCTCATGGCAGTTCCATCAAATAGCAAAATAACGACGAACTTTTATAAAAAAAAAGATCTGTACCACCTTTACATAAGTGAATGCTCCCATTCCTGTTCATCGCCTGCATCGATAATTTTGCAACGCTCGCACAAAATGAAATGAAATGAAAAGGTAAAACGCAAAAGAAATTAATGCCTTTTGCCCAATCCTTATCGCCTAGACACTTGAATGAGCACTTAAAAGCCAGAATAGGAAGGAGTTCGAATGATAAAATGCACGGATTTCTTTTTTTTATTTCTAATTTTATTTTCGGAAGACTCGGCGAAAGCACATCGCGCAATTTGTTAATGCATCTCCAGAGATTCAGCTGGAGAGGCGATCTTTTTTTAACGGCAAATCCTTTTGAGTTTGAATATTTATCTTAAAATATAGCTGACAACATCAGTCAAGAATTTTTTTAAATTATATATGAGAGTGTATAAATCGAATTTCGAGACGTTTCTGGAGCTTTTATTTGCTTCTATGTATCAATATTCCTCTAAATTTGAAAGCTGCAAAGAGCCATCCAAAAACTTTGATTAAAATTGATGGTTGATTAAATATAAATACCGATACAATACATATAAGTACCGATGCAAATATAGTTATGGAATTATTATTTAAAAATACTGAAAGGCTGAATTCTTATTTAAAAATAATGAAATTCAATATGACTGTTGAATTTACAGAATCAGTGTTTCTTTTATAACAATAAAATTTTATTAATGTCTTACGTTATCTATTTATATAATTGCTTTTAAGTTCAAAAGACTGAAATGAACGAGAAATTAATTAAAATTATTTTAAATTTATTTACTTTTTAGTTAATAAAAATGTATAATAGAGAAAGTACAGTAATCGGCAAAAATTTCGAAAATCGAGATTTTGACGAATCTCCACGTTTTAGACCTCCGTGAGTTAAATGAACATATTTTTGGAAAATATCCGTCTGTCTGCTTGTCTTTGTGTGACAAAGATGATTCGAAAACTCTTTGAACTATATTGTTGAAATTTGATATACGGTTTTTACACCAAATTTACAGATTTCTATCAGATTCTGAGTAAAATCTGTTCAGAGGAAATTCATCTCTTCGAATACAATATAACACAATAATTACCAAACAAAGACTTCTATAAATAGATATATACATTCGTACCCGTATTTAACATCTATAATGTAACCTGGGAAATTTTAAGCAAAATCCAACTACGGGTTGACTGTTTATGGATCTTTTACTTTCTGAAACATGTGAACGCAAATATTTAAAAATACAATCATGTACGAAATTGGTTTGAACGAATATCAAATTTGCTATTGCATTTTGGGACAGGTGCAATTTTGTGCCACACTTTTGTTTCAATCGGTTAAGAAAAACGTGTCAAAAAGACAAATTTGACTTTTGTATACTATTAACGTATTTCAGGGATTAATCAACAAATAACTCTCCAAGGATGGCAAGATAAATTCAGGAAAAAGGCTAAATTCCTCTAAAAGTTAATATTTCGTAGCTATTGTATAGAAATTTATTACAAAGTATATGCGAGGAAGTTTTGCGGAGACCACTCCAGATGATTGAAGAAAGTGATCAGTGAAATCTATCGACTAAGTTTAAGAACTATGAAGCCGGAACAATTCGATAAATAAAATAAATTTTATGTGTTAAAACACAAAAATAGCGGGCGTTCGTTATCTGACATAAATATCTAGATCAATTTTAATTCATTAAAAAATGACGTTTGTAATTATTCATCTAAAAAGGATTTAACAAAGAGAAAAAGTTTTGAAAATTATTTTTCAATAAAATTTAAAGTTTACGATAGCTTGAATTTATCTTTAGAAAGATATCTATGTATGTGTTGTTTTTTTTTTATTTCTGTAATAACAGCTTCAAAAATTTTCCTAATTTTTTGATTGTTTTAATTTTCAAAATTGTTATTATGAGATATTACACTCGCAGTTGAAACTTTCATATAATTGAGTATATACATTGATAATGAACAAAAGAATTTTTTAAAAGGTAATTTAAATATTTTAAATAAAAATTTATTCTTCCTCTATATGGAAAATTAAGTTTTATATGTTTAATAATAATAAAATACAGTTCATTTAAACCATAAGGAGCAATTTTAGAAAAGTGAAGTAGCAAGTTGCCACAAAATTATGATGGTTTTATTTGTATAAATCATAGCCCAAGATCAACAGAATGAAACATTTAATAACGATGGAAGTAAGCAAGATGTTTAAAATGCTAACAACTTGTTAAATGAGCATTCAAACAACGGAACGAGCATCATGAAGTTTAATTTTCGTAATCTCTAGTCAACACTACTCTCTACATATGGAAATTTTATTTCCCTGTTATTAGGGTCAAGCTGAAAACTGAATTTATCATGCTGTCATAAGCAATTTCAAATTCTGTTCGTTTCTGTCTATGCATTGTTTGCTCTACAGAGTTATATGAATGGTTTGGAGAAATATAAAAAATCAGTGAAGGCTTTCCATATTTTTTACAATTTGAGCTCTGTTTATAAAATTATAAATTTAGAATGGCATGTTTATTATGTTAGTTTCACTTAAAATATATAATATTATATTATGTTTAATTTTCATATTGGAAAATTATAAAAAAACTGCATTTTTCAAGGAGATACAAAAGTAACCATTTTCAATTTTAAAATACATAGTTTTTAATCATGAATTATTTTTAAATTAAAATTATATTTTGTCAAAATTATTAGCGTAAATGATAATAATTCGATTGAATGACTTAAATGATGTTGTCCTATATAGTAAATGCTGTAAGAATATTCTATATTTTTTTTAAACTGAAGCAGAATTATTTTTTTTGTCTTAGTTCAAATTTTATTTAGATTTTTGTTCCATAAACTAAGTAATCGGATTAATCTTGATGTCTGACACTATCCTATTTTTCTATATGCACTTGCACAAGTGCATCAATAAAATTATTATTTTTCTAAAATTGATTAAAATTAATTAAGTTTCAAAATTTTGCATTGGTGAACAATATTTTTTTCTGAAACACATTTTTAATTTTTTTTTTATTTTTTGAAACAATTTTGTTGCATTTTCGAATATTTTTGTTATTTATTAACTTTATAATGCTTTTTCATACAAGATATCGCAATTACAGAATGCATATTTAAATATATGGTCATATTAAATTAAAAATTATCTTCCTACAGTAAATAGCTATTCACCGGCCAAATTAATAGAATTAATTAAATAACGCATTTTCCATCCTTGGCGAACAGAATTGTATCATAACAAACGAAAGTAAAACATTATTTATTTTATAATTGCACAATAAATGCAGCGCATTTTATTGGGTGAGCCATAAGATGAATTAGTGTTGGGAGCTGTATCAACATTTTATTTTGCAAAACTTCTTATGAAATGTAATATTGAATATTTCTCGAAATTTGTGAAATTTGATATAAAATAGAGATTGGAGATATCTAAGCATTAATTGCGACCGGAGAATTCCATGGATGTTTCTTTTCTTAAAGAATGTACGATATACTTGCATTTCAATGTTCCTAGATAATGAGGGCTAGCGGGGAACATGGAATAATTAATGATAAAACAAATTAGCAAAATCTGTTTAATAATTGGATCAAGGTAGTTTGTTATTCGGTTTTGGCAACGTCATATCAAATAGCAATACAGATTATTTTAAAATGCAACATATTTTGGTAGTATTAAATATATTTCTGGATTTTCATTTTCAATTTATATTTATTATATAACACTGATACACAATCTATATTTGGTTTCATATTTCGTATATTATAAAACAATATTTTGATTTGGATTATATTTTAATATAATGGAATTTCATAATTAAGAGAATTCTTACAAAGTTTATCAATATATTTTGTCATCTGAGAAATATCGAATTTTCTAAGATCATAATTCATATTAATATTGTAAACAAATTTTCAAAAAAAAGTGCCAATCTAAAATACTGAATCTATTATTAACAGGCATTTCAAAAATGTTGATATGGCTTCACATTTCCAAGAATATTACATATTACCTAGTGATAGCGGTGTATAAAACAGCCGAGATTCAAATAAGTTCTTTCCCTGTACTTATGCTGGATAATACTTGAAATGAAAACGCATTTGATATATCGTAAAATCATAATCTGCAGCAAGTCCGTAAGCTATTTTTCAATTTCTTGGAGCAATATAAAAAATATAAACTTTATAAAGAATATTTTAGTATAATGCATAATAAATATTGATCATCTTCTGATATGGAAACGTTCCATGCTTTTGCATAAGCACAAAATGGTTTAAATATCACCATATTGGATTTTAAATGAGTACAAATAAGGAGACGTTCATTTGTTCACAGAATATATTGAAGCCTTACTCAAGTTTCAAAGTGAAACAAAATAGCATGATTCAAAATCAAAGTAAAGATTACGATAGAACATATAAAAGAAAAGAGGTGCATAGCAAAGAATTCTAGAAACTTTTATTTCGCATTCACTAAGTATCAACCATCTGCAAAGTCACGTCTTTCATAAGTAATAAATGCAGATTTTTGAAGTTAACTGTAGCTTATGAGATTAAAAGCTGAATTTCATATTCACCAAGTATCAACCGTTTGCAAAGTTATAATAATATCTTTCATAAGTAATAAATGCAGGTTTTTGAAGTTAGCAATAGATTATGTGCTGTTTCTGGCAATTTTGTGTAAATTTTCTTATGAACTAACTAATGTCATAAAAATATTATAAAGTTAATATAATCATTTCTTATCCTTGCCATTTTAAAGAATCAGACTAGCATGAAATATACTAAATCTTATAACTTTAAACAAGCAATTTTTGCATATTATATAAGTTTGTTTATTTCATGTATATCGGAAATAGATCTAGCGATTTGGATCGAATTTTATATTTAGATTGGGCGCTGCTTTTTAAGTTTATCTGTTTAGATGTATTTCCTAAAAAACGTGATTTTACACAAAAAACATTTTTTTTTTTATAAATAACTATTAAAATAAGTATATTCAACGTCCACTTTGAAGTGTGAGCAGTACAGTGTGGAGATCAGAACGACAAAAATGCAGGTACTCAGTTCGAGCTGCGCTTTTTGTTTTATTTTTTATTTATATTTATTTATGTAATACATATTTTTTGCTTTTTAAGTTTATCTATATAGGTGTCTTTCCTGAAAAACAGGATTTTACACGATTTTTTTTTTTATAATTGACTACTAATGCTTCTTTTTTGTCTGCTCTCATTCTGAGAATGTCATACTGCGCCATTTAGGACAGTTTAATTATTGTAAAATTGAGTGTAAGTTCAAAATTATAAATAATGATAGATTATAATGGACAGTTATACTGTAATATAGCAGATCGTTTAGAATAACATTTTGAACTCAGTGCATTCATGTTTAATTTATTTAAACGATCAGTTCATATGTAGGTAAAATTGAAAAATATTCGTATTTTATCAATATGTCAAAACGCGATTTCACAAAAACCACCTGCAGAGTGAGGCTCGGTTTCTTATATATTGTTATTAAATTCTGCATGACTTTTATAAAGCATCTTTCAATTTATAGTAAAAAGCAATGTTTTTGATCGAAATGCACTTGTTTATTTAACCCTTAACAGAGGACGTGCGGTTTGTGAGACCGCAAGAGATGGATTTTCTGTCACCCCTATTCTATTTTTAGCTCAATTGAATGGATTAGCCCCGTAGCTTCCTGTTTTATGACCTTGAATACACGTGCACTTTTTCAACCGATTTCATTAGATGCTTTTTAAAATAATTCAGTTATTTCTTCGAGCGCGGTCTTTAAGACCGCATCTCCCTGTTAGTATCCCAGTGATAAACAAACCTTAGCAGATGGCGCTAAAATTTGAGCCCCGAAATATCATCCAGTTTACTGATCCTATTTTGAAGCAGTGCTCCAGACACTTTTAAATGAGGAATAAAGTGATTTTAGTCATAAGGATAATTGCACAGAAGAGTTTTTCGATAAAATTTCGCATTCAACTGATTTTGATATGTATGTTCAAACATAATTAATTTTTCTAGTGACAATGTATTTTGAAAAATTTATAAATTTATAATAAAATATTATTATATAAAACTTATCAATATATTTTATAAGATATACCAAGAGATATATATACAGAATTTATAGGTTGATTTTTATACTAGTTCTTAACCTTTATATTTAAAATGCCCTAGAAAACCGTGGTGTGAAAGTCACGTAAACCTATAAAAAAAGGGCCAATTTTACCCATTGTCATTTTTTTAATTTTTCATATAATTGTTGAATTTTACATTATATTATCTTCTATATAACCGATAAAAAATATTTTTAAATCATATTTGTAAAAATAAATATGATTTAAAAAGTAAAAAGTAATATGCTTTTTCAAGTATATTATTAATTATACATGTAATTGGAGAAAAAAAAATGTATGTTCCAACGCATTTATATTTTTCAATGATAATATATCTTGGAAAATTTCTAAAACATATCTATATATCAAGAAAAATATCTTCAAAATATACTGGCAGTTTTTCATGCTAATACAATTATTAGAAAATTTAATTTCAGTGTAAATGAAATGCGGTCTCATAGACCGCACCTCCCCAGTTAAGTCCTAAAATTTCACCTCCCCAGTTAAGGGTTAAAGGGTAAATAACTTCATAATTGTTCTGCGTATAAAATGTGTTGTTCAATGCTTTAAAAATATTTTTCATGGAAACTTTTATTTAAAAAAAAAAATGTGTCATTCAGTTTCACTTTTACTCATACAACTCCGAATAAAAATCTTTAAATATAGCTTTTAAGTCAAATCCCCTTTCCTCTCTCAATAAACAGCCTTTTATGGCAAACATCGTTAAGGATCAAAAATAATAATAATAAAAAAATTCCATCGGACTTCTCTCCCAACTAATCAAGAATCAGTTTCAAATTTCGTGCGCAGTCTTGAAGACACACAGATTCAAGGCCTGGAGCCGTTTGCATTATTTATAAGCAATCCTGATCATAGTTCCGTTGGAAAACATAAATTCCTCGTTGGAAAGCGGATGCAAATAAATGCGAAGAGCTATCTCCTGTCGGCGCGTACTCAAGAAAGATATTGGAGGGGAAACTGCCACTAAAAATGTGCATACATAGCAGTTACCTCTCACTTCAGCTCCAAGAATAGATTGCCTTTCTAATCAGCATATTACTGAAGGCTGCCGACACATCCTGGAAGGCAATAAGGGGAAGGCCTTCAGAAAGAGAATGGCAGCAATAATTTGATTTGTTTATCGAACTTGATTCAAGAATTAAGAATCGGAGTACACCTCGGAGGTGTTGCATCATGAAACAGTTGGGAAATCCGTTACAATTTTATGAATTTTAAAAGAAGTTTAGGAATAAGAAGTTATATATTGGTAAATTATTGTTTTGTCTTGTCTTGTTTTTCTTTGCAGATCTTTCAATGTATTCAAAATTCTGCAAAAGAAGTTACTAAAGAAAGTCTTTTTTTTCTTTCAATTCATACAAATCAGTGTTTTTTGTTTTACATTTAAAAATCAATGTCCTTTTATAGGTGGGAGAACAATCGTTTTTATTTTATTTGCGTCATTTTATTACGATTTCAGAACTGACTGAATAAGTTTGAAAATAAAGAAGTAAGTAATAATAATTGAAATGAAATTATAAAAAGATATAGCATACATGATTTTGAAAGAAAAATTTATTCAGGATGACTTCTATTTTCCTTATTGAAATATAAAAAATAATAATTGTACTTGCTAAAAATTCGACTCCAAGATATTGATGAATGAAATCTTTTCGTTTCCTGAATCCGAAATAGAAGTACTTGGAATTGAGCTTGTATAATGCGTCCCCAAGTGCAATAATTCAATAACGAAATAAACGGAATGATTTAGACGAGTATTTTGGAATCTGTTTCAAAAACTAATTCTATGTCAAATATTGAATGAAATCTGTCAACAAGTGAGCTTGTCATTCTGGGTTTTTACACAGGGTGATCGGTGGAACTCTTTAAATTCAAAACAACGTCTCGTACAGAGGGAAGTAACTTCTACCTACATTAAAGTGATTATGCCGAATTTATTGGCATAATCAAGTTCTTATCGACAAAAAAAATACCAAAAAATTACCTAAAAGATATAAGTTATACTCTAAGAAAAATACAGAATTTTTTTTTCATGAAGTTATTTGTAAAATTCGCGGAGATATTTGCGATTAAAATTATTAATTTTCCATTAAAATTATTAACTTCCTGTCAATTGTTAACTTTCTTCTTCTCAACTTCCCATCCTAAAATTGAAAAATGTATTTTCCAAACTAAGCAATGAAAAAAGTAAGCAAAGAGTATCATCGATAGCTTTGCTACTCTCACACCACAAAAAAAGAAATGTATATATCGGTCTACTTCATCGAATACCAAATGTCGATAATGGCCGATGGGCACTTTTCGAACACGCTTGCCGGGACCGCGATGGCCTGGTGGTAAGGTCTCGACTTCGAAACCGGAGGGTTTCAGGTTCGAGACCCAATTCCACCGAAGAACCATCGTGTAAGGGGGTCAGTTACACGTTAAATCCGTCCTGACCAAACGGTGTGGTGTGGAGAGGGGTGTGCCAGCTCAGGTGTCGTCCTCGTCATTTGACCGCGGTTCAAAATCATGAGCTCCATTCTAAAATAGCCCAAGTGTTACTTCAAACGGGACATTAATATAACTAAACCAAACGAACACACTTGCCATGTTTTTGTTTCGAATTACTTTTTTTTTTTTTTTTTGCTAATCTTTTCTATGCATACCACAATAAATAATGCTCATCTACTTTCGGTATGTTCCGAAGCAGATCAGTTCCGAAGCAATTCCTGCATAAAGTTTATCAGGATTAAAATGTTTCAATTGTGAATCTTCTCTCATGGTTGTGAGGATGCGACATTTCAATCATATATTTTGATAGCTGCAAGAAAGTTGTGGTTCCTCTCCCTTCCGTGTCCGTTTATCAGATTTTTTTGTATTATTGTTTTCGTTTACTTTCTTGATTAAATTTCACTTCATCATTACTTAATTCGAAAAACTGTATGGTAATATCGGGGAATATATTTTCCAATTTGAGGATACATTCTTTTTAGGCCACCGAATTCTCATTAATTTACAAATATCTACAAAATTTCGCATAAAACTTCATTTTAAATGCTTTTGTTATAATATCGTGTGCATTTTACTAATTGGATGTTTTGACAGATCTCTTCTATTTTTAGAGTTATTTTTTGTAATTCGCTAAACTTTTCTCAATAAATTCAGCATACTCATTTTACTATAGATATGTGTTATTTTTCCTGCAGTGCGAGATGCCGTTTTCAATTTAAAACGGCTTAAAAGGATTTTACTGATAATTCTGTATATGAGCTCAATAACTCAGACGTATTGAATTGTATAAAGAATATTTCTCCATCAGTTTGATCACTAGAAATGCTGGTATTTTGTAGTTTTTGGATCAGATCCAAAAGCTTAATATATTTTTATAAATATTATAAAGGTTAATATGTTAAAAAATTATTATTATTTCTTTATTTGTTAGTACTGAAGCTAAAAACTCTGAAACCTGCAAGTTAATGATAAATTCAAGTGCGAAAACTCACTTTACTTTAAATCAAGGCCCTAAACCTATTTTGATTCATTACCTACTGTTAATTAATATTTATTTTAAAAGAATGTTTTTAAATTTCCAAACTTTTATAAATCAGATTGTAATGCTTAAGATGATTGTATTACATTGCTAGTAAATGTATCTGAATTGGAAAAATGATTGCTGATATTTCAAGACCTTTACTGAGTTTTTCTTTTTATTCAAGGGTATACCTCTTTGTTTCTTGCTCTTCTCTTCGACAGTTGATTACACTCTTTTCTTTATATCTGGCACACTCTTAGAATTATACTGAAGCTACCGTGGAACGAGATAATTTCAGGTCATTTTTCCTTCCCTAACATTACTTTAAGCATTGTTGCATTGCTGAGATAAGAGGTCATTATCTCAAGGAAAGAGACGTAGCATTATAGCAGGATGCAATTGAGAACCCATGCTGATACGCGTTTTAGATCTTTACCTGAAAAGCACCGAGGAAAGTGAAAAACAATGCACTGTAACGATTGCAGTATGTTTAGGAAATAAAACGTTCCATATATTCCTTTACATGTAATCTTAGTATAAAATATCAAATAGATTTGATCGCATTATCGTGCCTTATTGCTTTAGGTTTTATAGGGACTTAGAAATCTTTCAAAACATTCGCAAATTTAACCTTATGAATAAAAATATTTTTTTTTAAATATTGGCTATATTTTAATAAATATGAACGAAATCCATGATATTAGATATAACCTTTGGGTTTGCATTTGCATTTTTATATTGTTTGTATGTCTTTTTCATGCATCTTATGCAATGTTATAATATTCACTTTCCCCTTAAACTGCTTAAAAATTGATGAAATAAGCGTAAGAATTCCCATAACCAAAAATAGCATTAGTTTAATTGATACTAAAAATAATTACTGCTCATGTGTTCATTATAATTTAAAAAAGATTTGAACGTATGGAGATGTTGAAAGCAATACATTGGATACAATCTTGTATTAAATTGGATATGGATGATTTCTTCACGTAGCGCCAATGGAATATGGGGAATAGGGATAGTAAAAATAATTATTGCACATGGGTACATTATAACTAAAAAAATAAATAATTTGAATGTATGGAGGTGTTGTAAACTATATATTGAACAATATCTTGTATTAGGATGGATATGGATGATTTCTCCAACCAACGCCAATGGTATCGGACACTTCAAAATCAATCGTCAATGCAAAAAGCCGATCATAAAAGGCATGGAATAAAGTGGAAGGACGGATATACAACCTTCACAATAACTTCCATCCCCCTATTTCTTTCGAAGCATTTGGAACGGTTGAGGGAGAGAGATAGAAGACTTGCGATGTATTTTTTGTAAGGTGTTGACAAAAATGGCTAGAACGAGGTTGGAGTGACATGCCAATGTATTACAGTCCAAATACATGGGTTGAAAATAGAGTAGTGCAGAATAACTACTCCATTTACGCTACAAAAATTGACACCTTTTAAAGGGTGTCCCAAAATTAGGGTGTCAACCCCATTAAGAAAACCATTTGACAGCTGATCATTTAATTTTACTAAAAATGGAGCTTTACCCGATAGAACAAAGTGTTAATGCAAGATTTGAATTAAATAAAATACCAGTATTTTTCTTTTAAAATTGTTATATTTTTACTGAATCCTAAAGTACACGGGATAGAGCTATATATGAAATAACACGTAGTGCAAATGGCCTCCTCGACTTTGCTGGTACATACGCAATCTTTTCAAACGCAATCAACGAAATTTTCCATGACCATTTTGCATAAATGTGGCTGAATTTCGTTGATGCGTTGAATTTACTCCTTCAATGCACGCATGCTTGTAGGCTTGTTGGCATAGATCTTTGACTTCAAATAATTCCATAAAAAGAAATCCAATGGTGCTGAATCACAAGATATAGAGGTCCAATTTAAAAGTTTTGAACTGTCGTCACCAGATTTTCATTATTTTTGAAATATTGTTCAACAATGAAAACATGTTATTCTATCATGTAACACTAAATTTTTACCAATCATAAACTATCAGCTTTCAAATGGGTTATTTTAATAGGGCTGTCAACACTTTGCTGCACGAATGATAACAAAATCAAATCTTTTTTGGGACATCTTTTATAATTACGATTTTTCAGTTTTCATTTAAAAAACATGTAAAGTTGTCAAAAGACAAAATATTTCGTACATCAACATTTGTAATAGGCATAATACTTGCGCATCCTATCAAAAAATTAAATTACTTCTTTTCTTATTACAGATTAATATAACCAAGAATAACCATTATTATAACCAAACACAATTTCGCATCATTTTTTAAAATTTTTTCAATGAAAAAAAATCGATATCTGTATCAAAGAATCGTGAAAGTCAAAAAGGCTTGCAACGGTCGATGTTTTCTGACTTATGATGGTTAGAAAGAAATATATTGATTCCGATTTTCTCGCATCTCTTAACTAAAGAAAAATTACACATCAATAGCATGAAATCCGGCAGAAGATAATAAAATAAATGAAACAGCAATGCTACTTATTATGATTGCCCAAAATATATTAATCACTTAATCAAGAAATGTTTGTGATTTAATATTGGGATAAAGGGCTTAAATTATTTGAAATAAAGTGTATATTTATGAAAAAAACAAACACACAGAGAAAGTTTGGACACTTCAATTCAGAATTAAAACTTATTCAAAATCATCAGTATTACATCAGAAATATTCTTTGAATTATCAGGAAAATTCTGTGACTTTATTTTAACATTAATAAAGTCATAGATGAAAATTATTTATAGATAACGAAAATGTTGACTAAACATTTCAACAGAATGAGATTTGTCGTATCAGTTATTGCCCTTTCTACACTATCTTAGGGTAACGATTTTAAGATTACTAAAATAATTAGATTGCAAATCTTAATAAGATTACCAACATAATCGATTATTTGACATTAAAACAATACTCAATGCTTGATTTTGCGGTAAATAGATACTCTATATTCTATTTGTTTCAAAAGTTATATTAATTTCATAAAAGCGCAATTTTTCGTCAAAATGATATTAAAATTATTAAAATGGCCACCATTTCAAAACGAAATTAAAAAAAATTTATTGCATATGCATCATTTTTGGGACTTTAAAGGGCAATTATTCAAACTCTAAAAAAAAATCCAGTTATGCATTCGGTCGTGATTGCTTGAGAAATTTATAAATAAATAGACAAATTGCTAAATGGTCAAGTTAAAATAAAACCTCTCTATTTTAGCATCACAATGTGATAGAACCTAAAGCTAAAGAGATTGGTGTATGTTTAACCTTTAAACTTTTGACAAAATAAATATCACAATATTTTATTTGAGCTTCAAACAATAATAAAATAGCTTGGTTTATTTATTGAGATTTAATTAATCGTTATATTAAATTCATTTTATCAAAAAAAATTAAAGGAGTTTATTTTCTTGAAGCGACTTTAACAATAATTTAATTATTTGCATTTTTATATCAAAAATTAGACTCACAAATCTGAAGAATGCATCATTTTAAATTTTTGTTGGATAGGGATTATGCCCTATAATGCCACAAATTCTCACATTAATAAATTTCACATTTCAACAAACCTATAATTTTTGAGATTTCTAAATACTAAAAGGAATCTTTACATTTGTAGGCATAATAGTGAATATTATTTATTCTCTGTGTAAAAGGATTAATATTCCCTTAAAAAATTTTTTTTCTTAAATGAATGTAAAGGGTATAGAACAAAGCTTTGCAAAAAAAGAAACAGGAATATTATGTAATGAATACAAAAACTAACCTTTCTGCAATTGCTTTGATCAACTATTGATAATTGGAGATATTGTAGAGGAGATGAAAAAATGGCCATGAGTATATGCACTAGTGAAATCTGGTCTTCATTATTCTAATTTGATTAGATTCTGAAGTTCTGGCTCTTCTGTATGGGCGTCGGGATTATAAAACAGAAAGAAACTTCAAAATCAGAAACCTAAAACAGATAAAAAGTCATCACTATTATAAATGTTCTTCATAGTCATTCTTAGATACAATTTTTTAACTTTTATTCAGAGCTTGAAACAAAAAGTCAATAAATGGATAAAATGTTTTTCTTTTATATTATCATTTAAGTAAGACAATGTCTATGTCTTTACACTTCTTATTTAAAGTTGTTTGTTTCTCTGACATCCCGTATATAACATCCTAATCTTTTAGGTCCTGTTTCGGACAGATCGACATAATTACACTGATGATGATGTTTTGGGAAAGACAAATGGTCTTCTTCAGAAACTTTAGATACATGATTTTTTACACAAATAAAAATGTGTACATTTATACATAATGCACATACTCATTTTTAACCTTAGAAAAACATTAAAAACTTTCAATAACTTTATTTATATTTGCTTTATTGCTATAATTAATATTTATTTCTCTCTCTCTCTCTCTCTCTCTCTATATATATATATATATATATATATATATATATGGTTATGCGGTAGCTGCGCAACAGGCTCAATAAAAGATAAGACACGTTATATTCCATGCGAAAAAAATCGAAACACAGGTTACAAGACACTGACGAAGCGTACACTTACAGTAAACAAGTGCACACAAGTAACAAATTGGTAAGAAATTATTATTACAGAACAAAGCTCTCAGAAAGAATTCCTAGTATATCTGTACTTTATGGAGTTCGCTTGATTACACTTGAGCTGAACTGTACTGATTTCTTTTCTACTTTTTGGCTTTTTTATAGTTTCCATTTCAGGGCAAGGAAACTTATAGGGGGTTGGGTATCGTGACTTCGGCACTAATCGCAATATCGTCCGAATTTTCGAACATTCTAGAACCTTAACTTTTGTCTCCAAATCAAGTTCCAAAATGAGTGAATCATCTTGGGACTTGGCGAACATCTTAGGGCTAGGGATTATTCATCCATCCCAGTCAGTATCTGTTAGAGCGATCTATAAAACTGTCTTTCTTACCATAAGTGCGCTGAAAAACATCATTATAAATTCGTAACTATATTATAAATGTTTTGTTTTATCAATCTTTATAATGCGATGAATACATTTTATTAAAGCAATATTATTAAGCAAAAATAAGTTCTGGATCTAGTAAATTTTTATTAGAGAAAAACAATTTCCTTTCGTAGATACTTTTTACTAAAGAATCTACGAACAAATTTTAAGTAAGTGATTATTGATTGTAAATTTAATACAATAATTCAATTTACAAGTTTCGAAATATGTATTTTCCTATATGTGAAATTAAAAAAAATCAAGGTATTTTTTTTAAAATTGAAATTGAATCTCGTCTTATGAACTGAGGTACAATGTTAGAAAATCAAAAGAATCTTGCAATCTTAATGTCAAAAACTTATAATTAGGTTATTGAAAAATCAATCTTTGAAAATGGTGAATAATACTTTCAGAGTAACCTGTACTTCTTTAAAATAAATATTTAAATAAAATTAAAGTAAATGAATACATTTCTTTAAAAAAATAGGGATATCCAAGTCTATAGCATAGTTAGAAGATTCTGAAAACGAAAAAGAATCACAAGTACGCGGAAATAAAACTAGAAAATATTAGATCTTGAGTATAAAAAATATAAAGATAATTTTCAAGAAAAATGGAATTCGGAAAAAAATTCATTTGATATGGATAACATTTTAGTTCTGTTATAGTATTTTGAATTGCAAAGAAAAATTAAAAACGGTGATTCAAAGCAAAACTGATGAGTATCATACAAATATATTTCTTAGTAGCTTTAACAGAATATCGATAATATTAGTTTGCAAATAAATAGGATAACATATTGTTTTATATTAAACACATCTTGTAGTTCCGTTATCAAAAAGATTTAAATCAAAAGTAAATTATCCATTTACCAATTATTGATTTAAAAAATTTTATCAAAGAAGAGGAAATTCAATTCTTTGTTAATACTTTTTATAGCAAAGCTTCCATAACAACAGTAACAGTAACATTTTTTTTCTTCCTTAGATCACGGTTAACTTGAATAGGATTCCACTGCCTCTAATTATCATCAATTTTTGAACATCACTTAAAGTTTTTAAATATTATTATCTGTATATAAATTATGTCTATAGCGGAACATGCATATGACATACACATAATGAGTCCTATATTTTTATGTCTATAATAGGTTGTAGGGAAAGCATTTTTATAAACATAGGAAGATTCTTCTTTTAATATAATTAATTATATTTCCATAACAAAAATCTTCTCTTCGTCTATGTAAATGATGGCTCGTATAATGAATGCCCTTTCTAAAATAAGCATGGGCTTTTATTTGATATTTAGAGGTACGTTATCTCTACATCAATATTTTACTCTATTAGTTTAATCTAGCAGCTTTGCAGATCAAATATTTATGAAAGAAATTACCAACCTGATTATTCTGAACCGATAATAATGAGACTAAAATTGGATTTTAATTATCCTGGATTCATCACTAAAATTCTTGAAATACCTCGACTTATTAAATGTTAAAAATTTTTACAAGCAAAATAATTTCAAAATCTTATCTCCTCATTAATAATTTGATCCATTAGTCTAATCTAGCAGCTTTACAGATCAAATATTTATGATAGAAATTACCAGCCTATTATTCCGAAGCGGTAATAATGAGACTAAAGTTGAATTTAACTATCTTGGCTTCATCATAAAAATCCTTAAAATCCTGCGATTTATAAAAGGCCAATGACTTCCAACCATTTTTTAAAGTTTCTTTTTCTAGTATAGAAAGATTTATTTTATTTTCACATTTCTCTAGATTCTAAAGCAAAATAATTTCAAAATATCTTTGATGAAAGAGAATTATTCTGTTTGTTTTTTTCAAAAACATGGTAGAATCAAGAATAAGAAACTTTCTTTAAAAACACTTAGCTTATGTAAGCGATGCGGAATGTTTTCTACCTAACTTCACTAACAAGGGTGACTAGTCAAAAGATAATTATTCTGTTTTCTAACAGAAGGCAATGTTTTTCCGAAAAACCTCGTTTGGATAAAACTTTTCAGACGTATTGGTGCGCAACGTTGGAATCAGTGTCCCGCAGGGAATCTCTTTGGCAGTCTTTACGCAGTAGATTAGGATAAAAAGAGGAAAAAGTCTTCTACCTACCTCCATTTTATCCAAGCCACGTTTACTTAAGGAACAACAAACAAGGGTTAAAAATGTTCCACAGAATAACAAATGCTCCCGTATTCAAAAGAGCAGTAAAGGAGAGAAAAAAAATAAGAACGAGAAACCCTTACACTGTCTTATAAACTTTCCTACTAAACTATAAGTCTGGTAAAAATACGTGAATGAAAGAAAAGATTAAAATGAGGAAACAACCTTCTGAAAAAGTCTTAAAAGGTTGCGTCGTTCACTGCTTTTATCCTTATTTGTTATTTTTTTTTCTTCTTTCAACTACGGTTTGCCCGTTCTTCAGAGACTACCAGTTGGAATTTATTGCTGAAATTCTCGTTTCGCTAGATTTTATTTTTTTCTATGAATCAAGTCAACGATTATTATCTGTTTTGAAACATTGGATGTTGAGCGTATTTATTTCTGGCGCTACCTAAATGTTTGTCTCGGAGACTTAGTTGGAAAACTTGAGAAAACTGTTCTCCGTCTGATAAAGAAAGAGCTTATGTCTACTTCAAAGCCCACAGAATTTTCTGAAAGAAATAAAAGTATTTTATTTCAATTACAAAAATAATGGAATATTTTTTTATGCCTTAACGTGAATATTATTCATTATAATAAAATTAAGAATGGTTTTTTATGTACAGAGAAATATCCTGTTTTTATCAAAACTGGCATTTATTAAAATGAATAATCGATTCGATTTTTTTTCTTCAATGCTACATATATTTATCTGTACTATGTTTCAAAATGCTTAACTTTTATGATATTACCATAATAAAAAACTGCTTTTAGCAAAGTAATAATAAGGATTATTTCAGAGGTTAATATCAAATTTTGATTTTGTTTAGAATGATGTTTGTTTAATTTATTAGATTCCATTCATTAAAATTTTCCGAATTTCAATTTCTTGTATTATTTTGTAGTATAAGACATTTTATTAAATGTCAAATGCAAGTAATTTCTTCTAAAAGATTAACAGTTAAATGATTTAAGAAACTAAGTTTTAGTCTTATGCTTACTTTTATTATTAAAAGAACTGAAATGCAAAACTAATCATTTGTTAAAATATCTACAAGAAAAAAAGCATCAAATTTTTAAGAAGATTATCTAGAAGAAAGCTTTCTAGATTTCTGAGACACTGTTTTAAAACTAGATATTATTAATACATACGTGATTGTTCGAATAATGGCAGTTGCAAATGCTATTAATGTCGTATGTCATTCAGTGTTACCTCACTGCAAAATTATGTTTGAGAGGCAATTTTTAAACTAAAAGAGCGCTATGCTGACTCAAATTTTGAGACATAACATTAAGGATTTATATCAAGCTTCACAAGCAAGTAGTAGCCACCATTTGGTGCTTATTAGGCACCGTTTTATCATGGGTAATTATCATTTTATAATTACAGAACTAAAAAACAATTTGTAGCATACATGTGGGTACTCTTTTTGCTTTCTTTGGATATTTCATCGTTATTTCGAATCTTATGTATTGAAAATGCGCAGAAGCATATACATTGTAACATTCCCCGTTTCCCAGTACTGATAAGACATTTACTGCCAGCTGTATCGTCGCTGTTACTTACTAAACTCCTCTAGATAGCCAGATGGTGGATCTTTTCACCTGGGTGGTCTCATATCTGTTCACTAGGGACTACAGTGAAAGATCACATGTGGGAATTCCTCTTCCAAGGGATATTGAGGGTACCTTCAAAGAGAAAGGGGTGTCCAAACATCTGCATGCTAAATGTTTCTCATTGTCAAAAGGACTCCCGTGAAAGGACATTGTGAAAGGATAATCCCGTGTTCCAGAATAGTCAGTTATGAAAGGTGCATCACACAAAGGACCTCCTGGCGTCGCTGAGAGAGCATATTGCTGAACCCCGATTGGCCGAAAGAGAGCTGAAATGACCAATGTAAATTAAGAGGCGTAGATTGTCGCCTAAATAAAGTGCGGATATTTTATTAATTTTTTTAGGAGAAGAGAAGAAACGAATTGCAGGCAGACTGTTGGACTACGCCCAAGAGTTCGGAGTCCAAGAACCAACTGAGTTTCAAGAAAGCCTTCGACTGTTGTGTCTCCTACTATAGGTGTAAATAACTATTTAACCAAGATTAGAACAAGTTGTTTAAGTCTTTTGTATATATAGGGCTGTAAAATAAAGAACTGTTTGGAAATTCTGCTTGGTTATTTGATCAGTCTAGATCAAGACATTACAACATATCTGATATTGGTTTCTATTCTAGACGGCAAAATCTCACAATACAAGAATACCAAATTGAATATCACGGTGTACGAGTTATTATATGATATTCCAGGTCTGCTTCAGAGGCTAATTGCGAAATTCCTTTTGTGAAAATAACACAAATGCTATATCTTAAAATCGTTATAGAAGAATGGATTTATTAATAATTTTGTCAAACCAAAGATAAGTCCTCTACAGATCTTATTCTTGATCGAATTACTCCTACAGGATAGCTTTTCTACTTATTACGTCATGAAAAGACTTCAGTCTTATATGATGAAAAGAAAACTTTAGCTCATGCAGTTACTTTACAGAAAATTTAAATCTTTTAAATTCAGAATGAACTCACGGAGAGAAAATTTCCCAGGAGATTACTTCTGAATTCTAATGAGATTCTCTGCATGAGGAATGACTGCATGAGGAGGCGAAAATCTCTTCATGCAGTCGTTGTCGATATCTTTCTTCTACTGTCTTTTTGTATCTTCGAATATTAAAAAATTGCCTTCATCTAAACAATTTAAGAAGTAATTAATGTTTTAATCAATATTTCAAAAAAAAAAAAAAAAGTGGAAACATACATAAACTATAGTTTCTCAAAAAAAATTTCACTCGATCTCACGAAAGCAACATTTTTTTTAAAATCAGAAATGATTATTTTGTAAGAAATGGCCGAACAATTTTAGATTTTAAAATTATTTTTTGGCTATCTGCAAGCTTGTAGTAAATATTTTGATATTTTTTTTATTAATAAATATTAAAGATTTAAATTTCTCAACAATGTTTGGATTTCCACATTTTTAGCATTCAATTATAAACTAGAATAACATTTTACTTTTGTTTTAATATCAATAAGAAAATATTTTATTAACGTTCTTTGTAAATAAAGCTTAGCTAACAATTCTTTATTTGATTAGAAATGTTAAAAAGTGCAAGAACTATGCTAATAATTCCAGATAATTTCACATATTAAATACTACATGGCTGAAAATTCAGTTTTTTAAAAGTCAGTTTTGCAAAATATTGACTCTCTGAATAAATTCAAAATTAAAAGAAATAGAACATGCAGATTAAACGCTATACAAAAAAAATTCTCAAAGTTTATTACTGTGGTTGAAATGCGATATTGCAAAAATTATTATTAGATAAAATCGAATTTAAAAATATGTTCTAAAAATTACGTTTTATCTAGTTCAAACTATAAAGATTCATAAAATCAATTAAAACTCATAATTAGGTATAAATAATTATCATTTAAGAGACAGTATTCATACATGTTACATACATTTGAAGTGTTATGAATACTGTTTTCTATAATAGCGTTTAAAATGAAATTAAATATATTTTCATTAGCATTAATTTTAAGAAGGTTGTATAAAAATACTACTATATTGTGCTGCTGCAAGTAAAAATGATTGACTTCTTTTTTCTAACCTGAATATTAATTAACTGTAAAATTTCAGTTTTAAAATCTTAAACCCTTTCGAGCCAGCAGGAGCAGTCTCCTTGCATTTTTTTAGCATATTCTCGATTAAAGATGTTATCTCCTTTCATATACATAAAATTAGGTCATTACAGAATTTTTAGCTTCAGAGTCACGCACAAGAAGGATTTGTACTTAGTAATATAATGAAGAAAACCAAAAATGCATTTCAACATCTTCTTGTCAAAGGAGTAAAACTGAGATTATAACTAGATTAATAACTAGAATTTTAGTAAAATCTAAAGTAGTAGTTAATAATAGAATTTTAGTAAATTTATAACTAGAATTTAGTATATCAAATTTCAATTATTTAAATTGTTGGGTATTTGAGTTATCGAGTTCATATACATGTAGATGTTTAGACCGACAAACGATCAAACTGTTGATAGATTTCAGTCAAAAATTCCTATGAATATCTATACGACTGAATATTTATATACTGAAAACTGCTCATTTAATGTTTTATGTTTTTTAGTTATGTTTGCTTATACTTTGATGGACAGATATTATTTCCTCCTTTTGAATGGATTTCATTAGAAATTTAATAGAAATCTACAAATATGGTTCATTGATAACATATCAAATTATATTCGTTAATCTCAAAATGATGTTGATTTTTCTTGATCGGAGACTATCACAATCCTAAATAAAAATATGCATTTTTAACTCAAAGAGGTATGAAATTTGAAAAATTGGCTAAATTTCTAAACCTTGAATACTTATATTTTCACTTAGTGGAAGTGAAATAAATAGAAATAGTTTTATAGAAATACTTTGCAGTTATAAATAATTGCTTTGATATGCTAGAAATTAAAAATCATATTCTACATTTTTCATACTTTGAACCTGATTCTTTTTTTTGCTTTTATTCATTTAATTACTAATAAAAGAATAAAAAGACAAAGAAATGAAAAAAAAGAAAACTTTAGACCCTAAAAAATCCTGCTTTATATTTTTCATATTGTGAAACTGTTTTCTTTTTCCTTTTACTCCATTAACTACAGATGAAAGTAGATGAAATTATAAATAAACGAGAAATTTTTATTTGCCCATACGTTTGGTCTCTTCACATTCCAACTTGAAAATAGGTCAAACGAAACAAAAGCCATTGATATAAATTTCTTATTCTACGAACAATAAAAACCATTTCAACAATTTAAAAGTGTAGAAAGTACTATTCTTATTCCTCTAAAGTTTTAGTGACTTCAAAATAGAAATTCAATCTCTTCTACTAATTCCGTAAAAAGCTGTAGGTCTATGTTGAACCAGTTTCGTTTATTTTTTTAAAATTTCAATGTGCCAGAAGTTCAAGACACAAGAAAACCTTTGAAAAGTTTTCACCATAACATGTGATATTGAGGTCACCTTTGTCGTTGAACCACACCATGACAGTCACATCAGAAGTTTAGAAAACAAGTCTTGATAGATGAGAAAACGTAAAAAAAAATGCATCGTTCTGATGTGGAACATAATCACGCCCCCCCCCCCCCTATGGTTCTCGCTGTAGATTAAAAAAACAAATGAAAAGATTTTGGTATTCTTGAGAGTTTAGTTTAAAAGTTGGAAGGCAATAGTTTTATCCGTTTGCTTAAAAGTTCAATACAACACTTTTCATTCAAACTTCTTTCTCACTTGCTGAATCATGACATGGATGAAATTATAATAGACATCAAGTAAAATAATCATATATTCTAATGATATCTTCTAGTGCTTTTATTCTAAATTTATCTTATGTGTAAATGCAAGTAGCTTTATTGATAACGATAATATTTTTTTGGTTTACTTTCCTGGATGATATCAGGGTGAAATGAAATAAAATAATGTATTCTAATAAATTCTTCTAGTGATTTTATTGTAAATTTATCTTATGAATAAATACAAGTGATTATTGATATCGATTTTCTTATGTTTACTTTCCTCTTCGGATGTCAAGTACTAATGTTTTATTTTATTTCTTTTAATTTCTATGTTGTGAAAAATTTAATCTTTCGCTATCGTTTTATTGGAAATAAAACGATATTTAAAATGTTGATGCTTTTACACTGCAATTTATGCATTTTATCACATAAAATGCATACATTATAGTTTATGTGATAAAACGTAATTTTATGCACTTTATCAAATTTATTGTAAAAGCATATACTTATTTTATGTGTTTCACAATTTATTTTAATGTAACTTATATTATATTTATGGACATTTATATAAACAGACTGAAAACAGCGTGTAATGTTCACAGGAAATATCACTCTTTTATATTTTTACTTCAAAATGTAGTAAATACCAAGTCTGGCAGCAAAGTTTTGTGCTACCACCGTGAATTTGCATTTTAAGATATGCAAAATTGGAAACTATGAAAAATCGTATATTTTCCATAGTTTCGCTTCGCTATTTTCATCAAATTTATTTAAGTTATTCTCCTTGAATATTATTATGTTTATTGAAATTATGTTTTGTTATTTTTATTAAAATTATTTTTTGTTAACAAAAATTTATTGACTGATTCTTCGAATTCAGTTAAACACACAGCTCTACAGTTTCCATAGACAATTTTGCAAATTGTCTATGGAAAATTTGCAAAATTGTCTATGGAACAAATATTATTTCACATTTGATTTCAGAAACTGTTTCCGGCAAGAATTTAACCCAGTCTCCTGATAACTCAACTCAAGAGCACAGTTTCTTATTTTTTAAAAAATTATACTGTTTGAATCAACTTTAAACAAATTTATTCAGGATTTGAAGAGTTCCGAAATTAAAATTTCTTGATTAATTAAAAAATAGTGAATTATTGATTCCATATCTGGACATTGAATTAAATAACATGAAACTCAACATTTTAATGGGAACGCGAATTCTGTGAGTGTTATCACTAAAGTGTTAAACATTTGTCGTTACTATGCCAAAAGTAAAATAATCGTCTTAATGTCTTCAATTTTATATTCTAAGAAGTGCTGCGCATACAAAGAAAATAAGATAACAATTTCAATTATAGCTTCATATATTTTTGATTTGGGACAGTTGGTTTCATATTCATGAGTTATCTAAAAATATGAAACTTATTCTGGATCTTTTGAAAATATAATAAATATGCACATCCATAAAGTATGTAAAATAAGCTTCAATCGCATGATATCTGCTGCAATAAAGTCAAATGTTCTCGATCTCAGTTTGATATAATCTCACGCCTGAAGCACGAATGTTTCCAAGAATCATTATATATTTATGCATAAGATGGCTTACGATGATAAAAGAAACCATATTTCATTGCATAAGACTTGCTTAAAAAAGAACTCCAGTGAAAAATCAAGAATTATTTTGTTCAGTGACAAGACATGAAATATCAGCAAGAAATAATTGCAATATATATTTTTTCATAAGAATTATGAAAGAGATTGTAGTTTCAAAAGAAACTATGGTATAATTCGGGAACTGTGGCATGTAAAATGCTATGAAGGTCATTCATAGTAACCTCAGTCTCACGAACTGTATATTTGTAATGTTATAACCTGTTACTTATCATTCATTCATTCATTCATTCATTACCCCAGGATGGTACTAGGAGTATTTAGATTAAAAAAAAATAAGTAAGAAATTTCTTTCTTTACCAACATTTAAGTAATGTTTTGTAATCGATTTGCCTCCTATGAATAACTAAATAACCTCCTATGACAAACTGCCAACTAATGGCCAACTATTAGGTTTCTAACCTCAGTTCCGGTATTAATATCGTGATGATTAACATTTATAAACATTCATACTAACCCTGATTCTTTGGCAGGCCAGATGTAGCTGCTTTTGCTTTCACATTAACCATGCAGATCATGCATTGCTGAATGTATGCATCGACAAATATATACATCTGATCGTCACAAGGCAGGATGCCATTTTGCAGAAGTGGCACTCATGCTTCTTGCAAAATGTTTAACAAGATTAGTAATTACCTTTTATAGATAAAGGGAGAACGAAGTTGAATTTCAGGCATATGCTGAATCGGTGATGAAATTATGTACATGGTGACCAAGATATAGTATAAAAATTTCTAAAAATATATATCTATGCGATTATGGAATGCAGATTAGCAGTACTGTATTTGTAACAAGTCTCAAACATTTTTTTTAATCAAGGCTATACATGTAAAGTCATAGAATGCAGTTATAATGTAGATTGTTGGGAAAACAGAGAGGAGGCTTTGTTTGGTTAAAACTACTTCCCAAAACTCATTGTTTCCATTGTAATGCTATGTCAACAATTGAAAGTGATTGGTGAAATCTTTCAATAGAATAAGGTCCTAACAAGCGTTTAAAAGAAAAACATCTTAAAATATTATACAACTGCATGCTCTTCGAAAACTCAATGGTTAGATATCTCACTCTAACTACGAAGACATCTTAGGTTCTTAGAAGTAGGTATTTTATATGCCAAAGCGCGTGTGAATCAACAAGCGATTCTTGGATGACAGAAAAATGATTTCAGAACTTACTCTGGTCCACTTCATTCCACAGACACTTTCCAATCAGCTATGGGCGTCTTTTGAATTATTCGATCTTTTCTTTCATAAATCTCATTGGGACAAGAACCGCATTTTATTATGACCTCTCTAAAACAATTTTAACTAGAAACTGCATAACCATGCGAGATATAGAATTTTTGTTTCAGTGATTTGGCTAAAGGAAGATACTTCCTGTCATAGCAGTGAATTCCTAACTTGCTAAATATCATTCAGTTCCATATAAATGAAATCACTGTCTTTGAATTTACGCGCATTTAACCAATATTACTTTTTATAAAATTATCGTTTTATCGATAATTGCGTCAAACCATTTGTTGTCCTCTACGCATTGATCACGCTACAGTACGTTTACATAAATAGTTGCGGCACTTGTAAGACTTAACCAAGCCTTCAGACAGTCTATTGAAAATAATTATGATAATATTTTATATCCCACGAAGAATACCTTTCTAATATCAGAATTCTTACACAATTTCTCATTAATAAAGTGGTGGAATACGGAGGTTTATTTGTCTTAAAGAAATATGGTCTTGCATGTAAAGTAAATTGCATAAAACTAAGCACTAATAAGAAATTGTTTCAATTATAAATGAGTTTCAAAAGCAATTAGTATTAATTAGCTTTTAGTTAAGTGCTTTTGAAGGATATATTTTGCTAATCATGAGGATAATTTTAGCACTATAAAGACCCTAATATGAATGAAAAATCTATAGAATGCATTTTATTGATTTTTAAATATCATAAAAGTAAAGCCGTTGGATACTTAACATATTTATGAATAAATTGCATGTAAAATATGAATTATAATCGAAAAGTGATGACCAAGTAATTTTAGGTATAAGAGTTATTAATATATGAAAATTCTTATTAATACTCTTAAGAAA
The DNA here is from genome assembly GCF_947563725.1 of Argiope bruennichi. Classification (NCBI taxonomy): domain Eukaryota; kingdom Metazoa; phylum Arthropoda; class Arachnida; order Araneae; family Araneidae; genus Argiope; species Argiope bruennichi. The sequence goes on from NC_079151.1 coordinate 70,963,087, forward strand.
ATGAGTTTTATAAGAAAATTCCTTAAATGCATTATCATTACTTCTATCTATAAACTTTTTGTAAACAAATTGTACGATAGATGATGTATGCAAATAATAGAGCGCAATCGAATTTTTAATCTCTTGTTTATGTTGACTTTACTATACATTTATTATAAGCTGTATTTTGAGGTTTAATGTAAAAATTAATAGATGTTTATCAAGGATAATGCATGCAGCGTACATTATTCTTATCTATATTAAAATATCTACAATTGTGGCCAAAATTATGGACACTTTCGAAAATCTTTATGTTTTCCAACTTTGTATGCTTACAGAAAATGTTATATTTCACAAAATGCGAACTCTTACATACCATTTTAAAGAGAATTTAACGCCGATGTCAATACAAAAAGCAAAATTCAAGTATTTACAACCAAAAAAAGTTATTCTTACTTTATTCTGAATAACAAACACAGTGATGAAGTGAATTTTAATTTCTAACTTAACTGACAAATCACTGTTCTTCTGGGAAGAAATCAAACGTTAACCCACGAGCACTCGCACCGGCTATGACATGCCCGATCCATTTTCATTCAGCGTTTTTGTTACTTCCTGTTTTTTGGATAAGCCAGAATTTCATGTAGCTGCATCCAAGGCCACATTCTTTCAGTAGGGGAAAAACCAGTTCAGTTCTAAAAATAGATTTTGAGAAAGAGGGTTGTGGGCATGTCATACCCGTGCGAGTCCTCGTGTTCGTGAAACGTTTCCATTTCTGCCTCTTAGTTTAGTGCAGTATGACGCGCTATATGAATTACGAGGAAGAAAATAGTTTCGGCACCTTATAGAAACTGTTTCTAGTGACGATGAACCGTTATCTGACGATAGTGTTGCCTCTGAGGATGAAGAATACTGCAGCGATCACGATTCTTCTACTGAAATTGAGACAGAAATAGAAGATCAATGTTCACTGTCAACAACAGATTGTTATATAGGAAAAGAGAAAGTAACAAAATGGGAAAAGGCAAAATATCAGCAAATTAGCAAGATGTGTTTGGAAGCCTTCAAGGAATATAATTAGCAAGCTTCCAGGTAATACACCTTATTCAAGAAATGTCGCTTCTCCCGTAGATGCATGAAGTATTCTCGATAGCAATATGCTAAATATGATGGTGCAGTGCACAAACATTTATATCGAATCCATTCAAGAACGTTTTACTTGAGAGCGAGATTCAAAGAAGACAGATGAAATAGAAATAAAAGCATTTCTTGGACTACTACAGGGGTGTTTGTGCTCCGGGGAAACCCCGGAATTCCGGGGATTTTGAACTTCGATACCCGGAAATTCCGGGGATCGTCGTTCAAAAGGAAGTAGGAATAATAATGAATTATTTATTTTGATCTGGGTAATTTTGTTTGCTTTGAAAGCAGAAAACGCAAGGTCAGTGTGTGTGGTGAAAACTTTTCCTTTCTTTCTCCAAAGGCAGTGATAATGCGTGAAAAGGGGGAAAAACTTCTTTTTTATTCTTTCCTTATTGCGAGTTATGACTCATTCCCCCGGTTCTCGGACATTCTCTTCTGGATTCTTTTCGGCAAGTAGGCGTGGCAGAAAAAAAAGGGGAGAGACTTCGTTCGACCAGATGTGCGATCACGTGACTCTGGGTTCAAAGGTCTTATCTCTCCTGGTGTGACGCCAATAAGTAGAGAAGGGGGATTTTTCGCCGTATTAGCTATTTGTCATTGATCGCTTCGCAACTTTTTTTCTCCGCTGTGTAAAATTTTCGTTTCATTTATTGATGCACGTGTAAATTTTTCATTTCGCTTATTGAAATATTTTTTTTTTATGTACGCAAGAGAATTTCACTTTGAAATTTCAGCACATGAAACAGAAATTACCCCTTAAAAATTCATATCTAATTAGTTTAACAGCATTAGATCCAGAGCTAAGAGGTAAAACCAGTACAATATTAGCTTTTGAAAAATTATCATCTGTTATGTCCCATATTTTTAGTGATAATGAAAAGTCAAAAGTAGAAGCTGAAATAAGGTTATACCAGAGTGATATTGATATCACCAAAGAAATGCTCTACACATCTGATGAAAGTGGAAATCAAGTCAAGTGTACAATTGATAAATATTGGTCTAAAGTTTTTAATTTAAAAGATGATTTCACAAATGATTATAAGTATCCTACATTGGCTAAATTGGTCAAAGCCTGCCTTAGCTGCTTCCATGGCCCATTAGTGGAAAGTGCATTCAACTTAATGGATACACTTGTCACTGACTATAGAACCTCTCTTAAGATTGATTCCCTAGATGCAGTGCAGACTATTAAATATGATTTAATGGCTTCTAAAGAAACCTCATGTGAAAAATATGGCTCAAAAAATCCAATGACTGATCCAATTCACAAAGATCTCTTACTGAATATGAACAGAAGTTGGAAAACATATCAAGAGGACTTAAAAACATGTATTTCAGATGAGTCACCCATAAAAGTCTCTGAAAAACCTTCTACATTAGCAGAAAAGCAAACTGCTTCTACCTCTGCATGTGCTGTTCTCGAGGAAATTTCTTCAACTGTAAATGAGGAAAATAAAAGTCAACCTTCCTGCAATTATGAAGTTCATCACAAAAGAAAGACAAGCCCACAAACATCAGAAAATAAAAAAAAGCAGCAGAAATTAGATAATTTTTTTAAAAGAATTAATTCAGGTAATTTAAAATATTTGCATAAAATGTAGTAGTTTATATGTTTAAAAATTTATGGTTATTAATTTTGCAAAAAAAGTAATTCATTGAACTTTTATAATTAGGTCATTCAATACTTCATATTTGTAATTTTTCATTTCTCCCCCCCCCCCTCTCGAAACTCCAAAATGCCGGTAGTAAGTCCGTAAAAGTTTCAGGGGATTTTTTGGGGTCCCACAAACACCCCTGCTACTATACTTATGTGGAACTCACAAATCATCGCACACTAATTTGAAAGATTTATATGGCACTGATGGAACTGGGATCGACTTATTTCCTAAAACCATGAGTCGCAATCGATTCCTCTTTTTGATGAGATGTTTACGCTTTGACAATATCAATGATCGTCAAAGTAGAAGAGAGATAGATAAACTGGCTGCCATCAGGAATTTTTTTGAAACATTTGTAACAAATTGTAAAAATGCGTATTCTGTTGGAGAATTTGCCACTACTGATGAAAAACTTGAACCATTTCGGGGGCGGTGTGGATTCAGGCAGTATATGCCCAAAAAGCCTGCTAAGTATGGCATCAAGATATTTGCATTGGTAGATTCTAGAGTTTTTTATACCTGGAATATGGAGATCCATGCTGGTAAGCAACCTGAAGGACTCTTCAAAATAGACTGTAGTCGAAAGTAGGGATTGCAATACTGGACCAAAATTGCAATACCGGTATTCGGTATTTTTTAGATCTTAATACCGGGATACCGGTTTTAATACCGGTATTAGAAATTTTAGAAAAAGAAAGAAAACACAGGTGTTATTTTGTTTTATTTGCCAGTTTTCTTAGAAAGGCTAAATATCACAAAAAATAATTTGTAACTTATAAATTATAACAGTATATAAAGAATCACAAAAAAGCAAAGGAACAACTTATTTATTTAAATCACAAAAAATTGTAAATATCACTATTCAGTCTGTGGTACTAATACAAATTTTTGAAATGTGATATTAAAAAACATAATGCATCGTACTGTCATTAAGCCAGAAAAGTAATTTTGTGCAAAAATTACTAGCTGTCGAAAACGCTCTTTCGGCATCTACGATAGTTGATGGTACTGTTAGCAATTTGCGATATACTTTTTCCAAATATTTACCTCTAAATCCCTCATCTTCAAATAAATCGATTTCTTATCGGATGGTTTTGGATATAGCTGATTTCTGTATTGTATTTTGGTTGGTTGAAATTTTCTTATTTATCGCTAATTCTAATTTTTGTACAAGAGACAATTCCTTTTCACTATCAACATTAGCGTCATCATAATCTTCGATAACTGAACCGAATTCTTCTGAATGTGGATAGGTTTGTGGGTAAAAAATTGTAAGAAAATTTACTATAAACTTAATCAGATTATTTTCTTTTCTTCTTGTACATTTTCATTTTTAAAATCGTTATAATTATGTAAATACCATAAGACATTTTCTATTTCGATATGCCTTTCTTCTGTGCGATTTTTGAATGTAATATATAATCTTCAGATAGTGATGTGTGCTGTTCTAGTGTGATGTGTACTGTTTGGAGTAAGCGGTGCCAACTTGTTTAAAAATCTAATATTAACATATATTCTGTTTTATTTTCGTTAGTATGTATTTTAATAATATGTCCTCTTTTATAGAAGAACGTTTAAATATCTTAACAATTTTTCGAACTTTATAAATTATAGGAAGCAATTCTTGATGGGTTAATATTTCATCCTCATATCTTCTTTAACAATTACATTGTTATTATCTTCATTGTCAATATCACTCTCACTCTTACTCTCTTCAAAGTTGGAATCCGAAGTTTCTATATCCACAGTATTTGGATTCTTCTGTTCTTTCTTTTTTTGGTATAATACATCTATTATTCCTAACTGAATTCCATGAGCATAGAACAATTGCTGATTTGCACCAATCAACTTTCCAACTTTTTTTTCATAACTGTTGCTCCATCAGTCATTATGGAGTAATTGTAATGCTCATCAGTCATTACAATTTCTTCTTTCAGGGATAATCCATGTTTCGCTAATTTAGATTTAAGCAAATAATTAAGCCATTAATTAGTTCATTAATTTCGCCCGTTAGGAAGACATAACAAAACAGTATACATTTTTGTTTTTATGTTGGCGATCCCTGAACCTATAGTGGAGACAATTTTAAAAATTTCTAGTAAATACCGAAAAACCGGTATTTAAACTTGTGAATACCGGTATTACAAAACTGTACAAATGGCTCAAAATACCGGTATTCGGCATCCCGGTATACCGGTATTGCAATCCCTAGTCGAAAGCCATTGTGATGCGGTTGATGAAACCACTTTTCAATTCTGGACGTAACGTGACAACTGATAACTGGTATACGGGATATGAGCTAGCACAAGAACTTTTGAAAAGCAAAATTACAATTGTTGGAACACTTATACAAAATAAAAGAGAAATATCGCCTCAATTTTTGGTTAGAAAGGAGTTGTACTCCTCAGTCTTTGGGTTTCAAAAAGAAACTACAATTGTTTCGTATTCTGCAAAAAAGAACAAGAATGTAGTTATGTTGTCCACAATGCATACTGATGATAAAATAGACGAAACTACCATGGAATTGAAGAAACCAGATATAATCACGTTTTATAATCTTATGAAAGGTGCTGTGGATTTTGTCGATGAAATGGCTGCAGAATACACTACTGCAAGAGTATCAAATCGCTGGCCAATGGTTATTCTGTTTTCAATTTCGAATGTGGCCGGTATTAATTCTAGGATTTTGTTGATGTCTACGAAAAATCCTCCCACACAGTTCAGAAACAGACGTTTATTTTTGAAAACACTGGGACTCGCTCTTTCAGAACAACACAGAAACCGTAAGCCTCAAGGAATAATAACAAATCCAAGCATTTCTAAGGAATTGGAATTTACTAATAGTGAACCGCCTGCAAAAAAGCTCAAAGGAAACTATAAACGATGTGCATTTTGTCCATGTAATAAAGACAGAAAATCAAGGTTTATGTGCCAAAAATGTGAAAGGAGTCTCTGTGTAGAGCATCAGTAGGTAATTTGTAAAAATTGTCTCTAAACATGTAAGTAATTATTATTAAATTCACTTAAATTCTTAAATGCATTGTTTTGTAATATTTAACTACCTATTAACTTTGCTTATAAACAGTATTAATTAATATTTAAATAGCAGAAATGAATTAGGGTATGAGATACCCGGCGCGAGTTCTCGTGTTCGAAAATGGGTGCGAGTGCTCGCTGTTATTAATGGGTTAATAACAGCTAGCTGATGATGATGATATCATGTTCAAAATTGGAACAAGTCATTATTGTGCTTTTTTTCGGTAAAAGGAAGACTGTTTTTTATGTAATAAAATTGCAAGTTAAAAATTTTGTTAAAATTTTTGATATATAGCTGTAATTTTTGTAAATATTTATAATATTCAGTTAAGAAGCAATAACATCAAATAAAATAATAGATTGGACACTTAGAAAGAGAACCAAAATTGATGTGTTACATGAATGTGGTCTTATGCTGAAATTGCAAGACAGGTGAGTGGTTCAGTGACTAGAGAATAAGTGCTGCAAATTCTTAAGATTAAATGCCTTTTTTATTTGCAGTGATCTGATCTTTTATTTTTTGTTATTACATAAGTAAATTATATTAAGCATTATTATATTTCCACAATACTGCGAATACATCGCTTCAATTTCCTGGAAAAACTTTCTCACACAAAGTTTTTATTTTCTAAATGCAAGTGAAAAGCATCGTTAGTTTTGTTGATATCAGGCAATTCTTCACAGCTTCTAAAAGAAATCCTCTCAACCTGCTATGCTTTTTTGTAAGCAATTAAAAATGTTCATAACCTTATAAAAATAAGGAGAAATATTCGCTTTAAACTGTGTCAAACTCAGAGACTAGATTTTTTTTTATTCCGACTTTAATGATAATTGTTTAAAGACAATTTTTCTTTTATTTATCAAACAAAGTTCTATGAAAATAGCTAATAGGACAAGGATCCATTGAGACTGTTTTACAGGAGAGATACAAATACGCCATAGTTGCTGAGAGATCAATACACTTTTCAACATATATCAGAAAATTCACTGTGTGAGAAGATGTGGATGACAATGAAGGACAATTGAAGAATCGTATTCACTGACTTTTGATAGGATTTCCCAATACAAAAACACAACCATTATGAAGCATGGACCATATTTCATAGTTGAGCAAATGTTGTGGAATCGAACGTGTAGATTTACGGTACACGTGAAAATTACACTGAAATTAATAATTTTCACCCAATGTTGAGATGTCAGTTTTACAACATTCGCATTCCACACTAGTGGTGTTATTGGTTATACGTTCCAATCATATACTTGTTTTTATGTGTTTATAATGTTCCTTCACAGCTTCTAAGTTGAATCTTGAATTTCTATTAATAGGAACCGCATTTACTAAGAACATATAATGCACAAATAGCAAATCATAATATGTTACTGAAAAGTAATATGTCAAAATTGATTCTTACACTGTAATTAACAAAGAATTCGACACTAGAAGCGAAACAATCAGAAGGAATGTAAGAACTATAAAAAAATGAATAAATCAAAATTATAAAAAATAAAGATAGGATGGAAATTTTTATTTTTATTGGAATTATTTCAAGTTAATCTGAAGATGATTCATTAAAAAGAGGGACTCATGCACAGAAAATGAAATACAAGCTGTCTCCCAATCCTACCATACACATTAATACTACCGCCAAGATTCACTGAACCCGAAATGATCCTGAATAAAGGAGTTAATGATAAGGTTCATGGTTGAAGAGTTTAGCATTCTAAGCTGGCTGAATAGAACATTGGCTATTTATCAACTGTATGACTATTTTCTGTGTATTGTACTTTAAGTAGTAAATCTCTCAAACTAATTATGCCAATATATATTTATCTCCTTATTTTCCATATTACAGTATTATCTCTTTTTTTGCAAATACTTTTTTCATATATTTTGCTTGGAATTAGTTACCATCATACTCCAAGTGTCGTCAGTGAAATGAAAGATTTTTTTATAGTAATTAAAATGTATCAAATCGCATGTTAGATCTGTTGTGATAGGAAGTACATAATAAGCAACAGCATATTGTCGATTCGAAGGAAGTGTTACGGAGTTAAGAACTCAAGGATCTTAACCTACAGACATAAGAAGAGAACAGAATAATGGGGTGACAATGAGATTACTTAGCAAGGGGTTGTGCTGTGTTTAAAAAAAGGCGTTATTTAGTGGGGAACACATTACTAATAACCTGTTGTATGTAGTCTTAGAATTTTAATTTTTGAACACTATAAAGGCATGAAGAGAAATTTAATCAATCCCATTTTTTTTGTTTTAAATATATTTTTACTTTAAGATTCAATAAATATGCATATTTGTGTTATTTTTTATACTGTGAATACCTAATCTCAAAAGTGTCCGTTGCTATGCAAATCAACTCATTTTGAATGTTTAGTAGTAGATACGTAGGTTAAACTCTACGGCAAGAAAATCTAATTAAACATCACTAATATTAATACTCGTTAGTTATAATAGCAATAATAGTTTTATCATATAAAAGCCATTTTTTTTTCATTTCTATGAAAACAGTTCAATACAAATATTATTAATATTCCGAATTCTGATCCTCAGTCATAAACCGCACATTTTAAAATTTACTGAAGATGCTTTATCCATATTAATTTTTTTCCAAAAGTTATATCCTCCAATTAAGAAAACATTGGCTTTCTTTTTGAATTTGAAGCACCTTTTGTATATTCAGTAAGTATTCAAGCGCCATCTACTCTAGATTTTGGAGCTTTTGATCAAACTTCGATGAGATTTTGTAACTGTTTCAATTATGAGTTGTAAATTATAGTTGTGCGGTTCTGTTATTCCTTACACAGTTGCGTTATTCCTTAGATTTCTACCAGTTCATTGCATAAAACCTCTAAATCTGAAAACTTTACTCCTGCACTCAAGAAAAATTGCTTTATCCCATCTTATTTCAATCTGAAGTCATTTTATACGGGGTAGTTTGCCATTTAAGAATCATAAACTGTTGATTAGGAAAGTAAATATCTATTTCCTCTCCTGTACAAACAGTAAATGATTGAAAAACAATTTTATTCAATGCAGTATATTAAATATGCTGTAATATTCAATAATACAAGGGGTGTTTAAATGAAAAAGCACGAAACGACACTGTGGGTATAAATGGAGACTTTATTCAGAGTATTCACCATAGACCTGAGCAGAACGATCTCATTGATTAACGCGCTGAACAATTTCTTGTTCACAGAATTCATGTGGCCGTGACTAGATCCAGTCCTTCAACGCGTCCTTGAATTCGCCGTCTGAGTTGAAGCGCTTCCCTTTCAGATATTTTTGAGATGTCGGTGAGATCGGCCGTGATGACTGTGATGACTGTTTTCGTAGCCTGGTCTTGAATCACCAACCAAACTCTCACGGCCTGCACGAAAACGGGCACTCCATTTTCTCAGACTTGTCGGACACATAGTCTTCTCCGTATACGGTGACCATCCAGCGATGAATAGTGGCCAGTGTAACACCTTCCGTTATCGGAAATCGGATAATGCCGCGCTGCTCCTCAATCGTCGAATTTTGCAATGTGAAAGCCATCTTTTCTTCACATGCACTTCCACGTCAATTGGACGATACTCTTTATAAGAGCCTCTGCTCTCTCCTGCTCATGCGGGCCCCCGCGCTGATCCGATCTATGCCGGTGTCTCCAATCGCATCCCTATATGTCTCGCTACGTTCTCCCATAGCGGCATAGGCAAATATGTTAACGGTTACGTTGTTACGACTTTCCGTACCTTGTCATTTGAACACGCCTTGTATAATGCAGCAATATTAAAGAGAAAATAATATATAATCAGAATGCAGGAAATTCAACAAATATTTATACCATGCTTGAAACAGCCGGCACTCTTTCATGATGATCTCACTTCGTCATCTTCTCGTTTCGCTTTTATCCCATTTATAACTCAAATTCCAAAATATTAATCTGCTTTCAATACTCCCCTTTTTCACTATCCTTCTATAGTATCAAACTGTAAGGCATCTGACCTTGCTGCTTCAATGCCACAATCCCTGTGGGACAAATGAGGAAATGAACTTCATTTGAGGTTTCGATTGGCATTATTCATATCCATCCTCAAAGCACGCGTGGAATTTGCTGGAGCATCGCGTTTTCCGCTCTTCGAATCATTTCATTAATTTCACCAATAGCACGAAATGCTTCGCCTAAATGGATTAGCGCAAGTTACAGGGGCCCTGCGACGTAAACTTTCCAAATATACTTACATAACTATTACCGGAGTTATATTGAACTCGGAGAATACAAATGACCGCACACAATTGCAGGAGCCCTCTATTTAGTTAAACTACTGGGAGGATGGGATGGATTATTGCCGGGGATTATTTTTCACCACCCCGAAATCGGGTGCAGATTTGATGACACATTTAGGAATCGGGATGCTGAGCCGGGTATTCAGGATGAAAGAATGTAAGTGAAAGGGAATGGGACGAGATATGATAAAGAATTAAAACTTTCAGGGTTTTGCTGGTAGGGGAAACGGAGGGCTAGTTATAAAACTCTTTGGGGAAATGTTTATATTTTTAAATGCATTCGTGATTCCATGATTGTATCTACTTATTTTTATAGATTAGCTATTCATTCATTGTATGCATACAAAAAGTATTAATTTTTTTAAATTTATTTTAGTGTCAGTTTAGTTATATTAACGTCCCGTTTTAACCCTTAACTGGGGAGATAAAATTTTAAGACTTAACTAGGGAGGTGCGGTCTACGAGACCGCATTTCATTTACACTCAAATTAAATTTTCTAATGAATATATTAGTATGGAAAACTGCCAATATATTATTCAGATATTTTTTTTGATATATAGATATGTTTTAGAAATTTTTCAAAATATATTTTCATTGAAAAAAAGTAAATGCGTTGGAACATACATTTTCTTCTCAACTGACATGCTACAATAAATAATATTCTTCAAAAAACATATTACTTTTTACTTTTTAAATCATATTTATTTTTACAGTATATGATGGTATATAGAAAACAATATAATGCAAAATTCAACAATTATATGAAAAATAAAAAAAATGGACAATGGGTAAAACTGGCCCTTTTCTTATCGGCTTGTTTGACTTTCATAGCACGGATTTCTAGGGCATTTTAAACATACAGGTTAAGAACTAGCATAAAAATCAACCTATAAATTCTGTATATATATCTTGGTATATTAATATATTTTTAAAATTTTTCAAAATATATTATCAGTAGAAAAATTAATTATGTTTGAACATACATATCAGAATCAGTTGAATGCGAATTTTCATCGAAAAACTTTTCTGTACAATTATCCTTAAAAACTAAAATCCCTTTCTGCTTCATTTAAAAGTATCTGGAGTACTGCTTCATAATAGGATCAGTAAATTGGATGATATTTCGGGGCCCAAGTTTTAGCGCCATCTGCTAAGCCTTGTTTATCACTGGGACAGTAACAGGGAGCCGCGATCTTAGAGACCGCGCTTAAAGAAATAACTGTATTATTTAAAAAAGCATCCGCTGAAATCGGTTGAAAAAGTGCACGTGTATTGAAGGTCACAAAACAGGAAGCTAAAGTGTCAATCCATTCAATTGAGCTAAAAATAGAATAGGGGTGATTGAAAATCCATCGCTAGAGGTCTCACAGACCGCACGTTCCCACTTAAGGGTTAAAGCAACGCTTGAACTATTTTGGGAGAGTTTAGTAGCAGAAATAGTTTTTCAAAACTATTCGACTGTTGCAAATTGCCCTAATCTTTGGGCAAGTTGTACCAGACGTGGAGCAAGTTGTAAAAAAAAAAAAAACTATTTTTTCTTTATCATTCTTTTACTAATCCCAATACATAAGGTAATTGTTAATTACTATCATTACGAAACTATGATGCTGCTTCCCAGCATAGTTGGTTCCATAAGAGGTCCCAGAGCTTGGCGACGAACTTGGTGACCCTTTGGCGACTTGGCGACGAATTTGGCGCCTTTGGCGCCAAAATAGATTATACCCGAAACATCGAGAATTTTCCCGAGCCGTCCAGTAGGAACGGAGATACGCCTGGAACGTTCCTGATTGGTTGAGAGGCTTCTAGCCCCACCTCCTGATGCCTATAAAAGGAAGCAGTCCTGCCACTGCCGAGTAGTTGCGAACCAGTGGAGTCGAAGAGTAGTCGGAAGCAAAAGAGTAGTCGTTGTGGTGAACCAGATTGGAGTCGTAGTCGGAATCGACGCTAAAGAACTGGCCTTCCAGGGATAAGCGGAGTAGCGACGTAGTGAAGCTAGTGCTGAACTAAGCTGTGTGCTACTGTGTGTAGTAGAGTCTGTTATATGCTGCACGTCTCGGCTGAAGATAATCGTCTTCTGTGCTCTATATAGTTGCTGTCCTGTGTGTCTTCGTGTAAATAAACGTCGTTGTTTTATTTTCTACTGCCGCCTGGTGATTGAGCGTTCTTCACACCATATAACCCCCACCATCCAAACGAACCCCGGAAATTTCGTAACACTATCAATTAGTATAATGATAATAAATTATATGAAATTGTTTACAATAAAATAATAAATTATTACCAACTAACAGAATTTCAAAGCAACAAGCAAATAATAAACTGCTTTCTACCATGCACCTTTTATAATCAAATTTTTAAATTAATCTTTTGAGCCATTTTTTTTTTTTTTCTTTATTAGAATTTTGGGACAGGGGTTCAGCGGCCTGTTTATAAAATCTTGGATTTGAGGCCGAAGTCTTCGTGATTTGAAATCTGATTTGGACGGAGAACTACTATCTAACTGGATTTGCTGTACGTTAAATCTGTTGGACCCGAACGTAGCTTCCTGTGATGCAGAAGGAGAGAGGGAGTGCCAACTCGGATGCTATTCTCATCGTCTGTTCGCTGTTCAGAATTATGAGGTCTGTCACGAAATAACTCTAACGTGCTTCAAAACGACGGGTAATGAAATATATTATAGTATAAAATAACGTTAGTAATGCTGAGTGTTGCTTAAGCTAGATGAAAACCTTTTTTTTATTTGTATTCGAGTTCAAAATCTTCACCTTATTTTCCTTTAATTTGAAATTCGTATTTTTTCCCCCTAAACTTTTCTTTTTTCCCTAATTTTTCTCCATGGTATCAATTCTTATTAATCATGTAGTCGTTTTTCCGCTGATTCTTTATTAGGTGGATGAATTAGAAATTAAAAAAAAAAAAAATTAGAACCTCTCTTAGACTTTTTAACAGTTGAACGCTTAGAAGAAGATCTGATTTTCTAGAATGCATGAGAATATTTAAAACAGAAAATTTAAGTATGTGAATCAAATATAAATAAATAGAAATCTCGGAAGTTTTTATTTGCTATAATTTGCCCCGTGAGTGTGACACAATTCGCTCTTTTACATAGATTCTAAGCACTTTTGTTGATTTATAAGAATATTTTTGCCATTAGGAAAACAAAAAGAAAGCATTTATTTAAAGCTTGATGCATAGACAATGAAAATAAGTGAAAATATTTTTTAATAGGTATAAATTAGCATACTTTAAATCAAAAAAAAATATTTGTTCTCATTCTAATAATTAAAATGGAATACTTGTTAACTTCTATTATTCGCTGTAGCTAGACACTAACAGAGCTGGCATAATAGGGCTCATTAGAAAAATCGCGTTTAATGAAAAGTCCGATTAAAAATTTTAATACCCACGGCATAACGTGCGTGTTACAAATATCTCCTGGTTTCCTCTGTACTTACGATTTCAAAAAATAGTAATAATTTTCTCTCTTGAATAAAATCAATTTAAGCCCTTTTTAGTTGAAATGATGCGGACAAGGTGACGAGTTTCATCAAATTATAAGATAAAAGACACTGGAATTTCTTCATCTCAAAAGAGATTAACTTATTTTAAGATACAAGTGACAAGTGAAAATAAGATACTAAGATAGATACTAAGATAAAAAAAAAGAACTAATTTCCAACACAAAATAACGCTATAATTTTTATCAAATTTCTTTTAGGATTTTAAGTATTCCCGTAATGATCTTGTTATTTAATGAAACAGAAATTATTGCGCAAATAAAAGGAAACACATTATTTTAAATGAGGCTTAAATTGTAGCCAATACACCAGTTAAAAGTGTCATAATTACGAAATAGAAAAATTAATTGATACCATATTTAACAAATAATATCAAATCAATAATAAAATAATCTGTAGTATCATGCAAAACTTATTTGACATATATAAGAATCACAAACTTTCAAATAAAATAAAATTTGGAGAAATCAGTTCAGTGGTTGGTTCTGGGGAAGAATATGATTATTTCCAAAGAAAATAAAGTAGTATTTTGTATTTCTCCAGAAAATATGACTATGGAGAACCTATAGTTTAGCTTAGTTTAATTATATTAACGTCCCGTTGTAAAGCAACACTAGGGCTATTTTGGGATGGACCTCGCAATTTTGAACCACGGTCAGATGACGAGGACGACACCTGAGCTGACACCCCCCCCTCCACACCACACCACACCACACCAGCGGGAGGAAGTTTGGGATGACGGATTTAACGTGCAACAGACCCCCTTACCCGACGGTTCTTCGGTGGAATCGGGTCTCGAACCTGAAATCCTACGGCTCACAAGCCGAGACCTTACCACCAGACCACCGCGGCCTTGTAGAAACTATAGAGTGACGACTATGGATGAAGAAATATTTAGAAGTCTTCAAACTGTATGTAAAAAAAAAAATGTTAAAAATCAGACAAATGGCTAGGTATAGGAAGGACAGGTTCTTTGGTTTCTTTCCAACTAAAGAAATCTTTGAAGGCGTTTAAATTTGTGCAATGCGAGGAATATAATTAAGGATTTTTTAAGGAAATCAAATGCATTCTCTTTCATTTATTCTTGCGAATAAAATACGTTTAATTACTTCATCAATTGGAAAAATAAAAGGTATTTGCAAAATATCAATATATCATTTTTATATACTATACAGAACTTGAAAGAAAACAAAAAATTTTCTCAGAGAAACGACGCCAACAATTTTTGTCTGAACTTCAATTCAGCTGAGAAATGGGGCAGAACACCATTGGAATAAACACAACAGCTGAACGCTTTACCAAAAATGAAATGTATTACTTCGTGTTTATCATAAATGGTTTTTCCCCGTACCCTTTTTGAAAAGAATTGCGAAAGACTTCATTCGCTGTCAAATTACAAAAAGAGAATTTCACTTCTGTCAATGCCACAATTCACGTAAAAACCTTTAAAACTAGAAAAGACTCCACGTTCTGCAAATACAAGAATAACTACAAGCTTTTGAGTATCGTATTGTCAGTGCCATCTGTCACCGTAAGCCAGTCATCGTGTAATACGGCTATTTTCTTCTCTTATGCTTCCCTCGTGCGAATGAGAACAAAAATGTATGGACTGGAGATAAAGAGCAATTTTCCTCGTCGGGTTTCTGTGTATGTTTTCTTAGAAAATGTTGAAGTGATATTTTTTCAGTCGAATATACTGCAATGAAATTCCAAAGGGAATTATGTTTTTATCACTTAAAGTTCATTTAAAATGCTCGTATATGTTAATTTATTTTATATCTTTTAATCTGAGAATTAGTGGTAGGATCTGGAGCTAGAGGTATCATCATTAGTAATTTGCTTCCACCAAGAAGTAAGATACATTTTAAGGACTCCGTGGGCGTGGTGTAGAAATTTTGAAAGAGAATGTCTGTTCAAGTTTCTTTCCCTTTTTCATCGGATCAAGGCTCACAATTATGAGGTCCTACCTAAAATAGCAGTTTAGTTATATTAACGTCCGTTTTAAAGCAACAATAGGGCTATTTTGGGATGGATTTCGTAATTTTGAACAGCGATCAGATAACAAGGACGACACCTGAGCTGTCACTATCTCTCCAAGCTTCCAACCAGGAAAACGGATGGGTGTTTGGCCCCGACGTATTTAACATGCATCAGACCCCTTTACACGGCGGTTCATCGATAGAATCGGGTTTCGAACTTTAAACTCTCCGGTTCCGAATCCGAAACCCAAGTCACTGCGGCCCTCACTAAAATTGTAGAATCAAAGTGATCATATAAATTTTTCCCTACAATATTTTAATACTCTCTCGATTTATTCATAGAATATCTTAATCATAATCTAGTTACATTATTTTTTATAAAATTGATTCCCTTCTTCACATAAATTACCATGTTCATTCATTCAGAAATTTTGTATTTCAGGCATTACTTATTTCTTATTATTGTTGTCAATTCTATATGTAAATGTATTTTTGTCATTTGCATGTCTCTTTTAAATTGATTAAATTGTTATTTTTCTTTCTTTAATGAAGTCAGTAATACCACATATATACCAAACCTCAAAGGAGTCGCATGAACTCTAGAAACGGATGTGTGCTGTGGTGTTCAGATTTTGAAAGACCTTTCATATATACCCAATAGACATTATCTAGTTAACTTTGTGTTGATAATACAATTGAGAAGTTAAAATATTTATTATTCGTCAATTATACATATTTCTAAACGGATATGGGCATGCATTATAGTAAAATAAAAACATGGTTTTTTTTTAAAAAAAATATTGTGCGATTTAAGAGTTCTGGCTGCTTTGCTTTATAATAGATAAAGACACTTTGTAAATAGTTCTGTTTTAAGATTTATAAAACAAGAATCCTAACTCAGTTCAAAGAAATTGGAGGGCTGGTTCATTGATACAAGAATCCTCTATTATATTGTTACGAATCTGTAATGCTGCTTCCCAGCATAGTTGGTTCCACCATCGGAAAGAATGTTTTACAGCCATCTGTACTGGACGGAGTCCGGTGTTGCGTCGGAGGTTCCAGAGCTTGGCGACAAATTTGGCGACCATTAGGTGACTTTGGAGCCAAAATAGATTATACCCGAAGCATCGAGAATTTTCCCGTTCCGTCCAGTAGGAACCGGGATACGCCTCGGACGTTCCTGATTGATTGAGAGGCTTCTAGCCCCGCCTCCTGAGACCTATAAAAGGAGCGGTCTGCAGCTGTCGAGTCAGTCGTGGACCAGTGGAATCGAAGAGTAGTCGAAAGCGACGGTGAAGAACTGGTCTTCCAGGGATAAGCGGAGCAGCGACGGAGTCAAGCTAGTGCTGAACTAGGCTGTGCGCTACTTGTTATATGCTGCTGTGTATGCTGTTGTTGCTGCACGTCTCGGCTGAAGATAATCGTCTTCTGTACTGTATATAGTTGTCGTCTTTGTGATATCCTGTGTGTCTTCGTGTAAATAAACGTCGTTGTTTTATTTTCTACTGCCGCCTGGTGATTGAGCGTTCTTCACACAATATAACCCCCACTATACAAACGAACCCCGGAAATTTCGTAACAATATATACATTTTTTCTGTTACAATCATTTATACAAAATGGGATCCCCCCGGGGGCACCTCGAAATGTAGATGAGATGCTTCCGGCATGGTGGTTGGATCTCGCCACCCTGGAGGGTACACTAATAAGTTGAGGATCTGGCTCCTCCCATCGATGACGGGACGTACTTCCTTCGGGGAGGGTTGTACCGTGGCCGGTGACGGCATTTAGGACTCAACCACAGTTCCCACCAATGTTGCTGTTGCGGCTGTCCGGTCATTCAGTTCTATGGTTTAAATCCGTGTGCCTTCGGGCGGGTCGGAGAGTTAGATGGCTGACTTATACAAAATTTGAAACTAAAATTAATACAATGAAATTGAGATAATAAATCTTTTTTTTTAATCCTTACTTCGTTACTTTCAAAATTTAGTGAATTATTGCTTCGATAATAACCTGTAAGTAAGTTGAATTATCTTATAAATAAGATTGCATTTCTATTATTTCATTTTGTATATAATCCCTACTAATATAATTGAAAATCGAAGACAAAAGACCCACAGGATATCTAACGAAACTAGAGATCATCTCAAATATTTAAAATGAAAGAAAGAAGTTTTTGGTTTCCTCTAATCAGGGATGAAAGTACAATTACCATACATTTTTTTCTATATTTTAATACCTATAGTAAGTTATTTTACCAGAGATGCTATTCTCAGAAACAACAAAATTTTAAGCGCTTTGATCACTTAATGTGCTTCTAACAATCAAATTAATTATAGTTATTTTATAGAAATATTGATATAATGAAATACTATTTGAACGAAAGTTGTCATTAAATTTTGACGAAGCATTTAGATAAAATAAAAAGTTCTTTTTTTCAATTTGTTATTCCAAACTATAATGAAGCATCTTGGATTTCAATTAGTTATTAATTGACACTTTCTCAAAATCTATACAAATTCCTTTCATTCAACCAAATAATCTTATTATCCTCTTGCTAGAAAAAAAATGATTTAGATTATCAAAAAATCCATTTAAAATTGTTTGATTTGTAATTCCGGTATGAGGCTTAACATCTGGATTAAGATTTGCTATGGAATTCAGTCACATTTAATAAAATTTGGAACTGTATTCCGAAATTTGATTGTGCGAAGATATTAATTAAACGGCAGTAAAATCAAACCGAAAATAAAGGAAGAATTTTAATTTTAATCCCAGATTTGTTTCGATCCATATTTCTATTTCTGTAATTTTCGTGACAAAGGTTTTTTTCAGTATTATTAAAATTTTAACTAGGCATTGTCATAAAAAGTGCACATTTAAATCTTCTGTTTTAAAAATAATTGTAATCTTTGTATAATTAGAGGTATGCATTTCATCATCATTCAAGTGATTTGTAATAAGAAATTGGGGAGATATATAAGGTTGGATATCAGGTAGAAGACTATCTCAAGTTTTCAGAAATATTAGTTATTAATGAGTTTAATTTAACAAATATTCAGATATTGGTTCTTTTTCCTTTTGCATTTGAATGGAAAGGATGAGTTCTCATTAGCAAATTCCATGAAAAACATTCAAAATTTATCTAAAAAATACCCTGAAAAACATGATTTTTTGAAAACTTAAATATATCTAAATTTTCATAAAAATAAACAGAAGGTAATGCTAATTCCAAACTCGCGAGATAGTTTATCAGAGTATTGATAAAAAGAATGCAATATGATATATAAAAAAATCATACCGCTTTTATTAATAACGACTTTAATTTTGCAATCCTTAATTTAGTACTAAAATAAAATTGCTTTAAAATATTTATATTTCTTATAATAACGTTGTTGCCTCTAGAAGAAATACTTAATTTCGTAAAATCTGTTTTAATGGATATTAAATATTCCAGGACTTCTGGAGGTACTGTTTCTTAATTTCATAGACATAAATTATTAAATAATAACTTTTAGACTCATATGAATCGAACACTCGGTTATAAATATTTCGTTGAATCAATTATTATTCAAATTATGTAATTAGTTCTCATTAACATGCTGTTTAAATCTATTATTTAAATTGCAAAAGAATAGAGTTAGTGACAAACTATCATTCAAATAAAATAATTAAATATCTTACAAATATTTTATATCAATACAGAGTGATTGACAAGAATTATCATTGAATTTATTAGCATATGTAAGTGAAAGAATTCAATTCAATTCAATTTTGGATTTCAACGCATTCATTATTTAACCCACTGTTTCCATTTTCTGATAATGAAAGTTATACAGAGCCTTCTAGTCATATTACATTTTTATATTTATTAATCCGAAAATATGTATTTCAAATATAGGGTGTTTATTAATAATTGTCAGGGTTTCCGTACCTCGTAACTTTCGAATAAAAAATATTACGCAAAAACCGATTACGTATTCGTAAATTACAACTCAAAGAATTTTATTAATACTACTAAAGTGTAAAGCTTGCACAATTTGCACTTTGTAGACATTCAGCTGAAGGCGATTATGTATTCGTAAAGTACAACTCAAAGAATTATGTATTCGTAAAGTACAACTCAAAGAATTATGTATTCGTAAAGTACAACTCAAAGAATCAACTTCAGCTGAATGCCTACAAAGTGCAAATTGTGCAACCTTTAAACTTTAATATCATTTATAAAATTCTTTGACTTGTAATTTACTAATACGTAATCGGGTTTTGCGTAATATTTTTTATTCGAAAGTTATGAGGTACGGAAACCCCGACAATAATTAATGAACACCCTGTATATCGGATATTGTAACACATCTATGTGTTACAATATCTGTAAAAATAAAAAATATTTTACATCTTAATAAAAAATAAAAGATGTTTGAAAACTTTCGACCAATTACATGAATCAATGAAATATTATGGAAATGAGCATGTTTTAAAGTATAAAATGTAAATTTAATTAGATAATTTAGAGTAATTTATAGATACTTGTTGTAGAAAATCTAACGATGACTGTTGCATCTTTTCTCAGCTGAAATAAATATCACGGGGCAAATACCATTTAATTTTCTGTTAAAATTATTAAAGAAATATTTGAATGCGATTTATTAAATATGAATTAGAAAGTGTCTGGATCATTGAGCTCTTATATGCACTTCAAAACCCTTTAATCTAAGATCTTAAGATTTTTATATCTAAATATCATCAAAAGATTTTATAAACAAGTAATTAAATTTTCTTGATTCAACTATTTTGAATGTAAAATACAGCGACAATAAGTCAATGCAGATGAAAAGTTCTTAGGACTGCTTCTAATTATAACCCAATGATTCCTGTCATAGCCTAAATTGAATAATATTTATTTTTCAAAATCCTTTCACTTCTTTTTGTTACAATTCGATAAAAAACGATCACTGAGAAATTATAAGTATTTTTGTCTATGATGTGCACGTGATCTCAAAAAGTTAATTAATAAGCTCTGAACAAAAGCGGGAAGCATTCGATACTCCTTTTTTTCGAAGATGCTTATATGTACGCTTGCTAATTAGTCTTCCCGATCCTTAAAGCATGTTAAAATTCTTTCTGCAGTAACAAAGAATGAAAAGTTTACTTCTTTTTTGGATATTGATTTTTAATATTGTGAGTAGCTCATAAACTTCTGCTAATTAGTCAATATCATAATTTTTAAAAAACGGCCCTGTTTTTATTGAGTTCAGAAAATCATTAACTGTATAAAATCTTAACAATATTTAAATTGCAAAAATATACTCTTGGAAAAATTCAGCAATAAATCGTTATAGCTTTTCAGTCACGTATTTATGAATAAGGCCAGTTTAATTATTGATTACAAAAAATAAAAATATCAGAGCAAATATTGATTATGATCGGATATATATCGGATTGATTACCATCATACACTTGATAACGCAAAGCTATGGGCAAGGAAAGAATTTGCAAGGTAACATAAAAAGAAGAGCCGATTTAAAATACTTAGTTCTAATAAACGATATTAGATAGAAGAATTCTAAACATCGCCATGTAGAGAAATATTCAAAGTTTTATTCAATCCATTTAAAATTAATTCAGTTTATTATGCGATATGCATAGAATTGAAAAATTATTTCTTGTCATATGTGAAATAGTTAGTCCCTAGTTATTGAAATGACTGTAGTAATTATGTGATTTTGTAGGTCTTAAAGAAAGTTGGGCATAGATGTTAAGCACTTGCCATATCGTTAGTTGAGAAATCCCAAGATCTTAACAAATCCATAAGTAAAGGAAGCCGTGGTTACGTTGGAAAGTAATTCAGATATGCTCAGCATTGTCACCTGATGTGCAATTTGTTCAGTACCTTTCCCTTTGTATATGCAACTACTACCAATGAATTTCTTGTCTCAACTATAAATCTATTTATGAAGAGGTACCTTTTTGTTTAATTTACAACGAAATGTAGGGTTCACTGCAACAATTGAAGGGTTTATATATATATATATTGTAACAAAATTTTTATAAAAGTGTCACCTTTTCTTCGCAATAAACATTACCATAAACGAGATCATGCAAACAAAAAAAAATAAAAAAAATTGTTTAAAAAGTGAACTTTCTTGACGAAAAATGCTTCAGAGCGCTTATTTGAAGATATTTCTTATATCTGCATGGAAGAAATATTGACTGGGTAGCGTTGACGAATGCAATGTGTTTGAACAAATGTATGTGGAGTCTTAATTGAATAGTTCTGTCTCTGGTCATGATTATGGAGCTACAAGAGGATAACAAAAACACTGATGATCTGGAGGAACATAGCTGAAACTATAGAATAACTTATGGAAAAGAAAATTATGTCACTTGAAAAGAAGTTGAGAATACAATCGAGTCGGTAAACAACGAAATAGATGCAACAGAATAACTCTGTATTGTAAAAGAGTAATGCTTTCAGAAAAGTATGAGATATCCTGGAAACATAAGAAATTATTACAATATACGTTGAGAAGTGATAAAGCAGTAGCTATGCACACTGCAAATTAATTTAACGTTTATGATGTGTCTCAATTTCATCAAATTTTGAAGAATAGCCAAAGAAAAAGTTTTTTTAGACATTTTTTTAAATAATGTAAAAGCATGCATTTTAAATAATTAACTGCGTTATTATAAATTTGCTTGAATATTCTTTTCGGAATGAAACGCATTGTTCCATTTTACAGGGTTTCCTATATAAAAAAAATTTCCTATATAAAAACAATCGTTTAACGAATGTTTCGTATTACGAGTAAGATACAGGAATTAATTATGCCCGTTAAGTAAGATTCCACTGTACTATTAAATGAAATTTAAAACTCCTTTATTATCGGTAATGTTAATTCAACAAGCAGGAGGGCCATGTTTCCCTAATTGAGCAAATGGAATAACAAGGTATATTTGGTCACTTTTGATTGTCGATGCTGTTTCTTAATCGCAACTTCCATATTGGCATTTTATAAAACCATTAAACTGACAGAATTCATAAGATAAGGCAGTAAAATTTATTTGGGGAATAGAAAACTACAAAATCTGCAGCAGGATGAATATTAAAATCTTGTAATCAGTGTTGTTTCAGAAAAACCTTCAAAATTCATTCGTGGGTTGTATGGTAAAATGTACTTACGAATAAAGACGCTTTATTCTACATAAAAGTATGAATTCACAATTGCAAAACAAAGATGAAAAGTACAAACAGTAGCATTTACAGTAAACTGCAACACACAAGCAGTAAATTAGTAATAAACAACCTTAACAGCACATAATGTTCAGACAGAACTCGCCCAATTACTCATTTGCGCTCAACTCAACTAACTCTTAGTTTTTTTTATAGGCATTTTAATTTCCGTCATGAGACAAAAAAGCTTCTGTAAAATTTGTAAACTAACTCCTAATTGATATATCTCAAAAATTCCAGCGAACTTTCAAGAATTCCCATTTTTGTCGCTAAGTGACCAAATGTTTGTCAACTTTGTCCCCGAATCCGAACTTATTGACTTCACATCCATGTAGAGCATATCTGTAAAACTCTTCCACTTCATGAAAACGATGGCGCGTGGAAGCTTTACAAAATTGGGACAATAATATGCATTTCAAGAGAAAAGTTGACTAACTACGTAATTTTATTTTGCTATTGCTATTTATATTTGTTTTGTTATTTATATTTCTATTTTAATGCTATTTAAATGAAATGCTATTTAATGAAATAGTAAAAAACAAATTATTTTCCCTATGAATGGTTTTTCTTTCTATTATTTGGAATAATCCTTTTAGATTTCGAAAAGTTTAATTCGTTTAGTGAAATGCTCTACATTTAGACTTCACTTTAGCTTTGGGCGCGGAAAAAGGCGACTAACCTTTCTGCATTTAAATATCGATTTCGATTTAAGCGTAACTGTCAGCCGAGAACGCGCTATGAAAACACATTTTCTGGAAGTCATAGAGGATGAAACGAGTGAAGAAAATTTCCGGAAAATGTGTAAGGTGAAGGCCGCCATGGATTAAATTGGCTTCCTTTCAAATGGGGAAAATATTCCACTCGATTTCATTTTCTCGTCTCAGAATGGTTTCAAATGTCTCACTTGAAAAAAGATAATAACATTTTAATTAAATTGAAAAAAGGGATAAGTAGACAGTTTTTCCCCTTTATTTGCACTATTTATTGATTGAATACCGAAGAATGGGTCTTTTTTTGCTGCTGGGAATATTTGTTAATCTTTAATAAAAATCGCTGTACAAGCAAAATTATTCCAACATTTTTAAGGAATATGATAACGTTCGGGTTGAATTTTTGAATAACGCTAGAAAATATTTACATTTTCGAATTTTTGCTTTAAAAACGTTTTTAAAATCATCTATGAAACGAAATTATACCATTAAATGACAAAACGCTTCTTAAAAATTTGACGTTTTTTTTTTTTTCTTGCTAAAAAGAGAAAGGGAAAAAAACCTTATTTTATAGGTTTATCAAATGATTTGCTTAAAATCTTACTAATAGCCTAATAAATATATTTCCTTGTTCATGAACTAAAAAAAATTGCCAAAATCTTTAAATATTGAATTTTAGCTTTTAAATAACGTAAGATTGATAATTGTGATTTTAAAATTCAAATAAACTTTTTAAAAAATCCATTTTGTAAACTGGTAATTCAATAGCACCACGCAGATTTCTACATATTTCAAGCCAGATCTGGCAATTCAGATGTCTATTCAAACCAATCTAAATCTTTCTATTTCAGATAAAAGAATATGGTGCCCTAAATGAGAACGATACTTCAAAGATGTTCCCTTACAAAAAGAGGGAGATTTCCCCAAAACATCAATCAACAGTGAATAAAAAGACACTGATGGAATGTTAGCTTCTCTCTTTATAATAAAAAAAGAATGTGTGGCGCTGCTGTCACGTATGCAGTATGAAATCTACCCTATTTACCTAAAAATATAAGTTGAATTAGCATTTAAGTGACTGCGGACTTGAAATAAAAAGGAAATTCCCTTGAAAATATTACCTAATTAAATTAGATATTATTCGTTTTGGTTGATGATCTTTAGCTATATTTCGCGCAGTGTCATAATTCCGTGTTTCCAAAATGTGTCAGCAAAATCCTGAAATAAGTGAGATTTTACGTCAGTAGCGTTATTAACGATTTTACCATGTAGGAAGTTTTGCATTGAACGAAATAAGTGGAAATATCAAAGCACAAGATCAGAAATATAATGTCAGCTCCAATAATTTTCAGCGCGATTAAATATGAGAAGGCCTTATGCTGAAAAACAACATCCTTACGAGGTGGCAATCATGATCACTTTCCTTCATCCGTATTGTTCAGTTTGCTATGTTGTTGAAATCAATCGTTTGGTTCCTTGGTGAAAATTACAAAACTAATGCACTAAAATATGCCTAAAGTGTGTGGTTTGGTCTTCCATTGTTTAATTGAATGAAATAAATGAATACATGTTCAAATAAATGAAACTAAATAATTAATCGATACAACTTTCTTAACAATTAAAAACAGCTGTTCAAACAACAAGAATGCAATATAAGTTAAGTTCTTTGAACACATTTATAAACAAAAGAATGTACTAAAACCATCTGTCACAAAACCTATATTTATTTGTCAAACCGATAGATATCAGGTAAGCACTTGGAAATTTTCATTATTAATACACAAATTTATCTTGCAAGTTACTTTTCGTACTACTTTAATTTTCTTTTAAGGAATTTGTCATTCCATGTTTTCTACTGTCTGTTTATGATATTTCATTACATTAATTTTCTTTATCTGTAGATGTTACTACAAACAGAAATTGTATGACTATGCTGTATAATACTTTATACTTAATAGACACCGACTTGGTTGTTTGCAACTTAACTGACAATAATTACTAATAAATATGTTTTGTATATTATTATATGTAATTTATTTTTGCATTTTATTCTTATGTTTGTTTGCATCTGTGAATATCACTTTATCCCTTTACTTTAAATTTTTCCATCCTTTTATTTAACATTTTAGAAATCTGGTTTACTTTTTGAAAAACTTATAATTTTAATGCACAAAAAGTCGTTTTAATCCTGAGAAATACAGCTAATTATAAATTTGAACTTTCAAACAATTCTTATTTAAAATGCACTTAAAAATAAGCATCTGCAATATTTTTAAGCGCATTATTTAAAAGTGCACTTACAAATAAACATCTGCAATATGCAATCACTAGATCCGTAAAGCATGCCAACAGAATCTAATTTGCAAATGACTTCCTGTTTGCATCTTACGGATTGTTTGTGTATTTGACTAACTTCGCTGCTGCATCGAAAGCATATCAAAAGTCCAAACGAATGCATGAATAATATATATCCCATTAATAAGATGTTTCTTACAGAGATGAAAGGAATTTAATTTCGAAAATAGTTGAGAATTTTTCAATACATTTGGAAGATACTGTTTAGAGGTAAATACACAAACGAATGAAACGAGCTAAAATCTCAATTTTTTCTGCTAGAAAAAACCCGATTTATAACAAAATAAATGAATGAAAATAATAAAAGTTTAATCAGTATTCCAGCAGTTTTTTTTAAAAAAAATGATAAGTAGAAGAAAAGAATACTGAAACGAAATAGATAAACTTACTTCTAGAAACTTGTATATCCTTGGTACCAAGCCAAACCGTAAAATTGCCATTATTACTTTTCATTTTTCCGACATGATACTAACGGTATTAAAAAATAAACCAACAAATATGTTCGAAACGAAAAATTATATTTTATTCGGAACTTTTCCTATCCCAATTTTTGCTATTACTTTTGCAGAATAAATTCTGCTTGCAAGTTAAACTATAAAACTTCGGATTACAGTTGTAGTCAACAAATAAAAACATGTACATAGGAATTTTATATTACTAGTTCAAATTCTTCGTCCGAATACCTGTCTCAAGTTAGATATTTTTGTTCCAATTTTCTTTTCTGAAGATATCCAGAAATTATTTCATTGATAATCAGGAAAATTCAGTTGTGCAAATTTAAAATTCAGATTATATAACATATATCACCGAACAATATTAAAATCTGAAATACTGTTCGTTTCAGGAGCCCGAACTGTCGCTTTTGGATGATTTATCCTGTAAAGGGGTGTTGCGCTTAGAGGAATATTGAGAATTTGAGGAGATTTTCTTTAAGCGATGGCCTATTCCTTGTTTAATAGGAAGTATGTGAACGGGAAGATAAGGAAAGTCAGTGATTGACCACTACATGGCTAGGGGCCAGTTGCCTCGAAGAGGATGTCAGTTTGGTGAATCGGTCAGTGTTATGGACGGACTATGCTAAAGATAGCAATCGGCCACAACAAATCTTGTCGATACTGCTACGTTCGGTGGTGGGAGGGTGGTCGGCTGTATGCAAGAAGAGGGGTATTACGCAATGAACACATTTCTGAAATTTTATGTCAGGGTGTAGTTTTCTTGCAATTAGATTCCTTCCCTTTGTAGTTGTTTTTACTTTTTATCATTTTAAATCGTACTATTTTATTTTAATACAGAAGTTTTACAAATATTATCCAGATGATTAATTAAACATTGAGGATTATCCGCGAATTCTATACCACCAAATTCCTGTGATAATCGATGGTTACTGAAATGCAAAATAAACGTTACAAATCTCCATCTTCATTTCATCCCTATTTTGATGAAATCGGCCCGCCTGGCGCTTGTGAGAAAGCGCGGAAACTTTATTTATCCGAGAATGATTAGTACGTCAAATGTTGGCTTAATACTGTTTATCTGCGAATATTATACCATTTCAGTGTTAATCGATGATTGCTGTATGGCTCCTCCATATGTATCTCAACCCTATTTTGATGTAATCAATGCCTTCTGGCGCTTGTGAAAAAGTACGGAAACTTTATCTGAAACTGATTAGTATGTTGAATGTTCTTTTGTATTTATTTTCTCTTAGTTTATTTTCTTTTTCTTCTAAAACACAAATTTTCTTTCTATATTGGAATGACATAGAAGTCTTATCATTTTAATTAACAGAAAGTTATTATCGCCAGAAGAAAAAAAAGTGCGCATGACTTGCAAGATCAACTGTTGATGCATTAACAAAAACATGCGAGACTTAGAGACTTTTACAGCAAAAGCCACAATGTATATATCCTTCATTTACCTAAAGAAACCCTCCTCGTCGAAAACGATTTTGAAAGCCCAAGAATATTAAAGTGCCTTTTAACAAAAGAGAAATGCAAATTCCTCAAAAAAACCCTCTTACACTTATCCAGGGAGCAAGTTACTTTGCTTTGCTGAAATAGCTTAATTTAAATTCTGCTCAGGCTTTTTCAATTTCTGCAACTCTGTATCGATGCCATTGAATATTTCTTCCAAAAAGTGGTTTGATACTTTTTGGTTCAGAAAAGGAAAAAAGAAATTTAATTAGATTTTTCCTTTTCTAGCATTTTATGTATCGTGTACTGTCACGCTACATTATTTTTTCCACTAATAATAAAGAAAAAGTGTGTCTGTGTCTTTTTGACTGTTGGTACTCTTCAGACCAGACTATTTGACCTAGATTTATAAAATTTAACACAAATATGCCTTTTAGGGATGAAACGGGCACTTTGCAACTATTATTTAAATCCTTTTCACTTAAAAATGGCATGAAAGAGAAAAATTCAACATAAAATGTATCTTTTCCCTTTATTCATAGCATTTATTTTTTAAGTGTAATCTTTTGCTAAGAATAATAGTTCCAAAAATAATCAATAAAGTCTTCGTACTTTTTATCAACAGCATAGTCATTCGAGATATCTAGGGGCGACAGAGCCGTTTCAGCACTTCTCCAAGTCCTAGCATAAAAATACAAAGATAGAACCTAAGATTGCAATAAAAAGTATCATTCTTTTACCAAAGAAGAGCTTGTGATTTATAGAACACCATGGAAAAAGTAGCAATTTGTATTCAATGTATAGAAAATATGCATAATACGATTTGAGCACAGATAATAATCAAACTGTGAAGGTAAAAAAATTAGAGTTGTTATAGTAATATCTGAAGATATTGTATAGATAATAATTTCAGACTTTTACAATCTATGTAATTATCAGCATTCTATAGAATTGGTTTTCAGTGATTTAGAAGTCACATGATATCTGAAAAAGTATAAAACGTTCTCAGAGGATTATTTAATAGTTCCTCATAATTTGCAACTAACTTGCTTGCTCTCTGCAACAACTAAAACTAACTTGCTTGCTCTCTGCAACAACTAAAACTAATTTGCTTGCTCTGTGCAACAATTAAAACTAATTTGCTTGCTCTCTGCAACTGAAAGCTGCTTCACCACGATTCGTATTCCTCCAACCAGATTTAAGTTCCTGTGGTTATAAATTGATTCCAAAATTGATTATCCTGAAATTAGAGAATAACCAACTCTAATCATTCATTTGCGAAATGTTCCAAAGATTATTAAAATTACAGACCAGTTCCTGACATATCTTGTATCCTAAGATTTTCTCTTCGCTTGAACAAATTTAACATATCTCTAATTAAGCTATTAAATTATTGCTAAATTTTCAAGATGGTTCCAGAATTGTACAGCTATAACAGTAAATGCCGTCACGGAATTTACAGGTCTCGCATGTTTTTCGATTATTCCTAAATGATACACAGAAAATTATTCATTTAATAGTCAGAAAATATATAAATTTTCAATTTAGATGCATTCAAATTAACCTCAATTCAGAGTAATTTCTTCTGTAAACTGAAACAAAAAAAACTATAAATATTAGATATCTTCAAGAGGCGATTTCATTCATGAAGGCGTTATTTAATATCTAGCATAAAAGTATATTAGGAAATCCTGATATGAACAAAACAGTTATTTGTAAAGTTCTTTTAGAACAAAGCATGTGGGTATCAAAATTGTATAGTTATAAAACGTTTCTAAAAACAAGAAATTGGATATTTTTCTTTTAGTTCACTAGAAAAATATTTACTTAAATCTGTTATACTGATATTGATGTACACATCAATTCTACTGAAACAATGCACGTTCTAACTTATCCATAAAAAAATCAGCTGTGTGATCCTTTTTACCTACAAAGTTTCATACAGTAAAAAAACTAGAACTTTTACGGTAATTTCCCTAAAAAAGAAAACAAAGAAGATCTACTTTTTGTCCTACATGATTTGGGATCATCAAGAAACGATATCCTTTCGACTTTAGGAGGTCTATCCGCTCCAGTTAATGATGCGACGATATCACTAAACGAGCACTTCGAAAAAAGAACCGTGATTCTCAAAGTAATCAGCAGAAAATCGCATATTCCAGCAGAACCGCTTTTACAGTTTTGCCTTTAAATACTTTGTTTTCATTAGTGTTTAGTAGGGATTTATCTTTTCGGCACAATGGGCAGTTTTGTTTTATTTATTTCGGCAAATTCACAAATGCTCTGTAGAAAAGCTCGAGATTTTAGAGCTTTGAAGGAAAGAGAACTGGAAAAAGAACTAGTGGTGTATTTGATGTGAAAAAAATATCTCGCAAATTTTCATAAATACTTCATCATTAACGGTAATGGTGCTATTGTTGGAATAGCCCCATTACTATGATTTTCAAGAAATAGGAATTGGAGAACACATTCCAATGAAATATCATTGTATCGAATATTGCTTGAATGAGTTTATGTAATTTGAGTTCCTGCTATTGTTTCAAATTATTAGGAATCTTCTCGAAGGATTTTCTGTTTTTTAATTCCTCATACTCACCCACTGAGGGTACCTCATAATTAAGGGTAATATACTTCCGGTATGGTGATTGGTTCTCACCCTCTTGGGAAATACGGAAAAAGATAGGGCTCTGCTGCCTTCCATCGATGATGGAACGTACTTCCTTCGGGAATTGGTGTACCGTGGCCGGTGATGGCCCTTAGAATTCAACCGCAGCTCCCGCCAGTGTTGCGGTTGCAGCTGTCCGGTCATTCAGATTATTCCGTGTGCCTTCGAGTGTGTCGGAGTAGACGATTAAAGGTTAAATTCGCCATATCTTTACTGTATTTAAATATATCGTTTCAATCACCTTTATAACTTCATAACATGATTTCGTTTTTCTGAATGTTTTAATAAGAATACGAATAATGTAGTTCCATAGATATCAGTACGTAGCAGCTGCAAAGCAAAAGTTTAAATTTCTTCTTTATTATCTATAATAAATGTTAATTTAATACAGTTTTTCTCTGAGTTTTTTCTGCACTAATTTGTATTTAATAATATAAAAATAAAATTAAATAATATTGGTAAATTTCGAATTACAGAGGCTTAATTGAAATGTATTAAATAAGGCGATATATGTTCCTATTAAATTATACTTATTTTGTAGAAAAAAGGTTAGATCGGCTTATATTATAAAATTCTTTGAATTTCAAATTTACTTGTCAATAGAAATTTTATATGCGTTTTTATCACATTATCATCACGGTATTAATAAGCATATGAATACATTTATTCCCTGCATTAAGCACCACTTTATTGTTATCCTTATATATTATGAATTGGATTGAATAGATTTGGATATTGTGATCTAATGGTGCAAAAACCCAATTTGGCTACATTGCTCGAAGCATACAAGAGCATAGCAACGTATACAATTGTTAAAATCTAAAGCATTTCAATTTAGTGTTAATAACAATAAACGCCTATGGTAAACCAAAGATGTTTTAAAACAAGTAAATACCTTTTCCGAAATATCGTGAAATGTAATTTATATAAAACAAACTACACTATAGAAGGAATTGAGTAGATTTCAAGAATGAAAAAGGAAAATCAGAATGAAAAATATATTAAAATCAAACTGGTGTAAAATGATGTTATGCATTTTAAAAAGAAACCGTAAAGGAAATTTTAGCTAAGTATTGTGATTTTAATAATTTAAATATTAAAAAAAATTAACAATGAAAAATATCACATAGAGAGCTTTGGAGCATTGAGCAATTTTATCACAAATAATTATTGAATCTTTTTTCTTAAAGATTACATTTAGTTAAAAAGAACACTGATTAAATTATTGAAATATGTTTTTAATTATTTGTAAAAAAGAAATAATAAATATTCAGTAAAATGGCATTCAAAAATAAGCTTAGTCGAATTTAGTTTTTTTTTTTTTTTTTGCTTAGTTATATTAGCATCCCATTTTAAAGCAACACTAGGGCTATTTTGGGACGGATGTTGTAATTTTGAACCACGGTCAGATAACGAGGACAACTCCGGAGCTGCCTCCCCCTCTCCAAACTTCCACATCCCACCAGCAGGAGGACGTTTGGCCCTGACGGATTTAACGTGAACCAGACTCGCTTGCACGACATTTCTTCGGTGGAATCGGGTCTCGAACTTGAAAATCATCCGGTTCCGAAGCCAAGACCTTACCACCAGCTCACCGCGACCCCTTAGTCGAATTAAATTTGCTACAAAAACAGTTTCCTCAATATTCTTTCTTAAAATAAGAAAAGCATCTTAAATATTAAATTTAAATGAATTCATTAATAGAAGTATTTATATCTCCAGCTAAATTACATTATAGCTAATTATTTTATATAACAAAAAAAAAATAAATTATAATACCAACATTTCCGTATAAAGAATATCGTCAAAGAAAAGAACCGTTTCGAATATGAGCCAAATCGAAGGAGACCATCTAGAAAAACGTCCTTCCCCTCCATATCCATTTCAGAGACAAAGCCTTCACGGGGGAAAAAAAGTACTTTTAGCCAACGCGTGATAAGGTTTCAGAAGTATCGCGGCATCAAGCCATTCCTTTGTCTTCGTCCTGCGCTAAAAATCATTTCTCTTTATCGATGCTATGAGACAGCCCAACTTTCTCGCTCCCACAAGTCAAAATAGACAAATGCCTCCAAAGGATTCTTTTTTATTTTCCCCCATGTAACGTATATTCTTTCATTTCTAGCTCTTTCTCCATTTCTTTGAAAGATACTGAAAGGAATAAGCTTTAGGTCAGGTTCCCTATGATTTACGTCGCCAAGTAGTTTCCGACGTCTTTTTTTGGTATTGGAAAGACGCTTGGAAACTCGTAACTACTCTTTCGTTTGCTAGTTTGAACAAATGGTAACAGAGATATAGGAGTATGATCTACATATCAAATTGCTAGAGGTTTGTTTATGGTACTAAAGAAGAAAACTTGAGTGCCTGAGCTGGATGTTTATTTGTGTGCTGAAGGGAATATTATCCGTTTGTTTACTATAACGGGAATTTTTCAACTATTTTTCATGCCTATATCGATTATGTTCATACCTAATTTATTATTAGCGCTAAATTTAAGATGATTCAGAAGTTATTATTTTAATACAAAATAGCCTAATCGAACTATATTTGGTTAATATATTAAGTTGAACTATACCATAAATAAAATATAATGTGAAATTTAACTAGCAAGAGTGGGCAAATTGCTTGCTACTGAAAATAATTATTGCTTTTTGAGTAATGCGATATCGCATTTATATTTGTAATTGATGTGTAAAAATATTTACTAAAAGAATTATGTCAATAATGAATAAAAAACAACAATACTTTTATTGTTGCTAATTCAAGTTTCTATATAATTTATTATTAGATTTTTCATTTATAAAATTCTTACAAATTCATTAACTTTACACTCCCTATTAATAATTGGATGGAGAGCGATAATAGTACTATTAAATTCACGAGCTACGGTTAATAAATTCATATAAAAGCTAATTATTCTTGATTCCCAATATAGATCATCAGGTAGGGGTTGAAATAAAATACTTGAATCATTTTTGTATACATGATAGAAATACTGTGCAAGCAAATGTTTATTTTAGCTTGCATATTCTAGCAGATGTTTTTTTTAAACTTTTAAACACCTCTCGGAACTAATCTAATGGTTTTCTTCTCATTTAACATATAGTCTTAGATTCCAAACTTGCTGTAACATCTGTACTTGAAAGATAAATTTATTGCTTTGGAATGAGAGTAAAAACTGTCAACTAATTTGGACACTGACGGGGCTAAGACATACTATCTAAGAATATCATAGAAAGAAGGAAAATTATTTTCCGTTCCTTAATCAAAATTCCGGATGTAAAAGTATATTTAAGATTTCTTCTCTGCTATAATATAAGAAAACCTAATAGCTTAATTCCACAATGAAATAATGAAATCATTTATCTATGGATTGGTACTCTCTGTAAAGATAAGCATTCCTCTTCCAGTATCATAAACTAGATATAAAAATATATAAGAGTGTGAATAGAGCTAGAACCCATTTTTTAACATATTTTTCCATTGAATTTCATACAATGGCCCATGAAAATATGTTTAAAATTTTCACAATGTGCTATGAAAATTAGTTTCAAAGTAATTTAAAGAAAGTGATTATGACTGACGAATTTTTATAACTCATACTTCAAATTATACCGTATTAGTAATAAGCTGAAACGTTAAAAAATAGTCAAAAGTAGAAGTCTAAAATAATTTGTTCAGAAATATTTTTGTAGTTTATACTTACACAAGTTATACAAAATGAATAAAAATGATTATTAACAGCTTCAGCAATCACATATTTCAACTAAAGAAGCGTCTCCTTAGCTATCATAATGAAACTTAATACATAATAAATAAATAAATAAAATAATGAATTAACATATTTTTATAAAAATGTGAAGTACCTCACAAGACAACATTGATGATAACATAAAGGATGTGAAATAAGTGAAATTTGAACACACAAAAAAAGGAACGGAAAAAGAATGATCTAGAATAAATTTTGCGCAAATGTAGCGAAAGAAATCATTCGATGTTCGTGATGCCGATCATCAGTTTGTTACCTAAATCATTAAGTATGTCTATGTTTTGTGCATCAGATAAGCAGATATTGAATGTTGCCGTTTTCCTTTGCAGAATAATACGAAAAAAACAATGCTACTAGAAATCTTTTTTTTTCTTATTTCAGTTGTTTTTATGTATCATGGTGTAATAAATAAATTGTTACAAGAATTGGAAGACATTTCATACGATGCATTAGGCATATTATTTCTTTGATTCCTTTGTACGCTTAGGTACTTTGTATGTAAAACAATAAATAAAAGGACATGCGTAAGAATATGCATGGTTAAATGAATAAATATTACTTGGAATATTTGTTATATTTTTAAATAGGTGTTTTTCGTTAGATTTTATCGTACAAATATCTTTTCATCAAGAACATACTTTCATTTATTTCATTTTCATTATTTAGATATCTTTGAAGCAAATTCTTAGATATTTTATTAAGCGTTATTTAGATATTTTATTCTTAAAAGATCTCTCTGATTTTACACATTGTTTTAAAACCCAGTGGGGAAAATGTAGAAGATAAGAAATAATAAACCCCGCGCTTATTTTATTTCTCACATCTTATTTTTCAGAAGAGATGTACATTTGTGGAACAAGAAATTTTTAAAATAGAATTCTCATTACTTTTCAGATTTATAAATCCTATTCATAGCTTTCATTTCGCTATCACTTGTGAATAATATAAGATTCAATTTGTAATTTTTTTACGATACCTTTATCTTTAAATAAAAATATTAATAATTTTGATTAATTCACGCGATAATACAAAAAGGAATTTCAGCCTTTTTCAATTATTTTTCGCAGAAAATTATAGTTTATCATTTGTAAATATTTTTGAAACAAAAAAAAGATAGTTTCTATATTCATTTTTAATTACAAGATATGATTCAAATAAAATATGTATAATACCTATATTTTCCTAGGAAAATCGTTTTACTTATTATATTTTTATGTTGTAGTTCAAAGAATGGATTAGTATTTAAATTTAATTATTTAGTCTTTTTATCCAATCAATTTTACGGAGAACATTTCTAAATAATGTCCTCAAATAAATCTTTTCATTTCTAAATTCTTCTTCATTCTTCTTTATTAGTTATAATAGAAGTTTTTTAATTTTCTTTATACTTTAACATGGTTACTTTTTAATTAAGTTTAGTAACACAATTAAAAAATGTCGAATATGTATTTTGTACCATGTTTCTTCAGTCAATAAGTCAAAAATTTATACAGAACTGTAATTTAGAAATACGACCACATAACGTGCTGCATTTATGTAAGTTATTTTTATTAATATTAGTGTTCACGTATGCTTGAATCAAAACATCGATTTACTATCGAATTTTTTTGAATAATTAAAACAAAATCTGAAGAATATAAAATTTTAGTGATATGTAAGCGTTATTTATCTAGCTTCTTTCAATTATCCTTGTCCCCTGTAATCAAAATAAACAGACAAAGATTTCCAACTGATGCATTTCGCCAAAATTTTGATAGAAATTTGAAATTTCATAAGAAAGATGCCTAAAATTTTACAAGTTAAACTCTGAAATGGTCAAACATTTTTGAGTGGAGTAAAAAAGATTAACAATAAGGAATTCTTAAACCAATACAATTTAAAATAAACTCCATAAGAACTAAAAAAAATGCGATTTTAAAATTGTAACAATGAATATTATAGCAACAGCATTTCTTAAATATGTATTCTGTTACAAATAAGAGATCCTTTAATTGTTGAAAACTTTTTGTGCAATAATTTTAAATATGAATGCTGAGCCAGTGATATATAAACAAATTTGGTTTAGGTTTATAGCATTTTTGAGTTTTGAAATTTTACTATATTAAATAAACAGATATAAGTAACCAAAAATATAAGCATTATGTAATTAAAACCTATTATTGAAGCAATCTAAAATTAAAATTATTTCGGAAACGAAACTAAATTATTTCGGAATTAAACTAAAAACTAAAGAACAGAAAACAGAACTAAAGAACAGAAACGACATTGTATTTAGAGAGCGCAAATGCAGCTACTACTAAAACAGAGATGAATCGAGACAATTAGTCATAAAAACCAAGTTAATAGGAAAAAAGTATCACAATTTAACCAAATAAAATAAGAATCCAAATACAAGAAGAATAAAATAAAATAAGGACACACACACACACACAGACAGACATAGACAGACAGAGAGCTGATTGGTAATTCCAAATATACTTTTTGTGGATTTGTGGATGCAGACAGATCTAAAATTTCGAGTAGAAATCTGGTTGGGTTTTTTTTTTGGGGGGGGAGGGTGTATATTATTATACTTTCTACACAATACAGTACTTGAATTAAAAATGCAAGTATTTTACACACACATTAAAGTAAAAAAAAATTAAAAATAATAACAATACTATTAATTACAAATTTTTCTAAGTAAATGCTGTTGGATGCATATTTAGACAAGTGTATTACAAATTGACTTTAATACAAAGTTATCAAATGCAGCAGGGCAGTTATTTTTTTTAAAAAATATCACTTTTGAGCGATTGTGTATGAATAAGATGAAGTAAAATTTTAATATTTGGGCGATTATATTTGAATAAGAAAAAATTCAAAATTTCATTAGATGATTTTTAATTTTTTAAATAAAAAAAAATCAAAATAAAATATTCGAAAATTGTTAACATTTTAAATAATCCGCAAAACATTTAAAATGCAGCATATTACAGTACAGAAACGAATGTCTTACTGTCCATTCTACAACACCGCGTAACGTTTCACTATTTATGAATAATTGATAGGAATCTAGAAAATCGAAGTAAAAACTTCCAAAAGTCGAAACGTCAGAATCCAGAAATGAATGAATGTGGAAAACTTGGCGGAAACTTCCCAATACAAGGACTGAAATAGTGTGCAATTGTCATTGATTAATTGTTCGAAATTTCAAGTACTGTATGTCTCCAGACTTATAAATAGTCTTTCATGTGTCATTAATAAATAATAAATGTTCAGAAAGAAATAATTGAGTTACGCAGAAAGTCTTAACTATTTCTTAAAGGCCATAAGCCACTATTATAATGAAAAGAAAAAAAAATCCAAGTAACTCAAAAGTTTATAATTTTATTATACTTGAAGAAAAGTAATTTCTTACGGTCTTTTTACTTAATGTTCTGGGCTTTGGACACACATATATTTCATAGACCAATAGCTTTGAAAGCTTTCGATTTTTAATGGGATCATTTGAAAATGTTAAAACTTGTTACATTCTTGGGTATACTAATGTTTTAATCAACAAAGAAAAAATCGAACTCAAGATTTTGTCGAATGTATATATTTCAGATTATAGTGAGTTCGAAGCATATTTTTGAATTGACGCATTTTGTTTGCTGTCGATGTACTGTTTATGAGCAAGATAATTCTAAAATGCTTTGAGATGGGCTGATAAAATTTAATACGTAATCTTTTATTTAAATGTAATCTGCAATTTATTATATTTACTCTAAATTTGTAGATATTTGTTAAATGTTGAGGAACAGGAAGATTGCCCAACTGTTCGAGTGCAAATTGCCATGGGAGTTACAAGTCACTTTACCACCACTCATATCTACCGATTTACGTTATTAACACTTTTCACTTGTAAATTGGTAGATGAATAAAATTCAAAAAATTGGTATTTTGTTTTAGAATCTTAAATGTAGATCCACATCCCCTTTTTTATTGAATCTCTAACAGATCTGACTATATGTCAGTCCTGCAGAGTGTAATCAAAGTAATACACAAATGAATCACTTAAAAACTTATTTAAAATAGTATCTTAATATTAAAATTGAAATTATTTGTGAATGTCTAATTTTAATGTGTTTGAAAAAAGTATCCGATAGATGTATGAGGCCAAACCAAGGCCAACTAATTAAAGTGGATGGCCACTCCACTGTGAGCGCCGTGACAAAAAAAATTCTATTATTGAAGAAACAAAACCAACATGGTTCCCTACTGTTAATCCTATATCAAAAAACTACTCTGTCTATGAAAGGAAATTCTCTTATCAATATTAAGAAAATATAGGGGATCAGGAAGCTCTCAGTATATACCAGCCACGTACAAAGACTTCATCAAGGAAATAATAAATGAATCGCCCACAAATTCAATGGATTAAGTGCCAGAACTATTATAGTTGTTTCTCACTTATCTTGCCTATTGCTTCTAATAATAATGAAGATAGTGTGTATGGGCGCGTGTGTTCTGGCACTCTACAAAACAGACTGAATGACTTGCAGCTAAAAAAAATATAGCCTATATTATATTATATATTAGATGATATAGGATGAACGTCAGGGCGATTTTATGAAATTTTAATTAGAATAGTAATTATTTAAAATTATTATTATTTTTTTTTCTTTAATTTCCAAAAATATATTTGAACAAATAGGAATTTTATATCGATTTAAGGTTTAAAAAAATGTCTTTTTGTTAAAAAAAATTGAAAAAGATAGAGGAAACGTTTCATGATTTTTAATTTAAAAAAATATTTGTCTAATTTCTAATGGTTGATTACATCCATGCCTTGAAATTCAACTCCTCTTCATTGTTTCAAATATTTCTTCCATTGACGAAAGCTAGATAAGAAGGATTGCGTTTAATATCTATGCGGTTTATAAGATGAAGAAATGAGTTACACTATATTGAAATTGTAGATAGATGAGTAGGACATTTAAATCTTAATAGTTCTTTTGATGTCATGGAATTCGTTTCCATTGGATGGGTTCATGTATACAATGAGCAGATCATATGTTAAACGATTAAAATGTATCGGCTTTAGAGCCTTATAATTCGATAGAATCATGAACATAAAGTCTAATCTAAGTAATTTAATTGAAATATAACTAATTTCTCTGGGAATCTAGCTACACCGTATATAAATATAGTTGGTTTGGTTATGATATTTGTTTACTATTGACTTCATTAAAAATATTCGTATTTTTAAAATATAATGGACTTTACTTTTTTTTTACAAATCCATATATTTTATATAAAATTTTAA
This sequence comes from Argiope bruennichi, assembly GCF_947563725.1. Classification (NCBI taxonomy): domain Eukaryota; kingdom Metazoa; phylum Arthropoda; class Arachnida; order Araneae; family Araneidae; genus Argiope; species Argiope bruennichi. The sequence goes on from NC_079151.1 coordinate 71,002,621, forward strand.
TCACTGTTTTATAAAAAATACATTTAGGAACGTTATTTCTCTAGCCAACACAATCACTTATATAATCATTTAACCACAAACAATTATATAATCATTTATAATCAATTTAATATAATAAATTTATGATATATTGAAAAGAGGCTTTTTTGCGTATGTATAAAATTGTAAAAGCAGAGATGGCTTCTTTAAGAAATGATCTATAGTTCCTATCTGAAATTTTCTTCACCTATTTATTTATTCCCTAAGGCAACCTACTGACCTCATTGGATATAGAACCTTCGGCAGCTAAAATCCTATAGTTTAAAATTCCATACAAAGTCTAAATTAAAATAAATTTTTCAATGCTTACAGGAATATCTACATTAAAGAATAGTAGCACCAACCAAATTGTCGCTGTGTTTTATGAGTTAACGAAGCACTGAACACTTTTAACCTCATTTTTTAGTAAATATGCATCACTTTATTATCTCTTCACCTGAAGAGGTATCTAATGGAGATACTCACGAGTTAAAAAGTTGTTAATGTGGATTCCACAACAAGAGGATTATTAGTACGTATTTAGGTCAATTTGAAGACAGTTTGAAATGTCATACAAAGTTTTAATTAAATATTTCAATGCTTACAGGAATGCTCTACATTAAAGAATAGTAGCACCAACCAAATTGTCGCTGTGTTTTATGAGTTAACGAAGCACTGAACACTTTTAACCTCATTTTTTAGTAAATATGCATCACTTTATTATCTCTTCACCTGAAGAGGTATCTAATGGAGATACTCACGAGTTAAAAAGTTGTTAATGTGGATTCCACAACAAGAGGATTATTAGTACGTATTTAGGTCAATTTGAAGACAGTTTGAAATGTCATACAAAGTTTTAATTAAATATTTCAATGCTTACAGGAATGCTCTACATTAAAGAATAGTAGCACCAACAATATTGGTTACTATGTTTAAAAAGTTAACCAAACACTGCATAGTTTTAACTTTATTTTTTTTAGTAAATTTGCATTACAGAATTTTGATTATCTCTGTATTCGATAAGATATCTCGACAAACTCATTAGTACCTCTTTTAATGTGGATTCCACAGCAAGAGGATACTTTGTACGTATTTAGGTCAATTTGGAGAGAGTAAAATTTGTCAGAATTCTTTGTAAGTTTTCGAAATCAATCAACGTCAGACAAGAGAAGATGGCCCTCGGAGAAATGAACTTCTTGACAGAAGACAACAGATGTGAGCTGGGCCCTGTAATCTTTGACCAGTCACCTTTTGGATACTAAGAAGGGGACAGGGCTCTACTTGATGATTGATCGCCCCTTCAACTGTCAAGATTAATGGCTCGTAAACGAATGTTTTTTATTGCTCTTCGCTCAGGTTTCTCCGTCTTTGCTCACAAAATCCAACAGAAGTTCGATTATATCACAAAATAGATACAACTGCATCGCCGAATCAATATGTTACACTCACTGAAGCATTTAATAGAAAGATAGCATTCCTAATAAGAATGATGTGGATTCTTCTCAGGAAGTTTTGGTTGACATTTTTAAGGATATAGATATTGTTGCATGTCTTTAATATTCATGAATCTTTAGATGTCTGTAAACTGTTTTCATTCCTGTAATATCTTATCTCAAGGATGGCCAATATTCATGAAAAAAAATTTGCAAATTCTTTTGGATTTACCAACTGGACAACTAACTACCACCATTTTTTTCTTTCTAATTTGGTATTTAAAATATTACCATTCAAAATATTATTAGCTTAGTCCCAAAAGAGGCACCTTGTAATTGAGGATAAGAAGTGTCCGGGATGATAGTTGGTTCTCGCCACTCTTGTGGGTGCACAAAATGGTGGGGGTCTCGCTCCTCATCGATGATGGGACGTACCTCCTTAGGATAGGGTTGTACCGAGGCCGGTGATTGCCTTTAGGACTCAAGCCATATTCCGCCAGTGTTGCTCTCGCGGCGGTCCGGTCATTCAAATTTATCCATGTGCCTTCCGGCGAGTCAAAGTAGCCAGTTTGTGGTTACTATTAGCTCACTCACACCAGAGAGGGGCACCTCGAAATGAGGATGAAAAGCTTCCGACATGGTGGTTGGATCTCGCCATCCTGGTAAGTACAGAAATGGTGGAGGTGGGCTACCTTCTATGGATCAGAAGTTCTGACCACTGGAAGAGTTAGACCATGGCCGGTGGACTCAATCACAGTTCCCGTTAGTGTTGTCGGAGCGATCCGGTCATTCAGAATTTTCCGCTTGATTTTGGCAGGTCGGAACTCCTTGAAGCAAACATTGGTCTCACAGAACATTGTATGTTTAACTATATTACGGAATGTATTAATATAATATTTTACTTTTTTTATGTGATGTGACCAAAAAATGTGAAATTATTATATTATAAGCAATATGCCACAAACAGTTGCGTATGTAAATTAAAAAGCATATATATCACGAAATAAAAGTGGAAATGAAAATCTAATTTCGGAATCACGGTTCGATGAAAATAATGTATATCTTAATTTTATCTTTTGGCAAAAGCATGCAATTGATTGGATTGTGGAAGCAATGAAATTAATTTGAAATTCATCTCAACAAATAAAACACGGGTACAGATTCCATTTCAAATGAATTTAATTTAAAAGATTTATTAAAATTAGGAAAAACACGAAACTGAAATTGGTATTATTCAGGAGACTGAGTTTAAGACAATGTAAAAATCTTTCTTACGAGATAATATTTCTGGAATATATAGTTTAAAAACATCAAGGACTTGCTTTATTTTTTTAATTATCTTTTGAGCATTAAAAGTTGGCAATTACCTTTTTGTATGTACTCTTAAATATTATTTTGAACGCATTTTTGTGGACGAATGAAACCAAAATTGGATATAAGTTGTAATTACAAGGTAGCATACCGAATTTCCTTGATTTAAGTCATTCCTTTTTGAGTCATTGTATCTATATGCATATAAAAGTACACACTGACAACCCCCCCTTCAATCTTCCCTTAATTAGATTTCTTTCAAAATTTTATAGTAATACACAAATTTGTTATAAAGACCATATTCCAAATTTCCTTCGTCTAGCACAAAGCCTTTTTATTTTTCATGCTCAGAGACAGATACAAGTCTAGAAGTGCATTTACAGTACTCGCAGAATTCTAAAATAAGCACATTCGTCCAAATTTTAAATTCGATTTTATGATTACAATATTCTCTTTTCATATACGAAAAGTTAAAAGCGAATAACGTTTCTACTGTTCATATACTGCAAATGAGAGTAAATTATTGTGATGTTGCATAAAGTACAGGCATTTTATAATTCACATCTTTTATGTAATATTTTAATAATTAAAGTATAAGTTAAAGAATTGTAAAGATTACTTACAAAAAAATAAAGTTAACGATATCGATGTTGAGGTAAAATCCCTAATTAATAAAATCTAGAGAATCAGAAAATGTAACAGAATTTTGACTCTAAAGTGAAGAAATGTTAAATAAAAATACAAAAGCATATATGAAAGAAAATATTACAGCATGCATTAAAATTATAAATTAATGTAGCAACTAGTAAAAATAATTAATTTAAAAAAATAGGAAATTAAAACTTTCAAATAACAGAATAGAAATAATAGAAACAAAGCACTAAACAAAAGTACTTCCAGCATATTCCATAGACTTCACACAAAGTATAAAAGCAATTTTTCAATATCGTTTTTTTTAATAAACGTTTAAAAGTTGCTATCAAAATTTAATACTTAAATAATAAAAACAAAAATGCAGCGCGTTCTTTATTTGAAGTCACTGTTAAGTAACTCAATTTTGTAAAAAATAAACTTTTAATTACGTTTTTGCTGAGCAGTGTTTGTCAATTAATTGCATCTTATGATTATTACTCATTTCTGCAAAAAAATCAAATTTTAATGAATGGAAATCATTAATATAAATTAAAAATACACACTAAAGCCAAATTAGAAGACGTTTTTATATTAAATACAGAAAAAGCTTTTTTTTAAAATTTAAATGGAAAGATATATCATTTTACATATTTTTTTGCTATAAAGAGATGCAAAATTGTGAATCAATTATTATTTTTTCTTTCTTTAGTAAAAACATTTCTTGGTGAGATAAGAATTGAGCTAAGCATCCCACAAAAAATATGCAAAGGCTTTCTACGTTTTAGTGATAATAAATGATCAAATTCGATAAAACGTTGTAATAATCTTACCATAAGGCGTGTTTTAATTGCATATAAATAGACTGCTTTTGGAGTCTACCGATTGTTTCAATTATTTTATGATGCTTCTCATGATTGAAAAGATCTTAAAGTTTTATTTAATTCACTTTCTTGAAAACACAAACTTATAAGTTCATAAGCGTGTTACTTATTTGTACTAACTTGTGCTTGTAGTGATTTAATTCTTGTAATAAAAATTGCTCCTAATATTTTGACTTCCATCACTCCAAAATCATATTTAAAACATTTCCAGTTATTCTCGTTCTATTGCTAGATAGAGGATATATAGTATTCTTTTGGGTTTTTAAATATTATAAATGTTAACCACAAAAAGGAATAAAATTTTGTTGCCATTTAACCTAAAATTATAAACCATATAATTAGATACAAATCTTTCCCAAATACGTTTGTCTATTTAAACGATATAAATAATAAAAAAAAACACTCTTTCTAAAAAATCACATTCTAGCAATTAAAATTTTTTATCAATTTGTAACTAATTACTAACCATCTTTGGCAAACCAATAGGTTATCAGGAAATATTGATTGCATTTACTTTTAATTAAATCCCACATGCGAAACTTTATGTTCTTATATATTTCCCGTAAAAAATGTTTTCAAGCATCAAATTGTGACAAGCTTTAAGACTATATTAATTTCAAAGTCTTGCATCTAATTTATCTGGTGTGGATGAGAAATTAATCGAAACCCACAATATTGTATGGATATTAAAATATATGTATAATATAAAATATATGTATGGATATTAAAAACAGACATCATAGAATTATTAAATATTTAACGAAAAATTAAGAATATTTGAATTCAGTGGCATTTCTAAAATGGAGTTTAATATTAAAAATTACACAACATTTTTAAAAATATTAAAATTCTTCCAAAATGTTCATTAAATTTTTTTTTAAAACTTTGAATTAGTTTTGTGCAATAATTTCAAACAGTTTTGTCCAATTATATTTTCTGGAGTTATAAAAGTACACTGAAAATAAGTCAAAATAATGCTAAATTTTCAATAAAGATTATTTAAAATTTAAAAGCAAATCTCTCGGAATTACATATTTTCATCCTTCGAAGTATATCTAACAAATTTGGTAGTTCTAGTTTAAACTATATGTCCTACAGAATTACCACATATAAAGATAGCGCTATTTCATATTTTACTTCATTATTTGTAAGGATATTAAGATAAGAAATTAAATTATTGCAAATAATTTAATTATTTTTCATTGTAATTTTTGCAGATCTCATAGAAGCGAATGAAAGACAAGAATTTCAGCAACCTCAGAATGATGCTCGTACATGTTGCACAGAAATATCCTCTGGCTCAATTCACTATAGCTGCTAACTGGATTATCGTAAATTGCCTTATTGATGGACTCATTTCTTGAATTATGAGCAAAAATAAGAACGATCTTTGGATTTCATTACTTTTCTTATGCTATGCTTTATGCTTGGAAGGCAACACTTTATCAATCCATTCACAGTTTTCTGAATATGATCGAACTAAATGCCCCCCCCCCCTTTATTAACTTTTAGTAGAGGAACCATCTAATTAGATGTGCAAATCCCAAGAGCGAGCCACATGATATCAGCGACAATTAGCATAATAAGGCACATCGTTGTGATTGATGAGTGCTGGTTGTAGTATTTTAGCACAGAAATCATTGGCAGAGAATTAAAGATCACTGCCATCGAGGGAAAAAAAAATCAAAGTTGTCACATAACATAGTAGAATCATGACTATTGTTTTCAAACTGTGAAGGATCCATATTTCCCGATTTTATGCGGAAAGGCATATCTAAAATTATCAGCACTAATACAAAATATAAAGGGCTTTGTATGAAATTGTGAAGTGTAAAAGGATTGGAAATAAACGCAGAGTAATTGTGTTACTACATGACAATGCACGCACTCTACCGTCTTCATTATTAGTATACTTAACCAGAAATTCCTATTATCAAGACAGATTAATATTGTTTATTGAATTTCAGAAAATGTCATTAAAATTCCCGCAAAAATACATAATTTGTGAAAAGAAGCAGAAAGTTACTAAATCGTAAGTAACTGCTAAAATTCATCAATTCATGAATTCAAGTGGAAATAATATCACATCAATGGAAATTTAAATATTATATACATATTACAGAAATTTACATACATATTTATATATATATTACACATATTTATATATATATTATATTTTACTAATACTTTCAACAGAAACTTCAGAAATGAATTGAAAAGGAAATGTTAATATTACTTTTTAAAATATTTACCTATCATATAATTTATAATTCCAATGAATTATGCATTTTACCCAGAAGTTGCGACAAATTAAAACGGATAGAATTACGTTTATCGAATTATAATTATTATAAAACATTATATCCCTGTTCATAGTTAAGTCTACAAAATTAATTCTAAATATGACATAATGTACAATAAAAAAATACATAATAAATGCAAAAACATTTTTGACAACACAATCAAAATACAGCTTGTAGAGGAAATTACAAACTAAAAAATGTTTACTAATAGGAAGAAAAATAATTTGTTTGCCAACATCATTCGAACCACAATCTATATCGGAATGATGCTGACAAACAAAAACAAAGCTCATTGCCGGTAATTTAATGCAGATATATGAAAACAGGACATATTAAAAGCTGCGGCCGAAAGACTTATTTCTTAGCAAACGATTTATAATTCTATAAATCTTTTTCCTCGAAGTAGCAATGAACTAAAAGGAATAAAACTGTTTCTCAAAAGATAATAATAATTTAAAAAAAAAGAACGAATCAGTCAGAAAGCGATTTTCAGACGAACTCAAAAGTATGGATTTGCTATCGACATCTCAAACAACGACAATTTCTGTTATAAGATTAATTCCTACAGAATTTTATAGAATCTAACGGGGAACTCCGTATGTTATCGAGGGAAGAAATTCAAGGCAGGATGGAAATGACCATGGAAACCAAGTCCGACGTGTTCAAAATAACCTCCTACATCATGTGAATATTTATGTCCTACAATAGAATAATGTCCTAACTTATGAACTATATGTTCGACTCATTGCAACAATTCAAAACTTGTAAATGAGTTTAGTGACTTTCACATTCTGAAAGAAGTTTGCGATAACATTTTCAATCGTAATTATTTTCCCTTTACGCCTTATGTTCATATTCCTGCTTTTACTCAGCTTCACATCAATACTTTGTGTATAAATTATCTAATTACAGGGCGAAATTTAATCACTTTTCACTTTATATTAATTAATAATTGAAAATAAAAAATAGCTGAATAATTATGCATTTTCTTGTGAAAATATTACCTATTTAAAAAATATATATTGTGATTTTTTACACGTATTTATTCTGAAATAAATAAAGCATTAAATTTTTATCTATATTTTGGAACGAACCTAATATATTTGAAATGAAAATTAAATTTATTTTATTCATTACCATTTTATGAATCATATAATTATAATAATTAACAAAATCATCATAAGGCATTTTTTTATTTTTAGCGTAATAATGGAAAAATATAGAAAAATTCAATCTTATTACTTAATTTATACCCAACTTCGCAATTAAGAACTTACCTTCAAGACAATCCAATGAGACTTGCATTGAAATTGCAGAAAGAATGTTTATCATAAAGGCAGCATTGAAACTCAAAAGTTACACCATTACTTAAAAAAAAATTCATTAGTCTTAAGGAAGTAGAATAATATCCCCATCATTCACCCCGTGTCTGTTTTCTTACATATCTCACTTCTTTTCACTTCACGTTAGTGTTATGATGCTACAGCAATTAATTTAAATGGAATCTCAATTTCAGTTAATAAACAATAATAACATTGGATACATTTAAAAAATTTAATGAAAATCTAGTTAAATTACACAAAAGATTTTGCCGGACAATATGTAAAAAAATAAAAAGGATGCATATTACGAAATGATGTTGGGTCATGCCTAATACAGTGCTACTGATTATATACTGTCTCAAGTACCTTTTAATATTGGTGATTTTTGTAACTGGATTCGAACATGAGCTCCATAGCGCTAGAACTCTTTGCAAATATGGTATTTACAACTTATTTCTTACAATTTTATTAATGATTATTTAGCTTTTTAATAACTAAGAAAAAATAATTAATTTTTTATCTAATTATAGTAATTGATATTACCTATTACGTAATAAACTGTTAATGAACCTAATTAATTTTGTAAATATATTTAAATAGACTATAAAATACATTTAAATATTTCTTTTTTTATTTGATTGAGGATTATCATTTTGCTTATTTGCTTATCATGAGGTGGATTTGTATATCTTTTAAATAAACATTTTATATGATTCTGATGTGTCATTTGATTTTCTTGTAATGCGCTTTAGGATTACACTCTGATTTCATTTTAATAAACATCATATATTTTACAAGATATTTTATTATATTTCATATTAAGAAAAATTACATGACATCACTACATAATTATGGGGTCGAGTGAATATATAAGGAAAAATGCTATATTCTTTTATTTTGTTTTAAATGACGAAGCAATCGATTATTAGTTTCAAATATGTCTTCTCATCTCAACGCTATATCATCTCATCCTCAGATAGTATCTATCTTCATCGTTTAACAAGAAACCTAATTTGTCTTAATTAACTTGACTAAGAATTGTAAGAAAAAATGTTACTTAATGAATGTAGCAATTTTTTTCACTTATGGCATGAACATGACAGCATGTATCTGTTTATGTTGTGAAAAAATATCCAAACATTCTTTAAAGTTAATTTCAGAAAGAAAACTTCATTTTTTAATCTTACGCTAATGAAATCAGGAAATTGAGATGGGTAGTTATTGCTTTTCAATCGATGATTTTTTCTTTAATTTAAGTTCTGATTTCTGCTTAAGAAAAAAAGGGAATAATGTTTGTTTTATTTATAATGAAAAATTATAATGTTTTTGAGTTTTTGCATAAAAAGTATTGAAAAAACACATAGGAAATAAAAATATGCAAGTTAAAACCAAAAGCACCTTAAAAATTGCAAAAGGTTTTGCGGTGAAAAGAGGCATAAAATAATGACTCTTTGATTAAAAATTTATCAAGTTATTTGCAGATAATCGAAGAAAAAATATTACTAAATAAAAAAAAATATTCTTGAATTAAGAAACAAGAAATATTCAATCTATAAATACAGGAGTTCGAGTCATAAATATCATGATTTTTTTTTATTCGCATTATGATACATTAAATTCATGGAATTTTTTTTCAGATAAAGATAATGGTTACTCCGTTACTCAAAAACTGGAAAATATATTGAGAAATAATACTACCAAATTTGAACAAAAATATGTATTAAATTTAAAATTATGATGTTTTTGCATGGAAATTTTATGAATATTTAGAATTTAGGAAAATAGTATTTAAAAATTTTAAACGGTATTAAAATATGTCATTCTAATATAAAAAAAAGAATGTAATTTCACCAAAAATGAACGAAAAATCAATATTCCTATAATTTTTATGAAGAAAACTGTTAAGAAATTAGGATTTCCATTAAAAATATTCCATGTTTTTTTTACGAAATATCTATTTCTCAACATAGTCATCTACCTGATTTGCCTTTAGAATTCTTCTGACATAAAGTTGAATTCAATTAATAATTATTACAACCATTAATTATTATAATTAAAACAATCATTTATGACAATGTATATTTATCATTTATTCCAATGTATATTTAATTCAACTATTTGCTTTGTTACTTAAGCTTAATACGGTCTAAGAAAATCCTTATATTCATCTTTTACACAATATTTAATGATTTGTTATCGCTTTATTTATCTACATAACGGCTTAATTTATTAATTCACACTTTTCTCAAACATATTTCTCGCCGATCATTGGATATAGATTTACTGTGGAAAGTTAAGCATATTATAATTTGAATAATAATTTATTTCTTTTAAAAAATTAAAAGTTAAAAAATACCAAAATATCAAAAATATATTTTAGTGACATTAACAATATATTTGAAAAAGAATTTTTTTTCCAATTTTAAATTTTGACCTTAATTTACTTTGAATATACTCAAAACTATTAATTATTTCTTCATATTATATTTAATATTTCATATATCGATATTATTTCCTTCTCCGGATAAGTAGCATGATTTATTAATTTATGTATTTTTAAATACATCTATTAATAATCGATAACCTTGATATTGATTTACAGTCGAAAAGTCAAGTTTACTTTAAAATGATTAATTATTTTCCTTTCCAAAAATATGCGATAATTACTTTTTTTTCTTTTGGAATATTGCAGTAAATCATGAATTCCTTTTGATTTTACTGCTTGAAGAAACCTGTATAAGAAAAAATCTTCATTAATTATTCTTGTAACTGGAAAGAAATATTTCAAACGTCATTTAGACGCAAATAAAATCATAGTCTTATAATGAATTAAATTTCTCAGCTTATAAAAAAGGAAATTTATTTTGCACTAGCCTCCTTTGCCAACTAATTTGTCATAGGAAATATTGGTTACATTTAATTTGTTTTGATTATCTTATACGTAACGACATATTCATGATTTCTTTAAAGAAATAGTTTAAGTATCGAATTGCGATACCTTTTTGATATCTTAAAAGACTTTTTTTTTTGTTAATTGTTTAAATGCGCTTTTAAAATTCAGTCGTAATTTAAAATTCAGACATAATTTCACTCTATATTCCATCAACAGATTATTTTTAACCATCAAATTATTGGACATTTAAATCGGGGTTTTGAATTGTCTCACATATATTTTCTTCATTATTCATATGATTATTTCTAATTAATATCAATCTTATGAGATAATAGTGCTTTAAAAACTTAAATGACTAGTTTATCTATCTTCTTACTTTCGCAATATTGTAGCATTACTTTCTTACTAGTCTTGCAAACTACACAGATATTAAACAAAATCCTTTTTCCTTATCTTTCAGCAATGATGAAAAATGATGCGAATTAAATACTTTCCAGAACAATGAAAACGTTTTAGGTTTCAAGGTAACTTTGCAATCTATTTTTAAAAATTAGATAAGAAAAAGTTTAAAGTTATAATTATCAACTCATTAAAATTATAATTAATTTTTTTTTAAACTCGCACCAAAATGCTCATTCTTACCATCCAATATATATATATATATATATATGTCCCAAATTAGGTTACACTAGATCCAACGGTCTGTTCTGTAGAGTATCCACAATTTTCATTTATCATTAGTAGAGATATATTAATTAATATGTAATCCTAGTATATCGCATGGGTGAATTACGATGGTATTGTAAACAAATTCCTAGAGTGTAATTTTGATTCAGTAAATTCTATTATTTATTCTATGCTAATTTAAAGTCAATACATCAATAGATTTATGGATCAAAAGACATCAAATGATGAGAATTGGATTCCAAAACTACTCATTTTTACTCTTTGTTAATTTAAAACAAATATTCACCTGAGTAGATTGAAGGAGTTAGAAAATCAATGGAAAAGGATTAGTTCCTACAAAACATTTGCATTGGAAGTGTTCACTGATTAATACAAGACCTTTAACCGCTTTGAATTTCTCATAATCTAATTAAATAGTGCCTTCCGTATCTGCTAGACTTTATCTTACTTATCTCTAAACAATCCTTAAAATATTTGAAGTGTTCATAGATTAGGAACAATTTTTGTTTCGAGACATAAACTGGAATTAAATCAGTCAAACAAGCTATATCTTTGAACAGCGATCATTCGATGCTCGCACGTGTCGATTAAGAGGTTAAGCCTGTCGGTTTCAAATGTCCCGCAATGAAGTGGATTTTAAGTGGAAGATCAAAGGGGAGAAACTAGAGTTCGAGTATATCCTTGTCATCTAACAATAATTATAAATGAGAAACTAAATGAAATCTTTAAATTAAGACGTTACTATAACCTAACTAGCGAAATAAAATTTAAGATCTTTAATTATGAGTTTATTTTAATTTCGTAGATAATATTCAGTAATGAAAATAATGTTTCCTGAATGTAGTTGCATTGTTTGTAAATTATATATGCTGGAAAAATTATTTGACATGGAGATATTAGTTTATTTTTTGTTTATTAGTTTTTATTTGAACTCAAACTGAGATTTATAATCAGAAATATAAAAATTCTGACTAAGAAAACAAATGGCAAAAGAAATGTTGCTAATAAATGTTCTACCAAGCGAATCTAACTTCATTTGAAGTGGTTTCCATATGGTTAGATCCAGCAATGCGCAAAATATGTGGTAGAGGAGAAAGAGATTGCAAAGGAAATTGTCATCTTCATTTATCTCAAAGTTACCATTTTCGGTTTTCTTAAGCATCGCAAATTAAATCAGCGGATTCCTAGAAAAGTAGCGAAATCTTAGCTGTGAACGTTTGGGCTTAATTCATTCCAACTAGAATTGACAGAGGGTGAAAAGCAAGAAAAAAAAGGGAGAAATAAAAATGGGGGGAAACGATAAAAATTGCAGTGAGTGAGGAGTTTTGTGCGGGGGTGTTTAGCGAGCGAAACGTGCACCGCGCGTGCGCCGGCAAGGATTTAGCGGCGCTCTTGCGCAGTACAATTTTTCTGGGGGGATGGGGTATCCCAGGCATCGTTCCAGAATCCGGATAGCGGAGGCAAGAGCTGCGGAGGAATTTGCGAGTGAGTGTGTGTGAGCCGGACTTTCGATCATCCGGCGGGCCCTTCCCCCTTGACCGTGAGTTCTTCGACCCATGAGAGAGGGCCCACGACTTCCAAAAGGGACGGAAAACTTTTCCCCACCTGAAAACAGGGATCGGAGGGTGGGCGGGTTCGGATCGAAAAAATAACCATTTCCCAGGCTGGAAGAGTCGAACCCGCAACTGGACCAGAACATGCTACGAACGGGGACAACTCATCTCACCGAGGCAGTGCAAGCATCATCATCCTAGGGGACTTGCAGAAAAAACAATCACGACCACCACAGGCTTTACTTCCTCTCGGACATCTCTACTTAGTAACACAACGAAGTTCACACGATGGAGATACTAATTATTGCTAATATCATCTTCTCTTTTTCTAGATATTTTAGGTTTCTTTCTTTTTGATATTTAATCGTCTTAATCTTATTCGACTGTGTGTGTGTGTCTCAGTAGGAGTTTTTGGACATTGCATTTCGTGCCGTCAGTTCTTAGATTGATTCAATCTTTTTGGTCGTAATGGATACTAAAGTGTATAGGAAGTATTACCATTGCAGTAATTTTATCACCCATTTTTTCTTCTTGCCATATCATGCTGATAAGAACGTTTGACTGGTGCCTGTCTAATCTATCCCACTAAAAAGGGAAAAAAAAAGTTCTGGAGAAGACTGATTTTTTTTCTTAATGACCGGCACTTTTAAACGAATAGAAATTCTGAAATCGCACCACCGGCTTACATTCAACTCGCTTCCCTTTTCAGAAAACGAAATAATTTGAGGATTCCAGCGAGGAAGAAGAAGGTTCTTAGCAGCAAGCAGTACCTGTATGAAGCTTTGCTTGGGTCTCTGAAGCTGTTTTACGAAGAAGGCTGTTCTCAATCTCTCGCTTTTTCCGCGTCGTAAATTGTTGTTCGTTAAATTTTGCAGCAATTTAACCACGCTTTAAAAATCTTGTTTGTTTTTTTAAACATATTTTATCTTAGGATACATTTTTCTCTGGAAATAGCTAAAGTAGCCTCACAATGATACTTTGGCTTTTTCTTACTGTCGTTCTGTTCTTAGTGATATGAAATGTGCTTCTAGGAATAACTTTCTGACTTTATAGGATTCAGCAAAAAAAGAAAATAATTAAATAAATAAATATTGAAACTTGGATTAGAAACAAAATAACACAAAGAAGGAAGACATGCTTGGGCACTTTTCCTTCTTTCTGACGACCTTGCTGTCATGCAGGGCGTACTAATTAATGATTAACACCACACATGCAGCTTATCCGCACTCGCAGCTAAACAGCAGCGATCAATTTGTTCCTTGCCCGTCAGGTCGGAGAATGGGACTGTAACAACTTGTAGGTCATTTCGACGGTTATGATCACAATCCCTTGTTGAGAAAGAAAAAAACAAAAACAAATTCAATTTCGGCAATCTCGAGCAAAATTTCCAAATTCAGCAGTGAATTCACCTCCAGCATGTAAACTGTATTTTCTTCAATTAACATAGAGGACACACTTGAGTCAGTTTCCTAATAACCCCAGCGGAGATTTTTCCATACGCCACAGCAGAACAACCCTTTATTTGAATTCTTGGTGAAGATGCTCATTTTAAGAGACTGTTGATCTGGATCGCCATCGAATGTGAAGATGGAGAAAAGCGCAATCCGTGCTCAGCTCTTCTTCTCTCTCATCATTCTGTGTCTTCCATTAAGTAAGTCTTCTCTTCCTGTAAGTTGAATTAAACGATAAAAACATATATTAAATGAACTTGCAATGAATTAACAATTACTGCCTGTTTAATATAAAATAGAATTTTGGCAGAAACGTATTTTTAAAGAATATTAATTAATTAAACGATAAAAAAACACATCTTAAATGAATTTTCAATGAAGGAATTATTATCGTATATTTTAATGTAAAATACAGCTTTGGTGGAAACGTATTTTTAAAGAATATTAATTAATTAAACGATAAAAAAACACATCTTAAATGAATTTTCAATGAAGGAATTATTATCGTATATTTTAATGTAAAATACAGCTTTGGTGGAAACGTATTTTTAAAGAATATTAATTAATTAAACGATAAAAAAACACATCTTAAATGAATTTTCAATGAAGGAATTATTATCGTATATTTTAATGTAAAATACAGCTTTGGTGGAAACGTATTTTTAAAGAATATTAATTAATTAAACGATAAAAAAACACATCTTAAATGAATTTTCAATGAAGGAATTATTATCGTATATTTTAATGTAAAATACAGCTTTGGTGGAAACGTATTTTTAAAGAATATTAATTAATTAAACGATAAAAAAACACATCTTAAATGAATTTTCAATGAATGTTTTATTATCGTATATTTTAATGTAAAATACAGCTTTGGTGGAAACATATTTTTTAAAAAATATATTAATTAGTTAAACGATAAAAGGAGATCTTAAATGAATTTTCAATGAAGGAATTATTATCGTATATTTTAATGTAAAATACAGCTTTGGTGGAAACGTATTTTTAAAGAATATTAATTAATTAAACGATAAAAAAACACATCTTAAATGAATTTTCAATGAAGGAATTATTATCGTATATTTTAATGTAAAATACAGCTTTGGTGGAAACATATTTTTTAAAAAATATATTAATTAGTTAAACGATAAAAGGAGATCTTAAATGAATTTTCAATGAAGGAATTATTATCGTATATTTTAATGTAAAATACAGCTTTGGTGGAAACATATTTTTTAAAAAATATATTAATTAGTTAAACGATAAAAGGAGATCTTAAATGAATTTCCAATGAATTAATTATTATTCTGTTTTAATTGTAAAATACAATTTTGGTGGAAATATCTTTTTGAAGAATATTATTTAATTAAACGATAAAAGCAAATTTTAAATGAATTTTCAGTGAATTATTATTCTGTGCTTAATGTAAAATACAATTTTGGTGGAAATATCTTTTTGAAGAATATTATTTAATTAAACGATAAAAGCAAATTTTAAATGAATTTTCAGTGAATTATTATTCTGTGCTTAATGTAAAATACAATTTTGGTGGAAATATCTTTTTGAAGAATATTATTTAATTAAACGATAAAAGCAAATTTTAAATGAATTTTCAGTGAATTATTATTCTGTGCTTAATGTAAAATACAATTTTGGTGGAAATATCTTTTTGAAGAATATTATTTAATTAAACGATAAAAGCAAATTTTAAATGAATTTTCAGTGAATTATTATTCTGTGCTTAATGTAAAATGCAATTTTGGTGGAAAATATTTTTAAAAAAATTTAGAAGTTTATTTTCAATTTTTTTTTATTATTTAAAAAAATAGATATAATGAATTATTTTATGTTTTGTTAAAAGGAAAACTTTTTTATTATTTATATCTTTTATTCATGTGTTGTAATGCGAAATTATTTTTGAATAAAAATTTATCGCTATCTTTACTTTGATAGTAAAAAATAGTTCATTAAATCTGAATTCTTAAAACGATTATTTATACTTTTAATCACCTACTTACTCGAAGAAAACTTTAATCAGTATTTCATTAAACACGATTTCAGAATTAAAATTGAATTTGATTAGTAATCAATTACCATAACCATGTTTTTATCAAAGTACTTTAATGGTAATTTATTTTTAGCAGTAATCTAAATTCTATATATCATCTGTACATATTTTACATAATTGATAGGTATTAGAATCTGAAAATGAGAACTTCTTTGATTTTCTTAAAAGAAAATTAATCTGCGGATAAAAGAAAGTTAATCACAGTATAAAATATATATTCATAAAATAAATAAAAATATTCCATTTATTTTATTTGATTGTAATTAATTTCAATATTATAACTACTAAAATATCAGAATATGAACAAAACAATTAAATGCTCTTTTATCATATCTCATGAGTATTCAAATAGAATTTGAATTGAATGAATTTCTAATTTTACGTTAAGTAAGTATGTTCAAAATGAATTTTTGAAAAATGCTGTAAATTTATAATATTTTTGAAATTTTGCATAAAAAAAAATCAAATGAAATCAGAATATATGCGGAAAGTAGAAAAATATAGGGTGTTTTGACTTAAAAGAGATATAAAGCTAAAATCTTCTAATTTCAAAGTTTATTGTGAATTTTATTAATTCTGCTCTCCGCAGAATTCGCTCAAAATCTGCAGAAAGAATAAATGTATTTCCTAAGTTCTGAACTAAAATAGTAGCTTTCATATAGCCAGTCTTTAATATTAGAGTTCCACTACAATAACATGAAATGTTTAATTTTTTTCACATTGTGAGCCCTAAAACAACTATAAAATATTTTTAATTGAATAGATTGCTTATTCTCTAGTTCAAAAACTCCAGGACATATTAAGAAATTATTATACTATGTTTGATGAAGCCCTGTGCATTAGATTTTAATTTAAGAAAATTTTTGTAAAGGAATTCTACAAAAATTTCAAATTTGGGAAAACTATATTTAAAGATGTAAAATAGCATTAAAATGTAAATTATTCTAATATAAAAATGAATATAATTTCTCAAAGAATAAGCTTAGAATCAAAAATGTAAACAGTTTTATGAAGAAAACTGTTCGGAAATCAAGAATATTAAAGAAAAAGAAAAATTGGTAAATTAAAAAAAAAAAAAAATCAACTTTTTTCAAAGTAGTCTCTCACCTTATAAATTCATATCACAATTGTTTTTTAATATATAATATAATAATAATATTGTTATTAGGCTATATAATAATAATTATATATTAATAATATTTATATTATTATAGATAGAATAATTATAAGTGGAATTAAAATGATAAATGTATTTCAAATTTGCTAAATTTTGAATACTTTCCAAAGAATTAAAATTGAAAATACGCAAAGAAAATGGTTTATAACGTGAAAGGAAATAACAGCGAATTTTTTCATCTCGTCTTCTAAAAATAATTTCATAATTTAGCCATTTTCTACTTCGGAATCTTTCCTGAAGTAGAAAATGAAGGTCGATAGTTTCCGTTTCTTCAGGTTACTCGACGAAAAATCTCATTTAAGATCGATTTCAAAGAATATGAGCCCCAGAAATCATATAAAATAAATTTTAAATGCGGATAAAAAAAATCAAGCGAACCTTTTTAAGATCAACAAATATTTCGTATTTCGAGGATTTTCAAATAATGACTCTTTATGTGTTTAAGAAGGTTGATATCATATATTTGAAAATAATCATAAATAAAATATCTGTTTTTCTGTAACAGCAATTTCTTCAGCAGGAAATAACAGAAAATAAACTATTTTATCAATAAAATGAGAGTAACTAGAAATTATATACTTTGTAAGAGGTAAAAGAAAACATTAATTAAAAATATAGCAATCTATTAATTTATAATCATTTCTTCAACAATTGCGAGATGTTATATCTGCAAATAGTCAATAATAATATAGATATCTGCAGAAAAAATACAAATAACCGATTAAATTCATTAGAAATGCATATTTTAGCGTAACAAAACGCTTCTAAAATTAAAGAGACTCCACTTTTAATTCTGTTACATTGCTTAGAACAGTGGGAAAAGTTATCGATGATTTAGATTTTATCGGATATGCTAATAAAAATCAAATACATTATGACAGAATAGATTATTTGACACAGAAGAATAATCTATTTTAAGAGGAACTGCAGATTTAAAATAATATAAAAGTTTAATATTTTTTTAATTAGGAAAGTAGGTTTAACATATTTGAAACATTAAATAATCTCCGAAATGCTTTTATCTGAATTTGTAAAACAGATAACACCAAGATAGTCTAAATTTTCTCGTATGCAGGTTCCCTAATGAAACGAAACAAAGTAGCTAAGCTGTAAGCTTTGTGAAGTTAAAGATAAGTCAAAAGAACAATAAGCAGTATTTCTTTTGTGATCCTTAAAGCTCTACATTTGCACGAAATAACGAATCATTTCTCACGAGAGAACTGAAGACGTACAAATTTGGATCTTCTACGAGCGTAAAGATTTCGTGACTTGAATGAAATAAACTGAAGCATACTTATGCAGATAAGGTTTTACAATGAAACGAAAGTTACATTTTACTTCAAGGGGAAATTCGAAATAAGACAGCGAAGAGCCAAGAAAATTTAGCCTGGAAAAGGTGGAGTATTTTCTAAAAGCATGTTCTAATGGAGGTGTTTGCCAATTTGTTCATATTTAAAATAAAGAGAATAAATTTTTGCTTTTAATCACAAAAAAATGGCAAGTGGATAATATAATTGGAGAAATAGCTATGTTCAAGATTTATTGCGACTTTACAGACCTGAGTAGATTTTGTTGGGGTGTGCTTTAGGAATATAAAAAATTATGATATGGTAGCAGTTAAATTCTACACGATTCAGGAAAAATAGATAGAGGATCATGAAATAAAATTGCATATAAATTTTAAGAATATATTTACAAAAGAAACATCCAGAATTTCCCATTAAAGTCATAATAAGAAAAATAACAATTCGACTACGAAATAAATAAAGGAACGCCGATTTTTAAATACACCTTTAAACAAATAAAATCTGATTTTAATCTGTTAAAATTCCAGAAGTTTTTAGAAAGTGAGACCGTGCGAAATTAAACAAAAATTATTGTAAACTCTTAGTATGATTTGAGTAATATTCTATTTTAAAGTTTTATAGTAGTCATATTTATAACTTGGAACTGTGGTTTGATGACGAAAAAGACAGTAATTATCTTCCTTTTCAAAAATTACTGTCAAACTAGCGGATGATCATTATATTATAATTAAATCAAAATGAGCTAATAGTTGAGGAGCGAATATCTGGACAACCTGATGCCATCAGCTTCGAATTCGTGATCATTTTGTGAATATTTTTAAAAACACTTTTTGATACTAAATCCGAAATTCTGTAACCAGAATACTACGATCTAAATCACTGTAAAGTGAAAGTTATTAACACCAGGAGGAAGGAGACTGTTAAACAAAAATATGTGAATCTAAGAATAAAAACGTACATTTTTTTACTTGATTCCCTGCTGATTCCTTCCGATAGAGTCTAAAATTTTCATATTAAATAAAACAAATTTCAAAATTAGAATATCCTTATGTACTTTTGAAAGTTGTTTCGAATTGTAAATTCCGTGCTAGAATTACGATAGTTCATTTAATGGTTCAAACTTTATAATTAAGAAATAACTATAAAGTTTGAAAAAAAGCAAAATAATTATTGACATATACGTTTAGCCAATGAAACACAGAATACTATATACTGTATACAGAATACTGTAGTACATAGAAATTATAATAGTACAGAATCAGTTCTATTATAATTTGTAGCATTTCAACAGATAATTCGTTACAAATTTATTTATAAAACTCTTCATAATATTACTTTTATATCGTACATGAAGATCGTACAGATTTTCTAACAGTTAAGTCATAAATTTTTGGAGATAAAAAGAACTTTCTAGCATTATGCTGGAATAACTTTAAAATAAGTAAATTAATGTAGCTTTGCGATTTTATTCAATTTAAGAAAAAACATTTACTTATAAAAATCTTTCATAATAATCTCATTGAAATCTGAACTGAAATTTATATTTAGGATTTCAATATGCAATCCAGAATACAGGTTATTTTTCATTCTGTAATTTCATCACTGAGATTCTATTTCATGTTTATGATTAAGGTAATGTTTTCTTCCTTTCTAGATTTCTTTGAATAGTTTTTTTTTTTTGTCTAACAAGATATAATTTTATTTTCCTCATCCGAATTATTAAAATCGTTTCCAGTATTTTGTTACAAACTGCATTGAAAAGCAATGCTGTAACGAAATCTCTTCCAATTTTACTGATGAAATTCTTCTGCTCTTCTTACAAATGCGTAAAGAATGTTTGTTATTTTTTTAGGTAGGAATCAATTTTCATCGTTATAAAGTTTTATCTATGTATGACATAACCCGAATAATTTGATGAGTGGAATCCTTAAGCTCTTCTAGATACTTCTAGATACTATAGATAGCTTTCATAGATAAGCTCTAATATATACTTCACGATTTCTGAATAAAACAGGCATTTTTAAAAATAATTTATTGATATAAATTATAGACCTTCTTTAGAATTGTTTTTTTTAATAGAAAAGATCCTTTCATTCCATTTCATTTAAATTTTCTAATGCTACTTATGTATCTTGAATATAATAAATAAGTTTGATAAAATTATAGAAAATCCAAATCATTATATATTTTTTTTAATAAAAGCCAAAAATCAGACAGGCATAGCGATTGAAGAATTTTTTTAACGTTTATGAAAACTTTTATGAAAATTTTCATAAATTTTTGCATATGTGTCATGCAATATTTTCAAAATTCCTTTTTGCTTTAACGCTTTGATTTAATCAAAGTAGCCTTGTTAATAATTATATTTTAAATTCGTCAGAGAATTAACCCTTATTAAGACTGGGGTATTTCAAAATACTATAATGTTATTTAAATAATATTAAAACTACTACAACACAACGTAAGAGAAATTGTTAAAATAAAATTACCAAATATAAGTGTAAGTTAAATAAAAAGTCAATAAACAAAAATAAATACATTTTTGTTAACGTTCCTTTTTATTTTATTTTACTGAACAAAACCTGTTATTTTGCGCTCTAAAATAATTGCGATCCCGCAAACTCCACATTGACCAGCCTTTATTAGGCCACTCTATGCATACTTGCTCCTTGAAAGATTTCTATTATACCTTGTGTGACATATCATTTTTTTCAACTTCAGATATTACTTCCTTTTTGAGATAATTCCCTACTTATAATACTGTATATCTTGTATTTGACAAATATCTAAATTTATATATTCTGAATTAACATAATTATGATAATAAATCAGCAAATTTTATTATGTACAATTTTTAAGCCCATTCTTTCCAATTCATTAAACATTAGCAAGATTTTTCAAAATCTGCAGTTGTTATGCTGTGAGGTCATTTCGATCGCATCATTTCTATCTTGTTAAATGATTCTAGGAATTTCTGAATATTTTCAGTTTTGTTTGTTGCATCTTCTTGGTCCAGTTGTTAAATGAAAACACAAGATACTTCTTTTCCCTAGAATATTGGTGTCATATGTAACCCATGCGCATGCTAATTTTTCAGATACATCTTAATATATATCTATCATAGTATACGAATATATCATAGTATATTAAAGATTGAGAGATTTTCCTCTGCATGTCCATACAGATAGAGAAAACGGTGTTAGATTATAATTCTGAAATAGCATTTATATCTTATAAATTTATTTGTATAAAAAAGTATTTACATATTATTAAGTTGTAGATAAAGATGGATTATCTAACAATTTCGGGTGAAAATATAATCATGCTCCGAAAATTGGACCGTGAAAAGAGTAAGGACACTATTTTTTCTTTTTCGTATACATAGTATAGAGAAAGTATGGGATTATTTAAAAAAAATTTCTCGAATTTTGATGAATCTCCATGATTTAGATTTCCCTAATTTCGAAAAAAAAAAACATTTTTGGAAAATGTTCGCTTTTCTGAGACAAAGATAACTCCAAAAAACTTTGAGCTGGATAGTTGAAATTTGGTATACGTTTACATCAAAACTGAAAATTTCTATCAAATTTTGAATAAAATCTGTTCTTAGGAAGGCCGTCTGTCCAGATGTTCGAATATAAGTTAACGCGATAAATACAAAATAAAGAGTGCTGAATATATATATATATATATATATAAGATACAGTACACGGATTTAACATCTACAATGTAGATGTTTAGACACCTGCCAAATTTTGAACCAAATCCAATAAACGGTTGTCTGTCGGTCTGTACTTTCACAAGTATGGAAACGCGATATATTAAAAACAGAATGAATTAAAAATATAAAATTTTGTGGGTGATTTTGTGTCTACAATTGTAGATTTGTATTGAATTTTCGTTTCAATCGGTTGAAAAAAACGCGTCTAAAATAAAAATTCAATTTTCGGATACTATTAACGACATGCCTGGAATGAATGGCCAAAAAACTCGCCAATGATGACACGATAGATTAAGTAAACATGGCAAATCCACGCCAAAAGTTAATATTGTGTCACTATTGTGTGTCGATTTCGTGCTAGGCGTTCACTGGTATGGCAAATTTATTAGAGAGTATGGGAGAAAGGAAAGGAGACTACTCTCGCTATTTCAGCTTATTGAATGTAGCATTAGCCAATTATATGACATTTGAAATAGAAGCAAGGTACCCAGATTTGAATAAAACAATAAATAGCGTATGCGACAAATCTCTTTTTTTTCAGAAATAGATACCATACTATTTTTTTTGTCTTTATTTTTATACAGAGAACATTTCTGTTATGTTCCGTACGTTCTAATGCATAACAAACATTGATATAGAATTTGTGAAAGAGAAAAGAATAAAATATTGCATTTTATGAAAACTAGTTTTTTATTGATATACCATCGCATATTTAGTAGAATTTATAAGATCTTTCGACCCATAATTTTTATATTATGATTTTAAATTTTCATTAATTAGAATTTTACTGCAAACTTTAAAAATCCATTTAAACTCTGAACTGATTAATTTATGAATATTTTTTTAAACCCCAAAGGCAGTTTACAACATATATCCTTTTTAAACATCTTCACATATATCTTTTGGCAAAACGATAAAAAGAGGAGGAAAAAATTGCATTTCTCCGAGTGCAATTCATTTATTGGAGCATCACAAATTATATATTCAAGTACTTCAAAACGAACGAAAAAACTGAATTGAAAATTCACTGATAACCCCTACCATCATATATCGTTATCTCTTTTTAGTTACAGTTCAGCATCAGCTGCAGAATTTAACCATCACCATATTATCCCATCAGTCCTGCAGCTCTCCCAATTTAACAATCACTGAAGCATTTATTCAAAGTTTGTTATTTGGCGAACATTTTTATTGAAATATGATGTTTTTCAGTTTGTATTTTTATTTTTTCCCAACATAGCAAATGACTTTGGATTTTCTACTATTATGAAAGAGAGATTTGAAATATTTTCGTATTTACTATGAAATGAATAAAGTAACTTAAGAACTAAAATTAATAAATTTGTCCATAACTATGATTTAGCAAAGTTCCAAGAGATTATTACATGCATAAATTTGATAAATTTGCGCCAATCACTATAGCTAAAAATGTAAACTGAAACAAAACTTTTATGAAAAGAACTGATAAAGATTACAAAGACGAGATAGATATTTTCAACTTTAAGTTTGCATTTGGTCAATATTTCTTACACTATTATAATTTCAAATATTTTTTTGCTATGATTTAATCTTAAACCATTTTTGTTAAATTAATATAAATAACAATTATATTAAAATAAATATAATATTGAAATTAAGTTATATATATATAGCTTTACTAAATTTCTTTCTAATTGTTTTCCTCTTTCTTTTTCCTATTCTTTCGAGGGTTTTCCTTTTAAATTTTATATTTTTAGCTACCTTTTAGAAATATAGCTATCCTTATTTTTTGGGGGGGGAGAAAAGTTTGGAAGTTATAGTTTTATACATTAAAAAATTTAGTTTTTTGATTCTAGTGGAGATAAACAGGCGCAGGAAAGCAAAAGCAAAGATACAAACATATAGGACTATTAACATTTTGTAAAAATTTGCAGACAGACGATTCAAATATTAAATAATTATGCTTTTGAATAATTATAAATATCTATTATCCTCTTCTAAAAGTAATCAAGATTTAAAAATACAATGCATGATTTATTTTATCTGACAATTTTAATTTGCAACTATGTGCACATGGAAAATTCCCTTTACGGCTACAGTGTTTGAAGCAATGATTTTACTAAAGCCTTATAAAAAAAAAAAAACAATACTTTTTCGTTTTAACTTTAAAGCCATATCCATTTCCAAGGCAACATTCTGGGCAAATTTCTCTTCTGTCGATAAAAAAAATGGTACACAAGCTATATAGCTTCCTGTTGGTATGTAGAAACAAAGTGAATTCCGATAAATTAAGTGAGCACATAGCACCGAAAACTTTGTAGGACACTTCTAAGTAAATGACTTGCTAGTAACATGACTTTAAAAAATCTATCATCGTCAAGTGAATGTAATGGGCGGACAGAGTAATAATTTTTCACCGAATCTTTTGTCTTGGAGCCCATGTCCTCGAGCCTTCCAATTACTATAATACAGAGAGGAAGGACAATAGTTACGACACGAACCTAAAGACATGATTATGTCTCTGAAACTCTAGTATTTTTTATTCGTTGGAAAGTCTTAGAAGTGTGTTTAAAATAGAAATTTACTTAGATTCGATGGAAATGATTAGTTCATGGAATATTTCATGTTAAAAGAATGCAAAACTTCTGACAAATCATCGATTATTGAACATTGAATATCGATAAAATTAATGGGTACAGTATTTATCATTAAAGAATAATTACTATATTTTTATGTAGCTAATCTATTTCATTTGCTATATCATTTCATTTTATAAAAAAGATCAGTTTTGTCATCAATAAAAATAAATATTTCGTATAAAAAAATGGAGAAATAAATAATGAATTTTTAGAATTTAGGTGTCCTACGAATTTTGGTCAGCTTTAGAAGGTGGAAAAAATTGGTGTAGAGATATTATTTCAGTTTCTGAAATTAAATTCAATAAAAATAACAACACGGAAATAAAAGAATGATACTTTGTAATGCTAGATCTTAAGACGGATTTTCAAATGTTATATTCAATTCAATTGAATATTAAATTTCCGTTTCAAGAAAAAAAATCTATTGAGATTTTGAAATGTTTTTAAACATGTTCTAAAAACTTTATAAGCGAACGAGATTTACTTGAAACACCAAAATAATGTACATTTGTTCATAGTAAAAAAAATAATAATAATATTTTTTTTTATATTCATTATGACTGAGCCAATTAATTTAATTATTTCAGTCATAACTAGCATGATTCAAAATTCAGAATTAACTAATTAACTGAACATTTGTATAAAAGAATATACAAAAGTAAATAATTAAGATAAATAATTGAGGAAAACTCTTCTGTAAGAGTCATAATATCCTGGCTAATGATTAATGATGTAGAAAATTGCTTTAATTAGTATTATTCCATCAAATGACGCTATTTGTTCAAATGATCTTTGAAATCCTTCATTAAGAATTAAATGCAAGTATGTATGTTCAAATTAGAGAAATCTTAATTGATTTTCAAATTAAATTCGTGAGCTATTGAGTTAAAGGATTAATCAGAATGCTTTAAAATCAATATTACAGCTTATTATTGTTTTAATTTTCAGGCTAAAATGCAGTTTTATAAAGGAATTACAGTTTCTATTGATAAATCGAGAATTTAAATTCAATAATAAAAGTGAATATGAATTTTAATACCGTACTTTTATTTTTAATTAATGGAAGTTAATTCATAACTTCATTTCGATTATAGTTTATGAAAAATATTATAAAATGAGAGTAATTGTTTTTAATTTCCGTATTAAATAGATAAGATGCATACAGATAGGAAACTTTAAAAAAATTGTACTAGTTAAAAATTTAAAGTACTTAAAAAATGGTAGGAAATGAAATTTTGAAACTAAAAAGTGGTTTAAAGCGGGAAAAAATTAGTTTAGAAGATTTTTTTCCAGAATTCCAAATATTGGGGATCGAATAATATAAATAACATGAAATTTTCAATTTTTGCATTGTAAAGTCTCAGATATTAATTGTAATTTACACTAATAGATTACTTGTTTTGGATTTCGGAAACTGCTGAACATATTGAGAAATGATTAATCCACATTTCAACAAAAATTATGCATTTTAATTTATGAGCTTCAAGTATTAAGGTTATTATAAGGAAGGTCAAATGAAAACATATAAAAATACAAAATGTGTCCAAGCAGTGAATTATATAAATATGTAATTATATAAAATTATATAAATATGTCTATGTGGCTTGTTAACAAATAACTATAAAACTAAAATTTTACCAGTTTTACGAAGAAACTGTTCAGTAATCAAGAATTTTCAATATATATATACATATATATATATATATATATATATATATATATATATATATATATATATATATATATATATATATATATTTGATATTTCCTGAAAAAGTGGACTTTTCATTAAGTCATCTTAATGGATATTCAGAAACAGATCTGCTGAATTCAAATTATATCAAGCAAAAATAAGACAAATTCATTAAAAATTGCAATAATGCAATCCGGTAAGCAATCAAATATACATCCAAGCAACGCTTTAGAATATGTTCTACGTTTTCTTTTTTTACCAGTCTATCCATCTTTGTATAACACATCGCGGGGAAACATGAAAGAAACTATGTAAAATTATTTTTAACTTTATTTATCATCTGCCATACCAGAAATTTGAGAAAAGAATTGTTTCCTTTAATGAATTCAACATGTTCTCAGCTTTTATGACAGAGTTTAATTTGAAATTTACAATTACAACTTAGGAAGAGGAGCAAAAGATCGTTAAATTTTAGATATTCAATAATTCTTATCAAGCTTAAGATCATATTAAATACATCTATTATTCGAGAAAAAATACGAATTGCCAATAATTTTTGCAATGCAAAAAAAAAAAAAAATGTTTGTTTCATGTGAATAAATGATGTAAAAAATTATTAGTTTATAATAGCATTTTAAATGTTATGAAGGTTAAATTTCTATCAATAATTAATAATTTTTTATGAAGTAATGTTTAAATCGAAAATATATCATAATGAAATGTGGGAAAATAAGATTTCGTAAAAGTAGTGATTTAGATTTTGTGATTCGATTTCTATATGCTGAGAGATGCGTAATAAAATGTTAAATTATGTTTTCGCGCATTCAATTTTCTATTGCTAAGATTCATTGCTATTTTTATATAATAATAATATAATTATATTTCAAAAAATCTAAAGAATTAATTTCTGAATCATATCTGCACGAAGTTTTCTTTAACTATTTTCAAAGCGAGAGTACAGTTTTTACAGGTGTTCAGAAGGTCACGTTTTTAGTTTCCATAAAAATATCTCCTACATTTATATGGAAAAAAATTATGCAATTGTGACATAATTTTTAAGTTATAAAATTTCATCTGTTGAATTTTTGAAATGTACTTTACATGGTCTTCTGGTGGTTATTAAAATAATGGAAACACATGTTAATAGCGACATTTTAGAATGCACTTCGTAAGTACTAAAATATAATCCTAGATACTAGCTTCTATTATAAAAAGTATATATCATTAGATAGTATGAGGTAGCTTTAGCGAGGTTGTATTTGTCTGGGACTTTTGTAAAAAGTGTAAGATGTCAAATCTTACAAACTTTCAAAGAAGCCAAATTGTAGAGACCCTTCTAGCTGGAATGATTGTGACCCAGATATTCCAGCTTTAAGGCGTTTCTAGAGGTAGAGTTTCTAAATTCAAGACTGCGTACACGAAAAAACGCTGCGTACAAAAGTTAATAGTGGGAGGAAGAAGTGAATGAAAGAGACTGATGTGTATTGAAGCAGATTGTAATACATAAAAAGAAAACAACGACATCCAAAGTATCCGTAGAGTTCCATCAGCATCTGAATTCACCAGTGTATGGAATTGTAGTTAGGAGGCACCTACATAAACAGAACATTTCAACAGAGCAGCAATTCCCAAGTCCCTAGTCGATTGATAAGGGAAAGATAGTTATATGGCCAAATGAATTATCTATCTCACTTTTCCCCGCAAAAGACTGGTACAATTATGGAGTACTCATGCATAAGCCCATGAGCTTGAATTCTTCCTTCCAACTAACAAACATGGAACTGAATCTGCCATGGTATGGGCAGCTGTATTGTGGTTTTCTCCTGGCCCAATCGCAATCCTGAAAGAAAAAAAATCACTTTGAAGAAGTATAGAGAAGTTTTAGTTGACCAGGTAGGTCTTATGATGCAAGTTTTGTTTCTTGCAGAAGATAGAATTTTTCCAAGATGATAATCTCCTAATCGTGTAGCGGAATTTATTCAGTCATGATTTGATGAACTTGAGGAACTCAAGTGTAGCATCTGTTTTAGCTCGTACAGTTCCCCGACTTTAATGTAATCGAGCCATTATAGTCTATTTTAGAATGCTCAATCTGGAATCGATATCCCCTACCGGCATCTCTCTAAAAGTTTTTACACTATCTCCATAAAGAGTATAATATTTCTTTTAGCATAGGTCATCACTGGTATGTCGCGATTCTCAGACGAATCCAAGTGAATTACATAACAAAAATGGCCTCATGCTTTACTCATAAAGAATTTTGTATTCATCAGTGATATTTCCATTATTTTGATAACCATATGATGCAAGTAAAATTATTTTGGTATAATTTATCTTGAGTTATTTCATTGACAATTCGGTTAGAAACCGCAATTTGAGCTTTTATTCCATAATTTACATACCGTAAAGGATGAAAATAAATATATAATGAACATTGATTGATGCATAATACTATACTAAACATTTTGCTTTAAAATATCACTAATGTTTCTAAAATGTTCATAGAATTCTTTTGGTTAGTTTCCTTTCTCTGTAAGAATTTTAGTATTCTTGTGACATGTTCCCATAATTCTAATTTATCAAAAAGTACTCTTTTAAAAATATCTCTATTAAAATATATTTGCTTAAAATTGAATCATAATCATATTTTTAGCAAAATACCTTATTTATAGCACAGTATTTTTCTATTACTCTTACTTTCGAAGCATATTAAAAAATATTTTTCGCCTTTAATCGAATAAATTGTTTGCTTAGCATAAAAATTCTTTATTTTTCTTTTTATTCATTCCCATATTTGTAACATTTTTTAAGAAATGTTAAATTTAATTTCGTAGAAAAACAGCTCTTTTTTATATACAAAATATCTATGTATGTAAACAACAAAAATCCAATCATTATCCCAGTAGCATGCATGAAATTTTACAAAATGTTTTCCTTAATATATTTTTATAGTTTTTTTATGTTAAATTCAGATAAACAAAATTTTTAATCTAAATAAATAGTTTTAATATAAGCATATCTTAGTAAAGCATCTTAGTAAGCAATTTTATATTTTTAATATTACCTTAATTTGAGTATTACTTTATGAGAATTTTAAAATAAGCAATCTAAATGTAAATATTTACAATATATGTATTCTAATATGAATACTTTCAATATGATCATGTTTCAATATATATGTAATGAAATATGTTTATATTGGATATTAACTTCTTTGAAATATTAAAATTATATAATGTAAAAGCAGATAGGAGAAATCTTATAAAAAATTTATTATTTTAATGACTTCTTAGAATATTTAATACTAGGATATTATTTCTCAACATAATGTATTGACGGATTTGAAAAATAAATTTTACGAATTTCCTAATATATATTAACTATGATTTTAGTTCATTGCTATCTAATATTCATTTAATATGTTCGTAATAATGGATACTAACATTTATCTAATACAGTTGGTGCCAAATGCGAAACATAAAAAAAAATTTTCTTATTAGAAAAGAATTGATAAATTTAATGAATAAAAAATTAATAATGAAAAATATTTTCAGAATTCTTTATTCATTAGATTTTCTTAAATGTTCTATTTATTGCAGAGGAAAAAAATCATAAAAAACAGCTATTAGTGCAATCGTTTCATAAAATGTATAATCTTATACAGATTACCAAATTACAAATTGAACCCATTTTTTATGGAATATATGCAGAAGTAAAATTTGATATATGCTTATTTTATACCGATTTACATGTCATTATCCTATTTTCTATTCCATTCTAATCTCTTAAAATTTTTGTTTAAAAACTTTATATTATTTCTCGTTAATAATATTATTGACAGTTCAATAAGTATACTACATAAGTTTTCTTTTTCGTAAACCAAGTTTTAAGAAAGTAAGTAATGTAAAAAATTGTTCCGCATGTTATTTTAAATACAGAGCTAATGTTATATTTCGCTAAACTAACAGATAGAATTATGACAGCATAAGTACAATAGACTGACATATACAGATATAAATATGACAGCATCAGACAATACCTGACATATCCTCAGTGGATTTGTCAGGTATTTGTCTTCAAGGGCATAGAGAATGGAACTCAAGCATTCTAAAATACCATAATTCTATTCTCTTTACAAACAAACCAGGTGACTAGTATATATAAAGATTATGCACTAGTCACTTTTTGCGATGGTTGCATTTAATTTTAATTAAATTTCGTACGCTTAATTTGATGTTTATTATTCACTTTGCAAATAAGTTCAAAGTTTCAAATTCTGACAGACATGATAATCCTATTATTTTAACAATCTTAATCCTGCTCTGTTTGAGTCGTCTGAGTCGATTTTCTTAATAAAATCTACTGGTGACACCTTGGTGCTAACAAAATCTTAGATATATATGGATAATTTTTTTTTAATGGCATGTTTTCATTTGTAATAATATTCGCTTTCCGATTCCTCATGTGAGCTGCACATTTAATAAACAGGATCTCTTTTTTTCCTTAACTTTCAACTAGGGTAGAAACTCATGGGATTAAATACTTGTTGAAGCACTGGAAATGGCTTGAATTTCAATGCAACAATAAGGTCTACTGTTCAAAATTATGCAAAAAATTATGTTGAAAGTCAGGAAATTAAAATGGTATTAGTAAAAATCTTTTAGAATGACCAAGAAACATTTTTTTGAATAATATTTTTGCAATCAATCTTGATTAACTATCAGTTTAAATAGAATTGTATTTACTAAAACAACTAATCGTTCAAGGTGTTTTATATAAATGTGGCGAGTTATTTGGCAATTAATCCTTGGAACGCGTGTAATAATATCCAAAAATCGTATCTGAGTTTTAAGTTCGTTTTTCTCAACCGACTAAATCAAAATTTGGCACAAAACTGCACTTGTAGTAGCAAAATCCAGCTCCAAATTTGACATATTTAAATTATTGAATTATCGCGTTTACATGGTTATGAAAGTATAGACAGATAGTCAATCCTTAGTTGGATTTTGCTCAAAGTTTGATATAGGTGTCTGGATTATAGATGTTAATTCTATATTGAAATTTATTTATCTAACTCTCTTTGTTTTGTAATTATCGTGTTAAATTATATTCGTACAGCGGAACAGACGAGCTACCTTTGAACAGATTTTTTTATTCAAAATTTGGTGTAAAGACCAAATTTTAGATAACTATCTCAGAGACTTTTTGAATTATCTTTGTCACAGGCAGACGGAGGGACATTTTCAAAAAATTTGTTTTTCGAACTGAGAGATGTCTAAAACATGAAGATTCATCAAAATATATTTATGATTACACTACTTTCCCTATACCATGTATACGAGAAAATAAAAAGTAAATATATATATTAAATGTTATTAAATCAGAGAGCCGATAAGGAAAAGGTTTTAAGTTGTTATCTGTAAAATGCTTAGTATTTTTGCTACAATTTTTTGAAATATTGTGAGAATTTGGGAGGGATGTGCTGCTTACTATTCCTAATTTTTGAAAGAATTCAAAATAGAAATTGTACTTTAAATGGATTTCCTGTAAATAATTTATTAGGTATTTATTTATTTTTATTATAATTTATAAGATATTAATTTATATTTAACAATATAAATATATTATGCTTATTTTCATTAAATATCTTTTCATCAAATAACATTACCTTCATTAATTAAATGCTGAAAATGCTGAAATTTTCAACAATTTCAAATATCACGTTTCCAACTATCCATTTTCTTAAGAATATAAAATTGATTGTATTACCAAAAAAAAATGTATCGCTTGATAATTACTTCTAAAAAGCAATATCGAAGTGAATTCTTATTTCATTTATTTATATCTTAACGCCTCGGAATTCTCGCTTTTAAATCATCGATTCTACACCATTCGAAAAAAACACTTGTTGGAACATTCAAATCATGATTTAGCACGCAAAATCGACACATCACGATTATTTATTAAAATAAATCATTCCTCCATTCAGAAAAAAAAACTACAGTTTGTTAATAAAAAAGGAAAAAATAGCAGAAGCATGTAAAAATAATTGAATGAATTAAAACTCAAAAATAATTCCTGACTAAGCTATGGCTTTATGAAAGCCCATTCATTAAAAGTATAAAAAACTTCATCGATGATTTCCTGAGTTTAATTAATTGCAACAGGAAAATCATAGCAAATCGCTTTTTTTACGTCCTGTTTCTGTGATATGATGTTTCTAATAAACAGGAAACGCTTGCTACCGTTGATTTAATTGGGATGTTTAAAACTACTTTTAGGGTTGAAAGAGCTTCGGTTTTCACTTTTAAACATTCATTTTAATGGCTTCATGCATTTTAAAAAAGTAGTTCCTTCTTTAGATGCAAATTAAATTAAAAGATTGATGTTACTAAGTTGCTTTTGATTTATCTTGACATTAGTGTGATATATAATTTAAATCTCGCGTGGCAGGATATGTCAAAAAAAAGAGTGTTACGCGGTTATATCTTTGAAGTGCATAAGCTCAAAATGTTAGAGAAAAACGTAAAAATAATCGCACAAGTAACAATAATCTAGCAATGTAGCATAACCTTTTTTGCAGAGTGTCAAGATTCTAAGACCATCCATGACGCTTATATTTAATGGATGTCACTACAATAATATAAAGATAGTTTCCCTATTAGTACAAAATATTGTACGATATCTCCCCAATGTTTTCCGATATTCTGAATGACGGCCAATATGGTGAAAATATTGTACCAATATTGTCAGGTAAATGGGATGGCTGGCATTCAAAATTTCAGATCATGTGAAATTACATTATAGGTTTTAGGATACATTACTTTCTTTGTATCATTTGAAATTCAGAAACGTTTTGTCGACTTCATGGGAATTAAATTCCTCGTAAATAGTAACAGTTCCAATTGGTTATGTATATTTACGGCGGGGCACATGTAGAATCCAGTTTTGAATCAATTCTCTCTCCTTGTGTTGAAGCCGACATTCTACGGGTAGATTGCAGTACAATCTGTGAAATAAGAACAAAATTTAAACATATATTGTGATGCTCACATCAACAAGTAGGATTTTCGGTTCTTAAATTCTAAGTGGTGACAAACATGAAAAACTTTTAGAACTGAACATGATCTTTATGATGAAGCATGTTTACTTGTATAATCTCAACGATATTTCTATGTTCATTATTTAGTAATCTATAGGGAAATGAATGTTTCAATCAGCCATATCCTTCGGTTTTGTGCAGATGAAATTTTAATCGAATTATAAACTCATTCGTTATATTCAAGCCTCTGATTCAAATTCAATCAAAATTACTGCATATAAGGTATCCTTTGAAATCGTAGTCTGAATGTTAAAGTCTAAATAGTAAGAGATGAAATTCTTTAAGTTGTTGTAAAGAACTGTAAAACTATTCGAAATGACGTTAGAATACGACAAAGTATTAAAGATTCATAACTGTTTAAATACAACAACAATTGCAGGAAGCATTATATGCTCTTCGCAAGACACTAATTTGTACTTTTTAGGGGTTCCGTCTATCATTATTGATAAAGCTCGTATTCTTTGAAATATTTTTTCAACAGATAGAATTGCGTAAATGATCCAGATATTAGAATCATATTGATATCGAGAAATCGCATACACTTTACGAATGACAGTATAAGCAGGAGTAGTTATATCTAAGACCCCAATATGGATACAAAATATATTATTTTACATATATAAATACGATTTATTATCACTGTAACAGAAGAAATATAATATCATAAATGCCGACAACCTTTCTGCAAGTTTGAGATATTTCTTTTTATATAAAATTATTTGATATTGTTTACACTAAACAATGAAGTTGTTTTATAAATATAAACATATTGCATATAAAAATCTTTATTCGGAAGTTTTAAAAGAAGAAGCTA
Organism: Argiope bruennichi; assembly: GCF_947563725.1. Classification (NCBI taxonomy): domain Eukaryota; kingdom Metazoa; phylum Arthropoda; class Arachnida; order Araneae; family Araneidae; genus Argiope; species Argiope bruennichi. Next base: position 71,037,606 of record NC_079151.1, read on the forward strand.
AGAGAAAATACAAGCAAAAAATTGCTTGCATTTTATTCTAAAGATGCTTGAACCTTCTGGAAAATCAATATTTTTTCATTAAGATGCAATTTCCTGCAAGTCTATGCTTTTTCAATTGTTCCGTTGACGTTTTTCAAAAACAAATAACTGAACTTCCAACATGAAATTCATCTAAAACATAGATTGCATAAAAATGAGTATTTTATAAGGTGTGCAGTATTTACTTTTCTTTCTGTTTTCTTCATTGAAAATCATTGCTTATTTTTTATGCCTGTTGCTTGATTCTTATTTTTGAAGAGCATGTTGTCTTTATATGAACTTTAATAAATGCGATACATAAAATCTTTATAAAAAGATCATTTTTAAACAACGACCGATGAATAAAATTTATCATATTTATATACCATATCACTGAAATAAAAGCAATTTTGTATGCAAGATTTAAAAGCGGATTAGATTTCAATTGCAAAATAATAAAGATTATCAGAGATTAAATTTCCCTTTCAGTAATAATAAATATATACGTGGCATACAATAAAATATATAAAAAAAGAGATTTTATGAAGCACTACATATTCAAATATTTTGAATACTTTGTTACGCCTACTATTTAAGAAAATATGACATTTTATGTGTATTTTTTTACGTAGAATATAATTTCATATTGTTATCATATCAATTATATGAGACAGTGTTTTAGTAAAAAGGGACGCATCATTTTATATAATATTCTCATGGTGTTCTCATTTATATAATATTTTATATATCCTCTTACAAATAAAAAAAATAAAAGAATTTCAGAAATTCTAAATTTAGTTAGTAAATTAATTAAATTAAAGATTTGTTTAATATAAGAAGCTTAATTTTGAAAGGGTCTCATAAATAGGATTCTTAATAAAAATTCTCAACCATCAACCCTTGAAAAATCTTTAATGCCTTACTAACAGGAAGATGATGTACCACAAAATAACGTGGACCAGGCTCATAGACACGATGAAATTAAACATTCTCCAAAATTTAAATATTTCCTACTTTAAGGTTCCAAAGCCAAAGTCTCTAAGTATCATCCTATTTAAATTTATACTGCCATTATCTGTGGTTCTTTCTTAACCTAATGCTTCAGTACTATCAGTAATAGAAAACTTACACATGTTCCGTAACGCATGAACATGTCTATCTTCACTATCTTGTGCAATGCTTTTCTTTATCTTGCTCTTTTCAGATGAATGATGGGAATATACTTCAGGTAGTCATTAGTTCAGCTTACACATTAGACATCATAGAACAAAGCCATATTCTCTCGATGGTGCTTGGCATATAAACTTTCCTTTGATTCCTTTCTCATAGAAAGATTCTAGAGTCCAAAGCAAAGTGCCCTAGTAGCAGAACATGTTGTAGAATATTGTTCAATATTGTATAGCATTGTATAATGTCACACAATATTGTAAATTTTTCAATATGCATATGCTTCTGCAGATACACATGCGTATTGGCAATTAGATGAATAGTCTATAGACTAATTTCTTTGCTTCAGAAACCAGTTAACATTAACTTACTGTGGATTTCTCGAATTTGATAGATTCAATATTCTAGGCCTATATTCATTTAATAATTTTTTCCAGGATAATTACGATCAATAGATACACGCATGTCCATTGAAAGCAACGAACTTGAAGAATATAAGCTTTCCGTGCAACATCCGTTGATAGCTGCTCTTTCAAAATTAATGGAATGCTCATACATCAGGTAGTCATCATCAAAAGCGCTAGTTCATCTCACGCATTCGACTTTATAAAACAATGCCATATTCCACATCCACGGCGTTTGATAAATGCGTCTGCCTACAATTCCTGAAACTCAGCCAAAAAGGCACAAATCCCCCGCGTGGACAAAGAAGACAAAAATGTAACAATGCAAGATGCTCCTGTTTTTTCTTTCCCCTTCCCCTACATGGTAAGTGTAGCTGTACTTTCTTCCCCTTCAAACTTTCTTGGACCGTGTTATTTATTTTTTATTTGACCTACTTGCGTCCTTTGATGGATGCCATCGTACTCAGAGATTAAGTCGGGGGGAGGGGCTCAATACCCCGGGAGGATTTTCAATTTCAAAATGTCGCCTGTCCGTAATTACCCCGCTTTTGAGTGACTACGAAGGATTACACTGCGGTGAAGTGCCTATGTCGTTAAGGAACCTTTTTTTTTTTTTTTCCTCATCCTTCCTCTTTTTACTTTTCTTCATTCGCAGTCGATGAAGTGTTTTTAGTGAAATATATCTGATTCGAACAGACCAAGAACAAATGAGTTTTCATGGAGTTTGGGATGGATCCGGAGGCTATTTATCTCTGACATCTCAGCAAACAATCTGAGAAGGGAACACACACAAAAAAAATGATCTGTTTCATCCGGGATGTCGTTCTGATAGAAGTATTAATCTTGCTTTGAAGCAAGAAAAAATAACACTTTATAACGTTTCCTCCCATTGTCATGATAAATTCCTCTGAGGGCAAAAAAAAAATCCCTTTTGTAAAATTAGTTTCTGAAATTTTTCGAGTAAATAAATGCAAATGTGGTTTTAATAAAATTGGAAGTTTCATTTCACTTATTTCTAAAGAGAATGATTTGAAAGTCCACTCTTAAATTGTCATTAGAAATAGAATCCAAAAAAGAAAAAGAAAAAGAATTGTTTATAGTGGAATAAAATTTTATCTAGTAATTGCAAGATAAAAAGAAAACTCTTAAAATATATACATCTGACAAAAATAAAAAGATTATAAATAAAGAAGCAATCTTTTGTTGTTGGTATAACTGAAAAATATGACAGAGAAAAGTGTATAATATGCCTTCAAAGTTTTAAGAGCATATAATAATCACCATTTAAAAACTGCGAATTATCTGTGTAAATAAATCATAAAGTACTTTAAATGCCTTATCATTTTGGTTATTAGTTACAAAAAAGAATCCAAAATTAGACAGCTATTATGCTCAGCATGATAGCTAGCAAGGTAGCATTGCTGAAAATAAAATCATGATTTTACATAAATATAAATATATAAAGCTTTCATTCTTTCGTAATTTAGTTTCGTTGTTTCAAGTTTTAATTTATCCTTTTTCTCTGTACAATGCTCAATGTTACCCTTTTTTTCTTTGTTTCATATTAGTTACGAATTTGGTTTAATCAATATGCAAACGAATGATTCTATTATTATATATATATACTAGCCGCCTTTGGCGACCAGCCGGTTCGCCAATCTTAATGTTCGTTAAAATTTTAATAATTAAATATTTTATGCAATTTCTACTTTAATAGCTTCTTCATCAAAATATTTTAAAACTTCAAATTTTGATTATCATATAATTCATTCATAATATTATAAAGGCCTTCAGTCATAACGTAATATGTATCTCTCTCATTTTCTGTTAGCACCCGTAGAATTTATGCTTTAAATTAAAGTGGAAAGAATTTATCTTCAATTAATATAATAATATTTTTTACTGAAACAAAGCATTTTTTTATAATCTGATTACTGAAAATAGAGTCACTCAGCGTTTAAACTTTATGGGCACTAAAGAATATTTTTTTAAATTTATGTAATATCTCAAGAGTTGGTCAACAAAATTTTCTTAGATTCATTATGAGCAGATCGATTCATTAACAATGTTTAAATTTAAATGCATCAAACACTAAGAAAATAAAACGAATCGTTTAAAATAAACGGTTGAAAACAGGTTTTAAAAAAACTACTTAAAAAACGTTGTACTTAAAACTATAAGCATATACATGTTGTCATGGCAACAATCAGAACAGAATGCGCATGCGTGAATTTTCTTCGCCGGTTACGTAACGCAAATACGTGATTTTTTCTACGCCAGTTGGGGTAACGCTATGCGGATTAGAAATTTTTAATTTCCTTTATTCTGTTTTATTTTAATTCAAAAGTACTTCAGAATGAATCTGAAAGATTGATTCATTAACAATGTTTAATTTTAAATGCATCAAACATTAAGAAAATAAGCAGAACCGACTGAAATAATCCGCCGAAAAAATTTAACCCTAGCCTCATTACTGTTGGGAGAAAAAAACAACGGAAGCCTTTCTCGTTTGGCGCTGGGGATAATGGAAGATTTTTTTGGCGGAAAAGTTGGCGGTGGGGAAAATGGAAGATTCTTTGGGCGGGAAAGTTAGTTTTTAATTAATAAATAAAATTCTAATTAAAATTTCAAAAAAAGGGACCCCAGGTGCACATTCCCGACCTCTAAGGTATACATGTACCAAATTTGATAGCTGTATGTCAAATGACCTGGCCTGTAGAGCGCCAACACACACACACACACATTGAGCTTTATTATAAGTACTAGCCGCCTTTGGCGACCAGCCGGTTCGCCAATCTTAATGTTCGTTTAAATTTTAATAATTAAATAGGTTGAACCGGAGTTTAACCCCCTTCTTCGCCAAGTTGCGATAACGCTCCAAAGCTGGCAATCTTTATTATGCACTATAATTGAACATCTGCTCCTTTGCTTTTGAACATTTCGCAAGGTCGTTGTTGGCGATTTTTAAAAATTGCTCCAAGCAGGAGGTTAAACTCCGGTCGTACCATTAAATATTTTACGCAATTCCAACTCTAATAGAATCTTCGGCAAAATATTTTAAAACTTCAAATTTTGATAGTCATATAATTCACTCATAATATTATAAGGGCCTTCAGTCATAGCCTGATATGTATCTCTCTAATTTTCTGTTACCCTCGTAGAAATTATGCTTTAAATTAAAGTGTAAATGATTAATCTGCAATTAATATAATAATATTTTTTACTGAAACAAAGCATTTTTTTAATACTATGATTACTGATAATAGAGTCACTGAGCGTTTAGACTTTATGGGCACTAAAGAATATCTTTCTTAATTTATGTAATATCTCAAGAATTTGTCAACAAAAATTTCTCAGATTCATCATGAACAGATCGATTCATTAACAATGTTTAATTTTAAATGCATCAAACACTAAAAAAATAAAATGAATCGTTTAAAATAATCGGTCGAAAACAGGTTTAAAAAAATACTTAAAAAACGATGTACTTAAAACTATAAGCATATACAAAAAAGTATATAACTAACATAAATACAATTTAATTACAAAAGCATCCAATTAACCTAAAAATAATTTAAATCATTGAAAATAGGTTAAAAAAAACTACTTAAAAAACGATGTACTTAAAACTATAAGCATATACAAAAAATATATAACTAACATAAATACAATTTACTTAAAAAAGCATGCAACTAACCTAAAAATAATTTAAATCATCCTTTGGTTGCCATGTCAACAGTCAGAAAACAATGCGCATGCGTGAATTTTCTTCGCCAGTTACGTTAACGCAAGTGCGTGAATTTTTCTACGCCAGTTGGGGTAACGCTATGCAGATTATACATTTTTAATTTCCTTTTTTCTGTATTATTTTAATTCAAAAGTACTTCAGAATGAATGTGAAACATGGATTAATTAACAATGTTTAATTTTAAATGCATAAAACACTAAGAAAATAAACAGAATCGTTTGAAATAATCCGCCGAAAAATGTTAACCCTAGCCTCAATTCTGTTGGGAGAAAAAAATAACTGAAAGTTGGCGGTGGGGAAAATGGAAGATTTTTTTGGCGGGAAAGTTAGTTTTTAACTAATAATTAAAATTTCAAAAAAAGGGACCCCAAGTGCACATTCCCGACCTCTAAGGTATACATGTACCAAATTTGATAGCTGTATGTCAAATGACCTGACCTGTAGAGCGCCAACACACACACACACACACACACACACACACACACACACACACACACACACACATTTAGCTTTATTATAAGTATAGATTACATAGAAAAGTTTTAAATGTGTCCTCATTGTATTACTAAGATAAACAGTACTTGAGCTATCATGACTTTTTTGTGAAATAATGTGGCATTGGGGAAATTTTGTAATTAAAAGCAATAATAATAATAATAATAATTCTAAAATACATCTTGTATGAACTAACTACAGGTAATGAAAGGTTTGGTTATTACAGTTATTACGTTATTTGAGTTACTTAAAGATTTTATTTTTATGTGACTTTTATAATCAAAAGTTTCTCAAAAAATAACTTTCATCGCAAATAACATAATTATTTTCATCCTTTTTGACCTTAAACATTCGAGTTAGATCCAAAATAGGGATCAATTATTTTCAAACATGGACAATAATATAATTAAATAAAAATGAGTTAAAATTCAACAGTTTTGTTTAATATAATTAAACAAGACCCTTCATTCATTTCAATTAAATACCTTTATTTACAATATATTGTGAGTTTATGATTAAATAATACAGATTGTTTAGTTGTAACTTTTGGAAACAGAATTTCTAAATAAAATAGTATCGTTTAGTAATACTTTATGCATCAACTTCCAGAGCAAATAATGTAACTTCAATCGGTTATCCTTTTCAAGATTATTGCACGAATCAACGGCAGTGGATACAGACAAATAATTCACCCACTATTGCATCCATCAACCTTTTACAGATTACACAAAGTGACACTAAGCCTTTGATCAATAAATACATTCAATTATAGCTTAATAATCTATTTCAAAATAATATGCATGGCATATTTCGCTTAATTCAGCCAGGCTGCTTTTGTCAAAGTCTGAACAGCCAGTGTACGTGGTCTGTTCTGCCCGTAGACAAGCCATCTCTGCTGCAGTCACGGAGTTTGAATACACAATGAATCAGGTCGTAGAGGAATTATCAGAGAGGCATACAAGGACAGTAGAAGGTCCCCAATCTTCATATTTACCTACCACTTGCATCCACCGCTATCCATATTAATTCCAATTCAGAGCTCTTGTCAGTTGAGGATCCACGCGAGGCTTATGTTACATTGAGTAATTATTACACACGGTTGTGAGGCAGTATTTAATATCGGACAGTGCTTAGCGCCCATCTCCACTCCTTAATGGAGCGAAAGAGGTTCGGGAGGCCGCAAGCACTTTTAAGGCCTCACAAAAGTTCTCGGTTGCTGCGAAAAGTGGCTATGTTATTAGGACTTTACGCGGTCTATTTTGGTACTCCAAAGCAGGAGCGATCGAAGTTGAAAATGGGTAGCGATCGGCGCTGGGTTGTGAATGCGTCTGGAGTTGCCACTGAATGCCGAGACTAATGCAGTTTTTAACTTTGGAAAAGGAAGAAAAGATAAGGAAACAGTAAGAGCGTTAGTCCATTAATAGATTTTGGTACAATCTCCGTATTATATTTCTGAAGATAGAAACTTATTAAATGAAATATTTAAAAGAAGCAATTCTTTTAAAAATATACATATTCTGTCCCAAAATCAATGAATATCTAAGCAATACTGATGAAGATATAAAGATAAAAACATGTTAAATGAAACATTTGAAAGAAGCCATGCATTTAAAAATATGCATATTCTGTCCCAAATTTAGTGAATATCAAAATAAGGTTAATAAAGATATAAAGATAAAAACCTGTTAAATGAAAAATTTAAAAGAAGCAATTTATTCAAAAATATACATATACTGTCCCAAAATTAGTGAATATAAAAGAAATGCTGTCTAATGCCCTAAAAATGATCTTTGTATGAAATTCAATTCATTACAATTCAACAAATGCAAACAATTCATGAGCAAAACAATCATTATATTCTAAGTAAAGAAAATAATTTTTGAAAAACCGACATATTTATTTCACGAAAAAAGTTACAATAAGTATGAATTATGGCTATCACTATCTTTACATTTCTGTTTCATCTCTATATATTGGAAAACTCTTTTGATATTAGAACATATGCTTTCTTATCTTTCAGTAATTGAGGTCTCCCTGAATTCTTATTCTTATATCGGAAATTAATCGAAACAGGTTAAGTGATTTGTATATATTTACTGGAAAAACGAAAATTCTGGGAAGCGATTGGGAAATCCAAAACTTATTATTTGCAAAGCTACTGAGTTCGAATTCATTGAAACGCTTTTGTTGTGTTATAATTAGACTATGTCTAAAATATAACTGATTCACCTGTCAATGCTTTTTTTTTTCAAATATGAGAGCTATTGATAATTTTCTTGAGATAATCAATGCATTTATAACTATGAACTTATTAATATTACTTTCATATAATATGTATAGATAACTGTATAATTTGTATTGGAGAAAATAATGCATAAAAAAGAAACTTATGCATGCCGAAATCATAGAACGTTAAAGAAAACGCAAAATATAAAATGAATAAATTTTCGATTATATTTTCCAAAATACGTATACAATATTCATTAGAAGCAAAACAAAGTCCGTGGTCTCTCGAAAAATTAGGTTTTCTAAAAAATAAAAATTGATTTAAGTATATAATATAAATCAGCATACGAAATGTATTAATCTTCTTATTTTTTCTTGTTGTATCAAAATTACCTAGAAAAAAAGATTTTTTTTTTTTTAAATTTTGTATTGGACTAGATTTCTTAAGTGAGTTAAATTCGAAAATTATTCATTTCTTGGAAATCCTTCTGAATAAAATTACGAATAAATTAAATAAAAAATATTTGAAATAATATATCATATAAAGCAATGCCTCGCAGAATATATTGATAAAGACTTTAAATTGCTGCTAAATTTATGTTTCTAACATCATTTTAAATTATATCTTACACTATTTATAATTTAGATAAAATTGTTTAATTTTATATTACTGCTAACATTTGAGAAATTATAAATCCTAGAAACGTAATTTTCATAATAAAAAACATATTTTTATGCTTTCTTAGAATTTAAATAATTCGAAATAAAGTCATTGAGAATAGAGTTAATAGTAGAAGAGTGTTTTAAATGTTTTTGCAATTATATATAAATTTATAAAGTCAGAAAAAAATACATAAAGAATTATCCTAAAGTTTCAGTTGATTATTTAAAAATAAAAATAAGTAGTTTTTAAATATAGTTGATTATAATAAAGTAGATTATTTTAATGTGATTGAATATGCTTTAATTAAAATCTTCATACGAAGCGCAATCAAAGAATATTGACTTTTTAAATCCTCATTTGATACAGGTTTAATAAAATAAAATTTTGATATTCATTTAAAAAGTAGTTGATTTTAACAATTAATCTTAAGCAACAGATTTTATCGTTGATAGCATAATACTATTTACAATAACAGTTAATTAATATGAGGATAAATATTAAAAAAAATGTTTTTGTTCATTTCAAATAGCGCCCTTACTGAGAACATTTTAATATGGCACAATAAAAAAAAATGCAACTTTGTCTATAAACATTATCATAAATATTTCTTTGCAAATTTGTTCCTTCTAAAAAGTTGTTGTTTTTAAAAGAAATAGTTAAAAAAGTTGAGTGATCACCGGTTACCTAGAACTTAAATTAATTTCATCAAATTTGATATATAGTACTGTTTTGAATGGTTAAGGGCTAAATAAAAAAGGTTTTTAACGATTTGGATATATATTTTTAAATGAAAATTTTTCAAAATTTTAGTGTTCTAACCTTAATAAGTTCAAAACAATTTTTTACTGAAAAATTATTTTTTCATTACATTAAAAAACACAAAATAAGCCTTCCGAAGATAAATATTTTACTTACGTATCATAATTTGAGAATGTATTATTATCTGAGTATACCTTCTCAAGTATACTCAAATAATAATACATATTTGACAGCATTTTTAAGTATATACTACAACAATTTTTATCTTTGTTTTAAACACTGGATTTATATTAACCTCCATTTCATGATTTTGAATGCAATTTTTTACGTATGCACCTTATAGCTACTCTCTATATAAAAAATAATTTATAAATAAAATGAGGATAAAAGAATCATTCGTAAAATATAATCGTACTAAAATATTTTGAGTTAAATGATAAATATCCTTTAAGTATTTTTTTTTCTGTAACATTGAAATATTACTGAAATACCATCGTCATACATTTTTTCTTGTCGGAGAAAATTATCTCAAAAAATAAATTTGTCCAATTTCATATCTTCTTTCTAAATCAAACTTAAGAAATCCACATTAAATATTTTTTTTGTGGCTACAGCTTATCATCCGACCCACTTGTATCAATATTCCCCATCATCAAAAAGAGAGAGAGTTCTCTCAATTTCAGCGCAATATCAGGCAGCTGTCAAGCCCAACGGCGCACACTCCCCGAAAATGAATGCGAATCAAGTTTAAACAAATTATCCCTATGCTTCACAAAATTCGCTTAATTCACCCTTCAGTATTGCTACCGTGCCACAGAACATTCGATCATATGGGTTACACATACAACAGCAGAGCGGGACTGTGTTTGCCATAAATTGTCGGATATAAAAGCTCTCCATCATCGTTTAATGTCGAATATAGCCGGGTAATTGCCAGGGCAGGAATTGCGTTACGATCCCCATACTGCGAGCTGGAGCACAGGACAGCGCTGTGTTTATGTCGGGGGGATTAAAATTCAATGCCCTCCATGAAAATGTCTTTGCAGATAAGAGAGATTTTAAACAAGAGATCTTGCCATTTGAATTGGGATGGGATAGATTGTTCGTCCTGAAATAGATGAAAGTATTCTCATTTCTTTCAGACTCTTAATTATTTCTATAAGAATGAAATGTAGAATTGCAAAACTTGGTTCAAGAAATGATTTTTTTAATATGTATTTCATCATGAGATGGAATGAGAATTTCATAAATAAATGTCTAAACATTTATCTATCTATATCTATTTATCTATATCTGTCTATCTATCTCTATATCGATTTATCTATATCTACCTTTCTATTCTCTCTCTATATATATATATCACTTTAAAAATGGTATTCTAATCACAAGGGTATATGTATTTATCTTTATCTACCTTTTATATATATCTACCTTTTAAACCGATTTTTTATACAGATTTATCTATGTCTACCTTTCTATTCTCTCTCTCTATATATATATCACTTTAAAAATGGTATTCTAATCACAAGGGTATATGTATTTATCTTTATCTACCTTTTATATATATCTACCTTTTAAACCGATTTTTTATACAGATTTATCTATGTCTACCTTTCTATTCTCTCTCTCTATATATATATCACTTTAAAAATGGTATTCTAATCACAAGGGTATATGTATTTATCTTTATCTACCTTTTATATATATCTACCTTTTAAACCGATTTTTTATACAGATTTATCTATGTCTACCTTTCTATTCTCTCTCTATATATATATATCACTTTAAAAATGGTATTCTAATCACAAGGGTATATGTATTTATCTTTATCTACCTTTTATATATATCTACCTTTTAAACCGATTTTTTATACAGATTTATCTATGTCTACCTTTCTATTCTCTCTCTCTATATATATATCACTTTAAAAATGGTATTCTAATCACAAGGGTATATGTATTTATCTTTATCTACCTTTTATATATATCTACCTTTTAAACCGATTTTTTATACAGATTTATCTATATCTACCTTTCTATTCTCTCTCTCTATATATATATCACTTTAAAAATGGTATTCTAATCACAAGGGTATATGTATTTATCTTTATCTACCTTTTATATATATCTACCTTTTAAACCGATTTTTTATACAGATTTATCTATGTCTACCTTTCTATTCTCTCTCTCTCTATATATATCATTTTAAAAATGGTATTCTAATCACAAGGGTATATGTATTTATCTTTATCTACCTTTTATATATATCTACCTTTTAAACCGATTTTTTTATACAGATTTATCTATGTCTACCTTTCTATTCTCTCTCTATATATATATATCACTTTAAAAATGGTATTCTAATCACAAGGGTATATGTATTTATCTTTATCTACCTTTTATATATATCTACCTTTTAAACCGATTTTTTATACAGATTTATCTATGTCTACCTTTCTATTCTCTCTCTCTCTATATATATATCACTTTAAAAATGGTATTCTAATCACAAGGGTATATGTATTTATCTTTATCTACCTTTTATATATATCTACCTTTTAAACCGATTTTTTATACAGATTTATCTATATCTACCTTTCTATTCTCTCTCTCTATATATATATCACTTTAAAAATGGTATTCTAATCACAAGGGTATATGTATTTATCTTTATCTACCTTTTATATATATCTACCTTTTAAACCGATTTTTTATACAGATTTATCTATGTCTACCTTTCTATTCTCTCTCTAGGGGATCTATATATATCAGTCTAAAACTAGTAGTCTAATCACAAGGGTATATGTATAGACAGGAAATTTATTAAAAATTCAGTTTTCGTTAAAATTAATGTTTTTCTACAGCTCAAAATCATGTATTATATACAAGTGTAATACAAGATTACTAAACTGTAAAATTTCTCATTGTATTACGATGCTGAATTCATAAAGAAGACTGTCGGAATCTTATAATATGCAGAAAGCAAGAAAAAAAGTAGAAATTATAAAAAAAAATGCACGACCAAAATTTATTATACACAATTGTGAGTCAGGTAAAATGCGATTAAAAATGAAAAATTTACATATTTCATTCGGAGAAGTATGATAAAGCTATTTACAAGTAAATAATGCAATTTTTTTAATAATTTTATTACAACATATCAAATAAAGTAAAACTGTTTCATGTAACTGGAAAAAATTTTCACCTTTAATTTGATACGAGCTTTAAAAGCATTAAAATTTGCATCTCAGGTAACGTTAGATACTAGGATTCTAAAATCTACAGAAAGCAAGAAAAAAAGTAGAAATTATAAAAAAAAATGCACGACCAAAATTTATTATACACAATTGTGAGTCAGTTAAAATGCGATTAAAAATGAAAAATTTACATATTTCATTCGGAGAAGTATGATAAAGCTATTTACAAGTAAATAATTCAATTTTTTTAATAATTTTATTACAACATATGAAATAAAGCAAAACTGTTTCATGTAACTGGAAAAAAATTTCACCTTTAATTTGATACGAGCTTTAAAAGCATTAAAATTTGCATCTCAGGTAACATTAGATACTAGGATTCTAAAATCTACTTTTTCATCATACATATTTTTTGTCCCCAAAATCAGTCTTCGCAACTGCAGAAATCTTGCCTTGACATTCATCATTAAGAAGTATACTGTAATCAAAATTTGAAGAAAAGTTTGAAATAATGATATAAAATTAATACAGTTTTGATCAAATTAGTTATATTTATATTTGCCTTCTTTTATGTTTGTAAAAACGAATTTGATAATTCTTTTTTATTCAGTACTTGATATGTTTAAATTACTGAATTTTGTACATTGTATATTCTAAATGATAGTATATTTTTTAAAAGAATAAATTATCAATTGAAAAACTAATTTAATTTTATTATAATTTCTTGGAAAGAGATTGCGAATATATTAATTCTACTTATCCACAATTATATTTAAAAATATTAAAAAATAAAAAACAATTAAAATAATAAAAATTAATTTTTAATATGTTAATAAAAGTAAGTTTTAAAAAATGTATTTATTTTAGAATTTTTTTAAAATCTCCGAAAAAATTATATCAGTTTCTGTCTGAATGAACATTAATTTATGATTCAATACTCCTCTTTTTATGCTGGGAAATTTTCATGTGGTAAATTTCTTGGAAAATGATACCAGAATCTTATTTTCCTTATAAATGTGAGCTCTTTTAATTAAAAAAAAGATGAATCAAAAGAATTACAATGATATATTTCATAAACGGATATCCTTAAAATAGTAATCATTAAGTCGGTAATATTGAAAAGAAATGTGTATACCTAATGATATGTTACCGTTAACGCTCGAAAGCCAGTAATGTGTTAACTACCTGATTTGCACCGGAATCAAGAGTTTTCCAGAACTAGGTAATGAGAACATTAGTGGCTTCCGTTCATTAAAGTCTAAAAGTTTATTTCTCTCTGTAAACAGAGCAAAAACTGATGTCCGCTCAATTTTAGCTGTAGTTCTTAGTAAAATAGAAAGTGGGTTGTATTCACTTGATACTAAAACGAGTATTTTAAAGCAGTTATATGTGAGATCTGAATTCAGTGTTTGCAAAGGGAGATTTTAAAGTAAAGTAGATGTCCCTGCTGTAGAAATATCTATATATTTATCATCAATAAAATAACCGGGTATGATTTGAAAAAAGGTAACCGACGCAAATGTACCTCAATGAGATGTTCTTGACCAAAAACCACTTGTCATACAATTCAAAGAGTCACCAATCTTTAGATAGCGCTATAAGTAAGCAAAATTTTATCAAATGATTGGTAAATTCATTTCTTTAATTGTAATAATATGTTAAAGGGTTTGATTCTTTGTATTTTATTTTCAATTGATTGATGATTGATGTATCAACTAATTTTTTGTTTGCTTGATTGTATTAACGCGATTCTTTAGATATCCAAAAATAAATAAAAACTTTAGATAAATTTCCTTAATTGTATCAAAATTTTAAACTATTCGATTCCTAGTATTGAAGTTTTTCAAATTGGTTGATGATTGTTTCTATTAACTAATGTGTTGATTGTTCAATTGTGTTAATTTGATTCTTTAGATATCAAAAAGTAAGTAAACAATGTTCAATTTAAGTGTACAGAAACATTGCTATCGTTTCAGTAAAAATCTTATTTTCACTTTAACGAACGCCTAGTAGTAATGTGCAGATTTACTAGGTAATTCGCAGATTACCTAGGCAATTTGAGAAATGAAACTATTTTCCACACTTTAATAGATTACTCTAATTAATGCAGATTAACTAATTTCTGCACTTTAGCGGTAACTTATAAACTGACACACTCTTATTTCGGACATGAGAATTTTGTGAGAGGTTACATAAGTTCAAAAGAGATTCTAAATTCAGGAAGAACTATGCCTTACTTTTTGAGGCCTGACTCTTCATTTATGAAAAGGGGTGGAATTCCAAGTGGGAGAACTTTCGTTTCGAACCAACTTATCAGAAAACTGCGTCCTCATATAAAAAAAACCGCAGATAGCTCTGAGGCCCTCCAAGGTAAACAACAATGAAACGAAGAAATAAAAGTAAGATTCCGAATATATATTGCTGATAACGAAGGAGGAATCTTGATCGATATTATGGAACTTTTAAGCTTCTTTTATTTGTTTCAGCTTTCGGTTACAGAAGAGATGGCTTTTTTTCCCTTCCTACAAGCTTTATGTGAGAAGAGAAAAGAGAGAGGAAAAAAAGCCAACATTCCGATGCAGTCCATTTGTTATGGAATACAAAAGGAAAATGTTTTTCGTTTTGCTCTTCATTTTAAGCCCCTGAACGATATGGCAGATAAATTTTTGCAGAAGCTATTTTCTGTGAGGGAAATGCGAAACAACGTACGACGAGAAATCCTCAAATAGATGGAAAGCTTCCTCCAATACAGAGAAATGGCTGTTGAACAATCTGAGCGGTTTGAATATGCTCCATTTTGAGTGTTCGTTTTCTGTCAAAATTCATTTGGGGAGGCGTCGAATTCGCTCCAAAACTTGCTTCGGAGTTTTGGATTGAAGCTGGAGATATAATCCACTTTCCTAAATTCGAAGCTAGATGTTTTTCCAATAAAATATTAAATAACGCATCCCGAGGTTTTAGAAAGTTTTTTTTCTTTCCACAATCAATTCTTTCCTTTCGTGGAATTTTTACATTAAAATTTAATAAAATGCTAGCAAAAATTTAATAAAACAAATAGATATCTATTTTTTTATTTAATTGAAACTATAGATAACAACAGAAGGATACTCAAATAATTCTTTTTCTGAGAAACAATATTGGCCATCAAATAAATAAATTAATAACTAAGAAATTTTTAAAAATACCAATAATCACTTGAGTAGAAGTGTTTTGCCAATACATGGTTTATAGCACTACAATAAACAAGCACTGTAAATTTTATTAAGAATAAAAGAAAATATGAGTGAATATGTATGTTTCTATTGGCGATTATTAAATCGTTTAACTTAAAGCTACCAAATGTTGCATAAATAACACTTTGGGAAGTTGAATTGAAACCTTGGACTATCTAATTATATTTTAATTATAATTCTTATTTAAAAAATAAATTACATTTTGTATTTTTTCAGTAATAATTTCAGAAAATATTTGTAATTTTTTGTGCAATTCTTTCCCGAAATTTGAAACATTTTCAAAATATTTGCTAGAATAATTTTCAATATATTTAACTCTTGCAATTAAATGCAAACTGTATTCATTATTTCGATAATTATGATTATTTTATATTGTTTAAAGCGAAAAAAAGATTATACGCATAACCAACGCAGTTCATATCAGGAATATCAAAGTGAATATACAGTAAAATGATAGATGTCGCACAGTTAAAAGGTAGATAATCCAAACATTTACATTATTAATAACCCTAAAGCTCGCTTTTAATAAGGTTCCCGTACATAATATACAAAATAAGTTTATGGTTTTACTATTGCAAGGATTTATTGTCTATTATAATTTGATACTTAAAAATATTTCACCGTTTGATTTATGAACATCAACTTGTACATAAATGATTTAATAATCCTGAAGAATAAGTTTCCCGACAAAGGCGGTTAGCCAAAAATAAATATAAAGGGATTTAGTAAGAAAACAATACAATTTTAGCTATCTATGTATTGTTTCAAAATGTGTGTAGCTTATTAAAATGATGAGAGTCTCCAAAAATAAAAGAATTAATGGATCATAAAAAAAATTAAATAATTAATATACATTAATAATCATTATTATTAATAATAATTATTATAATCATTAAAATTAATTATTATTAATAATTATAATAATCATTAATATTAATATTCATTCATTCAGTATTATAATTATAACTGTATCTTAAAACTAATATTTGTCCCAATCATTAAGAGATAGCATCTCTTATATAGAATACAAATTAAATAATAAGGGTAATTAATTAATAATTAACTTCTGAAAATAATAAAATGTATTTTCTCTTTGAACAAACACCTGCGTAAAGTTTTAGATTCCTAGTACTTTAGGAATTGCATGAAAAAAACAACTACTAATGAATTCGTTATTCACAATAAAAAACAATTCCTTTTTAAATATTTTATTTAAAAAAAATACCGTATCTTCTAGTCCTACATAAATAGATATTCCTCAATAAAATCTGTATTGGTTTCTATAGGGATTATATCTTATTTTGCTCCTATTAATCCATTAATAAATACTAATTTAATTCTTATATCGGTGTCAAGTTATACAGCTGATCGAATAAAGAAGGCACTCAAAAATAAAAGATTCTGCAGAATTTCAGAAAAGAAGGGAAAAGAAAATTCTACGATATGTGTAATCTAATGTCACACTCCACAGAGGGAGCGATTTTATTTATTTAAGCAAAATTGAATGCGAAAATATTTTTAACCCTCTATGAAAATTGGATTTTTTTTATTTATTAATAATATATTTCTTCGTGAGGTCACGCAATGGAATTTATTTTTGTTTGCATTTTTTAAATTTTTTGCATTTTTCAATTGCTTCTCGTCATATACAGGACTTATGAATTTTTGAAACAGTGCTCGAGGCAATTTAGGTGCTGTAGATGCACGTTTTTTCAAGACTCTATCAACAAAGATGGTACCAAGAAATTGAATACTTGTTTTTCTTTTTTTTTCGGTAAAGTAGCAAAATATTACAGAAACGGATGTCAAAGTTGGCATTGGAACCAATTGTTATGTCTAAAAGACTTGAATAACCTACAAGAGAGAATTAGGTACACTTGGAAAGGTGTAAATTTCGTTATTTTGAAGGCTTGTAAAATGCTTGCAATTGTTCAAAAAACATTTAAGGAAGAAAAAAAACATAGTTCCATCCTTAGTCTTTTAGAAATGATGCAGAAAATTCCATGCGTTTTCAAGAGAGAATAGCATTGCAAAAGCGTCTAAAAGCGTCAAATTGTTAAATGGAGGAATTTTTTTATTATTATTTTCTTTTATATGAAATATACAGAGAGTAATGCAATCGCCGAAAAATTCGAACTAGAAATTTCGACGAATCTCCAGATTTCAGATCTTTCTGATTCCGTAAAACATACTTTTGCCTGATAGTATCCTTGCTCATATATGTATGAATACCATACCTCAAAATGCTTCAGCTAAGCGGAAGACGATTTAGCATATAACACCAAATTTTGAAAGAAATCCATTCAACGGAAGTCTGTCTAGCTAACCGAATGTAATTCAGAACGGAAACTACAAAACGAAGAGAACTAACTAAATAAAATTTGGTAGACTAATTTAACGATCATGGTGTAGATATTTATCAGAGTTATAAAGAATTCCATCAGGATTGGTGGTCTTTCGATTTGTACTTTCACAAGCATGCAATATCGATAACTCAAAAACGCAGTGACTTAAATACACGCAATTTGATTTGTGATTTTGCGATTATAAGTGTAGTTCTGAGTTCAAACTTTGGCTTCAATCAGTCTACAAATAAAATACACTTTTAATTTTCCAATACTTGAGTACTAACCGCATACCATAGATTGAACTCACAAATAAGAAGAAAATAAATGAAAATCCCACAGAATGCTACCTAATAGATTCTTTCTATATTTTTGCCCAATGACATACTGCTAATAATTCACAATTATATCCTTAAAAAAATTCAGGAAAAGGTTTCTGGGGCAAATCTCATTCTGGGGCAAAACTCAACTCAAACTCATTCAAATAGAAAAGGTACATTTTTTAAAAATATTTTTTAAATTTTTCCGTAAAAGACAGAATTCTCATCCTAGTATAATATCTGTATCGCTGTATTTAAATTAAGTTTAACTTAATTCTTTTCATTATTTATTTATATATTGTTCTGTAAATAGAATGCCAACTCTTGAAATAATGGCTGTAAATTTGTCTCATTGAATAAAATGTTCTAGCAGTTGAATTTCTCAATCGATTGGATGCAGCTAAGGCATTGTAAAATTTCTTCTGTTTGTTAGATAATCATATTATTATGTCGCTTTGTTTAACTCTTAGGATAATAAAAAGAATGTTGGCAACCTTGTAGAACATAGTTATTGAGGAAATTTGGCTTCAGTACAACTCACTGGGAAATTATTCCAGCCGAAACGATCTCCCGAGGCGCAAGTGAAGATGGTCAACCTCTGACATTTAGAACCGACTTCAGAATTATCGTAAATGAACCTCAGCATATGCATTACATTTTATAAGAAACGATTCAGCAGTAAAAGAAAAGTGCAATGCTGATATTTCTGACGATAAAAATTATTCCCTTAAAGACGAGATATTTTTTTATATTTATTGTCATTTAATGAAAATCAAATTGACATTTTATTTCTGGTGCTCAAGCAGCTTATTTTATTTTAGTAATTAATAACTATAAAATATATGATATGATATTCTCACTATGCAAAATTAAAGCCTTTATTTTGCTTAAAATGTTACTACAATTCTCAAAGGAATAGTTATTATGATCTTTCGTTCGCAATTTTAGTAATATTTCTCAGATCATGGGCAAACTATTTCATTACAAAATTTGAAAGTATGATTTTAACATTTCTACAATCGCGAAAAATATATCCCCTTTGAAACTGTTGAAAATGATTCTAATGTTTTCTTAATATGTATCAAGATTAAAGAGAAAACTAATAAAGAACTATCCCAATTTCAATATCCTGACTTCAAGAAAAAGCGAATTATTATACCTATACCTAAAGCGAATATACCTAAAGCGAATTATTATACCTATACTAAAAGTTTAAATTGCCACTGTGTTCTACACTTTTTGTACAAGTTATATATACTATTGCAGCATTAGTGGTAATCCTGCAATATTTTAAAAATAATTATTATTAGAAAATTTCAAGCTTGTAAAGGAACATAACAAAAACTGAGATTTAAAATAAACCTACAAGTCGTCGATAAGAATAGCATACCTGTATAATATTATCATGTTGATGAAACATATAAATAGAACTGAAGATGTAATCCAAACCAGTTTATTATCAGAATATTATTAGCTACATTTGGCTGAGAACTTAACAAGAATTATATTTTCTGACCTTAAATAGCATTATGGACAGTTCTAGATTGCTGACTCAGAAAATTAACTCTTAACTGGGGAGGTGATATTTTAGGACTTAACTGGGGATATGACTCAATTTTAGGATTTAACTGATATTTTAGGACTTAACTGGGGATGAAATGCGGTCTACGAAACCGCATTTCATTTACACTCAAATTAAATTATCTAATGAATGTATTAGTATGAAAAACTGCCAATATATTTTGCAGATATTTTTCTTGATATATAGATATGTTTTAAAATTTTTTCTAAATATATTATAATCGAAAAAAGTAAATGCGTTGGAACAAATTTTCTTCTAAAATTACATGTTACAATAAATAATATTCTTGAAAAAACATATTACTTTTTTCTTTTGAAATCATATTTATTTTTACAGTATATGAAGGTATATAGAAGACAATATATTGTAAAATTAAGCATTTATATGAAAAATAAAAAAAATGACAATGGCTAAAATTGGCTCTTTTTTATCGGCTTGTGTGAATTTCATAACACTGTTTTCTAGGGCATTTTAAACATACAGGATAAGAACTAGTATAAAAATCAATCTATAAATTCTGTATATATATCTCTTGGCATATTAATATATTTTAAAAAATTTTCAAAATACATTATCACTAGAAAAATTAATTATGTTTGAACATACATATCAAAATCAGTTGAATGCGAACTTTCATCGAAAAACTCCTCTGTACAATTATCCTTATCACTAAAATCATTTTCTGCTTCATTTAAAAGTGTCTGGAGCACTGCTTCATAATAGTATCAGTAAAATGGATGATATTTCGGGGCCCACGTTTTAGCGCTATCTGCTAAGCTTTGTTTATCACTGGGACACTAACAGGGAGATGCGGTCTTAGAGACCTTGCTCGAAGAAATAACTGAATTATTTTAAAAAGCATCTAATGAAATCGGTTGAAAAAGTGCACGTGTATTGAAGGTCACAAAACAGTAAGCTACAGGGTCAATATATTCAATTGAGCTAAAAGTAGAATAGGGGTGACAGAAAATCCATCGCTAGCGGTCTCACAGACCGCACGTCCCCAGTTAAGGGTTAAAGAATATTCGAGACATTTTAATCAAAAGTAGGAAATAAATATAAAAGCTCGATATTGTACAGGCTAAATGCTTACTAACATTTATTGGAATGAAATGCACACACGTTAATTAAAAAGTTTGCCGAAGCAACAGAAACCAATTAAAATTACATGGAAAGTTTCCATGCCTTGAAATTAGTTAAATATTTATTAGAATTTCGTATTATGTAGATACAACAGAAGAAACAAGTTTTAAATTTTACTTTTCGCCACAATATTTTGATAGTATGAATGAAAATAAAACAAATATTATAAGCTGGATATATATATGCGGGCAAGAATATTACCTCAATTTGCGTAAAGTATCCAGTATACAAGAAAGCCCACGTATTAAGATTTTTTGAAAGTTTTATATTACCTTCTGTCAGCTACTATTTGCATATGAATAAATTACACCTCAAACTTTTCAAATTTTTGACAGAAATATGAAAATTTCAGGGATTCAAGAGCATGCGAAGCCGGCTATTTTGTAAAAGTTTCGCTATACATCATTCGAAATTGCCGTTTTGTTTTTTTGTAACTTTTGGTAGTTTGAAGAAACATAAATCAGCTGCACAAAAAGCTCCCGGACACAAATGAAGAAATATGACAGAAATTTTCATTCTTTGATCAAAAGGCGCATAGTGTGTAATGGCAGGCAGCTTCCCCCCTTGAAAAAGAAACCTTTAAATTATCTGTCTTTTATAGGTTCAGTAGAGAAAATAGATTTTTTGAAAGAATAGATGGGGCATAAGGGGCTTTTCAACTAAGCTATTCATTTTACAGCCTTCGCTTCCGCTGAACGTATCTTCCCGAACGAGGTAAGAAAAAGACCTTTTTACTGGAGAAATTCTGGATTAAGGAAGAAATATAGACTAGCCTGCCCTTTCTTTTTCAGCCGAATCTTAGGCCATGGGGTCCTATACTTTTTAGAAGTTTCGTTAGTACAGAGAAAGGGAAAAAAAGTTTTTTATTAAGTGTAAAATATATATCCTTTTTTTTTTTAACGTGGCCCCTAAGTGAAAGCAATAAATTTCTATCTAGAATTTAATTGTTTGTGGTAACATTGACAGATTACGTTTGCTCAGCTCTGTGAAATTTTTGGAAACAGATTTTATACAATCTCTAAAACAAATGCCTATATTTGTTCATTAAAATGGCGTAGATTATGCTACCATGGCGTAGATTATGCTACACGCACAGGACTGAAGTATATGGGTAGCATTTGGGCATTGATATAAAATAGTAAAAGAAATATGTAATTTGTTGGTGTTGCGTAATTTTATTTGCTATTTCAATTTTCGGCTTTTAAAGTTTAATTAGATCCTTAAATGCAGGAAGTGGGTGTTCAGTAACACGCTAACTAACATATTTCCGTTCTATGAGACGGAGAAACTACGAATTTAACTCATGAAATTTTTTTTTAAAATTGATTTTGCCTATTAAAACTTTAAGCAAATTACGCTGTGCACAAATAGATACCTTTTAAATTCGCCAAAGGTTCTTTTTATAAGCAACCTTACTCATGCGATCATATGTTTAAATAAGAATGACGGATTATGAAACTAAATTATAATAAACTTTTATTTAAAAATAAAATATTATTTAACAAAAAATATACCATTCCGAGTTATCTTCATCTTTATGATTCAAATAACATTACCTGAATAACCAACCATTCGTTTACGGTATTTCGCTCGACTCTCTCTTGTGTCTCTTTCTGTCTCTTTCAAAGTTCACATAAAAAGAAGAAAGAAAAAAAATATTTCATCATCATACTGATATTATTTTAAAGAAATTATTTTGCAACAAATTATTAATTTGAATTTTTCAATTAAATTCATTTCTAAAATTTACCAATCAAGTGGCCCCAAAAAGTTAATGTTCAATAGCATCAAAATGTAGAATTACTAATGCATATTGCAGTTTATTAAACCTTCAATGTGTAATTTAAACACTTAATCTTTAAATTCTCTCAATAGTTTAACAAATCAAGTATCTAGGTATCATTTGACAAATCAATTCAATCTATATTTGATACACAATCGAAATTCCTATATTTCAGAATGAAGACACAATATGTAGCTTTCTATTCTAGTAATAAATAGACACTTTTTGTCACACCTATAAAAAGTTACGACAGATAAAAGTTTAATAATCTTAAATAAAACTGATTAGTAAAAAAATATTCTTTTATGATGAACCCTTGAACAGAACTCCCAAAGTAAGCTGCTTGGTAATATGCCAGAGCATGAGATAAAATATAAATGTCGTCAGAATTGTAGCACTTCCTTCAAAAGTGGTCGCATGAAGGAGATTCAAGCCAGGACTCATGATGGTAGCAATGCTCATGGTTGAGGGTTTCATCCAAGAGTCAGAACTGGTGTTGGGAAGACGGTCAATGATTGAGAATCTTCCTATTCGCAGTTTCATAAAAATGGAGATAAATACGCAGGAATTCTTATTTGTTCAAATTTTGGGTAGTGTAGTCGGACACGTCTAAAGCTATATCGTCTGAGGGTTACCAATATCGTCGTCTTCAATTATCTCAATTGCAAAGAACGTCCGATTCATCAGCTCTATTGGAGACAACGGACACTTGCAATTTGAAATCAAGGACAGGGGCATGGGCAGGTCTATGTCGTTTCCACCATCCAAGTGCCATATTTTCTTCTCTAATCACACCAAACTCAAGTCAAATCAAACTATTTAATAAAAAAATTTAAAATGTTCATTAAGCACACAACCCATTTTTTTCAACCAATTAATGAAAAGGTCAATCAACAGGAAGGAAATATAGGTGGCATAAGAGTCAGGAAATCAAGCTTAATGGATTGAAATTGATTCAAATTTCCGTAACTGAGTAGGAATCAAATTGACGAGACAGTAAAGTGGGGAATCCTACCATTTTTGGACCTTTAAGAGGTCATTAGGGGAGAAATCTTTCCACAAGTACATGCACACAAAAGGCTGAATAGATATATCTTATTTCTATTTAAGAAAAATATGTGATTAGACACGAAATTACAATGCTTATTGATTCTACTATCTATTCTTGTACCAATTGAGATTTTAGCAAATAAGTCTTCTGATTTATTGAAGTTTAATTTCCGTTTCAGTTTAAATTCCAAAATTTTGGTGAAATTTGAGAGAAGCGTGATGGACAAATCAATGCAAGACTTTTAATATAGTACGAATTACATTTTTATTAAAACCTCATGATCTGATTGGATCGTACATTTAATAGCTATTGTTAGAAGCCATAAACTTGGCGAACCAACTGATCGCCAAAGACGACTAGTAATGACTTAGAACACGCCATCTTCACATAAATCTTCAGAATTAATTTCTCTTACGACCAAACTGCCAAATTTAAAATCAAGCCTACTCTTTACATTAGTTAAAAACTCAACTAAATTATATATCGGTTATAAATGTTCTTTCCATGTCGAGTTCATAAAAGCAAGGCTTCTGAAAACTTCAACTTGTAGTAAATACATAATTAAATCTAATTTCCGATGCACAAATTATCCGATTTCTTTTCAGTCACCCCTTAATTGTCCAAATAAATCCTCTTCTCCCAATGTTTATCATCCTGTTATCTTGTTAAATAGCAGCGAGGGAAAGAGATTCAACGTTTGGATTCACCTTTACTCCACTTTAACTTTTTTTTTAGTTCCGCCATCTTGAATATTTTATTCATCTTTTCCCCAAGACCACATACCTGAATCATTAGCAAAAGTAGGAGGAGAGGCTGCTTTGTATTTTCATTTTCTCTTCCTCCCAGTTTGTGGGATG
Organism: Argiope bruennichi; assembly: GCF_947563725.1. Lineage (NCBI taxonomy): Eukaryota > Metazoa > Arthropoda > Arachnida > Araneae > Araneidae > Argiope > Argiope bruennichi. Next base: position 71,062,597 of record NC_079151.1, read on the forward strand.
TATCGCTCAGTTTCCTAAGAAGTGTTTTTGAGTCTTTTATTTATGAGAGGTCTTTAATGTTTTTTTCCTCTTTATCTTCTCGACTGTGTGGTATTTCAGACATGTCAGCATGTTTTATTTAACTTCAGAATGCATCTGTTCAGAATTCCTCTTGAATAAAATAAGTTTTAATCAGTCTAAAGAAACAGGAAATTAATTTGTATTCTTTTGTTTGATGGTAATATTTTATTTCTAACTTTATGTAAAGGAAATGTTATTTTTAAAAGTTTAATGGGTTAATCTTAAAATCGTGATAATCTATAAAATTGTTCACTTGATACTAATTATTTATAGGTTTGTTAATATATGAATATGAACTACAAATTAGCTAGTATATTAAATAAATAAAATATTATTTATTTTTATTGAACGTAACTGGTGAAGAGAAAGTTAGAATAGTGAGAAAAACATTAGAAATATTTTATTTTAGTATTTTTATTTAGTGTGAATGGAACACACGTGAATATAATCTTTATAAATATGAAATTTTTAATGTGACTTCATAGAACATTGAAGTAAAATCACTCCCATTGGTTTAAAATTCAAAACTATCACTGAATCTCTTATAAAGACCACATGCCAATTTCCAATCTTCTATCATGTTGCTTTCTGGAGATATCTAGCTGATATATAAGACAGGAGGAGTGGCAAAGAAATTATGAAGAAAAAAATAATTTTTTTATTAAAAAAAGTAAAAAATAGTCAAATTCTTAAAAATATCGTGGGATTGTTTTGTGGGTAAAAGTATGAAATCTAAACTCAATCTTTAATTGATCTCCCATATATATATCATAAAAAGTATTATAATGTCAGTTTATTATAATTTAAATGTTAAGTTTTAATTCATTTTGTTAAATATACTGATTAGAACTATACTTTTGTAAAACTTTATTTAGTAATTATTATAAAATGAAAAAAATATGCTGGAATTCCTTTTTTTTATTATTCATTCAATTAGTGTTATTTAAATTCTTTATAATTTATTTTAAAATACAGAAATGGAGTATGTCTAGCATGTTTTGTCCCCCTAAATACACGAGCAATTATTGAGTTATTTACTTACGTTTAAAATATTTGGAATAGCTATTAGAAATACACAAATTGTGAAAATATCAATATTTTCAATAATAATTCAATATTTTTCACAATAACAAACATGGTTCAAGTATTAAAAGAGATATTTAAAAAATAATGCGAAGAAAAGGAAGAATTGGTGAACATTTACGTACAAAGATTTTAAAAAGTTAGGATACTTTTTCAAGGAATTTAAAGGAATAAATTTCAGCTTAATGACTTTGGAATATCATTCAGTTCAAAGACTTTGGAATAACATGAAGTTATAAATTTGATGAATTACATATTTATAATCTGCAAATAAAAATGCTAAATTTTATTTTTAAAATTCCATGATTTTGATGATGGAAAAATTCCATAATATTTAAAAACATTCCATGATTTTGATGATGGAAAAATTCCATAATATTTAAAAACATTCCATGATTTTGATGATGGAAAAATTCTATTATATTTAAAAAAGATTCCATGATTTTGATGATGGAAAAATTCTATGATATTTAAAAAGATTCCATGATTTTGATGATGGAAAAATTCTATGATATTTAAAAAAATTCCACGATAACCAGATCTGTCAAGCTTTAATTCATATACGCCTTCAAAATGAACGACTTTCTGAAATATGCAATTCTTACCTCATATTCATCAACCCCTCAGAGCCAGACTATAGTTGAATCTTTATTTAAAAATTTGATAGTTATGCATGGAAATTTCATGATATATTTTAACTCAAATATTAAAAAAAAGTCATAGTTTTTCTATGACTAAAAAAGGTCTAAACTGTCGAAGATGCATCGAATTTTCTTAAGAAAAAAGATTTTTTTTTTCTATTTAAGGAATTTCAAGAAGAGAATTGCCAGCTTACTTTAAGAAAATATTTCATTCCATTTCTGTTTCTCTTACGACCTGTTGAGAGCAAATGTAACTTCTGCTTTCCAAAATCCTCAGCAACAAGATTGCCGCACACGAAATATCTCCGAATTTTTCCTTCAAATTACTTGGATTCAGAATCTGCGAGGACAAAATCCTTTTTCATTCGTTCTTATCCAGGAATTTCCAGTAGCTGACAGGAAGGAAACAGGAGATCCTGGGACATCATTTACTCCCACCTTTATCCGAGAATAGTGTCTTCTGTCCCTCGAAAACGATGGTCGCAATTCGATGCAAATTCTTCTTCACAAGAAATATCCTACCCTGAACGAGCCTGAAATGACAAGATATAGAATAGGGAAGAGGCTCGTAGTATTTTGAATATCAGATATACCTTTCCCGTTTCAAACAGTCACTTTCTGAAACAGTTCTTCAGTCTTTCCATGTGTTTGAATTCAGATATGCCTCATATTTTATTTGAATTGGATTTTAAAGAAATTCAAGTATGATTAACTGTCTCATATTTCACATAAAAAACACCTATGAGGTTCATAAGGTACTTGTCTAAAACTTTACAAAGTGCGTTTATATAGAAGATAAGTTAGAAAAATACTTTACTGTAGGTAATAATCATAATGTTATCCTAAATGTTACTTTTTAAGAACAAATAATTTTTATATATACAATTACAATACATTTTTATATAAGCAATGGGATAATAATTTTACTCAAAGAAATTTCAAAGTTATCAGAGAAGGTAGTGATTATTTCTATCAGTAAAAATTTCTTGACGATATCTACGATATCTTCATGACATTTTCCCGCATTCAAAATAATCAATACATAAAAGAATATCTTGTGTTGTGTATATAATGATTATAATTAAATATTAAGACTATAAATTATTATAAAGTAAGAACCGTAGTCAAAATGATTTGAAATTCGATTTTATTACTCTTTAAATAACAAACAACGTATCGCTTCAAGAAAACATAAATATCTTGGAAGTCGATAGCTTTTATTATAACGCTTTCTGTTCACGATGTTATCAAGAATGATGTTATTCATACGATCTATGGACTAAAATGATTGATAACAAATGATAATAAAACTGCTATTTTCTCTTACAAGAACAATTTTTACCTACAGTGGATAACATTTTCATCTTTAGAAAGAAATATTTAATCATAAAGGGGGTTTTTCGTTCTTCTAGCTTTCTTTATAATTAGTTACTTTTTGTGACTACCTGGTTGTCCGAAACACGTGATTATGTCTTATTTTAATCTTTTATTTTGTTCTGTTGAAAAGATAACTTTGAGTTTCAAGTTATGATGGACATTAAGGCAAAGTTATTTTAATAGATTTACACTTAATCTCATTAATCTGCTGATACATGGACCCCCCCCCCAAAAAAAAAATCATAATTACATGAAAACGCAATTGTTTAGGCCATTTCTTATTTAATTGCTCTTTATTTGGTACGTTATAACTTTGCTTTCTTATTCTGCATGAAAAATTATGCAATAGGTTAAAATGGTGTATTGCATCTCATTTTATAGGCCCGTCTAATAGCCATTTAGTTAAATTAAAACATGCTACTAAAGAATGAAAGAAAATAAAGTATAATATCTCAGTTCATTGAATAAATAATTTAATATCTTAAAGAATTTTATTAATCTATTCTAAAAATAATCTAATGAAGTAAAGTGAGAATGTTAAATTTCATTTTAACCTTACCAAAGACAGGAAAGGAAAACAACGATAAAAAAACATGCTATTAACTATTTCTTGATCCAATGGAAATGACTTCAATTTCATTACAATAACAAGAGTTATTAAATTAAATTCGACGCATGTATTTTTTGAATAGTATATAACATCATCAAAATTCAAGGAAAAAATTGCATAAACCTAAATTGCTATAAATAAAACAATAATTTTTAGGCTGACTAAAAATTTTAATGTAATGTAAATTAATTATTGTATTACAGTATTTTTATAAGATGAAAACAAAAATCATCAGTTTTTTACTTAACTGAAATTTAAAAGAAAAAAAAAGGGTTCTAGGAGCATCCATCTTTCCATTTTTTTTATTTGGTATTATAGATCAAACGGTCTGTCCAGTAGCCCGCCAACAAACACATACAAACCATTTACTTAATTATCATAATGATACTCACTGAGCAAATACAACATCTAATCTGCAAGGACCAAATTATGCACATATATACCTTGGATGTTGCACCTCGAAACTATTTTTTTGAAATCTTAATTAAAGAAAAAAGCTGAATACTGGCGTTTTTCAGTGATAATTTCTAAAAATATTAATGTACCAAAAGGGATTTTATACGATTTTAAAATTTGCAAAACTGTCTTTTCAATGATAGTAACTGATTGAAAATTGGATGACAGCCTGTTTAAAAGGGAAATTCTCTTCATTCGAAATTATGTAAAAGCTGTTACCCAAGAGCGAAAATGTTATTTGTAGTGTGCGACTAGATTAAATTCCATTTCGCAATTGAAGAATCAGACATTTTGATAGTAAAGCTCTACAATGACATCATCATGGCGGAAAAATCCTATTATTGAAAAAACAGGAATAAGATCGATCCCTATTGTTCGCTCTGTACAAAAAATCACCTCTGTATATGAAGCAAATTTCTTACCAATATCAAGAAAATATAGGAGATTAGAAAAGTTTTCCAATACATACCAGCCACGTACATAGGCTTGATCAAGGAAATAATAAATGAATCATCCACAAATTCAATGGTAGAAGCATCTGAAGTAGTAGAGCCATCTTTTTTACTTATTTGGAATATTATTTCTACTAATGACAAAGATTGTGTAATGTTGTCTTGAAATTCAAACCTTTTTCATTGTTTCATCAGAAATTTTCTTTCATTATCTGAAACGAGAACATAAGGATTTTTTTTCTAAATATTTGTGTAGTTTCGGAGACAAATAAAAAAGTAAATTTACAACACTGTGAATTTCAATAAATATACTAGGCATCTATGTTTTTAATACTGCTAGAATATTTACTTTTTTTAATTACGTTATGATGTTATGAACTAGGCCTCCATTAGAAAGGCTTATTCACACAATAAACAAAACGTAATGAACATAATTAAAATAACGTGCCAATAACATCAGACATTTTCTCGTAAATATAGACGTGAAGTTATATCTAAATTATTTATCTGAAATCAAATATATGCAATATTCTGGGCGAACTAGCTGGTAACCTGCTGCAACTAGTTGGAAATAAATTAAATGTCATTCTGTCTCATTTTTTTTGAACAGGGGATATCTTGATAGAAACTAAAACAAAGCTTTTAATAATGCAGAATTTATTTCTGTACTCAGATATTCTGTAAATCGATATTCTCCGTACCTTTTAACATATTTACAGAAAAATATATTCATATCTTTAATTTAAGATAAAAAATTTCCACCTAATTAATAAAAAATATAAGCCCAACAACATCACTAATAGGATGAGAAACATTTTTTCTTAAACTAATCACAATGAATTCTTTGTATTTCGAAGCGATTTCAATGCAGCGAATTTTATTAATTTGCTTGATACTTTTAATATTCTGTTTTTCAACTGCCATTTATTATAATACTGCCAAAATAGAAATTTTTTTAAATGAACTGAGGTTATCTCGGCAATCCTTGCAGGCTGAAATATTAATTTATTATATCCACGCCGCACTGACTTACCACTCCTGAATGTTGTAAGACGCAAACATGAAAAAGATGAAATATGTAATAAAAAAAATCAAATAATTTAAAATAGAAAATAGATAAATAGATAATTTAAAATAAAATTATTTAAAATAGAAAATAGATAAATAGATAATTTAAAATAAAATTATTTAAAATAGAAAAAATAACAGGACAAAATCATGCCAAAATGCATTTCTAATAAATTAGAGAAATATCAAAAAATAAATTTAAAATATTTTTAATAACTCATCAATTTATATTTCTAATACAATTTTTCTTTCACGATTGAAAGCCAATATGATTTTGAAGGATTGCATCTTGAATAAGATTACACAGTGAATGTCATTACTTTCTAAATGATAAATATATAAAGTTTGATTGTAGATTGGAATTTTAATTTTATTCTTTATTTTCGAAAATAATTTCTTTGTATTTAAAGTAATAATAATTTATAATTTTTATTATTAAATAATCAAAATTCTAAATTAGCTTTTAATTGCACTCCAATTATAAATGATAACATAAATTTTATAAAACCATAAATCGTGTATTATGAAAATGTGTATTATAAATTTTATAATACATTTTCATATAATGATAATTCCTTCACATATGTAAATCTTGCATCACAGTCATTTTTTTATACAAAAGTTGTTTTTTTTTAAATTTATATGAGCCAAATAATTATATAGAATTTCAATATCCTCAGATTTTATCATTTACTCGATTTTCTTAAATTTAATTTTAATTCTATACCAGCGGTGTTCATGTTAGTGAGTATGAGAAAAAATAATTTCAACTTCCTTAATGTTTATAGAAAGGAATTGAAATTTAAATCTAAAATCTAGTAAAAAAAATGAATATTTCCTATTTTAAATTTTAATATTTATTAAATAATATATTGTATAATTAAATCTTATTACTAATTTATTATTAAATAATATATTTTAAAAATTTAATATTTAATTTAAAAAAATCGATATTTTATTAAATTAATAAAAGTATGTTTCAAAACTAGTTTTAATTATATCTATGATTTCCTCACTTTAAATATTCAAAATATAAAAATATATATATAAAATATGTATTAAAAAAAAGAAAACAAGTACTTTATTTCAAATGAAGTTTTTTTTTGTACTTCGTACTCATTAAAAGAATTATGAAACAAACTTTCTTTCTGGTATGTAATCAGTATTTATGCATAAGAAAAAATGCGAACCACGTTCTTTTGTTGAATGACACGATAATACCTCCCCTTTAAAAATAAACGAAAACGTCACATTCCTACTGGGATTGCAGTTGAAACCCTGATGTTATATTGTCTTGGAGCATAACCTAAGGCAATGATCATAAGCTTCTCTTTCCGTGAGATCTGAAAAGTTTCTCGCACATGATCTTATTAGAGTAATCTGTACGGATGAAAGGGTAATCTTTTTTTCTTGAATTTCACCGTTGCTACTAATCCTATTTCTCAACCAAAGCTGGAAACGAACATCTGGAAAAGAAAAGCTATTAAAACATTCAGAATAAAAATAGATCTAATTTATTCTCTTAGAATTAAAGTGGAACGTTTCATTTGTATTCGAGGAAAATGGAAGCCATCTGATTTGGTATTTAAATTTCCTAAAAAGGAATAAAATTAATGGCGAAAATTCTTTTTCTTTTTTTATGTCTTATAAGTCATTTAACATTGCAAAAATATATCTTCTTGGTGATTTTTTTCTAAAATTAGTATAAAGTGATCCCAAATACAAAGAGAAAAAAAAAGTTTCATTTGAAAATTTTTGCAGAACAATTTTTCTAAAATATCTCTTTTGTAAATTTTACTTAGTATAAAACATAAATTATGAGTTTTTCAAAATTAAATACAGTGGTCTCGATTCAATGCAGGGAATATGTTCCATGTAATAAGAAATCGTGTTATAGGAAATATGCTATGTCGTACGAATTTATGCAAATTCGAAATCGTTTTTATGTTGTAACCTTGCATATTGTTACTGATAGATTAATTTTTCAAGTGACAGAAATATTCTACATCTATAAATATAGATTTTTTTTTTTTGCTTTTTAATAAAACTTTTCATTATTTATTTAAAAAAACCTAATTAATATATGTTTTTTTTTATTAAAAAATAAAAAAAAAATTGTGATGACATTTAATTGGTCTTATGATTAATATGAGGTGTCATATATATATACGTTTTAGAGACTTTTTTGTATCATAATACGAATTCACGTTATATAAAAATTCACTGCATAACAAAGAGAATCTTGAAATGAATCCTAAATAGAAATGAAAGATAACTATCCTAAATTCGGAATCTTATTTTATTCAATATTTTACCGAATGAATCAATTTAACAAAATAATTTTAATTAATACTATTAATAATAATAATTAATAATTACAAATTTAATAATAATAATGTTACGAAATGATTTTTGCTTCATAAGTCGTTTGTTTAAATGAATTCAAGAATAATATATTTATTCATAAGGACAATGAAAATATTTCAATTTAAAATATTATTTTGTTTTAAAAAATATAATTAAAAGTATTAAAATTATCATCAGAAATATCAAAAATCCAATCGTCATTGCCAAAAAAAAAAGTATATTAACTAAAAAAATTAATGACTTCATGAATACAGAATGCAAAATTATTTTAAACAAAAACCTGTAAGCAAATAAAAGTATAAATGAAAATTATATATGTTACATTAATATCTATTGCAATACATGCTACTTACAAAGAAATAGCATTGAAAATCGAAATTCTAGTAATTTGAATTCCATATTTAAAGAGTTATCGTTAGCATAAATTTATGCGGAAAACGATACATGCTACAATTCAAAAATACTTATGAGAACAAGAAATACAATATTCCTAGATATTATGCGAATAATTTTGATGGTAATTATCTTAAAATCGCGTATCTGCATAATATGAATAAATTGCTCTGGAAGCCAAATGAATCCACACGATTTGCTAGAATTATCGTTCCTAATCATAATTTATGCCCCACAAAGTTTCTTCCTTCGGTATCTCAATTAATAATTATTTAACTAAAGGAGAAATAATTTATTTTAAAAATGTTTCTGCGAAGGCGTGATAGAAAAAGATCGGTAAGAGTTTTAAAGCTGTTTCAAGCAAAATTATTTCCATTAGCAGCTTCTGGTTAAATTTTAAATCTTTTATATTTTACGGCTAAGAATTTTCCTGTGGAAAATGTTTATAAATTGTGCTCTTGTGATTCTTATGCATGATAATTCATTTATATAAAAATGAAACAATTGTATTTTCAATTGATATAAATATCCTAGTACGTTTTAAAATTGTTCCATTTTTTATAAATCGCAGTATTGAATATAGAGTTGTTTAATCACAATAATTTCAATATTCTTTGGAATGTTTCGTCTTTCTATAAATTGTAGTTTTAATAAATGTGTAGGATTTACTGATATTCTAGTACTATAAAAGATTTGATAATTAATATTCAATATACAGAACAGATCCAGAAGTCCATGATGCACTTATATCCAAATAGTACTTGATGCACTTAACTAAAAATAAATTTTATTGGAACATTTTAGATTTTAATTTCAAATAATATTTTTATTGCGAATTCATAATTTGAATGCATTTAATTATTTGAGGTGTTTTAAAAGAAAAAAGACGCTAAACTCATATGTGACAATCTTTTTATGTGGCAAATAGAATATTTTCATATCCAAATGCATGCACACAAATTAATATGTAGATAATGCAGATTAATTTTTTATTTACATCATACATTTTAATAATAACATTAAAGATTAATTTTTAAGTATATTCGATTATACATTTTTCGTAATTAATTGATTGCAGATTACCTCTTGATTCTGGGGACAACATATATATTTGATTCTTTCATAGCGCATTTGAAGCAGACAAACTGATTGATACAAATGATCAGAAATTCGCAAAATACTTCATTTTTTTAAAAACTTTTAATTTAATTTTAGTTGGGTTTTTTAAATATACATTACATTCATGGCCCATTAAAAAATTATCATTGTTTGTTTGTATGTGATTCTGCCCCATTTAGAACTTTACATTTTACTCAAAAGTTATAAAATATAACAGAAGAGCCAATGTGTACAATTTAGTGTGACAAAAATACTTCTTTAATTGAATTGCTTACAATGGATTATGTAGAAAACAATGAAAAATCGTAACTTCATATTGCAAGAATTTCGAGGTCCAATTGTACTAAAGATCTAATATGATATTAGATTAAGCTTACATACCATCTGTAAGATTTGTTCAAATACATGCCCATTATTATCGTAGTTCAAAGCTACTTTATCATTAGAACTGTAGGTGTTCGAAAGGTTCTTGCAAATTTGGTATTTTAGTTCAAAGGTGCTTTCTCAATCACAATTGGAATCGTAGGTCACCTTTTCATACTAGGGTGAAAAGCTGCTTACACGTTGTTTCTATGTTGGTTTAAAGATAATTGTACTTTGGTACTATGATCAAAAATACTTTTACATTGTCTATATGATTCTACTGGCATTGTCTATATGATTCAGATACTGGCCCAGTAATGGTATGGATGGTATGGTGCATAACTACTTACACATTAGTACTGCATGTGGTTTAAACGAAATTGCACATTGATACTATGGTTGAAAGATACTTATACATCGATGATATGGTTTGGTACTGGAATGCAAAGGTTAATCTTTACTGATGTTGTGGTGCAAATGTATTCGAACATTGGTGCGGTGGTTCAAAGCTATAAAATCAGTTGTATTCATCTTCATTTTCTTTGTACACATTCAGAGCAAATTTCGAACAACTTTTTTTCTGAAATTTAAGATTTGGATTGCTTAAGCGTATAAATGATGCAAAACATGTTTCATTTTTTTTCCTTGAAATTAATTTATTGCAAACGGTATTTTATTATTTGGAAACAAAACTGTTGTAATATTATCATTTTAAGGATCTTCTGAGTCAAAATTTAGCACAAAGACTGAATTAAACTGAATAAAAGCATTGGCGACATATTTTATTGAAATTTTCCGTTTCTTCAGAGTGATTAACAACACGGTAACTATCCATTTAAATCGATTGATATTCACGGAATCAGCTAACAATATGAAGTGTAAAATTAAGATCTCATAATATTGGAAAACAATTATAAAATGATTTTCACAACTGAAATTAAATCAAACCAATTTTATAATTTAAGTTTTGAACCCAATACGCATATTTCATGGACATAGTGCACAATTTCTCTTTTTATAGAATCCAAAATTAAAAGTATTCAGTATTTCAAGTTTATAATTCCATTATTGAAATTTTCATTCTAAAGACATAAAGTTACAATGCTTTGCATTTATCATACATTATAATAAAAGCATATTCTATAATGGTCTAAGATTTATTATAATATTTGGCCATTTTCCTTCTAAGAATGAGTTTTTGAATATTGTTTATCTTTTGAGTTAATGTGTCATCATCCATTATCCAACCGAAATAAAAAATAATTACATTTTTCAAAGATTGCAACCTTTTCTTAAATATTAGAGAAGTTAAGCATATACAATAAAATAGAGAATTTCGATATTCCACATGATATATTCAACTTCGCCAATATTTAACAATAAAGCAATTTATTTCACTTAAATTCTCCGATGCTTTACTTTTTCACCGAATTCCTAAAATACTATAAAAGGAAAAGTTACTCTGAAGCAGAAGAAGGAAAAATAAACAATCCTAATTTTTACGTCCGGTCGACGGTCACGTAGTGTACACACTTAAAGTAAATGAAACGGGAAAAGTGAAGCTTTAAATCCTGTTGAATCTTGAATGTAATATCCTAGGAATAGGAATTAGGAAAATCCGGTTGTGGCTCTAGCTTTTTTTCTTCTCTGTTTCCGAAAGTAAATACTAAAGTTTGATCTCATGGTACTTCTTAAGGATAATAAAAAAAGTTATATCATTATTTTCTTGTGGAAAGTTCTCAATTCCCTAAGTTTGTCGAATCCAAGTTCTTTGACTTTTCTGGAATTTAATTATTATCGCATATTTTCAAAAATAAGATCTTCAAGGAAAATAATAAATATTTATTCAAGGGATTTTTTTTAATCTCCTTTAAGGAAAATTATTCTAAATGTTATTTTATTTCTTGGAAGCCTAAGACCCTTTCTTTGATTTTTGACTTAAAAAACAGCTTTATAACATTCTTTATTTATAAAATTTATACAATGATCTAAAATAAAATTTTAAAATTGTTACAATTTTTCCTACCTCTATAATAATTATGTAACCGGAGAAATGTGTGGGAGTTGGTTACAGACTTTAAATTTCCGTATTGCAAGCTTGGATACATTTATTAATTTAGAAATTATTTTTAAGTAAATTATATTTTCAATATTCCATCTAAATTCTAATTATATAAATTCTTTTTCTGAATAACTGAAATTATTTTACATGAACATGTCACCTGATATTGGAAAGATGAATTCGATTCATCCAATATTCTGAATTACAAATATAAATGAAAGATCTATAGTACGTTACAAAATGTAAAATTATCCTGCCATTTATCAAAAGTAAAATTTAATTTTCATTCATAGGAACACTCTCAATTATTTTGAATTTCAAATTAATTTTTGTAAATCAAATGTTTACATTTTTTTAAAACCTGTGGCTGTTATTTCCTGCACCTTTGTGTGAAAGAAGAAAGGGATTAGAAAAGTACATAGAGTAAAAAGAAAGATGGTTTATTTTTTATTGGAGTTTTGGAGTTTAATTTATCCAACATATGAACAAATACATAATGTTAATTTAATTTCAAAGCTGTATCAAGAAATGTAAATTAAGTATAAAATAATTATTTTTTAAAATATTTAATATGTTTTCGCTGAAACTGATCTGCTATTTTACATATAATAGAGTATAATGAAAAAAAATCAATTCTTTGATTAACATAACTGGAATGGCTAAAAAAAGAAATAAATTCAGAAAACCTAAAGGAAAATAGTGAACAAGCTAAATGTTCAATAATTTAAATCTCTTTTTTATTAGGAATATGACAAGAAATATGGCTCGTATATACTACAAATATATAAAATATATAACAAAAGGCTTAAATATTGAAATATTAGAAAAACCAATAAAATAAGATGTAATTGTTTAACAATTTGTCAAAATAACTACTCTTGTACAAATGTTCAGAAAATGAGAGTATCTCTTAAAGAGTTAATCTCGATTATTAAAAAGATCTTATGTAAAATAGCCATGTAACCTAACGTAAATCAATATAATATATAATGCATTAACCACGTAAATTAATATATAGGTTAATTTCAATTATTATATTTTTTATATGTTGTGAATTTTCAAAACAAAATTTAAGACGATTCATAAGGTTCATAAACATATTTTTAGATTGAAAAAAATTATTTCTCAGTTTTAATGCATTTTGAACTAAATTATGTTATTTATGTAAATTATGTTTTTTTCATCTCTTTATCTAATTTGGTTAAATTAGAATAATAACAGAATTTTAGGCATTTTTCCTTATTTAAATTATGCTAAATAAAAAGTAACGAAATAATGCACATAATCAATATTTCTTCAATATGTTCAACAACCTTTATGTTGGAACTTTACTGAAATTGATTAAACCTAATTCTAAAATTTATTTTAAGATAATATGATTGCTATTAGAAATTTTTTAATCATATCGTAAGCTTTAAAAATGAAAACAATAAAGTTATATGAAATTTAAATGTAACTGAATTCATCAAAAGAATAATATTCACTTCTTCAGTATTCAACTGTTTTGTTCTTCATTATTTGACAGTTGTATTATCAGGACTTTAGCAAATATTATCAGGATTATAAATTATTATTCGCCTTTTTTAGTTTCTGAAATAAAAATTAATTTTTAAAAATTGTTCAGCATTCTTTTCAAAACGGATCAGATTGTATATATATCGAACAATAAGCAATTTTCTATCTATGTTGTTCTTTTAAAATAAAAATGGCCTTCCCTTTTTGTTTTTATCCTACACAGAACCCACTTCTCTCTAATATCATTCCACATAAGAAAAGAATGAATCATTACCTTAATTAAGAAACTCTTTTTCTCTTGTCCCTGTCTTAATAAAATTAGTATCTTTATTTTCTAAGATTTTTTGTAGGCTCGTTACTAAACGTTAATCTCTCTTTCCTAATTGCTATTCTCTTTTAAGCAGCAGATAACTTTGCGCTAAAAACAATCGAATTACGGTGATGCGGAGTCAATGGACGGTGCTGCGTAGCTGCGCTTCGAATGATTCAATTAAAAAGTTAATATGCGAATCGGGTTGCTCCACCACCTTGTGAATCGAGTCATTTGGCTGGAAGAATAAAAAAAGTACCATTGTAATCAATACATCTGGTGCTCATATAAAACGCGCATGAATTTCTTTTGAATCAACAAAGAAATGACTGTAATGGAATAATTAGTTAATATAATTTTTTCGATCCCTTGTTCAGAGCATTTAATCTATATGAAGTATGAAAGAGAAAATATTGCAAGTGTCGAAAAAATTCAAACTCAAGATTTTGAAGTATTTCGCTGTTTCAGACCTTTCAGAATTCGAGAAACATATTATAGAATTATGTCTATGTGTCTGTGAAAACGATAATTCAGAACTTCTTTGAGTTAGGCGATGGAAGAAACTTAATATATGATCTATACAACAAATTTATAAATTTTGTAATCAAATTTTGTACGAAATCTATACAGAGGAAATTTAATTATATTAATTTTTCGTTCACGCTTTTTTTTTAATATATCCTTAACTTTATCATGTATTTTATGATACTTCTTAGAAATATATGGATTTTTTTTATTCTTTATGCTTGTTATATATGTTATAATAATCCTAAACAGGATTTTTAACCATAGAACTGATCAAAATAAAAATATAAAATTTTTCCAAAATAACCTTATTTTCCGAATTCATTTTGACTGCGAAAAATATTAGACATCAAATCAATATTTTGATGCTTTCAGTTGAATATCAAAACCATCATAAAATGAGTGACATATAGGATGCACATAAAATTTTAAAAGATCATTTAAATTATCTAAACTTTTACCTTTTCAATCAGATGCAAACATTGTTGTTTCCTTTACACACTTTCATGTCCATATCGTTTGCAACGAATGCAAAATGTTCCAAAGAATATAATTATTCCATTGATAATCCGGTTAGAAAATTCGGAAAGCCACCCGGATATGAAAGTAATTATCGATTTCATTTCCTGTATTTCGGGATCATTAAATATCTAAGGATGATATTTTCGTTATCTGTCAGAACTCGCAAAATAATTCCAACTTGAACTTATTTCAGCGCTCTCTATGTGACGTTAAGTCCCCAGGATCTATTATTAATTCAGCATAGTGGAATTACAGCTCCATGGTTTTAGCGCAGTGCAAGTATAATGTCACTGAGAGCATGGCTTACGCAACAATGTCGGTAATGCTGCTGCACTCTCATAATTATCACGTGATTAAGCGATTTTCGATTATTCCTGATTGTTGCCATCATGTTAAAGCCTGATAATAAAGATGCTGACTGAGATTCGGAAATTTTAATGAAAATTACTGAATGGATTTATTTCCCAAGCATGTTGAAAGATGATTTATACACAATAAAAAAACAATTTTATGGATTAATTTATATATATGTGTGTATATATATATATAATTATATACATGATTTTTCTACTTACACAAATATAACTGATGATGATGATGTCGTGTCCGCGTTACCACGGAAAGGGGGTGCAGTAGCTTCTGAGGGTAAAGACCCCCGAGCACCCGAGGGCAGAAGTCTGACTTCTATCTCATATGAAGATGAAGCTCACACATTCGCTTGCACAACCCCTTTTTACAGGGGGGGGGGACATTCAGACACCTCACAGATAGAATACAGATGAGGAAAAACCATGCACGAACCGGGATTCGAACCCAGGACGCCCAGATCACGGGGAAGATGTGCTACCCCTATGCCAGGACGCCGGCCGCAAATATAAATAAAATTATTTTACTAATTCTTCTTTATAGGTTAAGTCCCTAGAAACTTATAATGATCTGAAAAATGCTTAATTGGTTATGCAATGGGAAATTTTTCATTTGAAGCATTTTGTATAAATTCTAAAATTAGAACAGCTGAGAAAAAAAAGGAAAAGTTATTATTTCTATGAATAATTTGAAGATAAATTCTTGTCTTTTCCCCTAAAAATAAGTTTCTTCAACATAGATACTACTAACGTATGCAAAATGAAATTTATCTGTTGCTGGATGATTACAGAACCCATAAATTAACTGCAAAATGGAATTATTTTTTTTATCACTGGTGTGATAAATGTCCATACAGAAAGAGTCTGCTGCTACAAAGTGCTTCGCTTATAAGGAAAACCTTATTAATTTTTTTGTAATTCTTTCCACTTTAGCAAATTTTATTTCAGTGAAAATAACAGTAATAATAAAATATAACAGATCAATAATAATAGAAAAATACATAAAATAACAGTATAACAAAATATCAAAATCACAACTATTTCAGTAGCAAAGCAGCTGTTTCGACAATTAACAGACAAGGTAGACTATTAATAAAGTTCCACAGGGATATCATTTCATTTAGAGTTACAAAAATTAATATAAAAATATATGGATTATAAAGATGTGCAAATTTGGAAAATATTATTGATTTTTTTTTTTTCGTTTATCTAATAATTAAACGAGATTTTTACGTTTCTCTACTTCAACTCTGTAATCTATTATTGCACAGAACTATATGTATACTATTTTATTATTGAAAAATATATCTATCTTATAGCAAGAAATTTTTTTTTTACAGTTTTTTCTTAATTTTATTAGTTTTTAAAAGTGTTTTTTTTTAATAATTGTCGACAACTCTTTTCATTGTTGCAAGTAATTAAAAAAATTTCCCAGCTTTGTCGAATATTTAATTGTATGATTTTAATTCATTATTTAAAACTAAGGAAGAATGTTTCGGGTAATTGCATTTTAATTACTCTAAAAGGCAATTGAAATAGATGCACTTAAGTGAAACAGATTACACTTAAGTTTACAATAGAATTATGATTCCAAGGAATTCGACTCCTTTATGGAGGTCCATATGTTCAATAAACAAAATGGGTTCATGGTTATTAAATTAACTATTAATAATTTTAACTTCCAACACAATTCTGTGCTTAAAATTACTTTGTCAATGTAATTCCGAATACGAAATAATTAATAAATATTTTAATACGGTTTAATCACTACTATTAACACAATTAATGTTCAAAGAATTACTGTTCAACAAATTGTTCCTAAAGACAGTAAGTTTCAAGTATTTGAAGTATTTGGAATAAGTGCTCTAAATAAGTGTATCATGCTTTGATTATTTAAATTTACATTTTCAGAATTACTTTTACATTTTCAGAATTACTTTTACATTTTCAGAATTACTTTTACATATTCAACTACTCACGTTAAGTGAAACAGATTACACTTAAGTTTACAATAGCATTATGATTCCAAGGAATTCGACTCCATTATGGAGGTCCATATGTTCAATAAACAAAATGGGTTCATGATTATTAAATTAGCTATTAATAATTTTAACTTCCAACACAATTCTGTGCTTAAAATTACTTTGTCAATGTAATTCCGAATACGAAATAATTAATAAATATTTTAATACGGTTTAATCACTACTATTAACACAATTACTGTTCAAAAAATTGTTCCTAAAGACAGTAAGTTTCAAGTATTTGAAGTATTTGGAATAAGTGCTCTAAATAAGTGTATCATGCTTTGATTATTTAAATTTACATTTTCAGAATTACTTTTACATTTTCAGAATTACTTTTACATATTCAACTACTCACGTTACATATTCAAATGTATTCAATTGACTCAAAGCTTCCAATTTTTTTTAATCAATGAAATAAAATCAAAATTAATAATGTTCAATAAATTCAGAAAATATTAGGAAATAAAATGAAAAAAAACTTTCTTAAATATACATTTAATAATAATCTTAAATAAGATTAAATGTTTTGATTTAAATGTTCAACATGGAATGCAATGTGCTTCATATATGTATGCAAAATTTATATATGTATGCAATGCAAATATGTATGCAAATTGTTTTAAAAATATAGTGTAATAAGCAAATATCTGAAAGTGCAAAATTACTGAAATAATTTATAAATATATTTACAAAATTGTTGCTTAAATTACTAATCTTTAAATACTCACTGCAATTAAAATTTCTGTCTTAAAATGTTTTATTGTGAAACAATATTTGTGTCCTTATTTCTGATTGCAGGGAACATAATATTGTAAATGGTAGAAGTTTAAATTTCTGCAGTTAATGCTCGATCTTATTACCTTCCCATGGGATTTAAACAAAACAGTTCATTTTAGCATTTTGCATATATAAAATGGCGAGATTGCTTAACAGTACAGGCAGGCTAATTATTCTTACATTCATAAACCACTGTTTGCCTTATTAGATATGTAATTACTTTAATGACGCTTTGAACTAATCTTTCATTAGCAGTTTAATTACGTTGGTTAAGGACTAGCAGTTTTGATGGTTTAAATGCTATAATGTAAGTTTTGGAGTATGATGTGACAGAAGCTGTAAATTGCATTTGCTCGTTCATTGCTAGTATTTAATGGAACAAACATCGCCAAAGGCAATGTAAAACTTGCTATTACATACCATTGAATATTTTGCAATATTTGGAACTAACAATTATGAATTAATGTTGTGAATTAATAAATTAACTAAAAAGAAAATTCTTACGTAAATATAGACTTTAATTCAACCATTTAAGATTTCATGTTACCAATTTCAAGGAATTCAAAAGTAATCAGATCTTAATTATTATTTTTAGGAAAACTTTTGCAGAC
This sequence comes from Argiope bruennichi, assembly GCF_947563725.1. NCBI lineage: Eukaryota > Metazoa > Arthropoda > Arachnida > Araneae > Araneidae > Argiope > Argiope bruennichi. The sequence continues at coordinate 71,081,297 of NC_079151.1, forward strand.
ACAATTCAGATACAATTAAGGAACGATTTATTTTTAAATAGTTATTGTGATGAAACAGGCAGCCTGGAATTAACCGCTTTTATGGGATGCATTCGATTAATATTCACTCCCCCCCCTCATTTCTAACACAATTCAAGTAAGAATATTGTTTTATTTTTATCTCCAATTATCTCACAAAAATTCTAAAAGAGATTATGCAATTCAATCGGTACTAATGATAAAATTATCTATGTGTGTGTACGTATTGTGTTGTCTGTGTACATGTGTTCCTGTACGTATTTTATTTGAGCGTCTATGCGTGTTGGAGGTGAACAGGTCAAACCGCTTAACATAGGGATCTAAATTTTAGATCCAAACCTAGAGATCCAAAGTTTTAATCAATTAAAAATAATCGAAACTTGATTTTCTCCCTGCTGTAACTTCTGAAAACATTCTTACACAAAAATGATTTTTATATCATTTTGAAACCCAAACGACTACCTTTTCTATGATGCCAATTTAATTACTACAAAATTCGTTAGTCTGAATTTAATTAAGTTTTGAACATATTTAAAGTATATATTTCACAAAAACATTTTGTGAATAAAACCGAAATCAGTTTCATCAAATAAATGATTGCGTGATTTTCTTCAGTTGATGAAAGCTAAAGCAGGATCTATTTTAATATCTATGCAGTTCTCTGAACGAGTAAAAGATAGAAGCTACGATAGCGTTAAATACGTTTAGATATGAGCTGTACATAACAATGTACATACTCCATGATGTCATGGAAGTGGTCTTTGTCAGTGAAGTTCATACGTACAATAAACAGAATATGCGCAAGGCTATTAAAATAACACTATTGAATGTCTACCGTTTTTATGGAATCGTGAAGTTTTGTCTAAATTATTTAAATGAAATAATATTAATATATCTGGCAAACCAGCTGGTACCTAAAGGCGACTAGTGAGAAATAAGAAGAAAATTGAGAAACTGATGCATTTAAAAATATTTCTTAAATGCAATAAAATGAATTTCTTATTATTGTAAAAATTTCATCACGCAGAATTGATTTCAATAAATTCACACTGTGATTTTTAATCCACATATAACATGCAAATCGTGACTTTCATGAAATGTCTTCGTATTTACAATTACATTTCTTTAAGATAAACTCACGCAGAAACAGTCTAACATTATTTTTAAATACAGGAAACGGGATTTGTAATTTTTTTCACAAAATATTCTCTATTTGACATTTATTATTAACACATTTTTATAAAGCATTTATTCAATTTTTCAGAATTAGGTAATCTGCCTTTTTTACATCTCAAATTAAGAATGGATTTATTTTTTTGTTGTTATTGTTGACGAAAATGAATTGTGTGACTTAAGAATATTTGGATTTTTAAGGAAACTAATTTAACTTTAATTTTCGAGAATTTAATCAAATCCAATTTACTAGAGCTCCTCTAATTAAACAGTTAGTATGTTTTTTTAAAAAAATCATCGCTTTATTTTTTTTTTTTATTTTTTTTGCGCAAAAGTAATAACAGCGTTTGCAAAATAGCTTTTCTTCATAAAATCCCCACTCTTTTTTTACATTTCTGTTTATAATCTAACTCCCCCATCCTAAAAAAGAATTGCAAATGTACTTTGAATGTTTAAAACGATCTATTGCTTGAAAAGGAAAGATAGCTAAATTCTAAATAAAAACTATTAATCCTACCATTTTGACATTTGAAACCACAAAAACCATTATACATTTTTTTAATAAAACATTAAAAAAAGAAAATAAATCTACGAATTCTTAAAGTTTCTTTTTTTTATTCTTCAATATATTCCAACGCTAAGACTAAACAATATATAATTGAATGGCTTTGTAGCTCCTCTTATGCCAAAAGTGTATAAAAATTTTATTTGATAACTTTTAACAAGAGAATAGTACTGAGTTTTCTATTCTCTTAGGAGAAGCAAATTCAAAATATTTTTGTTTCTGCCTTTTTTTCTATTTTGATAGACCTTTTCTATCCATAGAATACTCCTTTTTGTCTCTAGGGTTAAAGAAAAGTACTCAAAATAAATTGAATTCCTTTGCTGTTTTTAGAGCAAACACAGTAATACATCAAAGTATTCCCAGTTTCGACTGAAAGAGCTCTTCCATTTTTATATTTCAGTCTTTCTGAAACAGCATTTCGTGTTTATGGAGCTATAGTCATGCAACATTTTTTTTCTATGGTCATTTTAATGCTTCTTACAAAACGTAATGTTTGATCAAAAATAATAAAAGTGTATATTATATGAGAAAATTAAAAATATACGAACTTCTAATAACAATTTTTTTAAATGGGAAAATTATGAAAAATAGAAACAAGTTTAAGGAGTTTATCTCCGAAATTAAAAATGAATGCTAATCCGTAAGATTAATAATAAGATCACAGTGTTAAATTTTGAATGTTTTTTTTTTCAAAGAGAACACCTCCATGTGTTGCTTATGATTAAACCTTGTCAACAAAACATTAACTTTAAATAATTCATTTATGAATTGTAGTAATTAATTTTTGAATTAAATATTGAGTATTTTTGGAAATATTGGAAACAAATATATTTTATCATTTTTGTAAAAATTTGGAAATCTGCATAATTTATCACTGTATTCAGAACTGCCCTAATTTGAAATTTCAGATGTCATTGAATGAATCATTAAAATATTTTTTTAATTACAGCATTCCCCTGACATCTTTAAAATATATTCATCATGAACAAGAAATTATTTAAAACTATTGCTTTTAGTCCTAATGTATGATTATATATAATTCAATCTTCAACTCTAAATCAATTTTTCTCAAATTAATTATCAGAGATACCCAATAATAGAGAATTTAAATTTAATTAAGATAACAAATTAAATGGTAATAAGTTTATAATGTATTGTCATCGAGATGCAAAAGTACAATATTTCAAACTTCCAGTAAGTAAAAAGTGTGAAAAAAATTCAGTAAAAAAATTCAAGCTGAACAGACATATAACTATTCAAATTAACAAAGTCAAGAGAAGCAAAGTCTTGCTTTAAGACAGTATTAAAATGTACAAGTATAAACAGATAAATACTGTTGAAGATATTTTGTTCTCATGAGGAAGTAACATATATAAAAGCATAAAGTAAAGTAAAAGTAAAAAAGCAAAAGTAAAATATATATATATATAAAAGCAAGCATTTAAATTTCAGACAATTTGGTTGATTAACTTATTTAATATATACTTGATTATAAAAAATATGAATAATACAAAAGTTTACTATTTTGAAACTGTACAACAGAGTTCACAAATAACTAATATTCTCGAATGAATGAAAAACAGGTTTCAGACCCGAATGAATGAAAAACAGGTTCTCGAAACATGTTATGCAACATTATGTTATATTATATTTGTGTACCATTAGGGGTGCAACTTCCTTTTTTAAAGTAGCAGTAATTTTGGATTTTAGTTTCTCTTTTGGAACTTAATATAGAAGAGGTAAATAATAATATAAATATGTAAAATAATCTAAAAACTCAAGCATAGAAGTTTAAATACAGAAAAAATAATTTCTTTAAAAATTCATGAGTTCAAAATTGATTAATTTCATGTCACAAATATTCATTTATATAATCATTTACTAATTTATATATATTATTACTTTCATTTAATTTGTTGTATATTATATCCGTATTTTTTTAATAACAAATTCTATAATAAGGTACTTGTTTGGAATAAGGATTCCTTATTTTGTTTATGTAAAAGAGTTGAAAGCAGTAAAATCTTTGCATCATTTTTTTTTATTTCATGCTTCAAGTATTTTATTCCGAAATCTTTAGAAAGTTCATGAGCCTCTCAGAATCTTTTTAAGGGTGAATATTTAATTCCCAAACAGGACATGGATGAAAGATGTTTAAAGAAAAGCTGGGAGCAAATAGCATCAAGTTTAATTGGCGTGAAAATAATGCTTTTAGATATAAAGATTTATTGTGTTTTCGCTCAAATAAATACAGATAACTGTCTCTTTGATACTGTTTCCAGACATTTTTATCATTAAGGAAAATAGTATTTACATTAAAGAATTTTAGCAGTCAATCGAAATATTTATTTATAAGTTTAAGTGAAATGTGGCTTGTTTATTTTGATGTAAAAAGTACGACTATTATCTGATATGAATAAAGTGTAATCAAGTTGCTTTTTTACGTAAAAATTTAAAAGGGAAATCTTATTTCAACGTGAAATTAAATTCTAAATCTCTTCCTTCACACACAAATATATTTTAATTTATGTAGAAAAGTTTAAGTAGAAAAGAAAGAAAAGAAATTTAAGTGGAAAAGCTATGTAGAAAATTTTATTGTGTCTGAATTTCTTTATAATATTGCTTTATTTTCGATGAAAAAGCGTCCTTCATTCAATTCTCGACGCTAATAAACCTATATATAAAATCAGTTTTAATATTTCCCACTTTTTATTTTCTATTAATTTTATAATTCATCGTTACAAATATTTTCAACCTAAAAAATTAGTTTTTGTAAAATTAATTACTTGATGGCGCCATCTTTGAGAAATGAAATTTAAATAAATCAGTATGTTAATTGATTATTAAAAAATTATATATTATAAATACATATCTTATTAAATATGTATTAAAATATTTTGCTGTCATCAGAAACCCATAACTGCACAGAATTACAGAAGGATAATGTGAGTGAAAAATCGATGTCCCATCTTAAAAAATTTGAAATTTACGAAGAGTAGAAGAATTTAAAAATAAGAACATATTCTTGCGAATTATTAAACGTTTGGCCGATTAATGAAAATCAGAAATGTGCATATTAACTGAAAGATATTTTTTATGCTACTTAATTAATATGAAAATTACCTTCTAAGCACTTATTAGAGTGCAAATAAAGTATTTGGTTGGACAAAAACAAGATATTTCAGTCTTAAATTAGTAATTCAAGCCAGCAGCAAAACAATGTGCATTGCAGTTGAAAAATCCAGAATACTTTTTCCAATTAAAATGTAAGAATCTTTAGATAATAATCAGCAAAATATGTATAAAACATATTGGATAGCAGTTGTTACATAATAATATTTCTTTTCTGATTAATATGGTGTAACAATCAGCAGTCTAAGAATGATAAATATTGAGAAACGGGTAAATAAAATATTTATTTATTTATTTATTTCGATATCTAAAAGAAAAACTTTCGCATTTTAATGATTAGGAATATTTTAATGTGCCTATTACATAGTAGGGGGGGGGTGTTAGTTACTTCGTTAAAGCCTGTTAATGATCACACATAATCAGTTAATTTGTTGATAATTTAGATAATTGTTGCATTTTGAACTTTATCGATAACAAATGCATAAGATATCAGACTATTTCAACAATACGTGTTAGTACATGAAAATTTCAAAATGCAAATTTTAATTAAAAAGTTAGATGAAAATGTGATAAGGAATTATTTATGATTCTAGAATGCATAGCTTTATGTGTAAAAGTCTCAAAATTCTTCTGCTAATTGCATTGAATATATTTTCAGGAAATTCTATTTCACTATACTTTACTTCTTCTTTCGTTAAAATGCAATTTTGAATATAACATTCTTCTGAATAAGAAAACTAATATTAACTGCAGCTTTATACCTTGGTAAACAAATGGATGCTCCAAAAAATTTACTACTTAAAAATAACTTACTTCTCAATCTAGATTTAATACGATTCACAAGCAGATAAGATAATAGACCTTAAATAATACTGAAGTAGAATGCCCTGTACCTGTCAAATCCAGATTCTCTTTTTCGATTCCGTAGAAGTCCTGCATTAAAGTAAGGGGGAAAAGGGCATATTCTTTGGATGCGAATGGTTCCGTGTACCGAACATTAAACAAGACTAAGACAAAAGAGCTCTTTTTATCTCGCGGTCATTCCGAATAAATAGAAGAGGTTGGACGCGTGAAATTGACCGGTCACATGATCAGTCGAACGAGAAATGCCGCAGCTTCTGATAATGCTATCTGTTTAACTTGTGAGATTGATTGACCCGGTAAACCAAAAAATATTCGGATTTCTTTTATGCAATTGATTGCTCACCTTCATCAATTTCTTATACTTGAACTAATTAAATAAAATGAATAATTTTATTTATAATCAAAATAATGCTTTTTATATTTTCATGTTATATTTCAAAAGTACAAACTAAATGCCGAAATATTTATATTTTCAATAAGACCTTTCAAGTTGATTTTGTCTTCGGCATTTAATTGAAAAAATTTTAAAGTTTAGTTTTAATTTACAAAAAAATATTCATTATGCAAAGATAATTTTTTTTGTGCAATGCTTCAGCATAGGTTATTTCAAATTTAAACGGACTATTAGGCATTTTTAACAATTATTAACTTTTTTTGAAATTTTTTATTCATAGGTATTAAAATATAAATACATCAAATTTCTTTTTTAAAACTTTTCAAACTAAAATATTATTTTTAAGAAATTATTTTTTTAAATTTCAAAATATTCCAGGTGACTCAATTTTTAATTTAATAATATTTTTTTCCTTATTAGCCAATATAGATTTATTTGAAATAAAAATGAGTATTATTTTGTAATTCCAATCAAATGCTATTTTTTGGAAAGGGTTTTATGCACATTTATTGCATTTTCATTAAAAATTTATGTTTTCCTGAACTAAAATAGACTTCTAACTATTTATAAAAACTCGAAATATAAAATGTATTCTCTATTATATTTTAATATTTAATCAAAATCTTTGTTATTAATTCTTTTTAATTCCTTAAAAAACTAAAACACCTGGGGCATTTCAAAGATATTTAAATCTAATTAAAATATCATTTTGAGGAAAGTAATTAAAGTATGCTTTCTTTCTCAAGGCCTTTGAAATATTCACTTTATTCAACAATATATCTTATAGCATTATTTTAATTTAATATAAATATATTTTGGTAAGAAAACGATTAAAATAAAATTTCACTTTTCTGTCCATTTTCGCTTATTTCAAAGTGCACTGTACCCTTAAACTACCTAGAAATGAATTTTTATTATTACATTTTTTTTTGTTTGATTTAAAACAGAATCGACTGGAATTCATATTGCAAACTTATATTCATATGCGTCTCGAATAATAATTGTCTTTTTTAACATAAACACATTCTTTTAACTAACAATTCGATAGTCACTTTCCAAATTAGTGATCTTGTTCCTCTAAAAAATTGCAATAGGAAATTATAAGATTTATTGTACTAAGTGCTTCCAGATGTGCTTTTCAAACTTCTATTACAAAAATTGTCTATCCATTATCATTTTGTCGAAAATATTCTGTAGAAAATCCCCGTCAAGTCAATTGTGAATATTTCTTGAAATACTTATATTTCGTACACCATCTTATTAATGAGTAATTTGCTTCTGTCTCAGCAACGCTTCATTTAATTATCCAGATTCAGATAATTAATAATTATAATTAATACAGATTTTTTCTGATGCTGAAAATACCAAAAAATAGATTACATGACTTGTGGAAAAAAAAGATAAAGAAAATAGTTTATATTCTATTATAATAGATAATAAGAAAAAGTCCACTTTAATTATTTCAAATTGCATTATTTTTCTCTTATTTCCCTCTTATTACATTTTTTTTGGTTAAATTCTTATATTTCATGCTCGTAAAGTCCTAATTTATTTCTTGATGTGCCAGAGACGGGAACAGGTATTCAGTCATGTATCCTTGATTCTAGTATAATATTTTGACATTTTCAGGAATTAATTTTCAATTTATGGTAAAATTTTAATTCAAATTTTATTTTGTATAATAAGCACGATTGGAAAATAATTTCAAAAACAAATTCCTTAATAATTTTTATACCGAAGTGTGAATGATTTTAACGACTTAAAATTAGAAAATAATAAAACGTTTCAAAAATCATGGTCTTATTAGCGGAATAAAGTTTAGAAAATATCTTTTGTCCAATATCTAAGGGGGTGGGAGGTAAAGTAAATGTGTGATATGCTAGAAACAATAAAATAAAGAAATTAAATTTCATAGAATGTCAAAAGAAGGGAAAAAACTCAAATGCATTCATTAAAAATCAAACAATTAGTCGTGAAAAAAAATTCATCGTTACGCCGTTATAAAATAAATTCATATCGTTTTTATATAATATTTACAACATCGATTCGGCCTTTGCAGTATTTTTTTAGATCTTCTAATTCGAAATAAAAATCATTTCCATGTTTTTATATAATAATAATATAGTGTCTAAATTTCTCTATTTTTAATTTCATTTTTATTAGTGTACTAAACATTGAATCCTGGTAAAATTTAAGACAATTAAAACCATAGATTACCAGAACCAGAACCCTAAATTAACCATAACTATAAAAAATATTATTACTTTTTCAAATATATACAAAATTGATGTTTTTTTTTTCATATTTTTTTAATTAACCAGGATGCACAAACTTTCATAAGGCCCATTACTGTACTTTAATTTTTATTATATAAAAGTTAATCTTCGAAGCATGCGCAATTAGTAACAAATATACTATGTAATATTTATATTACACAAAAACATGTTACAATATTAACATATGGATAGACAAAAAAATAGTAACATTTATATTAAAAAAATACACAGATTCTCTGTAACATCCCCTTTATAAAATTTGACTCTACTGCTCCTTTTCTACTATCGAGAAATTTTGAATAATTTTCCTAATACTAAGCAGGATAGAAATTCTAATAAAACAGTGACATATTTTTGAAGTAACATTTCGTCTTTATATTTATTTCCAAGTGCATCCTATTAAACCATTCTCCCAAGTTATCAGCTTAATATTTTCATTGATCATATAAAAATATATTCATACTCGGTTAGAAACAATATTTAATTAAGTCTACAACTTAGAAATGTTGCCGAAACAAGGAAAATAAGCTTCTATGAATAATTTCATTAACTTTCTTTAATGACATAAAAATTGTTAGAAATATTGTGGTAAGTAGAAATCTCAAATCTTACCGAGTTCAGTAAATGCAATATCATCATTTAATAAACATAATGGATCACCTGACATTAAAGAACATTACCAAGTATCAGTTTTTGGGAACAGTCTGGTAACATATGCCGATAGAATAAGCTTCTTATTCACAGAGACTTTACAAATGGTAAGGGTGACTCATTAATTTTCGGAAGATAATTAAGTCTGCTCAATTATATGAAAAAGAAATGGTGCGTAACAGCTGGAGGTTTTAAAAGGCGTGCGTATATCTTGAATCTTAATTGTGTTTCGTAGGAAAGTAATACATTCTAAAAAAAACAAAATTAAGTCACGTAATTTTGTTAAAAAGTATTATGGAAGCTGGAGAATGTTTCCCAAAATTATTGTTTTGAGGACATAGTTGCGCTCTTTTTTTTTTAATCATTCAAATCAAACACTTAGCAAGGATATTGATAAATAAATGAGAAAATCTAATATAAGGATTTTTTTATTTAATTTTTTTATTAATGACTTAGCTAAGATTTGTTTTGTAAGCTCAAATAATTTGTTTGATAAAGTAAATGATTTTGAGATATTAATTTATATACAAAATAATAACATAGGTAAAAACATGTTGAAAAATAAATATGCAAAACGAACTCCAAGTTAGACTTGCATAAGGAAATATTCAAAATATTACAATTTGAGTATTTAGTCAGAATTTTTCATTTACATTCGAAAGAAAATCTTAATTAGAGCGCTTTGGTTGTCTTTATATACTTCATACATTATTTAGCTCTTTCATAGTAAATTTAATTCATTTTCAAATAGAAACCGAAATAAAAAAGTAAAAGTGTTTTTGTAAGATTTATACAAGAATATATGCAGAATATTATAAAATTCGTTTCTACACAAAATTATATCATTTTAAGTTTGATAGAACATCTTAATCACGAGTTTATTTTCAATAATTTTGAAATTGTAATATTTCAAGTTGATATCTTTATATTTGCATTTAATTTTTTTAAGAAAGGGCCCAAAGAACATTCATATTTATGATTGACGTTGCAATCACTCCAACTTGCATTTTAGTAATAGGCAAACATAATCAAAACTGTATTTAGGATGTTAATCTATTAAATGTCTTTGAAATTCCCACTCTCTACTTAATAAAACGTTTAATTAAAAAATCAGATAATTGAGGTACTTGTACATATTTTATTATATGTATTTTTATCGGTTACTTTACGTGTCATTTTGCTAAGTAATTATTTAAATTATATATATATATATATATATATATATATATATATGAATATACTATATATATAAATATTATATATATATGTAAAAACATTTTGGTTTTTACTTCATCTTTAGTCATTAAACTTTGTTTTGCAGTGCATTATTCAATATTCCATTCTATATCCTTTTAATTCATTTATATTACATTTCCACATACTGTATTTGAATGGAACTTATATATTTTAATTATATAAAAATGGAAAAATGATACCCGAGGCTGCAACTCTCTCTCCATTATATGGGTTGATATGAATATGGCGTTAAGGTCGCATGACACAAGTAACAGGGAATATCCTTTAATATTTATTGACTTTATATATATTTGACTTTTTAATATTTCTTTCTTTCGCTATACTATAAAGCCACGTCCATGTTTTATTCTAATATAAACTAATTTTGGATTTCAAAATAAATTTGGTGCGGTATATTTGACATGATTCTCATAAAAATTGCATGGTAATATAAAAAAAATCATTCATATGGATGCGAATAAATACCCAGAAATCTTTATCAAACACACCATTGCAAAATTTATACCTTTGAATTAAAAGTCAAATAATGCTAAATATTTATCAAATACTGAAAACAGTACTTTTCTATACATTTCTTGAAGAACATTCAAAGCCATATAGCCCACTGTTTAATATGATGATTTATTACCAAATCTTAGCTAATACTTTTCCCCAACTAAACTTCCACAAGTATTTAAACTTTACAATAGTATGAAAGTACCCGCAATCCATCTTCCCAACAAGACTCTGGAACTTCAAAAAAAAGAAAGTGCGATAATCTTTCAAGAATTTTTATGAACAGCCCAGCTAGGTAAAGAGTAGAAGAGTCAGAAGTATCGACATAAGAAATGTCGAAAGTAGGAAAGGACAGGAGAAATCTCTTATAATGGTTGGAAGGTTCTGATCCGCTTTGATATATGAACTCTTTGTCATGGACAGACTTAGGCGAAGATTCGCCGGTTCCTTTCTGGTTTTCGGCCATCGTACCGAAATCTCCCAGTCTCTGGATTTGTCAGAAGCAGTCTGTCTGCGTCCGTCCTCGAAATCCCTGCAATTAAGCGAAGAAAATAAAGGAAAGTATTCTTTATGCCAGGGAAGAAAAGAGGAAAGTAGTCTGTGATCCAGAGCGAGTTTACATTTACACAGAAAATCCATTTCTTTTCTGAAGAAATTCTTGTTGGACATGTTTGTGAAAAGTCTGATCGCAATCTTCGAAGGGAAAAAGATTGAATTTTTGATAAGACTTTTGTTTGTTTTTCAGAATCCTAGAAGTCTTATCTTTTGATATTATTTCTGAACTTTATCTTGTTAATTCAACGATGCATTTTCGCTAATCCATATTATTTCCATCAAGATAAATGAAATGTCAGGAAATCACTAAAATAATGAGATAAATCTTTCTTTCATAATAAAAAGATTGAAAATGGCTTTTAGAAAATAGTACATTCCAAGAATAAAATCTAACTTTAAAATCATATATAATATGTCATAATTAAATAAATGATTTAAATAATTTATTTAAACCATTTTAATTTAAAATGGAAAACAACAGTATAAATCACCAATCACCAATTATTAAAATGATTATCAAAACGGAATTTCTAATGTTATAAATTGCTCATCTATAGTTATGAAACAGTGTTAAATATAATTTAATGATCAATAATTCATCAGCCGAACAAGCATAAAAAATATTTAGAAAAATTAGCAACCAAAATAGCAATTAGACCAAAAGAAATTTAGAAACATATTTTTGAATGCAATTGTGTTTCTTGCTTCAAAGGGAGTTTTAAATTCTAGAAAATATCAACCATATAAAGAAAACCATTATTCAATCATATGATTCTGGACAAGTAGGAAATCTATTAGTAAATGAAATGTATCGACATATAACATAATAACGAATTAAACTACTCTAATGCCCTTTTATAATAGAAAGATTGAAAATGGCATTAGGAAAATTATATTTTCCATGAATATAATCTAAATTTGAAACCGCGTAAAATATGCCAGTTTAATAATTTAAATATCATTTAAACTAATTTAATTAAGATTTATGAAAAACAATTGTATAAATCGTTAATTATTAAAATTATTATCAAAATGGAATTACTAATGTTATAAATTGCTCATTTATAATTATGAAAGACAATGTTAAACTGATGTTAGTTTGCATTATGAAATACAATGAATAAATTATGAAAGACAATGTTAGTTTAATGATGAAGAAATCAACAGTAAAAAAAGAATTAAAATTATTTTTAATAATTAGCAACCAAAATAGCAATTATATCAAAAGCAATTTAGTAGCTTATTTTAGAATTCGATTGTATTTCTTGCTTGAGAAATAACTTTTAATTCTAGCAAATACATAAGGAAAATTATTATTTATTTAAATGCTTCTGATCACTTATGAAATCTTTAAGTAAATGAAAAATATCAACTTGCAACATAGTAACGAATTAAACTGCTTTAACGTTATTTCCATACAGAACTTTATGCCGCAGTAACACTGACAACTTAAAATTATTAATCTTATAAAATTCTTGCCTATCCCATAGCGAATCATAACGATGCCAAGACTAATATCTAATAAAACAGTGAGTCCGAATCCCAGCTATTCAGACTCCTACAACTCTGGAAACATTCAGATCTGAAAACCATACGTAGCGTGACGGTAAACCCCGTTGCATTTCATCCAAATTCGCCTGCTTGGAATGCAAACTTTGCCCAAAACTCCATTAAGATAGTGGGATGCGGGTCAACATGGTCCTAAAGGCACCATCACTTTCGACTTAAGCCAGAACTTTTCGAATGGACTGCGCTCATCGCCAGGTCCATGGAAGAGGCTCGTGATAAAGATAATGACCAAGATCCAGCCCGATCAAATCTTGAGCTTAACTCCCACAAAGAGGTATGTTAATGGACTTGGTGAAGCAATCGCAAAGCGCCGAAGTTTATTTCGACGAGATCTTCTTGTCTCCAGTTCAGACATCGAGTCGTTTATTTGTCTCAAGAGGTTTCGGTTGAGGAGTGAGTTGCATGGTGGGGTAATGCTCTATTTCTGCAGTTATAGGAAGCCATTTGTCTTAATAGTTTTAATGGCGGTGTGGTAAAAGATCTCCCGATTTGTTCAATCTGCAGTGCATAAGTCCTTTTAGGAAATCTCAGAGAAGATGGTAATGGTTTTGCCCATGGTTTGGTTGTGGTCTCGTGTAAGAGGTAATCAACATTTTGATCAATGTTAAGTCAGAGGACGGATATCAGTAACTGAAGTGTTGGTTTATGGAGATGTAGCGTTTTATTGAAAATGTTTGATAAGAGAAAATTTAAATATCTGTTCCTTAAAAATTACTTTAATTGATTTCCATTTTCTACAAACCATGATGATGCAAATGTAGGAAGTCTCTGGAATAATTCAATCAAAAGAAAAAATTAATCCCGTATTTAAAAACAGAATCATCAATATAATTAAATTCATTAAAAAATATGTATACATATATGCATATATAAAAGGGAATCGATATTGATTTTGATGTCTAATATGTAACAAAATCATCAATATATAAATAACTTTTGAGACATTTTAAACAAGCCAACATTTTAATTACATGTCTTAAAACCTAAAATGAGCAAATTTCGATTAAATTCATTAAAAATTTGAAATATATACAATAATACATATATAAAGAGGAGTAGATATTGGTTTTGTGTCTAATATATGACAAAATCCTTAATATGTATTTAAATTTTGAAACATTTTAAACTTTTTAAAATATTAATTAGATGTCTTAAAATCTTAAAATAGCAAATTTCAATTAAATTCATTCGAAAATATGTATGCTTATATAATAATACATGTATAAAGGAGAATCGATATTAATTTGGGGTCTGTAAGTATTTTATTAATGTATCCTTTCTATTTCAGAAAAAAATTTTAAGGAAAGTATTTTTTAACAAAAAATTAAAAATAGCAAATTGGGGAATGGAGAAGGTATTAGAAATTTATATCAATACGCAAAAATGAAACAACTTATTCTTACTGAAAATATTCCTCGTAATTATAGAAATATTTGTTAAATGAACTATATTTCCTTTCTTTGATTTTTTTTTATTATTCTCCACACTTTATGGATATATTTTTTGCACCACGAAAAAGAAATTGTCATTAAAATGATGTAATATGTGCAAATTAAAAAAAAACATATATGTGTCTCATTGCAAAAAAAATCGCAAGGAAGCCTTAGTAACACAATATTTTATGTCAGAGATTGAGGAAACATAGTAAAACTATTGACTAGCAGTATTTATTTCAATCTTCCATTTAGGTTCTAAGTAACAACCGAAAAAAAAAAACGGCTTTTATTTCATCGTCCCACTGTACATTTCTGCAGCAGGGACATATTTTTTGTTAGCCACGAAGGAGAATTCATTATTAAAATGATGTATTATGTACACATTAAAAAATACATGTGTCTTATTGCAAAAAAATCACAAGTAAGCCTTAGGAACACAATATTTTATGTCCGAGCTTGAGAAAACATAGTGGAACTATTGAAGCTATTGACTAGCTGTATTTCTTTCAATCCTCCATTTCGGTTCTAAGTAACAACCGAAAAAAAATAGACCGACTTTTATTTCATCCTCCCACTGTACACTTCTTCAGCAGGGGCAGAGTTATAACATCCTTTATTTCATCAAAGAGATAAGACCGATAGGAAAAAGAAGACTTAGGGAGAGAAAATAAATGTGTTTGTTGTTGGAAACAAAGAAAATCCGATAGCAGTGGTTGCGACAATTCTTTGAGACGAGGAACCAAACGAGCGGAAGGACTGGTATTGCGAAAATGTACCAGCTTGAAAATCAGAAACTAGTGACAATGGATGGGAATTGTTTCTGGGTATTATTTCGTTAAAACGAGAAAAGGAAACGAACACAAACACCGATGCCTTCGATTCTTTGGGTCGATAGGATTTTCTGTTGAACTAAAATTGAATAAAACGCTAGCTAAAAATATATTTGAAACACCAATGATATAGCAGTGAAAATGGGTTGAAATGATGCCGAATCAGTGTAAAGGGATTCAATGGATACAAATTGAAACAAAGAAGAGTTATATATATTTTATAAATACGTTATAAACTTTACTCCTTCACTCAGTGTAGAAAAAATAGTAAAGATTTTCAGGCGGAAGAAAGCAAAAGCGCTTCTGGACACATAAGGGGAAAAAAGTATGATTTTTTTTTCACTCAAGTCTTTTGGGGACGAGAAAAAAATTTTCTTTTTTCTTCTTCTCTATCTAGATAGAGCCTCAAGTTGGATAAATGAAATTATTTTTATTGAAAATAAAATCCTTAAAACTCAACTTTAAAAATATATCTAATTTCCTTTTCTTTTATTAGTATGAAAATGCCTGTGCTCTTGAAATTAGATCAACATCTGAGAGAAATAATTTTTTAATTATAAATTATCATACAGATTAACGACTTCAACGCAAAAACAGTATGGAAATAGAATATACATTATCCTCAGATTTATAAAATTCTTTACCTTTATTTTACTTTTTCGCACATGAACTTCACTAAGATAAAGTATTACAATTGTTGAAAACTTGTTCTTGATGTTATGATAAACCTCCATATTTCAGATTTTCCTGAAATGTGAATTTTTCTGAAAAAATTGTTCTTAATATTTTTCCTTATTTGAGAACATAATAATTGAATAAACATATTCAGATAATGAAATGAAATTTGATAAACTATAGATTTTTTTTTGGTTTGTGATTCTTGTAAATTTTTATGTATTCCAATTTTGTCTTGTTAAATTTCGATCAAAATTTGGGTAATATCGATTCACTTGGCATTTGTCAGTCCTCTTGCATATGGTTGCAATAATTCAAAAATGACGTTGCACATAATATTCACAATTATGTGCAACGTCATTTTTTGTGCAGATTTATCTTTAGATTTTTAGATATTAATTAATTTTTAGACCAAATATGTCAAATGGTTAACCACTTATTCTCTAATTCTCATGTATGGTAACCCGATAACTTCAAACACGCCATCATAAATAAATTATGCGGTTATTTGATGAAAACTGTAGATCTGTCCAATCTACATCTGTCAATCTACAATCTAGATATGTCCAATTTGCATCCAATCATTAAAAGGATGGCCTCCACAATGTAAAAGGTTTTTTTTTATTTATTAATTTACGGAGTACAAAACCACTCCATGTTGTACAAATACACGTTGATTTGTGTAAGATGGGAGACAAATACTAATGTTTGCAGATATATCGCGTCCTTCAAGTATTTGCCGCCTTCCTCTTTACATTACCTCAAACAATAAAATACGCATAATCAGAGAGAAAAATAGAAAGGAAAATGCTGATTACCTAAATGCACGAAAACCATGAAGCGTGAACCCTTAATCTCATTTTTCTTATTTCAATGCATTTTTAGTAATAAATTCAAATAAACAAAAGGAAGAAGTACACCCTTTAGATTATTACGGATACTTACGACTATGATTTTAAAAGTCTATGAACAAAAATCACTTCGTGACATTCAAGATTCATAGAGATATATTATAAAAATAAAATTATGGATAGGAAAAGTTAATGCAATTGTGTAAAGAACTAGGCTTAGAATTGATCCGTTCATTTACTCGAAATACCCACTTTTTAAAATATTCACAAAAGTTATTATAAATAGAGAGTGATTTTTTAAATCTATAAAGAATGTCATAAATTATTTATATTTCTAAGAATCTGAAGCTTGTAAGGATAAATGAGATGCTATTTGTTAAACTTGTCAAAATTGTTGAGAAGAATAGAACCATTTTTTTTAAGAATTCCACCATAAAAACATTAATAATAATCTATTTTATTCTTTCATGTTTGAGACAAATACATTTTAAAGCATGAATAGATATTACAATTTGGAAATAATTCGAGGGGAAAATTTATTCTTGAATCTGAATTTTTTATTCTTTATATAGAGTTGTGTAAAGTTAATAAAATGATATAAATATGTGAATTAATTTTAAATTAAAATTTTGCATATTTCACTACATAAGTAGCCTAAAAACATTAATATGCTTATTTTTGGTCGAAAATAAAATAATTTATGGAAATGATTCATAGACATGCAGATTTATGAATTTTCTAAAGAGATTCATCATATAATATTTTGTAGATTTAAAAAACCATTTAAACCGTACAGTTACAGGAAAGCAATTCCATATAGAAATGTATCGTGTTTTCCTATTTCCTTCAAATTCGAAAGAAAAGTATATTTAATAAAAATAATATTAATAGTTAATTTGAAAATGTAAAAGAAAACATTGTTTTTGACAAGCATTTATAAGATGAAAAAATATAATATCACAAATACATCCTTACGTATAGCTTAAAACCAATTAATAAAGCAGAATCATAACATTTTTTTACAGATGCTTTAATTTTTTTTATAAAACTTTATAGAAAAATAATTGAAATTTAATTAATTTCATCACAATTATAATTTTTCCAGAAAATAGCATATTATTTTAAAGGTTAAACTAAAATAAGCTAAAGAATGTCCATTGATAGGGCTTAGGTTGAACGGATTGAAGTTAAATGAAGAAGTATTTCATTTTCTAGAATTAATAAATTATAATTCCTAATGGAAAAAAATGATACTTTAATATTTAAAAAATAAATTATAGAAATATATTTAATTAGTGCTTTCATGGATAAGTTACTCAAATTATTATCATGTATTTGTATGAATTATTTCATAATTATGTGTTTCTTTATAAATTGTTTGATAGAATGGAGAATGGCAAAAAGAAATAATATAAACACTGTACAAATCTCTAAGGGGTTGCTGACATTTTGGTAGCCCATTTCTCAATTTACGCATGCATCAAGATCTAATTGATTGATTATCTTTTGTTCAAATGATCAATACTTGACTATTAATCAATTATGCCTCATTTATGTGCTATACAGTCCTAATTTCTCTTATTTGAGTAATAATCAACTGAGTTTGACTACCATTAAACACACGTGGTTCGTGATCACACAATCACTTGGACAGGAGACAGTATCAGCTGCTATTATAGATGAAATATAGCAACGCACAAAGCGAATTTCATAGTTGCATATCTTGATATATATGCTGTACAGCAGTGAAGGCTATCCTGGTATGTATCCATCCTGTTGTTATGTGTAAGACATTGTCAGTGCTAGTGCTTTATACGAATTGAATTAACGAAATTCAAATACTTGTTGAATTTTAACCTTTTGGCTTTCTCTTCAGCATAAGACTGCATTTAAATGCGTTATTCAAAGCCTTTTCATACTGGCACTTAACATTTATTTAATGCTAACGATATGAAAACGATATGATCTCTGGAAACTGCCAAATATTACATTGTTTGAGAGAAACTGAAATTAACTTCAGAATTTTCTGCTACTATGGCACCTTCACCTATTAAATATTTGTTATGTAATTATATTTCATAATCAGTACTTAATTACTCACTTTACTTAACGTGTTACATAGATTAAGTATATTTGAACTGAAATGTAAGTCACGTGATATGGGTGTTATATAACTCTAAAATACAGATTAATCTCAGTGTGAAAGAAAAAACAGCGATTGATTTTTGTCTTGGCACAAGAGCAAAGAACAGCTATTCAATTATGGAACTCGATTTATTAAATGTATATCTTCATCGTTACTGAAGTAAATATATTAATATTTCAAATACAAAGAAAGCATCGAAACAAAAAAAAAATTTCATTTCTCGTAAGTTAAAAATTTGCATTAAGATATCCTGTGAATAACAATCTACCATGCAACATGTTCCTCTTTTAAGTTTTTACGTCTATATTATTGTTCAAATTCATTCTGCAGTGCCACTTGACACTTGGTGGCGAAAAGGTGAACTATTTTTTCTTCTTTCTAAATCGATTCCCAATGGTTTGGATAAAATTCATGGGAATGGCACGACGATTGAGCTATTTCTAGTCTCCTCTTGTAATTGAACTCCGAATCTTTTATATAACAATTGTAAATCAATAGAAGGTTATAGATTATGTAAATGCATGCAAACAGCATTTTAAGTGGACTTATCCAAATACTAATGAAAAGTTTGTAAACATCTGAATGTTTCGTTTGTTTTGCTAGATAATTGCTAGATAGGTGCGTTTCCCTAGTTTGGTCATATTTGAAATCCAGTACGAAATATTTAGATCAAAATACCAGATCAAATTTTAATTTGAATTGCAGATTTATTGCTTCATTTCATTTTTTGTAACAAAAAAAAGGGCTCTGGTTTTAATAATATACGCCAAGACGTTTAAGTCTTTCTTTTGTTTGACATAAGTGTATAATCTTCTTGCTTTTGTATTAAAGTATAATCTTCTTGCTCCTTTTACTATTACTCTTCTCATAATAGCATATAATAATAGTTAAAATAGAAGAATTAACAAAATACCTTTGCACAGTAAATATATTTTTCCCTTTTGATACACTTATGTGATATCAAATCCCATGTATCTCAATATCTTTCAAAATATCAGTGAATTTTTTTTTAATATATGCAAAGACGTTTAAGTTTTTCTTTTGTAATATTATTGCTCCTTTTACTATTACTCTTCTCATAATGGCATATAAGAATAGTTTAAAATAGAACAATTAACAGAATACCTTTGCACTGTAAATCACCTTAGCATCTCTTTTTTTTTCCTTTTGATACACTTGTGTAATATCAAATCCCACGTAGCTCAATATCTTTCAAAATATCAGTGATTTTTTTTTAATATATGCAAAGACGTTTAAGTTTTCTTTTGTAATATTATTGCTCCTTTTACTATTACTCTTCTCATAATGGCATATAAGAATAGTTTAAAATAGAACAATTAACAGAATACCTTTGCACTGTAAATCACCTTAGCATCTCTTTTTTTTTTCCTTTTGATACACTTGTGTAATATCAAATCCCACGTAGCTCAATATCTTTCAAAATATCAGTGAATTTTCATTTTGGACAAATAAAAAAAAAGTAGCGCTTTTTTTTATCAGAAGGGATTTAGATGTTGTATAAATGTTCGAATTTTCTTCCTCTATGCATAGTATTAGATTTTGTACTTTCAATATATGAACTAATATTTTACCGTTAATACTTTACATTAATTTTTTTATAATGAAAAATAATTTTCTTTTTCTAATACCATCAGAGAATACAACCACTCATTAGTTGCCCAAGAGTTTATAATTATTTCTTCGTTGGGAGCCATATTAACGAATCCAACAGTCTCATTCTGAACAATGGCTTCCCTTCAGGCTGAAAGAAGCTGTAATATGATTTACTTTTTGCAACACAGATGATCAAGCGATTTATAATTTTATGAGCAGTTTCATTATAAAGATGTTAATAATACTTTACATAAAATAAATTCATTGAATGTTTAATGAGAATCAAATACATATGGTGTCCACATCATTATTATACAAGTCCGCTTGATTCAACTGGTATTGATGGTAACATTTCTAATTCTTAATGAATTGCTTTAATTTCATCTGAACTTTATAGAATTGTCAATATACATAATTATATAAAGTAATTATTGCCTAAAAATATGATGCTAATTTTCTGTGCTGATCTACATCACCATAGCAGCACGGTAGTTACATCACCGATTCGTAGTATAGAGTTCAAAGTTCAAATTCCATTATATCAAAGAATTGCAGCAAATATCGACTTCGTTCGTTAAATTTGCCATCGTGGATCAGATATTCTACAGTTGTTCTATTGTAGAAGTTCCAAGAAAAGAATGCTAGGTTTAGGCTGTCCTGGTTGTGTGATCCAAAGTGATCATCATGTCTCTTCTTAGAACGTTAAGCGCCAAGTCTATTTTGGCATTTTTTCCCCCTCCAGCCGACGATATCTGATTTTTTTTTATATGATGACAGTCATAGAACTAAATAAAATTTCGATAAGAACTGCATACATTTTGGTGCATTGCTTTTTGTTTTTCAGATTAAAATTTATTCAGAAAATACAATTTTTTAGATGTTCATTGTCATTAAACAATGATTAACGCAGCCAGAACAAAACCGAGTCAAATACCTGTCAATCACCAGTGACTGATGACACCTAACCGAAATGTACTAAGTCAGTCATCGGTAAAAGAGGTACCAAAAAAAAATTGATACTTCACCTAATATGTTAAAGATAAGTAAATATAATTAAGTTAAATCATGATGATTTACACTGAAATTGTTAGTTTATCATGCAGTTACTTCATCAATGGATGAAAGATAGATACATATTATATTAATAATCCAATCCGTGCTTCAATTTATAAGAACAAATGTTTATTTTTTTTCTGATAAATCGATGGGAACTGAGAATTTTACTGCTTCATGAAAAATCCATATGGAAGCAAATATTCTGACTTTCTTTCATATTTATTAGTATATATAGATAGATGTTGTGTAAAAAATTTCCAATAGAACTTTCAACCTGCATTATATGCGTATACAAAGTTAAGGGGGAGGACAAAAAAAGTTTCTGTGTTTATTTCCGCATTTCATGGGTCCACATCAACGGGAGAGCGCGCATAAATTCCACTGAGAAAACTGCCAAAATCGTAGCTGGCGTCAGAGTAGGCAATAAAATGCAGCTGAGTTATAACCTTTACGCCTTCACTCAGTATAGAAAAAAAAAGCAAAGGTTTTCAGGCGAATAGCAAGCAAAAGCGCTTCTGGACACATAGGGGAAAAGTATGATTTTTTGCACTCAAGTCTTTTAGGGGGAGGAAAAAGTTTTTTTTTTTTTTTTCTCTCTCCTTCTTCTTCTTTTTCTTTTTCTTCATCTAGACAGAGCCTCAGGTTCGATAAACCGGGATCCCTCTGTTATAGTATCATAAAGAGTCGGTTTTTATAGTTACAACAGTTCTGCTCAGGGAAAAAAAAAAGAATTGGAAAAAGTCTGGGAAATTCTCACTAAAAACATCCGTTGCCTAGAGAAATTTACATTTTTTTTTCATTGCCAAGCGGCACTGATGTTGCATTGTAGAAAATGCCCGAGAGAGCAATGTTTTTATTTTGGTCAATCTTTCTTCCTAAGGCTAAAACCATTCGGGTCTTGAAATTATCCAGAGGATAATTTGATGAGATTTTTTTCAACCTCCGGAACTCAATTTTTATCGCTTCTTATAAATTCGCTTCAATAATTCTTTCAGACATTTTTTTTCATTGAATGCTCACTCTCTGTGCATGTGTAACTGCTAACTCAGTATTTTAAATATGAAATGAAAGTAAAAAAAAAAAAAAAAAACGTATTTAATGATTAATCTCTTCTTCATTAAAAAAAATTAATGCATTGTAATATTTTTTTCGCTTTTGATGCGTTTTTGTGAAAATGAAATCTAATTTGTTATTAATTTTTCAACTTGTGATAATGGAATGGCTTTTTGATAAAAATATAGGATTTTCCTATGGTCAGTGAATCTGGAATCATGACATCTAAATTAAATGTATTTCAAATATATTTTTGTGTCAAGATTTTTCTAAATTGATATTTTCTAACGATATTAAATCATCAAAGGAGTAGCAAGTCATATCAGTATACCTTATATTGTACATTTTACATTATTGAGAAAATTTACTAACGATATGTTTCATATGAATTGATACGAATGCTTATATTTAGGTGACCCCAAAGTGAGAAGTTGTTAGTAAGGTGTTATTTCCCATGAGATTTCCTTTCTCACAAACTGCTTATTATCTATTTTTTAACTATAAAAATTCAAATTATCCGAAAAACGTATGGAGCTACTTTTATAATTATATCAATTTCATCTGTACTGCAATATGCTTAGAAATGTCGAATACAAAATTAATGTTTATTATTATTTGAAATCATTTCTAGAATTTTTTATTCCCGTTATATTATTTTATTAAGTTTAGTTTCAAGTAATGAATTTATATTTTTTTATCTTAAATGCTGGTTACCTTAGAAGAATAATTGCATCAACTTTATAAACACTATTCTTAAAATGAAATTCCATTATGAATTATCCATCTATTAAATAGAGTGGAAATACCATTTTTTAAAAAATAATTTCAGTCATTTATTTAATATACTAATCTTAAAAAAGGACCTATTGCTTAAATATCCGTATTATTAATTGCATGATTGGAAAATTCTTGTGATCTCATTGCCATTTTCAGTTTACAAATATGCACCGAATTAAACTTTGAAAAGATGCAAATACCCAGTTTTAAATTCCATTGAGTAAAATGGTTTCGCATTATTTTAAATTTCACTAGACATTGATAATCATATTATTGATCTATAACATATTTATTTACTTTGGTGTATCGAAATTTTTACATAAACATTATATGGTTTCAGATGTAGTTACTATTATATTTTATTTAATCCGCATATTGTGTCATGATAAACTGTAATGGAAAGATATTATTGACATTTTTAAACGAATTTTAAGTCATTAAATGACAAAATATACAGCTTTCATGTTCCATTTAAAACTAAACAAAAAATATTAATTTAATATCTATGAAATAGGTAGCTCCCATTGGAATATTTCCAATATACTCGTGTTTTATGTCTTAATGGAGGAAAAGAGACGATGCAACGACTACAAGCTCTAGTTCATAGTAATATCTGCTAAAAATGACTAAAAATCCTTATTAAATAAATGAAGTTTATCAACGCAGTATAAACAAAAAACAGCGAAAGCCGCTAACTTTTATCTCTATCGTTCTTTTTAAATTAATAAGTGTAATATATTTACAACATAAAAAATATTTTTTGTAAAATACACCTAAAATATTTTTTAATTGATTGACAATTGAAAAAATGTATAAAAATGAAATAAAATTTTATCTAATTGAAAAAATAAATCTTTGGAAATTAAGCTGAAGTAAACATTTATTTTTTATTGACTTATTTTTTAAAGTTATAGGGGAAAATGCCAGAATCTTTTATTATTTTATTTAATTAAAATTTTAAAAAATCACTACGATGTATACATATCCACCCTCCAAAATATATGTGCCAAATTTGATAAACCGTCTGTCTGACGGTTGCCTTGTAGAAGGCAGCATGCACATATACGGATACGAATACATTCATCTTTATTAGTAGTAGAAATAGAGATAATATCCTGTAGAAAGACTCTTTTTAAAGTCAAAGCACTTGAAAATTGCTCATAAATCAAATTTATCTTTTTGAAAAAGCTTTACTCTTGCGTAGGTGCTAGTTATTTATCAAACTAGAGAACCATATTATTATACTAGAAAAACTATTTATTAGATGCTGCAAAGGATCTTCCGGCGAAGATATAAATAAAAAATCTTCAAATGATCATTAATTTATCAGAGAATGATACAACTCTTGAAATGTTCCTTTTCTACTTTTTGTAACAAGACCATTAATTCATATTGAGGCCTCCAATGGCCAATTCGCTTTTGTAAATTACCTGGTACATTACATCCCGGACGATTGAGCAGCTCTTTCTTCACGAAATTCTTTTGAAATGCACCTTTCATGAGAATAGATAGGGGCACCTCGGAAAGTGGGAGAAAAGCATAAATCCAACTCATTTTAAGCGACTATTCTTCAAAACAGTTGGCTTTTCGAAGAAGCATTCGCCATAAAAGACCCTCTAAGTTATAGATCTTCAAGCAAAGGCAAAATGGAAAATATAGAAAGGGATAAAAATGGCAGCTGCGGGAAAGAATAAATGGTTTATTTCTTCCTTTTGAAAGGACTCGTGGCAGCGAGAGAGAAAAACCGATTTTCAGGAGAAAGAGAGAATGAAAAAAATCGACAAAAAAGAAATGACAAAAGAATTGGAATAGTTGGATTTCGTACAGTTTTTAATTTTGGAGACAGATTGGGAGAAAAAAAAATCAGTGAAAGACAGACAGCGAAGCTTCAAATAAATCCGATGTGAAATTCTGGCATTTATTTGGTAATTTTATTTTTAACTGAAGAGAATGATCATATAAATATGGTATAGTTTTTCAGTGCGATATTTTAGAAATAAAAGTTTGCTACTCTTCATTTTTAAACTGGAATTTTGAGAATTAATTGTTTCAAATTTAATGTCTAAAACTAAGCAAATTTAATATATGTTACATCAAATTTCCATTAAAAATGCCTTTTCATATTTTAAGTAAAAATATCTCCTTTCATGGCAGGTAATAATAAATATTTAATTAAATAAAATGCCTCTCTTCAAATCCTGTTGTACTAAAATGCCTTAATATAATATTCATTGATCAAGCCATATGCATCTCGTTAAAATGGTATTTTGTTAGAGGTATTTTGCTCTATTTCGAACATACTTTCTGAAATTCCAATTGATATTTAAATTGTACTTCACTGAATGATAATTTAAAAAAATCTCGTTTTAAACACAAAAAAAAATGTCGAGGATATTATGCAAATTAGATGAGTAAAATTTCCTATTAGCTCTCTATTTGAAAAGTATTAGTTATTTACTTTTTACTATATTTGAACTAACTAATATTATTTATATTTTGTTACTGATACTAAAGAGAACATATTTTCTGCGATTCTAATTAGTATTTGGATTCCACTTTGGAAAATAATAACCCAAAAGAATCGCTTTCTACACGAAAAATGCTGACGGTATCATACAAAATTACTAAGTCTAATTTCCTATTACCAATCTGTTTTGAAATGCCATAGTTCTTTTTGTTTACTATATTTGCACTAATTAATCTCATAATTCTAAATTTCTTACTAAAAATCTTATAATTTTAGATCGCTTACTAAAACTTAATAATAGAAATTGCTCTTGGACACTATTTTTTCCATATATTATCTAACACCTCAGAAAGTTTTGTATTTAGTTATAAGAAAATTTTTATATGCCTATATCTCTATAGATATAGATATAAGATATTTATATAAAGATATAAGACTTTTAATCATTGATCTAATTTTACTCTACTTGTCAAATTTCCATCTTGGTAGTAAAGTTGAAGTTTCGAATTTTACCTACCCATGTTCTTCACTTTCACCTCGCATCGTTTCCGCAGTATTAAATTATGCCTTCATAAACCTGAAACCTTAAGGAAATCGTATTTTCCTGTATGAAAAAAAGACTTCTCCTGAACATGTATGAAATAAAACACAACTGCTGGATGAGCGCATGCACACGTATACATACATACATCATCAAAGAGAATAAATAGATCTGGCTGCTGGAAAAGCACCGTGACTAGATATTGGGTCGAAAAAAATACTCCGATATCTGAAGATACCTTCTCAAAAAGGTTGCGAAGTAGGAAAAAAAGAAAAAGGAGGAAGATGAGGTGAAAAGCAGAAAAAAAAAAAGATAGGAAAGAAGGTTTCCAGCAGTTATCATCAGTTACGTCCAATCATCCGTCAAAAAAGTATCTCTCTCTTTCTTTCTCTCTATCTTCTTATTTCTTATTCTTTATATTTTATCTTCCCTTTTCTGTTAAGATATATTTCTTTGGGAATTACATTTGACGCTTGGAATGTACATTTTCTCGTCCTGTTCTTAGTTCCTTGGGATTTGGGTTCCACAGATAACGAAGAGAGGTTTTGTAGAAAGATGAGTAAATTTGCTGTTTCTGTCCGTTCGAGTGGAAGATTTTGTGGGCAAAAGACTTTTCACTTCTTCTTCCTCTTCTATTGCTTTTATACGGTTTGAGAGCCCATCGCCCCTTTTGGGAAAACTGTCTGCCTTCATTTCATCCCTCAACATGAATTCTGTCTTGACTTCGAATTGTATTTTACTGAAAATTGGTCTTTTTGAAATAAAATTCTTTAAGGACGTGTTCTTATTTTTTTTTTTTTTCAAAAACGAAATACTATGCAAAATTCAACAATCAAGTGGGAGAAATAATAAAGAATGAAATAAAGAATTATTTTATTCATTTCTCACGTTTCTGAGGATTACTTCTTGGCATTCACTGGGAAGTCTAGACAGAGAAGCTTTAGCTTAGTCAGCGGCGGATTCCGATTCAGTTGCCTAATACCGCTGGCCTATGAAAGAGCCGCAACTGATCTATTTAAAAAATTGCTACTACCCAAGTTACTAAATATATATGTTTGAAAAATATAAATTCAAATAATTATAATATATTAGCGTAATAATGTTTTGTCAAGCGTAGCTCTTTCAATCAAGCTCATTTCCTTTACTTTCACTTATTTATTACGATATTTACGAACAACGAGAATCTACTTATATATAAAAGTGGATGTAATACAGTAATGAATCTTAGTAAATAAATAAATAATATTTTCAGAAATTTACTAAAATAAAAAATAATGTAAATGTAATTACATGTTCATTAAGTAAAAAACACGTTGGAAGGCAAAACGAAAGTGATTTTAGCTTATCAAAATGCTGGCATAATTTACAATTTTTAATTTAATTTTTACAGATTTTATATACTGACTAGGACAATAAAATGTCTAAATATACCACTGAGTTTTGATTAACAAAATGTTTACAAACTACATTTGCATTTTATTTCATCTAGAAATAAATAGCAAAAAAGGCTTTACATGTAAATCCTTCAATTTTTTTAAGAATAAAGTTATTTCAAATTAGGATGCTGGCAATAAAGTATCCACTCATATTTTTGTGTATTTTTTATGAAGATTAAAAAACTACTATAACAGTACTCCAATTATTTTAAATAAATTATATACTTTCATTAAATTTAAGAAATTACATTAAATTTAAGAAATTGACTTAATTTAGTTAGCACGGAATATAAAAAAATAATGGGATTGCTAACAAAATATAGAGTAAACTTGGATGCTATTTAGTCAAATCACTAAACTGTTTTAGAAATAATAATTTTTACTTTGCTGTTTCTATACATGCAATTTTTTTTTAAAAAATTGAACGCTGTAAAAGTGAATAGTACTTATCTAATCAATTTTCTTACATTATTTTGAAATTGAGTAATAACAGTTTCAGTTTTATTGAAATATTTTGGATATTAACACGAATAGGAAGTGACATTATATGAAAATAAGTGTTCTTTCTTGAAACTATTATCGAATTTTCGAAAAAAAAATTCTAAACCGTAAAATTCTCACATACTGAAAATATACTTTAGTTTTATTTAATCTATTTAATAAAGAGTTGCAAATATTTTTTCTAGTACTTCTAAACTAATTAAACATGATGGATTTATTCATAGTTTCAATAAAAAATAATATAAACAGAAATTAAATATCAGTATATAAACTTACACATGAATAGCTTCAATTAATAATTATTGATTATTTATCTCTTTTTTATTTTCAAAAGGTAATAACTTAGGTTGAGTATAAAATAAATAAAGAAGATTTCTGAAAATTATTAATTACTTATCTGCTTAATAACTTTCGAGATTAAACGAATACAGTATCATTTAAACCGACATTGAATTAGAATGATTGAACAAAATAATGTAATTCAACTATGAATTCAAAGTATTTTAATAGTATTGTTTGTTTCAGGTCCCACAATAAGATAATCATAACAATTTAATTCTACTTATTCATCAAAATATAGCTTCATGGGTATTCCATTTCCTGTGAACAGTTTTCTTCTGTATTTCCTAATTCATTTCTTACTCTTTTGACTCAATAATTGTTTTCATATTACCAGGAACTCAAATTACCATATTGACAGAACTGTATTAAAATAGGTTAGAAACATTATTATAAACAAGATTGATAAACAATCTGTTTGCAGAATGTCTTTTTTTTTAACTCTTAAAATTGGGAAAATTACCATTTTAATCTGATTGCATTTTAGAAGTAATAGCAATCAACTAAATAATTTTTGTACACATAAAAGACATCACATGACAAATCTAATCCCGATACAGAATCTAAATATATTTTAACTAAGGATATTGCTACAAGTAAATGCTTTACTTCTCTAAATATAAATTTAATTACGTCTTGTGGCAGCATGAACGAAGCTTTCTTTCAAAATAAAGTTAGATACCAAACATATTGAATTTCTTCATTCCGGAGCATTAAGAAGACATTCATTCTTAATTCCTGATCGCAGAATCGCAAAATGCAAGGTCGAATAAATTAGTGCCAACGGAAACTAATTAAATAACGCTCTCTAATGTTTCTCTTCCTAGATTCATTACATCCGAGACAAGGAAGGTTCTAGATGCAAAATTAAAGTGAAATCCTTTTCAGCAAACGGATCATATTTCATCCCTTTAATGACTTCGCATGATAATCAAGCTAATTCTACATTATATCTAATGAACAGAAATGTACCTCGCTAGTCTGGCGGCTGCACCCAAGAAGGAAATGTGTGTACCGAAAAGGGAACCTAAAACGGTTCCAGACAAATGGAAAGGCAGTGAGATGCAAGGTTCATAAATCACCAACGCCACCCTATTTCGATTATTTCACCTTCGTAAACACCGAGAGACTGTTTAGATAAACGATTCCGCTGAAGCGTTCATGCCTCCCTATCTCTCGCACAGTTTGGTCCGCTTTCGAAATTTCTATAGCCGTGGTCCTCTTCTACCGGAATTCTATAGAAAACACTTGGAGAAGTCTGGAAAGACTCAAAAGCAGTTTGAAAGCGGTATTCATGTGAACATTTTCGTCTAACTTTTGATGAGAAAATGAGACACAGAGCAAAAGTTTCGAGATGTTTGAGTCGTGTCTGCTTTCATAAGCGAAATTTTTAAACTATTGCATGTATGTTAAACATGCTAATTGACTGTCTGTCTGGGAATATTCGGTTAGTGTTTCCCCAGTTGTTGTCTCATAGACAGAGACACAGAATTTAAAGATATGTCTGGTTGCAAAAAGAAGTCAGTTTTACATGGAACATAGATTCTGACATAACAGAAACCTGTGTTAGTAAATTAAATAAAAGAAAATAATGTTCCCATTTCAATTCAAGCAAAAAGATTTCTTAAATAACAACAAGCATAATGTGTACTATGCTAATATGAAAATGAGACACAGCAAGAGTTTGTGAAATTTTGCTCTTTTCCAGTCTACATTTCAGGAGGGTAATTTTTAATTAATGTACGAGTGTTATCTATTTTAATTAAAACATTTGGAAACGTTCTACTAATCTTTTCTCCGTTATACATGGTGTTTCATAAATAGATAAGCAAAATTCAAACACCAAATCAAGTAACAAAAAGAAATCATTGTTCCAAAAGAACATAAAGCTAGACTTGAAATGGGCTTGCAAGGACACTTTGTCAGTGAATTATGAAAAAAAATGATATACCAATTTATCTGCATAATACATGCTTAATGGTTTGCAGAACTAAGCAGTACAATTACTTAAATAACAATTGAACGAGTTGTTCAATTATAAAACACATGTTTAATCACGTAAAGCATTACAGATAACTTAATTAAGATTATGTTAAGCCAAATTATTTGAACTTAAACAAGTTAAATAAGCCAAATTATTTGAACTTAAACAAGTTAAATAAGCCAAGTTATTTGAACTTAAGAATTTCAAAATTATTGTTAATACAGCTTCCTGATTACCACCTTAGTACATACCATGCTTTTGCTTATTATTCAAATAACAGTGCTGCTGTGCCTCTGCAAATATGTACTTCATTAAATCTGTGGCGGCCATTTTATTTTATGTATCTCTTTTCTTCACAATATCCACTGACAAAGAACATTGTATAGTGGTTTTCATTTATGATTCCATGGTCTTTTTCAAATAATATTTATTTCTGTTTATTTAACCAACTAATGAAGTTTTATTCCTATTTATTAGATAACCCTATATTTTTTCGGTAGCTTTTATGGAGTAAACTTCCGCATTGATTTTGCATTTGCATTCATGTAGGAACTATTGAGGAGAGAAAAAAAACTGTACAGATCACAATACATTATATACTTCCTGTAAGAAATTTATCAATGGTTAATTATTTTTCCTTAGTTACCCATCATCATACAAGGTATTGAAAGTATAAGAAAACAATAGGTTAATCAATTGATAAATTATTTTCAACAAGAATATAATTCGGGCGCTCAGAGGCAAGAAATAATAAAAGAATGAAATATTTTTTTATCTAAGTACTCGTAATTTTTGGTATCACAGGACATCGACTAACAAATTTAAGCATTTGTTCAATAATTCAGAATATTTTTAAATTTCGATATAGCGTTTTAAAGAAGTTTAATTCTTGAGAGAGTTGCGCATAAGATACTTCCTTATTATAAGAAGATAAATTGAATGAGGGAGAATGAGGATGAATTAAAATTGAATGAGGATGAATTAAAAATTTTCATCTAAGAGATATATGAGATAAATTCAGATATATCAGAAATAAAACATTTGGAGAACTATAAAAGTAGTCTGAGCTTTCCATAAGTATTCAGTCATATAATGAATTATCTGTTATTAACTAGAATCAGCATTCTTACCTTTTTTTTAGTATGTAAGTTTTTTATTTAAAAAAATATACGAGCATTGAAACAGTCCTTTGATAGATGTTTTTAATATATGCATTGTACATAGCTATTATAAAAATCAATAAATATGAGTACTTTATCATTTTGATCATATTATTTTAGAAACATTTCAACTGATAATGTAAACTTATGATAAAATTTCCCATTTGTCTGAAGATTTATTAATATTTAGAGTAAAATTATTTCTATGTCCTTCTAATTAAATATGTATCTAGAATTAATGGAAAATTAAAAAAATATATCTTGTGATAATTTAAATGTTCTCAATGAAATTTTAAACAAACATACAACAAAAATATCCAAAGCACAATAAATTATATTTTAAACGAGTATTACATTTTACAGCTCTTTAAACGTAAATAGTTTTAAATGATAATGTATTATTGTATGTAAACTTCTTAAAAACAATAAACTTGTCTTAAAAGTAGTGAACATATATTTTAGTACAGTATATTTTCCTTAACAAATATTTTTTTTTTTTTTTTTTTGTGGAACCTGCTAATTAGCTTAC
The DNA here is from genome assembly GCF_947563725.1 of Argiope bruennichi. Lineage (NCBI taxonomy): Eukaryota > Metazoa > Arthropoda > Arachnida > Araneae > Araneidae > Argiope > Argiope bruennichi. The sequence goes on from NC_079151.1 coordinate 71,113,641, forward strand.
ATTTCTGATAATTAAATATGCATCTAAAGAAAAGCAGTTTAAAAAGTATATTTTATGTCAATTCAGATATTATAAATGGAATTGTTAAAAAATTTTTGTAATTTAAAAACACCAAAGCAGCTATATGCGCTAAATAAACTGTATTTTAAATCAGAACTGTACAGATTTTAAAACTACTCTACTATAACCACTCATGGCTATCTCTAAATATCTCTACCATAATCACTTATAGCAACCTTTAAATATTTCCCAGCTCGAAGCTTTATTCAAAGAAACCTTCAATAAAATTGTTCATCAGCCATTAAGTGTTTAATTCCAACCCTGAACAAGGTTTTATCTGCTTTATATCAGTCAACAAATAAAGCCTGGTTTTCTTAAACGAAATCCTTCCTGTGGCTATAAAGGTAGTCCCGTAAGAATAAAATTTAAGTTACTCGGACATTAAATTTTTCCATTATCACTCTCCTCGCCTCTGAATAATTCAGCTGTGAGAGTACTTGCTTAGCATCTTTGTACACACGTCAGGTATCTAATTCAAAACTCCGGTTAGGTTATTTTATGGCAGAGTTTTTAAACGGATTTTTTTTTACTGCTGATTTGCGGTCTTTAGTAATAGAGGTTGAACGAGAAATGTCGCTTCTTCTCTTCAAAATGGTTGCTATGGTGATGGGTATTAAATTAAAGTTTGACAATCTACTGAAAGCAAGGTTAGCCCCTAATTTAATTGCCTAGGTTGCTATGGTGATGCCCTCAGAATCTTCACCGCTAAAGAATTTTTCATTTCTTTATTCTTAATTTTTTTTTCTTCGGAATTGGCAACAATGTTAAAAGAGATTTGGCATGTGGAAAGAAATTTAGGAAATCATACTGTACTTGAGAAACATCAAAAACCAACTATTTAAATGTTAATAAAAGAATTCTAAAATAAATTAATAAATTTACGCCTTATTTTGTTCTTATTTTACGTTTTAAAATCTTTTGCAAATGTAAATTTCATTAAGATTTAATTTTTGTTGGCGTTAAATGAGAAAAAAATTTAAAAATTCTTAATTTAATAGTTAATTATTGTTCGGGTTATAATAAAACTGAAAGGAAGATACAATGAATCGCTAGCCTTTCATGCATTCGTTATGAGATGTCTTTGAATATCTAGAATAAATTTTAAAAGAGAAATATGATGAGAAAAAATAATTCTCAGGAACATTCAAAATTCGAAAGCCTCGTTAAAGTAATAACATGTTGTAATAGGGCCGATAAATGCTTCAATGAATTTTTGTATTTTATTCTTATTTAATTCTTTCTCGTGCAATCAATATTATCGTATTTACTTTGTGAATATAATGAGTATATTGTATATTTTGAAAGTTACATTTCATAAATGAACATAAATTCTCCAATCAATTTAATTAGGAAGCATTTCATGATATTTTAAAAATGAAGAGTGACCTGGGTTTTTTTCAAATTTATTTAAAGAGCATAAATTTTTCACTAACGATATTTAAAAGTGGTTTATTTTATGTTTGTGATGTTTATTATCTTTGATGCCAAAGTATATCTTTAAAATTAAATTTCGAGTATAAAAATACATAAAATATCAATCATTTGTAAATGTAAACTCTGTTTTGTCTGGATAATTATAAAAAATTTTACAAACTCAGAAGTTCCAAAAGCTTTAGACTTGAACATTTATGCACCAGATAAAACTAAAAGTATGGATTTAAATTCTTATATATTAACATTTGTTTAAAAAACTGCAATTTTTTAACAAATCCTTTCATTTTAAGAGATATTTCAATATGCAAACTTAAAATATTTGAGAAGCGAGTATTCAGAGGCATATTTTAAAATAAGTAAGAACACAAAATCGAAAAGTTTGCATTTATATTTATTTTAATTTTAAAGAAAGTGAAACTGGAATAGACAGTAACTTGAATAATAAGTAAATTGAAAAAGTATGGACAGTAACTTGAATCAAATAAGCACTTTAAGTGCTAATGTATTCTTAAAAGTTCTAAAACTTATTTCTTAATTTTATTCTAGAAATAATTTATGGTGCTTGAGATACAAAACTTTCACTATGCTTCTCAAAAATAATTTAAAGAAAGGTCCCTAAATTACTTATGGCATGGTATTTGATAATGAATCCAAGTATCTCAAATAGATATGGTAATAAGAAGACACGAGAATACTTTCTGCCTTCGGAGTTTAATTGTATTAATTTCTCACACTTAAAATTTGATTCCGTTATATTTTCACTACGGAGACATATCAAATGATATAAAATCCCAATTTTCTACTTAAAGAGAAGCCTCACTTTATAAAATCGAAAGAATTTGAGCACTCAGTGATTTGCTTTGTTTTATATATTCAACAACAATTCCGATTCCAAGAATTATCTCCCCTATTATTATTTATTTAAACTGAAACATATTTTAAAACATTGGATTTGAATATAATAAGAACTACAAATGCCTTAATCTATTTATAATAATGTTCTAACTCTGCTAAAAATGAATAAAGATTATATATCTGCAAAAACATCTTTTACCAATTCAAATCACAGAAAGGCATGTTAAAGTGCTTTCTTTTAGCTTCTTATATTTACGATATATTTTCTTCAAATTTCCTTTACTAAAGCTGTGCCATTCTGTACAAATTCCCATCATTCCATTAAAGAAAATCTTCGGTATGTGAGGTCTCAAAATATCAGTTGAGATTTATGCCATCAATGGCTTACTACAGAACCAACAATAACAAACTCAATGATCTCTCCTTGTTATATTTGTTTTTCTTTGAGGAAATTGAAAAAGTTTTTCACATACAGTACTTGAAGAAAATGAGTACTTTATACTCCATAATTTGTTCTCAAAAATGCTTCAAATCCACTGAAAATGAATAGAGTTAAAAACCACAAATCGGGAGAAACATCTTTTACCATTTCAAGTCACAGAAATTCTTGTTAAAGCGTCTTCTTTTAAAGCCATCGTCTTTTATACTTGCAAATTTGAAAGCCATGGATAACGCAGTTTAGAAGCAGTTTGGGGATCCCACACTGATATTTCTGGAGGCTCTATGCTCCCTGCGGAGCGTTCTGTCGCCCCTACTAAGCGCGGAATTGATAAAAGATTCGCGACAAAAGATTTGGGACGGAGTTATAGGTCTCAGACATTCTCTTCTGATATGAGGAAGTATCCGGAAAAGATAATGTCTCTATCTATCATTCAGTGCTGCTGCGACTGACGGAAGGGCTTTTCATCTGATTTTAAGATCACAAAAGATTGAAATTTCGCAGCAAGACGACTTTCAAAGGAGACACAGAATTTATAAGGGCCAGTCTCTTTATTTAAAGTGTCCTTTTCAGTTGCATATTCAAAGGTAGAACTTGGGCGAAGTGAAATTTATTTCTTTTAAGTTGAGATAGAAGTCATACATCACTGAAAACTGGGGCATAATATTATTTATTATGCTAAAGCTTTCACTTAGTTATTTAAAGATACTCCAAGCATTGCTTTAAAAATAGTTTTTTTTTTTATTATTTGATTTCTTATGAGCCCAATACAATGGAATCAATAATATAACGAATTTTGATCAGTTCATTTTTGACAAAATGCAATATAAAATACCCAAGAAAATTTTTTCCACATAAGCATCAGTTTGAAGCATTTACGGGGGCAGTGGACTTTGGAATAGGCAAAAATGGACGTAAACATGAAATGTTATTTTTATCATTTCATCATCAAAATATAATTATTTATATTCAACTAAAATAATGCTATAAAATGTATTGTTAAATAAAATAAATATTCGAAGGGTCAAGAAAACAAAGTACATTTTAATGATTTTTCTCAAAATAATAATGTAATTAGATTTAAATATTTTTGAAACGTTCCAGGTGTCTTAATTTTTAAAGAAATTAAATAGAACTCATAATAAAGATTTCGGTTAAATATTAAAAAGAAATAAGGCTTACATTTAGTATTTCGAGTTTTTTTAGATAGTTTAAAGTCAATCTTAGTTTGGAAAAGCATAAAGTTCTTTTGAAAGTTTAGTAAGTGAGCATACAAGTATTTCTAAAAAAAAAAATAGCACTTAATTGGAATTACAAAATCATGCATAATTTTGTTCCAAATAAATTTATATTGGGTAATGAGGAAAAAATAATTGAAAAAAATTAAAAATTAAGTCGCCCGGAATATTTAGATTTTTTTTTTTAAATTACAGAAAAAATAATTCACTTTGTATCAAAAAGATTTTAAGAATTTTGATGTATTTATATTTTAATATATATGCATAAAATGTTTCATAACCCTGAGTGAATAATTCACAAAAGTGCCTAATAGAGATCATTGTGCTCCTAAATGCCCATTGAATTCTTAAATTCTCTCTCGGCGTTCAAAAAAATAGAAACCGATAAAATGGTATGTAATTTCTTTAAATTAATAAAACCTTCAACAATAAAATTAAATGGCAAATAATTATCGAACAATTAAATTTTTATATAATTAAAATAAACAATTAGGAAACACGAAGATACAGTTACTAATACTCAACCTCTTGCGATTTCGCCGTTTTAAATTTCTGCTCCTTAAATGTATCATCAGTTGTTGCCTTTGCACCATTTTCCTTATTTTTGAGGTAAAATTTTAAATATATAGTGACACTTCTTCATTTAAAGGGAAAAAATCCACGATAATTAAGAATACAGAGGTTTTACGAAGTTAATGATAACATATGTTGCCAAATTTAAATGTTTGTACTTAAATCAATAATACGATTAAAACAATAAAATCTTATTTAATTTATATGGAGTATCTGAAATCAAAAATATATTCTTGTATACTTTTGGAGTGGTAAATATGAGAAAATTATAAATGAAACGTGGTAGTATCACGCACCAGGATCTCCAACAGACTACTGCAACTTTCCAACATAGCATTGATCACATTTAGAAGACGTGCATGTTAACAAAAGAAGAGTAATCTGAAATATATTATTCATCTTTCAGTGTGGACATCGAATGATACTTTCTTTGCTACAACAAGAAATCGGATGCATATCATAAGAGCCAAAATATCCAACGCAAAAAAAAGAATGGAATAGATCACATGATAGTGTCTCTATACGCCATCCATCAACTTGAGGTTATGACAGATGATATTCGCAGAATATATAGGTTCCTGGTTTCATCTTCTTCTCGCTTCCCTTTGTTTCGATCTGTAGCACTTTTGGAAGGAACTTTGGGAGGGAGAGAAGAATATCTAGAGTGAAACCACTCGGTCTTTGCCCTGAAGATGAAATGCCAAATGGGGCAGACAAGAGTGTGAAAGTTTAAGCGGGGAATCGATTTCCGCTGAAAATATCGTTTTCTTTTACGTAAAGACGAATATATATCTATGCAAATAAGATGTAAAGAAATGCCCGTCTTTTGTAGAAACTTATAAACAGTTAATAGTAGTTGCAAATGAAGTAGAATTTAAATATATCTTTCAATCTCGGCACTCAATTAAAATTGCTCATTTTTTGCCCACTATTATTTTGCTCATATTGTTGAAACTTAGAATCGGAATCATAGTTTTCAAATGATATAAAGTATGTCTTAAATTTCTTAACTATGTACACTATCCAATGCACTTATCATGTATCATTTAGTTATAATATTTCTGTTAACGAAAAAAGAATATGTAATGTCTGTAAAAGCAAATCGAATTTTTTAAAAATTTAGCCTTATTTCATTTTTTATGTACTGATTAGAATAATTATTTTCTATTTATGCTATTTTCTGGTTGTAATTTTAAAAAGCGAATTTGCAAATTTAAATGCAACATTGTATTTAAAAATATCACATACTAAATTCGCTATATATTAATCACCAAGAATTCGCATTTACTTTAAATGATACATTAAATTCATTTACAAATTTAAAGTTGTCTAAGATTTACCTTTTAGATTTCTTTTTGTCTAAATAACAAAGATAAAGACCCAACTCTAAAAAAAAAGAAAACGTAAGCCTTTTTTCAAAATTTTTTAGAGAAGTGATAGAAGAAAAAAGAAACAGCAATGCATGATTTAAAAACAATGCGAATTTTCAATAATTCTTTTTTTAATTTCTACATCATTTTGTAATAATAAATTAAAAATCACCTTGATAAGCTAAACTAATGAAGTTTAAAACCCTTATATTTGTTGCTTATAACTTATATTAAAACTTCTTTGATAATACGCAAGGAATTGACTTTCGCAATGAGTCCAAGTCGCCAATCTAGGCTATTGGATTAACACTGAATATAAATGATTATTAAATTCAAATGTTTCAATGAAATAAAATATAAAGAAACGAATAAAAATTTTCTTGATAGAGATTCTAATAATAATTATTGATCTTTTTTCGCTAGATATATTTTTATCATTCGTATAACAAATTAACTAATTGTAATATAGCTATAAAGTCTATATCTTAATTCTTAATTCATTTACTTTGATGCATTTGAGATCTAAGAGGAAAGAAACAAGAGAAGTGTTTATTTATATTTGAAATTTATAAACATGATTATACTTGTAAATTGAATTTTAGAAGATTAATTTTACCACACTATTTCGCTTCTTACAAACACTTTTATAGGACGAATTCGTTATTTTTCGAATTTAAAACTTATTTTACTTAGAATTTAGTATCGAAATACACTTCTGGTATCTATCAAATTCTCCAAAAGCAAGTTCTTATATTAAAATATATATATATATATAGGCAGAGTTTACTATTCCCTTCCAAGACTAAGAGTAACGCCTGCGGAACATCAGACAATAGAGCATAAATTTCTTCTTGGCTGCCTGGAGTGCTGTGCTAGTGTCAGCCGTTGGCACAGCTGGTGTCGCAGCCAATAGTCAGGAAGCAAAAGAGAGTAGGGAGCAAACTAAGCGCATAATGCTCTCTGCAGAGCCTATCGAGAGACGGGCACACAATGATCAGTGGTTGGAAAAGTCTCTGCAAGCCCCAGGCCTTCTATTCCCTTCAAAACCAGAAGGAAATATGGAATAAGGCTTATATATGAGCGGAAGTGGAATGATGTTTGTTGTTAAATATCTTTTGAAAATATTCCATGTTTGGTTAAGCGCAAATAAATTTTGAGTGAAATAAACAGAGTGGTTCTACTGTTCTTGCTTGCTGAATGTATTTTAAATCCTTTTTCAAAAGTATTATTATCCCAGTAGAGTCAGATAATAATAAGATTGACAGATGAATTTTGTTCCATGTATGTTTATTTTATATTCCCTTTGCTTATTTAATATCACTCGTCATTTTTTGAAGAAAATATTTAGATGCGAATTACATACTAATTGCATATGAATCGTTTTCAATCTTACCTACATATGAATTGGACATTTAAATAAAAAATGAATCATGAATGCACTTAGTTTGACGTGCTATTCGAAACAATCCGCTATATTACAGTATTTATTTTACAGTTTATCTATCATTACTTATATTTTCGAATTTAGACTCACTTTTACCATAGAGAAATCCGGTAGGAGATATCACTATATGACATTGTCAGCATGAGAGCAGATAGGTTTGGTTTGGTTTGGTTTGGTTATATTAACGTCCCATTTGAAGTAACACTAGGGATATTTTGGGACGGACCTTTGAACCACGGTTAGATGACGAGGACGACACCTGAGCTGACACCCCCCTCTCCACACCACACCACACCAGCGGGAGGACGTTTGGTCATGACGGATTTAACGTGCAACAGACCCCCTTACACGACGGTTCTTCGGTGGAATCGGGTCACAAACCTGAAACCCTCAGACTCCGAAGCCGAGACCTTACCACCAGGCCACCACGGCCCGAGAGCAGATAGGAAAAGGCTCTGACAGTTAGTTATAAAAAAGTTGTTTTGTAAAAATTCGTTTTTTCACAGAAGATAAACGGATGATTCTGTATAGATAAACATAAAAACAAAAATTTTAAATATACATACATAAGTAAAAATATAAAACAAAAACCGTGACTCGAACCGAGGACCCGCAATACATGCATCATTCATGTCGTTCTGACTGCTATACTGCGCCGCCTACATTTCGAAATGGAAGTTAAATGTACTTATTCTAATAGTTAGTTAAAAAAAAAATGTGTGTGTAAAATTTCTTTTCTTCAGGAAAGACACCTATATAGATAAACTTTTGACATATATATATATATATATATATATATATATATATATATATATATATATATATATATATATATATATATATATATATATATATATATATATATATATATATATATATATAGACACTTTATTAAGAAGCAAAGGATAATCTAAATACAAAATTTGATATAAATCGTTAGAGCCGTTTCCGAGGCACGCGAAATAATTTTATAAATATATATACAAGAATTGCTCGTTTAAAATTAAAGGATAACCATTCATTATTAAAAGTCACTTATAAATGCATTTTTTTTTTCAAATTATCAGAATAATACAGTAAACCATTCCAAATTCTATTGTTGCATCATGAATGTTGTAATTGATTGTTATATATACTGAAAAAAATTAAAGAACATAAGAAAATGAAAAAGAGGAAGAAAAATACTCATGCTTGCCGAAATGCAGCATTGTTACAAAAGTTGATTTAGAAATTTTTATGTATGTAACCTATAAACAAGCAAAGATTTTATAAATATTAAATACTTAAAATATGTTAAAATTTAACTGAAAGCTCTAGTTATTAACAAAGTTCTATAGTAATAATTATTTAAGTTTGATTCTTCTCTAATAATATGATTTTTTAACTCTGCTCTTAATTATATAGTAGCTTGATTCTTCTATACTGATTATATTTTGAAAATCTGCTCTTAATTATATAGTAGCTATAACGACATACAATAATACATTTCATGTTACGCGTATTTAATATAAAAATATATTACATATTAGTAAGCTTCAAAACTAAATATAATGTACTTTTTTAAAATAAAACTTATTGCAGCAACATGGGATTTTATTAAATTTTCTCTATCTGTAAATTTATATGTGACATACTATCTATAAATGGCTACATGCGAGATGTTTGATGCGGCAGCGTGCATGAATTCAAATTCAGCAACTAAAATGCAAAAACATTTTATTAGGAATTTTACTTTAAAATATTTGGAAAATACATCTTAATTGGAGAAAAATGTGTATGGAGAGGCACTGATATCATTAAAAAACATTTTTATTTTTTAAAATAGCTTATAATTGGTTTTTGTGCTGTAACATCCAGGAAAGGTTTGCCTACGTTCATCATTAGTATCGCAAATTTATGCAATGACATATAAGAAGTTATTCAGGGAAAACTTTAAACATTCGATTCATTTTAATTTTAAATTAATTTAAAAAAAAAACTAATAAAAAGTTTTTGAAACATATTCCTTGTAAAAGCCATCAACCAAAGAAATAGTTACGTGACAAATATAAATAGCTCTAGATCCTATAGCATACCCTACAACGTCTTTTGAACGAATCTTCAAACATGCCTCAGCACTCATGTTGTATGAACCCATTTGCAGATAGCATGCCACATATAAATTTGAAGCCATTTACAGATAGTATGCCACATATAAATTTGAAGCCATTTACAGATAATATGCCGCATATAAATTTGAAGCCATTTACAGATAATAAGCCGCATATAAATTTGAAGCCATTTACAGATAGTATACCACATATAAATTTACAGATGGAATTTAATGAAATCTTCTGCAAGTTACTGCAATAAGTTCTATTATTAAAAAATCCTTATATATAGTCTTGAAGTTAATATATAATATACGATTTCATTTAATAATGAGGAAATCCTGAAGAAATTCTGACAGATGACATATTTCAATATAAAAGTTTATTAAATTATTAATTTGAGAAGTAGAATGAACAACCAGAATGATTATTACAAATCCCCGAATGCTAAACCTAAAATTCATTCTATAAGAACCAGCTTTTATTCCCCTTATTTAATTTAAAATCTAATATAATGCATTCCGAAAACGTGCTTCAGGCGTCGACGGTTGCAGGGTCCAAGTTTTATGCAAATCTTTGTCATACTGCAATCTCTGTTCGTGATTAGGCATAATTTAAACTCCTAATATGGTTGACTAAAGCGGCGTGTTTGCCCTTCTGTTAACTGTGCACCGCAGCGGAAATGACTCATATCGTTTTGTTTGGAAGTACTGCGGTTGAATTCTAAGTATAACGCCATTTTAAAATCAGTGCTGTGGTATGGCGAATATTTCTGTAATCACATGCAACATTCATAATCTATCTGTAATTGGATTATGTTCTGCTTTTATTTAAAATGCGATGATGCTGCTTTTATTTTAAGCGATAATTTCTTTTGGATTGAAATTTATTATGTTTAATTATGTAATTTTAGTACTTGTTCTTGAGTAATCTTTGCAGTTAATCATTTTTATCTATTTTAGTCTTTCAATAATTAAAATTTATTACTAACGACGCAAATATGTGCATAAAAAACAGGAAAAGGCTGGATGCAGAAAAAAAAAGGAAAGAAAAGAGAAGAATAGAATTTTATTGGAAAATAGAAACCTACATTATAAAAGATTTATTATCGTTTAAAACATGATTTTTTTTAACTATCATACTATTTCTGGTATAAGACATTTCGCTTAATTTCATCTTAAAAAATTCAAAAAGCAAAAGAGTATCTTAATTACTTTTAAATTATTTTAATTAAATTTAAAGTCTTCTAAGATTTATAATTTCATAAAATATTTTAGGAAATTTTAAATGATTTAAGAAATTAAATATTCTTTCACTAAATAAGTACAAGAGTGAATCAAATTGAAAAATTTGCAACAATCATATTTTTAGCGAAACTTTAAACTTCTTCTGTTAATGATGTAAAATGTTTTCTTTCTTTTTTTTTTTTTTTTTGTTTATTTTTTAAAAATGAATAAAGTTTTATTATTGCAATTTTATAATCTTACGTATTTATTTAATGACTATGGAATTTTTATTGACCTTAATGAAACGAGTAAGCCGTACAGTATTAACGGACTAAAATGTAATAAATAAGTCTGCATTATATCAAGGTTTTATTAGAATGAAAAACTTAAATTTTGATATAAAATATCGAGAAGCTTATTTCCTTTGCTAAGATTATGATGTCAGTATGGTTTAACTAGTATTATTATAAACATTAATTTCTTTTAATTAATGTGACTTCTACGATATTAAAATATAAGAAAATATTTCATTTCTTAGCATTCTGTCTAAATATATTTCATTAAAGAATTGGGTTATAAGTCTTTTGTTTGCCATATATGTGTTGTATTCCTATTGAACAGCAGTTTATTATTAAAAAATATACCTTATATACCTTATATTAAATTTTATATACCTTAAAAAAGTATTTTAATTTTAATTATTTTCATGCATTTAAAAGAATATGCTTTCATTTTGTTTTTATTCTGAATTATGTGGCTTAATTTTTTTTAATTTTTCTAGCTTTTAAACCAAATGAAACTTTATAGGTTTCCACTATAATTGCTGTACTCGAAGTATTTTATTACTTAAAAAAAATAAATGACAGTTAAACAATATTATAAATCTTAAAAGTGAAATTTCAAAAACAAAAATCTTTTAAATCGTTTGGACACAGTTTCCAGTTTGCTGAACGACAAAAAAGCTTTCTCACTGCACAAAATGTTCCATTCTGTGATATACGGGACCCCAGGGACGAGTTATTTCAGAGCGTCGCCAGACGATGAAATAGTATATAAAACGAATTTTTTTCACTTTTTAACAAGATCTGGGAAAGCTAGCCAGATGTTTTCTTCCTTCCTCAAAAACTTTTTCAAACACCGTGTAAGATGACACGACATCAATAGAGGAAAGTTTTCTGATAAGAATCTTGAAGAGTTGTCGACTCTTTCCAAAGATACGTTTTCACGCTGTAAGCTGAAAAATTCAGTGACATCTGTCCCAACTTTGCTTTAAGCTCTATGATTCAGAATAAGGAAAAAACATGGAGGTTAAAAAATTTGCAGTTTCTCCGGCGGATGAATTATTTTTTCTTTACATTGGGTGAAGTTTAGTCTAGAAATGACAAACTATTCCTTTCGTAGAATAATGATATAATATATGTTTCCCTTTTCGATTGGTTTGGAATATTAATTTCTAAAACTGGTAAACGTTAATTTGACATTTGTGAATGAAGCTCTGTTAATAAAATAAACTATCAATTAATATTAGGGAGAAATTTCGTACATAATTTAGAGTGCTTATCAGCAAATGAATAATTATAAACAATTTTTGAATAATTTGTAAAGGCTTACAAGTGCATCCACAGAAACATATCATTGTAAAAATATCACAGATCATTATGAGACTCATTATGATAGCAAAGTAAAGAAAAATATTTATTAATCATTTGACTATTTTGACTTTTACTATTTTGATTTTTACAAGCAGATAAGTCTAGTTAGTAGTCAAAAACGAATTCCTTCCAAAGTGTGCTCAGGGAACACGATTTCAATTTCAAAGAACTTTAGTTCTTCCGAAGAATCTTTCTGCTATTAACACCTTGACTGCAGAAGAGCACACTGGTGACAGACGGTCTCATATAAATTACATTGTAAGAAATTTATCGTGGCAGTCAATGTGTTACACACCGAACATGTAAGCAATCTTCAACAATGTTAGTACAAACATTGATATTAGAATGATGCACATGCTTGTGTTGGTTATTCACGATAGCGATAAGCTAACTCATAAGCTCTTAAAAATGCAACAACAATTTTTCAAAAAAAATTCAGGTTAGAGAATCAGCCTGTTTATTTACCATTACCTGACTTTCAAAGCAATCATGTCTTGCATTTGAGTCCGTATATTCCTATGTTATTAATGCCTAATTTCATACCCCTGGCTGCCAGCTAATTTTTTTTAAAGTTCTGAATCACTGTATTTAACAGTTGTGTATAACATTAATATCATTACAATGCTCTGCAGCAAATAGTTTCTGCTAAAAATCATTCGAATCGTAATCATTTCTGTTTATATATATATATATATATATATATATATATATATATATATAATAAACATATATAATAAACATATATTTGATGCCCGTATGACGGATGAGCATAGCGATTAAGGGGTTCATACAAAATATAAACATATAATTGCACAGTAAAAGAATTGGCACATTTTTAAAAATAGGCTTGAAGCTAAATATATATATTCATTAAAAGAATTTTTAAAATGATATTGTACAATAACTAACTCATAATTATAGTTAACTATGCTCCATCAACAATAGGCATTGATTCATTAGTATCTCTCTTAATTCGTTGCTCTGCAGTTGCACATCTTTTATTACACATGACATTACACGAATAAGCAAATATTAAGTAAAAGTATTTAGCTAATATGAATAGCAATATGCGCGATAAACAATAGACATTGATTCACTAATATCGCTGTTAAGACCTTTCTCAGTTGTTGCACATTTTTCATTACACATAGTATCACACGAGTAAGCAAATATTAAGTCAAAGTATCTAGCTAATATGAATAGCAATATGCTCGATAAACAATAGACATTGATTCACTAATGTCGCTGTTAAGACCTTTCTCAGTTGTTGCACATTTTTCATTACACATATATCACACGAGTAAGCAAATATTAAGTCAAAGTATCTAGCTAATATGAATAGCAATATGCTCGATAAACAATAGACATTGATTCACTAATATCGCTGTTAAGACCTTTCTCAGTTGTTGCACATTTTTCATTACACATATATCACACGAGTAAGCAAATATTAAGTCAAAGTATCTAGCTAATATGAATAGCAATATGCTCGATAAACAATAGACATTGATTCACTAATATCGCTGTTAAGACCTTTCTCAGTTGTTGCACATTTTTCATTACACATAGTATCACACGAGTAAGCAAATATTAAGTCAAAGTATCTAGCTAATATGAATAGCAATATGCTCGATAAACAATAGACATTGATTCACTAATGTCGCTGTTAAGACCTTTCTCAGTTGTTGCACATTTTTCATTACACATATATCACACGAGTAAGCAAATATTAAGTCAAAGTATCTAGCTAATATGAATAGCAATATGCTCGATAAACAATAGACATTGATTCACTAATATCGCTGTTAAGACCTTTCTCAGTTGTTGCACATTTTTCATTACACATATATCACACGAGTAAGCAAATATTAAGTCAAAGTATCTAGCTAATATGAATAGCAATATGCTCGATAAACAATAGACATTGATTCACTAATATCGCTGTTAAGACCTTTCTCAGTTGTTGCACATTTTTCATTACACATATATCACACGAGTAAGCAAATATTAAGTCAAAGTATCTAGCTAATATGAATAGCAATATGCTCGATAAACAATAGACATTGATTCACTAATGTCGCTGTTAAGACCTTTCTCAGTTGTTGCACATTTTTCATTACACATATATCACACGAGTAAGCAAATATTAAGTCAAAGTATCTAGCTAATATGAATAGCAATATGCTCGATAAACAATAGACATTGATTCACTAATATCGCTGTTAAGACCTTTCTCAGTTGTTGCACATTTTTCATTACACATATATCACACGAGTAAGCAAATATTAAGTCAAAGTATCTAGCTAATATGAATAGCAATATGCTCGATAAACAATAGACATTGATTCACTAATATCGCTGTTAAGACCTTTCTCAGTTGTTGCACATTTTTCATGACACATAATATCACACGAGTAAGCAAATATTAAGTCAAAGTATCTAGCTAATTTGAATTGTAATATACTCCATCAACAAAAGGTTTTAATCACTAGTATCTCTGTTAAGACATTGCTGAGCAGATGCGCATTTTTTTCATTACACATAATATCACACTAGCAAGGAAATAACAAATATGTCAAATATAAACAGTATCCAGTATTACCATGAAATCAATCAAAATCCCTCTTCCGTGGTTTAGATGTTTTTCATTCAGCTAAGACACCTCTGAAGAGAAGAGTAGATGCATATTTTTTTCATTACACATAATATCACACTAGCAAGCAAATAACAAATAGGTCAAATATAAACAGTATCCAGTATTACCATGAAATCAATCAAAATCCCTCTTCCATGGTTTAGGCGTTTGGCATTCAGCTAAGATACCTCTGAAGAGAAGATGAAATGTTTCCAAATCTCGAGTGAAACGCAACATGTCCTCTGCCCACAGACAGGGAATAAGCAGAAAAAGGAGAAGCTATTGGAAAAGAGAGAAGCGAAGAAATAGGGAAGCAAAAAAATACTCAGGAAAGGAGGAATTTCCGATAGCTTGGTGCCAGTAGAATTTCGAAAGGAAAGGTACACAGATGTACCCACCTCGCTCTTCTTTGTTAAATCGAGACTTGTTGAACGAGAGTGGTTGTACTACTTTTGCACTGGATGTTATTCTTTCTTTCCTACGCCAGCCTATCTTACTTTTTAGATTTCTTTTGTCTCTTTTTGACGCATTCAAAATATTTTATGATTACTCAAACTGAAATATTTAAAAATAACTCCCTTCGCTTTATTTATATTGTTGCATTTGTTCTGATATTGAATTAAATGCTATTATAGTAAATTGAGAGCATTTTAAAAGTTGAAAAATGGTTTGATTTTATTATATTGGATAAGGAAATGTAAATCTCTCAAAGAAATACGTTTCTGTTCTTCCGTTAGGAGTTTCAGAAAATATGATTTCCAATCAAAATAATTAGGTATGGACATGATATAGCGAAGTATTTTTTTATCTATTTAATCTTTGCCTGAAATGAGGAGGGGGGGGGGGAGTATTATTTCTAAAATATACATATTTTTCCGATATATTGTGCTCAGTGAAAACACCAGAATCCGAAGAAACAGATCGTTCTGGCATATTTCCAAATTTCTCGATTTTCAAAAATGCGATACTTAATTGATACACAAAATTGAATTACTAAAATTGATTTGCTTTTTAATTCAAATAAATCTGAATTTTTAAAATTGAGACAATCTCTTAATATATTTTGCAAATTTAGTTTAAGTATGCTAAATCTTCTGAAATTAGATGTTGTTGGTGGAATAATGTCAGTCAAAAATGGAGAAAAGGCTGTTTTAAACCGTGCATATAATTAAATTTCCCAATAACATCTTATAATCATTCATATTTTCACGTTTTATTGTCACAATAAAATAATGCATTAAGCTTTCTTTATACTTTTTGAGATTTTATTTAAAGTATACTTCTCTTTTACTAAAGTTCTTGAAAATTCGAAAAAAAAATCCGACATAGCCGAAACAGCATATTGACATATTTTACTTGCACCGATTATTTTATTTTGAAATTAAAATAAAGATAATTTCTTATGGTATTGAAATGGTGTATACTGAATAACATTAAATTGAAAATCATTTTTCCTCTTTGGAAGTACCAGAATGACAGCCAGGTCATTTTCAAGAACTACAACAAGCTGAAAGAACAGACTTCCCTATTTGTAAAATTTCATTTTATGTGATGTCTATTATTGATCCGCTGTTCCCGTTTCTATATTATTTTAAGAATCTTTTCTTCAAGGTCATATTTTCTTTAATTCTTATTCATACTTAAAGGCATACTATTTCATAATGAAAAAGCTCTAAAAATCAATTTAACGCATTAAAGATATATTTCTAAAATTAAATGCTGTTAGAAATGACAAAGCAGCCTTGCTACTACCTCATGTTTAAAATAAAAATTTCAGCCATACTGCCAGGATATGACGTTAGTGTTCTCTATTTAGGATACCAATATAACATTTTCTTTCGTATTGTGATACATTTTAGTTCTTCTGAAGGTCCAGTGAATAAGCAGGAATAAACAATTTTTAATTAAATTAATCCATTTCATGATTAAAGTCAAATTCTGATGCTCTGGAGACTTCACAATACGAAAAATGTACTTCCATTAGTGAGCACTTCAAACCCGCAACTGATCCATCAAATTCAAAATTAAGCGTTCTTCGCGAGGTGGTTTCTATCCTTTGGAGCGAAGTGAAAATTATTTTTCAAAAGTAAAATCGATGACTGCCTTTATTGACACTGAAGAGGTGCTTTCAGAATTATGAATAAAAGATTGATTGTGAAGAGGCGAGCATATGTCAGCCACGAAATAAATCACAATTTTGCACCCTACTTTTATTTGACTGTAAAAATACTTTTGACACCCTTTTAGGTAGTTTGGTGAAGAATTACTTAGAGGAGATCTAAAGAGCGTTATTTCAATAGCGAGCTTCTGAAAACGACTTTAATATGCAGAAGTTTGACGGAACTTAATGCTTGCCTTTGGAAGTAATCATTGCCTATTAATCTTAATAGTAATCAATAAGCCGTCGTCGACATGCTCCTCGCATCGACTTTTTCTGAATATCAATAGTGTGTAATGGGCATTTATTAAGAGCGAGGTGTAATTTTGTTTCAGCTTGGCAGAAAGAGTTTTAAAATGTCGTTGCAATTATGAATTACCAGTTGAATAACTTGTATTTCAAGATTTAAATGAAAATTGTTAATCTTTGGAGCGCCAAATAATTTGGATAATTGATAATTCGTAAGATATTCATTAAGATAATTGCGTTACATAATTTCAGATATTGTTAGGCAAATGATGCCTTGTAATGTTTTTCCTGGACAGCATTAACACTTATCGTAATATGTTTATTCTTAATTAAAATACATTTGTCAATGGAAGTAGAAAATGCTGGTTATAAATAAAATATGCATATTTTTTAAAAAAATATATCTTTTATAAAATAAAATACAGGAAAGCATGAAATGCAGGTTATAAATAAACTATGCATATTTTTAAAAATATATATATTTTATGAAATAAAATATATGAACGTATGAAATGCTGGTTATAAATAAATTACGCATTTTTAAAAAAATATATATTTTATGAAATTAAATATGTGAAAGCATAAAATGCTGGTTATAAATAAACTATGCATATTTTTAAAAATATATATATTTTATGAAATAAAATATATGAATGTATGAAATGCTGGTTATAAATAAATTACGCATTTTTTAAAAAATATATATATTTTATGAAATTAAATATGTGAAAGTATAAAATGCTGGTTATAAATAAACTATGCATTTTTAAAAAATATATATTTTATGAAATAAAATATATGAAAGTATGAAAGGCTGGTTATAAATAAACTACGCGTTTTTTAAAAAATATATATATTTTATAAAAATAAAATATTTTAGTTCAATTTTCAGTATATTTCGATTGCCATTTCTAATAAGTTTTGGAAATGGCAATCGAAATATACTGAAAATTGAACTAAATATTTGAACAAAATTTTTTTGGCATAGTAATTACATGAAGGATAATTTCATTTAATTACTAAGCCAAAAAAATAAAATTATTTAAAATAAATAGTTAAATTGTTTTGAAAAATATCAACAAGAATAACAAATATATAAATTAGATCTGTAAAAAACCTCGCATTTATTCCGCCTTTTAAAAACTTTTTTTTTGTATGGACTAATCGTTTAATTGATTATGAGAAATTAATTAGTATTAAAATTATAACACTATTTTATTATCTCATATTTCTTAAAACTAGTAACGAATTTATACTCGCTCCATTTTAGCTTGACTATGTAAAAGATTCTAGTAAATTTTAGCAAAAAGGGAGAAATGAATAATAAAAAAATAAAAAAAACAGAAAGATCCTATAAATTTTACAATAAGCTGTAGCACAAAAGTAAAACATTGTTGAGTAGATATTTTATGAAAAAGTAAATTGGGTTTAGTGGGGAAAGAAAATATATTTTACTGTTTGTTCCTCCAGATCTAAATGGAAGTATCTTCTATAGAAACATTTTTGCAGTTTTTGATAAAGGAAAGTGGGAACACAAAACCATTTTATTTTGATATCGAAAGCTTAAAATCGGACAGTGTTAGTGTTTGATTTTTTTAGGAATATAAATAATTTACACAAATATTTTTCTTTTTTGAAATATTAATGCAAATTTAAAGTTACCATGGGTAATATTTTGAAAATCTGGAAAACAAATTCTTCTGATATGCATGTTTTCCTTTCATAGGATTCTTAAATAAAATATACTATTAAAAAATTGAATAAAAATTGAACTGAAAAATAAGAATTGCTTCATTTATTTTTAAATAAAGCAAATCTTATTATTCTAAAATTTTTCTTCAAATCTTTTTTTAAATCGTTTTAAAAGTTTAATAATTATAGTCCAATTTTGAAAAAAAAAGTTTAATAATAACAGCAAAAAAACATTAATAATTATAGTCCAGTTTTTCAAAAAAATGTTTAATAATAATAGTTCAGTTTCGAAAAAGAAAGTTTATTAATATCCAGTTTTTAAAATAAAGAATTGTGAAAATTTTGGATAGTATAATTATATCTTTTATTTGGTTACTACTTAAATAATCAATTTTTTCTTAAAACTCTAATAGTTTAGCTTTCCTATGATTATTATATATTAGTTTAAAGAATAATATCTATCATAAAAAATTTCATTAAAAAATTATGTATATTTTAATCGACTATGGGTCCTTGTTTATTATAATTTGTTCATGTTATCATGTGACTACAATAATTAGAATAGTTTAGATTGAATCTGAACCAACAAGGGACATGTTAAATGGAAAATGAACTATCAAACATCTCACATGGAGCATCCAAGTCAAAAGGGGTGGGTGGGTGAAATTTCAAGTATTAAAATTTTTATTTCCCTTTAATCTCTCGATTATTAAAGATGGAAATATTCAAATTAAGCGAATAATTACCTTATCATAATGAATTTTTGTACTAAAAGCTTTTTAATTAATCCCTTGATATTAACAATCCATAGTCCGTCGCGTAATTTAATGCATCACTTATTCTATTGAAGTTACAGTTGCCTCGTGGTGGATTCTCGTCTTCAAGGAATTGTAAAATCGAGATTAGATCTTACAAAAAAATATCGTATACATCAAGCAGTATTCATACATGCAATATAGATTTTTTAAAAAAAGCTGATTTCCCCTTGAGAGAGGCATTTTATATTCAGATATTACTGATTTTCTACTTATTCAGCATATCTCATGACTCGTTTAAAATTTTTTTTTTCAATACTTCAGGTGCGTTAAAAATTATACGAATTATTATGAAAGAAGAAAAATGTGTTAATTAAAAAAACAATCAAATATCATCTCTCTCTCTCTCTCTCTCTATATATATATATATATATATATATATATATGTATACTTGCTTGAAGTGATTAAAAATTTCAAAGAAAAATTAACACAGTTAACAAGAAGCAAAAACGAGAAGGATTTTTTTGTCAGCAAATCATTAATAATAACATTTTTAAAAAAAATATTCTATACTTTGAATCTCATTATTGAATTATATTTTATAAATTTATAGTGAACCTGAACAATATTGAATTATGCCTTGAAATTCTATATATCCTACATATATAGCGCATATTAAATGTGCCCTGAATATATTCGGTAAAGCCAAATTTCATGTATCTACAGAGTATATATTCTCTCCCATGATAATATCTCGCTTGAGGTACCGGGACTGTTAGACTGTGTTATGTTATAAATTGTATATTTCGATTTGTTATCAATTTAAAATGCATAACTTTTATATATTCATTTCAGAAAATAATTATATATAATTAAATGTTTATATGGAGCAAAAAGTTTTAAATACGATTTAAATATTTTTTAGTACAGTTAACTTTTATTATTGTTTACAGTCATGAAAACTTTTCATGTTTTTTATGCGTTTCTAAAGATAAATAGTTACCCATTGATTAAATTCTGGGTGGGAATATAAAGTGGACGAGATTTCTGATACTCCTGCATCAGTTTAAGTGTTTAACGTTCGACATGAGATTCATTAAAGCATTTCTTTGAAAGGCCCATTCACACTTTCCGAACTCATCTCATTATCTCTGTAATGGGTAGAGACGCAGAGATGACGCTCTCCTCTTTTCACTGGAGACACGTCGTTACTACTGGCATCTACCAAAACGTCTTTTATACTACCCCTCCGGGAGTCATTCGAAAAGGGATGCTATTGATTCAGAAGGCAAACCTTGATCTTAGAAGTTACTTCTCAAAAGTGCCACCATGGTTGTCGGATAAAAATCGAATAGTCTCTAAATTTTCATCAACTTCAAAATGAATGGTCCATTTTTACAGGACCCGAAGATACTTGGGATGGTTGCTATGGGTTTAAAGTCACAAATGGCGCGTATTAGTGAAGCTAGGGATGAGGTTAAAAGTATTATAATGCCCAGATTAAGAAAGATTAGTCAATGTTGTCGAGGCTATAAATTTAGAGAATTGAGTTTTGTACGGAATTTTGTGAAGTAAATGGAAATTGCATGAACCCCTTACATGTTCTTTAGATATTGTAAATATTTTGTTTTAAGGGGGGGCGAGTTTCATATTTATTTATCTATGAATTATTGAATAAAATTTTGTTTATATTAGTTACATTGTATTTTAATTAATTTTTTAAAAATATTTCGTAATGAAATCTGTTTTTTGAAATAGCCTTTCGAATGTTATTATGACACAAGTTCGTGAATAACAAACAAAAATACTTTTATAAATCTATGATTTTTTTTAATATTTTTTGTGGTTTTTTAATATTTTATTAAAATGGTCATAGTTTGATGGTAAATACAATAAAAATGAGATAATTCAAGATTTTTTTTTTTAAAAATTATGAGAATCATAAATTCTATTATATAAATAATGAATTAATTTCAAAATGGACCGTTTAATAGTAAATGCAAAATATATTCATTGCCCATTTCTAATAATATAAAAAGTTAAATGTTTGCATTTTTTTATATGTGCACATATTAGATTTTAATATAAAAAAGCAGTATCTTCGTTTTTAAAAATGTAACAAAATACGTTAAATGAGATACACATAAGTTCAATTACAATAAAATTTTTTGAATATGAGACATGTGATTATTTATATGTTTAAAATAATTGCATTAATTGGAAAATGCAGTATGTTTCGTAACAGATTATAAATGAATATGCTCAAATATAGTTCTTTCAGGAGGAAACGAATCTTTAAATGTAATCAATTCTTTCCACCTTTAATTAATTACTTTCAACAAATATTAAACTCCATTATAATTCATCAAAAATAATGTTCAATGCGGGTGAAAGTTAATAATTCTTTATTTCATATTTTTCAATCCTTCGCCTTGTAAATAGATTTTTTACTGCATGATAAAGTGACAAATAGTTATGTGTATATTTAACTTTTATTCTAAAATAATATATGTTATAAATGTTTTGATTTGTTAAAAATAATAAGAATTCACCTCGTTTTTTATTATAAATAAAATATCATCGATTAAGAAAAACACAAAATATTTACTCTGACTGAATTTTGTATTTAAATCTAAGATGAGTTTTCAACTTAGTAAAGCGTATTAACAGAGAAAACTTTGATTTACTGAAATCCATTTAATCATGAAAAAACAATATTAAAATTGCAATAAAAAATTCTAAAACTTTGAAATAATGCATTTTTTTTAAAAATATTTATATTCAATTTTTTAATAAGCAAAAGCAACCATTTCAATAAAAACGTTTGATATAAATTATTTAGATAAGTATAGTAGTTTTTAAGATGCAAAATCTAATATTTGTCTTTTTTCTTTTCTAGGTAAGTCTCCTTTCATCAACTCTGCATTGAAACTGTAAGAAAATTTTATTCTAAAGTTCCTTAAAATTTCCCTTTAAAGTTCCAAATGTCTTTATTCTTTGTGAAAATTAAGTAATCATTTAATATGCATCCTAAAGCATAGTTTCAAATTTCTTTTAGGTAATTACTTTATAAAAGAATATTTTTTGTATGCTTTATGATTTCTGTGCTAAACAATCTAACTTTCTATTGACCAAAGATAAATTGAAATGTGGCCAAAATGTTTTCAATTTTAGTTTCCTTAATTTTCCCTAATAATTCCTTAATTTTCTTTAATTATTTTTCTCAAATTTCCACATTTTTTTCTGATCCTATATTTGACCCTTCTCTATATTTTCTAAGAAGACTACATAAAGTCATTATTGTGTTTATTATTTATTCTATCAGTTGTTATTATGTCAATAGATTCTGTTGAAAAGAAAGGATCTAGAAAATATCTCTGGATCTCTTCTGGTAAATAGCATTATTCTGACACTAAACCTCTAGAAAGAGTCTAGATGCTGTAATATATTCCTTTTTGCACGCAACTTAAGCAGAAATCTACACATTTCATCTTCGATGGTTAGTATAGTGAACATGAAAAGGAAAAAAAATCCAACAAAAACAAAAACAGGGAAAGCTTTAGATAGAGAATTGATTTAAGAGAGGTGTGAAGAGGAAAAAAAAAAATAGATAGTGTGGTGTGGGTGAAGAGATTGATTACCGCTTCTTCCTCATAGAATAGAAGGGGTTTTTTTAGCAGATCTCTCCAGAGAATACAGTCCAGTTGTTGTGTTGGTGGGAAATTTTTTTTTCTCCCAATCTCCACAAAACTCAGACGAATTCTAGTTTATTTTGATGGATAAATCCGAAGACAATTGGAACTATAGTGAGAACATTTCAAGGGAGATAAATAAATAAACTTCAATAAGCAAATATTTATTTATATTTATAAACTGAGATAGTATGCTTTTGAAAAGAAGTTCTTCATTCTTTTTCGGTGCTGTAAATGTCATTTGTGTTTGCATTAATAAACAGTTATTGTTTTCAACTGTTTGCTTTTGAGTGGGTGTAGAGATTCAATGAAAGACTTTTTGGTCTATTTTTTGGTGAATAGAAATTTCTTGGTTAATATTTTTTTTGAAAAAGAGTGAGAGTTTTATGATAGAATGCTAACATTTCCCTAACACATTCTCTCGAGGTAAATAAAAAATAAACCGACACTGTCCTCTATTTGAGGGAAAATCGAATAACAAAAGAGAATTGGGAAAAGATGTTCATAATTTACATAAACACTCAAAATAAAAGTTCTGAAATGTTCAATTTATAGATTTTTTTGGGGGGTAAACAGGTTCCTAACAGATTTCTCTGAGTGTTTGTACCATCAGTATATTTCCGTATAATCGAATTTATATACTGGTATTATTATAGTCCCTTTTGTCCGAAATGTGGTATAAGAGGCTCAAATTTTCATGATAACAAACTTTTATTTCGAAGTGTAAGGCTCGTATGCATTTTGTGGGAACTTATATCCATGGAAGTTTCAAAAATAGTTCAGCAAATCTGATGTAATATACATCAGATTTTCAAATATGTGTATATCACATCAGATTTTACAATTCCTGATACTGATCATATGTTGAATCTTTTGGATTTCTTATTGTATTGAAATAAAATTTTTACAAAATTTAATTCTATTATTCATTAATTAATTTTTGTCTTCGTTTTTGTTTTAAAATTTCCAACAAAATAATTCCAAAAACTATATCCTTTGTTGGGTGTAATTTTATATCTTAATATATATAAATTACGTGTCACGTTGTTTGTCCGCGATGGACTCCTAAACTAATTAACCGATTTTAATCAAATTTGCACACCGTGTGCAGTTTGATCTAACTTAAAAGATAGGATAGCCCTTTTTTTTGAATTTTTAATTAGAATTTTAATTATTAATTAAAAATTAACTTTCCCGCCAAAAAAAACCTTTTCATTTTCCCCACCGCCAAATGAGTACGGCTTCAGTTTTTTTCGCCAACAGTCATTAGGCTAGGCTTAAGATTTTTCGGCTGATTATTTGAAGCGATTCTATTTATTTTCTTAATGTTTGATGCATTTAAAATTAAACATTGTTAATGAATCGATCTTTCAGATTCATTCTTAAGTACTTTTGAATCAAAATAAAACAGAATAAAGGAAATTAAAAATTTCTAATCTGCATAGCGTTACCCGAACTGGCGTAAAAAAACTCACGCATTTGCGTTACCGTAACTGGCGTTGAAAATTCACGCATGCGCATTGTGTTCTGATTGTTGACATGACAACCATTATTAGCGGATAATTTAAATTATTTTTAGGTTAGTTGCATGTTTTTGTAATTAAATTGTATTTATGTTAGTTATATATTTTTTGTATACGCTTATAGTTTTAAGTACATCGTTTTTTTAGTTTTTTTTAACATGTTTTCAACCGATTATTTTAAACGATTCGTTTTATTTTATGAGTGTTTGATGTATTTAAAATTAAACATTATTAATTAATCGTTCTGGTCATAATGAATCTGAGAATATTTTGTTGACAAATTCTTGAATTATTACATAAATTAGGAAATGTATTCATTAGTGCCCATAAAGTTTAAACGCTGTGACTGTTTTCAGTAATCATATTACAAAAAATGCTTTGTTTCAGTAAAAAATATGTTTATATTAATTGCAGATTAAACCTTTCCACTTTAATTTATAGTATAAATTCTACGGGAACTAACAGAAAATTAGAGAGATACATATTACGTTATGACTGAAGGCGTTTATAATATTATGAGTAAATTATATGACTATCAAAATTTGAAGTTTTAAAATATTTTGATGAAGAAGCTATTAAAGCAGGAATTGCATAAAATATTTAATTATTAAAATTTTAACGAACATTAAGATTGGCGAACCGGCTGGTCGCCATAGGCGGCTAGTCATATGTATAATGATCTGAAAGTGGTAATTAACATCAATTTCTCATCGAACTTTATACAAACTAAATTTCCATTAGTAAGAAATTTTGAATAATCAGAAAGGAGTTACCGCCGTCCTGCATAAGTAGCTGGAGTAAATTGAATGACTGCTAAACTACAGCACATATATGGGAACTGAAGTTGATGTTAATGATCAGCACCGGTAATATTATATCCTCTCATGCTGGAGGTATATCCCGCCATGGTAACGGTGGTAATTCGATACCACCATATTATTATACTTATCAGAGAAGCAAGAACCAAGCTCTAACTCGAAAACTTGTCATTCCTATATATGGTGTGCACTTGTTAGGGATGAGATAAGCATTGCACGTCTTACTGCCTAAAATTTCTCATATATGATTTTATTTAGAAATTTGAAATACATATTTTGGTAAACAGACATTTCATGATTGCGTAGTTTTTAATTTAATTTTAAACTATAATAATTGTATTCCTATGTATAAATAATGGAGTATAAAATCTTAAATTATTGACAAAATCAACAGCTAACAACTAAAAAAGTGGGTCGAATCATCTTTTGTAGAATTTTTTTAGAAGTAAATAAAAGAACACTTTCTTCAGAAAATGGTTACAACAAATCCAAATTGTACAAGATTTCGGAGTTAAAGGAATCAAAAGTTTCAGAATTTTATGCATAATAAAGGCTAAATAAAATACAAATAATTTGAAAATTTGATATATGTGGAATAAATATGTTAAAACTATCTTCCATTGTTCAAAGATAACCAGCAAAGAATAAAAGATTTTTTTTTTATTTCTGCAAACTTAAAATAATTCCATTCTAAAGCATCCTATTTTATTACAAAAAATGTGTTATAATATTAAATATCATTAAATCGTTTTGCTGTTGCTCAAGATAGAATAAACAAACAGAGGAAAGATAAGGCTTGCTTCAGACTCATTTAATGACTCTGTGTAGGCATATACCTTACAGCCCTTCATATCATGAAAGGTATATGATCAACGAAAAACCACTTTCATTTATAAGATGCACATATTTTCTTTTAAAGTAATTGATATAGTTGAAATTCTAAAAGAATTTTAAGATTATAGAATGCTTTACAAAAATGAAAACTCTTAAATTTATTTTAATTTGTAATAAAACTGTGCCATTATATTTTACGAGAAATAATGAAAATGTTTTAAGAATGGCAAGCATAGAAAGCATCGAGCTGCTGTTTGCTGAACTTCAATTTTGCATGAAAGTTAGTATCTTTGACAAATCTCAATGATTGCCAGATTATTAAAAGTTCAAGTCATGACATTGAAAAAAACTTTTAATCTTCTCAATTTACCTCTATAAGGTAAATTGAGTTTTGAAATACCATCCAGATTGTTTGATAATTAATGTTGCCCATTTTTTGAAATACCGAATAAATGTCTACCTCCTCAAATTCTATGTTCTCAAGAATTTAAATTAAGAGAAAGTCTTTGAAATGTTATTCAAGCTTAAATTTTAAAAAAATAGTACATCACTATTTTTTATTACATGAATTTGGATCATTCATGAGAATATATGGTATGAAATTTTCACAAAGATATTTAAAAATTTCATTTTTTAAAATCATATCTAAAACCCAATTTAAAAATACAAACAATGACTATCGAACAATGGCTACGGCATAATATAGGAAGGTTTAATAGTTTGGAAGTGCACTTTTTTACTTCTTCCTGTAATTATTGTCTGCGAAAATTGTAACATTGTATTTAAAATGCACAAATAAACAACAAATAATGTGTTTGATCTAATTTATACTAGTTCATTCCTTGATTTACTTTTATTCCTGATAAAGCGTTGAAATATTGATAAAGTATAAAAGAATATTGATAAAGTATTTGAATCAATAAATCTTATTTTACTTCATGTGCATTCCCTTTTGCATTTAAAAGTAATTAAAATCTCTATCATTCAGATTTATACAGAGGAAAAAAAAATGTTTCGTTTTGAAATGATTTTATCACGTTAAAGAATATCCCCAACAAGAAGTAAAATTTAAAACCTCGGCTTCAACATAAATATGTCTGCAAATATCATCCAATCAAAAAATCAATAATTATCCATTAGATATTTTTTTTCTAAAATTTTAACGTATAAATCTTCACTGTCATCTTGATTTTAAAATAAATGCGTTCTTAAAAAATATGTGCTTAAAGTATCGTGGAAAAAATAGTTGTATGTTCTAATAAACAAGAATAATTGCAATATCAGGAATTTCGTCTCGACATTCTTTCAATGATGGATGTATTCTGAATTTCGTATGCTATTCGTGGTTTAGAAGTAATAAAAAAAGTTATTCTGGAGAAAGATATTTATTCTAGAATGTGCTTTCAAAGTTTTCAAATTTTTCCATGCATAATTTTAGAAATGCATGCCGAATAAAAAGAAAAGAAAAGCAATCGTTTAAAGGATTTTGGCAATAAGCCCAAAAGCTTTTGCAATATAAGAGACATTTAACTTGTTTTAGGACATAATTTTTTTTTCCTATTTTGTATAAAATAAATCTCTCTTACCTAAAAAAAGGCAATGAGTAACCGAGATTTTAAACGATTTATTTTATAGCCTTTTAGATACAAAGATATTGTCTTTCCACTTTAAGAAGCATGAACAAAAGTTATAAATGTGTGGTTATATACATATTATTTTTATAAATAAGCAAAAAGTTATTGAATTAAGCACCGACAATAAAAATTATGAATTTTGTATTAAAAAATTGGATTTAGTTCTTTTCTGCATTCTTGTTTATAAGTTAAATAAAAATAAAAATAAATCGATTTTTTTCTGAGGGTTTATTTCACAGTCATTGGTATACGTACTGAAAAGTATATGAATATGTAGTTTTTTTACATAAAACTCTTGTTACCCAGTAAATTTACAAATTACAGGCACATTCGTTTCAGGAATGATACCTATCACAGTATAAACATTCTTACGAGGTGAATGTTTTGCATATATTCAGAGATCATATTTCGTGAAAACCAAACAGCATTCATTTGATCAGAGTCAACGAGTCATTTTGATCAGATTTGACGGTGATGAATTTGTTCTTGTAAAAGTGGACATTTCGGTCGAGCTAGTAGAAGGGCCATCCAGCTCAAAGGGAATGGAATTGGTGGCGAGGATGACTTTTTCATTTCTCTACTACTTCTATATATTGATCAAAATGATTATTTAAATTAGACAAACTGTTGCCTTAATTAAACCAATAAAAAAAATTGCTTAAAAAATTTTATTTGCAGTTAGAAGTAACGAGTCATTAATCCAGCTCGTAGATAAGAACCTCGTAATACAAAATTAAATTTTGAAAGTTGTCGTAGAATAAAGTTCGTTGTATTTGTGCTCGATTACTTGTTTCGAAATTTGGATTTATAAAAAAAAAATCTATCGTGTTTACGGGTTGTATATTCAAACTTAACCTAGACAAAGATTTGTCTACCAGCTTCCTGGGTGAAGTTTGCTGCATTCATTTAGATTTTTTTAGTGAATGATATGCATTATTTTAGCCACTTAAGGTGGTAAGATATTCACAGATGCTTGTGCCAAAACAGCCCACTGTAACACTCAGCAAGGTCATCCAAAGTATCTGATACCGTATAGAAATAGGAAAAAGAATTTATATGCTCTAAATGAATTCATTTTCGAGCTAATTCAGCGCTACTATAAACTATGTTCTCACAAACAATTTCAGTCAACAGGGCACGAACATCATTTTATTTCCGAGAACAATTTTGCTGACTTGCGTAACACATTACTGGTGATTCTGTGACAAAAGTACCTTGCTCTGCGTTACACGTCTTTCTACCGTAAGGTGTTAAAAGCTGTCTTTTTATTTTAATAAATCCAATACTATCGGCCGAATAACGGAACTCTTTCATTTTACCAAGTTCAATTTTAGAAATGTATCAACTTGGTGCCAAAATATTGTTCAAAATAAATGATTCATGGCACGAAGTGTGAAAATTATGGACAAGAACGTAGACGTAATATCATCATTGATTAAAAATGGTTTTAAATGTTTTTAGTATTCACTAAGACATTCATGTATTATTATCATTTATGAATATATATATATATATATATACGATATAAAATAACATGCAAATTTTATAATAGTTCACAATTTGCACACTGGGAACGATAACAAAATATCAATAATGAAAATACTTTCTTTCTCTGATACGAAGTATGTGGTTTTTGACCTATTAATATGTAAAAAACAGTTTTCCTTTTTTTACAACTTAAAAATGAGCAACTTATGAAGCTTTAAACTACATCGTTTTAAATCAATCAACAAACAGTTAATTACAAGAGTCATCTTCTCATTGATTTTGATTTACATACTTCGAAACAGAACACACTGAAATAATATAAAGTGTTCTAAAATAGTGGTATTTAAAATTTCTTAGCTAAGTCAGATTTAGTCGTTGAAAAATGAAAATTTTTGTTCAAAATGTTAAAGTGTTAAAAACATTATATTAAATATTACAATTAGGACAAAAGAGATATATGGGAATTTCGATTTCATAATACTTTCAACCCTAAGTTTCTCGACTGAGACAGCATAAAATATAAATGTTTAGACCATTTAAATATTTTTAAACTGGAAGTACAAATTTTTCTTTAAACTTATTTATAAATTTATCTAATGGCATAGACGCTACCCATTGGACTGCGGTTATAGAGGACTGATCGAATATTGGTAATATGAAAAGTTTATTTTTAAGTCATTTTATGACTTTGCCTGTTAAAAAAATCATTTATTTTATATTATTATAGATCAGAAGCACAATTTTATTTAAAAAAATTCACGATTTTTATCACTATTGTAACTCAGAAAAAAAATTTATCAGTTTCAATTCCTTTTATTGTTTATCTCTTGTTTCTAAAAGAAATTTCAAAGCAAAAAGCTTTTCTAAGTACTTCCCCTTCTTCTTAGTATCGATAATCGTATCGTAAGATTTGTTCCAACAATAAGGAAACCCAAAGACTCAAATTCTTTATCAAGAGCAAATAAAATTTCTTTAATGCCCTTAGCGATTTATATTGCAAATAATATGCCACAAATGATGATATTAGTTGATGAGTTTGCAGAAAAAGCAAACTAAGCTCAAGTATTTTTTATGTCAAATATCCTCATTTTGATTGAAAAAAAAATTCCAAATAAAACCTTTTTCTTTGGAATGAAATCTTAAGCCTCTAAGCGTCCTAGCTTCGGTACTCCAACTAAGTACTATGGCAATGATATATTTCTGAAGAGGCGGTGCTTGAAAACAATATTGCCAGAAATTCTCCAGGGGAAGAGGTTAATAAAAAAAAGTATATAACGTATTTTCCTTCCCAGTTGCTAGTCTTCAGTCTATCGCACCCGAAGAAAGATATTCTCCCTCTTAATAAATAATTTAAGCCACGCAAACGTCTTCGGATCAGATGAAGCATTGTTTCTTTTGTATCTTGTGAGATAGCCTGCAATTTTCTGCTATCGTATGAAAACGTTACGATATAAATAAATGCCTTCGTTTCATTTTGTTTTTTTGGATAGTCATCAGTAAATATAATCGGATGTATAAAAAAGAAAATGAATTGAGTATAACTGTCATCTAATAAAAGGAATTTCAGGATGTATATTGAAATATTTGAAATTTATTCAAAATTCAGAATCTTTAAAAATGATTGTCTATGTTTTAATGTTATCCTCTGTTAAGAGCAATAATGTGTTTTTATTATTATTGTAAGACCGGATAAAGTCAAAAGATTCTAAGTATTTTAATCCTAAGTTTTAATCCTAAATTTTAATCCCAACTAACAAGAGAACTTTTTCTCGACTTGTGGTACGCGTACCATGAGAAGTACACAAAACTAGCTCAAGTGGTCATACGGTTAAACTGTATAATAACGGGCATTGAGAGAAAGATCTATTGATAATAATAGTAAACATAAAATTTTTGAAAAAAAAACAAGAAAAGAAAAAAAAAATTCTTTTCTTATTTTTTCGAAATTTTTTTTCTTTTTTATGATTCGAAAATGTTCGAATCATAAGAAAAAAGACATTTTCAATCTAAACTACCGTCTTTGGCAACCAGCTTAAACACTCAGGTTATTTATTTTTTATAACTGTTAAATTATTAATATGAATAATTTTCTTTTAAATCATTTTGTTATTGGATAGC
This sequence comes from Argiope bruennichi, assembly GCF_947563725.1. Taxonomy (NCBI): domain Eukaryota; kingdom Metazoa; phylum Arthropoda; class Arachnida; order Araneae; family Araneidae; genus Argiope; species Argiope bruennichi. The sequence continues at coordinate 71,145,619 of NC_079151.1, forward strand.
ACAGAAATACACGAATTTAATTCAATCGATAAATTATGAATTATTAAAGAAGCAAATCAAAAATGTACATACTACGAAATAAAAATAGAAGTGAAAATCCAATTTCCGAATGAATGGCAAATAAAGGGGTTTTTATATCTTAATTTACCTTTGACGATTGAATGTTCTGATGGATGGATTTTAATTTAAATTATTAGATTGCCTATCAAATTCAAATTCCATTTCATAGATTTATTTTATATTTCAGGGAAATATGTACAAAATTTAAATTTATACCATGAAAAAGGTATATTATTAGTTTTAAAGTGATCCCAACATCATTTTTGTGAGATGATAGTTTTTGAAGATACGGTCGTCAATTCCCATAGATAAATCCCAGCGATTTCTCACCTGGCGACGGTTAAGCCTATTTATACACTCAATCAAATTTTCTGCTCGATAGTTATTTCTCAATTTCTTTTACATCCTGTCTTTCTTTGAGTAAATGGAATTTTTTAAACTCTACCGAGTTTTTCTAATGATAATTTGCAACTCCATTATTTTGTGAAACTTTGAATTAAATGCATATGTAAAACAATTCAGCGAAGCAATCTGAAATATTTGTACAACGATTTGTTTATATTTGACTGCTGCCAATCGCCAATAAATAATAAGAGCTGTTTCTGTGTCACGCACACACACAGCTCTTATATATATTCTCATTAGACTTATATTATATTTATATTATTCTATTATATTTCATATTAGACTTTATAGGATCTGTATTTTGTCTCAACCAGATGGAACTTGTCAACTAAATTTATTTTCAAACTTTTGTACTACTGCGAGAATTGGATATGTGCTTAAAGATTAATCTGATCAATTATGTGATTCGATTATAAGTAGATTTGATTCAATTGAAGAGGGAAATCCAAATCTTTTACCGGTACAGTAGAATTGCTTTGAAATAAAGGTAAAATATTATGTGGTATATCAACTGTACCAAAGGTTATTTGCATTGCATTACATTCCGCAAATTATTAACAAAAATTAGAGAGGAATATGATTTCTTATTAAAACTACGATTTAAAACTTACTTAAAGAATAATCTACTTTCTATAAGAACATTTTATCGATAAAAGGGCAATTTGTCAATATAAAATATTGCGAGTGAAACATTTGAAAACGAACAATTTTGCATCACTATATTTTTTAATGAAAGATTGATAACTGAATGTAACACAATTAAAACTTTACACATTAAATGGTTTCAAAAAGAGAAGAAAAAAAACTTCTACATCAGCAAAAGATCTCACAAAGCGACGAAGCGTGGCACAAGTACTTTACGTCAAGTGTGTTGTATCACAGATTTAAAGTAAACACCAGTTCAAACTTCCAGACATATAGCGTGTTGTCACACTTTAAAAAAATCATCGACACGCAACTTTGCAACTCGCATCTCTACGTTGGTGCCGCCTTTAATTGTTTCAGGACACGCAACTGTCGCAGGTCTGCTCATCGTCGCTGGCGTGTTCCAGAAAGTGTCTACAACATCCGACGGATAATCTTTTCTCCCTTTTTTTTCTCCTTTCCAAGTTGAGTTTCCAAGTTATAGTGTATATAGATACATACGCATCCTATTATTTTCAAATGCTTGGGCAACAATTGGAGAGGAATAAATGATCTTTTATTGTTATTAGACAGTCTCTGACTACATGGTCGCAGTTTAAGTAGAAAAATATTATCTACTCTTATTACAAGAGTACAATTTTTTTTTTTTGGGGGGGGGGGGTGATTTTCTGTTTTTAAGTAATGTAGTGTGAACATATTGCAGTTTTGTTCAGAGAAATATTAAATGCATTTTTTTCCCTTATCACACGATATTGATTTCGTGAAAAGTTTTGACAATATTGTACAGGAAATGAACACTGTCTTCTTTCTTTCATACGCAGTTTGATAACATGGATATGATATCTAATCAAGTTAAAAGGTCCCTATTAGAATGAAAAATTGTACAATATATCCACGATATTTTCCGATATTCTGAATTCCGTATAAATATGTAAAAGACGTTTTAATGACAATGTTTGGCATTTTGTGCTCTTAGGAATATTTTGATTATATTTATTTTTATTACATAAAATACTGAATAACGGTAGAGATACCATTAAAAATTATCAAATGTTATCAATTAGTCCTCACTTTCCAAGTAGCATCTGAAATAGTAAAGCATAACATGTTCTTTGACAGAATTTAAGTCAGAATTAAAATGGTGCAAATGGATAATATGATGGTGTTTCAGAAAATGACTCATTTTTGTTTTCTTTTTCATCACGAGAACACATTCCGAGAATGGAAATGCCAAGAATTCTAGCATAATAAAATATGAGAAAACGATTTCCATTACTTCTGAATAAAAATAAAAAATGACATCATAATTCTAAATTATTTTGTTGATATTATTTGAGTCCCTCCTTCGCATACGAGTGTTTTAAATAATGGAACTGTATTACATATTTCCAAAGCCGACCTGAAACTACATTAGAGCTTTTCTCTTCTAAGATTAAATGTTTGTTAAATCACTTGTGGATTATAAGCTTTACAGCAAAATATTTTATTCTTTCATGTCGTCTAGAAGTTTTAAGTTTAGGAATTCTAATTTCTCATAGCATAAGGATTATACTAAATATTTCTCTCTTATGTAAATTTTGTTTGAGAGAATAGTTTTGGTAAATAACAAATATAAGTTTTCTGAATTGTATTGAATAGCATTTCGTGGCAAAACATACAAATGAAACTGATAATAATCTTCAGATATTTGGTGTTTCTTTTATTAAACTAATTTATAATTCTATTCACAACTATATGTATGATAATTTATTCTTATCACTTTTACGTTATTCTTCACTCAGAATCTGATAAGATCTGAAGGAAGAATAGTGAATAAATCGAAAAAGAAATCCGCTCTCTTGTTGTTCTCATACATTCGGAAAAATCTTGGCGTGCAACAAAGTGATCATTTCCTCCATAAGCAGCCCCTCCTACACAGTATAACGCCATTTTAAGTAGCGAGAAAATACATAACCCATGGCAGAACAAGAGATATTCTCTCGTACGACAAAGAAGCTGCAAAAACACTTGGATATTGCCGGCGTTATAGGAAATTACTCTTTCCTTTCTTTTATTTCGCCAAGAAAGCGGACTCTGTGAATAGGAATGACAAGATTTCTAGCTGTAGGGAATAAAAGAGTTAAAAGCAATGCATGTCCTCTAAGAATCGCGAGTTGGGAGAACGTGCCTATGTAGCTGGAAGCTTTCATCTACTTTAGATTCAACACATCGAATGTAGAACTCGTAGGATTGAGATACTTTGGAAACAAGAAGAAGACGAATTTCGAAAAGACGTTGATGTTTCTTGAATTTTTGGTCGAAAGAAATTCGCCTCAATGCATATCGTGAGTTAGATAAGAAATGTTTGTTTAAGAAAATGCATGCGTTCAACGTCAACTAGTAGAGAAAGATTCGTAGAGAATTTTATTTCTGCTTTGACTGTAATAAATAAACTGTAGGTTTATAGATGAGTAGGTACATTTTTGTAATTCAAATTTGTAATTTTAAAGCATACAGTAAAAAAAAAAAATATTATTACTCTCTTGAAGCACAAATATGGCAACTAACAGCATTAACCATTTTAGCCTAATTTGTAATCTTTTATTATATTATTTAATTTGCATTTAAGTGATATACTATTAGGTATTTGCATGCATTTTAATTAGCGACATCTATTGGTAAAAATGCCAAGTATTTATATAAACGACAATGATGAGTTTTACCTATTTACTATTACTTTGTTGTTATCATTTTGAAAGTTTTCTTTTTAATATTATTGAGTTATTCAGTATATAAAGACCCCAAACATGGAACGATAAAAATTGCATTTTTGAAATTCATTGGTGTTTTTATTTATTTATTTATTTGAAGAAATCTGCTGCCGAAGCCCATCAGACAACTTTAAAAACGTAAGGTGCTTCTCCGTCATATCCCAATTGTCGGTTTTGGTTTCAACGATTAAAGTGTGTTGATTGCGATGTCAATAACAAAGAACGACCTGGACTACTAAAAAAAAATCCGAAGATAATCATTTGCAAGACTCATTGGAGGAAAATAGGAAACAGTTGTAAAAAATCATGGAAAATACTTTAATTCATATATATATATATATATATATATATATATATATATATATATATATATATATATATATATATATATATATATATCAATTTTTCTCAATAAATGCCTTTTTAAAGTGAAAACAATGATGAAAATACATGCACGCACTTAATAATATCATAGATTATTAATTGGAATAGATTCTATTAAAAGGAAATATTGTACATATTTTATTTATATGAACTCTTTTATTCCAAAATTATAGCGGACAGAGATTACTTGGTGTTTAAGTCTCAAATTCGAAAACAGGGAGTTCTAAGTTCGAAGCAAATAAGAATTAAATTTGCGTGAATCAAATGTTCTCCCACAATGGAGAAGAAATTTAGAAGAAAGGTATCAAATGATGAAGAGGGCTTAGATGTCGTTTTTGTCGTCAGACAAAGGCTTTAAAACGGCAATGATCGCCTTCAAAATGTTTGAATTTAAATGTAAATTTAGTTAAATGAAATGATTCAAAATAGTAGCAGCAAAGACAAGAATTGTATTTGTATTCTGGATGGCAAAATTACATAACTAGAGTAAGTAAAAAATTGAAAAAAATTGTAAAAAATTGAAAGTTGGACAAACAGATCAATTCTAAGAACTAATGAGCCAATTAAGTCAAGATTTAAGGAATTCGAAATTCCTCACAATCCAATTGTGCGGAACATAAAAATAAGCAAGATATATAGTCAATGCTATAGGGAAACTCTGAGATTAAAATGTAATAATTAAATTACAGTGGATTTCAGAACCAAAATTATATTATGAACTGCTTCAATTTTGAACTGTTGACGTTAAAATATCTTGAATATAATTAAAAATCGAATTAAATCAATTTATTGGCAAAATTAAAAATTAAATTAGTTAAAAAAATAAAAATTAAATTAGAATTGCTGAACTCAAAATATTTTGAATACAATTAAAAATCAAATCAATTAATTTATCGGGGATATAAAAATTAGATTGATTTGCTGTCAAAAATAGTCGACATTCAAAATAGCGCTTTAATCTATAATCTCAGTTCTGCAGAAAATTATTAATCTAAACGTCAATAAAATAAAAGTAAATTTATATTATATAAATTATTAAATTAAGTGAAAAAGTTATTAATAAATAATGAATCAATAAAATATAATTAATCAATATTATTACAATAATTAGAAAAACAAATTAATAATTATATTACCATTCATTCATAATTTTTTTCATATTTAACTTAATGCTATTATATTAATTATTAGGAAATGTACTCAAGGTTTACTCGAATGCCATGTGTTTACATTAGCAAATAAGATTCTACTCTAATCGAGGCATTTAAATGAAAAAAAATAATTGTCGATTAAAATTAATTAACATAATATCTGAACAAATTTCTTAATTATCTCAAAATGTTTTTCTAGTCTAGAATTTAATGATTTTATCTCGTCTTTTGTGAATTTATGCTTTTTCTTTTGTGTTTCTGGGAAAATGTTACGAAATAATGTTTTTCTAAAGTCTTAGTTAATTATGATGATGAAAAATAAATATCCAAAGCACATTTTTTGGGGCGAAAAATTTAATCTCAAATTAAACCTGCTTGAAATAATTTTTTAAATATTATTTTGGCCGAAAAACTTTCTTTCAAGACTTTTATAGAAAACAGAAGACTTTAAAAGCTTTGAATGCTAATTAGATATTTTGGAAGGATAAAATTAATAACATAACAAAATTCCAAAATTTGTAAACTCTATTCAACCCCTTAAAAAATACTGAAATTTCATTTTTACTTTTCATATAAATGGAAAAATGCTTAATACGTTAGTAAATTCCGCTAAACAGACAAGTACGCTATTCAGTTCATGTTTCATAGCTTTATAAAATTCCATAAAAAATTATTTACATCGTTTTCAAAGGTATTTTTCCTTTTAATTATTAAAAATATTGAGAGTTAAAAAACAAATAATTTAGCTTCTTTTAAAGCTTGAATTAATCAACAAGTTTTCCATTTATATGGATTTTTTTTCTGTATTTAAAAAAAAAAGTTTTTAGTTTTGTTTTATTTGTTCGATTTTTTAATATGAAATATTTTTGAACCAAAATATTTCGCAGCTGCAAACGATTTCTGAATCTAAAAATGTGATTTAAAAAGAATTACTTTAATCTTAATAAGAAATATGAAAAGAAATATATTAATCTAATTTATTGAACAAGATTATTTTATCAACTTTTTCATTCAATTTTTTGAAAAGATCTTTCTTTTAAAAAATTCATTAATTGAACTTAATTATGAATGCTTTCACAAAGTAATTGCATCACAGGAATAGATAAACATCTATTAAGAAATGCAGATTATTTTGTTAATTAATTATAAATCTTATTCCTTAAATGTATTTAATGCAAGAATAATTTGCATGATCAAATTAATTAAATATTTGGAAAGACAATGGAACTTCCAACAAAGCAGAATACTTCCATGAAAAACAATAATTCGATAAAAATAATAAGTGTTTGAATATAGAAAAACAAAAAACGATTTTTCATGAGTAACAAATAATTGATGTTTAAATAAACTGAGTTGTTTCAGATCTAATAAATTCTTTATTTTTATTTTTACACTGCTACTTTTAAACTATAAAAAATGATCTTCATAAACTACTCTGAAACTATTCCATTCGAAAAGTGAAAAGCTACTTTAAATTCGGAGCTCAAAGAGAACTTCTTTATTACTTCTTTTAGATTAAAAATGTCTATCTTATTAATTATATAGCTAATAATTATATAGCTATTATTAGCTAATATTAATTTTTAAAATATTTTTGGCGGAATTTTGTAGAAATTTTTCATTTACTTTAAATAATTAAGTAAGCAATTATTTTTAAACTTAAATCCTGTGATCTAAAATTTTAAGCAAATTTAATCTTTCGACTTATTTATTTAATCACTGCCAATCACTGTTTTCTCTAAAATTGCATATTTATTAGAAATTCAAACAAAATATGTATTATGTGGATTTGTTAACAGTTGTGGCTATTTTTAAATATTTTCATTAACTTATATTTTTTATGTTTGCTGCCCGTATGAACATTATTTATAAAAAAAGGTTTTATTAGATATGATAGATATAATAATAAAATATTTAATATTCTTAACTTGTTCTGCCATCATTAAATTTTTAATGAAACCATAATATTCTCTTCTTCTTAGTCTCTTTTTTTATTTTTTTCAACAAGAATTCTAAATTGATCTGCTCCCAGGTTAATTTAAATAAAATTTTATTTCATTCATCATTATAGAATTCTTGGCTTATTACTATAATTATATGTCTCACGAGAATTATTTGGTTCCAATTTATTTCGAATAATAGCAATTGGAAAAATTTTCGTTGGAGTGAAAGGAAGATATATTCAATTAATATTTCAAATATACAGAATTACAAATGGTTGTAACTTATAATTAATTTGTGACAGGAAGGAAAAATATTCTAAACAATATAAAAGCTAAATTTAAGTTTGTTGTTTAAGGGAATTCAATAATTTATTCTGCAATAATTGATTCCATTTAATTACAGAAGCAATTCCTGTAATGGGATACAGTGAAGACAATAAAGCGTAGCCACATGCAAGTTTTTGTATGTAGTTACGTAATTCTTTTGAAATTAATTATTGCGCCTTCATTTCATGGGCATATTTTGTTTGTTTTACTGTTTCCTTTGCAAGCAAAAGTAAACAAACTAAATATATACATAGATAATGTTTCACATCGAAGTATAATAGATTACCGCAATAATTTCGCCCGTGTGACTAAGAGAAGTCATATAGGGCACTTATTGCGCATGAAAACAAAACTCAACCTTCTTTGTATTGGATTCATTTTTTTTATTACTGTTTTTATCGTTATTTATAATTTTGTATAATTTTATTTAATACCATTAAACTGTATTTTTCCCTTCGTTATAATTTAATTTCTCATATATGAAGTATAAAGAAAATATTGTAATCGCTGAAAATTCGAACTCGAGATTTTGATGAATTTCAATGTTTAAAACGTCTACGAGTTCGAAAAATGCATTTTTATCGCTACGTTTATCTGCCTATCTATGAACAAGATACCTAAAAATGCTTTCAGTTGGTTTTATATATGATTTTTACGTGAAAGTTGTGGAGTATTGAAGGAAATATATTCCGATTATGTTTGTCTTCTCAGTTGATAGAATATAAGTTAACGCGATTACTGCAAAACAAAGAAAAGTAAAATTAAATTACGTAACGTGAAATTATTAACGTAAGAACGTTAAATTATATTACGTTACAAAGGAAAGTAAAAATAAATTTTAATGCAGAGATTTGACATCTGAACTGTAGATACGTATCAAAATTCGAAGGCAATGCGTCAACGGGTTGAGCATCTTTCGGCCTTGACTTCTGCATGCAGCCTTAATAATTCAAAAATCTAACAATTTAGATATAATGAAATGTGGTTCAAAGTTTTAGCATCTAAAATTAAGATTTTTATCTAATTCTGAACTGCATCAATCATAGGGTTAGCAGGCTCTCAGTCTGAGTTTTTACAAGCATATAAACGCGATAACACAGAAATGTAGTTACTTAAATATTTGAGGCTTAGTATGTGATCTCATAACTTCAACTATAGTTCTATGTCAAATTTTAATTTTAATCATGTAGAAAAGAAAGTGAGAAAACTATTATTCCATTTTCTGATATTTGTGTATTAACCGCATCCAAGTGATTTATGGCCCAAAATAAATCGCCATAGGTCACATGCAATTAGACTTTTTTGCAAGTAGTATTTGTCAATGGCATACATTTAATGATACACAGGAACATTTATTGGATAATATGTGAGGAAGGTTTTGGGAGATGACTCTTGTAGGTCATATCTATTTATTTGGTATGATTTTTCTTCTTAATTTAAAAAATAAAATCCTTCATACAGCAAGAGTTTTAAATTTTTAAGCACATTTGGAAGAAAACTTTTCATTAAAAAAAAAGAAATCGAAGAGACTTATAGATAGATATCGAGCAATTCCATGTTTCTTTTGAAGTACTTATCATTAATTCTACTCTGAACTCTCGAACAAATATGATAGTTATTTGGTTTCAAAAATCCCCTCTATATATGAATCTATATTTCAATTCCATTTTATATCTTTCCTCTATATTTGAAAGAAAAAAAATGAACGTTTCTAACCCCTATCGAAGTGCTGTAAGGACATCATCTACTCAACGGTCCTTGAAGAATGATTCCTTTCGTGGTAAATGATTGCTCCTTTTTTTTTTTTTTTTTTTTTACTTTGCTCCTTTTGCCACAGATTTGGCACGTTAGGCACGCTGTACCCATATCCATGTACGTCTTCCACGCTATATTAAGCAATGTTTATGAGATCATCTGAAACGGGGTATGGAAGGGAATTTGTGGTTAAAAAGGAAACCCCTAGTAGACGAAGGGTGATAACCATCTCGAAGTAGGTTGCTTGATGTCTTCATCGGAAACCACGTCTTTGCATGCGATGGGCGGGTTCGATGCCGGCCGATATTCATGGTTTTCATGGATCATTTGCTTGGGTGTGAAGCCAATTTTGGAACGAGTTGGTTGTTTGTTGCACGTTTTTTCTAAGACCCCCCCCCCCCGGAAAGTGTTCCAAAGCACTGGTGGTGGTGATTTGAAAAAAAAAAAACTAAAACAGGTATTGATTGAAATGAAAGACATAAATAATTCATCTGTCAATGATTGTAAAGTAATTCTCAGTCTTCTTATGAATGTCTCTTATTTTCCAGTAAAAGAGGAATGCAATATAATTTTTATTAAGTAAAAGCATTTATTTAAGATTTTTCTTTAAAAAATTTAATATATAAATGTTAATAAAGTAAATTGTACTGTAATACAAATTTCAATAGCCATCTAAAAAGGTTTATTTGTAGTTATTATTTACCTCTTCTTTGTTGTTCTCTTTCTAATAGTAAATGCAAAGATAGTTAATTCAATTGCTCCTATTATAACAACATGATTTAATCCATTTAAGTCAACATTTTTATTTTTTATAAAATTTCTTTCTAATTTTATTCATCATAATCGAAAATTTATGCAAATATATGTCTGTAGAATATTCATGCATCCGTATTTTATATGCTTTCATCAGAAAACTTCGTAGAAAGTTATCTACTATTTTTTCTCGAATTATCCTGAGGAAACAAAAAATGGCAAATTCTCTGGTATACATATTTTAATTTGTATTTTTACTGATGATTGATAAGATTAATTTAACATCTTACTTATCAATAAATTACTTGTCCTTATAAAAGATTTCATGATTTAAAATAAGAAGAAAATAAGCTTTAAGTTTAGACCATCAATTTACAGCTTCCTTTTCTTTTATTCATGAGTTAGTTTTCTCTAATTGGTTACAATCTGTTTTATAATCAAATAAAAACAGTAGTGAATATTATATACAGTTTGATAACCATTATCTCAAAATTGAAATACTGTAAAATCTTTGTATTTTAATATATGCAAAAATATTTGAATTAACAGCTGCGAAAAATTAGAATAGGTATTCTTTAAATATATAATTAAAAATCTTTCAAAAATTATTCTCAGAAAATATATGAAATTGTAATCAGATGTATGTTTATTATCAAAACACGAAAAGTCCATAAAAAATAAATTGAAAAAAAACCCAAATAGGATTAAAAAATTAATATAATACATGCGGATTAGTATTTACTTATTCACGGATTATAAAAATGACATCATTTAATGAAATATTTTTCAAAAACTAAAATCAGTCTTTTATATATTAGTTCTTTACATTTTTTCTATGAATTTTAAAGTTTTTAATTTATAAATTGGACAGCCTGAACATAAAATATAAACCCACCCATTCTTTTATCCCAACATTTTATCTACGAATTGATTTTTCCCTAAATTGATATCTTACTAGACTAACTGTCTTTTATATATTGGGAGGGGTTTTTATTTGTTTTTTCTGTGAAATTTAAAGTTCTTAATTTATAAATTGGAAAGCCTGAACATGAAATTTTAATCTAGTACAAAATACAATTTCGAAAGCCCAACCGTTTTTTGATTCTCACACTTTATCTACCATTTGTTTTTATCTCTTAAACTCATATCTTACAAGTTAAACTTAGGATAAAAAAAAAAGTTCTCCTCAAACACCCCTTTTGAAGAAATCCGTTCTCATTGAATACATGAATCTAGTTTATTTAACGCCTACCCCTCTCGAGAGCGGAAACATATCCCCTTTCAAGTCTGAGTAAGGCAGCCTAAGAGGCATCACCCTCAGGGCATTGGAGGAAGGGTCAGCATTCCAGTCCCTCGCATCGCCGTAACAATCTGATGAGGAAGCAACAGTTCTCGACGTCCTAAATTGACAGCTACTAATCAAGACGCACTTATATTAACTAACTAACTAGGCGAATTGTGTTCCAGTTTCTATGCACCGTCTTGAATGCAACTCCTTCCCGGACTGCACGGGGAATGCAGACAAATGAATGGGTTTTGAAATCGCATGAGGAGATCGTTTGCTGTGATGGACTGTGCTTGAAAGTTGCATTATCTTCGGAGGAAATATGAAGCTCATTATCCCGAAATAACTTCTGAATAATAAAGAGGGAAGCTATGTTGTAAGATTTTTAAGATATCAGTTGATTTTTCGTCAAACCTATGAGAGAAAAATTCTATGAAGGATAATTTTTATCAAATGCAATATTCATTTCTCCTGTTTTTTCACAGGCTTCAGATGGGCTAGTCACTAGAAGGGAAATCTCAAGGTTTCATATCTTATTTTGTTATAGATATGTATGGTGGAGTTAAATCTGACGTTGTGGATCAAATACCCTCTTGTAAAAATAATAGTTTGGAGATTAATTACTGTAAAGTGCCGCCATTTGATGAAATCTGTCCCGAAATAGTCCCTATATTGTTTCAGAACCGAAAGTTAACTAACAAGATTGTTTTATTTATCATCCTACTCATGATGACGCGTTTTTGGATTAATGATTAGACAATAAAAAATCTCATATGCAAACTAAAAAGACTATAAACCAGCTTTCACAACAACTAGGAAAAAGAAAGCACTTTCCATTAAAACAAAAATTCCTTATTTTTAATGTCAAATTTAAATTGCCATCACTCTAAATTTTAAAATTCGTTGATAATTAAATTTTAAAAATAACGTCGATGGTTCTTTTTTAAACTTGAATAAATTTACGTAAGTTTTCTTAGAAAATATTGCAACATTTTATAAAAAATATGCAATGAAATACGTAAAAAAAATGTATCATATATTTAATGTTTATATCATATGTTATTCTTACACTTGCGAACGTGTTTTCAGTCTAGCAATATTATAGATTGATTGTGTATTTTTATGCATAATAATAGATATATTCTATATTTCACCGTTATGTAAATTCTGAGATTATTTGAACCCAAGTGTACGGCGGATTTCAGCGCACTTTAGTTATTTCAAATGCCTCCTATAAGTACAAGATATTGTACAATTAATGATTATGTTATATATATATATATCTTGCAATGCGATTATGTTATATGTAAATCTTGCAATCGAATGCGTTTTTAGTCTAGTGATATTACAGATTGACCAGTGTATTGTTATGGAATAATAATAGATATATTCTATGTTTCACCGTTACATAAATTTTGAAATTATTTGTACGCAAGTGTATTCTACAGCACACTTAAGTTATTCGAAATGCAACTTATTAGTACAATATACTGTAGGGTATCCATATGATATTGTTCATTATTCTAAATACAGAACACTATTTAGAATATATTAAAGCAGCATTGTTCAACATGAGTGTTAATGACGCAGTAGATGATTACGATGAGAAATTATCCATATGATGTTGTTCATTATTCTAAATACAGAACACTATTTAGAATATATTAAAGCAGCATTGTACAACATGGGTGTTAATGACGCAGTAGATGATTACGATGAGAAATTATCCATATGATGTTGTTCATTATTCTAAATACAGAACACTATCTAGAATATATTAAAGCAGCATTGTACAACATGGGTGTTAATGACGCAGTAGATGATTACGATGAGAAATTATCCATATGATGTTGTTCATTATTCTAAATACAGAACACTATCTAGAATATATTAAAGCAGCATTGTACAACATGGGTGTTAATGACGCAGTAGATGATTACGATGAGAAATTATCCATATGATGTTGTTCATTATTCTAAATACAGAACACTATCTAGAATATATTAAAGCAGCATTGTACAACATGGGTGTTAATGACGCAGTAGATGATTACGATGAGAAATTATCCATATGATGTTGTTCATTATTCTAAATACAGAACACTATCTAGAATATATTAAAGCAGCATTGTACAACATGGGTGTTAATGACGCAGTAGATGATTACGATGAGAAATTATCCATATGATGTTGTTCATTATTCTAAATACAGAACACTATCTAGAATATATTAAAGCAGCATTGTACAACATGGGTGTTAATGACGCAGTAGATGATTACGATGAGAAATTATCCATATGATGTTGTTCATTATTCTAAATACAGAACACTATCTAGAATATATTAAAGCAGCATTGTACAACATGGGTGTTAATGACGCAGTAGATGATTACGATGAGAAAATATCCATATGATGTTGTTCATTATTCTAAATACAGAACACTATTTAGAATATATTAAAGCAGCATTGTACAACATGGGTGTTAATGACGCAGTAGATGATTACGATGAGAAATAATCTATTTTATTTATTGCATACAATGAAAATGATTACGACTGTGAGGATAAAACATTTACTTCTATCGAGAATGGTTATTACAGCAACTTATAAAAAATCATCGGAAAGCATAATCCCACAAATGTTTCAGAAAACTGACGCAGGCACTAATTGTATAGTCAATTGTATTGTTCAATAGAATTGTATTGTATAGCCAAAGGCATGTATCAATGTTTAGATTTCAGTTTTTCTACAGTAGAAGATATTTAAAGGTGAATTGGGAAATAATTACTTTATTGAAGCTTTGAACAACATAGTTTCTTCGTGGATTATAATATGGATTAAGTTAAAGTTCTCCAGTCTGCAGATGTCTAGAATTTAACAAACGCAAAACAATTGTAAAACATCTATTCCCAATATGCTTCATAAAATTTAGAAAATCTTTTTAAGTGGTTTTATTTTTTTAATTTTTATTATTCCATTTTGAATCCCACCTAATGCAACAAAATTCATCTCGAGTTATTTCAAAAGTTACTAAAGACTCCTAACTCCTTTATTAATAACTTTCCAAACAGAGAAATTAATAAAATATGCAAAACACGCTCTAGACATTCCTCTTTCAAATACTTTTTCTTAAAATATTTTAGATAATAGTTTCTTCTCTAAAGAAAACAATTCTTCATTTAAAAGCTCTCTTTGCACTTTGGAAATTTTTTTAAAAATCTAATGCTGTAACTCAAACTACCGTGAGAAAGATATGCATTAACATATATTCCAGGGTGAAAAGAAAGCAAAGCGCAACTTCTCCTGGCAAAAGACTACATGAATATGGTGTGGAGAGACATTTGTTTCAAATTATGCTTTCTGAATTATGTATTCACGGAATCTGCCGCATTTTATTTCTTTTGTAAAACAACTGCATACGGATGAGGGAATCTCTGCTCTGCACGTACTTCTTAAAATTCTATCATTGCCACTAAACCAGATGAAAGAAATATGAAGATGTCTTCACGGAATTCTTTAGGATTCCAACATTTGACGGTGGATTTAATTTATTCCTTAGTTCCTGGAAGAAGATATGTGGAAATCGTATCTGAAGTCCCCATCTTTAATTGAGAGAGATATGAAGCTTTGGAAGGAAACATTTCAATTTATGATCATGGTCTGCTGGATCTTGAAATGACAATTTGAGAAGCGATGTTGTTTTGAAAATAATTCTGATAAGTATGGTGTACTTAAAGACATCTTATCTAAACATGTCATTAAAAGGATGAATCAAAATAAATGCCAACCAAGTTTGAGGGATTGCATCTCTTTCTTAAATATGCTTTTAAATATATCCCCACAACGAAGCATAGTTGCAAAATGGCAATAATTAGTTTCATTAAGAGTAAATTAGCATGGTTCAATAAGAAGTAAAATCCTTAAGGTCATGCCACTGAGGTAAAATTTTATACAGAATTATAATCTCTTGCCTATACAGTATATTATATCTGTATCTATATATATATATATATACTTGGATATACAAATATAGTCCTAGAAAGAAGTATTTTTGTAATAAGGTAATAATTAGCTCTCTATGGCAAATTATAGCATGGTTAGGTAATGATTATTCTGTTAATTAATACTAGGGTTTGAGTTTGTTTGTGTTTATGGCACAAAAGCCATCTTTGGCTAAGCTATACCACCCTTGTGGAATCAAAATATTTTTAACAATTTATAGTAAAAGTGATATATGGATTGTCTTTAAAATCCAAATGTCTAAAAGTGTAAAAACTGAGTCATGAGAAAGTGCAACAATCATGTAAAATATGAACAGTACTAGAATGCGTGGCTAATGTTTATATAGGATTATAAAAAAACCAATATAAAAAAAAACTAAGAAATTTGACATGAGGAGTTTTGGAAAGCAACTTGCCCAAATCAGGGTGAGATTTCTGAAAAAAAGTAAGACTTTATGAAAATATTTATTCCACAAGATTGTGTAAAACAAACATAGGACTTACAAATTGAGTAAAATGGGGTTGTTTTCAAATTGAGCAAAATAATAGGGAAGTCAAGTCGTTGAAATATTTATTCAGAATACCTTGCGTTCTGAAATAAGTATTTTGGGTAGCGACTCTGTTACCGACATAATTCTCATAAATTTTATGTACTTAAAGATATCTTATCTAATCATTAATGATTAAAAAAAAAATATGCCTAACTCATTTTAAAAGCAGCATTTACTTTTGAGGTCTGGATATACAGAAATATTCTCAGAAAAAGTATTGATGGAACTCGCAGGAATCATTACAATAAAGAATTATTTATTATTGTGAAATAAGGAAATAATCCACAATGGCATGGCTAAGCAATTATGCCACTAAGATCACATTGTTGAGAATACATTTTTATTCATCCTCATGGTTTAGAATAATTTGAAAAATAAAATGTTTGAATTTATCTTAGAATAATGTTATACACCCGAACGATACTTGTACAATAAAGAATTATTTATTATTGTGAAATAAGGAAATAATCCACAATGGCATGGCTAAGCAATTATGCCACTAAGATCACATTGTTGAGAATACATTTTTATTCATCCTCATGGTCCAGAATAATTTGAAAAATAAAATGTTTGAATTTATCTTAGAATAATGTTATACACCCGAACGATACTTGTACTATATCATTCATATCTCTAAAGATGTTTTAAAACACATTAAGTGGTATTGCCTAATGGACACTTGCTTTAGTAAATACAAAAATATTAGTGAAAACAAAAATCCCTCCCATTCTTTTTATTACATCAATTAAGGAGAGAAAATAGAGAGATGGATTTACAAACTGAGGCAACTCCTACTACATTTGATGTAAGTTATTAAGTAAATATTAACATAACTTAATATCCGCCAGTTATTCCAAATGTGAATATTTTTATAACGACACAATCTTTTTTTTTTATTTCTTAACCAATATTATCTATTTGTCTTATAAAAAACAGATTTATCCAGTTTTACTGCATTTAAATTATCTGATATAAGTAGCTTAAAAATATCATTATAAATATATGTTATAAGATAGAAATCTTAAATCATATTAAAATAAGATATAAATTAGTCATTATCTTATTTCCTATCAAATAATATGAACGCCATCCAACAACAGTTTTGTTCTTAAACTACGACTCATCAAAAAACATGGGGATTTTTAAGCTTGTAATTGCGTATAAATCAAAAGACTCATCCGAGTAATAGGATTACATAAACTCTTTTACTGAAGCAAATTATCTAAATAATGTGAATCGTTATCTTCATATTTGGAAACTATTATCATTAATATTGTTTTTTGTATAGTATTTTTGTAAAGATTCCAGATTTCTTATTTTTGCATAATCATCGTCATGCATTTTTATCGAAAAGGGAAGATTTCATTTTTTATCTAAAATTACAATTTTCGCATTATTTATAGAAAACAAATGCATGCTAAAAACATTATTTTAGTCGCTTCTTGCTTCCAAGGATCAGTGTGAAAAGTTATTTGAATTATTTGTAAACTGAAATTAGAGGGTGGGGTGGGAGATTTGTAATATCTTGCGTAGTATATTATGAGTAGATAGTTACTTAACTCATCCTCTAAATTGCAAAGATAATCGTTTATTTTCGGACCATTCTTTTAAAGTTAATTAAAAGTTTTATTAATTATAAAATATCTCAGGCATATAAGCAGATGAATTATATATATATATATATATATATATATATATATATATGAAGTTGAAAGTAAATAATAATAGTCAATATAAGAAAAAAAAGTAATAACAGTTTATAAACAGGAGACAATCTTTATTTGGGAAAAAATGCAAAATTGCATAAATTAATATATTATTAACTTTTCAGATTCTTCAATAAGATTTTCTGCATTAATTCCCTTTTTATCCATTCATTTCACTTAAACTTTATATTCTAATACTTTCTTCCAAACATGAAAGCTTTATGATTATTCTCCATAGGATCTGTTTATGTTCTCATGGTTATGACGATTGCGTCGATGAAAAAAATATGGCGCAGCACACACCTTAACAATCTGCGCAACAATTCTAAATATTTCATTTCAATATTCCCAATATAGTGAATTTATGTATTGACAAAATATTGCTCAGACACGAATAATGAAGATTATGAAGTTTCAATAAAAGCTAAGATTTGGTATATATATATATATATATATAGAAATTCCTTTAAATGTCTTCACTGGCCTTTAAAACATTCATAGCGAACTTTTTCAGTTAATTTTGCATGCCCCACCCTCCTTATTTTTACTTCTTTCCATTAGATTCTTCAGACACCTTGATTTGCCAAAACCTTAAATTTTATATGAACTTATCCATCCTGGTGTTTTAATAATAACATTTTTCCTTTCCTTCTACCTTTAATTAACAATTTTCCTTGCAGTTTTTGCCAAATTAATTAAAATATTAAGAAAATATTGTGGTGGCATATTTTCAATAACTTATAAAGGAGACTATACAAAAGGTGACCATAATAAATATTTTGTCTCGAAGAATTGTTTAGAAAAAAGAAATTTCATTTTAAATAATTCTGTTGCAATATGTATTAAATTGAAAGAAAGTCAATGCCTTGAATGTACCATTCTGCAAATGATGTTTTAAATAAAACAATAGTGAGAAATCGAGAAATAAATGTTACAGTAACTTTCTTAAACAATATCAATATATACATAACAACAAACTTTACGAAAAAAATATTAATATCATATACATAAATACTGATTTCTTTACGAAGATGAATTCCAAACAGCAGCTTTTATTGAAATATTTATATCAAACATCGGTATATATACTTTGGAGAACTTCAGTAAATTATTCAAAGAAATTATTATGTTCCGTTTTCAGATCAAGGACAAAATATTTCATAGGCTATCCTTTTATCCCAGAAAACACGAGCGAATTCCCTACAGACTTCTTGCAGCAGAAAAGCATTCTGAAGCGATATTCCTTTGAGTGACAAAGTATAATAAAACATGTTTATTTTATGTTTTCGAAGAATGGGGGATAAACAAGACAAAATACATCAGATTTTATTTCGCTGAACGAATTCTTTCCTGGATGCATATTACAAAATGCAGCGATATGAGACCTCTTCACGAGAGGCATTGTCGCAGGCATCGGTCTATTAAAAAAAGATCCCCGAGTATTTTTCAAGGCAGAAACGCATGACATATACATAGGAAATGGAGAGGGGGGAGAGAAAAGAAATGAAGCAAATACCAAATGTGAAGTAAAATGTGCATGATTTATTCGGTTCAAGAAATGATTGTGATGCCAAAACAGAGAAGAAAACTTGAAACAAACAAATTTAAATGTTCTTCAGAAAAAGCTATCTATCTTTCAAAATGTTTCTGTTACATTTTTTTTTTATGTGGAGATATTTTCTTTCTTTCAAAATTGTCATTATTTTCTTTCTTGGAATAATCCAATGCATTAGTGTTTCTTCTCGTTTCTAAGAAATAGAAAAATGTTAGGTCGTCAATTCATACTTAAAGATTTTTACAAATTTTATACGACCATTTCTAATGAGGAAGAAACTTTTATGACCACGATTAGAATAGACATCATTAGTATACACCATGTTTCTGTTTCTTCTTGCTATAGAAATGCACTTCCTGTCGGTCATTTTACAAAATTGGAGCCTTTACTCGTATTTAACTCCAGAAAAAGATCAATAATCTAAATTTTTATTAAATTATTCGTATTAAATCCTAATGTTAAAGACACGCAATGATTTAAAATAAATATCATGGATCTATGTTCAAATTGCTTGTCATACTTTGTTTATCCTTAGAATTTATAAATGAATATTTTTTCCAATATTCCTTGTTGAATCAATTTCATTCTTCAGCTTGTCTTGGACTTTGTTTAATGGGTGTTTAACTCCAGAGAAAGATCAATAAGCCTTTTTTATCAAATTAGTCGTATTGAATCATAATTTTAAGGAAAGGTGATAATTTCAAATATAGATTGCGAATTTATGTTAAAACCGCTTATCATGCTTAGTTTTTTATTACAATTTATGAAAGAAATCATAAATATGTTTGCAATATTCCTTGGTAAATCATTTCGATTCTTCAGCTTGCCTTGACCTTTATTTTTACCTGAGATTTCGCATTTAATAATATATTTATTCACATCTAAGAATATTTTTTCAGAATTAAACTGTTGTTTTCTAATTACGAATTACAATTCCTCTTAAAAATCCATTCAGTCAAAATGCCTCAATTGTTTTCAGAAAACATGCATTTATTTCCAAATCAAGTTACACACCAATCAGAGTGATCGTTTCTTGAGATTTTCATATATTTGCAAAACAGATTAAGTTATTAAGCTAAAATCATGTTAAGATTCGTTATATGGCTAGAAATAAGCATGAAGTACGCATTTGATAATTCTGTTTCTTGAGTGACTGGATCTAAATTTTGATATAAATTTTTAAATTTTTTTAAAAGAGAATTCGTCAGTCTTTTAGTCTTTGCTTTTCAGTCACACAATATCGTAGTTGTAATTGGTGCATTTTTGTGACCAAGTAGTTTTGTTTTTAAATCTTATGATCGAGTTTGTCCAAAATTTGATATGTCTATACTTCTAGAGGTACTATCATATGTCTTTTTTTATTTATCTGCAACATTTACGAACGTTTATAAATTACTGTGCTCTAATAAATATACATGGATATGCAGACGTGGCCAAAATTTAACTGAAATCTAAATTTTAGTTTAAAGATTGCATTCTAACTTCGCTATTTCAGCTTGCTTAGTTTTATCTTGTTGACAATCATTATTCAATGTTAACATTTTGTAATTGTAGACTCATAGATTTTAATATCAGCTATTCATAAATATTTTTATTATCTTATTCGTATAGGAAACAGTAAAAAAAAAGAATATTTTTATTTTATATGACAAAGATTCTAACTACGGTATTACTTTTTGTTGTTTCCGAATTAAGAAATAGAAAGCAATTTTTAATAAAGAAAATTAAGGCATGATCCAGCTCCTGGATAACCATAGCAACTACTGTGATTATAATAATTAACTTTCAACAGCTGATTAGAATCTTTTATTAATGAAATCGAACCAAATTGTCCTTTCTAATGGCTATAGCGTCAGAAAATAATATTCGAAAATAACGCTGTCTAGTTGCTACAAAGCAATAAATTCTTATCTCCAAAAGAATTGGAAGATTTTATGTAAACATATTTTTTTATATTATTAATCAATGGGATATTTAATAAATTGAAGCAAATAAGAATGCCGAATTCTATCTAGATTATCTTTGTACCGAAAACAAAAATTCTGCCGCTATCAAACGAAACAAAATTACTTTGCAAAGAAAAAGGAAAAAAAAAAAAGGAAAAAAAAAGGCTTGCAGCTTGATTTAATTCTTGACAGTGTAAATCAATATAAAGTGAGATTAATTGTTTGGCGGTAATTTATTAGTTTTTTTAAGGAACTTCCGCCTTCTAAAATCGATCAGCAGGAAGTGGCTCATTTGGGAAATTAATGAAAACCGAAATAGGACGTGTTTGCGAAGCAATCAGCGCTCGCTAAGATATCGCGGAAAGTAAAAATCGCAACAATCTGGATTAGCGATACTTTTTTCCTTTTCCAACATATAAATTGCTTTGCAGTAATAAATTTTCTTCAATGTTGCAGGGAAATTAATGCGCCAAATAAAATAAAGTTCTTTGAAGAGAGAAATGTATTAATGAATAACTTTTGCAAATATTGATTACCTGTTTGAACGCTTTTAATAAATGATCGAAAACTGAGTGTAGTGCGTAAATTCTCGTACGATAGTATACTGCTTTATCAATTCTAAGCGTCTGCCAATCGTTGAGGTAAAAATAATTTAAAATTTGTTTTACTTGTTTTAGCAATTAGTAGAATTTTTTTTCTATCTCTGGTAATAATTAAGGCGAATGTGTGTATGTGTGTCATTATTGGCGCTGTACAAATCAGGCTATTTTATCTGGATATATCATATTTTTCACTGGTATATTACGAAGGTTGGAAATGTGCGCCTGCGAATTTTTTCATTTTTTATTTTGAAAATATTTATTAAAAATAAACGTAGATTTTGTTTCGACAATCTAGAACTTTGTATTAACATTTTAATGTAAAGGTACAAATAAAAAAAGTAAAGAGGAAAGAAATATCTGTGATAAATAATTCAAATTCTATCTATCTTCTTCGCATGAATTACAATTTCTGCTCTAATGGAATGGAGGTGGATAACAAAACAAAACAAAAACGAACTATCCAGAAAAAGGATACTCAACCGATCTCAAAAACCCAAACATGAGAAACTAAAAGAAGAATTAAATATAATTGTAGAAATAAAATCCCGAAACTTTCATAAAAACACTAAGGGTGAATTGTGATCAATTAGGCTAATTATGTACGAAAAGTTTCCGAACCTTTTTATGTATTTCTCAAATATGAAAAAAAACATTTCCCACGTAACAAGAAAGGACTACAATGCAATTGAAAAGCTAAACATTTTTCATACAATTAATTTATTTTTATATATCATTTGCACTTAGTTCGTGACTACATACACATGTAACATCCCAGCGTGAAGAATACCAATAAGAAGTGTTTTTTTTTTAATTTAAATTTACAGTTTTTAGGTCAAAGTATCATATTGTATGTCAAAATTTCAAATACCAGTGCTTTCGTAGCCAGCTTATTGATTTCGCTTCACAAGACTCTTTGTTTGGAAGTAGTATATGCTAAAAGAGCTACTATTCTCAAGTTCCGAAAAAGTACATTGGTCAAAACGCTGGAGTAAGTTGTAAATGAAGATTTTAAATAATTTATATCTTTGCATGAACAATAGCAAAAAGGCATTATTGGGCTTACCAGTTTCATCGAAGGCACACGCATCTAATAAACAGGCTTATTTGATTTCATTATTCCAGATTAAATGCTTCTTGATGTTTTTCGAGCTTACCATTCAACGCATTATTTTCTTCCGAATTTCAATACACTACTCTTTTTTTTAAGAATTAATACGTCACTTAATTTCAAGATTCAATGCATTACTTTCTTTCGAGAATCAATGCATTATTACTTTTTTTCCAAGTATATTAGAGGAATTGCGATTGAGAAAACTAAGAATACTATTGCTGCTAAATTCTGATGATGATATTCAGAATTTTTTTTTTTAATCTATGATATTTTTCTCAAAACTTCTTAATAATATGTTCTTTAGAAGAGGCATGATCCATAAAATTAAACTTACTTTAGATATTCATTGAAGTTCAAATTGATTTCAAGAAATTCCTTTTATTCCTCTGAAAACACATTGATGCATTCAATCTTCAGATGCATAGAAAAAGTTAAAATACTTTTTCATATCATAAAAGTCATCCATTTCATCAAAAAAGTGTCTGAAGTAGAACGGAAATATTTAAAATTCAACCAATTTTCTGCTACGATAGACTATATTTATATAAAATCAAATATGATGTATTCCAGTCCAATTCTATATTTTTTGCAGCAAGAAATTGAATTTGATCAAAATCAGTTCTGAAATGTTATGCAAATATAGAGCGGGAAGAAATGTTTACGGATATAAGAATATTTCGTCGACAACTGTATTCTAGAACTATATTCAGAATAGTTCGGAAAAACTTGATTGCAAAAAATACGAACTGAACCAAACTACATAAACATGATTTATTGAAAAATATCCTTATGCCAACCACAGGTGATATTATAAATGAAGCTATGTTGAGTACTTTTTATTGAAAATATGATTCCATGCGTATATTTAAAATAAGCGACATTTATTCACTATATTTTTTACTTTCGAATATGGTTATTCTTATTTTTTTAAAAATTCTGTGGGAATTAAAATGGGGATATAAAAATAATTCAAGGTGCCAAAAAGTAGTAAAAAAAAGGAAAGAAATTACGGCTATATTTACAAATATGCTTCATTTTTATATCGTTCATATCATACGATATTCACTCAAATAATGCCACTATAAAGTCTGAGAATAGTTTTACAAATAATTTTCTTTTCTTTCTAAAAAATATTTATTTTCAGACTGTATTTTTGGCATTTATTTGATATTAGGAGCGATAAATTTTGAAATTAGATTTTAATTACTTTTTCAGATGTTTTAATTACTGTTAATGTTGCTGTTAATTTAATTACTGTTCTGATGTTTAGTATTTTTTTTCTTACTTAATAGATAACCATTTCTCAAAATTTTAAGTTGAAACAATTTATATGATATTTAAATAGATCCTAAAAGTTTTAAACGCTTTATCGAATTAGTATATCAATTAATTACTTTCAAAATCTGAAAATTTAATTTTTAAAAATACGCCTAAATTGTTTTTCAATAACATTCACTTTTTTTTTCTTCTTCTTTTTTTCTGTATTAAGAATACCTCCGCAGATGTACGTTTCTTACTTTTACATTTTTAATTGATTTAAAAAATAATATAGTTGAAAAATCTGGAAAAAAATCGATCTTTTCCTTCTAGAAGAATTTAGATTTCATCGATACAAATTTAAATTCTGCAAAGAAAAAAATCACATTTATCAATTTTGGGAGATGACATAATTTCGAACTTGAATGACTTTTATAAATTAAAAGAAATATCAGTATTATCAATGCTCTGTGATTATATATCGATTAATTTTCATGCATTTAATAATTCACATTTGTATAGACGATATGATATAATTAATAGATCTTTATCGATTTTTAACTTCTTCAGCACTGTTATTAATTACCATTTTAATACATATTATTATTATTATTATTCATTAAAGAATTATTATTATTATTCACCAATTAAATAAATATTATTATTATTTACAATTAAAGTTTTACTATTTAAGAATTAAATAAATTTTATTAGTATATACAAAATAAATTAATATTATTAAACATGTAGATGTGCTTCATTTTTCTTCTACCCTTGATACAATTTTGTAGCTAAAAGTAAATTATTCCTTTCTATCCATTTTTATTTCAAGGTGCACTTATCTGATCTACAACAGAGAAGAAAAAAATGCCCAGTAAATTTTCAAGTTAAAAAACAGAATAAGAAAAAAAAGAAAATGAAATCTAAAAAGAGTGTAATTTGCTCACTTGTTCTAAAAAAAATAAGACTAAGAAGTAAATTACTGATTATTGAAAAACCTTTGCAAGAAAATTAGAAGAGTGAAATCTTAATGCGCTTCAAAGAAAACACAACGATAAGCTTTAACATAATAATTAGCTTTCCTTCAAATGAATTGATCAAACCGTAACGACCTTACTCCATCACTCCCTCTCCCAGTCCAATTCTCAGAGTAAGGATATTGAATTTTGTTTTTCTCCAGAAAGAAAGAAAAAATAATGTCCAATACTTTTATACTTCCCGTGATCGAAATTTCAATTTTGCTACTGGGAAAGCAAGTCCACAGTTACGTTTAATTGATGAACAGCCAATCTCAAAGGGCACACCAATATTTCCCTCACGGAGTTCTTCATTTCACTAGCGAGCTCCTTAGCCACTAGATGGCGCAGTCTCCGAAACCAGTGGCACTGCAGGCAATTAAGGGAAATAATTGATCAAGCAATTAGCGATGCCAGTATTAAGTGAGAAAAGAAACGGCGTGATCTAAAGATTCAAAGATGGAGAGAAAAAAGGCCATTGATAGGTTCGGCAAAAATAAAGAAAAAGCCTCCTTTCTCGAGAGAAATGATAGTTTAATGACCATGTCGGGTCGAGGGCAGCCTTGAATAACATCCTAACTTGCCCCCTGTTAAAGCCGTTAACATAAGAAAGGTTTGGAAGTTCGCGATTTTTTTTAATTCCTGCAATAGAAGTGCTTCAGCTTTGTAATCTATTCGTGAAATTAATTTAATTAAATGATTCTTAACCTTTAAGAGATAACTTAAGATGAATAAATTCAAGTTCGTCTTCTAATTGATGTTTAGCATCGTACGCTTTGTTCAGTTTGTATTAATTAAATCCCTCTTGTAAACAAATGTTCATCTTCACATTTTAGAACGTAGATCCTTTGTGCTTACTGCAGATTTATTCTCAGAACATTGTGGCCATAATTTCTTTAAAGTAATTGAATGAAACGATGATACCCAGATGCCTGAAAGAATGGATGTTCATTAAATCTAACTTGCACGACTTTCAAAAATCTTTTTAGGAAACTTTGTATAAATTTACACGGATTCAGTGAAGAACGAAACAAATTTTTTTTAAATACAATTTCAAACTTTATTTTCAATTTTCTTATTTCAATTAATTAGTTTTATTTTATTAATTACTTTTATATTTAACTTCAGTTTTATATGATTCTATTGTAGAGTGAGTAATTAATCTAAATAAAATTCACATGAAATAAAAATATCTTAAATAAAAAAAAATATTCCTCTACATTTTAAGAATGAATTTATTGCAAATAATAGTATTTTAAAAATGAATCTCAGATAAAAGAAAGATCAAGTTTAAAATTCTTTTTTTTTTTATTTTTAAAATTGTTCAGAAAGAAATAACCTTAATCATTACATGAGAAGATGAATCAAAATAAGGAAAATCAAAATTTTGATTTAATACATATTTTTAAATCTGAATGTGATTAGATTCAAAAGATTAATTTAATAAGTTTTTTTCAAAACAATGCAATTTAGTTGTTCAAATATTTGCTAGTTTTATGATTCTTTAAAGTAACGTTTATTAAAATGCTAAACCATCATTTTGACTCCACTCGCTTTTTCTTCTGTTATCAAATCAAATTATTTCTCAAGTAATTTAATATCTGCAAATATATTATTTTCACAATGAAAAAAAACATCCAAAATATTATTTTTTAACTATAATTTAATTTTAACAGTTTGATAAAAAAAAAGGATTAAATACTAAAAAGTATAAATTATTCTCTGTTGCTGATGCTTCATCGGAGCAATAAATTCACTCCAGAAAATATGTAATGTTTCAAAATATAATAACATTCCGGGAGAATTTCTGTTACTGCGTAAATTTGCAATTTTAATGTCATATATTATGCATGATATCTATACGTTTATGCAAATATATAAATATATATAGCATGGAATTAAATAATATTTATGACGCCTATTTAAACAATATATGCATTTATCTTTGTTAAGATTATAATTAATTTTTAAATCTTCATGTATTTTATTTTTTTAACGAAATATTACTAATTTAAATTTAAAGAAAAAAATGGCATCCTTCCTTTTTTTTAATAGCCAAATTATAAACAGGAAAGAATTACTAATTGAATAAATATTGAACTTCATAGTGTGTTATGAGGTTAAGACTGCTATTATTTATTTATGGGTAAATCCAAAAATGACTTATTAAGAAATCAAAAAATACTTCCCTCCACTTTTCCTTTTAAATTAGCGGATTAAAAGATAAATGGTTCTTTTAGATTAATGGTGCAGACAATTCTTGTCTTTCCCTGTAATTTTAAAAACATTTACGATGCAGTGTTATATACACGTTAATTTATCCGATTCAATGCGTTTGTATTTAGATTCATTTTTTTTTTATAGAAGCTTGTATGCAGTTTAGAAATGTTCCCATTTCTTTTTTACCTGTTGGAAATCCCCAGAAATGAAAATTTCATGGAAATCAACAATTCTGTAACCTTTGACTGTTGAAGTTCGAAATTAAAAAAGAAAAAAAAATGATTCGGGTATTGAAAAATAAAATACCAAATTCTACATATTTGAATAAATATGCTCGCTTGCACATGAAAGGATATATAAGATGTATAGATATGAATCTATGGAGGTATAAATAGGGAACAGATCTGGTCCAAATTTCAATAAAGATTTACAATTTTGATGGCAATATAATATATTCCAAATTCCAATAGTCTAACTCTTACCATTATTGAAGTGTCGTGTTCACAAAAAAATAGACATGGTTAAAAAAAAAAAAAACATTTTTTGCGTCTATTTTTTGAGAATATAAAGTAACATATTCATTTTTATTTCCCCCTTACTTTTTAGGGGAAATTTAAAAATCCTGATACTGAATGTGTTCTACCTATAATGAAAAGATAATTGCACTAAAATAGAGTTTTCAAATTCTTAACATGTGCTGTAAAATACAGATAATGATGAAATATACACATCCAAAAAGGGATAAGTTATCTATCTTAGTTGAAAAAAATTCCCTCTTTGTTTAATATTTAATTCCATACTATTTACATTCAGGACGGGGTTAAGAAACTTCTGTTCTTTGATTTTAAAGAGTCCTCTTCATTGAGTCAACTGAAAAGGTCTCCTGCTATTTGTTAAAAGATGGTAAAACTCTCAGCAAAATACGGCTTCGACTTTTTGAAAAGAAGCCGGTTTTACTGCGTGAAATATTTATGACGGCCATAAAGTGAGTCCGCGCAAATGTCGGGTGGCGTTTCCTTCTATATTTTATGCTTTTCGCAGCGCCATTCTATTCGCTAGCGTATCTACAGCACCAACTATGAATATTTATAAAAATCTTTTAATGGTTGAACATTGCAGTTACAGGCGGTGACAAACTTTTAAATACTTCTTGATGATAAGAAGCCATAGTTTCGCGGCAAAGAACTTTCATAAATGGTTTCTCAGAATAGTTAAGATTTTATGGGCCAGATGTAGATTCTTGCTTATTTATGAACCGGTTGATATTTGATATAATTCTTTCAACTTTATTTCAAGCATTTATCGGAAAAATTCCACTTTTTCGGCTCTGATATCGGGGTGATAGAGGAAGATGGACTCTTCATTACTGAATTGTCCAAAATTTTTATTATTTTCTCCAGACAAAATTTCGGCTATTAAGCCATTTCTTTACATTTAAACGAAAACGAGCATTTAAAACAATTCAGTTAAATTATACTTATTAGTCAAAATAACTATACTGATAAATTTTATTCATATAATTGCTTATGTGATGATGCTTTCAGGACATCATTTTAATGGGTTTCTTAACTAATAGATATAAATTATTAGATCATTTTAATTAATTTATTTGCAACTATACCCTGTTAATATTAAAACGATTATTAGGTTATTTATTTTTTAAAAAAAATATTCTTTGAAAGCAAAAGGCAGGAATTCATTTTCTTTTGCTTTTCACAAGTCTACGATATTTCACCACTGTCTCATTTTTAGATTAATTTCTTTCCGAAAAAAAAATGTAAATAAATAACATTTTCAAAATATTATTGTTTTAATTTAGTTAAAAAATAATTAAATAATGCAGAATCTTGAAGCTGGCATATATATCATAAATTAATAGATTTATTTTAAGTAAAAATACTTCATTCTGGTTTTAGAAAAAAAAATCATTTTAAAAATCCTCATAAGCAACTTTCTATGAATTTGTATTGACCACACAAATTTATTTATAATTAAAATTAATTTTAAATTTACATATTTGCATAATTTTTGTATTTATTAAATTTATTGCATGATTTTTTTTGCAATGTAATTCTTTGGAACTCCATTTAGGTCATATTAGTTTTAGATCAACCAAAATTAATTTTTATATAACTCAATATTTTACTTATTTTATTTCAATTAATGGTTCTTCGTTTTTCAGATAATTTTTCATTTCTGTTTTAAAAAACACGATGGAGTCAGTTCATAAAGCTCAATTTCAATTCATGATAAGTAATACGATGAGTAAATTTAATGTACTGATTATTCTTTTCCATTTATTTAAGTATAAAGATTTTTGGCAATTCATTACTATAAATATTATGGAATCTTGTATTTTGTCTCCACGACAGAAATTCCTTGTATATACATTGGCTAATAACTAATTTCTAAAAATATATCGTTATGTAAAACATGCACAAATAACAAGTCTCCTGAGATCTAGTGCATAAGACAGCAAGTGAAAAATATTCAGTCTTCATAAATATCAAATAATTCAAGTTAAATAAACAATATAAAAGAGATATTTTGCATGGCTTGGCTTCTTGAAGGATTAAAAAAAAGTTTAAGTAAGAATTCAAAGAAAAATAATGAATGTCTGCTGTTACAAGTAATAATATCTACTTTTTTCCCCATTTTCAAATTCTGTATCTTTTTCTCTCTTTCTTTGATGACTTTCTTATAATCACTTCTCTTCTACAGTTCTGCTACACGTCTTCTAGGAAGAGTTACAAATAATCACCTTTAACTATACTAACTAAACTCTAACTTCACTCGACTCTTAATAACCACCTAATCTCGGCCATGTCCAGCACACGATGAGATATGATTAAGATCGCTATCATGAACATCCCGACCTTATATCAATCCGAAGTTGATAGATGCAGGACTTCTAATGACCGTTATCACTGGAGACAATCATGTCTTAATGTCACAACACTCAAACTGTAATTTGCAGCGCACTTTACGAACAAATGACACAGCTTCATCTTTTGCGATGGAACTAAATGGCAGTAATTACAGACCATCATTCCGCCGCAAGGTCTTCTAAGAATATCTTCAAAATGTAGTTTAAAAGCTGACTTTAGCGGTGTTGGCAGACATATTTTAAGAACGATTTTCGCCCATTTTTTTCTTAACCTTTTATAGTATCCACAAAAATTTTATTGAAAAAGTAAACACTTTATCGAATAAATAATATACCTTATCAAATAATGGGGCACAGGTTGTTTAATTTTAATATATTTGTAGAATAATATGGTTATTTACATAAAAAATATTATTTTTTTAAAAAATAGAAAAGCATAGAATTTGGAATTATGAGAAGCATGATACTTTTAGTTATATTGTGAGTTTAAAATAATTTTCTTTTAAACAGTAAATTGCTAAAAAAAGCATGTTAATAATCAATATAATTAAAATAAAAGATCCAATAACATTCAATATTTTAGGCCGTTCACACTGGTTGATTATAAATTAGTGCCTGAAGGAAATATGCGTAGTATATATATTAGAAAGTTTTAACGCTAACAATTTTTTAAAATTGCAAAAATATTAAAATTTAAGTTTCTAACTAAGAAATGCTAAAGAAGTATGTTATACTACTAACCTTATCATAAGAAATATTAAATAATGCTATTTTTTTTTAATATTTGACACGGTCTATTAAAAAAAAGAAATGCATAAATAGTTAGTTTAAATTTTAGCACATGAATAAAACAATTTATTACACATTTTTACTCTGTATTCCTCCTATTTTGAATGATACATCGCTTTCACAGTCTTAATAGATAATGATTATAATAAAAACTACACAATAGTAAAAATTCTTACATTGATCTTTAAGAAGTAACCCTTTGCGCTCGGAAAAGTAATTCGATGCCTAATTATTCACTTAATATAAGGGCTTGTTTATTGCTCCAAAAAATAAATATAGATAATTGTTTTAAGTTAATTAATATACGTCTCTTTACCATTTTGTAGGTATTTTTAACAATCAAAATTGAAAAATAAATAAATAAAACGTCAAAATGATGCACCATCTTGAATGGTGAGTGAGAGGTACCATCCGAGTGCAAAGGGTTAGTTTCGAATGTTTTCTAAACACCAAAAGGAATCCTTACACACAAATACATATAATTATGCATCTCATTAATTACCGGAAATTTTCAAAATTCTACCTCTACAAAATGATGTGATAAAAATAAGTAAAGAAAAAGAACCCCCAAATAATTTTTTCCTAAGAGCAAGCAATACAAGAATATTATAGAGTGAATTTCTGATCTGTACATCACAAATCAAGGTACATGTCCCTCCTTTCTACATCCAAAACCTTAGGAATTTAGTATTTTATACCATCTCAGTAATGGGGGACTACGATTCTGACAGCAACGGGATTTCCTGAACCAGAATTCCATAAACTACTTCTGCAAGTCGAATCCTTTCCTTCCTTTATTCCTTTCCCTTGGAATTGGTGAATTTAACAGACAGACCGAAATCTTCGCAGAAATCCACGAGGCGGGAAAGTCAAGATCGAGAAGTCCATTAAAGGGATCAAGCTGAATTTCCAGGATCAGCAACACAAAACTGCAGAGGGTTTCCGACGAGGATTACTGTCTTGTCTATATTGATGCGGGCGGTCTAAGAACCTTTTCATATCAACTGGTTCGTTCATCGTAGGATTGGCGTAGTATTGTCTTGTTATTTTGTATTGCTCTTTAGTCGGAAGATAGTATTTTTTGCTGGATATTGCCAGTTTTGTTTCAGAGCAGAATCTCATGACTTGTACTTTAGTAAAGAGTGTTTGATGTTTGATTGCACTAAAAGTTAGAAACTTTGAATGACAGCTAATATATTTTGATATTGTTTCGGAAAGCAATGAAGAATATTAATTTTTGAAATGCATTCAATTTTTATTATTTATATCATAGTTCAGTAAATTGTTAAAATTTAACTGCTCCTTGATGGCATTTCAAAATATATTGTGGAATTGTATCTGCTATGCACTTATACCACTTATTCCCAATTATAATTTCCCAAAAGGGAAAAAAAATCTTTGAATTCTAGTACTCTGCTAATTTAATACTGTTAATTTGATGTAGGCTAATGCCCTTAATAAGAAACGAGTCAAAGGCTTATAGATATAAAATTAAGATATACAAATTAGTTTTCTTAAATAAATAAAAACTCTCATGTGATAGTTTTATAATTAAATGATAGTTTTATAATTAAAGTTTTATAATAATAGTTTTATAATTAAAGTTTTATAATAATAGTTTTATAATTAAATTATTATAAATAGTTTTATAATAATCCGGATAAATATGATTCGTAAGCTTGTATTAAATGTACTAAATTAAAGAGTCTGTTTATATACTTGTTTTATACTTACTTTTATTTATTATATTGTTTTTCTCAATAATTTTATTTTATTAATTTTTTTCTCATTTTCCCTTTTCAAATTTAAAAACTGATTGTTTATTTTTATTAATTGTTATGCCAATAAGCAACAGCGAATTATCTATTAAATTAAATTACTATTAAATATTAATAAATAATTTAGGTCTGTTTGTCTCATTGGGATTATTGTCCTCCATAACTTTTAGATATTTATACCTTATATTTCCGATTTACATTTTATCCAATTTTCATTAAACTTAAACTAATGTCGCGATTCTTAGGATTGTAAAAGAAAGACCTATACGTATTATTCATGCTTCATGCTTTTATATGATTGATCACTGAAAGCTTCTTTTGTATCACATTAATATTATCTTACTAATTTCGGTAAAATAGTATCTATATCGTTTTCTTAAATAAGGATATTCCTGCTCTAATTTCATTTTCAACAATTTGATTTTGTAGTTTATCATTGAATTGAAATATATATTCATATAAATAGTTTATTAGGGCTGTTAAAGCTATCGTTCAGAAAAGACATTGCTTCTGCTTTAGGCTAAAATTAATAAATGTATTATTTGCATTGTTAGAAAAACAAATTCTGAATTAAAACAAATTCTTCTCAACAGTTTGATGCAATTTAGAATCATCAAATAAAGCTGCAGAGCTAAGAAAACTTAATATAAGAATAATTACTAATTCTTAAAAATAAAATTATGCCCATACCTTGAACTTTCAAATAAAGTTAGAGTTTAGACTGCAATATATTAATTTCATACTTAATTTTCAAATGAAAGCTTGATCGTCTATATGAATCTGTATCCGCAAAAAAAAATAATCCGCAATTTTGTAATTTCTACGCATTGGTTAGTATTTTCAAACATAAAAACTTTATTTTCCTTAATAATAACAATATTTGCTACAAAAAAACATAATATTTTATTTTTATATCAATAAACAAGCAGTTTTTGAATGTATAATAATATATAAGGGCATAATGAATATATTTCACATAATGATTGAATATATACTTCTCACGCCACCATGCTATTTTATGTCTTAGACATTTATTTTATTTATTCATAAATGATATCTTTATATTTATTTGTAACAAAATATATTGGTGGAAATACCGAAGACTGCAGACATCTCTGTTTTATCTCTTTATTTCAAAGTAGCCAATCAAATCACCACTAATTGCTTTTATGTTAGCAGAAATCAGGTTTGAATAAAGCATCCCCAGGGTCTTTATTAGTCGATCTGATTGGTTGATTCCATTGCGTGACGGTGAAAAGATTCCTTAATCTTATTCGTGACCGATCCATTGAGAAGATACCCCTAATAGCCCCCTACCATGGAACGAATCTGATTGAAGGGTAATTTTGTTGCTCAGGTATTGCATATGCTGTACCGAAGAAGGTAAAGAACATTTTTCTGGAGTTTTCCCTTCCCGCCTTATGGGGAGAACGCTGAAAAGAGTGATTATGCAAATGATGTGCATATCGATTTCAGAATCAGCGTGGGAATCTTAATCGATCAGGATGTTGAGGAAAGGAATGATGATGTTTTTTTCTTCCTTCAGCAACGAAACCGGCCCTTATTGTTATGTAATTAGGTGAGAATGTATTCATGCATACGCTTTGAAATGGACAGAGAATTTATTAAAATGACTACCATAAAGTTTCGTCCTTAATTACTATAATTTGCTACGTGCTTTTTAAAGAGAAAAGAATGCAGTATGTTTTTTTTTTATTGAGATTTTCTCAAATTAGGTTTTATTCTTTTTCCCTCTTTGTCTGAACAGTTGGAAAATGACACGCAGGGTATGATATTACGCTTTATATTTATAAAAAGTGAATTAAAATTTCTTTTAAGCATGTGTCATATGTACAGTTCCATATGTCAAAAATTATTTGGATTTACTGATAAAAATACAAATAACTCTAATTAGATTCCCATTGTAATGAAAATTCTATGTAAATCCGAATATGTTAAACTTCTTTATCGCATGCTGAAAAAAACAATATATTTTTTATAGGTTATTAACCAGTTAATTGCTTTGTCTTCTTCGGGAAATGCGTATCTAAATTGTGTCTCAAAAATTTAGAGATGACGAGTATACTAGTCACACTCAGTGTATGGATAATATAAAATTATGGTGTAATGAAATAACTTTTATTTTTTTATTAAATAATCAAATTTATTTATTTACTAAAACTTACATACATTTTTTTTTCATATGAACGTAAAGAAATACAAACAAATTAGATAACTAATACAAGACAGAGATACATTTAAGAAAAACAATTCATATTATATTCTTATTCATATAATTTCTCATTTCTAATAATTATTTATAATCTTTCACTTGTCCCTTTGATTTCGACTGATCTCAAACTATTTTAAACACCTTGAAATTTACGAACATGTTTGAGTTTTTACTAAAATTGTAATCCAAACCACAAATTGGCACAATTTATTACTTCTGATGAATAAACTCGTGCAAATGCAAAATGTTGTACTTTATGCATGACGAGTAAACTCGTCAAAAACAGTTAACTAGTTTAAAATAAAATACTATTTTCATGCGTTTGTAATTGTTTTTCAAAAGCAGATGATTAATTTACAAAAAAGATGAAAAAGCTGCTGACAACATAATTCTATTTAGTATTCAAATTATTCTTTAAATAAGATAGGAATTCGGATTTTTTTTTTTTTATACAAAAACGTTTTTAAGAAATAAGAATTATTATATTAACATTGATGATAGCATAATTGAAATTGTTTACTTACTTTTGACTGATTTTAATGAATTAAATCTAGTAATTAAATATGATTTATACAAAAAATATAATTTAGTTAATAGCGAGTAAAAAATTTCCAATCGTTTTCTAAAATAAAAAAAAAATAATAATAAATTTATTCAGTATAAAAATAAAAAGTCGCAGACGAAAAAGAAATCTCTGAAAAGAAAATCTTCTGATCTTTGAAATGAGAAATTATAAATGAGAAACTATTCATTAATTTCTTCTTCGACTAAATTGTAAAAAAAAAATGGAACTAAGATATTACTTTTCTTCCAAAGAAAATTCAGTAATTATTCATCAGTCCTTCAAAATTTTCTAAAGAAATGTGGATCAAAATAATGAATACCGTTTTTATTTTCATTTAGAATTTTTATGTCGTATTTTCAATTTTCTCAAGGTATTATGATTCAAAGAAAATTTATTCCAATATTTGTTTCTACGAAAATACTGAAAGAAGGATTATATTACTCGTAGCTTTATTTATTATTCTGTTACTCATGGGTGATATATTAGATAGTTTTATTCGAAAATATTCTTAAGCCCAGTACTCTTGTATTTCATGAATATTATATCGAATAATTTTTTGTATTGTTGTATTTTTAAGAGTATTGTAGATGCTGTATTTTTAAGAATAGAGTGACAAAGACCAGAGCAAGATAATGATGTTTACAGTTTACCAATTTTTAATAAATTGAGTTCTTGAAGTAAATTGTTTTTATCTACATATATTTTTGGAATGGCCAATGAAAATTATTAAAATTATTTTGCTATTTTAAAAAGATTACACAAAAATGTCATTTTATCCCGGTACTAAAGTAATATGCTTTTAACTTCGTAGCAAGATTACAATCTTGGTTAAAAATTAAATAATTTTTTATTCTTAGAAAATAGTACACTAATCAATTAAACTTTCTAAAATATATATTCTGATATAATGAAACGGTTTCTGTATTTAAAATTCTTACTCGTAATAAAAATGTAGTTAAAATTGTATTAATTCCTTATATTAATAAAAATAAATTAATTAATATCATTAATTCCATTTACCATTAAAACTGAACACTAATTTCCCTCCTAATGAAAGCTTCAGCATCTTTTGCGGTATCATGGGCATCTGATGGAGAGGGTCAAAATAGATCTCACAGCACATAGTAATTGCACTTATTGTATTAGGGTGTCCTATAAGTTTCTTTCCTATTTCTAATATGAAATTAATTCACAATATTTACGGTTTAAGATACTTATTTCGTTATATAAGAACTCTTTTGCTTTATTACCTTCTTCTCCCTCTCGAGAAGCTTCATTATGCCTTCTTACCAAAATGTTGTATTTTGGAAAAGAAATAATCTTCGAGGTGCCCTTTTATTTCGCTGATGGATTTAAAGCGCTTATCGCGAAGAATATTTTTTAAGAACAGAAAGAAGTAATAATCAGATGGAGCGAGATCTGGAGAGTGTGCAGGATGCGGTAAATCATCCCAGTCAAACTGTAAGAGCTTGTCTCTTACGACTAATGCAATATGTGGTCTCGCGTTATCATGATGAAACAACTCGTCGGTTCATTAATTCGAACCTTTTTTTTTTTTTTTTTTTTTTTGCTAGGGGAGCTTTTAACTGATACAGTTGATGACAGTATTCCGTAAAATGTATTGTTTCACCTTGAGGAAGAAACTCATAGATAATTACGCCTTTTCAATCCCATCAAATGGACAAAAGAACATTTTTGAGATGTAGTAGAACTCTGGCACGACTGAGACCAATGACATAGACGGCTAATAGATAAGCCTGCATGTTTGCACAAGCGGAGCCAGATAAGGCCCTTCATAGCGCGATGAGAAAGAAACTTTTTGAACACTAATACTTTCTTTGAAAATTCAATCTCATGTCATGTGTGCCAAGAAATAGCTTTCAGTTTCTTATTAACAATTTTTATTTCCCATTCCTAGCCTCTTCCGAGCTTTTATTACGTTAATAGTTGTTTTGCACCTTCTCTCCCCTCCCTCTCTATTTCTGTGTGTGTGTGCGTGCGTGTGCGTGCGTGCGTGTGCGTGCGTGCGTGTGCGTGTGTGCGTGCGTGTGTGTGTGTGCGTGCGTGTGTGTGTGTGCGTGCGGCTTATAGTATGGTTTGAAACAGTTCACATCTTTTATTCTCAGCAATATTGCGTTGAGGCAGTCTTTATTTACCAAATCAAAGATATTCTACAATTTTACAATTGATTTTGTTCTCGTATCTATCAGATACGAATGCTAACATGATTTGCCACCACGTAGAGATGTAACCGTATAAGTGCATGATGATTTCACTTAAACACTGGTTTGTGGAAACAGTTCTCCACATTCCCAATTTAAATGATGTTGCAGAACTTTAGTGGATACGCTGCATATGCAGTTTCGTGATAATGATCCCAAGCTAATATATTCATATCTGCGAATGGTATTTCATGGTTATAGAGTTTACGTATGTAATGATAAACAGATATGCAAACATCCCAACATCTGATGGTTTAAAAGTTCAAATGTGATACAAACTCAGAATTTAGAATCCATGCCAGATTTTATGTCTTCAATATAATATCCAAATTCTTCGAAAATAAAGAATAAACCTAAGAATAAAATATTGCAGTGTAAAAACGATAACAGTTTGACTGATATGATTAAGCAGTGATATTTTAATATATTATGTAATAACATAAGATGTAAACAACATTGTTTTGATTATCAAAAAATTAATATATAATAAATATTTTTTTTTATTATTATTTCCTGAAAAACATCTTTTTTTCACCAATTATTAGAATATCGGGATATCCAAGAATTCGGATTCTGTCTCGTCTGGTCTTATGTTAATCAGAATGATTGGACTTCCTTTATACTTTCGTATTATTGTTATATGATTAAATAAGCAGATATATTTTCAACTTAGGTATTTCCTTCAATGTTAATGAAAAAAACATATATTTTTATTTAAAGTTAGAACATTAAATTTCACTCGTCTGTTTACTTTCATTTTTGAGCTATCATGTTTCCAAGCTGATAAATAGACACAAATACAAAAATGAAATTAACTAAACCAGAGAGATCTAAAACGCAGTGATTCATCAATATTTCGAGATCATACTTTTTGACGGCTCCAAAATATTTCTTTACTAGCTTTATTTAAGAAAATTTTCTAAAAGTTTCCCAAGGTAAATTTTAAAAAGAGTAAAATACTTAAGTAAATCACAGATTTAAAAATAAACTTCCCACAAAAAAGAAACCCTCTATATTTACGTTTTTTAACTTGTCATATTTGAACAATATGAGAAGAAAATTGAAACAACATAACAGGGAACACAAATTGAAATAGAGTATGAGAACATAAAACAACTATCTTCATTCGCAAGTGATCGTAAAAGATGTTTGATGAGTGCGATCGTCCCTTTACGTATCAAATAACCTCTTTTTATAACAGTTGATACCCTTTAAAATCACATATTGAATTATGCTTTACTTTAATATTTATGGATATTGCATTTTTATCGTAAGCAGATAGGGAAAATATTAAATAACCGTCCGTTTTTATATGGAGTTAATATTCAATTTCTAGCTAGACAAAAATCGAAGTGATTTCAATTGATGTTACGTAATAAAACAAAATGAAATGTTTAGAAAAAACTGTTATGTCTACGTTTTACTCAAAATGAAAAACTGCTATATGTTTCTTAAAAAGTTATTAGTTGATTAGTGAACAATACAAATAAATTAAAGGAAAAAGAAATTTAGGTAAACATCGCATTCAAATCAATCTGATATCCAAGTTGAATATGATACTATTAAATTATGGTAAATAATTTTTTTTACGATAATGCAAAATATTATGCAAGAATTATTACGATAGTTTTATGCTACTTGAATACTTGAAACTAAATTTTAAGACTCATTAAGTCCGTTAAATTTCATTATTTCATTTTGAAAAAATAAAAGAAATAGTTTAAATACTATATATTTGTTGAGAAATAATTCCAGACGACTTTATTGTTTAAAGTTTGATTAGCTAAAACCAAAGTTAAAGTAAACGAAGTCGAACAGATTTTACAGCAATAAAGAGCTTTCAATTATTACTCCACAATATTCATTATGTAGCGTAGGGTTTTTAAAAAAATCAAATCTTTATTAAAATATTATGGCCATAATTGCGAAGAAAGTTTTAAAAATAAAATTTATAGAATATCTATAGAAATAAAATAACGTTTTTCATACCTACAGAGAAAGATATGGTATTAAAGAGGTAGATGAAGTAAACTTAGTGCGAAATTACTTATTAAATTTATCCATTGATCAAAAAGTTAAAAATGTTACATGTTGGAGAGAATATTGAAATTCGTTCTCTTTTTTGATTATTATAATTTGTTATAAATATTATTTATTTATATTTCTACAGTTACTACTGCAGAAAAGGCTCGGTTTTAGAAAACATTAAGAGTCTATTATATAGCAAATAAAATTTAAAATGTATGTGATTATATTCAAATTTATACAACGTTTGCTAAATTTGAGTATCATCCTTTTAAATTAAACATCTTATTCTGCAGATTTCTATATGATGAAATAAATCTAACGTAAGGAAGGCAGAAATTTTATTATTCAAATCCAACTAAAATTAATAAATGTAATAAATTGCTTTAATATTCAAATCTTCACTAATAATAAAGGAGAAAGTGTGTGTATGCGCTAGTTCTCTACAGGTTAGACCGTTTGACCTAGAACCATCACATTTGGTACTTTTATACTTCGGATGGCGGGAATGTACACTTCAGAGCTATTATTTTCAGCTTTCAATTATAATTTTAATTAATTCAAAATCAAATTAAATTTTGTCGTTTTTTAATAATAATATTTAAATATATAGCATAAAAGTGATTGATACATCATCTAAAACTTTAAACATTATTTTTAAAATGATATCATTTTTTCTGAAAAATGTTCTTCAATTCTAAATCAATTTTTAAAAAAAGTACTGTAAGCCTATTTTAAAACAATGTATATAAATGTTAAAGTGAAACCCAAATATTTTTTTTTTTTCAATTTTTCTTCTAATATTTCACAATGACATTTTTCTTATTGTTAAAGATTAAGATTTTATCGTGTAGGTTTTCAGAATAATGCATATTTTTAATAAAGGTTTTGGAATTTTGAATATTTTACGATTAAGGTTTAATTTCAGAACTACACAATGATGAATTTTTTTTAATGTGCTTCCATTTTTAAATACAATTATTCTTTACAGTAAATGTAATATCATTTATAAAAACACAAATAAACGAAAATAGGAAAATAGATAAACATAGTTGCATAGCGCTTTCATTATAACATGAGTTATTTGCCTCTTACAATTTGAAGTTCACAAAACCTTTGTTTAGAAAGGCAATGTCTAGTTGAAATTTTTAGCAATGATTAATCCTGGCGTGTCAGTGGTTATGAAAGTTAGCTATCCTTAAATAATAAGTAGAAATAGCCATGAACAAAATGAATTCTGTTTTACTAAATCATTGAAATCAAAATTAGAATAAAATGATAAACCTTTATTTTTTGCAATAATATCATATTGCTTGAAAGTAGATTTAAATAAGGTGATATTGGTTGATTCTTCTAAATATATAAAAATTTAGCATGTAGAATATATTTGAAAAATAAGTCTGTAGAATTTAATATAGAATGCACATATATTTTAAAAGATTCATATAAAACCACACAAAATTCCAGGAATGTATGCAATATAAAAATGTTTTTAAACAAATACAAATTGAAAGCAATTTCGTCGTCGGCTTTTCCAAACAGCTCTATGCACAATTCCTTGAAATATGGTGAAGCTCCAAAAATTCGAGTCTTTCCTGTAACAAATGGTTTTAGATTCGACCAGTGAAATTGGGAGTGTTGCAGAAGTTTTATAAATCCTCTTTTCTATTTTTTTTGACAGGAAAGAATAACGTTCATAAAGTTCCATTACCAGGATGCAGAAAAACAAATTCAGGGGAAGTCGGGAAAGCCGCTGTTTACGTAGCTCTAGGCACGTCAAGCTCTGAATACTTCGAGGAACGAATGCTATTTATTTTTGAAGTCAAATATTCAAAGCTTCTCTTTTGTTTGCCTCGATATATTGGTCGGATAAGATGAATATCCGAACCTGCAATCGCCAGGAAGTCTTCTATCGTTACAATTGCTTAAGTCACTATGTACATCGGGTAGTTATGGTTAAATTTGTGGTATAGTTACAGAAACAGTATCAGTTTTGAAAATAAAATATTGCATGTATTATATTTATCTATAAAAATTTTTGAAATCTAAAATACTTATATGATATTCTTTTCCTTCAACATCAATAGCATAATTTCTTGGTAATTAACATGCAGTATGTCTTTAAAATTTGATTTTTTTTTGCTTTTTTAATTTCATATTTTTATATATATATTTTTTAATTTCATATTATATATATAGCTTTTGAAATTTTATATATATATTTTACTGATGAAAGTTCAAATCTCTTGACATTGAAATTTCCCATTTATTGAAAATTTATTGATCATGAACAAGTTTTAATATCCTAACATGCGTTAATAACCACTGTTATTAATAACCATTGTTAATACCCTAGCATATACATAACCGTCGAATAACAAAAAAGTGCTAATTTAAATATTTTTACATCATGAGCAAAATGAATAAATATGCATGACAAACATTTCTAGCACATAATGAAATTGAGTAAGTTTTAGTATCCTAACATTATTTATATATGCATAATTATTTACCAGAGAAATTTATCTAAAATTGAAGACAAAATTCGATGTCTCTTTTCAATGGCAACCTCGAATTTAAATATTACATATTAAATAAATTTATTTAAAGTAAAAATTTAATAAAAAAATCAATAAAACTCTTATAAAGAAATAATTTTTAAATCAAAATAAAATTTTGTAAATTTAAATTAGAAATAAATTAATAAATTTTAGGTAATTTCATCAGTTTAAATTAATAAGTTATGTAATTAGCATACATAACTATCTAAGAAACAAACGGCAAAATTCAGCTCTGTTTAGCAATACCAGTTTAAATATCAAACGTACAAAATCAGCAAATATACATGACAAAAATACAAGTACTTCCTGTAGTTTATATTCAAAGAATAATTATGAAACAAACCACACCTATTTTAAATTACAAGCAACAAAATTCTCAATTAGCGTGGAATAACTGGACATAATAATTGCGCTTCGCTTGTTTTTTTGTAAAATATTTATAACAGTCTCCTAATACTTATAAAGCAACCTCATAAAACTAGTGTGTCAACCCTTGTTTTACACTCATACCCCAAGTTAATCACCCATACCCTGCGCCACCTACAATGAGTGACATAATCTAAATCGTATAAGCTCTCTGACGCCAACTCAAGTCGGCTAACTTAAGTTGAAAAATGGAGATATATTCTGTTAATTTCAACGCAGGGATTATAAAGCTTCGACATTAAAATAATTCAATAAAGCTCTTGCTCACTTCTTTTCTTTTCTAGGGGGTGGGGGAGGCAGTAGTAACCTTAATGAGTTCCTCTCATTAACTCCAGCGGCAGAACAAATGCGCAGCAATTAGCGAGCCCAAACCGTTTACCTTTCTCATTACATACCAGATATCTCCCGAAGCGTCTCTTCTTAATCATAGGACGCGCAAGTCATCTTTTGCTGCAGTTTTTGGATGACGCGATCCCTTTGTATACATTCCCGAGATTGGATGAGAAGTAATTTGTTTTGGATAAAGGAACACGCAAAGCGTAAACTTATTTCAAGCTGTGATGAGTAAATCCCTTCTTCGCTTTTCTGCCATCCCCCGGGCCATGACAGGAAAGCGGGGAGTAAAGGAAAGCTTCCTCACTGGAACTCGGAGGACAAAAGTTTGATTTTTAAAGAAATGAAGTCACAATATGTGAGAACGAGATGCTTGCAACTCCATTTACAGACTGTGTTGATTTAATAAAAAAAAAGTTTATTCATTGAAGAAAGAAAGCTCCAGTAGAATATTTCATGAATTTTTTC
Organism: Argiope bruennichi; assembly: GCF_947563725.1. Classification (NCBI taxonomy): domain Eukaryota; kingdom Metazoa; phylum Arthropoda; class Arachnida; order Araneae; family Araneidae; genus Argiope; species Argiope bruennichi. The sequence continues at coordinate 71,189,329 of NC_079151.1, forward strand.
AAAGTTAAATTATATTTTGATTCAACTTAATAAGTTCGGAACGGAAATGTTTGCTTTCATATAAACTTTTAAATATATATCAGTTTTAAAATTAGACTTTGTTTATGTTCCATTATTTATAATTGTTGTGATGGTAGTTCCATATTTTTACCTTTATCTATTTCAAAGAGCTTCAGACTAGAACTAGAGGGAGAATTAGTAGTCACTCTTGTAACATTAACTGCAACTGAAAGCTCCAGTAATTTCGAGTAATAGAAATTTTGTAATCTAGTAAATTTACAGTAGCGGAAAAAATTATTCATAAATAAACTTCAGGTAAATAATTATCAATACATATAAAAAATTCATAGATAACAACCACAAAAAGTTATGAAGAAATATGCTTGTTTTTTAATCAAGAATTTCATAAATTTTAAACAATTTTATTGAGTTTTAATGAATTTTAAACTGTGTTATAATATCTTTTTTCTATATGCAGTTTGTTACTTTTAGATCTTATATGGGAATTCAAAATTTTATTTTATTTTGCTCATGACACACACATTCATGGTCTAACGTCTACATTGAATTTCTTTGAATAAATAAATACGTATCTAGAAAAGTTTTAAAATCCAAATCTGGCCATTACAGCTGAAATGACAATCGATTTTTTTCAATATTGTGAAATCTTAAAAAAATCGATTATGGTTTTTTTTTCTAAACAATAATCGAATCAGAATCTATCTAATATATTTGATTGAATGTACCTCTCTCCCTTTCAATCGAAATGAAATCTCATTCAAAATTGAATATTACTTTTACAAAAATAGCTAAATAATAAATTCCAGTAAAAATTAGGAATATATCAATAATATCAATTTCATATTACATAGCAGAGTAATATTAATACTAAAAAGAAAATATTAATTACTCATTTCAATGAAATAAGGTTTATCGTTTGAATTCATCATCTTAAGTTTATAATATACAGATATTTTTCACATGAATTGATTCATATGATATATAAGGAATTCTCTTTTTTTTCCATATTTGTTGTTTGTCATAATGAAGCCTTCAGTTTTAAACTTAACGCCACAAGTTATACACAAAATAAATAATAGTTATTTTCGCGATTATAAGGTAATTATTTTATCTATCAATTCAGTTGACTTATGGCATGAATATAATGATATAAATTACTTTTAAAATAAATAAAAAATATTTTAAAACTGTTTTTCCTCATTAAAAAAGTATTTGGGTTTCAAAGTTCAAAAAAATTCATTCTTGAATATGCAATAGTATCTCATATTTATTCTAAATCATTCCTTATGTCTTTTTATTATAGAAAAATTTAGAATTCAGTGTAAATTATTATAGACAAATCTCAAATTTCATCTTCTATAATAAAAATATAAATTGCTCTATTTTTCAATATTCTGTAAATAGAAAAAGGCAAATAAAATGATTCGCACTATTCTAAATTTCAAAAAATAGTTTTATTTTGAAACTAAATCAGCTCCAAATTTGGACAGATAAACAAACTTATTGATATAAATCAACGGAAATTTAAAGAATATTATCCGTGTCTCGGAAATTGCATCTTAAAATTTCAAAAGAAACTTGTTTTAGAATTAAAAAAAGAAAGAAAGTGTCAGTATTATTTCAGTTATGCCAGTCCAATTTCTATTAAAGTAAATAATCAAGCTTTGAAATCATTCAATTCAATGAAACTTAGCGAAAAAATATTGTCAGAATCCAGTAAAAGAGCTTTTGTAAATAAGGAGAGCAAATAAATTGTCTGGAAATGACAAATTCTCAAAATTTCAAACAGGAAAAAAATATATTATTTTATTTCTTTTCTTATGGCAATTTAAATTATTCTTTACATTTCGGAAATCTTAAGGTAGCTTCTCTGTTATTTTCTAAATATTCGAAGGAATCTTAATTTGTTTAAAAAGAAAGAGTTTCAGAATTAAATGAAAGAAGCCGAAACCGCGGCAGTGGTTTTGAAACGAAGTAAATCAAAGGTTTTGTAGCTTTTCCATCCCTGCGGTTAGCTGAAAAGACTTTCCAATAAAATAAGATTATACGCTATTTCTCCGTGCTGAATTTCCATCGAAGAAAAACCAAAGAGAATTTTATACTCTGAGAATTTTCCGTGACTTTCTTCAGAAAATTAAGTCACTTTTAAATTGGTTTCCAAGAATAGAGAAATACGTTACTTGCTTTTCTTCTTGCTACATTTACATCTCTGGAATTATAACAGAAAGTTAGGACTTGGTTTAGAATTCAACATTACATGTATATTAATATGGGAGATATAGTTTCAAATTCTTGCCATCATGATAAGTAAATGATAATATTCCAAAGTAATATGATAAGATTAAGTTCATTAGGAAAATGAGGATTAACTATTGGGAATGCATTCGATAATTCCTAGAAAATGGGATGTCCAAATTATTCAAACGAACAGTGTTAATTATAAATGTGGAGACTGAATTACTATTTATTAAGGGTAGTAATGGAAATCTTAAGAGAAATATAATTAGGAAACCCAATTCCATTTCTATTCCGTTCGACCTAAATGCAATATAATTTATTTATTTTAGATTCTTATCATAGATTAGAGTGTGGAAACTCATTTTTGAAATGAAACAGAATTTCTCTTGAAGAAATAAGTTGATATTTTCAAAAACAAGTTACATAAAGTAACACAAAAAAAATAAGAATATAAATTCCATACAACTGCAGGATCATGTGATTAAGCAGTTTCCTTCTTCAAAGGAATCCTATAATTAGGAAAAGCGAAAATATGTCTAATTATATGCATCAAAGGTAATCAAGTGTTTAAAATAATTCGGTAGAAGGCATAATTTCTCAACTCATCGTAGAATGCATGAAAAAGTGCATCGATCAACGGCAAATAATTAAAATGTACTGAAAAATGCTTACCTTAAGAAACGTGCATCGTTTCTATAAAAAAAATGAATTGTTTCAATAAAAGGCAAGGAAAAAAATTGATTAATTATCTGCCTTTTTTTTAACATCAAGAAATTGTGCCTGGTTTTTAACCATGCCATTGAAGATAAATTTTTAAAACATATTAACAATACTGGTTTAATTTGTGTTTAAGACAATAAAATAATTTAAAAATTGTTATAGTTTATATTTAAATAGCAAATATTTCATTTTGGTTAAAATTAATACAATTTTTTGATGAACATTTTTAATTTGAATTTTTTTGTAGATAATCTAATTATTAATAATATTATCTGAATCCACATTGAATAATTTGCATTCATCTTTTGCATGCAGGTTAACAAGCAGGTACAAACCTCATAAAAATGAATTATAAGGCACTTCTTAAGTTGAAATAAATAATTATGTATCAATTCATGTTTACTGAAACTAATTATTGGATCAAACAACAATTCCAAATGCTTTATATGTTTTAAAGGTTTCAAATGTAGAAGAACATAATTTAATCATTCTTTTCGATGGTTTCAATATATATTATTTGGCTATTATAATTAACAACAAGAATGCCAGCTAACACTTCAATTAAGTTTTCATCAATTTGGATAGTCCAATCTCTAATTACCTTCAGAAGGTATTTCTGATTATTTCTTATCCTTTAAAAGTTAAATTTTATTCTGAAATGCTGTTAATAAAATTAACTATCATTTTGTAAAACTTCTATTATTCATATCACTAATAATTATCTTAAATATTAACAAAATTATAAGCGCATTCTAAATTATTATATTTAATTATTTTTTCTAAAAGAATATTAATATAAAATATTTTTTGGTTTCATATACATATATTTAAAAGCATGTTCTAAGGTAAATGATTTGCTAAGATTAATTGAATTTAGTAAAATCATATAAGAATTAATAGGAAAATTTACATTTTTAAATGTATGTATTATTCAACGAATAACTATCATGCACATATGAAAAAATAACATTTTTTTTTAATCTTTTAGTTCATTTTGGTTAGGAATTTTGGTTTGGTTTGAAAATTGAGATAAGCAAAAGGATCAGAAACTCTTACCTGGGAAACGTTTTCAAAAGATGGAAAGATGGAATACATTTTTTTTTCTGCTGGTTATTAATTTTTTTTTTCTTAATGGGTTGCAAAATAATTGCATTTTAACATCTTAGTAATTAAAAAAAACATTTATTATTTCCTTTGGAGAAGGTTGTTATTTCTTGAGAAAATTGTTTGTACTAATTATGAAACAACAGTATTTTAAAATTATGGGAATTAAAGAAATGTTAAATTACATTAAAAGCAAAAATTAGTTTATAAAAAAAAGCATTTGAAAAAATTAAGTATTTTTTTAGCTGTTTTCTTATTAAAGAAATTGGTTTTATTAAAATTAATATTTCTTTTACAGAAAGTTCCCACAACTGATTTTTAGACAAAAATCATGTAATTTGTTTTAAATCGTTGTAATCATTTTTGTTATTGTGGATAATAATGGATTTTGATAACTTGCACACACACTTGACTTAGTATTCTTTTTAAAACTATAAAAGCAATAATTTACATTAACGGTACTAGTTTATCAGACTAATACTAATGCATTTAAATATTTTATATATAAAAAATGGGCTAAATCTACGCGTTATAGTGAAATATATAGAGTATTTATCAGATTTTCCTCCAGTTTTTATTTTAAGCATATTTTTGTATAATTTAATGCAAGTGAACTGTAATTAATGAAAAAAAAAATATGTACCAATTATATTAATTTTGGGGTGATTTTTTTACAATTTTCTGAGTGAACCGATCTATGCTCATAAATTTGAAGATTATCATTTCACAACGCATTTTCAATTTCTTATTAAAATGTAAATACTTTCATATAAAATATTTTAAACTGCTTTAAATCAGCTCATTCCTTATATTATATATATATATCTGATAAAATATTTATTTGGTGAAAATACCCACTTTTTCCGATTTAATCTCGAAAATTTTCATTCTCGAGAACGTTCCTTTTCCCTTAACTTTTATATTTAAATGTTTATCAATTTATTAAACAAATTTTCTTCAAATAAATTTACTTCTTATATACGTTTTGGGTGGTATGTACAAGAAAAAAAAATAAAACTTCTGGAAAAATCAAATTTATGATTTTAATTTAGATTTGAAAGTATAAACGTTTTTGTAAGATAAAGTCAACTTTTGTAAATTCAATGACCAGTATATTAAATCAATTTTTGCTGAGTAAGTCTTCTCAAGAACACTTTTAAAACATTCACAAGTTTTCATAACGAGCGACGAGTTTCTGCGAAGTTACCAAAATAACAATCAAACAAACATCGCCAATCTCATTAGCTCAATCGGAAATAAATGAATTGCTACACATAATGGAAGGATAAATTATGACCAAACAAGCCAAATGAGAGCATTAAACTATATAAATTGAGTCATTAATAGCTATTTTAAATTACATCCCCTTAATTTCGACACTCCCTCTTTACTCTCGATGGTACTTTAAAGAGAGTTGTTCTGAGAGCATACACACATTTACGAAGTGCGATTCTTCTCCCAAGTACAATTTACGAACAGGCGGAAGTTCTCATTTATTGCACTTGTAAATGACAGTGCATTAGTTTATTTGCAGCAATCAGCACCGTGAATTCATTTGATTAATTAGCCAACCCCGTGTCAAAATGCAAGATTTTAACCTGGTTTTGATAAGGGAAACTTTGTCATTCACTCCTAAACAAACATGGGGATCGTTCAGGCACCAGCTGTTCTTCCAGTTCAATTTGTTATCCGGTGGAGACATTATTCGAAATAATTCAAGCGTAATTAATACAGAAAATGAAAGCTTGAAATCTAATGAAAACAGATTAATACTTTACAGATCAATGGAAATTAATGCTATTAGTTCAGAAGTGATCTTTCGGTATTTTGTTTCCTGCTCTCAAAAGTAGAGCCAACTTTCAAAATGTCCATCACTTGACGCAAAAAGATATAGCTTTATATTTTAAAAATTCCTTTCAGAAATAGCCAATAAATCGATTTACATTTAAAATCCCTTTTTTTATGCAGCGTTATTGACTATTCTTCATAATAAGTGATTGAAGTAATCCAGGGTTATTATTTGTTTTTTTCCCCCAAATTCCATAAGAATTCTATAATTCTATATAGTATAAATGAAACCGGAATGTTTGTCATTAATTTGTTTGTTTGGAATTATCTGAAGTGGAGCACAATTAAGACTTGATTACTTCATTCTGGCTCCTCGTGATCAACGGAAGCAAGTGTCTTAAATGTTTATTGCCTTTATATTTTATTCTGCTTTTAAAAAGTAGGATACATTTTCAAATGCACGTTAACTAGGACATTATACATACACAGAGAAAAACATTCATATATATTACTTATATATATTCTTGAATTAAAAAAATTAATTTTCAAATAATCAAAAACTGATTAATTGTATTTTAGAAATCCATTGTGAAATGTTTTCAACCGCTTTTACTGTACTAAATTATATTAATGTAAATCAGCATTTATTTTCGACTCAGATCTCATAAGAATATAATTTTACCATACTGGATAGGTAAGGATTAGCCTAGAGAATTTATAAGCACCTTCTGAGTAGATACAAAGGTATGACTCGATCGCTGGAATCCTGTCTCATCCTATCTTTTTTTTTTATTTTTGAGAATTTAGCAAAAACACTGAAATGCTAACTATATATACATATATTAAGTTATGAAAAGATGCAGTTTAAAACGTTTGGCGGGCTTGTTTTGCTTAAAATTAGATTTTTATCTGTATGTTTTCGAAAAAGTATAAGAAATTGTTGGCATTCTATGCATTTCAGAATCCAGCATCTTCTGCTTTTTATTGATTTAACGCCGCAGAAGGGTAATAAGCCCTAAACAAGAACAATAAATATTTTTAATTTCTTTAGAAGGCTTATTTATCAGCTCGATGTTGAATTTTACTTTTCAGTAGAATTTTATTAATATGCTTTCAATCGAAATTATGTAATGTCTTTTTATATATTACTGAAAAATAAATATAAGGAAAAAAATTAATATATCCTTCCGTACCTTACATCTCACTCTCTATTTTGGTGAAATGAAACCCAATTATGTCATACACAAAGATACAAGAAGAAATACACCATAGGGTCTCTGCACCTCATTCTAGTCAGTAGTTCAACTTTATACATATTTATTGAGATCACCTGGATAGTCATCCAACTGACTCTCCGACCCGCCACGAAGGCACACGGATTTAAACCATAAGGCTGAATGACCGGACCGCCGCAACAGCAACACTGGTGGAAACTGTGGTTGAGTCCTAAGGGACATCACCGGCCATGGTACAACCCTCCCCGAAGGAAGTACGCCCCGTCATCGATGAGAGGAGTCAGATCCTCCACCTATTTGTGTACCCTCCAGGGTGGCGAGATCCAACCACCACGCCGGAAGCATCTCATCCTCATTTCGAGGTGCCCCCCCGCAGGTTAGATCACATGGATAGAATAGATTGTGTTAAATCAAATTTGTCATGGTTGTGTATTATTTATTTACTAATCCAAAATTCTATGTTATAATAATTTTTAGACACAATGTAACTTTTGACTAACCCTTGTCTAAAAAACATTTTTTTTACATACTTATGAAAGTGTTTTTAAAAGTTTTGAAATGTCATGTCTATTTGATTTATTTATAAGACGTAAAGAAATTCCTAATAAATGTTTCCTACAAATAATTTTCAAAAAAAAAATATTTTCTTACATATGTTATACATTTCTATAGAAAATTAAGAAAGTTTTCATTATTTATAATGAATATCATGTCGATTTTCTTACATATTGATATTTACATTAATATTTATAGTTATTTATAATATGATATAGCAAGCAATATTACAGTTACCTGCTGTCATTTTAATATTTTTACTCTTTTAAATAATATTATTCTTGCATTGCATCATATATTGGAAAGTATTTTGTCTGAAGTTTTACGGCCAATAAAAATTGCGTCTTCTGCCTTTCTGAATGAATTGCGTACGAACATGAACTGTGTATATTTGTGAATTGATACATACAGATTCTTCCTTCCGCTTTTTTCAATCCTGAAATCGCATTTGAAACTATTTGTATTTATTTCGGCACTACAACAGTCTGGTCGTTCTGTTCTGTCCGGAGATATAAAGCGGTAGCGAGAGAAAATTGTGAGAGTAAAGTGCGGAAAACGAATTTCATGTATTTCAATTTCAAATCCAGAGATCTTGCAGCAGCTCTGATATAAGCGGCATGCCATCTGTTGTTCTTTTTACCTTGAAGCAATGAATGCATGAGAATTCTTCTTCAATATATCCCGCCATTGTGGCAGTGTCTTCTGAGATTTCAAAATGTAAAGATATTTCCCACTGAAGATTTTCGCATTATACAGAAACAAATGTTGCTTTGAAAAAGTATGTTCCTTAAAGTCTTTTTTTTAGTAAGCCATGATATAGCAACCTCTTCAGCTGTTTATTGGCTAGTTGTATATTAAAATAAGTTGCAGTTTCATGATTCATTTTGGCTAATTACTCACAAAATGTACCACAACTGTTCCATAAAATATTTGAATTCGATTCAATATTTTATGAATCAAAATATTTATTTTATGAATTCGATTCAATATTTTATGAATCGAAATATTTATTTTATGAATTCGATTCAATGTTTTATAAATCAAAATAATTATTTAATGAATTCAATTAAATGTTTTATAAATTGAAATATTTATTTTATGAATTCGATTCAATGTTTTATAAATAAAATAATTATTTAATGAATTCGATTCAATGTTTTATAAATCGAAATAATTATTTAATGAATTCCATTAAATGTTTTATAAATTGAAATATTTATTTTATGAATTCGATTCAATATTTTTGAATTCGATTCAATATTTTTGAATTCGATTCAATATTTTATGAATATTTGAATTCGATTCAACAAAACCATAAAATATTTTTAGCTATAGATAAGGATAATCAATGGAATGAATCCAAGTACAATAAATGAAATTGGAATTGAGATTAAAGCCAGTTTCAAAAATCTTTCCGAGTGTTTCTCCCATACACTCCGTACTCCAGTAAGGGTCTTAAAAGTAAAACCCTCGTTATAAAATTGTAGGCCTTCAATAAGGTTGTGAATACCTTCTATGGAATTGGCTCAGAGTACTGATGAAATACCAAACCTTTGATGTAAATTTAGCATTTTCTGTCGTGCTAATATGTATTTTGGGCGTCTTTTTTATTCGATTGATTGAAATTAAAATTTGAGACAGACTACAGTTGTACACACATACTGACGATCACATATTGAATTGTCTCTTTCGGTATGTTTAAGAGTTATTGCATTTATATGCATGAGAAAGTACAGACCAACAAATGGATAAAGTTTTTATTGATTTGACTTAAAATTTAATAGATATTGAAAATTTTAGACTCTAAACCTAGGTACCAAATCTTATCAATCTAGCTCTTTACATTTTGTAGCTGTCGAATTCACTTGTGTTTCTAAACAGCTATACAGACTATCCTCTTCTGAATGGATTTCGTTCAAGATTTGAAAGAAATCTGCACATTTACTCTAAAGTCCATGTGCTTATTTTCATCTATCAAATTCAAAGCGTGTTTGAATTATTGGGTTCATAAGCACGTAGACAGACAGACATAATGGGTAATGGGGGGGATGCGCTTGTTTGGACTATTATGTTTGAACTGTGATGACTCGTCAAAATCTAGATTTCAAATGTCTTGACGATTACAATGCTTTCTTTATACTTCGAATGCGAGAAATTAAAAAAAAAAAAATAGTCCTGAATGTCACCGATAGGAGATATTTTGTCGCTGTAATCATGAACATTGTGCGAAAGTTTTACAATGTAAGTATATTTTGAAAATACCAGTTTCCGTAGGCGAAACAACGCTGCACAATCCTTTTTAAAAAGGAATGGGATAGCATTCAGAGCAGAATCCTATGATTCAATGTTAATTTTTGCTTAGTAAGCAGTCTACTTTATCTGCCATGCTTTATTCATAAAGCTATTTTACAGAAAAAGTAATGTAAATAATAATAATGCAAAATTTTACAACATAAAATGTTTTATTACATATGATACAAATTGATGTATATGAAAACCGTATCAAACGTAAAAATAGTTATTACATGAGTTGAATTTTAAAAAAAGAACTCGAAATCCCAATTGGATTTTGAAGTAAGCTTAAAAATTACACAAAATAAAAATTTTTATTCGATAAAGTTTATGAGTTTAATTAAAGATTCATTTAATTCTTACTGAAGGAAATAAAACATATCTATTGTAAAAATATTTCCTCATAGTCGAATATGTTTGACAAAACTCTTTTTAATCATGTTAAAAGAGAAAATGAAAAAATATATAAAATAGAATTTTAATATTAATAAATATTGTAGTTAGTATTAATAACCATATTATTAAATATTTAAGCTTATTTAATCTTTTAAAAACGTTTAAAGTTCTGAACTAATTAGATTAAAAAATATATTTTCTTATATCTCAATATAACAATGTTATAGTTAAATCAAATTACATTCAGTAAAATGGTAAAGTAAAATTGCTGAAAGTTTTTCCAATTAAAAATCAACGCTTAAAATGATATAACATGGACTAAATCTTCATATAATGAATGTTTAAGTTCATAAGTTTAAATTAGATGTGTTGAGGGTTCCTCACAAATAATTTAGGAAAAAAAACTTCTTCACTTCTTCTGTGAACTTGTACTTTTCAACCTAATATATAGAAAGCTAACATATTAAAAAAAAAAAAAGTTGTTCTCTGTAAAAATTCAGAAATGCATAATTAGAAAATAATCTTAAATAAATATTTAAAATAATCCTATTATTAGATATTTGCTAAATTATTTAAAACGATTTCCATAAAATGTTAAAAGTAAGTTAAATATTTAAAAAGAAATAATAAAATTTAGCAAAACAATAAACTTTGAAAAGACAAACAATCGATGATCCACTATTGAATTATTAAGTGTTTCTCATGCACATTTTACTGTTTTCATAGTGTTAAATGGTCACCGTTTCATATATAAGCCACTACATTATACTACATGCATCCAGTTCTCAAGCATTTTTGAGAGCAAATTCCGGCAATTAACAATTCCGCGGATTTAAATTTCAGACCATTCCACAAGATTATTCAAGTCCCCGAACTTACTTAATCAAACACTTAAGAGATGAGACGTTATTTTCAACTTAAAACGTTGACCAAGTGATGCATGTTAAGAATAAGAAAAATTCCTCTTACGTTGGAGGGTGATATATGACTGCCACCGTGCACAAACATTCTACAGATTTGTATACCAGAAGTGCTCCACAGCATTCGCGGAATGTTGGAGAATGAATTGGCCTTCCGACTTCCACTTAAGGCTTCAAGGTATTCTACAGTCACTTAAAAGTTTGAATATTTTAAAGTCTGGAGAGTTGCTTTGTGCATGAATGGGTAATGGAGAACTGTTCCCCAGTTCTCTTTTCGGGTAATTGCTTGAAATGTATTTACCGAAACGCTTTTGGATCCAACATATTTAAATAATAAACGCCAGAGCCAAGAGAAGATTGGTTTGGGTAATAAGATAAAAACTCTTTGCAAACCTTGGATTTAATTTGTTATTTAGCCTTTGTTTAGTTTCTGCATTCATATTCTAACCATTTAATAAAGCATTGAAATCTTTCCTAGAGTAAAATTGGATGGTATGGATGAATGCTGTGAATAGAAAAGTTTGAAATACAGAATGGCAATAAAGAAGATTTGTGTACTAGAGCATTATTGTTTGGTATCATCAATTGTGTAATGATTACCATTATTCTAATCTTCATCAAATAATCAAGGTATTGTGTTTGTTCCAGGTGAAAATTGAATTTCCCAAGAACAATCTCTATTTCTGTTTTCTAGCCGTATTTCTAGAAATTAAATTCATTTGTGATTTAAAATAGATGCGTTTGAAATAAAAATGAATAAATTTAATTGAAATCGCATATTTGTGTTGCTGCTGTTTACAGAATTAAAAGATTTTATTCATAAATTATAATTAATTTTGAAGGGTTTTAAACGCTTTCTATATTAATTATAATAGTTTAAAACAAATTTGAAACTGTAAATTGTTTTTTATCAAGCCTTGAATTAATAATTTCTTTCAACCAGTGATACTTCCGAAAATGATTGTTCTTAGAGAAAACTGATTCGGCCCAAAAAATCGCCAGTTCAATACTCAAAATTTGATTGAAAATTTACAAATTTAATGGCAGGATCACATACTAATTTTCATCATCTTAAATAAGCAAATGGCCTCTCGTTTAATTTAGATATTTAGCAGTTTGGTATGCTTACCTATACAACAATTATTAATTGTCTCTTCTTATCGAAAAATGAATTATTACAAAATATTTAATCCATGATTCGAATTTCCATCTAATATATTTCATCCCATGTTATTTTCATCAGTATTAATATAGACATATATAGGCCTATTTTTTAATTATTCTAAATAATACTATCCTTTTATGATTATATATTCGTGAATAATAATAAGGTTTGAATATGAATTCGAAAATTGTATCTTATGATTAACATTAATAATACAATTCATTTAAAACTTCTGAAATTTTAGATAATTTTCTAGTGTTATGATTTCAATTTCAATAATCATAAAGGTTCATTTATGAACTAAATTTGAAAGACATTTAATTATCAAACCGAAAGCAATTGTTTTTATCATGAGCAATACATGGAATGGTGTTGAAACATTATAGGATTTCGTGTTTTTAATATAATATTCTCTGGTTTAGAATTGCATATTTAAACTGAAATGGCTTATTAACAAAACCTAAAAAAATATCTTGCACTGAATATTAATAAATTTAAGAAGTAAGTCACTGTATATATACATATAGCAGAAATTCTGTAATTATTAATTTTGTACTTTATTGATAAATGAAATGTTATATGTCCGAATATTTAAATCAACTTTAAAGATTAAGAAGTAACTTTAAAATAACTTGAAAGATTTGAAGTAAGAAGAAAAATTTCCTTGACTTTGAATAAGTGTTAGAAAAAAATGGATAAGTTTCCCTTTAAATTTTGCAATACCCATTCTCGCAACTCTTCTGGCAGTAAATTTTATTTAAATTCCATACTAAATAATCTGCACATTAAAAATGAAGAAAGCTTCTTTTTATAGAAATATTGAAATGTAACATTATACTAATTATAAAAATTCTAAAATTTCACGTATTAACTATTTTTAGTCATTAATACGATCTTGCTTTAATTTTAAATTTTATATTCTATTACAAAAATGATAAACCGATTTCCTGACATTTTTTTAATCAATCAAGACAGTCAATGCTTTTATTTCTAAAAAATTCTACCCTATGAACTACCAACTATATTTTGTAAATGTCCCCTTAAATTTTTAATTATTTTAGTTGCGGTTCTTTGCTATCTAGTAGGAGTGTACCTCGATTAAATACTGCAGAGCTATTACGGTTAGTAAATGAAAACCTAGGAATCCGAGGAAAATATTTCTTTCACTATTTCGTGAAAGATCCTATAATGCAGAGAGTTGGTTCTAAAAGGAATTTCCGGCGAGTGTTTTATCATAAAACGAAAAGGTAAAGCAAACTTTTTTAAAGCAAGTTTAACTTCTTTTTCAAAAGAAAAAGTTCTCCTGATTAAGTTTCTTTTATTCCCAAGAAAAATATACCGAAGATGAATACCGAAGAAAGCTGAATTCAATATGAAAGACAAATATTAAAAGATTTTATTTTATTAGCTTCAGTGTATGGCTTTTTCAATATCTAAAGAATTGGTCTGAATATTCCATCAAAAAGCAAGAAATGTGTTTGAAGAACATCTTCAGACGATTTCTTTCTAGAATTTCTAGAAAAATAATTCTTTTTATTAATATGCATTTGTTTAATTAATTGTGCAAGCTTAAGAACTTGAACAATTCAGATTAATTTTTTAATTGTCTTTTTTCTTAAGTCTAAGATCCAATTGATGGTTCTCAAAAAGTTTAATTGCCCCATTAGAATATATTCATTATTTTTATGTCTAAAGTAAATGCTGAATATATTAAGACAAGATGCTGTAGGACTTTTATTGAATTTGTTCTTAATAACCCTTATCTTTTTCTTCTCTTCCATCTTGTATGTTCATTTTCAAAGTATTCTAATTCAAAATACTACAGAATAAACCGAAACAACTATCAATAACCATGGCTTAAAAGACAGAGCATCTTGTTTAAGACTGGTTGGTCCGTGGTTCGAATCCCAATCACTGTGTTTTATCCAAAGACTGGGATTCTTTTATTTAAATTGTTATCTATTGTTTATCTAAAATCTTTTTTTAAATATTCAAATTGGATTGTTCTCGAACATTCTATATGTGTATAAAAGCTGATACCATCAGTGATGGGCAAGTTCTCAGTCTCTTGCTGTTTTGATTTTCTTTGTTCTAATAAATCTAATTGTTTGCTTAAACTAAACGGCATCTTTTCATATTCGTGACAATATTATTTCCAATTGTATGCTTAATAACGTTAAATGTTTACTATAATTTCATGTTTCCATTACAATACAATTTTGATCTTAAAAACTCTGTAACTTGGTGCAGATAATTTCGTAAAAGGTTTCAGATTTTCTTTTTCTGAAGAGTATAAATTAAATCAATTTCGTAAATATTGTGAAATTATTTTTATAAAAAAAGAATTTCATGCATGAAGGTATCCATCTTTGATTCTAGTTGACTTTGAATTCAATCATTATTGAAGCATATGTTAACATTAAGGCTACTATATACTTCCAAGTGCAGAATTTGAAGGTTCCCTATTGGTAAAACAGATGTGCGTGGGAGGAAGAGTATACGCATGTCCCTAAGGAAGATGCGATTGTTGCATCAATATATCCTCGTTGCCATTAAGTTGTCTGAATCACGTCGCAGGATAGGTAAGGACAGTTGGATACAATTCTAAAGAGTTTTCTTGGTTGAGAATAGATAAATACAATCCTTTTCGGAGTCATGAAACTTAAGGGCAATGAAATGGAAATATGACTAGTGGGAATTCTTGAAATAAAATAAGAATAGGATTGACAAAAATATAAATGCTATACACCAGAAAAACTTTTACCACAGAAAAGTGGACTACAGAATAATTTGACTTTGGAAACTATTGAACAAATTGAGATTTCTTAAGTAAAATGCAGACACTTCGTAGAGAAGAAAAACACAAAATACCAGTTGTTCAAAATAAAAAAAAATGAAAGATTCCGGAATTAACTATCAAAGAGAAGAATACGTGATATGAATTCTTTGGAGCTTCTTATAAATTAGGGGTAGGTTCGGGGGGAAATGGAGATAATATCTCCATTTTCAGAAACAGCTTTTATCGGCTTACTCATCTTAACGCTTGAGAGAGATTTAGAGAGCTTTTTTCATCAGAGTTTTTAAAGTTAGTTGAGTTTTTTTATAGCACAAAAGCCATCTTTGGATAAGTTGAACAACATTCATGAAATTAGAATATTTGTATCAATTTATTATAAAATCAAAACATGGAATGTTTACAGAATCCAGATGTCTAAAAGCGTAAAACTGTGAGTCATGAAGAAACGTAACAATGATGTAAGGTAAGTTATTGCACTAAAAAGCACGGTTAATATTTATATATGATTATAAAAACCAGTATTTTTTTAAAAACTAAAAAGGTAGACATGCGGAATTTTGGAAAGCAACTCATCCAAATTAGAGCGAGATTTCTGAAAACATGCAAAACGCCAGATAGAAAACCGTGGGCATTCTACAAGAATGTGTAAAACAGACATAAGATTATTACAAATTAAGCAAAATGGTATTGAGTCCCTCATAAACAAATGTCGGTAGATGAATCTTAAAGTTATTGAGGGCTTAGTTATATAATATTAAATTGAGCTTGAGAGCGCTGGTTGAGCTACTCCTACTTCTACAGTTTGGTATATAGAGTTAAGAAAATATTTTGAAAAAATAAAATACCTGTAAAGATATTTGAAACTTTGTAACAGATTATTTAAAGGCATTATAGTCATAATGTGCATCTTGCATGCCTCATTATTTTTTCCAAAATAATCTACTAAATCTATTGTGAAAAGCTACTTTTAGAGCAGCAAAATGAATTTAATTCACTTGTATTACAAACATATGATTACGAAGAAAAACTAGGAAGGAATGCATTTAAAACTTAATTACGAGTTTGGTTTTATAGATATTTCATATCTTTCAAATAATTATTCGTTATTAACACAATATATTGCCTAATATCTCTACGATATACTTTGGCATACTGAATAATTTACAATATCGTGAAGATATCTTTGCAATATTGTTGAAGAAAGCATGACTATGCGGCAAACAAATATAAAAATTTCATTTTTCTTGTAAAGTATAATTATGCACATTCTAATTTCTGAAATAATTGTATACTTTTATGGTCATAGAGATTTCAATATAATAGACAGAAAAAGGAATAGTTTTTATATCAGATATTTACTTGAGCGAACTAAATCTTTTTATTATTGGTGTATGAGAGATTTTCTGACATCTTAGACATTTTTCTAAGTATTAAACATTTTAGACATAGACATTTTTCTAAGTATTAAACAGCATTTAACCAATAATTCAGGAAGCCTGATGTTATATCATATGGTTTGTAATTACTATTAATTGAAAATTATAAATTAAAATGCAGGAAATAAATATTTTGACATCAATATTGATCATTATATTTTTGCCAATATTATTTGACTTTAATGTAAAGGTATGAATATAATTTCGGAATAAGTTTTATGTAAATATAGAGATGATATTACTGTGCAGTCTGTTTAAATGCTGGTTTACGTTTTTTTCACATAAAGAACACTGCTGAAATTTAAAATAACTAACACATTATACCTCGCAGTGTCCGATGGTATCACTACAAAAATCCTGCTACCCCTCAAAAACCGTTTCATACATATATTTAAAAACTACTTCACCTATTTGTCACATATTTAACATGTTTTAATGATAAGTTCGAAAACCAAGAAAGCTTCTTACTTAACTTTTACTTGCAACAACTTACAATTCTGCCCATATCAAAGAAAAGAGGAAGGAATAAAATATGCTGCCTTTCACAGACCTCATTATAGCCTCCATTTTATTTTATTTTAATGTCGTACAACTTATTCATGCATCTAGGACAGGAATCAGTCAATCAGTATCATTTGATGTCGATACATCCAATTGCCTTCGATTCTCTCGAAATCTCAGACAAACACCCCTGGAGCTGCGAACAAGGCCGGGCACCCAGACGATGTCTTCAACAAAAGCAAAATCTCTTCATTAGCTCCTATTGAGCTGGTGCATTAGCAAAAGGATTCCAGCCAATATATCGGAAAGGGGATAAATTGAATCGGGACTTGATCTGTAGGAGGCGTCTTTCTACGAGAGTCCGGCAGATTTCTGTTCGGACCGTAATCGATGGGGCAGAGGAGCTCCCGGATTGAGATAGGATTCGGTGAGTGCAAATTATCGGATAAATTTCCAGCTCTCTCCCAGGATGGCGAGGTATTATTAACGACTATCGATCCACGGGGGTTTGTATCAGCCGAGGGCTTTGTAGAAGTCACCGTCATTATGGGATTCACCACAGGTCTCAGAAAAGGCCTAGATAAACGAGTTGTTTTGTCGGCCTGTCTTGGATCTATCGATTTGCTTTATTGAGATCGTCCTAGATAAATATCCTGGGGTTGGAGGGCTCTTCTGAGGCAATGGTCACGGTATGGAACAAACACTCGAGGGTCTACTTAAAATAAAAATGTGTGAGACTGGGAATTGTAGGATTGCAATTTACCATAGATAGTGGAGACAGAATGGAAGCAATTTCGGAAAGTCAGTTAGAAGTTGGTACAGGAGTTAGTGTAACATCATTATATATATATATATATATATATATATATATTTATATATATATATATTTATATATATATATATTTATATATATATATATTTATATATATATATATATATATATATATTTATATATATATATATATATATATATATATATATATATATTTATATATATATATATATATATATATATATATATGTGTGTGTGTGTGTGTGTGTGTGTGTGTGTGTGTGTGTGTGTGTGTCCAGATAGCACAGCCTGTAGCACAATAATGTAAGGATGTAAGGTATTATATAACATTATTTTATATTAAAAATATTATAAAATATTGTGAATATTGTTTTATATCATAAAATATTGTATAATATTTTTGTGCTACTAGGTGTGCGTATGTTTTAAGAATTGTACCTTGTTGAGATAGGACTACAAATGCACCAGGTAAAAGAAATGCTTCACATTTGCTTGCAAAAGAGTATAAGACATATACATAAGCCATCCATCCTTATTTCTATTCAAATATTTCATACAACTCAAATGAATAATGGTTTTTTAAAATAGTGTTACATTAAATATTTACAATTTCATCGGTGTAATACCGTAAAACATCAAATTATAAAAATCGTCTTTATTGATGAAAGTTTGTAAATTTAGAATAAAAATTTTAATTATATTTCCATATTCCGAAAGAGAAATTTGATTTCTTACGATACAGATTTATGACGTAGTAATTATTTTCACTTGCGTGGAACTAAGTACCAAGTTAGTATGTCTATTTTTAACAGTAAATTTACTTTGTATTCCTTTTATGAATTTTGAATCATCACAAAAGAACAACAAATAGAAATGCTCAGCAATGGTCATTAAAATTAAGTAACACGGAAAAGTGACTATAGTAGTATTTAAGTACTTACCTTTGTAATGAGGAACGCTCGCTATAGAAGTAATAATAGGCAAATCGTAACCATGTGCTAAGATAGATTTTAATCAGGAATTTTTTTCTGTATTCAAAATTTTTAAGAAAAAATACTTCTGAGAGATACATCTATTTCTGAATCAAGAAGTTTACAAGAGTTAGATTGTCATGACTGCATGTAGAAAAATTGAATACTTGTAGAGGTCGCTTGAATATGGAATTAATCAATAAGAAAGACCGTCATCGTAATTGATGACATGATTAATGTATCAAAAACAACGGAACATTTTCAATAATTGCAATGAAAATGTTCTTGACAATACGCAAGAGTATAGCATTTGATTTTGTTCTATATATTTGTCATGTTGTGAAATTAAATTTGTTTGGGACTCGAAGCAGTTATTTTTCTCTTGAATGTGAATTCTTTTCATTGCTCCGATTTACCGAATGTTGTTATTTAATAGAATTCTGAGAAAAGGAAAAAAAATAATTATTAAGTGTGCAAATAATATATGCAATTTTTTTATTAAAATTTTAAATATTTTGGGAACACATTGTTTCAATATAAATTGTATCCTCTTAATTTTTATTAATTAATGCAATTTTGTAAAATTTCACTGGAAATTTCCATTTGTAAAATTCTCACTGAAAAATCAAAATCCAATTCCTGCTCTCATATTTTAAAAAGCGAATAAATTTCTTTCATAAAAATCCATATAGCAAGTTGCCTATGGAGTACGAATCTTTTACATATTTGAAAATTATCGGTGAAAAGAGAGAAACACTCATCGATTACACAGAAACAATCTGGTTAAAGAAGAAACATTTCTGAATTGTATTCATTGTTATGATCCAGAAAAATTCTTTCACTTATGTTGATGGTAATATAGAATCATAAATCGAATTCCAAGAAGCAATCTAAAGAAAAAAACGTTTCTTAATAGCATTCTTAAGTATGACATAGAATTGGAACATCTTACATATGTACAGACTGTTGATGATAAGAAAGAAACACTTATCAATTGCTAAAAACAATCTAAAGAGAAAACTTTTTTATTTTTAAAGTCTAACTAAACCGTTCTCGTAATTATTCAAGATAGCTAAATATTTTGCTTGAGCACAGATAAATTATTCAGAGCTCTTCAGAAAACTCTATTAATTAATTCATCAATGCAAAAGAGTCATTTTTGAGCAAGCATCACACACAGAAATTACCCAGGAATGACACATACAAGCAACCGATACCGCAAAAACAAACAATCTCCTCTTTTTACAAAGACCCATTCGTTCGCATTCGAAAGAACTCCACATCTCTTTATTTACGCGGCATAACTAACGAAACCCTTCTTACCCGGTTACATTAACCGAGTAAAGCTGTTGCAAATTTGAAAACTATGAGAGCCATTGCAATTAAGATACGCCCCTCAAATGAGGTGGGCATAGTTGCGGAATGCGGACGAAGGCGGCATAAACCGTTGCTTTAATGGCACTGGAAATGGATCGCCGTTAAATATGGCCGCTTTCGGTACAGCACTCAAAAGGAGACGATGGCTTCGAAAATTGCTGGAATTAAACCAAAATCCAACACCGCGCTGCTAAATTAGTTACTTTTCACTAAGTAACACACTCGACTCAAAGTTGGTATTAAAAGTGCTTGGTATTGCTAAGTCCGTATTAAAAGAGAATGCGACGGATCTTCGAATGAGCGATGAAAGTGAAGGATACAGGATATTGAATTCCGTTTCATGTGATGACTATTTTGAACCGATGTAATAATGAACTAAAGTCTCCGAATAAATCTCCATTTTAATATCTTTGGCGCAACTTTGTTTGATTTTTTCTTTTGGTAAATAAAAATGTTTTGTTTTGAGTTATGTTAAGATTATCAGATGAAAAATGTTAGCATTTTATTTGTATCAATCTTGAACATATTATTTATATATATTCAAGATGCCACCAAAACTTAGCAAATGTTCAAATAAAATATCATCCTGCTTGTATGTACCTTTCTTTAAAGCCATCCTATCGTTTAAATCACATTTTATTACTTTCCTTCAGATGCCATCCTCGCCATCTGATAGCTGTTCAAAATGATGAATGGTGTTTTAAAATATCCCTAATGTTATTTATAAACTGGGCATCAATACAACAAATTAAATTAATAAAATTATATTCAGAATTTTTTTAATGCAATAAAATCCTTAAATTTACATGTCTAATATTTTATACTTCTTATAGTTTATATTTAACCAACAGAACCGGATGAAGTATTTTTAACTTTTGGGCATTGCAAGTCGGATTCACATTTTTGCTTTCCAACTTTTCAATCTATGCATCTTCTATTTGTTTTAATTTAATTTCTATTGAAGACGTTTTAAAAAGTAAATATCGAAAAAGTGAATTAGCAAATACCTGATCAAACTCGAGAGAACTGACTTTGGAAATTTAAATGATACATTACCTTATTTGAATAACCTGGAATACATGGTACAAAATTAAATTGCTCTGAAAATGCTCAAATGCCCCTCCAAAAAGAAAGACTTCGAGACACAGAGTCCCATAGTTTTGAGACATCTCGCAAAATTATAGGAGGCTCTAAGCAATGCCTACCTTGCCTGTTTAATAATCCCGCCATAATCCAAGCCAGAAAGAAGTCAAAGTAAAATGGTATAAGTAAAAATAAAATGGAACAAATTAGAAAAACAAAGAGAATCTTCGTTCATGCATAGAAGAATATGAAAATTATTTCGACAATCCCATTAAACTCGTAAAAAAATAGAGGGTATAAGAAGAAAAAAGAAATGGACTTTGATCTACAAATACCAATAGAAAAACAATATTTAATTTTTAAAAATTAGAATAAATATTTATTAATATTATAAATACTAAACTAGTTATTAAAACTTAGATATTTCATACAGAGACAAAACATTCATTATGTGCCATGAAACTTCATTTCTGTTCTAAGAAATATAAAAACAAATTAAAGGATTATTTGCTGCGAGATATTTTACTTCTACCATTGGATTTGTAAAAATAGCTATATATCTACATTATATATT
Source organism: Argiope bruennichi (assembly GCF_947563725.1). Classification (NCBI taxonomy): domain Eukaryota; kingdom Metazoa; phylum Arthropoda; class Arachnida; order Araneae; family Araneidae; genus Argiope; species Argiope bruennichi. Next base: position 71,211,295 of record NC_079151.1, read on the forward strand.
TATTCGAAGTACTGCGAAATATTCTATTATATTATTAATGTATTATATTATTAATGTCTATCTTCCAGAGCATTTTTATCTATGATGTTGTTTTCTGTAATTCGCACTTTTATCTGGATTGTACAAATATTTCATAGCTTGGGATTAAAACACTTTCATGTATAACATTTTAATATAATAAATAATTTTATACAAATTATTATAGTACAACATACCTTTTATTACGTCACACCATTTGAATGCCTGATCTCTGATCCGTTGAACACCTGGATCCGAAATGTATGCTGGTTCTTTCTTTCTTTCTTTCTTTCTTTCTTTCTTTGATGAACACAATAAAAGAATGACATTGAGCAATGAACAAATTTCCAACACATATAAAACAGAGATTACAGAAAATAGTGGTACAGTAGTCAGAATCTTATTATTATCTTATTTCAAGAAAGTTTGAGTTGAATTTTAAAAGAATTAAAAATAATTGAAGTAAAATTACAGGGAAGTGAATATAGCATTCCGTAATAGGTAAAGTTTTGAATTTTAAGATTGTATTAAAATATTCTTGCAAAATAATTCAGCAATATGGCTGACAATATTCTTTCTCAAGCCTTAAAAAATAAGTGCGCAATGATTGGCTGATATTGGCTCAGTCGTTTAGGAGGAAATATGGAAAGCACACACACACACACACACATATATATATATACTAGCCGCCTTTGGCGACCAGCCGGTTCGCCAATCTTAATGTTCGTTAAAATTTTAATAATTAAATATTTTATGCAATTTCTACTTTAATAGCTTCTTCATCAAAATATTTTAAAACTTCAAATTTTGATTATCATATAATTCATTCATAATATTATAAAGGCCTTCAGTCATAACGTAATATGTATCTCTCTCATTTTCTGTTAGCACCCGTAGAATTTATGCTTTAAATTAAAGTGGAAAGAATTTATCTTCAATTAATATAATAATATTTTTTACTGAAACAAAGCATTTTTTTATAATCTGATTACTGAAAATAGAGTCACTCAGCGTTTAAACTTTATGGGCACTAAAGAATATCTTTTTTAATTTATGTAATATCTCAAGAGTTGGTCAACAAAATTTTCTTAGATTCATTATGAGCAGATCGATTAATTAACAATGTTTAAATTTAAATGCATCAAACACTAAGAAAATAAAACGAATCGTTTAAAATAAACGGTTGAAAACAGGTTTTAAAAAAACTACTTAAAAAACGATGTACTTAAAACTATAAGCATATACAAAAAATATATAACTAACATAAATACAATTTACTTACAAAAGCATGCAACTAACCCAAAAATAATTTAAATCATCCATTGATAACGTTGTCATGGCAACAATCAGAACAGAATGCACATGCGTGAATTTTCTTCGCCGGTTACGTAACGCAAATACGTGATTTTTTCTACGCCAGTTGGGGTAACGCTATGCGGATTAGAAATTTTTAATTTCCTTTATTCTGTTTTATTTTAATTCAAAAGTACTTCAGAATGAATCTGAAAGATTGATTCATTAACAATGTTTAATTTTAAATGCATAAAACATTAAGAAAATAAACAGAATCGTTTGAAATAATCCGCCGAAAAATGTTAACCCTAGCCTCAATTCTGTTGGGAGAAAAAAATAACTGAAAGTTGGCGGTGGGGAAAATGGAAGATTTTTTTGGCGGAAAAGTTGGCGGTGGGGAAAATGGAAGATTTTTTTGGCGGGAAAGTTAGTTTTTAACTAATAATTAAAATTCTAATTAAAATTTCAAAAAAAGGGACCCCAGGTGCACATTCCCGACCTCTAAGGTATACATGTACCAAATTTGATAGCTGTATGTCAAATGACCTGACCTGTAGAGCGCCAACACACACACACACACACATTGAGCTTTATTATAAGTATAGATATCACATAGCGACAATGACTTTGCTTTATTTTAACGTATAAAAGATGGTTGTACTGTATTCTTTTCTTTTTCAATTCCCAAGGCATTTTTGCTTATAATTCGAAATGTATCATGGCAATAAGTGCCATGATACATTTATACCAGTATACCATTCAAATAAACTGGTATATTACTGGTACCAGTACCATACAATTACATTCACTACAGTAAGTTAGAGTTTCTGAAGGATTCCATTCCTTGAGTAAATAATCATTTTTTATTATTTCTCCTTTGATTAAAAATAAATAGCTAACAATCAATTTTCATTATTCAATTATTTTTATTCCATTAATTAGATTTCTGAATCTGTAATATAAAAATTCATATTTATGCAATTCCTACTATTAGTTCACTCTCTCTCTCTATATATATATATCATGTTCAAATTTTCAATCGTTAATAAAATATTTTTTATTCATCCATTCAAGTTCAAATACGTTTTTTTAAAACTTGTAGTGGATGACACTTGATGTTAATAAAGTTTTTTTTTCAAATATTAATTAATTTATTAAATTTGTCCAAATAGTAATTTCTATTCGGTCACCAAAGTCACCAAATCCGTCGCCATATCGCCAAATGGTAGCCAAGTTTGTCACCAATTTTGTAATTATTAAATAAAAAGTAACTAAAATAAAAATAAAAAAATACAAATGTTGACCTATGTAAGAATTGACTTACAAAATTTTGTTTTATATATTACTTGCTTTTCATGGCATTTATTTAGTCTTAACAAAATCGATTTAGTTATAGTTGGATTCACTGATAGTTTAATTAAATAAATAATAAAATTTTGAATACAGTAAGGGAGGGTCCGATTTTATATTTAAAACCGTAGCTTGTATGTCTTCATATTCCTGCTTCTTTTGGTATTAAAACATATTAAATATGGCGATCTCAGTAAGAATTATTTTCATGTTTTTTATTTATTCAAACATTATGCTAAATCTTTATCTTCATAATCATTATTTACTTAAATTGCAATTAAATTATTTTTTATACCTCTATAAGATAGATACTGTTTATTTTACAAACAGATTAGTTTGAAATGAAGGAACTATTTATTGCTGAAACCAAAAATATAACCGATGCATCATATATTAAAAATTTTAATCCTGAGTTTGTATCACATATATCACAATTGACAAATGATATAGGGAAAAGGGAACACATATTAACATAATTTCTCTAAGATTAATAAAAAAGTATTTCAGGTGTAAATATTAATTTGTAATGCAATTAATATGTTTGAGACATGTAATTTAGTTAGATAAATATGTTGAAAATGTGTAAATATATTAAAATAAAAAATAAATGACAGTAGGAATATTATATTTAAATTAATATTGAATTTGTCAGGGTTTTTTTTTATCAGTGTGTCGTCATTTAATTAAGTTTTATGTACACTTCAGGAGTCTGAGACATTGGTGCGACATTTTTTTTATATGTTCTGGAATCAATTACTATGAATTTGTATTATCTGGCGATATCCAATTTTTTTATGCACATCTTTCGTTGTTTTTAAATATATGCAAAAAACAGTGTTTAACTTAGAAAAGAAAAAGATAATTCCCCTAGGCAATATTTATTTAACCTTTTTTTTTCTCAAGTTCATAATATTTGAACTTTCAGAATAAAATAACTTAATTCCAGGAATAAGATCGTTTTCAGTTAAAGAATTTTCATTTTTTTTTTTTTTTTTTCTGTTTGGAAAATTAGTAAAAATCTTAATTTCCTCGCAATTTTTTATTTCCTTTATTTTACTACTTAATTATAATTTTATAATTCCTACAAATATTTGGATAGACTAAATTAGCTCGAAAAAAGAAACAAAATGCGTTTTTATATCTACTAATCTTTAGATTTTTTTAGAGTCATAATAATTTTGAAAAAGAAAAACAAAAAAGAAATAAATGCTTTTTTCATTGTGCAGATAGTTTTTAAGCTCATACTAACAATGAAAAAAAGAAATAAAATTATAAAATAAAATAAAATGTCATTCTATTGAAGAAAAACATGATATCTTTTTATCTAGACAATCTGTTTTTAAACTTAAAAAAAGCACTTAAATTAGAAACACTTTTTTTATATAAAAGTAACATAATTAAATATATAAAAATTCCTAAATTGTTATAAATGTATACTAAGAGCTGTAAAATAATAATATTTTAGTTCAAAAATTTCTTCATTCATTTATTTCATTTGTAATTGACTTAAATTGTTTGTTGTAACACATACAAAAATTAGTTCTCAAGGAAATTTTAAAGGTTTTAAAGTATTCTGAGTCCTTAATTTCAAAACTAATGTTAATTTTGACAAATTGACTCTAATTTTTGAATTAATTATTCAAAATGTTTTAATAATGTGTCTGTACCTATGCTCTATACTCAGTCTAATTTAATTTATCCTTATTATTTGTAATTTAAATTGTACAGATTTAAAGCAGATTTTTTTCTTCCTTAGCTTTCATTAATTTAAGAAAATAATGCCATTACATATTTAAGGAAACAATGAATTTCGGAGCAATATATTATTAAAATAAGACAAAAAAAATTCTGATTGTCAAAATTAAGGACGAAATTGCACATTTAAATGGCTATATATAAAAGGATGCATTCTAAATTATAAAATAATATAAAAAATAACTTTATTTATATTAATTTCTGGAGTTATCTTAGAAGAAACGGCAAAATCTGATTTATTTTTAATTAATTAAAATTCTAATCAATATTTTAAAAAACCGCTTGAAGGTTCAATTTTCCACTTTGAAAATTATATGCATAGCAAAATTTGTAGCACTTGGTCAAATGGCCTATCCTGTAGATTGCCCACATATCCATATACATACACACTCTTTTATTATTAGTAAAGATTGTCATTTCCATTTCTGTTATGGCAGAACTGATAAAGGTTTTATTTATACGAAATAAGGAAACTTTCATCAAATATCAAACTTAACACTTTTTTCTCTAATGTCGAAATGTTAATCATCCTATCAACATTCAAACTAAACAACGAATATTTTCTTTTCCCATAAAAATTATAACAGAAATAACAACAATCCATTCCAAAAACACATTTGCAAAAACAAATCATTCCGTTGTTGTTTCGAATACCTGCACGTATCCTTTAAGGAAATACTTTAAGAGACTTCAGATATTTAACGAGAAATGTTTTTTCCTTTTCCTGACAGTTTGATTCAGATATAAAAAGAAGAAAGAAAAAAAAAATCTAGAGAAAAACTATTTTCTATCTCCAGACACGAAATTCCTTCATGTTCGCTTATTGAAATGCAGAATCAGTGAGAAACTTTTCAAATAGTTTGGCTCGCATACCACGAATGCCATCGATTTGGGAATGCCACGCTTCTATAACTGCAATACCTTCTATAACTGCAATACCTAAGTGGGAAAACGCTGCAGTAAAATACTGAGCTCCAAAAATAACATGTTGTCTTTTTAAAAACTTGTTAAAGTTTCTCGATTCGAGGGAGCACCTGTTCAGAATGAAAGCAGGCTGTTATATATGTATATATATATATATACACACACAAAGAGATAGAGTGAGGGGGGTGAATATAAAATAGAACACTAAAACTGATTGGATCTGAGATTTTCTTCTTATATATTTTCACCGTTTGCATTGGGAATTTATGAGTATTTCTTATCAACAAAACGCTTTAAAATTTGAGCGCATGCTGTTAGGAGATGCAAAAATCACAAAGATAGGCCAAAGCCACATAGGGATGTATTATTGAAAATCGAATGAGGTAGTTTGAATACATGAACGTTTTGAAATGGCGAGTCAAAAATGAAAGATCGTTTAATTCTTGAAATTTTTCACTCATTCTGTATGCGAGAGCAGTTAACTAGTATAGAAAAGTCTAACAATCTACAGTTATACATATCCAAATGGTGGTGAGTCGGCATGCACTCCCTTTCAGATTCAGTAAATTGTTTCTTTATAGTTCACGTCGATAATTTTCGAGCACTCCAAGACACTAAAACTCGATTGCTAATATGGAAACCGGTTAGAAAAGAAGTTACGGAGTGAAACTGAAAACTCTTATCCAATTTAGTTACTCCGAGTTATTTGGATTGGAGACTGCGGATTCATTGCCGTAATACGGTGAGCGTATACATAAAGGGAGGGGTATATTTATGATTACTGACTCTTTCATGATTGCAAAATCGAAATAAGTTGCAAGTTAAAACTATTGCAAATCGAGTTAAAACACTCACCGAAGAAATAGGGAAAGGTGGAGAATGAGTAGGCAGAATAAAGTATCTAAATTATTGAATGTAGGTGGGTTTGTATATCGTGAAATACTTGCGAATCATCGACCAAAAAATGGAATTCCACGAAATGCCACCGCGCAATTGGCATGGTTGAAAGTAATCCTATGTTTTCCGCTTAAGAAATGAAATTTCATAAAGAACCCCCATATGCCACAGAGTGACCGTGAATGAACTGCCTAAGCGACAGAATAAATATCATAAAGTGGCATTGTTTCGTTTATATGAGGCAGAATGATGTGGAATTATCTACTTTAGAAATGTAATGTCATTACGTGCCAAAGCATTATTTACTTTGCATATCAGGGAGCTCAGGAATGATCTGCCTAAGAAACGGAATGTCGTCAAGTGCCATCGTGCCATTTGCAAGATGTAGAGTGATCGTGAATTATCTACCAAAGATATGAAATGGAATTAAGTATTTTGTGCCGCTGGGAGTAATTGTGAATTGTCTATATAAGAAATGTAATGTAATGAGCTGACGACATGCCACTTACAAGATGTAGAGTGATCGTGAATTATCTATATAAGAAATGTAATGTAATGAGCTGACGACATGCCAACTTGCAAGATGTAGAATGAGCTTGAATTACCTATATAAGAAATGTAATGTAATGAGCTGACGAGATGCCACTTTCAAGATGTAGAGTAATCGTGAATTATCTTTATAAGAAATGTAATGTAATGAGCTGACGAGATGCCACTTTCAAGATGTAGAGTAATCGTGAATTATCTTTATAAGAAATGTAATATAATGAGCTGATGCCGTGCCTCTTGTATGATGTAGAGTGATCGTGAGTGATATGTTTACAAAATGAATGATGGGATGAAGGGCCTCCTCTCCATTTTTATGATTCGTTATTTCACATCCAGCTAGAGGTTCAGACCATTCCTTCTTATATTTTGATAGGTTTTTTTGTATGCCGAATTTCGTAACACTTTTTACATAATTAATTATAAAAAGTAAACGCAGACTCCAGCAATCACTTGTAATTGTATTCTTGAGGAAATCTGACAAATTAATCCAGTTTTCTTTAACTTTTTTTCTTTATTTCTTCTGAATTTAACATATTTAGCATCCAAACACATAAACTGATAGTTTCACGTAGTCCAGATTCTGTTTGTCAATCAATATTTTTGAGTCCATGTTCATAAAAATATCAATAACTGAGCTCAAATTTAAAAGAAAAGCTCGTCCTAATTTTCAACCGTAAAATTTGCTACAATATTTCTTGAACATCATTCTTATAATTCTTACACTTTAAGCTAGTTGTATAAATGTTAGCTGACATTGTTGAAAATTTTTCGAAAATAAAGGAAAATAACTTTTTAATAATGGAAGGAACTATTCTTTTAATAACATAATTTCGTAAAAAATGATGAAATCATGAAAAATAATATTTATATATTATCAAAATATTATATAAAATCCTACAATCAGAAATGTTTCACAATCATTGACTAAAAGTATACATAGAAGCATATCAAGTGTAATTCAATAGAAAACAGACACTTAGGTTGCCATAATACACGTCAGTTGAAAAAAAATACAATTGTAATGAGTGTGAAAAATCGTTATTGAGTAAAATTAAATTATTAAGTTCTCATTAAAAATGAAAAAATATCAAGTAAAGCAAAAATATGCAGTGTATAAAGGAATGCTCAAACTTAACAATAAGAAACGTTGCTCCAAACTCAGAGAATAAAAAAAAAATTAAATTATTATATTTTCACTAAAAAGTTTAAAATGTCAAATAACACAAAAAATATGTAGTGTATAAAGTAATATTCAAACATTATGATAAGAAACGCCACGTCAACGCCATGTCAAATAACACAAAAAATATGTAGTGTATAAAGTAATATTCAAACATTATGATAAGAAACGCCACGTCAACGCCATGTCAAATAACACAAAAAATATGTAGTGTATAAAGTAATATTCAAACATTATGATAAGAAACGCCACGTCAACGCCATATCAAATAACACAAAAAATATGTAGTGTATAAAGTAATATTCAAACATTATGATAAGAAACGCCCCACCAGACTCAGAAATTTAAAAAATGTTAATTCATAACCAGAAAACAGAGAATTTACACAGTTTTTGATTTACAATTATAAACGTTAAATGAAGAAACTAAATAAAGTGGATGTAAAATAACAAAAATAGATGAAATATTTTTTTTAGGTTTTATTAAAAAAAGAATAGAGAAAATTTACTTTATTTTGCCAAAATTATAATAAAAGAAGTATTATGAATCTGAAAATAAACTTTAATATTTTTAATTAAGTGAAAAACCCATTTTTTTCCACATTTCTTAATAAATCTGGAATGTGCTCACTTAGACATGTATCTAAAACAATAATATATTTTAAAGAGATCACATTTAAACTTAAGTTTAAAAATAAAGAAATTAATTCAACTTATTCTTAAAAATGATAGCTGGCTAGAAAATTGAAAGAATAAAATCATTTTTCTTATGTTCTCAACATAGCTATAAACAACTGTAACTAGAATTTCTATTTAATTGAATTAATTGTTTTCAAATAGAGTTTCATTATTTTTATTAGAAATATTATTCTCTCTTAAAGATTTATTCTTTTACTTCATTTGTTTTTAATAACATTTATTCTTATCGTTTGTGCACTAAATTAATTTTTAGTCAATTCATAGTGTTTTGCATCAGGTTTCCTACAATTTTTATTAATTCATGCAGAAAATATTTTTTTATTATTATCGGAAAAACTATTTTGCATTTGTAAAAATCTCCAAATTTTTTTCTGAAATGAAAAATTTGAATTCGTTTGTTTGCAGAATAATTTTTATTTCTTGCTTCTGTATATTAAAAAATTATGTTTTTTTTTCATCGAACTTTTGCAAAAATTTTAATAATGTATCTGATTTCTAAGCAAATACACTTTTTAAAGAATTAATCATTTAAATGTTTTAAAGATTAATCATTTTATTTATTGTATCTGTAATCAACTCATAACAACAGTTAGATTTTTTTTAAATATACACAAAGAAACAAATGATAGTATTTAAAACAGAATTTGGTTTCTCTTATTAAATTATTCTTTTGTTTTTTTATCAATAAATGCTTTTGCTGAATAATTACAGTTAAACAACATTCGATTAAAAAAAATAATGCAAAAGGATATTCTAATTTTAAATTATTCAAAATATTTCAAAACGAGTTAAATGCTCTCCACCATATAAAATACCTCATACCTATGAAATACCTATGAATACCTATGAAATACCTATGAAAGAGATATACTATTTTTTCCTCTTTGAATTAAAACGGTTGATATTAAATATTTTTTTAAGTTATTTAGTATATCTTAAATACGATGCACTTTGCTTAGTGTAGTCTGTTAACTAATTAATAGTTTTAATTGATATTTTAAATATTTAATCCGAATGTTTTATAGATTAAGATTTGGAATTCCTTTAATTTATATCATTAATTTTACATGAGCTTTGAGATTTTTACATGAGCTAGCTGTTTTTCACAAAATAATTTTTGAGTGATAAAACTATACGTCTTTTACATTATAATTTTTTTTAAAATTTTAATATTGATGTCAAGTATTTAAATATTTTATTAAAATCTTTTGAAATGTAAATACTCTAATCCTTAATTATAATTTTCTCTCTTCAAAGATTATTTAAAATGATTAATAAAGACAAAAGAAAAAGGATCTAAAGCTACACATAAAATTTTTGGAATTCCTTTTGAACGCTATTCTAATATTTAAAAGCTATTAATTGCCGAGAAACACTGACTTTTTATAACAACAAATTCGTTATTTAATATGTAGAATTAATATACTGCAAGTAAAATTTAGCTTACATACAAGAAATAACATATCAAACATTTATTGGATTTAATTTATATTATTTAGGGTGATATATATTAATAGGAAATGGCCTTATATTGCTTACTTTTAATAATTTTTAAACAAAAAAGGGCTTTTTTTTAAGCATATTAGGAATTTTTCTTTCATTTAAAAGAATTTACCGATTTCCTTTTGAGAAACTTTAACTGTGGTAATGATTGCTGTAATTTCTTTCATCAATCTAAAACAGTGACGAACAACTTCTAAAAAAAAGATTACATTATTTTTTTCTTATTTCACTGTAGATGGAAGTGCAAAAACAAAACATATTCTTAATGATATGATGAAAATTTCTTATAAATTTATTTCTTAAATTAATAGTAAAGTTTGAGTTTACACAAATTCCAAGAGATTAACTTATGTTGGTTTATACTATGATAAAAAAAAAAAAAAAAAAAAAAAAAAAAAGATGAGAGATATAATCTCAAGAGTTAGAAGTTCTTTTTTTCTATAACTTCCATTACATCAATTTATACCGACTGTTCAATCGTTCATCTCACTTGTCTTCGAAATTCAATCTCTAGTCTTAGAAAGCACAGAAACCATTAATTCCAGCGTCATCAAATACAAAAGACGTGAATTCAAGAGAAAGCATTCAACTGATGTCGCCAAAAATACATTTCACTTATTTTGTGTTCAACTAATTTCTTACTTTGAAATTAAATTTGGTGCATTTTGAGAAAAACATTTTTGATTTCTGATCCTTCGCTTCATGTTCAAGAAGGTTACGACATCTAAATTGTGCATTGAACTCTTTAACCTCCTAACCAAAAATCAAAATATCGCTATTTAAAAATGCTTATGCATAAATAAAGTGCCAACAGTTTTATAAATCTATGAATTCAAACTAATTTTAGAATCAATTATAATTACATCAACAACAAAAAATATTTTCTTCCTCTTTTAGCGTAGGATTTCAATGACAAGCTTTCTAGCTAAGAACATCCATCTTACTTTCATTTTCCCTTTCTTTCCAGTGGTAAATTTTCACTCTCTTTTCGCCAGCGAGTTTTAGTAAAGTTATGATAGCTCGTGTAAAAATGAGACAGCGCGATGCTCGGTACAACTGGAGATTTGTTGTAGGAGTTGTCACGAAGTGATGGCCGCTCAGGTCCTCTGAAGGTGAGAGGGGAAATGATTTGTGGAAACTCTTTTCTGTTACAACTATTTCGCTAGGAGGGGTGGGGTATAAATCTCGTTTAAGACTGTCATAGAAATAAGCAAGGTGGCTAAATATTTTTGAAACATGAAGTTAGTTCTTCTTTATTTTTAAACGTAGCAAAATAAAGAAATCAGTGACATTAAAAGTGTATAAAGAGTGATTTCGTTGGATTAGTATTATAAAATTGTTGGATTAGTATTATAAAATCGTTAGAATAGTATTATGGTGTAAAAACGGGCAACTTAATGTTTTCTTTGTAAATATTTTTCGGGGGGATTATAATATAGATAAAACTTCTAAGCTAATAATATAAAATTAGCCAGAGATCATATTGTTTTATGTGGTCAAAATATAAATATAAATATATATATATTTTTTATTTTTTCTTATTACCCTTATTGAGAATAAAATGAATACATCTGGATATATAGGTAAATTTTTTTTTTAAATTATAGGTTGTTCATTTGGCATACGGATTATTGGTGGGAAAGGATACTATTGTGTTCCAAGACTAATATCATTTTCTATCATATACTAACTTATCCAAAATGCATGAAAAAATATAGGTTTTTATTACATTACAAGCCAATGAAAATTGCAGAGAATAATTAAGAACTTCATTCTGGTTCACAGAAAAAAAATTAATATTAACCTTTAACCGTGACCTTTACAACATACAAATACAAAAAATGTAGAACTTGCAAATAAGCCATATAAGTAATTAATTATGATAATTGAAGAAGTTTGGGTCCAAGCATTTTTAATACGACTGCGAATAAAACAAATAAATTTTAGAAAATTTTGCTGAAAAAAGCATCATTTTCCTATTTTACATCTTATAGAAAGCACATGTTTCGCTATTCTAAGGTTTCACCAGGTTTTACCCCAATTACCTCATTAAAAATAATTTTGTATATTATATATTAAAAATTTATTTAAAATATTTTAATATATAAATTTTATACATTATATGTAATTTTATATAATATACCCATTATATAAAATGTTATATATTAAAACATAAATACGAATTTTCCTTTCCTTATATTACGTTGAGAGTAATTCGAAGAAAAGAAAATTTTCAAATTGCGATACTTTGATTTCAATATTTATGTTCCGATACTTACGGATATAAATATAATATAGGCTTGTTAGGCGAAACAAAATAGAGAATATTGGGCATTAATAAGGGTAGACAAATTCAAAAATTGAAAGGTAAAAAAAGAAGTTTGTAAATTAGATAATTATTACTGGAAGATGATATTATAAAGTAGAAAAAATGAAAAGAATTTCGCAGAAATTTGCAAATAGCAAACAATAGAGATAATGAAACAGTAACTGATATTGCTACTGAAATTAAGGGTAAAATTAAATGAGGGAAATGGACTTTAATAGGTAAAAATTAATTAGTTACTGGAATAAGAAAAAGTATAAAGTTGTTAAATGCATGATTATTCTCAGATAATTTAATGAATTCCACAGAATGTATTCTTGATTTGGTAGAAACATAGATAGATACTAAAAACGTCGATTCCAGATAAATATTTCGTGTCAAACAGAGCTTTTCCAAAACATTCTGGTCTGTTATCGATTTCGTATCAGTTAGTTATCTTGTAATAAGCTTTAAATGTAATCCTTGGTGTGATTCAGGCTGTTTCACGTAGCAGATGGGGCTTTCGCTATCCGGCATTAATCGAAAAACAATTCAGACCCTGGAAGAGTAACAGGAAAAAGAATACAGATGCCAAAAATGCTACAACTCATTAAGCGCCAGACGTCCAAATGGCAAAGCAATGCTGTTTAGGAAAGGAAAATGTTACCTTCAGTCGTAAAATGAGGAGATTCAGCGCCATAGGCATTAACTTTTAGCGTAAAAGTAAGCACTGGATCTAGTATTAAGCGAATACTTTAGCAATGTTAATGTATTTGCTAACAAATTAATACTGCACAGCATTTATGCAATTAAAAGGGAGTTAAATTGCCTTTCTACGGGAACTAAGTGATTCAAAAGCATTCCAACAGATGAAGAATACTTTTATAAAGATTTAATTAATATATCTTCATGAGCAGGCTATAGAATTATCTTTATTACTTTTATACTAATTTTTTATTATTTATCTTTATAATTATTTATTTATTCTCATATAATTTGGAATTGAACAATTACTTCTGCAGTAGAATTTTACACTTTGAGGTCCGAGACCAAGAATCACTCTGGCTGCCATTTTTGGCGAAACGAACTAAACCCGAGAATATTTCAGGGTCAAATTTAACTATGCTCTGACTTCTCTTCAACACAGTGCACAACGCATTCACCTTTTACTAAAGAAGAAGTATCAGATTCTCTCTCTGGGCTATAAAAATATGGACAATGTACATTCGTGACCTTTTCATATATTATTTAAGCATCATTTATGTTTTAAAAAAATAATATAGATAGGATAGAAATGGGAAAATATTAAGAAAAGAAACTAGAATTTATTATGAACCTTATGGCGCTGCTTTTTGTATAAATATGTGCTTTCAAATATACTCTACAAAAGAAAATTTTACTAAATAATGTTTATAAGTGAAATCCATTTTCAGCTATTTATACAATATTTGGTTAAGATTTTATTCAAATCCATGAAAAATTTTATGTTATCAAATGATGTTTTCTTATGTACAACATTATTTTTAAATTCATAACACGCGTTTTCAACAAATTATCATTAAATATTAATTTTCGATACATTTAAATAATTATTTCATTATGAATAAAAATAATTTGCATAATAAAAAATTAATAAAATACTTCTTTTTTAAGTAATTAAAAAATATGAAAAATACTCAAAGTCTTCAGCTCAGGTGGATATTGCCAAAATAACTCAGACTCTAAAGTGTTAAGCAAAATGGAACAACTGACAAAAAAAAAACTATCTTTTAATGTAATGTTTCAGAAAATAAAACGATCATTAATATTATAGTCAGATACAAATTTTTCAAAAAAATCACATACATATGGGAAATGTCCATAAGAAAAATAATTCCTTTGCAGTTATAGTGTTATTCTTCTTTAACACTTTTTAATATCCCAAAGTCCTACTATATTGTAAACAGTTGAAAATGTAGATTCAGAGAAATCTATTAAGAAAATTACTATTCGTACTTAATTTGAGAAATGTCTATAAGAAAATGTTGTAAACGATAGGCATTTTTAAATAAAAAACTGAAATGAATAAAACTTGGTAATATGGTTCATCACAATAATACAATTTAATCGAATATTTTGAGGAGGTAAACTTTTATATGAAAATGATAAATAAAGTGAGAAAAATTAACTTTCTTTGAAAAAGATGTGTTTTAATGAAAAAAATAATTCAATCATCTTAATAAATTGAATTGAAAAAAAAATATCATTTGTTTTGAAAAACTGCACTACATATGAGATTATAGCTCCTGTTTAAAATGGTATAATAACGCATTTCCAATCTACTGATAAAAGGCAAAATATTTCAAATATTTTCTATAATAGAAAAGTAACTGCATTCGCCATTATTCAAATATAAAAATGACTATCATTCAAATAAATCCAGTTCCTCTCGAATACAGCATTTTTCAACTCACAATATTGCAAAACGCAGTGGAATACCATCTCACGAATGGCGCTCATTCCACTTATAGAACACGTTACTCACAGTATCACGGCGCTGTCTGCAGTTGCACATGACTGTCATCCCTGATTGGTATCAAATCGATCTTTTGTTGCATCTCCAATAAATCTTGGATCCCGCCTAAAAAACGTGACCCGGTCATTAAGATTCTCTTTCTCCGCCTTTTGCTTCGGGACGAAATGTTCTCGACCAATCAGAAATTCAGGACGTGATGCCCGAGTCCGGCTGCATCGCTCTAACTGATTTTTTCCCCATTCGCATGGGATTACAACATTGTTTCTTTTCCTCTTATGTAAATGGCTCGTAACCCTTACTTGTGGAAACTTTGATCTAGTTTCTGAACAAGTGAGGTATTTTTCCCTACTATAATCAACAGAGTCTATGCTTTGCTGTATTGATTTCTTTTCGGATTTCACTTTTTTGTGATGGAATAAGTAAACTTCTCTGAACATACTATGAGTGAAATCTGAATCTATTTTCTAACAGGATAATTGTGGAAAAACATGTAAGCACTTCTTTGCTTTTTTTCTGGTTATTATTTGACAGTATTTTGGTCTGAACAGGCAAAATAGTCTATTGGTAAGGGAATCAATAATTTGAGAGGATCTGAAGAATTAGTTTCTTTATATCCAGATCAAAATAATTTTGAGCTTTCATTTCATTTATTAAATTGTAGAAATATGACATTTTGAAAGATCATGGGAATGCATATTCAACAACAAAGCAAAGGTTTACAATAAAAAAGCTTTAAGGTTGAAAATAAAAATGTGCATTTCAGCAGACTGCTTATAAAACTGCCTATGATACTAAATTAAATTTTTACAGATAGTATTCTAAAACCACACAATGTTCTTTGGTTTTTCTTTATAAATATATAATATATTGATAAATCTTATATTAATTATATTTCAGCAAGCTTTATGCTCACCTAGAAAATAAAATTCTTACTATCCAGAGCATGTAGCGATTTGTTTGAACTAGATAATATCCATTTTCAGATGCAATGATAAGTGGAAATCCACCCAAAGACTTTATTTATGAACCGATTATCAGTTTACAATAAATGGTAATGTTATTGATTTTATATAGGTATTTATTTAATATTTTCTGGAATTCTAAAATTAAGTTTCAAAGTAGAATTTCTTAATGGATTTATTTATGCATTGTAACAATAAACGATACCACATATTCACTTTTTTTCATAAGTGTAGGACTTTACAAGCTGTTCTCTTTAATAACTTCATTATTGCCTAGTTTTCTTTTATTTAAATTATTTTGATAAAGCACTTACAAAAATTCACAAAATCTAAATCAAATATGAAATTTATGGTATGCATGCATTTGTCAGAATATCTTTCCAGAAAAGAAGCATTCGCAAATGAAATAATAATAATAATAATAATCTTTCGATTTTTTTTTTATTTCATTCCATTTCTATATTCTTACGTTTCCAATTTCCTACACTGCAGGAAATTCTTTGATATATCTTGCCTTAGTCAGTAAATATTTCCTGTGAGAAATGTAAATTGTTGTTCTACAAATTTTACAAGCTACACCTTTTTTTTTTTTTTTTTGTCTCTGTTTTATTAGATTTGTTTTATTTGAACTTTCATTCGTGTCAACTTAAATTTTAAAAGTATTTTCACTGTTCAAACTTTTTGACAAAAAAACTATCCATTGCACAAAATTTTGTATTTCCTATAAGGAAAAAAAAAATAATATCATATACAGGATTTAATATAAATGAGAATTACTCTTACTTTTTTAGTTTAAAAATATTTAGACACGGAATTTGATATTGTCAGCACATTAGAATTCAATTGCAAACAAATATTATAATATCGGGAAATTGGCACATGTTTCAGTTAAATCTTTTTTTTTTTCGAAATTAACATTTTTTTTTATTAATTTATTATAATTTGTATCCTGTAAAAGCATTAGTATGCTTTTCCTAATTTATAACATAAAAATTATCAAAATACTCCAAAAAATAAGGAACAACATTACTCTATCGATTTACTTGCCATAATTATTTAAAAAATGAATAAGCAATTCTACACAATTCCCTAAGCAAACCTTTAGATAATTGCATTGATAAGGATTATCTTCTAATGCACCACTCCAGCGGCTGTTGATGGAAAACTCCAAGGACGCTGATACGAAAACTTCATTTAATAAACTAAAGCCTCCAGGCACTTGCGCCCTTTTTTAACATTTACTTCTGTAGAAAAGAGCGAAACATACTTTTCTATGAAAATCTAATCCAATAAAGGGAAAATCTCTTTTAGCTTCAGGTTACTAAGGATATTACAATCCTCTCTACGCTAAGCATACCATGCGATAATAGACTAAAGCAGATAAAGCAACAATAGCACACCTACACTGGTTCATCTGCTTTTAGAGCGAATAAAGGCAATCAAGAAATAAATATATTGAAGGCATACTTGGGAGATGGGGAAAACGAACATGTTTTAGGGAAAAAGACGATTAAACGTCCCCTACCTAAGGGCATTGGTGGGGTAGATGTTTGACAACCTGTTCCACAACAAAGGTTGTAATCCGGTGGAAATATTTGGCTTCCGGAGAATTTTTTTCAGAGACTTTTCCATGTTTTTCTTCTTCGCCGATTATTATTAAACGCGATAAAGACGCACATGAAGCTATCTGCTTTCCTAATTTCCGGTGATGTGGGTTGCAGGTCTGATAAAAATCGACAAGAATGTGAGTTTTGTTCTAAAGTGAACCTAAAGGAAATGATATTACCGGTGGTTTGAGTTTAATTCTGTTAGATTAAAATGATTCTGTCATTTAATTCTTTTAATCAATATACGTGTTGTACAGAAAATCATATATGCTGATAAGCAAACGAAATAATTATGAAATGAGCGAATAAAGTATAATCACGGATGGCATCAAGAAGATTGTTTTATTGCTGAAAATAAAATATACTTAATGAATTCTTCTGATGAATTTATTTTCATATATGTTTTTTAATTTATTGACATGGGTAATTTTCCCTCAGGAAAAGTAAATTTCTTTACATAAAGTATTGATTCCATGGTAATTGATTGACGATATTACTTGAATGATATCATGTTGTATATTTTGTGGTTAAATAACTAATAGTTCTATCACGATATTTTCATGGAGCATGGTATTCAGAATATAAGCAATATTGTGCAGATTGTGTACAATATCTTGTATTAATAAGGTATATGTCACATAAGGTATACATGTACTATTGATCCACATTATAAAAAAATGATTGTAGGAAAAATATTATTGTTTTGATCAAAAATAATGCCATTGCAGATGCAATACTAATTTCACAAAATCTTAATTGTGTTGGTAAAAGAATAAAATTAATGTATTTTGGTAATATATTTAAAGAAAACTGAAACTGACTATGGACTCTGACAATATTTTTCTCAAAGCTTTAAAATCTTGTATACTTCAAATTTAAGTTATTTCTTTTAAATAGGGATATTAATAATTTTGATTCACCATTTAACTCCTTATGAAAAACAGCCTTATTTCACTTTAGTTTTCGTAATATAATTAAAAGTTTTCATTCCGTTCAGTTATTAAATATATTTGGAATACGAATATTTACTTTATTCAATTTATATGAAATCGTGAAGAATTATTTTTTTTATAAAGCTACAAATTCTTTAAATATCATTATTTTGTCCTAATAATGATGATTATAGTTCAGATTCAGCATGGAATTGAATAAGATTTTTATTTCTTATAGCTTTGTACGAAAATTATTTAATATTGAATTAAATTTTCTAACAATGTATTTCATTGTTTTACACAATTGAGCGAGTTCCACTCATTTTATTAATGACTCATTTTTCAAGACTACATTTCAAATTATTAGAAATAATATTAAGATAAGAATTGGTTTTTTTAATGTAAATTTGAAGATTCATGTTGAACTTACTCATTTTGGAAGAAATAACTAAAATAGAGGACTGGAATTACGTATCATCAATTAATTTCTTTCATACCTGAAACATAAACATTATTCTAGGAATTTATTTCAATAATACAAGAATTTGAAATGAATAAATTATATTAATAATTTATATATTTTAGTTATAAAAAGTTTTTTTTATAAATTTATTTTAGATATAATTTATTTCAAATATCATTATTATTGTATTAATCTAGAAATTAAAAAATGAAATTAGATTTAATCACATTCCTGCCACATTTTAACTGGGATAAAATACATTCAATTAACTTTCCTTTCTTTTTCTCTTTCCTAAACTCTGATCAACAACACTCGGCACGTAGCTCTCTGCTAACTATAATCGAAAAAATTGCCACCAACTAAATTTCCTTATTTTCTTTCTTTTTTTCTTTTTTTTCTTTTCGCCACCATTAAAAACATTCGAGACAAGAAAATTAGTTTCCGCTTTCCCAGTCTAATAGCAGCAGTACCAAGATTGAATACTCGAAACATGGTAAAAGTTACCCCATTTAATAATACCTTCTAAAAGTCGAATATGTGTGTACCTTTTAACTGCCAAGTACCGCCGCAATGATGTGCTGCTGCACCCTCCCCATACCCGCGTTAATGCTTGTTCTGAAAAGTTTTCGAAAAATCTCCACGCTTGACCGAACAGTGAAGTGCAATTTCCAGTTTTCTCCAGCTCCAAAATCTTTAGGAAAAACCCCATATTTTACGCCCGGTCGATATATAACATGTGTCCACTTCGAGGAGAAGTTTTCGAGCCAAACTCACATTTCTTTCGCAGAAAGAAATAATTAGACGGCCAGCTCTTCATCTCTTATTGCTATTTATTCGGTATCAATGAAGATGTGTGCTGTGGAAAAAGAACTGGGGGAAGGGGAGAGAAAGAGAGGGAAAAAAGTTCGTGATGTCTTTCATGAGCGGTAATGCAAAGAGAAGTTTCCTTTTTTCATTCCCTTCACATCAATGAATATAGTTTTGTTGAGATTTTTTTTTTTTTTCGTTTTTGGTAGAGTTGCCAATTTTTTTACTTTGTGAATCATTAGTGAGATCTTATTTTTAAAACATACAGGAATTTTTTTTCTCGTGTGTTTGAGTGTTTGGTTTTCGATACCAAAATATAAAAAAAGGAGAAAAATGGAGGAAGTTTTTAGCTAATGCATTATATTTTTTGAAATTGTTAACAAGAAAGAAATGTAGCCTAAGTTTCTTACGTAACTATAAGATATTTTGTATGGAGGTTCTAACTTCTGCAAGTAATAGTTTTTTGAATTAATGCTATAGTTACTTTGAAGTAAGGGAGTTTTGTATTTTGTTTTTATAATATATGCAACATTTTTCATATGAAAAAAAGAGTAGCAGTGATATAGAGTTAGAAATATAACTTACCTTTGTATAGAACCAATAGCAAAACAAATTTCTGAAATGTGGAAATGTTCTGAAAAGCTAATTGAAGATGGAAAAATTAAATTTGTGTACCCAAAAAGGTATTTTTTTTAAAATAATGCATAAAATATAAATGTTTCTTTTATTTGTCTCATGATTCGTTACCAACTTAAATAGAAATTTCCCTTCATTTTTATATGCAAAATACTTAATCAGACGTCGAATATCACCATCATAACCTTAAAATACATCTAATACAATATAATTTGATGCAGTAGCAAAAGTGGTATCAACGTGGTAATCTTTGGCTAAATTAAAAGAATATAAAAGGTAGATCATTATCTATGGACTTCATATAAGCCTTCATAAATCTAATATTTTCCTTTCTGTCCAAAACGTAGTGCTATATAGTTTGTTAACGTTACAAACTATATAGCACTACGTTGTTAACGTAACTGAATATATCACAGCTAATTACCATCAAATGTAAGAATATCACCATCATAGCATCAAAATACTAATTATGTGATATAATTTGTAGTATCATCGTGGCAACTTTTGGCTATAATAAAAGTATGTAAATGATAGATCCTCATCTATGGGCTTCCTATAAGCTTTCATAAATCCAATATCCAGCTTAGGGTTCGAAATGTAGCTCTATATGATTTATTAACATCGCATTTACTGGCACATAACTTAAAAATATTACCTCTAACTACAGTCAAATGTAACGAAGGCGATATGTCTCCTAGAATTAAATAGCTAAAATCTGAAATTAATTAAGATTGCATTTTCAAAGAAAAAAATGAACACGCATTCAATTTGTTTAGCGAAACTATTATACGTTCAGTAATTGTATTGTATATGATTGTTCATTTATTTAAATCTACCTAATTTGCTTTCCAAGGCGCTTCTTCCATTGACAGTATATGTAACGCCCTTTATCCTTTATTGCCCATTTTCCCTTTATTTTAACAATGCCATGTTAGTTTTTCTACAAGTAGCTCAAATGAAAACTGTAAATCACGTTATCGTACAACAACTTCCTCGTGTAGGAGAAACAAACCATCTTTTCATCAAACTGAAAGAGAATAAAGTGTTGAGGGAAAAGTTATTCCTTCTACAATATTAATGATCTATTGTGATATATCTTAAATCTGTTATGTTGAATTCCGGAGGTAATATTTATTAAATTAAAATATACTGTAGATAAGTTTATTTAAGTTCTTCAAGATGCCTTGTGATGTATTTATTAATTGAAAGAAGGCATTTTTAAACAGAAATATTTTTTTTATAGTATAAGATTCAAAACAACTCTGTGGCCAGATATTTTCAATATGCAATTCTCATTTTATTTCTTCCAAATTACTCTATTCATACTTTCCAGAGAGATGTATTGTATTTTTAATATATACTGAATTATTAAAAAATTTAAAAATGTTTTTATTGTTTTTCTTCTATTAATTTTCAAGTTTTAGCAA
Source organism: Argiope bruennichi (assembly GCF_947563725.1). Taxonomy (NCBI): domain Eukaryota; kingdom Metazoa; phylum Arthropoda; class Arachnida; order Araneae; family Araneidae; genus Argiope; species Argiope bruennichi. The sequence continues at coordinate 71,233,116 of NC_079151.1, forward strand.
ATTATTATAAAATCTGTCTGATTTTATGTGATTTAAAGCTGAATTTTTTTTTTATCTAGCTTAATATATTTATGATTCCCCCATACTTTATATTATTTTAACTATTTTTTTTATTTCCATTTCTAAAATTTCATTTCATTTCAATTTATTTTCTTACATTCAAGAAAACAATAATATAATCACTTATATTAAAGAAGCGTTTTTGAAATAAAATTTGTGCATTTAATCAATGTAATTGGCACATTATAGAAATTAAAAACCCAATCTGAGGCAAATGCATTACATTTGTTATATTTTCAAAATCATTTATGATTGAGATCGTTTTTGAGTCCAGTAAGAAGGAAATTTTCGAAATACTGAATTCAGTAAGCTCAACACTTTTTAATTGAAATTCTTACTTATAGTGATGATGGGAGGACGCTATAAAAAGCATCAAAATAATTCGTTGGCTACATTACTTAAAAATCCAGCATTGAAACTACATCATATCGATGAAATAATACAGCCCTTTTGTAATTTCAAACTAATTTAAGTGGTTTATATGTTTTTATTACAGAATATAAACCTTGAAATGTATCTATGTGATAGAAATATCAATTTAACAAACACAGTTTGTAAGACAAATAAATATCAATAATTATTCTTCTATCAATACTTCATATGCTCTTTAGAGCCTTTTTTAATATTGCTCAAATATTACAACTCTCCAAAAAGTTAAATTAAATAAATTAAAGAGTTCGTTTAAAATTTATATAAAAGAAAGAACGAATTCCTTTGAAATTATTTCGTAAGCATTAATTTTCAAATCAACTGTCCCAATCAGCTATATCTGGATTAAAAAGTACTAAATTTCATTTAAAAAGAAATAAATACGTTTTACCATAAAATAAGCTAAAAATCACCATTTATCATTTTTTTTATTTTATGTTCATCTATCGCTAATTTAAATGAAAATTATAAAAGCCTCTCATAAAATTTTAATGATCCTTTAAAAGTGAGATAAACCTTCGCCACTGGGGTAATCGTTTCTGGAAATAATAACATATTTATAAAACAATGGTACAGATTATTGCTTTTTTTAATTACTGATGCATTGTTTTCAAAGTAAATTGTATTTCAAATAAGAAATCTTTGACATTTGAGCTGGTTAAAATGTCAAAAATCATTCTTACATAGATCTGTTATGTAAATACACAAATTTTTATTATTCCACTGATTTGCTAATAAAATCTCAAGACAAATAGCTTAAATTATTTGTTTTCTATCATTATTTTAATATGTTATTTGTTTTCTATCATTATTTTAATATGTTATTCGTTTTCATTCATTTAAGCAAACATTCTATGCATCATATTTTCTTCATTTCTGTAAAATAAATAATTAATTTTATTTAAATAATATTTAGAATAATTCGAAATATACGCTTTACATCTTTTATGAAATTCTATATTTTAATTTTTCTTTGAGAATTATGAAAAGAGAACTAAAAGGGTTATTAACAGAAAAGAGATGCCGATGTTATATTATTTTGCATTATTAATAGGCTAAAATAATTTTAAAAAACGGCTAAATCATATTTTCTGTAAACGAGGCGTTTTAAATAAACTCCAAAACGGTTTTTTTTTAATTCTAAAGGCTAAATACTTAGTTATATTGTTTGCAGTGTCACAATAAAAGGAAGTTTATTTTCTTAGCGCAAATGGAAATGTCGTAGATTAGTTACTTATAAAAACAGGCAAGATTTTTTTTTTTTGTATTAACAATTCGCTATGCTAAAACAATAAAATAATCTATGCATTCTTTACGGAAAAATTTAATACACTGCGGAGAATTGAAAAAAAAAGGGGGGGAGTAGAAGAAGAAGAAGAAGCTTTAGCTAGAAAACTATATTCCAGGAAAAGACAAACCTGAGGGATTCAAACCAATTTCGAAACATTCAAATTGCAACAGACATTCCTCAGTGGAGATCTCCCAGAAAAAGAATCAACTTCTATAAAAATGTAATTACGCTAGCGGAAACTCACAGCGGGCGACGTTTCCCACTCGCGCCAAAACTGAAAGAAATTTCCAGTCTGCAGCAGTGCTTGCAAGCGTGAAGACGAAGACGAAACGAGGAGAGACACTTTTATGGTGGGGCCAAGTCATAAACACTACCATCCTCACTCCCCTCTCATTAACCACTCCCTTGACTTTTGACCTGGGGAGTAGGAAAAGGCCCCTGTCGGCAATTAAAGAATGTGAATCACGTGGGGAGGGTTGATGACAAGCCCGGCAAGACATCTTCATTCTCTGCTGCAGCAAACTTCTTGGAGAAGTAAACGAAAGTGATAATTCATTTTGGCGTCACTTTGTGAGAACAGCTCACTCTTTCTTCCCAGTTTTCTTCCTTCGCTGCCTGCATTGGAGATTACTTGGCGAGAAGTTTTTGGTTTCATATGGAGTATTTGAAATTATTATAGATGACATACCAGATAACAAATTTTTTTGAGGTTTAGGAGGAAGGGTCTATAATTCGGTATTCTTTCTTAGGAACTAGGAGGTTTTTATAATCTAAAAACACAGATGTACAATTTGAAATGTTATATATTGAAAAATTATAACATATAATTAAAATTTCGCTTCAAAATGAAATGAAAATATTGATCTGATATTTCGATATCTTCAGTTTATATTTCTTGATATTTTCAGATAACTTCAGTATATCTTGATATTTTCAGATATCTTCAGTAATGGTATTAAGAAAGAATGAGACTTGTCAAAGTTTATTTTAAAAATTACATAGTGTTATAACGCAATAATAAAATGTTTTTGTTTTTTTTTCGTATTTACGTATTTAGGAAGATTATACCCCATAATAACTTTATAATAATTTTTCAAGAATAATTAGTTATTGCGATTTTAATTAACTATTTATTTTTTATTTGATTGTTTTAATTATTTATTTATTTCAATTGTTTATCTTTTATTCACTATTTATTTATTTTAATTATTTCTTTATTTTCTATTTTCTATTTATTTTAATTATTTACATTTATTTACTTATTTTAATTATATTAATCATTTATTTTTCATTTAATTTAATTTTTCCCATTCTATTAGCATAAAAAAAATAAACTGTTTTAAATCTAAGCGAAATTCTGTTGTTGAAATAATTACTTAATGTAAAAATATTTCAATGTTGATTACATTTTTGAAAGAACTTCACGAAGTATAATTGTTTAAAAAAATAATCATTATAATTTTAATGTAGCGAAATTCTATCAGTATAAAAGAACTATATTAAATATAATTATAATTCTTTTATTAATATAATTATTTTATTTTATACAAATTATTTCAATATCTCTTTATGATTTATTGATTTTAATAACAATATATTTAGTATAATGTAATGTTGTACTCATATAAGAACAAATCCTAAATTTTATGAGGCCAATACTGAGGATCTTATCTCATATTTTAAAATCAAATTTCGATATTAAAAAAAACAAGTAAAATAATAAATTTATTATAACTAAAACGCAATGATCAACAAACATAGGTGCATATATCGTGATTTGAAACTTAAAAAAAAAATCAATATTTAGTTTGACTTAGATATTTTATTTTAAATTTGATATAAATATCGGATTTATATATATTTCAGAAAGTGAAAAACAAAACTGATAAAATATAAATGCCAAAAAGTGAAAAATGATGTTTTCTTTCAAACGCAGATGAACTCCATTTTTCTTTTTCATGAATTCCTACACATTTTGAAATTTCTTTTCCCTGACCTTTAAGATCTGAAGATAAAAAAAAAATTCAATAACAGAAAAAATTCATCACTTTGAAAACAGTAATTTATTTTACAAAGTAAACAACAAAAAAAAAATTCAGAAATAAAATTGTACACATGACATGGCTGACAACTTACTCCCTTTTCCATATTAGACGTTCGAATGCAAGTGCGTGAAATCCAGTTGGAGAAAAAAAATTGTTTTTTGTTTGCCTGTCAAATTTGAAATGATCTAGTCAATAAGAAAAAGAATGATGATTGTGCACTGGATATCAATAAATGCTTACAAAAAGAATAGAAACACTCGCCTTAAAGGTTAGGAAGGAAAAAAACTTACGACAGGAAAAGAATGAAAAAAGAAAAAGTGTATGTCATTTATCTTTAAAATTATTGTCAAAAAGGAAACGGGGTTTTCAAAATTTTTTGTTTGTTCAAAGCAAGCAAGGAAGAATCTCCGAAAATATTTTGTGTGGGTGTCTTTGAAGATGTGATATATCGAATCAATATTCAAACTTAAATAATCTTTACTTTCATAAGGGGAAAAATATTTTTACGATTTAAGTTGAAGAAATCTTATTATATATGATGAAAAATCATGTCTTTCAACTGTAAAATAACGAGGCATTCAAATATTATAAGTGGCTATTTGAAATAGCAAAATAATATGTTGCTTTAAAAGAAAAAAAGTCTTTTAACCCTTTAAAGGGTCATTTTTTTCTAGTCATATTATGTTAAAATATTTTTAGGCTTGAAATTAGAATAAGAAAAAGGATTCATTTAGCTTATTAGATAAATTTAAGTTGATTAATTAATTAATTTGGTTCATTAATAATGAAGTAACAAATCAAGACACATCATTTTGACTGAGATAAAGAACTGAAGCATCTAAGTTTTTGACTTACTAAAAAAATTTGTCAGAACGTATGCCAACCTACATAATTTCATACAAAGATTAATAAATTTGGTGGGAAGCATACTTCCCACGGCCCTAGAAAGGGTTAACTATAAAATAAAGAAGTGATCAAATATTGTAAGTGACTGTTTGAAATAACAATATAATATGATGCTTTAAAAGAAACCTATGTGAGTGGTCTCTCAAAACTTTCTCGCATACTCTCTGATAAACGCATTATCCCAGATAATACCTTTCACACACTGGTGTTGAATTGTTATGAAATATTACCCTTTGACCTGAATTTAGTAACTTCTTGAATCTATTGTATGATCCTTGGCGAGTTTTTTTGTCGGTTAATCCCTGACATGCGATTAATAGTATATGAAAATTGAATCTTTATTTTTGTACTTTTATCCCAAACTATTGATACAAAAACTTTACATAAAATTACATTTGTAGTCCTAATGTATCCCTAATGTTATGTATCTAGTTCTCTTCGTTTTTTTAGTTATCATTTTAACTTATATTATAATAGCCGGGCAGACAGAGTTCCTATAAATGTATTTTGCTCAAAATTTGCTAGAAATCTACAAACTTGGTGAAAGAATTGTATACTAAATTTCATCTATCTTGCTCAAAGAGGTTTTGAGTTATTTTTGTCACAGACTGACAGAAAGGCATTTCCCAAAACAGGGGAATCCTTCAAGGGGGTTTAAAACGCTTAAATTCACCATAATCTCCAGTTCGAATTTTTTGATGAATACTGTACTTTTTCTCTATATTTTGTATACGAGAAAATAAAAATGATAAAGAAATGTCAATTATTTTTTTATTCTATTAAACGAGAGTTTCTAATATAAAAGAGAAATGAATAACTATCAACTAAAAGTTACCGTATTGAAATAAATTCTGAGTAAGTAAAAAGATTTCTTATGTTAAATGTATGTAATTTTAATACGAAGGGATGTAAATAATAACGAACATCATTTTAAATATAAAAATTAAAAAAATGCTCTGAATGATAATATTAAATGAAAATGAATGTAATGCCATTTTACTATCTTTCGATATAACTGTCGTTCAGGTTGATGTATTTGTCCTACCATTGGAGTGGTTTGAAAATATATATCTCATCTGCAACAGAAATTCTGATATTAGAGCATCTGTTGCATGGTCCGTTTGCGGTCATTGTCAGAGACAAGCTTTTGACCTTATGTGTCGACCTCTTCATGTGTCCAATGAAATAAAAATCTGTAGGCTCATAAAGCCCTGGTTATTTTGTGGCAAGTTTCCGAAACAATTTTCCCTGTTCATACAAAATTGTAAAGATTTGTTTTGGATGCTTTGGCCCACCCACCATTCCCACCTTTGCGATACTGGCTCTACTCGCACGTAACGGAGTTCTATCAGACCTGAATTTTCAAATTGATCAGCGCTGGGACAATTTTCTCAGCTTGGATTTTAGCTGTGCCAAAAAGTAGCAAATTAGTAATGTTTTTATTTCCTTTTCATATTCTTATTGATTGCATTTTTTATTATCGATTTCAAAAAATAGGTTTTACTTATTTATGCCACAAACCTTATATTAATAAGAACATTTTGTTTCAAATTTAAAACACATGACAAATCTCCTATACTAAAATTAAAATGTTTATCAAACAAAAAATATGATCCCTCTAAATTTTATTAGCATAAAAAATAATCTAGATATTAAAGACAAGCTTATTTTAAATATCCAAATAACGTTTAATTGGGATACAGAAATTCTTGGATGCTCTCACAATTTTTTTGTATCCATAATTACTTTTTGTATCCATTATGGTTCTAAGGAATTATGGTTCTAGAAGATCTAAATCTTCCAGAAATATAGCTTTTGATAAAAGAAAAAAATCCTTGATCAGCATAACTTAATAAAGCTATTTAAAAATTTAAAAAATGGTTAATTAGTGTCTTCTAAGCTCCTTATTTTCTCTTCTCTATATCAAACTACCTTTTAAAATATATTTTGTTTTAAATGTTTTAAATAAAGAAATCAAAAATAATTCCTTAATAATTTTCGTTATCTGTCTTTTAAGATGATAATTCTTAATCTAATTTTCTTGATAAATAAATCTGCAATTAATTTTATCATTTTAAAAGTTGTTAAAAATATTTTTTCTCGTAATAGTATAACCTTCAGGACATACATGTATGCTTCCTCTCCAGGAAAGCCTTTTTCTTCGTTTGCCATAAATTATAAGTCTTTTCTATTACTCATTAGAAAAATTTGTAAATTTCACACAGAAATGACCATTACAGCCATATAAAGTAATTAATATACTTAGTACTTAAAAATGAATGGCATCATCCTTTCGTCGTAAATTAGACTTCATTGTCTACATGAGTGTCTCATTAAAAGTAATTGCTCTGCTTTCTTGGCTTAATTAATTAATTAGAAAAACAAGTTCGTCTAAAAACAAGAAGAAAAATATTGGAGAAAAATAAATTATTCAAGTTTATAGAATTTTCAATGATTATGACATGTCTTAAAGTACTTATTCATAACATAGTCCTTCGTCTTAAGCTTAATTATGCTATTTACATCGTTTTATTTTTATTAGATGCTTCATTAACGATGCAGACCGGGGTGCTTGAAAGCCCTTTAGTATATTCATATGTGTTTTTATGCGAGCCGGCAGAAATTTTGAGAAAACATTTAGAAATAAATTTTGCTTTTATCACCAGCTGAAAATTTAATTGCAACTGGTAATTATATTTCTTTCCAATTGAAATTCTGCTTTGAGCTTTTCATATTTAATGAGGGAACTTTCTCACTTTTAAAACAGTTAAACTATTAAAATATATTTATATATTTAAATAGAAATTATGAGGCACAAAACAACGCAAATTTCAGAGATTCTCCTTTTCTTTCCCTTGCCGTTAAGAGCACAAACATATATAATAGTTTATAATATTAAATAATACTCTTAATATTGCATAATATTATTGAATATTGAATAATATATAACATCATATAATATTGCATATTATTGAGCATCAGGCTTTGCTGCCTAGGTCGGTTGAAAACAGTTACCTTTTACAGATTATGATTTAATCTATAGATTAGATGCTATTTAGTAATAAATATTATGACTAAATGAAATAAAAAAAAATGTTCTTTAATGAATTCGTTGATATGATTACCTTAGATGAAGACAAATAATAAAATTACATTACCTAGAAAATGAAATAAAAATCTGATGGCACTAGGGGCTCTTCAAAATTACAAGGTTTTTAGAAACCAGTTGCCTATTTTGTCTTATATTGGGAATCATAAAAACAAAAACATACAAAGATTTACTGAAACAAGAAGTAGCATCATTTTTTTAACAATTTCCATATATGAACATCCTATTTCAAGCACACAAATGCTAATAAATTACATAAATTTTGGAAAATTAGAATGGGGGTTGTTGCAGATATTCCTTTTTTTCATCAAAGTAGTTCATCCAGGTTTAAGATTTCTTTAAATGTAAAATTTTCGTTTTCTTTTTCTCGTCTTAAATGGTTTAACATATTATAGATTTTGATTTCAAGTAAAAAATCAGAAGAAATAAAATGAAACTGAATGAAAATGTAATCAATGAATTTAAACAGATCATCCTAAAACAAATTTTTAAAATAGAAATATAATAAAAGTAATCAATAATTCTATTTTTAAAAATAATTTACACATAACTGATCCAAAAACACATATAAATTTCAGTTACTCAGATTGGTATTACTAAAATCCATATTTTTACTAAAAATTATTTTTTATTATTACTAAATCTATTTCCGAGTTTTACTCGCGTTCTTATTTAGAAAGCTGTTTCAAAAGAATATATGTTTGATGTCCCATTTGTTTGATAAAGTCACCGATCAGTTCAGAAAATAGTAGATTCTTGACTGAAATGTATTGAAATCTATAAAAAAGGTAATTTCCTGTTGTATTGTCTAAGAATATTGAAATATCGAAAATATTTTGCCATGGACAGAGCTTTCATCCAGATGCGACCACGGAGAATGAAAGAAAAAAAAGTCTCCTATTTTTTTGCATTCTTGCAAGCGTTTTGTACTAGAGTGTACTATTGTTTATTGATAAATTCTTCACAATTTCTAGGTCAAGTAAATTACGCGAGCAAGCTCATTTTTCATACAATATAGCAAAAAAAAAGTTTTTGTTTTTCATATCGAAGAAGAAATAAATATAAAAAGCGAATATCCGTCACTTTTTATACTCATTCTCCTCACATATTGTCTTGTAAGAGGAAATTAAAATAGCGTGTGCTACAATTTTAATATATTCCAGCAGAAAAAAAATTATAAATTAATAAATTGAAGAGCATAATGGTAACCAAAGTATAGCTTTCTATGTTAGTTCAACATAGCATGAAAAGCAATTCAAATAATGCAACTAAAATAAAAAGACAAAAGAAAATCTATTTTTATATACTGATATATATTTTATATAATATGTCTAAAAAGATAAATTTCGCAAAAAAAAACAAAAAAAAAAACAGAAATACCGATGTAATTTGAAATTAAAGTCAAGTGAAGGTCGCTGCATTGAAAATTTTTTTTTGTTGTTCAAGGAATACGAACGTTGATAAGTAAAATATTATTTTCTGCGAGTTTTATATTTTCATTCATTTGTATTTTATCAATCTTTTTAAAATTCGAACGTTAATAAAATTTTGCATAATCTGTTTTCCGTCCACTGTTATATGTTGTTATTCCAAGAGCGTGAAAATCACTCATATATGTGATTTCTGTCATTAAATGTTTTGGCGAAACGATCCAAATTCTGAAGTCACTGGGATGTCTCCCAGTATATAAATTTATTTTATGGTCCACTTGATTTACATCATTTCTATGAATTTCTTAATATAAGCTTTTGGGAACTTTTAAAAAACAGAAATCTGTAAGATAATAAGGATACTTATATAATTCTTTGGCCTTGAGATAAATTGACAAAATATGCAAACCATCACCAGCCTTCTTGATGAATCTTTGCATCTTATATATATAGTGGAGCTTGACGATTTTGACCTAATCTGAAAATCACCAAGAATCCGAGATGGGAGCTCAAAAATAAACAAGTACTTCAAGCTATGCAAATGCTATACAATAATAGTCATATTGCGAAAACATCTCTAAAATATCTATAATAACAAAAAGCAACGTATACAATGCGATGTCACTTAGTTATTGCAGTACATATATTCAAAAATTTTTTTGTATTGATACATATTGGATAAAGTGTACTGAGGGAAGTGGGTTTTTTTGTTTGAGGGGAGGGGATTTAATGGATAGATAGACATGGCATTTAACAGGCAAAATACTATTTCCCAATTAATTAGGTTTATTGTTCCATATTAATGTCCCATTTTGAGTCAGTAGGAGGGAAGTTTCTGTATGCATGCCATAATTACAAGCCTGACATCAAGGGAAGGGGGGGGGCACTGGCGTCACTCTATTTAGCATCTCCTCTTCTGTACAAAGTTGCGCGAGATATTCGAACATCAGCAAATTCAATGTTACAGCGTACTTGTGTTACCACATAAAGGCGGATCTTTGGTAAAACACGGTCTCAAATCCGAGTCTCTAATTATCGGTACAGGAACCAAGATTGTCATCAGGTTTCTATTGCCTTCTACTTAGGTCATAGAAGTTCGATCTAAATTCAGATCAATTTAACGCTATTCAGTGTTCTGAAGAAAAGGAATCAGTGTATTAAATATTCATTAGCAAAAAATTTAATCAATGATATTAGATTAGAAACATTTATTTAGAACATGCATGTTATATAGAGCATGTATATATATAGCTACATTTAATACATCAAGCTGAAAATTTCGACAACGGAAGAATAACCATTTTATAACAGGAAAAAAATGTCTTATAGTGAATTATATAATTGCGAAAATCTTAAACTAAAAATTTCAAAAAATAAAACTTCCAGAAAGAATATTTTCTACAGATAAAAAGATTGAAAAATGGGAATCAAAATTCGAATTCAAAAAAAAAAAAAATAGAGTGAGAGAGAGAGAATCCTTATAAAAAAATTGCTTTTTTTTCCCGAGTTCCTGTGTGTTTCTTCTTGGTAAAGTCAATTACAATTAAAGAATTCAATAGAAAATTAAGAAAAAAACTTCTTGTTGTCTTTAAAAAAATAAACTAGTAGCATACTGTTTTTAAGATAGAACATAAAATGAAGTTGGAACAAAATAGGTTTATGTATTTTTTTAACTCGTACTTTTTATACTTGGCTGATGAAAAGAAAATAGAATAATTCGGTTCACAGTTAAAAAAAGAAGGTGTATCCTATCAGGCGAAAAAAAAAGTAAATAATTTTCAGCTCATTATTTGATGACATCGTCGACAACTGTCATTCGAAGTAAATTTCTATCGAACAGGGGAAAAAAGGGGGGGATAAGAAGAAGAAGAAGAAATGGAAGAAAGAAAAATTCTTCTAGAAACTTATCGAGCGTTACGAAATAAAGATGAAAAAAATCCAATATCCCGTGTAAAACACATAGGTTTAAAGAAAAAGATGATAAAGAAGAAACGACCAGAAAGAAATATAAAGGAAAAAAAGCAGAGGAAATAGCTCCAGAAAAAGTAAGGACCACCAATCTTAAGCCTAAATGAAACTTGAAACAACTGGAACAGTTGAGTTCATCCACCATTTTCTCTCCTCCTTTTGTTCTGCCAGTGAACTGTGGCTTAATTGGTCCCTTGGAAAACGAGAACGGCAGTTCAGTCTTTAATGATGGACGGAGGGAACACATTCCTTGAAGATACTGTTGCTTGTAAGGAACAGGTTTGAAATGGGACTTTCGGGAATCGCAAAGTGGTGCAGCAGCCGTAACAGAACCGGTGAATAGTTTTCTCTCTTTGCCTGGAATGTGCGTTCCCGACGTCACTTTTTGTTACGGGAGAAATTTTAAGTACTTCATTTTCTCTTGTAGACACGATGCTTAAGAGGTTACTGCGCCCTATCTCTGAATTTTAGAAGCTGCCGTGTCTGTGGTGAAGGAAGTTATTTACATTGTTGGAATAATCCCAGTAGTACTGGTATAGTAGCACACCCAGTAGCACTATCGGTCGTAGCAATAATGTATGATACTGAACAATATTCACAATATTACATAATATTGTTGAATACTTTATGATATAATATCGCACAATATTTCAATATTAGAATCCGCTGCATCTGTGGTGAAAGAAGATATTTGCATTGTTAGAATAAACCCAGTAGCACTCGTATATTATACAATATTGTACGATATTATACAATATTGTACGATATTATACAATATTGTACGATATCATACAATATTGTACGATATTAAACAATATTCACAACATTGCATAATACTGATGAATATTTTATAATTTATTATCGCAAAACATTGCACAATAGCGCAACATTCTGTGCTATCTGGGAAATGAAATTAATATGACGATACAGAATTGCGGATGTATAATTCATTTTTGTGGCAAAATAATTATTTTGTAAAGTGCTCATTACTTCTTTAAATGCAAGCCTAAAATATTTTCTGTTCTGTTGAGTTCACTTTCTGGTAAGCTAACATTTTTCTGACGAATGATGGAATTGATGCACTAATTTGTATTGAATTATCATTAAAGCCAGCTTGAATGGTCTTCCCGAAACTTTCTCGCATTTTCTCTAATAAATCCACGCGTGTATTATTATCTGTATTAACTATTGGTGTATTAACGTGGTAAATCCATTTGTGATTTATTACGTTTATTAACTATCGGTGTATTAACGTGGTAAATCCACGTGTGTATTATTACGTGTATTAACTATCGGTGTATTAACGTGGTTTATGTGCTTGAATATCTAGCTATCATGCATTCTAAGCATGGTTTTTATTTCCTATCCATCTCCCTCCCTACAAATGGCGTATATCATGCAGTGAACCCACTCATCATCTGGCGATAATTTTATCGTAGGGACGAGATGGTTAGCAATATCAGCATTATTCATAGTACAAATAGATAGGAACCGAAAGCTAGTATATTTCTGTTGCAATTTTTCATCCTTGTTCGAAGTAGCTGCTCTGTAGAAATTTTCAATTGGAAGTGAGTGATTGAAAGATATAAAACTGTTAACAGTAAAAAAAATCATTAATATCTACATTTTAAAACTGAATCCATTTTGATTACTTCTGGATCTGGTATCTTAGTGTAGGTTACTTTGATTTAAAAAAAACAAAAGAATGAAAATATGATTTTACAAGGCAGTTAATACTTAAAAATATCTGTATAGAATTAGACAGAAAATAAAAACATGCTTCACATTTTCTAAACAATACTTGCAGCAACAGTTTCTAGTATTTCAGAAAAAGATAAATCAACAAAATTCATTATGTAAAAAAGGAGAAGAATGAAGGTTGAACAAAGATATCTCGTTCACAATTCAAACTTAGCAACATTATATTAGAATGGATACAAAGAAAATAAAATCATCTGGGCAAAAGCGTCTTTTAAAAAAGAGAAAAAAATCCAGATACGGGGAAATAAAGCCACCGAGATTAAATGCTATAAAGCTGGCCTCCTTAGGGAATTTTGAAAAATAAATAAAAAAAAAACTCAAATCTATGTTCAGCGCATATTGTATCTAGATAATAGACCATATATTAGAGTTTGCTGCAATTTTTATTTCACTTTTCTTTTTTTTTTTTTTTTTGAAAAAGCAATGTATTTTTTAAACAGTATATGAATACAATATGAAGCGGCAATTCATTTTTATACATGGACTGCAACGATTATGAAATGAATGCAAAGAAAAAAATTGCAAATAATTTTATTAGAATATGTTTGTGATTTAAATTTTCTTAATATGTTGATTTGCATACAATCAAGCTTTTCTTTGTCCAAATTTTTTATTAGCAATAGTATGGTTCTGTTTCATAGATATTTAAGTTAATAATTATTATTAAATACAAAATCTAAAAAGAATTTTTAATGCAATATAAAATGCATATAAATTCTTTAACATGTATTAATGTGTTAAACGTAAATATGGTTTTACTTCAACTATTCATTAAAAATAGTTTTATCTAATTTATACAATAACTTAATAAATTGCTATTTTAAAATGTTGCAATTAAATAGATGAAAAGATTTTCTTTATCTAAAGAAAATACGTATAATATTTTGATATTTTTATGAGCTAGTTTATTGTTTGAAATTTAAAAGTATGAAAAAACATTTCAAACAAAGGAATATTTAGCATTTATCATTTTAGTAGTTAACTGTATAAAGATAATATTTAAAAGTACTGTGGAAAATGTTATAACACTAATGTATTTTAGGAGTGGAGTTAGATTTGCATTACATATCTGAAATCATTTTGTACATAGAAAATTAATTCTGTATAATTGGCATAAGCGTCTTCTTATTTTATTTCATTTTAATTGTTTATTTGATAAAGATAAAAAAAAATCCATCAGCACAATTCAAAAGGAATATGCATCTAAAAAAGTTAAAATTCTGCAACAATATCCTTCATCAAGCTACATTCTAATTAAAAACCCTTAATTTTTGGTCATGTTAAACCCAACTGAAGCTTTCACACAGTTTATTTAAGCTTTTATTTCCAATTCATGATTTTGGGATACGTATTACAGATAATGATCTGCATCTTTGATGGAAAAATTGCACAAAGTTTTTTCCTAATGTATTATTTCAGTAAATATTTCAAACATTATATATTAATAAAAATATTTATTAATATATAATAAAATTATTATATTTAATAATTTTATAAAATTATTATATTTTAAACATTATATATAAATAAAATTATTATATTATTTATTCAAATCCATACTGAAATAATATTAATGTATTATTTCAGTATGGATTTGTCTCTTTTTTTATATATATTTTTAAATCGAAGTATTATTTCAAACAAACAAATACATCTGAATTCTTTCACAGCAAGCTAATTAAGCTGTATTTTGATTCAAAACCATTGACTTACCTTCATACAAAAAAATCACTGGAGTTTTCATACAGTTTGTTTAATCTTTTACTTCCGATTGATTTTCTTGACTTATTGCAGCTAGTAGTTTTTTTTATTCAAAAATTGCTGGGTGTGTTTCCCTAATGTATTATTTCTACAAATACTTCAATCAACTTCCTATCAATTATGTTTTGAAAGAAAATTCTTTCATTATGGTTTTTGTCTCTTCTTCTTTTTGATACATGTTTCACATCAAACAAACTAATACCAACTATATTCTTTCACAGTATGCTAATTAAGCTGCATTTTGATTCAAAACCATTAACTTACCTTCATACAAAAAATCGCTGGAGTTTTCATACAGCTTGTTTAATCTTTTACTTCCCATTGATTTTCCGGACTTATTGCAGCTAGTAGCATTTTTTTATTCAAAAATTGCTGGGTGTGTTTCCCTAATGTATTATTTCTGCAAATACTTCAAACAACTTCCTATCAATTATATTTTTAAAGAAAATTCTTTCAGTATGGTTTTTGTCTCTTCTTTTTTTAGATGCATGTTTCACATCAAACAAACAAATATCATCTATATTCTTTTACAGTATGCTAATTAAGGTGCATTCTGATTCAAAATCATAAACTTTCCTTTGTACTAAAAACCACTGGAGTTTTCATACGGCTTTTTTAATCTTTTGCTTCCCATTGATTTGCCTGACTTATTGCAGCGAGTAGCTTTTTGATTCAAAAATTGCTCGGCGTGTTTCCCTAATGTATTATTTCTACAAATACTTCAAACAAAGTCCAATCATTTATGTTTTAAAAGAAAATTCTTTCAGTATGGTTTTTGTCTCTTCTTTTTTTAGATGAATGTTTCACATCAAACAAACAAATATCATCTATATACTTTCACAGTATGCTAATTAAGGTGCATTCTGATTCAAAATCATAAACTTTCCTTCATACTAAAACCACTGGTGTTTCCATACAGCTTATTTAATGTTTCATTTCCCATTGATACGTCTGACTTATTGCAGCGAGTTCGTTTTTTGCTTCAAAAGTTGCTCGGTGTATTTTTCTAATATATTATTACTACAAATATTTCAAACAACTTCCTATCAATTATGTATTGAAAGAAAATTCTTTCAGTTTGTTTTTTGTTTCTTCTTTTTTTAGATACATGTTTCACATCAAACAAACAAATATCATCTATATTCTTTCACAGTATGCTAATTAAGGTGCATTCTGATTCAAAATCATAAACTTTCCTTCATACTAAAACCACTGGTGTTTCCATATAGCTTATTTAATGTTTTATTTCCCATTGATTTGTCTGACTTATTGCAGCGAGTTCGTTTCTTGCTTCAAAAATTGCTCGGTGTATTTTCCTAATGTGTTATTACTACAAATACTTCAAACAACTTCCTATCAATTATGTTTTGAAAGAAAAAAAACTTTCTTTCAATATGGTTCTGCTTTTTTTTAATACATTCTTCGGATGAAAGTGCTTTCTGAAACAAACACAACTGACTTCGACTGTCACGAGTCAATGGCTTATGGAAGAAATGTGGATCGTTTTTACGATTCTTGAAATGAAAATTTTGCGGGCAGTTAAGCAAGTTCAAAAGGAGGGGTGTTACTTTCCGATAAAAATAACGACATTTTTTACGGTCATTTTAAATAGTTCTTTCTACTTTTAATTTGAGGATATGTCCTTTCGAATGTCGCATCAGTGATACTTGAAAGAAATAAAAGAGCAATGGAACTGCGCAATTTCCATTTTAATATCAGAAACTGATCATTACACATGTGCTCAGTGAACTTTTATGAAAAGAAGAAAAGGCATTTTAAGTAAATATTATGGACATCATGGACCGCCATTTGAAATGGATATTTTCTCCCCGAATATGTATTTAAATACCGGTACTATCAGTTTCTTTCCCAAATAAATTTTTTCCCAGTTTAACCAATTCCGCTACCCACATTCAAGTACATACTACATTTATATTTAAAATCAATTTCCATAGTATTTGGAATTAATTATCTACCGATGTTTTAAAAAAAGGTAACATTTGTAAATCAGTTAACAAACATCGACATTTGAATAACTGAACGGAGCAGTTCGGAATGATTTGTATTTTATTGACATATTATTTTTTTGATAAAAATACAAAATAGATGCTTTAAATTTTACTTATATTATTATTTCTTTAATTCACAGATTCTGTTTTATCTTAAGGTGTATGTACACACTTAAAACTTCGAAAATCGTTCAAAATATCGAATATTTTTTTATTGATTAATAATGTAGTCTGATCCTTTAGCTTTCAAACGATACCAAGTTGTTGTCAATATTCGAAATATTTCTCGAGTTATAATTATTTTTCTTGAGGAGCTTTCATTAAAAACTCTAGTTACGGTGTTTTTAAACCTCATTTTATTAAGAATGGTATTTTTCCACTATGGTTTTTCATTCAAACAATCATAACTCAACAAGAAATGAACCAAATACAGCTATTTATATATCAAAATAATCCGTATGAAATAGCGGATGTTTTGTGCCTCAATCAAATTTATATTTATAGAAATAATTTTTTATAGCTATTTAAAATTTAAAATTACAGAAAAAATCTCGCTTTTTCTATTCATTGTTGATGAAAAATTTGTTAAAAAAACTATATATTTTTATAACTTGTTTGAGGCAGACAACATGAAGACATAATTTCCAACTAGAATTATGTGTCTGTGCAAATTAGAATTTAAGATATCATGTTTCAAAAAATAGGCTAATGAGCTCATTAAATATTATTTAATTAATTAATAATTAATGTAATATTTTTTTCTCACTGAAATGAGTTTAAACATATATTAATGACCTACTGTTAAAAAACTGTACTTTTTGTGTTAAAATTTAAAAAAAAAAAAATCTTTAAGTGTGTACGTACACCTTAAATTGCAACAAAATCCATGATCAAAAATATTTTTATAAGCAAAATGGATACATTATATCTTGAAAACATATTTGAAAGTTGAGTCATATGATATAGGGGCTAATTAAGTACAGGCACATTACAATAGAATTCAATTATGCAGATATCTATTAATCCTATCTATCAAATATAGCGTATGGTATCTCCACAATGTTTAATAACCTGAATCCCACGCAATATCTGGGAGCTATATTGTTGGATGTTTTATGCTAATAGAGAATAGAAGACCCTGTCTGTCGAATCAATACCGGAGAATCAGTCCTAGGTACAGAAAATCAAATAACCCAAGCAATGAAAATCATAATTTTCATTTTTTTTAATAAAACCAATGGAGTTTTCAGAAAAAGACGTCAATTTGATATTGGATCCTATTCTCAGGATGCAAAAACTTGTAAAATGGTATTATATGAAGGCGATATTTTATAATTCAAATAGGTATTTAGGGAAGGTAAAAAAGCTATGCATTTCGTACAAATTTCAACAGTGATGCAAACAAATTATTTCATTTTCCTTTAAAAAATGGTACCTTGAACTTTCTTACACGAATGAACTTTCTCCACTAGTTGAGAGAGGAGTGAGGAGCCTTATTTTAAAGTTCGAAGCAAAATTCATTGGGGGAGGGGAGATGTAAAAAAATTTATGAAAAAAATGAAATAAACCGCGAATTTTCTTAACAGGACTTTCATAATTAAATAAAGATTTTTTTAAACTTAACACGTAGCAGTAATTACGAACTTATTTTATAATTTAGAGTTTATTCTTTACTTATTTTTATCATTTTAGAAAAAAATTGTTGAAATAAAAGAAATCATGATTAAAAATTTAAGTATCCATTAACTAATATGATTAAGCCTCTAATCACTTCAGATAATGAATGAAATGACCCGCAAAAATAATAAAAATCATTTATTATAATTTTATAAATCACTCACTAGGTTTGATGAGCAACGAATTAAATGCAATCACTTATTATATTTTATATTCGATTTTTTTTAAATAAAAATACATAGCGAATTTTTCATCTTTATCCTGTATTTTTTTAATACTTTTATCATTATTTTTTTAACTACAAGATTGATAAAGACGTATTTTAAGTGAGTTTGAAGAATTGGTACCGAACTGTCGACTGCGCCATCTGTTGAATAACAAGGAAAATTTCTCTCAGCAAGGTGGCGCATTGCGAACAAGATAAACTTAAATAATTCTTATTATAATTATTAAATTTATTTTAAATTGGAAACAGCTATAAAAGCACGGAAACTTAAATTTATGAATTTCCTTTTTAACTATAATATTTATCATCTGATTCTATTTGCTATATAAATCAGTTATCCCAATCGAAATGCTTTATAAACAAGTTAATTTCGAAAGCATATTTCGAAAAATAGATATAGGCAGACTTTTGTAACAATTAATTAAAAAAATCAATCTGGCATTAGAAATTAGCCATTGTTTTAGAATAAAAACGAAATTCGAATTGCAAATAGATTATTATAAAGTCAGATATTTTTTTAAGAATGCCGGCGCAAGTTAACTTGTAGGTATATCTTCTATCTGAAAAAAATATTAGTTTTTAAGAAGACAGCAAAGCAAGATCCAGTCATTCCCATCATTATGGAGTATCTTCACGGAATTTCTAGTAGACCACGTATTATCTATACATTTTATTTCGTGTGAATTTATAAAATCACTGGAATAACTTTAAAGATTTTAGGCATGCAGAAACAAGTAATTTTACAATAGAAAGTGGAGTTACAAATGTGAAAGGCAGTCCTTATAAGGGAAGGGGCCTTTCTTAATAAAATCAGAAAGATTATTAAAAATAAACTACGGCAGATTTCATGAGACTTGCCTTCATACACAGTATCAATTTGAATGCAACAGAAATTCTGTAAAATATAATAAAGCCGACAAATAGACACGCAACTGTTTAGCTGAGCTGCCCGTATTGGTTGTTTACATCTTCTTTTTTTTAAATTTTTATTTTTATTTTGGATGCTTTGACAAGTTGATTAAAATGGAAGCAGGGATGTGTGTCAGATGTTAGACCTGTTCCATCAACGGTTTGATTGTTTGCCGATTTGTTAACTGGCGAGCTTATGAAAGTAACCACTCAAAAATGCAGTAATTTGAATGGATTATTATATATCGTTACTCTGAAACTGTAAATTGAAATCTTATTTAGAGCAAAATTAGCCAATAGATAAATACACTTTTACTTTCGGCACTTTGTGTGTATGAAAGCATCACTAAAGAAATGCAGAAAATCATATAAATATATATAGTATATGACACCAAAATATAGCTCTTGACTCCAATATTATAAGAAATATCAGAATTATATAATCTTAATGCATGCTGTCATTCCTTCCAAAAGTACAAATTTAAGCCCAAAGGGATTACATTGTGTAAACATATAAAAACTCAAAGGGAGAAACTTCTGTCAATCTTACAAGTTTCAAAGTCTGAAAACCAGAGAATTGTTTTACTAATTCAAAAAAAAAAAAAAAAAAAAAAATTAAAATCTGAATATTTTTAAATGTTTTGATTGTACAGCTTTTCACAAAACAAAACAAAAAGTATTATCATATAATCGATTAATTAGAATCGGATTGATCTAGCTCAAACATGCATTGCGCCTATGCTTAACTCTTAAATTACAGCCAAAACTTTGCTTCGAGGAGAAGACCAAGTATTTGGTGCTTCAACATCAGAAGTATCCAGCGTCTTATGGTATCCAAATATTATAATCCTGTACTTATACTCCCCAAATACGTAATCCCGTACAGATTTTTTTTCATTGAATTTTGAAGCGATTTTTTTTTCTCGGGTGATAAGATCCTTAACAGGCAGCAATTCTCAAGTTCCAAAAAAGTGGAGTTTTATATTTGTAATCTGCATTGAAGGTTTAAAAACTTTATAGTTTTTCCAGATACTCTAATTTTAGGGAAAAAATCATTAGGTCATTGTTTGCATATCCAAAAAATTAAATAGTAACCAAAGAATGAAATAATTAATAATAAAATAATTCCAAAATAAAATAATATAGGAGCTTTCTTAAAGTAGCATTTTAAAAGCTTTTTTTTTTTAACATAAATTTACTTTCGAAAAGAAAACATAATTGGATTCATCCGAATGGACAAATTTCATGTAAATAATTGCTTTTATAATTAACTCTATACTGCAATAATTTTAATTATATTAAAAGTTTTCTCTCTCAATACTACAACTTGAAATGCATCATATGTTTAATGCAATACCAGCCACATTGTGAACTCATAGAGATAAATAAAAATTCAACAAAAAAGTTTTAAAACAAATGACAACATGTTCATAGAAATGAAAATACTAGCTTAAATTAGTGCAACTTCGAAATGTATTTCCGCGACTAAAATGAAACTAAACACTCCGAAGAATAAATAATTATGAATATAAAGCGCAAGGAACAGTAATTGCTTTTAACAGTACAATTATACACTTTCACTTCTATAAGAGCACTTCTCTCTGTTTTAAGTTAATGCGAAAGCTGCTTTCTATAAATTAAAAATGACACGATCATTAATCAGTCGAAAATAACTCTCATTTATTCTGTTTATTTTCGAAGCGAGTGAGATCGTATTACTTCGAGTAAAAATGGGCGAATTTATTAGAATATTATTCTGGTGAAATAGAGAGGATTAAATTCTTATAGTAGTGTTCAATGCTTCAATACTTTTGCTTTACAATTTAATCATGATTTTTGATCATGGTAAAATTTTAATCACGGTTTTTTTAAATCAAATTTATGGATTTGTATATTTTTTTAAAAAAATTATTAAATAAAATCTGAAACGAAATTGATTATTGTCTGGTATATCATCTGCAAACTCTCTCATGCGACATGTATGTGGAAACTTTCTATGGGATAGAATACTATATTTAGGTCGACAAAATTTTAAAATTATTACTTTTTGTTTAATAAATATTTATTAATAAAGGTTTTAAAAAAATATTAGCGTTTAATCAAAAGTTAATTGACAATTTTAAGATTTTCCTTGATTATTTTTCAGCATAATATTAAACAAAAACTATTTTTACATTACTTTAAAATTTAAAAATGACTTACTCGGTGATATTAACTTAAATTCCGTTAATTTTTTCTTACATTTTAATAAACCTACAAATATTTTAATATAAATCAATAGCTTTTATTGCTGTGAAATTTAGATTTACACTAATGCATGTCACATGGGTATTAATGAATTTTCATGTATTTGTTATCTTTGCTATAATGAAGAGTAATTCTATAAAAAAAAATAAAGTAAACAGAATAAAACCCAAATCTTGTTGGGATGACATTGGCTCAGACAAAAGGTTCGAAGTTCCTTCCAACATTCGGATACACATTAACTTATGATGAAATCACTATTGAAATAAGTTGTAGGGTTTAAAAATCTTAGAAGCTCATAAAAAAAGCTCATGAATAAATTATTTATTTTTCTTTGGATTATAAACTATAACATTTCACAGCTGAAAAAAAATATAAGACTGTTTGAATAATGAACACAATTATTTCTACTCAGATAATTTAATTTTATTAATCAATGAAATATATTTGCACCACCAAATGTATTAAACTATACAGTAACAAATATAACAAGCACTATTGCCCATTTGTGCGCTTTATGAAGAAGATAGGCGCATACGCACGCACCAGTAATATGAATAGCGCCATCATGTGGTATGAATTGTATCTGTCTGTTCGAGTTGAGATACAAGATTAAGATAATGATTAATTAATATCAAAAATTTGTACCCTGTTTAAATATTATGTGTCTGAGCTATATGAATATCTAATTACAACGCTTTTAATTTAACTATTCCAAGAGATACAATACAACTTTTATTATAAATTATATGTATCTTCATAAATCGCAATAACTCCTTAATAACACGCATGGCTTTTTATGGAGTTGTTTCCTCCTTTTCATTGTTATTGATTTGAATATGGTTAATAAAAACTTTTCATCTGAAGTCGATTTTCATATAGTAACATTAATTAAAAATTATCAAAAATTAAATCATGGAATTACTCCCATTTTTTTCAAATATTTTTCTTCATTAAAAAGCAGTTTTAATACTTAGAGAGAAATTACGCTTCAACAGAGTAACATAATGTTTCTAGACAGAAATAAAATTATATTTTTTTATTAAAAAATGAAAAAAAATTTTTTTCTTAATTCTGCGGAAAATGAATTAAAACGCAATAATCCTAAAGTGAAAAAGGACCGCGTTGTCTCTTTTAATCCTTAGCAAAAGCATATTTTTTCTGCAACTTAGCATACTTTTTAAAGGAAACATCACATAAGATTATTTTAAATTAAGCCTTTCTTTTCTCTGAAACAAAATCGATGCATTATTTTTTTTCTTCGCTTCTTGTTTCATATTAAATTTAGGCTGCTGTTCTTTCGTTTCTTTTTCCCCCCCTTTTATCTTAGAGCTGATAGTAAAATTCTTTAGCCTGCAGGAACGCCATGATAAGGTAACTGTCTTTCCGCATATAAAACGTCAAAGATGCATTCGAAAATGGCGTTAGCAAAAAGCTATTACCATTTGCATGAATGAAAAAACTGCTCGTATTTCGTAGCTCAACAGAATAATTCCGCCGTTGCGGAAGCATTGACGACGTTGTTAGGCTAAGTTTGTGACTTTGGAAACTCTCATTTTATTTGAACGAGGACTCGGAAACGACAGGGATCGGAGAATGTATCTCATATTTTAGACTTTCGACTCATTCCTTTGAAAAATTATTTGATTGTTTTTCTCAAGAAAAGACACGATTATTGGTGTCGGAAAATTTAATTTAATACTAGTTTAACTGTGTGTTTTTTTATCTATAAACTGTTATCCATTCTTTACTATTTAATTAGATGACAATTTTCTGTTATGTTAACGCGTTTTTATACTGATTAAATTTAGATCCTAGAATACTTGAGTTATACATTGATATCTTATAATTCTTGTGCCTAATTATGAAATCAATGATTATTTTTGTTTATCTTCCAAATTTAAAAATACGATAATTC
This sequence comes from Argiope bruennichi, assembly GCF_947563725.1. Classification (NCBI taxonomy): domain Eukaryota; kingdom Metazoa; phylum Arthropoda; class Arachnida; order Araneae; family Araneidae; genus Argiope; species Argiope bruennichi. Next base: position 71,256,859 of record NC_079151.1, read on the forward strand.
GTTACATGCATGATGCATGGGCTTTACAGTGTTAGTCTGTAATAATAGTTTAACTTTAAAATAAAGGATCATTTTTTAATTATTATTAATAATAATTATAATATTTAATGTATTAAATTACATGCATAAGAAATATTAATATTACATACGTAATATTACATACATATTAGCATATTTCTTTAAGGCATTGGTACAAATCTGTAACTGATTAATTTATGAAGGTTATTGGGGCAAGGGCCACATTTAGTCATGTTGCCTTAACAAATCTGGGATAGCCATTAATAAAACGATTAATAGGTATATATATATATATATATATATATATATATATATATATATATATATATATATATATATATATATATATATATATATATATATATATATATAGCTGATAAATGCATGAGTATAGTATTGTAGAAATACTTTTCTATCATTGTAATTTTAGGAGATTTATGGTTATAATTATATAAAGCCATAGGGCATGTGTTTTACTCGAGAAAGAGAAAGAGCACATGGATTTTGGGGATGGAGGTTTTCCCAAAGATCTAAAAACATGTCAAGCATCTACTTGCTTAGAAGCCATTAATTTAGTCGGGTCTTCTTTTTTACATAAACCCTTTGAAAGCTGCATTGCCATGGCAATTTTTGAGAGACTAGGTGAATCTTCTTATCTTTGAAGGCGAAACTTGGGGCACTCCAGAGTATGTAAAGCACCTGAGCGCGAGTTTTTTTTATAAATGAAAGAGTTAAAAAGAAATATAATTATAATATTTTAATAATGATTGGGTTTTTAAAAAATCAAGAGTTAAAATAAGAAAAATTATATGTTGGTAAACTATAAATAACTTTATACAAAGAAAAGAATTCGTTAACATTTCTAATATCTTTGTTTGGAATATGTGCTTAAAGCAACAGATTATAGAAATGTTTTTATATAATGCTATATTTGAATGCAACCCGTGTTGATCCTAATTACATGAAAGTTCTATTCGGAATGGAATACTGTACATTAAAACAGAAACCCGGATAAAGGATTATATCAGCAAAATAATCAATTGAGTTCTGTTAATCGAAAAACTTAGACTGTGCTAGTTTCCTTTATTTTTTTCCCAATTTCTACAAAATCTTTTATGAAATTACTGCTATTATCTCCTCTTTAAGCATTAACTATTTATACATCAATTGAATTTACTATGTAGTGCATATAGTCAATCACTACATTATAAGAAAGACTTTGGCAAATCTATTAGATGAAAGAATTTCCAAATATCAGCGTGAAAAAACTTCAACAGACTTCTGAATACAAGATCTTTATAAACCGCGAATTATTAAGAGTATAGATTATTATCGCGAATTTTAGTATAGATTTCCTTTCACACACTTTTGAATGTCTAAACATGTTTTTATATTTAGACATTTTATTTAGTATGACTTGTAGACAAACATAAGAAATTAACTGACATGTATTTTATAAGAAGTTCAAAAATACAGACAAATTATTTTTTTAATGGAAACCTTTATTATTCTTTATTTGCAAAATAAAAAAGTTATATGCGTCTAGATAAGCATCATCTCCGTAACAATTTCTTCCACCCGTTTAATTTCTTAGGAAGTCTGATTCACAATTTATTCCCTCTAGTTATCAGGATAGTGTCCTTGAAACACTGATGCAGGTCTTCTGTACGTGCAGACTGAGCTGTTCTATTCTACATCATTAAGATATGCAGATGCACAGACTTCAATACCCGCATTCTCTTCTCTCACATGCTTATCAGAAATTCCTGAATGCTGCTCTAGACATTAAGTTGTGATGTGCAAAACAACAGCTTGTGATAAGATATCCTGCGTTATAGATCGAGAGTTAAGTTTTAGCCATTTTATTTTAAATCGTTTAATATTCTGTGATCAATCAGAAATTTAAAGAAATATTACCAATTATGTCTTTCTAAACGTTGAAAAGTTTTACGAATAAAGTTTTTTATTTTTGTTATAGATGGCATATAGAAATTTATACTCTGCTTTCCGTTTTCAATAATTGTTTTTAGCTTTTTGGTGATATACCAGGATTGTTGGTGATATAACAGGATTTTCAGTTTTGTACAGCTCTCTTTTCATAGTTCCTTCAAAGAGTATATTTAAACTTTAAATTTTTACAAAAATATACTATAATTGACCCTTCGATTCATTGAGTTATATATTCTCCGAATTTTCTGTCCTCTACCCAAAAAATAGAACTTTAATCTAAAAATAAAAGTGATTACACTTGAAATAATACAAAAGCATTTTTACTGAAACTGTTTATAAAAAATACACTAAATATTTCGAATCATTTTTAATTATTAATTTAAATCTTAAGTGCAAGTATAACAAAATTCCAATATTTGTATTAAAGAGTATTCTTTGAACAAGTAACCTACTAATTAAGGAAAATAATTCATATCTTCATGTCTTAAAAATCCACAATTAAAGAAAAACCAAAAATGTTTTTTTTATATTTGTAATTACAATGAACAAAGATTTGAGTTACTTCGCAACAGTAAACTACATTGATTTAAATAAACCTAAAATATTTTCAAAAATTAATTAAAATTAGAGAAAAATCTGTTCTGCAATCAAATTTATATGGTTGAAACAATAACTTTTTGAATTTTAAGATGATATAAAAGTTATTTATGTATAATAATATTTTCTGCATCGGAAAAATTGCTTAATTGTTATGCGAAATTTATGATTAATTATAATTGCATAATATGTTAAAATTGTATGATTGTATTATGATTATTAAAATTACAATTAATTTTTCTTTAAAAAACTGATTCTAAAATTCACATTGCCACTCTAGTACTTATATTCGAAGTTCGGTAGTTTTAGGCATGCAGTCTGGCCAACTCACAAGCACAAATCCACTTTTAATAAAGGTAGAGATAGTGAGGATTCTTCCATTTCGATTTAAAAAACAAACTGAAATGTTTTATATGTTAATAGTTAGATTATAGATATTTTTCAAGATGAAATTGTTTTGAAAATATGCTAATTCATGAAGCACATAATTATAAACCTTTCGCAAGTCTCCATCAGATTTAACATTTTCGATACAATTTCGCCATTCAACTTGTAAAAAGTTCGCCAATGACTAATATGCTAGCCAACCAAACGCCATTTTTGACAGTGACCAAAAACAAAACAGCCCTTGAGAAACATTCAATTCTCAGTCTTCAGGGTTACAGTTCAAATCATATATATTTACGCATTTAGTGATTTATCTCTTGAAAACAAATAAACTTTCCCCTTGTGTCATCTATTAGATAATGCTATTAACAAAGGATTGAAGGCAATAACTAGCAACGCCAACTAGTTAACTGTCATTAACAGTTGGTAAATAATATTTATTAATAATTAATAACAATTCATCATCTAAGCATTTTGTTCTAGTTCAGATGTATATCAATAAACATTTATTTAGGAATATAATTATTTTCTACTCTTTGGGTAATTCAATTATCTTTCATGTTTGCTGATTCCATTTAATATTAGATAATATTAAGTATTTCGATATATAGAAAATACTTAGTATTTCTATATATCGAACATTTGAAGCCACTTCTTCGTAACTTTTACTACCTTTAAAGGAGAGATATTTTCCCAGTGTATTTAAACTTTCAGCGATATCAACTTTTTCAGATTTGACAACATCCCTACATGCTGAGATCAAGAAACTTCTTCAACATTTCTGTTTGATATTTACCTGGTTCCTGATATCCCGAAAATGTTTCCCAAAGGAAAAGATCTTGGAAGAAAAGGCTAGAAAAAAAAAAGGTTATCCGTAGCTCAATAAAAAAAATGCGAAAGAATATAATTCTTTCGGGCTTTAAAGGAGAAGTATTTTCCCATTGGATCTGAACTTTTACAAAATTTCACAGCATCCCTACGTACCGAGATCGAGAAGCTTCTTCGACATCTCTTGCTATTTATGTTGGACATTTGCCTGGTTTCAAAGATTCCGAAAATGTTTTGTATAGGAAAGGACTTTGATAGGAAATATTTAGATAAAAACTATTTTCCTTAAACTATAAAAAATATAAACATCCAACAAGAAATCCGATTATTTTGTCAAATGAGCTACAAAATCCGAAAAATTGTTTTCTTTTCAGCTACTTCTTTGATCTAAGCCGAATACGTTTAATAATTTATTAAAAAAATTGTAAACAACATTTATTTTTAATTGCCTTTTATTTTAAGATCAACACTTAAAATTATATTAAAGTTACTTTTTCTATCTATAGTTTAATTTCATTTCAGCTATACATTTAAAAAAGGAATAATTTATCTTTTTTCAACAATCTATTATTTTTTTAAAAATTGAATTTTTTAAATTTTTTAAATGATTGACAGCATTTGAATAAAATATAAATAAATCATAGTTCGAATCAAACGCAATTTATTTCAAAATGGCAACCAAACACAAGGATTTCGTTAAAATTATTTTTATTGATTAGTAATAACTATATTAAATATAAATTAAATATCAATAGTATGTATTTCTTGTTTTTAATAAATTTTAATTCGCAGTTGTCAAACATAAGGAAGCAGTCTGAAATTTTTGTTGGCTATGAGCATCTGAAATGATTATAAACTAAGTATTACTTGAATCAAATTCAATTTATTTCAAAACGAAAATCTGCTAAGAGAAATTTGTTTAATTGTTTGCTGACTATTATGATATCACAAATTAATATGCACTTGACATGGCTGAAATCAACTTTAACCTTGTAATCCTTTTCACTTAAACATCTTTTTATTCAGTCAATTTGATTATTCCAGTAAGCACTTACTCCACCTCGGCAATGATGAAAGACAAAAATAGCTGACTTCAAGACGACTTATTTAGCTGAATTAGTTTTAATCAAGCATGATAAATAATTCTTCAAGTTAATCATATCTTTTGACGGCAACTGCGAACACCATAGGTAAAAACACTCAATTTTCTTGGTAAGCAATGGAGCAGGGATAAAGCAATCAAAGGAAATCAAGTGTTTGAATATTCAGAGCCTTAACGAACCTACTCCAAACCCACGCGGAAGTAATTTCGGAACGTCGCAATCTGCCCTTGAGGCTTTTCACAATCCCAGGATATAGCACATTGTCTATCATTAATAATAAATTAAAGAATGCATTAGTGGAATTTCCTTTTGTGAAAAGAAGGGAACTTTCCAAAAATGAACGAGTTTTATCGGTGATGATGATAAGGGAGAATGTCTCCTGCCCATGGGGAAATTTTTAAGAATGTTAGGGACTGACTTCTCAGCAACAGCATTCATTATTAAAGTGTCGCAAGATTAATATCATTGAAGCCGCTCTCGGGGAAGGTCAGACGGTTTGGGAGTAAATATTTATCTTTGTTGGGTGTTTAGGATAGCTCTCGACTAGCTGTTTAAGACGGAAGGTAAATCTTGCAATTCATTAAAATTACAAAAGCTCCTGTAGCTTTACCACGTTTAGTTCCTAATCTAATTGCTGGTCTGGGTTTTATTTGTTTTCGAAAGATGATTAATGAGAATTCAAAAATTTGTGACTCAATGTTTCACTTTTAACATCAATTTAATATGAAACGCACTGCATGTAGCTGCAAACATATTATGACAATAGTGACATTTGAGCTCCTGTAGCTTTACCACGTTTGGTTCATAATATAATAGCTTGTCTGGGTTTTTCTTGTTTTCGAAAGATGATTAATGAGAATCCAAAATTTTGGGACTCAGTGTTTCACTTTTTACATGAATTTAATATGAAACATACTGCATATAGCTGTAAATATATTATGATAATAGTGACATTTGAGCTCCTGTAGCTTTAAAACGTCTAGGTCATAATCTAATTGCTGGTCTTGGCTTTTCTTGTTTTTCGAAAGATCATTAATGAGAATCCAAAATTTTGGGACTTAGTGTTTCACTTTTAACATGAATTTAATACGGAACGCACTGCATGTAGCTGCAAACATATTATGAAAATAGTGACATTTGAGCTCCTGTAGCTTTAAAACGTCTAGTTCATAATCTAATTGCTGGTCTTGACTTTTCTTGTTTTTCGAAAGATCATTAATGAGAATCCAAAATTTTGGGATTCAGTGTTTCACTTTTAACATGAATTTAATACGAAACACACTGCATGTAGCTGTAAACATATTATGATAATAGTGACATTTGAGCTCCTGTAGCTTTAAAACGTCTGGTTCATAATCTAATTGCTGGTCTTGGCTTTTCTTGTTTTTTAAAAGATCATTAATGAGAATCCAAAATTTTGGAACTCAGTGTTTCACTTTTAACATGAATTTAATACGAAACACACTGCATGTAGCTGTAAACATATTATGATAATAGTGACATTTGAGCTCCTGTAGCTTTAAAACGTCTGGTTCATAATCTAATTGCTGGTCTTGGCTTTTATTGTTCTTTAAAAGATCATTAATGAGAATCCAAAATTTTGGGACTCAGTGTTTCACTTTTTACATGAATTTAATACGAAACGCACTGCATGTAGCTGCAAACATATTATGACAATAGTGAATTTGAGCTCCTGTAGATTTACCAAGTTTGGTTCATAATCTAATAGCTGGTCTGGGGTTTTATTTGTTTTCGAAAGATGATTAATAAGAATCCAAAAATTTATGACCCAGTGTTTCACTTTCAAATGAACTTAATATGAAACACACTGCATGTCGCTGTAAACATATTATGACAATAGTGACAATTTTTATAACATGATAAGGACATTAAAATTAAGAAAATGAGGCGACAGAGTTAGCAGTTCATATTCATCATTTTCTTCCAGTTACCCAAAATCATCTTAGCGATTATGTATCATTATATGCACGTTAATAGCAAAACGTGGCTCAACTATGTTTCCCAAGCGACTTTCAAGCATTTGTCAGACGTAACTCATAATATTGAAGCATGGTATATGTATATAATACTTTTAAAAAGGCTCAAAAAGGAATCTAGGCAAAATAATGCAAATCAATGTACAACATCCTTTTGATCTTTTGTAATGTATTGAATATTAATTAGTTTTAAAAACATCGCATAATATCTTGCAGCGCTAGAATACTACTCTAGATTCTACATAGAAATATTTCTGTTTAAAAAGGTATTTACGAATATTTAATTTTTTTTACAAACATATTTTTCTAATAGTTTTTTTATTTGATTCACAACTATTCATTGTCATAAAAAATATGAAGAAAAACTGAATGATTTAATTGAACCATAGAAGTGTGAGCATAAAATTCAAATTTCTTATTTTATTGAAACTAAACGAATTTGAACGAGCTATAGCGTTGGAATAGTTCAAAAATATTTCAACTAAGATTGTTTAAACAAAAATACAAATTGCAGCTGAAGGAGTAACTTTTATTTTAAATAAATACGAAAGAGAAGAATTTCTCGAAACTGTTAATAATAAATAAATATTTGAAAATCATTTCCCAATTATTCAGATCATTTTATACAGAATTGAAAAAAAGCGGATTGGAATTTCCTATTTAAAATAAAGCATTCTATAAAGTGTAAATATTTTACTATGAAATTAGATCTTCATATGTGATTCGAAAATTTAAAATTGTCGAGATGTATTTTTATTTGGGATTACTAAGTGGTCCATTCAAGCTAAAAATTGTTCCATTAATACGTTTTAGAACTGTAAAACACTTTTAAAATTGAAAATATTTGAATTAATCCAATTTCTTGTTTAAATAATAGTAAATAATTGAGAACCAAACATTAGCTTTTATCTGACAAAAAGGAAAGAGAAGAATTTCTTAGAGTTGTAATGTAGAAATAAATATTTGAAAAGACTTTTTCAATTTATTTGAATCATTTTATTAAGAACTAAGAACGGGCAATTTCTTCCGTAGTAATAAAACGATGAAATGTAATGCAAATATTCCAACATAAAATTAGAATTTTTTTTTTACTGAATTAAACATTTTAAAAAAGCGGTTATGCACTTCTTTTATTGACAATTTCTACATCAACGTTGTATAGCAGTTCATTTAAGTTGAAACGGATTTATTAATACATTGTAAATATTTTTTAACACTTACAATTTGAGTCATTGATTGGGAATTATTTCCGAGTATTATTATATTATCAAATTGCAAATTGTCAGTTTTAAATAACTGAAGTATATTTTTTGACAAATTTCTTTAAATATGAATTTTTTGATAAATTTATTTATTTATTGTTCTCTTCTTTATTGTTTTCTATTTCATTTAAAGATCCGATAATTCCAGTTGATTCAATTATTTCGGAAATATGTATTAATCGTTTCAGAAACTCAATGGAAATATACATAACACTTCCTTCAATCAAATGCAATAGTAATGTGAAAATGAATAAATTTTATTTTGATTATGCCTCGAATGAAGAAATGTATTGACTTTTTATTTTATTACTTCTTTTCAGAAAATGGCTAACTGCGCTAGTTTTTTTTCCCCTATAATATTATTTTCTAATTTCGACAAACATGTATTTTGAAAACCCTTCACCCTCTTAATTTTGTTTTAAAATACATTACCAACTATTAGTCAATAAAAAACTAATCCGAAATCTTAAGTAACTGTAGCTAATTAAACTAGAATCATTTATCAAGGGAAAGGTTACTTTCATTTAAAAGAACTTATCGTAATTTCTCATTTCCATTTTAAACGATTTTTCAATCTGTAATTTCCTTTTCCTTGATATCAAATTAGAATAAATTTATAAGATTTATTTTTGTATTAATCAAATAAAATTTGAATCAATCATCCATACCTTTTCTCATTTTAAATCACTTTAATTCACTTTTATAGTTAAATTGAAAATGCTTTCATATGAGAAGAATTTAAATTCCATTCAAACATTTAAAAAACAAATTTGTTTTTCTGAAGAGATACCTATTACCATTCTGACATAAAAAAAAAAAAAGATTTTAAAAATAGAAAAAAAAATGCAATTTCCATTAAAAGCAATGAAATTAGCACGTCTAAAAAAAACAAAATGTTTTGAAATTCCATTCCTCTCTAATGATTTTCAATTTATTCCGAGACACAGTTTAAAAACACAAACGATTTTTTTTCAATTAAAAGCGGGATTTTTTCCCTCCTGTTTTATAATTATTATAAAAATATTGATTAAATCAATATATTTTCGCTTAAAGTTTCCTGCATTGCTAGTATATTGATGAATGCAATGCTAAAGAAAAATATTTTCACTAATTTTCTTTTTCTCATTTTTAACTGATTAATTTCCTATTTTTACTTTGATTAATTTCTGGAACTAAGAATTTTTTCTTCTGCAGTTTAGATTCATTCACTTCATTTCTAACAGACCTAGTTAATTTGGAGCAAAAATCTATTCTAAAGCAATTACGTGTTTTCAAATATTTTATTATATCCTTTTAGAATGACATCCAGTTTTTTTTTTTAATGCAAATAATTATATCTCATTTTCTAAATCTAAGAAGAGTTTTCAGTTTTAAAATAGGAATTAATTTGCTTCCAGCTTTTTATAATATACACTAAAGGTTGTGTCGCCATTAAAGAAAATCTTATGATTTAAAGAATCATTATTTGTTCTAAAATAAATTTTCATTTCGTGCTAAAATATTTTAACAGCCATTCACGGTTCTCTATTTATATAATTTAATTTGGTGTCTCAAAATTGAAAAAAAAAGAAAGATGGTATTTTATATTCTTTTAAATTGCTCTAAAGTTCACAAAATTGATGGCTATTAACTCAAATATTACCAGTCTTCATTATTTATTTCACTGATGGAAGCCTTTAATATAATTTATTATGCAAGCTTATGCTTATTTTTATATTTTAAGAAATTTCTGTTTCGTTACTTGTCACATGATCACTAAATTGAATGCAATGAATTACTGTTGCTTTTAAAGAATATTAATAAGAAATGGTTTTGGATTTTCCAAAGGTTATTTCTTGGAAAAAAATGATAAATTATTATTTTTTCTTCTGTAAATAGTATTAATTAGTTGATATCACTGACCAGTTTGCTCAAAATATTGATTGTGTATTTTATATTTTTTTATTCATAATAACAATACTCATCTTCCTAAATTCTTAATTTTCTGCATAAGTTTACTTCTATTTAAAATGATGCAAGACATAATTAGGTTGGAAAATGATTGAATTATTAATTGTAGTTAACCATTCCTGAGAAATTCAATATAAATTGATTTGATCTTCGTTACTACAATAAAATGAGGAATTTTGCGTTTAAAATCCTTTTATTTGATGCGATTAGAAAATATGAATTTAAAGAAATAATCTACTATAAATAACTATGTGTACAACTTAAAAAGTAAATACACTACGAAATGAAAATGGACGTGAAAATCTTATTTAATTAATTTCCATGTTTTTACCTTAATTTTAATATTAACAAAAGGATTCAGTTGAATAGTTTGATGGAGCTACACAATTAAATTGAATTCCAAAACAGCAATAAATAAGATATCAAAGAGTGTACCAAATCAAAATCCAAATTGGAAAAAGTGTTTTTAAATGTGATGTTATAATTAAAATGGTAATAAATCAACATTTAAAGTGGTACAATAATAATTTTTAATACAATTTTTTTCGGAACGTATAATTCTAAAAAAAAAAATGCTTAATTTTTAATTAGCATACTTTAATTAATATCTGAACTTTTAAAAGTTGATAGTGGCCTTTCTCTTGCTTTATAAGGCACGTAATTAAACTTTTATCAAAATTTGATAAAGACTAATGGTTTCTGTAAGACATATGCAAACAAACATCAGTCTTTATATCTATGAATTTGTAAGCGGTATCAATGAAGGTTTTAATAAAATCAACGACATCAAAAACTTTTGCTACTGGTGACACAAAAGCATCAAAGAATTCCCCAAAAATACTACTTTAACTTTTTTTAAAATCTTAGATTTAAATCAATGGATATCAATGTAATTTATCCAATAATTTATCGCGAATGTAATTCATGTAGAGAAATAAAATTAAATTCATAAAAACAAACTTAATATTTAAAAAAATTAGCATATAAAATTAGATTTGCTTATGACTTATCTATGAATAATAAATGAATGTTTAGAGTAATATAAAATAAAATTTCAAAAATCAGGTTGTCTTTAAAAACTTTTTGTCCTTCTTTACCAGTATAACTTCAACTTCAACTGTGAAGGAATCCGAGTCATTTAATTCATTTGTAGAAACAACAAAAAACAACACAAGGCATCCCTTTTTACTTAAATACCAGTCAAATTTTCTTCCCTTAAACTTTCAAATAAAAATCTCTGAAGGGGAAAAAATCATGACGATATAAGCTGAAAGTGAAATATTCCAATATTGATACTTGATCTTAAACGTCATTCATTTTTCGATTCAATAAAAAGTGGCCCACTTCTATCTTATTACTACGGCTGTCACACACTTTTTCGTGCTTCCGTGAGCACCTACTAACGCTCAGGCTGGAAAATCAGGCTGAGAAGAAACAAAAGCCTCGTCAAATTCATGGAAAAAGAGATAAAACAAAAGGAAATGCCCTTTTTCGACTGGTATTTCATGAAATAATAAACAGAAAATAATTTTAAGATCTGGTGGCAGTGGAACCGAGGGAATACCCGTGCACCATTTTCCTAGCTTTATATTTTCACGGCTTTCCGTTCTTTGTTCTTGAAAGAAATGAAATTGTCAAGGAAAAAGCACTAGACGGCTGATACTTTAGCTTTCAAACCGGGCGACAGGTGACAATTCGATTTGAGAGAGAGCTTTTTTTTTTTTTTTTTTTTTTTTTTGAAACGTAAGCTATTTACCGAGCTGGGGATCTTGAATCTGACACAGAATGCCGTTTCATGCTGAAGGAGAATAATAAAATTTTCGCCCTTTTTTTCTTCCCTTTCGTCGAAGAAGAAGAGGAAGTGAAGGTTTTAAAAGTTGTAGAGTAAAAATTGTGTTCGTTTTCTTATTTTTTTTTTCTGAATATGAATTCATGAAATATAAATTTAAATCATTCCTTAATATTAAAATGCACAAAACTTAGTTTTGTACTTCAGTTATTCAGTATTATTTTATGGTTATAATAATATCACATGTCAGTTATCCACAATATTCGAAGGCGTGTGAAGTAGAATGACCATAATAGTAACACTTAGGAAACCTAGCCCTTTCCAACTATTGTACTTTTTTAAGGGACAGTACACAGAAAGATGAGCAGTTATTATGCCTTCCAATTCCGCGAATAATATGAGTTCACCCTATTGCTAAATGTAATTCGAGCCTGTTTTCATCTTTCCTCTGACCCTCTATCTGACGAAAAAATGTGTCTTTTGACACATGTGAAACAGCTCGGATCATTTCACAATCCGAGAATGAATAATATTAAACAGAGTTTTGTTCTTTTTAGCATTCAATACTCTTTTTTGATTATAATAATATCATATGTCAGTTATCCACAATCTGTCAAAACATATGAAGTATTTAAAAGACCATCCTCATGATAGCATTGAAATGTCCATTTGTTCGTTTGAGAACCTCCAAATTACCACTTTCAGACGATGTTACTTCGTTAAGGGACAGTGCACATAAAGATGAGGAGTTATTACCTCCTAATGGATCGAATAATCTGAGCTGACATTATTGCTAAATGTAAACATAACATCTTTTCATCTTTCCTTTGACCCTCTATTTGACGATTTTTTTGACGCATGCGTAAAAGCGCGTAAGATTTCACAATCCGAGAATAAACAGTATTAAACAGAGTTTGATACCTCTTAGAATTCAGTATTATTTTGTGTTTATAAAAATATCATACGCCAGTTTCCACAATCCTTCAAGGCATGTGAAGTATTTAAAAGACCATCCTCTTGATAGCATTAAAATGTCCATTTGAGGACTTCAGATGACTGTACTTCGTTAAGAGGCAGTGCATAGAAATATGACCAGTTATTATGCATCCTAATTTCGAAAGAAAAAAAATCTGAGTTCAGCCTATAGCTAAATGTAATCATAACCTCCTTTCACCTTGCCTCCTAACTTCTTTTTGGCGAAAAAAAATGTCCCCTGACGCAAAGGGTTTCTGAATACGAGAATAAAGTTTGAAAGAATTAAGTTTGAATTCTAATTATTAATAATGGCCACGATAAAACCTTACCCATAATAGTGCGTTCCGTCATGCTAATGAAGGTAACTCAAATCCATATTTTAATGGGCTATCTAGAAAAGAAAAATCATCCACCATTCCGGAAATTTCACAGTTGTGTACCTGAGGTAGAAATAATGATGTAATATCGTCCTGAAAATGCTTTCAAGGACTGTTTAGTTAGAAAAGCAAAACGAAAGATCGATTAAAATAGGCCAGGTTAAGAAAATATTTGAAAAATAGAATTATGTAGCAGCATTCCTTAAAATACACTGTAGTAGAAATGAAAATATTACAAGATCCAAAGAGCAGCTAACAGCTAATGCGTAAGCATTGAATCAATAATTTTTCCAGGCGCTTTTTAACTTATCAGTCATGAGAAAACATTAAAAAAAAACATTCTCATCATAACAAAAAAAAAACTTTATATTTTGATGCAAAAATGTACTAGTTTTTTTAAAAAATATCATTTATATACATAATGAGAGAAAACTAAATTTTGTCAAATTTGACACCAAACACACGCCTATATCAATTACTAGTTAAATAAGGATAGTTATATCTTGGATAAAAAATCATTAAATGTCAATTTAAAAAATACAAAGCATTAAGATTACGAAGACCTCAGCTTAAAAATAAACTTAATAATAAGTGACCTAAAACTGTAAGAAAAAGCAGGATATTTATAATATAAAAAATTGGACAATTTTGAATTAGCAAATGGAACTAAAACCAATCGAGTGAGATATTTAAAAACATTTATGAAATTAATAGATAACCTGCATTACTCTTCAATATGTATTTTATTGTCATAATAAATCAGAATCTTTAATACCTGTTTTAACCATCTAATACAATACTGAAGAATTATTTTGGTAATCAGCAATACAATTACCGTCACTAAACATTTTTATTTAAAGCCGAAAAATAATTTTGAAAAAAATAATCCGCAGTTAAAGAAGAATCAGGTACCAATCTTTATTTTTTGCATGTCTTGATTTACTTTCATTTTAATGCAAGACGGGAATATGTTCATTTTAATGAGAAAAATAAAAAATCAACTTCATGTGAAATACTGTCGGCTTAAAGAATGTAGATATCAAACGAAGAAGTAGAAAAATAGCATACATTTGACGAAAATTTTTGTTTAGAAAATTATGTTTCTCAGAACTTCAAAGTTAATTAGTGCTTATTAGATATTTTAAAAACTTCATATAAACACTGAATTACTTCTTGTTGAAGTAAGGAATAAGTAAAAGTTTTGCACACATTTAAAAGTTCATTTCACGAAAATTCTGGGATTCAGAATTAGAAAGGGCGCTAAAAAAACAATTCTCTCTTTTAATGAAACCTCAAATTCTGTGTAGCAAAGAAATAGCATTAAGCAAGATAAAACAAAAAAAAACTAATTCAAAAGCTTTTAAGTCTCTGAACGACGCGCTCAAAGAATGATATCGGGTCATTAATTTTTCTGTTAATCATAACAAAAGCTCCACAGCAAGACAATACAAGTCTGTCGAAAAGAGCAAACCTAGAACAATTCGCTCGGAAATGTAACCAACAACTTTTAAAATCCTGAAGGGAAGAACTTTGAAGAAAATTTAATAAAAGAACGAGCTTAAAGCTTTAATCAGAAAGTTTTCCAGAAACTTTTCTGGCAAAAGGATTCCAAAGAAAATGCAATTAAAAAGTCCTTAATGCTTAGTTTATACGCCTGAAGCGTAAAAGATGCTGGTACATGGCTGGAATTTCCAGGCCTTCACTCCTTTTCTTTCTTTTTTTAGTTTTTACTTATTTGATATTTGCTTTCTAGTAATACCATGTTTTTCCGTCCTCTTTCATTTTCTGGAACTCTAATGATCTTCCCACCCCCATGCAAGTGTAATACCATCCATTTCATCCTTAATGTATCACTAAAAAGGCTGTTTTAAAATATTCCGAGAATTTGACTTTAGTTTTACATTTTGTTTTATAATTTAAGTCTTGATGATGAAAGTTAAGCGCTTACATGCAAAGAAAAGAAACCTTCTAAAACAGAATAAACAATTCATCGAAATTAAAAAAAAGAGAGTGAACAATATGCAAAGTTGTTGTTGTCACATACCATGTTATTACTCGATCGTTATGCACTAGTACCTTTGCTTCTCTTACTCCAAAAGAATATTTTTTTTCTTCCTCTTTTCCTCGTTTTCTTACTCCCCTCCCCTCTTTTTCTGAACCTTTATTTACATATCTCCATTACTCTGCATTCGGAAGAGAGAAATTTTTATTTTATTTTTCATGGTTTTGTCCGCGGGGAAAAAGATTTTGTCTTTCTAAGCTTTTGATAAATGATTTCAGAGCTTTGCTTTACGCTGGAGATTGCCTTATTAAGAATCTGTACAACCACAGAGAGAGATTGAGTAGGATTTATGCTAGGATTCGCCGAGATTTCATTCCTCTGTCTTTGGAAAAAAAAGTAAATCTCGATAATGATTCTTCGTTTAATGTTCGAATTATTGAAGCATTTTTTTTAAAAAATTCTTAATGATGTGTGTTTAGTAATGATTTTCTAAAAAACAGTTATAAACTAAAAATTAATAAAAAGCAAAATAATCTATGTCTTCATAATCCAATACTGTTAAAAAGAAAGGTAATGGCGTAAATGAAATCAAATTTCTGAACTTTTTTTCTCAAAATTGATTATTTTATTTATTGAATTTAAATTATGTATTTTAATTGATTATTATAAAGAATAATCATAACAAAAGCTAAAATTCATAGAATATTTCTGGATGTTTTTTATTTACTAATATTTTATTAATGCCTATGTGAATTATTAAGGTTTGAAAAAAAACTATTTACTTTCGGAAATTATTGATGGATAAACGAAGACAATCATTTTGAACTAAAATCACTATGAATTAGTTTCTTTTTTTTATACACGAAATCCGAAATAATTTTTAGAACTTTATTCTTTCATTTCAAATCGTCATTTTTATTTTCATATTTTGATACTTTGTAAGTTTATTTTCATATTTTGATACTTTGTAAGTTTATTTTCATAATTTGATAGTTTGTAAGTTTTTATACAGTAATTTGAATCGAAAAGAAAAATCATTCATCAAATGGGCATTCATGAAATAAAACTACATTTAATGAAATTGGTTTCTTTACTCATAAATAAGTAATAAATCATTTTTATTTATTGTAAAAGGGTCATATATTCATAAATACAACTTAATAAAATTTATGAACCCAGAATTTAAAAATAAAGCAAGTTTTATTAATGAAATAAAAAGTGGAATCTCTTATAACAATTGTTATTTACAATTCAGCAGTTATTTATAATTTATTATAAAAATATTAAAGATTTTTTGAAATAGTTTTCTTAAACTTACCAATAATTAATACTATACAAATAGAATGAAAATTTAATTAAATAATTAGTCGAGCAATTAAATTCTGGAATTCTTAAAATAAATGTAGCGTTATCGCAAATACATACTAGGGCTGAATTTTAAAAAGGTAGCATATACGAAAGAGAGAGAAAACATGAAGCAAGTCTTTTGCACCTTTCTTCATTTTCTAGAAATTTGTAATCTAATATATCAGTGTGTTTTAAAAAATAATACATTATTTTGAAAATTAAAAAATTTAACTGTCAGTTAGTTAAACAATAAATTAATACTTAAATTTACGAGTCAAATTTGTACTTGAATTACGAGTCTGACCACGAAGAAGAGAATTTTAAAGACTGATATCAATATTTCATAATAGTCATAATTAATTGTAAATTGAAGACTAAAATATTAAGCACAATTAAAAATAGACAGGCTTATTAGTATTCAAATAAAAGTGGCACCTAATAATCTGGTTCTATTAAATTTGTTTGCAGTAACAGTCAATATGGCAGGAAAATAATTTTGGTTAAATAAATGAAACAGCAAAAAATGTGTGAAAAAAATCTGAACACACTCTAAACTATATTTATTCGCTAATATTTAACATTCAGCGAAGAAGAAAAACTAGTTAAAGAAGACTGATAGCATCTAGATCTTATCAGTTTCATTCTAGAGCCTTCTTTATTCCGATTTCCGCACTTCTGCACCTGTGGTCCCTGCCTTATTAGTGTTTTCCCATCGATTTCGATAGCCTTTTTGTGTGCGCTGAATCGATTTTTTTTAGATCGCAGTGGAACCATTTAATGTTTGGGTTATCGGAAGAAAACGTAATCGCACTCCTAGGTGAAAGTATTTCTAAGCATCCTTTGCCGTAATAAATATGTACTTTCCAAAGGAATCATGAAAAAGACTTATCCCAAAAGAGTATAGTTCATATGTTATATATTACAGCAGAAAAAAAAAATTGCCAAGAGTTTAAAAAGAACTATGCTTTAATATTTTAAAGCAAATTTTTTATCAGAAATCACTACAATTAATTTTTATAACAGATCGGAGTATTTATGTTATGAATAATCGGCTATAATTGAAAATAACTGTCTAAATTGATTAATCGATTCGTCACATTGATAAAGAAACACACAGACACATGCATATATGTACAGAATGATAATAATTAAAGTTATGACTTTAAAAAAAATGGATAATTTTAAAACTACTAGTCAGAATAGCTTGATATTTTAGAAGAATAATCGTGAGGTAATTTAATTTTGTATGGCGAAGGGAAAATAGTAGTCCAAAAATGTGCCGATAGATGGCGCTGTCAGGGAAAAGATAAAAAAAAAGGATTCGTTTTCAAAAGCAAAAATAGAAACAGAGAACGAAAAAGGGAGAAATATTGGAAAGAATATCAGAGAATATTCATTCCTCGTTAGAAGGAATATATTCCGATGATGTTCAAAAAATGCTTTATATATATATATATATAGCAAGAACATGTACGTACGTCATATCGTACTTTTTTCAGGTAAAATAATCTAGAGAAAACAAGTGAAATTCTAAAACCTTGTCCGTTCATATAGGGATTGAGAGAAAGTGGAATGTGTTACATATTTTTTTCTTTTTAAAAAATCAAACAGACTGATTTGAAAGGGCTATTTCCCATTTAGAAGATTCCTGATGGTAAAGCAGACGTCATAAAAATTATGTTTTTTTTTTTTAATTTTAATTTACTTGGAATAGATGCGCTTACCACAGCAAATGATAACAATTAAAAGTAACTGAAAAAAGTAACTTTCTTTACAAAATATTGCATAATCAGTGAAATATACAATATGATGTTAGCGAGCTGGTTCTTAACACATTGTTCCTACATTTGAAATTGTTTTATTATTTAGTTCAATCTTTGAACGGTGAGATGTACGAAACCATGAAACGAAATTTGAAAGCAAGAATCATTTTTTTAAAAAAACAATATTTGGGAAAATTATATATATATAGTATAGAGAAAATTATATACTATTTTGATTTCAAAAAGCATGAAAATGAAGGTAAAATTAAAATATTTTATTGAGATTTTTACTGTCATTACTTGAATTAAGTGCTATGTCTTTACATCATGGCGCAGTATGGCCAAATCTATATTTTATGCGGCCAACAAAAATTTACTGTATATTAGTTTCTTTTAATAGTAAAGAAAATACAGGATAAAAACAAATGTTATACAATTTTAATAAAATAATCTAATTTTATGCTATTTATTGCTTTAACAGAAAAAAGGAAGAAAGAGAGATTATATACAAGCAAACTTTTTTTAAACTGAAAATATTTCAATTTCATAAATTTGTGCCCACAAACAAAATAAATTTAAACAAAATAATTGTTTTCATATTCCATTTCCTATATTAATTTTTTCTTTAATGTTATTTTGTATGCATAACTTTAAAGAAACACCTTTATTTCTATTCTTAAAAATTTATGGTCAAGGAGGAGACAATCATTAACTTTTTGTAAATTTGCTTACATCCTACCTGCCTCAGACTTAAAATTTTCCAAATCATACAAAAACCAAAGAAATTATAATCTTTTAATGGACAAAGCGGAGTTTCAACTTTGTTTTATGGCATGCAAGTTTTTCAGTAAAGTTTTAAATTAATAATTTTCTATTTTATTCTGGTTTTCAACAAATTTGTTATTTAACACTATTTACATATGAATAAATGTGTCTAGTAAAGAGAAGAAGAATACATTTCTTTCCTGTAGAATATCCTACAAGGTATGCTAATAAAAATGCTCTTTTTTAAAAATAAAACTTTATCCTCTTATGTTGAAGCGAATAAATTAAATCTAATAAAGATTGTTTCAAAAAGCATATACAATGTGAACATCTAATAAAGAAAATAAAATAAAAATTCTTAAAAATTTTACAATATGCTTTTATGATGATAAATATTATATGTATTAATATTATAACTGCATAAATAAATTTAATAAATTGCAAGTTCCATAAAATATTATGCTAATCTTAACATAACAAAAGCTTTTATAAAGAAACTTATAAACAATGTTACGTTAATTCAATTATATATAATTTTTTATGAATTTCTTTGCATTATTTGAATTAATATAAATGGAAAGTGAAAATTTAGATTAATACTTACACCAAATAATAACTAATAGAGAAATTTCATAATTATTCTCTTGATAATTTAACAGATGATTGAAATAATATATGTCTTTATATTATAAAGTGGAGCAAATTAACTCTCTTAAATATAAATATCATGCTGCTTAGTTTATTTAGAATTTAATTCATAACGAATATAAATATGAATTTTTATGTAAGTGAGTCAGTTGTTTCCCTTTGCCGACAGTTAAAAACAATTTTTTATGCTGTGACGATTAAATCTCTCATTAGCAAAATCCTTCGAATTTATGTACCTTGCAATACTGAATGTTCAGTTTCTTCTTGAAACATAAGAAAAATTCCTAACCCCATCAAAAAAGACATAATAGCTCATTTTCTTTTCGGGTTTGAAGAGAGAGCAAAAAAAAAAAAAAAAATGATCATCTTTCTTAATTCATGAATATTAAGTAAATGTATGCTCACGCATCTTTTGAGATTTTTCAGCAAATCTCCCTGAAGCCCAAACTGATATGGTCGGGCGTCGGTAACGAACAAAGCATACACCAAGAGTATTCAGCCAATCCCATTTAAAAAACTGGGGAAGAAATTTCTTAGTTATATGCAGCGTCTCAATAGCCCGCCGTAGTTTGTTACAATGTGTATTTAGGGCCTTTCAGTATTAATAGAGTTCATGGTTTAAAAACTGTTTTAAATTAATTAATTCATAAATTAGCTTTCCTTTTTCTAAAATTTTGTTTTCTTTCTTTACAGAATCGGAGCAGGGTCCACATGAGAAAAGACTCCTTAACAAACTTCTCAACGATTACAACGTCCTTGAAAGACCCGTCGCCAACGAATCAGAACCCCTCCTGCTCAGCTTCGGCCTCACCCTTCAACAAATCATAGACGTGGTAAGTTACCCAGTACATCTTACTTATACATGCTCAGATATTTTTTTATTACTTGCACTTATGGCCAAATAAAATATAGCTAAATGCCCTTCAGAAGGGGACAATGAAAATCTACCACATAGATTTTGACATACTTCACATCATACAATGTTGGTGCAATCACTTAAAAGATGCCGGAGTAGCTAAAATAAGGACACTACCATCCTTCTGGCAAAAATTGAATAAAATTACTTTCTTTTTAAATATTTTTTTTGAAAATTAAAGCAAATTATCACATTTATAAAAAAAATTGTGTGGTAGTTTTTCATGAGTTTTACAAAATATCAATAGAAATAGAAATCTTTAAAATGTCATAAATAACAAATTTTCAAAAATTTTAGAAAGCAGTTCACTTATGAAAAAAAGTTAAAAACAAGGAATGTAAAATTTATGAAGATTATTCCATATTTCAAAAATATTTTCTTAAGTTCTAATATCTTATTTTTTCCTTAACCATAAAGATCTCGGTCTAAGATTACCACATTAATGAACCCTGCTGCATAAGCAAATTTTGGTTTTAGTCCCTTTTGGTAAAAAATTATAATTTGCATCGCAAAATAGGTTATTTTTTTATTAAAGATGTTTTTATCTCTAAGCAGTTGCAAATGAATGATAGAGAAACTAAAACCTTGGAAATACTTGTGGCGATATTTTTCGCAGTTTTTAACTTGTTTTTCTTATTGAAATTATAAAATTATTTTTCTTGGCGAGAATTGCTTTTGACTTTTTTTGGTTTTGAGAATAACTTCAAAGAACTTCTTATGAGCAGGAATTAGACTATGTGGTAATGACTATTTTGCTGATTTAGAAAATTTTTTTTAAAAGTCCATTCGATAACTAACTACAATAATTAATAATAGTTAAGTGCTCATTAATATTCTTCTTTAAATTTTAAGTCAGAAAATGAGTAAAAAAATGATAACAAACAGTAAAAAATGGTGTTGTTTTTAACAATTATAAACAGTTTTTTTATCAGTTATATATTGAATAATGTGTTTAAGTTTTCATAAATATATGGATTTTATTATGTAGTATTTTTATATGGTACAATAATGCTATTGAGTTTTATAATATCTAAACTTTGAAAAATAAAATAATAAAAAGTTAAAAACAAATTTTTTTCTTTGTAATATTTTTGATTTACTTAAATTTCCTTTTCTCAGTTTTATGCCTTAGCTTATAATCTAAGCTTAAAATGTTTATTGAAGCACGATCATCAGGAATTTTAGAAAATTTGAGTAATTCTTGTTTTATATTGCGTACAATTTATTATCTTAATTGTATAAGTTCTCTTAAAACCTTTCAAATGTATGGTATTGTATATTTATGACTCTGTAATAACCATTTATATAAATTTACATTTGTTATTGTAATATTCATTGACAGTATCCATTTTACGGTTAGAAATGAACTTATAAATCAGTAGGATGGTTTTTGGAAAGTAATCTTATTTTCCTATAGTTTCTTTTATCTTTTTTTTTTTTTTTTTTTTTTTTTTTTACAAATATAGGTTAATTTTATGAGTAAATATTATAAACTCTAAATTTTTGACATTTTTATTATTTGTTTTTAAAAAATCTTTTGATTTGAAAAACTGTAAATACATTCAGCAAGGAAGGGTTTTATACGAGATTTAACTTTTAGCATTTCAAATACAGTTTTGGATTTTTATAAAAAAGAATTGGCTAATTTTAAAATATAATTTGTAAAATAAATTAGTTATCTTCTATTTTAAAATTTCTCAACTCAAATTAAAAAATTTATATAAAACATGGAATTTTCTAACCAGTTTCAATAAGAAAATTATCATTTTGGTTTAGTCTTCTAATGGATAATTTCGATTTTGTTTTTATAAGGCTAGTTATTTTCAAGTATTCCTATGACAGCACAATTTCCAAATATTAAAATAAGTGTATAAAAAGTTAATTATGTTGTAAATGCGATATTTTAAATTCAATTTAAAGGAAATAAATACAATTATTTGATATTTATAAAGGTCATTTAAATAAAATTGTATGCTTAAAATATACATACTGTAAATTTGAAATTATTTCTACATTTCAAAATATTTCCATCTTAGTAATTAATAAGCACCTGTTCAAAATTCTATAAATAGAGAAATATAACTTTATTTTGTTCATTTTATCGCCCAATTTATTAGTAAATATTATGATTAAATCCTAAAACAACAATGTGCGTAACAATCGAAAACCAGAGTGCATCTTTCTATTCTATTTCCCTCAACCACTTTCTTCAAATGTTTTCGACACATAAAGACCAATTGCAGGCGTCCCTACTTCTTCAGAAACTCTTGAATCTGTGTCTCGAAACCTGATGTCGGCGGTGGCTCTTCCTACCAAAGAAAGACCTGCCAGTGCGATATTGGTTGAGCCCGCGCCACCCTGACCCTCGCTAGTGGCAGCTGTGGCAATGATAACGATTTGTGGGAATTGCTAAGATGCCACTAGGAAGCGTCTCGGTGGCATAACGCATTACGGGCATACCATTCGTCACCGACATCTTCCATCAACTTGCTGCTCCTGCCTGAGACAGAAGGTCTTTGTCAGTCAGGGAACGAGACGCATTTACTGTCCCAGGCCATCTCTTTTCATCTCCTGCTTAGATATATATATCAGGATGTGTTATTGTTTCTGTGGATGTCTTGGTTAATTCGTGAAACTTCCATTTTTGTCTTGCAGAATATATTGGCTCAATTATTGTCACTGATATATAAAAGGATGAAAGATTTTTCTTAAATGAATACATTAAAATTGATTTTTGGCTGTATTTATATTAATATATTATAGAATATAAATACAGCCAATAATCAAGTTTATTTATTCTTTAAGAAAAATGTTTTTCGAAATTTTTTCTTTGATTTTTTGGAAGGATATAATTTTCCTTAAACTATCCAAACTATCCACTTATTAAACTATCCAAATAATGTTATTCATACATTTCTTATATATGCCAATAAATCGAATAAATTTATAAGATCTTAAAAGCAATCATGCAAGGAGCATTGAGAGTCTTTAATAATAAACTTTTACGATAATATTTAAAATCGGCCAATTAAGTCAGACATATGCATTTGATAATACCAGACTACCAATACTATTCTTAAACTATCCAAATAATGTTATTCATGCATTTCTGATATATGCCAATAAATCGAATAAATTTATCAGATCTTCAAATTAATCATGCAAGGGGCAATGATAGTCTTTAATAGTAAACTTTTACGATAATGTTTAAAATCGGCCAATTAAGTCAGACATATGCATTTGATAATACCAGACTACCAATACTATTCTTAAACTATCCAAATAATGTTATTCATGCATTTCTGATATATGCCAATAAATCGAATAAATTTATCAGATCTTCAAATTAATCATGCAAGGGGCAATGATAGTCTTTAATAGTAAACTTTTACGATAATATTTAAAATCGGCCAATTAAGTCAGACATATGCATTTGATAATACCAGACTACCAATACTATTCTTAAACTATCCAAATAATGTTATTCATACATTTCTTATATATGCCAATAAATCGAATTAATTTATCAGATCTTAAAGTAATCATGCAAGGGGCAATGATAGTCTTTAATAGTAAACTTTTACGATAATATTTAAAATCGGCCAATTAAGTCAGACATATGCATTTGATAATACCAGATTACTAATATTACAATTTTTTTTTAATATAAAGGCATTAATACTGCAATGTTTCCGTCCCCTATATTAATAATAATAAGAATATATGTTAATAAAAGTGTAAAATGCACTTATTATGCATATCATTAATAGATAATAGTTTTTAAATATTTTTTTGATTAACTATATACAAATTACAATTGCTGCTTTTAAATCTTTCAAAATCTGAAATATCATATAAATATATTTAAATTTAGATTTCATTTTATGACTATTCATCTAGGAGTAAATGTCGATTTGTTCTATATTTTTATAAATGAAAAAATTGCTTAAACTAAATTTCTAAACAATAATTCTTTTTTTCAAAAATCCGTGGATTAAATAGTTATCCAAGCTTATTTATTTATTTTATTAATTTATGATCGAAAATTTTTAAATATACTTTGTTAATTATTGTGCAAAATGCCATATGAATAAATGATTTAGCAAGAAAATATGTAATTATTTAGTTTAAATAATCCTTGAAGTGAAATATATATTAGCTTTTACAGTTAAAAAATCTTCTATTTCTTTTGATGCAAATTATTAAATTTAAAGTTTCTCATTTCCCATATTTTCAGGAGAAAAGGCTTTTATTCCAAGACTTCATTTTTTAAAAACTTAACAAATAATTTCATTAATAAATTCATTTGAGTACAAAATAAATACAGACAAGACAAGACATTTATACTCTCTATTGACAATCTTTTCATACAATGACGAATATTTTTTTAATGTGGTATCAAATATCTTCATAAGCGAATAAAGAATGTTTTCTGTTCAAAATGAACATTTAAACATTGTGAATATTGATTAATGTATTCTTAAAGAATTGACAGAATAAATATCTTCTTGCATTATAAAATTAAATTATATTTCTTTTATAAATGTTGAGTTTAAGTAAACAGATTTGTTCAGTATATTCCTTTATCACAGACGAAACATTAATGTCTAGACGTGAGCATTGGTCATTATTTCGTCTAGACACTGGCTATTTTTTCCGTTAATATCTATTTTTGCTGCAGTTTATACGTTAAGTCTGAAAATTGTGCATGCGTTTAATGAATAGCATAGCTTATTCAAAAGTGTTAGCGAGGCTAAATTATTATATGTTTACATTGACAAATATTGCTCTGTCTGGAAATCTAAAGAGTAAATACAGTTTTGAAAACTTTTCAAAATTTTTGAATCAATTTTCTTGTCTATTAAAAAACATTATTTAATTTCGTTTTTCTGATAAATGCTAGTTCAATTTTGAAAATTATGGTGAGTACTCGTTTATCAAATCGTTGGGAAAGGCCTGCTATTCTGTACTAATATGTCTTAATACTTAATACGTTTAATATCTAATTCAAAATACAGAAAAACTTGATAACATTCATAAGCAACATTCATAAGCAAAGGTCTCACTCCGAAAATTTGAATCATGCTTATCACATTTTAATGATTTCAAAAAAAGAGTGTCAATATTGGCACTGGAATCATTTTTTATGATAAGAAAATCATAACAAATCACTATTGGGGAGCAATCCTTTATAAATAAAGTAATTGAAAGAAATAAATCGAAATTTCTCCGATTGAATTTTCAAACACTTGAATTGTCATGTAAGAGAATTTCATGAATATTCGTAAAAAAGAAGGTCATTGTAAATGCGCTGGAAATTTTCGCGTTATTTAAGTAGACATATATTCCATTAAGAATACCTTTATATTATATATGTCTTCTTAATGGAATATATGTCTACTTAAGGTCTACTTAATGGAATATGTCTACTTATTGAGAAAAAAGCAGAAATAAATAAAAGGGAAAAACCAATCCTGTTTTTTTTTTTTATCAAAGTTAAATATTATTTTTAAAATATATGTTTGATAGCTAAAGAAAGAGTCTTTTAAAATGTTAATTGATGATAGTATTTGCACCTTTACTTCTATAATTTCAAATAAATAATTCTGACAAATCTAATCGAAAATGAAGAATGAATAATTGATTCAAAATTTAATCTGTTAATCAAGTTTCCGATTATCCGAAATGATTACATTTCTAGTCAGCTCAGATAATGAAAGTCGTATCGTACACTCAAAAAATAAAAAGAGCATATTGAACTACAAAGATAATGACTACAAAATCTTTTATTGCTTTAAATCTAGATCAGGTTTGGAAGAAATTAAATTCATTCATAAAATAAAAGAAAATTATTTCATAATCTATACAAAACTGTAAAAAGCTTCGCATTTTAAAATATCATTTTGCTTCATTTAAAAATTATAACATTTATTTCCGCATTTTATTGTAAACTCGTAAGAAAATTGATAACAAAGACGAAGTGCATTATGGTATAAAAATGAATTGGAAGTAGGCCCTAGAGAGGATCAAGACTTTGTCTCTTACCTATATTATATATATTTATCTAAACAATGGCTTTTACATTTTTGTTTTACCCCATTGAATTTTTTTAATATAAAAGCCAAACATTGTCGTACTTTATTTGAATGTAAAAAGAATTCCATAATGAACACTTTAAATAAATAATCAGCGTACTGTCATGCAATCAATGCTCTTAAATGAATCTTTAAGATTCAAATTTCATCTAAAATTAGACCATTATTCTATTTATTTTTCTGTGCTATACGCCTGAGAATTTCAAAACGAAGGAGCACTCTTTCAAATTTTATTCCTTTTCTATTCTTTTATAGAAACTAAAAATAATAAAGGGAAAAAAAGGGAGGAGTTTCTGTTTATCTATAAGTCTCCTAAGAACAATTATTTTTTACTTATTTTCAAATACAGTTGCAATAAAAACAAGATATTTTCACACAGTTTGTTAATATATCACTTGCAAACGATTTTTCGCAAGAAAGCGACTTTCGTCACTTTACAAAACTCATGAAATAAACATTACGTTTTCACGTTTTTCTTCTACTCAGTAAGGGAATGTAGTAAAGTAACTCTAACTTTTTGCAAATTTATAGAGTGAAAATTATCTTTGTTCTTTCAATTTTATAATTTAGTTGTTCACATTCTGTATGTCATGGAATCTTGATATTTTCACAAGAGTTATTAATCCATCATTCACAAAAGAATTTTATTATGAAAACTATTTTCACTTTATAATAAAATTCAGAAATTTATCATGTTATGTTTTCACATTTTCCATCTACTCATCAGGAAGATATCGTAAAGTAAAGATAATTTTTTTTGCATTTCATTATAGCGTGAAAATTATTATTTTTCAAATGCCCTCACTTTTGTTGTTAAAATTCTGTGTTTTATGGAATTCTGCTATTTTCACAAAAGTTATCCAACCAACGTTTTCAAAAGAATTTTCGCACCGAAATTATTCCAAAAGTCATAATGAATTGCAGGAAAACATCATTAAATTATCGTACTTCCCCTTCACTAACTGGAACGACATAGTCGAAATATATTAAACCCTGCTTTCCTGGCCTCACCCCAGGCGGTCAACGGAACAGTCCAATGTTGAGCAGGTGCCCCGGCGGAAAATCAAACGGAAGTACTTGATGGTCAATTTGGAAGCTTCGCCCCCCACCCCATATATCCGATCTCTAGTTAAACACGAACCCAGTTGCTCCTACCTATATATACACATTAGTTTATAAACAAATTCGCGACTCTGATAACACAACAGAGTCAGCCTTCCACTCTTTGATGACATAGCATTTGTAGGGGTAGAGGGACACAATGGCACTTGATGCTAACAGGGTGGAGGGTAGAGAGAAATGACTGAGTGAATTCTGATACTGGCAGCGGAAAATGGACGCGTAGTCGTTTCTCAATATCTCTAATGAAGAGAGAAGAATGGAAATGGGCTCTAAACATAATATGCTATTAATTAGACTCATCTGAGAATGGCGGACCCAGACAACTGTGTACGTGAGGCGAATGGTTCTAGTTGTACTATGCTTCTTTTTAGATAGCTTTAGGGGGGGGGTTAAAGGGGCTTGGATTTTCTGAATAAAATTTAGATTATTCTTTAATATATGCTACACATAATTGTAGTTTGGATAGTTGTTTGAGTGCTTACCAGAGTTCAATTATTTTTATTGGAAAACTTTGCATGCGTTTCGTCCTGAGAATGATGGAAGTATTGTTGTATGGCTATTGATTTAAGCTAAAGAATAGCCTAGTTTTACATAAAATTCTGCAATACCTTGTTTGTTAAGAAGTGGAAAGAGTTGCGAAATATTGAATTTCATTACATTTGCATCGTAGGTTTTGGTGAGCATAAATTTCTTTATCACTTTGTTGAGGTGTTAGTATTTTATTTATAAATTTTAAATCTTCTGAACATATAAAAATATTAATAAAGAATGCATAAAATAACCTAAGGAGTTTAATAAAAACCTGGAAAATGTCTGAAAAGTTTATTATTTGAATGTTTCGTCATAATGAATGTTTAAATTGTTTAAAAATAGTGAGTACCTAAATGTTTGAAAACATTTATAAATATAGAGCTTTATAAATACATTTCAAAAGGAAATTTTAAAAAACTCTATTAATTATATTTAAACATTAATTAATTTATCTGTTTAGACTGTCATTCGCAAATATATTGGTTTTGGAATCTGAGAATGTTATTGCAAGAGTCAGCACGGTTACTTACTTTTTTTTCTTTACTATCAGATGTAACAAAAAATGGTAGTTAGTAACTCAGCAGTGTCAATTCCTAAAAATCTTATAGTATTCAAATTACAACTAGCCATTTATCTTTTTCAAATTTGATTGAAAATGATACTGCTAATCTCTTGAAAATCTAATGACTAATAATATTTAAATGTAAAAAAAAAAATGTTTAAAAAAGTTGCTTTTTTAATGTTATAGTTTTACATACAACTAATTAATTTCCAAAATGCAATGATGTAGTGAGAATAAGTGGCTTCGAACGATAGTACTTTTTTCGTCACCACGCTCTCCATTAAAAGCCATCCGAGAGAAAATATTACGTTTTAGACCTCCGTCTTATATGATTTTACAAAGAGGTAGAAATGGATTGACATTTGGTTTATACGGCCTCCATAAAAACTGATGCTACGGATATTTATATCAACTTGACTCCTCGTCGTTACATCCCTGATAGAATGCATCAAATATTACTTACAAGTTTCATGTCAAAGAAATTTTTCAATATTACATCGCTTGTCTATATAACGAATCAAATGTAGATATATGCATTCACGTCAAGCCTTTCTTTAAAAATATTATTACATACAATTATTAAATATAATGATTACTTATTACATACATTTAATTAATGGCTAAAGTAGATGTATTAGGGGTCCATCTTTAAGACATTGAAGAAAGAAATCTTCGAGCCAATGAGAAATATACTTTGAAAATTATTTAAATGTGTATTGTTAAATCGTGCTTTCATTTAATTATAAAATGCATGGATCCGACTTATAATTAATAGCAAGTTTATTTAACTTAATTTTGGAACATTGTTCCAGAAATATCCCCAATTATTTACTATTTGCCAGTTCTATGTTATTTTATAATTTTAAAAAATAATATTTTTTTTATAATTTTAAAAAATATTCAAATCTAATAAATATAATTTAGAACGTTGAAAGGAACGTTTTGTCATTTTATTTACTATTTTTTTTTATTTCTATTTTTTATCCTTTGATAAGCGATATACTGAAGTCATTTCTTTTAAAGTAATCCGCAATTAAGCATTTTGTTATTTCAGTTTGTCAAAACTTATTACATAAAATTCCTTCTATAAATATAAAATTAAAATTATAAAAAAAATATTTGGCTTTGAAAGTTTTGGAAATGAAAAGGAGACTCCAAAATTCTCATTCTAAAGTTCCCTAGAAGGATTAATTAGGATTTGTAAATGTATGCATCATAATATATCTTATACATTCGAATTTGTTTAAACTAGAAGATAATATTTAATCAAACTTATAATTTGCAGTATTTTAATTAAATTCTTATAACTTTGTTAAATATTTATGATACATATTACACTTTGTATTGTCAATTCACTACTTGATATTGAAATCTAAAATTATAATTATTATTTAAATTTTTAGGATTGCATATTTTATTAACTTTGACTCCGAAAACTGTTGTATTAAATAACTCATGCAAGATAATGCATTAAGTTTTCAAGTCTACATAATTTAAAGACATTAAATCTTTATCTTGGAATAATTCTGCTACACTTAGTATTGTCTTAAAAATATTTAATCGAAACATTGTTTCAAATTTTCATTTAACGTCCGATATCAATTTCTGCAAATGAATGATAATTTTCCCATGGCGCTGTTATTCATCCATGTTATTGTCTGTATGGAAATGGAAACTGATTAATACTCCATTTTATCTTAAATTTAGGAAAGGACTAGCTCGACTGAATAAACGAGCATTTGATAAGTTATAATTATAAACATTCTTGAATGCATGATGGATTTTCTATTCCCAACTGGAAATGTTACAATATATTCCGGCAATGCTTAGTGAATTTGAAATAAATTGTTTCAAAACTATTTAGGTTTTAAATAATTTTTCATAAATTTTGATAAATTATTGTATTATATATAATTTGTTAGTATTTGAAATAGCGTCAAATACTAACGTATATCTATCCATAAATACACAGGTGGAAAGAGTTTACAAACAATATGAATTCAATAATTCAAAAAAAAGTAGAAAGAGATAATTTTGTTAAATTATTTTTTTAGCCGAATTATTGCACAGAGTGTCAACTGCAGTGGAACTTCAGAACATAATTTGAGTCGTTACAGATAGACATATATTTTCAATCGTAAAATTTTTAAATGACAAAAAATATATATATTATATTTTTTATATTTTTAAACGCCAAAAAATTGCATTTTTTTCAGCAATACATAATCTTAACAATTATATAATGCTGAAAAAGTCATGAAGTGCAAGTTTTCATATAATACGCCTACCCATCAGTCCTATGCAGTAAATATAATTAAAACTGTTTTACTTAATCATTTTTAGTAAAATATTCCTAGTGCATATATTTTTTAGTAAAATATTCTTAACACATATACAAACATTAATATCTTATCTATACGCAGTTTCATTAACTCGTGATCTAAACTGGCTGAGTTACGAGACTTTCCATTTCATCATTTTCAATCAATCAGAGGCCTTTTAGATGAAATACCATGAATTTTTAAGTGGATATTCTTCGCAAAACTATTGAAATGGTCTAAATAATTATATTCAGAGCTTAATATGTATTCCCTATTAGCACGACATATTGAACGATATTTCAACAAATCTGTTCAATGTTCTTAATGCTGTACAATATCGTGAAGAGACTGTAGCAATATTGATGGACATTTTGTGTTAATAAGTTAAGGAAAATAACAAAATTTTGAATATAGCAAACTTATGATATATATATACACAGATGATACTATAAAAATTGTATAATAACTATAAGATTATAAGACAAATAGTGATTGTTTTTATGAATATACATCTCCTATTTCTGCACCAGAAATTCAATAAGTATTAATGAAAACTATGTATATATATAATGTTAAAATATATCATTATTAAGTGTCTAATGCGAGATGTCTCCATCTAATGTCTCTTATCCTACATCCACTTAACGATAGACATTTTCATCTAAACTCATTATAACGAATGTTCAAGTTCTTCATAAAACTCAGGACATTTTCCAATGATTCTCCCTACAAAAGATGGCAATCAAGTTGTATGAGGTTTATGATAAGCACTTAATTTCTTAGACAAATACGTACAAATCATTATAACTTCTAATTAGATGCCAGAGCTTAGTTTGCAGAATGTTAGATGAATATCATGATTTTAATATGAGGTGACTTTACTAAGCTACTAATGACTAACTCATTTGTTTCACACTTTTGGAGAAACATTACTTCTCCGAAATGAATGTAAATGGAATAGGAGTAATAAAGTTTTGAATTGCATGCATCTAGACACTGCAGTAGTTTTCAGACTAGAAGTTGTTTTTAAAAATCAAATGCTTTTATTTCTGGTGCTGTCAAGTATTTTCTCAATTGTTTTAATGTGTTCTCATTTCAAAAGAATATAAAATATTTTTTAAAACATTTTTTAGTTAATGCAGAGGATATAAACTACAGAAGCCAGAAAATATTATTAACGTGTATAAGACTTCAAAACATTATACAGAAAATAATTACACAAACAATTTATTGATTATTATCTCTCATTAAACAAACACAGAGAAAATGAGATAAAATTTTCATTGAAGTTAAAACTGTTGGACTTTCCATTACGATATTTGTGCCTCTCTTATTTTAGATCATTTTTCATTTCTATTAAAAGTATCGTGAGAATACTTATTTTTAATTTTAATTACTATCTTTAAATAAATGAAAACATGGAAGATAGGAATTACACGTAGCATTGTAGTGGTGGTTAACTCGAACCTTAATGAATTTTCGCTACTCCAGATGGCACTATTTCAACTGCTAGAACATACAGTTTTTGTTAAAGTCACAAGAAGGATTATAAACTGTTTATATTGAGCTAATTGTAGTTTTTTTTCAATCTAAACGTGAATTGAGATGTTAATTTACAATTACAAAATTGAAATTCTATTTGAAATTTTTAGATAATCAAAATTAAAAATGCCTTATTAGAATAGGAATCGGAAACTATATTCTTAAAAAAAGTCAAATAGAACAAGTTTTTAGTAGGAAATATGCCAACGGTTTATGCTTTGTTTTTCTCTTCTCTTGTATAATTTTAAATTTCTTGTAAGAAACTTTTATCCATGAAATTCTTTGCTCAAGCTTGACATTTCGTTTAGAATTAATAATTTACAAAGTCGATGGAAACGATTTTATCGATCTCGTGAAATTTATTTTCGCTTGCACTATTGCGAAAGAATATTGAAGCATTCCACACATTTCATCTTTTTATCGATCAAAGAAGTATTATTAAGCACATAAATTCGTTCTCGATAGAGAATGAGAACTCTAGTTCATATCTCAGCACAAACTCGATACTGTTTGTGGTTCCCGAGAGACCATTAAATTTCTAAATTCAATAAACTATGATGCATTAATAAATGCATTGCCCGCAATCACCTAACGGTTATGGACGGCGATCAATTCATTGTTGTTTTATGTGTGGATTTATCGACATGTTCTTACCAAGGAACTGATTCATTAGAAAAGTAATTTCCATATTGGGAAATTCTGTAAAACTGCTGAATTAGCAGTAAAGAAAATGCTTTATAAAATTGTTTTATTTATCTTTTATATCATCTAATTTAGGAAATTTATAAGCTAAATAAATTATATACGCTCAATAGATGTAGTTCGTATTTCAAAAGCGATACGATTTTAATTAGATAAGAATTTAGATAATATTTTTAATAATTGCAATAATATTTAAAATTTGATATTCAATATGTTGTTGTTTCTTATGGCACTTACCACGGACAAGCCCGCTGTTCAAAGACAGACGATTTAAGCCTAAGGGGGAGCGCCTCTTGTTTTTATCGTAGATCCAACTTGGGCCAAGAGTACGACTTGACTACTCACGCATTACTCATTCGCTTGCACAACCCTTTTTTACAGGAGGGCACATTCACACATCTCACAGATAGAACAGGAAGAACAACCATGCCAAAACCGGGGCGCCCAGATCACGGGGAAGATGCGCTACCCCTATGCCAGAACGTCGGCATAGTCAATATAGTTTAAATTAATAAATTATAATTATTATTAAATTAATAAATTAGTTATTATTATTGTTAAATTAATAAATCCAAAAATTGGCCTCGTAAGGCAATTAAAGACTTAAATATCTGTATTTCAAGTCATAATCGCGTTCCAAAATAACTGTGGGAAAATGATTCAGAGAGTGTTACAATTATATCATAAACTGCTTGCTCCCTGAATTGAAAATAATAAGCAGTTTATGACATAGTTCTAATGTTAAGACATTTTCCTGCTTAGCTGACTTACTTGCTTAGAGATTTTTCCACCTAAAGATTTGTTACCAAGACAATAATTTAGAATTTTGTAAAATATTTGAGGGCCACTCGGAAGTTTAAAAATCAGATTGCTGTAGAGTAATGTTCTCGTGAAGCATATTATAATTGCAACCATGCATTTTAATAAATATAAACCATATATATCGCTATATGTTCCGAACCTTATTTATTTATTATTCAATAAATTTTACAAATATACGTATGCATTTTTTTCTCTTTATCAACGATATAAAATTCCACTAAGAATTTTAATTTACTACACGTGTCACGTAAATATTTTACAGGTATTTGAGAAGGAGCAGATGAGCTTTCAGAGATGAACAGGCATTTCTTTTGATTTTTATTTTATCACTATTAATTTCAGAAAAATAATTCATTTAAAGAAATCGTAAATTTTCAAGTTCTTTATTTCCCATTAAAGCTATCTACTGCTCTAATATAAAAGTTATCATGACTTTATAGAAAATAGATCACCTCAATATGTGTTCTTCATTGTTAACCATTCTTTTTTTAATCTTTTGAAATATACTTATAGCGAGAAACAACAAAGAATCGGAATTCACCATTTTTTTGTTCCATTTTAATCTTTTCTTCTTTGTTTCCGATGCTTGCCTGTGATAATTTTAGAGTCATAGGAAATCTTTTATAAAATATTTATTCAAAAATAGAGAAATTGCAGACTGTTATCATAAATATAAGAAAAATAAATAAATAAAATATTTCCATTCGAAAAAGAATTTATCTAAGACTGCTGTGTCATACATAAACTATTATATTTCCGTATCGAAATTTACAACACTGTTTTGAAAATGTGATGCAATTCTTATCAATTAACTTATTATTCTATTTTGGGCTATTTCAGACATGTCACCATTTTAATGATTGAATGCAATAAATAATGTCTTTATTCTACCTTTATCATCCAAGAAGAATTACTAATAACGCTTATCGGAGTGTTGCATTCGTGCCATTATTTTATGACGGACTGTTATTGCATTCATTTGCTTTACGAGCATTTACTCATGGGTAACGGCCAATAACTTCAGCTAAACAGTCAATCTCTAGGACAGGTCTGTACTTTTTGGATAGGCATATGCTTCAAGATAAATTCATTTTATATACTTTATTTCTGATCTAACATATTTTATTAAAATTAATACATTTATTAAATTCAGTATATGCATGTAAATTCAATTAATACAGGTTTCATATGTCTTTAAAGCAATTAAAGTTAAACAGCGTGTTAACGAAAAAAAAATTATAACAAATTTTAATAAACATCTCTAATTATAATAAATTTAATATTACTGATTGAAATTCATTTCAAAGCAATGATAGAAAGCATTTCTTAAGATTTTACTAATATATTACGGCAGAATCTTAAATAATACACACATAAGAGATCATTTATCATAAAAGGAAGAAAAGTCATTATTGCATTTTTTGAATACTGGTCATGTATTTCATATTCTAATTTATTTATGTATATACAGGTAAATTTATTAAAAGATCTTTAATCATTGTTTGTCAGTGTTAAATTGAATATTAGGAATCGAATTAAGTTTATTGAATTATGGTATCTTAATAAACA
Source organism: Argiope bruennichi (assembly GCF_947563725.1). Taxonomy (NCBI): domain Eukaryota; kingdom Metazoa; phylum Arthropoda; class Arachnida; order Araneae; family Araneidae; genus Argiope; species Argiope bruennichi. The sequence continues at coordinate 71,292,799 of NC_079151.1, forward strand.
GAATAAGCTAGAAATTTTTTTAATTCAATCTATTTTTCCCTTAAAAGGAAAAAAAAAAGTAAATTACATCGTCTAAGGATTTTTCGATAAAAAAAGAAATAAAGAAAATAGAACAATAATACAGTAAATCATGATAACTCAAACATTTAAGATTTCGAGTATTACGTGTTTCTAACAAAGCAGTGTGACTAAGTGACCTTTTCATTGACCCTACTAGCAGCCATGTGATATTCCTAAATGCTTCACCTTTTTTGCGTTCCTTATTTGGATAAAGAGATTTTATTCGAAAAAAAAATCGGCTTGTTAGAACGGAAAATTTTGAATGAGATAGAAAATTTGCGAATTAAAAAAAAAAGAAAGAAAAAAGACAATGATGTATATTTGGTGTCTTTTCTTCGCATTTCTCTGCAATGGAGACGACAGAATCGGAACTGTGATAAAATAATGTAATGTTTAAATGTATGTGGCATATACATGAGAAACATATAAACGATTCTTTACTGTATTGAGCACAAGAATCCTCCAATTTCCAATTAAATAAAGTATTTTCTTTCAGAATCAACATATTTTCTCCAACAAATTCCTTCTTCTGATGATTTCGTATTTCTTATGTTAGACAACGATGTATCTTATCTATAATGCATTATTAGTCATTAAAGTGTAGTAAATCTGTTTATAAAAATCAATCTATAAATGTTAAGCTTACTTTTATGCTTATTCTAGTATCGTAATATTTATGCCATATTCTTATTGTGTAAATCATTAAAGCAGAAAGTTTACTTCCTGGCACCATGAATTTGAAAAATCTGTTTCGCTCTTTATGTCTTACCAATTTTTTATCTATAGCAAGGTTTGTTAAGTTAATTTTGTATTAAATTATAATGAATTTAAAGCTATATAATAAGTACTTTGAACCTTATTTGAGAATTGCATATTTGGTTACACTTTTTTATATTTATAGTCTTGATATCTGATTGCTTTACCAGAAGATAATACATTTCCTGCATACACCTTATATGAACATTGAAACGATTATTGCATTCCATGATTTACGAAGCAAACATTATTTGCACGAACTTAATTACTTTTCACCTTAATTACATTAATACCCTTAATTACGCTTTTGCAATTTTATTAAAAGAAATCATTTTTGCCGTTTTATATATGACAACCATTTTGTAACAATTGTTTTAACCCATTCTAAGAATGTAGAAAATGGATGTTGGTTTTGTAATTTTATTAATAAAAAACCGTTCTTGCATTTTTATATATCACAACCATTTCATAAAAATTGCTTTAAAACTTTCTAAATCTGGAGAAAATATTCTTACTTTCAAATTCGTCATTCTTTAGCGATATATAGTAAGGTATTTTATCACCTCTGATTTAAGATCTTATTTCTTAATATAGAAACCCTAAAAATATTGATAAATGCTTTATTTACGCAATTAGATTTCAAAAAATAAATTACTACCAATTATTTATTATTATTATTATTGATATTAATAAATCAACACTTAACACTGAGAACAAAATTCATTGAATTCTCAAAGTTTTCTAAGGAACTAAATTTGAAAAAAAAAAAATTTTTTTCTCATTTCAAAAGAATAAAAACGAAAAGCTTTTATTTGTTAATTATGTTATTAATAATTAATTTAAATAAATTTATCTAATAAATTAGATATATTTCTTTTAGACCAATTTCAATCATAAAATTAACTAAATATACCATCAAGAAAAAAGTTGTTCTTAAAAGTATTGGCATATTGCTCTCTCAATAAAGCGCAACGTACTCGTATATAACTCATACGCCACAAAAGTACAATAATCTCTTGTTCTTTCACAATATACTCGCTTCTTACTAAATCTCTACAGAGGTCGGTTTAAGCTACTTTATTATGCAACTCCCCGGTTTCTATTTAGTTCATTTTGTCAGTACTAAAAGTGGATTAAGATTCAAAATGACTCCGCATGTGTATCTCCGCAGCCATTAGTGGCTTTAACGAAGAAAGTTTGTCCGTAGAAGGAACAAGCTAATTCTCTGTAATTGTGTTTGAATGGGCAAATGAGTTTGCTTGCGGCGGTAAGTTTCCACCATATTTTATTGTTTTCAAATTAGAGGAATTTCTCTTTATTTTAGAAGCGGTATCTCCCGGAACTTATATTTGACCTTTAATTCAAAATACTTTGGAATTTGCATGGTTAGTTGTCAATTCTCAGGAGATTTTATTGAATCAAATTACTAAAAGGTAGAGATGGCGTTAAATGTGGAATAAAATTTAAGTGCTAATGATTACAAAAGTGTAACTTATTTCGTTTTCAGGAAAGCTTTACAAGGTAAATCATCAATACTCTAGGGCACGGAATTCAGCTCGTTTTGTAATTAGTATGAATGGGGGAAACAGTTTTATTCATTAATCAATACTCAGTTCTAATATAGTAGATGACACTTTTGATTGTTATGCTTCAAGTTTTTCGAGATGTGATTATGAATTTCTCACTAACTTATCAGACAAGACCTCAAATCATATGATTTCTGACTTTGATGACATCAACGGAAGAATCATGCATATGGTAATTTAAAACAATACTAAGTCTCTGTTTCTGTAAAGTCTGTCTTTAAAATTATAGAAGCTGAAGAATTTAAGATATTGGTGCTTCCTAAATTTAAAAAAAAAATGAACATCAATTCATCTTTCAAACTTCTTATCTGAATGTGAACTACTTCACAATCAGTTCGATCATTACTTAAGGAGCTGAATAACATTTTTACGACATTTTCGAATTCTCATATTATGTTATTAATAATACTATATATATATAATTTTATACATAACATAAATGAAAGTACTTTTACCATTAAAAATGAAATAAAATATTTCAAAGATATTTGATTTCATATATATATATATATATATATATATATATATATATATATATATATATATATATATATATATATATATATATATATATATATATACAAAAGTATTTGAATCAAGTTCATAGGAAAATCAAAAAATCAAACAAAAATTAAACCAAAAAAATTATAAAAAATATCAAAAAGTATCCGGCCTGAAAACTTTTTCAAGGGTCACCCTCAGGCAGGGATTCAAAGAAAGGGATTTTTTCTGTGAGGAAATGCAGACATTTGTCTAATAATGATTCCTCGTGACCCGAAAATCCCCTGAAATTATGCCCAAGAGATATACCATTATACCATTTTAACATTCTGTTAACAAGAGATATACCATTATACCATTTTAACATTCTGTTAACAAGAGATATACCATTATACCATTTTACCATTCTGTTAACAAGAGATATACCATTATACCATTTTAGCAGAATGTTAAAATGGTATATCTCTTGAGCATAATTTCATTGGATTTTCGGGTCACGAGGAATCATTATTAGACAAATGTCTGCATTTCCTCACAGAAAAAATCCCTTTCTTTGAATCCCTGCCTGAGGGTGACCCTTGAAAAAGTCTTCAGGCCGGATTCTTTTTGATATTTTTTATAATTTTTTTGGTTTAATTTTTGTCTGATTTTTTGATTTTCCTATGAACTTGATTCTAATACTTTTGTATCAATTCATCTGTGTTTTAGAAGTAGCTGCAATTGCGCTCTCTAAATACTATGAAGTTCTTTTTTGGTTTTAGTTTAAATAGGTTATAAATTTTAGTTGCGATTTCGAAACTGTTTTGTTTCGTTTTCAAACTATTTCTTACTTTAGATTGGTTACTTATATATATATATATATATATATATATATATATATATATATATATACTAGAAATCGTTGTTTTAACAGCATTTTGAGCATTTGTCTTGAAGTTCTGTGAAGCATGAAATATTCAATCTGTCTAACTTAAGTTATTTTAGTTGTGCAAAATAAGTTCCATTTTGAGACAAAGCTAGAATTCTTTTCTTTATTTATTTTGGAATTTATCAAAATATACGGATATAAATAATTTGTCTTATATTAAATATTAAATCTTATAATGAAATATTGCTGCGTCCCGTTGTGTATATGAAATAATGAAGACTAATCATCTATGTCCCCAAATATTGCTGAAGGAAGTTGACAGTTCTTTTTGATACTGCTTTTTGATGAGTGTGGTAAATTATAATTAATTTTTCTCTACATTTTTCACCATTTACACATATAACAACTCTTATTTGAAATCCATTTGTGGAAGAGTATGAAAATATTTTCAGTAATTTTAATGAATTTGAAATCCAAAGCACAAAAGGAATTATATGTGTAATATAATCGAAATTTTCTGCGAATGTCAATTTAAAGCCGGAATTGATTAATCAAAATTTTTACATAAACATGTAAATTTGACTACAGAAGTCGGATAGAATAAACAAAATAATTTCAATAGTCTTTATAAATTTTTAAAACAAACAAGGGACAAAAGGGATTAAAAGAAACAATATAAACCAAGTTTTCTAAAAATTGGTATCTTCATTTCTAATTGTTTAACCAAGAATTTTATTTACGAATGCAGATTGGACAAATGAAATCAATTGATGGAAAGACGAAAATAATTTCGATAGTCTTAAAGAAACTGAAAGAAAAACGTAACGCTAAAGAAACTAAAAATATAATAGAAACCAAATTTAAATTGAATATTTTGATATACAGCAGAAAAATAAAACAGTTCCAATAAATCAGTATAAATGTTCGTTATTATTGTAAATATAATAGAAGTTGTAGAAATTTTAATATTTCATACAGAGAAAGAATATTTATTGCTACTCATGTATATCCATAATATTAATAAAATACCTGATATATCCATAATATTAAAGAAATAGTAATTAATAATATGAATTACACAACATTTTAATTATACATATTCTAACCATCGGATAATCAAAAACACAAGTGCAGCAATTAATTTACATATTAATAATTTAGACAAGGTTTTATTGAGGAACAAGATATACTGCAATATTAATAATGTATCTCTCTCAATTTTTCCTATTTCTTTAGATTATATTCTCTCATGGTTTAGAGTATTATTCACCTGGTCCCTAAATAGCTTCTGCATCTTACTTGTAAGGGATTGTCTTTTCTACTGAGTCTTTTTGGTATACAGCATAATAAACTGTCGAACAATTTCACAAAACCGGTCACTCATCGTTTAAATGTGCTTGTTCTTTTTAAATATATCTAACATATATTTAAATAAGTCTTTACTCAAAATGCCTAACCGTAGTGAGACTATAAAGAAGAAAAACATCATTCAATTAAGAATATAATTACATGTTGGCTTGTTAGGTTTTCTAATAGAAAACTCGACACAATTTTTTTCAGATTAAGGATTACGCACATTGGATTCAAGCATAAGAACTCGTTGTGCCGACGTCCTGGCCTAGAAGTAGCGCTTCCTATCCGTGTTCTGGGTGTCCCAGGTTTGAGTCCTGGTTTCGGGCATAGTTGTTCTATACTCTGTATTGTAAATGTGAGGTGCATGAACGAACCCCTCCCCCAATCCCTTGCGAAAAGGGGTTGTGCAAGCGTGTGTGTGAGTGTCATCTTCATATGAACTGAAAGTCAGACTTCTACCCTCAGATGCTCAGGGGCCTTTACCCTCAGAAACTACTACACAAACTCGGCTTAAATCGCTGCCTTTGTCAGCGGGTGTGTCAGTGACAAGTGTCTTTAAGTAGCAACAACAACAGAACTCGTCGTTGGGAGAACTCGCCTCTAAATGTTTAGTACGTTAATGCCCTACGTCCGTTTTCTACACTTACACAGAGTTTTTATGTTCTCGTAGGCAACACATGCAGTGGTTTCATTCTCCCTACATCACACTAAAAGATATTCTTTATTAAATTCTCCTCCCCCATCTTTTTATTTTTTGAAAAAAAAAGTATTGATTATTACTATTTGATATGCTTTTCAAACATGCGTTTAAATATTTTTTTCAACGACTAGTTTTTCTTCAGACTGCACAAGCTGACAGGTCATAAAATATGACACAATTTTTAAATAAGCTTCTAAAATAGGGCTTTAACTCTGACCAAATGTTTGACTCACTTTAATCATAAGTGGTTCTTGCTTCAGTAAACTCTATCAAATCAAATCAATCAATCAACGAGCATAAAAAAAAGGGTAAAAATATATTTTACATAAGTGCAAACGTTTCCCTAATGTCCTAGATTTTCACTTTTTCGGCGTTGACACTTTCATTTATGATGGATAACTGACACTCAAATGTCAACTCTTTTAATTTAATTGATTATAACCTAAGCAGCTATCTTTAAGCAAACAAACCCAACACAAGACGCCTCTGATTTGAAACTACTTGCGACGATTGAATTTTATAAAATGCTCTGTTTTTCCTCACTTCTTTTTTTATCTATTTTTTTATCCGGTAGTGCTTTTGATGTATTGCTCGCATCCATCATCCTTTCTGTAAGTTTCTAAAATCCGTCTAGGATTTTTTTTTAGGGTGAAAAAAAGGAGATATTACTTTTCATTATATCAAGGAATTTTATTTAATTCGGCTGAAAGAATCCTGAAAACAGGAGGTAAATGATGTATAAAAAAATAATGTTTCAAAAGAGATAATACGATGTCAGGACCCTTCTGAGAGTTTAATCTTTTGAAGTAGATTATTATTGTTTCACAGCAGAGTGCGAGAGTCTTTTTATTTTATGAACAAAGAGACTTTAATAACACTTCACTTTTTTACAAATTCCCTTTTTATAAAACATTCAGTTAATATCCAAAGTTTTTTTAATAGTTCTTGATCATTTTTCAATTGAGTTGTACGGTTTTAAGGAATTAAGTGAAAGTTGTATTTGCTTAATAAGCGTTTATAAAGATTTTTTTTTTCATTCTATTTATGAAATAGTACCGAAATTTTGCATGGCAGTAAACCCTATAATAATTTTTCTAAACTTTATTGCCAGCTAACGTTAAATTTTAATCAAATATTGATCAACTGACAGTCACCATTTAATGGAGAATTTAAGAAGCATGTTTTAGTATTCAAGATATTTATAATGATGAATTATTTAATATTTTAAATATTGAAAAGCAAAATAATAATAATAATAAGGAATAATTTTAAAAATAGAAACTTTTAATAATAAAAATGAAAAGTAGAAACCAATTTTTGAATCAAAAATATGAATATCGAAAATCATTAATAATTAGGAACCAAACCCCAATGCAATAAACACTTGATTATGTGTGGAAATGGTCAGAATTTTAAATGTGAATAATTCTCAAAATAATCGAGAAAAGGAACCAAATAAATATGAAATACTTTGAACATGTTTTTTATTTTCAACAGGATTAAATAATTCTGATTTAATAAGCAGTAGATATCTGCACTTATAAGTCTATTGATTTGCTTTTGCATAGTTGTTTTATTGTTAATTTATAGTTGAGTTCTTCTTTTATAAGAATATCCATACTTTTTTTTTTGGTATTAAAAACTCTTCTTTGTATTTCTGATAGAAGGTTCTCAACAATATTGTAGGATTAATTACCGAAGATCATAAATATTAATAAAAATATATTACAAATATAATACTATTCCAATTTGCTTATGTTATTTGCATGAATTCTTGAGGTTTGCGCGATTATCTTTTGACGTCAATCTTTCGAATAAAAAAATCGTTTTCTACTTTTCAGTACATTAATTAGAGCTCATTTTTAAAAGGTTCATATATTACATATAGCATTACTTCAACATGTCTGAAAAGTCCCCAGGAATTATTGTTCTTTAAAGTATTTTATTTCATTAAATTCCCTTTTTTTCTGATTTTGGTAACTATTTTGATACTAATTTTGGCATACGTTTTTTGTGAATTTTATTCCAATTATTGCAGAAATATATCAAATAGAGGATAAAAAATCGTTTTCGAATTTATACTATACTAATTAGAACAAATTTTTAAAATGATTTTTTATTACTTATAGTGCTATTTCAATATTTCTGAAAACTCCTCAAGAACTATTTCTTTTTTATGTATTTTTTATTAAATTTCTTGTTTTCCAGATTTTGGTAGTTATTTTGACACTAAATTTGACATATGTTTAAGTTTAATGAATTTTATTTCCATTGTTACAGAAAAGCATCAAATAGAAGATAAAAGATATTCGGGATAAAAAAAAACATTTTCTACTTTTTATTATATCAATTAGAACACATTTTTTAAATAATTTTTTATTACTTTTAGTGGTACTTCAACATGTCTGAAAAATCCTCTAGAATTATTGCTCTTCAATGTATTTTTTTATTAAATTCCCTGCTTTTCTGATTTTTGTCTTTATTTTAATACTAATTTTGACATACGCTTCGGTTTAATGAATTTTATTCCCATTATAACAGAAATATACCAAGTAGGGCATAATATTTGGAATAAAAATCCGTTTTCAATTTTTTACTATATTAATTAGGACACATTTTTAAAATTAACTGTTATTAAATAGAGTGTTGCTTCAAAATGTATGAAAATGCTCAGGATTTATTGCTCTTCAATGTATTTTTTTTATTATTAAATTCCCTTTTTCCTGATTTTGGCAGTTTTTTTTATACTGCTTTTGGCATACTTTTAGGTTTAGTGAATTTTATTCCCATTATAACAGAAATACATCAAATAGTTTAAAATAAAAGATATTCCCATGTTATGTTAGATACTAAAACGATGAAAGATGGTAAAATATCATTTAAAGCAAGCTGGGAATCCGTTTAATAACTTTTACGTAATCTGAGATAAGATAAATTGCTTTGTAGGAACAGATTAAACCGACAGCAACATTCCGAGCTTCCCAAGGAATTGAATGCAGTGTTTAGCAATAATCCGGTGGGAAATCCGGAACTTTTCTCTCTGCATAACGACACCTGGCATCTTTAATTTAGACCCAATGCTGTTCACGAGTGTTTGACCTGCCATTTAAAGAGCTTTGCGAAGGTCAGCACTATCTGGGCTGGAATTCAATAAGTTCAGGCCCATCAATTTATAATGTCGCGAAACTCAACTTCCCAGGAATATCCAGCGTGGCCAGCTTTCATTCATTTCATTTCCAAGTCTGCAGGAGTTTTGGACGGTCTCCTCGCTGCAACCGTAACTCATTCGTCTAATGAACTCGAGTTCGCATTTCGGTCGGTTGTTTCCGGCGAAACTCGATTTTTGGCTTCCTCTAATAACGATTCTCAACCGGTTATTACCGGTTCGTTACAAGTCACGTGATTTATGGGCGTTAAATGGATCGTTATGCGCGGGAAGAACAGGTGATAGCTGCTGGAGAGAATGCATAATAAATTGGTTGGTTGTCCAAAATGTTGCCTGTCTCGAAGAAATCTAGTTTTGTGGGGTAATCGGAAATGTGTTATTAAATAGAACGACCCCGGAATGAGGCATATTTCGTTGAGAGTGCATTCCAAGAGAGGAAAGTCGTACATTAAGGAAAGATTTCACTAGCCTCCAACGGAATCTAGTTTGATTTGTAAGAATATATGAATTCTAATCTTTAATTTTTAATACATATACTATAAGTATTTTTTGTCAACGGATTCTAAAACCTTCCGCTCTTTTGCGCATGCTTTTGGATGGGTTTAATTCGCCAAAATAAGGGCGAGAAGAAAGAAGAAGATTTTTTACATTTAACAATAGAGTAAATTCCTGAAATACGCACGTCCTTCCGTGTGTCGCCCCTTAATGATATGGAATTGTCGAAAAGTGGTAGTCTCAAGATATTGAAACGAACAGTAGTAATCAGCACAGAAACTGAAATTTGGTGGAAGAAAATTTATTTAAAATAGTTTGCATTTATAAATCAATAACAAAAGTTTTTAGAACAGAAGTGGGTGTCAAATTTAGCATTTGAACCTTTAAAAACCATCGAGAGTTAATAGCTGTATTAAGAAAAAGATATGGAACATATTTTTATCGTTTGTTGCTCATTATTCAGAATGCTGTACAAAGTAAACATTGTAGCACTGTTATACAACTTTTTTAATTTTTGAGTAGAAAGTAGATACAAATTCAAGAGAAGCTTAATCTCTTCTAATAACTGAGAAAAAAAGTGTTTCTAGATGCACTTTTTTTTCGGAGCAAATTAAAACGTTTTCTTTACTCATATTCCGAAAATTATTTATTTATTAAGCTTAAATAGACACATAATTTGAATTCATTTTTAAACTAAACATTTTAAACTAAACATAAAAACATTAATTATGTTTTTAACTCTTTTGTTTGAAAACTTTAAACTGAGTAATACGATTCACCTGAAGGCGCACGGAAAAATCTGAATGATCGGCCGTCGCAACAGTAACACTGGAGGGAATTTTGATTGAGTCTTGAAGGCCATCACCGGCCCCGATACAACCCATCCCTTGGGAAATATATCCAATCATCGATGGGAAGAACCAGACCCCACCTTTTTTCTGTACCCGTCAGGGTAGTGAGAACCAACCACCATGCCCGAGGCTTCTCATCCTAAATTACGAGGTGCCCCCAGAGGGAGATATCGTTTGAAAGAAAAGTTTATTTTTATGAAAATCATTAATGTTTTGGATATTTTACAAACAGCAATAATTCTAATAAATAAAAAAGAATACATTTAACTGAAAAGTACTTCCATAACAGTAATAATAATTATTATGTTTACTCCTCTGATAACAAAAAATACTTGTTAAATACAAGAAATGTAAATATATGCTTTCATTCTGACATCTTTAAATCTTAACAAAGCTTAATGTAAAATTCAAATTTATTAACAATAAAATAAGATGCAAAACAATTTTTCCTTGAAATTTTCATCATAATACAATCGTCTCTTTAAGGTGGACAATTAATGAATCACTTTTTTCTTAATTTTGTTTAAATACTGTACTGATTCATTTATCAAGCATATGTTATCTGACCTCAGAGAATCTAAAATTCATCGTATTCATTTTCAGAAAATGTAGCATTAATATTTTGTCCTAATGAATTTTATAAATGTTGTTTTTTTTTTTACTTTAGAATGTATGAAGAGTTATTAAAATTTTGAAAATAGAAAGAACGTTTTAAATATTCGACATACGAAAAAAATATACAAGAAATTTAAAAAAAAAACAACATTCCAATTGAATTCCCGAGAAAATAAAATATGACAGGTTACATTATGCACAATTGTCCGAAACTCTGAAATCTTTTTTCGAATGGAAAAAAAGAAAAGAAACAAATAACGAAATTAAACTGAATTTGCTTAAAAACATACGGTATTTCGAAAATATAATTATCATCAGGCTGTTTTCTTTTATTTCTATCGATATCCAATTTTTTTTCTTTGAATTGTTGGGAAACTATTGTTTTTCCCCCTTCCCTTTTATTCAAGTTTTTCCTGTGGAATTAATGGATTCTTTTTATCTTAAATATACAATTCGGTTATTTTATTTTAAAAAAGATAATTACTTTATTCGAAATTTATAATCGGTATTTATATAAAATTCATTTTGTAATTTTATATTTCCATGCTAGAAAAAGACGTAAAAATCAATAATATAGTTACAAAATAAAAAGAATGAAATTTAATTAAAAAAATTATTTATATTGTGAAATGAATAGAATTTATGGAAATCAAAATGGTTCAAATGCTTTCTTATAATATCATTTTTTTTTAAATCGAGAATTTCTTGTTTAACTTCGATAAAGACATGAAAATAAGTATTATCTTGTTATTCATAAATTTTAATTTTGTAATTATCAGTATTAATAGGGAAAGAGAAACTCTTTCAATTTTTTTTAATGGAAATATAAAACAATGCATAAGAAATTATATTATTTATGACACTAGTAGGATTGTATAATCCAGTTATAGATTATACTATTATATTATAGTTATCCTATGACAAATTGCTATTTCAGAAAATATAGCAGTACATTTTTGTATTGAAGTTTTCAATTGAAGATTAAATGGACTATCACTTTCTTTAAATACTTTATGAAGTAAATTTCCCTAGTCTAGAGTTGAAAATAAATTCTCTATATAAATATTGGCTCTTTTTCTAGGAAGCCAAAAGTAAGCTTTATTACTATTAAATCCATGAAAACAGCTTCTTAACAAGAAATAAGATGAATAATTTTTAATATCTCGAAAGTTAGATAGTAAAATTCAACAAAGATTAAAAATTCTACAATTGGTCAAATATCTTGAATTATTAATTTTGTAAACACAAATAAAATTTCTTTGTTTTACGGAAATGAGTTTTTTTATACAAACTCGAGCCTTCTGTTAACAGTCCGATCTGAACAGAAAATGTTTTATATTGTAAAGAATCGTGAAATGAACAGTACGATATACATACATTTATTTGAAAATCATACGATACTTTCATACATTCATTTGAAAATCGTACGATACTTTCATACATTCATTTGAAAATCGTACGATACTTTTATACATTCATTTGAAAATCGTACGATACTTTCATACATTCATTTGAAAATCGTGCGACACTTTCATACGATCATTTTGCTATAATAACATCCACATTTGAGGCTATTTTGCTACTGTCTTCATTATTTTGGGCCACAGTACGAAAACGATCCCTGAGCTGGCGTTCTTTTTTACTAAACTTCTGCTTCACAAAAATTGCAAGACAATTGAAGCGCGAAATCTAATTTAATTAACTTTAGTCGAATGGGTTTCGAATCTGGAGTTCCTTTGTACCGAAGCGTTTCTATTACATTACCAAAATTCTGCTGTGTATGTGGGTACGTGTCACGGTAACTTTATATTCGTAATTTAAATATGTTAGTATGGCGTAGAATTTCGGTGAGTAAAATGCTAGTCCAAGCTAATTCTTCAAGTAACACCCAAAGATATTTGAGATCAGTCCTTAATTAGCTTTAAGTAATGTCATTTTCACAACACAGTAATAAGTAAATTAGCTTTTCTAAATCAGCCTTTAAATATGAACTTTGGAATGAAAAATACCATGGTAATATATTTTACATTTACTGAATTTCTGTTTTAAGAGAATATATTTCTTCGTGTATTTTACATATTTCACCATACCCACACCAACAAAAGCATAAATCGATACAAATTTTTCTCCGAATAAATACCAAAAAGCGTGATAGTCGACAGTCTAGATACTCTGCGTTTTAGTAAAACCACTCATATGGATATGAAAATGCTGGAACGTCCGTGAGAAAACGCGTTATTTTAAATTCCGATGCCGGCGAACGGTATTCATCAGGAATTTAACCATGCTTGTTAAATGTCGATCACGTGCTTTTCTCGTCGGAGCAAAAGACTTAATCGCGTGTCAGTGACACCTGCTGGCGACATTAAGAAGTGATGAATGGCCGAGGAAAAAATTCAATTTTCTCTGTGTTTTTTTCAATTGTTTTCTTTCTTTTTCTTTCAATGTTGCTGTAGTAAACAAAGAACTTGCCACAGGCCTTCATTGTGGCAGCTCTGTGTTCTATCACACGAATTTTCTTTCTTTTCTGCCCTGGTGTATATTAAATATTTTTTTATTTGCTGAAACTTTAGAAAGGCTATATTATTATAAATGTATGCATTTAAGTTTCGTTTTGGTGTGTAAAATCCAGTCAATAGAAAAAAAAAAGGTTTAATGTTCAGGATAGATTTGGAAGCCAGATATTTCAAATTAAAGTTTTAATTAAACTGGGAATTTAATCAAATATTATGCGAATAAGTCAACAAAAGTAATTACACAGTTTCAATTTTCTTCTCATATTTAATGGTTTTTAAAAGCATTTCTTCATATGTTTAGGTACACTAAATATATATAATTCATTTTAATGTTCTTAACTTCATTCTTCATAATATATAGGGATTTTTTCCTTCCTGATTTTTGAGAAGATACAGGGAAAAAATAAACAAAAGACATTAATTATAATATACAATATTGCAACATTTTAAATGCTTATAAAATAATTGAATTTCGAAGTTGTAATTCTAATAAAAACATTGTTTTTGTCCTTTAAACATTTCTATTCTCCTTTAAAAATATTTTCAGTTACACAAGCTATATGGTTTACTTGTTTCTCTATATTTAATCACAGTGAATAAATTCTTTCCATTGCTTGAATTAAGATATATGGTGCTACCTGAATAAAACTGATGCAAAATATTTTATTCCGACTTTATTTATATTATAAAAAGTATATATTATTACAAACCAGTAATATTAATTCCCTGCATTGTTAGTCTCGTAGTAAGGAAGAAAAATTTTCAGATATTCGCATGAATGCCGGGTAAATATCTTCCGGTCTTGCCGATGAATTTCGTGGATTTGGAGACAAAAATGAAGGTCCTAGAAAGCTCCAGAATTTCAGAGATATCTTTATTCGGAAGGGAGATACTAGATCCTTTACCATACCCTATCATGGAGACTATAGAAATGGAGGTGTAAATTTAAGCATCACTTCGTTGTTTAAGGCTGATCAATCAGTAAACTTTCTATTTGAACTCCTGTCTATATATAATTCAAGCACTGTTATACAACTCTTTTTGGATTTCAACCAAGAATATTAATCAAAACATTATTTTCGAATTACTTACTTGATTTGCAAGGCAAACATAATATTTTATTAATATGAGGCTTAATAAAATCAATACATAAACATTAAAAAATGCTTATCTTAAAAATTTCATTTTTAAAGTCAATTTTTTGTTACAATATAGTTTCTTTTCTAATAACGGGTTTTATTTCTTAATATTTGGAGAAATTTTTACAAAATAAATTTTATTTGCTTCTTTTTGAAACTTCGCTGCACGAGGCACACGCATATTGGAAAACCGATCATTTAATTTTAGATATTATGCATCAACGTCAGGTGTTACGTTTCCAACACCCTATATTAAGAGGGCTTTTTTTGGCTATATAATTCTTTGTAAAGAAATACTTTTTTAAACTTTTCTTCCAATATTGCGATATCTATTTAAAAAGTGAAAATAATTTTCTGAAAAAAGCGGAAAGGATGAGAAAAGAATTAGAATATACGCAAAAATCTGCATCTTATTCATTCTTCTTCCTTATCTTATCCTAAAATGCAGAAAGAACAACGGTTAACTGCACAATTCATCAGAAAATGTTGCATTCCATAAACGTACACCCCACCACTGATAAAATCTTACGATAAAATCTCATTGTAATTGTATCATGAATAAAAAATTATAGAGTTAATTCAGCTAAAGGGAAGAAGTACATAAAATTTACTCCATCATATTGATATATTTTCACATCCAATAAGCATTTACCATAGATTAACAAACTGACCCCCCCCCCCAGATTTTCTATGTTATAATGTATTGAAATCCTCATATTTATATTTACGAAATTTTACTTTCTAGTTATTCAAACCTCGCCAAGCAGTTTGAACAAGAAAAAAAATCTGCAATATTAATTATGTGCAGCTGTGATGTATTTTGTAATTTTTTTCTGTGCATTTTACTAGCGTTAGGGATTTCCTACGATGCAACCTTTCTCATCATTTAAGCCGCAAATCTTCTGGTCTCTTGTAAAGTGTAAAATGAAAGAAATACTACATTTGTTAAAAAAAAAAAATCTTGAAAAGAAATTAAGCTAAACCTGAAGAAAATTCGAGGAATGAATACATTTTGTCAAAAAAAAAAAAAAAAATATTTTTGATCAAACATGTTTAATTGTGAGGAGAAAAAAAAATACTACTGATTGAAAAGTTTCTGTAATAGACATATGCTTTTCAAAACATGTTTCATAATTAACAAAAACATAATTTTTTCACACTTTTTTATATTGTTTTAGTTTTCTTTACTACTGCCAAATTAAAATACTTCTGCATAACTAGTTAAGTAATGAGTCAATATGCCAAAATAATTATCCGGATAAAGTTCTTCTAATAGTAAATGAAAATTGTGTGTGGGTGGGGAGAATATTTATTATATTTATTTTTTAAAAATAGTCCAATTAATGTTGTAATTATATTTATCATGATCGCGTTACACCAAAAATGTTTTTAATGTTAATGTCAAAATTATATAAACTACTAGGAGGATGAAATGTTTGCTAACCGTGTATTGGCCTCTAACTTGATCTCAAATTATACAAAGACAAACGACACTGATTTAGCTGCATGAGATAAATGGTTACTGTTAATATCTCTGAAGTAATTATCAATACCTTTCTGATTTCAGATTACAGCATTGTTTTTTAATCGAAATGTGGGTTGAGTTGCTGAAAATTAGATCAAAATTTTAACTTAAAATTACTTTAGAAGATCTTTTTAAATAAATTTATATTAAATATTGTCACCTAGGTTCTTTAGTGTGGAACTCAATGACACACACAAGAAGTAGAGCTAAACCAATTTATTAACTCAACTCTGAACTCAGTGACTGACAGTTCTACTTTTATACTAGCAGGGAAAATTCCAAAATACTTTTCTGGAGACAGTAAGAAAAGTCCAGAACACTTATCTGGTAAACTAAAGAAATGTCCAGAATCTTCTGGAACATGAAATAAAGGAAAACATACAAGCAAGGAAGTAATTTATTTATACAGACTGTGAATCGCATTGTCTCTAGCGGAATTCGAACTTACGATCGTTTAATTAAGAGACCAGTGCTATGACCATTCGGCCATGGCGAGTCGACTGTCTCTTTTCAATGTGGCAATATTATTCAAAAAACCAGAATAAGAGGCATGCAAAATTTGTTACTGTTTTTGCAGACTTTAATACTATGATGCATCAGTTTAGAATCATAATTCCTAATGCCATAAATTTCAAACGTATATATAAACTTTTTTTAAGTCACCACTATATTTAAATAAACTCATTTGTTGCAAACTAATTTTTTAAGACATTATCTAAAATTATTAATATATAGTATTGCGATTTTAATTAGAATTCTATTTTGTAGAAATGGATGTTTTATTTTCATTTCATTGGATGTCATTTGTTGTTTAATAATAGGATTAAATATTAAGGTATAAACATACGAAAGAATTTAATCTACTTATTACTAAAGGAATCTACTTAGTTTAAAAATAATTAAACCAAATGAACTGAATTTCGCTTCTCGGCTTAACTTAATTAATGAAATAAAACTCAATTCATTCTGTTGATAGCGTATATGATTTATGAATATTTTTTTCCTAAATTCTGTTGCTCCTCAATAGTGATTTATTCTGATTTCTTAAAAGTAATTATTGTGCATTTTTGTTTCAGGGCTCAAATTAATCTCTGCATTTAAATAGCGAATGAGAAATACAATTTTTTTTCCAATAAATAATAAAGTTCCGTTTATGAGACGATTTAATAATTTTTAAATTTTTATTAATTTTATTTGCTTCTCGCTCTATAGCTACTGTTTCAAGATTAAATGATATATAAACTTAAAAAAGCATTAATTTTTATTCTTAGCGATATATATTTTTTTTCGCGAAATCTTATTTTTCATATTTTATCTTACAGCAGGATTGATTAATTATTAAGTTATGAAGAACTAATTATTAATTCTTTCATTTTATTTTGCTTATTATAATATTAATTACTAATCTTAATGTGCAGTTTTTATTTGCAATATCTATACGCTCTTTAATACGTATTAAAGTTAAATATGTCTAATGTATAAACAAATTAATATGATTTATTAAAAGAATTTTTTTTGTTTTGTTTTTTACAGCTTATGAGACAATTATTATATAACTTATTTGACTTTCAGCACATTTCTAGAAAATGTGTAGAACAGAAATTGCAGCAAGTAAAAAGAAAACAAAAACGGTGTTGGAATTAAATATAATATTATAAATTAAAATTGTCTAAAATTTTTAAATAATGGGCATTTAATATATCAACCTTTAAATGTAAAGCACTCATTCCATAAGTCAGAAATAATATTAATATTTATAATGAAATCTCCTTTTTTTTTTATTTTTCCCCATTCTCATGATAGGCATTAAAATCGTGTTATTTTAATTATTTGTTTCATGTTCTATTTGTTATATATATATAAATATATATATATATATATATCCTAAAAAAATAGAAAATATGAAAATATGGTTTAAAAAAAGATTTTTTTCTATTATTTATAATATATACATATATATTATTTTGCAAGAAATATAAAAATAATCGTGCAAGAAATATAAAAATTTCACAATGAAATATATATAGTGAAAAATTTAGTCCATTTTGCTGAAAACTTCCTTAGTGATTCTCTTATATATTAAACTACAGGGAAGAAAATTCCTTCTTCTGATACTGAGTTTATATTAAAGGAACAAGGTAATAAGAATTTAGGGATGACATTAAGATGATTGAGAACAGATTTTTGAATGGTTATGTAACGATATTTGATTAGTTTTGATATAAAATCAAAATTGAAAATGAATATGAATGAATTCAAAATGAAATGAACGCACTTAATAAAAATATTAATCAAAAGATAAAAGAAATGTAGAAAGAATGTAATGAAATAAAAAAAATATTTATAAATATGGAATTAAAAAAGACATGAAGTTTTATTTATTTTTGATGTAAAGCCACAAAACTAATCAGTTAAATAGTAATAAATAATTTCGAAAATATTGATCATTTTATTTTGTATTTTACGTTTATGCTATTTATCATCAGTATTTATTAAACTTGACTAAATAAATTTTAATTAAAGATATTTTTCCTAGCCACATTGGAACCATAAAAGCTATTTCCATAAAATAATATATAAAAATATTTTTTTTTCTTTTTAGAATATTTACATATATATTTAGAAACTATTACAAAGAAAGAAAAAGTATTACAAAATCCATTATATCGATGAATCTTTTTTAAGTCTCTCAGTGGGCAGTAAGTAAGTCTTTTGGTGATAAGCAAAATTTATTTCATGAATTTATAATGCATTTTTACTTCTCATACATATTCACTTCACAGGAAGTAAAAGAAGGGGGAATATAGATAATTATTACCATAAGGCATAATTATTCATTCAATAACAAAATCATAAAAAAAAACCAATAAAAACAATGTCAAACTTCTTAACATAAAATTGTTTCTTTGATGGCGAAATTCTCACTCCCTCACTCCTGTGCCAGAACGAGCGGTAGAGTTAATATAAAGGAAAGAAAACTTGAATAACCACAAATTTATTCGGAGTCAAAAACTAATTTCACGCCTCAACTAATTAGCGTTCTCCTTAGTTGCCTTCAAAGAGTCTTTTCTATCTCTTTCTGTTTTTTTATAGCCCTCACATTTTTGTGTTTCCAGTGCCTATGTCTAGAAGGAAAGGGGGACTCTCCGAATGTGATGTTAATTAAACAAAATAGAATCTATTAAAGCTTCTCATATCTCAAGGCGCCATATGCTGTGTAATTTAGCGAGTTAATGTCTGAATTGATGAGATTTAATGATGTGTTGCGGTGGAGTTGGGATCGTTTATTTTATTTAATTGTGTAATGTACTTCAACGGCTATGATCACCTCCAGGTACTATTTTCAAAAAGTATCTCAAGAGAATTACAACGGTTTGATCTCGTTGTACACGTACCATCAATTCTTGAGCATCATTCAGCAGAGTAAGTAAGTTATTATGGGTAATGTGGAGTAACCAGTGGAATTAATTAATAATTCTTTTTAATTATTAAATATTCATTGGAAAAAGAATGAAATTTATTGGAGTGCTCCTTACCTACTGCAGATAAAAATGAAACTTCAGGTTATATCAGCTTTATGACTGATTCAATTCACCAGAAGGCAAAAATTGTTATGAACTAATCTAATTATATTTTTTTTTAATTTTTAAAAATATTTCGTTATCTATAACCCTAAATCTCATAGTAATATGGTGATCAGAGAATCAGTTGAATCTTAAAATTGCGGACTAAAATAATCATCTTAAAAACAACAATTTTTTTAAAGAAGCAGATAAATATTTTCTTCTTATTTATAAAATATATATATATGGTTGCCTTCAACTTTCATCTGGATTCCCTATGCTTCTTCAATATTAATAATGGACGTACCTATCTTAATTGGGATGGCTGAATGGATAATAGCGGAAGACTATAGACTAAGTTCCATGACAATACTGAGATCTTAATTGTTTAGAGACACAAAATTATATCTACCAATTAGTAAAGGAAAAAGTTTTGCTTGCTGTGGTGACTCAAATCCCTTTAAGTCTCTCTTATAAATCTAATAAAATCCATGGAAATCCAAGAAAAATCGTGGTAATGTAACTACATTTTTTGACTGTCACAGTAATCCTGGGAATCTGAAATTGAAATTTGACATTAACTCTTACAAAAGAGGATAGGTTCCTGTCACATGCCTTGATACAAGTAATGGCACTTATTCTTGGCAACACAAGTTTATTATGGATGGATTATTAGGATTATATCTTATGGATTAATATGGATTATGTACTATAGACTTAGTTCCATGACAATACTGAGATCTTAATTGTTTAGAGACACAAAATTATATCTACCAATTAGTAAAGGAAAAAGTTTTGCTTGCTGTGGTGACTCAAATCCCTTTAAGTCTCTCTTATAAATCTAATAAAATCCATGGAAATCCAAGAAAAATCGTGGTAATGTAACGACAATTTTTGACTATCACAGCAATCCTGGGAATCTGAAATTGAAATTTGACATTAACTCTTACAAAAGAGGATAGGTTCCTGTCGCATGCCTTGATACAAGTAATGGCACTTTTTCTTAGCAACACAAGTTTATTATGGATGGATTATTAGGATTATATCTTATGGATTAAATGATTGATGGCTATCTACATATGTACAGTTAAATTCTGATTAAAATTAAAATTTATTTTTCGGAGTTCCCATCGGAATTCCTATTTACATACACTCACCGGTGTCAGCCATACTCTCCCGCGCAATCCTTCCTCTATCTTTATTTCATCTCCTTTCAGTCATGAGGACGGGAGAGTTACATGGAAGTTAGAGGCATGATAGTTACATTCAAGATGAACTTTCAGAGGGAATTAGGTTACGTTGCAAATAATTTGAAGAAAAATATCCAAAAAGCCTGCTCCATCCCAAGAAAACAATCATTGCTAAAATTTGCCATAGGTTTACGGGTGGATCCTAGCACAGCCCACCTCTTGGCGTCTTTTTGAATTCTCGCCAAACCTATACTATGACTTAACCTGCATTGCTAAAGGTGGACTTTACCTAGAAAATTATATGTACCATTATTACGGCGAGCCTGAATAATATCTCTTTCATCTTCTCATATTTCAGTTAAGTTTACGCCTTTCCAAACATCAGGGTTTAAAATTTCTTTTTAGAAAGAAAATTTACTTTTTAAATATTTATTGTAATCCACAATTTTATCCATTCTTATTTGTGGAAAATCTTTTCAATCAATTAGCTGAATATTTGGAAGCTCAGCGATACATGTATGAATTAATTAACTACTGGAAAGCTATTATAAAAAAAAAAACTCATTTCAGAATTTCTGCAATTAGGATGAAAATCTACGTAGATACCTTGCTGACATGCATTTATAATATATCCTTTGTTCCATTTCAAAAATGCAAAATTCCTATTTTAATAGAATTCTTGCTCCCGTCTAGATATATTATTCAGCAAATAATATTATCTTAATTATGCTGAAATTCTAAAGTCTTGGCTTCTTAAGAATTCGTTGTTTCTAAGTATAAACTGTATGCAAACATTAGCTAAAACTATAAAAATGTTATTTTGAAGAATGTGTGCTCTTATTTGAAACTCATGTACACTCAAGTGCACGCGAAGGTTAAATATCTATGTTTCTGGGATTAAATTATTTAACTGGGTAGTATTAAATAATGATCTCGATTAAATAGGATTTTGTACTAACATCATGTAAAGAACAATATATTAAAGAAAGTCTTATATTCAATGAATGATGCATTATTTAGTTAAGATACAAAGCAAAAAATATATATTTTTTTAAATTATAAATTATACACTGTGCAAATTTAAATTTTCAGAAAATAGCGATAAGAATACTTAAATATACCATTTAAAATAATTCTTTACTTTATGAACCTCCGTCTTTGAATTTCTATTACTCGACTAGTATCTGCTTTGACAATTGATGCAGCGAGATTTACTGTTGTAGAAAAAGAACTGTTTTAAATCAATGTATTTGCTTACATTAAGCAATAGATGCAAAACTATTATAGACCCCTATGGAAGTTCCAAATTGCAAAATTTTTAAATATGATTCTTCCAAATAAAATTTCTGAATCTTTGATCTTATAAAATACATATTATGTTACACTGTGTTGATTATACTAGCATGATTATTTCAAAACATTCTTTTACGAATCTCTAAATTTATTTAAAAAAAATATTTTAAAAGCTCATTTCGAAGGGAATAAATACCATTTCTATTGTAACATTGCTTTTGAGGTTGACAATACAAGACAGTGTAAGTTTTTTTGTACGAATCGGCTGGTGTGAGTTTTAAAAGCATTTATTGTAATGAGATGAAGCTGTGTTATAATTTCTTATTTTGCTTTTACATGATTGGTGAGAATGCAGATATATCATAAAATAACATTTGAAACTATTGTAGATATCAAGAATTCCTGCAATTTTAATAAATAAGTTAATATTTTTATATTTCAAATAAAAGTGGGACAGTAATTTTCCAAATACGAATTTAAGAAAAGTTTATAATATTTCAGTACTGAAAATATCAATAGATAATTAAAAAAGAAGGTATCTTTTAGGTATCTCATATGCAAATTTATACATTTCTTACGCAACAACTACAGCTGCATGTTTGACAGAAGTGTAAAAATTATTGCTGTTAGATATTTTTATTCTTTTTTTCAAAGGACATCAATTCTTTAAATTTTGTCTCTCATTGCAAGAAATATTTATCCAACTTGAAAATAATTTGAAATAAATTCCGCTTATCTGTGAAAAATAAGAAAAATCTGCAAACCTAGACACATAAAATAAAAAAAAAAGCTTTCACAGCTTTTTTTCCTCCAGACCGCGAAACACGGCTATTGCATCGGAATTTCGATGCTACTTTTCCATGCGATGATAGCATTTGACAGGACGAATCTTTTTATCGAAAGGTAATTTGCATATTTTACTACACACAACAGCATTTTACAAGAATTTCTGACATTTCCATGTTCAAATAGAGTGGGTGCAGCGTATTCCTGAATTTCTCCTTTTCTCTCACAGATTCACATTTTCCGAATTTCTTTGAAGTTGACAACACTGGCGGAAAGCTGCAATTCGGAATACGGTTTTAGAAATTCAGACATCTTAGCATTGAGCACAAAGAGATGCCACAAATACGAATGTATTTCGATGCATTTTTGCATCCACTGTAAAACCTGATTTGTGTTCTGAAAGTTACTGTTGTACCTTAGTAAATTATAAACAAGTGCTTCAAGAGAACATACCAAGAAAAAGTTGGCAAATTCGATCTTAAAATAAACATGGCTTATTTTTCCATACGTTTGATAATTGTTTGAGGATATTTAAATAATTTATAATGTGTAAGTTTTGAAACTAAATAAATGCCGAAGTACAACGAAATTGTTCTATAAGTACAATTTCATTATACAATGAAATGTTTAGTCCTAATTTGAAAGAGGAGATATAGTTTACAATTACTGCAACATGAATTGAAGGGGGGAATATGGATTTTCCTGATTGAAATCGTGGGGTGTATTGAAAAATTACAGAAAATACTCAAAACTGGCCAATGTAGCCTTATGACTAGAAAGTAGCAAGTATTGTACAAGAGAACTTAATATTTCTTCGGCATAGTCAGAGGTAACTGTAATCATGGCAACAAGGCTTTCCATATTGGCTTATAATTTCAAAGAAACAGAACAAAACGCTATGATACTGAAAACCCTTTGCACTGGAGAAATTCAAGAAAGTCAAGCTGCTTTGAGTTTGTATCAGAACAAAATTATGTAAGGTGTAAATTCAGTAAAGAAAAAGTGCGTGCTTTGAGGCTATTCGGTAGATGCATAGACAAACTGGTTGATAAATTGCCTGCCACGACTATAATTGAAGCATCCATGAAGGAATGGGACCGGTTCAGATAAGGGCATATAGCATCTATGAAAAGAGCTGTTGGTTCAAATACAGATATATAGCATATATGAAGAGACGTTGATGGTTCAAATATGGGCATATAGCATCTATGAAAAGAGCTGTTGGTTCAAATACAGATATATAGCATATATGAAGAGACGTTATGGCTCAAATATGGGCATATAACATCTATGAATGAATAATTTTCATTAAAGAATCTAATATTTTTGCAATAAAATCTTAAAAACACATATGTAATAAAAATTAATACATAAATAAAGGAAATAAGATTACTTATTTTGCTTTATTATTTAAAATTATGCGAAATGTTTTCATAATCTAGAATATGCCAAAATAAATGATTAAATTTAAATTATCTTTACCTTCCTTTAATATCTAATGATTTAACATTTACAAGGTATTTTTGCTGTTATTTCCCCTTTCTCTTCTATTGCAAAATCTCAAATGCTTCAATTATAATATGATCTTCAGCATCTTGAAACAGTTGCTTTTACTAACCACAATTTTCTCAGAGTGTCCTTTCCTCCATTAAATGCATTCCATTTCATTTGCATGAAGAGCTCTCGCAGCTTTGATCAAGCACTGTGATATTCAATTTTTCTTTATATCTTTGAGAAACTGTAGAGGAAATGATAAAAGTCAGCCGCAGTTCCACTTCTGGTACACCTCGTAACTAGGATTTTCCATTACTTTGCCAAGTTTCAATTAACTCTAACAAGCAATTAAGATCATAAAGTGAAGTAGCTTGTCTCGTAAAATGAATTTTAATAACTCGTGGCTTGAACATCGAAAGTTGTAAGCATGGGCAAGGTCGAGTCGTTAAACTTTGCAAGCCATTAGCATTGTTATCTATGAAACGACATTTTATATTGCTGTAAATAGAGTTTATAAAACTTAAGCGGTGAGAATTCGGAAAAAGCATTTAATGCAGATTATTCTGCAAAATAAATCGATTATATATATATATATATAGATAAACATTTATGTCTCAAATATCCAGTCAACTTTTTGGGCTTTATAAATATTTTTACATCCAGAACTTTAGTAGAAAAATTTTACTGACATAAAAGTCCTTATAATATTTCTTTTTAAAAAGCATAGAATTGTTAAAAATCTCACCCAAGACTCTTTTTTAGTTTTTTTTATTAATAACATTAAGTTTATAAACGATTATGATGATATTTTTTAGTTGAATGTGTTAATTTAGTACGCATTTAGAAAAATGGTTAGCAAACTACTTGACTACTAATTATAAAAAAAAAAATGAATAGACAACCACTCTTATTACGAACAAACCCTTTAGTAATTTCACCTCGTTTTCATAATTTCCTAGTTAGAAATATGATATATTATTATATAATATATGTACAATATATACTCCAATCGGGGGGGGGGGTCTTAGAAAGGAGGGTGAGAAGTTTCGGTGGGATAGTTGGTTCTCGCTACTCTTGTGGGTATAGAAAAAAGTGAGGACTGGCTGGCTCCTTAGGACTAGTGCTGCTGTTGCAAAAGTCCGGTAATTCATTTTTATTCGAGGGTTTTATGTCGGGTAGGAGTAGTCAATTTGTGATATATAAATTATATGTAAAAAAATGCACTAAAACAACATTCTAATGCATTTTTTTAATACTTCCAGACCACTCAAATACATTCACGGATAATAAAGAATTTAACTTTATAAAATACATTTTTAATTCTTTTCACACACAAAAAATCTACCCCACCTTATTAAGAATCTTCAAGAGAAAAATGTAAAGAAATAAATCATTGATTTCAGATTCTCGGTGAATCCCAAACCCACCACTGTGGCAGGTCTGTTATGCCCCATCATGAAACACAAAAGAATTTATCTCTTCCTCTCACTCTTTTCCAATACCTCATTTACTTTTTTCCAGCCCTGTTTTCTCCTATCAGTGAACAGAGCAATCCCAATTTCTATGGTGAACTGGTAAGAAACGATGGTAGAGGCTTTTTCGCCTTGTAAGAAAATTGTTATAGTGGTGTGAGTATACCATTTAATTAGGGTGAGGCTCCTCAGTTCGGATAAGTAGATAGGAGGGTTTTTTTAGCACTACTTTCCGTTTTATTTTATTTTTTATTTACTCATTAGTTTCTGTGCTCTGTAGCCTCCATTTTTTCTTCGGTGTCTTGTCTACATTTGATAAATTGAAGAGCTTTTAAAGCCCTTGAGAATTTATTTAGGTTTACTTCTGTACCGGTGTTCCGCGTAAATAAATTTAAAGCACAGTTTCGTTAAAAATAGGGGGGGAAAAACGTTTGCAGTTTAGGTAGGTAGAAAAGTAAAGAGAATTAGAGAATGTCAGACATGTGAGTACGTTTTCTAAATTCTTACTTTTGGGAATTTCGAGATTGAAGTATATTGAATTATTTTCCGATTTTGGTCTCCGAGAGTTTATGGATTACTCGATTTACCATTTAAGACATAAACTGGGGTCAGAATAGGAAAAATCGAAATAAGATTTCATCATATATAATTTATTTTTTATTGATCATAATAGTACAGTTTATTACGTAGAATTAATCAAAAAGCATATCACTCTAAACTAAAACTAAACATATAAGCTAAAAAAAAAGAAAGAAAGAAATCTGAAAATGTGTCTATTACTAATTTAGATTTAATACAAAGGATAATAGAGCAACTGAGATATTTTTTTTTTCTAATTTACCTGCATATACATAAGAAACATATTTTTTTTGTTTTGTTTTAATTTCTCAATGTATTTCTTTTCAATTAATTTACTTTAAATGAAATAATAATTCTCAGTGAATAATAATAAGAAAAAAAACCCTGCAAAATTCAATTTGTTTCATTTTATTATTATTTATTATGATTATATCATTCATTATTTTACTTAAATAATCTGGTTTGTAATATTAATAAGCATAGATATAGATGCGAACAAGACATAAAATGCAGACAATAATTGGAGAAATAAAATTCCTAGTAATAAAATCAATTTTTTAAAATAAAATTCTGATAAAATAAGGATACGGTTTTCAAAAGAAAAGAGAGATTGTTTCCAAATTCTATTGAGATTTCTAGATCCAAAAGAAATAAATATTTCTTAAGTATTGACAGTCTTAACTTTTTTTTTCAAAAATAGGTGACAATAATTTTAATAGATTTTTTATATACTTTAGAGGCTTTATTTTGTATAATCTCTTAAATAATGTCCACCTTCTTTCATTTAAAATTGTGAAGCAAGTTATAAAAACTTTTATATTAAATAAATTCTATTATAAATATAATCACGAATGAAGAAATTATATGATTAGAGAAATTATAAATTTTATGGATTTGTAATTTTTCCATTTATAATAATGGCAGCAAAAATAAATTTAAAAAATAAAGTAAAAAATCAATACAGATTTCTGAGTGCATGCATTGATTTACAGCATTTGTTTCATCTACAGTTAATTTATTGCTAAAAAGGGAATAAATGCTTAACTTTTCATGTAGCTTTTCATGTAGTTTCGAATTCGAAGAGTTCAAAAAGCATATGCAAATTTTTTCAGTTATTTTAATTAAGGTTAGTTTTCTCTGGGTTAAAACTATCCGTGAATGACAATTTCAGACGCATTGCTATTTATATATTCATTGGTTGATTAGCAAGAAAAAACTCCAAATTCATACCAAAAGAAAATAATGCAAAAAAAGAATAACTCTCATATCTACAGATTATCTTGGAATCTTCTTTTGAATCAAATCTACGAATATAAAATATGCTAAGTTTTTAAATAAAGAAACACTCCAAAACAAGGGTTAGCAAGTAATGAAACACATCTTGAAATATAAACTACCCTTTCTCTTTGAACATTTTGTGATAACTTTAGTCATGAAAAAGAAACTGCTCAAATACTAGAAAAAGTCCAGCTGTAGTTCCTAACATAAAACACATGCCTTAAGTGGGAGGTTTAAGAGAATAAAAAGTGTATCTTTTAATGCAACATGCCATCTATTTTCCCGTACGAGGGAAAAAAGATACAAAATTGCTATGCAGGGAATTTATGGTACATTTTATTACGGAATGCTTTTATCACGAACAACCTATTTCCTGATAAAAGGGAAAAAATAAAATAAACGAGAAAAGGCGTGGGAGGTTGGAATCATATCACACAGCCATAAGTGATAACCTCTTTAACGAGTCAAGATACCAAGAGTGGACCGACGATAAAAATAAATATCTGATAAACTCTTTTGCATTTGTGTTGTGGTATCTTGGATGACTATGAAAATAGCACACCTAATTCGCGGTCGCATGAAATGAGTCTAAAGAAGAAAAACCCTGAAAAATGAGAGAGAAAAAAGGATGCAAGAGTACGAAGAAGTGCTTTACGCTGATTGGCTGCTCGGGATGGATCAATATCTACTAACTTACCTTAGCTAGTGCCTGCTCATAGTTCTAGAGGGATGGGGTGGGAGATAGGGTAGAGGTTGGGGGGGGTGCATGAAAATGCTAGGATCTGTTGCGAACGTTAATAGAAATGGTAATGAGCAAAGAGTGGCAATCGGTAGAAGGGTGTTTGTGAGGGTGGGAAGATGAAAAAGAATTTTTTAGGGTGGGATATTTTTTTGTCTCTTTTGTAGCTTTCATTGTTTTCTATTGTTAAGTTATATTCCTTTGGTGGTGTTTTTCTTGGCGTGCGTTGTTTTAGCCTCTTTTGTTCTTTCTTTCTATCTGTCTTCCCTATTTTTTTTGTTCATTATTTTGTTTCCCTTCTTTTGTGAGAGAAAATTGATCTTATTATTTTTTATGGAGTCTGAAGTGACAGAGGAATTTTCTTGAGTGAGACTGAGCATTTCTTCTTCCTTTTTTTTTTTTATCTGAGTGTTATTTTTTTCGGTGGGGTGGGGTGAAGGCGGAATTTAGAACTTTTAATTTAATCAAAAATTGAAAAAAAAAATCACTTTTTGCGAAATTTTCGAAACTAATTAAATATGTGAATTAATGAATAGAGATACTTTCAGAGAAATGTCGAAATGAACGGAAGTTAACTTAAAATTTATTCTCATGAGTTTTAAACCTTCGAATGCTAAAAAACTTCAAAATTGCATTTGATCTGAAATTTTCAAAAATGGCTCTTTTTTTACAAGAAAACTGTTGTAATCGTAAAATTTGGGAAGGGAAGGTCATCCATATTCCACTCAATATGTAAATATGAAATGAAACGTAAAATTGAATTTGAAAATTTATCAAAAGAAAGCATTGGAAGATTGGAAGAAGATGATTTTTATTCTTAACAAAAATCAGCTTCTTCAGCCAATTGCATAAATGATATTTAGAATTTCTTAATGCTATTTTAACTTCAACTTTTTTTGTAAAATTAAATAATAATTTGCGCCGTGATCGTTATTTCTGTATCGAACTGTCCTTATTCTTTTTTCTTATGAACCCTGATTGTATTCCTCCACATTGCTATTTTTTTTAAATGTACTTCAAAGAGTTTTTATAAAATTATTGCACTTTAAAATCTTTAAAATTAATCCATATATCGAATTTTATATACATAGGTACATATAAAGACTCTTTTAAGGGATACTGAGAGTAAAAACTCTCACCGAAAAAAAAACATTTTTTTCAGATATTTTTCATATTTTTGAAATATTGTGAAATAAAATGTCAAAAAATCAATGCTCGTTGGGCACTTTAAGTATTTATTTTTATTAAACATGTTGTAACATTTAAGAGGCAGTTAAATAGGAAAATTTCAGCCCTTCAAATTATGCTAAAATAGAGTATCCTTATATATAATTTAAGCATCAAAGTGATAAGTATATCATTTAAATATAAGTATTTTCAACTCTTAATACATATATGATGCTAAAATAAGAAATCTACATTTATTATAGCATGTAATTTCACATTGGAAATAGAAATTATTTCATTTTAGTTTCATTTCTTACTTCTGTTATAAATATTTTTCCATAATTAATCTTGCTCAAATTTTCTGTAATGCGAAATGAACAAATCAAAAGCAATATCATTTTTTCCAATAAATTACAGTGTCTTCTCCCCAGTTTTTTTTTTTTTAATAAAAATTTTAAACTTTCTGCAATAATTCCTTAATAAAAATTAGTTTCATGGCTATCAGGCACAGGTAAATATTTGGATGATCTTTAAGCTAATAGTGAAAAGATCTTCCAGGAATTCAGAATTTATGGGAATTGTCTGTCAAGGACACTTCATGGTAGTTAAAATAATTAAACTTATGAAGGACAAATTTTAAAATGAGATTCGCGTATAGCTTTCATCCAGAAGCAAAATACATTGTTCAGCGATCGTCCTATCACTTTTCTTTCAGAATTTTCAAATTTGCAGTCATAATTCATTGGGCTATAACGGACATTCCATGGCATGCAGCACATATAAATACTTATATGCTCTTAAAAGTAATAAAGAAAATGCCTTTATAGTAGTCTGAAATTTATGGGAATTGTCTATCAAGGACGCTTCATAGTAACCGAAGTAATTAAACCTGATAGCTTGCTCATCTATAGCTTGCATCCAGAAGTAAAATACATTGTTCAGCGATCGTCGCATCAGTTTTCTTTCATAATTTTCAAATTTTCTACCATAATTCATTGGAAAAAAAGAGTTCCATTCGCATCTAACACATATAAGTACTTAGATGCTATTAAAAGCAATAAGTAAAATGCCTTCATAGTAGTCCGAAATTTATGAGGATTGTCTGTCAAAGATACTTCTTGATAGTCCAATTAGTAAACTTGAGAAGGACAAATTTTAAAATAAGTCTCGTCTATGGCTTGCATCCAGAACCAAAATGCATTGTTCAGTGATCGTCAATATCAGTTTTCTTTCAGAATTTTCAAATTTTTTGCCATAATTCATTCGGATAAAACGGGCATGTCATTGGCAACCAGCACATATAAATACTTAGAGGCTATTAGAAGCAATAAGGAAAATGCCTTCATAGTAGCCTGAAATTTATAAGAATTGTCTGTCAAGAGGATATTATGATAATCCAAGTAATTAAACCTGAGAAAGATAAATTTTAAAATGACGCGCCTATAGCTTGAATCCAGAAGTAAAACACATTGTTCAGCGATCGTCGCATCAATTTTCTTTCAGAATTTTCAAAATTTCTGTCTGGCATCCATTCTATTTTCCATTGGCATCCAGCACATATAAATACTTAGATGCTCTTAAAAGTAAAAAGGAAAAATGCCTTCATAGTAGCCTGAAATTTATGAGAATTGTCTGTCAAGGACACTTCATGGTAGCCAAAGTAATTAATCCTGAGACGGACAAATTCTAAAATAGAACTGCATCCAGAGGCAAAATAAACTTTTCTGAGGGAGGAGGAGCATTGATTGATTGTGGTCCAATCTGAAATGGTCATTCGGTTGAAGGGCTCGCATCGATCATCCAAAAACTTTCTTGCGGTGGGCATAGACTTTCCAAAACTCAGTTTTTATTCGATGTGGACATTATTTATCACAGCGGCTGTCAAAAGATTTTGTCGTGCGCGCCCGTTATGGAAAAACTTCTCAGCCGTTTACAGTGCTTGCAACGAGTAATAAGTTCCATCCATAAAATACAAATTTTCAGAAACTGCGAAGTGAATATTTTATGGATGAATAAAAATGATGCCTCGAGTTTCCGAACGTTCCCCCTTCCCTTCATTCCTTCAGTATATGAAATATTAGAATTCGGTCCTGTTGCTGGAATATTTGCTAGATGTAGATCAAGTTTTCGATCATGTTTCGAATGAATACCTATAAATTTACTCTTCGATTGCGAAATAAATGTGAAACCATTGCCACATTTTTTAAATGGGTTATAAAAGTTTTAAATGGATTAATATTTTTTTTAAATGCAAATAACATATGAAAGTTCTAATTCAAGGGCATCAATTAGACAGTAAGAAAAAAGTTTAACTCTAAGAAAGCCTATTAAAATGAATTAAAAGCATGAAGAATTCTTTCAACAATTTTTTGAATTTTCCTTTAAACCATCAACAAGCCCCCTTATTTTTCATTTGACATGCAAGAAATTTTTCGTACAAAATAATTTAATAAAATTGTTTTTAATTACTTTACATTTTCCTTTAAAGATTGTTTCAGATCTTTCTCGGTTACTTTTCATGATTTAGGATCGCTCATATTTAACCCGTAACTGGAAACATGAATTTCCTAGCGCGGGCAGAGACATGGAATCAAAATGACTCCATTGTTATTTTATTTTATTTTTTTCTTTTGTAAACAGAATTGGAATTTATTTTGGAAACACAATACATTCTAGAAATCATGTAGTTACCAAAACTATTAAAAATGTTAAATATTATGATGTTAATGTTGGAAAAATGTTATAAGAAAAGCCTAAACAATCTTTTTAATGAATATTTACTTCGTTTAGATATTAAGGAATCACAGTAATGTTAATAACAGTTATGACTTATATAACAAACAATATTTTAAAATATTGTTTTAAAAATATGTCTTTATTCTTTTTCCATTAGTTAAATTAAAAGCAGTTTCAGAGATGTGGAGTCAATGCCTCCCTAAATAACAACAAGAACTTCGAAAAAGAATAACTTGGTTATAAGCACGTGTTTATGCTTAGGCTTTTGCCAACATACTGCTGAAAGAACAATTTGAAGGTACTGAGGAGATGATTCTATTCAAGGACAAAATACCACATGATAATCAGGGCTACTGAACAGCGCTGAGTCATTTTGACTCTCGTCCCCAGTTACGGGTTAAACATCTAATTAAAAAAAGTGATTGAATTTCTTATTATTACTTCTTGAACTTGAAGAAAACGAATTTTGTCTTACTTGAAACAATGTGAAAATATAGGTATCTTATGCACTCCACTTCAAGTGCTGTTAAAGGCTTATATACACACATTTTTAAATGTGGAAATAAAGAAACTGCGTATTATGAAATACCTTGACTTGTTTTTAATATTTCTTAAAAATCAAAATTTCACCGATGTATGAACATGAAATATGGGACATTTAGAAAAATTCATTAAGAAGAAATATGAATATATTTTATATAACTCACCAACGATGTTACCTTCATATATAGTATCACATTTAAGTATCACTTTTGTTGTTTCTACATTTATTCTTTGTGGTGGAAAAAAATGTCTGAAACATAACATCTATCGTGTCATCATACCTTTTTCAAATCCCAGTAGATTCACCCTTTAGATCATGTAACACCCTGATTACATCCTGGACAGGAACCATTGTCTTTCATCGGAAAAATGTCATTACGGAGTTAAGGAACAGATACTTTCTTTATTGCCTGCGCTTTTCTGGAGCTTTTAGTTCTGCCGAAGCTTTACCTCCTCCACCCCGTACCCTACCCCCATGATTTCCCCAGGGCACCGCGCAAAAAGTAAGCTAAATGTACAGAGCATGCTGCTTTTGTGCAACTAGAGCGATATTGGATTCTTCTACCATATCTGAAACTTGCAGACAATACACAACATTTTTTTCATACAAATTCATACAATTGCATGTTCCATTTTTTCCTGTATATATTATCAAAGTCTAATACTGATGAATGCTGCAGCTCATACGAAAGATCATCCTGACTTTTATAAATATTCTGTGCTTATATAATTTGTAAATATTATTGTTTAAATATTTTATTATATAAAAATAATTTTTCTATGATAAAACATGAAATTTTTAATTGTGATTGAAATTTCAAATCATAAGTCCACCTTGAATAGAATTAATATTTTGCTTATCATCTTTGCAATAATTCTTCCCAAAATGATGCTTATTTCATTAATCTTGCGCTGTCGTAAATATTTTGAATAAAGTGAATTTATATTTTAATATTCAGTTAAAAATATGTTGTATATATAAACTGATTTCTGTTTAAAAAATCGCGTATTTAATATTTATTGTAATATTTACAATATACGTTCTATCAATTTTTACACTGCAATGCTATCAACATCTAATAGCTGATCGAATTCTGTAGTCACATCCACTACATAAACAACATTTGACCTTTCCTGAAGGTCATTTGCCTGCCGTCTCTTATATTTCTTTGTCTTTAAGCTTGTTTAGAAATTACTATGCGTATATCTCTTTCTCTCAACCATTTTCCGGTTTCTCTTTATGGTATATGTTAATACACAGAACATATGATATATCTCATGATAATATGATAATACACATAGCAAATGATAACTCCTACGATAATATGATAATACATATGGCAAATGATAACTCCTACGATAATATGATAATAAACATAGCAAATGATAACTCCTATGATAATATGATAATAAACATAGCAAATGATAACTCCTATGATAATATGATAATACACATAACACATTATATTACCCTTTACATATAATATAACCCCTATTACATTTATAGCGAAGACGATTCATCTTTTACTTAGAAGTTACTAGATGCATATATCTTTCTGTCATCCATTTACCGGTTTCTCTTTGTGCAATAAGATAATGCACATAACATATGATAATTCCTATGATAGTACACATAACATATGATAACCCCTATGGTAATATGATAATACTCATAACATGATAACTCATATGATAGTATATATAACATATGGTAACCCCTATGATAATACACATAACATATGGTAACCCTTGCGATAATATGATAATACACATAACATATTACATGATCCCTTATATTATATAACTCCTATTATATTTATAGAGAAGATGAACAGAGAGATGATCTTAAAGATTCATCTTTAAGATCCAATTTACACATTGACAAATCGCTAGTCACAAAGGGAAACTCCGTTTTATGGCTTTAAAACAACATGTCATCACCAATCGAGAGCCTGACGTTCAATAAAAGCCCATGCGTAGAACGTGAAAAAGAAGAAACACTGGCAAGAGGGTTATGCAGCCATAAAATCATTATTCGTTATCCTAACTTTTTACGTATGCGAGATTTTGTTGTGGGCACATAGCTTCCTGTTGAGCCATTATGCACTGCCGTGTAAAAATCAAGCAGACTAGACTAGTTCTTAAAGAGCATCAGAATCCTATTAAAATAATAAAACAATCTGATTTTATCTATTGGAAAAATATAATTTTGTCTATTTTTCAAATAGGCCAAAGCTAAAAATTATCTTTATGACATCCTCCATTCATTTTTTTGGCTTCGTAAAAGATTTCCAGAAAAATCAGGAAAGCATAAAATAAAAAAAAAACATTAAAAAAATTATAACATAAATAAAAACATAATTAGGTGCAAAATCAAAAGAAAAAATAACGAACCCCTCCGTTCTTTCACTCTATTCATTTGTTTCAGAAATATAATATGAAGAGTAAAGAACTGTGTACAGAAAAATGTTAAAAAAAAATATTTGCAATAATTTGCAAAATTATGTGTACACCAAAAACAGATTTTTCAAAGAAAAAAAAATCTCGAAATTTCTCAAATAAAGAAAACGTTCATTTGAAGGTTCAAATAGGGACTTTCCTAATCTCTCATCGAAATAAACAATGGCAATTAGGAAATTCATACTGTTAAAGAAATATTATCAAGATCAGAAACATATGTGTTCCGGGCCTTTTTTTTATCCTATTTACAAATATACTGAAAAAAATATTATTTTATTTGAAGTTAGTACCAATAGAACTTAATTGTAGTAAGAGCAGTACAGAAGATGTATCCAGTATTCTTCTAATTGACGAAAGTACAATCAATGCAAGGTTTTTACAGGGCAATATATCAGCTGGTCTCTACTTGTAGCCGGAATACCTTTCGTCCTCCCGGGATGGTATCGAGTGGAGATAGGACGAAAACTAATCTGAATTCCGACCGATGCACCGTTTAGAATCTTGTCTGGTATCCCCAATTCGCATTTAACAGTTCTGATTCTACCGTAAATGGGTTTGTGTTACCTACTGCAAATTCAGCACCTAATAGACTCGTTGACGTTGTACTGAGTCAGATAGGAATAATGAGATTGGAACTAGTTCCGATTGTCTCGTCTAAATTAGTTTCCAGCACCTGATGCTCTGGGGCATTCATTGTCCAATTTGGGTAAATAAGGTGAATTCTTTCGTGTGAATCCTTTATCTACCTTGGTCATAGCTTTTTAAGCAAATGAAATCAGCATTACAGCAGAGAAGTAGCCAGGTATTTTATTTTGATTCATACTTACTTTAAGAAATATTTTGTGTACATTTCTTAACATAGGTGAATAATAGGATTGAGGTAGCATGCGCTTGGTTTAATTGAAATCTCAAGATGCATTCAAAGGAAAAAGGGAATATTTTAAAATTCAGAAAAAAGAACATTTACTAAAGGATTACATTAAATAAATTATTGTCTTCTGAATATTTGTAATTAGAATGGATTTTTAACTGGATACGAGCAAACCAATATCAACATTTACGCAATTTTTTATCAAGCCTCTGATATATTTATTTGAACAATTTTTTATAATAAATTTTGCACTGGTTCAGAGATTTAAGTATTACATTTCTTAGGAATACATTATTTTTTTTTTAATTTTTTTTTTTTTGTTTCTTATGGCACTTGCCACAGACAAGCCCGCTGTTCAAAGACAGCCGATTTAAGCCTAAAGGGGAACGCCTCTTGTTTTTATCGTAGAGCCATCTTCGGCCAAGAGTGCGACTTGACTACTCACGCATCACTCATTCGTTTGCACAACCCCTTTTTACAGGAGAGCACTCATCTCACAGATAGAACAGGAAGAACAACCATGCCCAAACCAGGACTCGAACCCGGGACGGCCAGATCACGAGGAAGACGCGATATCCTTATGCCAGGACGGCGGCTTTTTTTTAATTTTTTAAACAAGAAAAAGATTCTTATTTGCTAGAAGGAAGGAAATAACCCTAATAATATTTCCGATTGATATCTGCTGGTGAAAGACTAGTAATATAGTCTGCTTTAAATTCGAATCATTGTGCACTTGAAAAAAAAAATCCACAAGAACTGTCAACAATGCAATTAGGAATCATGCACGTAATGTTCATTGAAATTAAACTTCTTCTTATATGCATGATGTGGAAGTAAGTAAATAGTCATCGTGATGCTGTTTACACCATTTACAAAGTCTATTAGCACTCTTCCACGATATCTCTGCGATGACTGATTTTCTGAGTGCTGTAAGGTATTGTGAAGATACCATAACAACATAATTGGGACTTTGATGTTTATAAGGACGAAATCTAAAGTTAATCTGAAATCTTGATGCTGAAAAGAGGGATAAAGTATATTTTTTAATTTAAGAGTTTTAAGGCGCGATTGTGTTTTTAATTTTTTTTCTATTATTTATCTAGCAGGAAATTTCGATACAATATCAATAATTATATTGGAAAGTTTCATAAAATCTTTTATTGTAAATGAATATGCTTGGTAAATCAATGGAAACGGAAATTACAAATAAGGAAAAAGATTTATAAAAAATCATTAAAACAGCCGCCCCTATTCAATTATTATCTTACTGCAATTAAGGGAATAATGTATTGCCGAAGTTCGCTAATTAGAAAAAGAAGCAAATAGTTCTTTTATTTAAAAAAAAATCTGTATATAGATTCATCCAGTCATAATAATATGTATAAGCAAATATTTCAAGAAATTAATATGAATTTGGGTGGTATTCGTAAAAAATATTTGTTTTGAAGGTCCCCGTTACAATAAATAAAAGGCATTTTATGAATAATTTTCTTAATTGTTAGCATAAATAATTACTTTAATTTAATTACAGTATATTCTTTTAATTTTTAAATCCGCCAAAATATATAGAAAATAAGAAGATGACTCCACAATGTTTAAAAAAAAATCTTATTACACAATTGAAATAAAAAAAATATTTCATAAGTATTTAGGAATTGTTAACTAATATCTAAAATATTTTATGCTTTATCATAAATGTTTTAGTTTAATTTGAGCATGATTTTTTCTTTTGTTTTTTTCTTCTATGCTTTTTCTGAGTTTCCATATAAAAGTTCCCCCCCCCCCCCAAAAAAAAATATATATATATATTCAACTATTTTCCTCATTTTATAAGATCCTTGTAAAAGGATATTTTTTCACAATACAAATAATCCACTTCAGTATGCTTGATTTTTTTAAAAAAATATTTTCTTAAAATAATATAACTTTGATATAAAAATACTCAGTGCAAGAGAGAGAGACGTCACCACGAAGTTAATCAACAGAATTCTAAAATTTTGCTGCAAAGAAAGAGTTAATCAAATAGACTCCAGTATGAAAATAAATTCCCTTTCCCAAATTCCTAATAAGAACTGGGAAATTCACTAAACACTTGATGAAACGCGGTAAAAAATTAGTGAACTCCTCCGCTCTCTTGCATATAATGAAAAAAAAAAATTAAAAAAAAAAAGAATTCCAAATTTCATCAACCTCAGAAATCTTCACCGAAATTCTCAAGAGAGTTCTCAGAAAGGAAAAAAAGAAAAAGTAAAACTTAGTCTTTCCCTTTAGCCGTGTGGAGAGCATAAACCGGAGAAAAGTGAAAGCCCGTTTCAGAAATTCAACGAAAGTAACATTTTCAGAAAGGGGGAAAAAAAAAAAAAGGTAAGGAAGACTAGCTAAATGTAAATGGAAAGAGATGAAAGGATGGATAGGTAGAATGCGTTCTAAAAACTTTGCATAGTACGAAGAAGCATACTTCGGTTTTTCTTTATATACATATCGATGAATTATTCTCAAAGCTTCGAGGGGATTTTTTTTCTTTAAGACTCCGTAACAAATGTTAGGAATTGTAGCTAGTAGAAAGAATTCCCATGTCTCCCTCAGTAAGCAAAAATTTTGCTGCGTCAATAATATGTATTCAAATGGTGAAGCGAAGATTTAATACGTAAGAAGAAGAGCAGTTTCAATACATTTTTCAAATTTGATGATGCTGAACCATATTACTATGATCTTTATGCTACAAAAGAGTTCGCAAAGTATGATATTCTTTGTACTTTACAAAACTTTTTTTTATTCTTATTTAAAATTAATATTTTTT
The DNA here is from genome assembly GCF_947563725.1 of Argiope bruennichi. Lineage (NCBI taxonomy): Eukaryota > Metazoa > Arthropoda > Arachnida > Araneae > Araneidae > Argiope > Argiope bruennichi. The sequence goes on from NC_079151.1 coordinate 71,331,901, forward strand.
AAAAAACTAGAAACATAGACAAGAAAGGTTATTATGTAATACTGCTATGATTTCAAATGTCCCATTTTGTAGCGTTATTTTAATGCAATTTCTTTTTATTTTGAAATATATTATTATTCTTTATACAAAAGAAGTGTTGGGAAAAATATGATAATCCTTCTAGAAAATACTGATTTGTTTTTATTTATTTTTAAATCAGCATTTCTTGAAAAATATGGGCATAATTTAGACGCCCAAAGAGTATCACGATATTTTTCATTATCATTATTCTATTCGATATTCTTTATATTACATTATACTACAGTAAGATACAACTTTGCAAAATATACCGCTTAGGTTTATTAGGTTTCCATTTGTTATTTTTATTAATCTTCGTACTTTTGAAACAGCCTGCTTTGTAAGAAATTTGTGATCCAAATAAAGGTGAATCATATTTCTTTTCTAAAAGAAATTTTTAGCAATTTCATTGTAAGTAATAATATAAGAAAGTAGATTAGTCATCCATATTAGTTGTCATTCAGTTTTTAATGAGGAACATATCTGTTGATATTTCTAAATTACGGTTGATAATATTTCTAAATTAGCTTCCAAGTGACACCAACATATGAAGTTTTATCCTCGTAAAACATTTGTAAAATTAAAAAAATGAGCCTTGATTCATTTAGGTTTTATTTGTTTACAACGAAATAACATAATAACAGACGAATGGGGACGAGATTAAATGAATCAGCCATGCCAGTTATCGCCTATTAACTCAGATCATAAAATTTTGCGAATTCGCCTTCAGACATCCAAGATAATGCAAAATATTTTAATTTGAACTTTAATATGATTTACATTTTTTTTATTCGAACACAATTTAGAAAAAAAAAAGCAAAAATAAAAGAAATAATCATGTACCTCTTGAGGAAGTAACTTGAATTGGTAACATATTTAAATATAGTCAAATACAGTTTAACAGGTACAAAATAATGTTATATTATGGAAGTTATTGAAATTATCAAACACTTGAGTAAAATGTTTTGTTTTTAGGCAAACTGCAGTAGAATAAAATTAAATGAGGTACATATAAAAATAGTAAAAGCATATTTTATAACTAAAATTTAAAATTTCTGAGTAAATTTTAGAAATAAGTGATTCATGGAAAGTTAGAAATTTTACAAAAAAATAATCCAAAGATATTTTTTTGAATATTTGGAGAGAAATGAAAAGAAAAATTACTAAATATGCCTTGATTTTCAAATTATACGACTTTAAAGCCTGGAAATTATTCTGTTTTTTTTTTTTTTTTAATACAATAGACAGTATCCGTTAGGTTTGTTTGTTTCTTATGGCACTTGCCACTGACAAGCCCACTGTTACGAAGACAGCGATTTAAGCCTGAGGGGGAACGTCTCTTATTTTTTATAGCAGCGCCAACTAGAGCCAAGAGTACGACTTTGCCACTCACGCATCACTCATTCGCTTGCACAACCCCTTTTTACAGGAGGGCACATTCACACATCTCACAGATAGAACAACAGAAGAACAACCATGCCCAAACCGGGACTCGAACCCGGGACGCCCAGATCACGGGGAAGACGCGCTACCCCTATGCCAGGACGCCGGCATCCGTTAGGTAACCTATTTATATCGAAAATTGATTTAGGTATAAGTTCTGGTTATTCTCTCCAAATATTCGAAACAATACCTTTGGATTTATTTATACAAAAAAGGTATAATTAAACATCATGCAACAAATAGGAACTTAGAAAATTCATAATTTCAGAGATAATAAGAGTGTTATTTTGGTACAAATTATATATGTATATTTATAACAAAAGATTCACAACATTTATGTATAACATAAAAAAAGCATGAGTCTACAATTGAAAAATATCTTATATTTAAATCTGTACAATAAAATAACGATGTTAAAAACAAATAATTTATCTACATGTTAAAAAACTGTTGAAGTATGTCTAAATATAACCGAAAGGCTAAAATTATATTGGAAATGGCAATTATCCCTTTTTTCTTTTACTGAAAGGGAATCAAACACATTCAAATAAATGATGAAAATATCTTTTGAAATTTTTAATTTTCAACAAAGTTTTCCAGAAAACTACATTTAATGCTTCGTATCTTTTATTCCATAAATTATGATCTGTTAATTTTATTGTGGCATTAATAATCTTAAAGTGGATAAATGATTTTTTTTAACTAACTTTGCTATTTTATATCATTATTTAGATAATTTTGAGGAAATACATCATTAAGAAATATATAAGTAGAATATAAAAAATAAAAAAAACATGTATTATGTGAGTTGCAAGGCTAATATTTTGTCTTATAACGTGGGAAAATAAAATTTTGTTCCTAAAACTAGTTGGATATTTTCTGGAAGGTGGGATTCAAACATTAACAGATCACTGTATTTTTTTTTTTTGTTTTAAAAAATTGCCACTTTGACTGGCCATATGTTTCAGAACCGAAAGTTCACTAGTTCCCATCCCTTTTGCCTGAAGCAACCCAAATAGACGAAAGATTATCTGCCGGAAATTTCATTTTCGTAATGGCGTTTGGGGAAGTACGAAAGTTTATCTTTCCCTTTTCTGTGTTCACCTCTTTCCCTTCTGAAGTGCTGCTTTTTTGAACTTCTGATAGGTTTGAAGGCATTAATCTTAAAATGTATAGGTACCACTTCAATCACTTCTTGATCAAGGGCCTTGGGATTTTTAGTTCTTATTTAGAAAATGTTCCATTACATTTAGAAAGTCTTAAAGTTACTTTTATTGCTAGTACAAGTTTTAAAATCAGTCAGGAAACTATAACAAATAGCGAACAACTTTTCCTGTGTGACTGAATCTAAGTTTTAATTAAATAATGCAGTCTGCTAGGAGTTTGACATGTTTCAGAATTACAAATAAAAATCCCAAACTTGAAGTGGAAACTTAACAAAGCTTAAGAGAAGTGGAAAAAGAAAAATCTCTATCCCAGAATCAAACTATTTATTTGAATAAATAATTAAATTGAAAATTTCAATACGAACTAAGAATGATACTGTTTATAGAAAAATGTGTACAAATCTGCATGAATTAATATTTTTTTAGATATTTTAACGAAAATTTTAATCAGCCTAATAAGCATTGAAATGTTTTACAACCGAAATCAAATACCATTTTATGAATTTGTATGCATTATTGAAAACATAACTGTGTATAGATTACTACAGAAAATTGAACTGAATTCAATCTAATAGTATAACAATCTATTTATTAAGCGATTTAATTTTGTAAAAATATAATATTCAAAACAATTATATTTAAATATATGCTCTTTGGATTTATTTGATTTGCATGTTAGTTTAAATGCATCTTATTTTGATGTAGATATATGTTTTAATTTAAAAGTACATAACATTTAAATCATGGTTAAATTCTATACGTGTTCACTTAAACGAAATTTAAGTAAAATTATTGAAAATTATATAATCTAAATTTATTCTTTTGAAAATTTTTAATGAAAAACATCCAAATTATATTATAGAATAAACAATTAAGATTTAATGGCAAGAAATTTAACTATTATATCAGCATTAAAGGAATAATTGAAAAGAACTTAATCTTTATTTTTGTAAGAAAAATCTATGTTTATTTTCTATTATAAAACACATTTTAAAAGCGTATTCAGTATCATTTCTGATACTGAAAAATTATAGTTTGAGTATTTAATAGTAATATTTAAATTCAAAATCTAGTAAAGACAATCAGGAAATGCATTTTATTTCTATTAAAACAGCCGACTATACATAATTTCATTAATGGTTGTTTTGAGTCTAAGAGTGTTAGCAAAATAAGTTGTGAGTGATATTAGAAATCTAATATATATTTTTATTACTAAGCAAGCTTATAATTTAAACTCTTTTTTCATGCTTTCGATATTTGTTTCGTAATATTTCACTTAACTGTATTCAATAATTTGAAAGGAAATATTATCTAAAGGTATTCAGACATTTTGAATCTGAAATCTCTGTTTTTTATTTTAAATTTAGGCAATGATTTGCTTTATAGTAATAAATCAATATATCTTAAAACTGGAAAAAAATATTTGTCAATACATCTTAAAGAAACTCCGTGATAGAATATTTATCGCTAAATTGATGAATTATCTGTATCTTTTCATTAGATTCTATGGATTGTATTCTGTTATATTTACCAAAATAATACTACAAAAATTGGAAACATTCTTTTCTTTTTAAAGAATTTCAAATATTTCATTTTGTATCATCCATATGATTTTGGGCATATAATTTTTTTGAAAAGAAAAATAACAAAACAGATTTAAAACTCCAGCTCGAATCACGGTAATGTGATAATATTTTAGATCTAATCTATTTGTTTTTATATTATATATAAAAATCTACTTTTGATTTAATAGCAGCAATAAAGAGTATATAAGGAATTAAATTAGTATCGTAGCATCATTCCTGTATTTTAAATCAGTCACTGAAGCAATAATAAAAATTGTTTTACAATATGCATAAAAATATTTTAAAAAATTTATTAAAATTAGAAAATTAATTGCATAGAAAGAAAAAAAAATACCCTAACTTTAAAATGTTGTAAAAAATTATTGTGTAAAAATAGGCTCTGAAGTTATTGAGAAGAATTTTTAATTTAAAAAATAAATTAAAAATCTTAATAAAATTTTGAAAAATCTCTTCTATAAGAATACCTATTAAGAGAAACCAATAATATGTCAAAGGTGGCAACTCTAAATTGAGTAGTCTGTTTTATAAAGCATTGGAAATAATTTGTTTTTATCATGTCTGCCTTAATTTACTATCCAAACCCTTAACATATCAAAATGCCTTGTTTTATTTTCTTTCTTATTAATAACAAGCCCTTGCTTTCATTAATATTTATTTCAAGATAGTTTAAATATTTTTTAACACTTTTAATACTTTCTTCATTTATACAGCAAGAAAAAATCTAAATTATTACGTAGTTCCTTTTCTTCATCAATGGTAAAAAAAAATGCACATGAAAATGTTTTATCGTTTTTGGGATATTGATAAACACATAAAAACTTACAATGTTTTAACTACATAGAATGTATTTAAGTTAAAGAAAATAATTTATATATTTACATTTTCAATGCAATAAAATTAAGTGCATTATATATATTTTTTAAGTGCCTTTCTTTTCCAAACATACTATTACTATGTTTCAAATATTTTATATTAAAAAATGACTTGAATATAAATGATGGCTTTAAAAAGTTTTTTCTTCTATCAAAACATAAAATCTTTTGTGTAAGGCTCCTCAACTATTGCAAGTAATTTCGCCCACTTATTTTTTCTAAAGTCAATATATTCTGCATGGTATGAATTTCAAAATATGTATATGTGGTTTCTTGTTTTTCAGTTTGAATAAATAAATTTTGTAAACGTATTATTGTATATACTGAAATGATATTTTTAAAGGTATCAGTGTGTTGTTTCACAGTTAATCAAAAGTGTGTATTTATTATGTCATTAATAATTAAATACGAATTTGTATGTTATTTCATTTTATATTAGATTTGCATTTGTATGAAATTAAGTTCCTTTAAAAATTATTATACACTTGCAGCAAAAAGAAATTTCGATATTTTAATTTTTTAGTTATTAAAACAATTAATTTTAGTAATAGCTTATATTTTGATAAAACATGAATTATTATCTCTGTATCCTTCTGTGTCTGTATTGTAAATCCAAAAATCTATTTCATACTTTGTGGAAATAGACTTTAGAATTCATACTTTGTAACAATTCATATTTATCTTACTTTACGATAGTCAATTTAAATTTCTTAGTTTTCTTGTTTTTATCGAAAAAAAAATTAAATTATGTTCTGAATATTTAAATACGTGTTGCTTATTTTAAAATTAAAATGAATTAACACCTTTCATCAGTTTTTTTTTATCTCAAATTACGTCAAACATTGTATTTTTCAATGATTTGTATTTTTATTGCAGTTTATTATTTTAATTATTTTAATATATTGTATTTTTTGTGATGATCATAAATTACCGAATTCTCTAAAAAATGAATGATGATGTGCTTCTTTAATTGATGTTTTTATTTTTATTCATTCTCATTTTATTGATGTCAAATTTTTTATATCATTAAAATATTATAATGATTTTTCTGTGCTATGCATATTTTATGAATAATGACTGAATGTAATGCTGTGATTTTTATGCGCATATTTTTAAAAAAGATTATGCTGTTTTGTTATTGATTGTTATATTTTATTTGTCCTTATCCTCCTTATTCTGGAGAAAAAAATAAAATGTATATATAATTTATTTATGAGCTAGACAAGCATGCCCAGTTAAATAAAATATAAGTAAAATAGAAGAAAGAGGATTAATTTATTTAATTTTTGTGACGAAAATGCACCTAACCATTATTTTTTCATCAACGAAATTTGATGATTTTCATCAAAATCGAATTAAATAGAAGATGGATTAAAAAATTGCTGATACTTTTTTGTAACTGATATTAACTACTTCAGTAATTCTTTTTTTTTTTGATACTGTGTTTTCTTTATTGAAAACATAGAGAATTTTCTATATTTTCTGATTTACATGGGATATTAAGTGAATAAACCTTTACAAATCAAGCAAGATTAAAACAATTTTTTCATAAAATTGAATTTTCTATAAGTAACAAGTTCCTTAACTATTTTTAAAAAGCTGTATTCTAAACACAGTTAACCGTATTCGTAAATTTTTTTTAAAAAAAACTAAATTTTTGTATTTTTAATACATATTTATATAAAACTATTCTAGTTTTTTTCCCAGACACACTGAAGCAAAAGCTTTGTTAAATGTTTTAAATATTTTAGTATGAAAATAAAAAGATTAAAAAAATTTTGTTGAGCTTTTCAGTTGCAAAAAAGTTTTTTTATTTTTAAAATAATAAATTGTTTTGGATTTTTAAATATTTTATTTTTTTATATATATTGCATTGAGGCTTCACGGAACAAATTGAAAAAAGAAAAGATTTTAAATAATTTTTTTTTTAATTTTGCACCCAATAACTGAAGTAGTTAATGGAAAATCATGTCTCTCATTTTGAATGTAAATAGGAAGGATAGAAGAATTGTTTTGCATTATTTTGCAGACAAACTCGAACAATATATTTTTTCCCCTTCTTAAAATGTTTTTGATGCTTTTTTCTTGTTTTTTTCTTTGCACCTTCAGGATGAAAAGAATCAAATTGTAGTGTCAAACATTTGGTTAAATCTGGTAAGTTGTTTCATTATAAAAAAGTGGAAACACACACAAAAACGACGAACCGAATTTTTAGCTAAACGCGAAAAAGCCAAATTGTTCCTTATTGCTATCACTATTAAATGTACGCAGAATGGATTGTGGAAAATATTTTGAATAACTTACACCTAATAAATATATTTGATTTGATTGTAAATTATTATTTCGTTATATGTATAAATAAATAAAGTATAAATAAACGAGATATTTTAACCATCATCCATTCTGTTAGTTTATAGAACCAGCTGTTACTTTAGTTCTTTCTCCTGTTGAGACCCAATATTCCACTATCCCTGTTTATTTATAATTTTTTGCGTTCCCTAATTACAGGCCTGCACAAGAGCAACTGTGTGCTTGATTTAAAAAAAAAAGTTTGTGTGTTTTGGAATGACTCTCTATTTTATATTCTTTTTTTCGTTTCCCCTCTTATAGGACGAAAAGAACCAACAAATTATTTCAAATATCTGGTTAAAATTGGTAAGTTTGAAATGATCGATACAACAGCTCAAAAGGAGGATAAAACAAGTTGAATTAATTGTTTTGCAGTAGGTCATTTCACGAAAGGTGATTTTTACAATCTGAGAATGAGTCTCAGATTCATTAAATATTACTTTTTTTTAAAAAAAATTTCTTGACAATTCGAGATATTTTTGAAATGTTAATTAAAGCGATGAAATTTCAACTTAATTTATCCTCTTGCTAAGCCTAATCCGGTCCTATCGTTATCAAATGCATGGTGGCATCCTAGTTTATTTTAGCCTCTTGCAAACCAGCTAACGTAAAAAAAAAAAAAAAAAAAAACGATTTTTCGGCATTTTAAATAATTAACGAGTACTATTTAAAAAAAATTAGGCATGAAAATTTTGCATGCTAGGGCAAATTTAGGGCCAAAAAAAATTCGCTAAGGATGCTTGAATTTAGCTTCTTGCCGATACGCTTTCAAATAAAATAATGAGAATTAGATAGATTCGAATTTGAAAGTCTTTTAAAAAACTTAGAAAATATAGTCATAATTATTAATGCATGAATTAATTCAGAGAAAACACGTAGCCAGCAACTTACACGTAGATACAGAGAAATTTTGCATGTGAAATTTTAAAATATATATATTAATAATGGTAATTACACTCTCGTAATAGAAGGTCCTTATCACATAAAGCATGAATGATAAAGATAATGCAATGAAACTTTGCATCAATGCATTTTGAGCTAAAATTAGTCCACAAAATTTAATCAATCAAATACATACATCATTGAGTAAAAAATTAATATATATACAATTATAACAAATTTTAGAAAGTAATCATGAAAGTACAAAATTATGTTCGTGTTTCGAATATTTCAACCGTAAATCCATATAAAAAGTTTGAATGAAAACTTTATATGCAAATACAAACATTTCTATAATTGCAATAATTACTTTGCTTTACTTTATATTAAAAGCATTTATTCTTGTTTAAGTTGCGCTTTCTGACAAACAATGAAAATTATTTTTTTCTCTATTCATATATATTTTCTAGTCATAATTTATCATAACAAAATCAATCTAAGATTTCAAACCACTTCCTACAAAAATTTAAAAACAGTTCAGTTAAAAATTAAATATATGTGCAAATATGACAAATTTTAGAAAGTAATCATGAAAGCACTGCACAAAATTATGTTTCGAACATTTCAGATAAATAAACGTAAAACAATATAAAAAGTTTGGATGAAAAATTTTATATGCAAATGCTAACATTTCTATAATTGCAGTAATTATTTTGTTTTTTTTATATTAAAAATATTCTAGTTTAATTTGTTATTTTTCTTACAAACAAGAAAATTATTGTTTTCTCTACTGATATAAATTTTCTAGTCGTAAATTATTACGACAGAATTAATTTCAGATTTCCAATCACTTCCCTTAAAAATTCAAAAACAGCTAAGTGAACAATTAAATATATATGCAAATTTGACAAATTTTAGAAAACCATCATGAAAATACTGTACATAATTATGTTCATGTTTTAAACATTTCAGATGATTAAACGTAAAACCAAATAAAAAGTTTGAATGAAAACTTTATATGCAAATGCTAACATTTCTATAATTTCAGTAATTAGTTTGCTTTTCTTTGAAGTGAAAACATTCTTGTTTAAATTGATTTTTTTTACAAACAATGAAAATTATTGTTTTTCCTACTCATATAAATTTTCTAGTCATAAATTATCGTAACAAAATTCATCCAAAAATTTAAACCACTTCCTATAAAAATTCGAAAACAGCTCAGTGAACAATTAAATATATGTCCAAATATGTCAAATTTCAGATGATAATCATGAAAGCACTATACAAAATTACGTTTCAAACACTGTAGCTATTTAACGTAAATTCATTTAAAAAATTTGAATGAGAACTTTATATACAAATGTCAGCATTTTTATAATAGCAATAATTACTTTGCTTTTTTGTATTAAAAATAATTTTGTTTAAATTTCGGGTTTTCTTACAAATATTGAAAATTATTGTTTTCATTACCCATATAAATTTTCTAATCTTAAATTATCATAACAAAAAATTAAACCACTTTCCATAAAAATTCGTGATCTTCTAAGTTAAAAATTAAATATATATTCAAATATGACAAATTTTAGAAAGCAATCATGGCAGCACTAAACATAATTATGTTCATACTTTGAACATTTCAGATGATTAAACGTAAAACCATCTAAAAAGTTTGAATGAAAACATTATATGCAAATGTTAGCATCCCTATAACAGCAAAAATTACTTTGCATTTCTTTGTAATAAAATATTTCTTTAAATTGTGGCTATTATTACAAACAAAGATTATTTTTTATTACAACATTATTTTTTTCTCTACTCATATAAACTTTCTAGTCGTAAATTATCATAACAAAATTAATTTAAAATTTGAAACCATTTTCCATAAAAATTTAAAAAAACCATTAAGTAAACAATTAAATATATATGCAAATTTGACAAAATTTAGAAAGCAACCATGAAAGCACTGTACAAAATTATGTTCATGTTTTGAACATTTTAGATATTAAACGAAAGAACATATAAAAATTTTGAACGGAAACTTTATATGCAAATGTTAGCATTTCTATAATTACAAAGTTTACTTTGCATTTCTTTATATTAACAGTATTTATTCTTGTTTAAATTATACTTTTATTATAAATAAAAACATTTTTGTTTTCTCTACTCATATAAATTTTCTAGTCATAAATTATCACAATAAAATTAATCTAAGATTTCAAACCACTTTCCATAAAAATTCAGAAATAACTAAGTGAGCTATTAAACCGTAAGAAAGAAATCAATAAAATGTTAATCCAGAAAAAAAAAATGAAACGTTTTTCCGTAATTCAAACTTTTAATTTTCATTTCAGAGGAGAAATTAAGAACTTATAATGATAAAAAAAAGAAATAAAGATGTACGGAATTAATTCAAACAAATGAAGAACAAACCGTTACGTCTGCAAATCGATATAAAGTGCTGCCATTTGGTTTCAAATTGGTCTTCATTGTCATTTCAAAAAAGCATGGTAAAGTTATGTACAACAAAACGAAATAAAGGAAGTGGTGTCCCTTTTAAGAGAAATGTAAAATGCATTAATGAACACGTTTCTTTTCATTTTCTAAATAAAAGCTTTTTCAATTGCACAAAAGGCTCTCATGAAAAGGCATTCAGCAAATCCGCTATTTTGACAACTTTTCCCCTTCACTTAGCATCTAAGAATGCAAACTGCTTCCGTCTTTCGTCTTTTTTTTTTTTAAAAAAAGAAATATTCTCCAAAAAGCATTTACAATGAGTTGCAAGTATAAAAGAAAGTGACTTGGAACACATCTGAGATTAGTTTATCAGGAGAAAGCAGAGAAAAATGTTTATGTAAGTCTTAAACAATTATTTATTTATCTGTCTATTTAATTTTTGAAGACTCATTAAATTCATCTTTTTATCTAATTTTTCACTCTAACATTATAAGAGCACATTTTTGAAACTTTATAAATACCAGTATTAAAAAAATCACCACTTGCACCCGTATGGTGATTCTTACTCAAGAGGGTGCATCATTTTGACATTTTATTTGTTTATTTTTAATTTTAATTGTTAAAAATTCCTACAAAATGGTAAGAAGATGTGAAAAATAATTCGGGAAAGTATAAATTAAAACAATTACATATCATATTTCTTTTTCGTAGCAATGTATGAGTCTTTGTCTGAAGTGAATAAATATGCATCAAATTACTTTTCTGAGTGTTAGGGGTTAAAAGAAATTAAACCACAAAAAGAAATTATCACCAAAATCATATCAAAATATGTAAGGAAAAGTAAGAGCAGCTAAATACCAGTAAAACATAATTTTAATTCATAGGACTTAAAATTAATTTTCTATTTGAATGGTTTATTTATATTGAGTTTTCTGCCCGCTCGAGTTCATAGAGTCGAGTTCTACATGTCAAAAAATAAATCCTGTACTAAAAGAATTTAATGATAATTTCAGATTTTCTGCAAATATTTTCAGTCATTGTTTCAAGAAAAATAAAAAAATAAATAATATCAGCAATTATGCATTTTATTGGCTAATAAATATCGCATGTTTTCTTTTTTCTTTTTGCTGATGTCTTATATTTTTTCTTGAAAATCATAAAACAATTAATCTTTTTATAATGCTCTCTATTATTAAAAAATAAATAAAATACGGTTATCAATAAATAGAACAAAAAAAGATTTTTTTTTTTCAAATAAGAAGAGGTTTTAAGTTGATTTTTCACATTCATCTTTTTACTAGAATTTCAATAGTAGCAATAATTTTAAGTATTTTAAAAATAATTTGTTTCAATTAATTTTCAACCTTTTGCATGAACATATTTTAAATATAATTTATCTGAGATTCTATTAAACTAGTTTTTTAAAAAACTTAAAATATTATGCTAATTTTTAAAACATAATGTCTGCCCATATGATTTTAATGCAGACTTAATTCAGTTTCATCCAAATACCGTTTTCCCACTCTTTTTCTAGAAAAAAAAAAGCTATATAAATTTTTTTCAAAGCTTCTGTAGTACGGAAATAATAGTGCATGTTATCGAAACGTAAAATAATAGTACATGTACAAAAATAATAGTACGTTATCGAAATACACAATAATAAATAGTACATGTATAGAAACAATAGTACATGTAATTAAAAGCACATGTTACAAATTAGAATTCTAAATGTCGAATTTATAAAAATTTCTCCACTGCATTGAATATTTCAGTATAAATTTAAAACCCATTCACTGAAACAAGGAGATTTTGGTACCAAAGCGATTCTGATTTCTTTCAAAGTTAAACTTTTAATATTATGTTCCAGCATAAAAACTGAATCAAATGAAAATGTTAAAAATAATTTTATTGTTTTCAAACTCCTTATATATCATGAAAAATGTGTTAATTTTATAAAATTATCTTTACTATCAACAAGAATATAGACCGCATTACTTTTATTTAGAATAAAATGGATTTAGATAGAAATAATGCTTTCCAGTTTACTAAGACTTTGTAAACTTTATTACGATAGACATCATTATAATCAGTCTTCACTTTGTATCATTATTTAACACATATGATGGAATAATTCTAACAATTCTACTGTAATATTAGTGAAAGTACCTATCAGAGATTCCATTTAATCAAGGATATAACTCTTTCCATCAGCAAGGAAAATTAAAAAGAATATTTTGACTAGAAGCAAGACAAAATTAATTGCTTTCGTTTCAGTTTCTCATTGGTACCGAAATATTGTAGCCTACAGCAAATACTACGAGCGGCAATTATTTAAAATAGAATTCGTAGAATTTCAAAGAACGTAAATATTTCTTATTTCGTTTTCGCTTCAGAAGCAATTAATTTTGATTGTGTCGCTTCTAATTTATTTTCAGAGCCATTAGCAGCGGAGACTAATAAAATGTTACAAGGCATTTTTAACGCCACAGATTTCGAAAAACACTTTTTGCTTTGTTTTCATTCTCACAATTTCAATGAGTTTCTATTTTATTTTTATTTATTTTTTACCTCTCTTTCCTTGTTAGAGTAAATGAAAGGGTTTTTTTCTATGACTGTGCAATATTACTTTTCAAAAGTAAAATGGAAAGTGACCAAAAATAAATGAGTTGTTTGTGATTTTTTTATGAATAAATTAATGTGGCTGAAGATCATTACTAAAATATTTCAGAAGCCACTGAAAACTATTTCTTTGTTTTCAATTTTGAAAATGGAAAGTTAAGTTTTAAAAATTATATTTTTGAAAGTGCATTATAGTTTCATGTATTTTAAATGGAAGTATTACTCATTAATCAGGAGGGTTCAAATTGTTCCTCATTCTAAACTAAGAAAAAAAAAGAAAACATTTTTTTTTACATCTTAATTATTTACGAAATGAAACACAAGTTCGTCATAAAACATATTATTTGTACTTATACCATTACTAATAGTAATGTCTTTCTGTTTTCTCAAGAAAAACAAATAAAAATAGCTTACTTTAACTGGAGTGTAGGTGGATTGTTAACTAACAAAGAATTAGTATATGCGCCAATTTCAAAACTCATTGTTTTCATATGCAGAGGAAAAAAAATCTTTTAATTATTTCTGACTGAAACATTTTAAATTCTTTCAAATTTATAATGTTAGAAACAAAATGAATTTGAAATTCATTCTGAACTTACAAGGAATAAAATGAATGTTGGATTTAGGTTTTAAAAAATTGGTGTAAATCTTTTTTAGATCATTTCTTACATTTTTGGCAATATAAGAAGATATACATCCAAAAATTTCAAAAAAAATCTAACAATTAAAGGAGACTTCTATAAAAAATTACATAATTTATTTTTTTATATAAAAAGCTAATAAATTTTTATAACATACACAGTGCTGGACCACAATTCTCATAGATACAAAAAATATTTATCATCCAGGAATGCAGTTTTTTTCCCAATCTTAAGATAAATTTCACTTTTCTATGCAGAAAAGTTAGAGAAAATCCTATATTTCGTTCGAAGATAGTTACAAAAATGAATACACGTAAGAACAAGAAGTTTCTTTCTAACATTTCTATTTATTACGACAAATATAGACCTTCAATACTGCAAAGCGCTACGTGTGAGTATCAGTATCAAAATAGTAATATTTTAAAATATCGCAAAACGAAAAAAAATAGTCTTAAAAATATTGAGATATTTCAGTTGCAATTCATAGTAATAAAATAAACCCAACAAACTACAAATGAATGTAAATAGCATCTTATTTATTGAATAAATATTTTAGTGAATTTATGGTATTATATTAATTTCCTATTAAAAAAAGGAAGGAAGTTCGCTCGAAAAAAAAAAGCTAAATAAAGAAAATGATAATTTTAAAAGCTTATATTTTAGGAAATCTTTATCCCGTGCCACTTATTGGAGTCCTAACCCTTTCACCTCATTATTTCGTTATCGCACTGTACTATCTACCTGTCGCACATCTTATCACTTCACTTCTTTATACCTGTGCATGCGCAATTTTCATCACTTCAGTTTTATTTTTTTTTCAAGCTACAATCTATGGCTGCATGAGATTCGCTTACTCTTTTTCTGCACAATTCTCTTTTTACATCCATGCATGTAACAAGCTCGTCAGCCTCATATCCTCTTCACCATTTTACATCATATGTTCATTTATAGTTCTTAAATGTTTTGACATGTGGTGAGCACATTCATTCAAATTGACAGGGATCAAGTATAATCTAATAGAGACATAGCAAATAAATTAAAATGAAAGTTGTAATTTTGATTTTTTTTTAAATTTTGCAATATCATCAAAAATATAATCAAGTCTCTCATTAAAAAAGTCTTACTGCTCCGCTTAAAATTTCATTGTAATTCATTAAATAAAAACTTTTGAATTAAATTCTAAAAACAGAAAACAGAAACAGAATTTAGCTTAAGTCCTAAATTATAAAAATATCTGTTAGTCTATTTTATACAGGAATATTATAAAGAACACATTTTTCACAATAAAACCCTCTACAACCTTTTATATAAACCATTTGGGAAATTTCCTTGAAACTATTATTTCTTCAAATTGTATCAAATGATTTTAGAATTTCTTCATCTGAAAGTACTTAGATAAACTTCATTATTATCTTCATCATTGGCAGTAGTGTCTTTATTACATTAATAGTTCGCATCATGTTATTTGTATTTGATTTTCAACAATTATTAAGTCTTCATAAATAGGAAAAAGTTAACTTCACATTTTCTTCGACAGTTTATATGGTGAGAAAGTAGATAAAGTCTTCATATATATGAAAAAAAAATTAACTTTATATCTTCTTCGACAGTTTCTATGATGAGAAGATGAGAACTGACGTCTATATGTAGATGAAAGAAAGTTTTCCGTAGTTTAAAAAACAACAACTTTAGAATAAGAATTCATTTTAATAATATGGAGAATAAATCTCATTTAAAATATCGTTTGAAGTGCGGCAGATTTGATTGATTTCCTATTTGATGGAAATTCTGTTAAAATAAATTCAGTGAACAGAGACTACTGTTAATAGAAATAAAAAGTTATATTCTTTATTTTGTCAATAAAAGATCAAATAACGTTGAAATATTACTGTGTGTATCAACATATGGAGAAATTATATTTTCAAAAATGAATGTAACAGATCTCTAAAAATCTCTCTCTGAAAAATTCATGTTGAAATACTTTCTAAAATAATGTTTTTTTTTTTTTATTTTTTTACTAATAAAACAATATTATATCAAGTAAAAATCTGATTAATTTTTTTAAATTACTCATAGAAATCGAGACCTAAGTACTCGTTTCAATGCAATATCAATCTCAATATCAATCTTCGTGTTAAGAACTTGAACAATACATTTATTACAGAAGAAAAAAGAGAAAAAATAAATCTAATATCAGTTTAAAAAAATTATTCGAATTAACTTATTAACTTTCAATGCATTTGAATGAATGTGTTCCATATATAAAATATTAATTATTTGTTAATGAATAAGTAAAGAAAATATATATTTTAATTAAATTAAATTTAAAAGTAAATATGAAATTTATTTCTTAGTAACATTAATTGTTATTTAAAATGAGATTTTCTGTCTACTCTATAATTTTATCATTACTTTAAAAAAGAATTATTTTATTTAATTTTAATATATATACATATGAATTAATTTGATATATGCTTTTAAAAATAAATTCTCCTGAATTTCTTAAATACTTGAATAAAAATCTTTTTAAATTCTAATTAAATGATTTAACTATAAACATTTCATAATTTAAGAAAGCATTAAAATATTTAATTAAACTGTGTAAAGTATGTGGATGAAAAATAAATTCTCATTTCACAAAAGTTATAAATTAATTGTATGCAATTATTTGAATCCCAATCAATTGCTTCATAAATGCCTCGATTTGCAATGTGTTTTTAAGTCTTACCGAAGAATTTATTATATTTAAATTATGAATGAAAGATTTTACTGAATATTTGAACAATTAATTCTATATAATCTTTTGTAAACGAAGGAATTCGTATTTTTTTATTCTTTGCAATGAAATCTAAGTATGCAATATGATGCATACTTAGATTTCCACTTCCAAAGATTTGGTAAAAAAAAATATTTGCCATGCTTAACAAGCTCAATTTTTAGATCAAACATCCATACTGAGAAAGACAATCCACTGTATAAACAATGATATTTACTCAAATGACAGCATCTCTCGAAAAGTTTCAGTAGATAAAGCAGTAATGATGATAATAGAATATTTAAGAAATAATCGAAGGCTTAGATGCTTAAAACCGGCTGAATTTATTTGAGAAAGAGCTTATTTTTTTCCTAAAGAAAAGCCTGTATTATATCGTTTGTTTTCTCAAGAGCTTTTAAACGTTATCTGAGTTAATGATGGCAGCGTTTTAATATATAATTGTAACTATTTCATTTGAAATTTAATTTAAACTTATCTAGTACAGAATTCGTATATTTAATGCAAGAGAGAAAAGATTTAATATTTTGAAGTGTGCTTGATAAAAGTGCTGTTAGAAAGATAAATAAATTTATAAGAAAACTTATAATCGGAAAAGCAGCATATTTTGTCGAATTTTTCTGATATATTTTTGATATCAAGAAACGTTTAGAAATTTTACTAAGTAATTTCCTTCCAAAATAGTCTCTTAACTGTAAATATTAGCGAAGATTTTTTTGAAGCTTTTTTATTACTTTAAGGATAAAGCTAAAAAATGGTAAATATAGTTTTCCTTTCAATTGATTAATTTCCTTAAACTTTTGATTAGCAACGACATAAAAAAAGTATATTGATAATAAATGCAGAAAAATTTTCTTAAAAATAAAAATTTCATTGTGGCATCTAAAATTTTTTTTTCTGAAATTAATATACAAGGTATCTACAAAATCACTTCACAATTTTAAAATATTTTTTAGAAAAGAAGAAATTAATGCAAAAAATATTACGAATTCTACAAGGGATTTTTCGAAATGCATTTTCTAAATTTTCCTTTATCAACAATTTCCTGCATTTTTCTTCGATTTAAGACTTTGAAAATATAATTCAACAGAAAAATACACATCCTAAAACACCTAAAATTTTTCTATCTGCAAAAATTCTTTGGAACTTTAAATAGAATATTCGCAAACAATGGTTTTGTTATAGTTGATATAACTAACGTACATTCAAAAGACTATAAATTTAAAACTATTAAAATCTGAAAAGGATGTCAGCTTCCTTCATAATAATTATAAATAAAAGAGCTCTAATTCAAATAGATTTTTCAAAGTAGTATTTTTTCAAAAAGTTAAAAAGGCAAATATATTTTTTTCGCTGTGCTTTTCAGGTGACTTTAAGGAAAATGTTATTGAATGTTTTCGAATTCATATCAAAACTTTGAAAAATAACTTTATATCATATATATAGGGTTTAAGCATTTTACAAATAAAATTCGCTTAACTTATAAGTTTTACAGAAGAAATTCCTTTGTTCTCATAATCTTCATGTTGTTTGGATCCGCACAACTCTAAGAGAAAGTTTATTTTCTGTTATAACTTAATAAGTGAATAAAATTTTAACCATTTAAGTAGTGGACAATAATTTAGTAATGGTAATAAAAAAGGTCTTTGTAATCATATATCAATACGAGACTTCTTTATTTCTTTGCAATCTTTTAAATAAATCTATAGTAAACTAAAACAAATGTTTCTTTTAAAATTTCGCATCAATAGTTGTACATGCATTTAAGATAATTTATGAAAGAAGAAAAAAATTGGAATAAAATTTCAGAAAAATATGGTTCTTAAATGCCTAAAAAAATAATACTTACGAATTTGGATCATCACGATAGCTTCATATGAGCCAATAAGAAATACTACTTTAATGAAATTTTAGTAAAGCATTTTATAAAAATAAAATTAATTTCAATAGAATTTATTAGCATCCACATACTTTACGGTTAAAAGTATTTAGATTGTAAAGTTGGTTAATCTTTTAAACGTATATAAAAATTGAATATTTTTTTAAAAAATAAAATTGATTCAAATTAATGAAAAATTTAAAAATTTCTAAAGATTTTATCCAATTTAAATAAAAAATATAGAATAATTGAAGGATTGTTTTAGGTGATTATCCGTTTTCAAAGTTTTTAAATTATCCATTTCATTGTTTTTTAAATTACTATAATTAAAACTAATCAATTAAAAAGGAAATAAATACCAGTATTTAGATAATTTTTCAATCATTGAAATTCAAATGTATATAAAATACTAAACTGAGTAACAAATTTAAGTGTGAATGTTTAAACCTTAAAAACTGCAATAGTTTAATATTGCAATTATTATATTACGGTGGTATATTAATCGCTTAATCATTCAAACCTAAACCTAAAACGATCCTCCAATTTTTGCATTGTTTTATCGGTTGCTTTTGTCAGTGAGAGATACGCTGTCTTATCTGTTCTATTATGCAAATTAGGAGTGGGTGGACGTGAATCTCAGGTGGAACGCCTCAGAGTTCGGAGGCATACAAGACCTTAGAATACCTCCGCACAAAATTTGGAAACCAGACGTCCTAATGTACAATAGGTAAGTGAGTCTTTCTTTCTATCAACTAATGGATACATTTCTATCTTCAGATGACGGATTGATTGGTTTCAGTTTTTTGGCTTAAAGGCAAGAGGCCATGCTTTGCCAAATGCATAGTAAGAATTAGAGACAAAAGTTTATTTTAAAATATTAGAAAGATATCATGTAACAAACAATAAAAAGCACCGAATATTTGCAAGATAATTAACTGTCATCAGAAAGAGATTAAATATGAAATTATTTAGTTCGGAATTTCTAAGTTTCCAACAAAAGTCCAACTAATTCTCCAACAAGGTTTCCTTAAAAGTCTTGAAAATCTTACATTATTGCAATAAGACTTTCTTGGTTATTGTCTCACAAACTTGCGAGACAGAGTGGGAAATTGAGAGACAGTTTTTATACTAAGGTAGAAAAGAGTATTAAATGATAGAAGCTGGAATGAAAATGTCTTGAAGATAATAATATCATATCTTACATGGAATCAAAACTCATATGAAGGAAATAATTCGAAAGAATTATAATGTAATTAGTGCCCGAGAAAATTTTTCCAAAACTCAAAACAAGCAATATATTATAAAGTATTGACATTATCCACAGTATGCGAAAATCTGCTAAAACTTTCAGTGTCACCCCGTCCTTTATTTTTTTCCTTTGACCGTATAATATATAATAAATAAAGAAACAAACCTAGAAAAAGGAATCAGCACCACATTGTTGATCCTACATTTGAGAAATATATATAAATATATATTACATTACTTCAAAGCTATATATCACTTATTATTAATAAAGATGATTAATCTCCTTATCCATAACATACAAAGTCCACCCCCACCCCATTTAAACAGACAAATTCATTAGCATATTAAGAGAAAAACCAACATTATATTATATATATATATAATGTTGGTTATATATATATATAATACGTAGTTAAGATGTTATAAGTAATATAATATATAAGTAGTTATAATATAAAATGATTAAAATTCTCAAAAATTCTCAAAAGCCATTATTTAAACCTAAAAATACTAATTATATTGTATTTTTTTACATTTTATTGCCCAGTTCACACTTGCGGAATTTTACACGAGATTTGAAAATTTCATTTACTTGATTTGAAAATTGCCTGAGTTCATTATTTTTAACATACCGAATCTGGTAATGTTTTTTCATAGTTAAATTTAAATATATTAAAAGATAAAGTGAGTGGAATTGAAAGTATGATATAAACTACCGTTATTTAATTAAAATTAGATACTTAGAAATTATTATTTTTGTATTACATAAATATCAATTATTGTTGTTTTATACTTCAATAAACATATTCGAACTTATCTTTACATGTGTAAAAAATATTTCTTATTTTGTAAATTTCAGTCTGAGAAGCTTTGTTTCGTAGCGCCATCTACATTTAAACAACAGTATTCATATAATACAACTAAGCACGTCTTTTTCTTTCTAATAGTCAAAAAAACTTTCACTAACTTTAAGCATTATCAAGAGAAAGTGATTTATTTTTCGGAGAATTGTGCGCGAATGGGTCCAATAATTTTTTAGACTATAAAAAACATACACACGAATATTACCTTATATATACATATGTAGATCATCCAATCCCAAGAAGATTTAATACGAATGAAGTACAAAAGATTACGCAATCATCGAAATACAAAATTTCGATTATATATGTCAAGCACATTTAAGATGCTAGATCTCGTCGGCATTTGTTTACACAAAAACTGATATATATATATAAATAATTTTTCCCTTAGAATTTTTATAACTGTAGGTGGGTATAAGAAATGCTTGTTAATGATAAAGGAAAATATACATTTTAATTATTTCATACATCTCATATAAAGAATAAACATACTGGTGTCATTAATTTCAGTTAAGTGATATCGATTGCAAAGAGTCTGTCTCAGCTGAGGTAAGAGATTATAAATGTAATCCAAAACTCTTGAAATCAGTTAACACTGAAATTATTTTAATAATTAACTCAAAATGTAAATGCTGAGATTAAAAAAATATATATGTGATAATCATGTTGGATATGTCTAACTTTACTGCAAAATGTTTAATTATGGAAATAAAAATCTGATTTAATAGTTTAACATCATTAATTGACAACAATATTCTGCTTATATTTTATAATAGCCCACTTCGGCGTGCAGCTACTTTTCCGACCTAAGAGTTATTTTTAATTTCAGTTAAATTTTCCATGCATAATGTAAGGTTTACAATTTCCACAATAAAGTACGAGTATTTTTAAACCATCTCATTTTGGTAGGTATTGAAGCCGTATTATTTTAATAACTTTATACATATTTTGTTTGTTGTGTATATAAACTGTCAAAAAGTCGAATTCCATGATATATTGTCACCAAAAAAACACCTATACTTCATTGTAATCTATAAGAAATTACTTCTAATTTGGTACAGTAATCCAATTTTTACCTTTTTATTTTTATATAAATTGTCTTAAAAGGCACTTACAGACACACTCTCCATATATGTGTTGAGATCTATTTTAAAAGATTCATTAATGGTGCTATTTAAAAGTTTGATGCTGTCAAATCCAGACGCTAGGAAAGAAAAATAGTTTTAGAAAACCACAGATAATGCACATTATCTGTGGCATCTCCCCTTATCGCAAACACTCATAATTATTCATTAATTTCTCTATATCAGATACCGAAGCCATTGCCTAACTTGCACCAAACTAAATAATACTTTAATTAGAGTAATGCATGTTCGGGGCAATATCTTTCAAATCAAATAAACTCACGCTAAACTTACTCTGTCATTTTAGAGTAAAAAGAAATTTGTTAGCTTTAAAACTAACTGAAAAGTTTCGGGAAAACAATTTTCTGAATACGAACGAGGAGATTCAACTCAAAGCGGTAACAAAGCCTGAAAAAAAATAAAAGACAACCTGTCAAAAGCGAATGCATGCACAGCTCCGAAAATGAATTGTGACACTGATGCCGAAGTAGTTTGGGGCAGAAAGTCAGAATTTTAAAATAAAGGAAAATTCCACCTCTGCCTTTAAGAGCCTCCCTGATTGTATGTGTCATCATATGTTAAGTGAAAATTTATATTGATTTAAAAAAGGAAGGTCCATTAAATATCGGATGAACAAATAGGTAGTAGAAGTAGTGCTTTAATTGAATTTATCATGGCTTCGTTATCTTAAGCTTTAATTATGGACCATAATATTTTGGTTGAAGAAAACTTCCTAATGAAAAGAGATAAAAGAATTTTGCTTAAAGATGTGCTATAAAATCGAAAGAAATTAACATTTATGAGTGATAAAAGATTATGTAGAAGCTATGCATTGGATTCTAATACTTGGAACTTCATAATGGAGATTAAGATACCAGAAAAAAATAATGTCGTCAGTGGTTTAAGTTTTGGATATGGAGCAAAAGTATTGATATAATTTGATGGAAATATTGAACATTATAAATCATTTAATATATTTAATATTTGGAAACTATAATTCCATCCATCTTGTGTCCTTTATATCTTCAGCAAATGTAGAATCATTTATAAATTTAAATTATAAAATGTGAAAAAAAGTTTCATCTATTCTGCGGAATATTTTTTTTTATCATCATACTTCCGAGAATTATTGCTTTTATAATTATTTGAAATTCTGTATCCCCCTAACTGTTAATGTGATTAAAAGTTTATAAATTTGAAATAGAATCTTAACACTTTTTATATTTTAAAAAATACTTTTTTTTCAAACTGAACCTTTTACTATAGTTTACATAATAAATTTTAAACTAGAATTTAAATTTCATTAGCTTCATTGAAAATGCGTGAGAAAAATTTTTGAAAAGAACAAAATGCACCAACTTTTATCTTTGACTTTCTAAATAAAGAAAAATTAAAAATCTCCAACTCAGTTCTCTATTATTCACTCGTTTATTATTTATAACTAAATAGAATTTCTACAAATGTTATTTGATATATATATATATATATATATATATATATATATATATATATATATATATATATATATATATATATATATATATATATATATATATATATAAGGTTCAAATAAAAGGTATTATTTTCTAAAAGGTTTAAAATTTTCTATATAATTCTAAAATAAATAAATAACTTTAATTCAAACAATGAAATAATTTACTGCATAGTAAGATTACAAACAAAAAACATTATTTAAAATAATTATACAGATAAGTTTTGGTTATTAAATAGTTTTAAATAAATTAATTATTAGAAAATCCATGAATCTTTCAATAGAATTGTTCCTAAAATGAAACCCGTGAATTCTTCAACAAATTTAAAAAAGATTGGAATTTTGAGAGAAACAAATCTTCAAAAAATGTGAGCTTTATTTTCAAGTAAAAAAAAACAACCTTATATGAAAAAAAGTGTAGTATATCTAAAATAAGGATACACAAAATAAATGCATTTGTTATTTTTTCTTTCTTTCTACTCCTAGCCCTTTGTTTTACAATATTTTTTTAATCAGACATCAAGAAACAGCCGCCATTTTAAGTCCTTCATTCTTTTTATAATTCAGAGATGAATAAATATTTTATGACTTTATTCCGGTAATTTAACTTATTTATTCTTTGTGGCATGTTTAATTGCCTCTGACATATGAGAAATTATGTTTTTATGCAATGTCTTATTTTTCGATTTTTTTTTCTTTTTATGCTGTTTAAATATTAAAGCAAAGAAAAACATATCTTTTAAAAGTAAAATCGAAAACTTGACCTTTAAAAGTAGCATTCTATTGTTTCTTCAAATAATTTTGGGGTAACAAATGAAATCTACTAAAATAATTATATTTATTTAATATATGAATTTACATTTTAGATTAATGGTTTTTAACCAAATTTAGAATTATTAATTTATTTCTAATTTCCTATAACATATTTGTATATGATATATGTTAATAAATTGCAAATTAAACAAATGTACCAAAAATAAGATGGAAAGATGGGTTGATTAATGGACCAATTAATTTTTTAACATGACTCTATTTAAATTGTTTCAGTTGCTAATTATATATATTCGATACATAAGTGACAATTATAGTTAAGAGGTTAAAGAGCTATGAAACCGGCTGACAGTTAAGTAATGCATTCTTGACTTGCCAATATGTTTATAGAGGCTATGTTTGATTTCTGAGCAAACATTTTCTTCTTGAAACTGTTTATGTGCTATTATTTAATTTCAAGGGATTGAAAGAATATATATATATATATATATATATATATATATATATATATATATATATATATATTTTTTTATAAATTTAGACAAAAACTGAATACAGTAATTTTTCTAGAATAAAATTGGAAACGGAAAATCAAAAACCACAAAAAATATTTAAGAGAATAAAAGCCTTATAGAAGAATAAGAGGAAAACTTACACATTAATAGTTTCTTTCTCTTTATTCGAACATTTTCTATTGCTAGCTTCCATGCTTACTTTTTCATAAATCTTTAAGTCTTTTAGTCTAATTTTCCTGAAAAATGAATTTTAAACTTCCTCTTACATTGAATAAATATATCACCTTTCCCACTGAAAATTTCAACATTCATTTCAACATCATTGAGATCAGTATTTAAAATTCTTCAATATTTAGGCTTCTTTCACCAAATTGTTGTCAGATGTTTTCGTTAGAAAATCAAAAACATTCAAGCGAAACAAACATAATGCTATCCATTTTGGGATAAAAAAGAATTTAATCTCTTTGCGCCAAAAAAAGAAAAAAAGCTTACTCTCTTGTGACCCAAAATCATAGATTGTTCTCATTTCTATGCAAAATGAAATTTCTATCAGATAAAAAAAAAGCTGTCGGAAGGCAGTCTATCCTGCATTCAAATAGACATCCACAATGCTTTCCCATTATTTTTTCACGTGAGTAAAAAATTTCTAATTTCTGGATGAATGCCTGCAAATCGACCGAAGAAGTTTCAGTAAATATCAAGTTATTGATTATAATTTTCTTTTGAATTATCCTCGATAACCCATCTGGCGTCCTTCTTTCAAGAAAAAGATATTTTACACTCAAACTTCTCTTATCAGAGTTGTATTACGCTTTTAATCGCCAGTAAGCTCAAGTTTTCTTCCGTTTCTTTTATCGCATCGTCAAACCCCATTTATTTCGCGCTTTTGCTGGAAGTTTTTTATTTCTTATATCTTACATCGTATTTTTCAATCTATCGTTAAGAGAGAAAAAAATTTTGATGACGTCGCCATTTTTTTTATCCCGTTCCTGTTCTTCTCTGAGAAGTTCGCCATTTTTGCCAGATTCCCTTATGCCACATTCTTTTTTTTTTCTTTTATCCTTTTAGAAATCTATTCGAGTACATATATATATATATATATATATATATATATATATATATATATATATATATATATATATATATATATATATATATATATATATATATATATATATATATATATATATATATATATATATATGTTATCTTTTTTGACTATTTTCTGAAAAAGGAATTTTAGGGAAACATCAAATGCTTATAGAAATATGAATATTCAATTTTCGAGATTTCTTCAAAGAAAAATGGCTTCCATTGTTGTTTATCAATAACGGATCAGCTTTTTGAAATTTATTTCCCTTTTTAAAAAAATTGCAAATCGAGGACTAGTATTTCAAGTGGATTTTATATACATATAAAAATGACCTCAGCGGATATCACTAATTATTCTACGACTTTTTTTTTATTTCCTGTTAAAGACGACATCATGACTTGACAATCTGAAGATTTTTTTTAAAAAAAAGGTTCGTATGTTTAAAAAGTGTACACTTCTTTGGCGCTTGAATTTTCGATGATATTTTGTGTATGGATAGCTAAATTTATTCTATATGTCTCTCTAATGCTAATATACCATTTTCCTTTATTTGAAAGTCAAAGTTTAAGGAATAAGAAATAAGGGTTTTTTTTATCTCTTATATCTTACTTTATACTTTTCAATTCATCGTTAAGAGAAAAAAAATCTGCTGGTGTCGCCCCTCTGAGAAATTTGCCATTTTTGGCCAGATTTCCCTTATGCCAGGGTTTTTTTTCTATTTTATTTTTTTAGAAATCTATTCGAGTATATATATATTCATGCATTCTTTTTTTACTATTTTCTGAAAAAAGAATTTTAGGGAAATATCAGATGCTTATAGAAATATGAATATTAGATTTTCAAGAATTCTTCCAAGAAAATGGCTTCCATTGTTGTTTATCAATAACGGATCAGTTTTTTTAAGTCTATTTCCTTTTTCAAAAAAATTGCAAGTCTAGAGTGCTAGTTCTCCAAGTGCATTTTATAATATATATATCAGCGGTATATCCCTAATTATTCAATGGCCTTCTTTTTCTGTTAAAGACGACATTATGACTTGACAATCTGAAGATTTAAAATATGTTCTGATGTTTAAAAAGTGTGTACTTTTTTGATTCTTGAATTTACGAGGATATTTTGTGCATGGATTTCTAATTATAAATGACGCCCACTTTTATAACATTAGTTCAGCATGGTTCTTTAATTTTAATAATGTACAAGTGCATCTACCATTTCCTTTTCTTTGAAACTCATTCTTTCATTTTTCATACTTAATGAATATCTTAGTTCGTAATTCTGTATACAAAATAAAAGAATAAGAAATAAGGTTTTTCTGTTTCTAATATCTTACTTCGTACTTTTCAATTTATCAACAAGAAAGAAAAAATTTCAAATGGCATCGCCATTTTTTTCCCATTCTGTTCTTCTCTCAGATGTTTATCATTTTTACCAGATTTCCTTATGCCATCCAGCCCTTCTATAAAACGCTATGCTACCACACGCTATTCCCTTATAAATTTTTTGTGTACACTTTCTTTATTTCCTTTTTGGGTGATTTCTTAAAAAAGAGTTCTTAGGAAAGCAACAATTTTTTATATAAATATAAATATTCGATTTTTGCAGAGAAAAATCACTTCCGTCGTTGTTTATCAATAGCGGATCAACTTTTTGAAATTTATCCCCTTTTTTGAAAAATTTATGAACTCAATGTATGTCAAATAGATTTTTAAAAAAATGCCTCTGCGGATATCACTAATTATACTACGGTTTTACCGTTTATTGTTAAACATGGCTCCATGACTTGCCTTTTTGAAGTTTTAAAAATGTCACTGATTATAAAACATAATAAAGTATAAAAACTTTTATAACGCTTCAAATTTTCGTTTTTTTATTGCTTCTAGTTCGGTAATTATAAATATTTTTACCTTTTATAATATTATTTATGCATGGCTCTAGTTTTATTAATGTTCTACAACATCTATTTCTTTGAACTTATTATTTCATTCTTAATATTTTATAAATTCGTTTTATAAATAAATTATATTTAAAATAAGTATAAATTTGTTTTTATTCTGCAAAGTTTGGAAGTTTTTTTCAATACACTATTATTTTTTATTCAACATTTTAATGACACTATTTTTTTTTTTGAATTTCAAATGTTAAAAAAAAAACATTTTGCTAAGGAATGCTAGAAATATTAATTTCTCTTATAAAAATTGATCCCTGGAATCAGAACAAGATTCAGTTATGTTGCAATAACTTGAGGTCGAGACATTTTAAATTGATAAGATATGAATCATATTTATTAGCCGTTCTTTTTGACTATTAGACAAAGTCTTTTTTAAGCAATAATAATGAAGAGTTGTTGTTGTTACTTATGGTACTTGCCACGGACAAGCCCGCTGTTCAAAGCCTAAGGTGAGTTTGGTGAACTTGGGCCAAGAGTACGATTTGACTACACACGTATCACTCATTATCACTCATTCGCTTGCGCAAACCCTTTTTACAGGAGGGCACATTCACACATAGAACAGGAAGAACAACCATGCCCAAACCGGGATTCGAACTCGGGACGCCCAGATCACAGGGAAGATGCGCTACCCCTATGCCATGACGGCTGCATGAAGAGTTGTTGTAAAACTATAACCAAGTACATGAGGTATAGATGGAGAAATCGCAAATAAAAACAGAGTGTGCGAATGAATTTGAATCTTTTATACATTAGAAACGAGGCATTTTACGAAAAACATTTGATTTTGCGCATTTTTGAAAATTGTGATTTCATGTGAAATAGTATATCAATGCTATATAGGTAAAGTTACAATGATAAGGAACTAAAAAAAGCCCATACGGTTCTGCACATTAAGTATTTTTGATTTTGAATTTAAGTGTCTAGAAAAAAGAATAAACTTTAAAAATAAGAATCAGCAAAATCTTTCACATTAATCTTTATTAATTAAGATTCGCACACATATTTACATATAAATTATTTATTTGCATAAAATCTATTGATAAATAATTGTAGTCGATCAACACAACTTCTTTATTTTACTACACGCATGTTGATGTGCATAAATTATTCACAATTTCTCTATGACATAAAATGTAAATGATAAGTATACAGGAGATTTCAGCCTTTCATTATCTATGCTTAAGATAAGCAAAATAGGGAGTAACAAATTAAAGAACTTGCTCCTACTGGATTTTGTATTAAGAAAAAGATATTAAAATAGCATAGCGAGAAGTATCGCGCAATTTTACGCATTGTAATTGCTTCATTAAAAGAAGCAGCGCTGCATTTTCAAAAGTGCTAATGTAAAATATCAAGAGAGAAGTATTTGTTGTCACATATGAAATAACAACTACAAGTGCTTTTGTATTCATTGCGTGAAATCTATCCGGAAAACATGAATGTCTTACATTTAACTGGAAATGTAGTAATGCATTTCAAACTCTTGATATAATCTAAATCCAAAATCCAACAACCATCAATGTGAAGCATACGAGGTTAGATTGCGTCAATAAATTCAGTTATTATTTTATAATATTCTTATACGTTACTTCAGAAATATTTAATTAAAAATAAGCCTTTTATGTTTTATTGTGGTTTACATCGAATGGGTTCTTTATTTAATGTATGAATATCTTAGAATAAAATTAAATAAAAGAAATAAAATTTACTAAAAAGTTAATGAATTGTTAAGATAAAGTATTCCTTAAGCACTGCAATTCGCCAACGAAAGACATTAAAAATGCATTTAAATTAATTTATTCTAAAATAATAAAATATTTTTACCCATTAATAGAAATTTTAACACCATAGTCATAACACCTAGATTGAAGTACTTAAGATCTATAGCATTCCATCGTTTTTCTTAATTCTACTCTACCATTTATAAAACGAATTGCAACTCGCATCTTTTCAAATAATAATAACTTAAAAAAATTCAAAGCGTGCAAGTATGCTTGTGATACCAAAATGAGAGGACACCATATTTCGATTCCTTCTACTTTTCTTGCTACAAAATTAAATATTTACAATTCAAGTTTGAAATTAAGTTTAAGAAACATTTTCCGAATGAAAATCGAACGAGTTTTAAAGATATGTGGACAAAATGTGATAATATGTTCTGCTGATAAAACAATAAACTTTGACGGTATCATTTTCTTTTAGAATTATTTTCAAGGAAAACAATTTCAGAAAAAAAAAAGACAATATTTTTTCAAAAAGAAAAAAATAGCTTAATAGATTGAAGATCTAAACATTTGTAGAATTTTATCATTTATGGATTTATTTCAAATAAAACGAATTCAAAAAGTTTCGAGTTATATAAAATTCATTTAAAACTTTCTTTTTACCATTATTATATAAACAATAAACTATTTTAACAAGTCTTAAATAAATATTTATAACTATGTTTTTTTTTTCAGAAATATTTCCGAAAATATTTTTGATAATATTCAAAGAATAGTAATAAATAATATTTATTTCAAAAGCAAAGAAATCAAATGAAAGAAATAAGATTTCTGATTAAGCAGAGATTATCTGCAATTAACTGGTTTTCTAACAAAGTTTCTAGTTATTGACGTATAATTAATATGTAGAAAATCTAACTGAAACGGATATCACTTCTCTAGTGATACATTTAAAAAATATAGAGAATATAATTTAATCTCTGTTTTGATATCTTCTACCGTGTATCTTCACGTGTATTTGCTTACAACGCAAATAAGAACTTTATTTATTTTTAAAAAAGTATTTGCTTACAACGCAAATAAGAATTTGTTCAAAATATTTTATATAACTGATAATATGCTTGATATAGTGTATATGAATTTATTTGTTTTAAGATAAATAATAGCAGGATTTTTATAAATAATATATCTTTAATGATCTTTGAAGCGTAATTATTGTCATCTGTTACAATAATGAATTAGAAAAAACCGTAAAGGAAAATTTTATTTTAATAACGCTTAGTATGCTTTTAGTAATAAATTAAGGATAACAGATAAAGTATTTTATAGATTGGTTTACAAAAAAAAAAAAAACATAGAATATAAAAGTCTTAATAGTTTCATAATGAAATTTTTAATATTATTAATTTAACTTGCAAGCAAATTTTGCATGTGAAAATCAAATTATCAGATATTCTCTTGTAAATAAGGGATTCTTAACGTGAACTCATACATTCACAGAAAGATTATTTATTTTCCTTGTTTATAAAGTCTTTAAAATCATCACGGATTCTCTGAAGACAACAGATTTTGAAGTTGTATAATTTTATTGATGCTAAGCGTCAGAAAAAAATTCCATTTGAATTATGACGAGAAAGGTTCAATTATAATTAAAATGCTATTAATTACAGTCTAAAACAAAACCACACTAAAATGATATTTTGATTTATATCTAAAGGTTTTGAATCAGAGTTAATTTTTAACTCTAATCAAATTATGCATTTGAAGAAATTGAAACAAAATTATTGATGAGAAAAATACTGAACGATAGTGCTCATTTTTATTATTATAAAGACGAAATCAGATTAAAAAAATTTTTCATAGAAGAACTTTTTTTTTTTAATTTTCACCCTTTAATTTACAAAGATAAGCTACAAAAAATAAGTTTGGTGCTTTTTCTGAATCCTAAATGGTTTTAATTACATAAAAAAGATTTTCATCTGCGCTTCTATTTGCTTTTATTTCAAAACCCTATCATCATATCTTAAAATCTCCGTTTTAAAATATTCCTTTTTAATTGATCAGAAAAAATATTTCTTTTATAACATCATTCTTTTTAATGTTTTCCAAAGCATGTCCGAAATAAATCAAATGATATCTTGACAAATCAAGCAGAATAGATTACATTTATTGATTTCTAAATCGGAGCTTTCACCTTCGTATATAAATATACAAAATCCACCAAAAGCCACAACGCATTCGAGAAGATGACTAGAAATATCATTTGTTTTGCGTCACATCATCAATCACGTTAAATTTATTTTTCGACATCTACCTGCAAACGAACAACTTTTCTAATAATTTAATGTCAGATGAAAATCATTATTCATTTAGCAACGAAATATGTTTAAATATGATTTTATAGAAACGTTTTACGACCATCAGTGATTTTATCTTATCAATGCCGTATAACTATTTTTAGCCAGATACTGAATTTCCCTTTCTACTTTTTATTGAGATCCCTCATAAATATTTAATTTCGCACTTTTTCTCTTATGAATTTGGAATAGCATTGGTGAAAATTCTTTTTTCTTTTTTTATTTTAAAGACATCTATATGCAAATATTTTTGATGGAAAAAAAATTATCTCCTTTGAAGCGATAGTAGTATGTATTTTGGATATGCTCACTATTTTTTATTCTTATTTTTTTGTTTTATTGTTTTATTTATTTAGTTTTCTGAAAGTCGTTTTTGCATATTCATACTTACAAATTGGGAAAATATTTTTGAAAATTTATTTTACCAGTCTTTTTTTTATAATTATTGTTTGATCTAAATTATTATCAAATTTTTATATATAAAAAAGTTTTCTACAGTAATGAAATTGTTTACATCATTTAGACAATAAATATACTATTAAATTCTTTGCACATGTTACACAATAACACTAAAAATGATAATATTTTATAAATATTTATGATATATAATTTTCCTTATAAACATTGGTAACAATCACACAAAAAATTAATAGTTCAGTACTAAATAAAGATAAAATGAAAATTTTTAAGGAAAATAATGATAGTAATTGTCAACTTTTAGTTTATAGAGTCTCTAATATTGAAATTTCCTTCAAAGGCTTTATTTTTTGTAATAGTGTAATTCCGCCTTCACATATCTAAATTTTCGTTTTAAAATAAGTGCAAAATGCAAAATAAAAAAAGAGTCCAAATTTTATATAAAAAGTGATCATTGTTTTGTTTTAGTAATTTGATTGTTAATACAATTTTTTTATTGATATATGGCAACCAAGCTATAGACTATATCCTTTTCTTTCAATTAAGTTGCCATTTTTCTTTCAAAACAATAGAATTTATCTGCGTGTTTACATGTAACAATGATTAAAAATAAAATATTTATATGAATTAAAACCCTAATTATTATCCTTTTCTATTATATAGAACAAATTAAATAAAGAAAAGAAAT
Organism: Argiope bruennichi; assembly: GCF_947563725.1. NCBI lineage: Eukaryota > Metazoa > Arthropoda > Arachnida > Araneae > Araneidae > Argiope > Argiope bruennichi. The sequence goes on from NC_079151.1 coordinate 71,364,862, forward strand.
AAGAAAATAATAATTGCATTTAAATTAAAAAACACCTATTAGAAACTGATACTATATATGTGTGTATGTATATGTGTGTGTGCGTGTGCGTGTGCGTGCGTGTATGTGTGTGTGTGTGAGAGAGAGAGAGCGTGTGCGTGTAATTATATAATTTTTATACTCCCGTTAAGTACTACTAGCCCCTGTATTAAAGCAAAATGTTCATCAATTAAACTTAAAATTCTTTAATGGCTTGATGTGTTCATTTAAAGCGGTAAAATTCATGTCTTTAATTTTATGTTTGTATATCATTTTGAATATACATATCTTTAAAATATTTGTATTCGAGAAAAAAGAATTTTTGTTAAGAAAATTACTATTTTAAGCATAAAAAAATGATAAAAATGGCATCTCAGGCAAATTTTGAATATGCGATTTAAATTAGAAAACTATGACAAGAAAAAACAAACCTGATAACAACTGCATGTTTGAGACCACAAACTTATTGATTAATATCTTTATCTGCCAATGAAATATAAATAGTTTTATTATATCTGAAATCTTTTTATATCTGAAATATTTATATAAATAAGAAAACAATCTTAAATATTGAAAACATTTAGAACTAATAAGCAAAGAAACCGATGAAATTCATTAACAACTGTTTACAAAAAAATTAGGACATGAAGTAGTATTGACTTTAAGAATGCAATCTGTTGCCTTTCCGAATTTTTACAAAAAATATTTTCAAAAGAATCGTAACAAGTTGTTTCAATATCTTGCTGATCATAAAAACTATTACGAATAAATTTTAAGCTCAGTTAATAAATCAATATTTGACTCCGTATATTTAGGGAAGAAAAAAAAGTGATAAACGAAATCTGAGAATAACTACTTCATTTAAATGTAAGCCTGACACGTATTTTATGTCTCTTCGAAATTCCCGACACATTTTATATGTTCCCCAGATGCTCATAAAACTCTCAGAAGTTGCCTGGAATATTGAATATCGCTATAAAGAGAGTCACAGGATACAGATGGAGCCATACTTGATAAAAATAAAATGTCCCACCGAAACATCTTCTTAGATGGTAAAACTGAGTCCCACGGAAATCAAAGTTTGTTCTCTGTAACCGAACTATTGCACTTGGAAGACTACGAGGAATGAAAACTATTACTATAAATACTATTCCCTCGTTTCATATATAACATTTATTTTAGGTTTATAACCTTTTTAAGATTTTAATATTAGTCCTTAAAATAATTTTTCACAATGAAAATTATTATTAACAATAATTATTATTATATAATAAATAGTTCTAATTCTTAAATTCAAATAGAAAGAGGTTTCAATGTTATACACGAAATATTAAACCTCTGAATTGTTCGAGTACAAAGAAAAAAATTTTCAAAAATATTCTATTTGTACTTTTGTTGATATTCTCATTTCATATGTAGCATTTTGTGTGTATATATGACATGGATTTCGAATTCAGTCGGCTAAATTGTATGTAATGATTATTTTGTTTGCAGCAGAAGGCAGGTTTGAAGACATTGAAGACATGTTATATATTTAAATTAATTTTAATATCCATTTTGTGAAAGCATAATTATTTACAAGAAGACACAATGCGGCACAAAAGCAGAAGAAAGAAAGAAGGAAAAGGGCAAAAAAGGGCCGAACAAATGATCACTGGTCTTATATAACATATGATTTCCGGCCACGTGCCGATGGAATACATGTTTTGACCTCTGATAAGGGCAAAAGTATCACTTTCATTTGATACGTAGTACTGATGGCGCATTAGTTTTACAAAGGGATTAATTAAACCATAAGTGGAATTGGATCACGAAATAAGAGAATATTTTAGAATGAAGTTTGGGGCTAAATTAAGATAAACGATGGGCTAAATTAAGATAAAGTTTTGGAAATTAATTTGGATTAAATTAAGAATTTAAAATATCATTACATATATATGTGTGTATATGTATAATATATCTTAATCTGATTTAAATCCAAATTAATTTCCTAATTTTTATCTTATTTTAGTCAGTATTAACTTTATTCTAAAATGTTCTCTTATTTTCTGATCCAAATCCCACTTTTTTATGCAATTCTACGATTTATAAGTTTGCTTTATATGACTTGAATAACACGCTTGGGAACACATGCGTGTTACAACGCTTTATAAGATTGCTGAATTCAGCAGGTTCCCACACTCAGAGTGAAGGCATAAAAATCCTTAATGTTTGCAACATTCTTTTAAATTCCCTGACTTAAATCGACACGTGGCAAAGAAATCCCTATCAAAATCTCATAGTAAAATACACGAAGGGAAAAATTTCTCTCTCTTCTACTCTTGTGTCGTGATTCTTGTACAAATGAAGCCTCCTGGGACACAGATACACACACTTGAGGAAAATTATATTAATTTTCTGAAGTGTATTAAAATTATATTGTTATTTCTCAATTATTAATTTTCTCCAAACACTTCACACATATCATGGGGAGAAAATTATATTAATTCTTATATAATTTTCTCAAGACATAAATAAGATTTAGAATCAAAATAGATTGACAATAGTTCTAATTCTTAAATTCAAATAAAAGGAAGAGTTCCTTATTTAACCAAACTATTGTATATCTTGAGTGTAAAAATGTAACAGAAAAATTCGTAAATAATGTTCTGATTTTATTTGCGATTTTCTTTCAACAAATATCGGATCTAATTTTAGTTTAAAGCTTTTCCTAATTGTTTATATTAGTCATTAAGATAACATTTTGCTAATTTATCTTTCTTATTTTTTTCGGGTTTTTTTTCCTTTTAAAACATATTTATCTGAAGAACTTTTAAAGACTCGTGAAAATAATGCTTTGAATAATTAGGATAAAGCAACTGAAACGAAAACGTATCTCAAAATCAACCTGATCAAATCCACCGATTAACATTATTATCAAAATTTCTGACTCGAAATACTCTGATGTAACCCAAATAACAAGAGCTATCTGCAAGCATTGCCATTCATAGAATGTATTAATTTATTTATTCTTTTTTAATATTTTTGAAAGAAATTGATCTAACTTATATAGAAAATAGAAACTCGGTACTGGTACTTCAGATACTGATACATTATGTGATCAAAAGTATCCTAACAGAAGTATTTAATTAAACAATTTTTCCAAAGCTGGAAGAACTGTCTTCAAACATCAATAAATTTAAAAGAATTGAGAGTTTATCAAGAAAATTTAGTCACATGGGCGTTTAGCAAAAACTAAAAATTAATGAAGAAAAGAATCTGAATCATTCCTTTTCAAAGAACGCAGATAATGATTTGAAATTTTCATCGATGATTTATTTGTTATGGCCAATAGTTATAAGCATATATAAAATTATTTTTAAAAAAAATCTGAACTTTTCTGTCAGACCTTTTATTTGACAATAAGACTCTTTAATTATCCCGTAAATTTCAAGTTTCCAACCAAATTAAACAATTCTTACAGAATATCTGACAGATATTAAGAATATTTCTAACCACTTACAGAATTCAATACAAGGATTCAAGGTTAACTAGTATCAGTTTTTGGTAAATCCCTCTTCATTTAGCTTTTCTTAAACAGCAAATGAATTACAGCTCAATGTAATGATGATATTATTCTGAATTTTATTGACACTGAACAGGAATTTTTATATATTATTTAATTATTATTAAATTGACTTTAAAATTATGAAAAAAGTATGCTATTTTTCAGTCAATTCGCATTTAAAGGTTATTAACTAAAATACTTATTTTTCCTCGAAAATTTAATGATTTCATTGTAAATTTTATTTTAATGCTTCAATAATATTTTGCCACATAATCTATACGTTTTGCATAACATGGTTGGAAACAATTGCATTTTATAATTAAGACACTTGATTTTTTTTTTGGATTATTATTAAAGTAAGTCTTTACATAATTCCGAATGTTTCTACAAAAATGTGTGCACGATTTGATAATAGCAAATAAAACCATTTTTTCAGTTTTCAAATCTTTATCTTCATTCTGTGGAAAGGGCTGATAGAAAATTCTTTTTTTCAATAATTTTTAATTAGTGTTTTGAATGGGAAGAGATTTTCAGAATTTTTCAAATATCCCATATAATTTATTAATTTCATACAATCATAAGAGAAAAAAGATATAAATTAATGTATTTTAATTTTTTTTATATTTTTAATAGAATTCTAATTGTAATGTATCAGTTTACATTATTGATATCATATAATAAAATAGGCTGAAACGCCCAAAGTTATAGCATTAAGTCTTGTGGAAATATCAAATATTCGTTTTCAACAAAATCATAGAAAAAAATAATTTTATCGACAAGAACACGTGGTATAACTCAAATTTAACAATTATTTCGTTTCTCCTCAAGTTATCAAAACTTCTATATTTCTTCAGTTCTACATATTTTTTTCCTAATTGCAATAATGTAAAATCGATATGTAGCAATTCTGTGCAATGATTGCTTCTATGAAAATTTTGCAATGCCTGCGTTTTCGTTTCTAGAGCCGTTTGTCTTTTTCCTGCTCTGAACGGTTAAAGAAGAATTTTATTTTTTTAAGAAAAATACTTAGAAAAGAGATAAAATACAATTATGGAAATTTCATACACAAGACGAGTACAAATTACGCGGAAATCAAAAAATTATATTTTGCATAACAATTTATAATATATTATGCAAACGTTCATAATAATATATTTTGCAAACGGTCAAAATTTGTGCAGTTTCAACTACTATATGGCTCGCACTCATAAACACAGAGATGTTCAAAGTATTATGTATGTACAGGATACTCAAAAAGGCTCTTCCTGGATTATTAAAATTATTGTACGAGAACTTTATAATTTGACATTTAGTATTGTATAGGTATTTATAAGGGTTTTAATAAAATCATTTACAACTGTAAATTTCAAAGTGAACATCCTTCGTAGCTGGAAGAATGACAAGATGTTATTGCCCTTCTCGCCACATATTGTAGAATATTTCAGTTGTCACACTAGACGAATTATCTGTGACCGTAACTTATCGTGTACCAGTATCTTCAATTAACGTTGCAAACATTTTATTTTTTTCGTAACCCCAAAAATAATTCTAAGCAGTAATAGCCTATACGAATCCATAGAACAGATGAACGCATTGAACTTTTTCCTCTATTGACGCCATATAAAATCACTATTTCTGCATTAGTTGCATTATCTGCTTGAATAGAAAAAATAAATAAGTGACTATTCTATAGTGAAAATTTTACAGTCTTTATTCAATAATATATATATATATTGTAAGAGAACTATATATATATATATATATATATATATATATAGCTGCCTCTTTTACTCTTTTTAATATTTTAAAAATTCAGGAATAAAAAAAGCATGATTTGTCATTCATTTATTGTTTTAATTTTTTCTAACCATTTAAAATAAATTTAAAGGCATCATTATTCGGTTTGTTATGTTCGTATATATGTCATATATTTTGCCTTACACATAGAAAAAAATTTGTTTTTTTGAAAATTTATGTTCTCATAGACGTAGTTTAGTTTAGTCCAAAAGGTATAAAAAGCGTCAATGTCATACAACTTTTGTTAATTGTGCATGTATGTATGCTTTCTGCAGAAAATATTAAACAAAGACAAAAAAACGCATCAACAGAGGAACACTTCTTTAAAAAAATTTTAAAATCCAAATGCATCATGAAAATTATTGAGCAAAATATTGCAAAGAAAGTGTATGCTATCAGGAAAAAAATAATCTGAAAAAAAGCATTTATATCAATGTTTAAAACTCTGCTTAGTACATATCAAATTTCAGCACAGAAATGGAGTAGAAATATTAAGAATAATTTCTTTTTTAACATTTTTTAAAGACTATTATCAATCAATAATTAAATGTATGAAAACTATTCCATCTTTATAGTTAATTGTTTTGATTAACTTTTGTTTATCTAGATAAATAATATTACTAGTAGAAATAAAATCTTGATGAATATATTGAGGTCATCAATGTAATTGAAATCGCAATAAAAATGTAAAAAATGTCCTTTCAAAAATAGGCAAAAGGCGCTTTTCCAATAGATATGTTTTTATTTCCTGTAAAGTATTTAGTCTTAAAAAAATATTTTAAATAAATAAGAATGTAATTGAACATAAAATGAATGAAATATGAATATGAAAAAGTAAATAAATTTATTCTAAAATAAATATTTATTAACATCAAATAATTTCTGTTACAATGGAACATAGACCAGATAATTTAAGAATTAAATATTTATCTGAAAGTTTTCAAAGTTCCTATTTTAGCATTTTTCCAGAATCAAATAACTTCGAAGTTTATTTCAACGTCTTTATGTCCCAGTAAAGATAAATGTTCAACGTCCCAGTTGAATTCAAAGAAATACAGAAATCAATACCAGAGCCCTATATGAAATGTATTCCTGACAAAGTAGTGCGCACATTCAGCACAAGAATAAGAGCAATACATAATAGATGAAAATTGAATTTATAACGCATTGTGCAGAAACATTAAAAAAACAAACTACAAAGGTTAAACACAAGTAGCACCAAAGAGAGTGTTCAAACTGACAACTGCTGGCTGTGATAGAGGCCTTATATCTTCGACGGATAGAAGTTCGAACATTATCGAAGATCCTGCACATGTCACAGAATTCTTATTTTCTTATGGGAAATATTATTTCTCCGTGCCGGGGTACACTTTTTCTGCTATAAATTTTAAAACTTTCAGATGGACCCTTGTATTTCATCTAAAATTGAGTTTTAAAAATGGAATCCTCAGAGAACAAATTAATTTCCAAAAACCATTCCATAATTTTCCAAATAGATTTGCAAGAATTTTCAATAAACAAAAGTATGATTTAGATTTTAATTTAGATAAATAAATCGATTTAAAAGCTTTTTTTTTGTAAATTATTATCCCTAAAGCTTTTATTTGTAATATAAATTATCCCTTTTTAGGAAGCATATTTCTATTAACTAATATTCAGATAGATATATTTTCGTCTGAAACCTATAAAGAAATATTGGAAATATTTATGATTATTTACAATTTCATAAGATCCTTGATATATCAAATCATAATGTAACAAAATTTATTTTTTACAAAATTTGTTTCAATAAAATTTGAATAAATGCATTTGGAATAAAATTTTGGAAGAATAAAAAATCTGAATAAAGAAACCAAACGATAAATCGATATAAGGAGTAAATACTGATTTTAAACTTTTGCATAGTTACGTTTTTTAAAAAAGTCACAGATACATAATAATACTTGAATACAATTTTTCATTTATTCTTTCTATTTAAGATATTAAAAATAGTTCTAAAAACGAGATTAGTATTATAAAAAATGTTTGCATTTTTTATTACGTCAGAGTTATTATTTATTTCAATTCCTAATTTTGTAAATTAATATTAACTTTTTATAGATTATAATTTGTTTTTGCTGTTCAATTAATCAACAAGGGTAAAAAAAGACATTTTTTCATTTATTTTTAATATTACCGTCAAACGATTGAGGAAAAATATAACTCATAAATAATTATTGGTCATAGGAAAAATATTTTAATCACTTTCAATATTTTAAATGAAATCCAAACTGATTTGCATCCTTATATAACGAATAAAATGAATTATATTAAGATTTCTTCCAATTATTTACAATCAGAAATTATTTATTTTATTTTAATTATCATAAAAGAACATATCAATTGAAACAAAGTTGTAAAACATTTTAATATCATCAAAAAATAATACTTAGACGTTTCGAATAGCAAAGCTTAGAGTATCAATTAGATTTTAAACACCAATAATGATCACTTTTAATCACTTACGCAATTTAAACTATTATTGTAAATTCTCAAGCAATGAACGCTTCAAAAATGTTTCTTTTTGGAGAAAAATATTAAAATATCTAAAAGAAATATACTTTCCGAAAAAATATAAGTTCAAACGATCAGTTAATTTTGTATCTTAAAATTCCGATAAGCTCTTTAAACTACTTATTTAAATATTTTTGTAATAAAATTGGATTGCTTCCGTTTGTCTGTTTTTTTTTGTTGCTTTTTTTTGGGGGGGGGGTTATGGCATTAAAATAGTATATTTTCTAAAATTGCCTCATAAATTCTGAACATCAAATATATATACATTTGATCAAGAAGTCATTTAAATTTCAGTTTAAGCCAAACTGGTAAAAAAAATATTCAAATAAATGGATTTGGCACAGATATTCTTGGTGGCCGAAGAGAGAAGTATTCATTTGAAATAGATTTTTCAAACTTTAAATAGAATTTTATTAGTTTGTAATTAAGTAAAATTAAGCGTTTATTAACCATTAGTTTCTAAAATATTTTGTTTCATTCTTTAAATTGCGACAAATTATTCTACTGCAACAAATTAAACAATAAAATAAATTCTCACGTGAATAATTATTTTTGATTATTCCGACTTATTTTTGACCAAATTGAGAAAATATTTTAATCATACGAATTTCCCGTTCAATATTTTCCTTAATTTTAGTAAATATTTAAAAATATGTTTATGCATATTTTGAAATAATATATTTTGTTGTTATAATGGAAACCGTTTTCATTATTAATATAAATATAAAGCTGAGTATTGCTTCGATTCTTTAAGGTTACAAAAAAAATTATATTCTAAATTAAAACTATAATAGCACTTTAGGAGAATCTAGAAAAGAAACGCTCTAGAATATTCAATAAATTAAGAATTATATCTTGCCGATTGTTATTGAAGTAATTCTTGAATTATTTTTTCTGCATGTTTTAATCCAATTGCCTTGCTGGACATATAATATGCCACAAAATTATATGTCCAGCAAGGTTATGCTGTTGAAATCAATAGAATATTTTGTTTGAGAAATGAGAAATCTGAGTTGGTGCCGACGAAGCTTAATCTGAATATCATATCTGAAATGTTTATTATTATTTTTTAAAAATACAATTTTAAATGTACCATGAATATCTACTAATACTAATAGATAAGAAATTAAATAAAATAAAACTCAGACATTACTACCTAGGATCAAAGTGTTGGTTAACTATTAATGCTATTAGAATCTATATGATTTTTAAAATAACAGTGAAAAATTAATTTTAAATTACAAAAAGAACACTTTTCTGAAATGAATTAATAGCTTAATTTTCGAATGCTTTAAACTTTTTATTCCCATTATTATTGTTCTCATTAATGAACTAGTTGCCTTTGGCGATCAACGATTTATTGGAGATATTATTATTGTTTATTTCAACTATTTAAATATATTTCGTAAATGAATCTTCCTAATGGAGATGAGTGAAATCACAGCATCATCAAAAATACCAAGGTAATTTATTTCAATACTTATTTATTTAGCTTTCTCTTTTGTGGTGATATAATTTCACTTTCTGATTCCATATGTAAAGTTCGAAGATAATTAAGGAAAACTTTCTTTCTTAGATTTCAATAAAGAACGAAAATTACACCATCAACTATTACATGAAGCAATGAAAACGGTTTGATTTTATTATAATAATAAAAAATATATTGTTAAAAATTATACAAAAGTTCTTTAAAAATTCTGAAAATTCAGAACTAATTTCGTGGCAAATAAAGCGGTTAAAAATAAAAGATAATATTTTGAATTTCGAAAATACGTAAAAGTTATTGTTGTGAATTATCCCGGGAAAACATCAGATTCGTTCTAAACATTTTAAATTTTTAATTAATTAAAATCTAAAAAATATTCAGGGATGCACACTTTTATCCATGAACATTTTTAATCTACTAACTGAAAATTAATTTAAGAAATAATTTAATAAAATAATGTCCTCCGGAATTAAATTTCTCCAAATTTCAAAATTCAGTTTCTAAAAAAAAATCCATCTTTTCATTCAAGAAACAATGTGTAATAATCAGTTGTCAAATGAATATTAAATTTGGATGTTATTTTGCATTTTAGAACATGGAACGGAATGATGTAAAGAAAGGTTGAAAATAATAATAAGGAGGAAAAAAGCAGTATCTAAAAATTATGATTCTTTGCCGTACAACTATTTAACCTACATAAAACAATTTAATTAACATACATTTTTATGAAAATTATTGATAGCTGAAGATTAGAAATGGAAAGTTCATTAAATGATAATTGTAAATTTTACAAAAGAGTGAAAGATTTCTGGTCTATTTTGGCATTTAATGTATTTTCTAAATCAGTAATGTTCATTTCTTTCTTCATTGCTATTTTTTCCTCTTCAACCACATAAATATGCTTATACTTCCTTTCTTTTAATTTGTTTTTAATATGCAAAGTGAGCATTTCGAGTAGCATATTTATTGCATTAGACATTCAATAACAGACTAAATAGCCAATGAAATGGTAATAACTGCAAAAGTAATTATGACACTGCCTAAATTCTCCATATAGCTCATCATTATGTTCACAAAATCCTTTTCTCAATTACTTAAAATTTGTTGGATGTTTATATTTTTTCTCAGATTGAAAATTTAATAGTTATAAAGGCTTTATTTCGCACGTACTGAGTTTTCCATTTCTCTGTCTTTAATTATTGTTTTTCTATATCATTTAACTCATAATTAATTTAGTTCATCTAGACTATTAAAGTCTATTTTTCTGATGATAATTGAATTTTGAATTTACCAACCCATTAGCATACATATATTGTGTAAAATTAAATAATATTCACAATCTTGTCAAATATTTAATAGTATAATATTATACAATATTGTGAAATAATCTGTGCCACCTGGAAAGGAAGTATTTATTAATAATCCCCTAACTTTCATTTTTCGAACTTTTGCAACATCGGGATCTGGTGCACATGCTCTCTATCACTTATGAACAGACCCATTATATTTTCACTAACGTGGATTATAATTGCATAGAATATAATCATTAGTAATTTTTGAAACTTAGTTGATTAAAAGCATTTATTTAATCAAAATTAAATTACCAGTGACTACAAAATTAGAGTAGCATTCAAATTATCCTACTGCAGTTATCCAGAAGATTTTGGAAGAAAAATTAAACTCACAAAAACATAATCTTACCGTGTTGGAATAAGTACAGACAGTAAAAAATTCCTTTAAGCAAGCTGGAGGCCAAAAGTAGATTCCTTGACACCCAAGTTACTATTTTCAAATTCTTTTCAATCCTTAGACATTCTTTCCTCATGGAAAAAACAATCAAAACTAGGGCTTGAAAATCACTTTTTAGCCCCTAACTTCTAAGATATAGCAATAATGGAAAAACTTTAAATACAAAAGTTGTTCGTCTTAATAAGGTGCTAATTTGGTTAAAAATTATAGGGAGATAAAAATTTCTAATCCCCTTCATTTCCACCCCACCCCCCTTTGAGCTAGATGGTACATTTACGAACTCATCCGAGACTTTTACATTTCTAACAACATAGTACAAACCAGTTAAAATCCAAACAAAAGAATTTTATTTACTATTTATCCTATTCACAAGATAACATAGGAAATGCGTATATTATATATATATATATATAATAGTAATAAAAACCAAGTTAACAGGAAAAAATCAAAATTAAACCAAATAAAAAAGAATCCGGCCTGAAGACTTTCTCAAGGGTCACCCTCATGCAGGGATTCAAAGAAAGGGATTTTTTCTGTGAAGGAATGCAGACTAAACAGTCCAATTATCGAACAGTTAATTAACCGAGTCCAATTTTAGATATGGTTACTTATATATATATATATATATAAAGAGAGAGAATTTTGTCTTTATGATCATTAATTTGATATGTTATAAGCGATTTTCGTTAAAAAAAACTTTTCTAAATTATCCAGTTTTTAAGAATTTGATCTTATCTCAATTAATAAATATATTTTAATTTCTACTGTACTATAATCAATCATCTATGTTGCATTATAAAAAAAATCAATACGAATTATGATGATAATTAAATTGAAAGAATCGGTTGGTGAAGTCTGTTTAATTTCCTATAATAAAAATTCATTTAACCCTCACTAAAACTTTATTAGATTTACTTCAAGTAAAAACATAAAAAGATTTGCTATTTTCCTTAACTTTCAATACAATTTGAATGACAAATGGGGATGTGGTTACTGTCTCTTATAGGCTCTACGATGATGCAGGACATATTTTATCTGAAAAACTAATAATAATAATCTTCTTAAATTTCAAGCAATAATGTCTTTCTATCTATTACATAATACCTTTCACTTCACATCGATATATTCGCCAAAAAAGATGGCGAAGAATAAAAACATCTAGCAGAGATGTCAAGAGAGGGATTTTGAGGAAAAGATGCGATGATGAGATGCTATGATAAGACGCTGAGCTCCCTAAATTCAAAGGCTTTGACAGGAAATACATTCTTTCTACAAACTACATTTCTTCGGTGAAAGTTTTATGAAAAATATAAAAGATTTCTTACACAATAGATATTTTAAAATTTATCAAATATCTATGGAATAATTACTGTGATAGTTAGCGAATTAATTAATAATTTAGTATAGAATTATGAAAAGAAAGTTTTATAGCAAGCTTCATGTCAGTTTCTAAAAGTTCTAAGAAAATATAATTATCTTTTATCCGAATATAGAATTTTGGAGTTTTTTGATTTAATTTGCACATTTATTATTCTAATTACATTAAAAAATAAATATTTTAGGAATTATAATAGGGAATATATATCAAGGTAATTTTTAGAGAATATTGAATATGTAAGACATGTTTTTCGATTATGCTAAAGCAAACATGTTTTCCGATTATGCAAATTTGTTATTTCTCTAAAGTGTACATGGGTTTTTTTTTTCAGATATGCCCATGGGTTTTCCTTAAACTATTTTTTTTTATTTAATGTATATGCATTAATTGTAAATGGTAATTCATCTCATTATTTTTCAACACCCTGGTTACTTTATGAATTTATAAACACTGTTGCCATTTCATTGAAAATAAAATAAAAAATCTTTTGTGCTGACTTTTTTGAAAACAAGAAAGTTGTTGATTCATAGGTTGTTGCATAATTTCGCATCATTTTAAACATATAATGGCACATTAAAATGCGTTATTCTGCGAATTCAGAATATTTTGTTTTAACTGCAAATTTGGAATAAATTCCAAAGTCAATTGCGTTTGAATCGGGGCTCCGAGGACGACATTGAATGAACTATATTGAGTTATTTCCATTTCGTTTCAAAAACTATTGAGACATTATTTGTTAATATGATACAGAATATTCTATTTTTATTTTTTTATTTCAGAAATCATCATATTTTAAAAGCGATTCGTAACTATTTCAAGTACATATTCATTTACAAATTAATGAATCATTTATTTCTAAGTAATAGAGTCATAAATAAACATTTTAATATATAAAACAAATTTATTTACGAAATTAAGTATATTTCATAAAACTGACAAAGAAGTTGTTTTTCAATTTTTTTAAATATTTCGAAAGCTTGTAAAAATTAAAAAATTTTTAAATCCTTTGTCATTGAAACTTTATTCATGCGACCAATTCTAAAGCAAATTATTAATCAGCAAATTATAGGGGAAAAGATTCTGAAAAAAATTAGTAATAATTACTTAAAAGGAAAATATCAAATATCAGTAATTTTCGATACTTGCAAAATTGCATGTTTTGTAGGATTACAAGTCGAAAATATTCCAATCCTTTACATAAACTAATCTTCTTTTGCGATTATTTTTGGAAATATCATAAGTTATCTTTTTTATCAGAGGTCTTTTCACAAATTTCGAGGTTTATATTCACTACATCTAAGCTTCTAAATTCATAACAAATTAGAGACAATAATATTTTTGTTATTAAAAACAATTCAAGTATTTTTTTTGTTTATTTTTCGGACAAAAATTATTTTGAAATTTATATTTCACGATGAAAAAAGGTGTGTTTAGTAGTCAGTGTTTTTAGTTGTTAATGTTAACCAACTACAAATACATAATATAAACTATATAGTTATATTTCGAATAATAATGTATATGCAGATTTCAATTAAAATGTTAAATAAAGAATACTTTTTTTAACGATTATGTGACGCTAGTGAAATATATTTGCGATAGATGACAAAAGCGAAAAAGCATTTGTTTGCTATACATTCTTAAAGTGTAACAAACCAAAGAAGCAAATTCTTCATTTTTCTTTAAAAAATAAATTGCTTGAGTATTAAAAAAGTGCAAAATGAATTTCATATCTTTTATAATTATTTAATAATTCATTTCCAAATAATTTTGCATTATATTCGTTTTGAGTACTAGGGATCCAAGAATTATTCAACCATATTTTTTCAAAAAAATTGATGTAACGTATAAGATGAAGTTATATATATTTTTTAATTATTACGATTAATAAAATAATTCCAAGCCAGTTCCATATATAACTTAAAGAGATACATTTTATCTTTAAAATTCATTTCCTGGAAAAATTTATTTGCTTTTATCCGCTATTTAATGAAGAGCATGCAAGGTAAGTTGTATTTAAAATGTAAGTTGGATTTAAAAACTTTAAATTCGATAGTTAAAATGGGATGTTATTTGAGAGTTTAATATATATTTAATATATATATTTGAATATATATATATATGAAAGATCTATAAAGATAGAGAAATTCACATTGTAAATATTATTATCTTTGTCTGCTAATGAAAATGGCACGAGAATAATTGATTAAGAAGGAGGTTTTTTAAATTAAAATTGATATTATCTTTAATTCATCGTATTTAACTTGATATTAAATTTTTGTATTACAACAGGACTTTATAATAGAATTAACTGGCAAAAATACATAGAAATGTAACAAAAAAAACACTAATCATCTAAACAGAAAGTTATTAAAATCTGGGATAAAATAACAATTGAAATGTCAGATTAATTATAATACTGATGTAGCATATAGGTAAATGGTAGTAGGGTTAATTTGGTTTGAATAATTTTATGAGTTTTGATAGTTCGACTTGATTATGTAAATTTTATAATTAAAAGATAATGAGTAGTGTAGAAATCTGAAATATAATTTATTTTAAATATATTTCAATTGTTACAATGATATGGAGAATTTCTCAAAGCAAATAATTCATTATGTGGTATGTTTATAATTTTTTAAAGGGCAGGTCATGGCAAAGGATAGTAATTGTTATCCAGCAAATAAATTTCATCTGTCAATGTGTCTGTGTCCCAAATTTAAAACTTAGAAACAATTTAAATTGTTCGCATCAAACATTTCTAGGTCTTCAATTAATGAATAATTTTGTATGATTTTGCACTATTTCCGTTTAATTATTATACTAAGAGCAATATATTTAACAATTTTATTAAAAATTTAAATATGATATAAATATTTCGCTTACCTAGAACGAAAGTAGTATTTTTATAGTTTTTATAATAACACAAAATTATCGAAAATTGGAGTAAAATTTTAATAATTTAAAAATATCCAATTAAAATTCCTTCTTTTCATTATAAACAATTGTTCTAAAAATATCCTTCAATGAATAGATATCAAAAGATTACTTTTATTATAATAATGTCAATTTTTTAATCTTTATAATTATCTAAGTAAATTTTCGCCTGTGTAATATCGGGTTCATTATAAGAGATGTAATGAAAAAGAAAAGATTGTTTTTCTTTTGCATTTAGTGTTTTCCTTTAAAACATAAATTTAGATCTAATAATTGACTAGACTCATAAATTAATATCTTATTTGTATTTTTTAAATTTTATTAAAAGTGAATTAAAGAATCGATTGATCTAAATATTTCTTTATTCTAATGAATAAGTGGGAATAAGGTTTAGTTTTTTTAAAAAAAAGTCATCTTGTAAAATTAAATTGAATAAAATGACGAACACATTTAACTACTTAATACGATTCATATTTTAAAATAAAAACTAATGGGAAGTTTTATATTGAACGATGAATAATAATGTTAACAATCTTTTTCTATGAACTAGTGAATTTTCTAATGGTTCAAATAACTTAAACTATCTTTTGTAAAAGATTTTTATATAAGATATGCAGACACAAAAGTAATAAATTTCGTATAAAATGCAAAAGAATTAAAATAGATTACGAAAAAATAAATAATATTCGATTACCTCTTTACATATCAAATTTGAAATTGCACTGAACTATTTTTGACAATCTTCGAACTTAATTTTTGATAAATAACAAATAAAGTAAACAATGAAAGTCGCTTTATTCTAAGCTACTTCATATAACAAAATAAAGTAATAAATAAACAAATTATAGTAATAAACTAACATAGAGCACTTAAAAGAATATCCAACTATTTAACTCTACCAAGCCGTGATTTCCAGAGGTTTCGTATCTGCTGGAATATTCAGGAAATAATTTTCATCTATTCATTTAGGAATTTGCACCAGCATTTCTCTGAATGGGAATAGAAAATTTCTTATGGTATTATACTTATGTCAAAAAAATATTTTAATAGCAATTGTTTTGCGATTCGAATATTTGCAATTGTCTTTATTAATTAGGATAGATCACCTATACATTTTCAGCAAATAGATAAAAATTTAAAACATATTTCGATTTAATAGAATATTAGATATATTATATTTCTTTTTAAAAAGGCAACTTTTGGTAATAAGATAACAAAGGAAATTCATTATGTAACTTAATTTATATACTGGTAATAACTACTGCATGTGAATCTTATGAAAAACCAGCGGAGTGATCTCCTTAAATTTTTCTCATACATTCTTCAATAAAGGGCTTTATCTCTTCATCCCACATAAAATTGTGAACCTTGAAAACTGTAGCAAATGCTTTGCATGTTAATTGCGAAAAATAGTTATGAGATTCAGATCTTAGGCGTGAATTTAACAATTTTACTGAATCCATCACGGAAATATGTATTTTGACCCTTTTCTGCCGACCGATTGGAGCCAAAATTTGGCGCAGAATTACAGTTGCAGTCACAAGATCATGTTTCAATGATTTAAGTCAATGCGTTAATGAGTTATTGCCTTTACATGTATGCAAAAGTTCATATAGACAGACGGTCAACTCATTCAAAAATGTGGCTCAAACTCTGATCAGAATCTATAATTATACAAACTGACATAAAGCTAATAATATTTTTTTTTAATTTAGGGAGATGTGGACTGTGAAATTTATACATAATCTCAAGTTTGAATTCCTTGACATTTGCAATACTTTCTCTATACATTGTATATGGAAAAATTAAAAATAATTATGACCCCCATTTAACAATAAGCATCTAGTTGAACATTTTTTCTTTCTAAAATATGCCATCGATCAAAACAATATTATTACGTCATGCATATCATGTGAATAGGGATTTATTATATCAGGAGTGAGGACCAAGCATGCTTCTGAACTAAACAGTGGGGGTTCCGAGTTAGGCTGACCACCTAACAGGGGCATATGCCTTGCACCCCAGGGCCCTCGGTCAAGAAAGCAGATATGGGCACAATAGATCTTAATCCATATGTGCTGTCGTGCCACTGAGTTTAGTATATCAGGACGATTGTAGAAAAATTTCAGCTTTATATTGAACAAAATAATTTATTAAATCATTTCAAAATTAAGATGGTACTTGTTACATCTTAAAATTTAAAAGAGATTCGAACCATGAATTTTAAATACACAGCATAATAATGGTTTAGACGTGATTAATCTAACTTGAATCACAGCGTGGGTAAGGAATCTACACAAAAACAAAAGCAATAAAAAATGTTAATGTAAAAAAAAATATTAAAATTGCGGAAGAACTGTTCAACAACAAAATTAGTATCACTGATGTGTTTAAGAATTTAAAATGTAAACATATTTTATGTAATAATATGCACGGATATCATTAAGAAAATTGCTGAAGCTTAAATATATTTTGAAAGTCCATTTCTTGATTAGTGTTTACTAACCAAGATGCAATTGCGAGTAAAATTTCATAGTAATTGATCCCAAGGTGCGCCTTGTAGATCATTTCGAACGATTCGTTCTATCATAACACTTACAAAATATATGTCAGCCTAATACCGTTATCATATAAGAATTTCCAGTATTGAGTCTTATTCACATTAAATTGAAAACAAATATATGACAATAATTTTTACATTACATTATTTACATGTAAATTCTTTTTTCAAATATTGATTTAATAGTTGTACAGTGCAATTTTGTAGCTGAAAGGTCAGCAGCAAGCTATTGCTGCTATGACATATAAAAAATAGGAAACAAATTCTGCGACACTTCGCTGAAAACTAAATATAGGTTAATGAATTAGAAAAGCCTAAATTAGAAAAAGAAACTTAATTCAGTTAAATGATTTAGTTTAAGCAAAGTTAAAATTGAAGCAACTTGTATGTATATTTTTTTAATTTGAAAAAAAATGTTGATGAAAAAATAAACTTAAAAATACTTGAAATTCGACACTTTTGTATCACCAACACCTTTTTCTTTTTTTTTTTTGTCATTTGAGTTCATTTTCACATTATAACCTTATAATTCAAAGTATTTGAATAAAATTTAAAAAAACGGAATTATAAATTTTAGAATAAGAATTACATTTTAAAATGGGAATCATCAACGTTAAAACATTTGTTTTTATAATTTTAAATCACATTACGGATTAATATTTTATGAATGAATTCAGCACAGTTATAAAAAGAATTAACAACGGAAGCCGGACTAGTTAAAAAAATCTATTCTCCTTCACGTACATGAATACTTAATTCTTAATTAATTAATTAATTAAAATTTAATTCTGCTAGCAAAAGTAATTAGAAAACATATATACTCACATTAGTCAATAAATTTTTACATTTAAAAGTGGTAGCGTTAATCGGTAACAATTAGAAACAAATACAGTTTTTTTTTTCTATAAATGACTGAAATTTTATTCAGAATATTCATTGAAGTTAATCTTAAAACTAAGTTTGCACTTTCATTCCATTTCTTAAAAAAACATGAAATAAATATAAATAGCAAAAAAAAGAAGTATTAATGTTTAAAAAATTTTAAATTATAACTGATAGAAGAATCACTTAGAGGCTTTCAAATAATAAGTATTAAAGAAAGAATCTATAATTGCTGAATTTCGAAAAGTCCAGATAAAATCTTTCTATCTGTAATTTTTCATTGAAAGTTACATTTCTTACTAAAAGTAAATAAATATCCAAAAATTATAATACACTGGGACAACAATTTTGTTTATTCTCTATAAGTGAAAATTAATTCTTAATAAAATGTTACTTGCAATAATATATTTGAATCAAACTTTATAAGACAATATTTAAGACAGCAAATTAGTTTAATACAGCGGCAGTGCATTGCGAAAAGCAATACTCCATAATGAGAACTAAAATCAATTTAATTTTCTGAGCAAATAAAATTTAAAAATAAAACTGAATATTTAAAAACTTCAAAATATAACAAATATATTAAATTTCATATGCTAATTAGTAATTTTTGTCTCTTAAGTAACTCCTTCGATAAATATATATATTTTTTTTATTCCTTGCCTTTATTTGAAATATTAAAAAAAAAGAAATTTTGATTTCGCAATTAAATTATAATTTCATCTTCAACAAATACATATCCCGCAATTAATTATTAGTATTTAAAATAAAAGAATTAGAAATATAACGTTTTTTTTTAACAAGGACTGGTTAGTAATTAATAAGATAAACATTTTAAATTTTTATATTTGGTATTTCTTAAGAATTTCGGATTATCATAAATATTTCCTTTTTTAAACGGTTATAATCATAATACTTGGCATTTATAAGAATTCAGAGCAATTTTTTTACCATGTGATTTGTGAATAAACGTAACAAAGGAATTGTTCAGTAAACAAAAGTCTTCTAATATGTTTTTTACAAGCATTAGTTTAATAAAAGAAGGAAATGTTTGAATTTCAAACAACACATTGTTTTTAAAGCTTGAAATTTGTTTTCTTAGAAGATTATGTTTACTTTTAATTTGAGGAGGAATTTTTTGACGGCATTTTTATCTCTAAATTCTCCATTAACAACACAAGAAATAAAGATTTCACTCACCAAAAAAGTATATTATCAGCTTTAATTATTCAATTAATTGCAAATTTAAAGAATACTAACATTCTTTTATTTGGATTTATCCAACAAGAGACATTTTCTGTTTAATTTACCAATATTTATTTAAGTGCATTCATTAGATTATTTAAACTACTACAACATTGAAGAGAAGATACAAATTCCGTTGTTTCAGTACATTGAAAAAGTGTCTTTATAATTCTTAAAGGGTAACTATTGCAAAAAAATACGAGCGTATTCAAACGTTAAGTTTACATACAGACAAAAAAAAAATGTCACTGCTGAAAGCAACTATCACAAAAATAAATAGAAAATCCTCTTTTGTAGCAATACTACAAAGTATTCTTTATAAAGAAAAAATACCCAATCATATAACATGACAAAAGTATCTATGACTAAATATTACCAGCAATAAGTCGTTTTATTATACCTATAAGAATCATATAGTTAAAATATTACATAGTTTTATTAACGCAAATTTAAAACAACTACTCCAAACGGTCTTGATGTAGATGGAAAAACCTGAATAAATGCCACGCCAGTATACGCAAAACTTATAAATGAATTCTAAAGGTCATCACCAGCCACGGTACAACCTCTCTCGTAGGAGGAAAATTCCATCATTGGTAGGAGATAGCTATAGAACGCCTACACACACTGTGGAACGTTTTGCATATCAATTTGTCAGAGGAGGAAGTATGCAGTTTGAATATCTTTCTGCTGATTTGATTGGTTACAAGTATACATTTAAAGTTTTGTAGCAAAAAGTATTTTTCATTGGTGATAAATTCCATTAATGTAGCTTAGGGGCTTCTAAGTCAATGCGTGTGTATAAATGTACGAATAAACAGATAGATATCTCCTTGCTAAATGTGCTTCCGAATTACGATCACTAACCTTTTTTTATTACTTTTAACCTTCTGTCGCATTATTTTTTTAAAAAAATTATCGTGCTCATCAGTATATTAAGGAACGAACATTCTTCCCATTAATAGATTTAGTCCAAAATTTCTTATAAGGCTATAATTTTATTCTAAATATCATGTACCAAATTTAATTTATCTAGATTTTTCCATTTAGAGTTAACGAGTTTAGAGACAGTTCCAAGAATGGTATTTCGTACTCAAGAGTGAATAAAAATGTGGAGATTCCTCAAATTCTTGAGTTGAAAATTTTAGGAAATTACAATATTACTTTTCCTTTGTTGATTTAAATATGAGAAAATAAAAATTGCAAATTCAAAAGGGAATATTTTTGCCTACATAATGTAAAATAATATTTAGTTTTGAAACATGTACCTGAAGGCGACAGCATTATACTTCACAAATTTTAATTTCATTCTCAAGATTAATTACCAATTATCACTTTCTTAAGCATTATGTCAATTTTAGATAAATGTTCTATACGGCAAATATTTATTAAATTCATAACGTTATTATGAAATTTCAGTTATTATTTTGTTCTTCAAATAATTTTCAGCTTAAGAGAATACATCGCTATAAAATTTAGGAGCCATTATTGAAATTTTCAAAACTATGAAAGAATAGTGAAAGGAATAGTTTGATACACAGATTTTACATACTTCAAGAATATTTTGAAAATTCATTCAAATTCACTAACACAGCCTTTGAATAAATACTAAAAATTTCATTGAGTTTAAATATAAATTGACCGAAATATGAATAAATATATCTTCATCTAGATGTATTCTAGTAAAAGCATTTAAAAGGTGAAAATATTTGTCATCTCCTTAATTTTCCTCCGGGAGATGCACTTCAAATATGGAGATGAAAAGTATCTGGCATGATGCTTGGTTCCACCCTCCTTGATGGATACACAAAAGGTGTGGGGTCGGCTATACCATACCAATGACAGAACGTACCTTATATGGAAGGGATTACACTGTGGCCAGTCACAATCCTTAGGATTCAACCACAGTCTACGCTGTCGCGGAGTTTCGGCAAATCAGATTTTTCCTCGAACTTTAGGGTGGGACGAAGTAGACATTTGAGATTATCATTGTTTTAAAAAATGAATTCAAATATGTTTAATGTAAACATCCAAAAGTGAAAAAATATATTAAATACAAAATAGGCATTTTTCATAAAGGAATTCTATCTGTAAGACCGTATTCAGAATAAATTTACGTATTGAAATAGTTTAATTTCATTTTCAAATACAGAGCTTCGTATTTTATTTTAAGGATTTTAGGATAATGTCTTCTGTGTTCTGATAGTACATTTATATACTTAAGCATTTCGCATTTATTAAAATTAAAATGATTTCATAGTTTAGAGGAAGGACATTAGTATAAATATCTGGCCTTATTTAAAGTATGGCTAAAAACTACCAAAAGGTTTTACGGCCACATTTTTCTATGTACAGGGAAAAGTAACAATCTACCTTAATTTAATAGTGGACAGACATCCTACATTTAAAAACATATTTAACCATATTTTTAAAAAATCGAGCGAAATTTCAAAATTGACATGACTAACTTGTATGCAATCTTCAACGCAAAATATAAAACTATCAAGAAGAAGGTTTGTGAACAAAAAACTATGTACCCCTCTGATAAATTGTGGTAAATATGAACATTTAAACACTGCGCATCAAATAAACAAAATAAACAGCGCATCAAATAAATAGAATGTCCTGGTTATTGATATCCTTAAAAGTTTTCATCCATTTGTGACTACAGAAAACTTTCAAAGAACTTTTCAAAGACTATTCTTTCCATTAACGATGAAGAAACACTAAACTAAACTGAAAGATATGATGCCGAAACTCCCAAGAATGAATGCATATAAAGAAGATTTATCCGTGACCAGTTCTCCCAAGATTAGTTGCCCCACCATACCTGTATGAATATGGAACAGTAATAAATTGCTGATATAAATACGTAATATAATGGGGGAAAAACCATTTAAAGTTTCTCCCATCAAATTTATTATTTTTACATGCATCATCAGAATCCATAACTTCGACAAATGACTGCACGCCATTATATTTATGAAAATGCATATAAAATATCACTTACAAATATATAATTTTTATGAAAGGCTTTAAAATGGATATTGTAGCAAATACACTGTAGTGACTAAATACAAAAACACTAAACTGAATTGATTTCTTTGATATTTAATAAATAATTGCCTTAAATAGTTTACTAACATTACATATTTTATTCTAAAAAGTTCCCCCAAAATTAAATCTTTTAGAATGTTTAAATATTTAACTTGCGGAATAGATATTTTTTACCTAAATATGGAATAAAAGTTTAAAAATTTAAAAAAAATGAAAGTTATTTATCTTATGAAAATGGATATACCATGCACAGCATATAAATAAATAGTTATTAAAGGTAATATTTATTTAATTTTATCTTTTAAAATGGACAAATGTTTTGTTTGCAGAACAAATATTTGGTGCATACAGAATAAAATTTGAATATATCATGCAAAGCAGAGAATAAGCTTTATTTGTTTTCATTTTTTTCCTATAGAAAACACTAAATTTGGCGCAGTCCATCAAATTTGATTTTTTTTCTCTTACAATCAAAAACATAAAAATCTGTAAAAAAGAAAAAAAACCCTTTATTTTAAAAAATTGCAGACGGTATTTTTTCGGGGGGGGGGAATTTTAGAGAGTGATTTTGTTGCTGAGGAGATTGCACTTCGGGCATTTGAAATCTGTCATGGCAGGAAGTAGAAAGTACTCATGGGAATTATTTGCCTCAGAGAGCGTAAGAGCAAGCGTTTAATGGATTTGAGGTGAAGAGTTCACTAAGAAAGAAAGAATCACTGATTTTTTGCTTACAATCCTCAAAAGATTTTTTTTTTTTTTTAAATCTTCAAACTGAAATGAAGGATGTCAATTCGTCGACGAATACGAGGATAAATGAATGCCTTTTCTTATTTTAAAATGCCTCCATATTTGGGTATAAAATATAAAATTTTAAATTGTTAAACGAGAAAAAAAAATAATATTGCTTTTAAATCATTTACGTTACTCTTAATTATTTCAGAAATATATATTTTTACTATTCTATTAATTAAAATATATTAATTAAATAATATTTAATGTTGCTTAAATTTTGGACCGAATAGTTATAACTAGAAAATTGCCATATATTTTCTAAATTTTGCTTGTTATTTATTGATAAATGAAATTTCTTTTTAATCAACAAAGCATTATTATGTAAACGATAACCTTTTCTATAAAACTTCAGTATTGGAGTAAAATTATACCAGAAGGAGCAGAAAACGAAGAGAAGTTAGAAGGAAAATGACCCACATAACCTAAAGAGTTTTAATGAAAATACAAATATTAGAAAAATATTTATTAAAAATAAATAAAAAGTAAATTTGCAAGGTATTTTCCGGCTTCAAAACACGCATGATATTTTTAATTAGAATAATCAATATTCTGTACGACATTAAAGCTTTCTCAAACGTCAAAATTTGGTTGCTATTTGAGTAATTATTAAAATACCAACAGATCAAATCTTTAAGTAATCCTTATTGATATCATTATTATACTACATAAATTTTAATACAATAATGTAATCATTGTTCTATTTCACAAAATAATCAGTATTATATTAAGTAATTTATTAATTAAGTGTTAAGTGTTATTAAGTGTTAATTAAGTATTATTATCAATAAAAAAATAATATTTTTAAGCAATAAACTTTATTGTATTACATAATAATATTTATTAATTATTAATGCATTACACAAGGTTTCACGCATCAATAATCTTAATTTTTTTTTTTTTTAATATGAGAAAGCTTTTATCATACATATATTCTGCTGTATTTTTTTCATATAGTTTTCTCAAAAAAGATGTTCATTCTCGATTTTTAAAAAAGTAAAATCTTGCCACCAAAATTTAATAAAATTATGTTTTATAAAATAAAATAATAATCAAAATTAATATTACATATCGCATTATGAAATTTCTAATCGATAAACCATTATTAAAATGAAATTTAAAAAAAAATATCTCTTAAGCTTGATAATCGTTGAGAACAATTT
Source organism: Argiope bruennichi (assembly GCF_947563725.1). Taxonomy (NCBI): domain Eukaryota; kingdom Metazoa; phylum Arthropoda; class Arachnida; order Araneae; family Araneidae; genus Argiope; species Argiope bruennichi. Next base: position 71,390,020 of record NC_079151.1, read on the forward strand.
TAATTCATTTCAGAGACATTTTATTTTACACATTATTATTAGTCCGGAAATATCTCTAACTTTGAGGCAGATGATTATTTATTTATTTAACGCTGGTTTTTTCTTAAATTGTCGACGTTTTATACAAGTTCAATAAATGAGATTATTCTTATTACCTTATAGTTAAGGCTCAGGGATAATCAAATTAAACATTTTAAAATTTTCAACTTATCAATTTGAAATTTCATAGCAATAAGGGAAAATAACGCACAGAAATTTATTGAAGTTTATTAGTTTATTTCTGAATTACGCCTATAATTATAATATTATAGACATATATTATAATATTATAATTATAATATTTAATAATATTATAATTATAGCCATATTATTTATCATAAATATTATAATCATAGCCATGATTATAATATTTATGATAAATGTGCCAACCGCTGTCAAATTATTCAAAATCAATCTAATTTTCTTCTCCTAGCTGCTCTAATCCTTATCAATTAAAAATTCGAAATAAATTTCGTGTTTGAGGAGGGGATTTCAAACTAAATACATGAATAAACTATTGATGTAAAAAGCATACAAAACTACCGATTTGGGAGTAAAACAAGTCCCAATATTTTTGAAATAATATATATGCATCTTATTTATCAAAGTACTTCGATATGTATATCACAACAATGCTCCCTAAGTTTTCATATTTTGATACAAAATGCCAGGTAATTTGAAAAAAAAAAATTGAAAAGTCCAAAATATTTGAAAGCTTGAAAAATTATTTTTCTTGTTTTGAGATAACAGCCTTTTTAAAAATAAATACCTAAAAGTTTAAATTTAATCAATAAAATGCTTTATACAACGAAATTTTTTGCATTTTTGTAAATTATAACATATATATTTTTTCCAATATAATTTGTGGAATAGTTACATTTTTGCAGTGCTGATGAATTTATAATTTTGAAATATGTAAAAATTGTGAAATTTATTTTATTCGTTCAGTTTTAACTGTTTGCCGTTTATTGTCCAGTATCACTAGACATCACACTTTTGTTGAATGGGGCATCCGTCGATTACCACAGGACATAAAATTTATGTTATATTGTTCCGATTATTCATATTGTCTTATTTCTTTTTATAAATTAAATTGGATCTGGCTACCGGGACTCTAATAAAAGTCAATGAACCGCAAAGGATTAAGTTACAAAAATAGTAAAATATTATTATTAAAATAAAAAATTAGGTATTAAAACTTTAAGTACTTCAAATTCTTCTAACGGTATTTAAAAACTTAAGTGCTTTCATATTATTAAAAAATATTTAAAAAATAATGAGCCATCAAAAAAAATTTTAATTTTCAAAAAGTGGCTGTGGCACTTTTGTTTATAAATTTTAATGGTTCATAATTCCTTCAAAAATTATCGAAATAGTTTTTTTTTATTTTTTGGCTATTGATGCCTTTAATGCTTAGTGTGAAATTTGAAAAACTATTTTTATCATTCAAAAATGATCTTGGGAGGAGGAAGAAATCTTCTGATCATTTTAAAATATCGAAATGTGCTAAAACTTAATTCAAAGTAGATTTATTAAATAAAAAAGGTAGGAGTGCTTTCTACTCTACGGTTTTGCACATCTATACAATAAGTCTCATTTTGAATTTGATTTCATAGCACAGTATAGCGAATCAAGTATGCACATTTAAACAAAATTCGTCCTCCTGATTTAGGCATATTTGATATAAATTCCTAACCTTGCAGTCAAAATGCTCAAATTCTTTTATCTTACATGCTTTGTTTTAGAACTGCAAGCTTACATAAAAGTGGATAGATAAATAATCCACCCTATGATGGTTCAGTAGAAAACAAAACACAAATCAGCTATTTAGTTTCAAAGATAATGTAAGATCATTCATCCATTTATATTTTTGCATTTTTGTGTTATATTTGTCTCTAAAGTACGAATAAATAGATCGAGACAACCCATCTCATGAAGGAGTCGAAATTCATTATAAATCTGCACTATTATGGATAAACCAGTCTGTAGTATTTCTACTCTAGGAATTTTAGATAATGTTGCTTCTTATGTATCTCCTTCATTGTTTGGAAATGCACATAGACACACTTTTCTTTAACGGTCTTAGTTTGAAATTGATAGAAATAAATAACCAATTTTATGATAAATACTGAATACCAAGTTTCATACATCTCTCTTCTTACTTTTTCCTACGTTTGTGAATTCTCAACAAAATATAACTTCAAAAGCATTCTGAATTTGGGAGATTTGAAACGCGAACATGTATCTAAATATCAAATACGAAATGTTTGAAGTTTATAATACATTTTTTTTGCATATTTCATATACGTGAAAATAAAAATTATTCGTAGCATTAATTTCACAGTTTTATTTAAATAATGTTAGATAATACACATTAAATGAAATGCTTCGGTTGCCTTAGTAAAAGAACGCTCTTAACAGAACCAGCTTTTCCATTTATATAGTTGAAACATAGGAAATGAATTTATTTGATTCTCTAGTCCCTAGAAAATAGCAATTTGATATTCGCGAACTTTAGCAATATTCAGTAGAGGTTACTGTAATGCAGCAATCTCATTAGTGAAACTGTGAAATCGATCCTAATCCGAGGAATCTAGCTGACTTATAGTGCCTTATATGAGTCTCTACAACGTTGATAAACGACTTCTCTAAAAGAGGATCGTTGTTTGCCTCTAATTGCTCTTCGAAATCATTAATAGAATACCTCAAAATTACCTTAAGCATTCTTAACGGAAACAATGTTTCAGATATTGACTTGTACCAGTTTCGACCGCCTCGTTCTAGAAAGGCATTCGGCCTTAAGGCTGTTGGTGTATCCCATGTTATCTAATAATCATCTCAGAATTAGAAGGCTAGAGGACATGTATTGCAATTGATCTGCCTTATTTGGGATAATTAATCCTGCATAGAATCGATCCAAGCTATAGAATTCACCGAAACTATGATCTATGACATATGGAATTGAGAATCTCTCAAGACCGAAACTGTTTCAGAGATGTACTGAAAAAGCAATTTATAGATTTAAAAACAATATAGCAATTTCTGTTTCTAGTCGCATTTTCTGGTTTTAACGATTTTTGATGGGAATATTGTTTTGATTTAATTTAAATTAAATTGCTTATACATAAAATGATGTTCACGATTCTCTCAACAAGAAAGAAAGTCGTCTAATAATCCCGTAACGCCATACTGTCTCTAAAAAAATTGAAAAAATTAAAATTCGACCCTATTTTTTGCCTAAATTTAATTTTACATTCTTATTTATCATGTAAAGTGGTCGAGATATATAACAGAGACTTTCTTCTATAGTTTAAAAAAAGAAAGATTAAATGTTTCATATAAGATTAAATGTAAATGCCCGAAATGCAATGTCTTACGAAAATATGTAGCTATTTTCAATTTAAATTAGTTCAACAACTGCTCAAAATTGATTACAACATGCCATTTAAGCGATATAAGGTTCAATATTGTTTTTATATTAAGTTTATGGATGCTCAATTTAATTAGTAGCAAGTGAGAATGGTGTGCCTAAAACCTTTCCTTACACTCTGCTGAATGCATTTGTGTATTATTAACCTATTGTCATTGGTGAACAGTATATACGAAAAAGCCTATTAGAGTGCCGATTAATAAGTGGGAGGCGCCAATATGCAAGTACAAAAAAGTACAAAAGTACTTTGGACGACATGGGTTTTATTTATTTATTTTGTACTTTTTAACACAAAAATTTGACACATATCTTCAATTGTAGTCCCAAAATCATATAATATATTTCATTTGTTTAAGTCATTATATTTTTCAATTATCCTGTGTACATGCAAACAAAAGTACAGACCTACAGAAGGTCATACATAATCTGGCACATAATACATAAATCAAAACAATTTAGATACCAAATCTAGGTACCAAATTTGATTCATTTTCTTACTAACATTCGGAAAACCGAAAAGACTTCTTCTGAATGAATTCCGTTAAAAATGTGCAATTAATTCCGTCGTTAGAATTTTGTAAATTGGATGCAAATCCCATATATTCAATTTTATCAGTCTAATTCAAAGCTCTCATACATAGATAAATAGACAGGTAAAGCGTAATTCCACAAAGGTTTTTTGGTCACAGAGAGGTCTGAAATGAGGTGATTTTTTTTACAATTACAATCTTTTCTTTTTAGATGCTTCGTATAGCCAAAAATAAAAAGACATAAAATCATTAGTAAAAATTTCTTAAGCTTATATAAATGTGCAGATATATTGTATAAAACATTATAATTTTGCAAATAAGTTAATTCAAATTATTTTATTAAAATGTCAAAAAATTTCCATTTTTAGGCAAAAACTTCAGCACATTATTTTTATTTATTTATTAAATCATTTAGAGTTAACTGAAAATATTTAAAATTTCAGAGCCATGAGAATCGCTACGATGTATAATTTAATTATTTATACGTGTTTAATTAATTTTAGTAAAACACAATTATTTTAGGAAACTGAATTTCAAAATATTTTGGAGATAATGTAAAAGAAAAAATTTATTTTTGGTTATTATGTTAAGAAAATAAAACCTTAACAAGACTTTTATAAAGAAAATTTGCATTAAAATTGAAATCTTTATACTTTGAATAGAATTTTATTTAATTTTTGAGTATTTACTTTTCTTACCCTTCTAAAATTGACGACATAAATGAAAAGACGTAAATTTTAATTTCAGCTTTTGGGAAACCATATACATAAGGCAATAAGTTACAGATATTAATTATGTTGTAATTTTGATTAAATATTTAAGAACGAATTGTTCTTTTTAATTAAGAATTTTAAAACGATGCAAAAGAAAACAATGTAACAGAATAAAAAAAATAGCTAATTTAACCTTAGAAACTTATGCAGTTCTGCGTCATATTTTCATCACGGTATATACCCAAGAAAATCAAAATAAATAATATAATCCCACGCCACATTTAAAAGTTTTCAAAACATTATCAGGAACAAAAGAAATTAGCAGGAATTGTAATTTTGATTTAAAACTGTAACTAATAATTTTTATTTAATTCAGTTCTTGAAACTGTTCCTATTTTCAAGAAATTTTGGCTGAATTCCCAATAATTTAATTTTAGGAAATGAAATAATAATTTTTAATTATATTTAGAATCATATATATATATATATATATATATATATATATATATATATATATAACACAAACAATTTTTACTTTAAGTAAACAATTTTAATGCGGGTATAAATTGGGAAGGGGAGTATTTTAACGCCTGTTTCCTTTAATAGGTATTAGAACTTGATTTTTTATTAATAGAGCTTCCAAAGGGAACCGCCTATTAGAAAAAATATCTTTAAGGGGCGATTTCATTCGAAACTACCATCTCTGAAAAATAAATATCTTATTCCTTTATTGTAGATTTACTAAACATAGTTGTTAAATTTTTGTTATAACTATAATCTAAAACAACCAACTATTATTACTTTACAAGACAAATTATTTTATTAACATACTAATATTTTCGTTGACTAACTTGGTCGTTAAACATTCTGGTTGAGTTTCAAATCAATTAACTCTCTAAATACTGTTCCTGTGTTTCAGGTTTCTTGAGCAAGGTATTTCAAACATCAGACTTTGATTAGCATTTTACTCAAACAGTTTTAGGAGCCTCAAGGGTGTTGTTCCTCGGTACTAATCACCTCTCTAATTCAAGTTCTGAGATGCCTTCTAAAATAATTTCTAACTTTAATGCAAATCCAGATATTATGTAAATTTCAACTGGTTTTGTAGTATGCTGGCTGATTTTAAACGTGTTCTTAAAACTAATTAAAAAGTACCGAATAAACTTAATACTTTAATTAATATGTAAAATATTTTTCTTTACAGTTGTAATGAGACTTAATTAAATACTTAAAGTCAGAAAAGTGAAGAACTAAGGAAATGATGGAGAAAAAATTTAAATATCACCGCGTATTATAGAAAAGATCAGTAGCAGTCGAGAAGAACAATAATTTTTATTGATTGTTTAATAACAGCAGAAAATGCGATTAAATTAATTCCTTAAACAATGAAATAATTATAAAAAAGCGATTTAATAATGACTAAACTATAAAGAAAAAAATTGTAAATAATATTCAAAATTAATTAAAAAAATTGTAAAATATGAGAGAAAATTCGCACGGAACTAAAATTTATGTTATTAGAATGGTGTTTTATGAAATCCAAAGCTGAGTAAGAAATTTTTTATTTGATTCATGTTCTGGAATTATTGTGTGAAGTAAAAATGTAATTAATTTGCAATTAATTCAAATCAAAATTAAGATTTTTTAAAAGCCCCCTCCGTGATAAACATTTCTGCTCTTCAGAAAATTATTTGTGGCAAATTAAAAATCAACATTAAATCTACTCTTTTACATATTATGCCCCCTTAAGTTATTATCAGTTAATCGATTGATTTAATGTAATCTTGAATTTATTCTTATCATTCCAAAATCATTATAGTTCAGATATTTATCAGAATACGGAAACAGGCAAGTTTCATTTTCAAAGATTAGGAAAACTGCCCAACCAAGCATGGTTATGTTCTTAAAAATACAAAATACAAAAGAAATACAAAATACAAAAGAAATACAAAATACAAAAGAAATACAAAATACAAAAGAAATACAAAATACAAATTGCTATTAAGCAAATTAATGCTCTAAAATCCTGTGAATGATCTCAGGAAAAAACTCTGCCCTCCAAACTCATCTGGGCGAGGATCTCCAACAAACAAAGTATTCCCCTTAAGTATTCAATTAATCACACTTAATTAAACAGAGAGGAAATATATCACTTCTCGGCTGCTCACTGTTATTCGTTTGAACGGGAGTTTGCCGGAATTCAATATGAATAGAATTATATGATTGGTAGAGTCTTCTAATCATTTTGAAAAAAATAATTACAAGATGGTTGGAAGGAATCTTAAGTCCAAGATTTGTTATGGAGTTAAGGAATTTAATTCCAAGAAAATTTGAGAATAAAGATAATAATTTTGATTCCAATATTACATATTATTTAAAATAATGAAATTTAAATTAAAAATAACTAATCTTGATTTCAAGATAATCATCTTGATTCCAAGAAAATTGAGAATCAAAATTAGAATTTTAATTTCAATATTCCATATTATTTAAAATATAGAATTGTAAATTTAAAATAACTTATCTTCATTCAAAGAAAATTGAGAATCATGATAAGAATTTTGATTCCAATATTCCATATTATTTAAAATCATGAATTATAAATTAAAAATAACTAATTTTGATCTCATGATAATCATCTTGATTCCAAGACAATTGTGAATCAAAATTAGAATTTTAATTCCAATATTCCACTTTATTAAAAATATTGAATTAGATATTGAAAATAAATACTATCGATTAAAGAAAATTGAGAATCAAGATTAGAATTTTTATTCCAATATTCTATATTATTTAAAATAGTGATTCTAATCCTGATATTTTGATTCCAATATTCTACATTATTTAAAATAATGATTCTAATCCGGATATTTTGATTCCAATATTCTACATTATTTAAAATAAAGATTCTAATCCTAATATTTTGATTCCAATATTCTACATTATTTAAAATAGTGATTCTAATCCTGATATTTTGATTCCAATATTCTATATTATTTAAAATAGTGATTCTAATTCTGATATTTTGATTCCAATATTCTACATCATTTAAAATAGTGATTCTAATCCTGATTCCAAGAAAATTGAGAATCAAAATTAAAATTCTAATATTCCATATTATTTAAAATAATGAATAGTAAATTAAGAACTAACAATTAGAAAACGGTTAAATTTTTAGAATAATTTACTTTTTAGTGTTCCAATAAAAGTGTTTTTTTTTTTCTGAAAGATCTTTTTAATTAAATGTTTCTATTTCCCTTCCAGCGCCGACGAAAAGATCGACAGTACTTTCCCAACGAATGTCGTAGTGAGGAACAACGGTAGCTGCACATATATCCCGCCCGGAATCTTCAAGAGTACGTGCAAAATCGACATCACATGGTTCCCCTTCGATGATCAGAAGTGTGAGATGAAATTCGGGTCCTGGACCTACGACGGGTTCCAGTTGGACCTCAGACTAGCCAACGAAGACGGAGGGGACCTCTCCACGTACATAACTAATGGCGAGTGGATCCTGATAGGTAAATACTTCTCTTTTCCACGCATATTCATTTTAAAACTAAATTCTTATTAATCAGAATTTAGGGTGTTACAATACATTATTTGATGATGTCGTCTCCGCGTTACCACGGAAAGGGATTGCAGTAGCTTCTGAGGGTAAAGATCCCTGAGCACCCGAGGGCAGAAGTCTGACTTTTAGCTCATACGAAGACGAAACTCACACATTCACTTGCACAACCCCTTTTTACAGGGGGGCACATTCACAACCTCACAGACAGTACACAGATGAAGAATAACCACGCCTGACCCGGGTTCCAACTCGGGACGCCAGATCATGGGGAAGATGCTCTACCCCTATGCAAGGACACTTGTTACAACGCATTTTTTTTTAAATGTAAAACACTTTTTGAAAAATATCGTTAAGTCTTACAAATGTTGTCAAGTTTCTTCGAAATATTAGAACATTCAACGTTTTTATTGTTTAATAATAAATCAGTCATATTTTCTTTTCTCTATTACCCACGATATACGTGTTTTTCCTAAAACTCCACTTGGAAATAACTCATTTCTCTTTTCCATGTTTTCAGGCCTTCCAGGAGTGAGAAACGAGATTTTTTATGCGTGTTGTCCGGAGCCTTACGTCGACATCACCTTTACAATCCATATTCGGAGGCGAACCCTCTATTATGGATTTAATCTCATCATCCCCTGTGTTCTCATCTCCTCCATGACCCTTCTAGGCTTCACCCTGCCACCGGACTCGGGAGAAAAACTAACCCTCGGTTGGTCCAATCTTTTACATCTTTCACATCAACTTTTACTTCATCTACAGGATAATGAGACATCCAAGCTGCTAACTGATTTATAGCTCTCTTCAAGACCAATTTTAATATTCAAATAAAATTTTAACATTCAAACCAATTTTAATATTCAAATAAAATTTTAACATTCAAACCAATTTTAATATTCAAATAAAATTTTAACATTCAAACCAATTTTAATATTCAAATAAAATTTTAACATTCAAACCAATTTTAATATTCAAATAAAATTTTAACATTCAAACCAATTTTAATATTCAAATAAAATTTTAACATTCAAACCAATTTTAATATTCAAATAATTTATAAAAATTTAGGCGGATAATATGATCAATCATTCCGAAATTATTATTGCTCTTTTCTGATTATCGAAAAACAGAAAAAAATTAGAATATTTTCAGCATTTATTGCAAATAAATATTTAAAAAGATTTATATTGATTATCAACGATCATCAAGCTAAAAATGACCACTTAACAGGACAAAATAATTAATATTTCTTGATAAAAATATTCAAAAACAGAGTACGGTCAGATAGCATTGCGCGTATCCTTATGCAAAAATATGACTATTATAGCAAAATATTTATAAAAATTAAGCAAGATTGTAAACTTTTCATTATAATATCCTAATTTAGAAATTTTTAATAATTCTAAATTTTACAGAATAATTTCAAATTTCGAATTCCTTGAAATAACATAAATTCATTTTTTTAAAATTCGATTTGGCAAATGCTCCTAAAGCAGTTGCATTTTTAAAATATAGATTTTTTTTTATTATTATTTTCTTTTAGGCATGAATATAGTTCAAATAATATAAGGAAGTAAAATATTTATTTCTCTACCATAAAAATTGTTACTGATTTTTTTTCTCTTCATATATAATTGTTACTGATTTTTTTCATATATAATAATTAACCTGCCAGAAAAATGCAGGACATTATATTATATTATTCTCTTTAATTAATCGCTATTTATTTAAAAAATATCTAAAGTCTAAATTTGATTTGATTTAAAAGCTGAATCTTGATCAATATATAAACTAGAAGTAAATTCGCGAACATATTTAGAATTTTTAAAAAATGTTTGATATTCTTTCGAGAAAAAATAAAAATCTAAAAATGATTACTCCGGCTCACCCGAAGGTAAGCGAAAAAATTTAATGACACCCTGATAGTATAAACAGGAAACACTGTTTGTGTCTTTAGAGTCATTACCAGCTTTGGTACAACTCCACTTGTAGGAGAAGGGTTATCATAGGTAGAGGGTTATCGACCCTAATCATTTCTGTACTCAGTCTAGTAGAAAAAAAAAAAAAAAAACAAGCACCAAACTAGAACTATCGCGTCCCAAAATCTAACATGCTCCTGGCGAAATCAAGATGATAATAAAAATAATTTTCAATTATAAGCAGAATAAGAATAAAAATGAATAAATCTTTGGAAAATAACAACATTTAATGCAGTAATTTAGTTTACAAAAGGAAAAATAAACAAACGCGTCCCAAAAATAATGTTTGAATTCAATTTGCTAAAATGCGTTTCAAAGTTTCTGCATAGTTGCATTAAAATGCATTGTAAACTAATCCTTACTTTGTTCTTATGAATGAAATAAATAAAAATCTAGAGAAATAAAAGATAAGAAGATTTGGATTAAGATAATTATTCGAATTATTTAAAATCTTATAATCGCACTGTGTTCCTTGAGTTGAAATAATTACTTCGTAATGAATGCTGTAATTAACAAAGGGCGGAAAAGTTAATTGAAGTTCATTATTTTCCTACATTTACGGCCAAAAGTCATTTCTTTATGGGCCTGAAACACGAAATCGTACAACTATGTAGATCTTTTGTGATTTTTTTCCATAAGAAATATTCAAAGATGAAGAAAATAGTTCTCTGTTAATTATTTTTATTCATATTTATAATGAGAGCGATTCAATTATTCGGTTAAGATATTCTGCCTATTTCCTTTTTGAAAAGAACTCTTATAATTAAGGAAAGAACTCCGCTATGCTTGTTCAGAGATTTAACTAATAAATCTCTGAACAAAATAAATATTTTTTTAAAGATTGCAAATTTGCAATCCAGTTAAACGTACACATTTTACAAATTCTCTAAAATTTGAATATATAAATAAAAATTATAATTTATGGAGTTTGACAAAAATCAGTTTGATTAAAATTTTTACTTATTATTTTTAGTCTTTTATCAATTTATTAAAAAAATCAAATCAGTTAGCAGTTTCGATATATGAAATATTTTTTTAAATTATTTTTCAAAGCTTCAATTATTTAATTATCACGATGCTTCTTTATAATTTGAATCAGCTGTTTTTTGAATATTTGAAGAAAAAAATTATGTTTCATCTATTAATTTAAATTTATATTTGTTTCTTTAATTTTTGAAAAATATTTAAAGAAGATCTTATAAATATTTCATAAGAACAAATATCTAAATAAAATATGTAAATTTAAAGAAAGAACTTAACTATTTATTCTCTCTTGTATACAAAACAGCTTTGTTAAAATTATAAAAAAATTGCTGATATTCTATGGATAATTCTGGATTTGAATCTACAAATGATTTTTTATTTGTTTCTTTTAAAATAGAAACTTTTATTATATAACGTAATATTTAGAAATTTAATAAATTTTATCGCATTTTATTTTTTATTGTGTATGTATGAGGACTATTTAAAAATAAAAAAGAATCGAAATTTTCTAAAGTTTATTTGAAGGTTATTTTTCAAAGTGAACTAAATGATTAGAAATTTTTTCTCAAACTTTAGAAATTCTGGTCGCATTTCTCTGAAAGTAAGAAGAGAATGACAAATTAGGATACATATTACTTAAATTACTCTAATAAAAGCATAATTATAGTTGGCCAGAAAGTCCTTTTCCTAAAACTCTTTTACTAGCTAAATATTTTTAAGTAATATAAAAAAATCTAAATGCTTTTAATTGAAAAATGACAACATATTTATCAATTGTATAACTTTAGAATCAATTATATAATTTGTACGACAAAGACATATAATTTTGAGAACTTATTTCCTTCTTAATGAATTTCCAGTTTTCGTGAGCTATCATCAGTTTCAGTAACATTAATAATTGTTTCAGGTTAAAATAGATTTCAAACTTATACCAACTAATAATAAAGTGAAACATTATGATAGATTACTTAATTACAGTTTTTAATTGAATTTAAATTTTATTGAGCCAACCTACAGGTGCAATTTTTGCATATTAAAAATTTTAAAATTTCATTTTTTAAAAATCGTAGTATTTTTTTTAATTACACAGATTGAGAAAACTATTCGCATGAGTAATGTACCTCAATTGAGATTCATTTCCTTAAAAGAGAATGAATAAAAAATAAAATTTTGATATCTAACAGAAATTTAAATTTAACGATTTTTCAGTTCTCTTGGCATTATGCCAAGATGCATTTTTTGTTTTTGTTTTTACGCCTTGCGGAAGAGACGGTTCACAGTTAACCTAAATAGTCCTCATACAGCGCATGTGCGTGGTGAGTGCGTGAAGTGTTAATTAATGACCTTTGCCTTGATTTTCAATCCATCCAGGTGTCACGATTCTTCTGTCCTTGACCGTCTTTCTTCTACAGTTAGCTGAAACGATGCCACCCACGTCTGACGCAGTCTCAATCATAGGTGCGAGCCTATCAGACGAGCGAATACACATTACTCTTTCCCCCTTTGCACGTTGTTATGATCCGTATTTGGTGTAGTTTGTTTGGCACGCTGGCACGCTCATGTTGATGAAACTCTTAACGTATATGCACCTGGAGGCATTTGTAGTTTCATTTCCAGTGGCGGTTTGGATGTCGAGCAGGGAAATCGAATCTCAGCCCTCAACCATCCTCCTTTCCACCTCCTTATAACATTTGTACAAAAATAAAATCAATTTAAAAATATTGATACTAACAAACAGCAACCATTTCTTATGCTTCTAAATTGCAAAACTAACATTCTCAAATAATTAGATTCAAAAAAAGAATGCCACAATCACACTAAATGTATGGTAAATTATTAACATGATACTGATGCATATTTTTTTATTTTAATACAAAAATAATATTTAGTCTAAAAAATTATTTTGTATGGTAAAGTATCGCATTATTGGTAGTTTTGTGATGCTACCATGTGGATAGAAAATTGACCAGCATCAGGAATTGACCAAATAGATGAAAAATGACGCCAGATGTCTTTTGAAATGATTCAGGAAGACGCTAGAATTTACATTTAGAAATTATAGTTGGTTAAACAACTTATTTGGATAGTAGCAACACGAAAGTGAAACCTCAAAGTAATTTTTTGTCAAAGTAGTTTTTCTTCTGCATTTTAAACTGCGTCATCAGGTAGATTATTTTTGTGGAAATAAAAAAAAAACTGACCTTAAAAATTCACCAGCAACAGGAGTTGACCAAATAGATTAAAAATGGCTTCAGATCACTTTTGAGATGACGCAGGAAGACACTTGAATTTCCATTTAGAAATGATAGTTTGATAGTTGTGGTTAAATAACTCATTTGGAAGGTTAGTTGATACCAGCAAGAAAGTAGAAGCACTCTGATCAAAATAGTATTTGTAAAATCTCAGTAGACTCAGGCATTTAAAACTACGTCATGAGATTTTTGTTTGTTGTTGTTTTTTGTAGAAATAAAAAATATAGAAAAAAATTATAATAATACTTAGTTTTTCAGTTCAAAAAAGTTAAATATTTAATATCAAATCAAAACTTTATCAATTCATTCGGAGTTAAACTATTTTATCTTCTAATCCAAGCTGATTGAATATTATCGTTAAATAAAACCTCAAACGACTTTAACTAAAAATATCTCAATTTATATTATAGTACAGAATGGATATTATTTTTATCAATTAAAATAAGACTATTCAAAAAAATAATATGCATTTATTATTGTATTATTTAACATTAAAAGATTAATGAAAACAACAATCAAGGCATAAGAAATACATCGAATGAACAGTTTTGCCCATGTTAATTTCTGCCCCCTTACGATTTCCCTCTGAGATCCAGGCTGTCGTAGTGTTGCTTGTTGTGAATGTTTTGTTTGTTAAGAAGCTTCTGAAGAGATCTGCTGATCGTTTCAGGTGTAACAATCCTCTTGTCTCTGAGTGTGTTCCAAATGCTCGTGACGGAAACCTTGCCTCCTTCTTCAGATGCAGTCTCCATCATAGGTGCGCTCGTATCTATGCAACCCCATTCCCCCTGATACCCGCACTCTGTCTCTGTGGCCCCTTAGCTCGCTCTATCTATACTATCTTCCTTTTCAAAATTTCTAAAATGACACAGCGTTTGTAAATATCTTGCATGTCCTATTTTTCAAAAAAAAAATGATACTTTTTCTACAAAGATATTCTTTCTTAACGCAAAATTAAAGATGCATTAAATTCTAATTTAAAATTTTATTATAATTTAATGAAATATATTAAATGAAGGTATTTTCAAATCGCAAATTAATGATTTATAAAACGAAATATATAAAATTTTCAGATATTATTAAATTATTGTACCCTAAATGTTTAAGTATAAATATTTTTAGTTTAAAATCATAAAAATATTCCATAATAAATGTATTTTAGTTCAATTTATAATATATAATACCATGTAATAATGAAATAAGTTGCTAAAATTAAATTAAAATACAAAATTTGGCAAATAAATATTAATTCACAACATCTAGAAAGAGAATATGCGAGTAATTGAATAAGATTAAATAATAATGAAATAAAGGCAAGTGCTATTATTTAAAGCACCATTTTTACTAAAATAAAGACATTTCTAGAAAGTGATAAAAATATCAAAATATTCAAAACATATTTACTTTAAAAATTCGTTGTATATGCATGGAAATTAATAAATTATGTAGTTTAGGCTTAAACTTCTTTACCTTCGGAATCTATCTCTTCAAAGATTCATTTTCACCATTTTTATTTTGAATAGAAAATTTCGAATGATTTATTTTAGAATTATGAAATTAATTCCTTAAGAGAAATTGTTAATCTCAAAATAAATATTTCAAATATGCTAAAAAACTAAAATTATCACCATCAAATATATTTTAAATGATAATCTATACATGGAATTACTTGCAAAATGCATTAGATGTATAAAATGCCATCGCTCTCAGTTTGATATATTCAAAAATCAAACTCCTAGAATAATTCATTAATTGTATTCAATATATCTGAATTTCTTTTTTCTCAAAATATGGCCCGAATAATCATGTTTGACTATTACACAATAATCTAATAATTATCATTTTTATTTTTAAAGATTTATTTCCCTTTTAATAATGGAAACAAAACAATTTCTTTCTAGATAAAAATTTTAATTTTTCGTATAAAAAAGAAATTTAATTCTCTTAGTCCAAATAAATAACATTACAAATGCTGTGTCTATTTGTCGTTGCTTATTTTTTAAAAGGTGTGATTGTTGTTATGTATCTATCCCCTAATGCATGTTTACTAAGAGAATGCGGCCTAAAATTGTGAATAAAGCATCTGTTGATGGGATTCCTTAATTTAAGCGCAAAAAAGTATGACTGCTATTTTCTAAAATAATATAAGTTCATTAAGAATCAAGAACATTACAGAAAATGAGACGACAATTAAATATTTATTGG
This sequence comes from Argiope bruennichi, assembly GCF_947563725.1. Lineage (NCBI taxonomy): Eukaryota > Metazoa > Arthropoda > Arachnida > Araneae > Araneidae > Argiope > Argiope bruennichi. Next base: position 71,405,723 of record NC_079151.1, read on the forward strand.
TTCATAATATGTTTTAAAAGAGCTTGCTGCAGTTTTGAAAAGGAAAGGGATTAATGAGTTAATTTGTAGTAAGTGGAAGATTATTTTTAAATATATTTTGTTCACAAAATCTGTTGTACAGTTTTTCTGTAAGTAATATTGTACTTCCACGTCTCGTCTCAAAAGCAATGTCATATTCATGCCTTTCTCTGTTGCATCGATGTGTTAGTTTGAATGGATTGAACATTGTGAATTAATTGCAGAATAATTGTATTTACTAAATAATTTGATGATGATTTATAAAATAGATCATAAGTAAATAATGTTGTCATTAGTCACTAAAATTATTTGTAAGTTTATTTGATAATATAAATACTAAAATAGTTTAATATTGTTTAATAGTCTTTATTTAGGATTATATGATTAATCGTAGAATCGTGTTACATTATAGTTTTTTAAACGAAAGATAGTTAGATAATTGCTTATAAATTAAAGATAGTTCTATGATAGTTTTTATATTAAATTATTCTTTAAAAGACATAAATGTTATGCTATATTTTTAAATTGTATTTTTAATCAATAATAAAATTTCATCTAAAAGACCGTAAGGTAGCAATTCCAAATAAGAATTTATATAAACATTTCAAATGCAGTTTTCCAATGGATCTTAAGAGATTGTTATCGGTAATATTTCTGTAATCTTTTTCTTAAAGAAATTTTGTGATTTTCTTTTCATAAATACGTATTTAAAAAATTAAACAAAATTTATTAATTAATTAAGAATAGTAAAGTTTTATAATGCCTAATAGAAATACATTAAGTATGCATCTGATATAAAATATTTTAAAATTTAGTTTATAACCCTTGAAATAAAAAAAATCACTTTATTAGAAGGAAACGTAGCACGAAATAAATCAAATTATGTAAAAATCTTACTTTTCAACTATGATAATGATTAATTTGACCGTATAAAAAATAAGCATAAATAACACATATAATGCAATGTTTCCATATGAAATTTTCCATTACGTTAAAATTCATTCGTTTATTATAATAAGGAATTTGATACAAAATGTATGTTAAAGTTTCCGATAAAATAAAATACATGCATTCGATATTGTGCTGATGTCAAAACCATTTACAAATAATTTAAATTATGTTCAAAGAAAATATAAAATTATAAACTTTCCTGGGATTTATTTTCTTCGATTTATTTAGAATAATTTTTAGAAATATATGAATTTATATATGTTGATATCTTTTTAACATTATTTCTAAGAAAAAAATATATAATTTAAATTACATTACAAAATTATTTAAAAATTACAGATCGTGTGCCATTTTGCACTTGCAGACAAAAATGTGAGATAATTGATACATAAACCTAACATTATGTGATCGTTTTCTAGAAAAACGAAAATTTTCCATTGTACCATATTTCCACTAACCCTAGTTTTTGTGAAAATACGTTTTCAAACACCAATGATATCACATCCGGTCACAATGAATTATGATTTGAAACATGAAAGAATGCAGTGCATGCATGAAGTATTATTATATTTATAGGTGCAATAGTTCAAAATTACCACTTTGCGAAATAAGGCATATCTATGCACAGAATGGAGTTGTGAACAGAGTATTGTCTAGCAATGTGGTTTTAGTAAATAAGTACCTTTGTTTCTGTTGCAGTTGATGTTCAATACAACCGGGTTTTTTTTTCAAATATTCCAATAAAAATCCTTACGTTTTATAGAGATTTTAATTAAAAGAATATTGAATATAATTAACTTATTTAAATTAGGCTTCTTTGAATTAATTTAATATGACATTCTCGTTTTGAAATGCCATAATACTTAGTTTATATAGAGCTTGCGGGACCTAATATAAACCGAATTAAAAACATTTTACTCAGAGAAAAAAAACAATTTCACGATTTTTACGCAAATTATAGATAAATGCGATTCTTCTTTTAAAATATCTAATGTCTATGAAGTAAGCATTGACATATTATATCTTAAAGCAATATATATTCATAAATCACGCCATCAAACATATTTCTAACTTTATTCTAAAGAGGCTTCTCAAGAATAAAATAATTTTTATCTAGAGTTTGTTTAAATCAAATATTACTTTTGTTCTTAGTTTTAAGTTTCGTGCAGACTTGAATAATTTTCTACTCTTTCTGAGCAAAGAAAGAAGATTCATTCTCTCAAACAACATAGAACTTAATATATTTCCATGAAATATTTCTTTCTGCCAGCTGATGTCTTCCATCTACATTTTTGGAGAGAATACGTATTAAAAAGGTATAAGTCTACGTATAATTTTAAAGGAAGAAATCTTGAAGGAAATGGAAAATTTGATTTGAATCATATCACAAATCAATTATATCTATTATTACGTTAACTGCACATATATAAGTATTTGCTTTAATTATTAATTAGTTAAAAGTTAAAATTAATATAATAGCTTCATAAAATATTAATAGTGAAAATTTTATGCAAAATGAAAGTATTCAAAACATTCCGATAATCCTAATTTAATCTAAAAAATCTATAGTATTCTTCAATAACAGGAACCAACAGAAAAAAGAATTTCGATTTAAAAATCTTTTAAAAATAATTAAAACAATTTAAAAATTTACAGGTTTTTTTTCCATAATTTTACAGTAAATAGATAAAAAGAATTAGTAGTTAATTGTTGTATAGAGATATTAATGGATTTCTTTGTTCGGTCTGTTCTGTTATAAACATTTTATAGAAAGAAATTTCATAGCGTTAAAAGCATTTACTATCCAGTCATAGCGTTAAAGCACTATCCAATCAATTGTAATCAAAATATTAACAATGACTAGCCATAAAATTAAAATGAATACATAAATAATATTTTTAATCATCGTAAGTATTTGAATTAAAAGAATTTTGTATATTAGTTATAAAACGATTTTTTAAATAAAAAAGAAATAATTCTAAAGCAATCTAAGCAAGTTAAGTTTAATATCGTCTTTATTTACTAATATCTGCGCTTTTTTCAAACTATTCGAGAGATAGTTTTCATAACTGACCTATGTTATAAGTTCATTTCGAAGTTATCAAATTCAAAACATCACTAGCAGATATTTTCTAACGAATAAATTAAAAAATATATCAGCAGTGTTTTGCCACTTTTGAAATTTCCACTTCTGCATTTGTTTCATCTTTATAACTTTCATTTCAGTGAAAGTAATCAATTGTCTGATATTTTTCTCAGACATCAAAAAATAAAATCAACATACTTTTAATAATTATTATTCCAGCTAATTGTTTCATCAGCTGCATGCAATCAAAGAAAAATTTCTGATTTCATGGAACATTAAATTCCTTTTATACCATTGTTCAACTCAGTTTCAAAGGGAAAAAGTCTGTGAGTTTCTTTTAATAATATTCCTCTTCCAATCTTTAGAGCTGCATTTTATGAAAAACAACTTTAAAAAAAAATTCTGCGAGAAGATCTAAAATAAAAAAAAAAAAGATTCACTAAATCAGAAATACAGGAATCTCGAACATAGAGAGATATCAAAGAAGATATTGTTGTGATAGAAAGAAAAAAAGCAATCTGAAACAATTCACATTCTACAGAAAAAAAATGTTTTATGTTGGAGAAAAAAGTGAAATGGGTATTTTTATATTTTACTTTTCTTCAATTCATATCAGATTCTACGAAAAAGAAAATTGATAACCGAAAAAGTATTTGTCATTTCCTTCGTATCTCCGTTACGGAAATATTTATCTTGAAAAATAAATAATGTTCATATCGATTGATAAGTTTTCTTTTTATCTTTTCCTGTTTTCTCATTTCTAAAATTGCATCTTTTAAAAATTAGATATATGAGTATAGATAGAGAATGGGATATCTAATTTTCAAAAAAGAGATAAAAATCCCTAAAGAATCTCTGAAAGGGATAAAAACCAATTATTTTGTTTTCAAAAGTGCATAATTTTGATTCTATTTTTTTAACAAATGGTTCAAAGTAAATTTAATTTCATAATGGATGCATTCGTAGTTTTAAGACACCTTTTGAAAAGGAAGTAATTTCCAAATTAATTATGTTTTTTTTTATATTGGCAACCTGAATTTTCATAATTCTTTAGAATAATAAGCCTTTTTTCATTATTATTGATTGCTTTTCAGTTTATTAAATGAATTAAATGAAATATTTTATCAGTGCATATTTCGCTTTTTTTTCGCTAATGTAAAAATATGTGCTTAAATTGTTTTTTTTAAACATTATATTAGAGGATCATAGTTATTTTGTGCTTAAAAGATGCAGACTTCATAAAAGAAAGCAAATATTTAATTACTAATTGATATTTTGTAGAAGATACTCCTTTTAATGAATCGTTAATTGAAAATATTTAAAATTTTATTTCTTATATTTATGTATTCATTTATAAATATTGTATTTCAAACGAAATCCATGGCATTTCAGTACGTTTCTGTACAAAGTCAACAATTGATTTTATATAAAAATAAATTATGAAGAATTTTATTTGGCGAAGAATAATTCAAAGAATTATATTTTCAAGGAAGGAAATTAATTTAATTTAAATATATAATATCATATTTTTTTAATCTATTGTTGTAGAAGAGAGCCTAATTGTAGAATTTTAGCTCAAATTCAATATTTTTTCTCCGCCAAAATAAAACTGTTTGCATTTTAAACAGCTTTTAAGTTTATATTCGGTATGGATTTAATACATTTTGGACAACTTCCTTGTAAAATACAGCATGTTTCACTCATTATAATGTTATCATGCGCATAGTTTAAAAATTAATATTTATATATTTTGACATTAATAATATTTAATGTCAAGATATATATGAAGTTACCAAATGCATTATTTTACTAATTATACCGAATAACATCAAAAACAAATTCCAAATAACATTATTATGAGGATTGAAGTCTTAAATTAATAAAAGTTATTAGTTATGTTGCATATAATTAGCCGATTATTGACTTAACGGCATCTTCTGTTGCAAATATAAATAATTATGTTGCCTGCAGCAAATTTTATCTGAATGCTATTCATATGCCTATATTTGTAGCTTATGTTGGTTTTTAATTTTTATCTTCCCAAAGCAAGTTGTAGAAAAAAAATCTTAGAAATTTGTTCGATACATAATGCGAAAATTCATACCCCCTTCGGCATGACTTAATATGTCAGGAAAAATATGGTCTCCATTTTTCAAAGTTTGCAATATTTGATTTAGGAAAATCGTTTATATTTAAATTGATAGCTTTATAAAAGCAAATATCCAATATCAAGAAGATGATGGTGACTCTTGAATAAATATTCAATTCTAAATAACAGTGAAAATGTAAAATTAATGAAATATGATTCCTAACTAATATTTTTGTAGTTAATTTTTCTCATTAATGGTTATCCTGTATCACAGTGTATGATTGCACAACTCTAATAACAAAATTTGTACAGTTGAATAAAATGTTTACGTGTATTATTAAATGCATGCAAACTTCATTATAAATTTATTCATCAGTATTCTTCATTATTAAATGCATGCAAACTTCATTATAAATTTATTCATCAGTATTCTTCATTATTAAATGCATACAACTATTTGTATTACATATTTATGTATAGTATATATTTCGGAGAACACATGCTTACTTTTAAATTTTCTTCCTTATTAATGATCATTATTCTTACATTTCTTCAGATCGTATATTTAACAAATAAATCAATATTAACGAATAATTAAAAAAAATTCCTACAGTTAGTTTTTAAATTGTGCGCCAGTGCCTATTTTCTAAAATGTTATAAATATCTAAGACTAATTAAAAGTAAGCAATAAATTATACTTTATTTTTGTATACTATATATATATATATATATACTGTTTACTTCAATGAATATATTTTTTAAAAGTTTACAATATCTAAATTTTATTCAGTTTTTCCAATTGTATTCTGTAAAATATTTTTAACACAGATCTTTATTTTTAAAAAAAATATATTTTTCTGAGATCAGAATCATCCGAGATATGAAGCCTTGAGTATTTTCCATTATGGCGACTAAGTGGCCATTTCCGTGGAAGCACATTTAATGTCGGAACTCCCCTGAACAAGATATTAAAATATATATAAAATCGTCAGAAACAATGAAATTCAAAACATAGTAAATTATTAGTTGTGACTTTTTAAAAACTTCCCTTCATCAAAAATATTTAACTAAATAAAATTAGCAAGAGTGATGGAATGCATACAAATTTAGATCCCAATTTTTTAGCATTTCTTTTTTGCTGATTAAAACACCATAAAATATAATTCTTTACATCATTTTAAGCATTTTCCTTAACTTGAAGTATATACCTATATTTAAATGATAGAAGTTAACTGTTTGACTACTATCAGATTGGAAACCCTATATTTTCCGTACTTGTAAATATGTAGGGTACAAAGAATCTATTTAATAACATTTGAGAGAATTGGAGATAAAGAATCTTCTCATTAAAATGTCTCGTTTATTCAAATTAAAATAACTAATGCTTTAAAAATTATTTTAATAAAAGAATTGTATGACAAAAGTGAAGCATATTGAATATTTTTTCAATGCACATTTTTAATCATATTTCTTATATTAAATTTTGATAAAAATGAAAGAGATTCATAAAACAGATAGTAAATATAAGAATGCCTTATCATAAAATTCTTACTTCCTCTTCTTTTACTTAAATGTTTTACTGATACATTTATACTTTAAAATTAAAACTTTTAATTTTTCATGATGTTTTCATACAAAAATAAATTATCAAAGATTATTTTTCTGGATACGTACTGAAATTCCTTAATTGTCCTTGAATATACGTAATTAGAGTTATTAATGAAATATGTTACAAGTAATATTATGTTAACAATCTATTTCCTAGAAACTGAAAACAATAAAAACCCTCTTACTATTATTGGTACTTGAATAATGGAACAGCAGAAGATGTATTTATTTATTTTCTAAACAAACCTTATTAATAATTGAATAATATATTTGATAAAAATAGAAACAAAATAATTATAATTTAATAAATTTGTATAGATAAGCGTTTTCCTTTAATAAGTTTGCAATAAGAAAGGATAATTAATTTGGCATTGAAAGATTTAAATTTATGCAAAATATAACGTTTTCGTTTCTGCTTCCGTGATATTCGTGGGAAAAAATATCCGCTTTTATTCCTTGCTTCTAAGAATTTTACACAAGAAGCCACATTTTATTTTTGGCATCTATGAAATTTAAGCAAAAAATCACATATTATTTTCTAAATCTATGAATTACAAAATAAAGTCCCATTTAATTCCCTGGTTCTATGATATTTAGAAAAAAACTTCAAAAGCCCAGGAAATAAATTTAACTCTTTAAAGTAATATACGTACTATTAATACATTTGGCAGGATAATTAAAATACATTCAAAAAAATTAAATTAATATTCTTTTGCATTTGTTTAAACAAATATTTCGAAGAATCAGAAATAACTGCTAATGACAATTACCATCATTGTTTTTTTACTCATTTTAAATTCGAAAATTTTGAAATCAAAATTAAAATATTTTCTTAAATAAACCAAATGCAAATATTTAAATTATGTTTTCAGTCTGTAAAGAAAAAAAATATTACTCATCGTTAACCAGGTATTAATTTCAAAAAAATCTTTTAAATTTAAAATTCGAAAATTTTGGAAAGTTTGTTTGATTCCTATTTGCTGCAAATAAATGGAAAGCTTTCTAAACAACACCTTCAATAAATGTCAGTGGTAAAACCGACCAAGAAGTGATACATTGTTGGGATTGAGTTGATCGCCCAGCTAGTGGTCACGTGCCTCATAAACAAAGAGACGTCAAGTCTTATCGCTAATACTGCACTTCTTGACAACATGTAATAGATAATCTTAATGTTCCTTGCTTGTGACTTTTCTACATGTTTTTAAAGATAAGACTCTTGATCATTCAGAAAAGATTTTAAAATGTTTAAATTAAACCTTATGGTAAATTTTTGCTTTTCAGTTTTTTTTTAAATCAATTATATTATAAAGGGAATTTATATTGGAAAAATTACCATAAAATTTTTAAGCTGGATGTCTTAATTTTTTTAATTTAAATCAAATTATATTACTAAATGTTCGAGACATTTTATTTTGGCCCTGAAAATTATGATGTACCGATTTTGTTATATTATTTTACTATATAAAATAAATCAAAATTTGATCAAATAATTATTTTTCGTTAGATAGATAATAGCAATAAACGTGAAGAACAACGCATTTTTTATTAAAAATATCAACAGTTGTGAGAAAATAAGTCACCCAGCTATATACGAATACCGATCATTATGCAATCATAAAAAAAGGTATCAATCGAAAGGTATTAATAAGCATTTAAAATTTTTGAGTTAAAAATTTCATAAGCGGCCATCTATATAATAAAATTAAAACAAACTATAAAATTTCAAAAAGTAAATACCCATATTTCTCAGCAGATTTCAAAAGATTATGAGCTAACAAAAATTTGATCTTTTAAGGTTAAAATACAATGTTGGACATTTATTAGTACTACTTTAAAAAATAATTTAATTATTGAACTAAGCTATTCTTGTTATGAAAATATAAGGTATTCTACGAGTTTTGCACACACACTTTTATGTGAAAAAAGTTTTAAAAAACAGTATCTAATTTTTTTAATGAAAACACATCTAAGTTTAATCACAAATTAATAAACAAGGTTTTTATGTGGAAATACAAAATTTTAACTCATTCATGTAAATAATTTTCCTGTTACATTAAGTTTTCTGTATTGCCTCTAAAACTGTATTGCATTTAGGAGCACGTACACAAAATTCAAAATGTCAGAAGTATTTTATTTAGCATTCAAATGCTACTATAAGAATTAAAAAAAATATTAGTCAGACGTAAAAATTATGAAATAAAAATATCAATTGCCTTAATATTTTACTAAAATTCTTCTACCACATTACTACTTTTAAACGTGGAGGATAGTTTCTATCCTTATGATAAACTAGAATTTTTACTTTTCAGCTCATATTTTCAGAATAAAAAAAATGACTGAAAAATTAGAATTTTATTTGTAATTAAATACTTATCAGGATTGCAATGATTTAATTTTACAAGTTATTGATCAAATTATTTCTATATATAGTTATTGCATAATGACTTTCAATTTGTTTTTTTAATAGAAACGAATCATTTAAGTTTATTTAAATTAATTGATATGTGTTTAGGTGTTCAATATTTCTTAATAAAATCTTAAATTTACTAAAAATAATATACTGCATTTGTATTTATTATAATATTGTATACATTCATAAAATAGAATTAATAAACCATGTATTAATATTAATTCTTTGGATGCATTATATATCTTACATTTATTCCCTAGACATGTGAAGACAAAGAATTTCAAATAATTTTAATGACTCACGAAACATTGATTAATATTTCAGATTATCATGCTTTTATCATTTTAATTTTAATCATTTTTATATAATATTTATTTAATGGCAGAAGACTTTCATATAAAATTTTAAAACAATAAATTTCAATTTGCTTGAATATCAAAAAGTATAAATTTCTTAGAAAATATAAATTTCTAAGATTTATCTGAAAAAGCAAAAATACTTTATAACGAAAAAATGACGTATATATATATATATATATATATATATATATACATGCTTGTAAACCTATTTTAACAGTGCGTAGAGGAAAACAAGAACATTTTGAAGCTTAAACTGATTTATTTCATCGCGGGAGACATAATTTGTACAAGAAACAAACTAGGATAAAAGATGCATCAGTCTATATCGCTACACAAGAGCAAAAGAGATTGAAATTTTCTCCTGCAGCGATTTTTACTGTGAGATTTTGATAGGGATTTCTTTGACACGTGTCGACTTAGAAAAGAGAATCTAATGTATCTTCAAAAGAATTCTGTACGCACTAGGGTTCTTTTATCCCTTTATTCGGAACATGAGACAATGCTGAAATCATAACTAAGCAAAAAGTGGGAATCGGATCAGGAAAGTAGAGAACATTCTAAAATGAAATTCATATGGACTCATTTAAGATAAAAACTTATAAATTAACTAAGATTTGAATTAGATTTTAAAATATCATTACATGCATGAATATATATATAGCTGCTATATGTCTAAACATTAAAGAAGGATTTTCTTATAATTTTGAGCAAAAAGTATATATTCTGAAAAGTTCACAAAAAGGAAAATAATCTCCAGAATGGATTTCTTTTAGTTTTAAAGTCCTTCAAATAATTTAAAGTATATATTTAGATGTTTTACAAACAGTAGGTCCTATTTTAACTGCAACTCCTGGCAGATTTATCACTCCGGCTAATCTATACATTTCATTCTTAAACAAAACTCGATCTCCAAAGTAAAATAAATGGGCAAAAGGGGGAAACTTCAGTTCTTTCCATAAAGTTCTATTTTACTCACTATCCGTGACCGGCATGTGAATTTCTGAACCGAAAATACGGTAACATTGGTCACAGCTCAATCAAGAAAAGTTGTATCGTTTCCTTGAATTGACCCAGAAGAAGTCCGATTTCATTACGGAGACGTGAGGCGGCAACGCAAGCGGATACGTTGATGGTCAGTCGGAAGATAAAATGCCTTATTATTGCAGAGACTATTTTCTGTTACTTTTATAAGCGAAGGGCTGTCAGAATTAAAATGATGAAAAGTTCGAAATATCAACAACAATCGTAAGATATTCAGAAGCTGCTGGCAATGAGTGAATGCCAGTTTTGTTATTTATTCTTTGAGGAAATTCCTTTGCATGAATGCTAGCGATTGACAGGAAGATATAAAAATGAGCATTTTTGAACCTTTGCCTGAATACCGTCAAACAAATCAGGGGATTAGGTCAATCCTCTAAATGTTCAAGGAAAAATATTGACAAGATATTGTAAAAAAGTTTTAAAGCTCACAATAGTTTCTTAGGTTTCAAATTCTTCTCACTACATTTGAGAAATGTAAGTGAATATGGGTTATTAAAATGATAAATATTAATTTTTGAGGGGACATTTTCTAGCACTTTGAGGTTTGCTATGAGGTTTTTATATAATCATACGGCTAATACCTACCTTTTAAAACTGTAATTTCTTTTATTTTTTTTTTCACTTTATTTTTAAAACAAGTTTAATTCAAGAAATTTTATGCGGAATATCCCTGCTTCAAAAAAAAATTAACAACACAATACATATACTTTTTTATTTTTTTCGCAAGTGGAAATTTAAAACAGAAAATATTGTAATCGTAAAAAATTCGCCCACCAGAACCACATGAATCTCTATTTTTCAGATATCTCTGAATCTAAAAATTATGTTCTTGGAATTATATGCCTCTGTGAATACGATTAAAACCCTTTAAGCTAAATGGAAGAAATCGGGTGGGTGGTTTTGGCATCAAATGTGTATCTTAATGGATTTTGGAGCAAATCCATTTAATGGGAGTTTCTCTGTTTGTCTATAAGAGTAAAAATGAACACGGTTAATAATTAATGTAAACACTTGTAAAGTAAAATCTGGTACACAGTTTTAGCTCTTAAAGTGTAGATCTAAATAAAATCTTAAATTAAATCCATCAAAACTTGAACCTGCATTGGTTTGCATATTTGATTGCATTTAAAAACGTTTAATTAAAAAGATAATTAATTACGTCTTAGATAAAAAGAAATTTAGTAGCTAATCCTTAGTTATATGTGAATTTTTGGTTTCAGTAGGTTCAAAAGGCATCCAACATGCCTTTTCAGATTCCCTCACTATACCTGCACAACAAAAGACGTTAGTGTGCAGGAATTTGACACTCTAAGCGGGGTTCGGAAGGGGGTGGATACTCCAAATGTATTGCCACTTCTTTGTTTTATCCCACTCTCCAATTTATAGAATAATAAAAATGTCATTTCAAGGCCTTGTTCAAGGTCTACAGCTTTCATGTAGAGTTGAAAACACCTTTATCGGAGAATATGATAGAGAATTTCGGAGAGATCGCTTTGATTAATGAAAAGGCGCTAAAAATTTATAGGCGTTATACATTTATTATTTAAAATTTAATTTTCTTTTCAAAGTATACTTTTACTTTTCTTTATCAGACGTCTGTGTAAATTGTCATTAGTAAACAATATTGTTGAAAAGAATGAATTGTGAGTCGTTTGCAATAAGAATATATACTTGGTCATTGTTTCTGATGGTATGACTTCCTTTAAATGAATGATGGCATCCCTATGACGTGTTTCAATAAAATCCAGATTGATGCGTTTTCACTTGCATTTATTGTACTTACTTTTTAGCAGACAAAGCAACAAAAAATCAAAATATTAAATAAATTAATATAATAAATGTTTTCGTATTTCCTCACATATAGGCTTTAGCATAAATTATGATTTTCTATTTTATTGTAAATGATGTAAAGAAAAAGTATGGGCAAAATAAGTAAACTTAAATGTTATTTTTAGTGACAATGCCTGAAATAAAAAAGTTGTAAGGTTTGTTAAAGTTTCAAAGTAAAATATAAAATATTTTTTAAAACCTATTTCATATTCTAAACCTGAAATTAAGAATTTCAAAGCAGATTTCTTGTTACTTCTAATCTATTTGCAAAAGGTGACGAGGAAAAATAATGAAACATTTATAATTATAATTTTTAACTTTAATAAATACATTTAAAAGATAATATATTAATGACAAAATTATTAAATCTATATTATGTCGAAATTTAATGACAGAAAAAAAATATTTCCTTTCATATAATATATAGTATGTAATATATTTTCTGTATCAATCATCTCATTTTTTTAAATTTTATTTGATTTATTCAGTTTGAATAGTATCAGGGAAAATTAGAGAAAAATTTATATTAATTCTCAGATTTTATCTATATATTTTCCCACTTTTTAATGTTATTTTTAAAAATTTTCTATATTAGTTTATCACTTTTATTCTATAGAAAATTTTGAATTTTTTTTAATCCATTCAACGTAAGATTTTATCAGATATCTCGGAGTAAAATAACTATTCCTAATTTTATAATTTGTATAAATTTATTTTTCATAATGAGCTTGTGTCTTAATTTGACTTATTTTTATTAGATCATAATATTACTTCATTATTTGTTTAGATTTTTAATTCTCATTTTTATACTTTTATTTTTGTGACAAAATCTTTTATCATAAATCTAAATAATTTCGAAAATTATAATTTAGTGTATAGCATATGAATAGTATCTTATCTAATTAGTTATAGATAAATAATAGTTTAGTGTATAGCATATGAATAGTATTTAATAAGCATTAAAAATAATTGTAATAACTGTAACTGAAATAAAAAAAAAGCTTTTATTTCAGTTTTATAGTGTATTTATTTATTTAATAATCGGCATTAATAATTTTCTTTTCAAAGTATATTTTCACATTTCTATACCAGATGATGCCATTCAAGGCGTGGAAAAGTACAATATCACTTCCAAAATTGAATTTTCTCGGAAAGGTTAACACTTGGTATTTGAATTTAGAAATGATGTTTAATTAATTATATGGTGATTTAATCAGTTTCTGGTTATCAGATGCTTAACGTTTATTAATGAGGAAACTTATTTCGATTTTAAGAAATGCATTTTTAACATATTCGCTGCCATCAGCGAATAAACCCAGCCCCTAAAAGTCCAAATATTGCTAGATACCAGCTCAGCCTTGTTATAGCGTGCTAGAGACCTACAATATTAGATTTTACAGCATGGTTTGTACATCTAAATGTTACCCTTGGTGTTCCTGCATGTTCCTTGCATGCAGATAATAGATATAGAACTGTTTTTTGTGTTTTTCTAAAGCACTTGTATTATTTTTGAAAATATTATAAATCTTAAAGTATAATCAATGAAATAATTATATCAAATTAATTATGTCAAAGAAATTTAAATGTTTTCGTAAAATATACAAATTTAGCAAATTAATAGATTTCAAAGTATTAAATATGTTTTTGTTAAATAAATAACACACAATATTATCCACAGTTCATTTGATAAAAATTAAATGTTCGTACGTCTTTCTATTTTCTGTCATTTTTTAATAAAATGGAAGAAAATTTTAAGACTAAGAATAGTAAAAAAAATAATTCATTTTTAAAGTTAAAAATTTGAATTCTGGCAATATATTTATAATTTCTTATAATTCATGCGGATATATTTTATGAAAAACTAAAATTATATTTTAAAAATCACCCTTCCTGTTAAAACATTAACAGAAATTTTAATAATTAAAATAACATAATTGTTAACCAATAAAATAAAAATAATTTTTTTAATATTAACTACAGATTTTTGTTTTATATTAATAAGCAACGGAATGAACTAGGAGCAGTACATTTAAATTTTTAAACCTATGCTGAAAGCTTTAAAATCATCCTAGCAGAAAACCTCCATCTTAAAAAATTTGTTTTCAAATGAGAACATAAGAATATTATTTTCCAGATTAATCACTTAACGAACATATTTGTAATATCTACCAACTAAAAACACTGATATAAATATTAATAACATAAATCCGTATTTATCATAAACTTTCATTCTTTGTTTGAATAAAGTATAAAATCAATTTAGCAAACTAAAATGATAAACATTTTATTACATTTACAAATAAATCATTTAATAAAACTTAATTGATAATAGTTTACTTAACAAATTTCCATCAATAGTAAATATAAAAAATGAAAAATGAATTCCATCATTGTAACTCATTCATTTATCAATTTCAGGAACATATTTCGCATGTATAATGATAATGGTGGCATTCTCAGTTGTCATGACGGTCGTTGTCCTTAACTACCACCACAGAAATTCGGACACGCACGAAATGCCTGAATATGTAAGTATTGCTCATTCTCTCAAGTCCATTATCTCTAGGTGTAAATGACTCCAAAGCATAAATTATTAACTATTAACTTTCGGTATTGAACTAATATTTAAACAATATTTTCAACATAGTCGTATGATTAATAAACGAATTTATGTTGTTTACTGTGGTTTATATTTTCATAAATTTCTCATATATTTTAAAATAAAAAAAATCTATAAACTTGTCATCACTATGTAAAAATGTCGATTTTTATATGTTTTGTTTCGTATTTCGTATGATGCATACATTTCTGAGATTCAAGGGAAACAATTGTAGAAATAATAATAGAATAGAAGTAATCGTACGACATCAAGTATTTTAAGCGATGGTAATAATTTAAATAGTAGTAATCACGTGGCTTCGGGGATTTTAAGAGACGCCAATATACAGAATAGTAGTGATCATGTGACACAAATATTTTAAAAAGCAATAAAATGTAGAATTAGAGTAACAACGTGCCTTCAGATATTTTAAAGCTACTTCTACGTAGATTAATAGTAATTGCTAAGAGTCAAGGGTTTAAGGGAGGGTATTATGTGAAATCATAGTAATCATATGAGTTCAAGTATTTTTAGTGATGTTAATATGTAGTATAGTAGTGAAGACGTGGCGTCAAATATTTGATGTGACATTAACTTGCAGAATAGTGATTTCAGTATTTAGGTATTAAGAGACACCAATATGCAAAATAGCAGTAATTTATATGAAAACAAGAATTTTAATATATAGAATTGTAGTAATCATGTGTCATTAATTCAAGATATTGATACATCGAATAATAGTATTCATGATGTGTCAACGGTTTTAAAATGTGCCAATATGCAGCATATTAGTAATCACGTGATATCAAGTACTTTAATATAACATTAATTATTTAAAATGATATATAATGTGCAAAATGGTTGCAATCATACGACAAGAATTTTAAGCTACGCTAACTCTAGAATAATAGTAAACGCAAGTATTTCAAGTAGCTTTGGTACATAAAATAATTGTCATCTTGTGATTTCTAGTATTTTAAGCGACTATGGTATATAGAATAGCAATAATCATGTGATGTCAAGTAGTTTAAGTGATTCTAACTTTCGAAATAGTAATTAAAAAGTAAGAGTGTACTAATAATTAAAAGTAATTAAGTGGTGTTAAGAATATTAAGAGACTTCCTCGATTCTAAATTAAGTCATATAATTTTTTTCAAATATTTTTATAATAAATCATTTCTTTCAATCTAATGACTGAAGCAACCAATTTAAACACCGAAACTGATAACAAATAATTTAACAGGTTTAGTAGAATCAACTGACCATGAACTTTATATTAAGCTGCGTTACTTGATAACCGCAAACGATGCTTGAAGTGGCTTTTATCACTTCATGCTAAATTAAACATGTTGATTTACAAACTATTAGCCCTGTGAGTTCCCATTATTTATATTTAATGTTATCTCTTGACGAATTTCGATGACAGATAATTATGCTTTATATAATCTCTGCAATTCAATTTCTTTTAACTTGAGCAAAAAGAAGCACACACAAGTCATTTCAGACACTTAATGAAAGATCTTAACGCACAATTCCCATTACAAATCATAATTAATTTTAAAATATTTAACACTTTAGTGTGTATGTAAATTTATTCAACAGAGAACATTTAAATGATAGATTTTGAACTGTGAATACGTGGGAAGAAAGTAGCACTAAAATCAATATTTATCACAAATATTTTTTTCACATAGTTTGATATGGCTGTAGAGGTTCTTAAGATTATTTTTTTTAATTTCTCATTTATTGAAAACAGTATTATAGACATAATATGAGATGCTTGAAATCATTTTTTTTTACTTATTTGATTGAAAATTATTTATCTAATTACAAAGGTATTTTCTTACAAAACAGAATATTCTTACTTTTAAACAAAATGGAAATATGATTGTAGCTAAATGATATTTAAAATATGAATGATAATTTCTAATAAAAAATCAGATAATACCTTTCTAAAAAGTACAAGTTTTATTAATATTTATTACTTCACTGGGGAATATATAATCTTTAGATAATAAATAAGTCTTGATATATGCCTTTATTGACTAGATATTAATCAATCAAATGAAAATTACTATCTTTTACATAGTTTTATAATAATAATAATATAATTTGATTGGAAGAAGAATTTAATTAATGTGACATAAATTGTTTCTTTTTAATTCAAATTTAACATTGTTAATAATGAAAGAATCTTTCATCAGCATATCCTTTTATCCGTATCATCCGCTTTTTTTTTATCAAAAGTATAATATACAATTCATTCGACATCAAAATTCACTTATCGAAATTTCTACAAGAATTAAGTTTAGAATCTGATTGAATAAAATTCATGAAACATTAAAAAATGAAAGTTTTATTATCTTTCTAAAAATCTTAAATTTTACTCAAATGTTTATTTATTTATATAACCCTATATTTGCATATTACCAATTTTCGCTTCTTTAGAAAGATCCTGTTAACAAAACTTCATTTAGAGAACGATTTCTGGTTAAATTTTCTAGTAATAAACTGACTTAGTATATCAGAATAATGAAATATTAAATGAAAAACAGTTTCAAAATATATGGAAACAAATTTTAATTTCTGACATATAAGTGGCTCAAATGATTTTAAAAGAAATACACTACTTCTGAAAAGCACGTATATAAGCATACAGAATTGCATAGTTTTTAAGAATACATCAACAGTAAACAATATATCAGAATGTATTTAGATATTTGAAGATCATCTATGGTAGATAGATTTTTGCTCATTAGATATAATCAAATAATGTTCATTAAACTATTACATTCCATTAATCCCAAAGAACGAATAAAATATTTTTTTTAATTTCAACAATATATTTTACATTTTAAAATTATTATAAAAAGTGAAACAGCTAGCTACATTCCATTTTCTAGAAATTAACCATAAAAAAATAATATAAGCATATATAAGGAATCATATTCATCTAATAGGATTTTAAAATGTAGAATTATTTTTCCCTTCTAAAAATTAAAGGTGGAAGTATGAGCTAAAATATTTAACTAATTAAAATTCATTATTAGTATTGACAAATAGTTTTTGTTAACAAAGTATCTATCACAATTGAAATTAAATTAAACATTATTAGATAAAAGGCAATATTTTATCTAAAAACATCCACAAAAAATACATATGTATTTAAATAAAATATTAATCACAATAACGTATATTTATATGAAAAGAAGTTATTTGAATAGCTTATTGCTCTTCAAAATATTTTTTGAAATGAAAATTCATTGAACCGTTTTAATAAACTCAAATATAAAAATACGAATTTTTCTTATTTATGTAATCATTTTTTATTCATCTCTTCAATTCAGTATAAGAATAATTTTTTTTTAATTATTCGCTGCAAAAAAAATACATGGAACATCTGAAATGCCAAACATAATTCCGTTTCATTTCAGTACGCTTTAATAAAATCAAAACTGTATTACGAGAAATAATATTTCCATTTCTTAGTTGTTGCGATGAAAGATAGAGGGCAATGTTTAATTTCCTTCCAGCTAAATCATATCTACTTTCTTAGTAAAAAAAAAAGATTTTGGAAACAAGTTATTCTTCATCTCGTTCAAGAAATCTAAAATTGGGAATTGAGCAGACGGAAAGAGAAATAACACAGAAATAGGAAAGAAAGAATCGCGATGGAATTACTTTCGCTAACAAAGTTATTGCTTATTGCTTTTTTCTCATCTGATGAAATTTAAGCTAATTTGTTTTACTTATCTTAAGAGCAGTGTTTTCTTTGAGATCTTTTTTTAACCGAATTATGAAAAGGAGAGAACTGTATTGTTCTTTTATTTAGGAAGCAACAGTCTGTGTGAAGACAAAGAAAATTAGCTTAGGTAAAAAAAAAAGTTTTATTAACATAAATTGCATGATAAGAAGAATAAATCTTTATTTCATAGTATTGGAAATAAAAATGTGATTATTGATATTTTTATGAATCATATTAATATCTTAATGAATAAAAAATCTAGAAAAAAATCTTAATGTCCATAAATATAGTATATTTATGTTGAGTGAAATAAGAAAACATTGCTTATATATTTCTTGCTCTTAATTCCAGGCACTGCTTTTTAGCACAACTTTAAATAATGCTTTTTATTCTTTTAATCAGGAAATAAATATGAATAGCTAGTAAAATATAAAGTAATTATTATGAAATCTATAACATTGCATGTTACAAAATACAGGCGCTGGATACTAAAAAGTGAGATACATTAATGTTTTGCTTCAAATGTAAGAAAATTTTACAGTGTGCAATTGTTTTACTTTTAACAACTTTTTTATACATAAATATTCCATATATAGAAGTCAGTTAATTAAAAAGAATTCAAGAACGTTGTTTGTTAAAACTGAAGCATATTTTAAATATAGCTTGAATCATGATAGTAAGTATGATAGTAATGTGAAAAGTTTTTTAAACGAATAAATCATTAAAAATTAATTAATATTAAAAAACTTTCATTGGTGATATTTAGTTCAAAAGAAATAAATTTATAAATTATAATAAAGTTTTAGTTTTGTACACATTCTAAAATTATCATTTCGACATTTTTTTCATAGATAACGAAAAATATTGCTTCTACTAAATTTTCACTTATTAACATACCGATAGTTTATTTAACTTTGTAAAATAAACATGTTTATAATAACTACCAAATAATTTACTTTTCATCTGTGGTTTTTAGAGCATTCATATTTGATAAGAAAAAAGAGGTTGATTATGAAGAATATTGCAATAAAAATATACCTATGCCTTTATACAAATACATATTTGTATATAAGTATACATTCATATATATATATATATATATATATATATATATATATATATATAATATGAGTGTGTTAAATATATGCAAAATATATTTCATTCATATCTATATAAATCATATATAAGTCTTCAAAAGCCGCATAAAAATAAACGTTTTTCTTCATACAAATTTTGAAGAAAAATTGTGTAATTAACTTAAAAGGGCTTTGGTAATTCTAGATATACATCATAATGTAAAAATAACATAATTTTAAAAAAAATACTCCATCATTTTAAATGTATTCGTTTTCTCGTTTTGCTTTCTTGTACGTTGTTGAAATAATTTATTCAATGAAATTTCACATGGAAGAACTGGTCTGAGAAAATAATTTAAAATGATTACATTTAAACTTCTGAATTTTATCATAATAAAATATTGTTTGCAATTTGTTCTTCTTCCTAAATATTTCCTAATATACTATATATTTCCTAAATACTTCCTAAATATAGTTTTTCATTATTATTAAAGATCTTTAAAAACATTATTTTGAGTAAAACTAATAAAAGCAGCAATTCTTGTACAGAAAACAGCTATGCTGCTATTTTAAATAGAACGATTAAAAAAAATTATTTCTCTCACAAGTGAAAGTTTCAGATGGTATTTTTCATTGAATTCCAAGAAAATTTATTTGGCATGTCCAAGATTTTCTTTTTTAAAAAACTGACAAACATTTTTGAAGATGTTAAATTATTTTTAATCGTGTTTTCGAAAAGCATAAGAATTATACAATTTCATTTTGAGTATTAAAGAAACAAAGAAAAATGTCAAATTTAGATTTATACAGTTCTTGTTAAAAATTTAAATTATCCAAGAATACTGTAAGAAAAAGTCATTGACAAAACAAATTTAAATGGGTTTTTTTGGAGTTAGAACATACATATATATTTTTTTAACTTTTAGTATTTTTTAACTTGCTATTATTTAAGAAATATATAAAATTCTTTTTGCCTCTATTTTAGAAATAAATTTTTGTCAGACCGCATCAATTTAATGAAATTTATAGTACTTAATGGTACTAAAGGTTTGGGTTCGGAATCACATTGGACTAAAAATTACAGAGGTAAAAATATAATTCATACATGTTTTGTCTGAAATTAAGAAAATTTTTATATACCTACATATTTAAATGTTTTTAATCTTGGTTGCTGATATTTAAAAATGAAATTAATTATATTTTTAAATATATAAGGTTTTTATCTGTTCGTGCTTGTTGTGCGAAGAAGTAAAATCTTCATAAAAAATTAATAGCTTAAAAAATTTCAATTTCATATTTTAAATAAATTATTTATTTTTTATCTTTAAAAAAGTATATATTCCATCATTGTTTGTTTGAATAAATCTACTATATAAATATATAAACCTACTCAAATACCGTCAATTAAATAAAGTTGTGGTTCAAAAAATTTAACATTTTCAGCATGCAAAATAAGCAACGGGTTACTGTATATTCATTTCAAAATGAAGATGCTTTGAACGCTTACAAAACGACATCATGATTTATCCAAATCGAATGAAAAATTCATTCCATATCTGAAACTCAACACCGTACCAAAATATTATGAAAACAGCTAAATCAGCGACGAACGACTTCCTTCATTTTTTTCCAGGGAAAAGTTTACCTACTTGTAGACTTCGCTGTACTAAATAACAGAAAATCCATTTTTTTATTCAAATAAATCTACCT
Organism: Argiope bruennichi; assembly: GCF_947563725.1. Taxonomy (NCBI): domain Eukaryota; kingdom Metazoa; phylum Arthropoda; class Arachnida; order Araneae; family Araneidae; genus Argiope; species Argiope bruennichi. The sequence goes on from NC_079151.1 coordinate 71,427,245, forward strand.
TTCTGACTTCTCTTTCTCCTTTTTCGATGTTCCGATATGTGTGTTTAATGCCATGATGTGTCTAACTACATTTATGTGTCCTCTCCTGTCATGTGATGTTTGTGTGGTGTTTGAAATGTTACTGTTACCTCGTAGTCTGTTAAAGTAGAAATGAATGGCGCTCTTCTACTTCTGTGTGTCTATATATGTTTCTCTACACCCGAACGTCTCTTCTCATCCAATTCTATAAATTTCGAACTACGAATCGATTTTGAAGGCCAGTGACTTAAATGGTAAGTGTTATTTGTTGTTATATGAATTCTTTTTAAATTTTGAAATCTTTCCTATCTTCCTATTTCATAACTTGCTAATGTTGCATGGTATGTGTACGGCTGTTGGATGCATGTTTTCCAGCATGTTTGTACAAAATATTGAGCATGTTTGTTTTAAAAAATTTATCCTGAGAAAGCAAGATTATGAATCTAAATAAAGCAAGGGCGAATTCGAATGTCTTGAGAAGAGCCAAAATTATTCAGAGGCAATCTTTACGACGTAGAACAACTTGTTGTACATTATTGAACAATATTGTTTTATTCCATATTCAACTATGTCATACAATATTGTATTATTCAATATTCAACAATGTTATATAATATTGTATTATTCAATATTCAAGAATTCTATGCAATATTTTATTATTCATTATTCAACAATATTATGCAGTATTGTATTATTTAATATTCAACAATATTTTACAATATTGTATTATTTGATATTCAACAATATTTTACAATATTGTATTATTTGATATTCAACAATATTTTACAATATTGTATTATTTGATATTCAACAATATTTTACAACATTGTATTATTTTATATTTAACAATATTTTGAATATATTAATAAAGTACAATATTATACAACATATGTCTACCATTAGTTTATAAGGTAAATTAATTATTTTTTTAAAATGCAATTACTAATTTTAATGCTCATATTGGTATTTTTTTTTACAAATGAGCTGATATTACAACTCTGTCGAGATAAATTTATAAAAAGGGTACAACTTTTCTCCTCGTCTTTCAAAATTAATTATATATTAATATCTTTCTACTTTTTCACATATTCTCTCAAACTAATGCTATTATTTTAATGTTTTCTTTCATATACTTAGTAGAAATTAATTTTAAATATTACTTAATAACTTTTATTTTCTATCACTTAAATACCTATGAGCTGAGCTCCCTTACAGAAACTTTTGAAGTTTCGAAAAATATTCAAATAATTGCATGTATAAAAAGGATAAATGGAAACATTGAAACTATTTTAGCTATTTTGATATAAACAAATAATAAATGATATAACTTTTGTTTTCTATCAATACTAAACATTTGAATGAACATGAACAGAAATTAATTTTTTACCACAGTTATTAAGATAATTATTATTTGATTAAGATGAATATGTAGTTCATGAATTGAAAAGAATAATGTGTTAGATACGTATATATGAATTATTTTCTTAACTGCATACTACCTTTCTGTTAATTGTATTCCACTTTTCCCAAATCTATTCGGATTCATTATCTTGCTTTCTTTGGAAAATATATGTGTTCAGCTTTTGAACCTTTTGCATTATGCATGAAGCTCGGTTGTTGCTTCTATGTATTTCCCTACATTTCACCTATTACAGACAGTAACAAAAAACAGAATGATTTTCATCAATAGAAGAGAAAAATTTGATAAAATAAAGCAATTAATAACCAACAACTGTTATTACTTACCCTCTTTATTAATTCTAATGAAAAGCCTTCTACTATATAGAAAAAATATATTTAACAATAGAATAAAGTGTGTAATGTCGTATATTAAAGGTTTTAGCACTGAAAATGAAAAAGCGACAAAGTTATTAGATGTTGTTTTTAGTTATACGAAAATCATTGCAACGGAAAAAAAGAAAACCGAAAGTCTGGAAAATTTCAGATTATATATTTTTGTACTTTCGTTTTGTTTAAAAATTTCCCAAAATTTATATATAAGTATATATAAATTTATATAAAAATATAGGTATGAAACAATATTTCATGTCAACATGTATTAATATCAGCAAAACTAAACGCATGTAAAAGAAACATAATACATTTACTTTTTTATGGTTTTAAATATTGCATTTCAGAAAAATCAAATCTGAAATATACTTGTATAATGACCAGCCAGTTTGAAATAAAGCATCACAATATAACGGAAGTAAACGGTTTTTATATCTAACATCTTAGTTGGGGTGAATATTAATTCAGTATTCAAGAATATGGTTAATTTGATATACTTTATCTATCAAATCACTTCTGTGGATACTATAAACAATTTATGGATAATCAATTTATGGTCACTTTCTGAATTATTAGATATTAAATGATACACCAGTTATTCAATACTTATTTCAACTTTATTAACATAAGATTTTGAAAATCATAAAATACATAAAGTAGTTGATATTTATTTATAATGAAGCTATTTTCGAATATATTCTCAAGATGCATTCTCAAGCATTTGGAAAAAAAGATGCCAAAGTGTTTATAACAAAAAATTTTTAAAAAATTAAAAAGAAAAAACTTATGTATATTATGTGATGATTAGAAACCTTGGTTGCTTCTTTCAATTCAAAAGACAATTATCGTTTAGAGATTAATAATGATTTAAATAGCATATTATGAAATAAAATATTTTATTTGATATGTTTTAATTAAAGTGTTTTCTATTATTTGAATGTCATGAACTTTAAACAGAATCTAGTCAAACTATAACAAGCAGCGCTATACTAAAGGTTTACATACAAACCGATGCATTTCTGTTAATTCCAAACTAATGCATAGGCAGGAGCATTCAATGAAAGAATGTGGATTCATTCTGATATTCAAATGTTTAACTAAATTTTCAGAATATTGTTACCTATTACTGTAGGTATAATGATATAGTATTTCTTTCAAACAAATAATGTAGCTCAAGCGAATATTGTCTCATAATTTATGCTACTTATTCATAATAGTTTATTTTAAATTGCATAAAATGAAAGTGTTTTCCTTTAACAAATATTTTGACTTCAATATATTAAAAATATTTCATTCGAAATGATAATAATTTTTAAGTCATTACATATTATATTTAATTGAAAAATAATTTTTCACAATAAATTTTAAAATATATATATGCGTTTTAAATAAATGATAATATCAAGGATATATAAATGATAAATAACTTAATAATCAAAGAATAACACCTCATTTCATTTTTATTACAAACATTGATATCTATATTTATTGAAAAATAATTAGAAAATCATCTTATTTACGAATTTATAAGTCATTTTATACGCTCTTAGAGAGTGAGAAATAGAGAATGTTTTCTTTCAGGAATGGAAATGAGAATTATCTTATTAAGAACGTCAACAAACTAAATAGCTTTAGATTATAAGACACATTTTTTCTCATAAATAACATCTTAAAATAAAAATGAAAAAATATATTTTTATAGTGGACAATTTTTTCTCTTTCAAAGAATGGCGATCATTAATTTGAACATTTTACCAAGCATTTCGTGTAAAACTACCGTCCCTTTCACCTAAATTAACTCTGTGTGAATTTAGGTTACATGGTTTTTAAAATCCTTATTCTGTCAAAGTCACACGAAAAGTTTAGGAGTTTTAAAAAATGGAGTATCGATTGAAATCTGAGAACTCTGAGAACTTAAACAAGTCTGAAAGACTCTGTGATGCAAAAACATGACTTATTGAATAAGTATCGTTCCATTTATGTGAACTACGCTGGCAGAATTTATTGAATCGCGTTCATTTCAGAAGTAAAATAAAATATTTTCTACGTCGTAATGACTTCAGGAACATTTTTTATACAATATTATATATTGAAAAATTATATTGTAAATATATCATGCAAATATATAACATATAAAAATAATATTGTTCAAATATATCATTCTATATATCATGAATAATATGAATAATGCATTCTGTAGTGCTATATACTTTGATGTTCCATACATTTGAACAAGTCTTATACAACAATTATAACTACCTTATTTACATATATCTAGTTATTAATTCAGATCTTTACTGCAGTTCTAATACCCTTACTATTTCAATAGATTTTACGATGACTCAAATATTGATAGCCGTTAATTATGGATTTTTTTTCATAAAAACTCAAAACATTTTTCTCTCTGATATTTCGGAATCAGCTTTAAAATTTCAACCTCAGAATTCCGCGAGATTTTCTGGTATTTTGTCGCTATGAGAAGAGAACTCATCAAAATTATTGACTTTAAAATAGCAGGAATCGTTGAAAAGACTACTGAAATTTTTCATCTTTAAATTGATTGAAAATTGTTTTATAAGTATTTTATTTGACTTCAAACAGTTCTCATGATTACCGTATGCCTATTCATTATTTTATAATGATATCTAACATAGATTCGTTTAAAAGCAGTATTTTCTCAAAAAATAAACGTCTTTTAATTTGTGAATAGCTGTTAGGTTTCTTAAAATTCTCTTAATAATTTTATAATAATATATTTAATTGCCAGAAACTGGAAACATGTTAATAATCGGCTTTTTAATTTTTTTATCTTAAATGAAAATAATTGGTATCAAAACGTCTTATTTCAAATTGCAAGAATCATTCTTAAATGCTTGATCTAAAACATTTATTCTTTCGAAATCCAATAAAATATTAAACTCACAGTTTCTGAAACTGAAATGAGTCAAAATCTGTTATTTGAAAATTTTCATGTATTATATAAATTTTCTGTAGTGTCAGAAGTGTTTCTCATCTAACGTCGAAAGACAGAAAACGATTAAAATTTTTTTCAATAAGGACCATTTTTCTGGAAAATAAATCTAGAAACAAAAATCCGAAATCATGATTAACAATGAAAATTATAAAAACTTTTGAAAGTTCTTTTTAATTTAAAAGAAAAATTGACTCGTTTTTTAGAATATTTCAAAAATATCTGTTCATGTAAATATACATCCTCGTATTTTGAAAAAATAAGCATTTTGTTCTTAATACAGAATTAGAAATCGGTCTTTCATTTATGTTTTATAACTGATGAAGGACAAAAAAATGTAAAACATTTATGCTTTTACAAGAAAAGATTGTAATGAAAATGATATTTGGAAAAATTCATTACTTGGTGGAATTGCACAGAAAAAAAGATGGGTTTTTAATTTTACTGGTAACTATTTTTATTTTTAATATATTTCTTTTATTTTCCTTCGAAGTTCTTTTTATTTTACTATTGATTGTAAAATATTGAACTATTGATGAACATAAATAATTAAATTATACATCTATATTAAAAAACTAACCAATATAGATTATTTTCTTGCAAATTAAAGAAAATTATTGGTGCGTCGATGGACATGTTATCACTTTGATTGGCAGTCATATGAGTTTAAAACCATCTAGAGGGCATTGTAATCGAGGAACTAGTACAAAATAAGAAAAAAATCGACAAAATTAAAAGAATCAATACTTCAGTTGAAACTTTAAAGCATCTTATTATGTATGATGAACTGAATCATACATAATTTAACTTTTCACTTAAAACTCTTGATCGTTATCCTCAGAATAACATTCAGTAATAAAAAATTGTTGATTTTTATATTTGTTCTGTGGGTCAGGATAAGCCTACACGTTAAGTTTGTGAGTAAAGTATACTGATATAGATATTTATGTATTTTATCAACTAAATCTGAAATATCTGGAATATATGTCCTATTTTTGAACATTCAACATGATACAAAAAATCTAATTATAAATTTGCAACGTTATTGATACATTTTTTATTTGTCAAACATATGATGAAAATCAAGACTTCTAAAATTATGAAATCATTTTTCTTATTAAATATTAATCTTCTGGAACTTCTTCTTATTCATTTTAAAACATGAAATAAGACATGCTGTGAATAAGAAAATATTGCAAATAAGACAATCATCTATTTTAATTGGATTTATGACATCATTTGTTTGATGCAAAGCTGAATTAAATTTCTTGATCCTCAACCTTGAAAATTTTTAGCATAATTAATGCGATGACTGATTTCTGTTTCACATACAAATTATTTTTTCAATAGCAATTTTTCTACATTTTCTATATTTTTTATTAATATGGATAATATGTTTTAATACCTTTTGGCTCATGCTAATATCAGTAAAGTCTGAGGTGAATGGTGTAAAGAATAACTGATACATATATGTTTAATTGATTCTAAGCAGACAGGATAAAAATCTTTTTAAGTGATCTTGGAGAAAGATTTTAGAATTCTTTTACCTTATTCGCGTAGAAATGCATTTTTTTATTATAAAATATAGTATTATGTTAGTGATAAATCAATAATTTACATTTTATAAGGAGTTATATTTAAGTGAAAAATATTTATCTCTAAATAATATGGCCGAAATTCTTTTGAAACACTGATCAAAGTTTATTTCTAATTTTAGCCCTTATTAATTATTCTTTGTTTGAAGAGCACATTTTTCCAAATAAAACGGAAGCTGGCATCACTTCATCTCAATTCCAAAATTCTTCTGGGAGGCTTTCATTAACTTAATGCTTTGCAGCAATCTATTTTTACTGTCATACTAGTTGTTTTCATTTACTAAAAAATAATCATTTTGCATTAAATTTTAAAGTATAATTCTTTAAAAAATTACACCTTACCATAGGAGTACTTAAAAAACCGATAGAAGTATTTAATATAACTTCTTTTTAACAAAGTTTTATTAGCTGGTGCAATTTACAAATCAAATTTGAAATACTTAAAAATTAATATTAAATGTTATTTTTCAAGAACTACTGATTCTGAAAATTATGGAAAAAAATAATTATAAGAAATGAAACAGTATATATATATATATATATATATATATATATATATATATATATATATATATATATATATATATATATATATATATATATATATATATATATATATATATATATATATATATATATATATATATATATATATATATATATTTGCTGCAAAGCAGAATTATAGTGTTCAGCATTCTTAGTATTTTTTTTTAATTCTAAATTCAAATAATAAAATTTTGACGCGTATTTATGATGCGATTTGAAAACAACCTCTACTAACGTCAAAGTTGTCATGTCATAAATTTAGTATCATTGACCGGAATCAATAATAGGTAATTTCGTTATAAATTAATTTAAAGGCCCAGAAATTTATTATTTGTTAAAAATAATGTTTCTTTTATTACTAAATATGTATCATTTAAACATAAACGAACGCAAGAAATTAAAAGACAATTATCTTTGTTTGTTATTTTGAAAATTAAATATTTCAAATAAATAATAATATGTAAAATTTTACTCCAGTTTTATATTTCTACCTTTTGAATGCCGTAATTTTTTCTGAATTATAATATTTATTTATTATTGGAGCTTTTCAACCTTATAATGAATCACCCCTTTTGTAGATCTTTTTGTCATAAAAAGAATAAAAAATACAGCGATTTTTATTAAATTTTCTCTTATTTCATCTATAATCACTTTCACAATCAATTCTATGAAACCTAAAAGAAGAACACCCCTAGCTCATTAATTCTTACTTCTCAGTATCTTCATCTCTCTTCTTCGTTCACAGAATATAATTTTTAAAACATAATTTATAAATGTATCAAAAACCAAATTAACTCTGAATAACATTTCAAAATGTGATGCATGCTCTTCAAAGAATCGGAAATGTAAAGATTACTCAAGAAAATATCTTCAAATATTTAATAAATAAAAGCAGAATAATTTTGCGATTCTTAATCTTATCAGTACTGAAAGGTCCCAAACGCCTGTTGAAGAAAATTACAGCGGGCGCTCAAGACGCCTGGATGAAAATTCCTTCCTCTTTACCCTGGAGTTTCCTTCTTCTTTCATTAAATGTAATTTATTGAATAGCCGAATTTCATGACTCTTTCGATATAGACGCTCACCCAGATGGGCTTGGGTGACTGAAGAATTATCCAAGAATACTCAAAGGATGTCTGAGCATACATTTATTTAAAAGTCATCAACTAAGAGAGGTATTCCTGACAATAGCACCTTTTTAAAAACACGAGCTGTCATTTCATTTTTGAGAGGGAGCAGACAATATTTCTTATTTTTAAGAGAGAAACTCGAGTTTTTTAATATCCTGAGGAGAATGATCTTAATAATCAGAAGATTAAAAGCAAAACTTAAAAAAGAATATTCAAGCTTTAATGTTTAATTTGTTGTTCAACCTATTGCTTTAATCTTTTACATTTTGCAATCAATTGTTCAGTAATACAGATGGATACTATCAATCTAATAAAATCAATGGACCGCAAAGAGTTAAACGAAATAATAAAGATAAAGGTTTTTGCGTTTCCTTCCCATCTTTCCCCTCGTTTACAGAGCTGAAAAGATTTTTTAATTCAATTAGTATTATTTCATTTTTAGTAAAAAAATTTATCATACATTAAATTTAACTTGCCTCTTCAAAACATTTGTACATTTTAATGTACAGTAAGAATTATGCCTCATTAAAGAGTGATATTCTACTGAAAAACAAAAATACAATTTTTTTTAGTATCATCTCAGTTTTTTCAGCAGTTACATATCTTTGTGTTTTTGAAAAACTTCCTTTTTCCTTATATTTTCAATAATGAGAACCTTTACATGATTTGTATATTCAAAAGTGAATAGCATATGTTTTCTCTACTTGCTCCATAAAAGCATTTAAGAAAGAATTCTGAAGATAATTAAAGCCATACTACTTCAAAAATTGTTATTTACAAATATTTTGTTATTTCAATGATTGATAAATTAAGGCACTTTTTGTTCCCTTCTTTAAATAAATAGATTTTAATTCTATTTTTAATTAAATACTTGGTTACATTGGAAGATTTGGGTAAAATATTGTTTGGGGAAAAGAAAATTTATTTTTTCATGAATAATATGAGACTGTAATGTCTATTCAACTTTGAATTTTCTAGCTTTCCTCGAAAAAAAGCAATAATCTATTTTACGAATTTAAATGCTAGTGAGTCTTGGTGACGCTTGTTGATCAAGTTTCTTTCTTATCAAAAGTAGTTTGTGAGGAAATTATATGAAAAAATGAAATCCAGCAACCTCGCCGTGAAACATTTATTGCTATTAATTATTTTGGAGCTCAAAACAGTTCTGAGCCAAGATTAGGTAATTTGTTCACTTATCTTATTAATACTAGTGAGATAAGTGAACTCACTCACTTTAGAGCATCACTTAGTTGCTCACCGATAAAAAAAATATCCCTGTTAGAAACTTACTATTCTACCATTATAATATACAATTTCTCAATTACTATTGTTTATATATGTAATTATCAAACTATACCATGTTATCTACAATTCTGACAAAATGTCTCATATGTAGAGACGAAACAAAGTTGTGTTTAATTTTTGAGCATAAATATATAAGACTTTATACAATTGCATCACAAGCAAAATGACGTACAAAGGCATCATAAACAATATCTACAAACTTAGCAATAATTGTTTTCAATTCATTAATGATAATAATACTTTAAATAATGATATTAAATCCCAAAAAAATTCTGAAATTATTCTCGGGACAGATTTTTATTTAAATAATGTATCGTTATTTTACCAGTTCATTTGAAAAATTCTTACATGTTTAAGCTGGTATTTCATTTATACAGATGCGATTAGAAACCACCTGATAACTCAATATCTTCACTAAAAGGGATGACATTGCTTTATAATTAATTAAAGTTCTATATGTTTCGATATTCTTAGTGAAATCCTGAATTTTTATTTTATTATATAAATCTTGTTTTAAGGAAATGTGTTTTATCTAATAATCCGTTGATCCAATAGTTAAACAAAAATTTCAGGAATGAAAATTGAAGACAAATATAAAAGTTGTTTATTTGTATTTAATTTATTGATATTCATTATGGGTGTGCTTAAACTCATCAAAAAAAGATAAAATTAAAATTCAATTGAATATTCAACAAAATATCTTATTTAGTCACAGAGTTCCTACCCAAAAGATGCCAAAACCGTTAGTCACAAGCTAATGTATATTTCATAATGAACTAAGCTACTATATATATGTTGTTTGTAGATTAGAACAAGATGTTTGATTTATAGAGTTTAGATTTATAGAGAGTTTTTATTCAAGAGAGTTTAATTTATAGATTAAATTTATGGAGATTTTTCGCGCAAAAGACATTTGTTTATACTGTGCCAAACATATGGTAAATAAGCAAAATCACAGTTATACACGAAAGGTGCTTGCTTTTTAAAATTTTAAAAAAATATCATCGCATCTCACTGAAGTCAACCAAATTGTTACAAAGTTGTTAAAGAAGCAGTGAAAATGTTAAATGTAAGGCGAAATTTATAAATAAAATAAATTTTAAAGAAATTAAAATCAATAAAATTTGAGAAAACAAAAACAAATTGCTTCATTAAAATCAGTAAAAGAGGCAGAACCCGGTCTTTGTTTGTACTTAGTTGGCCTTATTATATGAGAGTATCTTTTCTGTTGTTTGCGCATTCTGGAGAATGGGAGCGAAGTTGCAGGACAAGCATCTTCTGGCTGTCTTATAAATTCTCAGACATATTATATTCCAGTGTACTGGTGGTTATCAAAATAATGGAAACTCCTATATAAAGAATAAGAAAACTCCTTTATATAGAATCCTTTATTAGTATGATGTAGGATCGCCTTATAAAGAAAACTTTTCTTTATAAGAGTAGGACTCCTTATAAAGAAAACTCCTTTATAAAGAATCCTTTATTAGTATGATGTAGGATCGCCTTTGGCATATAATACAGCTTGGATTCGATTCATACAAATGTTGAATCTGTTTAAAGGAATATTGTACCATTCTTCCTAGAGATATTGTGAAAGTTCTGGGAGAGATGACGGTGGAGGATATCGATTCCGTACTGAACGCTCTAAAATAGACCCTAACGATTTAATTATATTGTGGTCGGGTGACTCTGCGGACCAAGGTGGATGTTTAACTTTATCCTTATGTTCCTCAAACCATGATTGGACAAGTCTCGCTGCATGGATAGGTCCATTTTCATCTTGGAAAATTCAATCTCTTGCAGGAAACAACGTTTGCATTATAGGATGGACCTGGTCAGCTAAAACTTCTTTGTATTTCTCCCCACTGATCCTTCCTTTCAGGATTACGATTGGTCATGCAGAAAACCATGACATGGCTGTCCATATCATGACAGATCCACCTCCATGTTTGACAGTTGGAAGGAGACAATCAAAGTCATATGCTTGTGCAGGTGTCCTCCAAACATGAATCCTTCCTGTTGTAGAGAAAAGTGTGAAACGCTATTCGTCAGACCATATTACTTTCTTCCACTTATCAATCGAGCTTGTGAGTGTGACACCACTGTAGACGACGTTTGCCCTTAATATCTGTAATAGATGCCTTGGGAATTGCTGCTCTGCCATAAATGTTCTGTTTAAGAGCGTGCTTCTAATTGTAATCACTGGCATTGGAGAATCCAGATGGGTAAAGAGCTCTGCGGTCACTTTTGCTGCAGTTGTTAGCTTTTTTGACATTACAATTCGCTTCAATACCAGTTGGTATGTTTCGATGAGCTTCTCTTTCCTTCCACTATTTCGCTTTGCCGAACTTGTATTACCGCGCTGTATGTATGCTATCATGACTTTAGACACCGTACCTCAGACACGCTTAAACGTTGGGATGTTTCGGTTGCATTTGCTCCAGCTTCACTGACTCCTACAATTTGGCCTCTTAGAAAATTCGAGAGGTTCAACATTTTACACCTTTGAAAAAAGTCGAAGAATTGCAGAACTTCAATAAAACTATCACATACTACCAGAATATATGCATTTCTATTTATAAAAAAACTGGTGGCAATTATTATATTTTAATGCTTACAAAGCGCATATAAAAATGTCACCTTTATCCACAGGTGCCTCCATTATTTTGAAAACTACCTGTATCACCTTTCAGCATCATCATAATGTTGAGCTTGTAAATTATTTGTTTTTCTGCAGAAGATTAGCCATTTATTGGGGCTCAGAGTCAATAAGATGAACATCGTTAGTAATTTCAACTGCTTTTCAATACAGAAATAAGTTGCTTAGTCAAAGTTTTCTGTTTAAGTTGTTTAAACAGAAATTTTTTGTTGTTGTTGTTAAGCTTATAAGAAAAAGGGTGTCTATTGATATTTGTAATGTTTCAATATTTTTCAACATTCATTTTCTAATTATTTGTATTAATCTGGGAATATTTTTTTAGTACTTTTCTATTGTTGGTTGGTGGTTTTGGAATTGGAAAAGTAGAAGTGGGATTGCTTCCTTTTCCGAATTAGGTGTGAATATTTTTATAAAAGATTCAACAGATCATGTACCAATTTCAGACGCAAGAGATAAATTTTTAAATGGAATAGAATGAGGAGATAAAATGTGGAGACTTATGGTTTCGGGTGTTTTCCTCACTGAAATTGTATGATTCGTTCCATGAGTTGATGCACAAAACTTCACGATCCATTTAGCTCATCATATGAAATATCTGGGTTGTTTTTCAGTAATTACTCTCTTTTTAAGTTTCCAAGCATAACAAGAAGGGGAAATAGAAATGTGAGAACATTTATAATTCACACATTTTTCATATTTTGCACATTTAGAGCTGTCATAGCCTGCTCCACAAGTTAGAGTCTCATGGCAAGAAGTTTTCGAATAGCCAAAATGCTGGCATTTAATGTATCGCGGGAGGTTCAGAATATAAGACCGAACTACTAATTTTACATAACCTGCTTTTATAGACTCTGATATTTTTGGAGAATGAAAGGTTAGAAAAGATACTTGGTATGATTTAATTGCCTGTTCGTGCTGATATGGATTAGTCAGTTATTCTGGTTTAAAATTTTCACAAATTTCTTCTATTGTTGAGTACAACAGTTCTCCACAAGATATTACATTTTAAAGCAATTATATGTAAAGTAAAAATAACAAAAAAAGTGGCTAGAGATTCCAATTTAATGGTTTCCGTTTGTTTACGAGATGCAACTTCTATATGCAGTTCTCCTGAACGTAATTTTTTGAGTGGATTTTGCGTTACCAATATTTGAATTTACTTCTTTACTACAATGAAACATGGATTAATGTGAAAGGTCTCATTTGTTGTATATGTTCGTTTGAAGATAGTGTCAAAAGATTTTTTTTCTTCAATCTGGTCATTATGGCTACTATTGAAGCGAAGACATGTTCTTTTCTGTCCATATGATGCTTTTTAAGATTTGGACCTGAAGGCGCCGCCCACCGCGGAACCCAACAAGGGGAGACAGCAACCGACTCCACGCAAATCCAATCTCGGCACTTACCTTAGTGCTAGCCAAAATCTACATCATAGGAGTTATCTCCGGGGACAGTGAGCACCCTTAACATCAAGCCCAAAAGTGATCCCGTCACTTGATCCTTATCAGATTAACCGCGAAGATGGCTAACTATTGTCAAATCAATATACCGGGGATCACAGTGTACTACTCGTCTGATGGGTCACTACTCATGTCCAACACATGGCGTTCCAGGCTGGCCATGAGAGACAAGAGGCAAACAGGGTTACAACAACTTCTCATGGAAAACTTCCTCACTTGCGCTTTAGGGACGGAAAAATAAAGTGGAAAGCAGAAGGCAGAGAAGGGGATAACAGAGAAGGGGAGTAACTTGTTACCTTGGGATTAGGATATGTAATAATCTATAGAATGTGAGCCCCTGAGGGGGTTAACGTATTCGAAATTGATGGATTATTACATATGAAAAAACAACCAATATTTTAAAAAATTACATATAAGTTTTTCTACCATTTAATTAATACACAGATTTCACTGCGGATCCTATTACATTAAAAGTTTCATTTATTTAATGTGAGTTTCTTTATTCTCTTCTTTATTTATTTGAATAATGGATGTTTCATGGAACACAATTATCTTACTTAGTGTCTATATTACAAAAAAGGGATTATTCAGATATATATCATTACACATTTTTATTGTATTCTTCTAAACTCCTTTGAGATGATGCTCTTAAAGTTTTGCTTTAAAAAGGAGGGCAAGTGAAAAAGGGCAAAGAATCATATGGAAATTTTTGCTTCAAAGCATTCACTCTTGAAAAAGCTTTATATAGTTTTTCATATTCTTCTAAATTTCATATCAATTTTTACTTTCATTAGAAATTTCCTCAATTTAAAAATAAGCCAAGTACTGTTGATACAAAATCATGTTATGCAACATGAAATTAATTTTGGAGATTTGGTACAAACATAAAATAAGTAAATATCAATAAAAATGCGGAATTTTTTTTAATGAATGATATTTTAAATAATAGTGTTGTGCTTAATAATGTTATGAATCAAAACTTAAAGGATTTTGGAACTTGAGAGCCTTTGTAATTTAATTTGAATTTATATTTTTAAAAAACTACACGAATCTTCAACTAATATTGCAAAATTGTTTATGAAATCTTCATGATTTATTTCAATGAACTTTCATTTTCAACCTGCATGAAGTAGTACATTTCAGCTGTTTCTGAATTTAAGCTTATGTATCATATTCAAAAATTACTTAGTAAATATTTTTCAACGTACATAAACGAAATTCCGAAATAGTACCGATTAATCATTTCCTGTTTGCAGCAGGAAAATCTTTTTTTATTTTATCATAAATGAAATCTGATATTTTTATGATAAAATATGTAATAAATCTAGTTATGAAATCTTATCTAATGAGACAAAACATAGGTTTTGCATTATTAAACTTATAAACTGTGTTACTTCATTTAGACTTTTAATAGATTAAATAATGAATGTCTATTCTGTTTTCTAGTTTTGTGAATGGTAAAAATATGATAGAGTTATAGAGTTTTTACAATAAAATTCAGCACAGAGCATGATATACCAGTATCAAATGCTTTGAATCTGAATTTCAAAAATAAATCCTTGATTCTGTCTAAAAATTAGAGGTTTGAACTATTAGTTACTAAGCATAATGCAGTAAGTGAATATCGTAAACGCGTTAGAGGCAAAGATAATATATCAATGATTTTTACATATTTGCATCATTTGTCATAGGACTGACTCCGTTTTTTTTTCTTTTTTGGGGGTACAAATATGATAGAGTTATAGAGTTTTTACAATAAAATTCAGCACAGAGCATGATATACCAGTATCAAATGCTTTGAATCTGAATTTCAAAAATAAATCCTTGATTCTGTCTAAAAATTAGAGGTTTGAACTATTAGTTACTAAGCATAATGCAGTAAGTGAATATCGTAAACGCGTTAGAGGCAAAGATAATATATCAATGATTTTTACATATTTGCATCATTTGTCATAGGGACTGACTCCGTTTTTTTTTCTTTTTTGGGGGTACAAATATGATAGAGTTATAGAGTTTTTACAATAAAATTCAGCACAGAGCATGATATACCAGTATCAAATGCTTTGAATCTGAATTTCAAAAATAAATCCTTGATTCTGTCTAAAAATTAGAGGTTTGAACTATTAGTTACTAAGCATAATGCAGTAAGTGAATATCGTAAACGCGTTAGAGGCAAAGATAATATATCAATGATTTTTACATATTTGCATCATTTGTCATAGGGACTGACTCCGTTTTTTTTCTTTTTTGGGGGATGTGTGAATCAATTTAATCAGCGATTTTGTGTTTTAAATTGAGATTCATTCTTCTCTAAAGCTGATCTTTTACCTGATTTTTTTCTAATTCTTTGAGATTGAAAAAAAATACTCAATCACCTAATATATCAAGATTTTTTAATACCAAATGCTGTCTTTTAATTGCTTATCTTTAGCGCATAAATGGGTATATGTGTAAACATTCTTGTGTAGCATATTAAACAGACTTTTTTGGTCGATAAGCCGAAATCTAAACTCTTTGTAATTTAGTTAGAAATAAAATCTACGTTAATCTTTCTATAATTACTGCATTCTTTTGTAAAATGCACCTACATATTACCAAACTAGATAGGAGTTATAGGGGCTCTATAAATGATGCAGTTGTGTAACTGCATCATTAATGCAAAGATTAATCTAAGATGCAATGTGGCAAAAGTATTGACAATGTTAAAGACTTCTGTTCTCTCATTTCTAAAAACATTTTGAAGGATTTCACACCGTTTGGCTGTACTTCAAATGTTTCAAATAAAACTCGATGTAAAATATATTACTGCAATATAATATCATAAATGTAATTACATACTTATTTTGCATAAAAATGAAACAGCCAATGCTTCGGTTTCAGATCATTATTATAATGTACTGTAACCTATCAAAGAGGTAAAAAAAATTCTATTAGAGGAAGAGATAATTCAGAATGAATTTTAGAAGACCATAAGCTTCCGAACATTGCTGAAGAAAATGATATTAGTAGCAAGATTCATTTAATTTATGCATAAATAGAAATTTATTTTTTAAACAGAACGTTAAATGATCACATGATCGTTCTAAAAGTAACGGAGATAATCCTGCTCACAAATTAGTCATTCTTCAAGTAGAAGTATTGATTTAGTTTTGTTATATTCCATTTTATATTGATTTTTATTTTGAACGACAATAAATTTTCATACTAGTATTCAAATTAGTATAGCCGAAATTTATTAACAAATGATAATCATCTCAGTATTTAGGTAATCAGGAAATGGTATTCTAAATATCTATAAAAGACTGCTACCTATCTATTGCTTTAATGAAAGTCAACGTTTTTGTTTGAAACATAAAATCAGATTCATAATGGATCAGATCTGAAATAGATCACTTTCAACAAGATTTAAATTAGGAAAGATAAAACAGGTTCAGAGATATCGATGAGAACATATTTACTCTTATTCTTTTTTGTATTCTATTAAAATTTTTATTGCGTCCACACCGAATTTATGGGTGTTATGGGTGATTCTGATTTTGTACTATAATTTTCTGTTTTTGTACTATAGTTCGGAAGGGATGAAGTAATATTGCATACAAAGTCAAATCTTGCTTATTTGACACTTGATGCCTTTGAATTTGACGATACTGGAATAAAATATATTCCTATTATCGAAAGAAAATCATTTTTCCTTTTTTGAATAGATTTGAAAACGATTCAATTCAGTATCATACATGTAATGGGGTATCTTACCTTATGGGAAAAAATATTTTATAACCATAAACGTTACAAACTACTTTTGGAAACTGGCAAACCGATTCTTGTCTAAGGTTTCTAACTTCAAAAGCAATGTATATTGCTCCAAAATCTATTTCATTGTTTATTATTCTATGAAAATAGATAAGTTTTCCACAGATATCTTGTAAATGAAGTAATTGTGACACATAACTATAGCAATAGTTTTAATTGATGTACAAACAAAATTGCATTATATCTCTATAATATAATCTCAGGAAAATTAATATTTTTAACATTTATCTAAAATCAATTGAGTGCTGTTTATAAGGTATTTACAAGGCTATCTATTATCCCATTACTGGGACTACTTATATAAGGTTTAAAAATCACATACCTCAAATATTTTTTCCAGGGATTTGCTTACACAAGTCTTCACAACATTTCTTGATGAATTCTCTGTAAATAAGAAATGAATATATTAATGATTTGATTTAAACTTGCACTCAGATCTAATTAATTACAACAATGAAAAAATATGAGATTTTAATTCTTTTCATCGGTAGAGATAGAAACTATGAAATTATCGTTGCATATTGGCAACAGTTTTGTTTCAAGATGAATAGAAGTGGAACATAGTGTGGTACATTCGTACTCTTGTAAAAAATGCTTTTTAGTATGAATTCATTGTCTAACTTCTGTCACGAACTTTTATGGGTCATTCATGGAATATTCTACTGAACTTATGGAGAAATGAAAAATCTCATGCTCTCTGTCTTAAAATCAGGAATGAATGGTTAATTGTGCCGCACTTTGATTTAGATTGACACAGATTTCTTTGAGCCAATATGCAAATTCATATAGCAATCCAATGTCATTATAAATTTCATGTAATTCATGATTTTTTATGGTTCTTCACCTCAATCATACTCTTATATCATGCAGATCATATTCTAACTTAGTGTTATCATATAAAATGTCACCAGTTACACTGATAAAATATTATTCATAAGCTTATTATTAAGGCATACGAAAATTGAATATCGTGTGGTTCAAGATTATTGACATGGCTTTTTGACATCTTTGCCAATCTTTAAAAACTAGAGTCGAATTTAATGTTTTCTTACTCATTTATGAAGTTCAAGATTCAATTTCAGCTTTGAGAGGAATCCATTTTTCTCTAGGGTTACTTTGGACTTTATTTTTAATGACAAAGAGATTTCTAGAGTTTTTTTTAAATAAATGAACTGCAAAAGACTTTGGTTAAGTAATTAAAAAAACTAAAATAATAAGAAATATATGCTAATGAATTAATTCTAGTCATTAGCATTAATGAAATGATCTATATTAATAATTGCATCTATAATTATATTACAGAATGTAATGATATGAAGTTATTAATTATATTATTTGACAATTTATAAGGACGAATATCTCATCCTTTCGTGTAGTGTTTAAGTCCTTCTTTTAACCCTTTATTTACCAAATTATTTTATTATTGAATAATTAGGTAAATTTTGGTGTAGAAAAATTCTAAGAAAGGTAACATTTTAATAAAAATAATTTGATTAATATTTGAAGCTTTGAAACCCTTCTTTTAACTGATACCTATAGTTTGCTGTCGGGATTACAGTCTTCGTGTTGTTTCGATGACTTTCATAAAAAATAGCTATATTTCAAAGATATAAGCAGGAACTAAATGGTAATTTTAAGTACTGTCAGAGGATAAAAAGGGAAATTAATAATCTCAAAAATTAAAACTTCTATGTTAAAAATTATTAAAATATATATTATATTGAAAGCAAAGCAATATTTGGAATCAATAATCTGAGGAAATTTAACTATTTGAATCATATTCTTTATAAGAGAAAACTTTTTCATTTGAGGTGAAATATTTTGAATTAAAAAAAACACCTGTTTAATTTCCACCACAAGTTTCCAGGTTAACACTTTAATCGAAACTAATATTACTATATAGAAAAAAAATTAAGTTTAGAAAAAAAAATTATTTTATGAAAATGTAAAAAACATTACGTCAACAATACAGTCGCATTAAAATCAACATTCTATAGTCCATTCTATAATTCATTAAATAAATCTAAAATATATAAATATTTTTTTTTTTTTGAAAAATCTTTAGTCCCATAGAAATTTATTTTTAAAAGCCTTTAAACCTCTGTTTATGGTTTATATCCCATAATAATATTCGTTATAAAATTGCATCAATATTATTAAAGCACATTTTTGCAATTGTATTAAACTTCTTTCTGTAAACGTCTATGAATCGTATTCCTCATTAACAAAAACACCAATATTATAAAAATAATTGATGAAAATATCAAATTTAAGCCGTTAGGGGTTACGATCTCCATTTGGGGAATTTGGAAATTTACTTACACTATTGAGCGCTAAAAATATATTTGGTATTCCTGATAGTTTATTTAATTCTATATATTTCGGTATATTGTGAGTAGCAGAGAGTGTTCATTCTATAATTCAGTTCTTTACAAAAAGCGAACAAATTTAAAAATTATCTGCCAGTGAAACGGAGCAGAATTATTATATTTGAAGCATTGTACTTTTGATTTGGGTTTTATATTATAATGAAATATCGTACATAAATATGTAATTTAGATTTATAGTAACGACCTGCTATTTACTAAGTCTTTTGTTTTTTAATTGAAATGATTTTTTAGCAATTCAATAAGGAAATAACTCTTTTTTAAAATATCAAATATTTTTAAAACAAAACATAATTTGAATATAATTATACAGATACATAATTTTTTGTACATATATATATATAAATTATCCGGTCAAAAATTTCAAAACGATGGTAGTTAATGGGTTAAACATTATAGGTGTGTGATATAATCAACTGATGTTTATGGAATATTGAATTATTAAATTATCTATGATATTCTCCCATGGTAAATCTTTGAAACATTGAATCGAATGATAAGAATAGAATAAAATGGAATTTTTTAAAAATTTAATTTCATACAAAACACTACATTCCTGATATTTGAATAAATGATGGTGCGAATATCTTACATTTTTATTTCTTTTATAAGTTGAAGTAAAGATAAAATGTAAATATCAATTACATTTTATCCCGTATTTGTTAGTTGAAATTTGTATTGTCTCTTCATATTCAAAGATAATGACTAAAAAAATAACGAATAAATATTTTCTACTGTTACTGGAAAACTGTTAAATAAACTGTTATTGTTAAAAAAATATTCGTTGACTTTGCCTTTTGAATCTTATTGTTTTTCCGTAACTTCATTTTTAAATATTTCTTCACCAAATGCTTAGACAAGCTAGTAAAAAAAATCAGCATACTTAAGATTTTTTAATATGATTTATTACTACCCAAAAATATTTATCAGAAACTTTGAAAGATTTTTTTCTGATATCTACGAATTGATTTATCAGATTGACTCTAATTATATTACTTTGATAGCGGAAAAAAATTGACTCAAAGTACTTTATGGTTTATATAATTTGTTTAATATTATTGAACTGGTAAAGAATCCATATGTGCATATAGTGAATGTATGTGTGTGCTTAGATATGCGAATAGTCGGTAGAAAGTTAATTTAAGCGTCTTAACAAAAGAGCAAAGTCAAACAAGGCAATTTTGAAGAGATTTGCATAGAAGATAAAGAAAAGCAAACACCAGAGCACAGGCTGAGTATGTCATCACTGCTTTTTGATTCTGTAGACATGTAGAATTCAATTATGTGTAACGTATATGTAATCTTGTGAAATTGAAGTTCTTGTTCAAGTAGGTGGTAGTAGTGGATTTTATAGCTGTCGTTTACTAAAACGATTGTTGGAGCATAGACTAGTTACTGCATGAATTTCGTAAAATAACTGCTATGTTTAGTGTAGAGAGATAGTTGAAGTAGAAAATTAATTGTTAACATTATCACATCTTCAAAAATGACAGTGACCACTCTAAACATTCTTTTATATATGACTGTGACAAAATTTTTAAAAAGTCTTCATTGATACAAATTAGCAAATATATATATATATACATTTACAAAAATAATCTTTTAGATGAAATCGATCAATCAATTCATCTCTTAATCATTTGTATATTTTCAATAATTTTACAACTTTTTTAAATAAGTCTATCAGAATTCTTTTATACTAATATACTCTTGGTGGGCAAATCAAAACAAAAATAAGTGTCACCTTTAGATTAATAGTTTTTAACTTTTGATACATTATGAAATCAGAATTGAAATATATTATTTATACCAATTTTAAAAAAATATATAAGGCTGTAGTAAAGGTTATGAAAAGGAACTCTGTCAC
Source organism: Argiope bruennichi (assembly GCF_947563725.1). Classification (NCBI taxonomy): domain Eukaryota; kingdom Metazoa; phylum Arthropoda; class Arachnida; order Araneae; family Araneidae; genus Argiope; species Argiope bruennichi. Next base: position 71,448,784 of record NC_079151.1, read on the forward strand.
TTAAAGAAGACTCACAAATTCGATGGCACAAACTTATAGAAGACATTGTTTGAGTGATCGAAGAATGTGTGGTGGCAATCACTGAACTGTGGTGTTTTGGAAAGAGTTAATATTTTCAATTATGATGAAATGATGCTGCATGCTGAAAAAAAAAGTTGCAAAACAATCTTTCTTCAATGCATCCTGTTTTCTTCTCCACTTCAGATCAGAACCATATTTCTTCTGTGGCTCCCGTGGATCTTGAGAATGCACCGTCCCGCCAAGATAAGTGCCCGCCTCAAAGCAACATCTTCATTTACTACTTCTGGAGGACGGTCTTCGCGGTTGTCAGCCCCCGATCTCAAAGAACGTTCTTCTAAGAGCCTTCTGGCCAACGTTCTGGACATAGACGATGACTTCAGGCTACAGCACGGCCCTAATAGCAATGCCGGTGCCTCTTCCGCCATGTCCGGTGGAGACTCTGCCTGTGGCTATGTCCAGCTCATTGGACCTAGTGTGGAGGGGACTCCAACGACAACACTCCACGGAGCTACTGGTGCAGCTGCGGCAAATCCAACTTCTTGCCTGAGCTCTCAGAGGGAACTGGCGGCAATATTACGCGAGGTTCGCTACATAACCAAGCGGATGCGCGATGACGACGCGACCCAGGACATAATCTCAGAATGGAAATTCGCTGGTATGGTCGTAGACAGAGTGTGCTTCATCCTTTTTACAGCCTTCACTGTCATCTCGACTTGTGTGTGCCTCTTTTCGGCGCCTCATCTTGTAGCCTGATGGCAAGGCTACGTAGAAATGAATCTATTTGAACTTCTCTCAATATTAATTGTCTTTGATATTTGTAGGGATTTTTTTCGATTTCTTTTGTAATTTTCTTTAAATATTGTTTATAAGAATATATATTTACATACGTTATATATATATATATATGGACACAGATACCTTTATGAGACAGTGAATAAACATTTCGCGTTCACTGGACGAAGTAAAGAGTTACTTTGTCGGCATCATACTATTTGTAAAGAAGGGATCTATAATTTTAATAACTGAAACACATTTCCCTAAAATTTATTTATTATTTAAGATTCTATGAATTTTTATTCTCTATGAGCTTTTCGTGTAGAATGCGTGATCATATTAAATATGAGCTACGGAACAAAAGCAAGGGATCTATATACATAGCATATATTCGTAAAAAACTAATGACACAGTTGACCCTAGAACCTCTTTTCTGCAAGGATTAAAATTTATACATTTAAAATGCCCTTTAGACTATTAGAAATAATATTTTTCATTCACCAGCATGATTGATAAGCCTTTTATTCATATTATCGTTTAAAAATTCAAAGAAAACTTATTGCTTCAGTTCCATGGATTTGAAACTATTGGTATTAAAAAGAAAACCTCCTACATGTAACACATTTTCAAATATGAATTACAAAAATACTTTAAGGTATATAAAATTGCAATAATACCTGAATACTTCACCAAGTTATTTCTTTATCACCGTAGGAAACCTTGATTTGGCTTATTTCAATTTTTTTAGAGTAATTTTTTGCCAGAAAGTTTTATTTATCATGGATGTTATAGATATCATATAAACACTGCCACTGTATAGTTCTAATCCAATCAATGAGTAAGGTTACAAATGATATAATTAACTGTTGACTGACATAGAACATTTGAATATTTATAGAAGCTGTATTTGATATGGAACCTTAATACAAATATATAATAAAAATTATGTTTATCGCTACATAAATATAATAAGAAAAATATTTCAGATTTTGGATTTTTTTTCTTTTCTTTTGTAAAATCTTTTTTGTTTCAGTCTATAAATTAAGGATTAAAAACATATAAATTGCCCATCTTACTTTTTTAAAGGACCATAATTTTATAAAGAGTAAGACAGCTCACTAATACACGAATATGATACATTTCAACTCAAAAATTACAATGTATTATTGAAAACTCGATGTACGCATTAAATTAACAAATTATCATTTCATATTCCGTACAATTATTCCAATTTTATAAGGTTGAAACATTTTTCTCCATTCTTATGAGCAAATACATTACGGAATTTTAATTACATGAAGGAGAAAATGTAATCATATATTTGCTACCAGATTAATTGCAATAAATAAAATTAACAATTTGATAGAAATCATTACAATTCTAAAAGAATATTAAATAAAATTTTACTTGAAATATTTTTATAAAACTATTTACAAAAAAAAACTCTTTTAGCTTCTCACCTATATTAAAGAAACTAATTTTGTCAGAATAATTCAAAATTTTAAACCAAGATATATTTGTTATAAAGGCCATACCATGATACGCTTTATAACTTTTTAAAGAAAGTCGATTTATTGAATGTTTTGAAAGAAAATTTGTATATATATACTATGTGAGATAAACTTTGAAGGTGCTGAAAAATATATACTGAAGTGCAATTTTTCGGAAATATGTTTTTTGTCCCCCTACTTTTTACATTTAAAACAAAAAAAATTTTACTGGATAACTTAAAAGAATCATAATATTGAATAATAACATTTTTAAAAGTTTTATATAAAACTTTTTAAAGGAAAAAGTTTAAATACAAAATAAATAAGAACACTACATTCTACAATCCAAAGAAATAATTATTAAATAATTTTTTTATTATTGATAATTTAATTTATAACTATTGCATTATGTCTTTGATAATATGATTAATTATTTTACTATATAAGAGCTGCTTTCTATTTCTGAAATGAAAATGGTGATTTTAATACTTTTCATAGTCAAAAATTAACGTATAAAAATCTTTAATAATTAATCTCTTATAAGTAAAATCTACAGTTTTTATTATTTATAAATTATTGCACATCTGTAAATGTTTGTTAAAGTTATTGTTAATTGTTAAGTCTAATTTTTAAAAGGTTTAATTAAAGATAAAAATTTATTTTCATGGAGTTCACTTATGAATAATAGTTTTAAGTGAACTCCTGATTCATACATTATTTTTTAATTCCAAAAATATCTATATAAAAAAACATATCGTAAATTAAATATACCTGTATATAAATCAAAATTATAACTTTATTATAAGCATATCTATATTTGGAGAATTTATAACTAAAGACATATCTTTCACTATGTACACTTGATAATTATTACAAAATTCATTGTATAGATTGCTCAACTTATGCTCTGCATATCATCTAGAATAAGATGAAGTTCATCTACATACATAATCAATCGTACATGGTCAGATAAAAATGTTCATGTTTTCTGTTGTTTAGAAAATAATTTCCCGTGTGTAATAGATTAAAGTAAGATTCATTGGCAGAATATTCATGGCAGTAATAACATAATTTCCGAATGCACTGCATACTTGTTACAGGAAAAGTGTTAAAAATTATATCGAACAAACTTGTGTTGAAGATATTTTTTAAAATGATGATGCATAGCCATATATTACTTCAATCATGCTTTACGAATATAGTATATGATAATATGAATTTTTAGAAGTTTAGAAAGTTTGTAGACAGATTTTTTCCATGCTCTATTCAGAACGATTCTCAAATGTGTGTAATAAATATTTCATAGCTTTAAAGTAGCATACTGTGAAGTAAGGGAGCATCTCTTCTGCTTGAAGTTTCAAATCTGCTGGTTTATGCTGGTAATAATCGTGATTTTTCGGTTGACTTTTTTAAAGTTTTTCAAATCGTCTTTAAAATCAATTAAAAATCCTATATAAAAATCATACTAAAACCATATATATTCATATATAAATCAATTTAAAAATCGCATTAAAATCATATATAAATCAATTAAAAATCATATATAAAATCAATTTTATTGTCATAAATATTTATATTTAAAGACCTTTCTCAAATGTCTAAAATGCACTTAGAACATTCAAAAGATTTTGGCATTTTATTTAATGATATGATATCAGACTATCAACTTTCTTAAACTTTTAGCTTAATCATTTTATGTTTATGTATATTTTATATTTTTATTCATTTATTTATTTCGTTTTTTTATTTTTATTTTATTTTATTCATTAATTTATTATCATTATCATTTTAAGATATACAGCAACATATTTTTACCTGTTTGAAGAAAATAATTTTCCCTTCACATCTTTCAAATTATGAGAATTATTGAAGTGTACATGTATTTTCTATTTCTCATCAAAGCAAATTATGTAAATAGTTTCTTTTGTCTGTAAAATAATAACAAGGTATTAATATTTCAATTAAAATTTCATAAATTAAAGAAAACTCATATTAAAAGCTGAAAATAGAAATTATTAAGTTTATCAGACCTATCTTAAAGACCTTAAATGCACTCAGAAAACTCAAAAGATTTTAGTAGTGAGATGATGAGTAATCATCATTCATCAGTGAGATGATGTTTGAGTATCAAATTTCTGAAGCTTATATCTTAAACAGTTTATGTTTTTTTTATTTTATTTTTTATTCGTTTTATTTATGTGTATTTTTTATTTTATTTATTAATTTATTATCACTATCATTATATATCATGATATAAAACAACACATATTTTTACCTGTTTGAAAAATATAATTTTCCATTCACATCTTTCAAATTATAAGAATTATTAAAGAGTAGATGTATTTTCTATTTTTCATCAAATCAAATTATGTAACTAGTTTCTTTTATTTGTAAAACAATAACGAAATACTAATGCTTCATTATAATTTTAATAATTTCATAAATTAAAGAAAACTCCTATTGGTAACATACAATAGAAATTATTAAATCTCTAAATATCTATAAATCAGTATCAAGTTTTTAAATCGATCTGGAATAATAAAATGATTTTTATTCGTTTTGATTAATTTATTTTGATATCCCAATTTCAGATTTAAAATAGACTTTCTATGTTTAAAATATATTGACTTCGTGGTGCTGATTTGCTCAGTCTCAATATTAATGTTTACCAAAAAATGTTTTAAGAAAAACGAAGACGTAATATAAATGAATTTTCACCTCCCATATTCAATGATCAGAACCTTCAGAATTTAGAGATTATTTTCGAGTGTATATCCAATTCAAATCCCTTTCTTAAAGACTTTTTTGCAGTATCATCGAAAATTTTTATTTTTAAAATAAATGTCGATCTTCGATAGTATATTCTCGAATATTTCATATTCTTTCAATTTAATTATAAATAGCAAAAACTCTCCAAGTCTTATGTTTATGACACCAGTTGAAATATTTTTATTCACTTTAATACAAAAAGTGATAAGATATTTCATATCTGGTAATACGTTTGAATCTTCCAACAGAAGAAAACGCTCCTCCGTGTTTCGAATTCAATTCAACAATATTAACCGTATAATCTTGCTGTCATAATTCGAATTTAAATCGTATTTAATCCACTCTATGTAGATTTGATCTGAACTGGGTAGAACCGGTTCCTATTTGCCTGTCATTTCAGTAACATTCTTTTATTGTCTTACATATAAAGAACATTTTTTGGTTTTTAGTGACATTCATCGTTCGAAAGTTCATGAATGCATTTTGTTGGGTATTATAGGAAAATGTGTACGAGAAATTTTGTATTTTTGCATAATAAAAACCTACTAAAAATGTCTAGAGGTCATTTCCTTGAAAAAGACATAAAGCTCATTGTGATGTTTAAAAATGGGTTTTTAAAGCACTGATGAAAATATAATCGATGCTCTTATCTTTGAGTAATTGAATCAGCTCTTTGGTAGTTTGATTTATATTTTTAGAAAAAAAAACAATTTAAAATAGATTTGAAAGTTTTGTTGCTGAATTTAATACCACACTCTTTTCAAAATTTAATATTACTTCTGTATATATTTGCTTGAATGTTTTTATTTTGTTAAAATGTGAACGAATATCTCAATTTTCTATTTCAAACTACTTATTATTTTCTATGTATACTGAAGAAAATTCGATTCCTATTACACAGTTTTTTTATTTTAAAATGAAAGTTTTGACTTTGATTCGAATTAAAATGTCTTAAAAATCGGTGAAATGACGTAAAGAAATCGAAAATCAAATTTTAACTATTCTGCCACATGGCATTTTTTTAATATTTCCTTTATATTAAAGTAATTAAAACAATTAAATAACTTTTGAAGCATTATTAACAAGAATTACATTTCATGAATAAGGTATTATTATTACAAGCAAATAAATTGCTGTTAATTTTTTATCGTGTATTAGAAATCTTCCTAAAAATCACACGTTATGATTTATAAAATTAGTTGTTCTGACGCATGTTAGATTCAGGTCAAAAGACAATTCATTACTCTTTTTATCATCCTTAAAGTTAGGCAATTAACAATTATCGCTTGAATTTTAAGTCTTGATATTTACTAAGAAATTTAGAAATATTTAAAATATTTTGTTTTAGAAACTTCACTTTTATATTGAAATTGCTTGCTATATGAAATTATCTGATAAATCAAATTTGTTGTATGTGGTATCATAGTATTTAATATAATTTCAGTTTTAAATAAATTTTTAAAGAAATCATTATCTTAAAGATATTTTACTTTTAAAATTTATTAAAATCTTAATATGATTGCTAATGCATTTTAGAAAACTCGTTATGTTTTAGAGTATATTTTTTACCATGGATATTGGGCGAATTAATAAAAACCCTCTTTGAAAGCGATAAAAATTTCGCAAATATTATTTAAGCATAACAGTATTTCTTATATATTTTTAATGTCATGCAAATGTTTTAAAGAGATATCTTGAAAATGTTGTGTAATATATTGCATAAAAAATGAAATTACCACTAAGTAGCATCGAAAATTTTTCAATATTACTTTGTCTTATTGTTATAATTACTATCACTAACATTAAGAGAATCAAATAAAATCTGTGAAATAATATTTAATTAAAGTATCAAAACACTGAAACATTATAGTTGTCAATATATTAAAGTATATATTTATAAACGAATTTATTTTCAAACAATGAATTTAAGAGGAAAGTTGTTAATATTATTTTAATTCAGTCTAACAATTTTATTTATTAATGTGGGGGGAGGGCGGGTACATCATTTTTTTCCTTGTCTTACTTTGCTGATTTTCAGTTGTGCATAATTATAATTGAACTAATTTTTTTTTTCTAATAAAAAGAATTAGCATCGTTCAATAGCTTTTTAATTTAGGCTAGTTATTTATTTTCCATCATTAATCCTTCAAATAATTCAAGAAATCGTCTCAAAATTAACTGTTATCTGTAATGTAATAGATAAAATGGTCTTTCATCTTTGTTTACATCCACAGAATGTTTTTCGCTAAACTTTTAGTAAAGCATCTTATGTCAGCATATATTTTGAGCTTGTAATAATTCATTGTTTAATTTTATTAAAAAAAATGATTGGTTAGTTCATTCAGCAATGCCAGTTAAAAATTGTTAGTTTATATAAAAACAATAAATGCTAAATTTATGAAATATGAATTGAAATTATAATTATAAATCGAATATTTATTTATTTTATTTTTTGGGATTCAACCATATGTTTTTATTAGTTTATATGTAATTATCAAAAGTTATATTGTGATTATAATTATGTACATGATATTTATTTCATTTTTTATTAAAAATATTTATATATTTTATTTATTTCTTTAATAACTTTATTTTTAAGAAAACAATATACTTTTTATACAATAACTGCTTATATATGAAAAAGATAGTTTTAACATAATTAATTCCTTTATATCAGAATAGAATGAAATGCTTTCATTCCAGAAATTTCAAGTAAATAAGGTATATATGCATACAAAATAAATATATAAATACACACATACACAATATATATATATATATATATACTATTCGTCAAAAGAATTTTCTTTTAAGCAATATGGATCAAGGCATTCAAGAAAAGCATTACAGTGCGGTTATGAATTTTGCATTATCTATTAAGCTAAATATACAGCCATTAAAAAAATCACTTATATTCATTGTTTTCTTTTCACTTTCATTATTATTTCTGGTTAAATTTTTATCCTTCTAATATATTATCAAATACATCTATTTTAATTTTTACCGGTAAAACTATGCAAATTTTATTCTATTTACACATATTTATATACTCCTTTGTGTGTATTTTTGTCATGTATTTGTGTTTTTTTAATGGATGCAACCGAACTTTTACAAAATTTTAACAATTTAAGTGTTTACTGTTTATTTTTATTTATTTATTTCAATTGGAAATTTAAAAGGCATTAATCTGAAATGAAAATATTTTCTCAGATTTTTTTTTCGATAGTTAATTTTTTAAACTTGTAGACTAAATTTAATAACATGTTTTATTTTCAAAAATTAAAGTAAAAAGATTACAATTGACAACAGTTTATTTTATTGTCAAATAAGATACTTTAAGAAATTATGAACTGCGTTTTAACTTGTGAAAACCGAACGTTAAAATTCATAAATTGGGAAAAAGGAACTAAAAGAAGTGATTACCATTATCCATTACCATTATCAAAACTAAATAAGATTCTCAATAAAATAACATATCTATTTATCAGATATAATAATTCCGACCACAAGACTGTTTCTATTTAGATTTTATCACCAGTTTTTAAAAGTCCTCAATATGCGTTATGTTCGCAGATGTTATTTATTTTAACATCAAAGAAACAAATTTTAAAAATTTTATTTTAACAGATTTTTGCCATTTTAAAAATTCAAAATAAACTGACTCCTTCTTCAAAATGTGCGTGAACTATACTATTAAATTTTAACATATTTTTTTTAAAAAAATCTGATTTTGTTACTCAAATTTTCACCAAATTCTTCAAAAAGTTCAAATTTTTCATTGATTTTTATGGTGAATATGGTATTATTAAGAACATTATTTGCATTTTTATTTTTAATCTATTAATTTCGATAAAATAATGGATTAATTTAGAGAATTTAGAACATACTATATTTTATAAGTTGTGGCCATTTTTTTAATGTAGACGTTATTCATTTTATGTTTAAGGTTTTACATTCATAGATGATAAAAAGTGCACGTGGGTTAAAGTTCCGAGTCCCAATTACAGCAAGAATTTAAATTTTGGGATATTAATAGTGGTTCTGTAAGTGCAAATATCCTGTTTCATCTTTAATTGAACCAAAATGCAAAGTATCTAAACCGCCGAAATAGAAAGTCATACTAATTATTTTCTTCTAATGGAGCCAATTAAACTTTCATGGAACGAGAAATTCAAAATCCACTACAGTAACATCATTATTTTAATAAATGTTGAGAAATACATCTTTATTAGTCCTGTATTTTTATACTGCTTGAAGTAAGATTACATACTTTTTTTCTCAAAAGGGTTTAATTAAATTTTAAAAGTGCGTTCCCCATTTAGTGAATTTATGAAACATGTAGCAGCGTGATAAATGAATTGGGCTACAAAATTAAATTTAATAAAATTGCAGTGTTAATATATTTTTAGAGAAAAGTATTTTTCGTTCGTTGTTTTTTTCTCTTCAAAGAAGCGAAATAATTTCTGTATGTTTAATAGATTTCTTTTATTTTTAAACAGTTTGAAATTATAATACCTTATTTAACAGAAATTTTTCTGTTTTATCTTGAATTTGAAAATTTTATTTATCAGTTTTTAAAGTTAATTTTTTGTAATGAACCATGATGAAAGCATGATTATAATTTTTTGTAATATTATCTAGTCATAAAATTATAACATGAATCATTGCTGGATTGTATCAGCGTCTGAATACTTGTAGATACATTTTGGCTTGTGTAAAAAAAATATAATATAGTGAGTACCTGTTTTAAATATAGAATGTTTATAGTTTGGCATAATATCTTTAAATTGCGTCGTGTGACTTACGTAATATCATTTGAATTTTTAAAAAATGAGCAGACACATTACTGAATTTAGAGCAATCTATTTTTTAATAACTGCTGAATAAGACTTATTTTGAATTTCAATTATGTTTTTAATCAAAACGTCATTGAAATTTAAATGTTTTCTTCAGTATTTTCGAAGTACATTGCTGCATAAAAATTATTTTTTACACTCCTTTAAAACTTAATAAGCTAACTTTTCAGTGATATCAATTTTATTTTCATACATTTCTTTCTTATTACAAATAATCTTTTAAAGTTTTTAAATATTATAAATTAAATATATTTTACAATAAATAAATTAAATATATTTTACAATGACGGGTTTTTTAATAGTGTCGTTTAAACGTACGCTCTTTGTAACAATATTAAAATCTCGTTCTGTGTATTTTTACTTTTATTACTGCAATTAAAAGTAAAAATAATATAAAGTAGACGAATCAGTCCTTAAATATTATCATTCTATAATGACTCGGGCCAGAAATTCGAAATATTTTCAATTTTTTTGCTTCCATTTTCTTTTAAATTTGTGATTTATTCACATTGTTTACAAATATATATCATTCTTAACATTTGTCATTTTCATCATTTTAAATCAAAAATTTACCGGAAAGACATTTTTTAAATATTTTTAATACAAGATAATATAACCTTTTTCCGCCCAAACCCAATATTTAAATAGATTTAAACCATTTTTACTGATTTATTTGCGAAATATTTGTATAATAGAATTTTCAGAACTTTGTTGCTTGAAAGAAAATGTTTTTAAATTGTAATAATATAATTAATTTGAATTTTAATAATTATCTTTATACTCTGTGACTTCCAAAATGTTATATTTCATAGTTCAGGATGGATATGAATTCATTCTCCAACCACCACCACCCTCCTCTATTTGTCGATGTAGATAATACTAAAAAAATAATTTGAATTAAATCAAAGAAATTTTCTTTAGCATATCACAGGGTATATTTTATCTCAACATAAGGCAATATTTCTTTAAAAAGAAAAAAAATACGAATTGATTCTAGAGTAAATAATACATTATTCTCAATTATTATTGATTTTTGAAAATATGGTAAAATATAGTGCGGTCATAATGTGAAATATCTAGAAACTGTTTGAATTATTCATCAAATAGTGCATAACATATCGTTGGTGCAAAATTATAGTATTCGTTTCGATTCATATAGGTTATTAGACTCATAATTTTGTCTAAAGATATAATTAAGATTATGAGTTAAACTATTATTTTTTTTTCAAAAAAATATTCCATTTGATGCTTTTATGCACATAAGAATAATAAAAAAAAAAAAAAAAAAAACTGTAAAATATTATTCCAACAAGAAATTTATTTTATTATTTCGAAATCTGCTGTAAGTGTTTAGAAATAAAATTATTATAAACGGCAAGAATCAATTTGTTGCTACTGCCTTGTGTAAATCTTGCTTGCAAGTAGTTTATTCAAAAGAAAAGGAAAAACAGAAAAAAAATGAAGGAAAGTGGTAAGCCTATTAGATTCGACCATATTCTTCCATTGTAGAGAAAAGACATGTGAGAAGACAGTTTTTTAAATTTATATACAGAATTCAGGGAATAAGTCCTTAATGAACGATGAAACTAAAATGTATGATTCTAAGAATAGTAACATTGTTAAAAATTGTCAAATTTTGTCCAAAAACGTCTAAATTACATTCAGGTCAGAGAAGAAATTCATATTTGTTAGTTATGGTAGATTATCGTAAACAAAATTTTGGTCGAGTTCCCTGTATTTCTTTGCATTCAGCAGTAACATTAATGTTGAGTATATTCAGACTTTGATATACTCAACAATTACTTTGATATACTCAGAATACTCAATAAGTATATCTGAAAGATATACTTATGAAACTGCAAAGAAAGGAGTATGAATCTTTTTTTCACTTGCCTCTGCCATATTCCTCCACGTCTTATAACGGGCTTAGGAGAAAGCTGACTTTGCAGATGACAACATTTGGAGTTGGTGAGACTAAAGGAGTAGTGTTCGAATATTAAGAAAATAAGAAAGTTTGAATTTAAAAAGTCGAGGTCATCTGCTCCTTTGAAGGAGATGGGTACTTATCTCAGCAAAATGGGCCAGAGAGTGACTGCACTAATAGCAAGAGGCCAAACGTCTTTGATCAAACAAAAAAAAAGTCACGAGGTAGAATGACAAATGGGTGTAGAATTGTTTAGAACGTGCCATGACCCTAAATGTCGAGTGAAGGGGGGTGTCCGACGCCTTCAAGAGACTGTCCAGCGTAAAGAACTCGTATATGATGCTACTGATGTGTAAATGGTAGACCACATAAGTATCTGTCGATACTTCGTAGTTCAGTGGTAGCGAGATGGTCAATTATACATTCTATCAAATAATGGTCAGGCATGGAATTATTTCGACATTTCTTGTCCTTGGAACAGGGAGTCAATTGCCACCAAAAAGTCAGTCGGGGCTGAAGAGCTTTTATTATATTAAACATGTTCACCACCTTATACCCATCAATATGCGAATTCAAGGTGTTGCAAACAAGAGTAATATAATCATCTTAAGGTAAGACATAATAGAAAAAGAGATTTCATGAAAATTTTATATGATTTTGAGTTGCCAGCAATAAAAATTTTGCAAATTAAATTTTGTTTTTTAATTTTTCTTCGTACATTATTTAAGTGCATTTTGTTGTTGTTCGTGCAGACATGCTTCAACATGTTCTTTTCTCCATTTTTCTTGCAGGTGAAGACAATCTTCTTGACATGGCTACCGTTTATCCTCCGAATGAGTCGACCGGGAAAGAAAATCACGCGCAAGCACCTCTTCATGAGCTCCAAGATGAAGGAGCTCGAACTGAAGGAGCGATCTTCCCGAAGCCTGCTGGCCAATGTCCTGGATATGGACGACGACTTCCGCCAGCAGAACAGCACTTCCGGGGGGGTCGGTTACGTGCATACGGTTAGTGGGGGCCGCGCCGGGGGGACGGGAGGGGGGTCGGGGGACGAGACTCCCCTCTACCACCCGTGCCTAAGCACGCAGAGGGAGCTGCAGAGCATTCTCAGAGAGCTACGGTTCATCACCAGGAGAATGCGAGAAGAGGACGAGAACCAAGAAGTCATATCTGACTGGAAATTTGCAGGCATGGTCGTCGACCGGATCTGCCTGTTCGGGTTCACCCTCTTCACGATCTTGTCCACCTGCGTCACAATATTCTCGGCACCACACCTCGTAGCGTGAGGAACGATTTTTTCGTGAGAGTGACTACGACACATATTTGACCATGACAACTGCAGAAACCACTGCTACGATCGGGTCTTTTGAAGCACTCGTAGGAATATTCAATAGATCAGAGATCATTCATATCAATATCTAATATGATGCCACCATGGCACGAAAATACTAAAATTCAATACATACTTTGCATACTTTTAAAATTTAATTTGGATAAAAAATTGATTTAAAAAATGTTGAATTAATTTACTTAAATTTTACCAAGTTTAAATAAAATTGAACTTTATATCAAAATATTTTCATTTATTTTCATTATATAAAAATATTTTGGAATTTCAAAATTTAATAGCTAAAATCAAAACACTATGAAAGTTTGTTATTGGATTCAATATTATTAAAAGAAATTTCTTATTGTTATTTTAAATATAAACATCCAACATATTTTTTAACAATCATATGAAAAAAAAATCCAGCTTTTTGAAATAAGCATGTAAAATCATTAAAAACATTTTTTTCACGGTAAATTACTTTAAAAAAATTGTAAAATATTTGCATGCAAAAGCAAAAAAATTGATTTTTTTCCGATTAATGTGATTAAAAAAAATTATAAATTCAAGCACATCATAAAATGTTTAGCAACTTTACTTTTGGGTAACTAAATTTATTAGAAATATATTGTCACTAATATTTTGATTAAGATTTTTATACACTATCAAATTATTTCTGTTTATTCTTTTACTAAAGTGCAAAAATGACCCGATTGTATCAGTTGACACCATCAAGAACTTTAATGAATTAATTACTATTAGTTCTACTTTGTGTATTAATACACGTAACATTATCCATAGTTAAGTTTTTTACTAAAACTCTTATTATAAAACTTCAAATTATAACACGAATTTTGATGGAATTTTTAGCTTTATGTTTACAAGGAAAATATATCCCAACTTTAATTAACATTCCGATAAAAAGAAAAATAATATTCTTTCTTATTATGTATAATTCTTACGTATTCAACTTAATTTAATATACTTATCAAAATAAGATTCTCATATTATTTATCATTATAATTATCAAACATATTAACTTCTATGATTCTAAATTTAGTTTGCTTTGTTATTTGTTTATATTCGTGAAGCTTAGAATCACAGGAGTACAACATCCTGACATTTTGTCGAGCTCATGAAAATCATAAATGTTAGGGACGCAGAATGTCAGAGAGCTGAGCTACATTTTTTTCTTTGCCTCAAAATAAATTTGCACTCAATTTCACTGCCATGCACAAAGTGCAATTTCTTGTAAGCTAACACTTGTACTCCTTTGCATCGTAGCTTTCATTTCAAAACAATCTGGCTTCTGTAACTATTATAGTTTGTAAACAACACTACACAAGTATTATTTGAGGTATCCGATTGCACCAGAACAGCTGTTGCAAATATAAATGAATGGCTGAAATAGGTACATATCTGTATAAACATTCTATGAAGTTTTTTTCTTATCATTTCAAGACAGATCTAGAAATGTACTAGAATTCTTCGGATTGAATCCAAACTCCGAATCATATAAGATTATTTTTAAAAAATTATTTTACATTTTGCAAAATAATTTTTCTCTGAAATATTACGTTAATATAAGTTATCAAGTTTTTTTAGACTAAAAAAAAAAGTCTGACTGCAGTCTCAGATTGCATAAAAGGAATTATTTCAACAATAGACAATCTTTGTGATTATGACTTTTAATATTTGAAAATTTTCAACAGTCTTCAGAATGTGATTCCTGATTAACATATTCTACAAAAAGAGTGCCAAATATTATCAGACTTTTTCAATACAAATAGTTTAAAACGCACAGAATTTTAGAAAAAAAATTTATATTACAATCGTGTCTACAGAACAAATTATGTATACATATATATATATTTGTTTGAAATGAAAGTTACATTCACAATTTAACTATAATATGGCATTGAAATATATTAAGACTGACAAAAAAAACCTAAACATTGTTTTCATGATTTATTGTTTCACATTAAAGTACTTACCGTGATATTAATATTAAATGAAGTGTTTATGATTATGACTGCTCAGACAAACTCAGAATAACAGAAATATTCGGACAAACGGCAGAACTTCGTGGGAAATACTTCATCTTTGAACGTTATACTAACAAAGCAAAATACTGATTATTCAGATGGACTTTTAGTTACAGGCGATATGAAAAGTATTTTCCTTGTAAATAGTAGTACTGCTACGTTAACTTAAAACAAAATGTAATCATGCATGTACATATATATTCCAATGAACATTTAAAATTTAACGATACTAGTGCTAAAAACGTTTTTAATCTTTATGCAATAACTAAGCCTTCCTGACACAGGATATACAAAATTGAATACAGATCAGAGCTTTTAATCTGTTTCAAACATACTCTTTAATAATTGTTAAAATATGTAACATTTATCTCTAAAAATGCTTTTTCTCATGCATTAATATTATGCTATTTATTTTCATTGCTTTAGTTTCATTTTATAACATTATACTTTGTTAAGGGTAATAAAATTTCCGTATTATTTAGATGAAATGAAGACTAAAAGTGTCAGTTGAGTGAAAAAAATTTACATTGCGCCATTTAACTTTTTTTAAATATTTTTTTAATCATATGGAACTTTTTTTAATTACATTTCTAAGTTCAAAATTATTCCTTAAATATCAGCAGTTATATAATATTATCACTAAAATAGTAGAGTCAATTTTTCTAGAATATAAAGCAATATTAACTGTGTATTTATGATATCATAAACATTTTATTTGCAAACATTTTGCATTTCTGATATAATGTTTATAATTTCAAAAATATAATATTTCTGAAATCCTTTACAATTTTGAACTGTGAACATTAAAATTAAAGATTAATATGTATTAGTTTTGAAAGAAATGAAAAATAGTAGTGAATTTCAGATTCACACTTATTTTAAAGGCATATATATATTAATACACACATAAATATAAGGATAAACATTATCCTATTATGCTTTTTCTGAAGGATATATCCTGTGTCTTTAAGCCTGTTATTGCAAACAACTACCGCTAACATAGTAAATGGTTTTGTCGAATGATATATAAAAAAAAAACCCTATTGCAAAGAGATTGAGTTTCATTCAAATGCTCACCATACGAACATAAAATGCGTGTCAATACCGTACTCAGTAAAAATAATCCCTAATATTTGTATACAAATTTGAAATAAAAAGAATTTTTTAATAGATTATACTATAAAATATAATACAATTAAACTTTTTTTTTCTTTTTGAAATTATAGGCATTTGGCTTAGCAGCTAAATTTCTTGCTCCTGTGTTTTATTATATTTTGCCCTCACGGATTTTACTTAGTTTCAAAAATAAAGAAAAAAAAATAATTCTGAATACGTAGGCATCAATAAAAATGGATTAATTTATTCCATAACATGAAAGAAATTTAAATAAAATTACATACAAATTCTATTTCATACAGTTTACAAATAAATTGACAAATAGAACACTTTACATCAATTTTGCAAATTAAACTTCCAATGAGAAAATACTAACTGTTAATTATTTGAATTTGAAAACTGGATTTACTTCCAAAATATTATAAAAGATTGAAGATAAATTGCAAATGAAACTTCCATTGAGAAAATACTAAATAAAGATGGTTTGAATTTGAAAACGGAACATATTTCCAAGAAATTGTAAGAAATTGAAGATAAATTTAGTTTATTAAGTATATTATGTTACAAGAATAAAAAAAAAATAACTGATATGAAACTAAGCCTAATTTCCCAGCTAAGTATGGTGAACATTTGAAGAGTTTTGTATGAACCAGATTTCTTACATGCTTACTAATTTAGATAGGTAGGGAAAATTCAGGCTCTATATCATTCCCTTTAAGCCCCCCAGTACCCCCTTTGCCTAGATGAATGAAGTAAAATTGTAAGAGTAGAATATAGATACTTTGCAATTCCTGAATTTCTGACATTATAAACAGAAATTTTCATTCATACTAAAGCATCACTTCACAATACCTAGCAAAGTCTGATTTAATTCTTTCACGTAAATTCCGTTAATCGTAGATGAATATTCTCAGTGACGAAGTTGATGACTGCTCATCGTTATTCTTAAGTTTCGGATCTTGAATGAAAAGTGAGAATTCGGTAGGAACGGCAGATAATTGTAATTGTAACCATAAGAGAAATTTGAGAAATGTTCCAAGCGTGAGTTGTTTTATTGTTTGAAAGTCCTAATCAAAAGCCAGTGCAGCGATTAATGGAGGATTTTCCACAAAATGGCGCCCATTCTTGATACGAATAACAATTTTAGTTATATCATATTCCAGTGTTTCATTTGAAAGTTTTGAAACCATTAAACATTTTTTTTTCTGAAATAGATGAGCCGAGTCGAAATTTAAAATTTAATATTTATTATTATTTTAAAAATGAGGACAATATCTAATGAAGAAAAAATGAAATGAATATCTTTCAAATTTCAACACACTTTCCTTTAGCAAGTGCAATCATTATTAATTAACAATATTATAAGTATGCTTCAAATGTCATCATTTTTTCAAAAAGAATATTATTTGTTTTTCTTATCAAAATGCTCCGGTCATTATAAGCCGGATCGAATCAATTTCCACAAATAAAAAATCTTAACAGAAAATCAGTTAGCCATGGTAATTACGTCTTTAAAAATAATTAATTTAAAACAATTTAAATAATGAATACGATATTTCATTCATTAAATTAACATAATCAGAGAACATTAAAATATATCTGTATAAAAAATGAAAGGATTCAACAAACATAAATTTTTAGAGACATTTAGGATGGGAATTCGGTTAAAATTATTATGAAATCTAAGTTTTAGACTTCGAAATACATTATAAAATTGAAAACATTTCACCAACTACCAAAGAAATTCAAATGTGTTGTAGATAAATTACAACTAAACTCTTCAGAATGGCAGTGTTAGAATAAATTATTTTTCATGTGGCGAAGAATAATCTTATAAAGCAAATAATTATCATCTTGCACAATTAAGTAAATATGAGAATTTATTCTATCTAAGAAGGATTTGATGAAATCCAAAATTTCTAATATTTAATTAAAATAAATTATAAATTAATGAATGTTGTTAATAATAAATATATAGCAGAATTTGAAACAGTTTTAATTTTAATTTGCATGATATATAAAAATAAGAATATACTTTATAATAATAAACATATTTCATAGGTACAAATGCCAAAAAGACTTGAGTTACTTAGATTCAAAAATTATTTACACAAAATTCTTATTTCTTTTTTGTGATTTATTTATTGCATTTACAGTTTTAAATTTAAATGTAGTTATTTCATAAAAAAAAATTATAATAATGAAATATTAAAGATATGCTTACTTTTAATTAAAAATTTACTTTTTTTTTCTCGTTAACTACAGTAGATCATTATGCTTTTGTTTCAATTAGGAAAAATTTTAATGCGGTTTTTAATTTTAACTAAAATTTAATTTTAAGTTTAATTAAAAATTTAATTTTGGATTTATTTAGAATTTAATGTTAAGTTTAATTAAAAATTTAATTTTGGATTTATTTAGAATTTAATGTTAAGTTTAATTTAAAAATTTAATGTTTAATTTAATTTAAAAATTTAATGTTTAATTTAATTACAAATTTAATTTTGGATTTATTTAAAATTTAATTTACAAATTTAATGCACTTTTCAAACGTTAATTATTATTAAATTTTTTTATGCACTTCGATCACTTCAGGCATGTTGGTTACAAAAAAAGATATTTTATAATATAACTTCTTTTTAACAGCATTTCTTTTTTTACTCGCATTTTTTTAAAAAAACACTGATTAACAGAATACAAAAAATGGCAATATACTGAATAAATTTCTAAGAACATATGATCGCAACCACTAACCTGGCAAAAGCTGAGCATATCATTGGGGTTTCATTTCTAAAAATGAATAAATGGTTCGCCCGTTGATTTTGAAAACTTTTTCTGGAATACTGCCAGCTTATTGTAAACAATCTTCATGAGAATCGGTCAAATGACTTGGAGAAAATTCATATTTGCATATAAAAGTCATATATATATCATTAATCTCATATTAATAACCCCTATTCTTGTGTTGCGATACTGTAATTATATTTGTAGTTGAACTATCATTCTGCGTAGCTATGCTGAGGTACAATTTTAAGGTTGCACAGTTTCAACTAGAATTAAATTATCATTAAGCAATAGAGACTGTAAATTTTAGCAACATCATTATCTGCGATTTTTTTTTGTATGTAAACTTTTTATCTTAATTTAAAACAGGTTAGTTTTGTAACATTTATCATAGTATGTATAGTATAGTAACATTTATCATAGTATGCATAGTAACATTTAATCTTAATTTTTATACTTATCGAACAAATATATATTCATTTAGCATGGAACGCACTTTTGTGATATACTTTATTCAGATATATTCATGAAATGCAGACGCTTATGCCCTTAATAAAATATCTAGATATCTAATAACAGCATATATCCGTAAGTGTTCAAAATTAATTTTAATAAATAAATTAGTCGTTGCTTTGTATTTAAAGCTCGGTTGCTTGGTTGTTTGACTCTGATTTGAGACATTAAATATATCAGCTATATAAGTTTTATTTGTAAATATTAAAATGATAATAAGCAGAAATAATTGTTGACAAAAAATAAAACCTTTTCTGCTGACATTTACATTTTAATGCAGAACTAACATAATCCAACACTTAATAGACTTTTAAAAGTCTACTTTCTGCAAGATCTTTGGAAAAAACAAGTTGGCAGCTCTTACATAATATTATTTACATTTCTAATATTTATACACACAAATAAGTTTTTAAATACCACATTTTATATTAAATGTAATTTTTCAATTAGGCATCAAATATTTTTAGCATGCAATGGAACAGTTCAAATAAAAAAATGAGGAAATCAAACAATCTTCCTAAGATCGGTAAAAATGTTTGTTACCTATAAATGAAAAGTTCAAAATCGTTTACTAGTTGGAGATTGGTTATTAAGATTTCAATTTGACTTTACGCTAAGAAATCTTAATAGCATACTCAGCCAACAGCTTAGTGAAAGTAAATCACAAAAGCCCGTCCCATGCAGTTCCCTTCTTTTTCTAAAACCATAATTTGCTATATCGCCATTTTTTCCACTAGTTCGGCAGACTCTTCTGCTAACAATGTTCCAAGGTTACGAGCATAGCGAGCGAACTGTACTCAACGATGCACTCATTAACTCAGCTGACAGGTAGAGCACTGAGTAAATACTTCAACATCACAAATAATTCACACAATTATTGCATGCACATCTTTTGTATGCCTACTGCACTCCTCATTTCGCGGATAATCCTCCTCTAATCAAACAGTACTGGCACATAAATTAGGAACCGAGTGCGTCTAAATATAATGTTTGAGAACTGCCATAAGGAAAAACTCACTGCAGAATTCATAATGTTTAACGGAACTTATAAAAATATATAAATATACACTTTTCCTTTGTAATTCTCGACTTGAAAAAGATTGACTTGATAAGGGACGTTTTGAAACCTAAATATACAGAAAAAATATCTATATATATACCCAGATAACACTATTTACAGAGCAATCTAATGTATATACATGCATGTATATCTTAACGCGAAATATATCTCCAGCGCGAATCTAGTTCAACGAATTTAACGCGAACGAGTAAGCGCGATGTGCGTAAACGCTAAACGCGAGACAAAAGCGCGGGCGTGACGCGAAATTTTGCGCGAGAGACTCACAAAACGCGACTTGTAATTGCGCCATAGGCACAGTAGAAAAAGATGTGTCTCGTAAGACACAGCTAAAACACAACAGTACTCGAAATGTCTCACATCATCAGTCAATTGATTAAAAAAAAATGATGAGACGTGTCTTTTTTCCGTGCAATTAGCGGAATAATGGAACGATATGATGGAAAAATAGAAAAATAATAAGAACTTTTTTAATGATGTGGACATTATTTAAAGAAGATAATCCATTTTATGAAATTCGAAACATGTGGAAACATCGTTCGTTAGATCAAGGAATGTATAATTGGCTGTTTGCATTTTTTGAAAGTCGAAATAATTTAACATTACTTGATTTTTAATCCGTTCGACTGTAGTATGTCATATTTTTCGTCTTTTTGTAATGTAAAAAAAAAGAAAAAAGATGTACCGTATTTAAAATGGTGCTAACATGAATCCTAGTATAGATTTTAAGAAAAAGAAAAAGGCGTTTTAATAAAGCTTCAGTTATGTTATGAAGTTAAATAAATTGATTTAAAACACTGTTGACTTGTCTGTGTCTTTTATTTCTTATATACATTTCTCATCTTGATACGAACAAAAATCTTTTTTACCTCTGTATGATTGCATGTATGTATTTATGTTCCCATTTTCTCGAACGATTGAACCAATTACAACCAAACTTAGCATATTTATTCGTTATGGCAAGAGAAAGAATTCTGTCAGTTTTTGAATTAAAAAAATAATGAGACGTGTATAAAGATGTACAAAAAGTTAATTAAATATTCAATCAATTAGAAATCAATCAAAATTTTACTGTTCATTTGCAATAATTTCAGAACAAATAATCTTCCAAGAAATATTTTTGTGTCATCTTTTCAAAAAAAATTACCATTTCATTATAATTAATTTCATTTTCATTCAATATTTCTTTCAATTATTATAAATTAAAAAGTAATATTGTAATTAACGTTAACCTTGAATTCTTACATCACTAATTTTCAAAATTTCTGTTTTATTAAAATATTTTATTTTTGCTAGATATTCATTTTTTTAATGTATTGGTTTCACAATGCCTAAACAATTATTATTAATTAAAAAATAAATTAGCATTAACGTTAACCGTGAATTATTATACCCATATATTTTTTTTAAATTTCTGCTTTATTTCAATACTTTGTTGCTGGGTTTTCATTTTATTCAACGTATTCACGTCATAATGCCTAAAAATAAGCATAAGCTGATCGTTGAAATGGTGGCAAGAAGTGTAAAGATTTTGCGAGCAAATGATGCAGACGTACGTTGAATGCCCCCGCTTCAGGCTGTGAGAAATAACCAACTTTTTGCTTTTGTCCTAAATCATAGTAGAAATTCCAGAGGGAACTAATCTTCAAAAATAAAACCGCCATAAAATTCAGAATTTTATCTCCTCAACGAAACTAATTTCTTTTTTATGCATTTTTTTATTTTACTATTATTATTTTTAAAAATTTAAAGATGATTTTGAAATAAGGAAATTAGAGGATAGGTTATGTTAACATTACCGCTACGCCTTAACTAAATATTATTAATGTTAAGCCTTTGAACTAAAATATTATTTAAAAAATTTCTCTTTTTTTATAATACATATTCTTAAAATTGGAATTTGTGTATTACAATATTTTAACAAAAGGAGTTTGTATATTAATGAAAGGATTTTAATCTCGCACAATGCTGGGTTATCAGCTCGTAAAATTCTCCTTTCAACAATTTTAAATAATTTAAACAAGATAATAACGTTAAACGTATTTTATTAGTTGAGAACTTCTCAAACATTTTTAAAAATTTGAGCCACATAAATAAGAAGCATAAATATAATATATTTATATATGTATCCAGGAGCCCTTCTTTTGTATTCATGTTAATATTCTTTTTAAAATTTTATTTATGTACAAGTTGCATCTCGGAAATAATTTAATGTGTCTTTTGTGGTACTTAGTTTAAAAAGACTATATTATTTAAATACAATATTATATTTAACTAAATATTATATTTAAAAAATGAATGTAATACGAATAAGAATCATATAATGTAAACCCCCCCCCAAAAAATGGCATTCATTTTGGAAAAGGAATAACGCAATAACATTTTAAATGCTTACATAAGCATCATACAATATATTTAGTTGCTCTATATTTAAATAACCTAATGATACTATTTGAATTCATTATGAATAATTACTTTAAATTCTTGTATAAAAATTGAATCACTCAAAGTTATTCGATATACCGTTTGTGAATCAAAATTTCATATCATAATTTCAGAGTCCTATGTTATTCAAATACAATTTTACTAGATATAATATTGTGTTTAATTAAATGCAAAGTGTAAGAGTATGACGACCGTGTTTAATAATATAATGAAAATAACAATTTTTGGAATATTGTATGGAAGGAGAAGCGCAATATCGAATGTTGCATGCATAATAAATATTTCCTTTGTAATAAAATAAATACAATTTTATGGAAACAGTAGTTTATGCATTTAGAAAGATAATAAGCTAAAACTTTTGAAAATTCAGTGTTCTATATGTTAAGTAATTGGCGTTTATTTTACAAAGTGTACCTTTTCAATTTGCTTTTACGGTGCGTTTTCAAATAGTTAACGTTACATTCTTAGAATCGATCCACAACATTATAATATATGTTTATTAATATACAGATTATATAATATATTATGTAAGAATATACTAAAGCTTTTATGATGGAGAAACTATGGTAAATATCATTTTATAGCCTTTTAATATCAAGATATTAGTATATTCCTTTTTAAGTTAATGGTTCCATTATTTTAAAATGAATAGTGAATTAAATCACAATTGGGAACTTTGACATAGGAAGGTTAAGGAAACAATTTAATTTCTCAGTAGTACAGCTCATATTTTAAATAAATATATCAAAAAATAATTCAGCAAATGTTTCCTATGTAGCTTGTATTGATTAACATTGATTTACAATAATTGCAAGAAAGCTACGGTTCATTGCAATATAATTTGTAAGCAGTAGGTTAAGTTGCAGCATAATGAAGTAAGCCTGTTTACCTACTGCTGCGACCTCAAGTGGCCAGTTGTAAGAAACTATCAACTTTCCTAAGAAACTCATGGAAGTATCTTCGCCAACTTGAATAACTTCGCTCCTTTATTGTGGACATAAAAAAATGTTTACTTAACATCGTTCAAGAACGATAATTCATTACTCTTTCATCGGAGATATCAAATTTAATTTGTTACTAAGGAAGTCAGGCAAGAATTCTATGCTCTTCGGGTTGTATCGGGATGATATGTATATCATTCGAAGTGATACATAAAGAAGTACCGAACACGCACGCCAAGATTTCTTTTTTCATCAAATATATAACACAATTTCTGTAATATTTTTCCATACAAAATAAGCGCAGAAATTTAAGTTACTAAGGAAGTCTTAATTTTCCCTATGAAACTATTTTAAGTAAATAATATCCAAGTACAGAAACACTAAAAAGATTTCGAATTAATATTATTTAAAAAATAATCATTATTAAGGTATCCGAACACGTTCGGAGCACTTTTTTAGAAAAACATGGTGTAGACATACTTTAACCATATTTCTGGGTAAAAGACTATTCAAAATTAGAAATAGGACTGTTAATATTTGAAATAAACATTAAAACGTTTTGAAAATTGGCATTTAATAGCATAAATGTAAGCAAATTCTTTAAAAATTTCAAACTGGCTAAACAAAAACTAGTAATCTCATCTGAACAAAACTTATACCAAAATAAACTGCATAGATTTCTCTAGGGAATGAAATACAATCGTATGGTTATAATAATAAATAAAAATTTTAGAACCAATCGAAGAATTTATCATGAAATTTTTAGTAATTTTATGACGTTATTGTTCAAACAATAGGCTGTAAATTAAAAAGTATTTCCTCAATCTGAATTATTTTAGTCCATTTCCTATAAATACAAAATCCACCAAATTTCATAGTAATATGATAATTATATTTTGAGTTATTTGATTTGAAGTGAGCAAAAAATAAGAAAAAATCAATTTTGAGAAAAAAGCATTTAAAGTATATAATAACCTGTTTTCCTCCTGAGCATTTAATAATTCCCCTTTTTGTAATCATTTTTTTCTGGCAATTCTTGTGTTTGGCAGTGAATGCCGCCAAGATTCGTATATTCTGTTTTTGACGAGCTCAGCAAATGCTCTAACTGCATTTGCACTATTATAAACTCCGATAACCTTAAGAACATTCAGTAATCCTATAAAAATTTCGTTAAAATGCATTACAGAAATAAATGCCCTTTATCTGAGGGTTCGGAGCTTAACAAAGACATCTTTAGGTACAAATTTCCACAAAGTGTAACACCGTTAAAACTTTTTTTTTCATTTTTTATTTTGTAGTGGAAAAAATTAAATTAAATTTGTGTTTATACAAATTTTTAACATGTTTTTGCCCCTTTAAATCGGTGCTTCCGGTTTATCGATCATTACGAAATTATTAATATCTTGGTTTTTTATTAACGTAGATATAAAAGTAAATCTGTTTTGGATGGCTCAGAGACTGGTCTATCCAATAAAAGAATTTTTTTTAAAAATGTCATTTTAGGCGAAAATCGACCTTTTCAACGTGTTCGGATACCTTAAATGAAGCAAAATTCCTTCAATAATAATCTAATTTACCGTGGAATCACCATTATTTTTAGGTAGACAAAGCATTAATAAACTTTTAAAAAAATAATTTGATATAAAATCGTGTCCAAACACAAAATTACACGAATTAGACTTATTAATTTTTCTTCGTCTTTAACATTATTTTCATTTTTTCTGATTCAATGCTTATAAAATAAACATTAAAAAAAACTTTATTTCTATGGGGTTACAAGAAAATCTTATTGCTTCAGTTATATATATATATATATATATATATATATATATATATATATATATATATATATATATATATATATATATATAATTTCCTGAACGCGTAGTTAGATTCACGTCAATTTAGATTCAGATTGAAATTGGCTTTCAGCCATGTAGACTGAATATAGTCACATCTGGTCTTGAATTGCTTGATCAACACTTTATCAAATCTCGCATTCATCTAAATCATACTAAAGACTTTCATGAGCCATGTTTCTGTAAACATATACACAAGTACTGATCATACTGATTTCTAAATCACATTAGAAAAATATTCATTAGAATATTTATTTATGAATTTATTATATCGCTTTCATCCTTGCGTAGTAAGTCTCTAGGTAAAGAAGATAATATTACATGTAGTTCTAACTGATACTGTGTGAATGCTAGTTCAATAAACTCCAACCTTGGCGACAAACTTGGCAACCATTTTGTCATTTAGCACTGAATTTGGTGACTTTGGCTATAAAAAGGAAGAGCCTATAATATTCGGGAATTTTAGCAATAGATATATTAGGATTCGAGTTCTCCCATTTGTTCTGGAACATTCGAAGACTTGTTGTGGGAGTTATAAAAATCAAAGCAGATTTAGTCTAGTGAGTCAAGAGGCGTCAAGAATCGAGTTGTTCCTTTGGAGTTACTCGGAACGATTGTTTAATAATGATTTTCTGCTTGTGTGTTGTTGATTTCAATAATTGCTGATTTGTGTACGCTTCGTCTGTGCTTCGTTATATGTACATCGTGTTTTCTTGTAGAATAAAAAGTCATTATTTATTACTGAGCATTTTACACTTATACCCACCGGATAGATTTTTTCGTAACAATATATTCTTGTGAAATATTTTTATATTATATAAACATCAAAAACAAATTATAGTTAATTTAAACTTTTATATAGTTTGACAGTAACTATAAAATTTAATTTGATTAAGTAAAGGAATATAAGCTTATTTGTTTTGCATTAAATAAATTGATGTTTTAAAAAATTCAGAACTATCTAGATCTCATTTGACTAATATGTTTAATTTTCTCAGCCGTGTTAATATTTCGGGTTTTTTAATAGAATTCGTGATTGTATTAGTAATCGAGTAATTTCAAAACTCTCCATTGTTTTTTAAATACCATTTCAGCCACCAGAGTTTTTTTAATTCATTAATATAAAAGATAATTCTTCGATAAGTCCTAATAAATTTGATAATTGAAAAAAGTCTTTTAAAGTCGATAATTAAAAAAATCTAATGCTAAAATCTAACTTCCAAACAAACTGTCTTAGTTGTAGTTGTTTTTATCGAAGGTAGAGCAATTACCAACTATCAAAAGATTTGTAAGATAAATAAACTACCATTTTGAACTACATTATTGTCTCTAGAGCTACAGAAAACTTTCTTTTTCCTTGTTAAAAAAAAAATCTCTTGAACCGAATTGAATTCTCTTTAAAAGAAACTGTCTTGAACCGAAGTTTCAAAAATATATTTTTAAGCGTCAAATTACTAAACCACCTGCAACAAGATCATTAAAAGATGCTTTTCCAAATTCTCGAGAAATAATGAAAAAAAGTACCACACCGTATCAATTCGGAAAAGCAACTTTTAATTTCCCATGTGTTCGGGAGAACAGGCAAACAACAAAACAGCGCCATCTAGTGTGAGATAAAAACTTAACGCAGTTGCATGCACATACAATGCATTCATAAAATCTCATACAGCGGAATCGAAATCACATACATCTTTACATAAAACTGAAAATGTTAGAAAATTCCTTAGATTTATTGGTACAGCGAAGAGTATGACAAAAGTTCAGTAAATAAGCAAAATTTGAGGACAAATTATATTCATTTTTTAATACTCTCCCCCCCCCAAAAAAAAATTGTTTTTTTAAGTAAATACCCATTATTAATTTTAATAAGAATACTTATAATTCTGTTTAAACCCAAAATTTTTCTCTGAAAACTTTATAAAATCACATATATTTTGTTTCAAACTATTGTACCTTTACTATTTTTTTGAAAAAAGAGAATATAATTAATTTTAGAAAAATGAGAGCTAATCCATTTGCCCTACAGTACACAAAGCAACTGTTATCATATTAATTCTTTAATAAAATCTCGTTGGAAGGTAATATAAAGAAATATGTATTAAAATAAAAATGAAAAAAAATTATGTCATCAGTAGATCATTTTCTTAAGGGGGAAAACAAGCAATTAAAATCGAAAAATAATCAATGAATTAATTAAATTCGTCGCAATCTGTGATAATTTCCTAGTTTGCCTCAATTTTCTTTTTCTTAGTTGATAACAATAAAATGAGACAAGGGGGAAAATGATTAAAGGATATTTGATTAGCAATTAATGATTAAAATATAGCAGTCTTCCCTAAATTGCTTTTCTAATCATTTATTTACAAATAAGTTCTTTATAATTATTGAAATTACCTCAAAACATTGTGCTGCTTAATTTGATATTATTGCAAACATAAAAGAAGGAAAAAAGAAAGAAAATTAAGAATTAAATATTAAAAAATCATATTGGATAAATATACTTAAGAATAATTTTTATGGTGCAGAAAAAAAATAGTTATTTCCTTTTTTTTCTGTTTATATATAATTTTCGTATTTATTAGAAAAAAATCTGAAATATCTTTTATTAGTCCGGTGTAGATTTCTTTTTTTCCAAGCTTTCTAAAAAATTATGACAGCATAAACTAAAAAAATTTCATAATTTAAAAAGCGATGAAAGTTTATTTTCTGAATAAAAAAAATGAATTCTGGTAGTTGTCAATTACATATTTAAATTTAACGATGTTCATTAAGTGCATTTAATAGAATAGGATTTTTATTTTTTGAATAATTTCTTTTAATTTGTTAATATTTTAAATCCGTAATTTTGATAATAAAAATGTGCAAAATTTCAAACTTTAATGTTTTTAAAATTTTACTTCAAATATTTAAAAAATAAAGTTTATTTAATATTTATTAAAAAAGTGATATATTTAATTAATAAATATATCATTTGTATATTATGCTCTATTTAATATTTTGTATCTAAGTATACAATATTTTTAATTTATAATATTTAATATAATGAATTTATGTATACATTTCACTAATAAAAAGTTATAAACTTATTTATTTAAACTTTTAATGAAACTTCATGGATAATATTTTGTTGTATATCTGAACTATGAAAGGTAGAACAATAAAATTTTAAAAAAAATTATCTGAGTAAAAAAAAATTATGTTTTTATACTAAGTTCTTTGAAGTAAAGATTTCAAATAAATAATTTTTCAGTTATTAAAAGCTTTGATGTCTCATGTCGAAATGAATATTTTAGGCGATTGATATTTTAGACAGACAATTTTATTATCATTTAGACGATTTAATTTAAATTCGTCACATTCTATCAAATATAGTTTTTAGAATTTCTTTCTGAATAATTCTAACGTATAAAAATAAATGAGAACTTAAAGAGAAAAAATGATTATGTATAAAAATATTTATTGTATTATTATTTAAATTATTTAGTTTAAATAGATCGTAATCTATCAAATACGATTTTAAACATTCCTTTTAAATAATTGAGGAACTTATAAAAACAGACTGAAAGCTAGAAAGAAAAACGATTTATGCATAAAATGGAAAATATTTATTTGATTTAATTTCTTAACTATCATTAATACCTTTTTTTATTGAGGGTTTTTTTTTGTCACTAATGGCATAAAATTCCACATTCAAAATTGGAAAAAGTTACAAAATATCATCAGAATTTTTAAAAATTTGCCATGCTTTTTAACGTGATTGCTCATTTTTTTATATTGAACTGATGCAAATTTCTGAAGAAAACATTTGCCTGTACGTTAAGAATGACACATGATAGATACTATTGCATTTTTAAAGTACAATACATTTTATTAATTTGTAAAATAGAAAACTTGAAAAAGGAATTCTCCAAAAGTGAATTATCATTTATATATATATATTTTTTTAATTTTAAGCAGAAAAAGGCACCTGCATTTTAAATGTCATCATCTAATTACTTTTCATTAAAAGAGCAAGAACAAGCTTTCAGAGAAAAAGACTTCAAACTTGCTTTTCATTTGTGTTTTCACTTTACAGACAATTAGAATATTTAACAGATATTCATCGATTTATATGATCATAAAATTAAGTTGAATATTTGTTTAATATTTTAATATTTAGTGGGTCTCTACCAAACTCTCCCAAGCTACACTCTAATATAGGTATTCTTCCTCCCGCTTTTGATATAAAAGTTTAGACCTTCGGGGCAAGATCATGAATACTACATATGCCTAGAGTTCTGTCCAAAATACTTTCCTTCATATCAGTATTTTGTGTTTTATAATATAGTGTACAAAAACGTGTATGCATTAAAGAAGTCTTTTTGTTTTTGGAAGATTTAAACCTAAATCCCATACAGAAGTAAAATTTTAGTAACAAAATCGTATACAATATTCCTTTTATTTAAAACGTCGTGGTTTTTAATTAATCACAATTAAATGCTTTCGAATGCATAGACTAACAGACAACGCATTGGCGGATTCTCTTAAATATCTACAATTTAGATATTAAAAATTTCTACCTGATTTTATCCATTTAGCTCTTTACGTTTTATAATTACCATGTTCTCTTATATTAGTTTGGTCAGCCTTATATATTTCCTGCCTGTGTATTTTATTCAAAATTTCATATAAATGTACAAATACCGAATACAGAATTTCATTCATCTAGCTCAAATAGTTATTCATTCATCGTATTCACTGGCAGAAACATAATTCATTTTTTTTAATTCTGAAAAGGTCCGGAAGTTGAATTTTTTGAACATTACAATGTTTTTTCTTTGTGCAATTCAAACACTAGAAAATAAAAATTAAAAGGAACCAAATGAAAACTTTTGATTTAACTGTTCTCACATTTATATTTCAACATTATCATTCTTGGAAACGAGAAATTCAAGACAAAGTACAGTATTTTTTTTTAATGAATTCATTTTTCCATATTCAAAAATATATTTATTTTAAATCTATTAATCTTCATAATAGAATTAACACGAAATATAAGATCATCACTTCTATGAGAAAATAAAAGTATTTTCATCTCATTTCCGAAAATACTACAAAATTTATTTAATGACATCTCCTACTTGCCAGAAAAAGAATTTTAAAACTTAAACATGTTTGAATTCATCGTGAAAAATTATATTTATTTAGATATTTGAGTGCAAATTTTAATTTTTAATAACATATATGGACAAATTCACATATAGACCCAATACAACACATATACTGTACAATATTATAAAATATTAAACATTATTTGAAGTATTTTATAATATTTTTAAATAATGAATAATATATTATATCGCACGAAGTTATACAGTATTATACAACATGGTGCGCTACCTTGAAATTCTGCTCAAGATGTTTGTAAGTAAAAGTTTGAAATAAATACATTTATTGAACTGTAACAAACTCTTTGAAATTTAGTGATCTCGAACATATAAATAAATGAGATAAGATCATAGACGGATTTCGCATTCCTAGGAAAAGCACATTATGAGGCTTTTTTTGAAATAAACTGGTCAATGCAGTTCAGTTTCGTATTTCAATATTCTTTTAACTTAACATCATACTAATGATTTGTTTGATGTTAGTGTTTCCCATCATTTTCTGAAAATGCAGATTTTAATTTTTGGTTTTGACTCATGGTTGTGAGATAATCGCTCTTGCAGACACAATTATTTAAGATGATGATTGATGCTTATAAATATTGAAATGGAACAAAATGAAGCAGCCAGAAAGCTGAATAATTGACAATTTGTTAATATTAGTCTAATATGTTATATTCACATAATTTGTCACTTTCACCAATTTTATTTAGCTCAAACTTTTAACATATTTTTAAATATACCTGCCTGAATCTCCTCTCCACCCAGCAGCCTTAATCAGTCAGCCAACAAGTCTACCTTATATAAAATCCACTATTCGATATAATGTAAATGAAATTTTATTAAAAATAAATATATTTTCATTCCCATACCGAAATGAATGTTAGATGTCTTTGTAAATATAACACTTTGAGTGAGGGAGGTCACTTAGTACAATGTGGGAAACAACGCTTATCTTTTAGTCCATTTAACATAGTTGATACACAATTTGTGAAGTATTAATTATTTTAGAATAAAGACAGCTTGCCGGTTTTCTTCTGAACAACTACGGTATCGAGTACATATACAATCTGCCAAATAAATAAGAGAATGCAAACATATAAATTCAAGAATAATTTCGTCAGTTTCAGAAAAAGATGGAACATGGAGACGCATTAAATTTCCGTGATGGAAATTATTCTTCGATTGCAATAGATTGAAATTCTTTTACTAATTGTAATTACTATAAATATTAAAAAGCGAACACTTATAAGGAGACTAGTTGCTTCTCAGTGACCTTAATGAATGCTGTATATATTTAAGCAAAATATATGTAAAATATTTCATAAGTTAATAACATTATAACATATAATTTTAATAACTGTACATTCACACAAAGTGTGACATATTAAAATTGACTTATCAAAACTATAAAAAAGAATTTCATTTGGCAAATTTTAAATAAAATATGCATGAAAGTTTATTAAATATTATTTTTAAAGAGAAGATGAAATATATTATTTTTGTTATTTTATTCTATAAAAACTTTCAGGATTTAAATATATTCAAAATCAATTATAACAAGCAAGCATTTCCATAAATATTTAGGCCGATAAGTAGAAGTACTTAATCCGCTTGTCTATAAAACTAGCAACTATATAGTTTGAGTCTATTTTTGAAAACAGTTTCTTAATTTTTGATGTAATAAATTTCTGATGTTGATGCAACATGTAAGTGCATTTAGTGTAAATAAAGTTTGCTGATTAAAGAGGTCCAAAATGAAACTTCTGTCCGTTTTCTTCGCAAAGAAAAACATTCTTATCTCCCCCTCTACCCTCCGCAGTTCGATTTAAAAAAAAAGTGAGTTATTTAACAATGCGATTCGTTTTCACTCTTTTTTTTTCCCTTGAAACGTTTTTCACCTTTATTCAAGTAACCATCTCAAGAGCTTAAACTTCAATCAAAGAAATAAGTATTGGTAGCACGGAAGACATTCATTTATATATTCATCATTCATTCATTCATTTATTCATTCATTTCAATTCATTAAAAACGGATCACCGTTATACTTACAGGAAAAACAATGTTTCTTGGAAAATCAAAATCGTGAATTTTATGTTATTTTTTAAGAAGAAATTTAAGCGCAGTTCCTAAAGGTATTCCCAGGCCCATGTATATTAAAATGATTCAGAACAGTTGGTCTTTTCTCATGTCACCGCAATATAAAACTTACGTTAGGCGGATCTTTATTTCCCTCTGAGCTAAAAATGCAGTCATCTAAACGTTTTCCAAAACAACTTACATATACAAAAACAATTTGATTAAGGAGTACTAAAAGTAAGTTGATAGACTAAGAATAATCCCAAGGAAGTAAAAGTGAAGAACATGAATGAAGTTGGCATGTTGAGAGAATTCTAAAATTATAATTAATAGTCAGTTGTATTTAGATTACAACAAATTTGTGCAAATTCTATTCAAAGAACGTATTCATCAGAATGCTTTCTTTTCATATAAAGATGGAAGACATACATTTTTATAAAATTTTAGCAGCAGTTTAATTAAAATTATTTTATGCAGTTATCATTGCAATATCTCTGCCTATTTTAAAATGTTTTATGAAAAAGTGAAATTTTGTCCAATTTCGATATTTATTTTCAAAAATTAATAAATGCAGCACACAGATGGATGAATAAAGTAAATGGCATTATCACTTTTAATAAACTTTAATATTCAGAACTGATTTATCAAATTTCATACCGGCAATTTTTCACTAAAAGACGGTCAATATTTTCATCGGTTAACTTGTTTCTGATAACACATTTATTGATAATTGGGATTTACGTTATTTGTGTGTATTAGAAAGAGTAATTTGGCAGAAAATATTCAGAATATTTGTTTAATTTAACATTAATCTTTTCTTGTAATAAATAAAAATGTGTGTGTGTGTGTGTGTGTGTGTGTGTGTGTGTGTGTGTGTGTGTGTGTGTGTGTGTGTGTGTGTGTGTGTGTGTGTGTGTGTGTGTGTGTGTGTGTGTGTGTGTGTGTGTGTGTGTGTGTGTGTGTGTGTGTGTTGGTCGTTGGACTTGAAACTGCCAAATTGGGCATAGATATATATATCTGAACAATTTTTTTAAAAAAATATTGAAATAAAATTTTAACTGATTAAAATTTAAATGAAATTTTGACGTCCATCTTCGAAAATTTTCAAAACTATTTCAGCACAAATTTTTATATTATCTTAAAATTCAACAAATTACCTGCTCAATGATTACATTTTTTTCGAAGTAGTTTCTTTTCAATATTTAATTAATTTAGACGGTGAATGCAGACTGATGAATATATTATAGGTGGAAAAATGTTGACCTTTCAACATTACTGTTTCAAAACTTCTTCTCTTCCATCAAATCCGTTTTAATTTATTTATAAGCAAAATAAATGGTTTTTCTATTGCAAAATACCACATCATCAGCCATTCCTTCGTTTTTAGCTAGAGCTACAAGCATTCCTTAATTTGGCTTAGGCCTGACCAATATTCACGTTATACATATTTTAAAACATCATCTAAATTCATGGAAACCGCATGGACTAACATATCTAAATCCATTAAAATCTTTTGATATATTTAATATAGCTCCTACAGTTTACCCATAATTTTTTGGGCATCGCAGAGAAGCATGTAAAAATACCATTCCTATTTTCTATTGGCAGTTCAAAATGCGAATAAAAAATAGGAAATTAGGCTTCCAATCCTTCATTTGCTTATATTTTTACCGATTCTACTTTTCCATTCTAATCTCACCTCTCATGCTCTGTTTTTACTGAAAAAATCACTGCCATCCTCCATGCTTTATCTCAAATTTCTGAAAGTCTTGCTGATAAATATGTAATTTATCCAGATTAATTATTTGTTCTGGAGTATTTGACATCGTTCCATCATTTAAGTCACCCACTGGTCTTTAATACTCTCGAACTGCAATCTCATCTTACATGTCAAGAATTCTACAATCTCCTTTGCTGAATTCCATCTCTCCTCGATAAAGCTGGCAATGAACTGCTGACAATTTGGCAAAATCTTCTATTACTATTTTAAATTATCCTGTTCTTGAAAATAGTTTTTAAAATGCGTTAAATTCAGTTTCCGCATTCAAAATGGCAAAGTGAGTGGGATTTCAAGGACACAAATAAGCTTCATTTAATTAAATATCTTGTTGACCGTTGGTCCAGTTTCTCTAACAGAAAGTATAACACAACATCCCAATTCTTACTCGATTACGAATAGGTCACACTCGACTCACGCGTATACTTTTGTTGCTAGAACAACCTCCTCCTCCAATTATACAAATGTCCAAAGCCCGTTCAGTAAATTTTGATATATTACCTACATTTTAATTCATAATGCATCCGTTAGATAATTAATTTTAAAATGACAGTCGATTAATTAGAAGTGGTTTAGATTAAGGATCTTACTTGGGTAACTGAACTTGTCTACAACGAATTCGATGGACTGAACATATCCTTCAACAGAAATCGTTCAAACTGCAATAAACATAAATATTAAATATAAAAAATTCCACTATTTTTAAACTAAGCTAGCTTTTTTTTACGCAAGTGCTATATCGGATCTCTAAAAATTTCGTGCATCAAGAATAATAAAAATTGAAATTAAACATATTGTCATAAACTAAAAGTATGATGTGGAAATGAAAGAAATATTAATAGTCATTAAAATATTCATTTTACAAAATTTTTGTAACATGCATTTTAAGTGCAAGACAAAACTGAGAAAGGAAAGATCAGAAAGGCTTAGACGGAATTTTTATCCATTACAGACTGCCATTCTTATTTTTAAAATTTGTGCAACAAAGGTTATCACATGGGGTGAAACTTCGGCTTTTAGGAGGTTTCAGATTTGAACACTTGTGCTGTGAGAAGCAATAAAAATGCATGCCTTCATTCTGGTTGCATCCGTGTTTGCTCACAGTGCCACCTAGGATAATGTCTTATTTTTTAATCTTACAACAACTAAATAGCTTTGGATAAAAAAGAATCAACTTTAGAATAAAGGAAATGTATTTTAATAAATTTTAAAATACTACAAATTTAAACTTTGAATATCATTATTTATATACAGAAAATACCAAAATCTCATTTCATTTATACATTAATCCAAATTTTAATTAAAAAATACGTCGTAGGTGTACATTCCCATGTTCCAAAATATATTTGTGACAGCTTACGTTTTTCTACTTCAAACGGTCTTATTTGTAAAGCGCACACATATACATAATACTTAAACATATATACAATATCCTTTATTAATAATAGAGATATGCGAATATAAATAACAATAAATAACCGCACTTTATTTGATAAATTTAAATAATTTCTCTTAAGTATTAAAAATTTTACACTTTCTTGAATTCAAATAAGAGAGTTAATAATTTTAAAATGATGATTTGGACTATCAGAAAAATAAATCAAATAGTTTTCACATTCTAATTAACAACTTCTTTATGAAATATATTTTTTATTTTATATTTGAAATATGAAATGAAAAATAATGTAAGATATTGACATCGACAGAAATTCTAAAAATTTTGGAGAATTAAACCTTTAAAAGTAATAAAGTTACAAAAGACTATTTATTTATTAAAAGTTTTATAAATATATAAATAAATATTTCTTTAAAACAATCACTGAATCATTTCTATGCGATTCATTAATTAAAAACATCTTTCAACACATCAAATATTTCGAAACTTTCACTTAATTTACTTTCCATGCAACGAGGATTATGCAAAAAATGCAAAACCTGTTTTAAAGAATTATTGCTCAAGGCTCTAAAATGGCTAAATTAAAATATCGTTTGAAAAATATTCGAATTTTTGACTGGTATGAAAAACAAAAAGGTCAACAATCAACAAAAGAAATCCAAATAAATATAAATATATATAATATAAAAATAAAAATATATTATAGAACAAATAATCTTTTAAAAATCATTACTAGTGTTCAAGCCATTTAGACTTCTAAGAAACCTACATGAAAAACATTCTTTTATTTCATAAATAATTATCTGAAATACCGACTAAAGATTAAAAAAAAATTAACTGAAATGAATATTTCAACTTTACATCATAATTACAGTCACCCTAATTAAAAGCAAAGTTTTTCGCTTCCTCCGCAAAAACAGATTATTTACTGTTTTGTTTACCTTTTATAAAGGTGCACTCTAAAAATTTTTCTTATTCGTTAGATCAAGGTAATTAAAAACAGTATTTCCGCCACCCTACTTTTAAAGACTTACCGCGCACTCAGCAAATAATTTTAAGCAATACCCTCGGGGAATCGAGGAAATTTTCAAATAAATGTTCTTCGAATCCCTTCATATATTTCTCCCTAAGCGAAATTATTTTCATATTTACTTTACGCTTTACGGGCTTCTAATTTCAGGTAAGTTAAACACTTCGAATAATTTGCCTTAATAGTGCTTTTCGCTGCAGAATCTTAATCGAATGGAGGCTGGTATTGATATACGTTTTTTAAAGAATTCATTTGGGCCATATAAATAAAGTCTTCCATGCAGAATTTTGCTTTCTGAAAGCAATTTGTTTTACAAAATTTTATGCAATGTTTGCCCCGAGTAATTTACCATCAAAGATTTCATTGCGCTAAGGTTCATGCCTTAAGTAAATAGAACCGAATCTGAGGTTAATCTTTTTTTGATGGCAGACAGCCTTAGTTTAATGTTTATGGTACGTTTATTAGACGATAATATGGAAACGGGTTTTTTTTATTTAGGAAATGAAGAAATTCTTAGATGAGTTTGGTATTTATTTATTTAATATTTTTTCTGGAGTCTCCCAAGTAAAAAAATTTTTATTGAATTTTGAGTGATTCAAATTACTTTTCGAATACTTAGAAACATTAAAAAAGCAAATGTTTTCTCAATTTAAATGATGGAGAAGTTTGATTATAATTCTGATATTTACATAAATACATGCAAGTTGCATTAACTAGCATTCATTATTCAAAGTGATGTTGATAATATGGTTGATTATAATCGCCCACATTACTTCGAAGAACAGTATGCACAGCAATTACTTGAACCTGAAATGTTGTCTGCATAAGAGTGTAGCAATTACTTGAACCTGAAATGTTGTCTGCATAAGAGTGTTTACCTTAGAAGTTCACTAATGCCTTAACATAATGTGTTCCCGTAATTCTGTTCTCAGGTGAAATGAGATGCACTAATAGCAACGTGTTTAGATTATTTAAACCAATTTTTCTTACGCATTTCTTAGAAAGTTGTACTTCAGATTCTAACATTTTTTCAGTCTCCTTAACAAATTATTATTTCCAAGAGTTAC
Organism: Argiope bruennichi; assembly: GCF_947563725.1. NCBI lineage: Eukaryota > Metazoa > Arthropoda > Arachnida > Araneae > Araneidae > Argiope > Argiope bruennichi. The sequence goes on from NC_079151.1 coordinate 71,487,219, forward strand.
TGAGACTTATCAAAAGATAAATATTATACAATTAAATTTTTTATTCAGTTTTTTAAAAATTATGGATTGAATACGATACAGTAATAATAAAATATTAAACTTTTCGAACATTAAATTCGAAATAATAAATAAATAAAGTAATAAATACCATGTGTAATAAAATAAATAAATAAAGTACAAAGCGTCTTTACGGGTCGTCCACGGTGCTTCTCAATGAAGTTTCGGTGCACGAGACAATTGTTAACACTATTTTGTGCGGTTACGTTTTGTAAATACTTATTATTTGTGGCAAATAGATTATTAAACTTTCACTACACATTCTGATGAAATGACTCAGCACTCATCTTTTGAACATATAATTTCAACACATTGCGTACGGTGCTCGGAGTACTGAACGCTCTCCCGGAGCCCGCACATTTTAGAATGCTCTGGAACCATGCTGGGCAAGCAATAAGATGCATATATGCACATTTTTAATTTGCATTTGGTATTATGTTTACATAAAGTATTCTTAAATATTACTATATATTTTATACATGTATTTATTATATAAGAATTTTTACACTTTAACTAATATTTATTACACAGGCTTGAATAATGCTTTAGAGTGTAATATTTGATAAAGCATATTCCCTTGTGTAATGGTGTTCACCATGAATTGTAGCAGTATCTTATTTTATGATATTAAGGACCGCTAGCGAATTTTTTCCTGTTTTGAATCCCATCTGTCACGGACTGCTCATGAGTTTTCTCGTGTTTCGCGTCCCATCTGTTATCGCATCATAATTAACAAAGTTATGAGGATTTTAGAACTTATAAGTTTGTCCAAAAATGTCTGTCCCAGGCGTATGCCTTACAGATTTCTTTGCGATCATTAATGTGTTAAATATTTTCCTCTGGTTGATTATGCATCGATTTTGCCGAAAAGACATGAAAACGAGATATCTCGTGATCTGGCCACAACGTTCGGCTTAGAAAAATCGAGAAATCTCATGACTTGCAATGTGCAATAGTACGCAATGTGCTAACTAAAAAAAAATCTTGAAAGTAAAAATAAACTGTTGCTGTAGTTAACCATTACTACTTTTATTTTACAATCATAACGGTAGATGAACTACTATTTAAATTGCTATGTAGTATTTATTTCCTTATAATTCTGATATAACGAATTTTATAATTATTTTTATTTCATCGCAGTTATTATTTTTCGAATTCCTTACTAGGTATATAGAAAAACCTCTGTGAATTTTCTATTGCTTCGTATATTACTTCACGCGCCGATTAAAAATTTCCATTCGATAAGTTTTTCCCCGTGAAAAGTAATTTGATTTGCAAAAAAAAAGGGGGGGGGTTTAAATATCTCCATGGTTGAGCTATTCAGAAGGGAAAAAAATGTTTTACATGTCGATGCTTTTGCCATTTAATTAAATTAGTTTGCAACACTGTAGTTGGTTCCTTTAAATCTCTTTTCAATGAAACAACCTTAACGAGCTTTACATTTTAGAAAGAAAAAAAAATCAAAATTTGATGCATATACACTCAATATTGTGAAGCAATATTCATGTTTGTACATTAGTTTTCAATTTTAAACAAGTTCGAAAAAAGACGTTTAATTAGTTTTAAAATAAAACAGGTTTCTTTTAAAAAAAAGATATCCACGTCTCAAATTTTAAATTTGTTTTCCGTATAATGCATGATGATACTAGTTTCACGGCAAATTTTTAGTTTTTAATAATTCGGAACATGGAATAACAAAGCCGAGGAACATATAATAGGGAACAGCAACGGTAAACGGATTAAAAAGTTATAACGATTTTTATGGATTTTTTTTTATAATTATATAAAGCGAGACTAACATTAAAAAAATTGAGTGTGAAACATAAAATCCAAAAATTCTAATCAATACTACTAAATTAGCATTTTTATGTGTTAAATTTACACTAATTTACAATCAAAGAAAAATTTCAACATATAAAATGTAATTTGTTCCTTTAATAACATCAAAATAAATATAAAGATAAGGAAAACTGAAGTGACCGAAAAAATAACATAATGTTATTTTTTTCCAATTTTTTAATGTATATTCTTATCCCATTAAAGATGTAGAATCAAAATAATCAAAATTCATGTAGAGTGTATTATATTTCAAGGAACTATATTTTATAAATAGATGAAGAAACTAGGATAGAAACTGTAACATATAAACTAACCAATAATTTTCATCAGTTGGCATCTTTGAATGGAAAGAATTTACTATGATAATTAAAAATAACAGGAAAAATGTACTCTAAAGATTCTAGGATTTCACTTAAATTGAACGAACAAGTCACGGAATAGGTAATAAATTAATAAACATGATTCCTTTTAAAAAGTGTCATTTACCTTTCCTTAAAACGGAATGTTATTTTAATTTTATTAGCCTTTAATCTCATTAATCATACTTTCCTCACTTTTAACAAAATTACTGGAAATGTACCAAAAAGAAGGAAAGGAAAAAATCTTTATAAATTAAACAAAACCCATCAGTTAAAGAGAAATTCGTAAGACTTCGTATTAAATAAGAGATGATTTAAAAATATCTTGTTAGAAATATCATTAAATATGCGTTAAAAATCATCCGCTGTTACATTAATTTATGGAATACATTTTTGGCACTATATGCAGGGACATGGTGTGAACACAAATAATGATTTTTAAAAGATTATTTGTTCTATAAAATCCTACTTTCTGGACAAAATAAGCGCATTTTTTATCAACTCTTGTTAAACAGCAAATTCTTAATTATTACTATATCTTGTGAACAATCATACGATTTAATTAGTTTTATTTATCATACTTAATAAATATAATTAAATCATTTTAAATAACATAACAAGTATATTTTTTTACTTTGTTATTGTTTCAGGATTTACTAGCTTTTCCTTATATTAATAGCATTTCAAAGGCATTAATTTTCATTTTTTTTAATGCCTCTTTAAATATTTTGTAACAACACACTTTTACAGGCAATAACTTTGATGAAATAAGTAGAAGTAATTGAAGGATACATGATATTATTAATTATAGCAAGTATCACAAATTGATTTCTATAAAAGATCATTAACCTTATTTATTATCAACAATCAATGTAATGATTTTTAAATTTTAATTTAGCCCCTCATTTTATTTCAAAATACAATGTACACCATATTTTATTTTGAATTTTGTAGATTTTTTTACTTTAAGATTTAAATTGGAACATAATTTGTGCAACAAAATAAATTTTCGTCAAAATATTTAACAGACGTACAGACAAAGGTTCCTGAGGCATAACTATTCAGTTAAAGGCAGAAAAGATTTTATGCACTGTAGATATTTATGGTAAAGTGTTACAGCTATTTAACAGGCATTAAATAACTTACAATATTATACATTGCTTATGAAGCGGCTTATTGAAAATAGTACAAGTATTCAATAAAAATTAATGGTATAATTCAAACTATATTATATCTGTATGATGAATCTATATTTAATAAAAAGATTAATATGTCAACGATATCTATAATTTTAGCTAATTCTGCACGGTTTTAAGATAAATACACACTTTTTGTAAAATTCCTAAATTTTCCTAATTGAAGAGATCATTTTGCGAAACTTTTAAATTTGCTCCTAGGATTAAAAGTCGAAAAAGAGTTAGCAAGTTATAATTGGCATTGTTTCTCTATTTCATGTCAGTTAAAAATTCCTTAGATTCAAATTAATATATACTAAAAGTAGTAATCATTTATATACAATGAATTTTAACGTGATAACTTTTTCATTAAAAAAAAGATATAATAGTTTAATAGAAAATGTTCAAAGTTACACACCATTTTGAACCTTGAAGAATAGTGCACTATAATTTCTACCGTGAAGAGTAAAAAATATTTATTTTGCAACTTTATTAATTATTTTAATAATTATATTTATTATTAAGAATTTTGACATTTTTTAATGACCCACACAATATATTACAATTTTTACTCTTCTAAATACAACTATTTAATTGATAATAAGAAAAAGCCAACAATAATAAACTCTATCAATTGATGAATGAAAATAACAATTGATGCAAACTCTGTTGCAGCTCGGGATATCCTGAGGTACAACATACCATTTACCCAAAGTATAAAACTATGCCGTCATGGAATTGCATTATAAAAGGCTTTTTGAGGTTTAATACACAATAAAATTAAACCTAACTTTATATAATATATTTCAAAGCTATAATTCACACATTTAATCAAACAGAAACAATAATTACAAGAGATAATGATATTAAAAAGTTTACATATCTTACATACAGCCCATAGAGAATATATTGTTCAATATTGTGCGATATTGTATTACACTATTTAAAGTAAAACAATATTGTACAATATTGGGAATTTTATTTAATATCATACAAGGTGGTTTTGAATTTTTCTCCCTTATTAACAACCGCTTTGCATATGACAGCAACACCAAACTTCCTCTCTTGGCTAAACGAGCAACTACACGTCAGTTGATCTCTCATAAAATAAACGACAGCGTGTGCGGTTTATCTTAAGGATCAACGACTTCCTTTATTGTTATTCCATATAATAAAAGACATTTCTGAATAGAAACTATCACTTTTCTTCAAGAATATTTTGACTTAAAATGGGTGTAAAAGATAAATCGTACTCCAAATGTTTTAAATTATTAGAATCTATATGCAACATGAAACCAATGAAATGAAATTTTCCCATTTCTATACACCTCGAAGCAAATAAATAATATATTTCTAGATTATTTTGGCCACCAAATTTCTGGACATGGACAGGAAAATATGGAGATTTAAAAAACTGAAATAAAAACGTGAAGAAATTAACTTACATTTATTACTCAATGTTTCATTTTCAAAGTACAGGTATAAAATAAATTCAATACTTATTCCAAAAATTTATAGAAAAGCATACGCACAAAATCAATAAGAAAGTATATATTTCCGAGAAAAAATAGTAAAACATATATTTCCGAGTTTCGAATCTTTCGGAAACATAAACCACTGAAATTGAATTTCAATAGCCCAGAACTTCCACATAAAACATCATTTCTTTACAGAAAGCTTTGTTAGCATTCGTACGACGTTCGTTTTTGATCAATAAGAATTTCTCTCTCTCTGTAGCTGCTTGATATGCCAGAAATTGAATTCCTCAAACAAGCAATATTGAAAAGTCTCTTTTAGGATACAAACTGCCTAATCGATTTTTGAATGCATCATATGTTGGCAAGAAAATATGACGCATTATTTCACATAGTCGAATCTGGAGAATGTAGGCATGATTTGCATGCAGAAATGCATACAGAGAAAAGGGTGAATTTTTCAATGCAAATATGATAATGCATTAAAAATAAACCACATTTCTGAACTGCTTTTTCGGCTCTCCCGTGGCTGTCTGAAAAACATCTGAATTTAAGTATTCAAAGAACGATTTAGGAGATACGTGAGAAACTAATTTCTCGCACTTGGATATTATGATTCGTTAAGATTTTCCTCTTTTGGTTTTATAATATTCAAATTCTCTAATTTGCTGCATTATTAATGCAAATTAGTTTTCAAGATTCTCCAAAGTTAAGAAGAAGGCTTAACGTATTTCGCTTCAAACGAACTTGATAGATCACCGTGTGTTCAAAAATAAGATTACCGTTAATTAGTTCCAGAATTATATTTTTAGTATAATGTAATTAAAATTTCTTACTAGATGGGTAGCAATTTAGACTTAATTTAATTTACCTTTGTTGCTATTAATGATTTTCTTAATCAATAAATGTTACGTGACGTTCGTGGTAATTTGATATTTGTTTTTATTTTTAATTTTATTTTAAAATGTGCTAATGATAGCTTTTAACACAAGGGAATTAATTTTAAGTTGAGAATTTCAAAAGATAATTTTGCTTATTCAGTAGCTTTGAAAGAATAATAAGTGGAATATTATTCAACTAGAAATACAAAAAAAAGAATGTGTTAAAAAATAAGGATCGATTGTTGAACAACTCTAATTCCCATGCAACTAATAATTTATCTTAGATAAAAACAAGAAAAAAATGAAACATTAGAAAATTGCAATTTGTAGATGTTTCTTAAAATTGCTACATACAGATGAACAGATAATGCAGTATGTATTACCAAGAAGAAAAGCGGTCTCGCCAGATGTAAGAAAATATTGGAAAATGAAGCGAGAAACGAAACTGAAAGGGAGAAGTTTGAACTTTTTCAAAGCATGATTTGGACACTTGCGTACATAAGATTTACATTCGGATTTATGGAGAATTTCCTCGTTTAAGTATAAGTAAATACTGTTTGGAGCATTTTTTTAATGAACGATACATAATATTAGGAAACCTAGAAGCAGTGAAATGTAAATAAGTTTTCTTGCCACAGTTCATGTAAACTGTTATTAATACATAAAAATAATTTTTTATTTTTATTTTCCCAGAATAAATTACTTGAATTACCATCTACTGAAAATTAGTGACAGATTAACGAATCGAAGAAACAATTAACTTTCACGATTCCAAAATTAAGTTTATTTTTGGTGTAAATCAAAAATATCTATACTGCAAACTTTAGATATTATAGCTTAGACTTATGTTTTACGAGCATTAAGATTGGCGAACCGGCTGGTCGCCAAAAGCGGCTAGTATATATATATAACAGTAATGTACGTGGCACATAAATCGCCCTTATTACTTATCATGGACTGGCAACAGGTTAAATGTAAACAAATCGATATGCGAGCGTTTCAGAATGATTTTACAGCTGCACTTAATACAATACTTTACTGCTTAACGGATCTGAAAAACATGAATTATTAATTTTTCTCGCCGTGTCAAATATTTCATTAAGTCAGGACAAAAGACATAAAAGAAATCAAGAACAGGCGTCAAAGCAGAAAGTTTTAGTCAAGCGTGAAAGTAGGCTTAACCCCTCCAGATGGATAATCGATATTGATTTGCTTATGAAAATAGATTATCATATCTTCCACAACTACTATTCTCACAAAAATGATTTTTGCATTATTTTAAAATTCAAAACATTTCCTCTTTAATCATATCAATTTCATTTCTATGCAGTGTTTTTTCTTTACTTTTTAGGTATCCGAACACATTTGGAGCGCTTTTTTAGAAAATATGTTGTAGTCATACTTTAACCATGGGTTTAAGACTATTAAAGATTAGCAATAGAATGTCAATATTTGAAATAAATATTAATAATTTTTTAAAATTGGCATTTAGTAGCATAAATTTAAACAAATTCTTAAAAAACTTCAAATTGGCTACACCAAAATCTATTACTCTCATCCGAACAAAACTTGTACCAAAATAAATTGCCTAGTTTTCTCTAGGGAATGAACTACAATCGTATGGTTATAATAATTAATAAAAGTTTTAGAATCAGTCGAAGATTTATCATGAAATTTTTAGTAACTTTATGACGTTAGTATTCAAACAGTAGGTTGTAAATTAAAAAAGATATTCACTCAATCTACATTCTTTTAGTTCATTCCCTAGAAAATAGTATAAAGATTAAATGCTCTATATATGTTGCTAAAAATATGCTTTCAATTAGCTTTACATTAATGAAATAAGTAATCGAACTTCATAGATCTAATAATTTCATCTATGAATTTTTTTATTGAAAATATTTTTGCAAGGCCGATATCGTTTAGCTTCGTCTTAAGTATTCCTGTAAGTCAGACAGGTATTCCCTATAAGTCAGAATCTAGGAATATTCTAAATAAAAAAAATTAATGTCGGAATGTTTAAAGATATCTGTGTTTCATCAACATTTAATATCAGAAAAATATACAATACCAATAGTTAGAACTATTAAACGACATTCTTTTATCAAGGTCTTACCACAGAATATATAAGTAAAAAAAAATTGTAACACTGTCAATGGATAAAAAAAGCAACACGATTCTTATGTTGATTTTGAATAAATATTTGTATTTTTCATTTTAATTCTTCTCATGAGAAGTATTATTGTATAGGATGGAATTAACAACGCATTGCTTGTTTTTGGTAAACAAACAGTACAAAACAAGAAATATTACAATATTTTTTTAAGATCTCGGAAATGAGAAAAAGAAAAAGAAAAAATATCGTCCTAAATTAAACGTAATTTCCTTTTTAAAAATTATGCCATTTAATAGTTGCAGGAAAGCAATGTGTTTAGAAAATTAACATACCAATTCAATAAAGCAACAGAATAGCTTGTGAGTTTTCAAATTCAATAAATGGGAATCTGTGCAACATCTTGGGATTAATTTCTAAATTAATTGTTACATGTTTAAAAGAAATTTGCAGGTATTGTCAATAAATAGATATCACAACTTCAGTAGATTAGAAATTTCAACAATATCGTTAAAAAAATCCTCTGGTGCAAATGTAAAGAAAAATAGAAATTATTGAGTGAGAGATCATGCTTTATTTTTTTATAAAAAAAAAGTATTGTTTGAAATTTATACGTCTTTAAAACTATCAATAAATTTGATCTTAATATTAATAAAAGCTAAAAAAAATCACTAGCATTATTATTACTCAATATAAATGGGAAACAAAAAAGCAAAATTAGTAAAAAATTTCACAAATTTAAGCAGCGAAGGAACTCATACAGCTTTAAATTTTTATCTATTTATTATTCTAATATATGAGCAATTACTTTTGGAGTTACGTATCGTTTTTTAAAGTGGTTATTTTTAAATATAATTGTATTTTAAACAAAATATTAGCAATAAAATTTTTAGAAAATATTTTTAATAAACATTTCGAAAATTACATTAAGTGGTTTGAAACAACTATCGCCATTATTTCTATAAAATTCAAAAATAAAATACCATTTGCTTGCAATGAAATACTTTATCGATTGATTTTAATTTAATTGAAAAGACGGATTAAGTGAGATTGTGATAGAAAAATACTTTAATAAACGATTTTTATTAGACTTCAAGGTTATTAGAATGTTATAATTAATTAAAAGAGACTATTTAATTGAAGTAAAGCTCAGATTTAGCACATTAGCACCTTGAATCATTTCTTCATGAAATCATTTGAAAGAATATTGGATATATATCGATTTGAATATATTAATGATATAGAAAGAAATAATATAGATGATTATCCTTTCTGACAGATTTTAAAGGAAAAAAATTTGTTTTCTTTAAAAGTCTAAAACAATTTTTCGTGAAAAGTAAATAATAAAAATATCGGTTTTTTTTATTTATTTATTATCTTGAAAAAGAATACAAAAGAACTGATGTTTTTGAAAAAATAATTATATGTTTAAGCATGTAATTATTCTTTTTCTTCCTCACTTTTTTTTAATGATAGAAGTAAAATTATTTGAGTCCTCCAGATTTAAGAGATAAGATTGCAATCAAGATTTCTTTTAATTATCAATAAACTCCTTATCAATAAAATCTAACGAAGGATCATCAAGGTTTATGACTCGAAACTGGATGAACAATTAGCAAATATATTCCATGAAATCATCATAAAACCTAGAAGATGGCATGATGAACAATGTAAATCGTTAAGTGTCGCAAATTGAGCCATAAAAAGTATCCATACAAAAATTTTAACAACAACGATGGCAACAACATAAACAATGCAAAAATCTTTATTAACGATATCAGGAAAAACACTAACGGTTATATTAAGTAAGTTCAAAGTAATCATACTTCATATCTCTTTTATTGCTGTTAGCGGATCAAAAAGGTAAGAATTTTAGATTTATTAAACAACCTCAAATAATAAAATAGGAGTTTAGATAAATATTTTAAACTATAGGTGTTTGAATGAAAGCAGGATTATTTGTTTTATATAAAGTGATTTAAAATATACGTACATACAATCAAGAAAGTAGAGAATATAAACCCAAATTTTTATTTATGTACAAAATTAAAGTCGAAATTTCATTCGAAGATTATGATTGAAATAAAAGTAAAGATATTAATATGGCAATGGAGAATTTCAAGATATGAAAGTTTAAAAAAAAGTCGCATTCATTTTTTTTTAAGGAAACATAAAAATTCTAAAGTAGTTGCATACATATATTGGTTTTTCAAAAAGTCATCATCTGGGAACTATAAATATATCTGCTGGCAAATACACAGAAGAATACTTGCATATTAATATAACCGCATTCTTTCCAGTATCCATGAATTCATTACAACAAAATGTTCCGATATATTTTAAGCTTTTATGAAAGAAGGGTTAGCAAAAAGTAGATCTTACCATCTATGGGAGGTATTTCTTTATTTTAAATTCTATCATTCTATGCAAACTAAATAGTAAAAATATGGAAATTTTAATATTAAAGTCTGAAACTGTATGACTTCTGACGTTGAAACTTGGAAGTTATCATATCACAATTTTAAATAGAAGAGGAAAAAATTGATATTTTCAATATGCATTCATACTTTAAAATGTGAATAAATTTTTAAGTTTCGGCAAATGGTCATGAAAATTTAAAATCCTATTATTTATTTATTTATTCATTTTACATAAAACCGAATAAAACTGACTGTTATCGAATACAGCTAATTGTTTCAACAGCGAAAATTCTGCACCTTGTGTTGTTGCAGTAAAAATTAATAAATGCTTCATTTAGCCGTAAGTATAATGTTCAAATAATAATTTGATAATCGAAATAATTTTAAGTACAGTGAAACTCGCTTAGCGAGCATAATTCGTAATATGAAACTTCCTTAAGGGAATTATTTTTTCCACAGAAATCCAAGTAAATTAAGACAATACGTCCCATCTTGAAAAAAATATTCAAACAAATTTATATTCATGGAATTTATTATTTATAATACATGCTTTTCTTACAAGAAAAAAAATTAGAGGTATTTATCTTTGATTTGCTTCAGAATTTGGCGAAAATAAGACACAGTTTTATCGTTAAATGAATTTATAGCGAGCATGGCTAGTGCCTCATTAGGCTGATGCTTCTCAATGTAAAGTGCAATAAGTGCCCATGCTGTCAGAATTTTCTTTATTTCATTGGAAAGTTGTTGCTCTGTTGAATCTATTATTTCCTCCTCTTCTGACTAAATCTCGTTCACAACATTTTGCTACGAGACAGAATGCAGCTCCATAAGTTCTACGATAGTTCTAACTATGCTCTTTTACCAATTCATCAGTGTCAGCGCTTCTACCGCTAACCCCATAATTTTGGCAAGAAACTAAATCTCGTCGGTTAAGGCTTTACAAATACTTGTTCGAAACCTTCGCAGTGGAGTTAGGTAATGCTACCCATCCAAATGTATTCCATGCATTTATAAGGATTTCCTATCAAGAAGCCTCAACACAGACTGATACAGGCCAATCCATCATGTGATGTCCCCGGTGTTTCTATGCCATTCGTTCCGTAAAACATCGTCGTTAAGAGAGTCACTTTTTAACAACTCTTATGCTAATCACTAATTATACAAAGCTATTGTTAAGCGAGGTTTGACTCCATATCTCCAAGCAATTGCAATTTTTCTTAAACGGAGTAAATTTATTTTTCATACATATGAATATAATTTAAAATACGAAATAATGCCATTTGTAATGGCATTCGGTCTCGAGTAGAATTTTTTGAGGGAATTTTAAATTGGCTGATAATTGAGATGGTGTTTGCCTTATTGATATCAGAAATTTTACAGATAATTTAATGTTTCTCCAGTTAGTTACTCTTTCTTTTCAGTGCAATATTGCTGACATAGAAATAACCTATTTCGTAAATATAGAGGGTATTATTTCATTTTATGCAAAAAAGGGTTTTTTTTGTGAAACTTCTGGGTTAATCGGAACTAAACGTACTTATAAAAACATTTATTATTTTATAATTACTTCCAGATAATTACAAGACAACTTGATCCTTGAATTATTCATTTTATCCCTAAATTCTTAATTTATTAAAAAGATGTAAATTATTAATGGACTTCTCAACGACTCCTTGATTGTAAAAGAAGTTTTATTGCTTTGTGTTATTTGATGTCAATAAAATAACTTAACATTATCAGAGCAAAATTATCAATTCATTTAAACATGTTTGATTTCCATACCACCTGATGGAGACTTTGAGATAAAAATTGATTTTAAGAATCTGCAGCATTTAAAATACTAGTGGAAATGAAAAATTTTTGAGTAGATAATAAATGAAATAAAAAATGCTGCTTCTTAATAGACGAATGAATGTGTACTTTTAGAAAATGCTCTGATTATATTATTTAAAAATGAATGCCATATTTTCAGATGGAGGGAGTTTTAGCTTTTAACTCATCATATCATTCATTTTTCTTTTCCCTCTCAACAGATCAGGAAAATCTTTCTTTTATGGCTACCGTGGTTACTCCGAATGGAGAGGCCCGGACACAAGATAACGAGGCGGGATCTTTTCCGCAGCACCAAAGTGTGTGAAATGGAACTCAAAGAACGTGCTTCTAGGAGTCTGTTGACCAGTATCGTCGATGGGGGCACTGCCAGTGGTGGTGAGGAGGAATTCAGGCCGGCTACGGCCTCTTCGTCACCTGCTCAGCAAAGGGTTCAGGGCGAGAGGAGTTACGCCAACGTTCTCATCGGAGGTGCCAACCATGGAAACATGATGTACGGTTGCATGCATGCCGACGTGGAACTTTCAGCTATACTGCGCGAGCTTAAGAAAATCACTGCAAAGCTCAGGAAAGACGATCAAGACGCAGAAGTCGTGTCCGACTGGCAATACGCTGCCATGGTCGTGGATCGAATCTGCTTAATAAACTTCACTGTCTTCACGGTGGCATCGACAGTCCTGTCTCTAGGATCTGCTCCTCATCTAATGGCTTAATCAAATCAGTTACTATAGTATTATAACTATCAGACTGTTATAATGTAGTTATAAACTATAAACTTTCAAAGATATGAGTATAATCAAATTTAAATAATCCTTTTAACAGTGGCGTAACTAGACAATATGGGGCCTGGCAAATGATTTGGGTAGAATCCCATAACAAATTAAGCTCATCTTTATCATTAATTACAAGATTACTTTTTTAAACAGTAGAATTTTTAATACTGCTATATACTTTATAATAAGTTTAGCTTATTTTACAGAATTTTAGAATTTAGATGAAGTAATAAAATTTCCCAGCATTCATTTGCATTTCTATTTGCAATTACATTTTTAAATGAGTTAGATTTATTTTTTTAATTTATTCAAAATCGTTTAGCTTAGCTGATTTTAGAGAATCTTATAATTTAGAAGAAATAAGAAAAAATCCTCAGTAATAATTCACATCTCTATTTGTCATTATATATTTAGACGAGTTAGAATTATTTTACAATTAATTCAAAATCATTTCTATCAAGCTTCAATTTCAGTCGTATATCAGCATCTTATAAATCGCTTCTCGAATAGTGATAGGGACAGAATGCAATTTAATTATGCTATTTAGCTAAGCAAAGATTTTATTAACATATTTATGATTTAATTGCGTAATTTTAATTTATTTTTTCTGTTTTAGATGGAAGACAATAGTATATAGTAAGTATGCTAATAAGTTTATAATGCCTCAAGGTGGTAGAGACAACTATGATTATGGACAGTAGCATTTTGTCAGTCCTGTCACCTTTAGTTACGCCACTGTGTTTGGGATAAAGAGTTTATATAGAAATAGTTGAATAAAATTAAATGAACTATTAGGAGAAATTATTAATTATATATATATATATATATATATATATATATATATATATATATATATATATATATATATAAATAATCAATATTGTATCTCATAGAACAGAAATTCTAAATATTATATGCATATATGATATTCATATGATATCCTTAATAAATATTAAACTATTTCCTTTTACCCGCTAGTTAAAGTGAAGTATTATCCAAAGCTTTAAAAGAACCCTCTCAGAATTATTAAATAACTCAATAGTTGAGAACAACCTATTTTTTTCCTTGGAAACTCGAATCTTTATCTTTGTAAATAATTTATATGTCTTAGAAAGAATCTGTTCAAAGTAATGACATTAGAAAATTTCTCCTACGATAAACTGAGCTTTTCCGGTTTTTGGAATTATCTTGCCATTAGAAACTAATTTCTGTATCAAATGCTTCCATGTTTTTATCAATATATACAGTATTTTCGTCTCGGGAAATATTTCTTTCCACAGAAGAATAAACAGTTGTTTTAATCTCCCATTATTTTTCTTTCCTCTCTATTTAAAAGAATATATACTTCATCTCTTATTTACAACTTTATGCACGAACTATATTATTAATTTATTCAAAAAAATGGTACTTGTTTCTTTTATGTTCAATATTACATCTTTTTTTTCCTTATCAAAACATTTTTTCTTTTAAGTTACTTCTTGCGAAGACATTCATATTTAATAAGGAAATATTATTGTGCTCGTAGATATAAAGCATTTCTAATTAAAATGCTTTATATCTTACAGAGAAGAAAAAAATATCATAGAATTCTTTAGAGAGAAAAGAACTCTAGATATCACTATCACTAGCGTAAACAGCTTTTTAAAAAGCTCAAATAAAATATGAAAATATTAAAGAAGTAGAAAGATATATTTAAGTAGAAAAAGTAATAATTACAAAGAAACAGTGCAGCTCTTTACATACATAACTATGATAGTACAAATATTATCCACTATTCGTGCATTTAAATATTTATATGAATGTACGACACAGTGCATGATGTATGTAATACTATATCATAAATAATTAGCAAACTTTGTATCTCAAATACTAGATTGATATTTGAATATTTGATAAGCTTAAAACAGGTTTAGTTATCTTTAATATTCTAGAACGCGATCCTAAGGAACGGGTACATTAATTCGTCTTGCATAGAATATTTTCTAGATAGCAGTTACTAAGCGAGATATCTAAATACATTAATAGTTTATTCCTTCGTACAATGTTACCACCGAAGTGCTGAGTTAACTTCAACACACTCAATGTTTTTTTTTAACAAAACTTTCATAACTCTTTTCAGTTTTATGAATCATTTCATAACATTATTGTTTTGTTTATTTTTAAGTTTCGTACTTATTTCATAGGTTAGATTTTTCTGTGCGTTAATGATAAGTTGTCGTAAATTAATTTAGGTGTAAAAAAATCAATTTGAAATAAGAGAAGTTTTTGAATAATTTTTAATAACTTCTCTTTATTTTTAAATAAGATTTTAGTCAAAGAAATACTAATATTTTGATCCTTGTTTGGATTTTGAATTAAATGTTCCATTACTCTATTAGCAAAACAACAGCAATAAAGAAAGATATGAGCTCATTATAAAGAATTATGCTTATTAAATACCCTGTTCACTGCCATGTAGGTATTTCAGTCAATCATAAGTAAGATTTAAACTGTAACTTTAAACTAGAATGCAGAATACTGGTTCGGAATTCAGAGTAAAATTGAATGTGTGAAAACTATCAAATAATATTTTCGTTTCTTCAAAATTCACTATCTGAAATTTTATTAATTATTAAATATTTTATAAAGAAAGAAACAAATACGAGGATGAAATTAACAATGAGGAAATAATTAGTCCTTGCTTTCTAGCAAATACAAGAATTATAATTAACGATTTTTCTTTTTAATCAATTTGAAGGAAAAAAATTATTATTTCAATATCAGCAGTTAATAGTCTAAAATTTTCAGATAATCCGTTTAGTTCTTTTGCACAAACATTTTGTTTTAAATAAATATATTTCAAAATTATATCATTCCAAACAGAAAAGATGCCTTTTTGTCGAAATTTTTTTCTCACGTACTTTTAATGATATATCAGTTATTCATCTCTTAATTTTATTAAGATATATCTTTTTTTAAATGTCACTGTACTTTTCAAGAAACACAGATAATTTTTCAAATTATTGTTGTCGCTTATTTTTATAAAATAAGTGAAATAACTTCAAGTAATAAAGTTATTGATTGCCTAATAAGTACAGATGCAAAAACTATGGAATTTAAGTGACATTTTTTCAAGTTAATAAAAACAACAGATGGAAAATGAATTAATCATAATGAAATTAATTTAAGAGCCAATTATCAGTTTAAAAATTCGTAATAATTCAACAATAGTAGAAAAACTATCAAACTTCATACGTATATAAATTTATTTTTTAAAAGACTTACAATATTCACTTGGTATTTTGAGCGATTTTGAATAGTAAAAATGAAATTCTGAAATTTATTAATTGATAAAAGTAAAAATGGAAAGCCTCTTACTCTGGAGAATTTAGATAAGAGAAAGAGTTTAGAATAAGAGAAATCGGAAAAGAAAGGAAAATAAGAAATTCAGAGGATCTGCATTTGTTAACTTCTAGAAAAAAAATTCCTATGAGAACTATCTATATACCTTTAGTAAAGGTAATAACTATAATATCCCACCTTTTAGTTTTCATAGCAACAGATAGAAGATGTCAGCTAGAGATAATACACAATAGCAGTTTTGAAAAAGAGTAATTTTCGAACATTTATTAAAATTATTTTTCATACGTTGATGTTTTTCTTAACTGTATGAATTATTCGAAGTGTTGTCGGTATTAATGTTTCATGTTTCTTAGAATACTTAAGTATTCCCTTTTTTACATTACTTTTTACCAGATATTCCACTGTATTGTTAAATTACTCAAAATGTATGAGAAGTTTTATGATATAATTTCATTTTGTTTTCTTATCAATTTGTTTTCTATATCCACTTGAAGCATTTTTTGTAAAATAAAGTACTCAATTGTCACTATAAATATACTTATGATTAAATATAGGAATAAAGTAATTCTAATGAAAACTGTGTATTTTTCATTGTCTTTTTAGAAATTAAAAAACTTTTAAGAAATATACAATAAAGTAAATTAAATGTTACCTGCTTTATGATATGACAAAGAAATTCTTTTCAAATTTTTTCCGAATTATTTTATAATTTCGCCTACATACTGTGTATTTTAATATCCATATCACAATATCATCAAAATAGCTTATTATTATTTTTTTAACTTACGATCGGTTCTACACAAAACATGTGAATGGCACAGAAAATTATTAAAAGACGCAATTATTCAAAGGGAAAGTATCACCAAAACAGAAAAAAAAATTTATAAATCCATCCATCATTGGCTTTTGCAATCTTTACTTATCATAAAGATGAACACGTATCTGTCTGTTTGCTTCAGGCTAAACATCTTAAACTACCAAGTCTCATTTAAATATATATTTTGGAGAGCGGCTAATTTGAAATGAGAACCATTGGTATTGAAATTTTAATAAAAATTTTTAATTAATTCAAAATTATATGAAATTGTGACATTTTCTGCGATAACTTCTTTAAATATTGCCTCACAAAAATAGGAGGACGGGAATTTGCACCTTGGAGCTATTTTTTTTTAATTTTTAATTAGAATTTTAATTAATTAAAATTTAAGGGAAATTTTGGCGTTTTCCAAGATATTTTCCAAAATAATTCCTTTTTATATCACTTTAAAATATTATCTTTCCAATGATACCAGTGCTTTAACTTATAAATTAAATTTATATTTTTAAATAATTCTTTAAAAAATATTGAATCATATTTTCCAGCAATTTATTACGCACTAAATAAAAATAAAATTTAGCTTTTACGAGAAAGTTGTGCGTGTACATGGAAAAGAAATCAACTTTCATAAATATGTTATTAATATGTTGATAAAAACTAAAATTAAATAATTAAATTAATTCTTACTGTAAACTAAACATTAAAAAAATGTAATTTTCAACACGTGTTTGTATGAAATGAAATAAAAATAAAATGTTATGTTTTCTAAAAATATAAATAAAAGAAAAACTTATCTTGCATTCTGCAAAAGTTCTCTTTTAAATTATCTATATTCATTAATTCAATACTTCAGTTTTATCTAAAGCAACCATAGTTGAACATATATCTAGTCTGTATATCATGTATCTCCTAAATATTTTGAGACTAAAACTCAGTTATGAAAATTTTAATATGTCTATAAAAAAGCACGATTTTAGACCTCTACATGGATTTCAAACTCCGTGCGCTAATTGGATCCATGTAGAAAATACACCAAACAGCACAGGAAGTATTGACTATTCTAAAATAATGAAATTGTTTATTGTCTTAAAATAATGGTAACAAAGCTGTATAACTCAATCACATTTGATTGCAGATGATTGAAACATTAGTTTGTCAAGATTATTTTAGTGAATCTTATAAGTGCCTTGGTAAAGTATCAAGAAAAAGTAAAGTTGAGAGATTAAGTTATATAAAATATTTAATAGAAAATTTTAGAGAGTTTACTCGGTGAACCAGCTAGTCGCCAAAGATGGCTAGTATAAAATAAAAATTAAATTAATCTCCATGTGCACGTTAAGCTTCTATTTAAAAAAAAAACATTTTATCAACAAGTTATCATCAAGCAGGCAAATGCTCAAAATAAAGGATTCAATTATTTCTCACTGAAAACGATATATAAAAAAATGTAATTTTTAGCACGTGCTTGTATGAAATTAAGTACATATACAGCATGATATTTTCTGAAAGAAAAATACAAAAAAAGGTTCCTGCGACTTTAAATATGTATATCATTGATTCTATTATTTTATATTATTTAAGACAAACACGGTTTCATATCTACAATATATTCACCATACCAAACAGCTAATTTCTAAACCTTTAGTAATAGGAATATGCTTCTAATAGAAAAAAATGTCTACATTTAGAAAATTACTATATTTTATTTAATTTGAGTCACTAAATGTTTTGATGAATCACGAATTTTAAGTTCTGATACAAACCGATAAAAGAATGAGTTTTATTTAATAAGTTCTTTCATCATGTCGTAAATTGAATTTTATGTAGAATCGGAGAATTTTTATTGAATAATCTTATTGATATTGAATTGAGATATTGAATAAACTATTGAAAAAACATTCTGCAGCAAACACAAGATTTCCATGCTAAGCACTTCTAAAAACAGAAAATAAAGAAGAGAAAAAAAACCCAAACATCTACTCGTCATCACTGTCTTTAAAGACTTAACTAATGTTATTATTCACTGCACTTCTAGGAACACATAATTCTTCCCACGAGAAAGTACTTTTTTCTGTCCCCATATGTACAATATGTTGCTAATCTATATTAACAATCAATGCATTATATTGAACACCCAAATAAAATTACAATTACATATTTGCGTTGATCAGTATTAACACGTTAGCTATTCCGATGCCTCTTGATTGGCAGCTGAGATTCACATCTGTTGTCTAATGAGTTGAGCACCGACTCTATTATAGTTAAGAGATAGTAGAGAAGATGCCATCTAATTAGATAGAAGGATCAAATCACAGCGCGAATCCTTGCAGCGAACGTGTTAAGAAAATTAGATTTCAATGTCTCGCCATTACCAAAATGACTCAAAAGTCTTATTGGCGCGAAAATCGGCATTGGCTCGCCAAATTTGAAACTTTTAAAATGCAATGATACGGCTTAAAAAATAAGATGTATACTTCGTATTTTTAATGATTTCTAACAGAGGCAAATTTTTAATTATTAGATCACATGTACTAAATTACATTTATGTGCCCTCATTGGTAAATTCATTTATCAACAAGAAAGCAAGTGAATTCAACTAATTTAGTTTTTTTTTTATCTTTATACCTTTTTTCTAACATTCATTATTTAATTTGAAAGCAATTGCTATATTGTTATTTACTTTCATTCATATTGCTTGTTTTTTCTCATTTGCACAGAGTATGTGATTGATTATTGACAAAATATACATATTATTTCATATATGCCAAATAATTTTTTTTAAATGTCATATTTTTTCGTCCTTTATATTTTATTTTTTACACTTAATTATTTTTATAACATGAAAGGGTAAAAAAAAGGAGATTTTCTTTAGCCTTT
This sequence comes from Argiope bruennichi, assembly GCF_947563725.1. Classification (NCBI taxonomy): domain Eukaryota; kingdom Metazoa; phylum Arthropoda; class Arachnida; order Araneae; family Araneidae; genus Argiope; species Argiope bruennichi. Next base: position 71,507,177 of record NC_079151.1, read on the forward strand.
GCCTCTACCTAAATTGGATGTATAAAATAACGTCCAAACTTTCTAATTTTTATTAAATAGGAACAGAAATTGAAAAAATTAATCATAATAAAAATATTATTATTGTTTTTCTTCTATTTTTTAAAAAAGAACAACTTATTCTATTACAAAAGGGGTCTGTATTCATAAATCGCCAAATTTTTTATGAACTATCATAACTTTTATTATAACTTAAAAAACAATTGAATAAGACATACTTTTGAATTGCTAATAAGAGAAATGAAAAGAAAAAAAAATGGGAATGAAATTTTTCAAACACAGAACCGGATGTCAAACTACATCAGATTACTAAAATATCGATTTCCATGATTTTTTTCGGGGAACTCATCCATAAGTGTTTCTTAATCTAATTCTATAATACACAATTTTCAATAAATAAAAGCAATATATCTTTCAAATATTATTTACTCATATTATTATACAAATAGTTCTTAACAATTTTCAGAATTAAAAAAAATGAAATTTCTTATATTACAGACCAGCAAGGATGACCAGCAAATTTCAGTTTAGAGGAAATTAAGCAAAAAGTTATTAAAAGGTTTCACTTAAATATTTAATTGCACCTCGTAACTTATTGCATTTAAAATTTTCTCAATGATTTTTTTAAAAATTCTTCAATTTTATTTTTACCAATTTGAATGCTCTTACAATGCTTAAATCAGAAGCATTCAATTTGTGTGAAAATGACAATTTTGAAGAAAACCAAATCTATCTATAACAATGGTAGGCAAACAGAGCAAATTATTAACAGTTCAATTGAAATTTCTTTTGTGATACTCCTTTTTTAAACTTAAATTCTATAGAAAAATATATTGTTATTAATTTAATTAGGCTATTCTTATTCTGGTTTTTACTACGAACCTCCTCAATCTGATCAACGAAGTTCGTGGCTCATGAGCCACGATTTGCCGACTGCTGCTCTATATCAGAAGTATTCTAGTGAAGATTCACATTGTGAACGCTTCAAAAGAAGAATTGTATAAACAAGAGTCTGATGGCAGTGATCCTTATGCTTTTAGTTTAAAAGACATTGTTCATTTAATAATAGATTTTTATATGATAGAAAATTCTTGAATACAACTGCTTTCTAAATTATTTATTGATTAGATTTTTCTGACCATGTGGCCGCTAGTGCTTATCTTCCTTCACATTTTAGTTGGCTCCTTTAATTTATAATTCCTTTTTCTTTTTCAAAGAAGTGCAACGAGTGAAGCATTTGCACGGAAAAGGCTGAATTGCAGGAAATTTACCATTCGTTTAGCATTGCGATAAACATCAAACAGATTTTGAGTCTCTTCCCGAGTCTCGAGGCATGGCGCTGTTTTCACTGCCATTGATGTACGGAGTTACCACCCCAACACCGTGCGCGAAGCACATCGTTGGTGTGAATGGTGGAACCCGAAAAATTATCTACATGAAGCTACCACAGAGGTCTTCACCAAGGGACACACCCAACCCACCCGTTTGGCAGAGCAAACAGCGGCGGCTAATTAGAGCCTAGGAAGGTAGTTGTTTACCCACGCGATGATTTGGTGGATAATGTACAAGTTATGAGGATCTTGGATAAGCTGATCTCTATCTTGAGCATTTTTTAATTTGAGTCTAAGAGATTGAGTGTGGATGCACTCGAAAATATAGTGAACTGGGGTACCTACTTCACCACAGTCACAGAGTGGATCGTTGGTTGTTTTCACTGCCAGTGCGTAAAACCATCATTGGCTTCAAAGGATTTCAATCTTAACGAAAATTAAACAAGACTTTTAGTAGTAAGTGCCTTATAAACACATTTGCAAACAAACGGACGAAATCCGAATGGTCGACTCATAGCATTTTTTTAATAAGAATGAAACTGACATCCAAAACAGAAATTACTGTAAGTATTCTATATTTCCAGTAATTTATTTATTTACAAAATATTTACCCTTCGGATTTTATTCAGTCCAATATAAACACGCGACGTTTTAAATATAAAATGCATAAGCGATTTTTCAACAAAACTGGAAATGAAAATAATATCAGTTATAAAGATATTTCATCTTAATTAGATAAATAATCATTTTATATCGTACTGCACTTCTTTAAATCTATCATCAATTAATTTTATATTCATTATTTATTTTCTAATTATATTTCTTGACAATAATTAATATTCTCATCCCCAATCTATAATTATCGGACTTAACTATTTTCTTTTATTTTTCATTAAGCAAAGGACTGTTTCATATTTTTAAAAAAATTCGATTTAAATGACTTGGATTTGAGTATTTTAACAAATACTTATTCGATTGTCACGTTTCTTAGTAAAAAAATGACGAATTATGTCAACATATTTCACTTAAGATCTTGTTTTTCAAGTACATTTGCTTACAGGTAATAAGAACGAGATGGCTGAAATGTCTTTTATGTAAGTTATGAGAAATATAAGTGTAAATGAATAAAAGAAACTGAAATAATGCTTATAATAGACATATTACCATTTGCTCGCATAACAAAATACAATTCAATTTCCTTTCAGTTATTTTATAAGTTTTGAACTTTTCGGCATGCACAATGTATACCAATGTACATTTGTATATGCACTGTAATTAATACTATTTAATACCAATATACAGCAGTGTACATTTGCATATACACTGTATATTTATGCCACGTTCATACCAATGTCTATTTTAAATTATTAGTTTTTAGTCTCTCTTAATAATAAAGGAAAATGTGTGTGTGTCTTTTGGCTCTCTACATGCCAAACCGTTTGACAAGGAAAGGCCAAATACGACAAAAATATATGTAAAAGAAAGATAAAGTATGTCTAAAAGAAATGTTTGGAAATTTTAATTAGAATTCAATTAATTAAATGTTTATACTTGACTTTAGAGTTATTCTGTGTTAAGTATGAAAATATTATGGCATAAAAATAATTTTTACACGAATTTAAAAAAAATTTCATATTTTGCATAGTTTTAATGAAAATCAAATCGTTTCAATTAATGTTTCTAATATTACACAAATCATTTCCTTATATTGACAGTAAAAGTTTCCGAGAAATATAGTGTACAATTAGAAGGTAGATTACGACAATAGCTATGTTTCTGATAGTACTGTAATATCATGGCATTCGATTCAATTAGGAAGGTCAAAGCCTACTTTACGAGAAGCTACACTAGATGCAGCTTGAATCCTTTACCTTCCTTGATTACTACCCTCTCCCCCCAAAAAGATATCCGAGTAAGCAAATGACATATAAATATCAATAATCCAAGCTAAAGAAACTAATAAAAGACTTCATATCAAATAGCTTATGGCCTGATTAAGTGAAATTCAGACACTAAGAAAGATTTATGTACATAATAAACAAAAAAAAGAGAAAGACCATTATAATAGTACAGCTTTAATCTCTATTACAATTTATTACTTAGAAATAACTTGTTGATGGAATTATGAACAAGTTATGCTTAATAAATGTAATTCAAATAAAACAAAACCAATGTTCCATGCAAGACATCTGATCGCTAGAGGCGGCTAGTATGTCATATATGTATTATTATTATGTTGTGTAAGTTTCAATATGAATAAATAATGGATTTCTTGACAATTGAAAAACTGAATTTTTTCATTTTGGACGTTAAAAGAATAAAAAAAATTCGAAAACTACAAGCGATGCGAGAGAGTATTATTTTCAAATTCTAATTACAGATATGGCCTGACAACTGACAAAAACAAAAATGAGTTTTTCTGTGAAACGAGTAAAAAAATAATGATATGAAATTCTTTGGAAAAAATTTATCTCCCAGGAACTCGGAAAACAGAAATCAAAGATAAAATAAACAACTCCAGTGTCATCCTCAATCGCAATTTACTGCAAAGAGGGCAAGCAGTAAATAAGTAAAGATCTTAGCAAATGTACGTAAAAAGAATGGTCGTTATCATATGACATTTTCCTCAGATTATTCCCGGCGAAATTGCGTATCCATTTCGCTTTCACATTTTTCATTCGCCAAAAGAAAATCCTACTAAACGAGGAAAATAAACACTTCAAAAAGCAAACATTCATTTTCCATAAATAATACCAGAGATATGAGATATGAGATAAATTATTTCAAAATCGGGATTTTTATGTTTGAATGTTTTCTTTAACATTGTAAGACAATGGATGCTCTCATTATTGCTTTTTGAGATTTGGTTATGAATTTAAATAAAACATGATCTTGATATAAATTGTTGTCAGCAAATATTGCTGTGTAATAGAACGTATTTTCCTAAAGGAGATGCAGCATTATGAAATATCTATAAAACTTGTTTTAATATTCATTTAAAACAATCCAAATAATTAGTAAATGACACTAATGATGTATTCTAATTTCACAATTAATTCATATAATATTTGTTTTATTTACGAAATATATAAAAAGAAAATATAATAATAGTCAAAAAATTTGAACTCATATTTTGACGAATTCCCACATTTCAAATCTCTCTGAATCCGAAAATATATTTTTATAATTACAGTGTATGTCTGTCTGTGGTCACAATGACACAATAACACAGAAATAAGAGGCTAAAATTTAGTAAGGGGTATTTACACCATATTTTGAATTTCCAATCACAGGGAGTCTAGGTATCCAAGTAAACGAAGTAACTAGAAAGAGAAAGAACTAGACGTATAAAATTTTGTACAAGATTTAATATCCATACCGTAGATATGAATCAAATTTGAAATCAAATGAATAAAGGAGTTGATCGTCTGTCAAATTATATTTTCATAAGCATATGACGTGATGACTAACATGTGATGACTTAAAAATATATGAAATTTAGTAGGTGATTTTTGTGACTACAATTGAAGTTCTGTTTCCGATTTTTGACTTAATCGGTTACTATGAAGGCCCACCAAAATAAATATTCGGTTTTCTGATACTTGTATATTACATACAACCTAGCGATTAATAGCCAGCGTTGGCACGCTAAGACTTTTTCGTATCTATTGTTCGCCAACGATATGCAGTTTATAAGACAGGAGTGCATTTGTTATAGAGAATGCGAGAAATTTTCGGATATACCACTTCTGTTAGTCTTAGCTACATTAATTAGCAACAAAAGCAACGTTAATTAGCAATACTATAAATGTATGAGATTAACTGTATGTCAAGATGTGTTGTTAAGGGAATTTTAAACATGAACAGGTAGGGACAGCAAAAATACCATGAATAAATCAATCCCTCTTTGGTAAAAGTGTAAAAATCACCATAGTACCCGAGGTCTCAAACTTCTATCCATAAATAAAGTCACTAGAATCAGAGTCATTTTTTTATTTGAACACACCATATATGATGCTTGAATAACAGGCAACTGAAAGTACGAAACAAAATTAGAATGACATAAAAAATAGAATTTTCAAGAAATCGCAAGTTTCTGAATCACAGAATAAAGATACTAATAGAACCAGAGTTTGATTTACATTTGGGTACAGCTTGCATGATGCTTGGATACTTGGAAACAATTTAATTGAAATAATTAAAAAGTAAAAAAGTCAGTAAGGCAACAAGTAAGTAATAGCAAAAATTATGGCGAGGCAACAAAAAAAAAAAATAGAAATGTTTTGTTAATGCAACGTAAGAAGTGAAATGCGAAATGCATCAAAGCCGACGCTAAAAGATCAAAAATTTGGTTTTGAAAAAAAAGCATGCATTTTTTTTTTTAAATTTCAGATTCATTGAAATTCCATAAACGAATAAAAAAAAATATTAAACAGCTATAACATGTGTTATTTTTGGTCTTAAACTGATTACCATTTGAGGAAATTTTACTCACTTGCTTATACTTAATTTTCTCAACTGCATTTTACTAATGTCTCAATGTAATACAGAATATTTTAAAAGAAGAAGAATGAAATTGCGCGATTGGAATACATTCATATTTATAATAGTGTTAATTCATTTTCATTAAATATAATTTAATTATTGTTAATAAAGAACTTCCTAAAACGTTGTCGCATAATAAAAATATTGCATTGGATAAATTTTCATTCGAATAATTGCGAAATTGTTATCTTAAGAGCTTTCTTTCATTTTTTGACGTGTTTAAAAAAATAAATCTCTCGATTTTTGTGATCACGAAGATATATAAAGATATATAATGATAAGATATATAAAAAAAACGTTGCATTAATATTTCAGTATTTAGCTACTTTTATAGTTTTCTTAACAATAGTTTGCATTTTAGAAATTTGATGCATTGGACTTTTGTCTTGCTTTGTTATTTTTTTTGTTACTATGAACTTGATGATTAAATTACTTAGTTCTTCGAATTTGGAAGTCCAGTATTTTTTTTGTTAATTGATAATTTATTCATTATAATTTTTGAGGAAGTATTTTTCGTTTCTTTGATAAGAAAAATAAACTCATATTAAAGATGCAAATATCATTTTTCTTGTATTTAGATTGGTATTTCAATTTTCTAATTGATTTTTAACAAAACATTAACTTATCTAAAATCCAAGTAGAATAAATTTTGCAATATATATTTTTTATATTATTCTCTGAAAAGCAGTATTGCAAAAATAAAACGCATAATACATTTCTTTAAAATCGGCCAAGATCTTTCTTTTTTTATGGTACAGATACCATCTTAATATTCGATATTAATCTTATTTTTTAATTTTTTTCCTACTACGTCTCTTTTGTTTTTCTTTATTTTCATTAATTATGGAAATGTTTTTTATAATGAATTTGTATTCCAAATAATTATCCAATTTATGCTTACGTTTTCAAAATGCAGCACTTCTGTACCATAGTTCTGTATTATATATTCTGTATCATCGTATCTTAACAAAAGTGGTGTCAATGGAAATGATGCCAGATGCTTATTCCAATCAACAAACAGATCGGTTAAGTTAATAAAAACAATACCTTGATAACTATTTTTTTAAAAATTGTGATATATCTTAAAATTTTTCCATTATGGTAATAAATTCTTTTTTACTCAATCAATTTGTTCTCATGAAATTAACCTTTTAATTTAATTATAAGAAATCCTAATTTTCGAGAATTATAAGGTTTTGAAAAATAACACTCCTAATGTTAAATTAAACTTGTGGGCATTCGGTGATATCTCTGAAATCATATTTCACAAAAAAAGTTATCTTATTTCATAAAATTACGAAATAAATAACACAAATTTTATTTTTTATTAACTTTTAAACGTGATTGTTTGAAAAAAGTGAATTTAACATAGTAAAATTTTTGAATGGGAGCAAAGCTAACATGCTTAAATCCAAAAACATTGCTTGCATATCCCTAATATTTTTCTAATATTAACAAAAATAGTAAAATTACCACAGTCGATTTATAGCAGCTACATTTTTGAAGGATTATGTGTTAAATTCACTTGTATTTTTAAATCTATTCATAAAGCACAAGATTTAACCGGCATTATAATATCGCAGTTGGATAAATATTATATTTATTTTCAAATGAGGCAATTGTAATTTAACATAAATTTTATTTTGTTTAAAAAAAATTTCCGATAAAACGAATATAAAATTTGACTGCAGGACGATTCACTTTTTAACGTTATCGTTTGTAATTAAATAGAATAGAAATCTATGAAAATACGCATCATTTCTTGACCTTCAGTTAGAAAATTAAAGCTACAATAAGAAATTAGCACATATAATTATATATTCAGTGGCTTAATGTTGAGCATTCCTTTCTTTGATTAAGTAGAGGATATATTCAGAATATACTTAAAATGATCCCCTTAGAATTATATAGTGTTTTCTTTGTATAGTTATAAAGTTTCTTCTGTGTAAAAACACAACTTTGAAACTTTAATTTAAAAAATCATTTTATGACAATACGCTAAGCTTAATTCGTTTCTATTTATTCGTATTGATTGCATCAGCCTTTGCCTAACAGAAAGAATGTCCATCAATCTATTATACTTGCAGTAGATCTTCAAAATAATTTTTTTTTTCATTTTGTTTCAATGAGTGTTTTTCGCACACCTGATCCCGCAGTTTATAGACTGCATACCAGCCAATAAATACTAATATGTTAATAAAAAAAACAATTCAAAAGTATAATGTAGTCCATCAAGAATTTTCAGCGAACTCACGATTCTTAACTCCACAATTTTTTCACATGCTACCAAAATATGCTTCTGTTCAGCTTCTTTGTTTAAAGAATAAAATCCAATAAACTTTTTTAAGTTTCATCTCTTCGATTAATCTAATCTAAATTTCCATAAAGAACAGTTCAAATGACAAAACTACAAACTGCATTTTAGCATGTTTCATCTATGAGTAATTATATAGTAATTATTAGATAGTAATATTTATTATAGTAATTTAGCATGTTTCATCTATGAGTATATATTTCATTGCCTAAGAATAGCCAAACAGAGAGACACTGTCATCAATAGAACTCAAATCTCAAAATTTTACAGATATACACTGATGAATAAGCCAGCACAAAATTCCATACATCTAGCTTTCCTCTATTTATTATGCTCGCATAGATTTAGGTGGTAATCTTTTGGGTGGATTTCATCTAAAACTTTCTTATTAATGATTTTGATGTAAAGATTGCATAAAAAACACCATTTTTCTAATCGCGTTCTCGCTGAAAGGCATCATTTCAAATATTATTTTCTTTGAAGCTCAAAGTGGCCTGAAATGAGAAGATTTCTAAAGATCAATTTATTTGAAGACTATGTATCTTTGCACTATATAATTCATATGTGGACTAATAAAAGAATATTTCATCACCGTAAATATTGCTCTCATACAATTCTTTAACCAGATAAAAAGAATTTCATCCCGTTAATTAACTTTTAATCTCTTCATATTTTTGTAATTTAAGATTTTATTAATAAGGCGTAATTTAAAGCTTTAAATATTTAACATTTATTTAGAGCACTGAAATAATTATAATGAGTTCTATGTAAAAGTCGTACATGAAATATGTGTGTGTGTGTGTGTGTGTGTGTGTGTGTGTGTGTGTGTGTGTGTGTGTGTGTGTGTGTGTGTGTGTGTGTGTGTGTGTGTGTGTGTGTGGAATAAAGCATTGTTATATGTTATTGGGCTTGTTAAACTTTTTGTTACTTGCACCCACCAGACGGATTTCTGTAACAGTATATATAAATATAAATATATATTTAAATTCATAAAATCATAGACTCAATAAATGATATTTTTCTCAACAAAAAAAAATGTAAAATACATTAGTCTGGTTCAAACTGGATCCACAAATTCATACATTTGACTCAACGCTATGTAATTCCTTCACTACTAACAAATTCACCGTCTGTGGAATAGAAATAAGATTTATCGAAATGAAAATTTAAAATCAAATCAAATCAAATTCCCAAATATTGCTGAAAGCAATATTTGTGAAACTTATTCGCAAGCTATACCCGAAATAGAATTGCATTACATTGCATAGAGGCAGAGCTGAGTTTTATGAAATATCTTTATTGCCTGTTGACAGACTATCTATTGAAAAAAAAGAAGGATGAATCTTGACATCCTCAGAAATTGTTGATTAAATTAGTCTTCAGTGCATCCAAAATCAGCTAATTCTGCTTTTTTAGTAAGATAAAAAGTGCTCAAAATCATCACAAAATATATTAATATTTTTCTTCCATCTGTATCTTTCGCTATCTATAATAAATCGTCTGGGACTCTAAAAGCCATTAATTTTTTTGCAGGAGTATTTTGCCTAGAAAAATTCCACTAGAAGTTAACTCAAGGAAACGCCTTTCCAACACAATTTTCCATTTATGATTGTTTGATATTTTTGCTTTGAGGAGAGATATAGTTCTTCCTTTTATGTGTATTAACACATTTTTTACTGGAATTTCTTGATGCAAAGCAAGTATACAAAAATCTTAACTATTCAAAATACATTTTTTTTAAAACTTTTTATGCAATGTTTCTCTTGATTTTTTCCCCTCATACACGGAATATTCTAAGAGAAAGCATTGTGATTGAGTAAAAATTCGAATTAGACAGTTCGACGAATCTCCATGTTTCAGACCTCCTTGAGTTTTAAAAACACATTTTTTTTAATTATGTATGTCTCTCTGCGGGCACGATAATTCAAAAATGTTTAAGGGTGAGTGGTTGAAATTTGGTATATAAACTTTACACAATTGTTTTTAGGAAATTTTGAGCGAAATCGGAGCAAAGGAAGTCTGTATGTCTCACTACCCTAGAACAAATGAACACGACGGCCATAAAAGAAGTGGATGCATAAAATTTGGTGCACAGATTTCTCATCTACAGGCAGATCCGTATCTAGTTTGGAACTCAATCCACAAAAGGGCTGTAATTTTGTAATCTGGAATTAAATCCATCAATCTGTACTTTTGAAATTCGCTTAAATACAGGAACTCAAAAACACAATGACTTAAATTAAATAAATGAAATTTTGCATGTAATTTTGTGGCTACAATTGTAGTTTTGTGTCCAGTTTTGGTTTTAATTGGTCCAAAAAAGCGGTCAAAAGTGATATTCGATTTTGTTTAAGTGTCTGTGCATTAATCAAATGTTCGTGATTAATTTCCAAAGATCATATTTATTGACATGCATTTAATAAAGCACATTCATATTTATTAGGGAGTATGCGAGAAATTTTGGGGAAGACCAACCATTCCTGTTAGTTAAATCGTCAGATGCAAAGAAATATTTTATAGTAACTAACTATATTCCTTACTTTAAAACTATTTAATTTATTTCTTTGATCAATCAATTTTGTATTTATTTGCAAAATTAATCTCAACAAAATAAACAATTTTTTTTTCTAAAAATTATTGAACAAAAATTGAAATTAAATTTTCTACATAGCTTCCTGATGCTACTTCTCAAATAATATATGCTATCATTGGAAACAATACAGTATACAAGAATTTGAATTATATATAAACCCTGACAGAATATCCTATAGATTCTTGTCAAAATTTTTAAAACCACGAAAAATATGTCAATATGCCTGACGCTATAAGAAAATATTGTCTTTCCCTTTTCTTTAATAAGGCTGAGAACAGAAGCCTGTCACTCTCTTTTTAAATTTACTTTTTACCTGTCTGCCTCTCCCATGTTTCGTCCTTAGAAGGAAAATATATCTCATACCATTTCTGATATCCTGTATGAATAAGAACAAATTTTGCTGTCGCCTAAAAATATTTAACTTTAACCTTAAATTTTTAACTCTCAAACAAAAAAAAATAGAGAGAGAGAAGAAAATGTTGATTTAAAGTCATGTTGCAATGAAGAAAAATGCACAATTAAAATTAAAGATAAAGATTTGGAGATAATGTTTCCCATTTTATTTTTATTTATTTATTTCTACTCTACTTATAAAAATCAATAATTGTGAGATAATTTACCGTGAAAAATTTCCCACCGAAAGTAACTCATAAAATGAGAAGCTTCCGGTATAGTGTTTGGTTCTCACCACCGAGTGGATGCAGAAATGAACACTACCTCCTTCCGATGGTGGAACCTGCATCACACTGGAAAGGATGCTCGCTGACTGGTGATGGTCTTTAGAACTTAAGCTTAGTTCCAGCCAATGTCGTCGAGAAGGTCCGGTCATTCAAATTTAATCTGAATGCTTTTAATTAGGCGGTGCAAGGTAGCTTTATGTGATTGTCGTAAAATATAAATTATGTTTCAAATTCCGACATATTTTGTACAACACGGAAGGTTCTCCTTCCTACTTAAAATTTTACATTCATTACAGAAAGCATGAAATATATATATATAGATTGTATTATCTTATTCAACCAGTCCCAACAAAAGAGTAAACGGAGTTGATATGAAATTTAGACACTTCTAAGGTCTATTAACCGATCAATTTAGTTATTTTCAATTTTCAAGACTAATTATTTCTTAAGGTATTGAAATAAATAACAAAATTTAAAGCAAATTTCGGAGTTTCTGTTCGGTTTTTCTCTGATAACTTTTAATGCAATTATTGCACAAAAATGAAATTATAATTTTAAGATTAAATAAATAATAATTTTTTAATGATTATTTTCTTTAATTTTGATAATCTTTTCAGTATTTATATTAGACAAAAAATTTTAAAAGCTTTCTAACAAACAATTTTATTGCATTCATCGCTGACCGCATCTTTTCTACCTCTTTTAAATTTAAGATGCAAATATTAATTTCTTTGAAAATATAGTGGAATTGTTATACCATATTTTTTATATCAATACTACATGATTTACTAATGCATATTACCGAAAGATATATCTTTTTTACAGAACTTAAAACTGAGCTTCATTTAATCAGTCAAAAATATTTAAAACGAAACCAAAACTGATGTATTTCATTTTAAGTAATACAAATATTTCGTAATAGAAATATTCTTATTTTAAACAAGTTAACACTGCAAAATTCTACCAGACAACTTTCGCTATAAATTATTCTAAATTTACGACCATAATCCCTCTGTCAATTAATAAAAGACGCATAAAATTCTGAATCTATTCTGTATCCAAGAGCGAGCGAGATTTATTGGAAACAACTGATCATCCTGTAGTGGCATACATTTTCTGTCCCCAAGGTGTACACGACGGATTATAGCCCAAGACACAGTGCTCCGGTTGATAAATATTCATTACACAATGGCATCAAACGCGATTTTAGACAAAGATAAATTCGCCTTGAGTTCGCTTATGCGAGTCGAGAGCGGCAACGGATAAAAGATAATTTAGAAAACAATGGGTGGAGAATTAAAGGAGATGAATTGTTCGCAGCTTTTCCGCTAAGATAACAAAGCGACGATCGCACATGCGTTAATTCTTAGCGACGAAATTCTATTGAGGAGAAATCGCTCTCTTTAACGGTAACTTTTAAAGTATTCTTCGAACAAATCTAGTCTGGCTGGATAGAGTTTTCACGCACAGCAGGGTTTCTTAATTTATTCTTTGTTGTTTATGTGAAATATATAAATCACTCTTTAAGATTTAACAGTGTAATCTATTTTGAAAAAGTGGGCATTTCATTTATTAATATAGGTTGGTTGTTGAAATTTGGAATTACAATGTGAAAGATAATATTTTCAAATATTACAGAGCAGTAAAAGTATATCTAAAAATGACTTAGCGCTTGTAATTTATCTTCATGTGGATGCAAGATAAGAGAAAGGGAATCTGAGAACTAATTTTATAATTGAAAAATATATGCAAGTATTAGGAAACCATGATACCAGGTTAATAATTATGAAAATCCGAAAAACGATTACACAGCTTTAAACTACAAAGTTTGGTGAATTTTGTGTTGCGCTGATGAGAGTGATATTGAAGTCAACAAATCTTATAAAAGCTGTTATAAGATTTTTAGAAGTTAAAAAGCTATTTTAGAAGTTAATTTTTAAAACTAAATAAATATACTGATTGGAGGCATATTAAATAAGAAATTTTAGAGCAGTCTTTATCATCTGTATATAATCTTTACATTTTGTGCCTTGATATGTGAAATTTGTGAGAAGGTATTCCTTTATAAAAATACTTTTTGTACGATTTGTTGTATAATGTTATTTGAAAACTGAGTTACTATCTATTCTGTCTGCATGCAGGCATCGAGTGAACGTATGATTTGAATTAAAATTACCGATTTTAAAAAAATGAATGAAATATCATTTATGAATATTTAAATAAAATATTTAAAATATATTATTCTTATTTTTATCTTGCTCTCTATTATTGTAATAGTACCTTATATCTATCTTCCACAATTTAGATTAAATATGAATATTGCTCAAAATGTAGGTTTTAATTTTGCTAATGCCATTTCTATGACTTTTATGCGCATTTTTAGAACAATCTTTATATATTTTCTCTTCAAATTATTGCAATATAATTTCTTCACACCAACTTCTCGAATTACAAGTATTAAGCCGAACTAATAATTTGAAATACGATTTTCATTCACGTAATTTATTGAAATTACAAATAAAGAACCAAAATTCATGGCGTATTATTTGTGCACTTATAAAAAATGGTCCGTATAACGTACAGAAATGAAAAAAAGCAAAATACATAGCAAAATTGCGCACTCTAATGTATGATATGTAAACAAATATAAAATTATATTAGGGTATAAGAATTTTCATCTTTGGTATACAGATTTTCTTATGTTAGGAAGTTTATATAAAAAATTTCGCATTTTCGATTAACTTAGTGAGCAATCTTGAAAATGGGAGAAATCTTGAAAACAAAAGAACCAACCGGTTTTTCGCATTGATTGTTTAAACATCTTTTATTGAATCAGATATATAGAGTGAAAACAAACTGTCTCTCTCGGTATAAAAAATTATCATGCAAAAATTATCACTTTAGATATATATTTATTTTAATAAATAATAAATATTGAAATCGATTTTTAACATAAGATTAATTATGGTAATAAATTTAGATGTTTTTGTTTCTGCTTATCCGAGAAAGCAAGGCGGCGTTTTAATACAAGCCACGTGCTGCACAATTTTTGGTAAAGAACTCTAAACACATTATTTCTTTGTCTCCATATCATGAACTGAAGGAGGAAACTCTCTTTCCTTGATATAACCCAAAAAGGGGAACTCGAGAATAATAATATTAGAAGAACTTGGAGCTTTTGATGTGATCTATCCTTGCCAAATCATCTATTGAGAAAGGTTCCAACCCAGAACTGACCAATAACAGAATCTGAGTGAGGGAATGCCTTACTGTCATAGAAGACAATTTCATCCATATACATTTCCTTTGAACAGAAATGGTCAGATAGCATATAATCACAAAGCGCAGTGAGCTTTTTCAATCATCCACCGTTTCGTTAGACATTAAATTTTAATTCACTATTTATTTTTATAGATCCACTTGATGATAAATAATATACATTATAATCTTTTCATCGATTATTTCTTTCTAAAGTTTGTAAACAAAAAAAAACCTTGCGCTTAATTTGTATGAATATTTAAAAGAAATTATATTAAAATTCGGCACAAAATTTTTTTAAAAATTACTTATTATTAAAAAATTACTTCATTCTAGCCGTTTAATCATGGTTCAAAATTACAAACTATTCAAAAGAACTCTTAATCAGCTTCAAATTGAACATAAATTCATCCAACAGCCACCCCATGATATTAATTGATTGTTCAATTTCTCTAAATAAACCACAAAAAGTAACATGATTGCTAAGATCAGTTACAAATTACCTATTGAAGAAGAATTTAGTAACTCTCATCGTATAGTTAGGACCTATCAATAGAGATCTTAGATTACCATCGTTCCATTCTCGAAACAGAAGAAAATATGTTTACTAATCTGGGGATTTTTCATTTCTCATATTTGAGATTCTCTCTAGAGAGACAAAAGAAAACATAATTCAAACTAAATTTAAATAGTCTCAAGAAGAAAACTTTTCAAATACAACACAAACAAGAAGTAAGGAATATTTTTTCATAATTGTGTTATGCCTCACTAGTTTCTTATTCAGCATGATTATACCGAAGTTTAGTAATCTAATTGTATTTAAAATTATTAATTCATTCTTTTTTCATCTCCATATTCATATTTACATGAATGAATTGTTTTATGTAGAGCCGACATTTTTTTAAAAAATTCTCTAAAAGTTTTCAATTAAATTCTATGCCTGAATCAATCTATTTCAAGAAAAAAAATCACGATAATAATAGATGTTTCAAATAACAATTAGCGATAAACGAATCCTTCAATATAAAAATTACAATTATTCATTTCAAAAAAAGTTTTAAAACATAAAAAATAAGTTAATCATATTGTAAATTTTTATTACAAAATGTTCTAACAATCATCGAAAAAGTGAAAGATATAGATCTTCTAAAATAAAGAAATTATACCTGTAGTCTAAGAAATTTTAAAGCAGTTGTTAATAATTAAATGGTGATTCAGATTAAAGAAATTGATAAATAAAAGTAGGAATAAGAAATCAGGACGCATTATCATAACCCCAATATCCAACTGCGATAGTTATTCTTTTTGAATTTCAAACTGTACTTCGAATAGTTAAACTCAGACAAGCTCCAGACTATTTGTAATATTGTTGAAAGTAAAAGATTTAGATCAGAGACACGATTTATTTTTAATGTATTCGCATATTTACTTTGAAAATTGTTATTTCGTTTGTCTACTGCATGCAAACTAAAAGCCCATTTCTTATTTGTTGTTTTCCCTATAAAACAGGATTTAATTTTTTCTTTTTCATCATATGATAGAGTGAAAATTCAATTAAGATTTGAAATCATACCAAAAGATTTTTTTCACTATTTCTTGTGTGATGCTATTTAATGTTTGGAGCATACAATTTTTCCACAGGATAGAAAATTTCAACTGATTAGTTTTTTTTGTAATAAAAAAAATATTTGTATAATGTTTTTTCTATGCTAATTTTTGGGAGAAGTTATATTACAAAGAGGGTAAAAAATTCACACAAGTTCGTCGACGAGCTATTCATTTCAAAGAGGATTTCAGGTAAGAGGCTGGGAATTTCTATTTTCGCTAAGTTCTCTTATTGTTGACTCGAAAAAGATAATTCTAGTTAGAAGAATTATTGGGGTTTTATAATGAAATTTTTTATTTTTTATAGATGCTGTTGCTTAGAATTTCAAGGTTTAGAAATTAATTTCCAATCGCCTAAATTGAATTATTTTTTTTTACTTAATTTTATGACAAGTAGATAAAATTCCTCTTCAAATGCATTCACTTGTATACTCATAATTCTACTCTTTAGAAGTTAAAAAACCTATAATTCTTTATCGATTATTTTACAACAAAAATGTTTATTTTATTAATAGATGCATTTTCATACGCCCTTTCTAAGATCAATATTTATGGAATTAAGGGTTGAAATTTTCTTTATCTTATAAATTCCATATTCCAGGTAACTGAAAGGTGATAAATGACCATCCATGCAAAAGGAAATAATTATACAGGTCTGCAATGAAAAATTGTTGATAAAGTAAGTGGTGTTTTATAGTTCTTTGGATTATGATTACTTAAAAAATAATGAAAATATTCAATCAAGAATTGTTTTATCCCAAATCTCAAATTATTTTTTGCGAATTTAAAATATTTCGGAATAAAATAGTATCTATATATATGAGTTCGATAAACATATTTACGGACTTTATAAATTGGAGGATTAAACTACTAAACAAGAGAACTAAAACTATTTAAATCCAGAATATTCGTCTGAAAAAAATCTTTATTTCATTCTGAATAAACTATTGAATTCAGATCACAAATGGGCAGTTGAAAGTGATTTCTACGTTACTTGAGCAGCAGAAAGGGTACACAAAATTTCCCTGTATTCTTTTGTGATCGAGACAGCTGAGACATACATTTAGAAAAAAGCTCCCGGAAAGCTAATTAGATGCACAATTATTCGTCGAGTACAAAGACTTGTAAAAATATATACAATGGATTCAATTGATTTTTCTCGAAAAGTTAGTCAACGATTTCTTCAAAGCCTGTTAATATTTTTCATCATTATAGAAAAAAAGAAAGATACAATGCATCAACCAGAATGGTTAACTAAAAGGAAACATCTGCAAGATATTATTCTTTAATTCAAATTTCTTGTGGTTAACTAATTCAAGACCAATAATTATTTGTATTATTATTTATGATATGTTTTGTAATTGCATTCATTTGACCTTGTACGCTCACTGATAATAAGTAGAAACATTTTAAGGTTTTTAATATAATCTTGGATTTTTCTGTTATTATTGTAAGATGCATTGAATTAAAAAAGATCTAACATTTTACATATTAGATAAATCGCATTCGGTTTGCATTCTTATTTTGAAATTTTATAATATAATTAACTGTTTTCTACCATATATATAACATTAACTTACTTATACAAATTAAATTAATGAATTATTTTATCACAAAAAATGTACTATTTTAAGTTGCACAATAACATAGAGCCTTTTGACAAATTAGGTACATTTGAAAAATGGCGAAATAAATTGGCGAATAAGATTGGCAAACTCAATCTTGTTGAGGAATCTGCGAGTCTGATAAAATTTTATTTTTCTATATCTCGCGGAAAAGGACTGTGATGGGGCAATCAAGAACTGATGGCGTATTTAAGAATCGTGGGCTTTCATATGAAGTAAAAATTGGCATTGATATATAAACTTTGTACAGTGTACTAATGTTTTGAGTTTTATCCTGAAACTAGGTAGTTGTGGGAAGCAGATGATCATTGAAGACAAATTTGGGAATTATTTTACTACTCACAAATGTTCTAGAAAGAACAATCATGTAATTTAGATTTTTATGACTTTACAAACGTTTCAAGCGACTGTTTTTAATAAGTTCTTTATTCACATATCAGACGGAATGTTGCATTGTTTAACAATTTGGTGTACAAATTTATTAAATCATATAATTTAGATAAGCAGTTATCTGAGACATTAATGTAATTACAAAAAGTCTGAAGACACCCATGATACTTAAGGGTTTTCTTTTTGTTTTAAATTAATTACTCCTTTGAACTAATTACAAAATTAGATACCACAAACTCTATCCATGTAAACAATATTTTGTTAATAATTTACACGAAATAGTTTATTTATTAGATATCAAAAATTTCAAAATTATAATTAATTTAAATGTGAAATTGATTATGTGTAATAATTTGTTTTATTTTTATACTTGTGTCTTTTACGTAATTAATAAAAATGTTGATAATTAATGCTTTCATGCAAATAACATTTTTTAATTCTAATTTAATTTAAATTTAAGCGAAAAGTATTACAAAATGCGTTATAATTTTCTAAAAATAAAAAAAATAACAATGCTGTATTTAAATATGACTGCCATAGAAATAGAACAGTGTCTACCTAGTTTATAGCGTTCCTCGTTAATTTAATACAGCTTCCATTAAAGGTATTTTTATTTTTATTTTTGGAAGATAAAAGTGCAAAAGTTATGCATAAATAGAATTAAATATTAGCCTTCGTTTCAATCAGTCATGAACACGATATCCTTCAATTTCAATTTCATCAAATATAAATGTAGGTTTTGTTCAAAAACAAATATTGAAATATAAAACTTTACTATTATTTCAGAGAGAGAGAGAGAGATGAACTCTTTAAGCAAAAATGAAAAAAGCCATTTACCTCTTAGGAAACTAACCATTTATAACAATACAAAAAAAAATGAAACTTTACCCATTTGTATGTATTTTGATTCCATTTCAATAGCCTTGAACCTTGTTAGTAAAACAGACGGTTAACAAAATTCTTTGCTGTAAAATTTATACTTTGTACTTGAAATGATGAATTAAGAAAAATATTTTCTGCTTTTGACTTCACGTTTAACGAATGAGAATAGTTGCCATTCTCCGAAAAAACAGCGAAAAATTCAGCTTGCTGCGGATTGTATTTTCTCATTCCAAAGGACTCAGCGTTAAAAACAATATAATTAAAGAATGAAAAGCAATATCTGAATGAAGGTTGCCAGATTGGGAATTACAAAACAAACCAGAATATCAAATAATCATTTTCGTACTCATGACAGACGATGTTTACACGACAGAAAAAAAGCAAGTGAAAAAATAGAATTCAGATTATAAACAATCACTAAAAAAGGAAAACAGGCAAGCATGAAAAGGAAAAGTGAATAATTCATAGTAATAACAAAAAAAAAAAAAAAAAAAAAAATCGTTCAGAATTGCAAATGAAAAAGATATAGTTTTTACTGCCATCTAGTGGAAGATTTCAAAGTCATTAAATATGCATTTTAAAAACTAAGTTGAGATTAAATGAAAAAAAATTTCTAATCTTTCCTTACATAGTTCTAGATGAGTGATTTTAATTAGAATTTTTTCTGGGTCTTTTCATTAGAATTTTTTTTCTGTAAGCGAATTTTTTATTACCAATTCATTCGTTAAGGATTTTTCTGTTTAGTTATTAACAATGATGAATTTAAATTTTCTAACAGACTTTTAAAAATACTCCAGAAATGATTGTTGACCAACTTTTGAAAAACGGGACGAGTATAAGCATCTATTCGTAGGATATTTTTTTTAAAAAAATAACATTTTTTTTTTTTCAAATTCATTTTTTTCACTTGTTTTCTTTTTTCTGACACACTTTCATTTCTTTTCATTTTTCATGTTTGTAAACAAGGAAACATTAACGTGATATTATTCATTTACTTTTTGATATGTTAGATTAGAATTTTGAAATTTTATTTAATTTTTCCTTAATGATAATATAATTTTTATTAATTTCAGATTTTATTTACGAAATTCAAAATTTACTAATCCTTTAATTATTTAATTTAATTTGAAACTTGAGGAAATGCCTTATGGAATTTGTGAAAGTCTAGGCTGAAATATTTATTACAATGAATTATTAATAAAAAGCTAAAAACTAAAAAAAAAATGGAAATCAAATTTACATTTTTTAATACATTAATAAAAGTGGTTTCTCTAATTCTCTTTGCATGTGTGCATATTTCAATCAAACAAGAATTTTAAAATGAAATGAAAGATTGTCACAGTTAAAGTGGTAAAAATTAAGCAAGAATGAATAAGCTCATATTTCTGCATTCTTATTAAAATTCGGTTATGAGTAACGGAGGCTATGGAAATGCTAAAATCTTCAAGAACATTTTCCGCACTAAATAAAGAACAAAAATAATAAAATAAGACATCCTATGAAAAGAGCTTTTTTTTTTCTTTTGCAAAACCTAACTATTTAGAAAATATAATTAAAAAATTTATTAAAAAATGAGGATAAAAAATGTGACGTTAAGTAGTTGTCTATCAATGCAGAGCCGAAAAAAATTAATTAACAACGCTTCTTCCTATAAGTTTCATTTACGAAAGATAATAAATCAATCACTTTTAATGAATTAACAGTCAATGTCTGATAGAACAATGTTTTTATTTTAGAAAAAGATATTTATTCATCTACCATTAATACGTTAACTCAATTTCTCAAATTCCCTTAATAAGATAAAAACGTTTAAAAAAGTTTTCATTACATTCGTCGTATTCATTTCGCTTAAAAAGCAATAGTTACTAATTGAAAATAACAGGAATTTAATTATGGTATTTTTCTTAATTATAAAATACGAAAAAAAATGTAAAAACGAAGCCTTAGTTTAATTTTATTTATCAATCTATAATAAATCTATAAATTTTATTTATAAAGACATTATATCAGTAACATTCCATAAATCATTAGATAATAGCGTTGGAAATAATTAAAAGAAATTAATCGTCAAAAAGCAAACTTAAAAAATATTAATCAACTGTTTACTTATATCTTCCCGATAAACCCCTGATAAATAATGATGAATGAATAGATTTAAAATTTAATTGTAAAAATGGCATCAAAATTTGTTCTGTCCCAATGAATATATCTTGGAATGCTAGTTATATATTCATGTTGCTTTGAACTTTAACTTAAATAATTTGAAAATATTTCTACCGAATTCAAAAAGAAATGCAAAATAAATTTATGCGATTTAAAAATCGTTTGCACCGAATGAATCATATTAATACACATTATGTACAAATCAACAATTCTTAGATAAAATTCCCCTGTAAAGATAATATTTAAGCCCTAATCAAACCTAAGTCCATATATTATTAGGATTTAGGTTATCAAAAACTCAAATTAATTTGCAGGTTACATAGTTAAAGGCATATTTTTTCCTATCGTTAACTTTTACATCAGAACTCCTGGCCTGTACTCTTTGTCTCTGCTATCAATATCGATTTTTAATATAATAGCAATCGATTTTTTCAATGGAAAATAACTCATGTTCATATGTATTCAAGACCAAATTATCTAAAAATAAGTAATAGCAAATATAATTAACATCCAGTTTAATTAATTTGAATGCATTTACTATATTTTGAAACATATATTTTGCATTACGTTTATATTAAAAGTCGCCAGCTACAGAAAAAAAGTAAAGGACCCTTTCATTCGAGATTTTTAAAAAAATCCTTCACATTTTTACTATTTACATAAATAATAGGTCATAAATTCGTTATTTGAAATTTAGAATTTTCACTCATAATTTATGTGTAAAAATTTTTGAAGCTCAAATTTTGAAAATACTTCTGAATTTGTGGATAATTGCGAGGTAATTTGATTTGAAAAACAAATCTTAAATGCACTCTTATAGCTAGATTACTCGTTTTAAATAAAAACAGTCGATTTTATCGATTCGGGTTTTTTTTCTTGTCCCGAAAGAATTTACGGTCTGTGGATAGCGAAACTATTCTCACAAGTAAACAATAAAAAATAAAAGTTAGTGTTGCATGCCTTTCTTAAAAAAAATGTTCTATATATATATTTTATTTTTTTCTTCTTCTTAGCGTTTGATTCGGCTTCATGCATTTATTCATTTAAAAGAATCTTAATTAGAGCAACAGTTTATTTTTTCTGTGCGGAAAGGGACTTTATTCGAACTTTATTTTAAATTATTCAGCTTTTATCCAGATTTCACACAATATAATTTTTAAAATCTTATTTTTTTTTCTTATTGTATTTTAATTAATGACAGCTAAGCAATGGGAAAATAATGGAACGTAAAAAAAAATGTGAGAATTTCTTAAATCTGTAGGTTTTAAACTTTCCTGAGACTAAAAATCATTTTTGGAATCTTAACTATATATCAACGCAACTAGGCAAAAATACATTAAATAATAAGAATAAAATTTTGAATTTACGTGAAAGTTTTGGATTTTTTTTCTTATTTTGGGTGTAATTTTTGTACGAAAAATCAGACAGTCCTCATATCCCTGCACATTCAATACGATAATTCAGAAGTACAGCAAGCCAAAAAAGAGTGACATTTAGCATATAATTTTAACATCAGAGCTATATATGTTCATCAAACTGTCTGTTCAACAAAGTCTGTCAACAAGCTCGAGTTCTTCGTGTGCTTGAGAACCCAATAATCCAAAAATTTAAACACTTAGTTATTCGATGCTCTTCAGTGTACATGTAAAGTAGCATGATTTGCACCATATGATGTATGCATGCCAAAGGATGTTTTCTAACTGAAATCCGAAGATATCCTTTATTTCTATTCCTAGGAGATCTTCCAGAAACAAATACTTATTACTTGATTCTCATCCCTGCACTACAAAGTTGAGCATGTTTCTCGCCAGATGTAACCATATGATGAAATCGAAAGGATATCCTCTAACTCCGTTGTTCTTTATTAATTTTATTGGTATACGAGGAAAAATTTATTAAAAGATTTAAAAGATAATATTAAATGGGAAGTGCTATATCACAATATAGACTATTCAGTGCACAACGAGATTGGTGAGAAAAAAAGATCATACAAACTGTTGAAAAATTTAGAAAAATACCTGATTGGAAATATTTGAGAAATTTTAAGAAAGGTTAAATGAATATGATGGAGAACAACATAATTATTTTGAGTCTAGATTTAGATAAAGAAATCTCCGTTGTCCTGAAAAAACTGCATAAGATTTCTTGTTTTAAATTTGGACAATTTTTTCTCACTATGTTACCCAGCAAGGCTGTTTGAGGTCCTGAATGGGTTTGTTGAGGTGAAAAACTTTGGTGAATTCGCAGTAATGATGTAATGAAGTGAATCATATACTTTCCATCAATCAAAGCTGTCGTATACTATAAGCAGTTATTTCGACCCGCCTTAGAGGCATGCGGGAAAAAAAAATGACCGGACGACCATGACAATCTTAGCTAGAACTAAGATTGAGTCTTAACTGCCCAGATACAATCTCTTCCGTAGGAAGCACGTCCCGTCATCGGTAGGAGGCAGATAACAATTCATATATATATATATATATATGAATAAAAAAGCCTTTAACATAATGAATAGTACAGCCTTTAACATGTTGGCTAGCTCCTGGCCAAAATCCGTGCAAACTTCAAATAAAATATTAAAAAAA
This sequence comes from Argiope bruennichi, assembly GCF_947563725.1. Taxonomy (NCBI): domain Eukaryota; kingdom Metazoa; phylum Arthropoda; class Arachnida; order Araneae; family Araneidae; genus Argiope; species Argiope bruennichi. The sequence continues at coordinate 71,531,166 of NC_079151.1, forward strand.
ATAACCCTTGAAAGAAAAAAGTGCAGTTTGTTCGGAAGCGGAATATCTTCAGAAAGTCTAGATTTTTCCCCACTAAAAATTATTCAAAAATGACCGATATATTGGAGCTCATATTTCAAATCTAGAAGGTTTATGAAAATCGGGATAGCCATAAAACACAAAGCTAGAAATGGATCCGTCATTCGACGCCAGCAGTATCCTATCATTACCAGATCGATCATTAGTGGTTATTCTATAAGAACGGTGAATTCATGAGTAAAGCAATAGAAAAATTCAGCACGGTAAAAGTAATCAAGGTGAATAAAAGGGAGCTTGGAGGATCGTCCACGAAGTGACAGACTATCCATTAATGCGGATTACGTCCTTGTTGTACAAAGTGTCATAAGAAATTTGGCAGCTGGGACATCAATGGAGAGTAGCAGTTCTTGTGAAGGTGAGATTATCGGGGATTCCAAAAACGTTGATACAATGCATAATGCGCAAAATCTTGAAACTGAATCGGTACAACATAGATGCATTTCATCAATTATTGCCGGAACAATCCGATGAAAGCCAAGCATTTGCAACATGAGTGCTAGCATAAATGGAACGTGACTCACAACTATTGCTGAACACCATGTGGGCAAATAAAGCCCACTTTTAACTGCGTGGTTACATCAATACACAAAACAATCGTATCTGAATGATATAAAATTCTGGTGAGTATACGACCAAACCATTATATTCACCGTGTGTGACTGCTTGGTGGGGTTTCACCACGTCCTACATTCTGGATCCTTTCTTTTTCGAAGAAAATTGTCCCGTATCCGGTTGGAAAACATGTCAATCACTACTAAACGGTATCTTAAGTTTTCGCGAGACCACGCTATGCCTACTTTTCAACACAGACAAACGTAGTGGCAAGCCAATAATGTACTCCAGTAGTCAAACCTTACTCCAGTTGACATTTTTCCTGTGGATTGCCTAAAGTCTCGTGTTTACCGGTCTCTCCATTCACTTTGGTGGAACTGAAAGATGCCATTCAACGAGTCGTTGGTGGCAATGATGCCACATCCTGCACTCAACTATAAAATACATAGTTACATGCCTCACTTGCTTGAGGTGGCGGTCATGTTGAACATCCATAATCATCTAACCATTCCATAAACCATCTCAGAAGTATGAGCGTCATCTATCGCTTTTTGAATCATTTTTAATGGGAAAAATCCAAAGGCTCTTTGGACAAATTCCCACAAACAGCAATTTTTTCAAACATTATCTTTTTTTTACTATCACTTCTTGAGGACTGCATGTATTTACGGCACATCCTGTATTATTAAAAAGATTATACACCTTAGTGAACAAGAGAATAATTTTTGATTACTATTAGAATATTTATACTAAAATTTCCAGCAATGAGTGACACAGATTTTCTTAAATTAAAAAAAAAATATTGCTTAATACAAACATTTTCAAAATCAGAATAAAATTAAAAGCAAAAAATAGTTTGTAAAAATGTATGAATTCAGTATACATAATTTGATATATATGCATTCAATTAAATAATTTATACTCAATTTCGAAATTATTTTATATTTGTTGTCTAAATAGTACCTCTAGAACAAATACATAAAAATTTGAATATGTGTGAATTTACTTAATAAATATTAAATAAATTCGAACATATTCAAATTATGCCCAATGAATTATGAAAGCAAAATTTTACACTTGTCCAGAAAAATATTTAATCACTATTAAAAAGTGCCACGTTAATATTTTTCTTTTGTAAAATGAAAAGATATTTTACAAAAAGAAAGAAACGAAATATATTTTCTAGTATTAGGTGCTGAAATATAATCTAACTTTGGAATAAGGTTATACCTACTTTTTTTCTGTAGAAACACATTTCAAACACTCACATTTGAAGTCTTTGCACGATCTGAGTCAAAAGCGAAAGTGAGATTTCGAACAAGAAATGAGAAATAGGAAACTCAAGTTCTACTTTTAATACACGTAAATCTTCAGGTTGTTGCATTTCTTCTACAAAATAAAAGGGAAAGACTTTTTGTCGCTTTTTAAACTCAAAATGAAATATTTTTGATGTACCAAAATTGGTTTACAAGACATTTGATATAGTAATTCACAAAAGGAGTGAAACTTGGAAGCAGTAAATTTTAGGAAAACTGAAACTGCATTTTGATGCTGCACATGAAAAGTATGAGAATATGAATTTGATGCAGATCTTAAATCCTTTTCTGTATATATAAATTTTTTTGCACATTATGAAAAATAAAAAAAGTACCACAACATTATTTTTTTAATCGAGAGGTTTCAATCTATATATTTTTCTTTTGCTAACCGAGGTAAATATTGTTTTTTCAACTGCTTGGTCAAAACAAAAAAGTCACACACATCTCAAATTTATAACGAACATGTCTCTTAAACGTGGCTAAATAATCTCGAATGTAATACAAACTCATCAATAAATAATTGATAAGATTAAATAACATTTAGTTTTCAGGCTAAATAATTAAAATCATTAATGCGATGATTCATTTCATAAGACTTCATGCTCAAAGATCCAACAAAGAGCTTCTGGACGAAAACAACTTTTTATTGAAACAAACGGTGATTAATAAAAATCCCAACAAATCTACAAAAAAAAAAAAATCAAATGCGAGACAATCTAAATCTCAACAAAGCATTTATAATCAGTCAGTCCTTTAATTTAAGTACGAGTTATGGTTTTTTTTTTCGAAAAACTACAATTCTTCCAGACACCTGCGTTGCATATTAGTTAAATGATAGACTATATATAGGAATATATTAAAAGACGTATATATATATATATATATATATATATATATATATATATATATATATATATATATATATATATATATATATATATATATATATACCAGTTTTTTAATATATATATATATATATATATATATATATATATAACTATTCTAGGCAATAGTTGTCACCCTCGTTATCTTATCATAGCTCAAAGTTAAATTTTTCATGCACAAATAGCTTCCTTGTTTATGCAATTAATGCATAGAAATAATACCCTTAGTATTGAGCCATATATAATAAATATAGAAGTATTTTTCTAATAAAATTTATATTTCCAAAATTAATCGAGTTTTTAATGATTTTTGCTTAATAAAATATACAATGAATTGTTTATTAATAACAATAATGAATTGTTTTTAGCAAATAATCCCTTATTGTTTGCTTTTATTATGCTGCATAATAGCAAAAAGAAATTTAATAGAAGGTAAGTACTGCTATGCTGTGTTCTATATATGCTATATGCTATATGTTCTATATAAGTATATGCTGTCTTCTGTTTAACTGGAAATATTAAATATTTATTATTAGTATCTTCAGTAAAAACGATTAATCAGTAGACACATATCAGTATAAAAATATATTAGCGACTTTCTAATTAATATTTATCTATCTGAATATGAGGGATATTGTAAATTTTAGTTGCAACTAGTTTCATCATAATGCTGAAATAACCGCACGCAAACTATTAAAATAATCACTGATGCCAGAAATTAATATCTTAAAAACAAAAATAACTTATTTTCACCTCGTTCATTATTGATCATATTATCCCCTTATCTTTTTTTTTTCCTATAAAATACATCCATTATCTTCCAACTTTCCCACCAGGCATCTGATTACTTCGGACAAGATGCAAATTATGCCTTTCTGTATCCTAAGTCAAAGAATTTCATAGATTTAAGGCACTTAAACATATGCTTATACACTGATAGAGGAAAAAAAAGTGAATAAAAAGGAAATATTTTTTTCTTCTTCTTTCTTTTCTTTCGAAAAATAGACGTGGTGAAAAAAGAAACTACTCCTTATTAAGAGCTATATAAAAATAAATTGAAATTCCTCCCAACTTTTAATGAAAGAATATTTTTTTGAATTCCTATTACCGCACCAAAACGTTTAAAGTAAACTTTGCCAGGCATAGAAGCAATGAGTATTTTTTCATACCACCTCTTAGCCAAAAAGTGATTAGAAAGTGTATTTTAGGAACTACAAGCTTAGTAATCTTTTTAAGAAATATTTTTGATACTTCTAAGCTACTGAATGCATTTGTGTATTCTTAAATTTATGAATACTTTTTTCATTGTTATATTTCTGAATAGTCTTTATTTTATGCTTATTTTAAAGTTTATTGTCATCTACATAAGCTAGGCTTTATTTAAAAGACAAACCTTTGAATTTCAGGACTATTAAGCTATTATGGTTTGTTTAACAAGATATGTTTGCTGCATCGATCCAGCTATCTTCATTCTATTTTTTAAAATTATTTTTAAGTTGCAGATATTAAATCATATAAACCCACTTATGAATTATTCATGCTACATAACATATGGAGATAGTTTCCTTAATTTTCCTGTATTTGAATAAATTTTATTAAATTTTAAAAACTTTGCGTTTAAAACGAACATTTAACCATACATCTTAATTACATAACCAAAAATTTAAACTACTCAACAAAAATATCAAGGCTTTTCAACAGATCTTTTTTACTTGGTGCTGGCAGAATTTCGATGTTATTACCCAAAGCTTCGTCTCAAGAAAAATCTGGTTATTTTTAATGTAAAAACATTTTAGAATATCATACAGAATACTCATAAAGGAACTATTCCCATTCACTTAAAAGCATAAGGAGATTTTAAATAACTGGAATACCCCAAAAACCATAAGTGGGGAGCACGGTTAAGCCCTAAGGGCCTAAAACAGCCACAGTAAAGCCCTTTCTGCAGGAGTCACGTCCCGTTATAGGCAGAAGGTAACCAACTCCACAACATTTCTGAACCCACCAGCCGGCAAGAGCCAATTACTTCACCGAAAGTTTCTCCTCATCATGGTTGAAGTGCCCTTAAGGATCGGGATACAATAAACAAAAGCAAATCCGTATAACAATTTAACGAATCAATTCTGTATAATAGTTTGATACCCTATTTCATAAAATAGCAAAATATTTCATAAAAATAGGGACGCAACATCACAAACTGAATTTTATCAATCTATTTTGCAGTATTTTTGAATTATAGCATTCACAAATCCAAGAACAGTGACTGATAGACAATCAGACCTTTAAGATTTTCTCTTCGAAATTTAAAACAGCTTCTTAAATCTCGTAATGACACTATTCACTTATCTATTCATTACATTTTTGAGTTATGGTGTTCATACCAACACGGATGGATGGACAGACTTACTTTCTATTGACGAATTCTTTTCAAAATGTTGTTGATAATGTATAAGCGTAGTATTAAGGGTATGTATAAAATTTGAACTCTCCAGATCATTATAGTTTTAAGTCATTATAGTTATATTTACTAACTTATAATTCCCAAAAAGTTTTCGAACACTGAAGAGCATCAAAATCTAATAGCTTTTCAACTTTACATTATTCTTTCGATAAAATGGCCATTTTCATAGCATATCAGAAATTAAAAATGGATAGTCTAAATGTGTTTCAACTTCATGAGTTTTTCTGTCTTTTTCGACATCTAAGTGTTTTTAATCAGCTGCTTCTGTAAATGTGCCCCAGCTTTCGCACTCATTTTAAATTTTATTTGATCTAAAAAATATCCAATTATTTTTGTTTCTTATTGTCTTACCTAATTTTGTTCGACATTCCAGCATTCTAAAACCTTCGGCACATCACATTCATCAATTGCATATAGCTGAAAATTTAAAAATAAAAATGCGATAAAATTTATCTGTAAATTCTTGTTAGATTTTAATTGTTCTTTAATCTGTCTCATTGCTGTTTATTTATTAACCCCAGATCATTTTGCATATTTCTCGGGAATAAATTATTTTTATTATTAATTCCAAATTAAAATGTATATATATATATTTCTAAGGAACGTTATAAAACAAAGAAATTGAGTATATTGTTATAATCCTGCAATGAGCAGTTTTCTTGAATAGTTAATCTCTTTGTAAGGAATACAGTTTTACAGATATTTTAATGGATGAAATGAATATTATGTGGATGATACCCACCTTTGGTGACAACCTTGGCAATCGTTTGACGAATTGGCTATAAATTTGGAGATACTGTAAGAAAAAAATTAAGGTTCTCGAAAATGCAAGAATTAATGCAGTATCTCTATTGAGAATTAGCATCCAATAATTAGTCTAGAATATTATTAACACTGATGGCAACTTACATAAAGTGAGAGACGAACGCGATTGGAATCAATGGTGTGAAGTCTTCTTTTCACATTTGATTAGGGAGCAAAATTTTACAGTTGTACTCCAAGATTTGTTTCGTTGCACTGCTTTTTAATTAACGATTTACTGTTTCCAAGTGTGCCTTTAATTTCTTCAAGTACTATATTTGTTTACGCTTCGGGTATGTTTTCCTGTCTCTGTGTTCGTACTTTTTTGTTTAATAAACATCTCTATCCATTATCAAGTTTATAACACTTCGCACCTTATATGCACTGAACGAATTTCCTGTAACAATAGAAATCATAGATGAAACAATCATTTCTGTATAAGTAAACAAGAGTTTCTAAAATCATTTTCACCTTATTTTCTGTAGATCAAAATAGTTTTTTCTTTTAAATTATTCCTTAGTTTAGAAATTGTCTTACATTCAGGATTTTTTTCAACATGGCTATGACATATATTATTTTTTTCAGATTCATACGAATATAGATAATTTTACTTGTAAAAATCATAGAATATATTGCAAAGAAAATCTATTCATATGTCAGACGACATAAGTATATTTTATCAAGTATTTCTCGACGCCGTGGAAAATCTGAGAAACCCTTTCGAGATTGTAGGATAGTGAATTCGATAAGACTTTTTCATTCGAAAATCCAAGGTGTGAGATAGTTTATTTTCAAAAATATCTTTCTCAAAGATTTTTTTTAATCCTGAAAAAAGTATTCTTATGACCTAGTGTTTATTCCGGTTTATTTAATATATGTTTAAGAAAAAAATATTTTATTTCTTATGTCTTTATAAACTGCATAACAACGCTTTCAGAAAAAAAGATAAATATCGTTTGTGTTCTTGAAAGAGCGAAATATTTCATAGTAAGCATTGTAGTATGACTTTGAAATAAGGAGTGTAAGTTGGAGTCAAAATATCGTCTGCGTTGTCTAACCATTATCCAAAATTATGAAATAAATCCGAAAATGGTTATCCAATAATATTAAAACATGTCTATTCCAAAAAAAAATCATTGATTTAAAACATCTATTTTAATTTATTATTTATCTCGAAATAACTAAAAGGAATTCTTGTAGACTACGTATTGAGGACCATCGTGTGATGTAGAAGACTGGGATATTAAATTGAAAAAAAAATGTCTGCACTGAAACTAAGTTCATTCATAACATGAAAGGTTTTTTTATACTTTTGCATCCAAATATTGAGTTCTATGGTTTGTAAAGTGTATATTTTTAGATTTTTTTTTATTGATATCTTTCACATCTGATAAAATGAAATGTAGGAAAATGAAACGTTTACTTTGATCTTTTTGATTTTATAGAATTGTTTTGTCAAAAAATTTCACATTAATCCTCCAGCTGCGTATCCCGCGATTTCCGAGGGTTTTCAATCAATCAATTTTCTGTTGCATCCCGCGTTTTTCGCCGTTTAGAGTGTTTATTTTTACACTTACAGATTTCTATTATATTGCATTATTATCATGAAACATATAGTACCAGTTCACTTTCTTTGAAAAATATTTTAACTTATTTGCAAACATCGCATCTAAATAGTGACCTTAAAGAATTACGCAGCAAGAGGGTTAATTTTAATCAAAAGTAATCCGGACTGTCTGTACGAAAAATCAGAAGTGAAGTTTTCCATTTTAATTTCACGAGCATTTCTAAAGTACTTATGAACACTGAATTATCTAATAAAATATAATAAAGAGAATTAGAGTTACCTAAAAACGCTTTTATAAAAAAATAAAAGAAGAAGCCTTTATCTTTAACATCAATTTAAAATAAACAAACAGCAAATATATACCTCACGATTTTACCTGCAACATTTGGAAAAGTATTTGAAGATAATAAAATGATACAAGCAAATACTTCTCAAAAAAGCATAAAGTATATCCAATTACGAAACTGAGAAAAACTCGCTTGAAACAAATTGAATTTAGAGAAACGATACCATGCTAATCCTCTGGCTTTGAAATTTAATTGATTTAAAAGAAGAAAAATATATAAAATGAGATTAGCAGTATAAAATATCTTCCAAAAATATCATACAAACTGAAATGCAATTTCATTTTTCGGAGGTTTTACGGAAAAAATGGCATCTGTTGTAAACTCGTAAACTAAAAAAATAGTAAACCAACCTCTGAGGATTTGCAAAAGAACTATCAGTCTTTTCTTTGTAACATGGCTGTAACTTCGTTGCATCTTTCTTATTTATATTTTACAACAATTCGCATTGAGTGAGAATTGAATTTTTAGAAGATTTTCATTTCGCTCGAATTCATTCAATTTTAAATTGCTTTTACTTCTTAGATTTGAGCTGCGTTTTGCATATATATTTATCTGTTCCCTTCTTGAAACTGTTTTGAAAATTTTCAGTTCATTTATTTTGTATATTGCAAGGTTTAAGCTCTCAGATTTTTTTAAGTCGTTTGCGTGAAAAAAATACAAAACTCATTAGGAATACCTTAGACTGCATACAAAATTTGTTCAAACTGACATGAAATATGTATTTTACAGAGTGCTTCATTGTAAACTTTAAATATAAAAAGAAAATTTTAAAATACATTTAAAAAGTAAATGTTTAATATATCGTGATCTCAAAATTAATATGAAATACCCTAATGTTCAAAACTTATGCTTTTCAATCTTCAAATCCAAGGTTTTTTTTCTTAGTACTATTTAATGAGAGCGCCAAAACTAACACAGACGGACATGCGCACATTCTTTCTTATTATTAGCAAAAATGGATATATGAAGGACGTGTTTATAAAGCTAATCTCAAATAATAAAACTTTAAAAACATTTCAAAAATTCTTCTAAAAAATTAAATCATGAATAATATTTTTTATGAATACAAAATATTTCAAATCAATTGCTTCAAATTACGAAAGTTCAAATATTCCTTTTAAATAGTGATAGGATGTAAAAATTAGAAAATTGTATCGAAGGTAGATCATTAATGTAAATACGAAGCATAAATGAAATTGATAACGTTTAAAGCTGAAGTTACTCCTTGCGCCATCATTTCTTTAGAATTTACTGTAAACTATATCTCTACACCTTAATGCTACAGTGAATGATATTAATAAACAGATAATGCGTCATAGGGTACTCTAATGGACTACCATTTTGATGCTATCGATCATGATAGAAAGTATTGTCTTAACGAGCGATTACTACCTACACACATACAAACACACAAAAAAAAAAACTTTAGGCTTTTTTCTAAATTCTTTTAAAATTTTTCTTACAAATATTATTGCCAATGGAGTCAGCCATTTATAACGGGGAACAGTTCTTTTTAATTATCCTGTGTTACTAATTTCCGGTTCTAATTTCTCGTATACTAGATAAACATAGAGAAAGTACTTTAATCGTCAAAAAGTCGGAACATGAAGTTATACTTTTTATGCCTCCCTGTGTCTGTCTGTCTGTCTTGATACATGGACTTAACATCAAATTTTACATCATTGTGAAATTTTACTGAAATTCACTTTGAGGGCTCCCTCGGTTGTCCGAAAACAAATTTCTACTCGATTGTCCGAAAATAAACTAATACTACAAATACAAATCAAAAAGAACTATATAGATAAAATTTTGTTAAGAGTTTTAAAATCTGAAATGCAACTTCTTCAATAAATTTTGAGAGAAATCTTCTAAAAGAAAGTAACCATATGTTTCTATTGCCGCAAGCATGTAAACGCATGACTTAAATAAATATACGCGTAACCCAAAACTGGGATGACAATAAATGAAATTTGGTAATTTACATTATGATGGCAATTATAATTTTATGCCAAATCTTTGTTTAAATCGGTTGGAAAACAGGCATCCAAAATAATATTCGATTGTCTTCTAGGCATCCCATGCTCCCAATTAATTGTCCAAAACAGGACCTCTCAAAGATCATCCTAGAATTAATAGAAACACTAAATTAGCACCAAACTTCAATATTTCTTAATTAATACTAGCCAAACCGATACCGGTTTTCTTTAATACTTCTTAGCATTCAATACTCATGTATGGATTCTGAAAATAAAATACTGAATACTTGCAGTATTCACAGCCTTGCCCAACGTCCACAATAAAGGAAAAGAAGGAAGAGGGGATAGTATTATTATTAGAGATTATGAGCGAAAGATTTCGGGAGAACAGTCCAACTGATTTAAAACATTCTGATCGTTAATCAGATACTTGAAATGGCTCGTACTAGATCTCCGTTGCATGGAATAATTTTTTTTATTCATTGCATACATAATCAGATTTGGTTTTAGATTATTTCATTTTCCTCTAACGATCTAAATATACAATTGAATACAATTCATGTTCTTCTCTAAACTTAAATTCGTAGAAAGAAATAGAGTTGGAACGAACAAGCGGAAAATGCAGCTGATGAAATACATATTTTATACAGACAACGTATGCAAATCATAAAGTATTTTATTGAATAAAAATATAAATATTAGGTACTTCAGAAAAGAATGCTTAAAATGAATAATCATTTTAAACATTTTATTTTTATTTTCAAGAACTATTTTTTTTTCTACTTTCTCTTTCTTATTGGAAAAGCAATTTTCAATTTAAACTTGCTCGTAAGAAATGAAAGGCAGGAACAACGCAGACACGGATTTCAAGACGATTGAAGAAATGATTTTCTTTTATAACGGATAGAAAACATAAAATCTATTTTTCCAGTTCTCCCCGTCTGGGAAGCCATAAATGTATTTAATCTTAATTGGGTCTTCATATCTGTATCCGCAATCTGTATTTCAATGTTTTTCAGTTTCACAAATGAAAGAACCTATAAAAGTTTGCACTTCAAAAGTTTTACGAGGATTCTGGCCACATTAATCATTGTTTGATTTATTTCTAAACCAAGATTGTATTTTAAAGTTTTTGACCACTGTCAAGATTAGACAGTAAAATATCTTTAATACTTTAAAAAGTAGTTTTTTTTTATTAATTTTACCTTATTAATTTATTTTGATACCAAAACTAGCCTTAAAAAAGGCTTTATTAATTTTCATCATATGAATTTTTATTTCAAGTGCAAAAAATCGATAATTCTTTATGTCATCAATAAAAAAATTATTTCTCTAACCTATTCATGATTTTAACTCTTTCTATGTCAAAGCATGTGACAGAATTCTTGTTAATCCAACTCTTAATCTCCCTTTAATTTATATAAAATTTGAGAAGTAGAGAATGAAAATCTCAAAATATATCTTACAAAATAAGAAAAGCAAATCCTCTATGAATCTATGGATCACTCAGTCTTCCTAGGGATTTTTTTCAGATCATTTCTTGTGGTTCAATTTCTTTGATTATTTTACAAATTTCAATTACAAAAAATATTTAGAGTTTAGGTACATACTCTGTAAAATTGTATTATAAATAGCTTTTATTTTTCAATTCAGAATGAAAAATTATCTCAATCACAAATAATAATATAAAAGACTTTTTCCATGAAATGCTTTTATAAATTAAAATGGGTGACAAAATAATACGAACACCCATAAGAAAAAAAAAAGGCATAACCCATTTTAAAGAAATAAATGTCGACTGAAAAGAATATTTTGTTTAATAAACATAATACTTGATTATTGAAACCACTATTAAAATATTCTATTGATATCGAAATGTAACAACTGTGCAAAATTCCAGAATTCTAGTACGCGAGGAAGTGAGTGAAGAATAGATTACAAAATTCCAAACAAACAAACCTGAAATAAAATAAATTCAACAAAACCATTTGAAAGTGTTTCTTCGGATTTAGTCATTTAATTTGAACAAATATTTCAGAGACACCAGTATAAAAAAAGCTCTTTTCGTTAACAAATTTCTGCATAATGTCCCAGTTTATACTAGGAATCACTTGGACATAGTGACATAACTTTATACGCATTATATTAATAATGATTCAAATTTCTTACGGAAGGCTTTGTTATATGGACAAATATTGGATATTATGTAAACAGCATACAAATATACTTCTAGCATACGAGAAATTTGTTAACATTAAGTGAGTAAAAAAACGAATTGCTTCAATGGAACAAATATATGCATCAAATATTAAATTTGATCCCACATAAAAATCGCGAAAATTTTCCTTTAAATAGTAGCTTCCGTCGTGTGTGTGTGTGTGTGTGTGTGTGTGTGTGTGTGTGTGTGTGTGTGTGTGTGTGTGTGTGTGTGTGCGTGCGTGCGTGCGTGCGTGCGTTGCGCAATATTTTCTTATCAATATATTATTTATATTGATAAAGAAGACATTATGCAGAATTTAATGAATCTGTTTATTAAGTTTCATTCGTTTTGACGGAATCTGCAACTCATTTATGTATTGTAAACTTGAAATAACTATTTTCAAAATAAATTTGAGCATTAAATCGTGATAAATTTGAGCACCGTGATTCTGGTCTAAATCTTTTATTTTCAAGAATATCATTCTGAAACTCTGCCTAAATTTATGTATTCATGGCGTAATTTGAGGATGAAAAGAAGAGAATTTCATTAGAATAATCAAATTATAATACTCCATCTCATTTTATACTGATATGTTCATTTATGAAATTCGCATAATTTGTATGTCTATTTATCATTTATTGTATGGCTATATATTATTTATGTTTATTAAGCTATTAACTATGCTTTGAAATACATATTTCAAATATTTTTTTTATATCTTTAGCTTTTTTCCATGATTTTGTAATATCATGAAATATTACAATAACTAACTGATCTAACAATAACTAACTGAAATATTAAGAACTAATCATAAGCGTAAAGATTGCAGTATAAGGCAAATTTAAGTTTGTTTTTATATTCTGAAATTCTTTACAACATGTAATTTAAGATTTAAAGAATTCGCTGGTTATTAATTGTTATATGAAACTTCGACAGTAGTTTTTTCAATAAATTGATTAATTTAAAATATCATGTAATTGGAAAAAGGAAAAAAAGTTTACTGAGCGTAGTTTCAAGATTATTATCTGTACTTATATCCAGATATTAAATTTCGAAATAATAATGACTATAAATCCAGAAAATATTTTCTGCCTTCTTTGCGCAATGCGAATAAGAAATTCAATCATGCGAAATTTTTATATTGTGTCTAATCATTACTAGGAAAAAATAAATAACTTCTTCTATATATTTCTTTTGGTGAAATCAAAGCCGAGTGGTGGGAGCACAAAAGCGTAATGGATTTCAGGAAATAGACGTTAATTATTTTTCCTTGAAATCCCTATTTTTTTAAATACCATTCTGCCTCACATATATAAATTCTATTAAAAAAATTTTAAATTTCAACAACGGATACAATAATACAGTTGTATTACATTTCTCAAGAAATCACTCAAGCATTTAGTGAAATTAAACTATTTATATTATTTTCTTTTATATTCATTATAATAAATAGTACATAAACATCGTTCATTTTTATCACCATTTAAATAAACTAGTATATTATTGGCGAACTGATTCTAAGACTATTCATGCTTTTGTGCATGCGTTAGGTTGAGTTTAATTTGATAAAATAGGGGTGAGAAGAAAGATGAAAAAAGGAGATGTTTACATTTAACAATAAAGTAAATTCCAGAAATGCGCACATCCTTCCATGTCTTACTTCTTAGTAAGAAATCGAAATTCTAATCAAAATTCATCGAAAAGTGGTCGTCTCAAAATACAGTGTTTAAGGGATTTGTTAAAACATTTTACGCATACATTTTAATTTCATAACAAAATTTTAATATGTAATACATTTGTTTTTTCTACTATTGAAATTAATTATTACTTAAAGAAAATTAATAAACATTGAAGACGAAATAATAAGCCTGAAATGAATATTAATAAATATTCAGAGAGACATCCATTTCTATTTCATATTGAAGACTGTTAATTGTCATTTTATATACCCTAAAACAAGAATCATTTTCCACACAGCTTTCAAATCATACTAATATTAATGATGACATTAATATATATGATAAAAAGCATTAAATTTAATTACCTAAATTTAAATCAATTACACTTGCAACTGTCTTTTAAAAAATTATGCTTCGCAAACATGCTGAATAATATGAATTTAAAGAAACTGTCTTTTAGGAATTTCCTTCCTTAAAAAAACGGAAATGATTTTGCTAAATGTTTTGTAATGAATAATTCAAATGAATTCAGAGAAAGAATATTATTTCCAATAAATATAATTTTTAATGTTCATTTTTATCTTTTAATAACATTTCATTATTTACCTCTTTTTTTCTGCTGTTGTTGTTTGCTTGTTTGTGTAACAATATTTATATTTGAAAAATCTTTAGTCCGTCTTTAACTCTAGTCTTAGATTGCAGTTTTCCTTTCTTTCCAAACATGATGAATTGATAACTTGTTTCAATGAATGTAAAAGCTCAATGATTATTAATTATTAATTTAATATTTATCCTTACAATTTTGAGAAAAATCGTCTTATTTTCAGTTGTTTAAATAAAACAGAAGTGGATAAAGAAAGATAAAAATAAATTACTAAATAGTATTGATAAAATTTATTTCAATCATTTCACCTTTATTTATTGTATTTTAAAATATCAACTACATATATTCAGCCTAGATAAAAAAAAAATACATTGAATGTCTAGTAATATAATTATATAAAAAAATCTTTACACAGCATATCAAATTTAAATAGTACAAAAACATCCAATTGTATATTTTTTTTTATTTCTTTTATTTTAAATGTAGACAACAGTTGGTTTGGACTAGACTTTTTTCAAGTAAATGATACTTATGAATTGAATGACTGCACAAAATTAAATTGTCAAAAAATAAATTAAAAAAATGTCGAAATCTATTGTTGCAAAAGTTATATTTCTTTCCGTTTTAGTTGTATTACCATTCCAATTTAAAACAATGTTTAGGTAATATGGAGATGATTTTTCAATTTGTCACTATGGTCAAAGGAAGAGGATAATTCCTGAGTTAGAACCTCCTTCTCCAAACTTTCAAACCATACGAGCGAGAAGACGTTTAGTCTTCAATACAAATTTTAAAAACCATGATATCTACCTGATATTTATTATAATCAAGTTTCGAGTTTGAGAAATTTTTGGCAAGACATTCAGTCAAAATTCCAAATATAGATAGGGGAAGGAAAAGCTTGAAAAATTTCAGAAAATAGAATTTGCAAGAGAATTTGTGTATCTTTTGTCAAGTGTTAATACATTTTTTAGAAAAGCATTTAGATAAAATATTGTATATAGAGGAATTAATTAAAATCTCACATCAGGAAATAATTGTTTTTGTTAAATAAAAAAACAATACTACGTTTGAATATCTAAACAGTGAACACTTTTCTTGAAAATTATATCCAAGAGTTACTCAGAGCATTTCATATTTCAAATAAATAACATTTATGTAAGAATTAATCGAAAAATGTAATGGGAAAAGCAATTATTCAAATAAACTAATAAGACAATAGCTAAGGAGATCATTTTACCGAGAAAACACCATTATTATAATAATTTTTTTAATTAAACATAAACCAAAACACAATTATCAGATGAAAAATAAACTAAATAAAGCATCTTTTTTTTCCAAAACATTCTTAAAATATTTCTTTTATCTCAAGAACAATATTCTTATAATTATTTTCAATTATAAGCAGAAATAATCTCAAGATATGAATTACGAATACAAAGCCAAAGAACACCAATCGAGATAATGATGCATTTATATCTTCCGAGACGAAACATTTTGGAAAAATAGATTTATAATGCTTTCAATCCCTTCTTGAAAAAAAAATCACTTCTCTCATCATCTTGGAAATGATTACGACGGTTCTTTGGAATCTTTCTTGGTTCTTGGAAATCTTTACGATGATTATTAGATTTTTACCAGCAATTTTAAATCGGAAGTTCCTCTTCTAATAAGAAGTAGGATGCAGAATAGAAACAGTTCTTCAGAATGCGAAATTGCTTAAAATGATTATACATATAAACCTCAAGTACTATAGCACGCAATATTTGAATATTCACTCAATAAAAATACTCTGTAGTTTGCATTCAATGACCGAATAAATTGCTTCTACATCAACTTTTTTTGTTGTTGTTGAGAAAAGAAAATGCAGATTACAGATTAGAATACTTAGGAATAAATCTATCTTTATGCATCTGAAAAAAATGAGAAAAAAATTCAGAAGAATATATTTAAATTGTGAATGGAAATTCATATGTTGAATAATTTCTTGCCATACACATATGGTTATATATCCATATTTAATAGAAAAAAAAAAGATTTAAGGCTAATTATTTCTTTACCAGATCTTTCAATCTTGTTTCAGGAAATTTAAATTTACCAAAAAAAATTGGACATTGAATGAAGTAACAATATTAAATAAAGTAAAAAGTTGATAGTGATTTCAAATTTCTAGAATTTTCTATTTTCCTTCCCTATTAAAACAAAATATTCAACATATTACAATAGCTTCTCGATATTGGGAAACTAATGGTTATAAGCTAAAGATGGATGAGTTTTTTTCCTATCCATATTTCTAGAGATATAATCAATATAGCTAAAATGAGGCAGAATTTACCAGTTTTTAAAATAATTATTATTCTATTAATATTATTTGTAAATTGTATTATTCTATTAATATTATTTGTAAATTGTATTATTCTATTAATATTATTGTAATATTACCCCATTTTTTGAAAAAAAACTATGTTATTTAATGAACAAAGGGTAAAATCGTTGATTTCTGAGTGTAAACTGTCAAAAATATATCCATCATATTTGAGAACTCATGTATAATAATCAAATCTAAAGTACGTTCTTATAATTTTCATGCTGGTCTCTTATTATATTGGATGCATCTTGATTACTCTTTAACAAACATGATATAAATAGGAAAGAGGAAATAACATATATCTTACTTTTTTTGTTAAATCCATTAAATCTTTATTATCACATGATAAATTTTATTTTATGTAAAGCATTTTTAAGAATTTTGTATTGATAAAAGAATAAAATGTATAAAAAATAAGATGAAACAATAAATAAATCAAAAAGGTAGAAATTCAATTTGCTTTAAAAATAACTATGCATAACATCAGCAAATTTTAACTGTGTTTTGTTTTATATATTTATATACCTAACAAGGTCTAAATATTCTGATTGAATTTTTGACGTTTAAAATAGTCAATAAAAAACTGAGCGTCGAATATATTTCGAGTTGCATCGAATACATTTCGTATGCAGTTCAGAAAACGCGAAGTTTACTGGTTTCCTTTTTTCACCCGAATAATTTTTTTAAGTAGCTAAATTTAAAAATTCAATCTATAAAATTAGCGAACTGAAACTTTCCACGAATTCGTTCAAAATATTATCAAACAAAAAATATATAAGTAGAACACGAAACAAGATTTGAGAATAAACGAAAATTTAAAATTCAGTAAACGTGAACGGAATGAAAAATTCGTCGAAAAATTCAATTTTCATTCAGTATGAATTGTCGCGAAATTTAAATAAGAAATGTAAAGCAAAGCTATTTTCAAGTTAGGTTCAAAAGAATTGTTAATTCTTCAGAAAAAACTCAGCAGTTGCTATTTTTATCTAAAACTGTTAGCACAATGTTTTTCACGAACTCCTGCTGTATATAAAATTACATTTTAGATAGCATGTGATCTTGCTTCAAATACTTTTATACATTGCTTATCTTATTTCAGCTCTCTTTCACTTTTTAAATCAATTTAATTTCAAAGCCATACAACGCCATGGTTATCATTTCTTCAGATTCGATTCGTTTTATACGATATTTCGCTCTTCTTGATATCTGTGTATAGTTTTGTTCTTTCGGAGAGTTCTCAAATCTTATTTGTGTATTCCATTTTTTTATTTGGAAATTCTTTTATCAATATTGTAGACACAATAAGAGAATATGTGCCTTTCATTTTATTTTTCTAAAGTTGATGATAAAACTAAATTGAATATCGTATTTTTAAAAATGATTATCGTTTGCATGAATTTAATATATTTATTTAAAAAAGCTATTGTTTTAATATTTGATTCTTATATAGCAGTTAACACAAACGATTCAAATTAAACTTATCATTTTGAGTATTTTTTTTTCAATTGTAGAATGGAAATACAAAAGCATTTTTGAGAATAATTAGAAATTAAAAATATTGATTTCAAAACTCGTTTCTTCTATATGTTTTATAATAATAATGAATCTCTGAAAACATTGATTTCTGAAATAATATATAGAATTTAAAAGAATTTTCTGAAAACATCACTATTAGTAATTATGTCCTAGACAGTCAATAGTCTATGTCAATATTATTACTTATGTAAAGTCACTCTTTCCTTTAATACATTAACTATTTAACATTTTAAATCTTATAATTTTCTCACTTAATGAGTTTTAAGGCTATGACAAATATCATCTTCTAGGATTTTTTTTTCAATTCCTTTCATATAAAAGACGAGTTCCACAAAGTGTAATGCTACGCTTATTTATTCGTCATTTCATGAGATTTTTTATTTTTTTGTTTGGGTAGCATTATATATATTTCTATTTTAAGGACTTGCAATAATTTTTTCAAGAATAACAGAAAAATAATGGATACTGTTAAAATTCTAATATAAGAATTTGCATTTTATTTCTAAATAAACTTCTGATTGATTATTGTTTAATGGCTTTTAACCTATTGTTAGGCGTTACTTATTTCTCGGTTTTCTAGATTATATTATATATTTTTCCTTGAAATAATTTTGCCATTCCATTCGATTATATAGCAGAAAAGGGTTGAAATGAATAATTTAATAATTTTTACAATAAAAAAAACAGTCCTAAATGATGACACACGAAGTAAAAATCTGTCTGTCATTTAGGGCTACGGACTTTATATTCAGGAACAGACATTATGTAAATTTACATTTAAGATCACTATTGAAATGTCCATTAATATAATGGAAGGCAATACACAATTTAATTTACATTTATAAATTAGGAATACTGTCACAAAATAACTGGAGCTTTTAGTATAACATTCAAGTAAACGAAAACACGATATAATGCAATAAACAAAACAACATGCCCCAATATAAAATAAATACAAACAAACCATAAAACATTATATAAGAATAAGTCAAAAACTCTCTATACTTTTGACATAACTCTTCTTACATTTATGTACACTGACTTAAACCTTTTCTTATTTTATTGTTAAAATATTGACATGATATGAAAGCTTAATCCTAATTCAACAATTTTTTCCTTCTATTACAGATCGAATTTGCACCGAAATGAAACAAAGAGCAATAATCATGTTCCTTTAATCAGTTTGAATCACTATTAGAGGAGTCAGTTAAAATTTAGATATCCATGGTAGACTGTTATCACAATATAGGGGAAATGCTCTATCATGTAGAATGTGTTTTTGTGGATCGAGGAATTTAAAAATGACCCAACAAGTATAATTGCTGGAAAAGGGTAAAAAGACTATAAACATTTATTCGTGTAATTCGCCTTCAACTAATCTCGACCCATAAAGAATAGTTTTATAAGATATTACTATTCCTCCATATGGGGCAATATTTAATGATAAATTTCTAAACCAATGTCATCCTCTGATTCGAGAAATAGGATCTCTTTTTGGTGCAAATGCCTAAAAGAGGTGTGAAGATTTATTTTCAACATAAGGAAGAAAAATGAGACCGAATTAGAATAAAACTTTCATAGCAGTATCCCAATTGTATAACAAAGAATAATCAATTACGTAAATTAATATTCATAATGTAGGAAAAATTAAGTCGAAAGATAATTATTTTTTTTTTAAATTTTTACTTCGCAAAACAAACAATATAAAATACAAACTTAGACAATATGTAGAAGTGATAAATTTTAAAAAAGGGAGAGGGAGGCAGCAAAAAATATCAAAAGAGAATTATACATGTCGTTTCAGCGACGGTTATAGATAATCGAGAATTAATGAGAAAAGAAGTTTCGTCATTCAGGCTCTCATCGAACAAAACTAAAAATAATATTACCAATAAACCAAATAACAATATACAACTATTGATAGAAAATCATACGACCTGAGCATTTTTTCATACCTTAAATTAATTTATTCCATCGAACATTATTTTTTTGCTATACACTGGTAGAAGTGGCAATCGTGTACGTCGTAGTTTCTAGATTGTATTCATGCAGCGTTTCTAAATTGGTTGTTAAAAGGGCATGTTTTTAAATGAAATATTGTAAGAAATTCGATAGTACCGCAAAAATATTGTTAAAAATAAACACTAAATTTCAAATCTTGATTTTTTTTCTTTCAATCTTCATCGTTGCATCAATGAATGAATTCCAAACCTTATAAAGATTAAACCTAGGTAAAGTTTTAAATTTTCTACTACTCTAAATATTTGTTGACATGAATATTAACCATAGCGTAGGGTCGAAGATAATCATTCAGTATAATGACTTCAATATTATCTACATCATAATAAGATCTTACATTTAGATCAATAATCTTATTTTGATATGTCGCTAGATTAATGAACGTATATGGGGCATACCAACCCAAACCATTATTTCTTCTCTTCAATACGAGTCCCATTCACCATTGTGAGGTTGTTGATATTTGATCCCATGTGTTTCCAGATTATAGAAAAACAAGAATTATTTTATAAAATAATCTTGTTCTCTTTCTTGGAGCTCACATCTAGAAAGAGTAAAAAAATCCGCTGTTTTCTGGTCCAAGGGACACGCATTCTGAATCTACCTTAACAGGGAAAATCTCTACAATCGGATGTAAGGAACTCACACAAAAGATTTTCATGTCTGACATTTCTGTTATGAAAAATGGCTTTAAATTCTAGTGAATGATTTTTTCCCTTTTGCTGCTATTATTGAAAAGGATTACAAACATAACAAGGTGCTGAGTTCACATTATTTTTCGTTAATATTTTTTGGACACTTATTACACCTGAACAATCTGATATAAATCTCCTAATAAATTGAATATTCTCATTAAAACTGCTTGCGAAGTTTACGAAACATATTGTGTGGGATAATACATTGAAATATTTAGAAATATCAACATACAATCATTCATTTCCATTTACCCAACAGTTTTTTTAACCTTAACGAATTGAGTTCGTCATGCGAAAAATAAATCCCTGATAGTTGAAGGTCAACAAATATCATTCAAGATCATACATAATTTCCAAGAATGATCTTACATGAAAATACATTTATGCCTTTTTTTTTGTATTTTATTTAATGAATTTAATTAATTCTTTTTCATAAATAGAGCCATCTGATTTTTAATCCATTTTTATTTTTAAATAAGAGTAGAAAAAACAATGAATTTCTGAAGATTCGAAGATTAATATATAAATGGAAAACTTTTCCTATCAGGAGAAACCAAACAACAGTCTAATATATGAGGATATTTCAAATTTCAAACATTATTTCACTCAAAAATACATTAGTTTCATTAATAGTCAGTACTTCCATGGCTTCAGTTATTTCTGAGCTAAACTGTAACAAAATGCCATTCAGCAATGCAGAAATTATATTTCTTTACCCAAAGTAAATATGAGACTATACAAAATTCTTTCCATATATTTTTTTTAAATTTAACTATATACAGCAGAGAAAAAGAATTTACATTTCGCATACTGTTTTCCGATTTAAACTGGGATTTTCTTAGAAAAGCCTCTGTTTGGGAATAATTTTTTTTCTACGTAGGGCTTTGTAAAATTCCATTCAGATCATGTGGGAATAAAAAAAAACTTTGAAAAGAAAATATATACTTATATATATATTCCTTTATGTCGTGAATAAGTAAACTGAAAATACAATTGTCAGCATTGCTTATTGTCCCAAAATTTTTGTATTGTATTTTATTTATAAAAAAAGAAGATGACTATAATATGTTGAAGTGTCATTTTTCAGGATAGTGTTCTCTTTTTAATATAAAAGACTTTTCCAAATAAGAGTCCTTATACAGCAGGAAACATCTGAAATTCAAAAGTTGCATTTGTTTAAATGGTACAAATATTAAAATAAAGATTAAATATCAATATTCCTAGACATTAATAAAGAAAATAAATGGCAAGTATTTTCCATTGAAAAAAAGATTGAACTTAAAAATCTTTATTAAATTTCTTCACACATTTCTTATTGCTGTTTAGCTAAGCGATGCACTAAAAAAATGGGTATGTTCTACCCTTAGATACATTCGATTAAAATGTTTGATCCAGGTAATAGAATTCAAAATCTAAAGAAATTGTATTATTATTCAAAATCTAGATTATATTCCTTCTATTTTGTAATAAATATTACTTTTTTTCGACACATAGAAATTTCAAAGGAAAAGAAAAAATTCTTTTTATTTCTGCATTTCCAGTATTTACCTTTCTAATAATTAGAGGCTTTTGAGAGTAATAAATTTTTGGTACTTTTTAAGTGGAATGACCTAATTTACATTTTAAGGTATTTTACAAGAAAAATAAAAAGAATTCACGCTAATATTTTATGTCGAGACATTGATAAGTCTAATTTTTTCTTATTCCTGTTATTAACTTATTACTTTAATGTTTATATTTACAAATCAAGTGAATTTTTTTCAATGATTTAATGAAATTAGTTAGAAAGCACAATCTGATTTGCTTTTTTATGCAAATCTGTGGATAATGGGCAGAAATCTCAAAATATTTTAAATAAATATGTTAAGAATAAAATTTGAAAAAATTGCTATGAAAAGTGAAATTTCGTGAATAGATAAAATACCATATGTTCAAAATTCCGAAGCGGTCAATCATTTTTGGAAGCCACTTAATATTATTAAAATATTGGAAATATTGCTATTCCTTTCGTTTGGGTATGTGTAGATGATTTGTTAGAAATCATTGATATAAATAATAACAAGTGAAAATGGATTAATTTATTTTTAGCCTTTTTAATACCATTTTGCGTTTTATATCAACTGAATTTTTTTTAAAAGCTTTCTTAAAGCAGAAAGCATTATTATAAAATATCATTTAACAAACAACCTCGAGCTTCTAAATTCGAGAGAAAGACATCATGATAAGAATAAAAATGTAATAAAAAGAATAAGAGAATTAATTTAAAGGAAGTAAATTACACAAAAGCGAAAAATTGCTTAACAAGCTCCAAGATGACTAAATAATAAAATATTCATTCAACGGTTCTTCACAAAATTATTTTATAACATTTAATATTCTTCGTTGATTTCATTAGAACTCTGAGAAAATCATATATTTTGTCTTTCAGATTTTTTTAAAAGTAATTCTCATAAGAAAGCTTTCTTATTAATATTTCAAACTAAATTCCTTCATTTCAATTTATTTGCAATATGATTAAATTTTCGGAAGAAAACTAAATAAATAATTGAATTAAATTTAATTAAATGTATTTTATGTCGTTCATCTTATATATTTATGTGATTATGAATATTAATATTTTTTATTTGCAAAATTTCATTTTTCATTTTCAATTCTATATCAAAATTACTTCTTATTTAGGGACCTTATTATTTGTAAAAAAAATCGATATGAAGCAGAAGAAAATATTTCTCAATATAGAATTGTGAATTTTCATAATAATATTATTTTTCTGTGAAAGTGCGTATATTTTAATTAATGAATAATTAATTTAATAAAACCAAATGGCAGAAAACATAACTGTGTTTGGAGGATGCTGCCATCATGTTATTTAATTTCTGGATATGTAGCGAATTTACGAATAGCTTATATGAACTTTCTCTAGAGAAATAATTTTTGAAATACATGTTAGATTCATTTTAATGTTGATGTAAAGGAGAAAAGAGGATGTGTGAAAACAGGAGCCCTTGATATTGTTTATAGATCAAAATATTATTGTCCATAATTTAATTTTTTAAATTGTCATATTAGCCTAAAAATAGAAGCCACCATCTCAGGAGCAAAGCTTATATTCGTTTTCAGATTTCTGATTTATTTATATTAGGGCCGACTATTTCAATAAACACAGACTCTATTAGCACAGAAATGATCAAAAACATTATTACGATTTCGTCCAGATTATTGTAACCTCATTTTTTCCTATATTTAAAGCGAATTTAAGAATATTTTTCTTTGTTACTCCTTCCTTTCCTTCTCTTACGATATAATTTTTGAAATGAGTTTTGTTTCTTTATTGATACAAGGAAAAAGGAAGTAAATGTGAAATAATTTGTAAAATAGATTTAGTGGATTATTTAATCCTTAAAATGTCCTACTATTTAAAAAAGAATGGAATTTTAATCACCTATAAAAAAGCAGATATTCAAATATCATGTTTCAGCTTTTAGATTAAATTATAATAACATTCCAATTTGAATTACATGATCGCCATCAGAATATGATGTTCAACAACATCTTCACGATATTATCCAGCATTGAATTATCATATCATATTGAATGAACATCATCATATTGAATAACATCATGAGACATTGCACGATATATTGTTATAATAGAAAAGCATTTTTGGTAAAGACTTTTAATTTTGAACAATGCTCAGATGACAAAGAAAGTACCTGACTTTGCAATTCGATTCCAAATTTACTTGGCGAATCATCGGGAGAACGTTTCATCATTAAAATCTAATTAAAGTTGCATTCGTTAGATTTACGTTTCAACCACGGTTGTTCGCGTAATACACTCTTTAAAAATAAAAAATTACCCACTTTTGAAAATGATCCCTGGAGCCTTTAATCATATATAATTATTTCAAGCTAAGAAAATATATATTTTGAAATGTACATATTTGTACGCGGTGGCTACAAAGTCTCAATGAGCATTATGAATTTGAAAGATGAATCCCTCAAAATTCAGCCGTCAATGGGAACTTTGGCCACGTGAAATCTGCGATATTTCAAGCAAATTCCATTAATGTTTTGCAGAAAAAAATAAATAAAGAATTATGGTTTTCTTAACTTATTTTAAAAGAATGAAATCCGGCTCATAATAATTTTTGTGTTCATTCGAAACATACTAGTCTAACTATACATAAATCAATCGATCAAATGAAATATTCTTATTATACAATAATAATAACCAATAGTTCCTGCCATATTATAATTTGAGATTTAAGAAATTTTATAAAAATATGAGATAGAAAAAATACATAAAAAAGTATGCAAAGAAAAATCAAATGGGAGTAATTAATTTTATTTATATCATAAATAAAAATTATTATTATATTTGTATAGAGCAAAGAAACATTTTCGCTACAAAAGTAATATTAGCATATTTCATAATTCTCTTACATTCTTAGTGATTTTTTTTACCCATGGGTTACCCATAATACAAACATGTAATTTTCCCATACACCAGTGTAAAGTGTACTGTAATTTTATCATTAACTTTTATTCTTACTGAACTCGCTTATGATGATGCAATTGTTCATAAATTTATCTAAGAAGTCCATAAGTTTGGACCGAATAATGTTAAATGCGAGAATATGAAAGGAAAAAAGAATTTAATTCTATTGCCGAATTTCGTGATATCCGAAATTAACTACTATAATAAAGATAATAAATAAGCATTGGATAGAAAGCAATAATCTAGACCAGAATCAGAACCATTTTCCTTGTGGAAAATATTATTTACTATTGAGTGAAACCGCAAAAAAGTTAAGATGCAGAAAAAACGTATTTTACAGATTAAATTGTGGAACTAATGATACAAGAGAAACACTTATTGTTTCATTTGATGCTATTTATATAATTATTAAATTTTTTCCAAGTTTCCATTAAACAGAAAATGTAAAAATCATTATGATTACATTTAGCTATCTTTGACGATATTTCAAAAATATAGAATAATGGTACTATCATGAAATCTAAATGGCATATTCATATATTCGACAAAATCTGAGCGTTTTAGAAGTACGAGAATACGAAATAAATAACTTCTGCTGGGTTTCTTTACAAATAATTACGAAATAGTTAGAAATGATTTAATTAAAAAGAATTTTCATTGCACTTGCAGCGTATTGAATTTATTTAAAATGTACCTATTTTCTTAAAAGATAAGTTTATGGATATATTTCCGAATTCCGTAACATCAATAGTTAATTTGATACTGGATTTTATGAAATATCTATGGAAATTTTAAATATTTTCTATTAATCATCGTAATGAGTTCCAAAAATTAATTATTGCAAGAAATTCGTCAGGAAAGTCAAAAAATTATTCAGATCTGTAAGAAAATTAATCTGAATTTCATTAGATCTTGTGTTTGTTCATTATTT
The DNA here is from genome assembly GCF_947563725.1 of Argiope bruennichi. NCBI lineage: Eukaryota > Metazoa > Arthropoda > Arachnida > Araneae > Araneidae > Argiope > Argiope bruennichi. The sequence continues at coordinate 71,557,683 of NC_079151.1, forward strand.
CCAAGATTTTTATAATTTCTTCTTTAAACTGTAGAAAATATAGCTACAAAGATTAAGCAAACCTTTGAATTAGGAAGATTTTTAATTCTTAAAAATAAAAAAATAAAATAAATTTCTGAATTTGTAAATATTTGATTAATGACATTTTTCCTTGAAGAAATATATATATATACAGGAATTGCTCAATAAATTTAATTCAAAAAAATCTCATTTAGAAAATGATCAGTCAATAATTTTTAAATTAAAAGCAAATATTAATACGAACTATTAATGTAAAATTTAAAGAATTTTTTTTTCAAATTTCACAGTCCATTTTCTTTAACGTGAATATTAAATTTTAATATACACGCATTCAATAGAAAATGAAATATCTATATATTTATCTTCAAACACTTCTTATAATCCTTTTATTTCAAAACCTTTTTATCTCCAAAAACTTTTTAGACCGTTTGCAAATCAGCTAAATAAGAGCAAACTTTATATAAAAATTTCCCTTTATGAAATGAAAAGAAAAAAGAGTATCTCGGGATTATTGTTAAAAATGAAGACGACTCAATTAAGATAACTACGCATTTATTTCATTGAAATGAAAAGATCGAGGAAAAATAGATTTTTTTATGTTTTAAATTCTTTATTGAAGATAGATTTTTTTTCTTTCTTTTCTCTGACTATCGTTGATTCTGCCTTTCTTTTTTTGCGAGAAATCTTAAACTTAAATTGCTTTTCCAATAAGGAAGAACCAGAAAAGCGAGAAACAAAACGAGAAATTGTATAACGCGATTATTCTTACTAGACATCAACTGATAAAGAGTGCAATATTTGCATTTATATTCAATAAAATACCATGAAAATTTTATAGATGGAAATGCGAAAATTCTTCCATTTTATCTACTTCATCTATCTTCAATAAATCTTTTTTTTTGTTGTTGTTGTTGTTGTCAGCAGAAACCTGAATTTATTTGATGCACGGGAACTAAAACATATTTTTATATCATTTTGGAAAAATACATTAATAATATGCAATACAATTAAAATATATTTAATATCTAAGTAACAATAATAACGACGAATTAAAATAACAATAACTAATAATAAGGGATAATAATAAATAACAATAATAAATTATAATAACTAAGAATGATAAACAATAATAATAAATAATAACAACTAATAATGATAAACAATAATAAATAGTAACTAATAATAGCAATAATAAATAATAACTACTAATATAATAACAATAATAAATAATAAGGGAATATTTAGAATAGATATGGCATGTGTAGAACCAATGTATAAATGTTAAGTGCAATTATATGTAGAAATTATATCACGTCGTGATGAAGAGATTCTTAGTATTAATGCTTTCTTTTCATATAGGTATACTTTATACGTATATTTCAAAAAAGGAAAACATGACTGAACACAAAACAGAGTCTGAAATTCAGTGGCATACTCAATAGGAGCTACATACCTAATCTAATGGTACTCAGCTTAACTCTTATAGAAGGCTCGGCATAGAATGAAGGTTTAGACAGTGCACAAAATTTTCGGTTCTTAAAAGTATGCGAAAAGCAAAACCAATTAAGCCTCGCGTTTCTATATGATTTCATATATAAAAAATGTTCACTCTCAACCATGAAGAATGTACTGAAGCATCAGAATCGGTGCATTTATTTCTACATTTTACATTTCTATACAATTTATTATTTCTACATACTACATTTACATTTCTATAAGTTATTATTTATTATTCAAATCAGATAAAAGACTAAAAAATATTCTGAGATTTTGTCTAACTTGAATCTGATGCTTCAGAATTTGAATACTTGGTAATGAACACTTATTTATTTATCAAATCAGAATTTAAACTTATCAAATCAGAAAAAAATAAAAAAAAATTCAAAAAGAAATGCATCACATATTACTGGTGATTTGCTGTAAGCACAGATATCTCAATATAATAGCAGTACAGGAACAATGTTTTGAGAACTTCATTTTTTTAAATGAATGGTACATTGCTGTAGCCGAGTCTTAAATGTGTCATATCGGATTGTCTGGATTTTTTTCTGGTGCACAAACTATAGTTTTGACTATGCTGTGCCGAACCAAGGTTAAAATCATGTCAATATAAAAAATAGCGTAAAGAGTATTTAAAACGACAAACAACATTTAAATAAATGGATAAAATTTATAGACTGTAAAAATACAAAAGGTTGAACATGTGGTGTCTTATCAAGTAAAAAAGATAATGGAGTGTTAGACTTTTTTTAAAATTGCAAACTTTAAGCATTGTAATGTCAACATTCTGATAATATATGCCGGATAGACATTTCACAGTCAAACTGCGACACAGTGGCGGTTAAATTTGTTCATGGGCTTCATTTCTAACATATTGTTTTATAAAATAATTTATAAATTTTGGTACTACATTATACAAATATTGCTGCTAGTGAGGAATTTTTAATTTTTGCTAGAATATAATACAAAATGATTATGATGTATAAGAATAAGTAATTTCAAAAGCAAAAAATAGTATACATGTAGTTAATTGTACTAACAAAGAAAAACTTGGAAAAAAGCGAATATATATAAAAAAAGACGAAAACTGTATGCAAAACCCTGGCATCCTATCATTAGAAACAGTAGTCTCAAAAATCTTGTAGATAACTTTAAAATACTTTAATTTTAAAAGCTTTATTTAAATAGAAGATATTTAAGAAGAAAAGTGGTAAAAAGAACTTTAAGACAGTTTAATAGAGAAGATGTATTAGTAAGCAAATATTTTTTTATCTGTACCCTCCTTTCTCAACTAAATTTAATTGTTCTTTTCTAATCTCTTAGTTATAAGGGAAAAGTAGACAATTGTTTTATGCTCAGCAAATTTTAGTTGAAATTATTGATCTAATAATAAATTCTAATCTCAATAAAAATTTGGGTGGGTTTTTTTTCGAATTTAGCTTTTAATAAGAATTATTATACTTTTTTCAGCAGATATTGTTTTCAAAAGAAGAAAAAAAAATAAAGAGCCCTTGTTTCTCATCTACTTTTCTTTCCCCAATAGTCTACCGCAGTTTCAGTAAAATAAGTTTGTGGAACTTTTTTGCATCACAACGAAAGAAAGTCATTGTTTTCATTTTTTAAAGTAACAAGACGGTGGATTAGACAGTCTTTTGATAATTAAAGTGCTTTATGGTAAAAGACAAATAGTAATATAGATCGAGACGATAATAATAAACTTTCTTTTCATTAAAGGTTTTAATTTCAGGTTTCTACATGTACATTATGGAATAGCACGGAGTTTTTCAAACAAGGTAACAAAATTAGTTGCAACTGAAAGTAAGAATTTTAGATAGAAAGTTATGCATTTTTATTAAAAATGTTTTAAACTAAAACATAATTAATCAGATATATTTTCACCATATATATATGTAAGCATTATTTTATGTGAAGCAGAATGCAGTTTTGAAGACAGTTGATTTCGTGACTTCGTTTTATTTCATTTTGAAGAAGCAAGCATATGTACAAGCGATGAACACACAGAACGACACAGAGAGGAAATGAGGAAAAAGCTCTTGAACATTTTATCCCTTGTCCAAGGCCCCGGTGGCCTGGTGGTAAGGTCCCGGCGTCAGAACCGGAGGGTTTCAGGTTCGAGACCCGATTCCACCGAAGAACCGTCGTGTAAGGCGGTCTGTTGCTCGTTAAATCCGTCCTGACCAAACGTCCTCCCGCTGGTGTGGAGAGGGGGTGCCAGCTCAGGTGTCATCCTCGTCATCTGCCCGCGGTTCAAAATTACGAGGTCCGTCCCAAAATAGCCCTAGTGTTGCTTCAAACGGGACGTTAATATAACTGAAACTGAAAAAAAACCTGGTCTTATATAACTTGAGATTTTGATAGGAAAAATATTTTTTTACAGTGCTAATATATTAAGATTTTGATAGGGATTTTCGTTACACGCGTCGAAGAGGTAGGGAAAACACAGGGAGATTTTAAAAGAAGAATTTGTCTCGTCAACAGTATTTTGTCTCTTCACGCGGAGTGTGGGAAAGTTAGGCTTTAAAGTTAGGCAATTCAGCAATTTTACAAAGTTTATTTTGAATTAATTAAGTAGAGACAGTGGAATTGGATCACGAAATAAGAGAATATTTTAGAATGAAGTTACTATGGACTAAATTAAGATAAAACCTAGGAAATTAATTAAATTGAAATTAGAATTAAAATATCATATATATATAATATATTTTTAAGGTACACTATAATGATGTAGTTGACTAAATTATTACATATAACTAAACTGTTAGGATTATATACTCTATCTTTTATAAAGCAAAAGGCACTTAAATGGCTTTCATGATTTAAATTTATTTAATGACAGTGGGGAAAAAATATCATAAACTTCTTTATATTTATTGTCTCGATCTCCTTCAAATATCTATGTACATCAATTCCCGATACCTTTTAAGCTCAGACATTTTTAATGTAAATTCCCATTCGTTGCCACGATTCACATTTGGGGATTGTGAAATTTTACGTACATTACTCGGTGCCAAAAAATATATTTGGTAAACCCGACATTTTAGTTTTTCCATATATATATATATATATATATATATATCAGTCAAGAGTGTAAATAGAGGCAAGTGAGTATTCCGTGCTTCGTTTTTTTTACAATAAGCGAGAGAATTTGAAATTCGTCTGTAAGTTGAACGGAGTAGAATTGTTATATTTGAAGTGCAGTTTGTGTTTGGTTTTTACATTATAACTAGCTAGTACCCAGAGCGTTGCTGCCGTTGCTGAAGAAATAATTTTGGAAATATCATTTGAAATCTCAAATAGCTATCTCATTCAATTAGACTTGATAGAAAAAATCTTTTTTTATCGGCAATGAATACATTTAATGATATATAAAGGAGAAGTACAAATAATATTTATTCTATTTTTTTTTCTTTATGATTGAAGTGCTTTAGGGTGGACAATATTTTTTGTTTTTCCGTCTTCAGCAAAAACAAGTTTCCTGTGTGTCCGACTCGTGAGCATCCAACATACAAATGGAAATGTGAAAAACGTGGATTTTCTAGGTTCAGTCCGCACACTTGAAGTAACTGTCTGTGACCATTGTTGATGGCCATCGAAAATGCAAATCGAATGGGGAATAGCAATCGTTTGAAATCAAAAGGCATGTCGGTGGGAGCAATGGGAATTTGCGGAATGAACAATCTTCATTCGACTTTTTGTTTAGAAAAGTGGCCTAAATAGAACTGTTTGCACTGGGAAATTTTCATTCTATGCAACTTACCTTCATCGGCATAGATAATAATTATATTTTGTATGCGTAATAAACTCTGGATAATATATGCGGTTAGCCCCAGCCAAAATATTATGCACGCTGAATGACAATATCTTATGTAGATGACTATTCGTTAACAAAAAGAAAATGGAAACAAATTAGAGCTTGAACTCAATATTTTCGATTTCATTTCACTCATATTTATTGGCATCGATGATGATAATTCTATTTTGTTTCATATATGTACGATTAACCCTGAAGGGCACGTGCCTTTTGCCGTTTACTGTTTGACTTTTGTCGATTGTCAATTTCGAAATAATGTTGAATAATAGAAAAATATGAAACGATTTATTTGTAAATTTTATTGTGTTCAAAATAAATCCTTATAATTCCACTATGTCTTTAACTTTCGCGCAAGTGCAAGCAATAATTTGGCAAAGTTTTATTGCAACCGGATGAATGGTATAGCAGAGCTTAAAATGCGAACAAACAAAAATTTATTTTTATATATTAGAATTTAATTGTAATTTAAAAGTTATAGCAACGATCTGCTACTTACTCAGTCTATTGTTTTGATTGAAGTGATTTTATAACAATGTCCTTTCCAAAAATATCAAATAGTTGCAAAACAAAACAAGTTGAATATAATAATACTGCCACACAAACTTTTGTACATATATTTAACTCTTTCGACTAAACATTTTAAAAAATTGGCAGTTAATTGGTTAAAAGACATTCTAAAATAAACAGGTCAAGCAGCTTTTTAGCAAATATTTAAAATACCATGTTAGAAGAAAATAAATTTAAAAAATTGAGAATTATTTTCTCCAGGATTTAGACAAAATTGCAAAGTTATTTAAGCATGTAAAAAAAAATTATGCATTTACACCATTTATTATTATCATAATCATCGGTGGTTATTAAAGCTGAAAGAAGGGATAGTTATAAAAGACCATATCAACTGTGAATAATTTTTTTAACTTTCTCGTGCACGGATCACAGAGCAAGTATTGATATCGTCAAAAAATTTGAACCAGAGATTTTAAGAAATCGCCACGTTTTAGACCCCCTCCCCCGCGTTCGAAAAACATTTTCGGAAAATGCCTGTCTAATTGTCTGCCCCCTCTATTCCTGTGACATAACGCTTTGAGCTAGATGTATAAAATATGGTCTTTTCAACGAATTTGTAGATTCTATCAAATAATAAGCAAAATATTAAGTCTGTTAAACTCAACTATTGTAGCCTTTTAGATAGTATAAATATATTCTACAGCTTAAAAAACAATTTGAAAGGGAAACATTGGTGAAACTTTTTAACAGATATTCGCAATTCTCAAATTAGTCAAGCAATTAAATTTTCAAATATTGAGACCAATTCCCCTCAGGGCCTTCATTGCTTTAAAAATATTAACAAATTAAACAATTTAGAACAAACAATTAGAATTTTTAACGAATTTAAAAATATTAGAATCTTCACTTTTACATTAATCAGAGCTTTAATATTTATATACAATAATATTTAATTTTACTTTATATACAATAATACTTAAATGCGACATAAGATAAAAAGCCATATGCGATCAATCGCATCATATTGAATTATCTTTCTTTCCTGCGTATCTTTAAACGACAGAAAGATCACCTTAAAAGTCGAAATGCTCATTCTCAAATCTTGGACTTTATAAACAAAACATATGGATTATATTTATCTTAAATCTAAATTATACTAAAAGTTATCACTTACATAAACATAAATTATAATTATAATTACGACTGTGCACATTGAGGCGTAATTTATCTTTTTTCAATACACAAATTCGAGTTGTCCTTGAATTCATCGAAGCACTTAATAAAAATAAATAATAAATTATATGTTTTTTTTAAAAAGAGAAATATAATGCTCCATGCTCGCTGAAAATACATTAAGCATTTTTAAGGGTATTTTTTTCGCACGTGCAGATGCGCCATTTACAAACCAAAATAGAATTTTACTTTACATTTTCCTGCTAAAACTTCTTGAACTTCATACAGTGAATTAAAGTACAAATCCTTTTTAATTAAAAACTGCAATGTAATAACGCTATCATTTTAAAGCATAACAAGGACATATTTCATAAATATACCTTTTTGTAGAATGCAAACGTTTAAAATGTTGAGCATTTTAAAAATAGATTTTACGTTTCCTATTTGTCATTTCGTATTTGAAATCTCATTTCAGCATTTGAAGAAACTCAGAAAAATTGTGTTTGATTACTAACTCTTTGCACTCTAAAAGATAATTCGATGCATAATTATTCACTTAATACATAACCTGTTTACTACACAAAAAATAAAAACATGCTACTGTTTTAAGTTGAGTTTCTCTGAAAAATGAATCTACATCTTGACATATTGTAGCTATTTTTTTAAAAAATTAAAAAATAAATAAAATATTAATGATAAGCCATCTTGAATGGTGACAGAGAACACATTCGAGTAAAAGATTCGTTTCGTTAGAAAAGTTGGAATTATACAAAAATTATATAATATTACTATTAGTGTGTAAACATAATTTTGAAGCAGAAGGCAGTTCGAAGACAGTGAAGAGACTTAAAATATTCAAAGTTCGCTTTATTGCATCGCGGGTTTAGTTTAGTTATATTAACGTCCCGTTGTAAAGCAACACTAGGGCTATTTTGGGACGGACCTCGTAATTTTGAACCGCGGTCAGATGACGAGGACGACACCTGAGCTGGCACCCCCCTCTCCGTATTGCACCGCGGGAGGCACGAATTATGAACAAACAGAAGCGACGAGCACAACACAAAACGAAATGAGGAAAAAGTCATGAAAAGTTTATCCCTCTGATATATACTGTGAGATTTTAATAGGGATTTCCATCACGTGTCAATCACAGGAAAGGGAATCATAGGCATCTTTAGAAGAATTTGTGCAAACCAGCAATATTTTATCCCTTCACTCGGAATGTGGGAACTTGTCAGCTTTTAACTAATTCAGCAATTTTACAAAGTTTCAGTTGAATTAAGTAAAAAAAGTGGAATGGGATCAGGAAATAGAATATTTTAGAATGAAGTTAACAAGGGCTGAATTACGATAAAAATTTGGATTTAAATTAGAGTTTAAAGTATCATTACATATATATATTGCAAAATTTATGCTTCAAGAATCATGAGAGGTAAAGGAATTGGGTATTGATATTTAGTACTAATACTATGAAATTTTATTTAATTTTTCCTTCAAATTTACAGCTAGATGTTGCCATTCAGAATGTATAACAACTGAAATGGGTCAATTGATAATTTGGACTTCATAATATTAATTTATTGTATTGCAATCTGGATCAAACAATCAAACATCACTTCAAAACACTTTCGAAACTAAAAGTGGATGTAAAAGCTGTAATGAAGTAGAGTTTCCAAATATAAATTAAAGCATTCAATTAAAAAAGCAAAAAATAACATTTTTGCTTAATTGTTTTTAAATATCAAAACTATTCGAGATCCTAATTTTTGAACATAGTCTGCATGAAGTTCAGCTTTATTAACTCAGATTTTTTTTATTAGTATTTTTAAACTATGGTGCAAAGAATAAAGAACTCGTGTTCTTTATTACTTATTTCATATAAAACTTTAAAAATTATCTACAAAGAGCATCTGCACATTTTTAAAACTGTACAAGTTTAAATTAACTTAGAAGGCAATGCCCACTAAATGTTGATTAGTAGTAAGAATAGCAATAGCACGTTCAGTAGCTATTAAGCTTGCTAAAGAGATTAGTTAATCTTTCAATTTCGTCAATATTGCATGTAAATTTGTTTCATGACTCCAGTTCCATGACCAATCAGGCATCTCTTATACGATGGCTTACATTTAATGAAGCGTAATATTTACTCGCTCCCTGCACTTCGCCACTAAACCTTCAAGTCCTCGTCTCGTCGAATCCTGTCCTATAGCATTAATGAACAATTCCTACTGATTGTATGTGTACATCCTATTCTGAAATGAGAATTGGGAGTTTCTAACCAGGAATGCATGTTCTTGGGAGATAGATTTACATACTTTTAGAGAACCAAAAAATTAAATGAATTTGGCTGTGAAAAAAATGTTTAATAAGCTAACACGCTTGAATTCTATTTCAGCTTTTCATTAAAACAATTGAGATAAAATAGATAACTTCAAAAGCATTGGTTGATATTAAAGAACAATTTTTTGGCAAATATTGAATTTAAAACACTGGACACAGCTTTGTTTGGAAGCTAGTAAAAATTGATTTAGAAAAACGGCAGCCAAAATGCGGCTTTCCTAATTGCCGAAAGAATATATGCGCTTCAAACATTAGAGAATTGAACTGATTCAACTCAGAATTCAAAAAGAATGAAATGCTCTCTGGTCCAAAAAAAAAATCCGAGACATAATGTTATTTTACTTGGATTCATACATTTAAGTTTAAGAGGAAATATATTATGAAGGTATTGTTATCTTCCACTTTTAAAACTAATAAGTAGAAAAATTATGACGGGCATTCTTGCAAAGACGAGTCATTATCCGATTCTCCATACTCAAAAGAATGCAGAAACTGTTGAATCGTGTTTTTTTAACCTTTGCACAAAAGAAATTAGAAAAAAAAACGATCCATTCGAAAACAAATGTCCAATCCGTTTTCCAACTAGCCATAATTTAATTTGAGAAAGATAGTGGAGCCCAAATTGCAGTTATTAGACGAAGCTTTGAAAACAATTTCTTTGACATTAGCCGAAATTAAAATTTCATTTCTTGATATCGGACTAAGCACAACAAAATTAAAAATCAAGCAATCTAAGCTCTTATCACTCAGCCTATGTTTTCCTAAACCATAAGTTTAAAAATGAATATTTGTTTTGTAGCACAAAGAACAAATATATAAATTTTGAAGTTTAAGATGACCCTTATATAAAGTAATTATACAAAAATAATTATACAATTGACAATGATTCGGGTATAGCAGGAATGTTTTGCGTTCTTTGGATTTAACAAAAATTGACGCGAGGAAAAAATAGGCGGGTAATTAGGATCCATTGCAGTCATACAGAATTTCTCATCTGGGCTTTGTAATTTTGAATAAACTGTAGGCCAAATTTCCATGTTCCAAACTACCAAGATCTAACTGGAACCTTCCGATTTACTATCATAGATTCAAAATATATTAAGTCCACGTACATGACAAATATCCGATTGATGAGAGTTCCGAACCTGCCATATACTTTGATCTAACGTCAGGTCATGAAGCTATTACTTTAATGATAGATTTGAAAGAGGGTTTAATGATCAGGACAATGTTATGCACTTGCACATGTTATCGCAAAACGGATTTTAATGACAAATGTCAAAGTTTTTGCATTACGCATGTCTTGTGCTATTAGAGCTGGTTCAATTTGCATTAAAGCTACATGAAATGCTCCAAAAATTGAAAGAGTGAATCTATACCCGAATCTATACCCAGGTCAAATTCCTGAATCCGAAAAGGCGATGGAAAATGTGGCTTTTATTCAATTTCAGTTCAACTATTTAAACCATATTTTATCATTAAAACACAGGTTTAATATATTTGAATTTAGCATCATTACGTTAGAAACCAATTGTATTGATTATCACCATGACTGTATTGTACAAATTATAAATACCATTTGGAACATTACTGAAAATGTTTCTATAGTTCACCAAAAAAAATCAAATTAAATACAAAAATATGATGTCACCTTCCTTGGAAATGAAATCTGTTAAGTCACAGTTGCTTTTCTCAAAATTTGTTCCAATCAACAAATGACGGAATTAGACTCCTTATCAGAACTCCAATGCAATGTTCCGTTCATTGAAACTTCATTGTTGCTGAAAACACTTTATGCATAATACTTGGCGACAATTCTGTTCAGTAGTCAGTGCGTTGGCGATTATCGAACTTTGCATTTGGCACATTTCTATGAGTAGATTCCAGATTCTGCCATGTTCATTCAAAAGGCAATGGGCTCTATGCACATGCATTCAAAACGTAATATATTCAGTTGATTGTCAAGAAAAGAATGGTGAGAAAATTCATTAGTAAAAAATAAAATTGCAGTTGAAAACCCTTGCATCTAATCAAACCTCTATGGCATGAACTTATTAATAACTTTTTAAATCCATTTCAACCGTTCCTTTGAGAAACGTTAAATCCGTCTTTACTTTTTGAATCTCCTCAATTACTAATAAGTTTTCCTCCCATTCAGCAAATATTAATGCTTATATCCAAAATCTCCGGTCAAATTCCCAGTGCTTGCATCTTCGTTCATAATCTTCTCTTGATTGCTTACAATCCCAGTTAATTCTGCCATGATCCTTATTTCAGCAACCCTCCAACCGTAATTTCAATCTAATCCATATGTTCAGTAAAGTCCATTTATGAGCTTTCAATGCACAACGAGATGGGCGAGACAATGGTGATCCTATATTATTTTTGATCTTACAAATTTAAGGGGTAGTCTTGGAAATTCAAGAAGAACTTAAGATTTTTTTATATAAAGAATAAAACTACCATGAATATATATGGATATAATTAAAATGCTTATTTTAAATAGCGACTGATAATTAAGTCGGCTTCTAACCGAAAGGAAAATAGAATGCTAACATTAATACAGATGATTAATATAAAGTGCAGAAAACCAAAAGAATGCAGTAATCTAGACAATTTCAAAAAGTAAATTTGATCCCAGGAAATCAAAAAGAATCTGAAATATGTGATGTTTTAAAATCTTTCGTAAAGAATTTAAGTAAAGTATTTCTCAGTAACAGATACAAAATATGCTCTATATGATAAAGCATAGGTTCCCAAAGTGGTCCAGGTGGACCCCCAGGGGTCCATAGGAGACCACACGGGGTGTTTGTAATAATAAATGTTTATAATTTTGTATAACCACAAGTATTATTTTAATAAATAGGACACAAGAAAATGTGCTACTTTTTTTTCTTTTTAACGCCCCCACTTTAGGGTGATATTTTTTAGGAGTTTTGGGAATACAGTAGAAATGTAGCAGCAGGGGAGTCTACCGAAAATAGCAAAACTTTGAAAGTGGTCCACGAGAAAAAACGTTTGGGAACCTCTGTGATAAAGGTAGTAAATAAGACTAACATGGGAAGATATATAAACTCGGCTTCATCATTTGTAAAAAAAAATCAATACGCGATAAAATCCTAAGACATTTATGTGTTTGGTACAATACAGCAAAAACTTTATTATACGCGCAAAACTAAACCTAATCAAAGTTTCATTAAATTTTCCAAAAACACTCATTTAATTTCAAGCAATGTAGATTTAAAAACATTTTTTTTAAATATTATGTTGATATATATCAAAAGGAAAATTAGATTTGAAGTTAATTTTTTTAGAGAAAGAATTTTTCAATTGGACTAAGATTTCTTTTTAAAAAATTTCCCCTCTTCTGAACTCGAGCTATAGGAAATATGGGAATTAAAATTATATGAAGTATTAAGTCGTATTCCGAATCTAATTTGCTTTCCTCGTGTGAAAGTTATATCACTTAATTTAGTATTAAGCCAGAGAACGAAAGCGCAAGGATTTTGATAGCATTTGTCACTCTTACAAATATATATAAATGTATCATTCACGCATCAAAATTGATGAACATTTGTATCATATGCATGGAATTGTTCAGTTCATAGCGATTAGCGATTATTTATGATTAAAAGCCTACATGTTACAGAATCAATTGTCGGGAACAGTTGTAGAAATATTTTATAACGCCAATTTCTCTCGTAATAGAAAAAGACATTTGTACCCATTATTTTACTGCAAAGTTAATTTTAAGACATTAAACTACTTAAATGCGGGAATTCCTTTTGTGTTTAAGTTTATAAAGCTCACATTTTGGTATTTTTATTGAAAAACCGATGTAAATTGGATTCATAACTCTTCGCACGCATGATTCTTCAGTCTCAAATTTTATTGCTTTCGATGTTTTAAGTCAAAGTGAAGAAATTAAGTTCCTGTTTCATACTTTTAAAGTTGAAATTTTAGGGCATTGTAATTTTAAATAGTTATTTTTTTCTATTAAACCAGAATATGGAACTAAGCTGATTATCCGACAAAACATTTTTTGGGAAACTATTGCATGATTGTACTTCATAATATTTGAATTTCCAATATTCTTAAAGCATACAGCTGAAGAATAATCTAGTCAATTATTTGTATTTTTTTTAAATAAATGCTATATTTATTTAAGAATTTTGAAGAAAACATTCCTTATCACACATTCGATCTATATTGAACTAGCAATCATAGCAAAAGTTATTTTCTATACATCTCATAACATCAAGAAGCACAATTTCAAATTTCACAATTAATGTTTTCAGAGATATTATTATAAAACACATAGAAGAAAGGAGTTTTGAAATCGATATTTTTTAATTTCTCATCTTCAATAAGACAGTCTACACTCACACATTCCACACCTCCATAGACACTTCTCCCTCTCCAGGCTCGCATACCCCAAAAGACACTTCTCCCTCTCCAGGCTCGCATACCCCAAAAGACACTTCTCCCTCTCCAGGCTCGCATACCCCAAAAGACACTTCTCCCTCTCCAGGCTCGCATACCCCAAAAGACACTTCTCCCTCTCCAGGCTCGCATACCCCAAAAGACACTTCTCCCTCTCCAGGCTCGCATACCCCAAAAGACACTTCTCCCTCTCCAGGCTCGCATACCCCAAAAGACACTTCTCACTCTCCAGGCTCGCATACCCCAAAAGACACTTCTCACTCTCCAGGCTCGCATACCCCAAAAGACACTTCTCACTCTCCAGGCTCGCATACCCCAAAAGACACTTCTCACTCTCCAGGCTCGCATACCCCAAAAGACACTTCTCACTCTCCAGGCTCGCATACCCCAAAAGACACTTCTCACTCTCCAGGCTCGCATACCCCAAAAGACACTTCTCACTCTCCAGGCTCGCATACCCCAAAAGACACTTCTCACTCTCCAGGCTCGCATACCCCAAAAGACACTTCTCACTCTCCAGGCTCGCATACCCCAAAAGACACTTCTCACTCTCCAGGCTCGCATACCCCAAAAGACACTTCTCACTCTCCAGGCTCGCATACCCCAAAAGACACTTCTCACTCTCCAGGCTCGCATACCCCAAAAGACACTTCTCACTCTCCAGGCTCGCATACCCCAAAAGACACTTCTCACTCTCCAGGCTCGCATACCCCAAAAGACACTTCTCACTCTCCAGGCTCGCATACCCCAAAAGACACTTCTCACTCTCCAGGCTCGCATACCCCAAAAGACACTTCTCACTCTCCAGGCTCGCATACCCCAAAAGACACTTCTCACTCTCCAGGCTCGCATACCCCAAAAGACACTTCTCACTCTCCAGGCTCGCATACCCCAAAAGACACTTCTCACTCTCCAGGCTCGCATACCCCAAAAGACACTTCTCACTCTCCAGGCTCGCATACCCCAAAAGACACTTCTCACTCTCCAAACTAACATATTCCACATTACCAAGACAATCCACTCTATACTATATAGATATCCCAAACTTACACTACGCAATAATCCTTCGCATGTTTGTTCAACACTCATTCTTCAGCAATGTATATCCCAAGATGCACAATCCACCACCCACACATGCTCCATACTCCACCGCTCCACAAATATCCCACGCCACACTCTCCACAAATATCCCACGCCACACTCTCCACAAATATCCCACGCCACACTCTCCACAAATATCCCACGCCACACTCCAAACACCACCACATATCCAATGCCTAGCTCTCCACCATCCATACATATCCTATGTCGCACGCACCAAACACGAACCCATATTTTACGCCACGTGTACTCACACCACAAACAATACATATAGCACACCTCACGTTCTTCACAACATCATTAAATAATCTACCAGAACGCTCCACACAATACCTCTACATATCACATGTTGCAAGCTCGAAACGTCACCAACACGTATCTCATGCCACACACACATATATCCCAAGCCGCACACACATATATCCCAAGCCGCACACACATATATCCCAAGCCGCACACACATATATCCCAAGCCGCACACACATATATCCCAAGCCGCACACACATATATCCCAAGCCGCACACACATATATCCCAAGCCGCACACTTCTCACACCGCCACCCACACACATATCCTACGTCGCACTCTAATCACGTCACTACCACCACGTCGCATACCCCATGCCACAAGCTCCAAATACCACCACCACATTTTACCCCGAATGTACCTCACACCACAAACAATACATATCCCACGCCTTACGTTCTTTACACCACCATGAAATAATTAAACAGAACGTTCTACACAATATCACTTCCACCAATACTTCTCATGTCGAAATCTAGATGCACCATCCACAATACATGCCCCATCAGCTCCACACATTACGAATAATATTTCGTGCTACGCTATAAAGCTCATTTCCCTCTCCACGTGAACTTTTTTACCAAAATCGGCAAGTTTCCCTTTTGTGCTCACCAACTACTCTTCATTCCATATGGAAGTGTATAACGACCAAGTTATATTGCCCACCGCCTGTCATTATAACGAAAGTTCAGAGTCCATTCAACGCGTTGAACAAGAATATCTAGATTAAAAGCTTTTCATGAACTAACGATTTTTACTATTTTTGTAAAGGAAAAATACTTCAGAAATTTAAATTCTAATCGAAATAGGAAATTTACAATTAAATGGGTGAAAAGCATGACGATTGAATCCAATTCAAATTCTTAATTTAAAAGCCTGAGAATGATAGTTAAATGCTTTAAAATTCAATAACAGGAAAGGGCATTTTAAACCCAGGCAAATGTCACTTAATGCGACATATTGGAAGCTCTCAAATCCCGAGTCGTACATACGTTTTAAAACAACTTGATATTC
This sequence comes from Argiope bruennichi, assembly GCF_947563725.1. Classification (NCBI taxonomy): domain Eukaryota; kingdom Metazoa; phylum Arthropoda; class Arachnida; order Araneae; family Araneidae; genus Argiope; species Argiope bruennichi. The sequence continues at coordinate 71,573,921 of NC_079151.1, forward strand.
TAAATTTAAACATTATCAACTTGACAAAATAGATTACAAAAGATATGAAGTAAAGAATCGAACCATTTTTCCGGCTGAAAAGGGAAAATCCTTTTTAATAACTTCAGAAAAGACCGACTTTTGGAACCGACTTCGGTAAAAGGCTTCTATACGTCTGAAAAGATGCCAACAAATCTCAAAATTATAGATTAAAAATTTTGCTTTTCTAAGATATTTTGCATAGAGTTATCACATAGAATTGCTTAACTTATCTAATATTTTAGTGAGTAGCATACTTTTTTAACAAAAAAACTTCCTTATAGGAAATTTTTAAAGCAAAAGGCTTTGTTGACAATGCTGAAAAAATTTCAATATTTTTTTATAATTATAAAAAAGGAATCGATTTCTTACGAAGAATTAACAAATTTTGTGGCAATAAATCAGTCCAGATCTTAAAATTATAGTTTTTTTAAACATTGCGTAGGTTGAAGTTAAATAAGGGTCTCCTTGGAAAATTAATGAAGACATGTTTACATTTGGTTTGGTTTAATGCAAAAGTTATTTTTCTTCCATGTTGCTCCAAATATATGTTTTTATTAGGAATTCACCCCTCTTCATTTACCATTCTTACTTTTTATGTTTCCGTTTAGTTTTCATTTTCACCATAAAAACCGAGATTATTCTGATTCTACAAAACATCTACTTCGGTAATCTAAGGTTTCAAAGCATCTCATGCTTCATATCCTTGCCGAATTCCCGAAATCATTTCCTTTTTCAAATTATCTAGATTTCTCGATTTTTTTCCGTTTTTGTAAACCTTGTGTTAAACATCTATGTGATGTATTAATAGTTAACATTAATTTCTAGATAACATTTCATATCATTTGTACTTAGAGGAATATCCTAGAAAATCGGCATCTACATTTTAGAGATAGAACGAACCGTGAATATACGTAGTGTAAAAAGCGAAGTCCTCAATAGATCTTGCGTGTAAGAAAATCTGTATCAGAATTCAAGAGTTTAGAAATAATTTAGATTCCTAGTTTTCTCACACTTTCCATTGTACCCTTGAAAGTTCATATATGAACTATACAAAACATAAGCATGAAATTGGGTTTAAATTTAAAGTGGCGACTGAAGTTAGAATCATGGCATAGAATTTCCTGCGATTGTAAGCAATAGAGAGATAATAAACTAAGATATATACGTAGTTACTTTGACCTTGAGTATTCTAGATGCAATGCGTATCAATATTCGTTTGATGGGTGGATAGCCCATTAGTTTCAGTTAGATACCAAAAATAGACGAATTTAACGATCTATGAAATAATTATTTTACTTTTTAAACAATTTAAATAGTTATTTTGACGAATCCAACCTGCATTATTTGATTACGGTAATTTAAGTTAAAATAATAAATTTCCAAAATTTCAAGGAGAGAGTTGCCTTCCAGTTTTACGAGCTTATTCTTTCTTCGTTTCTTAGACGACCTCAGTATTTTAGCGAATGATCTTAGTGCCTACACCAATTTAAACGTGTTGAATGCATTGCGATAGTATCCTATTACATTTTGAATGAGTTTGAAAGATTTACTGAATTATTTTACTGGCTATTTCAAAATATTGTCTTCCTTAGATGAATAAAACTGCACTGATTGAAGGCCATGGTGAATATTCAGTAGTAATTTAGCACAATGAATTCTGAATAAATGATGAATGAATTTCTGGTTCCCTCTTTTCAGACGCATTTTACCACATTCGTAATCACATACCAATAACTTCCTTATGTTTGATGGGGTAGATTCTAATGGACGATAGTTGAATGACCCTTTGAACTGGCAATATTATACTAATGTTTAAAACAAACCGATGTTTATGCATAGCACAATTTTCATCTAAAGGTACCTGCAAAAGAAAGTTGCATCAATCGATATAAAGATTAGAAGTACTGTTTATTTTTTTATATTTAGTTGATAGTTTGATAATAAAAAAAACCAAACAAATTACAGATTCTCTTAAAGCATACTAAAACCTTTCAGAAATTAAACAAGATTACTCACTTGAATAAAGTCTTGCCTTAGCCAGAAATTATAAATTTGATATTAAATTTTACATTAAAAATCATCATTTTAAAAACAAAGAATAATTCATTTTTATCAGTCTACCTATAGTTTACTACTGCCTTAGTTTAATAGTAGTCTATTCAGTAGGTCAAACGATATGTTGACGAGGAGATTTTACTTTTATGATCTAAAATATTGCTAAGAACACTCATGCTTTAATTATTTAAATGATACAATGCCTTATCAATTAAGACATTATTTCTATTGGGAATGTAAAGGTTGAAAGTATTCACTCGCCGGATAGCTAAATATTATATCGTTCCTAATTTCTTGAATTTTGGACTGAAGATAGAGTATCCAAAATACTCGTATTGGGTATATGTGCATTTTATTTAAGATATTCTGCAGAACAAAGCCATTCACATCACGGTAAAATATGAAAAAAAAATTAAAATATACAAAATAAATACTGCAAAAATTATACCCAACTTAAGAATTAATTTTTTAAAATTTATCATGACTTTCTTTTTAAACAAAATATTCAAGGGCATAATATTTGACATATCTCAAACATAACATTCTATTTAGGACAATTCCTTTAAGATAAAGGATATTTTAGATATTGAAGCTTTCCAAGTTTACATATTTTAAATTACTTCATATATTCATTTAATTGCAAATTTAAATATTCAGTATTTCGATACACCTGTCAGAAACGCCATCGTAAATCAGGGTTTAATACTCATGAAACATACTTTGGAGCAGAAATGATATGTTATCATAAGTACAGTAAAAAAAAAAAAAAAAAAAAATGGAGATTAGATTTAAGTGGAAAAAATGCTTACATTTCATTGCACTCTATCACGCAATTATAATTTATATTCAACTTTTTTGGATACTGAAATTATTACTTTTGTTTATCTGTACTAACATCCCGCTTTGAAAATATTCGAAAATAAATTTCGGTCCAACCTTACTGCTTTTTAAAAATTCAAAAAAAGTTAACTTCTGGACTTCCCATCTCTTACTAGTGAGAAAACACTGGATTCCAATTCAGAAGGTATTTTATCAAGTAAAAGGGAAAAATTCATTTTTAATTGAGAGAAAAGATGATACACAAATTATAATAAATGCGATACCTTTAAGTCATCCAGAAACATATTGAACGTTTTCATAATGACGGGCAATTATAGTTTGGAAGAAATCTATTTACCTGTTATTGCAAAATTCCAGTTTTTGGGTAAAAGTGAAGTTTAGTGTGCTCCTTGTTGCACCAAGGATGCCAAGTCACCAATAAAGATGGCGGACAAAGTAAACAAACACTTCTGCGGAACAGTTACGGTTACCACTTTCTGCAATATAATTATGATTTTTTTACTGATTAGTTTGTTTTTTTCAGGCGGTCTGCACCGGTCTGTTGGGTGCAGAGAAAAAGTTAGAACATGCTTCTGCATGCCTTCGGCATCTGTAGAAGGCCCCGTGCAGAATTTTTTTAACTATAAAAAACATTCCAAGGGTTCGCTAGCAGCGGGAACCTAGTAGCTTCGCTAGCACATTGAACATAAGGACTGTGTGGATAATAGGAACAATACATAATCAATAGAAGAAAAAAACGAAAGACGTTACAGGAACGGATTTCAGAAGGAATTTTTAAGAATTAACGCACTTGATTTAATCAGTTGTCTCGGCAGGGTACGATCGGGATATTTCTCTGAAGAATCGGCGCACTTTTTCTGTTATCGCGACTTTTTTTTGTCTACGCCATATGTACTCTACCATGTAGCCGTCGAATTCTTCGGCTACATGGTTTGTCCCTTGTAAAGATCTGTTAATGGCTCTTCAGGTTCCCTCGATAGAATTTGGGTGAGCTCCGGTTTCCGGGTCTTTAAACGTCAGACTGTGGTAACTCGTTAGAAAACAAATTCATCGCACCCTTCATCCATTCTGCAGGTTCGAAATACTGCCTTCCATCCCATTTACCCGACATCCATTCTTGCACAATTGCCGACATAACAAATTATGAAGGGAACCAACCGTTAGAGCACCAAAAGAATTACGAGAACTGGGAAGAATTCCATTGCAGCTGACTTTTAAAGTAAGAATGCAGACGATTTCGTAAAGTAAGATTTTTTAAAGCGGATACTGACAGTTAAAAATTGCAAAAGAATAAATATTTTCTGTTCATATTAGCTTTAAAAATTTTAGTGTGTTATTAATTTTAAAAAAATTAATTATAATCAAGAACAAAATTCAAATCTTCAATCGATATTTTTTTTTATTATTTTTAATTTAACATTTTTGATAAAATAGTTGTAGTTCATGTAAAACTCAATCACTGTAAAAAGTAGTAAAAAAAACAGCATTAGGGTTGCTCAAAGAGCGTTCCGTTGGGTTGGGTTGCCATATTGGCGACAAATTCGGGGACCACTCTAATCTTCACTTCAACCAATTTTTGTTTTGATTTATGACTACGGATAGGTTTTAATGAGAAGTGGTATATTTGCAAGGGACGCTGGATTTTTATAAATTTTCAGAAAGACTAAGTGTCAGTAGGTATCTATGAAAATTGAGAGTTTTCAGGGATACATAAATATAAAATCGAGTTCAATATGATCCTAACCTTCTTTATTATATAATTTGATTAAAAATACTCCCCAAACTAGGATTTTGCAAATAACGATTATCGATAAAAATTTTATTTTTTGAATAACAAAATAAGCATTTTCGAAATTTAAATCCATATTGAAAGTGCAAGTACTTTCGAAAGGTTCACATTTAAAGCATAAATTAAACATCAAATTTAATTAGTTTAGTCTGCGTTAAAACATGATTGAACCATTAAAACAAATAAAGGGTCAAATAAAGTGCTGAGTAAAACATTTAAAACAAATTTCATAAACTCTTTTCTATATTATTTTAGTCCAAATTTTCATTTAATAGATATTGAATTTCTACAAACATAAAAAGGAACAAAACTTCAAAAACTGCAGGAAATATAAAAATGAATATCTTAAGTTTCATTTAAAAGTTACTTTTCTAATTTCTCATTAAAAAAAATATTATCTAAGCAACTGTAACTTCATATACAAGGAAACACACAAATTGCAAGAAAATATTCAGTTATGAATTCAAAATATTGTGACATATTCAACTCTATGCTGGTAAAAATCTAAATGTAGCCATATATTGAATAAAAAATTGTACCCCAATATTCAAAAAAAATAAGAATTCATTGATAAATTTTAAATAGATTAAAATTAACTTAAATAAATTAACTCACTTCACAGTTCTCTAAAATATGAATGTCCAATACTTCAGAATCTGTAAAACAGAAATGAGAATTTACAAAGTGCTTATTCCAGAAAGCAGTCATTTCCCAAACTGGGCTTTGAAAACTGATTAATGACGTTGTTTGATCATTATGTAAAATGATCAATCATTGTCCTCTTCTTCAACAAATTTGTTATAAAGTGGAGACTCACGAAGCATAGAGGTTAGATATTCGGATCTGAATCCAAAATAAATAAATGCGAATGTAGCGAAAGATCTGGAATGAATTTTCAAGCATGGAGGATTGCAATATGAAAAATATAAGGTAAAATGCAGACATAAATTTAAAAATGATTCAATAGATGATATAAGCATAGAAAAATTGATCAATGGATTTTTCTTTGATTTTCCATCAATCATATTGATAGTTCACCTCCAGTTTGCTCAAACTGTATAAGTTCAGAAGCATAGAAGTCAAAGAAATCAAACAATAAGAATCTGGGTTCGATAACCAGCTATTTTTTTCATTACATTTTTTTTCTTTTCTTAACTGATAATTATGCATTACTAAGTTGAAAGGTCAGATGATTAAGGAATGAGCTCTATTTTTCACTGGAAAACATTTTCCAGTGAATGTCTGTTGAAAAATCCCATGACATGAAACTTTCTCTATTGTCATTAATAGATAGTGAAATCAGTTTTCTAAATTATCTTTCTGCTATTAAATTATTTTTTAAGGGTCAACAATTTTCAAGTTTCGAAGAAGTGAAGCGACAAAGGAGTTAGTAATGTTGGAGGAAAGAAATTGTAAGCCACTTTTATATCTTTGTATGAGAAAATACAAAATTACGCAGCTGTACAGGAGAGTTACTAATATGATTCACTTTGGAAGAAATTCCAAGTAAAAGATTTAATCAATGTTTATTCTAAAATAAACTCATTTCTAGAACTTTTTAAATATAATTAAACAGGATGTATACCAATGAGGAACTAACGAATTAAAATTAACTAATTAATCTTAGTTAACTAACTATCTTAACTAATTTAAAAAATTAAATTATTATTATTATCTGTTGAATTATACTACTTTGTTATTTTATAAGATAGGATAATTTATGTCAATAAAACAGCATCTTCCATTCCATCCTTACTTCTTACTTTCTTTCAATCATAAACGAACAAAATCTTTTACAATCTCTTTCAAGATTTTATTCTTCCTTTTTCAAATAAGTTGTAACTGATGATTTTTATGGTATGATAGGCAACTGAAGCATCTATTCATGCTTCTTGTGCAGGATTGTTAGATCAACTTTGAAATGTTGCATTTCGAAATTTCTTGGGAATTATCATAATTAGAGAATAAAACGCGACTGGAGAGTACACTTTTTCAATTTTTCATCAGATAATAATTGCATTATAAAAGAATGTTAAATTATAAAAAGTTAGAATGTGGAATATAATAAAAAAATCTTAATTATCCTAATTCAAATGCTAAGAGAGAATGTTGGAGGAAAATAATTCTTCTAATAATCTTCTAATATTTTTAATGCATGAAGAAAAATTGAAAAAGCACACTTTTTTGTTTATAAAAAGAATCTCCTAAAATGAGAAATACAAAAGCAATTTTTACAAAAAATTATAGAAAGTACTATTTAGTGTGCGTTCTTGATCATATAATCACAATGATTAATTTTTTATTTAAATATTTTAATTCTTATATTTAAAGCCGTATCAAAGATATAAAGACGATAAAAAAAACTTTAAAGGAATAAATGTGTTAGAATTTAATGCTTTTAATGACAAGTCTTTTTGAGCAAGTCAAAACACATGCTCAAAAATATATATAGTTATTTTTATTAAACGTAATATTTCTTGTATAAAAAATTGACTTGAGAAAAGGATCAATAACATATGTTGATTTTCAACTGCAAATTGATCTCCTTTATCTGCTAAAAATGATGTTTCTCAAAATAAACGTACTACAATGATCATTTTTTCAAAATAAATTGAATATATTGAATTTATAAATAAGTGTATTCTCAGAAGATAAAATTAAGCATTATTGGGATATCGCTTTATATATATTTTTTATTTTCTAAAATAAAAATGAATTTTTCTTTTATTAAAATATTTTCCAATTCAATTTAAAACTAATTATAAATTATTTTCTTCTTTTGTTATTTCATGAGGAGTAACTGATTTATTATTTCCTTTAACATAAAATTAGAAAAGATAAGGCTGGTTTTTAGTTTTGAATTATTTTTTGTTATATATTGAAATCTTAATGATAGCAGAGAAACATACATTTTTACCTTCTTTATTGTTATTTTCTACCTTTTCATCAGTATACTTCAGTAAAGCTCTGATTGGAAGCATAACAATCAAGCTAGAGGACTACAAGAAAAAAGTCAATTATAATTTTACATTCCTCGAACGTTCTCGTGAAATAAATGTCCTTGTTTAAAGACATTTGAATATTTAACTAAAATTGCTAGAATAGCTTGTGTGTTTCTTCCGACGTTGTGGGAGACATATTTGCAAGCAACACCTAAAAAATCTAATTTATGTGCTGTGTTTAAAACACTGTGTTGAAACGAGATAAGGTAAAAATAGTGAAATTTATTTATGCATTCTCTGCATAGGTTGTTTACCACTCTTTTCCCAAGAATCCATCAATATGCGGATCTATGAATATTTATACTCGCACACTGAATATTAAAACTGTGCTAGATTTTTTTTAAATCTGAATTCTCTCTCTCTCTCTCTTTCTTTCTTTTTTTTTTTCGCCACACTCTTGTCCTACTTTTATATTTAGTCGAAATTTTTGTATGGATTTCTATTTTATATCCGACTAACCCGTAATTCAATTTTATTATTATTGAATTATTTTTAATTGCTTAATTATTTTAATTCACAATTCAATTTTTTTTATTGAATGGTGTCCACAATTTTATCTACAATTCCTGGTTTTACACTCTTATAAAAGTTAAGAGTTCTTGGAAAATTAAAAATTATTCACATAATTATATAGGAAGATCTTTAACAGAATCTTTATTAGAGATTTATGTTTTGAAGCCATTTTCAAAATTCTGCAAACAGAATTAGAGATTTCGTAATGTGGAAATAGAAATTTCAAATGAAATTCACATTTATGATAAATGGAAATAACTTTTTAATTCAAGCAAACAACTTTTCAAATTGCTTCAAGTTTTTATATAAATTCCATTAACTGCTAACATCGAATGGTAAAAGAAACAAATTTTATAAGATAGCACATATCTTATAGAAAAGAGATCATGATCTAAAATTAATCTAAATTAATTTCTTAAGGCCTTTGTACATCTTAAAAAGTTTGTTTTAATATTTCCTTGCAGTTCACAATATTTAAAAATCAAAAAGATTTCGCAGTCTTTATCAGAATATATTCAATTGAAATTTTAATTTATAGAAAGATTATATGAAAAGAAAAAAATATACTTACGAGTCGCATTAGCTCTTTGAACTAATATCAATTAGAAATTTTTTTATCTTGATGAAATTTTAGTCCAATGAAAAATATTACATAAAATTTAATTTTATAAAATTTTTATATTCCTTCAGAAGATAAAAAAGGATAATAGTTAATAAATTCTTAAAACTGCTCTTTTATAAATGCACTAAAATGTAAAAAAAAAATATTTCATATTGAAAAATACGATGTCAAAACAAAGTGAAAAAAGTGTGAAATGAAAAGTAGAATTTCTATCACATGTATAATATATTTTATAAAATGAATGTTTAAATGTGATCTTCTTTAAATATTTATTTTGGCTTAGTATCTTAATAGTGTATTGTTCTTAAAATCTTAGAATTTTGCAATTATCAGATGCAAGAAGCTATTTAAAAGTTTAGAACTTAAAATTATCAGGAAGTAAGTGGAAATTTGATCATACAATCCCATTTTTACAAAAAGGAAATAAAATTAAAATAAGTTTAAATTCTGCCAAAATTTAAGAGGCTTTACAGTGGTATTTGAGAAAATATATATTTTTCATATTTAACTTATAAAATCTCAATTTTCGCGATATATTCATTCAAAAATTTTAGCTTCAAATGCAAATAATTTTTTATACATGCATTTGAAGGTTTCAAATTTTTTGTGAAAATAATTTCTAAAGGTTTAATATTAGCAGCTAAACATTTCTGCTTAAAAATTTCTTCTTTTTGTTTTTAATGCATTTATTTTTATGTTCACTTTTTTAAAAGGAATTCATTACATACGTAAATTTTTAAACGAAAAACACTTCAAGGTAGGTGACTATGTTGAAAAGTCGATTCGTTGCGAAATCTTGAAATTATTTTAATTTAATATCCTTAATGTTTGAACATCTTTATAAAACCCTTAGAATGTTGCTTTTAAGTCTATTTTTTGAAAAAGTTACAGAGATTTTTATATTTGCATTTAAGTACGTTTTAATGCTATTGAATCTTTAAAAATGTTGCTTTCACAATTATAGAATATAATAGAGTTTTCTTAAGAAAACCTCGTAAATGAAACTCTAATACATAGTTTTTGTTCGAATTTAGTAGAATAAGTTCCCTATATGTTTTGCAGTTTCTGAACTAGAGACTAAGGGATTCATTTAATTAGAAATATCTTATTGTTGTTTTAATGCATAACAATACGAAAAAAATTGCAAATTTTGTGTTATATCTAAACTTCAGTATTTAAAGAATGGAAAGAAATACAGCTTATATTAATGTTCAGGAACTAGATAATATATCTCTTAAGCTATCTGCAATATTTTAAGAAAATCATTTCATAAACCTCTAAACTAGAGTATTTTTGCTTTATACCATTTTTTAGTCAAGAAAACCCTTTTTTCCTAGTCTTAAAAATAACTTTTGCCAATTAACTGGTATATCTTGATTTCAAGTTTCTTCAATTGTTTTTGCAGAAATATTTATAAATAGATCTATTTTCGAACATTTTTTAAAAATTCATCCTGAAAGCAGGTACATACCTTAAGAAATGTATTATAACGATTTAATAAACAACAAACATTTTAATAAAAACTTATAATTTATAATTTTGTCCAAACAATTCCTAGACTAATTACTTTTGAACATAAAGATAAAGAGAAGATATAAACTAACCCTCAACTACTTATCGTGGTAACTCCATCCTGCCTGACAGCATTTGTTCGAAGAATATTATAGAAAGTAATTATTTTTCAACAGAATTTCGACACGATGAACGAGCGTTTATGCGATCAACTCATTGTTATCCTAAAAGGAAAGCTGCAAACAATTCATCTTCTTTAATTCTCCCCCAATTGTGTTCTAAATTACTCTTTATCTGGTGCAGATCTCGACTAACAAAAGCGAACTCCAAGCAATTTTTTTTTTTTTATAAAATCGCATTTAATGCCATTGTATAAGGAATATTTTTCAACCAGAGCACAGTGTTTGAAATTATAATCCCATGCGTTTCTCTTGGGGGATAGAAATGTATGACGCAACAGAATAATTAGTTTTTAGAAGTAAACTTTGTTCTATATAAGATATGGAATATTCTTTATCTGTCTTTATTTTAATATTTGAAAACTTGATTTTAAGTTTACAATAATTCAGTACAAAATATTGATAATTCTATTTATAGAATGCCAGTTCATACAAACGGAATGTTTTTTTCATGAAATTTCTGTAGTAAAGTGTACTGAAATCCTTAAAAATTTCAGTTTCTATAGAAAAATTTCATCTTATTGGATAAAATAAGTTTTCGTTTGTTTAGCTTAATTACTAATTTTTATAACAATATCAAACTTATTATTAGTAAATTCAATTTTCAATAAAGAAGCGTAAATTTACTTTTTCCCTTTCAATAATTTGCTCTTTTCGTTTACATGATACTTTGCATTTATTTAGTAATGAAACTTTCAGAAATTATAACATAAAAAATGAAAACTTTGTATGAAAATTAGAATTAAAAATTTGAAATATCTCTTGAAATAAAATTTACTGTGAAATTCTAATTGGAAATATAAGAATATTTGATTCGTTTTATTGCAAAACAATAATACATAATTGTTTTTAATCAAACATTTATTTTGTAATAAAATAAAAAGTCGTAATTCGAAACATTAGCATAAGGTCAGAAAACTTATCATAAAGATTTAGAAATAGGAATTTGATTATAAAATTAAAAAAGTAATTTAAATTCCACATAATAATTTCTTTGTGAGGAGAGAAATTTACGCATTTTAGTGTGATGCCATAACGACCATCACCGGCTACTGTACAATTCAATCCGTAGGAGGCACGTACCCTCATCGGTAAGGGGCAGCCGACACCACACCATTTTTGTATCTATCAGGTCGACTAGAAGCAACCACCATATCGGAAGATTCTCATCCTTTTCTCAAAGGGATTCCGACACCTCAAAATCGTCATACCTTCTCATCCCAAGGGAGAAGTAGATTGGAGAATTGAAGAAATCGGCAACACTATTGCAAACAATGAATCGTTTTAAATAACTGATAGCTCAGAGAGAACTCGTTGAAAATCAAAACTCCATGGAGGGAATTCATTCGGCTTCTATATGTGCCTATGCTTTAATAGTTCCCCTGAAAAAGCATCAAAGATTTGGAAGGATCTTGGTTACTATTAGAAATATCGCCAAAATTCCTGGATATTTAAGAACCTTCACTCTTGTCGCCCGTATCATCAAATTTGTGTGAAGGTCAAGAATCATTCACCTGGCATTCATTTAGCATCCGTTAAAGATATCCGTGAAAGTCTTTTTCTTATTATTTTACTAAGCAATATTGCAGATTCAGAACAATATTTATATCCAGAATTACATAAAATTAAAATTATGGCCGCAAAAATTGCATATGAATTCTTCATACACATGCCTTTTAGGATTTAAACATGGTGTTACACATTTTCAGCATTTCGTCCTAAAAATTTCATACAATCACATTGCTTGATTTAGATTTACATAAACAAATGAGTATATTTTTTGAATGAATTAATTAACATTTCACAAATTAAAAGACATGTTAAAACGTCTCTTTTCCGCAGAATGTTTGTTTTTCCTAAAGTAAACTTGCAAAAATAATGACAGATGCTTTGGAAATGGATTTCAACAGTGTTGATGGATTATTAAAAGAACATTTCATTAATTAGAATTCTTCTTACACGTAATTATTCCTTTCAGGTAATTCTGTAAGTGAATGCAATGAAGTTTTATTACCTTTAAATGATATGTTTTTATATGTAAAATCAAATAATTCTTAAAGGAACGAATGCGCGTTTTCAAAATTACAAACGTTGCTATCTGACGTTTATAGACACTATAAGTGTATATGAAAAGCATTTTGTTTTTAAAAATCAAAGAAACTACTAATAATATAATTGTTATAAAATAGAGATAATATACATGAATCATAAAAAGATAAAATCAATAAATCTTCAAGCCTCCTAAAGAAATTACAAAGAATTTAATGTGATAAAAAAGTCTTGTAATAATATAAGCTGCAAAAAGAAATATGTAATATGTGAGTCAAAATGTTTGCCTTATTTAAATTTGATATATTTTAAAAGTTTCTTTTGTATGGAACTTTCTAAAAAATACTTTGTACATAATAACACTATTACAGCATTCAATGCATTGTCATTCGTTTAATTTAAAAATGTGTAGACGATATTTCTTATAATCTATATCTATACTTATATATAAAGCTCAATGTGTGTGTGTGTGTGTGTGTGTGTGTGTGTGTGTGTGTGTGTGTGTGTGTGTGTGTGTGTGTGTGTGTGTGTGTGTGTGTGTGTGTGTGTGTGTGTGTGTGTGTGTGTGTTGGCGCTCTACAGAAAAGACCATTTGACCTACAGCTACCAAATTTAGTACATGTATACCTTGGAGGTCGGGAATGTGCACCTGGGGTCCCTTTTTTTTGAATTTTTAACTAGAATTTTAATTTTACCACCTCACAATCAATATTAATTAAAAACTAACTTTCCCGCCAAAAAAATCTTTTCATTTTCCCCACCGCCAAATGAGTAAGCGTTCAGTTTTTTTCCCAACAGTAATGAGGTTAGGATTAAGATTTTTCGGCTGATTATTTCAAACGATTCTGTTTATTTTCTTAGTGTTTGATGCATTTAAAATTAAACTTTGTTAATTAATCGATCTTTCAGATTCATTCTGAAGTACTTTTGAATTAAAATAAAACAGAATAAAGGAAATTAAAAATTTCTAATCTGCATAGCGTTACCCCAACTGGCGTAGAAAAACTCACGCATTTGCGTTATCGTAACTGGCTTTGAAAATTCACGCATGCGCATTGTGTTCTGATTATTGACATGGCAACCGTTATCAATGGATGATTTAAATTATTTTTAGATTAGTTGCATGCTTTTTTAATTAAAGTGTATTTATGTTAGTTATATATTTTTTGTATATGCTTATAGTTTTAAGTCCATAGTTAAGTAGTTTTTTTAACCTGTTTTCAACCGATTATTTTAAACGATTCGTTTTATTTTCTTAGTGTTTGATGCATTTAAAATTAAACATTGTTAATTAATCGATCTGGTCATGATGAATCTGAGAAAATTGTGTTGATAAATTCTTGAAATATTACATAAATTAAGAAAGATATTCTTTAGTGCCCATAAAGTTTAAACGCTCAGTGACTGTTTTCAGTAATCATATTACTAAAAAATACTTTGTTTCAGTAAAAAATATTATTATATTAATTGCATATTAATCATTTCCACTTTAATTTAAAGCATAAATTCTACGGGAGCTAACAGAAAATTAGAGATACATATTACGTTATGACTGAAGGCGTTTATAATATTTTGAGTGAATTATATGACTATCAAAATTTGAAGTTTTAAAATATTTTGATGAAGAAGCTATTAAAGTAGGAATTGCATAAAATATTTAATTATTAAAATTTTAACGAACATTAAGATTGGCGAACCGGCTGGTCGCCAAAGGCGGCTAGTCAATAATAAAGTGAAACTACTAAATTAAAAGAAGGCAGTAACTATCGCTGATTTATTTTTATCATTTTAATATGATTTTGTTTTATTTAAGCAACTAAAAATAAGATAGTCTTCTATAAACAATGAGAACGAATATTAAATTATAAATTAATAAGTAACACTGAGTTTTTAAAATCAAAGAAAAGAGAAATAAATTCGTCACGTTCACTACGAAAGAAAAAATAAAAACTGAAGATGAGAATTACAGTAAGAGGGAAGATTTCCCTAAAGTGAAATGTTGCTACACAAACAAGTAAAAAAAAGGCCTGAATAATGAATAAAATAATGAAATACTAATCAAAATTTATAATAATGTTCGTTAAAAATTAGTTTTATTACAAGTAATATGCTTTTGCTGTATTCTTTAAAATTTATGAATATAAAGTTCAAGAGGAAATCATTTCTTTTATTTTTTCCGTAAAGAGAAGTAATTCCTAAAAGATAACTTATTTTTAATTAGTATTTTTAATCGAAAATTTTCTATTTCAACTTATTTGTCATACACTAACATTTTTGTAAAACAAGTACGGAAATAATTTATTTAAATTTTAATTAAATGAATCTAATATTATACATATTATTTTGATTATAAACTTTATTGGATTACTCCTTTTTCGCCTCTATATAGAAAATTCATTTTTTCATTTAAAAAAAATAAAAATTAAAGCAGTGAATTTTAAGGTAAGATTGAACAAGGACTCGTTTATTGAACACTTGCAAATTTTCATCAAAATATATTCCGATTGTTAATCTCTTTTTTTAAACAGCCATAATTCGAATAAAAGAAAGGAGAAACGAATTAAAGTCAATAATTTTTTTATGAAATCAAAATGAGTCTAAATTTTGATATTCTCTTTTTCATTTTTTCCCAAGAACATTGTGCATCCATTTGAATGTTGAAACAAAAAGAATGAACTCATGTCTACGTAATATTATGTGTATTGTGAACATCTGTATGACATATATAAGCATATAAACAGACATTTAGAGTCAGAATCTAAAGCGTCCGTATGAGTCCTGTGTTCTCACGAAGCATGATACAGATGTTCACAATGTAATTTATCAATTTTTTTCCTTTTCAGTGAGTAATCTCATTTCCCTGTAGGTTCAACCCATAGTGACCATTTGTTTAAGTATCCTTGTCCCTCCATTTAGTTATTACTTCACCAAAAATTGAATATAGTCATGTAGGATTTGACACCGATGGGATTCTCTCTAGAGATCCATGGAGGGTTTGTCGTCTCTTTCTTTCTTTCTTTTTTCTTCCTTCCATCTTATGATCATCCAGCTGGTTAGATAACTTAGTATTATAGGCACCGGGACACAGGATAGCGTTATGTTATGTCTATGTATTCCTCGTACAAAAAAAAAACAAATTTTTTTAAGAACTGTAATATAATTATATTATAATAATCAGAATTAATGTTATACATTAAAGCATTTTTGACTTTCTTGAAACCAAAATGAATATTATAAAGACGATCACTTCTAAATATTCATTATATTTATTAAAAATATGATCAAAATTCTCTTTTCACTTCATTGTTTCGGTTGTATTTTGACAAAGTATAATAAATAAGATTCCTTTCTATCATTTAATATTTTAATAAAAAGCTACCTTTAAGATATAATTTTATTGGTATTGATTTTTTACTTTCTTCTGAAGGAATATGAAATTATTATAAATATAAAAGACTAAATTTAAAATACATTTTTCTACTGCCTGAAATTTCATGAAGCCCTTCACTTTCTGTCCACTTTTATAACATGACAACAATTGCAGATTTTAATATCACCCTTTTATAATCAATGACATTTTTTCATGACTTACATAATCACTAGCTTTCTAAAGCCGATGTAATTTTTAACAGATATTTTCTCTTTTCATTATTTTTTTTATTAATAAAAGATTTCATTTGGGTGTAGTTTCATAAAAACTGTGACATTTTTTTTTAAAAAAAATTATCAATTCGAAAGTGTATGAGAATGTTTAATGAAAAATATTTCAAAGACTAAAAAACTCTTGAAGTTTATTTAATTGTTTACATTTAACTCAAATTTAGAAGTAATATGAGAACTTGTTTCGTTTTCTTTATATTTGCTATTTCTATATCAATTTGCATGTCTTTGACATTAAAATTTATCACTTAATAACAATGGTATAAAAACATGAATCAACTACCCATTAAGCTTTTTATCAATGAAAGGGTTTTTTTAAATATATTTTCATAAAACATGTAAAATTATTTTTAATTTTATCAATTCGGAAGCAAATGTAAAAAATTAAAAAAATATATATTTCAAAGAGCAAAAAAGCCACCAGAAATTTAGTTAATTATTTACATTTAATCAAAATATAAAATTAATATCAGAGCTTTTTTTACTTTTCTTTATATTTATATTTAAATTTGCATACATTTTATATTAAAACTTATCATTTAATATCACTTATATGAAAACATGAATCAACTAGAAATGTATTTAGTTAGTCTTTAACAGTCATGTTCTTTAATTATGCAGGTGATATTCATATGAAACTTCCATTTCATTTTCATCCCTCAGAGTTCTTGATAGGGGTTCAAAGCATAAATCACTAGTAAGAATATTGTTATAAATCTTTATATATATATTAAAATAAATCATTTTTAATCTTCCATGAAAACTTCAAAATTCTATTAAAGTGAAAACAACAGACATACATCAGAGACAACTGTGACCACCACACATTTTAGGAAAAACTGAATCTGCTGGGAGTTGGGAAGATGTGAAGAAAAATGCAAATAAAAATTACCCATAAAAATAAGACCAGAAAAAAAAAGAGAAATCAGATGCGTTTTTAAATTTCTAGCATAATTTTAATATGCATGGAGAGAACATAAATATTCATGGAATCGGAATTTAGATAGGTCTGTGGAAACGGCTTGGCGACCATACATCTATGCAAAACGCACAAATAAATTGCACTGACTTCCGTCTTATCTTGCCTTGGCAAGTTTTTAAATAACTATAAATTAGGTTTCCATAGTATTGGATTGAAAATACGATTTGCTTTAAAGGTAGAAGAAAAACCGCAAGCTAATGAGGAAACATTTAGTTGCTAAATGTTTAAAAAAAATACCACAATCACGCAATTTTTTTGATGGATATGATTTACTAAATTATGTAAACTTAGCTATTGAATCTTGTGGGGGTTTTATGGTTTTTTTCCCATAAAAATTTAAACTAGAATCTGGAAAATGCCTCTATAAAGTAAATAAACAATAAATAAGAAATGATCATTAAGACTTCTATAAGTGGTGTTGTGGGGAGACCAAACAAAAATATCGATAAAAATGTGATAAAATTTTCGAAATGTGGAAAAAAAAAAAATGGGATACTGTGAAATAGAAATAAACATATTTCTATCAGAAACAAATATTTAAAAAAACCAATTAATCAAGAAATTATTATAAAACTTGGATAAAATATTTTAACGTTAATATTATGTAGTGCTACAAAGTTTTTAAAAAATTATTCACAATTTCACTAGTTTTCTACACTCTTCTGGGAAAAAAAATTCTATCACTACTTATGGAATAGCCAATGAAGAAAATAATTTATTTTAAATTGAAAAAATATAAAAATGTGTTTAATATGCTCTTTATATTCATTTTATATCCTGACTTTTTTTAGTTAGTAAAGGAATCTGAAAGTGATAATTAATATATATTGTCTCTTTATTTAAATCATTTTTGAATGGTATAAGACATAGAGAAAACATTACTTAGAAGAGTGAAAAATAGAATATTAAATGATTTGTGCTTCTGAAAATGTAATAAACAAATGTGAGCCAATTTTTCATTTTATGAGAATATTTTATGAATATTCATTTCATTTTATGAATTTTATGAATTTCATTTTATGAATCAAAATAGATTAAACAGTATGTATCTTATTGCTCAAATAATCAAACTGTAAATAAAAATGAATTCTGCTATAAATTTTTATTAATTATTTTCTAATGTGGAATCATAAAAGAATTAGTATATATCATAAGCCAGTAGAAACAAAAAACTCAAAAAGCAAAAAGTTTTGGGAATGCTTTATAAAATTACTTTAAATAATTTTATCAAATGCATTCATTGCCGGCCAACGAACCCATATTTTCAATGTTTTCATCACTCAGTTTCGTTAACTGCTACGCCATTAAACTAATAAGTTTAGACCAAAATTATTAGTAGCATTTAGATTTATTAATATGAGTGCTCAATAAATTTTTTAACAAATGTATTTGTTAATTTTTTTTATTTCCCGCCATAATCGATAGATTTATTTTTCAACTTATCATTGGATTGTCCCAAACACTTTCCTACATGTTATCTTTCATGCTTGTAACCTCATCCCGGATCTTTCGATACATTCAAATATATTTATTTTGGATTCGAATCAAATCTTAAGCTTTCTTTAACCGCTATGCATTTGACATTCTATTTTATAAAAAAAATTTTGAAGAAGAAGATAGTGATTAGTTAACACCAGCATTTCACTTAAAAGTCAAACAACGTCAATAATCGGTTTTTCAAAGCTAAATATAGAAAATGACTGTATGAGATGCTGGTGAAAGTACTTCGCAAATTTCCGTTCCTATTTTATAGACACTGGAGTATTATACATTCATATTTCTGAAAACTGAGAAGTAAGTTAATTCATTTGCCTTCATTTAAATTCTATTAGTAAATTGTTATTACTCCATCGAATATTTGATTAAAATTTTAATTAAAATATTTATATACATTAAAACATTGGCTAAGAATTAATAATTTTACAAGATTTTAAACTTTTCGGCACTCAAAAATATTTTAAATTTTGATATTCGTATATATTCTAGTGGCTGCAATGACATCTACTTAACGATATTTTCGTTTTAATAAGAACTAGAAAAATAAATTTTAATACGATTTAAATTGTACATTTTACTATCTACACTTTTCGGAATATTGTTTCCTTTATCGTCTGATAAACAAATTTCTCTAAAGATTAGTTTCTGCCATATTAAAACTATATTTTTTTTATCTGTGTGATAAAAATATTTCAATTTCTTTTAAACTTTTTTCGAAATAATATTATTTTAACCAGAAAAAAAGTTAATGCTATTTAAAGCCGATTTTGAGTTGAGCCGATTTTGAGTTTAAATTCTGAATACGAAATTATTGAATGTATTCACTGCTTCAAACTGAACTAAGTTTCAGTACATTTAGTTTGTTGTACGGAAAAGTAAAAATAATAATTATTATTATATTTTTATTTTAAAATCTTTATTAGTTAAAAAGCGACTAATATTGCAGGAGCTTTAACAAGTATGGTATTGAAAATATATTGGTGTGTCTGCCTCAGCTCTAAATTTTTCTATGCGCTTTTACATAAAATCTTTAAAAAATGTATCTTAATTTGATTCTCGTTGTCTTTCTCATCCTTAACTTTTCTGTAGATATGTTTAAGTTTTAAACCAAATTCACTGACAGATTGCGCTCTTCGTTCTGTATTTTTGCATTCGTATAAAGGCAATAACCCATGAATGAAATGATTTAAATGTATGAAATTTGGTATATTATATTTTGATTGCAACTGAAATTCGGTTCAAATTTTAATTTCAGTCTATCGGAAGAAAGTCATCCAAAATGTATAATCGAAGTTAGATCATTGAAAATATTAATTGCACGCCGAAAATCAAACTAAACCGAAAGCCACACTAGGTATCCGTGGCTTTAGCCAAAGTTACAACTTTATCTGGGGGAAGAAGGATAAGATCCTCATTAGAAAGTATGTGTGAAAGTTTTAGGAAGATCACTCTCACTGGTTCTCATAAGACTTGGGAAAATTTAGAAAAACGTGGAGTACTTTTAATTCTGGGAGTCTTAAAAGGCCAAAAGAAACTCAGCCATTTGGCGGAAAATTCCCAATTCTTTTAAGTTCTTGGAAAATGGGAATCTTAAAATCTAATTCTCAGGGACGAAACGGAATTTTGTATTCGTTTTCATCTTGTTCAAATTTTGCGAATTTAGTATACGTTTAATATTGCAATTTAATTTTGATCATTCCTTGATAATGAGACGCAAGTCTTGGAAAGGTTTTTGCTGATCTTTTACTGAAATTACTAGTAAATCTAAATATTTACATGAAGAAACTATTTGGTTATTTAAAAGTAGAGAGTATCGAGAAGAGAAAGGAGCTGACATTCTCGCTTAATAGATGAAAGTATACATCCAAAAAATTGGAGCACTTATTTGAATTTATTACTAACTGTAACTTTAATAAAAGGATAATCTTAGCATGATGCATATGAAATTTTGTATTAAATATATCGAATTAAAGGAGCAGTCACTTTTCTCCATATGCATCTAATTTCAAACTTTCAAAGTGTCAAATCAAAATGAATGTTTCCTTTTTTAAAAGAGACAATATTTTCAGTGTTTAGATTCTACGATAAATTATCAACTCTTAGAAGATATATTAACAAGCTGTCTGTTTTAGAGGGAGTGAAAAAAATTTTCGAAAATGTCGAGTTCAAGTATAATTTTTATCAAGTCAAATTGTTGAAAATTATTCACAAACTAGCAAAATCGTGAATATACATATAGCCCAATTAATTTGCTTTGGAGTTCATTTGCGTATATCCCTGTCGGAAATTTCGAATGAATGAGCAGTCCAAAATTCCCACACAGTACGACATCTAGATTGTTATTAGCATTTTTTTTTTTTTTTGTGAAATAAATATATTTTGCCAATGGATAAATTTTAAATATGGGTAGAATTTTATATAATTCTATTTGTATCCTTCATTATTCAAATTTAACTTGTAGCATTCGTGTCATCCATAAATTAATTAGATGCTGATACTGTTCTGGTTGTATTCTGCAATTAAATTCCTTAACATTTGCAGTATGTGCTGTTGAAGTGGCAACGTTTTCATATTGCCGTAGAAGTTCGTATCAGAAAATTTGAGAAATTAATAATAAAATTCCCCAAAAAATATTCTTTTATTTCATGAATTATGAACACAAATTAAATGATACTGATTTCTACAACAATGTGAAAATGTCTCTACTGCAGAGATATCCATCGCAAAGGATTAAGATAACGCAATAATTTTGAGTAACAACCAAAATTAACAGTTTCTATCTGAATAAATGTCTGTCTATATTGATCAAATAATTACGTTTCTTAATCTAAAGTATGACGGGAAACATAATGGCTCCTATCGGCACCAACGAAGTATTGAACCTAACAAGATCTGTGGTGATGTAATGAAATCAAATGATCACAGTAACGGATGCAAGACCATATTCCAAACTGCAGCAATCTACTGGTAAAGTTCGGTTTTGACAGAAGAGTTCGATAGGTTTTCACAGAAACCATAATAAAAGCAGGTTTAATGCTCGTTAAATTTGTCAAAGTGAAATATGGAAAATGTAGGAAAGGATGTAGATTGTATTGTACATTGACAATCATAATTTAAAACTGGGATCAAGAAAAAAAAAATCGTCTTCGTGCAGCTTCAAAATTGAGCTTTAATAAAATAAAGCAAAAGTTTCAGAAATGTTCTTCTGTAAAAGTGTGCATTAAATGTTACCTTGATTTTTCAAAACAATTGGTGTATATAAGCAATTAGCGTATTCTTTATTCTCTTACTGTGCCTGATAGCGAAAACATGCAATATCATTGTTTCGATTCTTTCTGTACAAGAATCTATTTACATGCATATTAACTTTATCCAGTAATATTTTCCTAATAAAAATTGCATTAAAATATTTGATTAAAATATTTTGGTAATGTATAATTAAATTCGTTACATTTTATGGAAATGTTTCAAAAATTTTAACTTAAACTGTATGCCTTTTCCAAAACGCGAATAGAATAAATCATACAGTTACTCATATAGCCACGCACTACCATAACTGAGGTTTCTTCCTCAGTTTCTATCAAATTTCAAGGAATATTCAAATTTCTTGTAACAATTTCAAAATGAATACTTCGATTTCCAGGACACAAAATTTGTTCCAGTTGAAATTTGGTATATCACTCAAATTTGAAGACATACGGGGTCAGGTTCATTGATTAATGTTGATGTAAGGGCAGTAAGTAGTAAACGGTCGTTTAAGGGAAAAAGCTTAAATGCCAACACTTGTCTTTATAAGGCATTTTTTCACAACTTCAAATTCTGCAACTTCATATTGTAAATATCTGTTAAAAATAAAAATTTGTTTTTGAATCGAATAGCCTATTTAAAATCTCAATTAACTTTTGATATGGGTTTTAATAAAATCAAATTTCTTTTTCTTTATACTTTCAAAAATATCGACTACTAAAAGAACTATATTTTTTTAATCGTCATATTAATTTTTCTTTTCAGGTACCTCTGGGTAAAATTTGTGACGCACTGATGCCTTAATCTTCAGTGTGATACACCAAGTTCCAAGAATAAAGAAACTCCTGAAAAGCAACTAGAATTATTTCAAGATACTGCATGTAACTGACCAAACAAGATTCGTCTCTGATAGAGCTAGAGAAAGTTCAATATTAGGGCTCAAGTACAGCTGAATTTTTCTTGGTCTTCCTTCAGCAAAGTTTGATTCAATGCAAAGAGGCCATATAATTTTGGAAATCCGAGCTAAAATAGTTCCGTGGCATTTTCGGAGGTAACTTTCTTATTCGTTCAAACCGTAGTTGGAAACAATCGCATTGTATTAAAAAAATTTAAATGGTGAAGGCAGGATGAAAATGTAAAAATCTGAATAGTGATCCAAATTTAAGAACGTATATATTTTTAGGCGTTTTTATTAATTTCAGAATTTTGCGACTTGTAAATCCCCGTAATCAAAGTATTCGATAAAATAACTAATTTTTTCGGGATAATTTGCAAAATAACTTTACATTTCTTATTTAAAAATCAGTTTAATAATTCCTTTACAAATAGATACATTCACTCGGATTTATTTTCAAAATTTACTAAACATTTATCGTCTATCACTCATGTAGTTAAAACGTTCGTTTCATCAAAAACACTCCATTATTTAAAACATCCTATTTAAATCTTAATTTGTTTAACATCGCCTGATTGTTTAGAGCCTCAAGAATTTGTCAGATTTCTTGCTTTAACGGTCATTTCAAGCGTAATCCCCATTGATACACATATTTAATGCAATCCAAATAAGGGCATTCAATTCGCGATAGGTTGTATAAGACAAAACTAGGAACCTAAATTATTTCAGAACTCGTAAATTTTAGGAGTTCTAAGAAACGCAAGATATGCTTATGGTTCTTTTTATAAAGCAGGAAATGCCATGAATATCTATGTATAAAAACATGAATTTTTTTAAAGATAGCTGATAATTAACTTGATCTGAAACATAGATGGAAATGAATGTCGGGTTTTATATACAGATGGTTAATAAAAAGCACAAAGAACTGTAAGGATCGGGCAATCCAGACAATTTCAAAAGGGAAATAGAATGACAGAAATTCGGGAAGGATCTGTAATATGAAATGCTTTAAAACCTTTCGTGAAAGTTAAGTAGAATTTCTCTTATAAACGGTATTATCGCTAATTTGATTAATCAGATATTTTTAATTAAAGAAAACATGATTCACGAATGTGAAATAAAAGCTTCAGAATTATTAGAAAAAGTTAAAAATGTGGTTAATTCCTATTAAAATCATATATTTTGCACAACATGGCGAAAGTTTGCTTTTGAGTCTTAAAAACTAAATCAAATCTGAAAAATCAAAAGCCTCATTACATTTTCCGAATATGCTCCTTGTATAATTTTAGACATTATAACGTTAAAAAAAAAGTATGCTATAATTTTGTTGATACAGGCCAAACAGAAAATAAAAATTCGATATTATTCTTGTAGAATATTTTTTCTTTCCCTATGTGACATTTTTTCAATTAAAAATTTTAAATACAATTTCATATTTAACCCATTGTTTCGTTATAAAATCGTGCTACCCTCCCAAATGTCAGAAATACCAAAATTGAGATTAGAAATCGCACTTTGAATACTAGTAAATAATTGCAAAATCGACCCGTTTTTAAGAAGAAATTCGTCTTTTTACCGATGAGATCCGATTTCGAATAAAGATTATTTCCCTCATTGTAAAGATTTTCAAAGACTTATTTTTTTTTTCTTGTTTTGTTGACCGAGATAGAGAATGTTACGGATTGAATTCCTCTATTCTATTCTCAGCAATTGAGTTGAACCTTTTCACGATTGTTTCTGTTAAAAATTTGTTACGGAAAACAACATATATATAAAAAAATTATATATTGTCTAAATAATTGTCACCATTTTCCTATTAAAGTAAATTTATGGTATTAAAATATTTTAATGAGGGGATAAGTGGTGATCATGGTTTTTTATTCCTCTATTAATTTATTCCTCGCGAATTTGATATTTCGATTAGAATTTGTTTTGAAGCATTTTTATTTACAAAAGATGGAAGTAATTGTCTGAATCAAAAATTGCTCATGAATAAGTGTTCATATGCAACATGCGGAGTGGAATTGACTTTTTAGACTATTTTGATAATGATATGCAGCTTGCGAAATAAAACTGTTTTTTATGCTGTGATACGTAGTGATGACTACTTTGGTGATTGTCGAAAAGATAAGGAAGAAAGGAGGTGTCTTGATAGTAGCGGAAGAACTTGCTTTGAAAATTGCCAATGTATTGTGTAAACTAAGAAAATTAACTCTGAGTAGGAATTAAATCTTCATAAGAAGCAGATGGGATTTGTAGATTATTCGAATGCAAAGTGAGACTTAGTAAATGATTAAAGATGTGCATTGTGGAAACTACAGATCTTAATTTCACAAAACATGTGCAAAAGGAAGAGCTTTCAGAGTGTGGAATGAAACATAGTGGTGTGTCGAGCATTTGATGGGGGGAGGGGCATGTATGGGTAGTGTTTTTATGTAGAGCATTTAGTAGGGTACATGTATACGTGGTGGTGAGGTGTAGAGTATTTGGTGGGAAACATGTATGGGTGGTGGTGTGTACAGTATTTGGTGGGAGACATGTATGGGTGGTGGTATGCGTGCGTTATAGAGTATGTTATGGCAGTTCTTTGTTGAGCTGGTACGCGAGGTACGTAATTATGATTTTCCAGTATGCAGAATGAAAAGGAATAAGATTGAAGAATATTTAAATGATTCAAACTTTCATGAAATATGGCTCCTGGTGTATGAGCAATTAAAGCCGCATTTTTTTATAGGGAATGTTGGGAGGTGAGAAAGTTGTTTAGGCGTATGCGCGGAATGGGAATGGGAAATGCCTCTGTTTGGAGTGAGTGTCTGTGAGCAATGGGAAATGCCTCTGTTTGGAGTGAGTGTCTGTGAGCAATGGGAAATGCCTCTGTTTGGAGTGAGTGTCTGTGAGCAATGGGAAATGCCTCTGTTTGGAGTGAGTGTCTGTGAGCAATGGGAAATGCCTCTGTTTGGAGTGAGTGTCTGTGAGCAATGGGAAATGCCTCTGTTTGGAGTGAGTGTCTGTGAGCAATGGGAAATGCCTCTGTTTGGAGTGAGTGTCTGTGAGCAATGGGAAATGCCTCTGTTTGGAGTGAGTGTCTGAGGAACGGGAAATGCCTCGGTGTGGAGTGTGTCTGTCTGCGAGGGGGAACGGGAAATGCCTCGGTGTGGAGTGTGTCTGTCTGCGAGGGGGAACGGGAAATGCCTCGGTGTGGAGTGTGTCTGTCTGCGAGGAGGAACGGGAAATGCCTCGGTGTGGAGTGTGTCTGTCTGCGAGGAGGAACGGGAAATGCCTCGGTGTGGAGTGTGTCTGTCTGCGAGGAGGAACGGGAAATGGCTCGGTGTGGAGTGTGTCTGTCTGCGAGGAGGAACGGGAAATGCCTCGGTGTGGAGTGTGTCTGTCTGCGAGGAGGAACGGGAAATGCCTCGGTGTGGAGTGTGTCTGTCTGCGAGGAGGAACGGGAAATGCCTCGGTGTGGAGTGTGTCTGTCTGCGAGGAGGAACGGGAAATGCCTCGGTGTGGAGTGTGTCTGTCTGCGAGGAGGAACGGGAAATGCCTCGGTGTGGAGTGTGTCTGTCTGCGAGGAGGAACGGGAAATGCCTCGGTGTGGAGTGTGTCTGTCTGCGAGGAGGAACGGGAAATGCCTCGGTGTGGAGTGTGTCTGTCTGCGAGGAGGAACGGGAAATGCCTCGGTGTGGAGTGTGTCTGTCTGCGAGGAGGAACGGGAAATGCCTCGGTGTGGAGTGTGTCTGTCTGCGAGGAGGAACGGGAAATGCCTCGGTCTGGAGTGTGTCTGTCTGCGAGGAGAAACGGGAAATGCCTCGGTCTGGAGTGTGTCTGTCTGCGAGGAGAAACGGGAAATGCCTCGGTCTGGAGTGTGTCTGTCTGCGAGGGGGAACGGGAAATGCCTCGGTCTGGAGTGTGTGTGTGTTTAAGAACTTGTTAAAGAAATTGTTTCTTGGTATGTATTTAATGAAAATTTTGTAACATATGCTTGAACATTGTACATGAAGGGAAACTTTGTAGCTGTGTCAGATGATTGAATCTTTGGTAAAGAATGTTTTCATTACATTTTAAGTAAAAGTCTAATGGCAGAATTTTTACCAAATTAATTATCTAATATTTAACCAGCTCTTATTTTTAGTGGGAAATTTTGAAGGAAATTGAAGACACTTCGTTAACTTTCAGGGAATTTGAGCAGACTGCCTTATTTTTATAATTGACATCTCCTCAATTTCAAAACGTCAGCATTTTCTTTTCACCTTTAAGAAGAGTGTCCTAATTATTCTGACAATAAATTTCAGTTGTTGCAAGATATTTAATTTTGTAATATTTTATTAAATTCAAAGTAAAGAAAAACCCTTCATTATCAATTGAACTCGGAGAATCGCAACTTTCGATAATGATTTAAGTATCGGTTAATTTCTAATTATTATTCAGTATAAAAGGCTCATTAAACTTTTTAAATGCTTATTTCATTTTTTAAAAGATGCACTAGAATTGTATTGAATTTCAGCATGAATTGTTAATCCTGATATTTGAAAACTCTATCCTTTTTAAACATTTTTGCCGGGCAATTGTCACCGCTGTTAATTATATATCCCATTGTTTAAATTTTTTTCTGTACTTTTATTCCAAAGTGTTAGAATCGCGAGTTCAAATGCGCATTAAATTTATGACTATACGGGAAAAAATATTAAACAGTTATTCTGAAAATTTTATTTAACCGTGAGTAAGGAAATTTATGTAAATAAATGGATATCGGAAACGAATACTTTTCCTAATTATGGTATACATTTTTAAATAAAAACATTTGATATTTTTATGATATTTATATTTGATATTTTTCAAATATGTAATCTGAAAATAAGTAGTAGCGTCTGTGGCTAATTTAATGCATCCTTTTATAATATTTAGTTGTGTTTTATAATGTAAATTCAATTTTGCCATTCTGTACCAAACACGTTTAAGTAGACATCAACTGTATATTTAATTTTTATTCATTCTGAAACGCCGTTTATATTCTTAATTCTTATGTTACCCACTTTCCTAAGCATGCAACATTTGCGATGTTTGAAACATTCTACTGAAACTATTTTTACAATAGTTTTGAAAGCATTCCGTTTTCCAGATCCTCCCCTAAATCCTGGAATTGTATTTGGCCATTTGAAATCGTAAGGATAGCTGGTTTCTTACGGTTTCCTTTTACTTTATATTAACCGTCTCTATGTAATCCCCAACATTCATTTTTCAATTAGGTTTGCGATTGACTTGATTATCACTCTTTAAAATGAACATTAATTTTATGCTCAGATATTCTTGCTTTTCCCTACATTATAAAGAGAAATTTTAATTATATCTTGCATTTCCAAGAATTTCGATAGGATTTGAGAGATCAATAATAATTTTGAATCCCCGTTTAGTCACATTATTTTATCGTTATTTAATGTTTATTTGTGATTGTATTAGATATATGCATCAGCTTCGGGTTACGTTTAAAGCGGTATCTAAAGTAGAATTTCTTCAGTTTCTTGGATAGTAAATAATTTAGAGATATTTGTAATAAATTAGATATAAACGTTGTTAATTCGAAAGGCATTTTCAGGATGTAATTAAGTAATGAGCAACAATGTTTGTTGAGTAGTTGAAAAGCTCGTTAGAAATCGGTGAAATTCAAAAAATAAAGACGTATTAATTGTTCAGCTAGATTTTAAGCTATTTAAATACACTTATTGGCGAATCCATGTCGTACATAATTGAATATAAGAAGGCAAATGATCATTAATTTTAATTATATTTTGTTAAAAATTTGATCATTATTCTTTCTCAACAGACTACTTAATACATTCCTTACACACGTTTCGAATATATTCTACCATTTGAATGGGTGAGAAAGAATCGTCTGCAATAAATTCATAGAAATAGTTTTAATTGCATAGGATTTCAAAATTATATGGTCTTCTTTGGCGGTTATAGCTACATACGAATTACTACCATTTCGATACTGAAGATAATAGTTACCAAGCATTGTATAGGGTGTTTTCAGCACAAATGGGTCATCGTATTCTCGTGAAGCCCAACTCACTCCAAAACTCCTGGAAGTGAATCCAATATACTGATAGCTGATGGACTTGTTCAGAAGTCTTGAACCAACTCGTTCCATTTCAAGGACAGTGAAAGGACATCAATTCTCATTAGTGAAAGTGGCTCCTTTTTGGTATATTCATTTTGCAAAGATTCCGGCTATAGAAGAATCCATCTAGATATTCAACTGGGTGCTGAGGAATTGCTCATTATTCATGAAGAAGTAAGTTACAGAATTATAACAAGTGTCATAACTGCGATTTCATTTGGAAACAATATTTAATGTCATTTTAAGAATTAAGAATGAATATTAAACAAAGAATATAAGCATTTTTGTGATGCTCATTCGTCATTTGCTTCACTTAATCTTCTATGTCGCAGATAGACACAGAATCACTGAAGGATTTTAGATAATTTAGAGATAAATTTAGATAACTTAGAATGGCATATAATCATTTTATGGAAATTATTAAATTATTTTATTAAATCATTAACTAGAAATGTATTTACAAAATCGTGATCTACCAATCGTGAAATCTAAAGAAAATTGTTTCAAAATGGATTCGTTACTTTTATTTGAATAGATTTGGACTGCTCTTGAAAATTAAACGATGGTACAGAAATGAAACTATTACTTTAAAAAAATCAAAAGATGTTATTTATACCAAATAATTAACTAATAAATTGTTTGTCAACATAATTGTTTTAATATTGAATTTAAGATCATATTTATCTGAATTTAAAAATGCAAGTTATATTGTCAATTTTATAATTTATCTTGAATATTCGTGGTCATTTAAGACAGAATTGCAGTTCTCGTACTTTGGTTTCATATAATTTATTGAATTAATTTGGGTATATACATAACTCTCATTAAAAATTTATTTTTTAGCTTACGCACAGTTTGGGAATCTTAATTATTTATCTCTAAGAAGCAACCGCCGAGTTTACCGACAGTGAGTGACAGATGCGAGCTGCTGGAGGACCTCTCTGAATGTTTCAATACCCATTACTACCATTTTTGTTGTTGTTGTCGTCCCAAGCTATTTAAAATAATACCTGGGAGACAAGATATTACAGAAATTTTACAAGCATTTAGAAATAATTTGTATCTGGGATTCTTCAATCCCTCTTGGCTTTGAGCATGACACCGTAAACACTTTAAAAGATTCTTTTGGAGGATTGGATCAAATCGTTTTTTTTCCTGTATAAAATTTAATCTAATAACGATCTTGTTATAGTGAAATGGCTTGAATGGATCGGACCGAAGCTCAATCATCTTTCAAAAATTCTTTTATAGATCTAGTACCGAAACGTTCAAATCCATTTACCGACCATTTGTAATCTTATTTTGGTTTCTTCGATCTTATAATTACAGGTGCATTTCTTAGTCATCCTGTATTAGGTTGCTTACCTGTCTGTAAATTCGAATCCAAATACGTGATATAGCATTTTATGATTCAAATAAAAATTCTGCTTGTTGAATGTTTTTATCTATGTATTAATCTTCTCATTTGCATTCTTTAGAACTGTATAATTTATGAAAAGCATGACACATCCAAAATTCAACTTGTGTACCGAAGGGACATCATTTTAAATTCGGCTGGTAATACTTAACGCAATTGTAACCAAGAATATTATCCGAACCATCAAGACCTCTGACGGAATATTTCAGTATTAAGGTAAAAGAAAAGAGACTGCAAATTCATAAAATTTGCGATAGTGATGAAAATGAATATGCTTCATTCATTCGGTACTACAATAAATTGCTCAGTAAATACATCCATAAAATAAAAATGAAGTATTCAATATATCTAAAAAGTTCTTATGAAATTGTATTGAAAGGAATTTCTAATTCAATGAACAATTGTTGTGGGACATTTGTTTCCAAAATTCATCTTCCAAATTGCATGATGGATTATTCTTACGCATCAATCACTAAAAGAACAGATCATTGAATATTTGAAATGGGTCTCTTTATCTGAAAAACAAAGTAGTAGAAATCCAAAACCACAGATTTTGACGTCAAAATTAGAATAACCCTCATCATTAAATGATTGCAAGCTAAAAAAAAATCTGGTGTCTTCCCTATGAATCATTAAAAATAAAAGCAACCTATAGAAGAACAGAAGAGTTGCCTTCTAAAATAAAGGATCGTAATGCAATTCTAAATGCATTTTTTGACTAATAGGTCATGTATAAAGATTCCTTAGTCTGATATAATAGATGGTTTTTTTCTCGATACCCTTCGTCATCTCTGAAGCACACAACTATTAGACACTACAACTATGAGATGATAGCAGCTGTTTCTAATTGGATGTTAACTCTTGTCTATTCAACTTGTGTCCTGAAGCAAAATTCATAGCTATGCGCAGGTTCCTAGCTGATCTATTCATCCTTTACTTCAGCTTTGGCTCACCTCTACATCTTATTATGCAGACTCGAACTGGAGCATAAGAGATGGCATTTCAGGACTATACTCAAAAATCCAGGATACCACAGGTAAAGAATCTTTCACATAATGACTTTGATATATTTCCAACAGTTGTCTGGTACGAAATGATGCAGCATATATGATGCATTGCTTCAAATAATCGTCAATATAAATTTTGGAGAGACTTGAATTTAATTGCAAGTAGAAACTGTCCTGATGCTTTAATTTTTTTTTCTTATAACAGTAAATGCCTACGTTTTCCCATTTATAGAATTTAAATGTCTATTGCAGCCTATTATGTACTGTTTGATCATCAAAATTTGATGTAGCCAATGGCCTGCCTTTAATTGTGCGATTTTTACAATGTAAAAATTTACATTTCAGGTTGTCAGTTCTTAAATGTTAGCTTATGTTTAGAAGTACATATTTATGCATGCATCTTACAAGAAAATCTAAAATGGACCAAAATCTAAAGATGGAACCGGAGGGTATCAGATTCGAGACCCGATTCCACCGAAGAACCGTCGTGTAAGGGGGGGGGGGGGTCTGTTGCACGTTAAATCCGCCATGACCAAACGCCCTCCCACTGGTGTGGTGTAGAGTCGAGAGGGGGTGCCAGCTCAGGTGTCATCCTCGTCATCTGACAGCGGTTCAAAATTACGAGGTCCGTCCCAAAATAGACCTAGTGTTGCTTTACAACGGGACGTTAATACTAATAAAACCAAACTAATAAAAATTGCATTAAAATATTTGATTAATATATTTTGATGTATAATTGAGTCCGTTACGTTTTATGAAAAGGTTTCACAAATTTTAACTTAAAGTGTATGCTTTTTTCAAGATTAGAATAGATTAAATCATGTAGTTACTCATATAGCTACACATCCCCATAACTAGGGCTTCTACCTCAGTTTCTATCAAATTTCAAGGAATTCGCATTGATGCAATTTTTAAGCTTTCCTCAGCAAGTAAATTCTTTCAGTTACTGAAGTTCTGAAAAGATAATTTCCGTAAAATACACTTTCTTATTCTTGTAACAATTTCAAAATGAATACGTCGATTTCCAGGACACAAAA
Organism: Argiope bruennichi; assembly: GCF_947563725.1. Lineage (NCBI taxonomy): Eukaryota > Metazoa > Arthropoda > Arachnida > Araneae > Araneidae > Argiope > Argiope bruennichi. The sequence goes on from NC_079151.1 coordinate 71,606,365, forward strand.
TGTGTTCCATTTGAGATTTGGTATATCACTCAGATTTGAAGACATGAGATCAGGTTCATTGATTAGTGTTGATTTAAGGGCAATAAGTAGTAAACGGTCATTTAAGGGAAAAAGATTAATTGCCAACATTTGTCTTTATAAGGCATTCTTTCTCAACTTCAAATTCTGCAACGCTATATTGTAAATATCTGTTAAAAATAAAAATTTATTTTTGAATCAAATATTCTGTTTCCAATCTTGATTAACTTTTGATATGGTTTTTCATAAAATGAAATTTCGTTTTCCTTATACTTTCAAAACTCTCAACTATTAAAAGAACAATTATATTGTTTTAATCTTCATATTAATTTTTCTTTTCAGGTACCTCTGGGTAATATTTGCGATGCACTGATGCCTTAATCTTCAATGTCATATACCAAGTTCCAAAGAATAAAGAAGCTCTTGGAAAGATACTAGTATTATTTCAAGATACTGCATGTAACTGACCACACAAGATTTGTCTCTGATAGAGCTAGAGAAAGTTCAATATTGGGCTCAAGTACAGCTGAATTTTTCTTGATTTTCCTTCAGCAAAATTTGATTAAACGCAAAAAGGCCATATTTTTGAAATCCGAGCTAAAATAGTTCCGTGGCATTTTTGGAGGTAACTTTTTCTTATTCATTCAAAATGTAGTAGGAAGCAATCATTGTATTCAAAAAAATTTAAATAGTGATGGCAGGATGAAAATGTAAAAATCTGAATAGCGATCCAAATTTAAGAACATATATATTTTTAGGCTTCTGTATTATTATTAATTTCAGAATGTTACGACTTGTAAATTCCCGTAATCAAAATATTCGATAAAATAACTAATTTTTTCGGGATAATTTGAAAAAATAACTTTAAATTTATTACTTAAAAATCAGTTTAACAATTCCTTTACAAATATGCATTCACTCGGATTTATTTTCAAAATTCACTAAATATTAACCGTCTATCACCCATGTAAAAAATGTTGATGTTCATTTCATCAAAAATACTCCATTATTTAAAACCTCCTATTATTTATACCTTAATTTGTTTAACATTGCCTAATTGTTTAGAACCTAAAGAATTTGTCAGATTTCTTGCTTTAAGGGTCACTTCAAACGTAATCCACATTGATACACTTTTTTAATACAATCCAAATAAGGGCATTCAATTCGCAGTAGGTTGTATAAGACAAAACTAGGAACCTGAATTCAGAACTCATAAATTTTAGGAATTCTAGAAACGCAAGATCTACTTATGTTTCTTTTTGTAAAGCAGGAAGCACAATGAATATCTATGCATAAAAACATGAATATTTTTTAAAGATGGCTGATAATTAGCTTGATCTGAAACATAAATGGAAATGAATTCGGGAATTATATACAGATGGTTAACGGAAAGCAAAAAGAACAGTAAGGATCGGGCAATAAAGACATTTTCAAAAGGGAAATAGAATTACAGAAATTCGGAAAGGATCTGTTATACGAAATTCTTTAAAACCTTTCGTGAAAGATAAGTAGAATTTCTCTTAAAAACAGTATTATCACAAATTTGATTAATCAGATTTTTAATTAAAGAAAACATGATTCACGAATATGAAATCAAAACTTCGGAATTTTTAGAAAAAGTTAAAAATTTGGTTAATTCATATTAAAATCATATATTTTGCATAACATGGCGAATGTTTGCTTTTGAGTCTTAAAAACTAAATCAAATCTGAAAATCAAAGGCCTCATTAAATTTTCCGAATATGCTCCTTGTATAATTTTAGACATAATAATGTTAAAAAAATATTCTATAATTTTGTTGATACAGGCCAAACAGAAAATAAAAATTTGATAATATTCTTGTAGAAAATTTTCTTTCAATATGTGACATTTTTTCAATTAAAATTTTTAAATACAATTTCATATTTAACCCATAATCTCGTTATATAATCAGCCCCCCCTCAATGTAAGAAATACAAAAATTGAGATTAGAAATCGCACTTTCAATACTAGTTAATAATCGCAAAATCGACCTGTTTTTAAGAATAAGAAAATCGTCTTTTGACTTACGATATCCGATTTTAAATAAAGATTATTCCCCTTAATTCTAAAGATTTTCAAAGGCTTATTTTTTTTTCTTGTTTTGTTGACCGAGCTTGAGAATGTTATGGATTGAATTCCTCTATTCTATTCTCAGCGATTTAGTTGAACAGAAACAATCGTGAAAAAATACAAAATTGGTTACAGAGAACAAAATATTTATAAAAAAATTATATATTATCTAAATAATTGTCACCATTTTCCTGTTAAAGTAAATTTAAGATATTAAAATATTTTAATGAGGCGATAAGCGGTGGTCGTGGTTTCTTATTCATCTATTAATTTATTCCTCGTGAATTTGATATTTCGATTAGAATTTCTTTTTAAGCATTTTTATTTACAAAAGATGGAAGTAATTGTCTGAATCAAAAATTGCTCATTAGTAACCGTACGTATGCAACATGCTGAGTGGAATTGACTCTTGATAATGATATGCAGATTGCGAAATAAAACTGTTTAGGTTGTTTGTACGTGGTGATGACTACTTTGGTGATTGTCGAACAGATAAGGAAGAAAGGAAGCGTCTTGGTAGTGGTGGAAAAACTTGCTTTGAGAATTGCTTTTGTATTGGTAAGAAAATTAGCTCTGAGTAGAAGTTAAATCTTCGTACGAACAGATGGGATTTGTAGATTATTCAAATGCAAAGTGAGACATAGTAAATGATTAAAGATGTGCATTGTGGAAACTGCAGGTCTTGATTTCAAAAAATATGTGCCAAAGGCAAAGCTTTCAGAGTATGGAATGAAACATAGTAGTGTGTAGAGCATTTGATGAGAGGGGGATATGTATGGGTAGTGGTTTTATGTAGAGCATTTGGTAGGGGACATGTATAGGTGGTGGATGAGTGCAGAGCATTTGGTGGGGGACATGTATTGGTAGTGGTGATGTGTAGAATATTTGGTGGGAGACGTGTATGGGTAGTGGTGTGTAGAGTATTTGGTGGGGGACATGTATGGGTGGTGTGGTGTGTGCAGTATTTGGTGGGGGACATGTATGGGTGGTGTGGTGTGTGCAGTAATTGGTGGGGGACATGTTCTGTGTGATGGTGTGTGCAGTAGTTGGTGGGGGACATGTTCTGTGTGATGGTGTGTGCAGTAGTTGGTGGGGGACATGTTCTGTGTGATGGTGTGTGCAGTAGTTGGTGGGGGACATGTTCTGTGTGATGGTGTGTGCAGTAGTTGGTGGGGGACATGTTCTGTGTGATGGTGGGTGCAGTAGTTGGTGGGGGACATGTTCTGGGTGGTGGTGTGCGTGCTTTGTACAGTATGTCTTGGCAGTGCCGTGTTGAGCTGCCACGCGAGGTATGTAATTATGATTTTCCAGTATACAAAATGAAAAGGAATAAAAGATTGAAGAATGTTTAAATGTGATTCAAACTTTAATGAAATATGGATCCTGGAGTATGAGCAATGAAAGCTCCATTTCTTAATGGGCAGTGCATAGAGGTGAAAAAATGTATAGGTGTATGCGAGGAATGGGAAATGAGTTAGTGATGCGGAATGAAATGATTCGGTGGTGTGCAATGTGAGAGAAATGGGAAATGCCTCTGTTTGGAGTAAGCGTGTCTGTGAGGAATGGGAAATGCCTCTGTTTGGAGTAGGCATGTCTGTGAGGAATGGGAAATGCCTCTGTTTTGAGTAAGCGTGTCTGTGAGGAATGGGAAATGCCTCTGTTTGGAGTAAGTGTGTCTGTGAGGAATGGGCAATGCCTCTGTTTGGAGTAAGCGTGTCTGTGAGGAATGGGAAATGCCTCCGTTTTTAGTATGCCTCTGTTTGGAGTAGGTGTGTCTGTGAGGAAAGGGAAATGCCTCCGTTTGGAGTATGCCTCTGTTTGGAGTAGGTGTGTCTGTGAGGAAAGGGAAATGCCTCCGTTTGGAGTATGCCTCTGTTTGGAGTAGGTGTGTCTGTGAGGAAAGGGAAATGCCTCTGTTTGGAGTAGGTGTGTCTGTGAGGAAAGGGAAATGCCTCTGTTTGGAGTAGGTGTGTCTGTGAGGAAAGGGAAATGCCTCTGTTTGGAGTAGGTGTGTCTGTGAGGAAAGGGAAATGCCTCCGTTTGGAGTAGGTGTGTCTGTGAGGAAAGGGAAATGCCTCCGTTTGGAGTATGCCTCTGTTTGGAGTAGGTGTGTCTGTGAGGAAAGGGAAATGCCTCCGTTTGGAGTATGCCTCTGTTTGGAGTAGGTGTGTCTGTGAGGAAAGGGAAATGCCTCCGTTTGGAGTATGCCTCTGTTTGGAGTAGGTGTGTCTGTGAGGAAAGGGAAATGCCTCTGTTTGGAGTAGGTGTGTCTGTGAGGAATGGGAAATGCCTCTGTTTGGAGTGAGTGTGTCTGTGAGGAATGGGAAATGCCTCTGTTTGGAGTGAGTGTGTCTGTGAGGAGGAACGGGAAATGCCTCTGTTTGGAGTGAGTGTTTCTGTGAGGAGGAACGGGAAATGTCTCGGTGTGGAGTGAGTGTGTCTGTGAGGAGGAACGGGAAATGTCTCGGTGTGGAGTGTCTGTCTGTGAGGAGGAACGTGATATGCCTCGGTGTTGAGTGTCTGTCTGTGAGGAGGAACGTGATATGCCTCGGTGTTGAGTGTCTGTCTGTGAGGAGCAACGGGAAATGCGTCGGTGTGGAGTGTGTGTGTGTTTAAGAGCTTGTTTGTTAAAGAAATTGTTTCTTGGTATTATGTATGGAATGAAAATTCTGCAACATACGCTTTAACATTATATATGAAGGGAAACTTTGTAGCTGTGTCAGATGATTGAATCTTTGGTAAAGGATGTTTTCATTAGATTTTAAATAAGTTTATTAATTTGGTAAAAATTCTGTCATTAATCTAATATTTAACTAGCTCTTATTTTTAATGGGAAGTTTTGAAGGAAATTGAAGACACTTTGTTCAAATTTCCTGAAAGTTAACGGACTGCCTTATTTTTATAATTGACATCTCAATTTCAAAACGTGAGCATTCTCTTTTCAACTCTTAGAAGAGTGTCCAAATTATTCTGACAGTAAATATCAGTTGTTGCGAGATATTTAATTTTGTACTATTTTATTAAAGTCCAAGTAAAGAAAAAACCTTCGTTATCAATTGAACTCGGAGAAACGAAATTTTCGATAATGACTTCATTATCGGTATATTTCTAACTCTTATTCAGTATAAAAGGCTCATTAACTTTATAAATGCTCATTTCATTTTTAAAAGATGCACTAGGATTGTATTGAATTTCAATATGAATTGTTAATCCTGATATTTGAAAACTCAATATGCTTTTTAAATATTTTTGCCAGGCAATTACTGTCACTGCTGTTCATTGTATTTCCCATTGTTTAAATTTAATTTATGTACTTTGGAGTTAAAGTGTTAGAATCGCAAATTCAAATGCGCATTAAATTTATGACTATATGAAAAAAATTGCAGTTATTCTGAAAATGTCATTTAACTTAGAGAAATGAAATTAATGTAAATTAATGGATATCGGAAACGTATACTTTTCCTAATTATGGTATACATTTTTAAATAAAAACATCAAAGCTTTGATATTTTTCAAATATGTAATCTGAAAATAAGTAGTAGCGTCTTTGGCTAATTCAATGCATCCTTTCATAATATTTAGTTGAGTTTTATAATGTAAATTCAATTTTGCCCTTCTGCATCGAACATGTTACAAATCACATCGAATTACAAATCAACACCATATTTAATTTTTATAGATTCTGAAACGCCTTTTTTATTCTTAATTCTTATGTTACCTACTCTCCTAAGCATGCAACATTTGCGATACTCCTAATTCATTGAAAAATTCTCCTTAAACTACCTTTCCAAAAGTTTTGAAAGCATTCCGTTTTCCAGATCCTACCCGAAATCCTGGAATTGTATTTCACCCTTTGAAATCGTAAGGATAGCTAGTTTCTTACGGTTTCTTATTACTTTGTACTAACCTTCTCTATGTAATCCCCACCATTCATTTTTCAATTAGGTTTGCGATCGACTTGATTATGACTCTTTAAAATGAACATTAATTTTATGCTCAGATATTCTTGCTTTTCCCTGCATTATAAAGAGAAAACATTTAATTAGATCTTGCATTTCCAAGAATTTCCCTAGGATTCGTGAGATCAATAATTTAGGATCGCCCGTAAATTTACATTATTTTATTGCTATTTAATGTTCATTTATGAATAAATTAGATATGTGCATCAGCTTCGAATTACGTTTGAAGTGGTATGTAAAATAGGATTTCTTCAAAATTTCTTGGATTGTGAACAATTTAGAGATTTGTAATAAATTAGATATAAACGTTGTGAATTTGAGAGGCATTTTAAGGACATAAGTAATGAGCATCAGTGTTTGTTGGGTAGGTGATAAGTTCCTTTAGAAATCGATGAGATTCAAAAAATAAAGACGAATTAATTGTTCAGCTAGATTTTAAGCAATTTAAATAAACTTATTGGCGTATCCATATCGCGCATAATTCAATAAAAGAAAGGATTAATTATATTTTTTGTTAAATAAATTGATCATTATTCTTTTTTTTGTCAGACAACTTAATACATTCCTTACACATGTTTCGAATATATTCATATTCGAATATATTCTGCCGTTTGAATGGGTAAGAAAGAATCGTCTACAATAAATTCATAGAACTAGTTTTAAATGCATAGGATTTCAAAATCATATGGTCTTCTTTGGCGGTTATAACTACATACGAATTACTACCATTTCGATACTGAAGAGAATAGTTACCAAGCATCGTATAGGATGTTTTCAGCAAAAATGGGTCATCATATTCTCATAAAGCCCAACTCACTTCAAATCTCCTGAGAATGAATCCAATATACTGATAACTGATTCATGACTGGTGCAGAAGAATTTTGAACTAACTGGTTCCATTTCAAGGACAGTGAAGGAACATCAATTCTCATAAGTAGAAGTGGTTCCTTTTTGGTAGATTCGTCTTGCAAAGATTCCGGTTATAGAAGAATTCATCGAGAGATTAAACTGGATGCTGAGGAATTGCTTGTTATTCATGAAGAAGTAAGTTATAGAATTATAACAATAGTTTCATAACTGCAATTTCATTTGGAAACAATATTTCATGTCATTTTAAGGATTAAGAATGAATATTAAACTAAGAATATAAGCATTTTTGTGATGCTCATTCGTCATTTACTGCACTTAATATTCTGTCACAGATAAACACACAAACACTGAATGATTTTAGATAATTTGGAGATAAATTTAGATAATTTTAAGGACATATAATAATTTTATGGAAATTCTTAAATTATTTTGATCTTTATTCTTAAACTAGAAATGTATTTACAAAATCATGATCTACCATTCGTGAAATATAAAGAAAATTGTTTCTAAATGGATTCGGTAGTTTTATTTGAATACATTTGGACAGCTCTTGAAAATTAAACGATGGTACAGAAATAAAACTATTACTTTAAAAAATCATTAAATGTTATTTATACCAGATAATTAATAAATAAATTGTTTGTTAACAGGATTGTTTTAATATTGAATTTAAGATCATATTTATCTGAATTTATAAATGTAAATTATATTGTCAATTTTATAATTTATCTTGAATATTTGTGGTCATTTAAGACAGAATTGCAGTTCTCTTACCTTGGTTTCATATAATTTATTGAATTAATTTGGGTATATACATAACTCTCATTAAAAATGTATTTCTTAGCTTACACACAGTGTGGGAATCTTAATTATTTGTCCCTAAGAAGCAATCGCCGAGTTTACCGACAGTGAGTGACAGATGCGAGCTGCTGGAGGACCTCTCTGAACGTTTCAATACCCATTATTACCATTTTTGTTGTTGTTTTCGTCCCAAGCTATTTAAAACACCACTTTAGAAACAAGATATTTCAGAAATTAGAGGTAAATAATTTGCTATTTATAATTACCAGCTTAATGAAACGCATTTAGAAATAATTTTTATCTGGGATTCTTCAATTCCTCTTGGCTTTATTGAGCATGACTCCGAAAACGCTTTAAAAGATTCCTTTTGGAGGATTGGATCAAATCGTTTTTTCCTGTATGAAATTTTATCTAATAAAGATCTTGTTATGGTCAAATGGCTTGAATGGATCGGACCAAAGGTCTATCATCTTTTTATAATTCTTTCATAGATCTAGTACCGAAGCATTCAAATCCATTTACCAACCATTTGTAATCTTATTTTGGTTTGTTCGATCTTATAATTACAAGTGCATTTCTTAGTCACCCTGTACCAGGCTGCTTACTTGTATCTGTAATTTCGGATCCAAATACGTGATATAGCATTTTATGAGATTCAAATAAAAATTCTGCTTGTCGGACGTTTTTTATCTGTGGATTAATCTTCTCATTTACATTCTTTAGAACTGTATAATTTATATTAAAAGCATGGTATATCCAAAATCCAATTTGAGCTGAATGTATACCATTTTAAAATGCGGTTTGTAATACTTAATATACTTGCACTATTGAATAACTGTCAAACATTAATGTATATATTTTTTAAACTATTCTAATTTTAGCCATAATAAGTATTATTATGTCATCTTGCAGATAATTTCCTTATCCGAAATAACTCAATCCCCCCCCCTCTTTTTTTTTTTTTTCAGATACTTGGTGGTGCGATGCCTAGCTCAAGGGTTTCAAAAGTAGCCAAGAATGTTATCCTGAACCATCATCAAGACCTCTGGCGCAGTGAAAATATTTCAGTATCAAGTTAAAAGCAAAGAGATTGCAAATTCATAAAATTTGAGATAGTGATGAAAATGAATATGCTTCATTCATTCGGCACTGCAATAAATTACTCCGTAAATACATACATAAAATAAAAATGAAATATTCAATATAGCTTAAAAGTTCTTATGAAATTGTATTGAAAGGAATTTCAAATTCAATGAACAAACGTTATGGGACATTTGTTTCCAAAATTTATTATCCAAACTGCATGATGGATTATTCTTACGCATCAATCACTAAAAGAACAGATCATTGAATATTTGAAATGGGTCTCTTTATCTGAAAAACAAAGTAGTAGAAATCCAAAACAACAGATTTTGACGTCAAAATTAGAATAACCCTCATCATTAAATGATTGCAAGCTAAAAAAAAAATATGGTGCCTTCCCTATGATTCATTAAAAATAAAAGCAACCTATAGAAGGACAGAAGAGTTGCCTACTAAAATAAAGGACCATAGTGCAATTCTAAATGCATTTTTGACTAATAGTTCATCTGTAAAGATTCCTTTGGTTGAAATAATCGATGGTTCTTTATTTCACGATTCTCTTGATCATCTCTGAAGCACACGAAACTATAACTATGAGACGATAGCAGATGTTTCTAACTAGATGTTAACTCTTGTCTGTTCAACTTCAGTCCAGGGGCACAATTCATAGCTAAACGCAGGTTCCTCAAGCTGATCTATTCAGCCTTTACTTCAGCTTCTGCTCACATCCACATCTTATTGCGCAGACTCGAACTGGAGCATACAAGTAAAGAATCTTTCACATGATGACTTTGATAGATTTCCAACACTTGTCTGGTACAAAATGATGCAGCAAATAGGAGTCATTGCTTTAAATAATTGTCAATGTAATTTTTGGAGGGACTTGAATTGAGTTGCCAGTAGAAACTATCCTGATGCTTTAATTTTTTTCTTATTACAGTAAATACATACGTTTTCTCCCTTTTATAGAATTTAAATGTCTATTGCATCCTGTTATGTGTACTGTTTGATCATCAAAATTTGATAAAGCCAATGCCTGCATTTAATTGTGCGATTTTTACAATGTAAAAATTTACATATCATGTTATCAGTTCTTAAATGTTATGTTTGTTTCGAAATACTCATTTATGCATGTATTTTACAAGAAAAACTGATCAAATCCTTTGAACCAAAATCTAAATATGGAAATCTGTAATCACCAAACCTATCTCGATTCAGATTCTTTTTATTATTGGCTTGGAATTCCTAGACTCCTAGGTAACTGCATAATAGTAGATTCAAGAATTATGATTTTTATTTGTTGCATTTGATATCAACGAATATATTGAATTTTATTACTGAAGAATCGATATTATTAATGATATTTAGCATGTTAGAAAAAATTGCTAGCATTTCCATTGCATAATTCAACATATGCCACATAGTTTATAATCTAATATATCTTTTTACTTTAGTGTCTTACAATGATATTTAAAGCTTTAATCTGTTTTCAAATTTATCCAGGCTTTGGATAAAATGGCAGAAAAGCTGATAATTAGTATCTGTACTGATATTATTAGCTGCTCTTGCATCCGATGCAATTATGTTCATTAAACGAGATATATAATGAACTGGAAGAAACTTGGAACAGTCATGTTGATAATAATTTTCACAGAAAAATAACAACCATAAGAAGGTTGCTCGTTTTAGGATGCAGAAGCTTGATGCTGAAATTGACTGGCCTCCAAATTGGTCACAATTGCTTACTCGCTTCTTTTAAAGCAAGAAGCCTCGTCCACTAAAATCGCTGCGACTTCTATCCTATTATTCCTAATTTAACTGAATGACCAAATTTTAATTAGCGTTCAACATGCTTCCTTTCATATGTTTTTAAGGAATTAGCTTGTGAAAATCTGCAATCAAAACTTTTTGGTTCTCTCAAATCATTTATTTCCTTCGTGGTATTAGAAATTTTAACATTTTATTCATCTTCGATGTTTTAGTTGAAATATTTTCTATCTGTGACTGCAAAATAATTTTCCTATTAATTTGCGAGACTTGCTTTAATTAGAACATATTCCAAAATTCTCTACTATATCATTTGGAAACTGTTTGTATTCTTTAATTGAATTCTATAATAGGGTTTGATATCAGAATTCTCGATATTTATTAAAATGCCTTTAAGATATGTGCTGAGGGAATAAATCTCTTTGGAGTTCTTAGCATTGATTACATATTAGCTGAGGAAAATGCCAAACCAAAGTATAAAGAGCAGTACATCAATTAAATCCATCTGTAATGTAATAAGTCTTGCAGAAAAGGATTGAAAATCAGTTTATATATTAGTAATATTGAGACTGAATGCTTTGCGCTGTTCATCTCTTAGTTTAGTTATCAAAGGTTTTTACTCACTTTTAAATATTTATTGTTGTGAATGTAATTTTAATTTTTTTATAATAATGCTCATTCTTTATATACATCAATTTTTAAATCTTAGAATGAAAAATATAAAATTAATTAATTTAATTTTAATTTAAAGACTTTTTCTGGGTTTCTTTAAGCCTTCTAAATATCAGCATTCATTGCATCCATTAATAATTCATTTTCAAAAATTAGGATGAAATTTAACTCTTTGGAATATGGTGAATATTTTACATCATTACATCTAAATTATTTAAAGAATATTATGAAATATGATTCAAATACACTTTAAATTTAATTAAATTAAATCCTTCTTACATAAAATTTTTCTCCCCAACAAAGAATGACTGTTGGCTTTGACCGGTCAGCCAACCGGACATTCTTTGGTTTAGAAAAACATGATTTGATCGCCATGTCTGATCACCATGGCAATCAACATGTTCCTAGATAAACGCGACTCTTCAAATACAATACTAATAAGAATTTTTAATTAATATTTTACTAATATTATCAAATTAGTAATAACAAATCAAAATTGCCATTATTTATCAAAACAATAAAAAAATGGATGTGATGAATGTTTCTTTCAATTTTTATTTAATTTGTTTTGGTTTAATTTTCTAAATGATTAATTTCAATTTTTTTAAATTTGCTAAATGGTTAAAAATAATTATTAAATTTATCTTCGATAAATTAAATATTTTACAATATTCTTCCTATAAAGGCTTTTAACCTTCTACCTCGATCAAGGTTTTTATTTTCTTGCATAGAAAAGTGGAGCTATTTTTAAATTACTCTGCAAGAGGCATGCAGTTAAAGTGAACTAATTTAATATTATTGCCTTTTCTATTCATTGCAACTGTCAAAAGGTAAAATATCAGAATAGGTGTCATTTCTGTTCCCCGACGCAGGTGGGGTAATCTTTAGGATTTTTTTCTCATTTTTGTCTAATACATTGAAAAGATTGAAAAATATATTGTTTCAGTATTCTTGAAATTTGTAATGTATTCACCTTAATTTATGACTTGTTGTTGCATTGATTACTATAAGGCTTATTGTAGTTCTGTGATTGAAATATTGTATTATGCGAGATAGATATTAACTTATCTTTCAGCAATAATTATTCTAACTAATATATATAGTTATTCTTGATACTACTATAAATGTATATGGAATACTGTTATAAATGTATATTGATGCTTTGTATATGGAAATTGTAATTAAAATCCTTTTTCTTCTATATATTGTATTCATTTTGCATTATTTCGTATAATATAGAAACATTTCCAATATATCCTGTATTCAAAATCATATGTATAATCAGTATGATGAATCAGTTTTCAATAATAACGCTAAATTTGGATATTTAAACACACAAACATGACTTTTTTAATGTTTTAACGTTTATACTCGTTTGATGAGAAACAATATAAACTGAGGATCAGTCTTAAAAATTTCGACACTGCTAAGAAAGCCTTCACCCCTTTCCCAGATTTCTGGTTATTATAGATTTCTAAAACAAAATTGAAAGAAATATCATTTTTTCACAAGAGAAACATAGAACAATAATAATAAATATTTGTTATTAAAATTGTCCGTTTTACGATAACCTGCATGTGGCATTATTTTCTTCGTTAGACAGCAATTAAAATTTATCATCAAAGTAATGGCTTCCGGCATGGTAATTCAGAATTTCTGATTGATATGTTCAGAATTAGATAGGTTTGTTATGCATGTTGACCTAATATACACTTTAAATTAACAGTATCAGATTAGACGGCACGTGTTGTAGTTTTAATAATCTTGAGGACGGAATGATGTGTAGAGTCTTTCTCGTTATTTGACATAAATAATATGGCCGTTACAAAGTTCGTCTGAAAGACCTCATTTAGAGTTTGATTTCCCGTTCTTTTTTCATGCCTATGAATTTCCGAGAAATCCCAGGAGTGTGTTATTTCCGAAATGACAGATATTGCCTAAAAATTTCCCAAATCTAAAAAATTAAGTGTAATCTTATATTTCCACTTGTACTCTTGTACTATTTTGTGCCACAAAATATATTAATTATTTATTTTTCAAAGCAAGGTTTAGAAAACAAACTATTTATATTTCATCGCTGAGCCCAATTTTTAGTTGTGCCCATTGTAACAAAAAAAAAAAAAAACTTTCAACTTCAGTTGATGGTGAAGAAATTGTTTTCAAATTCTCATCTAGTTTTATATTTGATCGAATTATTGTTAAGTCAAGTAACTGAAATTCTTGATTTACTATCTTTTTCAAATCGGAGCTATGGCTAGTTGATCAAGATTTAGACATTTGTCTTTAAATAGGACGCTTTTTTCTAATTTCTTTTGTGCAACATTTCTATTTTAAAGTTTCTACATTCTCTTCAGAATGCGGCGAAGAGTGATTCATCTATTTTGAAGATGTGCCTTTCGTAATTATATTTATTGATCGAGTACCAATACAAAACGAATGAAAACCTTAATATTTCTCTGAAACCTAGTTTTGTTGGAAATTAATTTCAATTTCAAAATTAAATGTTTAAATATCTTTTGCAAGAGATGAGATAATTCATGCGTTGCATATTATTGCTAGAGATCAGAAACTGGCAGATGAGGCAATATGGCTCAGCACTGGAGTGCTGTAAGTGAGAAGATTACCCCCTCACCAACTAACTAATGTACAGTGCAGGTTTCTGACTGTTTAAGAAATCCGGTTGCGGAGGAGACCAAAGTCATGAAAAATTGGAATACAGTATGCATGATATTATAAAAGTTTTCATTGTCCTTTCTTTCAGATTTAAAAGCTGCTAAACATATGATTGATAGTCATGATAGAAATCATTTTTAACAGGTATTTTCTTCTAATTAATGTCTGGTTTTGAAGCTAAACAAATTTTGTCTGGAGAAAATCTTTATTTTACAACTTATGAGAACAGCAACAGTTCTCCAGAATTTGAAATCAAAAGCACGAGTTGCATATTCCTTGCACAGTAGTCTAAAAATATCGTAATCAAAACAAAGTGTTTACAAAATCTAATTTTTTAAAAATAAGGGATCTACAGAAAAAATATTAACATTTTTTGTTCGAAAAAATGTTTTAATTCTTTGCCTTATTTAACGAAGTGCTTTAATATATCTCCTTTACTAATGTAAACCCAATTTCATAATTGCTTTTTTATTCGTTTGTATAAGCTAGTTTTTTGAAACATTACAATATAATATTTCAGGGTTGTACGACAGATGCGTACAACCATTTGCGTATAGCTCATAAAAAAGCCAATAAATCACGCGTAGCTCTTTGAAAAAAGGGGGTAGGGAGTAATTAGTCTAGGTTTGCTAAAACATATGTTATCTGTTGGCAAGAGTATTTGGCGAGAAAATGTATTGGTATTTTAACTAAATTTTGATGCTTAAACACAGGGAAAAAACTTTTGTCTCTATGTGTATATGCTGGCTCTGTACACACCTTGCCGTCTGCCTATCAAATTTGGCAAACATATATTTTGGAGGGCAGGAAAGTGATTTTTTGAATTTTTAATTAGAATTTTAATTTAACAAAAAATAAGTTAATTATTTGATAACTTTCTAAAAATTTACAGTAAAAAATAGTTCTTACTTCCAAATCATATAAATTCTCTGCATTATTCATTCAAAATCAAAGTATGCTAAATATAGTTCTCATGAAATGAAAATCAATAAACTTTAAAAAAAAATCCGAAATAGAAATTCCATTCTAAAAAAAAAAATACACCTGAACTTAACTATTACCATCACAAACGATTCCCATTGTTTTAAAATAAGTGGATCATTTAAATGTACATTTCAGCTAATTAATAGCACATAAATCAATAAGAGAATTTAACAGTGATAAATTTACTACTATTTGAAATTAAATCTGTTCAAAGCTTTTGAATTTCTGGAACTCAAATAAATAATTCAAATGCACATGAAATAAATAATTTAAGAAGCCTGATATAATAAAAATACATCTTATCTTATATTTAAAAATCTAGTATTCTCTTTTATGTGAAAACTTTATCTTTTCGTTCGTAAATATAAACGGAAGATCTTGACTATAAAACATACATGCTATCTAAGATCTGTATTCTTTTTATAGAATAAAATTAAGCAAAGATTGATAAACCAATAAAATTAATGAATTTTTTAAAAATTTTAAGATAATTTACGTAAGACATAATATTTTTTGTATTAATATTTTTAAATGCACTGAATTGCATATTTTTTTCTTCCAAATATACGTGTGTTAAATTTAATATCTCTACGTCCAATGGGCGATATTTTAAATAGAATGATAGAAGCATATATATACATTCACTTTCATTCTTGGAAGAAAATCTTATTTTGTTAATTAAAACTTTTAGATTAAAGTCTGAATATTCCACACTTTAATTTTTGAATAATTTTAAACGAAAAATTTGGAGATATCTGTGAAATTTAAAATATATGCTTCCGTGTTAAAAGCCAATTTTTTCCACACACACCCCCCATCCTTTGTGTGTGTGTGCGTATGTTATTAGGTAATTTTTTATTTAAGTTCCTAAAACAGTCCTTATTTTATTTTATGAATTAAAAATAAAACTCAGGATATTTTAATGGAACATTACAAATGGAAATGGAATAATAATACGTAAGAAAGCATTTTTCACAATTTTTAAACTTATCCCGCATTTACTATTTATTTGATTTTTATAATATTGCAGTGTATTGAATACTATGATCTAAGAAATCATTTAAATTATTGTTTTGTACATAGTAGCATTAAAGAATTAATGCTCTGTGAAATATTCCTTCAAATCCAATACAAACTCACCAAACTTTTAGCCTATATTGAGAAAAAAAATTATAACTGTTACATAAGGATTATAATGCAGTTTTTTTTATTTAGCAATATACTAATAGGAAATTATTCATTTTATTTTAATTACAAGATTGCAAATTTCTATAATGGAATACTGAAAATTTAATCAAAGTTTCATGTATTATGAATGAAAGTAAATTACAGAAATAGAAGTGAATGTTCACTTATATAGTTATGAAGAAATAAAACATCTCTTTAAAAACTTCTTTAATGTTACAGCAAGAGTTTCTTCTGCAATGCAGTAAAAGAAGTCTGACTTTATTTTTTTAAATAAAGAAACTAATGTTCTAAATTCATTTGCTCTTAAAATCTTATATGGATCTCGACTGGACTTCTGAAAACTTTGGGCTCATTGTGAGATAACCAGACTTTTTCCATAGCAAAATATCTGCAAATTGTGCATTGTTTTCACGAAAAAAATCGCTTAAGAACGTCCGAATCAATGGTAAAATCGAAAGATGCCCTTGAAGCCATTTCTATTAAATATAATTAAATTCCCAAGAGATTTGAATCTACTATACAGGAGCTGTTATGTCAACAGTCCAAAAAAATTATTTAAATAATTCTAATCTGGGGGGAGGGGAGGGGACAAGATTTTTAAATAGGTAAAGTTGGCAATTGTCAAGGAACCCCTCAGCTCTTGATAATTTTTAATAGTTGTAGAAAGGTAAATAGTTTTATACTTTCATTTAATGACAGTGGGCCGTGCAGTCAAATTTATTCAAGTTATAATCAAAATTATAAATTAATTTTGAGACTTTACTCTAGTAATATTTCTAATTACCATTTACTCGTTATGCTATTTTATAATTCTAAAAAATTTGAAGCTTTACAGTTTAAAGAAATATATTCCTTCCTTTTACAATATTGTTTAGAGTGTTATAGAAAGTTTTCTTTTGTTTTCGATATTTTTAGGGAAAAAGGGCCTTTGAGATTTGCATTATCTCAGGGCCCCAGGAAGGTTTAAAACGGCCATGAATTCTTTTGAAATTAGAAATAATTATATTGTTTAAAATATGGAAAAAAACGCATAGCTAATAAGTAAACATTTCAATAAAGGGGTAGATGTATATTGTTGAAGAGTATTTTACCAGAACTTCATTCAACACTATTTTTCATGACTTTTTGTACATATAAGAACGATCTTTAATGAAATTAAAGTTTCTGAAGAACATATACTACATATATTAATGTAAAAATTCTTTTTCTTAATTTTGTTTTATATTTAAGAGTAGATTTCGATTATAGTTTATTGAATAGTGCAACTAGAAGAAAATTAAATTTGAATTCAGCTAATATTTCCTACAAATTTTCGCAGGTACAAATGATCATTTAGCAAAATATTAATATAGTAAGCTGCTTATTTTACGCACCTTATACTTAAAATATTTCATACATAAAGTGCAAAGTCGTATAATGAACAAATAATTTATCTTTATCAGAGTACAGATTTTGGAAAAAAATGTAACAACATTTAAATTAAATCTACGATGATAAACAGAAAAGTTTAAATTTGAATGGCGTTCTACTCTGGAAACTGATTTTTTAAAAACTTATACAAATCCCTCCTTACAAATCCTTCCAATTCCACTAACCTCATTTAATTGTACTTTAAATTTAAGAAATAATTTTTAATTGCCTATATTTAAATAACGAACTTATTGAATTAAATAAACGAATCAAGAAGAAATAAATCAAAAATTAATGAAACGCAAACTCTTTCGTTTAATGCAAAACGTTATATTTATGTAAAGTAATGCATTTATATCTGAAATCTAGAAAAAATGATTATTATTTCGAAGTGGGTACACTATTTATATGAGCAGAAATATCTTTCCCCAATGTTTTTATCTTACATTTTTAAATATATACATTGAAAAGCAATCCATCTTTCATAAAAAGCAAGTAGAAATTACTCCTATAGTATTAAAACGCATGAAATTATATTAATGAACGTATCGTTAAGTATTCGAAATTGTGTCAAACATCAGGCTAACTCTCGCCAAATATGACACTTTTAGATAACGTTTAAGATGTTGTAACCTCTTCTAGAACTGAACCTTCTCAGTAACACAACCGCATAGTAAACGAGACAACTGATTGACAGTTTTATGATTCGTACGCAAATGGTTGTACGCATCTGTCCCACTACCATATTTCAGTGTCTTCTTATCCTGATTGTCAGTTAATCAAATTGAATTAGATTTTTTGAATGGCAACATCTAAGAATAAATTTCAAAAAATGTTGATTTTAAGATAACATAATGTTTAAAAATAAGCATTTAGAAATACATGAAAGGATAGATCGTAAAAACGAGACGCTTTTAGAAACAGCACCTTGAAAACAAATTGCTATTTTGTGAAAAAAATATCTTCTAAGAAGGAAAATGTAGTCATTTTTTTTTTCAAGAAAGAAATATAAGATAGAATTTAATATTTGAATTTTTTTTTTAATTCCTTGTCTTTTCAAGCGTTGAAATGAGATTTTGAAGATGGAAGAGGAAAATGAAATGTAAGCTCTATTTTTAAAGATTCTCAACATTTTAAACGCTGGCATTCCTCAAGGAAGTTTGTTTGCCAAAAATATTTGTTATTCTTTAAATTAAAAACTGAATTGTTGATGGCGTAAACAAAAAGGATTTACAAATTGTTTCACTGAATGAAATTCTTAAAGAAATAAATTTTAAAGGGAAAAAATTAAGCTAAATGATATTTCATTCTGATTTTGTAAATGGTGAACGAGAAAAATAAGCAAAATCCATGAGAAATTAAGACATTTTTAGCAAATATAGAGCATTACTTTTCGCAGCTTTGTCTAAATTCAACTTTTTTTTATAATTCATTATTTAGTGCTTCGATGGATAAAAGCATAATGTCTGAAAGCCAAGCTCTGCTCGACAGTTTTTTGTAACATCGCGTTTCTTTCTGGAGAAAATATTTAAATACGAATAATAAACCGGTTACTTCTGAATATTTTTCATTCTTGTCTACATATAAACTGGTCATTTAAATAAAAAAAATTAATGAATGCACTTAGTTTAACAATTTATTCTAAAAAATCTGCTATATTATAGTACAGTTTACCTATCATTACTTATATTTTTGAACATATACTCAGTTTTACCTTGGTGAAATCGGGTCGGAGATGACGCTATACGACACTGTCAGCATGAGAGCAGATAGAAAGTCTCTAATAGTTAGTTATAAAAAATGTAATTTTAGGTGCAGTTTTAGGCGTTATTTCAGGAAAGACATTTATAGAGATAAACTTAAAAAGCAAAAATATTAAATATAAATATATAAATGAAAAATAAAGCAAAAAAATGCGATTCGAACCAAGGAACCGCAACACATGCATCATTCAGGTTTTGACCATTATACTGCGCTACAAACACTTCCAAGCGAAAGTTGAATGTACTTATTCTATTGGTTATTTATAAAAATGTTTTCTTTGTGTAAAATACGAAATAGCTATTTCTGGTAGCTATTCTACACGAATTAGCTATTTCTGGTTTTGACAGACACTCCCACATAACAAGCTCCTCTACCACCAGATTTCACTATTCAAACTTAAACGCGTGTGTGTTGGTGCTCTACAGGCCAGACCGTTCGACCTACAACTACCAAATTTGGCTAGTGTATACCTTGGTTGTCGGGATTGTGCACCTCGGAGCTATTTTTTTTAATGTTTCATTAAAATTTTCATTAGTTAAAAATTAAGATTTAATTAAAATTTTAATTAATTAAAAATTAAATAATCACTACAACTTCCGAAAATATTGCAGCACAAACATTATTTGTTCATCAAGTTAAAGATAAAAAAAATTGCTTTCTAATGATACCAGTGTTTTAACATATAACTTAGGTTTCTATTTTTAATGAATTTTTAAAAAATATTTAACCATATTTTTCAAGAATTTATTTCCCATAAAATTAAAATAAAATTTAACCTGCACGAGCACGTCTCGCGTTCAAGGAAAAAAATTAGCTTTTATCAACGTGTTGCCATCACATTGATAAAAGTTCCAATTTAAAAAATAAGTTAACTATTGTTGGAAATTAAATTTAGAAATGAATAATTTTCAGCACGTATTTGCATGAAATGAAATATGATATTTACTAAAAATAAAGGCAAGAAAAATGTTTCTGACTTTTTACAGTATTTCTATTATTAATCCAATAAATGCGTTTTATTTGAAACAAATATGAATTCATTATATTCAGGATATCTGCTCTAATCAGTTCCCAATAGCTAATTGGTAAACTTTTAATAATATACATACTTCTGATAACAAAATGCTCTAAATAAATTAAATAATTATATTTTATGTAGCTTGAGTCAATAAATGCTCTGATGAATTACGAATTTTAAATTTTTATATATATTCACTTTCTACAAAAATATTTTTAACAATATATTTACGGGACACTAATATATTAAACAAAAAGAATTGCACTCCAGTCAACTAAATCAATCATTAAAACAGACTGATTTATGAAAATGTTAATGTCATTGTTGTTTATAATGGCACTCGCCATGGACAACCTCGCTGACGAATTCAGCTTTTTTAAGCCAAGGGAGCGTCTCTTGTTTTAGTTGCGCCAACTAGAGCCAAGAGTACGTCTCAGCTACTCACGCATCACATTCGCTTGCACAACCCCTTTTTACAGGGGGGCACATTAACACATCTCACAGATAGAACAGATGAAGAACAACCATGCCCGAACCAGCACTCGAACCCAGGGCGCCCAGATCACGGGGAAGACAAGCTACCACTATGCCAGGACGCCAGCGCATGTCACTGTTCTAAAAAAATGAACGATTTTTGACCTTTCCATTCACCGTCTTGAAGAAAGTACACCAGTCGGTGTCCAGAGCTTCTCCAAGGTTGATTGTTAGATGCATGCGTGTTTGTGTATGCATGAGTGTCTGTATTTGGCGCTCTACAAAAGAAGAAAGAATTACGAGAGATGATTACGATTCATTGATGATTTAAAAATTCAGTCATTCAAAATTCCGTCAGTTATTAATTCAGTTGTAATTAAGGCATATGTAGCGTAATATATACGGCATATCCACTCTAATCAGCTCTCAACATGAATTTGGAACATACATCTGCTTACAAAACAGTCTAAATGAAGTAAATAATTATATTTTTTATGTAATTTGAATCAATAAATGCTGTGATTAATTACAAATTTTAAATTTTTGCATATATTCTCTGCCCTGTGAATCATATTCAAAAAAATATTCTTGAAACTCTAATATCTTAAATAAAAAGAGTTGCACTCCAATCAACTAAATCAATCACTAATACTGACCTATTTATGAAAATTTGAATATCACAATTCTATAAAAACGGGCGATTTTAGATTACTTCATCGATCTTCTCAAAGGAGCCAATAATCTCGCAGGGTTTCTCAAGAGTGATTAGCCTAGACTAAAAAAATATTGATTGTTCTAAAATTGTAATATCCAAAATTTAATAAATCTGTCAGAATTGGTAGCAGACGATAGAAACGTTTATTTATTTATTTAAATGTTGAAGTATCAAGAATATTTTGCAGAATATGATTCCTTAGGATCAAAGGACTGTCTAAAATTTAAACTTCATAATTTTTAAGTATATTTATAAGCTGAAAAAATATTATTATTGATATCATTTAAATTCTTTTAAAAATAAAACTAAAAACTGAATTTTACGAGGAATCCTTAAAATTTTTGTAGAATAATTCTTTGAGATATTATAAATTTTGAAAATTATTCTGTAGTGCACATAAGACTTTAATGCCGAACGACTGCTTTCAGTTTTCATATTTTTTTTAGAAATTTAGATGCTTGGTTTCAGTAAAAAAAATGTCTTTATATTAATTGAAGCTTCATCATTTTCTTTTTCATTTAAAATTGAATTTTACAGGCTCATAGAAATTGAAGAGAGATCCATAATGCAATGAATAGAACGGCTTAAAGCTTACATAATATTATAAGTGAATTATATGACTATCAATATTTAAAGCTTAAAAATATTTTGCTGAAAAACTTATTATGGCACCAGGTTGCATGAAAAATTATTTGAACATTTTAGTGAGCAGCATTAATACTGGCGAACCGGCTGGTCGCCAAAGGTGGCAAGTGTATAGATAAAGTGGGTGTTCACAGACAACATTATCAATGAGAGGTAGATTTTATCCTTGATAAAAAAACACGTTTTGTTTTGGGGGGTATTTAAACTATTTCTGATTGAATAATGAGTTAAATATGTTCAAAATAATTTTAATCTTAAACATTTCAAGAATTTCTGATACAGTTTGTAATATGTTTGCCGAAACAAGCATTGGGATACGTTTTAAAAATTCCCATGAATTTATTTTTCATAAAACGTTGTTCTTTCTGTAATCTTTGGTAAAAAATGTATTACTAATTTCTTTAAAAAAAACTTTTCTTTTGAAAGGGTTCAAACATTCTTTGAAACTAATTCAGAATAAGGACAACAGCTTAATGTAAAGTATTGTGTTTCTTCACATATTCTGCTATAGGAATTTTATTGAAAAATTAAATTTTATTTTATACAGGTACCATTAATCATCATTATTTCATTGAATTTCACTTTGCACTATCAAAAAGTTTCAATTTTTTTCAAAACAGATTATGATTTTTCAAAAGAAGTCGGATGCTTTAAATGATTCACTCTAGATCTTTTTAATGAAAAATAAATATTTATCAATTTATTCCAAAAAGAATCTGAAATTGCATTGATTTATTGTCCTTTCTTGTAAAGTCGCAAACACGCAACTAAGTTCCTAGATATGTCATACCAAAATTCAGATTTCTATTCACTTAAAAAGATTATAGAATGAACACGCATAAATTTAAGTCGGCGAAAATAGTTGTAGGTTTTAGCTTTAGTTGTAGCTTTATATAGCCGTCGTATGCAAATCATGAAGCATTTTATTATTTAAATATGCAAACATTACTTACTTCAGCCTATATTAGTAATTATTTTTAAAAAATTCCTTATTTAGAAGAACTTTTCTTCTTTCTTTTCTATATTTTAAATCAAAAATTATCTTTCTTTTCCATCAGAAAGATAATTTCCGATTTAAAATAAGCTCGTAAGAAATGAAAGTTACATATTCTACGAAGGTTGAAAAAAATTATTTTCTTCAATAAAGGAATGAAAATAATATATTTTTCTAAGATTCTTCATTTCGGTTTATTATTTTAATTGGGTCTTCATCTGTATATCCATAATCTGTATCTTGGATTTTTTAGCTTCATAAATGAAAGTTATTTTTAAAAATTTTAATCTTGAAATAAAGTTTTAAGAGAGTCCTGGGGCCAGTATACATTAATTAATTCATTTCTCATCACAGATTTGTATTATCAAAAAGAGAAAAAGAAATAGAAATTTGGTTTTTGTAATTGAAAAAATAATTTTCTTTCTCCAAATTTTTCTTTATTAATGTATTTTAATTCTCACTCTTACCTTAAAATAACTTTTAATTAATCTTCTACAAATGGGATTTTATTCAATTACAAAAAACACTAAATAATTCTTGATGTTTTTTTAAAAAGATTTATCTCTAATCTTCCCAGATTTAGTCGCGTTGATTCCAAATTCTTAACATAAAATCAAGTAAAAGAATTTTTTTCTTCTTATTCTAGACATTACTTTATCTCTTTTTAACTTTAAAATATTTTTTTAAAAATTGAAAACTAACATATTAAAATCTCAAAACATATCTAACAAACAAAAAAAAATCCTTCTTCATTCTTCCAATAAAGTCAGTTTTTGAAAGTATTGCTGTCATTATTTATTAGCATTTCATTTCATTATTTAACGTTTTTTTAGAACAGCATTTTACTTTTGGGAAATCTTTTTCCATTTTGTAACTCTAATCTTCTTTGCATCCTTTTTTTTTTCTTTTTGCTACGAGCATGACGATTTGTTTTGTCGCTTAATTTAATTTGGAAATCAATTCTAATTACTAATTCATAAAGTAATATTTATTTTTACTCTTTTAATTAAAACATGATAATCTGAATTATTTGAATAAAATTAAATCATTTTGAAAATTAAAAAATTTAAACAGACGAACTGATGAAGAAAGTATAATTTTTATTTTTTTAAAAATCAAAATATTTTAAACTGAAATAAAAGATAAAATTTAAAATGCTTTAGAGGAAGTTACTAAACTTCTTAAAAATTCCATTTCAAAAAAAAATATCGAAGAATATCAAATTTTATTTGTGCAAAACCTTTGAAAATTATAATATTCATTTCTTTTAGCAACAAGTCTTTGTTACATTGCATTTTTTGTGGAGACTTTATCTCAGAAACTGTTCGTAACTTCTTTGTAAGCATGAACTGACGTTATGCATTTTAATAATACTTGCATATTTTTTATAATTCTTTTTATGATAGGCAACGTAAAATAAGTTGTCCATTTTTAAATAAGGAAAATCTTTCGCATCCAAAATAATATTATTTATCAAAATCAGATAGGAATCTTTATTTATTTATTTATTTTGAAAACATTCTTTTATTGTTTACCGAATTGAAATCCATTTCCTAAAATTCCCAAAATTACTGTCTTAACTTATATAAGTTTACTCCAAGGAAAATAGTTATTCTGCAGAAAAGTGGAGAAGATGTTTTGGAGTATCATTTAATCAACGAACTTATAATTTATTCGTTAAAAAATTTTATAATCTGCGAGAAATTTAGAAATTTGAAAAATGAATGTATTTTACACTTAATGGACAAAATATTAAAAATAGGTAACGATTTTTTCAATCCTATAAAGCATGAATAAGCACTTACAAGTTTTTGCTTATTTTGGATTTAAATGTTTCATTGCGAACTTCAGTACCGCTTGCCTCATTTCAATGGAATCTTCTTTTCAATTTGATTTAAAATTTTGATATATAATCAAATATTAAAAAAATCATTTCGTGTCAATTCTTTTTATTCATATCCAAAAATATCAAGGAACAATTATTTATTTTAAGTAGTTATTTGTGAAGATTTTACTTACTACCATACTTTACAAAAAAAAAAAAAGAGTGCATCCTTCCTGCAATAGCAAGGACTAAACGTCGTAATTTTAATAAAATATCCTTTATCTGTGTTACTTAAAACTACACTGATATTTGAAATGCCATTTTTCAAAAATTTATTTGCTATTTTATTAATTAAAATTTTAAATAAAATAAATTTATTAGTTTAAAATTTTCAAAAGTTATCTTTTTATTTTATTATTATGGCACATCAAGCACACTAAATTAAGAAGAATCCGATACTTAAATATTACGTAAATGGATGAAAAAATCCTCATGTTTAGGAAGAATTTAACATGTATAGCACACATGATTAATTAAAAGGAACTGAATTACTCAGTATATGCTACGATGATAAAATTTGTAGCAAGCCTTTGCAACTATAAGTTAAATTGATTTATAAAGCATTTGGATCAATAATAAATCCCGGAAGTTATACATCTGAGACAGCGATATTATTTTGTTCCTTATAAAAGAAAAACTCTATTTATTTAGCAAAGAAAAATAAAAATCGCATATGAATTTTATGAAAGGCAATATTTACAATTTCCGCCGGAAGGCATTCTCTGCACAACTTCGTGTTATTATGTATAAACAGAGTGGGATGTTCTTGAAATATATTATTATTGCAGATAGATAATTTATGCCATGTAAACAAAATCGTATATACTACTCTTTTACATATGCTACGCTTTTCAGAAAACCCTTTAAATTTTCTTTAAGGCAATGGAAAAACAAGTTCACACAAAAACAAATATAAAGAGTTTTCGAGAAGATATGAACATTAGGGTGGAACGAAAATGGCCTTAATTTTTTTTTTAAGATTTTAGTTTGATAATAGTGCGGAAAAGCTACTTTTTAGATTCAAAAATAATTTTTTTTAAATTTAGTTGCAATATTATATTATCTTAAAATGCCGCAAAAAGCTTGGAATTTGTAAAAAAAAATTGAAAAAAATGTAAATTTTAAAAATGGGCCTTTAAAAATTTTTTTTAGATTTTAGTTTGGTAATAGTGGGGTAAAGTTAGCTTTTAGGTTCAAAAAGATATTTTTTAATTTGGTTGCAATTGCAACAATATCTCGAGGGGTCGCAAAAAGCTTAAAATTTATTTTTAAAAAAAATGAAAAATTATAAACTTTGATGAAAATATTTTTATGAATTTTTCGTTCATATAACGTTACAAAAGATGATTTTAAATACACATATAAGCATTACAATTCGACAAAATTATTAATTACAAATTATAATAATAAAAAAATATTTTTCATGTCAAATTTTGCATTTCTTGCCTCTGTATCCTTAATGATTACAAATGTTACAGCTGCAAAATGTTTGTTTCTACTTCATTGCCACATTAAATTGTATTTTTTAATTAAATTTTGGCATAGTCACTCTTGAGTCAACTTTCGTTCTTATGTATCATTCGCTTGTGATTGAACCACAGACATTTTGAGCCGATTTGTCACCAGTTTCACAGCTCTTTTCACTGCTTTCATGTGACAAGGAAGCCTCGGAAAATCGATAACAGAGTCCCTTATACTATTTTGTTCAGCTTCAGATGTCTTCAGTATAAAGTTTTTGAGAGAATCACTATAGTTTTAGAGAATCACTATAGAGTTTTAGAAAGGGGGGTTCAGTTACGTCATTTGAAGCTATGAGATCATGTCAATGTAATCCTTTGCATCGAAGTTTATCTTTGGAACATTAAACTTCCAACTCTGTCTTTACTTACTGTTCTTGCTTTTAAAACACGTCGTAAACTAAGTTTTTGAATCTTACCTTCACCACTTAGCATGAACAAAAGGATATTTTTTGCAACAGCAAAGTACCCATTTCTTTGAATAATCTGGTCTATAACGCTCTTGAGATCGTCAGAGAGATAAGGTTAAAAAGAATATTTGGAGCCATAAGATTAAGGTTTTAACTTAATTTTAAACCATAATGGCACCTGGTAGTTTTATCTTTTCTTGTCTATTTGATGGATCTGCTTGGTTTGCCTATCTTTTAAAGAACATTGTTGTTCTTCAGCGTTGTCATTGTCGCCAGTAATCGTTTTTGATATACAAGTATTTTTTGTCTGTTCTTGGTTAAAGTTAACTAGTCTTTGTAATTCTGTGCTCTTTCTTGCTTCTTTCTTCTTCAGAGAGCATGCGGTAGCAATATCAATATTATCTATAACCATTTTCCTGTTAGAGAGTTGACCGTTTTAAACTTTTGTTCCACTTTTTGTTCTACTTCCAAACTGGCACTTTTTTTCTTTTATACAAGTCAGCAATATCAAATAAACGTTTAGCTCTTTCCCTAAATTCTGTGGGGTTGGAATCAAACTTTTCTGAACATTTTCTGCTTTTAGAATTTAATAAATTCATGTATTTAACATGATATTAATATTTGAAATTCTTTTGCTAGAAGCAAAGGCAATAGAAATTCTTGATTATATTTGTTCAATTATGGGAACTAAAGTGTCACATAGTTCACTTACAGAATTATCCTTTTCTGAAGCAATTTTGAAATTATGCCTAATATAACAGTAGCACTTCATAACAGATTCGTTCAACTTCTGACAAATCACTAAATTTCTCAAAAACAGAACGCTTTGACATTTGTCTTGTCTTTACTAATTCAGACTGAGCTATATTTACTCACAGCATAGCACACAAGCGTACAAATAACAAATCAGTTACGCTAAACAGTTACACAGTAGACGGAGCGCAGACGCCAACTCAACTGAACTCGGCAAAGCTACTGATTTGAGGCCAAGCCTGTCCTTGTCATCGGACGCAGACAAATCTCCGTCTTACCTCAATAATAATCACTCCGGCGACGACTCAATGCCATGCCATTGCAATAGTAAAACTGTTCTTATATTTCCATTCATATGACAATGCCTATTTAAAGATTTATAATTCGTAATCGAGGCATGCAAAAATCCTTAAAAATTTGCAAAAAGTTTGTTTTTAGGAAACTTTAACGCCCTTGCGGCACTTCAAGATGTACTCAATATTTTTTTTATTTATCTTATCTATACCAAAAGGCAACTTTTCTGCGCTATTACAAATTTAAAATCAAAAGTTGATTAATTACAAATTTCAAAAGTTAAAATGCATCCAAAATTTCAATTTTTTGAAACTTTAACGTCCTTGCGACATCTCTAGACCTACTCCAATATTTATCATATTTATGTGTTGTTGTTGTGATTTATTGCACTTTATGAGCCCGCTGACAGTTATCTGTCAGCTATTTAAGCCGAGGGAGCGTCTCTTGTTTTTCCAGTTAGCCAACTAGAGCCAAGAGTACGACTTAGCTACTTCATGCGTCACATTCGTTTGCACAACCCCTTTTTACAGGGGGGTACATTCACACACCTCACAGATAGAACATAGAAGAAGAACCATGCCCGAACCGTGACTCGAGACCAGACGCCTAGATCACGGGGAAGATACGCTGCCCCAATACCAGAACGCCGGCTTTTCACATTTATAATTTATTTTATCTACACCAAAACGCAACTTTTCCGCAAATTAAAAATCAAATTATTACAAATTTATTAAAAATAATTTTTTTTTCTTCCACCCTAATGAACATATTTTTCGATACAAATATTTTGAAGTCTTGAAAAGCCAGTGTGAACTTTATTTTTTCTAATTAAATACGGCAGTATAAAAATAAAAATACACTAATTTTTTTTTAATTTTCGAAAACAGTTTTCTTTGAAAAGGGATGAAAAATATACTCGGCAAAATAAACAAGTTTTTAAAAATAAATCAGTATTATATTATTAATCTATTTATCAATTTTAGTAGAATGAGTAGACTTTATTTGTTTTTAAATTTTTATGATGTTTATTTAATTTAACATGGATGGCATAGCTGCTGAAAAAAACCTGTGTAATCTGTATAAAAGCTTTATGATACTTGATTGCAAATAATCCAAGAATTATTTTGGAATCAGATTAGAATTTTAATAACTTGCAAAAAATATAATATATTGAATAATTTTCAGAAATATCCATTAAAAAATTCATATTTTTCGGATATTTTGCATAATTTTTCAATTGTTTATAATTCTTCGAATTTTGGAATATTTCTTCATCATATTTACAAATTCATCCATGTAATTTTTTGAAACACGGTAGAGTATAAAAAATTAAAGCAAACCTGTCCAAATATATCGGGAAATTGCTGTTTAAGCTTTTCAAAACAAAAATGAAAATTGGAGGGAAAATTGTTTTCAAGACTCAATGAAAATTCTCTGTGAAAACGAAGACAAATCCCGACCAATTTCGTCTAAGCTTCATGCATAACATGTTTTGTTTGCAGACGAAATATTTACTTCAAACCACTTTATCAGAATTTTAACCAAAAGAAATTGATAACAGATTTTAGATAAAATTAACAACATAATATAGACATAATATAGATTTGAGAAAATTTAATTTTTTATTAATCAAGAGAAATTCTTCTGCTCAATATTTTTCCTTTCTTTCATCTTGTGCTAAGGTTTCGAATTAGTATTTCTACTTTTATATGCAGTCTGAGTTTCCCGATATTTTTGTAGATAATATGTTTTCGTACTGCAAAGAGGGAAATGTCCTTATGTTTCTGATAAATCAGGTATCTAAGACATTTTGCAACTTTGATTCCAGTTTTACAATAACATTTTCATTCCTAAATATAATAGTCTCGAAACAATAGTATAATATGCAAGTAATAACAAAAATAAACCCCTTTTAGTCGATAATGAATTTGTCAATAACATGTCCGTTACTGATGTACAAAAATTGTAATTCATATAAATAAACTAAAATTTATTTGACGTATAAAGTTTACAAACAATTTAACAAAATGAAATCTTAGATAAAAATTGTAAACAATAATGTTTGTTCATACTTAAAAACCTCACGAACATTTTATAGAGGAAATATTTTAATCTTATACAATCTAACATTAGATAAACACAATCCACAAGATGTTCTAGTGAATTATTTTAACTTAACTCCAAAATTTCCTTTATAAAAATAAAATTCTTAAATTTATTCTATATCGAAGTGAAAACAAGATTTTCTGCTAGCAACTGATTAGCAACTTCTATTCTTTTTCTAATTGTTTAATAAACTTTGAATAGTTTCTTTGCTTCTATGGACAAAACAATATATTATTGTTTTCAGAACTTATTTATCTTTAATCGATTGATTTTGGTTAAATTTGACTAAAATTAATACAAATTATAAAACAAACATATGAAATGTCCGTAATAGGTATAATATTGCATTATAAAACACACTGAAGACTAAAAAGTATAAAACAACAAAAATCAAACATATCAAAAGTTTAAAAAACGCTTATAAAACCAAAATAGAAAGAAGAACCAAACATAAATGTATTTATTTAAAATTTTAGATGCCAAAATAAAATATAATGCCTGATTCACTAAAAACATGGTATAAAGAAAATAAAAATGAATTATTAACACCTATTGAAAAACATTACAATATGATAGAATAGATAGACGATAAATACAAATAGATAGACATTTTCATTTCATATGTATCAGATTTTATTTTGACTTGATTTTTTGATAAACAAGACTCATTTTTGCATTGTAGCACAAAAGAATGTTTATAAAAGCTTTCCCTTTTTTATTAATATTTATTTCCTTCTGATTGAATATAATTTGTATAAAATTAATAATATTAATTTTTGGTAAATTTTTCTGCACGACTAAAATTTTATCAGATTCAAAAAAAATTTTAACACTTTGATAAACACTTTGATACTTTTTCCTATTCATTAAATTATTTTATTAATGAAAGAATTTTTTAAAGTATATTTTCATGAGAATTATTTTTCAATCAAAGATTTATTTTATTTAAAGCTTGAGGCAAATTTTAAAAAATTAACATTTCAAAAGATATTAAGAAATATGATTAATTATTTTTTATTTACATTAAAAAATAAAACCATTGGTCTGTAATCTTTTTTTTTAATATACGTGGATTTTACTGTAAAGGTTATAAAACATGCATGGCTGTTGCAAAGATTTTAAAAATATGCATGGATTTTACTGTAAAGGTTATAAAATATACATGGCTATTGTAAAGGTTTTAAAAATATGCATGGATTTTACTGTAAAGGTTATCATTTATTGTCATTGATATGAAAAAACATGAACAAACTTTAACTAAATTTCCTTTAATCATACTAACAATATTCATCAGAAATTTCCATTTCCAAATTACGGAATTTTTGTTTTTCAATAGAATTTTGGAATTCTTCAAAACATCAATTACTACTAAAAATATCATTATGGACTTCATAGATATTAAAATAAATAATTTTAAATGCTTCATCAAAATTACCAGCTTCTATTAAATGGAACATTCATTTCGCCATTCATATCAGCTAATAGTTAGAGATAAGAGAAAATAATGCAGATAAAAATAATCACTAAAAAACTAAGAACTGAGCAATAAAACGATGTAAAAAATCCTCCAGGCCTTTTTGTTTTTAATTTATAGTACGATTTTAATATACATTGTGAGCACATAAATATTCCTGGAACTGAATTTAAATTGGTCTAAGAAGGCATTGGTAAACATGCGAGGAGCCCACAAACAAAATAGCATTGACTTCCACCTTATCACGCTACAACAGCTTTCTTTAACGACAGCATAGGTTTTATGGTGATGGTTTGAAAAGGTGATTTTTTTTTGTAATAATAAGAAAAATATAAACCAATATAGGAATATTTTTTGACTAAATATTGAAAAGCGTATTAACGAAACGAAAACATTTATTTGGTGAGGACGTTTGTGAAAATTATGCAAAGATGCTATTGACATTATCCTTATACTATTTTAACTTATATTTTCCAAAACAATATTAAAACGGAAATGAGGAATACTGTGGTAAAAGTAATAAAAAATGAAGAAGGAAGATGTTATGCATATTTATCTGTTCTAAGATTTCGGTAGTTGGTAAAAAATAACAGAAAATCAAAAAAAAAAATTGAACTATTTTCAAATTTAGAAAGACGAAACTAAGTTATCTTCGTGGGAGAAAAAAGTTCATACTTTTTCACTAAACAAAATAATAAATGATTGCTTTGAAAATCTATAAAATTACAAATTGATTTTTTAAAAAACCTGTTTTTGCAGCTGCACAAAGATTAAAAATATATCAGCAACATAATCTCTTCTAAATTCCTTTTACAAGAAATTATAAATCATCAACTGCTTATGTGAAACGAGTTGAGAAAAATAATTTATATTATTAGAAAAGACGACATATAATTTTCATTAGGAAGAAAATCCCATTTTTAGAAAATAAAAAATATAAATAAAATGTCATTACAGCATTAAACTTTTCACCCTTCAAAATAAATTTATGAACAAATTCAAAATGCTCATTATATTAATTTTTTTAATAAAATATAGTTCTTAAATTATAAAGGAGATGAATCTGCAATTAAAAATGTGCACATATTCCAAGTATTTATCACAAACAAGTTTTTTTAATGCTATAAGACTTTAAAAAAATATTCGGTTTAAAAAAATTATTTCGCATTTATTTGCTTTCTGGCTCAAAATAAGAAAAACACATCTATTTCTTTTATTTTTTAAGGCATGTATAGTGCAGCTAGTAATGACATGTCTTAAAGTAATTTATTCAAATAGTCTAACAACGAATAAAAAGAATCTCGACTTCAAAGAATTTCGTTGTAAATTTATATTTTTTCTTATGTAATGAGGACCAATATCAAAGCATCATTATTTCATATGACAGTTACAGCGAAAAACTTCAAAATCGAGAATAAAAACTCAGAGTAAGTTAAAAATAGAGAAATCCACATTTTGTTCTTTACAAAACAAACTAAAAAAATCTCTATCTAAATTTGATTGAGAAAAGAAATATAACGATGGTTTTAACTATGATATCACTGAAAATCGCATGCACAAAATTACTTTCAGCAGTTAAAATCTAGTAGGGGGAAAAAGTTGGATAAATTCTCGTTTCGAAAAATAACTATATTTGTGTTTTTTAACATATTAGTTGAAATAAATGTTATGAAAAAGAAAAACTTAAAGAGATAATAAACGTTTGTTTCGCATTATAATGAGATGACTGACACTCCATATATTTGTGGTCTGAATCTGAATCATTGATTCTTTAAGATATGGGAAGGTAAAAGAAATATACAATATGCATTTAATTGGTTGATCACCGAAACAAAATCTTATTGATTGTTTTTCTCATTGGAAGAGCTGTAATACCTTAATAACTATTTTAATTGGCTGTCATGTTTTATACGTTTATGAACTTGTTTTTGACTCAGCTGTCTACAAGGAAGACAGTAAATTGTCAACCATGGTTTTTTTAATTTCTTTATAAAAGTTTTTATATTTACTTGCCTGTTGTTTAAATTTCGCTAAATGTTATGAATTGTGTACCAACAGATTTCTTAAGATGGTAAAGCTTTATCTCTATTTTCATTCTTATTTTTTGGTTTGTTTGTTCACTTTCAAATTATTACAGATCTGACTCGAAATTCAGCTTAATTTATAAAAAAGAAACGATAAATAAATTTAAGTACTTAAATATCTAACATAACTCTTACTTACGTAAACATCATACATACTTCATGTTACGTTATATGCGTCTATAATGGACAAAAGTTAGGTAGAATGGAAACGGTTATTACTGCACAATATTCTCATGTTAGGTGATGACAAATCCACGAGATCTCTTGTGAATCGCGTTCACATATGATGGGACAAACTGCAATAGATCCGCAAGTTAGAATACAAAATAAACTGAATTATTTATAAATACTTAATACAATATAAAAACAATTTTAATCAAATTAATATTATAAATCAAAACGATCACAATTCCTATTGTATGTTGAATAAATTAAGCAAGATATTGAGAAATTTATTATCTAACATATTTACATCACTAATGTTTTTTTATCTTATCTTTAAAGAGCTCACTAAATTAAAACATCAGAGTACTTCAATAAGTAATTACTGTTAGTATTATTAAATTTAACTAAGGTTCAGTAAGTTTTTGTCAAATCTTTTAAAAAAAGGTTATTTCCAGAAAATTTCAATAAAAAAAATTCTTTAATCTTTTGAAGACCTATGGAACAATATCAGTCTTTTCTTTTATAAGTATTTTTTATAAAGTTCTAATCCTTTTTAATTGATATTCGAATGTTTCTAATATTTAAAGAAGTAAATTTTTTAATTGAATAATTATAATTAATACCTTAAAATGAATTATGAAAATAATATACATATTTGATAACACAATAAAATAAGAGTATTTCAGAAGAAAAAAAACTAATTTTTCAAAAATACATGCACATTTTTAAAAATTGCTATACTTGAATTTATCTTGAGTGGAATTGCTGAAATCTAAATATTCCTTTTCATACTTTGTGTTACTTCGCAGCTCATGTAAAACCATATTATTAGTTTCCATTCTTTTTTCTATAACTTTTTCTATAAAATATAACTTTGATACCTCAAAATGGTCGAGCGTCCCTTCCAATTTATAGCTAATACATCCCCTGTTTCATAAAAAAATATTCCGAAATACATATTAAGTTGCCGATTATATTTTATGCAGTCCAATTAATTTTTTCTTTGTAAAGTAATTTACAACTGGAGGACATTTTTTTTCATAAATGCCTTTTACTGTCGGAATGTCCGCAAACAGGATTTTGAGGTTAATTCCTTTGTTAGAACTGAATAATTGTAAACACATGTACGGAAAACGAATTCATATTTCTTCCATTTTAAAGAACTCAAATGAATGGTAAAATTTTACTGATAACTAAATCCTTTTCTCTGAAGTTATCTAAGCGTACGACATCCATGTGTCAAAAAAATAAGAGTAAAAATATTTGGAAAATTAAAGACATCAGTTGATCATAAAGACATCAGACATCATTTAAAAAAAAGAAGTAAATGATCTTAAGAGAAAATACACGAAGTCCATTTTTGATTGACATGGAACAAGGGTGAAATGAAAATGCTGTAGGAATGATAATAATACATTTGTTCTTATTGAATAATCTTATAGTATAATCCAAAGAGATGATTTTTTTCTTTCTTACTGTATATTAGGGATTTATTTATCTAGAGGACACGTGGTTTAGCTGTCCTTCGATTTCTATCCTGTAAATTAGACTCTTAGCTAATCGCCTTCATTATTCTAGAATCTCAAATTTTATTAATTACTTTGGATGTATTCAGTGAAATAAAAGTAACAATTGACTCCATAGTTCAGCCTTTATCAGTTATTGAATTGAATTTTAGATTTTCAAATTTCCACTTTTGCTATTAAACTGAAATTTAAGAACTACAAATCATGCTAAAGTACAGAAAATTTTGGAGGTAACTATAACGTTATCATACTTTATAACAAATATGTTCAAATTTAAATCTTAAAGATATATTTTTAATTAATCGAACCAGATTCATGAAACGTTTACAATATTAGCTTTTTTGTCTCTTGTCTTTTTCTAACAAAGATAAATTATTTAATTAATAATAAAATTTAATTAATAATGAAATTTATTAAATAATTTATAATAAAATATAAACTTCAAAAAAATTTAATCTTTGCCGTTCATTTATTCATGTATAAATTTCCATATATTACATGAAAATTCCATATATTAAAAGTAAAATAGCATTATTTTTATAAAATAAGGAGCGTTATTTTTATAAAATAAGGATTATTTAATGTAGCTATAAAGCTGAAATAGCTTTCATACTACTGATTCAATCTCCCAATCAAATGCGTAAAATATATAGCTTATTCAAAGAAAAACATGGACTACTGGTAGTAAAAGTTCGACGTAAACATTAAAAGCCCTGAAATATTAGATAGGTTGCGCAAATCTTTAATATAAAACTTTCATGTAAAATGAAGCGGGCTGAATGAAACTTGGCCTTTAATGATAATGATACGCAATTTGCAAAATAAATTTCTTCGAGTGAAATTGCCTTTGTCATATGCAAATTTATATTAAGTGAAAAATAAATCTCCAAATGGGCAGATTAAAATTGTGAATTATGATTGTACGTAACTGAGAATAGATTGATTAGGACCGTGGGGCAAAAATGTAAGACATACTGAAAAAGCTTACGTGGATAGCAAATTAAATTTCCATTCACAGCGTCGTATATCTATTCTTGTTGTGAGCGAAACGTCCTGTGTGGGGCATATAAGGTGGTGTGTAGAATGTCCGGTGTGAGATAATATATAGTGGCAATTTGCGAAGCGTTCAGGATGGGACATGTAGCGTGTGTCGAGCATGTGGCTTTGAGATGTGTAGTAGAAGTCCGTAGAATGTCTGGTGTGAGATATGTAGTGGAGGTTTATTGAGAACCTGGCATGAGATATGTAGGAGCAGTGGAATATGATTGCGGTGGTGATCATAGATAAGTAATCATAGTAAAGATTGCGATATGTATCGAGGGAAAGAGGAATGCACGGAAAGAAAATTAATAAAAGAACTTGTGAGCAATGGAGGCGCAGACTGTGCATACGTGCTGAGTGGGTAATATTTTAATTATGGAGGGGTTTCGGGAAAGTTTTACGGAGAATAATTTAGGTCTTCATTTCTGCAGTGGATAAAGTTTTCGTTTTGTAGTGTGTTTGGAGTGGGTGAAGTCTTGTTTCTGTAAAATTGTGTGTGGTGTGGGTAGTGCCGTGGAGCGTGTGGTGTGGGCAATGCCGTGGAGTGTGTGGTGTGGGCAGTGCCGTGGAATGTGTGGTGTGGGTATTGCAGTGGAGTGTGTGGTGTGGGTAGTGCAGTGGAGTGTGTGGTGTGGGCAGTGCAGTGGAGTGTGTGGTGTGGGCAGTGCCGTGGAGTGTGTGGTGTGGGGAGTGGCGTGGAGTATGTGGTGCAAGCGGGTAGTGTCTTGGTGTCTGGAGCATGCGGCGTGTCTTGGTGTTTGGAGCAAACGGCGTGTCTTGATTTTGTGTGAAGTGTGTGTAGTGGGTGATGCCTTTTGTTTTATATGGAGCGAGTTTGCGGAGCGGGTAATGTCTCTGGTTTTGTGTGGGGCGAGTTTTCGGAGCGAGCAATGACTCCGTTTTATGTGGAGCTTGCGGAGATGGTAATGCCCTACTTCTGCAAAATGTGTTGGTGGTGTGAGTAATACTGTGGAAAGTGCATAGTGGGCAATAACTTTTCTAGATGAGTTTACGAAGTGTATGTAATGTAAGTTTCATAATGTCTGCTTACGCGCAGTAAAAAATTGTAGGCTATGTTTAATGTTTAGATGATTAGTAGTGTTTCCTTCGGAATTCACTATAGGAAATAGAGCACTGAAATTGTAAAAATTCAACTCTCCCACAAATAATTGACCGGCCGTTCTATGATTGTATTTTTTTATTCTGAGAAAGAATTTTTGTGACTTTTGTGAAAGAATTTTGTCATGATTTTTAAAGTATTTCATTTTCATTCTTAGTTCCCTTCAATGCCAAAATATGATTGTACCTTCATCATATGGAAAACAGTTTGATTTTCTAAATTCAAACATGAACATCTTGACACCACATCGTTGTCAAATTAGACAAGGAAGACTTTTTAATTCCGTAATATCTTTTACGGTGGCGGTAAAAGGATATTAAAATGAATTAAAAACAATTTTTCTTTGTTAAAAAGGGAAATCGCAGTTTTCGTCGACAAGATCGGTAAAGAACTTCTATATGATTTACTACTAAAATTCTTGTATTATTGTATTGACATTAACAATGTGTATTTTAATCTTAGCTTTTCCTTTTAAGATACATTAAGCTCATATTTAATTTCGGTAAGAATTACTTAATCTAATATTTGAAAGTTCAATTATTTTTTGAACACTTAGCCGACGGACAAATGTCACTGCTCCACATTATTTTTTACGTGTATCAAATAATACAATTTCTATAGTTCTTTTCCAAAACGCTTCCATCGCAAGTATGGAAGCTTGTTTTCATTACTGCACAAAGCGAAAGGCAAAATAATTTGATACTGAAAATATATTAACAATCTAGAATATATCGAAAACTGGCATTTTGTATTTTATGTTTACATAATATACATATAAATTGAAAGTAGAAAAAGCCTATTTTTATCTATAAAATGTTATTGTAAAAAAAGCCTTAATTGCAATCTATTTTGACTAACAAATACTACAAAAACAATTCATGAATAAATGTCGTATATTAAGTTTGATTACAGTTAGACTACATATCCAAGAAACTGAAATCTGAGTCTAATTCTAAATATAATTGCTCAATATCTACCAAAAATTACTATTTATAGTCCTTAGGTTCAATCTTTGAGCTGCAGTTTGATAATTAATGAGAATTCAAAATTAGAATACCCTAAATTTAATAAAAGGTAAAATATAGGATAAATTGTTTTTATTTAACTGAATGCATCTTAAGCAATTAATAAAAAACTTGAGTTCCTAATATCTTTTGAATAATTATCTAAATATATGATTTATAAATTTATTCCATAGATGATACAAAAATCTTCCCTATTTTGATTACTAAATCTGTTTCGTAAACCTGAGTATGAAACCATTCTCGCAATATAAATGCCTTAAAATTATCTTTCCAGTAGAAAAAAAGTGATACTTGTTACAGGGCAAATATTAAATTTTCAACGATTAAGTGATTAATTGAAACTAATAAACTTATCTTTTATTTAAAAAAAATCCGCAATCAGTTTTTAACTATTCGCAATCGTTTCCGATAAACAGGCCAGCCACTACGTAAGAAACTGAATGATCTTATGTATATAATACAAAAGCTTATTAAATTCGTCATATAATTAATATATTGGTATAAATAGGAACTAGACTAGATAAAAATTGAAAAACACAAAAAGAACCGTGTTTTGCAATACCCGGGCTTTTTTGTTAAACTAACGAAGAAATTAAATAATTTATCAATAAAGGAAATAATCTTGATTCGGAATTCGGTATATAAGTAAATAAAATAAAAATTTAGATCATAGAAATTTTAAAAATATAAGAACTTGTTGGCGCTAATTTATATAAAATCGTCTTATATTCTTAAATCCTGGATTTCCCACATCTGGAATTCAGAAAAAGTTTTATAAGCTTTTGGTTTAAATGAATTCAGTTCCTCCAAAAAATGAAGCTCAAAATCCTATTTTCTCTTTGGTGTACTGTAACAAAGCCATAAATTATTTTTTAATATTGCGCAGGCTAAACATAAGAGCGTTTTGGAAAATTTAATGAATCTGTGATTAGGTTTCGTTTGGTTTCAAGATGAAAAAGCAAATTTTCATCATACTGTGCCAAAAACATTCTTTTATTAGGAATTAACCCCATATTCAGTTTTCCAAGTAGAAATATTGAAATGTTTAATTCATTCTTCCTTTTATTTATTTAGTAAATGAAATTATATTCCTCGGAGTCATTTTTGACACAAAAAAACTCAATTTCCATCCACACATCTTATATTTGAGGAAGAAATGTGAGAAAGATTTAAATATCCTGAAGGTTTTGTCCAATACCTCTTGGGGAGCTGATAGAACTTCTTTACTCCGAGTGTATCAGGCAGTCATCTTATCTCGCATTGACTACGGATCTGCTCGTGATGAAACTTGACCCTGTTCACTACTCTGCTCTACG
Organism: Argiope bruennichi; assembly: GCF_947563725.1. Lineage (NCBI taxonomy): Eukaryota > Metazoa > Arthropoda > Arachnida > Araneae > Araneidae > Argiope > Argiope bruennichi. Next base: position 71,646,207 of record NC_079151.1, read on the forward strand.
CATTCCGGACATCACCTGTCCAGGCTTTATATGTTGATTGCTATCAAACCTCTCTTAAATTGCGACGTAAGCAGTTATCTGCTAATTATTATTTCAAAGACATGTCTTTACCAGATCACCCACTGCAGAATACATTTCTTAATTCTTACCTTGACAGACTTTCACCCATTTATGAACAGAACAAAATCATTCATCGAAGAATCGACAATGACTAGTCTGCAAGTAGAAAAATGTGACTTTTTAAAATTTTTCACTTTAGAATATTCCATCCATTAAATATATTAATTTATTTTCCTCGTTTCTTAAAATTTCCACTGCGCTGATTGTTTATCATCAAATTTTTAAGTTTCATCGAAGTCTGTATTCGCAATATGCCCCTATATTTACAGGGCCCCTATATTTTTGGCTCAAAGTCAACTAAAACTGTCGGATGCGGTATTGCTTTTGAAGATACCGTATTTGCTTATAAGCTGTATTTACTGCTGAGGCTATAACAATCTTTTGTGTTTACAACGCATATCGAAAGAAAGCACCTGTTGCTTCTGCATATACACCGACAGTATGAGTATTTTGCAGCAGTTACAAGAAACTGATTCCTGTAATAATCCGATTATTTGTGATATTTTTCTTTTAAAAGATCTGAGAAGCAAAGGATTTGTCATAATGTTTTGCTGGTTCACGTCATAATGTTTTGCTGGGTTTTACCCAGTCACGTGGGAATTAAAGGTAATGAGTTGACAGATTCTGTCGCTAAATCTGCATCAACCCCACTTAACAGATTAGTCCTTTTGACTGATGTTAAATGCTACATAAAGAAGCACATTTTACAAAATGTGGCAGCAACAATGGGATTTGCAAGAAAAAAACAAATTACATTCGTTAAAACCCACATTTAGCAAATGGTCTAGTGCCTCAATTAGGAGAAAGGACGTTATAATGACTCGTCTTCGAATTGGGAATACGCGTTTTACACATAAATATTTACTTTTTGGTGAACGCGCACCCATTTGTAGTGCATGCCAAAAACACTATTCAAGTGTGCATATTTTAATCGAGTGCCCACTTGAATAGCAGTTTTTAACTTCCTTGTAGTTTTTAACTTCCAACGTCAATCCTTTTTTAATACAACGATTTTATCTCTGAACGATCTTGTGGGAGAAAATCCACGCTCTAATATTTTTCTTTTTTTACAATCGATAGGCTTTTTACATCAAATATGATTAGTTTTATAGTGTGCCACTTGCTTTTAAGTACTTAACCATTTTTTAAAACGAATTATGAGTATTTTAAAACTTTTTTCACTGTAATTTTATATTATATGTTTATATATTCACCATACGTTTGGCACAACATAGCCATGTCTGGCTTTTGTGCCATTGAAATTCAAATTAATCAATCCTTTTATTTATTGCCATCACCATTCAAATTCTCGAAATTTTGATTCTATAGGAAAAACTTTACGTACAAATTCGCTTTAAATTCTTAATTTCCGAAATAGAATATATCATTAATTAATTTTCATTTCAATACCTATAATTATGTGACATTTAAGATACTGAAGTCTTTTTAAATATTTTATGCTTCTTAAATTAATACTTCCATTTCATTGCAGATTTAAAACTAAAAAGTCAATAATTCGATTCGAGTCAGACATGTCATTGCAAGTTAAGAATTTCAACGCATCTAATACGTCACATCGTTTCTGAATCCATGGAATAGTAATTTTTTTAAAAATTTCTGGAATATTACATTCATTGTAATTTTTTAACCACTGACATTCATTTCCTGTTAATGTTTAAGACTGCCTTAATTATCAGTCATTCGGAAAAATAAGTATACACACTTTATATATCGGTGAGGATTCTGCTTCCTAATTTTAAAAAATTAAAAAAAGTACATTTTGGTTATTCACTAAATCGAAATTGCAGAAATAGTTTAGCATCCTGCTTTTGTCACACAGGTCCTTTGCTGAATGTTCATATGCGAATTATACTAAATGCATGCATTGAATTTAATATGTTTGGAATAGTTGCTGAAATAGATCATGGCAGAATTTCCTGGAATTCTAAGCAATCGAGCGATGTTAGTAATAAACCGAAATTTAAACCTAATGGATTTGCCCGTAGTACCGTGGATTTGATGAGCATCAACATTTGTTGGATATCTCGTTAACAATCGGAGAAATTCAAAATATGAAGATGGATTGAACAATTTGCAAAGAAATTTCCTTTAAACTGTCGTTTCCTTAGATGTTTAAATAAAGGTATGTTGTGGAGTCTTTGTCATGTTGAACTTTGAAGGTTCAACAGACCATAAACTTCAATTATATTTTTATTAAGAATTTGCTCATTATGTCTTTTGGTAATCACTTGAAAATCATCATTAATTGTTTTGGATACATTTGTTTAAAATCTTGCCATATTTTGAAGGGAAACAATCTACAATTACCTCATCAAAAATGTTTTGAAAATACAGCATTTCATAATTTTTGATACTTTTGATTACTGCTGCATTCAAAATCTTCACTAATTAGCTAGTGAAAAGAGCTGAAGCCAAGCATTCCGTATAAGTTTTCAACAGCAATGGTTCCTCACCTTAGGATATTATTTTTGCATCATTAAATAAAACGTCACATCGAAATTTCTATCATTGATTCTAATTATTTGTTATTGATACAGTTGATACAGACGTACAAATGCGTCTGTGATATGCCTCTCGATTACAAGGACAATGAAAGGTTATCAACTGTCAACAAAAAATGGCTCCTTTTTTTTTTTTTTTTTTTTTTTTTTGGTAGATTAATTTCCCATAGAGCCTGGCTGTGTTGAAATCCTGATTGATGCTTTCTGAGGGGTATTGCCAAGTTTGTCATCGCTTATGGAAAGTAAGTTTCTGAACTATGGCAATAGTGAGGAAACTATGATTTAATTTGGAAATATAATAAATGGTGTAAATGGTAATTATATAAAGTATGAAATAGTAAATATAATAAATGATATTTTAAGAATTAAGATTAAATATTAAACAATTAATATAAGTACTTTTTATGAATCTTATTTATTCTTTGTTAATTGTTTGTTGCTTAGTTAATTTTCAACGGGAAAGATACACACAGAACCGGAGAAAGATTTTTAAGGGATGATTTAATTTAGAATAATCTGATCTAGAAAATGTTTATAGAAATACCTAAATTCTCTGGAAATTGAAATTTGTTTCTTAATTTGATTTCGTAAATATTTTTTCTAGTTTATGTTCAAATCATTTATTGAAATCTAAAGCAAATCGTTTTCAAATAGATCAGTTATTTTTTAGCTTCAATTTATGTAACTGGATTGATGTAACTTCATAATGAAAGGATAGCATAGAGATAACTGTTACTCGTTTAAAAAATCCTTAAATACGAATTAAACAAAATTATTTATCATGAATTATGCTGTCAGTAGAATAATTTTTTAAAATATGCAATTATAAATTATTTTAACATAAAGAAAATGTAACTGATTTTGCAACAAATCTTGATTAAGTGCAGTCCTCTGTGGCAGAAATACTGTCCTATTTTTACTCCATATAATTTATTAAATTAAGGATACTGCATAATTTTTTATTAAAATTTCAGGATACTGGTAAGGATAATTTTCATTAAGGATACTGCTTAAATTTAATTTTAATTTTTTCAGTTACTGCACAGTCTTAAAATCTTGGCTTATAATCCCAAAGAAGTATGCATGGAGTTCAAAGACCTCGTAAGCTTGAATAGCTACAGGATCTTCTTGAATGTCTTGCTATCCAATATGGAATATTTCAAGTACTGGAGGGTAATAAATTTGTTTCTGGAACCTTCATATCTGAACACACATTGTATTTGAATTATTCGGCTAATAGGGTTTTGTTATTGTTGATTTAACTGAATGACACCAACACCACTTTAAATGAACACTTTCAAAAGATTGGAGGAAATTTTAATTTTCCTGCATAACATTCAACCAAGAGAAGACCTTTCTGCGGTAGGTTTGAATCGCCTATTTGATTAAGTTTGTCAGAGTTTTATGAACCATATCACAATTCTGTCATGGTCAAGCAATATTCGTAATTATTTTGTTATTTATTCGAACCGAATGAGAGAAACGATCTTTAAATTCATATCTGTTTCACTCCTTATTAAAATGCGTATTTATGACATTTTACAAGATTTAGGTTTTAAGCATTTTTTGAACTTTCTTGTCTAAAGAGTAGCCGCAACTTACTCTTCATTTATGGTGGCATTAAATTGTAACTAATGAAAAATATTCTCAATTTGTCGAAACACAAATATAAAAAACATTAAGCCAGGAAATCCAATTTGCGTCTATTAGACAACGCTCTTTCAGTAGTCTAATTTGTGTACTTATTGCTGTAACATAAAATTTATATTTTGTTTTGGAATAGTTAAATAACTGTAAAGAGTTAATATAATTACACCACTAGACATACATGTCGATAACTTAAATTATTGTGTGTATGTATGTGTGTGAAGATTGTTTCACATCTTTTCTTAAGCTGGGGCTTTCTTTTAGACGAGGAGAAATATCGTTAACTTTTCAATGAATAATTGCTAATTAAATATTCAATTAATTGAAAAATAAGCAGAATCTCGCCTTTTCTCTTCAATAACTTCAAACGAAATTATTTCTGAAGAATATATTTTTAGCAGTTAGTGTTAAAATGCAAAATTTTACCATTTCATTGATATTAATTTCTGCCTCTTCTCAATTGCTTTCAAATGTTTTTTTTTTATTTCTTCATATTAAAATTAAAGTTCTCTTTGAAATATCCTACCACTACTTTCTAAATTTGTTTTCTCATTACCAAGTTTTCATTTGTTTCAAGCTAGTGATTTAACAGTACCAAAGCTTAGCGATAATTCAATCGCTCAAATAGAGACAAAAGTATTGCAAACATATTAAACAGATATTCGACGACAGCAATTCAGGCATTGAAAAATTAAGGAATATTTTCCCTTTTATCTGCAGAAACATCAGAAGGCATTTTTCCGAATACGCTTTACACCACCTTCAAGTTACCTTTCATTTTCCGATGATACTAGCTTCATTTTTGTAAAAATTTTCTTCCGATTGTTATTTTTTAAATAGTTTAAAGCAGATTTTGAAATAAGGAAATTTATAGATATACCTTTACTGGCCAACGTTTAGATTTTTAATGTGCCTTTTTTTTTTCTTAATTTTTTTTATTTTAAGGCATATATCTTGAAAATAGTTTTGTGTATTACAATATTTTACACATTAAAAATATCTACTCATATTTCATAATTATCATATATGAAATAATTTAACTTTTATTTTCATTTTTAGATCTTGTTGATGCATTGTTTAGCCAAAGGTCTGTCATCTCTTTGGAAAGAAGTCAAGGAAATTTTAATCCAAATCATCAAAATATTTGTAGCCATGGCAAAAAATACGCAAAATACGCTCAAAGGGCACTAGCAGCTTGTTGAACTTGTGACAGTGATGCCAATGAATATCCTATTGTACATATTCGTATTATAAATGATCAAAACGCTAAAACATCCATAAAATAAAAAATGAAATATGTTAGATTGCTTATGAAATTCTCTAATGTTGCATAATACGCAATTTTTTCCTCATTTAAAAATAATCTCTTTAGTGTTTGATTTAAAGACTCATTTTGCAGTTTGCACAGTGACAGATGATCTGCAGACCACGAAACATAACATACCTTGGCAAAGAAATATTTGTACATAAACTATGCACTTCTCTGATTGGAAAACAAAATGCTTGGAAATTTCGACGCAGTACTAAGAACTTTATTTAACTAAGAACGTGGAATCGAACCTTCTTATTAATTAGAGGGCGTCATAGTCTAAGAAGATTGTTGCTTCCTTTATCAATGAAAGGAAAACCATGAATGTGGAAAAAAAATTGCTTCTAGAAATGAAGAATAATTTAATACTAAATACATTTTTTCCAATTCCAATATTTCGGATGCCTTGGATTCTTAAAGCTGAAAGATAAGCACCCGCCTTCTTTGTATGTATGGAGTTACGTCAATGAGACCACAAACGCCTTTTACTGGATCAAAATTTTTTCCTGTTTAGCTTTATCCCTAATACAATTTTTAATCAAGTAGAAATTTAAGATTTCACATATAAAAGTTTCCCGTGAAATACTTCTGATAGGTCTCATTGGCGTACTTGTTTTGTACAAAACTGTACCTCAGAAATGAGATACCACTTTGGATAACGCCTCATTATAATTTGCTCAAGAGGCTAAAATTTCACAAAAAGCCCTAAGATTTGTTTCTTTTATCTATTATGATTCATAATATTAAAGCATTTGCTCATTCTGAATGTTATTTGTAATTATATAGTGTTATCGGTAACTGATTGCATTGATTACAGTAATTCGATCAATGGTGATATAAGTGAATAATTTTAAAATGTTATTTGCCAGAATTTAGTTATCCAGTTAAAATTGATTTCATTGTATGTGCAAAATTCCTCGTTTGATGAAATTCCAATTTATGAATATGATTTCCTCGGCTAATTGGTCTAAATCGTCAAAACACTGTAATTGCTAAATCTAGCAAGATTTACAGCTTTCTTATATTATAGCAATATGGAATTCCTGGTATAGAAAATTTCTATATAATTACATAATTGTTTACTGAAAAATTTGATTCAAATATTTCTTTTCTCATTTCAATTGAATATAAATTGTATTTTAATATTATTTAAGGAAAACGGTATTTAACATCTTAAAATAATATTCTTGTATCTTCATCGTATCACTCAGCTTTTGTAAATGCATGTCACTTACTTTACATCTTAATTTCAATTTTTAACGTAGTTTTTGAAGAATTTTAAATCTGCGAGCTGAATTCCAAGTTAATCCAAAGCTTGGATCTTTAGATAATATCTGAATATTCACCTGCATAATTGCCAAAAGACTAATTTTATTGACTATCAATAAATTCACTGTTAAGAATATATGTAATAATCTAAATATGTCGCATCTTAAATGATAATGTTATCCTTTTCATACTCAAACAGGTAACTATATATAATACATAAATTAAAAAATAAATTGTAGTTAAAAATTAGGCCACAAAAAAACAAAAGATCTTGAAAATTATCAAATGAGTATCGGTATATTTCTCTTTCCTTGTTCCTACACCTGATTCTCTATGCAACATATTTATACGAATCGGAAGATATTGAGTACATGCAGAATAGTAATAAACTATTCAAACTAGCGAAAACTCTGTAGCAAGTTTTAATATGCAAATGCTTGAATGGAAGCAGCCGCGTCTCTGCTTTGGTCACGTCTGCTACACGCACAGATATATATATTCCTTTTGGAGATAGGCACTTCATCTGCTTTAATTGCAGTGGGGTCGACTTTGTTGTGCATGATTTAATCGAAAGTTCTAATTATTATTAACACCAATACTATTCTCTTGGTGAGTTTTAAATTTTAAAGAATTAAGGGAGGAAAAATTTCATTTAAAAGTTTGGTTTTCTCAAAACCATAGATTTATTTACAGTTCTTGAGATTTTAATTTTATGCTTCAGCATAATCTGTTTTAAATGAAAATATTTTCCGTGCCACTGAAAATAATACTGTGACACTTTATTCTTGAGATAGTTCAGTTTTTTTTTATCATTATTACATATAATAATCTTGGGATAAAAAAAAATTCCACCAAATTGATATTATCACTTGAAAACTGTTAGTTTTAGATGACATAATTTTCAGATATGTTTCTCATAAGAATTCCCCAAATTTAAGAAAATGACCATGTCCATTTTATGCCATGTTCTGAAAGTATGAATTTATCTTATTTGGCGCTGTTAACACTACTGTCGTAATAAAATTGTTTATATTTGAATGTAATGGCAAACCTAAGAGTGAAATAAATAAATGTGAAATGTATCACAAAATATATCTGTAAATCTGGCAAGACTTAAAGCAAAAGATAATTGCGATTAACAACTACATATTTTAGTATACGATACTAAATGCTTGGACTGATTCGCAACTTTTAAGCGTCAAGTATTAAATATTTTAACTATATTTTTAGTATGCTTTATTGTGAATGTAAATATATTAGTAAATTTCTGCCACAACAGTTATTTATAAAAAGTATTATTGATATGTGAACTTTAAATATCAAGATGTGCTAGAATAGCAAATATTAATAATTTGTTTTCTCAATAAAAATAACTGTAACCTGAATAGATTCATTATCTAACTTTGTCATTTCAGCAGATTTCAAAATATCCCTGCTTATAGATTTTTTTTAAATACATTAATAAAAGTCAACATTCATTGCATCCATTTGTAAATCCCTTTCAAAATCTGGATTTTATTTATTAACTTCTGTAAATGTCATATATCATTAACTGTAAAGCATTAAAGATATATCTAATTTTTTTTATACATTTCCACCTCACCAAAGAATGACTGATGGCTTTACCGGTCAGCCAATCAGGAATTTTTTGCTCTTTAGAAAAACATGATTTGATTGCCATTCCTGATCACCATGGTGCAATAAAAAGCGCGATCTACTCAAATACAAAACGAACGAAAGGAAAAAAATTTTATTTAGATAACATTTACTCCTCAGAAAAGTTATTTTTTCTAACAAGAGGATGAGCAAATGGATGTGATGAAGGCTTAATAATTGTTCGCTAATTTTTTATTTAAATTCTTTCTTAAATGTTTTTTAAAAATAATTAGTAAATAGTAAATGTATCTGATAAATTTGAAATATTTAAGGATTTTTATTTCAAAAATTGCTTTAATCTTCTTTGAGTAATTCTTTCATTTTAGCAAAAATTCAAGCTGTTTTTTTAATTGTTAATATTTAAAAATCATGCGATTAAAGGAAAAACTACAATAATATTAAAGGATTTCATTTCGCTGTAGTACAATCAATCAACTGACAAATTGTCGGAAAATGAATGCCCGAAGAAACCCGTGGCAAAATAGGAAATGTTGTTCTTATTAGTAGAGAAAATATATTTTCAAAGGTTTGAAAAAAAATATTGTTTGAATATTCTTGACATCTCTAATATATTTATCTTAATATAGGATTTTATTGTTATTTTGATATCTACAAGACTTAATGTAGCTATGTAAATGCGTATTGTTTCTATATTTATCTAAGTTGGTATCTTTTATGAAATGTAGTAATATGATATGACTGAAAAAGACTAATTTTTATTTCAGATGTATGTGTACATGTAATAGATCAATGCTTGTGTGAGACATGCTAATCTTTACACATGAAAATTATAAATAAAATCTTGTTTTTATTCGGTATTTAATCTTTATTTAGCAAAATTTAGATACATCTAGTATATCATATATTCGTAAATTTATTTGAAAATCTATACATTACTGTCAGTCAGATTTTTTAGTCAAGATTTTTAATGCGATGGCATTAATATTGTTAAATGTAATAAAAATAATTCAATATTTAAAAGGAGAGATATCATTCAAATGATCGAACATACTAAATGAAAAACCAGATATGAAAGGATGTTTCTTTCTAGCTTTCGATACAGTTTAGCAATCGCGTGCGTCCCAGTCACCATTTTGGATTCCGTGTTACTAAATATAATTTATAATTCAGAATTGAAACATACTTAATTGGTTGTATAACAGATAAACCCATAAATCAATAGTTTTTGAAAATATGTTAGAATCTTCTACTTTGCGATACAGCTATAATTATATTTATTTCCCTCCTCATTTGGAAGCAATAATTTTATTATGAACAAAGCGATTTTTTGATAAGATTCTAGCTTCGGGATTGAAGATTTATGAACTAGGAATACAATTAGTTCGATTATCTGTCGTATATGCGCGTTTAATATATTTTCAATCAACCGTCGCAGATCAAATGAACTTTATTTGCGTCTTGGCAATCTAGCATATGGAATGCTGATTTGATCCTATCCCCATCATTTGACTGTTATTTAAAGTAACGAGGCCCTCCAGAAGCATCCCATCTATTATATTTTCAAACTAGGACGTTGTTTTATTTGTATGAAACGAGTGAACTCGTGTTTTGCTTACTATGATTGAAGAGCAAAAGACGGCAGAATAGAGATTTTAACACATTGACTGCTGTGTCTCTCACATTCGCATGACAGCAAAAGTTCTCAGTCAATGTAGAATTTGATACGAGTAGAACAAGCCTATGTTTTATATCCTTTTAACACATCGCTCAGCATGTGATTAGCCTGTGTCATACATACTATCTAATCAGATATTTTCCTTTCTACTACAATTAAAGTACAATTAAATAAGAGTCTTATTAGATAGTAGTCAGAATCACAGGCATCAATCATGGCAGGGAACTTGTTAATGCTAATCGGTAGAGTGCAGAAAGCAAAAGAGAATCGAGCCACATCTACAGGTGTATCTTTATTATTATATGGTCTATGAAATTAATATCAACAAAAGACAAAGACCATGAAACAATTTAGAAGCAATATTAATGAAAGATTATAAAAGTGGTTTAAATAATCTTTCTCGCAGTTTAAATGGTTCTTAAACATGCGATTGCTACTCTAGATAGAAAACATCTTGGGTTTCATTGTTGATTCTTTGGAAATTTCTATCGATTCTTCTAAACTCAGTTCTCATACTCTAATTATGAAAGATTTATTTTGGAATGAACTTTTTTTCATGTTAAGGAGGCGAAAACGTAGCACTCCGGACTTTAAAAGTGCACGAGCTGAAAGTACCACAGTCAAAATCTTATGGTAATACATTAAAATTTTGCTTTATGCAAGGTATTTCCCAAAATAAAAATGTCAAACTAGACAGTATTAAAGATTTTTTTATTTGAAATAGAGGAAAGAAGGTAACGAGAAATTTTTTTCTCTGAACTGAGCACTTTTACTTGTTCTACATTTGTAAACCTATAAATGTTTAATCTCTTTTTCGCTCACTTTTGAATACACTAGGTCTTTGATATTTGTGAAATTGTTTGATCCAGAGTGCAATACAATAATTTTCACAACTTATCAGTTAACTATTTTCAGCTTATTTACTAAGAAAAGTTTTTAAAAACAAGAATATACAAGGATATAGTGTGAAAAATCGTGAGGCGGCTAAAACAATTCTAGGAAAAAAGGCTGTATTTAAAACATTGAAATCTGGAATATTTTAAATTTTTAAATACTTTATTTTTAAAAAGAAATTTCAATAGTTATATTCAGTAATTGAATTAATTTTTATTGTGTTTTTATCAAGAGATTTTGAATGAGAAATAAATATAAAACGCAAGTTCTGTCTGTAAAAAATGTTTAAAGCGTTAAAAAAAATTTTAAATTCGTTTTCCTCAAGAAAGTTTGCGAGATATGGATTTATTATTTTTTTAAACTTAAATTGAAAACTAATCTTCCTAGATTGGTAAACAAAAATTATTTGTAAGTTATTTTGTTGAACGAAATTCTTCAAAAATAAATTTTGGATTGAGAAATAAATGAAATTTTGGATTAAATAAATGAAATTTCATTTTTATTTTGTGAATGGCAAATCTACATGTGAAAAAAAGCACACTCGACCAAAATTGTTTCATGGATCTTTCCGGAACTTTTTTTTCCTACATAACTTCCTTGCTGTCTTTTATTTTATTTTATTTTTATTAAGTATAACGTTGAATAGAAATACATAGACACAGACAATTTGAATTGATTTTATAGACTATTTTATCCATACTGTTACGAAAGACTTGCAAAAGGCATCTTTCTTTCTCCTCCAATCAAAGAATAGTAGAAACTGCCGTAACTGGTGACTGCTTTTTCCTATGTCTCTCTTCTTGCTTGGTTGTGATCGTGAAATGTTGTATTACTTTTGTGTTCGTTAATATTAAATATGCTTTTATATGTCACATGCCTACTTTTTGGTATATAATTAATTAGCAATCGCACGACATCGGGTAGATGTCAGCTCTTTTATTCTTATTTTGAAGCGAATTTGTTAAGTTTCATATTTTTGGCGCACACCGTAGGGCGTGGTCGCTGATAGATAATTTGAGTCCAAAATGGATGTGACACCACTAAAAACACAAAGACAGGCATTACGGACATCGTTTACGTGTATGGCGAAACAATTCGACTATGAGTTCGAGAAAGAAAATCCGGACATTAAAGAACTTTCGGTTTTGAAGGCGCGGTTAAGTGATAAATTCCAGCGTCTGGAAAAATGCCAATCTGGAATCAGTGTTCAGATATTCAAAGATGAAAATGCTGAACAAATGTTTGAGGCTGATGTTTTGAGTGCAGAAAAATATAGAGACCGTTATACCGAACTGTGCACAAAAATTGATCAACTATCGCTAAAAGAGACGGCAGAAATATTATCGCCACAACGGAAATTTAAACTTCCAAAAATCGAACTAAAGAAGTTTAGTGAAGATTCCAAGGAATATCTTACGTTCTGGACTCAGTTTCGTAAGATTGACGAGGACAGTTCTATGTCGCCTGAGGATACGTTCCTATATCTTCTGCAAGTAGAAGTTCCAAAATCGAAAGCTGCCCGAGAGGTCGAGAGTTTTCCAGCTACAGCGGATAACTACCCGAAAGCGATTGCCCAGCTCAAAGACAGGTTCGGGCGAACTTACTATCCATAGTTATGAAAAATGCTACATCTGGCCGTGCGACGACAGATCTTCCTGCCTTTTATGACGAACTCGTGTCCAAAATTACAGCCCTGGAGAGTTTAAGTCGAACTCAGGAAAAATATTATGATTTTCTAAGCCCACTAGTGGAATCCTGTCTGCACGAAGAAATTCTCATCGCATGGGAAAGACACAGGAATTTAAAGGAGGCATATGACGGAACACGATCCCTGGAACAATTATTTTATTTCCCAAACAAAGAAGTGAAAGGAGAACAACTCATCGGACTTGCCCGATGTGGTTTTGCTTCTGGTTCGCAGAGAAAACGGGATACGTTCCCAAAATCTGCTCCGGATTATGGAACTGCTTCCGTGTTGGTAAGCACGTTTGATAAAAACGTCCCCGGTAAGCGGAATTTATTTTGTATTTTTTGCGATAAAAAATATTCCTCCAAGTACTGTTTTGAAGCTATAACTATGCTTTTAGAAGAAAAAAAAAGAATATTTTGTTAAGCAAAAAAAGCTTGTTTTGCCTGTTTTACTATTGGTCATTTTTCTAAATTTTATAAAGTTAAGAATCAATGTGTATATAGTAAAAACCCATCATTATTTAATATGTGCTAATTCTAAAGAAAATAGTGTTAGGAGTAAATCTACTGTAATAGAAACTAATTCATGGTCTGATAACTGTAATGCAGATATTGTTTATTTAATGTCTTTATTTGTGAAAATACAAACGACGGTAAAACAATTACGCTAGAGCTTTGATTGATAGCGGATCTCAGTACTCTTATATATCTAAACAAGCAATAGAAAACTTAGATATTAAATCAAACAAGAAAATAAAAATGCGACATATGTTGTTCGGAGGAAAGAAAACAAAAAATCAACTCCATGATATGTTCGAATTAAAAGTTTCATCACTCGAAGATTCATTTTCTTTTTCTAATAGTTTCTATGTAGAACGTAAGATTTGTGGCAGTGCGCCAAAATTAACTGATCATAACCTCATAAACCAACTAAATCAAAAAGAGATTATTTTAGCTGATTTGAGAAATAACGATTGCGAAATCAACTTATTACTAGGTGCAGATGGAATCGGAAGATTGTTATGAATGAATCTTTCCAAATAGACTGCGGTTTGTCTATAATTAACACGTGGTTAGGAAATGCTGTGAACAAAGAGAAAGTAATTATATAAAGGGTGTACTGTAAATACGATATGACTTTAAGTGCTCTTTCTTTGTGTTATAAATGCTTCGATAAGCGAATTATGGGATCTTCAAACTATTGGAATTAATGACCCAATTTAGAAAATAAATAAAAGTAAAGAGCAGTTGAAAGCCTTAGAGTATTTTCAAAACAATATGAAAATGTTATCGGATGGCAGATACGAAGTTTGTTTACCCTTTAGAGAAAACGAGAATGAATTGCTTTCGAATGAAGAGCTGCCCTTGAAGAGGCATAAATGAATGTGTGAACGCACTAAACAAACGGGTCTTCTTGATGATTATCAAGCGGTATTTAATGAGTGGGAAGATTTAAAAATAATAGAAAAAGCTGGAAGTTATTTTTTGCCGCATCAACCAGTGGTTAAAAACGATAGTATAACTACAAAAATAAGACCAGTTTTTAACGCGTCCGCTCGAGAAAGCGGGAAAAGTTTGAATTAATTATTGTAAACAGGTCCAAATTTAATTGCCCAAATACCGGATATTATAGATAGGTTTAGAAGTTACCCTATTGGAATATCTGCAGACATTGAAAAGGCTTTCCTTCAATTAGGGATTGCTCCCGAGCATCGAGATTTTTTGAGTTTCTTTTATCCTAAAGAAGATGAAGAAATTATTTAGCGACATTGCCGTGTAATTAATTTTTGGGGTATCATCAAGTCCTTTTCTTTTAGCTGCGGCTTTGTCACACTTGCTAGAAAATGCACCTTTAGAATATTCTGAAATTGTTGAAAAATTGGAACTTCCATTTTATGTAGGCAATTGTGTTACAGGGGTTGATAATGTAAAACAATAGAAAGAATTTATTGAAAGGGCTAAAGAAATTTTATTACTGCGTTGTTTTAATTTGAGAAACTGGGAAAGCAACGTTAAGAATAATTATGTTTCTAAAATTAGTGGGGTTACTAAACTTTTTGGAATTTTGTGGGATCTGGATAAAGATACTTTAAAATGTAATTTAAATCTAGACAATTTTATGGAAGAGCAACAAGCATTTACGAAAAAGCATCTTTTGAATAGTATTCAGAAATTTTTTGATCCGATTGGTCTACTAAATTCTGTAACTTTGCTTCCTAAAATTTTATTGCAACGAACTTGGAGTCTCAATTTAAATTGGAATTCTATTTTGCCAGATGATATTAACTCATAAAAAGTGGCTAAAAGAAATTAATGTTTTAAATTATATAGAAATTCCCCGTTATTTTGAAATCACTGATACAACTCAGATGCATGCATTTGTCGATGCTTACAAAGAAGCAAATGCTACATGTATATTTTTAAGAACAGAAACTTCGGAGGGTGTAAATATTTTTCTTTTGGGGGCTAAATCGAGGGTAGCTCCCCTTAAAATAGTAACTATCCCGAGGTTAGAATTAATGGCATGTTGTATTGGTGCCAGATTAACACATTCTGTGCAACTTGCCCTTAATATTACTGACATAGAAACAATATTTTGGAGTGATTCCATGGTGGCTTTGTTTTGGTTGAGGGATAAAAAGGAATGGTTAGTTTTCGTTGCAAATAGAATTAAAGAAATAAAAATCCTTTTTTCTAGAAGTGATTGGCGTTATGTACCTGGAAATATGAATCCTGCCTATCTTATTTCTCGAGGGTGTTCCCCCAGTCATTTGATTGAATCAAGTTGGTGGGAAGGTCCTTTTTGGTTACTAGAGCCCTCCCATACTTGACCTGTAAATGAATGAATTAATTGTAAGACTTCCGAAATTTTATTAGAAAGAAGAAAGGTTAGACTATGCAATTTAAACTTGTCAGAAAAAGAGATACGTTGGTATGCTAGGAAATTTACAAAATTTCATTCTATTATTCGATTAGTAGCATGGGTCTTAAGATTTATCAGTAATGCAAAAAATAGTTGTGAAAAGAGAAACTTAGACAAAAATTTATCCTTAGATGAGATAAAGAAAGCTGAGATCCGACTTATTCAATCTATACAAATTCTAAATTTTCCTGCTGAATCATACAGGGAGATTTTTGTCAACGATGTGAACTTACCTCAAGTGTCGAGATTCGGCCCTGAAATAGACTTAATTTTAATGACAAACTTAGTTTTTGAGCAGCTATTTAGTTTCTCAAAAGAGGGGGGTGAAGAAAAGAAAAAGATTGATCGAATCTTTCGATGTCAAAATTCGGTTATATGAAATTCAGAACCTTATTGATTTTTTTTTTAATTTTTACTCTCAAATTAGTGTTTATGCTGCAGATTATTTCCAATAGCATCTACAAATATGAAAGATATAAGGAATATATATGCTTGAAAGCGCATGTAATACTCTTTGAATTTTTTTTTTATTTAATTATATTAACGTCCCGTTTAAAAGCAAGCCTAGAGCTATTTTGGGACTGATCTCATAATTATGAATGGTAGTCAGATAACGATGGCGACATCTGAATTGGAACCCCCTCTCCAAACTTCCACACCACACCAATGGGAGGACGTTTGACTCCGACAGAATTTAACGCGCACCAGACCCGCTTACACGACAGTTCTTCAGTGGAACCGAGTCTCGAACCTGAAACTCTGCGACTCCGGGGCCTTACCACTAGGCCACCGCGGCCCGTCGCATGTTGTAAAATGGATGTGCTTACACACTTTTTTTCGGGGCCTTTTAATCAATATTTAAAATCAAAGGCTAGTTTTTTCGATTTGATAGCCTTTTTTCTGGACTATAGGTCTACATCGCGATTTCCATGATAGAAAGGCTTTTCGTAAAATGTCACTAGTTAATTAATTTCCATTTCTCATCCACTATTTTCCAGAGTCTATTAATCGTGGTAGGTTTGCACTTAGAAAAAATTCTTTTAAACATGCTAAAAGCAAAACTGTCCGTTCATGAAGTGTCAGTCACGAACTCTCAAATTAGTTGCTGGTTTCAATATCCCGAGACTATCACTTTTCGACTGTTTGGTTTGGTTTAGTTATATTAACGTCCCATTTTAAAGCAATATTAGGGCTATTTGGGAACAGACATTGTAATTTTGAACCACGATCAGATGACGAGGACGACATCTAGGCAGGTACCCTCTCTCCAAGCTTCCACATCACTCCAGGGGGAGGACGTTTGGCCCCGATGGATTTAGAGTGTCCCAGACCCGCTTACAAAACGGTTTTTCAGCGGAATCGGGTCTCGAGCCTGAAACCCTCCGGTTCTGAAGCCGAGATCTTATCGCCAGGACACCATGGCCCCAATGCTCATTGGAATCCGTAGCATTATTATCATTAAAAAACTAAGAAAACAATTTCATTTATTTTATTTTCATGCGTTATTTTGCTAATTCTTTGATCATTTTATATCGTTTTACTGTTTTAGTAATACATTTTTTCCATTCCTTTTTCAATAAAAGTTGCTTAAATAATTGTTGAGATTAATTTTTACCCTATTAAAATCTAATTTTAATAATTTTACCTTATTACAATCTTATTTTAATAAACTTTTCAAAAATTCATTTTTCATAGTTGTATAAAATATGCTCGATTTTTCAAGTGATTTTTCACGTTTTTTTTTTTTTTTTTTTTTTTTTATAAACAATGACGATACGTTTATTGAAAATATACAAGAAAAATTATATATTTGTATAAACTATTTTAATTGAAATGTATCGGTTTCATTATAAAATTCTTCTTTTTAGTATTAAATAGTTTTACCACTTTCTTTGTAAAATATCACATTATTTCATTATATTTGTAAGCATAAAAGCAAGAAGTTAATAACTTCAATAAAGACAATGAAAACTTTTTATCATCACCTCGACCTATATTGCTATTATTCTCTCTTTGTCTTTTTCTCCATAAAATACCTTAATTATCAACTAACGTTTACCGTCTTATTACCTTCAACAAAATGCAAATGATGACATTTTTTATGTTATGACCCAAATTATTCTGCATGCTGAAACGCCTCCGGACTTTTGGAGAGAAGAATTAGATAAAAAATAGCATACTTTCATTTTATTTTTATCCTTTCTTTTAAAAACTATACGTACAGAAAAATTGTATACCAATTCTTATGAGTGTTAGGCTTAGAAAACTCAAATTTCATTTTCTCTTAGGTGACTGCAGAAAACATTCCATCATTGTGCTTTTAGTTCTTTAGAAAACAAGAAGAAAAAAACAGAAAACTTGGGACTTTTCATAAAAATTAACAATACTTTGCTTAATATAAATTAGGTTTCTTCAATATATTTTACAGTAAAAACGCAATGAAAGAGAATTATTTTTATTTTCTTGTATAATCGTATAATTTTCCTAGAAATTTAACTGGTAAATTCATATCTAAGAAAATATATCGTTATTGATCGAAGAAAATATTTTTTTAAAGTTTATTCGTTACATGTATTATTTTTTGATCAAACGTGCTTAAACCCATTTATTTAATTTATTATCATTAATCTACCGTGTTAATCGACTTTTACGTTCTTTTTCTTAATATTTTCCGCCATTTAAAACATTTTATATACCCCCTAAGATTAAATTTAAGTTCTTTTAATGTAATTATTTTTCCCGCCGTTTTTCTTTTTCCTTTCGGCTTTCCTCTAATTATTGAAAAAGTATAAAAGTGGTGAAATATTATAAATTTGATTATTAACATTCTTTTAGAAATAAAATAATTTAAAATATATTTTATACAGCAAATAAATTCTTTCTACATTTTTAACAGTTTTTAATAGCTATTTTCTTCCATAAGATTATAGAAGAAAGCTTAATATCTCATTATGTTCTGAAGTATTTTGTTCATTTAAAAAGGAATTAAATTGACAAAACAACGCGTGTTTCAATATACATTCAGTGCAATTACAAAATAATAAAAAATTAAATCCAAGCTATTCAGTTTAGAAACTGAAATATCTATTTTCTATTGTGATTGTAACGTTTCAATTATGTTAGAAGATGGATTATATGGATTGTAATTATCTTTTCATTCAATACCATAATATTTTTAAAGATATATTTCTCGCAACAGTATTAACATTTTAATGGCTATATAGCTAAGCTATTTTTCAACAGAATTGTTAATATATTTGGCAGAAATGTGATGAGGAAAAAGTTTTTGTATCCTTTGCTTATGAAGAATTTTTTTTAAAAATGTATGAAGTGTTATTAAACTTCTGGGCCTACCTCTGAAGTTATATTATTTTTTTTTTTGTGATTCTGAGCAATTAAAGGATTTCTGTTGTAAAATTATTCTCCCAATTTTTTGGACGATGCTCGGAGCATCATTTAAAAATATTATCCGCTATAGTCTTGTTAACAATAATTTGATAATTTATTGTTATCGAATTCAATCAACATAATCATTATTATCCAGTCCATTACTAGAAAAATCTATAAGAATTCAATTTAGCAGCCATGTTATTTCAAGTACAAAGAAATCTCAATTAAAAAACTTGTGAAAATCTCCGGAATTCAACGTTAGTATTTTACCTTTGGTTTACCAAAATTCTTAAATGTACTAAATGAAGTTTTTCTGATATGGTCATTAAAATTTAATCTTAGGTTTGGTCGTGATATTCTACTAAAATGCGTACAATATTGACTTAGTACTCTCCTTGGCTTGCCATTCAACAGTGTAGTTGCCATGCCTGATCTTCATAAAATATTTTGTTCTGGTAACGATTTTGAAAACGATTCTGTAGATAAGTATATGCTTGTGCAGATATACATTTGTCTACAAGACGAAGTATGAAATTAAAGATCAAACTTTCAAGATAAGATTTAAAATGATAAAAAAAATGTGTGCTACACAACCAAAAACATTCACAAACTTTATTTTATTAACACTTTTTACAAATTTCTTATATTTAAAATAAATTCGGATTTCTGAAAAAAAAATACTAGACCTAAAATTTTTTGGTTTAAAATACTTTTATGTGATATAGACATTTCCTTATATATAACATCCACAAAATACGCGTCCTAAAGTTTGATTAAAAGCTTCAAATTTAATTTGTGCGCTATTTTTCTAAAAAAATAGCCTAAAATTGAAAATAAGGCAGAAATATATTTTAGTTCTTTTGCATTGAGCATACTTGCCAATCTGCTGACAATAAAGAAATAAATTTTGTTAATGAAGTGATGATTGAGGGGATGGTTAAAATAGAAGAATTTTTGTCTTTCCATTTCTAAGAATCTCGTAGTACAGTAGTGAATACGATTGTAAATATTGTTAAATAATTTTTAATATGAATTATCTTTAAACAACATTTCATTTTAAAGAAATTTGAACTTTTTTGAATTCATTTCTCATTTTTTCATTATCATCTTTTATATTCAAAAAGTAATTTCTGGTTTAAAATTGTTCATAGGAAAGAAAAGGCAGAATCAACAGATGTACTCAAGACAAAGAAGGAAAATACTTTCTTCAACAAAAAGTTTAAAACACAAAAATCTGTTTCTTCCTTTGCATTTAAACGCGATGAATGCGTAGTTATCTTAATTGGGTCTTCATTATCTTTTCACAAAAATTCATATCTCAAAGAGTTTGTTCTTTTATTTCAGGAACGTAAATTATAACAAAAATTTTGTTTTTTATGCAAACTTTCTTAAACATTTTGAGATGAAGAAAATTTTTAAGAAGTCATTGAAAAAAAATATATAAATCTCATTTTCTATAGTGTTAGTATATTAAATATACTATTTACATTGAAAAAAAGAAAAGGGATTGCACAATTTGAAAAATAACTTTCTTTTAATTTTATATTAAATGTTTTTTTCATTAATATTTCTTTTCATATATGTATGTAATTTTTTAAATTTATTTTAAATCTTAATTTATAGCTTAAATTAGCCTTATTATTTTATTCTAAAATTTTCTCTTATTTTCCGTTTTTATTTTATTTAATTCTAACACACGCTCTAAAGTAATTGTTGAAGTTTTAGTTTCTTACGCTCCAAGCGAAAGGATAAAAATGCCTATGGCATAATTTCAAAGATACCTAAAATTCTCTAAGATCAAAAATTAAGGCAATCCAGTAATTCTTCACCAAATAATTTTCACTGCTTGCATTTCTTTCATTTGCCTTCAGCGTCGTTTATTTTGACGTATTTAAGTAAAGATATTAATTTTCCGTTATTCAAATTTCTTTATATCCAATTACTTTTTCATTTATCTTTTAAAGAAACTGAAAAACTTTACTGGAGAACCAAGTTTTCCATAGGTGACTCTAAAATCATAGACAAACTTTAATAGTAGGTAAATAGAGAACTAATTCGGTTCCTTGACTAGTGTTCTACTTTTAAAAGATGTAACTGTTTTTTTTTCTTAGCAACTTTAGAATTCTTTGAAGATATTAGAGAGGTCAAATTCATAATGTTAGTTCGAATTTCCAAAGTTAAAGTTATTTTATAAATTATGATTTCTGATAATTTACTACAAATTTCTCCAGTTCTGAGAAATACAACAAACCCCTAAATTATCATAAATACAAAATTATAGTTAAATAAAATTACATTCTTACATTAAAATTAATTTTAAATCTATGTATTTCATTATAAAAAATAAGCTAAAAAAATATTTTATTTCTTTAATAAGTTATATTCATGATTTTTGCTTGAAAAAAATATATGAAGACGCCGGAACCTGCGAAAATGTAACATTCTGATAAATAAAATCACTTTTGGTTGCACAATTTAAATTAGTGCATTAAAATTATATAATTAGGTGCTCAATTACTTACTTATAGGATTCCTTTATTAAGAACGATAACGATATGTACTTTAATAAGATATATTGGAGTCATTGTATCTTAATACAATTTTTTATACTCAAAGTTGCTATCAATATAAAGCAGATTTGTATTTTTCATAAATAGTTTAAATACGTTTTTTTTTAAATCATTTTAAAAATATCACTTTATTTCTTAATACGCAAATAGAAATAATAAATTAATAGAATAAATTAAAACACACAAATTTTCACTTCAACATATATTTTTATTCTTTTTTTCTTTGTATTTAATTTAACAGCCAAACATTTCTCTAACTCGCCAGTTTATTATCTTTACCAAAATGTAAATTAGATCAGTCCATTCTTAAAGAATAAAAAAAATTCTTCAGACTAATTACGCTCAAAGTTCTAAGCAGTATTGGAGAGACAGGAAAAAAAGCCGATAAATAGATATTTTTTCTTTTCTATTCTTTTGAAAACCATACTTGCTGGGGAAAAAATTAAAAGGTAAAAGAAAACAATAAATATAAAACAACTGTCAAATAATTAGAGAGTTTTTTAATTCTGTTTTTTTTTTTCGACTAAACAATAAAACTAAGCATTGCCGAACATAAAAGTACCATGTGCATTTTTCAGTGTATCGATTAACTGAGGAAAAAAAGGTTTTAATCGATATTTTAGAACTTAAAAAAATTCGAAATTCATTCTTTTTTTAACAAAGTTAAAATGAAATAACGGCTTTCGGCATATTAATGCCTCTGAAAATTATTTCATATTTATTTGAAATTTCTGCATATGCAGCATATGAAATTCTTGTGTCACTTAAGAAATTTTAAAATTCAATCATCAGAAATGAAACACTGCACAGGCTGGTATATTTTGATTTTATTGGTGTTTTTTCAAGTTTTTTTTTATGAAAATATTCAAAAATGTAACAATTTTTGTGCATTTTTCAAAACATTCATCCCGAATGCTTGGTTAACATCATTAAATAAGATATAAAAAAATAATGAAGCGCCTTTTTTTTATAACTTTTCATTAGGAAATAATATCTCCTATTTTCATCATCTAATCATCCTATTTCCATACTAAATTCGTATATGTTTCTGAATAATATTCTACTCTGTGCGTGAAGTTCCAGTCAATTATTTCAATAAAATATAATTTACCGTATTCTTTAAGTTAAATTGCAGTCTAACGGATGAAGATGAATTATTAAAAGCCAATACTGCGAAACGTCTTAATTCAATGTCTCAAGCAGTGAAGTTAATAGATTTTAGAAACTATTTTCAATAAAAAAATATTATTACATAGAAATCAATCTTAGATCGTCCAAATGTAACAACCCAAACTCGTTATCTTTATACGCTTAAGATTGAGAAAAGGGGAAATAGCGACGATGAAAAATGGACTCTATTGTGCGCCTTCACATTTCTAATCATTTTCAGCAACGGAGAAAAATATCGCCCACTGAAATTCGAAAGCACCCTCATAATGGAAGTATATATTCAAGGAGGCAATTTGTGTGAATTTCTCTCAACTGGAGAAAGAGATGATCCCGGTTTTATTATGTATGTCCTTTGGACCAGAAAACAGAGGATGTTAGTACTCTTTACAGATCAGACCTCCAGGAGAGATACGAAGTTTATTTTGGAAAATGATTCTGTTCGTAGTATAATCTGGATACAAAAGGGATCAAATACAAACAGTCACACATCGGAGAAAGGAACTGATATTGAGGGGGAATACTAAGGGTCTGAATTTGTGTCTCTTTGTGTTGCAACAATGACCTAAATGTGTTCCAAAGAGGAAGTCTGAATCGAGTGAGATGTATCGAAATGGTATTTTTAAAACGTATGTAAGACCATGTTATGGGGCAACTAATAATGATTTCTTAATAAAGGATCATAATGTTTATACTCAGCTCTTTATGTCAACAAATATTTAGAGGAGCAGGGATTTTAGAAAATGTTACATTTTACCCCGACAACTTCAGAATGTCTCAAAGTCATACATTAACAATAACCTAACAATACAGATTGAAAGAAAACTTCAAAATTTAAAGTTTGGAATACACTTTTTTGAACAAGAATATTGGATTTTACATATTATCTCATTTGAATTCAATAATCAGTTTAGAAACATTTAAAGGTTATTGTTTACTAACTAGGATTTATATTGCCATATGGAAAAGAAAAACATTTTCTGCAAGCGTACTTCCAAAAACAGAGACATCTGTAGATTAGATGAATTAAAAATACTATAACATGTTTCAATTCAGTGTTTATGATTTTTGCTCAGTTGTTAGATACTGAAACTTAGTTGAAACATGTTGTTACTTCTAAGCATATTAATATTAATTAAGTGAATCTAATAATTATTTATTTTTAACCGTGTATTTCTCTTTGTTGTTTTGTCTCTCAATGATACAGGGGATTATGATATAAATTTCTAGTCATATTAAACATTTGATATCGTGAATTATTTTCAAGCTTCTATCGTAAACAATATCAGCAAAATTTGAAAACAAAAATCTCTCATTAGGCGCTTATTTTGTAGACCTCATATTCCAGCATTCCAACCTTGAACCAGCATTACAATCCTCGCAACTTTTTCATATATCCCTTTTTTTTCTTTTTTTTTTTTTTTGGTCGTGTGACTATTTTAAGCCAAATGTTTGCTCAGTAGCTTCTGAGGGTTAAGACCCCTGAGCACCCGAGGGCAGAACTCTGACTTCTAGCTCAGATGAAGATAGCACACACACACTCGCTTGCACAACCCCTTTTTACAGGGGGGTTCATTCACGAACCTCACAGAGAAAACACAAGGAAGAGAACAACCATGCCCGAACCAGCACTCGAACCCGGAACGCGTAGATCACGGAGAAGACGCGCTACTCTTAGGCCAGGACGCCGGCTCTATATCCTTTAATAAATGTTTTTGTGCTTCTCCCTTGCTTGAAACTGGAGAACAACAGTTACAAAACAGCTTACTGAAGCGCAATCTTTAATGATTAATTGATGAGATGATGTTAACACACTGTCTGAAAACCAAATGTGCATCAAGTTTCAATCAGTAGGGACATATTTTTTTCCTACCGATTGAAAACAAAATTTGGCAGAGTACTACAATTGTAGTTGTAAAATCACATACCAAATTTCATATATTTAAATCATTGAGTTTTTGAGTTATTTCATTTAAATGTTTGTGAAAATTCAAAGGAAGACGGTCAATTCTCCATGGCGAATTTGGTTCCAATTTCGATACATATTTGAACTTTAGATATTCAATCTTTGTGCCAAGTTTCACCCACCGTATCTCCTTCCTCTTGTAGTTTTTTCAACTTACATTCAAATAGCAAGACAAGATAGACATAATTTTTTTTCTTCAAAATTTGATAGAAAGCTATAAATTTCGTATTATGTCCGCATACCAAATTTCAATCTTCTAATTCAAAGCGTTTTTCAGTTATCGTGTTCATAAACAGATGGATGGATATACAGACATAATTCCAAAAATATGTTTTTCGGATTCAGGGCGGTCTGAAACTTGTAGATTCGTCAAAATTACGAGTGAATTTTTTTGACAATTACAATAGTTTCCTTTTGCGCATTCAGTACACTGTGTGAATAGCTTATAAGCCAATTAACAGCTACGCCACCTGAGCAATTGCTTTTATATTGTGGTCATGTTACTGGGCTACGACCCATAAGGTCACAAGTTACATCCTCGCTCATACCAATCAGCTACATTGGTAACCTCGGACGATGAACCTTCAACCTTCGTACAGCTGTTGTGGCGCCATCTACCCACAGCAAACCAAAGTCGTCAGACTCACTTGACGCAGCAACACAAAAAGGTTGCAACAACCCAAAGTCGTCAGACTCACTTGACGCCGCAACAACCCAAAGTCGCCAGACTCACTTGGCGCAACAGCATCAGCAACCTCTCACCCACACATGCTCGCCATAACCCCTTGCGCTACTCAAAAGTACAGGCGCATTAGACAGCTAAATATATCACCACTCAACAGCCATATTGTTCGTCTCATCTCCGACTCACTGGAGGGAGAGTCTGTAGTGAATAGCTTATAAGCCAGTTAACAGCCACGCTACCCGAGCAATTGCTTTTGTATCGTGGTCATGTTACTACGCGGCGAACCACAAGGTCCCAGGTTCTATCCTACCGCATTCCAATCCGCCACAATACAATTGTTTTGTCTTTCAGTAAAAACTGACTTCAAGAAAATATACATAACAACATTCATATTTTTAGCCCTTTGCATTCAAATCTGTATAAAGTTTTGCAAAAATTATCATTTTTAGATTTATTATAATTTAATGCACATAAGAGATAAACTATGAACTCGTGTTTTTATTTCTTCATAGTTCTTTTAAATATTTTTGTATTTTCATTCACTAGTTTCAAAAAGCAGTTGAAAAAATATACAGAATCGACAGCTTAGTTTGAATCTACAGTACAAATACTAACATAAATCAAATAAAAAAATAATTAATAATATGTTTAATTGAATTGATGTATTTTGAAATTGTTTTTTAAAACTATGGTATCTAATTTGGCTTTAGCATCAGCTTAAGAAAATCAAACCAAAACATACTTATTATTTCTTTAAGTCCACAATATTGACATCGTTTCTTTCAAAAATGGAACAAATAACTAAGATTTCAAAACTATCGGTAAGAAAAAATAGCATATCCAGTGATCAAGTAGAGGCGAAATATAGTACAAAGCAAATCGAATCTGGAGAAATGATATCCATGGTACTCTATGGCTTTGAAACTACATTGATTTAAAAAGTGAAAGAAATCTTAAATAAAAGGAGTAGCACATAAAAGTATTTGAAATAAGAATGCGTTTTATCTGAAATGTAATTTCACCTATAGGGGTTGTTTGTGGAAAGCGTATTTGGTGTAACAATTTTTTAAAAAAACTAACAGCTTCTGAGTGTTTTCTGAAAAATGAATAATTCTTTTGCTAGTAACTTGAATGCCATTTTGCTTTAGATTTCTTATTTAAATTTCATGGCAATTCACATTAAGTGATAATTGAATTTTTTGAGATTTTAATTTTGTTCACATTTATTGAATTTTAAAATTAATTCTTCAAGCTTGTTTCGCGCTAACCCTATATTTTTTTGATCTTTCTGTTTGGTAACATTTCAAGTGAATTCCTGAAAAGATTTCGTTCACATCTTTTATAAATTGAAAGATTTATATTTAGTTTTTAAAAAGTTATTCGTGGTGAAAAAAATAACGAATTTAGAGTTTACTAGAGTGCTAGAATTCATTCAATGCAACTCGAAATATATTCGATGCTCAGTTTTTGTACTGATTGTTGTAAACGTCAAAATTCAACCAGAGTTTGTGTTCCATAAAACTTGGCAGGTACATAAAAAAGCAGCATGTTTAAATTTATTAATGTTACACAGATAGTTATTTTTGAAATAAAACGTGTTTCTCCTTACTTTTTATTTATTATTCTTGTTCCATTTTTAAAAATTACGATTCTTCATAAAAAGAAAAATCTTAAGTTTCCTTCATATTAAATAGAATTAATCGCCTTGATAATAAGGATTTAGTAGATTTCACAAACAAAGCAAGAAATATCATTTTACTTTCTATTTTAAGATTGAAGCCAACTAAAGGATATTAAAACAAAAGCGAATTAAAATCCATCCTCTTCATTTGAAGAATAGCATAAAAATTAGAATCGCGCACGTCCACTCTGATTATTAAATCTCAATTCCCTAATATGAGGGTCGAATTTACATTGAGACAACGAGGATTTTACCTTTATTTGCTGATTAAATAATACAGTTTTTCTTTCAACAAAAACTTTTATTTGATCTAGGATTAATATTAATAGAATAATTACTGTTTTAACGGTTGATATGTTCCGCTTGATTTCAGGATATGTAAATAATATCTCCAAAATTACTGGGAAGAAAATATTTAGAGAGTCTATAGAATATGTGGTGGAAGCTTATAAGGCAGTTAACAGCTACACTGCGCGAGCAATTACTTTTGTATTGTGGGCATATTACTCGGCTGCGAACCACAAGGTCCCAGGTTCTATCCTCGCCCATCTCAAATCGCCACATTGGTGACCTAGGACGATGAATCTTCAACAATCGTACAGCTGTTGTGGCGCCATCTATCCATAGCAAACTAAAGTCGTCAGGCTCACTTTACGCAACAACCACTCAGCCACAAATGCTCGCCATAACGCTTGGCGCTGCTCAAATGAGTACTGGCGCGTTAGACTCAACAGCTAATACATCCCCACTCAACGTCCATATCGTTCGTCTCGCTGGAGGGAGAGTCTGTGGTGAAAGCTTATAAGCCAGTTAACAGCTACGTTGCAAGAGCAATTGCTTTTGTACTGTGGTCATGTTACTCGGCTGCAAACCACAATGGTTCTATCCTCACTCATCTCAATTCGCCACAAGTATAAGAAAAATAAATAATTTCTCAAAAATTCGAAATAACTCCTAAATAGTAATTTGATTTGATGCTATGGTTTTATTTCCTATTACATTGTAAATTTTAATTGCTGTATAGCAAGTTGAAAGATTTAACGTAGAAATAGTTAGCTTTAAATCTTTTCTTACAAAAACAATGGGTTTGTTTGTTGTGTGTGTGTGTGTGTGTGTGTGTGTGTGTGTGTGTGTGTGTGTGTGTGTGTGTGTGTGTGTGTGTGTGTGTGTGTGTGTGTGCAGAATGTCTAATCGGGTTACACCGTAAAATACGAAAAATGGTCTACATAAATTGAGAACACTATTATATGCAGTTTGAACCAATAAATGTTCTGATTAATTAAAAAATTAGTACAGGTCATCGATTCCTGAGTCACGTCGAATAAAATATTCTTGAGACTAATATAAAATAATTAATATTAATATATAAAATTTTATAATTATATTTTTTCCCGACAAAAACTGATTTGGGGTATGAAAATATGAATATTATTATTTTATAATAACGGAAGTGAGTTCAGAATATTCCACTAGTCGTCTGAAAGATAGGTTAGTCAGATTTGGTCGCAGAAGATAGAGAAGTTTCTTTATTTCTTTAAGCTGAAGTGTCAAAATTATTTCGCTAAATATGATTCCTTAAGACCAAAGAACTGCATAAAATTTAGGCTTCGTAATTTTTTTAGAAGTACATTTATTGACCAAAAAATATATTAGTATTTACTTTATTTAAATCCTTTTGAATATTAAACTAAAAATTGAATTCCATGATGAATCAGAAAAATTTTTATCTGATAATTCTTTGAAATATTGAATATACTTTAAAAAATAGTCTATATTAATACTTTAGTGCTAAACGATTGTATTTTCTGCTCGCATATTTTTAAATAATTTGTTTGCTTTCAGTAAAAAAAATTACTGTTTTAATCGAAGATTAATCACTTAATAATTAATTTCAAGTTTAAATTTTACTGAAGCTACAAAACATTTGAGATATACATAGTTCAATGATGTTATGTTACTACCAAAATTTGAAACTTAAAAATATTTTGCTGAAAAATTATTAAAAGATCAAATTACATAAAATATTTAATTGGAAATTTAGCGAGCATTTATCACATACTAACTGGTCACCAAACGAGGCTAACATATACAATGTGATAAAATCCTAACGTAATTCATTTTCGTAAGTTGCTACTTAATAAGTTGTAATAAGTTTCGTAAGTTGCTGCTTCAAAAATTGACAAATTCATTTCAATTCTTATGAAATAAAATTTTAATTATCAAATTACATCGAATAAATAAAAGGTTTTATTAAAAGCATCTTCTTTGAATGAGACAGAATTCATGCATTAATTCGGAACATAAATTTTTGGATTATTTTATTTCACCCAACAAAGGATGAATAACTAAGAAGTGCATATTTGCAATCGATTTAAAAGAATGTGAGCTTTTTTAAAAAATTAATTATTTGCTTCCTAATTATATTTTGAAATTTAATACTCGAAAATATGCCCAAACAAATATTTACTCATTAGGTTTTTGCGAAAAATCCTTCTTTCCACATCCTTACTAATAAAAATTAATTTTTCCAATTAAGCACCGAATTTATAAGTCTTTTCAGCAAAAGACATCATTAGTGTGTTTTGAGAAAGAGATAAAAGCAATTGTCAGAGTTCCACCAAGTATAATATAAATCACGGTAAACAATGGAATCTTTAATAACAATTAAGGGAAAGGTATTTACGTTTCAAAGAAGTAAATAACATAACAAATAATAAGTTCGCCAAGAAAAGATCCCTCAGATCAAAAACTTTTAATCTCAAAACTAATTATTAATTATGTAAATTTTAAACTAATGGTCTATCGAGTTAATAAAGAAAGAAAAATAACGACAAGCATAAAATCTGGAGAATTTTAAAACAAATTTAAATAAATAAAACATAAGCAGACGATTTTCATAATGTTGAAATCGATGAAATTTCGGTGAGATTAACTATAACCACAAGAGAAATATGTGTTTGTGAGTCTTTTTTGCTTTCTCAACAGCGTTTTAAATGTAAAAATTCAGACAACCACCAGACTAATGCTTTCTGAAGTAAAAGAAAAATGACCGGAATAGTAATTTATTTTTAATGTATTCTAAGATATATTTTAAAATAATTATTTTACTTGTCTGCTGCTTACAGATTAAATAAATTTTTTTAGAAAATTCAGGATGTGAATTGTGTGAAATTTTACTTAATACAGTAACAAACGACAACAGACAACAGTCGTTTGCAACAGACGACTTATTCGAAAGTCCATTAGAAATTAATAAACTAAAACGATATTTGCCCTATTTTACATTTCATGGAATGAAAAATTTCGCGTGTGTAAGTATTACATACAAATAAATCAGAGTTTTTAACAGTCAAAAGTTATCGTCTTTTACATACTAGAAAAAAAACTAAATGATACTGTTTATAGAAGTTTTAGCTACCGAAATTAAATGCAGTTGTTTAATTGAAGATTAGAGGAATGCCAAGTGATTAAAACTTTAATTACATAATTTTATACTTTGCATAAGATTATTATATAACATTTTATATATTAAAGACTTGCAGTCATTTTTTTTCAGAGAACTCGGGCATAATAATATAAGTTCTTTAAATACTACCTAAAATTTAAAAATTACATTTCAAATATTAATTAACATAATATAGAAACAAGAAAAACTTAGAAAAATTATTTAATACAGAAGGAGCTAATTTATATTTTTTTTTCAAGCTTTTAAATTGATATTCTTAGAATGCTTAAAATTCTAGAAAGACAGTCTTTTTTTTTTGTCAATCAAGATAATTTTATTGTCTATTATTAATATACAATATATAATATCTACTATATATATTTTTAGTGAACAGTTCATTTATATCAAGAAGTATCTTATTCATATTTTAAAGAATAACATATTATTTTTTATATTATTTCTACGTATCGGTATTTATTGTTTT
The DNA here is from genome assembly GCF_947563725.1 of Argiope bruennichi. NCBI lineage: Eukaryota > Metazoa > Arthropoda > Arachnida > Araneae > Araneidae > Argiope > Argiope bruennichi. Next base: position 71,677,260 of record NC_079151.1, read on the forward strand.
AGTATTGAAACAAATTTATCAATAAATATTTTTCTGAAATCTGAAACATTATTTTTTCCCTTTCAGCAATTTCTTTTCCCGTTTTAAAATGAGCTCTGATTTTGAAAAAATAAGACTGAAATATCATGCGCTAACAAAGAGTGATTAGCTGCAGTTTGGATAACATTCACAAGAATATAACATATTATTTATTTTATACTTAAGTAAAAGAATATTAATATTAGTTAATAAAGGACGAATATATATTATTATTATTAATATAGTAATATTAGTTATTATTAGAATTTAAAAATTAATATTAGTTTTATCTGAAAGGGAATATATGCTGTGGCTGAAAAAGCAACTGATTTTTCTAAAAATCGAATCTTATGTGTCTAAAAGGCACATTGAAGCATTTTTTCATATTTTATCTTATTTATATGATGATTTAAATCGATATCATGCTACAGTAAAAAAAAAATGTAACTATTAATAAATTTATCTAGACAAACGATCAATACTAAACCCATTAAAAATTTATATTCTAATTACAAAGTAACCAAATACGACACTGTATATTATAATAGCAATCAATGTATTAAAAATAATAAGGAAATAAAGTGGACCAGTAGTCGAAGATGTTAGTCTCTGATACGAATTTCTACGAAGAGCTACTTATCATGCATCAAATTTTGTATGTATCTGTATCAACCTTGTATTACTTTTCACCTACTTTCAATAAAATACATACAAAATACATTGGATTAAAATGAGATCACTACTCACTTCGAAAAAAGTTAAATCAGTCGGGAGTAGGATAAGGAGAAAAAAAAAGATATAAAAATAAAAATATATCCAACAAACAGAAAAAAGAAGACGCTAGACGTGTTTTTAACTTTCTATTGGGCTTTTAACATGCAGAGTCTGCCATAAATATTCATGGCGTTGCATTTTGTTTGATCTGAGGACGAAAAGTAGTAAACATCCATCTCTAAAGAAAGCGGATAAAAAACTGCATTGCCTTCCATTTTATTTCAGTTCAATAAATTTTTTTCTTAACAACACATAAATTAGGTTTTTACAGCTTTCGATTAAAAATACTCTTACAAAAGGGAAAAAGAGTACTAAAAACTATTAAGGAATGTTTGTTCATTGATGGATTAAAAGTGTTGAAAACTAAACTATTTATTTGAAGGATACGCTTATGAAAATTACGGATACGTGCTAAATATTTGTTTTTCTGTATTTTTAACCATTTTCTTCTCTGTACTCAGTATTCCAAAATTTTACTCAAATATTTTAAAATGTGTTTAGCCAATTCAAAAGAAAAAGTGTTAGCAAAGAAAAATGAATGCCATATTTTTCTTTCTTTATTATTTGGGCTGAGTGTAATAGAAACTATCTGAAATGCTAAAAACTTGGAGAAAACTTTTGGAATAAAAATGAAAATAGTAATAAAGTGTTTTTGAAAGAGAGAGAAAAAATTTGAAATAACAAGGGAAAATAATTATTCTGAAAAGCATATTCAAAGAACTCATTTAAAATGCCTATTGAATGCCTCATAAAATATCAGAATAAAATTCAAGATTCTAATCAAAGTAACCGGAAAGGTTATGGGTTCAGAATATGTGGCGGGTTTCTGTTCTGTGGAAATGACCCTTTGAGTGTTTTATCCTATATCTTAATCTTTCAACTCAAGCTAGAAAATTAATTTATTGTTAGTCTATAACTACAAGTTTATTATCGTAAGCAGATTAACTACATTCTATCATGTAAACTACTTGACACATTTCATTTTATATCTTGTTTGTTTATATGCAAGAATGGAGAATCTTCTAGAGGCAGCATATTTTGTAAAGTTGCATATCTCACATGCTTAAAAAGGATATAGATGATGTAAACAGGCGCTATTGGAGATGTGTATAAAGTAGGCAATCCAGTCTACAATTATAAAAATATATCCTTACGGCAATATATACAAAAAAATATTCTCTCCGCCTACAAATATATCCTCCTCCCCCAAGATATTTTTATATAAATATTTCATCCTCCAAAATATTTTTAAACTTCAAATTTTGATAGACATAATTTATGCTATCTTAAGAATCTTTCACTGTTCTATTCATTGAGTTTTACATTTTCCAAATTTTCTATTTACATCTTTATACATGCAATTATATCAGAATAAAGAGAGGCAATCTTTAAAAATATGGGTAATTTAAAGGCTTAGCTTTGTTTGATTTTGAAGTTAAATTTTAATTGTAAGTGCAACAAAATCTCAGAAATCTTATTAAAAGCATATGTTTTAAGGAATCTACTCAACATGGATAAACAAGTGGAATCTTTATTCATATCTTGATTATCAACAATGAGGGGGAAATTAAGATAAAGTATTGGTAAACGATGTCCCAAAATTAACTCAAGATTTGAATTTGCCACTATTCGTGCAGTAAAGTATTGGCGACCCTATTAAAAAAGCCATTTAACAGCTGATAGTTTAGAGCTAGTAAAAATGTAACATACACGATAGAAGAATGTGTTCATACAAGAATTGAATTAAATAAAAACACATTTTTTCTTTGAATGATCATATTTTTATTGAATCGTAAAGCACACAGGATAGGATTATGTATGGAATAACACATAGAGCAAATGACCTACACGGCTTTACTGACACATACGCATTCTTTTGTCAAAATTTTCCATGACCATTTTGTATAAATGTGGCTGAATTTCACTGATGTAGCGTTGAATTTCCTCCGTCAATGCACACGTGCTTGAGGGCCTGTTTGCATAGAAATTTTATTTGAAATAACCCTACAAAAAGAAATCCAATGGTGTTAAATCACACGATCTAGAGGGCCAATATCGAACTGTGATAGCCAGACATTCATTATTTTTGAAATATTGTTCAACAATGAGACAACGTTGTTCTATCGTGTAATGCTTCATATTTACTAATCCTAAACTATCAGCTGTCGAATGGATTTTTTAATACGGTTGCTAATACTTTATATCACGAATGGTGGAAAATTCAAATCTTGAGCTAATTTTTGGACGCCCTTTAGAAACAAAATAAATGACAAGAATTTCAATTCACCAATAAACTATATTATTGTCAAATATATTTAAAAATGCTTCAAAAAAACCATTCAGCTATTAAACTGAATTCATAGAAAAGGTAATATTTGAATTTTAAGATCAAATGAAATTTATTTTGGGGCTGCAATATTTTTGGAAATTAAAGAAGAACACCAATGTTTCACTTATATTTTAATTCATTGAAACTCTAATAAAAATTCGAAAAGCTCATTCAAAAGCGTACATTCCAACCCTGAAAAGTATGTGTATGTGCAAACTTAAGGAGCTCGAGATGAAGCGGTCTCATCTGTAGAGCCCAACATATATAAAAGCATGCATCTTTATTAATAGTAGAGATACCTTGAGTGAACAATAAAGGAGCAACTGAAGATTGTTGCTATTTTATTTAGATCTTTGTATAATTAATATAAATAATTAAGAAGCATCTCTTTAAAGATATTTGGAGTTTTTCATATTCAACTTATTAGACCATGGCATTGGAAGTTTAGCCCTATATGCTGGAATGATTCAGAAAAATTTCGTAAAAGCTTTTACTTCTAGCTTTAAAAATAAAAAATAAAAAATTCGTGCAAAAATTACGAATTTCTTAAATTAAAAAAAAAAAACTTTTACATAAGTTTTGTAATCACAATCTATGCTCCTCGTTTTTATGTATCGTAGACTCTTTGGAGACTTCTTTTTTCTTAATCCCAGAAGAACTTATGGTCTGTAGATAAGGAAAGTAAACACTAGAAAATTAAAACCAAGTCTTGCATGACTTTTTTTTAAAAAATCATCCTAAAATTCTTTTTGTTTCAGTTTACGTTTGATTCTACTTCATGCATAACATTTATTCACTTAAAAGAATTTTAATTAGTCGATTTTCTTTCTGAGCAATAATGCGTTTTGCTTGTTCATTTTAGATTTTATGTCATTAGGGAATTTAGCATGTTTTCTTTTTTTAAAAAAATACTTATTTTCAATCTTTTAATTCTATATGATTGCCTTTTAATCAAGATTAGTTAATCAAAAAATTTATAGTCATTATTATATTTATTTCTGACAGAATAATGATAATGTTATCATTTTCAGAATTCAAAGATAGAGCAAAGAGAATAAAATGAATTATATATTTTCTTTCCATGGCCTTTCAAAAATAAGCTTTTGGAACTTTTAGTCTTGTTTGTTAACTTTCTGAGTTACTGAATTGAAATTCGATTACGCCGGTTTTTTAATTCAAATATATTTTATTTATATTGTATTGTTTAAATTCCGAAAACTTACACATTACAAAAAAATCTCTTTACAAGTATATAATTGTGTATCGTCTAATTTTTAATAGCATTTTTTACACTATTCCGTGATATTACTTACTTTTTATCCCATTTCATTCATAATAGATTAAAGCATTCAAAAATTAAATAGAAACTGAAGAATTCACTTGCATAGCTTGGTTCTGAGAAACTGATAGATTGGCATTAAAATAACCTAATACCAGAGTGGTTTATTTTGTTCATTTAGGAAAAACATGCGGATCAAAATTTGCCAAATCGTTTCGTTCTTTTATTACAAACAATTGAAGTGCATCAATAGGGGACAAAACACGTGAATTCAAGCTTGCCATATTTATTGCGACCCAATTATTTCTTCCCGATGCGGCTTCATTTATATGCATTTATATCTTAGAAAATGAAGTCATCTTTCCAAGGTTGAGGTTTTCTGTCAATTCATCAGAACCATGATATTACCGCATTGAAAAGAGGCAGTTGACTCTCCATGGACGAATGGTCATAGCACTGATCTCATGATCAAGAGATTATGAGTTCGAATCCAAATAGAAACAATGTGATTCAGAGTTTGTGCAAATATTTAATTCCTTGATTTTATGTTTCCCTTTATTTCATGTTCCAGAAGATTCTAGACATTTCTTTAGTTTACCAGACAAGTGTTCTGGTCTTTTCTTACTGTCTCCAGAAAAGTATTCTGGGACTTTCCCTGGTAGTATAAAGGCAAAAGATTTGGCAGTCACTGTGTTCTGAGTTCAGTTAATAAATTGGTTTAGTTCTACTTCTTGTGTGTCTCATTGAGTTCTATACTAAAGTATCTACGTGACAATATTCCAATGGAAAATTAATTGAGACTGTTGAAGTAATAAAAAAAATTAAAAAATTTGTCAGTTAAAAAAATTCCTTAATGCAGTTACAGACAAACCTTTCCAATTATTGTGAAAAAATACGAAGCATTCACATTTAGTCACGTGACTTCTAAATTAGTAATGCTAATTGGTAGCAAAATTTCAACTGTATTAATTAAAACTGCAAGATGCCTCAAATTAAATTAGGCATTTCCGAAAGTTATTGTAAAAGCTATTGTTGAAAAACTTGTAAACTACGTAATCGATGCATATAACTGTTTGGAATTTTTCCTTGTGCTAAAAAAAAATCTATTTTAAATTATTACCAGCACTGAGAATACAGCCGGCGTCCTTGCATGGGGGGGGGGGTAGGGGGGGGTCTTGATTGGGGTGTCCCGGGTTCGAATCCCGGTGCGGGCATGGTTGTTCTTCATCTGTGTTCTAACTGTGAGGTGTGTGAATGTGCCCCCCCCCGGTAAAAAGGGGTTGCGCAAGCGAATGTGCGAGTTTCATCTTCATATCAGCCAGAAGTCCGACTTCTGCCCTCGGGTGCTCAGGGGTCTTTAGTCTAAGAAGCTACTGCACCGTCTTTCTGTGGTACCGCGAACGCGACATCATCATCATCACTGGGAATACAATACCGTTATATAGGTTATATATATCATGAAGTGCAAAATTTTTCTGTCTAATAATTATAAAATCAGTCGAATATAGTATGGCATATATTTAATATTCCAAATATTGAAGATGGTATTGTATATTAAGATTTCAGATATTCGTAGATAATAGCATCTGTCATAGTAGTTAAATAGAACCGACAACGATCCGAAGTCTTATGAGATCAAAGTATATAAAAAAAATATTGTGAGGATCTACAAAGTTAAAACACACGCACAAAATTGTAAAAATCTAAAATCTGCTATCCTTTAGACCAACGTACGGAAATAAAAATAAAAACCATGAACGTCATTAAACCAGCGCTGGTGATCTCTCCAGAACACTCTGGCATAGACTGTAATGTTATCCCAAAGAATATTTGCATGATATTGGCGTACAATAGTTACAAAATATTAATCTTAGCTTGAATTTAGCATTTTTACTAATTCTTTTCTGTGACAGATTTTTGGGCGATTAATCCCTGACATGTGGTTAACAGTACACGAAAATGGAATTTGTATTTTAGACTTTTTTTTCAACCGATTGAAGCAAAAATTTGACTCAAAATGGCAGATATAGTCACATAATGCAATACCATATTTGATGTATTGAAGTCAATGCGTATTTGAATTACCTCATTTACATATTTTTGAAAGGACCGACAGACAGACAATCTACCCTTTTTTAGATTTGGCTCAAAATTTGATAGGTGTCTATGCTAAAGATATTGATTCTGAATGCGAAATTTTATCTATAAGCTTCCTTCATTTTGTAGTATCGTACTAACTTATATTCGAAGAGAATATATCAAATTTGACCTGGCTTCCCTCTTTTCATTTGTCTTTGGCCAAAATCAAGAGATAAATTTCAAAATATCACCGTTGTTGCTTTCATACAGGACATAACTATAACTGAACTAAAATTAATTTTTAATTTGAAATAAATCATAGAATTATTTGTAAACATATATTAAGACGAATTGTTATGTTTTCCCTTTTTTATATAAATACCAGATGTATTAAAAAATGCATTTAAGATGCCAGAAAACAAAATTTTTGTTTCCAATTAAAATTTAATTTATATTTTATTTAAACTTAATTCTTTCTTCACTTTTCTTATTAGTATCATAATAAATATTCAAAAAATAAAAAAATAATTACCAACACTAACTTAAAGAACTTATATTAATTATTTAAACATGAAATTATTAATGCATGTTTGATTTTATATTATTTTGATACAATATTGCAGTAAAATATTATTTAAAAAAAATACGATACTCTCTCTTTCAAGAATATTAGATCTTATCAAAAAAAGAAAATTTTATATTAAGAACGAAAAAATAAAAAATTAGTTCTAAACATTCAACGATGCAATAAAATTTAATGCTAAATCCTATGCCCCAACTTCCAATAAGGTTAAGCATATTTTTTCCCCTTTCTTTTCTCGGCAGAAATTTCGAATAGTCACATTTAATATTTGAATTCTTTCAGCAGATTCAGACCCGTCAGAAGCTGATATGAGATTTCAAATAAGATATGAAAAATATGAAACTTAAGTTATATTTTAAAGCACGATAGATTTCAAACGGTTCGTCTTTTACTAAACAAGAAGTGAAAAGCTGTTTATTTTTGAAATTGGAAAAAGGGAATATTTCAGAAAGAAAGAAAAAATTGGCGTGGAATTTCTGAATAAAAGAACAAATTTTGGAATCCTTAAATATTAGAATAAATATTTTTAAAAAAACCATTTTTGAAAACATATTTTTAATATTGCCGTAAAACTTTCTATAGTGTAATAGAAAAAAGCTAGAATTTGTTAATCTTATATTAAGTATTTTCTTTTTTTAAATTGCAATATTTTTATAAACGTTATGGAATTTTTGAAGTTTTTTCTTCTAAATGTACTGCCAAAAATCAAGATTTGATTAAACTAACTTATTAAGTGATAACTAAATTTGAAAAATTCTAAAATAACGCATTGTCATCAAGAATCAATAAGTGTATAAAATTATAAAACTATAGCATATCGGATGACTAAAAAAATTGATTATAAAAGTCTTTCTTTACAAACATAAACAAAGCTATGTTAAAAAACAGCTAACAAAAATGAAATTTCATTTTCTATACACGGGCATTAATAACGTATTGGTAAATAAGATCTAGTGTATAACAGTCGTAACAAAAATGTTAAATTTTTCTTTATTAAATACGGAGTTCCTCACAATATAAAGATAAGTAACTATGAACGCCATCCATATTTTTGAAAGAACCAAAGAATCAGTCTTCTAACCTCAACTAGTTGCCTAATTTCTCCATCTTTTTATTTTCTTAGAAAATCCCATGCCCCCTAAATACACATTCAAATATCTCCTGTCCTCCATATAATACATTTTCGAACAAAAATCTCAGAAGCACTTCTTTACTTAACAACCTCAAGAGGAAAAGGTAGTATGGAAAAAATCTCTAAAAAACTAAATCCTTAATCTTAAACATGACTTTTTTTATTTAGAAACTGAGTAAATTTAAAGCTCATACTTTGACTGATAGAATAGCTATGCTGCATTACAAATTTCCATCTTTTAATAAAAATAATCATTTTAAAAGGATGAGAAATTTTATTAACCGGATAATGTTTTATGACCGAAATATAATATATATAAATGGTTTGGCACTTTATGGAAGTGTTTTACTTTCTTATGTTTTCGATAAAATTTCAGAAAATAGGATACGGATAGAAATATTTTTCTAATATTGTTTAAAACTTAGTTTAAATTATAAACAAAGAAAGAAAGCTTTCTAGAAGAAAACAAAGGATTATTTATTAAATTTTAAACAAGTGTGGTTTTTTGTCTAAATAATGCTCATTTAATATTCTATGAAAATTAACTGTTTACTATTAATGCAGTTTCTGCATATTTCAAGGCATTATTAAAAGAAAAAAATACTTAAATATACTTGATTCCTTACAATTATACAATTTTTATTTTATATATCAAAAGTCACGTAATGGAGTCTGCCATTAAAATTGCAAGATTAAGCTATGATTCCTTTTCATAGAATCATGTTTTCTTAAAATATCCACAGAAATTATATATATTCGTTATAGTTTTGTAAAAAAAAAAAAACAGTTGCAGATTTTATAAATAAACACGATAGCCAACTTTTTGGATGTTTTTTCTCGGCCACACAAATTATTACATTTGATATTATTTATTTTATTTCTAAATCTTACTTTTAACGAAAACTATGTATAGTTAAAGGAAAATTGAAAGCTCATACGTTTTCACAAATGAACTAAGGTTAAAAAATCTGGCTACTGTCAAACACTTCAAACTCGAGAATCTGATTAATCTCCATGCTTCAGAACTTTCGGAGTTAAAACATTTTTAGAATTAAGTCTCTATCTGAACACATCAACTCAAGCACGCTTTGAACTAGATGACTGAAATTTGGTAGTATTTTTTACGCCCAATTTGTGCATCTCTATCAAATTTTGAACGAAATCCATTCTTAGAAAGCTCTGACTGTTCGAATACAAGTGAACAAGATAATTACAAAATGTAGAAAGCTAGATAAATGAAATTTCATGGATTTTGGACTTTTAGCATCTAAAGGAAAGAAAGATATCAAATTTTGCGTCGAATCTATTGAAGTGTTGACCATCTGTCGGTCTGTACTTCGTCAAGCATATAAATGTGATAACTCAAAAATGCAATGATTTGGATAAAAGGAAACTGATGCATAGTTTTTGTGTTTAAAGTTTTAAAGTATATATCAGGGCATGTTCCAGAATGAATTCCCCAAAATTCATCTATATACCGATTCGTGTATCGTTATGCATATAAATGGGAAATCTAAAATCTGCAATGACATATAAATGAAATTTGATATGTAATCTTGTTACTAAAATTGCAGCTCATCGTCAAATTTTAGTTCTAATCGGTCTAAAAAAATACCTCTTACTCGGTTTTCATCACTATACTAAAAAGCACAATACGCTCATATGCAGGACTATGAAAATAAAAACTTCGCCACTCAAGACGTTTACTGCTTCGGCCAAATTTTTATTCAGGGACAAGTGAAAGTAATATAACTTCTATTATGCGCAAACGTTTCGGAGACCTATTCCGCTGGTTTGTTTTCACAAAGAGAAGAAAGCTGTTTGGGAACACAAAGGGGTGAATAGAATTTATTATGTTGATTATCAATGTAATTTACTTGACCTTTACCGATTTTCCTTTTGCATATATTTCACTGAAAAATGTCCAAAACTTCTGGCAATCAATTTATAGTTGATGATGACAACCTGATTCCCATTGCCATAACTGATTCGTATTATCACATTTCAACACATGAGGTTATAGAAATTCTCCAAGTTAGTAAAAATTTGTAATTTGCAAAATCGGGATATTTTTTTAAATCGGTATTTCTGTTCTAAACTAATTTAAATAATTTCATTGACAAAAACTACATGACCAAACATGCACAATTTATTTTAGTTTTTAAAAAATAATATCGCTGTACAGATGCACATTCCGATCTCTCGAAGTATATTTGTACCAAATAAAACGATTTTATTCTACTCATAATATTTTCAGTTATTAATAGCAGATATACAAATATATACAATAAGAGCATATTCCGATGTATCAACTTATTGGCATGTTATTTAGTAGAATGAATCTTAAATCTTATGAATCTCACAAAAAAAATGTTCGAGGCAATGAACTAAAATGAAATAAAAGAATGTAATATGCTGAAATGAGAAAAAATAAGTTTACCATTTAAAACAAATCAGGAAGCATATTATTAAATTAAAACACAAATGTTACTTGCTTGCCAAATGATTCTTAGTATGAATTATCATTTTAAACAATTTCATCATCTAAAGATCTCTTTCTTTTTTTCTACGTTCTCATTGGAAAAGCAATTTTCGATTTAAAATTGCCAGTAACAAATGAAAGGTAGAAACAGCACAGATACAGATTCCAAAATAATGAAAAAAAATATGTTCTTCAATAAAGAATTGTAACTACATTTTTTTTTTAATCTTCCCGATGCAGAAGCAATAACTGCATGGTTATCTTAAATTAATTTTCTTCATCTTAGTATCCGTAATCTTTATCATTTTTTTTTCATGAATGAAAGAAAGAATAGAAATTTTGCTATTGAGAGTTTCAAGTTTGAAAAGTGGAAGAGAAAAAAAATGTATTATCTTTTAATCATCTTTAATTTAAAATTTATATTTTCAAGTTTATATGTATGACTGATAAAAAGTAAGAAGTGGTTTTTATTTTTGAAAAAAAAAATTGAAATGCTGAACCATTAATTTCTTTTACCTTAACATAGAATTTGTTTAATATTCATAAATAAAAAAAATGTTTAAAAAGCAATAAGGAAAAGGAGAGCTAAGCATTTTATTGAAAATTTAATTTCTACTTGACATATTATTGCACAATGTATTGGAATAATTTTTTCCTTGTATAGTTTTTTATTTGAACTGAAAATTTTATAATGACTTGTTATCTAATATATGTTTAATTATGATGAATTTCCAGATTCAGAAACATGCTGGAAAAATTTCTATTCCGAAATAAAAATTTAAAAAGTAAAATTATATCAATGATTTAAAATCTTCTCCAAATACAGGACATAATTTATTGGTATATTCAAAAACAACTCCTTTGTTTGCACTACACAATACATTTGTAAATCATTTTCTGTAGATAATTTAATTATCAAGATTTAAATTTACACGGAATTTTAAAGCGTCATTTTTTTTTATTCGCAACAAATAAAAGAAAATCAAATACTTTAATATTAACAAAAAAATTATTGTAAATCAGAAATACAAAACAATGAAAAACAGTTGGTACTATTTCACATTTTATTTACAGACAGTACTTTAAAGTACCGTTTCAATCCGGCTGATATCTTCCCAATATAACTATTTTTCTAACAGTATTTCAAATAGAAAACAGTAGATTTCAACTAAATTAACATTAAAAAAACTTTTATTATTAATTTAATTAATTAAATCATTTTAGTTAATTAAAAAAAAATTCTTCCTGGATTATTCTGTGTCAAAACTTAACTAATGGTTCAAAAATAAATTTGAAAAAGTGATGGTAAAATAATTCAGTAAATAAAGACTCATTATATTAACTCACAATATCTAAAAATATTTCATAGTTCATTTTATATTTTCAATGCATAAAATCAGAAATTCTGTAAAGATATACTTTTGGAAATAAAAAATAAAATGAGTAATTGCAGATTATGGATTTTAACTCAATTCATGTAATCAAATATCTGAAATAAAAAAAAATCACTAATGAGAAAGATATTTCTTATCTATGGAACAGTATTAAAATGTACGATGTCGAAAACTGGAAACAAAATACAAATTTTATTAGAGACAATGTCTGTAAATTCCGCCTTTCTAAATATGGACTGAATGTTAATATGTTGTGATAGCGACGAGCGATTGCGAAACGTGTTGTTCCCTCCCAGACAGACTTTATCCTTCGGAAAAAAAGGATTTATAAATCTCACGTTCTCCTTTTAGAAAGCTCTTTAAATTAGTTTTCATTAAATGGCGAAATAAGTAGACACAAAATAGTTTTAATCTTAAACCTTCGATGAACCGCTGATGAAATATGCGATGTGTTTTGACGAACTGAGATAAAACTTGTATTCGATTTTTTACTTTTGATAAAATATTATTATTTTATTATTTATTTAGTGCATATCATAGAATTGGTGTACAAGTTACAAAATATTTTTCTCTGAAAATAAGTGGTTGCTCTCATCATCCAAACACAATGTAAAAATGACGAGATACGTTCTAAAATAGCTCCAGTATTCAACATACTTACTGAAACTAAACCTCATTATATACTCGATTAGTATTTCGCAATAACATTTATCTATTGTTTAAATAATTATAAAAAAAGAATATGAGGAATATTCAAACACTAAGTTATCATTATTTAAAAATTTTGGAAAAATCAAAATTTATTTTGCAATTATTTCAGTTTTTTCAAACAAAGTTTAAAAACTTTTTTATTGTTAAGAAACTACACGTCGCGACAGTTTGGTAGTTAAGAATCGGATTTTTTGAGCAAACCAGTTGTAGGAAAACAATATCAGGAACGCATTAAATCCGCAGGACTCAAAACGCTAGGTGGTAAAGAAGTTCGAAAGGCATTTTATCAACTGAAGTTCTATCTTCGCTATCTACAATGGTTCAAATTCAAATAATTTTAAAATCGGCAACTTTTAATTCATAATGGGAATTTTGTACTACTTGAAATCGCATTAATTTTTTTTAAATGCTTGTTAGAAGAATAAGGAAACTTTCTCGAAGAGTAAAAAATATGTTTAAATTGAAATTCACAATTCACTTGCATCAGTAACCCCCCCCCCTTACATACACACGTGCAAGAAAGTATTTTTAGATTTCATAGTGTTAACCATCTTTCGATAAGTTGAATTTTTTTAAAAAAATTATACGTTTTTTTAAGTTGAAATTTTTGAAAATAGATTAAAAATTTTACTTTTGATTTACATTTTAAACTTGAAAAATATATCTTGATAGATTCTTATATATGCATATAATTTGTATAAACACAATTTTTAAACTCTGGCATTCAAATATTAGGTAGATTTTTATAGAAAGACTGCATATTGCAATGGTTCTCATGACACAACTTCGGAAAAATTTCTTCACCTCTTCCCTCACCATAATCCCTAAAAATCTGTAAAAATCTCAGATGAGTTCGTAAATGGGCCATCTAGCTCAAAGGGAGTAGAGATGATGAGGGGTTGAAATTTTCATTTCGCAATAACTTTCTTAATATCGAAGATAGAAAGATAAATCCAGTTAGCCAAATTAGCGCCTCATTAAGACAAACAACTTTTGTATTTAAAGATTTTCGATAATTGAAATATCTTAGAAGTTAGGGTCTAAAAAGTGATGTTCAAGCCCTCATTTTGGCTGTTTTACCATTGAGGTTTTGTCTAAGAATTAAAAAGAAACTCAGAAATTTAGTCTTGGGAAAATAGCAATTTACATGTAAAGGCATCTACTTTTGCCTTCCTGCTTACCGAGAGGAATTGTTTTTTAATAATTCAGCGTTACCATAAAATAAATTTTCCCATTTTGAAACATTAATTGTCAAAATTAATGAAGGGAATCAAATAAAAATGTTCTATACAGATTGTGAAAGGAATGGGAAGACGAATTCCGCAAAAAATTTAGTTACATCGATTACAGTTGTCGATAAAAGAGATCTTCACTCTGTCTTAAAAGAAACAAAAATGTGTGAATAGTTGCAATGAATGTATGGAAAAGAGATTATGCCTAATTTAATTAATTCTTCAATCCATGAAAAAAATTCTCGTACAAAAATGCATGGCGTGCAGTGCGAAATTCAGAGAAAATAATCTTTAATTTATCAGCATTAATTTCCGCTACCCCACATGCAACCATTTTCAATCCCATAACCTTCCTCGCCCACCAGATTTTGCATCATCAAATTTATAGTTATTTTGTTTTTTTTTCTCTCGTGAAATACACCTGGCAATGTCTTCTATACTTTATACATGAAATGTCATTTCATTAATTTTAGCTACATATTTCTTCAAACATGGGACGTTATTTTACGTGCCAACATATTTGTTATAGAGCCCAAACAAATACAGATAAAATATTAGAATTTATATTATGATTGAAATTTGCTGTTAACAAATAATCATGAACTGAGACGTATATTTCAGTCAGTACCTAAGGGGTACACGATGGATTATAAAATAAGACACTGTTCTTCACAAATATAGAACGTTATTTTAGAGGCCAACATATTTGTTCTAGTGCCAAACAAATACAGATAAGATGTTAGAATTTATATTATGGCCAAGGGTGATTGAAATTTGCTGTTAACAAATAATCATGAACTGAGACGTATATTTCAGTCAGTCCCTAAGGGCTACAAGATGGATTATAAAATAAGACACTGTTCTCCATTTGGTAAATATTCATTAAAAGATGCTACCAAACTCGTTTTCAGATAAAGATAAATTCTACTTGAATTTGCTTTTGTGAGTGGGTAGCTTCAAGGGTAAACGATAGTTTAGAAATTAATGGAAGTAGAATTAAGAGATTTAAATTGTTCCTAGCTTTTCGCCTAAGGCAACAAAGCGAATCTTCGCATACGTTAATCCTTTGTGACAAAATTCTGTTAAGGGATAATGGTTCATCTTAGCGCTTTTAAGATATTCTAACAAACGCTGCCAGATAAGAGGAGGCTTTCATACTGAGTAGTCCTGTTTAGTTTATACCCTTTCTTTATTATTTATATTCCTAAGTAATTTTAAGTCTACCCTTTGGACAAAGTTATAAAATATTTATTACAGTTTAAGGTAGGTGATTACGTTAAAAAGTTGATTTTTTTGGAAAGGATGACATTTTTTTTTATTTAATATTCTTAGGATTTTAACAGTTTCATTATAAAACTGTTAAATTTTTATTTCTAAGTCTATTTTTTGCAAAGTTACACTGATTTTTATATTTGTATTTGTATACGTTTTAATGTTATTTTACATCTTCAAAGACTACTTTCTCAAATTCTGATCTTTGATAAAATTTTCATACGAAAAACCTCACAAATTAAATCTTATGCATACCTTTTGTTCAAATGTGCTATTATAATATCTCAATGTTCTGCAGCTCCCGAATAGAGAATAAATAATCTATTCATTTAGAAATATTTTATAGTTGTTTTAGAGCTTCACAATATTAAAAAAAAATGCAAATTTAGTGTTATTTATTAGTCGAACCCCAACATTAAAGAATGGATAGAAATACCGCTTATTTTTTTAATCCAGGAATTGGATAATATATTTCTTGAGATATCTATGAAATTACAAGCAAATCATTTGACAAACCTCAAAACTAAAGGATTTTTATTTTATATGTCTTTTTAAGCAAAAAAAGCCATTTTTTCCTTATTGGTATATTTTGATTTTTAAATTTTTTTTTCTATGCAAATATTTAAAAATGTAACCATTTTCGACCTTTGTTTTTTTTTAATTCATCACGAACGTTATTAAAGTCACACCCCTTAAATGTGTAATCTTGTCTGTTGAAATGGTGTTGTGTTGCACTGTTTGTTGTTTCTAATGGTACTTGTCATAGACAAGCCCACCAGTGGTACGTCTCTTGTTTTTCCAATAGCGCCATCTAGGGCCAAAAGTACGACTTAGTTACACTCACGTCACAACACTTTTAACGGGACGGACTTCATTCATGGAATTCATTCACTCATCCACAGATCGTAATTTAGACCTGAATCAGAGAACGATCACCCCTGATCCAGCACTCCCAGTGGCATTACTCTCGACATGGAGAACTTAGCAACCACGACAGATTTATACCACACAACGGTAAGTCTTCTGCCGGCGAGGTTCGAACTCGCAACCTAAGTAACACGAATCCAACACCCAACCAACCAGGCTATTCTGGCCCATTGAAACGGTAAATCAGATTTATTGAAAATGGGAAATTTTGAAACGTGTGTAATACAAAACATGAGTATTTCATGAGTTAACTGAATATCATTAATGTTTTAAAGGATGATTTTTGTATTGGTGACTATGATGAATCCTAATGAAATTAATTATAGTCACTAAAATCTAATCACTAGGTTCTTAACTTATGATATGAACATGTACGAGGTCATTCTAAAACAATAACAATGGTTATTTCTGAAAATAAAAACAATTGGAAAAAGACATACAAAATTCTTTAAAATTCTTTTTTTATATTAAAAACATAGTATATTTGACATAAAATTTCTTCTATGATTAACTGATTGAATTTTTTCAATACAATTTCGTCTTACTTAGGTGCTTCTTGACAAAAAAGAAGTTAGTATTTATCGAAATCTGTCACTAAAAATTTAAACTCTTTTTCTTACCAAAAAATTTCAAAATGCATGTTAATGCTGTTGCCTTCACTCAAAATAACAAATTCAGTGGAAACTTCAGAATCAAATAAAATTTGCTTGATTAAATACTGTTGGATCAGTTTTCTCTACACAAAATTCAAAACAGCTCTTAGCTGATTAAGAAACAGCCTCAGTGATATCCGCTTTTGTCAGTCTGAAGTGCAATACGAAAAGGTGCAATGTCGTTTCTTTATATTCAAATAAAACGCCCTTATTTCAATCATCTGAAAAGAATATTTCGAAAAATTCTCTTTTCCCTCTTTCATATTCTAATAAAATACCCACTTTTCAATCATCTGAAAGGCATGTTTTTTTTAATCGTCTTTTACTTTTTATAAATGATTGGATTTTATATTATTTAACGTGAATAATGTTTTGTAACAGGTTTTAAAGTCATGTATTCCTGTGCTCAGTTTAACATGAAGAGACGCGTCATTTTTAACTAACTTTTAAAACAAGATACATGCCAACTCTTTGGCCTAGAACAACCTTAAATGGGATTTGCGTGAGTAAACTCATTCAAACCGAATTAGACAAACAGTGCAATTACTGGGAAGTTATCAATTGAATGATACAAATAATCTCTGTCTGTGTAATCTCTATTAGATCCTCTGTATGATATTGCAGATGATTATAAAGAGCATCTTTCCTATAGATATTGTTAAGAATCTGTGATGCGGCTTCCCAGCATAGTTGGTTTCATAGAAGGTCACAGAGCTTGGCGACCATTTGGCGACGAATTTGGTGACTTTGGCGCCAAAATAGATTATACCCGAAACATCGAGAATTTTCCTGATCCGTCCAGTAGGAACCGAAATACGCCTCGAACGTTCCTGATTGGTTGAGAGGCTCCTAGCCTCGCCTCCGGAGACCTATAAAAGGAGCTGCAGCTGCCGGGGAGAAGTCGTGAACCAGTAGTAGTCGTCGTAGTCGGAACCGACACTAAAGAACTGGCCTTCCAGAGATAAGCGGAGCAGCGACGGAGTGAAGCTAGTGCTGAACTAAGCTGTGTGCTACTGTCTGCAGTAGAGTCTGTTGTATGCTGCTGTTTATGCTGTTTTGTATGCTGCACGTCTCAGCTGAAGATAATCGTCTTCTGTGCTGTATATAGTTGTCGTCTCTTGTGCTGTCCTGTGTGTCTTCGTGTAAATAAACGTCGTTGTTTTATTTTCTACTGCCGCCTGCTGATTGAGCTTTCTCCACACCATATAACGCCCACTATCCAAATGAACCCGGAAATTTCGTAACAATATAACACTATAACAATATAAATTTCGTAACAACGTAACACAGTCGCAGAAAATATCAGGTATAGGCATTCCCTGATATTTCAGTATAAAGTTCAACCTATGTGAAAGACTTCATGAATCAGAATATTCCTCAGGAATTCAATGATAATTCTATCTTTCTTTTACTTGTAAATATGAAATCAGAACTAGCTTTAATTTCCTGAAATCAAATCAAAATTATTGCTGCCTGCTGTGTTAAAATTATTGCTGTTAGTGTTAATCTAGATTTTAATGTGTAATTTAATTTTAATCAAATATGAAGATTTTTATCACTTATCGTTGAGGAATTTAATTACTATAGTCAATGCTAAATATTATTCTGGGTGGAATTGCTTCGTGGCAGCTTGTCGTTTCTCCATGTGGGGCGTTGAAATAACAGAGTAATTAAGATTGATTCTTCATTCAGTGTATCCAATCTATTTATGAGCAAATAATAGGTAATTTCTAAACCATTACATAAATTAAAATACTTCTAATTGTAAAAATTCTTTAAATGGCACAAAAATTATATATTTTATGTTGTTTGTGTTCATAAATATACAGCTGAAAAAATTACGATTTGAATTTTCATATATGGATACATATACGTTGTATACATCATAGATTTCATACATTGTTCTGTTAATTATTGTTAGTAAAATAACCATGGATTACTAACATTTTAAACAGAAAAATTTACTCTATAGACGAAACAAACAAATAGTGCAATTTAGCAACAAAATGTGAGCCTACATAAATTAACTTTTTTTTGAATATACAATGGCTGACAAATCATGTCTTCGTTTCAAAATATCTCCTGATTCAATAGCCACATAAATCCTTATGCCGGTTCACCTGGATATATGGAAAGTTTAAAATTTTTTAATTGCTTTTTTCTTTCCAATTTTTTTAACTGCTCACGTTTAATAAATATGTATTCTTTTTTGTTTTCATATGATCTCTATTCAGTAAATACTAGTTAGTTTATTATTTCAGAATTAGTTCATATAATAATTATTTTATTTATTTGCAAAATCATGTATTTGTTATATTTTTAATGCATTTAAACTTGTGTCTTTTATTTTACAACTAGCCGCCTTTGGCGACCAGCCGGTTCGCCAATCTTAATGTTCGTTTAAATTTTAATAATTAAATAGGTTGAACCGGAGTTTAACCCCCTTCTTCGCCAAGTTGCGATAACGCTCCAAAGCTGGCAATCTTTATTATGCACTATAATTGAACATCTGCTCCTTTGCTTTTGAACATTTCGGAAGGTCGTTGTTGGCGATTTTTAAAAATTGCTCCAAGCAGGAGGTTAAACTCCAGTCGTACCATTAAATATTTTACGCAATTCCAACTTTAATAGATTCTTCGGCAAAATATTTTAAAACTTCAAATTTTGATAGTCATATAATTCACTCATAATATTATAAGGGCCTTCAGTCATAGCCTGATATGTATCTCTCTAATTTTCTGTTACCCCTCGTAGAAATTATGCTTTAAATTAAAGTGTAAATGATTAATCTGCAATTAATATAATAATATTTTTTACTGAAACAAAGCATTTTTTTAATACTATGATTACTGATAATAGAGTCACTGAGCGTTTAGACTTTATGGGAACTAAAGAATATCTTTCTTAATTTATGTAATATCTCAAGAATTTGTCAACAAAAATTTCTCAGATTCATCATGAACAGACCGATTCATTAACAAAGTTTAATTTTAAATGCATCAAACACTAAAAAAATAAAATGAATCGTTTAAAATAATCGGTCGAAAACAGGTTTAAAAAAATACTTAAAAAACGATGTATTTAAAACTATAAGCATATACAAAAAAGTATATAACTAACATAAATACAATTTAATTACAAAAGCATCCAGTTAATCTAAAAATAATTTAAATCATTGAAAATAGGTTTAAAAAAAATTACTTAAAAAACGATGTACTTAAAACTATAAGCATATACAAAAAATATATAACTAACATAAATACAATTTACTTAAAAAAGCATGCAACTAACCTAAAAATAATTTAAATCATCCGTTGGTTGCCATGTCAACAGTCAGAAAACAATGCGCATGCGTGAATTTTCTTCGCCAGTTACGTTAACGCAAGTGCGTGAATTTTTCTACGCCAGTTGGGGTAACGCTATGCAGATTATACATTTTTAATTTCCTTTATTCTGTGTTATTTTAATTCAAAAGTACTTCAGAATGAATGTGAAACATGGATTAATTAACAATGTTTAATTTTAAATGCATAAAACATTAAGAAAATAAACAGAATCGTTTGAAATAATCCGCCGAAAAATGTTAACCCTAGCCTCAATTCTGTTGGGAGAAAAAAAATAACTGAAAGTTGGCGGTGGGGAAAATGGAAGATTTTTTTGGCGGAAAAGTTGGCGGTGGGGAAAATGGAAGATTTTTTTGGCGGGAAAGTTAGTTTTTAACTTATAATTAAAATTCTAATTAAAATTTCAAAAAACGGGACCCCAGGTGCACATTCCCGACCTCTAAAGTATACATGTACCAAATTTGATAGCTGTATGTCAAATGACCTGACCTGTAGAGCGCCAACACACACACACACACACACATTGAGCTTTATTATAAGTATAGATTAAAAATTCGTCCTTCATAAGCTATTTAAGAAAAAAATGCGATAATCGTTTTCTTTTTAAAAATATTTAATTATAAAAATAACAACACATTTAAATTAAACGCATTTCAAGTGTTAAAATCTTTTTTTATAAAAAACAAAAAATAAATTGTTTTATATATAAATTAAGTGATTAAAATCTATTTTTTAAACAATTCATGAGTGTAACTTATTATTTAAATACTATTTGCATTACACATAATTAACTGCGTGATTAATAAGAAATCAGGAATCAAATACAAATATATTTAGCTTGACGTTAACCATTGTCTTTCAATATTAAGCAAACGATATTCATTTGGAGTTTAAATTTTCTCTTAAGAGAGAAAATAATAAAAAAAAAAGATCCAAACTCAATATGCTCTCTCATCATATTTCGGGAGTAGTTTCTAAACAGAAATGACTAATGACTCTTTAAAAGCCTGCATATATATTAGCAGAGATAATTTTTAATCTCACAGAATACCAACCGAAATAAAATAGAAACAACAGACATCGTCGGTAAAACTGTAATTACCACAAGCTTCAGGAAAAACTGAATCAGATAAATTTCGGGAGGAATAAAACAAAAGGAAATAACAATTATCAACCGTATAGAAATAGTATAAGAAAGAATGGGGAACTTTTCTAGTTGTAGAGAGTTTTTTAGCATGCACAGTGAGCGCATAAATATTCATGGCTTATTCATTCATCAGATTAGTTCGTCGGAAGTAGTTTGTAAACATCCATCTATACAGAAAATGCGCATATAAATTGTGGTGATTTCTACCTTATCTCGCTTCATTTTTTTTTTTTTAACGCTGACGTATAAATTAAGATTGTATAATGTTAACATGAAAATTCGATCTCTTGTTACATAAGAATAGCACGAATAAAAATGAGGGAAAGAAAAAAAAAATATTTTGTAGATGTATTTGAAGAAATTACGAAAACATGTTACTATAGTTTTTCATTGTTTACATTCTTTTTCTAATATATTACGTTTACCATGAGAATTTTAAAATAAAATGACAGCGTAGCTGAAAATGGAATAAAAAAAATATGAGTAATGACGATTAATCTAATATTTTTACATTTTTATTGATAAGTAGTAGAGTAAATGTGCATTTTTTTTGTTTAATTAAAGAAAAAGGAAATGAGGAACTTTTAATGTAGTAATGACAAAAGAAAACCTATGTTTCATTGCAAAAAGTAATTATTTTGAAAATGCATTTAAAGAAATCAATGGAAAAAAGTGAATCGTAATATGATGATAAGCATTTGTCTAATAAACCAAAACTGAAGAAATTCGTAATATCACTGCTTTCTTTAAGTATTGTTTGTAAAAGAGAGCTATTAACGCTATTTTGTTGTAATAAAAAGCGTTAGACGAATAATTTATTTCTGAATTAGTAAAAGATCTTCACATAATGGCATAAAACAATGTTGGATTTCAGATTTTAACCACGTTTTTATAAATTCTAAATTATTATAAAATGTCTCTAAATATTTAAAAAATTTATTGAATTTAAAAAACTGTAACGATTTTCAAATATATCATACATTGCTGTAGGAGAGGAATTTATTGATATAGGTTTTCTTATATTCTTCAACTTTCTATATATTGTACTTCGGACATTGATAAAAAAAATGTTTTAATATTTTATTTCACAATAAAGGAAAATCCTCATTTAAAGCAAACTGAAAGCTGGAAATAAATTTAAATAAAAATTAATTTTTTTCGGAAAGATATATATATAACCAGAGAAAATGTAATTTTTAAAAAATAAATGCCAGTTTTTTTCCAAATTTGAAAATACATTAGAGATATCACAAAAATAACTAGCTATTTTTGAGCTCGTTGCAACAGCATTTTGGTTATAAATAACTGTTACATCAATATCCTTTAAACATTTCACTATTTTATTATATTTAAATAAATATAATAAAAGAATGAGTCTGAGTAACGCAAACAGTCTGAGTAATTAGTAATTAGTCTGAGTAACACAAACAAAAGTAATTCTTTAGATGAAAAATTTTCTTCAAAACATTGTTAAAACTAGAATTTAGGATTCAGAACTTAATATATACTCCTTTTTCTTGTTTATTAAGGTATTTTCCTAAAATATATTTAAAACCTTTTCATAACCGCATTCGACGCAACAATATAATCTAATGATAAAGCTTTACAGAAAATTTCAAGTAAACTAAGGCGAGTTTTTTTTTTTTTCGTCCCCTTTTCTAAAAAACCATACTAAGCAGTTACATTTAATATTTCACTTCTTTTTGTTTTTTCTGTCTTGTAAAATCCTCACGTGTAATTTCAGATGTGAAAACTATTATTAAAAAGTGCAAAAGTTCAATGCGAACGGGAAAAAAATAATTTGTTTATTTTTTGAAACTGAGAAATTGAACACTTTAGTACACAAAATGTCGAAAATCTAGTACAAAAAAATCAATTTTACTGCAGGAATTTTTCAAAAGAGTACATTTTAAAGAAAATAAAAGGGTAATTGAATTCTACAAATGAAAATAAATTGAGAAATGAGTTCTATGGCTTAGATCATTTTTACAAAATATGAAACTTTTTATGTTATTTGAATGATTAAATTTGATTATTAAATGAATGTAACATCATATAACTGTTCTTAAACTCCAAAGAACTTATTGTTGTATAGAGATTGTTTTTTTTTTCCCTTCCTCCTCGCTTGCCGTCGAGGGAGCTCTCCATGAGAAGCTGTCGCCGCTCTGTTTGCTTCTTGCTTCTCATGGACAGCCATAAACCCCACGTGTTTGCCGTGCGTGGCGACCCATTAGACGGATGGTACATTTCGGTCCCCGGTGTATCAATCGGCTGGTATCCCAGTCATTTGGCTGGTCTGCTCAAGGGGATCAAGCGAAGGGGTCATCTTCTGGGACTCTGCGTTAAGGGTGGTAGACGTTCCTGGAAGTGGCTCTTAGCGTATAGGTCCTAGCTAGCACCAAGGTAAGCGCCGAGGCTGGAAAGATCTAGAGCCGGTGGCTGCCTTCCCTTGTTGGGCTCCGTGGTGGGCGGTGCCGTTGGGACCCGAATTTCTTTTCCTCTTGTATGGGTCCTTCTAACTGCACCATAGTCACTGCTGATACAAAATTTTTCATCATGTCAACAACGGATACGTTTCATGAAATCTCACCTTTTATAGTTCACAAGCTCATTTTATCTCATATTGGAGAAGTAAAGAATGTAAAAAAACTGAAATCTGGGGACTTACTCATTGAAGTATCTAATCCTACCCAAGCAGCAACTCTAAGCAAATTAACAGCATTAGGAAATATTAAAGTCAACGTTTCTGTACATAGGAATCTGAACTTTTCACGCGGAGTAATTTCCGAACGCGGTCTCAAAAACCATACAGAATCTGAACTTGTAAATGAGTTGTCTGATCAAAAAGCTTGTGGAGCTCGTCGTATTCACATGAAACGTGATGGTAAATTAATTCCTACACAACATGTCGTTCTAACTTTTTCCACCACAGAATTACCAAAGTCAATAAAGGCAGGTTATTTAAGATGCCCTATCAAACCCTATATTCCTAATCCAGTCAGATGCTTTAAGTGTCAAAGATTCGGACACTCGCAGCAAGATTGCAGAGGTACAAAAATATGTGCCAAATACTCCGTTCCTGGACACTATTCTTCAGAATGTATCTCGGAAGAAATTAAATGTAGGAATTGTGAAGGTGCTCACCCAGCCTTTTCAAGATCTTGCCCTAAATGGGCCTTGGAAAAAGAAATTCTGGCACTTAAAATGAAGAGAAATATTTCGTTTGCAGAAGCCAGAAAAATAATTACCGAACGTACTCCCAAACCAGGAATTACATATTCATCGGTTATTAAACAATGTACACATTGCGGACATATTCCAAACCCAAATAATACAGAAACCGGAATTTCATTCCATTCAAATGCATAAAGGACACCTGTACCGTCTAACTCATCACAATCCATAAAAGCGCCACCTATTCCAATGAAAATTCCTTCCGATGCTTCTCCTTTAAAACATGCGTCATCCTCTCCAACACAAAAACAAGTAAATAAAGCAAAAAACAACAAAAAACCTGACCGAGTAAAGGAAACTAAAGCAACTAAAAAAGCTTGTCTTGCCGCTTTAAAAAAAGATAAACTTTTGCAAAATCAGCCAAAAATTAAAGATGATTTTTTGAAAAAAATGGGAAAAACAGAAGACGCAAAAAATGCTGATTCAATTATCAACATACATACATCAGATGACGACATTCTGTCCTCAGCTAGTGAAACTGATACTTCATTACGGTCTCCTTAAAAACTCATTTGCTTTGCGTTTTAATTTTTTTGCATGGCCAATATTGTCTCTTGGAACTGCCGAGGAGTTAAAAATAAGATTTCAGATCTTAAGGACATCATAAATGTACACCGACCTTCCGTTATTTCTCTCCAGGAAACCTATTTAAAGCCTAACAACACAATTCCAATAAAGCATTATGAACTCGTACAAAAAAATGGTACAGGCGATAGAGCTTCGGATGGGGTAGCTTTGCTGATCTCGAACTCTTTTCCTTCATCTCCACTAGCATTAAATACCCCTTTGCAGGCAATAGCAGTTCAAATCCATACCCATTCCTTATTTACAGTCTGCAGTTTATATCTTCCACCAAATACTACTGTTGAACAAAATAAGCTGAATAATCTTATTTCCCAGCTACCGGAACCATTCATCATCCTTGGTGATATGAATGGACACAGCCAACTTTGGGGTAATACTGATGCAAATACAAGGGGCAAACAAATTGAAAAATTATTAGATGATTACAGTCTTTGTCTGCTTAATAATGACGAATATACTTATTTTCACGAGCCAACTAGAACTTTTCACTCTGTAGACCTTGCAATATGTTCTCCAACCCTTCTGCCTCATCTTACACTCCATGTTGCCAACAACCTTCACAATAGCGATCATTTTCCTTTAATTATTTCTGATAACAGACAAACACCTTTAACTCATCGCACACTGAAATATAATTTTAAAGCAGCCAATTGGGTAGAATTGCAGTTAAGGGCAAATATAACTAAAGAAATGATCGCTAACAATAGTATAGAAACTGCTATCAAAAATGTCACTGAAGTGTTAATTGCTGCAGCCGATAATTCAATTCCTAAAAGCTGCAATAATTTTAAAAGACAAAGGAAGGTATGGTGGAATGAGGATTGCCGCGAGGCACACAAAGGCCTGGAGTCGATTCCGAAGAAACCCAACCACGGCGAACTTAATTAGTTACAAGCAAGCAAAGGCCAACTCGAGAAGAATACAACGACGAAGTAAACGGGAGTCATGGGAAAGATACATTAGCAGTATTAATTCCAACATATCTAGCAAAAAACTATGGGAGAGAGTAAAGAAAACCTGCGGCATATACAAATCTAACAATATAAGAATTCTCTATACTAATGAAATCTCTGTTTCATCTCTAAAAGACGTTGCTAATTGCATTGCTTCAGAATTAGCTAAAACATCAAATAGTAATAATTATTCAACTCCGTTTGTTCGCCATAAATTTACAGCTGAAAAGCAAAAAATTAATTTTCATTCCTCTCCATTTGTTTCTTACAATACAGATTTCACTTTTCCTGAATTAAAAAGATGTCTCTCTGAAATTCGTAAATCATCTCCAGGTCCCGACAATATCAGTTACCTTATGATACAACATCTGTCTAATATATCTTTACGCAATCTACTATTTCTCTATAACAGAGTTTGGCATGAGCAATCTTTCCCATCATCCTGGCAACAGGCTATTATAATACCTATTCTTAAACCTGGAAAAGAGCCATCAAACCCATGCAACTACCGTCCGATTGCACTTACTAACTATCTATGTAAGGTCCTCGAGAAGATGGTCAACAAGCGTTTAATATATTACTTGGAAACTAATAAATTTCTTAGTCCCTTCCAAAGCGTGTTTAGAGAGGGACGTTCAACAATCGATAACTTGCTCGCCTTGAAAACAGAAATTCGAAATTCGTTGTTCGCAGACAGCATACCGTAGCTATTTTTTTCGACATAGAGAAAGCTGACGATCGTGCTTGGAGATTTGGTATTCTTCGAGATCTCTATAATTGCAACCTTCATGGTAATCTACCCATATTCATTCAGAATTTTTTTAAACTCCGAAAATTTAGAGTAAGAATTGGAGACCAAATGTCAGACTATTTTATTCAAGAACAAGGCGTGCCTCAGGGTAGTGTACTTAGTGTAACGCTTTTTGCTTTAAAGACCAATGACATTTTAAAACAACTTCCACTCTGTGTCAAAGGTTTCCTTTACGTTGATGATCTTTACATATCTTGTTCAGGGGATGATATTGCGTTTATGGAACGACAACTTCAACTGGCCGTAAATAAAGTCCAACAATGCTCTACTCTTAATGGGTTCTCTTTCTCCTCAACGAAAACAAAATGTGTACACTTTTGTCGTAAACGCCGCCTCCATCCAGATCCTGAGATCATACTTGACCGTCAACCCATCAATGTTGTTAATGAAATTAAATTTTTAGGACTAATTTTTGACAAAACACTCACTTTCGGCCCACATGTTTTATATTTACGAAAGAAACTCAAAAAGGCTTTAAACATCTTAAAAGTTCTTTCAAATACATCTTGGGGAGCTTCCAGAACATCCTTGCTTCGAGTCTACAGAGCAGCTGTGCTCTCCAGGATGGATTACGGATGTGTAATATACGGTTCCGCAAGACAGAGTGTGTTAAAAAAATTAGATCCTATTCATAACTCAGCTCTCAGACTTTGCAGTGGCGCCTTTCGTACTTCTCCTGTCGAAAGCCTGTATGTCGAATGTTGTGAGCCCTCTCCCGATCAGAGACGAAAAATGCTAACTCTCCATTAATATTTTAAACTTTTATCCCTTCCATCACATCCGTTTTTTAATTACAAGCAAAATCAATTCATACTTCGCTTACAAAATGCCAGACCATCCGTCATTCCTTCATTGTTTAACAGAGCAACAAACATTCTAAACAGTTTAAACATAGACAATATCCACGTTGTATCAAACGTAAAATATTACCTCACTCCGTGGAAATCACATGGACTAAAATACTTAAATCCATTTACAACTTTTGATAAAACTAATACGGCCCCTGAGATTTACCTCCAACTTTTTGCTCATAATCGTGAATCATATAAAAGTTTCATTCCAATATTTACAGACGGTTCGAAAAGTTCTTCATGTACTTCATTTGCTTGTGTTTTTATCAATGATACCATCTCATTTCAACTTCATGTTCTATTTTTACTGCAGAAATTACTGCCATCCTTCATGCATTATCTCACATTTCAAATAGTCCACCTGATAACTGTATCATTTATTCAGATTCAAAAAGTGTCTTAGAATCGTTGAAATCACTCCACCGTTTCTCTCATCCATTGACTTTTAACATACTTGAACTACATGATAATCTCACTTGCAAGGGGTTCAAAGTTCTTTTCTGCCGGGTTCATTCTCACGTTGGTATACGGGGAAATGAATTAGCAGACAATCTAGCGAAATCTGCTACCAGTATATTAAAATCTCCTATTCCATTAAAAGATGTAAAAAACCGCGTTAAATCCAGTTTGCATTTCAAATAGCAAATCCAGTGGGATCTTACAGAGGCAAATAAACTTAAAACAATAAAACATCTAATCGATTGTTGGCCTTGTTTGCCTAGTAGAAAATTTGATACCATTCTTACCAGATTAAGAATTGGCCATACACGGCTCACACATAAACATTTGCTGTTGGGGGAACCCGCACCCCGATGTACAGCATGTCAGTGTCCTATGACGGTTCTTCACATTTTAATAGAATGTCCACAATTTAACAATGAACGAATTCGCTACTTTCACTCTCCTCAAATTAAATTAAAAGATATTCTTCATAAAGTACCCCATCCCCACCTTTTTAAAAATGATTGGCTTTTACTTTTCGATTTGATTCTTAAATAACTCTTAGATTCTGTTTTACCATGCTCTTACGTTTTGTAGATTTTACAGGTTGACAAGTTCAGTAAAATGTTGCAATTTAGAAAGAAATTTTTAAACCTTTAAAATAGGATTAATCTTACCGTATGTTTGGCGCAATTTAATCAAAAATGGTTCTTGTGCCAATAAACTCCATCAACCAACCAACCAATCTTTGATGAATATGCATCCATGTACATGCCGGTTACAAAGTAGAGAAACATTTTTTTTATTGATAATTGAAGCAAAATTTATCTAAATAGGTTTATTTGATACTGCGTGATTTTCAATAATCTTTCTCCAAAAAATAAAAGAGTATGTTTTAAAACATTCGCTAAATAATAGAAGACTTTGACTTCCAGCAATCGCTAAAAAAATCTCATTTATGAGCGACTCGAAACAAATAAACATTGTTCAATTGAAACTTATTTAAATGATATTCACCCTAAATAACTATAAAAATATGTAATATGCATTGTGAATATATTATAGTAACAATTTATGAACGTAAACTTTTAATCGAAATGCGTTCGTTCTAAATGTAAAGCAAAACAAAATTTCAAATTAGGATTTCTCTCTGAATATTTTTTTCATATTATAGAAGAAGAATCCAATATTAGGTCTTAACTAAGATGCTATAAATGAAAAACTTTATTAAAAAAAGAAAGAAAGCTTATTCGCTTCGTTACTTTGTCCTTTATCGTTATTTCTATTATTTTTTTTATCCCTCTCCTGTAAATACGTTCATTATCTAGAAGATCTCAAACCTATCAGCTGAACGCTCCAGCAAAATGTAAATTATATCTTATTCCCACAGAAGGCGAAAGAATTTTGCAGATTTAATGCAAAACCGTAGGCTTGTGCGCTACTGAAAAAAAATAACAAAAAAATGCAAAGTCTTTTGAAAAGAATGTGTACTGAAAAAAGTATCCTTTATTAAAGGCTAAATATAAAAAAAGTCAAAATCCTTCGACCTTTAAATAATGAAGCAATTTGTTTAGTTTTTGACTCCTGTACGCTGTACCACTTAACTGGAAGAAATAGGAAACTGGAAAAAATATATTTTTGCCAGTGGGAAGTTCAATTCTTTTTTTAAAAGCTAAAATATTTTGATAGATCACTGTCTTAAGTATAAGAATAGTTTCCTTTTATTAATTATTTAAAGGATTATTTTTTATCTAAGCTAACACAACCTTTGAATTTCGAATATTTTTGATTATTTAATAAATTTTAAAATCTGAAAATATTACCGCTGTACATAGCCTTCGTCTTTAAATAATAATCATTTGGAATGATGAGAAATTTAAAGTTTTTTTTTAAATGACTTATTTCCTATAAAAATTATACAATATACTAGCCGCTGTTGGCTTCCAGATGGTTCACTTAGGATATTGATTATATGCAATTTCAATTAAATTTCATGGACATGAAGTCATGTCCATGATTTCAATAACAAATTATTTGTAAGCAACAAATTACGTTAAGCATTAAAATCGTGCTGTTTTAATTGTCTTACTTCTATTTATTGTCTACATGAACGTTTATTGTGTACATGTACATTTATTGTGTACATGTTTGTACTTTTTAACGGGGATCAATCCCATTACATCATAACGTTATTCAAATCTTAAATATACGGCTACTCTATCTTCGAAATTTCGCGCTACTATAATTTCATTTTTTGTAAACTACTATATTAAAAAGAACCTTTCTTTTTTAACTTTCAACAGTAGCAGGAAACCAAGCGATAAATATTTTATGAAAGGATTAAAATGATTTGATTATTATGGCAACAATGCAGTCCATTGTCAGAAATTAGACAAAAAAAATATTTTCAAAAAATTACCAAAATTCAATAAAAATTCTCACGATATCAAATTCATATTATTAAAAGAATATTTTTTTTTTAATTTTGGAACAGTGTAAAATCCATTTTTGTGCAATATTTTCGAAAGTTGTAGGGAAACTTTTCTATCTTCAATTTAATTTTTAATTAATAGAAATTAAACTTAAATTTAAAAAACATAATCACGCCAGATTGCTTGTTCGTACCCTTTAAGTTACATATGTAATTGAAACCAAATTTGATAGTTGTTGTCAAACTTATAGACAGAAAGCACTTTATTATTAGAGGTGTGTGTACGTGCATGCGTGGATGCTCGAGTGCCAACCTATTTGCGTCTGCTTGTATGTGTGTAAAGCAACCAGATTTTTAAAAATAAAGATAATTTTAAATTTTTATATGAATTATGTGAATCACGCTGGTTTCGCTTATGCATAGTTCCTGATCCACACCTCGTTGCACATAATACCTCAACAATGTCCACATCTTTAAATATCATTTAAAAATTTTATCTTAAACTTTCTTCAGTTTAAAGCTAATGAGAAAATTTGAAATAAAAGTGTATTGGTCTTCAACGACTGCAATTTCTTTTAAAAAATTTCTTCACCTTATACTAACTTATAAATCTCAACTAAGAATGAAAGAGAATGTATGTCTATTGACCCTCTACAAACGAGATAGTTTGTCCAAAGTTGGCATATAAATACTTTGAAGAATGGAAAAGGCTTCAGAGAAATGTTTTGAAATTTTGTTTTAAGCATAGCATTATTATCATGTGAGAACATGATGTTCTTTTGGTTAGGGGATTTAGGAAGCTCGAAATCACGTAGGCAATGAATATTGAAGCTCGTAATCGCGTAGGCAATGAATAAGGCATAAATGGCAATTTCCGTCATCATCTTTTAATCGCATATATTTTTTCACCTACTTTTACCAGTATTGAATTATTATTATTATGTATGCGTTTTTAAAAGGTTGTTCTGCTTTTACCAGTATTGCTTTATTATTACGTATGCTTCTTTGACAGCAGATGCGTTTTGGAAAGACTGACGTAGAACTATGATATCATAGCTGTTATTTCATCTGAAAATCGGTCAAGATCCAAAACATTGTTTGCCAGCTTGAAAAATTGAAAATGAAAGTTTAAAAAAAATACCATTATATATATATATATATATATATATATATATATATATATAGAGAGAGAGAGAGAGAAAGAGAAAGAGAGAGGGATAGAAACCGATAGAGAAGTTTCGTGATTGTTTCAAATTGCTTAAATTAATTAAGACAAATAATGACTTAAAAAATAATAACGTTCTCACATGGTAATTTAAAATTTGCGATCGTCGATTTCATAAAAATTTTTTTTAAGAATTATTTTGAAAATTTATTTCAGCTAAATGTAAATTAAATAAAATTTTGGCGTTTTTCTACAAAATTATTATTGAAAAAAAACGACTTTTAAAGTCTTAAAAGATACTCCTTTATCTATCGTGTAATATTTTCCTGAATTTTAACAATATTTTTTGATATTTTCCTTCTTTATAATTTTCATTAATATTTTCATTATTTCAGATTCTAACCACTTTTAGTAATTGATGAAACATTTAATCAAATGATTTACTTCTACTTCTGGACGTTCAACAAAGTTTTTGCTTATTTCCATATATCACATGAAACATTTGAAAGTAAAGTGACAGTATAACGAACGAGTGTGACGTCAAATAGAAGACAGATTTTGCGAACAAATATAATGAAATTATAGTATACGAGTTTTTTTATTTCATTCCTTTATTCATTCCATTACTTCATTCATTAAAATTCATGTAATAAACAAAATAAGCTTCAAGCTATTAAAATAGCAAGACTCTAGTGTCTATTACAATTTAATGCTTAAAAATATGGTTTGATGGTATAATTAACAAAATGAAAGTTATGCATAAGAAAAACATTTAATTGAAAATAAAAGAGACTAATATTCCCCTAGAATCATCTGGTCACCAAACTTGGCTAATAATATATAAAATGCAATTTTGATTTATTTCTGGGGTAAGATTTCTCCTATATTAAGAAAAACAGTTTATTTAGTTTCTGCATATTTTACTCTACAATCATAAATCTCTTAGCAAAAAAAATTGCTTTGTAATGAACTAGTAAAGTGACAGTGCTTTCAAGAAGAAAAATCCTTATGTTGATACTGCATACAAATCATGAAACCTTTCATTGAATATAAATGCAAATTTTGCGTGCTTTCACTAATGATCTCTTATACGAATAACCATTGTAAACGAATTTTAAAGAAATCTTTCGATCCTTTGCGTTTCTTTATTATCGTAAAAGCAATTTTCGATTTAAAATTGCTTATAAAAATCGAAAAGCAGACGTAGATTCTAAGACGAAGAAAGAAAAGATCTTCCTCTATAAAAGAGTTAGAGGGAAAAAAAATTCCAATCTTTCCATTTCAGAAGCAATAAATGTATGGTTATCTTAATTAAACTTGCTTTATCCTTGTCTATATAGTCCATATCTTGAATTTCTTTTTCCGTTTCACAATGAAAATAGATACAAAAACCTTGCTTTTGAGATAAAAAGTTTTAAGAAGGTTTTTGTAAAAAAAGTCCATTTTTATCTTGTATTTGGCCTCCGTATTTCAGTTTAAGATTAACGTTGATAAAAAGTGAGAAACTGCTTTTTAAAATTAGGAAAAAAATTAATTTCCGAATCTTATTTTATTTTATCAAAGAATCATGTTTAATTCATTTTCATCCAAATGAGACATTATTTAAACAACAAGAATTACTCAAAAAAAATTTTATGAGTTTTTTTCTAGAAATAATTCCATTATTTAAAATCTTCGCAACGAAATTCGATTGGTTATAACTTTTTGTATTTAATTGTGGAATACTTTTTTCTGAAATTGCAGGGTTTTTTTTTTTTGTTGTTGTTGTTTTTTTTTGTAATATTACTTTTGACTGAAATTTATACAAATTATAAAATAATTATAACAATCTCTTCTAATTAAATGTTAAAATTGTTAGAAATCCTCTCTAAAGAATTAGTCGTCTGATATCTAAAATGTGCAATGCGAAAACAAATTCCGTCATGTATGAGGTACATGAGTATGAGAACACGAAGTACATGACTATAAGAATCCAAAATACCCAAAGTACATTTAATCTAACTTCGTGATTAAAAGGTACAGCTTAGTTACTGAGATACTGACTTAGATTCTTTCCTTTTCTGCCTGTGGCTAATTGATATAGTAAAGAAAATGGTACTACCTTATTATCGTCTTTTCTCTTGTGGTTAATTGATATAGCTTATAGAGCTTAGGAATATTTCTTTTCGCCTGGGGTCAATTTATTGTGGCTTAGAGAATGAAGTGTCGGCTTAGTTATTCTTTTTTATTTCACATTAATATTACTGCGAATCTAAAAAGTATCTGAAAGAAGTATTTGGTTTATTTTTAAATTCACATAATACATTGTATTTAAAAAAATGAATAACTATGTCACATTAGTCCTATTCCATACCTGTGGCCAATTTCTTGTGATTTAGAGTATAAAGTATCGGCTTAGATATTTTTGTTTTATTTCATATCAATACTACTACGAATCCAAAAAGTTTTTAAAAAAAGTATTTGGTTTATTTTTAATTCATATAATTCATTGTATTTAAAAAAAATGAATAAATACGTCACATTAGTCCTATTTCATACTGTGGTCAATTTATGGTGGCTTAGAAATGAAGTATCGGCTTAGTTATTTTTGTTTTATTTCATATTAATATTGCTATGAATCCAAAAAGTATCTGAAAGAAGTATTTGGTTTATTTTTAAATTCATGTAATTCTTTGTAATTTAAAAAAAATGAATAAATATGTCACATTTGTTCCCATTTCATACCTACATTTTAATACCTATGATCAAAAATTGTGGCTTAGATAATGAAATGTAGGCTTAGTATTTTTTTTATTTCATAATATTATTACTACTAATCCATAAATTATCTGAAAGAAGTATTTGATTTATTCTTAAATTCATATAATTCATTGTATTTCAAAACAAATGAATAAATATGTCACATTAGTCCTATTCCATACCTGTGGCCAATTTCTTGTGATTTAGAGTATAAAGTATCGGCTTAGATATTTTTGTTTTATTTCATATCAATACTACTACGAATCCAAAAAGTATTTAAAAGAAGTATTTGGTTTATTTTTAAATTCATATAATTCATTGTATTTAAAAAAATGAATAAATACGTCACATTAGTCCTATTTCATACTGTGGTCAATTTATGGTGGCTTAGAAATGAAGTATCGGCTTAGTTAATTTTGTTTTATTTCATATTAATATTGCTATGAATCCAAAAAGTATCTGAAAGAAGTATTTGGTTTATTTTTAAATTCATGTAATTCTTTGTAATTTTAAAAAATGGATAAATATGTCACATTTGTTCCCATTTCATACCTACATTTTAATACCTATAATCAAAAATTGTGGCTTAGATAATGAAATGTAGGCTTAGTATTTTTTATTTCATATTATTATTACTACGAATCCATAAATTATCTGAAAGAAGTATTTGATTTATTCTTAAATTCATATAATTCATTGTATTTCAAAACAAATGAATAAATATGTCACATTAGTCCTATTTCACACCTGCATTTATGCTACACATATGCCACAATAATTTGAC
Source organism: Argiope bruennichi (assembly GCF_947563725.1). NCBI lineage: Eukaryota > Metazoa > Arthropoda > Arachnida > Araneae > Araneidae > Argiope > Argiope bruennichi. Next base: position 71,712,610 of record NC_079151.1, read on the forward strand.
CTGCTATGGTCAAATTATTGTGGTTTAGAGAATTAAGTGTAGGTTTCGTTATTTTTTTAATTTCAAATTAACATTGCTACGAATCCAAATATATCAGAACGAAGTATTTGGTTTATTCTTAAATTTATACAATTCATTGTAATTTTAAAAAATGAATAAACATGTCACATTTGTTCCTATTTTACGCTTTTTATTTAATTGAATTAATTACTATTTTATTCGAAGAAATGTTCCATCAAAATGAGTTATATTACAATTCGAAAGAAAAGAAGAAATACTTTGTTTTATTTTATGATGAGTTACTTCATTTTCATTTTGCATTGACCCTAAATTAGAAGGCTTTTCTTCAAAACAATAATTAGATTATCTAATTATAACATATTAATTTTTAAGATCACATTAAAACATCTGATAAAAGAAAACATTTGTTTGAATGAGTTTTCTTTCAAATGTTTTCATAACTATAGTCAAAAAATGTAATTACAATACTTAGCAAGCAGGGGAAACGGAATAAATTTCCTTCGAAATATTAATTAATCAAATTGTGTCTTGGAACTACTTTTTTACCCTGAAATGCTCAAATAATACGATCTGCATTAGAATTTCATGATCATCAATTCGAATTAATTCAACGGAGTGCAATTTTTTGCAATAAAAATATTTTTCGAAAAGCAACTATTATATTATTTTATTTTATATTCAATTTTCTTTCGAACAGGAAATTTAGAAAAAGTATTGCAGTCATCAAAAAATTTAAATTTTCAAATTAAATGAATCTCAAAGTTCTAGACTTTCCTGAATTCGAAAAAAAAAATTCTCATTATGTTTGTTTGCTGTCTGTTAACTCTACAACTCAAAGTCTCCTCGAGTTAGATAGATGATGGACTAGATAGCATATTGCCGCATTGAAGAAAGACAGTCGAATCTCCATGGCCGAATGGTCATGACACTGGTCTCATAATCAAGAGACCGTTTGTTCGAATCCCGTAGAGACAATGCGATTCACAGTTAGTAAATATTTAATTTCTTGTTTTTATGTTTTCCTTTATTTCCTGTTCCAGAAGATACTGAATATTTCTTTAGTTTACCAGACAAGTGTTCTGGACTTTTCTTACTGTCTTCAGAAAAGTATTCTGGAACTTCTCTGCTAGTATAAAAGCAGAAGATTTGTCAGTCACTGTGTTCTGAGTTCAGAGATGAGTTAATAAATTAGTTTAGCTCTACTTCTTCTGTGTGTCATTGAGTTCCACACTAGACTACCTACGTGGCAATATGTACTTACGACCAAATTTGTAAATTTCTGTCATAGTTTGAAAAAAATTTACCCACGTGAAGTCTGTCGGTCTGTCTGTGTTCGTAAACAAGTGATCTCGATAACTGAGGAAAGCAATAAAATTATTAAGCAATTAAAATTTTCTGTAAATGAAAAGAAAATAATTCAGATATGGGTTTTTGCATGATGATTTGATATGAAAGTATTATTAATATTAAAATATGAACTGAAATGAAATCTTACTCAACAGTTATGAGGAAAACTGATACGAAACTTCAGCTTTTATTCTGATAATTTTAATATTAATCGGAAAACTATCACTAGGCGAAATATGCTTAATGTCTTCTGAATATTTCATTTGATCATGCTTCTTCAATTGTTTTATATCATTTATTGTATGTTTCTGTTACTATGTGAGAAATTTTGTTTCATTTTTGCTTTTGTTTGTGTATCTACTTGTTTCCCCATTTTTTTTCTTTCTTCTTCTTCTTCTTTTTTTTTTTTTTTTTTTTTTTGCATTTGTGCCTGCGACCTTATATTTGAAATTTATTTTATTGTCAATTGCGTACTGACTTACATTTGTAAGCCTTGTGGTATACTTGTTGACACACATAGAGTTTATACATAGAGCACAAAAAAAATAATAATAACAATAATATTTTTAAAAATTTGTTTAAAATTAATGCTGTCAATTTTCAGTTTTTGAAATTTTATAAACAACAACAGGCATTTAAATCTTTTCATCAAATAAATTTCAATATTAGTTTATAAAATAATTATAAATAATTAATGATTTTTTAATTTATTTTATTATATTACTATAAAAGTGTCCACCGAATGTGTTTTCATGAAAACTATGATAATTAAAAACAAAATTGTTGTTTCTGAGTAAAGAGAAAAATGTGAAAGAAAATATTTCCAAATGTATGAATACCTTCTTTTCAAACTAATTTCGAAAACAATGAAATTAACTTCTATTTAAAGGTAAGAGAACAATTTCATTTGATTTGGAAACATTTATGCAGATTTTTTAACGCCTTTATATGTTTCATGTTATTTCCAGTAAACTTTATCAGAGACATTCAGAAAATATAAATCAAATGGCAAATATATTTAGCATATAATATATTTTATCAATCATAAATCGTCAATTCTATTGATCATACATGAGATATTCATTTAAAATTTCACAAAATGTATTTTCACAAATATATTTTTTTCCATAAATAATTTCACAAAATGCAGTATTGTAGCCATTTTCTCTCAGAGTAAGAGAAGCAATTTTAAAATATAAATTTTTAATAAAATAAAATCTTTTTTTATAAAAACTGCTTACTTATTACGTAAATAAAACTTAATCCTCAAATATACCACCAACGCGAGAAAACTAAAAAAAGAAATACCTTAAAATTGCGGTAACGAATCATTTCTAGTAAAATAAAATGGATCGACAGTAAGGGCATATGAAAAAAATTTAAATAATAATTATTCTTAAATAAGAAGCAAAATCTTTAATAAAGAGTAGTCTGCAAAAAAACTCCCCAGACGCATTTCCAAATTTCTTGCAAGTTTTAAATATGCTGAGTGGGCGCATAAATATTCATGGAGATACATTTAAATGGGTTCTTGTGAAGTGCTTGGTAAACTTGTATCTACACAGAAAGCACATAAATGAATAGCTCTTATTTCCAAACTTCACGCTTCACCAGAGTTTTATAACGACCACATATAAATTAGGTTTCTACAGTGTTCTGTTGAAAGTGTAGTTTACTGTAGCATAAGAAAAATACTAAATACGAAAAAATTTTTGGAGAAATGTGTGAAAACTAGCTGATGAAAAAAGATCATTTATTTGATGTAAATATGTGGGGACAATATTCAAACTTTAAACTGTTTTTACTTCCACCTATATGAAATATAGAATCATTTTTTTAAATGTGGAAAAATTCGAATTCGAGATTTTTAGCAATCTTCATAGTGCAGACCTCCTTGAATCCGAAATGCCCATTTTTGGCATTATGTCAGCTTGGCTGTGAACATAAAAACGTTTTTGATTTATACGGCTGAATTTCGATAAATGGAATTAAGATCAAATTTATAGGTTTCTATAAAATTTTGAGTGGCATCCATTCCGATTATTGGAGTCTAGTTCTATCCTGTCCAGCTATTTGAGTAAAAGTGAATCCGTCGGGGCCAAACTCCTCCCGCTGGTGCAGTGCGGAAGTTTGGAGAGGGTTGTTAACAACTCAGGTATTCCCCTTGTCATCTAACCTCGACTCAAAATTACTCGAAATAAGCCTAATGCTGCTTTAAAATGGGACAGTAATGTAACTGAACTGAACTGAATTGAGTTAAAGTGAGCTCGAAAACTACAAAATGCAGGAAAGGTAGACGGATAAAATTTGGTACACAGGTTTAGCATCTAAAATATAGATTCATATTAAATTTTGAACAAATCGGTAAGACGGTTGACCATCTGCCGGTTTTTATTTTTGCATACATGCAAGCACAATAACTCATGAAGGCAACAATTTAAATCAATGATATTTGGTATGTTATCTTGTAATTACAGCTGTAGTTTTGAGTCAGATTTAAGTATGAATGGGCAGGCAAAAAAGGCGTCCAAAATACATATTCTCCAGATAGATTCAATAAATTGATAGAGTCATGCCAAAGATCTATATTTCATAACTACCGTTCACCAATACCACAAGGCCTTACCTTTGGTATTCCTTGGTAAGGAATTTTTTCTTTGGTAAGTCCTCAAATTCATGCGGAGGAAAGAGGGATAAAGCTTTTATTGATGAGTAAGCGAAAAGCTTCAGGATTCACTCCTGTTGAGGTTTTTTTTTCTTTGTATTGTTTGTTTCCCCAGTAATTATTATTTTTACGTGAAAAGATTACAGATTAAATGCCGTAAAATATAAAACAATAAAGATTCGATGCATTTTTCTGATTAACATGCACTTGTGTGTTGAAAATTAGCAGAAATTTCAAAAATGTAAATAAACCTTTTGAACTAAGATAGAAATATTGATGCTCTTTCGAAGACGGGAAAAATTTATTTTTTATCAGGAAATTAAATTTGATTAAAAAATAAATTAAACAACCATTAAATTTGAATAAGGAATTATGGATATAAAATAATTTTCTAACAATGCAAAATCTGAACATAACAGCAACAATAAGAAGAAAAAAAGAAAAAAGATTTATTGGATTTCTTTTGAATCAAAACAGATTCTGCGAGTTGCATATGTCGACTTTTGTGGTTATTTTTCCTATTACTAAACTTCTTGTATTTATCCCCAAACTACATGAATTCATTGAAATATCATTTAATTTGAATTTTTTAATTGCTAAGAAAACATTATTTTCATCTAAGTAATGATCACTGAACGCTAGCATATTTTCAAAATTATTACGCCTGATGCAAAATTTTTGGACGGCATTAAAACAAAAACTTTTCCAAAAGTTAGGCTATAAATCAAAAACCTTTAGCAATGTGTTGGCTGTAAGACTTAAGAACACTTAACCATCAAATATGATAATGATATAACATATTCATAAGTTTGATGAGTCAGCATGTCTAATTTAAAAATCCAGTCAATAAATTTAATCAAAACTCCTTTTAAAAGAAGGCAGCATATCACCTTACCCTCAACTTGAACTAGAAAAATATATAGGAATTGAGAAATTTAACTACAAATTACTAACCCTAAAATATTAAAATCCATATTACCCAGTTAACTATAACAGATATAAAAGATATAACTAAGCTAGTAAACATAATTAAAGACATTATCGTTACAGTTGACAGAAGCTCTATATATCATCAGCTTACTAAATCCCAGTTTCATTATTTAAATATTGTGCATCTATGTGTGAAAATTTTGAAATGTATTTTTAAATATATGGATAAATTCATCTATAATTTACAAGCTACTTTGATTCTAAAAGTTCTAATAAAATCAATATAATCTCTAATTATATAATTCACTTTTATATAACACTGTCATTTTTTTTCCTTCTCTCTTCTTCTTCATATTATTATTGAATACATTTTCGGTATGTGAAGAATGGAAGTATTCTCAAAAGTAAACACTAAAAAAAATTAAATTTCAGTCTTGCATAACTTTCATTAAGACATAACAGAGAGTTTGTTTATTTTATTTCAGCTTTATGCATGTCATTTATTCACATAAGAGAATCTTGATTAGATAATTTTTTTCTGCAGAAAAAAGTAATTTATTTTATATTTAAAATCATCCTGGCGTTAGATATTTCTATTTTTTAAACCACTTTATTATCTGTATATTTTTTATTAACTGAGTGAAATGTTAGCGCGTAAAAGAATATTCTTTTTTATCTTTCCCTCATATAATAAAAGAAAGAAATTTGAAAATTATACAAAAGCATTATTATTAATATTTATTTTTCATTAAATTCATTGATTTTTATGATTAGAATTATGGCCTATGAAAGGATAAGAAGAAAATATTTAAAGAAATTTTCAAACCTATATTTTTGTTAACTATGTAGTTAACTTACATTCAACTCGCTTCACATTGAAATAGTTTGACATATCTAGTTCATATTCCATTCTTTTTTAAATCTTAATTATATTTTTAATTAAAAATTAAGCAAAATTTTGGAGTTTTCCGCTAAAACTTTTAAAAATATTACAGCGCAAAAAATTATTTTTACGTCATCTTAAAATTCAAAAAATTACCTTTTCAATTAGGTTTCTAATTTTTTATATTTTTTTAATATTTTACGCATGTTTCCCAATAATCAAAACACAAAATAAAACTAAAATTTAACCAACAAGCGCACTTTAAGCGTGCATGGAAAATATTATATTTTATCGACGTGTTGTTGAAGAAAGCTCAAATTAAAAATTATTTCTTCCTGCTAATAAGAAAAATGTTATTTTCTACACGTCTGTATAAAATGAAATAAATATGAAATGAATAAAATTAATAATATGAAATAAATATGAATTCATCAGCTAAAAAAATAAATGCAAGAAAAAGTTATGAGTGCCTTTTTAAAATTTCCATATTATTTATTCAGTCTCATTTAACTTGGTTTAATAAATAGAAAATTCCAACTATAATCAGGGTCCAATAACTGAGTTTTAAACCTTCAGTAAAAAAAATATATATGTCATAAAAACTGTCTAAATGAAGTAAATAGTTGTATTTATATAATTTGGGTCAATAAATATTGTGATGAATTTCGAATTTTAAATTTTTTATACAAACCCTCTTTCCTGAGAGTCATATTTAATAAAATATTCTTCGGACATTATTATTTTAATTGAAAAAAAAAGTTCTACCTTTTTCCGAGTAAAACTGATTGAGTTATGAAAATCTGAATATCACTATTCTATAAATACACGCGATTTAGACTTTTCCATCGACCGTCATGAAGAAAATATGACAGTTTGCACCCGATGTTTCTCAATGTTGATTGGCTTAAAATAATGAAATTATTGATTGTCTTAAAATAATGATATTCAAAGCTTTATAATTCAATCAAATTTGACCGTAACGCGTCCATTTGATTGTCAATGTAAGTTGAAATGTTCAAACGTTTAATCATATTTAGTAAAATAATATTGACAATCAATTGTCAATATTATTTTACTGAATATGATTCCTAGAATCAAAGGATTATATAAAATTTAGACTTCATAATTATACACAGAAGTACTGGGTGATTATAAAAAAAAATATTCAGATATTTGAGACTGTAATTATCAATCCGTTCACAAAAACGGAATAAAAATTTAGTTCAAGGTGTTTTGAGGTATGTGTTCAAGAATCATTGAAAAATAACAATTAAGCTCAAACAGTTACAGTTATGGTGACAAAATTTCGACATTTTCAAATTGCAATAATAAAATAATTCCAATAATAAAAAAAGTTGAGTTTTTCTCCATTTGAAAATCTTGAAATTTTATCTCTGCAACCGTAACTATTAGAATTTAACTGTTGTTTTTCATATGATTTTTGAGCACATATCTCAAAATACTTTGAACCAAATTTTTATTCCGTTCCAGTGAACGATATGATAGTTACTATCTCATATATCGGGATAGTTTTTTTTTTTATAATCGCCAGGTCCATTTATGGGCTGAAATAAAATAAAATGTTACTCAAGTCATTTAAAACAATTTTTAAAATGTAACTGAAAAATGATTTTTATGATGAATCAGCGAAATGATAAATGAAAAATTATTTGAGAGATTGAATAAATTATAAAAAATATTCTATAGTACACATGAGACTTCAATGGTAAAAGGTTCAACTTTCTGTGCTCATATGTTTTTTAAAATCATGTTTGGTTCCAGCAAAAAAATGTGTTTCTTCAAGTTTTATCACTGCCGCTTCAATTTCAAGTTCAAATTTTATTCAGTTGACATAAAATTAGAGGGAACTTGGATAGAATGTCTTAAAGCTTGTATAATGGTATAATTTATATGACTATTAAAATTTGAAGCTTAAAACAATTTTGCTGAAGAAAGCTATTAAAAGACATATTTCCATAAAAAATTTTAATTCAAATTTTTAAGGTGCATTATCCTTGCGGACCACTTAATCGCCAATCTATTAGTCGCTAGAATCTAATAAGCCAGAATAAAATTCTGATTTGCATAAACCATGAGTTCTGTGTAGATATTTTTTTCAGGAGTAAACAAAATAAATCACATATTTTATGTTTAAACTGATTTCTTAAAAACGTACATCTGAAAGAGAGATATCAATTTCATTACTATATCAACTTTTGAGAGATAGCAAATTCTATTGCAACGAAAAATGGAAATAAAATGCAATCTTTTAAAAGAATCAATATTTGTAAATTCCCCTCTCTAGTAATATCTGAATCTATATTGCTTGTTACAATGTTTGGAAAGAGGAGAATGTTTGTGAAACATATTTCTCGCCTGCAGCAAAGCTTCATCCTTTGCAAACAATAATATATAAGTGTAAAGCATTTTGCTTTTTGAAAACTTTCCCAAATTAGCTTTAAGCCGAGGGCTAAATAAATTCACAATAATAAATAATTTTAATCTAGAAACTCTATTAAGTTACTAATAGAATAATTTGAAACATTTTTCGATACAAATACTACGAAATATGGAATTTTATTTTAAGTTGAATTTTTCTTTTGTCCATATCAATCTATTTCTTACGCTGTTTATTAAAAATTATATTATTTTGAATAATCTTTTTTTTAAATCTCATTCTTTATAAATATTTATCAGTTACATGTAAAAAATACTTGGTATTTTCTCAATTACAAATATTAACAAATCCTATAATTATAGTCCTAAATATAATTAATCCTAAATATAATTATCTCCAAAATTGTTTATTTAACACCAAAAGCATTATGTAGATTCATGAAGATGTTTGAATCTGTAATATTGCTTTTAAGCTTAGTTTTCTTGTGTTTTGTTGATTTTTGCAAGTGTTGACTTTGTCTGAGCTTCGGGTGTGTTTTTCTACTCTTGTGAAATAAAGCGTCGCCTCCCATTTTCGAAATTATTGAAATTCTTGAGTTATATACTCATCAGAAGATTTTCGTTTCACTAAGAAGTTACTTAGGTATGAATTTAAATTTTATTTTATTCTAAATTTGTCATATTATCATATCAAAATACGCCTCCCGTTTTGTCATTAGAAATGATCTCCTGATTCTTAAATACTTAGGAGTTACATACAAAAATAATACTTGATGATGTTTGCAAATATTTAGAAGAAACAACAATTTATTTTTATAGCTATAACCAATAATATTCATCTAATTAGTCATGATAAAATGAGCAAGTTACACTGTGAACCACGTTTCTCAAACCATGAATCTTCATTTGAAATCTAGGAAATTGATTGGACTCACGTTAAATTTAGATACAAATACGTCAAATTATCTTTTATTATTTTAGATAAAAATTACATTAAAACCATCTGTCTGAATATTTTTCTAAGAATTATGCAAATTAAAAAAGTGTGTGTGTGTGTGTGTGTGTGTGTGTGTGTGTGTGTGTGTGTGTGTGTGTGTTTGTGTGTGTTGTGTGTGTGTGTGTGTGTGTGTGTGTGTGTGTGTGTGTGTGTGTGTGTGTGTGTGTGTGTGTGTGTGTGTGTGTGTGTGTGTGTGTGTGTGTGTGTGTGTTGTCTTCCAATTTCTATAAGCAGTTATAAATCCATGCTTTCAGTATACGTTCGTATAATAATTATATTATTTAGTATTCAAAATTAGGTATCCATAATATTTTAGAGCATTTATATTTGTTCCTTTTAATTCATTATGAAACATTTGTCTTCATACAATTTTTTTAGGAAAAATTAGGATACATTTCTTATTAAATAAAAGTATTAATTCTAATAATAACATCAAAACTGAAATAAGGCACTTCAAAAATGACAAACTTTTTTTAAAAAATAAAAGATTAAATTCAACTTTATTTAACAGTTAGCTAAATTCTATAAATAAAATGGTTAACGTTTATTTTAAAATTTCTAATATTCTGCTTTATTTTCATATCAGTTCCATAAAATATTATCAATTACATCATTAAAATTAAATTATGATTAAATTAAAAATACAATTGGCATGACTTTTACTATCAACTCCATTCATCATACACACAATATTAATTTAAAATTTCAATTTTTCTCATATTGAAGTTCATTTCAAAACATTTAAACTCCAATCATGACATATTTCAGGAGCTACTTCAAAATATAAATCACTAATAAAAATCACTTTCAAAAACGCTCATACTTATTAACATCGATAATTCTTAATTTTCCCAGTGATCGCCAGCCGTCAAAGTAAATTAGACAACGGTGATAAAATTGCAATCACCACTCACTTCAAGAAAATTGGAATCTGAACAAGAGAAGAGAGGCATAAAAAAAGAAATAAGAATTACCTACCCTATAGAAACAGGATAAAAAGAATGGATGAAAAAACGTTCCCTGTCACTTTTTTTAAAATTCTAGAGATTTTTTTAAACATGCACAGTGAACACATAAATATTCATGATGCTGCATGCATTTTAGTCCATGGAAAGGAGTTGATAAACATCCGTCTATACAGAAAGAGCACAAATAAAGTGCGGAGACTTCTACCTTATCTCGCTTCAACAGGGTTTTTTGACGACGGCTTATAAATTAAGATTTTATGATGTTAGCATAAAAATTCGATTTTTTGCATCAAATAGATTACATGAATGAAAATGCGAAAACACTTATTTGATGGATATGTTTGAAGAAACTATGCAGACGTGCTACCGTATATTTTTCCTTATTTTCATTTTTTTTTCGAGTACATTATGTCTTCCATGAGAATTTTCATATGGAATTGACAAGTGCGGTGTCAAATGCAGTAAAAATTATAAATAATTAGGATTAATCACATATTTTTCTGTTATCATTAAGATTTAGCTATGTTTGGTAAGATATAATATAGCTGCCAAAAACTTTTTCCTTTTTTTTAATTTAAAAATGTGTATTTTTGGTACAAATATTTATTAAGTAAAGATAAAAAAGAGAGTTACGCAAGTATTTATCTAACATTCAAAACTGAAACGTGTGTAGCATTGCTATTTCTTTAATTATGATTGGTAGAAGTATATTTCTGATTTAGAAGATGTTCAGAAAATGGCAAATAAACAAAGTTTAATTTTATTTTAACCATGATTTTGAAGATGATGTAGAAGATGTTAAATATTTTACAAAATCATGTAATATAAATTATTAAAATATGCAAAAATATTCATATATAATTATATACTACATTATATTTTTTCAATATGCTGCTCTACAATTCTTCAATTTTATTTCTTTTTAAAATATTAATATTTTTTGCACAATAAATGGAAAATTATTATTGAAAAAAAATTTAACGGTACGATTAATTTTATATTAAAATTATATATTCCTGAATAACGCATAATATCAAGATTTCCAAGCCATAAATTCTTATTTTTCTTCAATAAATTTAAAAGTACATGTAAAATGTCAAAACTCGTAAATAAATTTCTCGTTTAAACAGTACTTAATTTTATAAATAACTGGCAAGATTCGAAACTTTAAAAAAAAATCATTAATTTATTGCATATTGTCTGCGTATTATCAATAAAATTAATTTAGTCAATGAAATCTTTTCTTTAAAGTATTCCAAAAGTGGAATTTAGGATCCAAAACTTAATCTAAATGCACTTTTATATTACTTTGAGGGACATTCGCATAAACTGCTATTTGAAATATTTCCTTACAGTTCAAGAATATTAGATCTTCCCCCAAAATGGAGAAAATTTAATACCAAGAAGAATGAAAGCTAGAATACTAGAATATAATATATAATAACTAGAATATATAAGAGAATTTCGATAAAGAAAATGAGCAATAGGAAACGTAATTTCTTGTTTTAGAACGCACGAATTTTCGGATTCTTGCAAAAAGTGAAGAAAATAAATATTTTTTAAAACTCAGCAATGGGACATTTCGGTAAACAAAAATTACGTGTCATTTATCTTGCTCTAGAAATTCCACAAAAAACAGGTATTAGAATCTTAAAATTACAAAAAAAAAAAAAAAATATGAAAAATGCATTTTGATTTATTAAATAAAGGATATTGAGCAAATAAAGTCACAAAAAATTATCAGTCCCTATTCATCAAATGTGAAAAATTTGCATCAGGAGAAATAGGCATTGCTTTATTCACTCGTTGTTTTTAAGAACTGCTTAAATCAATAACCCTTAACACAAATTCTGAAGGAAGATAGAATCAAATATTATGCTAATTTAAAATGCTTCTTTATACTGCTGTTCAAAACTTTTAAGTTTTATTGAGATCCAGACAAAAGAATGTTGATTGAAGGAACTTTAGAATGGAATATTAGTTTCCTGTTCTGAATTTGATATAACATAATGCGATATATTTTTTTTTTAATTTTCCACTAGTGATTTCCTTATGAAAAAAGACAAATTAATAAAGAAAATTTGAATCTCTAGTAGCTCTAGAATTTAATAATTGGTTTTTAAATTATTTTTCAAAATTTTATGTAATAATTTCAGCAATAGTGACGTGTATTTAAAAATGCATTAAATATCTTTGAAATGTGCGAGTACATAAATGCAGTAATTAAAATAATAAAAAGTATTTTCGGAAAATAAACATAATTTTTTTAAAAGTATTAAGGAGAGACAGCACAGATATAAATTGATATTCTTGAAACAGTAATTATTTTAATTTTAAAGTGATCTTAAAATAATTTTAGCGCAATAATAAGCTCTACCGTTTTTGACGAAATGCTTCAAAAAATTTTAATAAAAATCGTAAATAAAATCTTGAATACCTTCTTAATGACAATATGTTACCTGAGAAGTAACTACCTATAAAATTTTGTTGCTCTAGGATTACCAATTCGCCATATTGAATTTTTAACAATATTTTTTTTTCTTTTTAGGTATACAATGTATAGAAAAAAATACTGTATCGTTAAGAATTTCAGCTTGAGATTTTTATGAATCTCTATACTTCAGATCTTCTTGAATTCGAAAAATTAATATTTGTCATTTTCTCTGTCTATAAATCTGATAACTCAAGAACGATTTGATCTACGAAGCAGCAATTTGGAATACAGATATTTTTTTATTCAATTACGTGATTTCTCATAAATTTTGAGTGAGAAATCAGAGGAACTTGACTCTACCTGGCTTTCGAGTTCAAGTGAACTCAATATCTACGAATAGTATAGAATTAGATAGATAAAATTTGGTACACATTTTTTTGCACCAAAACTGTAGATTCTTATCCAATTTTGAATCAAATATATCTAAGGTTTTACCAGCTCTTCATCTTTACTTTTACATGCAAGTAAACGTAATAACTCATAAATGCAATAATTTAAATCAATAAATTCGGTATGTGATTTGTCACTACAAAAATTGGGTACTTTTCCGTTAGTCGTGCGCAAATGTCGCCAATTGTGAACCAAACGCGAATTTGGCGTAAGACATTTGGCGGAATTCTACATTATTTGGCGATTTTTCGCTTGCGCCCGGCTAACGGATTGTGAAGCAAACGCGAATTCGGCATAAGAAATTTGGCGGAATTCTACATTATTTGGTGATTTTTCGCTTGCGCCCGGCTAATGGAAAAGTACCAAAAATTGTTTCGTGTAAAATTTTCGTTCCAATCAGACAGGAAGAAAACCCTTCACAATACCTACTCATACGATAAATTCAGTAAAAATGCTAGATTCTCGCCAAAGATCTATAGTTTGCTAATGCCACGTAAGGTATTCGCGGCCTTTTCAAAGGTTTACAGTTTTATGTGGGGTGGTGGGGAATTGGAGAGGAGATCATGTCCGCTAGTTATTCAAGAGTATGGCATCAGGTTAGTCGTAAATAATAGATGTCATGAAAACTTACAAACAGTATCATAGTATTTGTTTGTTTGAATGAAGGGGATTAAAGTATTTTTAGCTACAAAGGCTGTCCTTCCACGTATCATAGTAATAAGTGATCACATCTTGTGATTTAAATATTTGATAATGTATTATGTGTATGTCGTGTCTGTACAAGAAACGTAACAAAGAAGATAGCTTTTATCGGTAATGTATTGCCTTTGTGGTGATGCTTTATAAGCCAGATAACAGCTACGAGACATGAGAAATTTCTTGTGTCTAGTGGTCTTGTTACTCGGCTACGAACCGAAAGGTTGCGAGTTCGATCCTCGCCTATCGCCAGTAGCAACATTGGTGACTCGAAGACGCAAAATACGCAAACCTTCATACAACTGTTGTGGCGCCCTCTACCAGAAATAAATAAATAAATAAAAAAAAAATGAAGCTGATAAATAATCAGCCAATAAATAAATATAAAAAAAATGAAGCTGATAAATAATCAGCCAATAAATAAATATAAAAAAAAATGAAGCTGATAAATAATCAGCCAATAAATAAAAAAAAAATGAAGCTGTTAAATAATCAGCCAATAAATAAAAAAAATGAAGCTGATAAATAATCAGCCAAAAAAAAAAAAAAAAAAAAACGGATAAGACGCTACAGCCAATATATCACCACTAAAAACAGCAAAAACAGGACAAAAAAAATCGTTCGTCTCACCTCCGACGCACTGAAGGGGGAGTAATGTGGTGATGCTTTATAAGCCAGATAACAGCTACGAGACATGAGAAATTTCTTGTGTCTAGTGGTCTTGTTACTCGGCTACGAACCCAAAGGTTGCGAGTTCGATCCTCGCCTATCGCCAGTAGCAACACCTTCAATAATGTTTCCCTAAAAAAATAAGCATAAGAAATCACCTTGCTTTTGAATAGCCGCTAAAATTACTCATTTCACAACAGCCCGAAATAAATAAACATTCCTCAATATGCACTTATTTAAATAATACGTACTTTCAATTATATAAATGCTATTATAATATTTACGAAATCGATATCCTAATAATTATTTACGCACGTAAATTTCTCATCGAAATGCATCATTTTAAGTGTAAAGTCAATCGAATTATCCCTTTCCTAAACTATTTTTTTTCCTATTTTAAAAAAAGAATCCAACACTAACTCCTAAATAGCTACAAATGAAAAACCTTTAAAAGGAAAGAAAGCTTATTCGCTTCGTTGCTTTTCCCTCTATTGTTATAATTATTTCTTTATTCTTTTCCTGTAAATGCTTTTATTATCTAGTAGCTCTCTAAACTATCGACTGATTGCCTTCTGCAAAATGTAAATTATACCTATCACCACACAGAAAGCGAAAGAATTTCGCAGACTAAATACACTTAAACCATAGGTTTGTGCTCTACTGCAGCAAAAAAATCAGATTAAATAAAAAAAAGGATATTTCTTTTCTTTAGAAGAGAAAACGTGCTGAAAAAAGTAATCCTTTTTTTTTAAGATTAAATATAAAAAAAATCAAATTCCTCCAAATTTTTAAATGATAAAGCCATTTGTTCAGTTTTTGACTTCAGTGTTTTCGAATGAATATTCAAAATAAACTTTATCTAGCTCACACATTGTATATGTCTTCGTCTAGCGCTTAACTGGAAAGAAATACGAATGGATTTCCAAGCCTAAATGATTCCTATAACAGTAAGAAATAATTAACAGTTAAATTATCAAATTTTTTATTAGTTAATTTTGTTTTCATGATGCGATTAATTTCAAAATTAAGAATAGTTCTTATTTAACTATTATTTTAATTTTTTTTCTATTTAAATAAACACAATCATTGAATAAGAGGTATTTTTGATCATTTGAAAAAATTTTATAAGCATATATATTATAGAATATTTTTTATTTATTTATTCTGTGTTTTGTATATATTTTTTTATTTTTACAGAAAATTTTTAATCCACTCTCGAATTATACATTTCTGTAAGCAGTCTTCGTCTTTGAAAAAAAAATCAAATTGTGAAATGTGAAGTTTTACTATTATAACTAACCGTGTTATCATTGCGTGGTAATGTCAATGGTAAATGTCAAAGATTATTACTGAATCATTTCATGCTAAATGGAAATGGTACTTCCTTAATATAAATTTGGAAATGACTTTTTGTAAAGATAACAAATGCATTTGCAACAAGAGAAGATTGTTTTAGTTTCGATATTTATTTTCAGCGATAATATAAACATCATCTAATTCATTTAATATAGTTTTCCATTTAAAATGAAATCGTTTGTTTTTAAGCGTATAATATATTCAGCTTATTTTGCTTACATTGTTTCTTCGATTACTTTCTGTTTTCTTTCAGAGGGCTTGGATCAAATACATCATCAAATCCAGATTCTACAAATTTCTTTGAAAACGTTTTAGAAAAGCAATCTATATTATAAAATGTCGTATATTAAGGTTGTTCCCAATTCCACTTTTGAAGATTACTGGCGTAAATTTTATTAATCAATTTTATATAATTGAGTACCATAAGTTTTTCATATTAATATTACAACGAAGCCAAAACCTATTTGCTAAATAATTTTTAATCTTTTATAACACATTTTATTTTTAAAAACAAAAAATTATACTATTAATCCTACTATGCTATCATTTTTCCTTTATTTAAATTGAATACCATTTAACACTAATAAATGCGCCACCAAAATGATTAATTTTGTAATGAATATTCAGAAGAAATCCAAAAATAGATTCATATAGAATTTTGTTTTTCAGTGCCCCGACATCTGGACACTCCTTCGCATGTAAAGAGAATAATTAAATTATCTGATTCAAATACATTAATATTTACGATCAGATTAATACGTATAATAAATCATTGTATGGACTTTAATTAAATTTATTTCTAATGTTTCCACACAGATAATGTTAACAAGTTGCAAACGTGGTGAATTGCAATAAATTAGTACTAAGAGTTAATTAAACGATGCATGTCTGCTGAGAATTTTTTTTTCTTTTAAAATGCTTAGATAATGTTTTCTACTAGAATTTATGATCTTTCATTTGGATGAATTTGTAAAAGTTATAATTTTGCAATGAAAATATTTTCTAATGAACTTCTATCATAACATTTCGTTTGTTTTATCATTTATCTGTTTATGTAATAATGTAACGCCTTAAAAAGATTAACTTTATTTTTACAATTCTTGTCAGAAATTTCTTGCCATTCTTTTTTTTTTTTTTTTTTTTTTTGTTCCTTGTGAGTATGCAGAATTGATTGCATGTTTCTATGAATTAAGAATATCACAGAGATTTATTTGTTAATTAATATATGTTAATATTTAACTGCTGCTTTCGTGGAAAAACCTTTTTATTCTATGTTTACAAACATAATATAGGTTGGCGTTAAAATAATTTTTCCTCTTTATAGGTATCTACAATTAATCTAATTCCATCCATAAAACAGATTGTTAAATGCAGTTATGGAAGTCATTTGGCGATGAATTTCATTAAGAAAAGAGAAACAGTGTTGCCTTAAAAAAATTGAAGAACTGTAAAAAAAATGAAGTATCTCATGAAAATTCGTAATTTCGATACATTGAAAAATGTATCGTAATGTTGATTAATAAAAGAACTTTTTTTCTTTTTTTAGTGCACGCAATTTCTTTCTTTATGTGCACTCGAATCTTAATCTTTTTATCACTCGAATATTAATGAAAATATGTATAATGAATAATGTTATAACGAAATTATGTACATTGTAATTATTGATTTCAATATTTTCCTACCGAGTGCGTCAAAATCTCTCTTGTCGGCGATTTTTGTTACTTCTTTATTAAGATTTATATTTTTCTCAATTCATCAATCAATGTTTTTGATAGTCTATATATGAAATTTGGTTTTATACTATTATAGCTGTGTATATCTTCAAAAAGAGAAAATCGTTTTATGATAACCTACAGAATTATATTGAAAATACAAAACATAAGTTTACAAGGAACTTAAACTTGCTTTTATTTATTTCACTTTACCTTTACTGGTCAAAATTTAATAAAGTTAAAAATATTAACAACCTCTTATATTGGAGAACTAGGTGGACTCCCAAAAGGGATAGTTTATAATGTGTTTGTAAATCTTTCATTAATGTACAATTTCCATTTTTCTCAATGTTTTTCTAAAAAAGATTGTAATTTAAAACATTCTAATCAGAATTGTTTTTCTATTCCATATCTGATTTTCAATTAACCAAGTTTAAATTCGGCATTTATTTTTCTTTCAGAACCATTTATCTATTTTTAATCATCATTATTCCAGCATTTAATGCGACAGATCAATTTAATTTCTCCATTATATATAGTCTACTATTTCCCTCTTTGAAATCTATCTTAACCCGAGCGAATTATTTAATACCATTAGCCGGGCAGAAATTGCTTTATGTCTACGGATCGTCTGCTTTTACACATTTATTTTTAGTGTTTTTCTGGAAATTATTCTGAGTTGGCAACTGTGTCGACGTCTGTTATCGTGTTTCTGATGCGTTTCAATTCTTTCCGTCTGAATATAGAAATGAATTGTTGTGTCTCTAAGGAGTGAGCTTTATTATCGAGGCCAATTTAAATATGATAGCTTGATAAATACGGAAATTCTACTTCTGAATTAATAAATTTTCCATAAAAGTATCATTATCTATTCTAAAACAAAAGTAAGAAAAATTGCGTAAGTTTTATTTTTACGAAAAAAAATTTAATTGAAAAAATCAATGAATAATGAAATTTTCAAATTGCGTTAGAAAAAAAATTTAAAGTGCCTTTCAAAGAATTATACAGTGTGTCAGAATACTTAGGTTGCAACATATTAAGACCTTCAATATTTAAGCCTATAATTAATTATATAATTTCCCAGCTTTATTGAGTAATCCAATAATACAAAAAAAAATCTACATTCTACAGAATGAAAAAAAAAACGAAAAAGTATATATGAATATTAGAGAATTTTGTTAGTAAAATTATAGAGATATACTTCATGAGGTGCAACATCCTTTTTGCAAAAATTGTATATGGTTGTTTATTGTTTTCCTTCTCATACTGTGGCTTAATAATGAAAATCAAAGCAAACTCCATAACAATATCTTACAAAATAATAGATCAGAAAACATGGTTTATTTAAGTGTACGTACACACTAAAAGATGTTTTTAAAATTTTAACTTCAAAAATCCAGTTTTTTCACAGTAGGTCATTAATATATGTTTAAACTCATTTCAGTGAGAAAAAACCATATTACACTAATTATTGATTAATTAATTAATATTTAATGAGCTAATTAGCATATTTTTTGTAACATGATATCTTAAATTCTAATTTATACAGACACACAATTCTAGTTGGAAACTATGCCTAATATTAGTCTTCATGTTGTGTGCTTCAATCAAGTTATAAAAATATATAGTTTTTTTTCCATCAACGATAAATAGAAAAAGCGAGATTTTTTTCTGAAATTTTAATTTTTAAATAGCTATTAAAAATTTATTTCTAAATATAACTTTGATTGAGGCACAAAACATTCGCTATTTCATACAGATTATTTTGATATATAAATACTTGTATTTGGTTAATTTCTTGTTGAGTTATGATTGTTTGAATGAAGCAACATAATAGAAAAATATCATTCTTCATAAAATGAGTTTTAAAAAAACCGTTAGTAGAGTTTTTAATGAAAGCACCTCACGAAAAATAATTATAACTCGAGAAATATTTGAAATATTCGAATATTGAAAGCATCTTGGTATCGTTTGAAAGCTAAAGGATCGGAGAACACTATTAAGCAATAAAAAAATATTCGATATTTTGAACGATTTTCGAAGTTTCAAATGTGTACATACACCTTTTAATAATTATTCTCAAATTTACTTTATTATGTCTCCTATATTCCTTTTCATGTTTGAAGTTTCATTTTCATTCAAAATTACAAAGTTTAGTATTACTTAACGAAATTTTTGCAATATTTCAGTTGTAGCATTTGAGCATTTGATATCTATTTTTCTGTTTAGTCAGTATTTGGACACAACTTTATAATTAATTTGATTTAATTTACTTATGGTAATATATTTTCTAGTGTGTTTGATAATAAAATTCAAATATTTATTGAGTTATTCACAAAAATCACTTTTTCCAAAACGATAAGGCCTATAAACAAAAATAAAACAAATTCTAAATCCAAATCAACATTTTTCAGGTGTCGATAAATTAAAATAATTCATTAAAAATCTTAAACCAGTTTATAAGTCCATAGTGAAAGTACAAAATTTCGCCAAATATGTTAAATTTTCTGCTCAACATACTAGACACAGCAGAAAAATTATTTTCTTATCTCATTGATCTGCTAAGTCCATCTGTAAGATTATAGGTTCTATACTCGTTCTTCCAATACGAAAATTTTTTTCTTCAGAAGATGCTTGTCCAATCTTTTCAGTTATTTAAATTTTGACCAGTCAAGTTTAAAAATTGGTCACTAAAATTTTTTAAGCATCTTACTCCTTTTTCCTAGACTTTAATTATAATCAGACATGTTTAAAATAACTAATCATTCTAATTCTCCAACTATTCTAACAGATTCGAAATTCCTCTTCTTCCACTCATATCTAAAAGTATTTTTAATTAAAACTTGCATAAACCATACTCCGAAAGAGAATAAAAAGCTATTTTGCATTTCGAAAACTTTAAGATAACTATTATAAAAAGTATATAAAATTAAGAAAGTTGTACATTATCTACAAACAAGTTGTTTCTCATTGATATCGTAAAATATCTTCAATAATTACTATGGATGTGATATGAGAGAACACTTTATTTGCGATTATTTACATAGAAAGTTTCGAAAGCATATTTACATCGAGAAAAACGAAATCTGAATTAATTACACTGAAGTTGAGTTGCAACTGATATGACGCTTACAGATATATAATTTCTGTAAATAAAATCATCTTTAAACAACCAAAAAAAAATATTTATATTTTAATATTATTACTGCATGAAAATTCCCATAAATAATAAACTCCCCTAAATAATTAGATAAATAGAATCCACACTATAACGTTCATTTTACAGGTTTAGCATTTATGTAAGGCATAAGCAAGTAGCCATAAAATGAAAATGACTTATATTTATAAAGTATACTCAGGATTCAAAAGACCCTATAAGTTTTTGCAATGAGAAAATAAATATATATCCCTCAGAAGATAAAAATAAAATAAATAGTTAAGACACAAAAAATATAGAATAAATTATCTTCAAATCCAAGTGAATGCTGGCATTTATAAATACAGAAATATTCAAGCAGTTATTCAGTCAGTAAATCAGAATAAATCTTAATTTATATGATATGAATTACCATTTTACCAATGACTTTATTTCTTTTTCTTTTATTATATTACAATAAAGGTGTCCTCTGGTTACTTTTACATAAAATTACAAATTTTTTTCTTCAAAAAATTGTTTTGTCTAATCAGTAGAAAATATGAAGAAAGACTCTTCCAAATATATTAGAAGCTTTTTATCAATCTCTTTCTGAAATTATTCAAATTATTTTCTATATAATTTGAAGACAAACAAGAGAAAAGTGCAAGTTTTTTCATTTTGGGAACCTTTCAAAACAATTTATGATATCTTCAATGTTAATAAGATATAAATAATATAGATAATTCAAAGTAATGAAAAGAAAAAAGAAAAAATATATAATTCAATAAGCTTTAAATCATTTCCAATAAGCGTTATCAGAGACTTATTCGTTAAAAAAAGAAATATCCAGCAAATAGATGTAGAATATAATGGATTTTATTAGTTGTTAATCGCCATTCCCACTGATTATGTATGAGTCATTCATCTAAAATATCAATCAGTGATAATGTTCAAAAAGTGATAATGTTTAAAAATAATAAAATCTTTTCCTCAATGTGGTGCGGATTCAAAATAAAAATTATTGATATGAAAAAAAATCGCTTTAAATAGCTTCATATTTATTTACATAGACAAAGCTTAATTTTAATTTTCCCATAAACTACCTACGAAAGTAATGTAAAAAAAAAAAAAAAAAAGAAAAAGAAACAGACAGCAGACGATAAAATTGCGGTCACCACTCATTTCATGAAAAATTCCATTGGACGGGAACAGGAGGATGAAAAATTTGAAATAATAATTATTTTTCGCTTATGAAGAAAAATAACAAAGAATACAGAGGGAAAAAAGCCCCCAAGATACATTTTCTAATTTGTAGTATGTTTTAAACATATAAATATTCTAGCAGGAGCATAAATATTCATTGAGATACATTTACGTGGGTAGAGGTTAGTAAACGCGTGTCTACACAGAAAGTGCATAAATAAATTGCTCCGACTTCTACCCTGTCCCATTTCACCGGACTTTTTTTTAACGACAACATATAAATTAATTTTTTACAATGCTGGATTATAAGTGTAGCTTACTGGGGTATAAAAATAAAAATACGAAGTAAGGAAAACCTATTCAAGGAATGGTTGTAGATCGTTAGATGAAAAGTATTACAGACAAGAACATTTATTTGATAGATACGTTTGAAGATTCTTTTAAAATTACTAGTGTGTGTGTGTGTGTGTGTGTGTGTGTGTGTGTGTGTGTGTGTGTGTGTGTGTGTGTGTGTGTGTGTGTGTGTGTGTGTGTGTGTGTGTGTGTGTGTGTGTGTGTGTGTGTGTGTGTGCGTGTGTGTGCGTGTGCGTGATATTTTTTCCCTACTTCATTCTGTGTTGCATTAAAATTCAGCATTCTGTACGATTTCTTTACAGGAATCAAGGAATACCACAGTAAATGCTGCACGAAAAATAAGCAAGAAAAATTAAGTTATGTGGCAATGTTCGGAATGATTTTTTTGAAAATGTTCGAAATTAATTATATTTTTGAATATCTGCATGAAAAAGATTGAAAAACATCTATGAAACCAAATTATACTAGTTAAATGACAAAAGTATTTAAAAAATTGCAAAAAAAGGATTTTTCTTGTCTAAAAGGGGGGGGGCGGATATAAAACAAAATTCCACTGCTTTAAAGATTTATCAAATGATTTGCTTAATATTTTGCAGATAGATTATAAAATATATAATCTAGTTCCTGAAATAAGAAAATAAGTTATGTTTCTTTCTATTCTTAAAATACTAAGGTTCGACCGATAAATAACTCCAAATTTTCAATTTTTTTTTTTTTTTTTTTTTTTTTTTTACATTGAGAAACTTTAAAACAACTATAAAGTATTTCTAAATGATAGATTACTCCAGAGCAGAAATTGTTAAATATATTGAGAAATTATTATGCGAAATTTAAATAAAAAATGTGCATAAGATTTTTATTTAGAAAATGATTTGTAAGAAAATTCTATCAAAAATTAGAATTTGACAAATAGCATTTAAAGATATAAAATAACATTAAACTTAAAAAATCAGTGTGAATAATAGACTCAAAAGGAATAGACTTAGGAACAAAATTCCAAAGGTTTTAAAAAAAACTGTTCAAAAAATTATTAAATTTTAAAAATCTATAATTTCGCAAAAAAAAAAAAAAAAAAAAAACGTTACGGCAGTTTTTTGACTATCAATATTTAATTATGAAGTTGAACAAAAATAAACTTCATTTCAATTACAGAATTAAGAAAGAAAATATGAATACTTTTTAATAAGAGAAGAAATTATGTTTATCAATAAAATAATCTTTAAACATAATTAAAAATACTATTATCAATCATTAGAAGACTATATAGACTTCATTTGTTAACAAAACTGACAACATTTCTTTCTAATTAAATTACCATAATTGAATCTACTATCTTTAAAACAAAGTTTCGAATGACATTAAATTTCATTTCCAATGGTTAGCTCATATATCTATATATATAATAGTAATATTTTAGTTCTAGGCTTAGAACCCTAATTCATTAAATACTAATAATTTAATTGGCATTGCTGATTATTCAATGACTGAATATAATCAAAACTCCTAGTCAAAATGAATAGTTGTCACATCGCCTTGATGAATGACTCCAATATAAATTGAGAATTCATGCTCATGAAATACATGCGGAAGTTAGAATTCAACTATAAATTACTAATATTAAAACGACTTAAATCTAAATTACCAAATCAGTTGCAAAAGAAACTGAGGATATAATTGAAAGCGCTACTTTTTTGATTGACTTAAGCTCTTCGTAGTATCAACTTAACAAACTAGTTTTATCAATCGAATATGTCCCACGGGAGCGAAGACATCTCGTAACTGAGGATGAGAAGATTCCGGCATGGTGGTTGATTCTCGCCACCCCTGTGGGTATACGAAAAGGTGGGGGTTGGCTACCTCCTATCAATGACGGGACGTACTTCCTTAGAGAAGAGTACCGGGAATGGTGCTGGCCCTTAGGACTCAACCATTGTTCGCGCCAGTGTTGCTGTTGCTGTCCAGTCATTCAAGTTTTTCCATGTACCTTCGGGTGGGTTCGAGTAGTCAGTTTATGATAATCAATCGAATATTATATTAACTGCGCCATTAATTTAGAAAAAAAATCCTGTTTTTATTTACATTTTTTTAAATGTATAGCTAAATAGATATATGAATTCTATGCTAGTTTGAACTTCAAATTTCTTAAAAATCAATGTAATCTCAAACTATATTATATGCTCTTATGTAACACCGTCAGCTTTTTTCTTCTTCTTTTCTTTCCTTTTTACCTTATTCAGTATATCTTTGGTATGTGGATAACAAAAATATTCTGAAAACTAAACACTAATAAAAAATTAAAAATTAGTCTTGCATAATTTTTTACTAAGACATAATACTAGTTTTTTTTTACTATTATTCTAATTTTATTTCACTTTCATGCGCGGCATTTATTCACTTGAAAGAATCTTGATGAGATAAACTTTTTTTTCTACGGAGAAAGGTATTTTGAGCATTTTATATTTTAAATTATTCTAGCGTTAGTCATTTTTATCGTCTTAAAAAGTGCCAATTAATATTTTTAATTTTTTAAAAATAAAGTGAAATGAAAGCATACAAAAAATATCATTCTTTATCTTTCGGTTTTTATAATACAAGAGCAAAATTTGATAATCTTATGAAAACATTATTTTTACGGTGAATTTTTCGTGAAACTCATTGAACATTAATTTTTATATTTATAAGTAATGCTATCTTAGATAAATATAATATTTTATCTAATAATATTTTATTCTTATAAAATATTTTAAAAGAAATTTTCAAACTTAGATTTAAACACTGTGTTCTTTTATGCAATGACGTTTTTTTATTACATCGGTAAATTTCAAAATACTTCTAATTTTATTTAACTTATAAACTACATAAATATATATTTCGGAGTAGAATCTATACAGATTATATTTCAGAAATTAAATACAATGGAAGAACGAATCACGAATTTAAAGTTAAAATTGAATTCTTAAAGTTCTATAGCTTAAACACGGATTCTCAATTTCACTTCTCTACAGAAATTTGTCATCTCCTGAGAAATGATATAAGAACGAAAAATGAAACTAAATGCAAGATTCATAAGAGCCAATATTTGTAAATCCCTCCCTCTGACTTTATTTGAATCTGCATTGCGCGTTTTAGTGTTAAGATAAAGGCTGTATTTGAGAAACATATTTATCGTCTGCAGAAAAATTGTGCAAAGAATAATGTATATGTACTGTATATTTCTCCTTTTTGAAAACTCTAAATTAAGTTTGAGAAGATGCAAAATTTAATTTTAAGAATTCTTAACATTGCAGATAGAATTGTAACATTTTTCGAAGCAAATATTGCAGTGGGTGTTAAGTGTATATTCGAAATTTATTTTTGGAGGAATTTCGCTGTTTTTCATATCAAAATATCGTTTGTTTGCTGCTAGTGCTTTTCTTTTAAACTGGGTCGATATTCTTTGAAACTAGATTTGTATTTAGAAATTATATATAAAAAGTATTTTATTATTTCTTTCATAATAAATATTATCAGAAATTATCTGTTATCTTTGTAATTTTAATAAATGAATTAAATCCCTTTAACAATATGCATATTTATAAAAATTCTATTTAAGCTCTCTATATAAATAAAATTTAATCCAACCTATTAACCCACAAGAGTTTTCAGTGTGGAATCTGTAAATCAGCAAACGATTCAAAACAATTAAACAATTGGTTTTCATTTCTTAAATATTCTTACATTAAGTAATATTTTGCTTTGGATATTTTAATAAATAAAAACAAGAAATCTAATAATGCACAGTATACAATTTGCGATGAATATTTCTAGTCAACAGACAAGTTAAATATTTCAAATACAATATGGATTACAATACAGATTTTTTATTTTTTCAGTTACTTATTAAAAACATAATTTTATTTGCCAAAAAAAAACTTTTTTTCCTGTATATTTATCCACCAATAAATAAATTGCTCAAATAGTTGTATGATAACATATACAAGACTTGACATTTTATTCCTTAAAATTCCTGTTTAAATTTTCGAAAACAGAAAGAAGCCTGTCAATTTGAGTGACGATGTAAGAAAATATTGTCTTTCCCTTTTCTTTAATAACATAGAAGATAGAAACCTGTCACACTCTCCGAAAGTTTTCCCCTTATTTTTTCTACCTTCTCCCCGTTACAGTAGATCTAATATGTCCCTACAACATCTAAACTTTTGACCTGCTCATAAATAACCAAAACTTCTGGCAACATCTGAAAATGTTTACATTTAATCGGGATTTTGCAATACTCTTTCAAAATTTAAACTTGAAGGAAAGGTTGGTATAGAGTCATGATAAAATAAACAGCAAGATACATTGTAGATAAACTTTTGCAAAGGCATTTAACTTTTTAACTTTAAGGCATTAAACTTTTGCATTGTAGATAAATTTTTGCATGAGATCCAAGAAACTGAATTGACTCCCACGATTTTCAAGTAGATATTATAACTTATGTATTAAAATAATTAAATTAATTTTAGTTGAATTAGAACACATTTTGATTTTCCATTCAATAAAAACCCTCGGGGGGGGGGCACCTCGAAATGAGGATGAGATGCTTCCGGCATGGTGGTTGGATCTCGCCACCCTGGAGGGTACACTAATAGGTGGGGGATCTGGCTCCTCCCATCGATGACGGGACGTACTTCCTTCGGGGAGGGTTGTACCGTGGCCGGTGACGGCCCTTAGGACTCAACCACAGTTCCCGCCAGTTGCTGTTGCGGCGGTCCGGTCATTCAGTTTTATGGTTTAAATCCGTGTGCCTTAGGGCGGGTCGGAGAGTTAGATGGTTGACTTTCCATTCAATAAATCACATTTATTTGCATGTATTATTTCATAAAAAGCAAGTACGTTTATTGTGCTGAAATGAATTTTTATGCATTTTAATGAACAATTTTGCAAAATGTTCCGACGACAGAGAAGAAAATTTTATGAACCATGAGAAGTGTTATTAGAACAAATTATCAAACAAAAAATATAATTAAAAATCTCTCTCTCGAATAAGTTGAATATCTCAATATTATGGCTCAATTCACCTGAACTACTGTTTTAATAGCTGAATTTTTAAAATAGTAATTTTATTCATTTTTAAATAGTTTTTTTCATGCTTTTATTTCTGTTTTCAAAAATATATTAAATTCATTTGTAAATTACATGATAGAAGTGTTTTGATTTTTTATGAAAGTCACTTAGTGAATTCTTATAATTTTAAACTTTTTCTGCGAAATTTTTTATAAATGATACGCGATCTCTAACTTTATTACTGTTACTTTTATCTGTGCTTTTTGTTCTAGTCCCAGTGTAATTTCGATATATAAATAACGAAAGTATTCTTAATAAAGCAAATGTTAAAAAAATTAATAATCAGTCTTGCATGCATTCCTTTAAAAATGTGTTTAATTTTTTAAATTTTATTTTACTTTGGCTTTATATTTGATATTTATTCACTTAAAGGAATTATGTCTTATTTTTTTCAACATAGATAGGGATCTCAAGCATTTTATATATCACGTCATCGTTGTGTTAGATATTACTTCTTTCAAATTCCCTTTAAATCTTTATTTTTCTTGCAACCATTTAATAAAGCTTGGTTGAGCTAAACAGTTTTCAGTTTTTTTGCTTCTTTAATTCCTTACGAATAATTAAAATATTGCAGTTGTCTGGAATTAAAAGTGGAACAACGAAGAATTATTGAAAGCACTGTTTCAATAACAGTGATTCTGAAAATGTGTCCTTTGTCACTATCCGGATTACTTAATTGCGAATTCTATTATTCAGAGAGCTTTATTTCAAGTATTTTTTAACCATAAATTAATTTTCTAAGTGCGTTCAATTTATGTAATATCTCAATCACATGACACGCATAACTGCGTACGTCATCTATCCTTTAATAACAAGTTAATTTATTCTGCATTGTTAAATCAGTCCTTTTTCCACCTGCGAAATAAACAATGTATTCTGAAATAGAGCAGGAATTTCCATGCATGACGTGTATATGAATAGACTCTGTTATCTTGTTAATTATTAAAAGCAAAGTATCGTTTACATTAAAGCAATACTGTCGTATCAATGGGATCACGCATGCGCAGAAAAACAAATCGAACAATAGTCTTAGTACATATAAACGGTGTAACAAAATTAACGCAAAATTTGAATTTACCAAAAAGTAAATTTTAAAAATAAAATAAAGATTGAACATAAAATATTATCCTGTTACAATATTCTGGACCAGAAGTTCGAATTCTGTTTTAATTTTTTTTCAATTACTTCTTAATTATGTCAAAGATAATATGCACGTAGACGTAATTTGTTTTATCAGTTATGTGTAACCTAACTCCAAAGTTTTTTTTTTTCATATAAGTGCCAAAGAAATTTTATAATGCATGTAATATACTAATATACATAAATAATTGCAACAATTCATGTTCATTTTGTAAATTATTTATATTATTTCTCTTCAAAGCATATTCAATAAATAAAATGCTTCTTTTAAACGTGTTATTAAAAGATTTACGCCTCAAAAAGTAATATGAATAAAATTTTGTATTCTTTTAATACAACATTCTCTAAAGCAATATCTCAAAAATTTTTTAAGTATTTCATCTTGAAAAAGAATTAATATAAAAATGTGAAATGCTAAATGTTCAAAGCATTCGGCGCTACAATATATTCTAATATTAAATCCTTTGTTCTAACCTTCGAATAAAATTTCTGAAAAAAAGATTTTATTTCAATTTTCTTTTCAGGAAAGAAATTTCAAATAGCTGCATTTAATAGTTGAATATTTTTTGCTCATTCACTCATATGAAACGCTGATGTGTAATTTTGAATAAGAAATGAAAATTGTGAAGGTTAAATTCTACTGTCAGCACTCGCAATATCTCAAGCATTTGAGCTCCTTGCAAAATAAAAAGAAGAACGTGTTGTTTATGTTCTAAACTCAAAAATGAAGCACTTTGAAAAACAAAAATTATAAGTAAGGTAATTAAAATAATAATAAAAAGTAAAAGTACTCTTAATGTAATTGATAAAAAGGTTTGAATCTCTTAGCGTTTAACAAAAGCAATATTATTTTGTAAATAAAAAATAATTCAGAAAAGAAATCATAATAGAAAGACAGCCTTCATTTTTCTTGAAAATAAAGGATATATACACATTAATCGTGGCCCGAAAGATAATTTTAAACTTTTAGAGATAGGCATCTATTTCCAAATGAAAAATGCTCCAGATAATGAGATGAATAAGTGTGCAGTAAAACAATTACGAAGTCTTAATTTTTCAACTACTCCCCACAGGTACACGACTATGTTCGGAAAGGATTTTTCAAATTGATTATATGATTTTAATGCTTACATGATGTTTATTACTGATATAAAGATAAAATGATAAAGAGAAATAAATTAATATAAATGTAGACTTTCAAGAAAAAATATTTTTTGATGTACATTTTAGCATTTATTTATAAAAACAAGGATTGTTCTAGAGAAAAATAAATGTCACAATTATTCATCCACAATAACATATATCTTAGAGTGTAACTAACTATTATCTAAGAATTATATTCAAAAATACAATTTCTGTGTGAAATATATGAAATTTTGAAATTTTTCTCAGCAATATTTACATTAAGCATTCATAAATCCACTTCAAGAGCATTCAGCATCAAATTTATAATTCATAACTTTCTGCATAACATAAAGAGCATTAATTATAAATTTCATTAACTTAATTATTTTTTAAGATATAACTATACTTGTATTATAAAATTATGAAAAACTCATTTTTCAGAAAATGCAATTAAAGTTTTTAAATATTTAAGAATAAGCATCACTTATATATCAATAGTTTGCAATAATCTAGCTTCTAATTGACATAGAGACAAAATAAAGATATCCTTAGAAACGAAAAGGTACCCATTTTTTTAAACCCTCAAAAAATGCGAATTTTCATCCGAATCCATATTTTTGATCTAGTCGGATACCTTTAACAAAAAAAGTCCACTTCTCCGCGATTAAAACAGATTGTATTACGAGGCTTTGAATTTCAATATTTTAATTCCGTCATCGAAAACTTGAATCAATCGCCTCTCACAGAATGGCTCATCTTCTCGAGTTTTGTAGAATTTGTCCAAAACTATTATTAGTTTAATATTGTTATTATTTTCAAACTTCATAATTGGTCAATTTTTCCAGACATGGGATTACATATATATACTAATAATTCTTATACAGTCCCCAGAAAAAATTATGAATTTATTAATTATTGTTATGAAAATTATGAAAAAAATTTCATAATTTTTTCTGTAGCAAACAAACTATTTATGAATTTTTACTTTTATTCATGTATGTAATAATTATTTTATTAGTGCAACTTTTTAATCAAAAAATATTATAAGCAATATTTTTAGTTATAAGAAGTTTTGTCATATCAATGAAAATAAAAATTTGGATATAAATCTTATAGCTTCAAGCGAGCAATTCTTCTATATATACAAATTTATTTCGTATATCTCCGGTACTGCTCTAACGATTTGCATCAAATTTTATATTTAGATTAGGTTTTATAAAAATACAAAAGCTTTTTAAATTTATCTATATAGGTGTCTTTCCTGTAAAAATGCGATTTTACCAAAAAAATGTTATAATTAAATATTAACATGTGGCTGTGCATGATCTGCATGAGTATATGAAAAGTGGAGTAGAGGTTAGGGCTTCGTACTCTCAATCATTTTTCTCATACTCGATTCCACGTTTGCAATTCAATTGGATTTCGCTTATAACTTTGAACGAGCCATAGAATAGGATTTTATTTACGATTTTACAAACAAAAAAAGAATAAATAAAAAAAATAAACCTTCCGAGCTAAGCTCGTTTTCTGAGGTACTTTTAGAGTAAACTAAAATGTCATAAATTCAATAGCTATTAAAAACTTTACAATTTCAAAATTTCTCATTGTACTCAATTGTTATTATCATTTCTTTTTCTTTATCTGATAAATCTTCTTCATTATCTAATAGCTCTCTAACCCATCTTTTTATTACCACCAATTCTTCCAAAGAGCGCGAAAATATTTCGCAAACTTAAGGCTCTTATTAATACAGAAAAAAAGGCTCACGAAAAGAAAAAGTTTTTTTTTCTATCTGTTCCTTTGAAAACAATGCCTGCCTTAAAAAAATAAAGAATAATCCTTATTAAAGGGTAGATATAAAAAAAATTCAACTTCCTTCAAACTTTTCAATAATAAGCGAATTTGTTTGGATTTTCGAGTCTGTTATCTCAACCAAACATTTGAAACTCAACTTTGCCGGGCTTACGAGTAGAATCGTTGTGTACTTTCCTCGTTGTATCGCTTAGCCGAAAAGAGATAAGAGAGAAGAAAAGACTTCAGTATTTCTTAAAACAAAGAAGTTTGTTTTTTTTATTTTTTTTAACTTTTAAAGGAATATTGATAATATAATTTACCTACTTAAGTAAAGTTTATGAATAATATTTATTTTAAGGCTTTTTTTCTTATCTAAACAATTTATAATAATAAAGGATTTAGGTATTTTTTTAATTTTTAATGACTTAGAACGTTGCAACTGTTTTATTATAATGGTAGTTTTCGTCCTTATTTAATAAAAAGGATAACTTTTGGAAAAGAGAACTTTTGATTTATTGTAACCGGATGAAAATAAAATACGAAAATATTATCCTTTTCAGTAAATGAATTAATTTCTTCTTAAATGTTTCATTAATTTATGGAAGTATAATTTGAAAACATTCTTTTATTTTATATTCTAAAATTCCAAAAGCATTCTAGAGAAAGTTTATTTTTATAATATGTACCAGGGCCATTTGTTTTCAAGCTCCATGAAAGAAGATGAGAGCAGAGAATAAAGTGAAATTATTATCAAAAGTTACGTACAATCGTGGTTCTTTTCGACGGAATCGTTCGATCTCTTCTATGAAGAACTTAGATGCTCTTGGTTTGAGACGTGTTCTTAATGTTCTTTTGAAACTCCTCATTATTCTGGAATTAGGGAAGAATCTCTTCCCTAAATTTTTCAATTTAGAGAAGAGATTCACTCGATTCTAAGCCATATTCCATCAGTTGCAACAGTAAATCTTGTTCAACAAATTGATCACATGATTCGAACGAAACAGTGGATGCTAGAAATCCAGACAACGAGTTTGACCGACTATCTTGCCAAAGTTGAGACTGTTTAGGTATTCGCAGAAGGATGAAAGTTTTGATATTGCTGTTCCACGTTCTTTCCTTAAAAAGGAAACTCAGACAACTTTCAGCTTCATCAAAGGCCGGTGCGTTAAAGCCCATCTCGTATCATTGGAGGCGGCGTTCTTCGAAGAATGGGTCGGAAAAAACATGTCCCAACGATATGATATTTTTTGAATAATTATTGAATTTTTAAGATAATTATGTGGCAAGATAATCATATTTGTATATAACTTTTAAAAATAAATTCATTTTTTTTTCTCTTGTCTATTTCATGGCCCATCAGAATTTGACAAGAAAACTATTCGCTTATATTTAAATTTATGAAAACTAAAGGGCAATTTACAAAAAAAAAATTATTCTTAGAGGTTATTTTTATACGCAAAAATTGCTGGTTTCCTAAAATTTGCATAAAAACTGATGCCTTGCTCCTGCCAAAATTTTTTTTATAATATTTAAAATAAAAAAATGGTTTAAATCTTTAAATTATTTTTAATAGATTATGCCATTTCTTTTTTCGCTATTTCAAAGTATGTACAAAACAAATAATTTCACAAAAGAGTACTTATTGTTAGGGGTTCATAGATTAATTAAAAAGCATAAAGAGGAATCTTTTACAATAGTTATTTATAAATACTTACAGTTAGTAAAGCAAAAAAAAAAGTTTTTTTCAATAAATTACAATAACAATGCACTATGACACATAAGACTTTAATACAGAACGACACCATTTTTTTGTACTCATATTTTTAAAAATATTTTGGTTTTTAGCAAAATAGTTTTTGTATTAGTTGAAATTCAATAACTTCCGTTCCGAAATAAAGTACACATTTCAGAGAAAAGAAAAAGTATAACAGTACTGTAGTACAGTAGCACCTCTTTTTCCCCTTGAGCTGAGCCCTTGTAGCGTTTTACAGAAGACAAGCAATTGGATGGCAGACCAGCATCCTGAGGTCGATTTTTTCCCAAATGCGCAACCCTTGCGCTAACGTCGAATGCTTTCGGCTGGAAACCGTAGAATCCCTCCACCATACTGTTTTCTTTAACCTAATTTTTCTATGTGTGTCTGTAATAATAAGACACACATAGAAATTTAAATTTTGTAA
The DNA here is from genome assembly GCF_947563725.1 of Argiope bruennichi. Classification (NCBI taxonomy): domain Eukaryota; kingdom Metazoa; phylum Arthropoda; class Arachnida; order Araneae; family Araneidae; genus Argiope; species Argiope bruennichi. Next base: position 71,746,170 of record NC_079151.1, read on the forward strand.
CTAAAATAAAAAAATGTAAATTTTGTATATTTTGTAGTGCAGCTGTGTTTGTGGAAATTAAAAATAGTGTATTTAAAACCGGGCAGTTCCTTAGAAAATTACAACACACCCACTATAGTACAATAAACAGAAAAGCGTAAAATTTCTAAAATTGCATGAATTATATGGCTTTCAAAATGTAAAACTTAAAAATATTTTACTTTGAAAGCTATTAAAACTAAGTTATATAAAATATTTTATTATAAATTTTAATATCCATTAATTCCTGCGAATCTGATCGCCAATGGCGGCTAGTATCAAATTAAAGTAGGAGATTTCTAATGATTTTGGGCACATGCATGTCACTCAGTGATTAGAACATCTTGTCATAAAAAATTTCATGTCGATGTAATGAGCAAAAAAATAGAATGATTTGAAACCGAAACATCATGAAGTCCTTTATTCAATAAAAATACAAATAAAACATGCTTTTGCAAATGATGCCTAATGTGAACAATCATTTTAAACAATTTCATATTCAGATCTGCTTCTTTTTTGGTAATTTCTTTCTTATCGGAAAAGCAATTTTTGATTTAAAATTGTTCGCACGAAATGAGAGACACAAAAGTGAAGATGCAGATTCCAAGATGATGAAAGAAAGATGCTTCTCTATAAGTAACAGAAGATAGAAAAATCTATTTTTCCCTCTTATTTGGGAAAAGGTGCAATAAATGCACGATTATCGTAATTGGGTCCCCCTCATTTTTTTTATCCGTAAGCCATATCTCGAATTTAAAATGAAAATCGATACGAAAGTCTGCTCTTGAAATTGAAATAAAAAAAAAATTGTGAGAAAAATATCTATTATTTTTATTCATTTTCCATCTGATGTTTGCATTTTAAAGTTTGGGTTATAGTAACTAAAAACTGATAAATGATTTTCATTATTGGAAAAATTAATTTTTCCCAAATTTTATTGTATTGTTTTCGTCTTATACCAATGCTTTATCAATCTTTAAATGAAATTCGATGGAATTTTGCGCATTGCCGGAGAATAATTGTAAAAAATTACTTTATACCAGACAAAGCGAATTTCTGCAAGTTCGACATGTCCTGAATTTTTAATTATGCATATATCTAGTAATATATGAGTAAGTTTGAAATATTATTTCGTTGCGAATACATCATTAATTTGAATTAATGTTTCTTCAATCATCAAATGAAATTCGATAGAATTTTGTATGATATAAGAGAATAATTGTAGAAAATTCCACTATATCAATTTCTGCAAGTTCAGACATGTCCTAAATTTTTAATTATTCATATTTCTAATAATATATACCTGCGTCCTTGCATAGGGGTAGCGTATCTTCCATGTGATCTGGGCGTCCCGGGTTCGAATCCCGGTTCGAGCATGTTCTTCTTCTATCTGTGAAGCGTGTGAATGTGCCCCATGTAAAAATGGGTTGTGCAAGCAAATGTGTGAGTGTCATCAAGATATGAGATAGAAGTCAGACTTCTTTCCTCGGGTGCTCAGGGGTCTTTACTCTCAGAAGCTGCTGCACCCCGTTTCCATGGTAACGCGGACAAGACATCATCATCATCATCTAATAATATGTGTGTCAGTGTGCAATATCATTTCATTGTGAGCATATAATTAGTTTTAATTAACTTATTTCAAATTCTCGTATATAAATTTATTTTTAATTATTAGCTTGCTAAAATATTTTCTTACATTTGTAATTGGTTAATTTACTAATATTAATGTGTGATTGTTAGGGCTAATAAAATTCAAGTATTTGCTTTATTTCTTTCTAATTTTTTAATATAAATTTCGAATAAAACTATAACTGTCTAAAAATGCTTCAGTATTCAAATTTTTAAAAAAAACTGTTAGAAATTCTCCGGAAATATCTTTAATATATATGACGATAGTTCATACTAAAGTTTCAGAGTCAGAAGGGCACATGTAGAAATACAATTCCATATTATATGCAGGTCTGTTATATCCTGAATGTAATAATAAAAGTTAAATGTTTTGGATTCAGTATAATTTCTTGAAAAATATGTTAAGTTGAAATGTCTTCCTCGTCTAACCATGATAGAGTAAAGAGTTTATTTTAAAATAATCTATATATATTAAAATAATCTCTATCTGTATAATAGAGCTTAAGTATAACAAAACTGGAAATGTATAAAATTATGCATTTTGGCATTTCAAAATGACATTTTTGTACTTTCTCATATACGAAGTATAAAGAAAGTATTGTAATCGTCAAAAAATTCGAATTCGTAATTTTGACGAATCTCTAGGTTTTATACCACCCTGAGTTCAAAAAACACGTTTTTGGCATGATGTTTGCCTGTCTGTGACAAAGATAACTCAATACAGTTTGAACTAGACAAATGAAATTTGGTATACGGTCTTTGCGCTAAAACGGTCATTGTAAATTTCATTCCAATTTTGAGTAAAATCTTTTCAGAGGAATTTTGTCTATCTGGCTGTTCGAATATAAGTTAACAGGATAATTACAAAATGAAGAGAGCTAGATGGATAAAATTTGGTGCACAGGTTTAACATCTATAGTGTAGACAACTATCAAATATTGAGAAAAAATTTTAATCCTGTCGACCTGTATTTTCAGGCGTATGTAAACACGATAATTTAAAAACGCAATAACTTAAGTATATCAAATTTCTATGCCATTTTTCAATACTCCATAATATTATTATTTTCCTGCGCGTTGCCATTCCATTGAGTGCATATTGCAATTTGCTCCTTGAAAATTATTTACTTGAATTTACACATATATAGCAATTATTGAAATTTTGTTTTATTTGCAGTTAATATAGTTACAACAAGTAATAAATCAAAAAAAGTATTGAATATTTAAGACCAAATATCCTTTTTTTTTCCTTAAAACTCGTATTCTCTTAATTTAAAATTAATCTTAAAGTTGCCAAGATACGATTATAAACTTCAGCTTTCCCCCACAACAGAATATATGCTTCCAAATTCTATAGCAGAAACTCCAAATAAGCTTTATATACTTGTGATAAACGGTGAGATTAAGAGTGTTCTTTATCAGAAATCTTTAATATTAACTAATTAATCGATATTCAAATTAAGATTGAATAAACTGTTTTAGAAAATTGCATACAAGAATTTAAAAATTGTATGACGTAAAGTTGTGTCGATATTTTGATTTCTCTCATATAGAGAGAAAAAATAAAAGCATGCAATGCCACTGGTACAGCAATTAGTTTTTCATATAAAATATTCTATTAGTTTTTTAAATTTTTACTCTTATTGTTTAAAATTATTTATTTAAAGTTTATTGTTTTAAATTTTTACTCTTATTGTCTTTTGACAGGAATTGGAAACTATTATATTCTTTATCAGTGATTTAGAGGGAAAAAAATGATTTTTTGTAAATCACTGATGTAAATCAAAATTTGGCATTCTTTAAAAAAAAATTACAACCGAAAATAAGAGAGTTTATACAAGCAGATACTTATAATAATTATTTATGAAGTTTTGAAAGTATCTTTAAAAAGACAATTTATAGAAATTTAACTTTAATCTTTTTCAGCTAAGTGTTCCTAATAAAAATTCACCACATAAATTGAAATATAATACATAAAATGCATATCAAGGTCACAACGGTCTCGTGGCAATATCGGCTTTGAGACTGATGAGTCTAGAATTCAATAATAATTCTTCCAACTATCTGCTGTGTTGATTGGCCTGCCGCATGCTAAATGGACAAAAAAAATACAATGGATCGATTGGTTTCCATCTTTATTTTGTAATATTTTTTCCAAGTTTGTGTGAAATTTTTGAAATTTCCATTGAAAATCTTTAACGAAGAAGAAAATCCTCATAAAGATTTCAGATCAATATTTACGAAAGATTTATCTTTATTAAAAACAATAGAATTATCAAAAAAATGTATATAAATACTTGTCTATCTACTTGAATTCGCTGTTCTAGTAGTTCATATTAAAATAAACGGATATGAAATTCTTAACTTCAAAACTTAACTAAGGAAGAAACTAGATTTATTTGTAACAACTGATCATCCTACAGTGCCATTATTTTTCCCAAGATGCATATGACAGATTATAGGACAAGACACAGTGCTCCGTTTCATAAACATTCATTACACAATGCTTTCAACAAAGATGAATTCGCTTTATGCGAGTCGAGAATTGCATTGCATAAATGATAATTTAGAAAACAATGGGTAGAGTCTTAAAGGAGATGAATTGTTTGCTACTCTCCCGCTAGAATAATAAAACGATATCGCACAGACCTTCATATATTTTGTCGAAGCTCTATTAAGGGATAATCACTCTCTTTAAAATATTCTTAGAAGAGATATTGTTAGGCAAAAAGGAATATTGCCGTGAGTCGCCTAGCCTAGCTTATAATATTTTTCCTCTCTTTTTACTTACTTTTTACTCTCTAAATAACTTACAGATGAATTTTACTCGCAAAATACAAATTATCGAAGATTATCTAAATGTACAATCTTGTTTTCAAATTTGTGGAACAGATTTAATAATTTTTAATTGAAATTTTTCATTTTAATAATTCCAAAAATTAAAAGAATAACAGATCTTGAATTGAAATCGATTAGTTAAGCCTAAACAATTAACAATGTATATGTTACAACACCAACGATAAAACAACATGTACATCTATACAACTATTATATGATATAAAAAGCAGTTTCTGAGAAAAAAACAATCTCACTGTTTCTCTCTAAAAAAGTATTTAACATATAAACTGTGAGATCATTCATAAACCATTCCACAGTTTCAATATACACAGGATGCCCACTAAAATCCTGTTGTCCCAAATTAACTTGAAAATGGCAATAACAAGTGAAAAAAACTTGCTGAAATAAAATGACAAAGCGCTACAAGGTGAGATCGGTTACAGCATCAGTTAAAAGCAAAGAGCGGTGTCCGGGATCTTATTTCAAAAATGGTAAAAAAACGGGGAAGGGGGATCAGTTACAAAATTGTATAGCATCTTTTATTCAGTGCGAAAAGATACCTTGCGAACAATAGTAATTAGAATAAAGCATGCATTTGCTTGATCGCAATTTTGAAAACCTCGCCAACAACAGTAAAAATCCATTTTTGAGCAATAAACGTCGACCTGAAGACGTAGAGCATTTTGAACAACGAAAATGAAGGTATCTTTTGATAACTAATTGCTTTTCAGGCGCAAGAATATTGGAAATTGCGACCAAATAAACATGCACTCTACTTATTTTGTTTTCTGAATCACTACGCTTAAGATATCTTTCCGTGATAATTGAAAATTTTGTAACTGAATTTTTCCTTTAACTTATGCCATTTTAGAGATAGCAGCTCTCAGCTGTTTGCCACCAGGAAATGCTATAATTGATCTCATTGCATAGCGCATGGTCGCTTTACTAGACTTAAATATATAAAATGTGTGCTTAATACCTGTGTGCAGTTGCACAAACCTTCTAAACATACCTTTTACTATGAGATTCTGATAGGGATTTCTTGCGACCTATCTATTCCGGCAAGGGAATCTTAGGTATCTTTGAAAGGCATGTGTAAGCGTTAGGGATATTTTTCTCTTCACTCACAGCATGACAAAATGAATAGTCATCAGTTTTCTTGAGCGCGTGTTATAAATAATGAAATAAAAAAGATAGAATTGGATCAGGAAATAAGAGAACATTTTAGAATGAGGTTAACATGGACTAGTTGAAAGACAGTTGTTGAAAACGTTGGGGGTGCCAACCCTACACCATTTCTTTACCTACTAGAGTGATGAGAATCAACCACTATGCCGGAAGCTTTTCATCACCATTTTTTGTGGTATCCCCAGGAGGGATCTCTTTAGATGATAAAAGTGTGTACCAAATTTCATACAAAAGGTGTTTTTTTTTTTTTTTTTTTTTTTTTGCTATCTTGTATGCATGCATGGAAAAGTACAGACAGTCACCAAAATGGCTGATTTAATCCGAAATTTCCTACCGAGCTCTACTTCAGATGTTAAAACTTGTATCAAATTTTATTCATTTGACGCACATCTACAGACTTGGTGTAAAGATATACCACACACCGAATTCAACCCATCTAGCTCAAAGCGTTTTTGTGTTATCGTATTCACAAACAGACAGCGTGAAAGACAAGCAAACATAATTCCATAAGTGTGTTCTTCGAATTTAGGGGAGTGTCAGAGTTAGGGGATATTTATCACAATCTCAAATTCGATTCTTTGTTTGTTTGTTAGTTCTTTTTTGATGATGATGATGAAAAGATACTTTTTCTTTACCTACTTCGTATATGGTAAAGTAAACAAACTTTATGTCTTTAAAAAAAGAATCTTCCCTCTCTCACCACCTAAATGATGGATATAATAAAAATTATCTCGTTCTGCTCTATTATGTGTTCTCCTTTTCTTGTGTGTGTAATCTAGTGTTTCTTTCTAGGCATTATTTTTTTTCTTGGAATTGATAAGGAATAAAAGAAAAATGCGGATGGTACGAGAAAAAAAGGTAGATAACGATAGCCTAAAATGTATAAAAATGCTGAATAGCACAAAAGGTGTCAGCTTCTGGAAGTTAGAGGCAAAAATAGATTTCCTCATGTCGTATACTTCAGTATCACTCACAGATTCGGAATTGATATCGTTCCATATTACAATCACTTGAGTTATAATTTTATTATACAGTGTTATTATAGAGTTTGGAATATATTATCAACAATAACAAAAACTTCTATCTCTGAGTCATTATTAGATTTTCATTGAAAGACGTAATATATGACATATGCGGCATTGCACTGCATTTATGCTTGTTTGTGATTTAGAAACTCACTAGAACTGATAATGTGAAGTCTTCTTTTATTAAAGTTATTTTTATCACATTTTTTTGCGGAACTTTTAACGAATTGTTATTGCTAGTTCTGTTTGTATATGTATTAAGCCCTAATGTGTAACTTTGACTTTTCCGATATCTAGTTATTTAAGGACCTAAGATAAAATTCAGACTTTACTTCCAACATGATGCTTTAATTTTTAAATTATTGTTATAATCGATAGTGAAATTTATAATCGATAGTGAAATAAATACTTTATAAACATGCAAATAAGTTTCTACTAAATTAGTATTTTTAGTTACTTTTTTTTTCCTTTTCTACAGTTTAGATCCAATTTAAAAATATTAGATTATCAGCTGGTGTTTATCTTTTTTTTAAGATTGCGAAGTTTTAAGATACTGCGTTTCTTTAACTCAGAAAAAAAGATACTAAATGGTAAGCAATTTTTAATGTGTTAAAAAGAAATCGACTATCTACAACTTGGCAGTTTGTCAAGGAAATATGTGCCAAAAACAGAGTATCGGAAATGTTGGCATCTTCCGAAATTATCTAGTAGCAAAAAAATAAAATTTTTGTCCTTGCAATTCTTTCTGAATCCATAGTCAAACAAACCGTTCTAGAAGGAAAAATCTTCAAAACTTGATCAGCATCTAACGGAACTGAAAATTATTGTTCCGATTCCTAATTTGTATAAAAAGGAATCTATTTATTAAACTAAATGATTTATGTAATAATTTCATAAGATAGATTTAGAGTATTCTGTTGCAATACAAGAATAAATAATTATCAAAAAGTCATTCACAGTTTGAAACAATAAACCACCATTTTAAAAATTTCCGAATCACAGTTTTAAATTATAGTCTACCATGCAAAGGTAAAACAAATTCTATCAGATTCATTACTTATGACTTATAACGGAAAAGCAATTATTGAAATAATGCACTTTTCAAATTTTTCTGACATTTTGAGGTAGAAATCTAAATTATCAATAATGCGCATGGGAATTCCTTCCCATTTGTACAAAAGTATTCAATAAATCAATTATTTAAAATCACCACGTGCTTTTCTAGGGGTATCATTCTTGTTTTTCACATTATGAAATTCGGTATCTCAAATTATGTAAAAATACATTTTAATATCCACTAAGAAGGCCATTTTCAAAATGAATCGCCCACTCTTTTCTTCTTAAAGTCCATTCTTAGATTACAGAATTTTACTAATGAGATTTTTCATCTGAATTAATTAATCTCCATAAAAGACATCATTAATTTTTTTCAAGTAAAAAGCAAATCTATCGTCAAAATTTCGTTGAGTGCTATGCAACAATCAAAAATCATTTAAATCTTTTATACTCCTTTTGCTCCTCCTGCTTACCTCCGATTGCTAACAAAAATTAAAACTGTTTACGTTGTAATTTTAATTACGAATCATTTTAAAACTCTACAAAAATTGCAGATTGCAGAAAATTACAAAAAAAAGTTAACACCAAACTAATCACTAATTACCATAATTTTTAATATCAATTGATTAATAAAGAAACAACATGAAAAGTATGAAAACAACATGTGAAAAAGAAGAAAAACAATGAGAGAATTTTTATAATTAAATTCGAATAATTATAATTTGGTATATCTGAATGAGAGCCAGTATAATAACGACAAATTTATATGATCTTTCCTTTTATTTTTATTTATTTACTTACTATTTGTTTGTCTCATTAACTGCTTGTTTTCGAAATTTGATTATTGCTTTTTAAATGTCATGTTATTCTGGTATACATATTTAACCAATATATACAGATTCTGTATTTGTCTTTTTCTACTTTTTCTAAATTCAGTTAGAAAATCAGTTAAAACTTCAATTTTGAAAGCTTATAAGATCTGAGCTGATAGTTTTATGTTTGCATTTTTCTGTACTTAAATAGAAACTATCAGAAGAAAAAAAGTAACGTGAATAAGAGCTCAACAATATTTTGCTGCCACGTCTTCTTAAATTTTATTTCAATTGATTTCCAACCCTTTTTTATACCCACCACTTTTTTTTTACTTGTAGAAATTTAACAGTAGAACTATCTCAGATTTCTCCGTTTTCCCTCGTAATCATCCCAGAATGGTCAAAAGTGATTGGTCCTTCAGGAAAAAAAGTTTGGCATGGCGCTATCGTCATTTTGAATGCCCAAATCATTGCTCGATTGGAAGAATTAAGACAAGTTCCAGATTAACATTATCAAAATCATGAGAAAATTGTCCTGAAAATGTGACTTATTTTTCATAGAATTTTTAAATTTATTTTCAAAATAATTATTTTTATTTGATGTAGCATGTTAAAGTAATGATCATTTTTCTCAATATAAAATAAGTTCAGTCTATAAAATACTGTTTGCTATTTTCTTTTCAATCTATAATGCTTTCAAAAGAGGATTGAAAATTAGTATTCGAACAGTTTTTTCCATGATTCCTTCTTGGTTTTGTTTGAATGGAATTCAGCATTTGCTGTAATTAAACAATCATCTAATAGCACAAAGAAAAGAGAAATTTTTACATGCCTGTGTAAATTTATACATACATAAAATTGTCATCATTGAATGCATTTTTAACAAAATGATGTTTATGAGAGGAAACCAGTAATGAATTTCGTAGCACCATGAAACTAAATCCGCCACTTCTATTCTAGGTTTTACTCAATCCTCCAGATGCCAAAATCATAGAGAACTTCCTGAGGTTTAGGATTTCGTCGGTTTTTGGACGAATAGAACGATGGATTTAATGGAATAGACTACACGATGACTGCATACTCTTCTTATATTACTCCTCTTGGTTTCCTCTTCTTCGATTCAATTAAGGATAGAATCTTTACATTTGCAGTTTATGATATTGAAACAATGATGGCTAGAATAATAAAAACTGCGTACAGGATTGCAGAATTTTTGCCTAGTCTTGTGTATGATTAACTGCGAGTCTTTGGCGAATAATTTTTTCGAAAGAGCCTATAAGCGTGCGATCTTTGATGGGGACTTTTTGGCGATTAATAGCTGGGATAACATGTACCAGAAAACTGAATATGTCTCTTGGGCATCTTTTTTACAATCGACTGATATCAAAATCCGTCACGGAACTACAAACATAATCACAAAATGACACTCCAAATTTCATAAATGTAAGTCATTACGTTATTTTATTATTATTAGATGCTTTTCAATATACAGACGAACAAGTAGTAAACTCCCTGAGAGATCTGTTTCCAAATTTAATATATCTTTACGTTTTAGGTATTGAATCTATGTATTAAATTTTATCGACTTGCTTTTTTCGTTTTGTAGATATTGTGCTTATATTTGGTCAGACAGATTTCCTCTAAATGAAATCCAAATTTGACCGAAATTTTCAAATTTATAATAGAGACCATATATCAAATTTCATCTGTCTAGCACAAAAATTTTTTAAGTTATCGTGTTTACAGATAGACGGACACGCATAATTCGACAAATGTGTTTTCCGTTCTCAGAGAAGTGTGAAACATGAAGATTCGTCAAAATTTCGAGTTCGAATTTTTCCATGATTACTAAATTTTTTTGTTTTTAAAAATAAAAATTGAGAATACAAAGAAATTTTCTTAGATAGTAGAATTTTCTTAGATAGACTGCAAACTCCATTAAGGCATTTAAAATTTGAAAATGAATGAATATCTAAGAATAAGATTGAGTAATGAATTTTTGTAATTTTGTAATTATAAGACTGTGCCTTCATTTTGTATATGTAAGTTTGTTGATGGCGATGGCTTGAAATTTATAAAAATTACTAACAAACTGCAAATTATTTAGTGATTTAGAATAAATATTGATTTATTAAATAGTGAATTTTTATTTAACTTTTTTAAATTTCGATATTATGAATATGTTTTATTTATTTCAGCTTATGTTTTTTTTTAAATTTTATTTCATTATTCGAAACTTTTCTTCTATTTATGTCTGCATAAAAAGAGTGGCAGCATTACTCTAAACGAAAGTATTTTTAATTTTAAAATAAACAACCAAGAGGAAACGAAAAAGATGATAATATTCTGAAATAGATAAACTGAAACTATTTCATAATATATACAATAGTTAAAAACCATTTTATATATTTATGAATACTTAAAACCTATTTCAAAGAAAGTGAAACTATTTCTAAACGATCTACATTTGCACGATTTACATGCTAAGCCCATTAGTCTTATCAGTTACGCCGTTGGGAAGAAGATAGGGACAAATTCTACATATATTTATTGGAACGGTAGCCGTTACTTCCATTAATTTACACTGGCATTTATCTAAAATTTCAATGCCCTCATAGCACAATAAACAAAGACATACAAAATATAAATTTTTATCATCCTTAAATGTGGAACTTTTCCAAAACACAAATCACCAATAATATATAGAGCTGCAATTTTATTAGCTTAAATCATTTTTAATCGTCCAAGAAACCACCAGCCTCTGTTAAGTACAGAAAAACACACTAGCAATAAATTATGTCAATGACCCATTTCATGAAAAATTGAATCAGCCCAAAGCAAGGGGACATGACAAAATGTAAAAAATTAAACCCTCGTATAGAAAGAAAATGAGAAAAAGCGCAGGAAAAAAGAGATCCCAGAAAAGTTTTAAACATTTTAAACATATTGTTAAATAAATATTCCTGGAGCCGTTTATATAAATATATATATATATTGGACCGCGGGATGAGATTAGTAAACATAAATCCATAGATATAGCGTATAAATAAATTGCGCTTATCTTGGTTTAGCAGTCTTTTTTAACGACAATATATAAATTAGGTTTTTAGGGTGTTGGGTTGAAAATATGACTTTCTGTTACGTTTTAAGAAATGCACAAATTACGTAAAACGTTTATTCGAAAATTGCTCACAGATAGAATAATGAAAAGTGCCAGTGCGAATTAGGGATTGCAATACCGGACCAAAATTTCAATACCGGTATTCGGTATTTTTTAGATCTTAATACCGGGATACCGGTTTTAATACCGGTATTAGAAATTTTAGAAAAAGAAAAAAAAAACAGGTGTTTCTTTGTCTCATTTGCCAGTTTTATAAGAGAGTGTAAATATCACAAAAAATAATATGGAACTGATAAATTATAACAGTATATAAAGAATCACAAAAAAGTAAAGGAACATCTTATTTATTTAAATCACAAAAAAAGTGTGAATATCACTATTCAGTCTGTGGTACTATTACAAATTTTTAAAATGTGATCTTAAAAAACATGATTCATCAATTGTACTGTCATTAAAGATGAAAAGTAATTTTGTGTAAAAATTTCTGTATTGTATTTTGGTTCGTTGATTTTTTTTATTTATCGCTAATTCTAATTTTTGTTCAAGAGACAATTCCTTTTCACTATCGACATTTGTGTCATCATAATCTTCGATAATTGAACCGAATTCTTCTGAATGTGGATAGGTTTGGGGGTAAAAAATTGTAAGACAATTTACTATAAACTTAATCAGATTATTTTCTTTTCTTCTTTTATATTTTCATTTTTAAAATCATTATAATTATATAAATACCATAAGACATTTTCTATTTCGGTATGCCTTTCTTTTGTGCTATTTTTCAATGTAATATATAATTCTTCAGATAGTGATGTGTGCTGTTCTCTCATGATTGCAGCATGAAATTTATTGTTGCATTAGCTGTTAATAAATTAAAATCTCTCCAACATAATGCCTCTATAGTCAGTTTCATTGGAAGTAGAGCTGATATAGTTCTGGATATTAATTCACTGTCTGAAAAATTAATTTGCAGGTTTAAGTCGATTATTGCTTTTTGAATTAGATTTCTAAATTTCAAAAAACGTTCCATTATTAGGAGTAAATTGTTCCAACGTGTCTTAGAATATATTATTAACATATATTCTGTTTTATTTTCAGTCAGTATATATTTTTTAATATGGAGTTTTTTGTAGGGAAAAGTTTAAATATCTTAACAATTTTTCGAACTTTATAAATTATAGGAAGCAATTCTTGATGGGTTAATATTTCATCCTCATTAGCAATATCTTCTTCCACAATTACATTGTCATTATATTCATCGTCAATATCACTCTCACTCTTACTCTCTTCAATGTCGGAATCCGAAATTTCTATATCCACAATATTTGGATTCTTCTGTTCTTTATTTTTTTGGTATAATACATCTATTACTCCTAATTGAATTCCATGAACATATCACAATTGCTGATTTGCACCAATCAACTTTCCAAATTTTTTCATAACTGTTGCTCCATTAGTCGTTATGGATACAATATCTTCTTTCAGGAATAATCCATGTTTCGCTAATTTAGATTTAGCAATTAATTAAGCCATTAATTAGCTAATTTATTTCGCCAATTAGGGAGACATAAAAACAAAAACATACTATTTTACTATGTTGGCGATCTTTGAACATATAGTGGAGACAATTTTAAAAATGTCTAGTAAATACCGAAAAACCGGTATTTAAACTTGTGAATACCGGTATTACGAAATTGTAAAATGGCTCAAAATACCGGTATTCGGTATACCGGTATTGCAATCCCTAGTGCGAATATTCAGTGAAAATTTCAAAACGAAATGAAGTGATACCGTACTAAATATTACAAAAATATACCGACGAAATGTTAAAATATATTTTTCAGTTTCTCATTAAGATTCATTCAGCAGCACGTGGTAGAGCCTGATAAAAATATAGAAAACTAAAAAACTTTTTGGAACCAAAAAAGAAAATAAAAATTTGAACATACTTTAGATAGAAAAAAAAATTTTTTTCTTCGCAAAATAAATATTTGGGAAAAAAATCAATGAAAAAAGGGGATAAAAAATGTGTATAAAAACACTAATTTTAAGTAGTTGTGTAACTTTCCAAGACTAAAAAAAATTGATTTCTGCACTGCTTTCTTTAGGTTTCATTTACGTAACATAATAAATCAATCACTATTAATGATGTAAAAGTCAGTTCTTCAGGTATAATTTATTCCTGGTTCAAAGAATAAAAAGATATCCATAAAATATGGTATCAATCAATCATGCTTAATTTCAGCATCTCAAAATACATTTATAATAATTTCTGGAAATACAAAAATATGACTAAAAAAATTTCCAGATAATTTTCAATACTTTTATATTGCACAATATAAAGAAAATTTAGAAATAAAATCATCGAATAACTTGGGAAGAGGAATTTTATGAATCAATTTAGAATATATCAGTGATATTCAAATTATTATTTCGTGGCATTAAAAAAATTATTTTGAATTTGAAAATTCTAGCTTTTTAAAATGTTGCGTAAAATAAAATTGCATCACTTGATATGATTACTAAAATTTAAAAAAAGAAAAAAAGGCAAGAAATACAAGGGATATTAATTAGTAATTATTTATAATATTATTTGTTACCAAAGGATGTTTTTACTTGGAATTTAAATTCGTATTCTATCTTCCTACAATAATCACAGGGAAATTGATGTCATTATTATGCAAACAATTAAGGATTTCATGTAACAATCTAAAGTATTATTACGAAATTATTGCTTTTGATCCTAAAATTTAATCGGATCGGTTTTTAGAAAGGTGTAATGCTGTATAATGCGGAATACATAAAAAAAAATTCCTGAAGTATTTGGCAAAATAAATTATGAGCAACCCCACCCCACCCCATAGTTTTCTACTGTTTTAAAAAAAGTGACGAGTTCAAGAGAAATATTGTATTTCTATGAGCAGGCAAATTTAAAGTATAGCAAAATCGAACAATATTTTAATTAATCTTGTATATTCTCTTTTGCTTTGATCTATAAATAGGCAGTTCCTATTCGAAGAATACTGTTAAATTGAAATTTTTATTTTGATATTACTCTCTCACAGACTGAATTAGAAACCATTTGCATGAATAGTTAGCTAAACTTACTTTTAAATCCAATGTATCCCTGATATTTTTCTAAAATCTGATACTTATATCTCTGTAGAGAGCAGAATGTCGAAGGTGAAAATATTTCTTATTACAGTCTGTTTCGAAGTCAAACAGCTATCATAATTTATCTTTTAAAAAGTAAGAATAGCAATCATTTACCTAATACAGAAATACAAAATGCTATTTAATGCAGTTTTTACTTTTTGATACCAGGCGTTCCAAAATAACTAATAGATTTTAAAAATCAATTAAAAATAACGGAATTAATAGAAATGTATTGTTTGCGGGCTTAAGCTTGGGGAATCGGAGAAGTTTATTCCATTAAATTTCAAAGTTAGTTAACAATGCCACCAACAGGTGGAGTTGCAAAATAGGCAAAATAAAAATGAAATCTTATGAAAATGTTGCAAGGACTGTTACAAAAAATTAAACAACGAGGTTTTCAATCTAATTTCCATTTGCAGCAACAAAGTGGAGCAGTTCCGAGACAAAAATTCTCAAATCTGAAGTATTGTACTTCGCTTTCAACTACCCCTATTGTAATGCGTCTGCAGCGCCATCTGTCGGTATTATTATTAACTAAATTTGCAATTTGGTGGGCCAAAATACCCTGACTTTCCAAGCGGAGGCTATTTTGTACAATTTCAAATTAGAATTTTCTGTATAAGCAATTCGCTCATGATGACAGAAACTCCACTTTTATCTGATAGCAGCTACTTTTTATCAGATAATATTTTGGCTTCGTTCGAAAATACTTCTTATAATAATTTAACAACTGGGATACCCTGATTATGAAATCTGGAGAAAAAAATTATTTAGAAGCTGTGTTAGTGTCTTCTTTTCTCCATTTTGGAACCAAAGATAACTAACTGGCCGCATTCCTTGCATTGGAATATTCCTTTCGGCAACTGTTTCGGTTTAGGAAATCCTATTCAAAACCTGACATTTTATGTATTTATTAATATGACAAAGGCAAATAATTGAACTTAGTGCTTTTAAACTTGACACTCAGTTATTTCTTGGACAGTAAGTGCTGGCTTAGAAAAATGTTTTTAAAATTTAATTATATTTCAAATTGGAAATAAATCAAAACTTTAAACTTTGTTCCCAAAAGCTTCGAAAAATATTATCGCACAAAAACCTTTTGTACAATATTTTAGAATACAAAATATTGGATTTCGAATGATTCCACTTTTAACTTTTATAAAAATTTTAATTATGCAAAATTTATTATTACCTCGAAAATTGGAATTTTTTTTTTTTTTTTTTGCTTTTACCTGCAACGTAAAGTTGCCTTTATTACTAAAAGAGCCAATGAGATCATTAAATATTTAGAGAACTCGCTTGAATCCCAGTAACTTTAATTCTTGTACATTTGGTTATCAAAATAATGGAAACACCTGTGAATAAAAATGACATTGTTTGAACGCGCTTCGTAAAAATTAAAATAAAACAATAATAGTAACAACAACAATAAACAACAATAATCCACAATATCTTCATTTTAAGAAAAATATAATTTTAATATAATATAACCAATAAAATTTTGTTATTATATTATGAATCAGAACGCTGAAGAAAGTCAGTTTTAAAAGATCACACTACTTCACAAATGGAGATATTGGAATAAACATAACATAATTAAAATGTGAATAATTTTAATTTTTTTATATTTAAGCATTTTAGTTCCATAACATAAGAAAATTTTTTGCTCTCAAATTGGATGCATATCTTTATGACATCTCAAAAAATAACTCTGAAATCAAAATTACTTCTATTATTTTTGATATTTTGTTTCAAAAATAGCAGAAAAAAAGCTGAAAATCGTGTTTTCTACCTTTAAAATATGTAAATATTTGCAGAAATAAATTGCTAAAACATTCTTCAAATGAAACTGTGATCGCAATTGCTTTTCTCTGAAATTTTCTTTATTAAAAATATGATTATGAATATACCTTTAGCATCGATTTAAGAAAATTCAAATCAAACAAACAAATATCAATGCGTTTCAAATCTTTGAAAAATAGGTTCAAATAACAAAATCGTACAAATGAGATTTCAAAACTAATAGAAGGAATAAAAAAACTTATTCAGTTAGCAAACAGAAACGAAATATCCTACAAAGCAAATAGAATGTGAAGAAATGATACCCATGACACTCTCTGGTTCTGAAATTTAATTGATTTTTAAAAAAGAAAGAAATTTGAAAAAAGAAGAGCAGCATACAAAAGTATTTCGAAAGAGAATCTAGAAACAGAAATGCAATTTCGTTTCTCAGAAGTTTTATTTCTCCAAAACATTACATTACAGTAAGCTCTTAAAATAAAAACTAACGAAAGTTGAGAATTCTGAGAACTAACCAATTCGTTTGCATATAGCATAAGTTTTTTATTTATATTTTAGAGTAAATTCGCATTGGAAAGGAATTACTTTTTTCATTTTCATTTCGGAGAAATTCATCGAATTTAAAATTTATTTTGTTTCTCCGATTTGCATTTGTGAATTACTTTGTATCCTTTCTGTTTGATTCCTCGTACATTTCCTGAAAACATTCAGGTCATTTACCTTATGAATTTCAAAACCTAAAGTAATTAACTTTTTTTAGATAACTTTTGAAGAAATAACAGTTTATCGGGGAAAACGTTCTTGCATCAGACTTAATACGAAATTCTTTCAATATTACTTGGAAAATATTCTTTATTAATGATATTTATTTATCTAAGATAAATAGTGATTTAAAAAGGAAATACTCTATATATCTTAAAATTTGTAATTAATCATTTTGTGTAGGTGTTACATTCTAGAATGAAGTCTGCGATGAAGAAAATGAATCGAATGTCTGCTTTAATCTTTCTTAAAATCTCTTAACTCTTTAAAAGACCATTTTTTAGTCATGGTTTATTAAAATATTTTTAGGATTGAAATTGGTTAAAGAAAAGTGATTCATTTAGCTTATTAAATAAATTTAATTTGGTCGATTAATTAATTTGGTTAGTTAATAATTAATTAATAAATCAAGACAGATAATTTTTTGTGAGATGAAAAAAATGAATCAGCTTAGTTTCTATATCACTGAAAAATTTGTCAGAACTCGTGCAAATCTACATAACTCCATTCAAAGATTGATGAATTTGATGGTACATATACTTCCCACGGCCCTAGAAACGGTTAAACAATCATTAGATCAATTTTTTAACATAACATGAATTCTTCTCTCTCTTGTAAAGAAAATTTGTACAATCTATTGAAGATGTTTCCAGGTATTGTTCAGTTATATTTTTTATTCATTGAAGAATATTCTTTGTTTATTATTTTTATGCAAATGTATTATTATTATTGAAATGGGAAATTTGGGATTTTTAGCACCAAAGGCTGTCATTTCCTATTGCCAGAGAGTTAAAGTTAATAAATATCAAGTAGTTTTAGTGAACGAAGAAAAAATTGAAGAAAGCGCTTATGCAAAACTGTTTTCCAGATCAGAATTTTAAGAGACGAAATTTCTTGGTGATTGAAAGTGAGCTTGTACCAAAAATATGTTCTTTAAGTTGAATATTTCAAACAGTGCACGGAAATTATTTTATTGGTTATAAAATCCAAATTTATTCAATAGACGATGATCATCTGAAGGACATATGTAATTTTTAAAAACTGATCCTCAATTACAGTTTGTTCCGAATATTACCACACTTGACTCATGTTCACCAACAGTAAAATTGCATTGTGTGATGGAATGAAGATCATTATGATCCGTGCAGTGGAAGCAAGAGGACGCATGTTTTCGGGAACATTATTTTAATGATCATATTTCACACAAAACACAAAAGACAAAAATATTCTCGCATCTCTTAACAGAACATCATCTCTTCTCATTATAATTGCAGTCGCAATACACTATGGGATGCGTACCTAATCAGGCATCGCCATCTATTATCCTAAAGAGAAGATAGAGTAATGCAACTGCTACAATTGCATAAACATATCTGTGCATAAATTCAGTTTAGTTCATGTCCTCATGTTGAATTACAATAGAGATGAAACTCCTGAAATAATACCATCGCAATATTTTCTTTTTCGAACTTATTACAGCAACTTTTGTACAATGTTAATTACTGGAAAACAAAGAAAATGTCTGTTTCCTGTGCACTTAAATATTATATAGCAGTCAATTTATATGACAATTATTTGTCCACCCTCTACGTTTATTAGAATCATACCACTTAGAAGAAAAAAGCAGAATATTAGGGGAAAGTAAATTTTAATTAAATGTATAATTCAGTGGTGGAACAATTGTTTTTAAACTTTTTTGGGAAATCATCTTATATCCAAACATTTAAATGGTTTGAAATATTTTTTTTATTTCAATGTGGTATTAACCTGGCTGTTATAGTTATAAACTTTATTCTGATTTCAATAAGCGGTTCATTTCGTAAACGGTTGTCGAAAAACAATTGTACTCAGTTAAGATTAAAAAGATATTCAAATTGAGCAAGTTCTTGTGATGTGATTTTGACAAAGAAAAATATGCTATGATTGAAGTTTCATGAGATAAAATTGTCGGTAACCTCAAAAGCATGCCATCAACATCACTTGAGTAGATGATATTTTTCCTTGTTATTATTCAACAATGGTTGGGCAATAAAATTCAAACATCATAATGAAGATGGAAGTTTGAACCAATGAAAAACACAGGAAATAATGAATATTCAAACCAGTCAGAGTGTTCAAACCTTTTGCTCTAGATGATGTATTGCATTAACTATATTGCACTTGAAAAAAAATAATATAGCAGCTATTACTGGTAGAGAAAAACCAATTTGGTCTGTTATTTAATGTAAGGCAGTCAGCGTTCAAACTTTTTGCTCCAAATGATCTGTCGTATCAATTATTTTGCACTTGGAAAAAAAGAATGTGACAATTATTGTGATTAGAAAAAAAAAATTTAGTCTGTTCTCTAATATGTGAACAGTTTATTGGGATGTCATAATTAAACTCATCAATTTATTCTGGGGAAGATAGTGCGTCTGAAATTACTGTAGAAATAAGCCATAGAAAATGTAAAAAGAACGAATAAATATATAATAAACAACTAATATAGATAAACTGTGTAAATGTAAAAACAATCGATTCATAGAAGAAGATATAAAAAGAATACGTAATAGGTGCATATGCGGTGGTGTGTAATCTGTAATAATGTAAAGCCCTAATCGCTAGGTGATAGTGCCTTTAGGCCGCTATCGGTTTTATCAGATCGGAGTATGGCAATACCTTAGGTGGTAGATAAAGAAATGGCCCTGGTAAAAAAGAAAAAGAAAGATTGTTGGAAACTGCCAAAAATCAAAACTTACATAAGCTTTAGAAATCTTACAAAAGTTATTTCATATTTTTCTTTAATTTGTACAAATTATATCCAGTCTTTTGTTACAGAGAAAGTAATTGATTCGCATTTTAGATTTTTGAGTGGAGCTGGAAAGGGAATTTCAGGGTGAGTTTTGGAGACTTTTGTAAAAATAATCCTCTAGGTCTATCAATGCGTAAAATTGAGTTTTAAATTAATTTTTTTCTCTTTCACCTTTATTGATTGGGCTATTGATGTTTTTATAAACAGGCTCGTTCAAAGAATAAAAGAGCAATGAATTCTAAACTAAGTAAATTCTGAAATGAATCTATTTCTCCTAAAGTATTTATCAAAATTGCAAGCGATAATAATGCATGACAGACCATAAAGTGTTTCTGAGACAATTTTTATAACCACATTTGAGTCCGATTGAATTCTATTCCATTTAAGAACTTAGCTCAGTTAACCAAACACAGCAATTCATAAGATAAAAGATCTAGAGTCTAGGTGGATAAATCTAGTCAATTAGGGTTAATAATTGAAAGGATGACTAAGTGATCCTGATAACTTTCTTCTTACACTGTCAGTTACGCCTGTCTTCTATTACAATTATTATTCCTTTAAGTACCATTCTTTTGAGTTATTTTCTCAAGCAGTTAACTGTTCGTTTCTCATACTAATAAAAAAATAAACTGGCATCTTGTATAGGTCTTTATCTTGCAATATACTTTTATTTAAATATATATTACTGCTTCTAATTTAGTTTTCCTATTTTATTAAGTTAAAGTATATTTTTAAACAAAATATATTAAGAAATCGTCAGAAATTTTTTTTAAAAAAATTATGATAGAACGGAAAATGCAATTATTCCCCTAGGCTTTAAATCACACACATTTTTCATGAAAGAAATAATCCTTGTACAAACTAACGTCGGATAAACCTGATTGATTGGCGCTCGAATTAAATTATTCCTAACTTAAGTCATTCTAATAGTAAAATTAACGCAGATAAAATTCTGAAATTTATTCTTTATCCATGAGGGGACGAGATTTACTTTCTCGCAACAGATCATCCTTCAGAGGCCTGTATTTCGAGTCCCAAGGTGTACTTGGGGGATTATAGCACCAAATACTGTGCTCCAGTTGATAAATATTCATTACACTATGGCATCAAATGCGATTTCAGACATAGATAAACTCGTCTCAACGAGTCGAGAGCGGCAGCGGATAAAAGATAATTTAGAAAACAATGGGTGGAGAATTAAGGGAGATGAATTATTTGCAGCTTTTCCGTTAGAATAATAAAGCGACGATCGCAGAGAAGTTAATGTTTCGTGACGAAATTCTATTGAAGGATAATAGTTCTCTTTAACACTTTTAAAATGTTCTTCGGTCGAATGCTGTCGAGGAGAATGGAATTTTCGTGACCAGTAATCGTGACTAGTTTCGTTCTTTGTTTTTGATGTTCGCAAGTAATTTGTTTATGAATTCTATATTCAAAATTATAAATTATATGAGAAAATTTAAATATATGATAGTGTTCATTGAAAAAAAATGTGACAAATATAATAAAATTAATGGAAATTTAAAATTTCCTTGTGTAATACAAAAAAAAAATTAAAAATTTAATATAATGCAAGTATAAATACTAGTGGTTCTTTCAACAGTAGTTGAACTTTATTCGTACATACTTAAAATATTTTTTTATATTCATAATGTACGAAAATTTCGTCAAAATGATAAGTTTTATCTATCAAAAGTAAATGTTCTTTTTTTTACTTAAAAAAAAACAAAGAGTTTCACCTTTGAACGTAAATATTTAATTTCATTGTTAGAGAATTGTAGTAAAAAGTATATGCATAGAGATAAAAATGTAGAAAAGATGAAACACGATCCACTATCTACATATTACATTCACTACTATTAATCGATTATCATTAATAGTTAGCTGTCTATGGGGATCACATTCTTAAACTTCTAATTTTGATAGACATTTAGCCCACACTACTTTAAAAGCCTAACACCCTTCTGTTCGTTATGCCTTGCATTTTCATAAATTTCTGTCTACAGTTATATATAAACAATTATATCATAAAAAGAGTAGCAGTGTTTAAAAACAGGCATACTTTTAAAAAATTCACCTTTTGCTTCATTTTGAACTTAACTCTTAATGTTAAGAACGACAAAGTAAAAAAAGTTTAATAAAATAATTTATTTAAATTTATTAAAATTTTTATAAATAATATTTTTTATTAATTAAAAGTTTTATTATTATTAAAATATCTTATTAACATTAATTAAAAACAGAAAAAAAAACCATATGTCAAAAAATGTGGTATCGTTGTAATTATAGTTTGTTGAATTTTAAGATGCTGTAAAAATAATTTTCTCTATTGTAATACTTTCGAAGGTTATCGCGATAAAACATCAAGATCTCTCTTAATTTTCAATTAATTAAAATTCTTACGGAAATTTTTAAAAAATCGCTCCGAGTTGCACATATCTAAAATATATTTGTGAAAAGTTTGCTAGCTCTAAATCAATCCTGTAGAACGCCAACACACATATACACACTGTCAACTTTATTTTTTGTAGAGGAAACCGTTTAATTATATTTATTTTAAAATATAACGGAAATATTCTAAGAAAAATTAGTGTTTCGACTGTAAGAAGAAATTCTGAACACAGAAAGATGTAATATTTCTGACTAATTTTTCAATCAATACTGAGTACAAAGCTTATTTTAGCTTAAACTGTCTTAGTAAACGATTACATCACAATTTTTCATCTCATGTATCGCTGAAAGTAAAATGAATCATTTTAAAATATATTACATTTGAAATATTTGTCATATATCACGTAAATAAATATAAAATTATTAACTTACAAATACCTAATCGGAAATAAAAATTGTTTATATCTGCATATTAGAAGGCCAAAACATTTCTCAAATTTCAATTTCTTTCTAGTTGAAAAATCTTTTTTAGTAATCGATATTATTTGTTATTAACGTGATGTCTTTTTTTTCCTTGGGTTATTATATCAGGGAGTTGCAATATTATTGCTTACTGATATTTCAACATTATTTTTAATTAATTATTTTAAAATATTATAAAATTTTCAAATGGCAATAATATTGCGTTGACTGATGTTAAATATATACAGATATGCAAGTTAGATATTTATCTTATACATTTTATTGCATATCATAAAAATGTATAAGATATCGCTTATCTTTTAATAGAGAGAGAACAGATGTAGAATTATTATATTTTACTATAATGAATAATAGTTTCTAAGAACAAAGAAATCTCATAGAAAAATAATTATTATTTATAGTTCATACTTGCTGATTAACTCAATATAGCCAAGAAATAAACCCTTTTCATTAATATATTTTTAAAGAAAAAGTCATTTTATACAAAATATAATATTGCACAAATTCTTTTTATCGTCTGAAATGCTTTTCAATTAAATTTAGAATAACACATAAATCAGACGATATTTTATTTATTAAAATTTAGTTCAAAGATACTGAAATATAAAAAAGAATTTTAATCAATGCTTTTGACACTTCAGTAATTAAAAAACATGAAAATTAATGAGATCGATAGTCATTTCAAAAAATACTAATTTTGATTAGATGTGGAGCATATATATACATAATTCTACATAAAAATTACAATGATTTTTATTTATATTAAGTTTATGTCACTCGGCATAGACTTTATTTGAATATAAAAATAGTAAAAGAAATGAAAAAGATAAAAAAGATTTGTGAATCAGGTTCTCTATTAAAGGGAAAATATGTATAATAAAAATTCTTCATTGAAAAGATGACTTTAAATTTGCAAATAAAGCTTCAAATGTTTTCTCTTGACAAGCATTTTTTCTAAGTATATGAGTAAACTGTGTTACCAATTTTTCAGAGAAATGCGATGAAATATAGAAGCAAAATGATTGGTTAATAGAAGAAAAGATGACGACGTCTTCTTCAGACTATTAAAGGTTGAACGTCATAAACTCTACACAATTTCAGGGATTTGCTTTTATCTGAGCTTTAATTTGAATGTAATTATTGATGACATATAAAAGAAACAGAATTACAATTCTGCTCAACAGATTAGTATTAATTTGTCCTCTGTCTTCTTCTAGTACTACTAATAATTATTATTCTAACATTGATACCAACATCGTAAAAGTTAAGTAGTACATTTTGTCTTTTATGTTCAGTTTTACTAGTATCAATATTCTACTAATATCCATAAAAATTTCACCATTCTTTATAGAAGAGGAAAATTGTTCGAACAATATTATTTGATATTTTCTTAGAATTTGTAAGATACTGTTCAAATTTCAAGTATTTGCTATGGTCTTTTCTAAAAACTTTTATCCTTGCATTGTAAACATCTGACTAATGTAGGTTTTTAAACGTAGCAACAGTTCCTAAGTAATACTTTATTTTCATCAAACATAAAATTCCAAATTACATTAGCTCAACAATAATTTATAAAATAAATATTTTTACTTTAATTATAAAAATGAATATTTTAATGTATTTTCATATCATTTTTCCCCTTCCAAAATAAGGGGGAAGGACTTTTTGAGAAAATGTGACCTTTTCATCGCCAAAAAAAAGTAATTACTTTTATAAAGAACCTTAAAGTACGAGACTTTTCATTAAAAAAATCAAATTTTATATAGTTTTATTACTTTGCATTTAAATTTATCCGTTAAATTCTAATATATATTAATTGAAACAATTTCTGAACAATTAATCATTTTTCTTATTCTCTGAAAACTATTCCCATAATATTTGATAAGTTTTATAATTTGGAAAAAACCATGAACATTAAAAGACATTAAAAACATTAAAAACAGTTTTCATTTATCATGCATATAATATTCAGTCAAAAATTTCAATTTTCTTAGAAGGCAGTAAACAAAATTACTATCCGCCTTCTACAGGATTTTGGAAAAACTTCAAATCACTAAAAAGAATCTTTTTAAAGAACCGCATATTTATTTTAATATACATAATTTTAATCTTCCGTCAGATCCTGAACTCCAGTTAAGGAAAAAGTAACAGATTGGAGCTTAAAAATTCTGGTCATCTCTCATTTGGGGAAAAATTGAATCAAGCCAAAAGTTAAGGCATGTGAAAAAAATTGAAAATAAAAATTAACTTTCATATAAAAACAGGATTAGAAAGAATGGTAGGGAGAAAAAAAGAAGCTCCATACTCGTTTTTTAAATTTCTATCGTGTTTTAATATGCACAGTGAGTGCATAAATATTCATGGTTCTGCATTTAGATTGGTTCGAGGAAAAAGAGTTTGTAAACAAGAAGTGGTCAAATAAATTGCGCTGACTTCCAACTTATCCCGCTTCAGCAACTATTTTTAATGGCAACGCATAAATTAGGTTTTTACTGTGTTGGAGTGAAAATGCGATTTTCTGTGACGTTAGTAGAATAACACACAAAATTCGAAAAAGCCATTCGTGGAATGTTCGTCGACTGAATGGTGAAAAGTGCGGCAGGCGGGAACATTTATTTGATGGATATGTTTGACAAAATTACGAAAACATATTTCTTTTCTTGCGATCATGTTTTTGCTTTCTTACGTGTTATGTATTCCAAAAGAATTTCAAAATGAATTCGGAGAATAATGCAGTAACAGAACAAAAAAAAGATAAATAAGAAAAATTAAAAGTTCATTACTCTGTTTTCATCATCATACGGATTTTTGTTTCGGATTAATGACTACAGACCTAAATACCAAAACTTAAAGGAAACATTTTTAATTAAGAAAGAAAAGAAAAACAAGTATTTTTTAAGGGAGTAAGAGAATACCTTTTCTTTAAAAAAATTATTTTGGAAAAATAAAAAGATAAAAGGAGACATTAAAGAAAACTGACTTTCTCTACAACTGCTTTTTGAAATTTTTGGTTCATATATTTTTTTTTTTTTTTTTTTGGTTTAAAACTGATATTTAATGGTCCCTAAAGGAGCAAAACGAAAGCAATGGTGCATTCATTTGCAATAGGCCCAAGGGCTTCAATAGAGTTATGTGACTTAATAAAAGGATAACCTGTATTACAATAATTTACAAAAATTAGTTTTTTTAAGTAAAAAAAATTGTGCTTGAAATAGTTTAAATAACATTGGATATAACAACTATTAAATCATAAGTATCTAGCTTTTAAAAAAGTATAATTATCTTGCAGGACTTAGATAAAATTCAAATAATTACAGAAAACATTAAGAAAAACTCCAAAATAAATCCAAGAAAAACAACTATACTCTAAATAAAAATAAATACATTAGGACAAACAAATGGTAATTAAAGAATAGATCGTAAATCGTAAAAAAAAACAGTTTAGCTTTAAAAGTTTACGAAAATTATCTATACAACATCTTACGTCTGTTGTTACAATTAAGGGAGATTTCTCAAATACTCACAACTATCTTCTTGAAACATTTATTTTTGCAAAAGAAAATGAAGAGAAATAGATAAAACTAAATAAAGAAAAAATTAACCAAACTAAGGAAAAAATTTTGAAATATTTTTGTATATTTTTACAGCCAAGAATTTCTTTTTTGGAATGAAAATTCAGACTGTTTTTGTTGTTTCATGGAATATTTAATCGCTTGGTTTTCTTACATTTTTCAAAGCTAAAGTATATAGATTCTGTCAGAATATGTATCATCTGACCAACTGCGAGTTTAATAGCACTGCAATGTCTTTGGATTCGAATCCATTAGGAATGTTCGAGAATACAATAAACAGAACAACATTAAAATCGAACATTTTAATCGCTATCAAAATTTGATGCTCAAAATAGTTTGTTGTGAAATCATTAATTAATTTCTCCACATAATTAATTTATAAGAGATCATTAATTTTGCCATTTAATCGCCAAGGCAATTATTAAAATAATGCCATATACCTTAGATATAAACTATATTTGAAAAATAGTAATATCGAGGGCAATAACTGGGAAAAAGGAAAGAAAGAAATTAAAACCTTGAAAGAAAAAAAAATTAATTTAAAGAAGTCATATCTATCATTTTGACCGAAATTCATAACGGTTATCTCCTTTTTTATGAAATTTCTAGTTAAAATTTTAAAAAAACTTTCTCCTGTCTCTAATCGCATACTCACTTTCTAAAATATAGCGCACAATTAATTTAAATGATTAAGGCATTTTTATAAAAAGTATATCATGAGAATATGCCTCAATTAATCATTTTAATCGAAACTCATCAATCTAGATATTATGTAAAATAAATCAATATAGTTAGAATCATATCCGTGGGAAAAAATTGTGTCCATTTTCTTGCCATCTGTTACATTACTTTCTAATCATTCATTTACACTTCATTATCAAAAATTAATTATTATAATCATAATTGCAATTATGATTATATAATTAATCAATATGAATATTATAGAATCTCGAATTTTCTAAAATTCACTGCCAGATGGCATCTCACACGTAAAATTAATTATTAATTTAATTAATAAATTAACTGACAATTAATTTCTGAAAATATCAAAATGATGAGATGAAGAAAGAAAATTGTCTTAAATTTCAAATCTCTAACGCTGTTAGAAGCGACTGAAAATGACTGAAATACATTATTCTGTTCCCATGAAAACATAGTTCTTTAAGAAGGTGCAAAAAATACGAAAGTAATTCTGAAAATACATGCAGAAACCAAAAATAAAAAATAAAGCAGATTTTTTTTTTCCTTTCAGTGCTCAGTTTTCATTATTATTGTTATTTACTTGTCATTTTCCCATAAAATGTGTTCATTAGCTACTACCACTCCATATCACTGTCTGATTACCTCGGACAAAATGTAAATAATACCACTATGAGTCAACAAACCCGAAAAATTCGTAAACATAATGACCTCAAAACGGTAAAAAAAAAGAAGGGGAAAACGCACGTTAAAAAAGGAAAGATTTCTCTTCTATCTTTAAGGTAATTTGAAAATTTTTGAGGTAATTTCTTTTTTAAGGTAATTTGAAAACTAAATAATCTGAAAATAATAATGTAATCCTTATTAAAATCTAGATAAAATAAAATTGATTTGAATTTTCATCTACTTTTAAATAAAAATATATTTGTAAAAAAAAAATTTATTATTATTATTATCTCGATTAAACATGCAAAGTGAGTCTTACCGAGGATAAATTTACTGGGTACAATCTTCAAAGAATTGCTTGGTTAAGGAATGGAATAAGGAATTTTGATAAATTTAGGGCTGGAAACTGTGCTTATTTTTGAAGTTAAAAAAATACTTTCTAATGAAATAAATTTCCTTATTAAATTTATTTATATATATATTATTTTTTAATTTTTTGAGATTTTCACTTACATCTAAATCAACGCACCATTAGTATTCCCTGTTACTTTTGAATGTGCAAAAAATTTCAAAAGTATAATCTTAGATGACAAGATGAGTTGTATTGCACTCATAATCCTTTTTGGGTAGGAAAGAATCATCATTATCATCAGTAAGATCAGAATTATTAAATTACCTTAAATGACTTATATGTTATAAACTCAACATAATACAAGATTATTTAACTCTGTGAAACCTTGTTTATCACAAACGTCCTGTTAACAGAGACTTGGGTACAAGTCACACAGTTGTTCTCCATGGGGACTTGATACCCTGACAGTGAATGATAGGCGGATTTGTGAAATAACTTTATCAAAAAGATGAGTGGAAATAACAAAGAAGAGTAACTAAAAAGATGGAACTGCATCGATGAAGGAAAAAAATTATTAATGCAATCAAAGAATACGAAATTTATTATACATTCTATTAAATAAGATATGCATTCAGTCAGTTCCATTCAATCCAGTAAGGCCACGCATGCGCAGCAACTGTGTAGTAGCAAGTACTCTTTTCGTCGAAACAAACACTCCCTACAGTCCGCTCTTTCACCACATATCCAATCTTCTATCAGCACATGCGTGATCTTGCTGGAATCATAATTGGTTGAGTGTAAGATGTATTTCAATATGTGTTTTAATAATTAAAGAACATTATTATTATATGAATTGAATATCTATTTCTTTATCTTAACATATTTAAATACTCATTTTGTTTTAATATTAATTTTTTTTAATAATTAATTGTAATAATAATAATTTGTTTTGTAAAATATTCATTTAAATGGGAAAAGAAACATTTTTGTTAATCTTAGAAGATACAAGACAGTTAAAAATGCAGTTACATCCCTTCTCGTCTAATCATTTTTTTTTCTTCTATACTTTCATGCATTCTTGCATTAAAAAAATAGATTTTTTTTTATTATAGTATTTTAAATGAAAGTTTCAATAGTATATTTTTGCTGCTCTTAAAGAATTATTAACGAAATCATTTTCGAGAATGATAGTATTTTAAAAATATGTTTGTGAGGGAAATTTTATAAAGATCAAAAACAATTCACAAATATAAAAAAACGAAATATAAATTTTGTCTAAAAAGAAATGGAAATAACTTTAAAAAAAAAAAAAAACAACCCGAACTGATTTGCAATAGCAAAAATGCCGAAAAAAAACTTTAGATGATACTGGAAACTTCTAATATTAAATCGAATGTCATATGAAACACTTTCTATAAACTCAGGAGATTCCTGACAAGATTTTTCTGTCTAACTTTAAAAAAAAAAGGTGGGGGGGGACCCCGAATCGAGAGTTTCAAAAATTCTATTTAGAATCCCCAAAAAATTTACTGAATTTTCCTTTTCCTACGCCATTTCTTTTTATTAGTTTCTGGAAGGAACCTGGCAGCAGGGTTATTTTTAATAGTCTCGGGTTGCAGTGGAATAAAATAAGTAGAACCGGAGGCTCATTCCCGCCTTTTCCTATTTGTACTCTCACGGAAGAATCCGAGAAAGTTTCAGTAACCTGCAACTTCACTTCTTGGATCGAAGTAAATGGTAAAGTAGTTTTCCGTGTCTAAAGATTTGTTTCGTATACTTGAACTGGAGCTAGCGAGCTCAATAAAAGGAAACGGGCAGTGAAGTTTCAATTAAAAGAGTTTTATCCCTACTGAGTTCTTCAAGAATTCTTTTCTGTTTGCCAGAAAATAATTATTAGGAATTTTGTTATGTAAGCGCTGAGATAGTGTTTTGATAATTTCAGTATCTTAAAAAATGAGTATTTAAATCTTTTGATCTCGTTTTAAAGTATATTTTAATTAAAAATTTTAATGGGATATTCAGTGATTTGTTGTCCTTTCAGAAGAAATTTTCATACAGATAGTTGTTTTTTTCTTATTTGGATGAAATGGAAAAAGAATTTTATAATTTCTAAGATAATTCGAAATCACTCTAATCCTTTTTAACTAATATTCTTGGCTTTGCTATATAAACGCTTAAAATAGTGTTATGGTATTTTCGTAATTTCGGTAAATTCAGAAAGTCTTTGATCTTTTTTTAAATCAATTTTTAATAAATATTTTAATGAGATTTCCTGTGATTTCATCGTTTTTTAGGATAACTTTTGATACGGAATTTGTTTTTAATTTAGATTAGATGAAAACAGATAGATATAATTTCTCAAATATTCTGAAATATTCTAATCTTTTTTTACCATCAAATATTATTAAGAATCTCACCATGAAACGTCTAGATAGTGTTTTGATAACTCCAGTATTTTCAAAAATAAGCATAAAAGACTTTGAACTTTTTTGAAATCTACTTTTAATTAAATACTTTTAATATAATGTTCCGTGATTTGTCGTCATTTCAGGTATAATTTTCATAATGCATTTTTTTAATTTGGAGTAGATGGAAAACAGAATTTTATAATTTCTAAGATAATTTGGAAGCATATTAATCTATTTAACTAATATCCACGATTCTGCTATGTAAATATTTAAAATTATGTTAGGATAACTTCAATAAATTCAGAAACAGTATTTAAAGTCTTTTTTTCAATAAATATATTAATTAGTTTGTCCAGTGGATTTTTTTATGAAAGATTTTCAAACTGATTTTTTTAATTTAACTGAAACAGATATTTATATTAAGATAAATTATTCTAATCTTTTTCGACAAATATTATTAAAAGTTCAAACGCATGGGTAATATTGTAACAATTTCAAAAATGAGGGTATAAATTCAATTATTTCTTTTGAAGTTTACTTTTAAGTAAATATTTTTAATAAGATTTCGAATTCTGTAAAATTTTCAAATAGAGTTGTCTTTTTTTCTAAAGAAAAATTTTAATTAGATGATAATAGCCCTTTATAATTCAAAAAAATTCTTTTTTTTTTCCTAACAAATAATTGTATCACAGATGTGTGTTGTAGTTTATGGCACTTTAGTAGCCCGCTGACAGTTATCTGTCAGGGATTTAAGCCAAGTGAGGATCTCTTGTATTTTCAGTAGCGCAAACTAGGGCCAAGCGTACGACTTAGCTACTTCATGCGTCACATTCGCTTGCACAACCCCTTTTTACAGGGGGACATATTCACACACCTCACAATTAGAACACAGAAGAAGAACACCCATGCCCGAACCAGGACTCGAGCCCGGGACGCCCAAATCACGGGGAAAATGGGCTACCTCTATGCCAGTACGTCGGCTGTATCACCGGTATAGTGTTAAAGTAAATCAATAGGTGAGTATTTAAATCTTAAATCTTTTTTAATTTAATATTTTAATGAGAAATCCTGTGTTTTACCACCTGATTATTATTTCTAAAATAATTTGAAATCATTGAAAAAGTTTTCTAAATTTATTTGAAATCATTCTAATCTTTCTTTAGAAAGGAAATATTCGTAATTTTGCCATGCAAACGTTTATATAGAGTTATGGTAGATTTAGTAGCATTAAAAAACGAATATTTAAAATCTTCGATATCTTAGACTATTTTAATAACTATTTTAATGAGGTATTCTATGATTTATTATCTTTTTTTTGGAAAATTTACATATCGATTTTTTTTTCAAATTTCGATTTATGGGATAAAAAACATTAGATTAGGTTAAATTCTGTGGAACAAACAAATTTCTAAGACAATTTGAAGGCATACGAATCATTTTTTTTTATCAATTCTTTGCTAATTAATTCTTTGAAAGCATTATGAGAGTGTGTTTAAAACTTCTGAAATTGTTTTTGTAGCAAATTAAACATTTTTTAAGAATATCCTATTAGTCGCAATTACAACCAGTTGATTTACGGAGAATGTTAATTGTATTTGATTTCAATTAAATTTTGTAGCCTGCTTTTAGGCATTTTTAAGCGTTAAATTGCGGCAGTCGATAAAATTTTGTTATTTTATTAAAGCTTGTTCTTTTTATTATGTGTTTTATTTTTTATTTAATCAAATCTTCTAACATCATAACTCAATAAAAATTTAAATTTCTGGATAATCAAATTAAAATTCTCCGTTTTGTTTTGTCGCAAAGTTTCCTTTCTGAATCCTCATATAAACTGAAAATTTAATAGGAAATTTCTTCTTATCGAACTTTTAACCATGGAAAAAAATCAGACGATTAAATATTTGATGAAGTAATGAAAACAGAGTTAATTGTGAAGTAGTTTTCACAGCATAAATAAAATCTGTTATTGAAAATTATTCAAAAAAATAATTTTTTAATTACTGAAATTCAGAAACAATATAAAATTAACCTCCTTAAAATGACAACTTTTTGAATTTTAAATCTATAAAAACAAATTTATGCAAATTTATTATTTAACAATTTTTATTCAAAGGAAAACTGTCCGTCCGATTGACTGAATAAGAGTGATAAATACAAATTGGAAATACCTGGATCGATAAAATTTGAAAGACATTTATAACACCTACTAGCTGAACCGGCAAACGTTGTTCTGCGCTATAAATTATTTCTAGTGAATATTTTGGTTGTTAATTAAAAAATAACGAATGTATGGTAAGTGTGTGGGGATGGGATCTATGGCAGAAAGAGGAATGGAGCGCTGTAGACGATGATCGCCGATAAAAGCAAAAATACACCAATCATTCATTTTCTCAATACAATGTATTTCATTAACGTAACGAACATATACATTGTTTGATCTCTTAAAAGTAAAACGTAAAGTGAAATAAGTAATATATTTCTTATCCTAAAGTATAAAAATAAAATATAGATAATCAATATTCATTTCGAAGAGCAATGGAGTGTACAATATTTTTTGTCAGTCCGTCTTCAGCCAACACAAATAAGCCCGGTGGTTTGCCCACGCGTCCATGTGAAAAACATGGTGTGCCCAAATCGAAGCCACAAACCGACATCATTTGGCCTTGCAACTTATTGATTGTCATTGCGAATGTCAATCTTATAGGAAATTGAATGTGTTTGAATTCAGTTGGCATGTCTGTCAGAATCCTTGGAATTCGTGGCAGCAAAACATTTTCGGCTCGGAATTTGCCATTCAAAATTGTGGTTTCGATAACGTTTTTCATCAATTTTTAATGACAAATCGTGTGTCATTGCACAGCCGTGGTGAGTTCCAATTCCGAAGTAAAATAACCGGAGATCCAACTTCAATCGTAGAAGGTGTGGTGACATGCCTGACAAATCCAGCAAGTTCAAAAACTCTGTTGGATAATTTACAGCTTCTTTAGCATCGCAGACTGTATCGATCGATTTGTATGATATCAAGTCGCCTGGTAACGACTGCTGTTTCTTGAAGTTTAAATCGTCGACATCCACATTTTTTTGCTCTCATCAGTGTACTTTGAACGTGGATAGGGACACCCTAATTACCTAGCATCATGAAATATACTTTACGACCTATTCTCATACCTACCAGATACATATAAAAAATTTCATAAAAATCGGTCGGGCCGTTTCGGAGGAGTTCAAACACAAACACCGTGACACGATATTTTTATATAGTAGATAATGTAGATAAATATCAGATTTGGAGCCAAATCTGCCAAATTTGTTGATAGATGCATTTGCATGCATATACATATAATATCTCAAAAACGCAATGAATTAAATGGACGAGATTTGGCATGTTATCTTGTGACTATAATTGCAGCTCTATATCAAATTTTATTTTCCATTTGTCAGGGGGAAAAAAAGAATGTCCAAAATACAAATTCGATTCTTCAGTACTTATATATTAACCACGTGATAGCGATTGATTGTGGAAGATCATACAATTCAGTTAAATGATTCAAATTATAAATTCTATAAAAATGCTGGATTTGAGTCAAAGTTCAATATTTCGTAATTATTGTTTACCAATGCCATATATGGCATTCGCGACCACATCTATGGTCTGCAATTTTATGCAGGAGGAGAGGGGATAATATTTTTATTAGAGAATACGAGATAAATTTTGTTGAGACTGCTTCCTCTGTTTTTATTATTATTATTATCATGTGTGTGTTAGTTTAAACACACACATGATAATACACGGGCAAAAAACTAGCGATTTATTGGTTTTGAGGCATCAATTTTTCGCTTTTGGGGTTATTAGAAAATGATAAAGAACATTTAACGACTTATCGTCAACAAAAAGTTACAATTTTGCTAGAATGTCCTGCATGTATCCGATTTTCCTGTCTGAGCAGCACATTAAAATTGGTAAAAGTGAATTTTAGTCTCCCCCTTGCTGCACCAACAATGCCAAGTCGCCAATAAAAATGGCGGACAAAATAAGCAAATACTTCCGCGGAACAATTACCGTTACCATTTCCCACCATGTAATTAGAACTTTTTACTGATAAGTATTGTTTTTTTCTTTTTCCAGACTGCCCGGTGCCTTCTACAGATGCCGAAGTCATCTGTAGAAGGCACTGGGCAGAATTTTTTAACTTAAAGAAAAACATCCTACGGCTTCGCTAGCAACGGAAGCGGGAACCTAGTAGCTTCGCTAGCACATTGAACATAAGGACTGTCTGGATAATAGTAACAGTACATAACCAAAAGAAAAAAAAGAACGAAGAAAGAAGCAATCGGAACATTCTTCATACAAAATTTCAAACAAACATCAATTTCCCAACTTCATCAACTCGTAAAAAAATATATTCCACTCACCCTTCATCCATTCTGCCGGTTCGATATCAAATCATTTTCCATACAAAATTTCAAGCAAGCATCCTTTCTAAACTTCATGCACAATTGCCGACATAACAAATTATGAAGGGAATCAATCGTTAGAACACCAAAAGAATTACGAGAACTGCGGAGAATTCCATTGCAGCTGTCTTTTAAAGTAAGAATGCAGACGATTTTGTAAATTATGAATTCAGACGATTTTTTAAAGCGCATAATGACAGTTAAAAATTGCAAAAGAATAAATATTTTCTGTTCATATTAACATTAAAAAAAAGAAAGAAGAAAATAACTTTTAATTATATGCTTAACTTTCTACATTTAATAAAATTTTAATTATAATAAAGAACAAAATGAAAATCTTTCATCAATATTTTTTAATTTAACATTTTACATAATATAGTTGGAGTTCATGTGCAACTCAACCATTGCAATAAGTAGAAAACAAAACAGTATTAGGGTTGCTAGAAGAGCGCTCTGATGGGTTGCTATATTGGCGACAAACTTGGGGCCACACTATTCTTCACTTCATCTTTAAAATTACGCCATCTCCAAAAACTCCTCTAAAGATTGCTATCTTGGAGGGATACCAGAAATGATAGCAAACGGCTTTTAGAAGTTGCAATGAAAGATTGTTACGATTAGATTTGGTGAGAAATCACTCCAAATATTTCAACTTTGGTGATTGTACATCAATCTTAAGAAGAGTTATTATCGTTACGACGTCTCTATAAAAATTGATATTCATATCTTCCAAAAGAATTCATTCTTCAAAGAATTGCCTTTTTAAATTATATCAATTTCGTATCTGCATAGTTTTCGCTTAGTTTTAATAATATTTTAAATTCAATTTGATGAACTATCTGAAATTATCTTTTAAAATGCTATGGAGTCATCATCAAAATATTCTATTGCGTCTTTTCACCAATCATTAATTCAGCTGTAGGATTTTCACACCGGCTTTTATTTCATAATCTATACACTTTATAATCTGCAGCAATATAATTCAATTAATTCATTTGTTTCAATCGATTTTCTGTCGGGTTGATACCTCGCGACATAAAAAAATAATGTTTTCACATGATAACCTGAAATTTATGATAGCAGATTTGAGTTTTATTTTTGATGTTGTTGTTTACTTCTTTATGCCGGGTTTACATTCGGCCAGTTATAAGACGGCCAGTAGGTAGCGCGTGTTCGCAAATTGTACAGACTAAGTCTATGGCAAAGGATACCGACGTCTCTGATTGGTTTAAGCCTTGGCATCTTTTTGGCAATGTTTTGCACTCATAATAGTGTAGTTTTCGCTTATTTGGCTCAAACCTTGTACCTTTCATTAGTTTTATGGAAGATACGTGTGAATATCAACACGATCTAATTTTTATTAACATAATTGTTTTCTATAAATATTACTAGTAATACTACTAATACTTATTATTAATAATAATAATAAATATTACTAATAATACTAGTAATACAAGTAACTGATATTGTTTATGCACAGAAGTATAAAATCTATATGAAAGTAATTACTCAACATATGATGCAGTAATTAAATAATTCTTATTTTTCTATGATTTTCGTGTCTTTATTCGATAATTTATGGAGTCATTGAAACTTGTTGCTGAACTTTTGTTACTTTCCCATCAAATACATATGGGGAGATGATTACTTAATGCCCAAAACGTATAAATATGTAAGCTTTAACGGAATATCTGATTTCGTAGCTAATTGTTTTAGTTATATCAAAATAATATTAAGAAGAAACGAACACAAAAATATTTTTAATAAATTGTAATTTTTATATTTCCTGAATTTAGGTTACAGGATTTAATTTTTTCTGCTGTATATGTGTTCCAGATTAATATTACATGTAAACCGTAAAAAATAGAGCGGGGGGGAGGCATAAATTCACAAATTTTATTTATTTTTATAAAAATATATTTCGGTATGACATCTTTTTATCGGTATGACATCAAAAATATATTTTCGGTATGACATCTGATTTATGTTTACCACAATTTTATAAGATAGATTCAGGCATTCCATGCTTGGCTATAAATTGCTGTTTTGGCTTCCCTGAATTTTTATTTTTTTATTGTGCATCGTACTAAAATGATGAACATTTACACAAAGAAACATGGTAAGATTAAAAAAAAAAAAAAAAAAAAGATCAACATACCTAAATTAGGAAAACTATAGAAAGAAAATGGCAAATAAGATGAAAAAAACACAATCTTGCTTTAGAAAGAACAAAAAATGTCGGAATTAATCTAAGTAATCATTTTTTTTCACGCCAAAAAACCGCCAAATTCTACAAATGCATGCACAATAAAAAAAATTCAGTACAGCGGCATGCTGTTGTCCCGTCAGGATAATCACTTGCCATCGACCGAACAGCGTTTTTCTACTTTCTACGCATGCACTGCCTACTTGCCGCCATATAATTGGTCGAGTATAAACCCGGTATAATGCTAGGAAAAGCATACAGTGTTTTTGTTGTTTTGTTTCCTTGACAACAATGAATTCTAATCACATTGTACTTACAATTATTCAAATCCAAAAAAAATCAAATTCATAACACAACATTCATTTCTAGATTCATCAAAAACAAATTAGCTTTATCAAAACTTCGCTGCTATTTACTAGTAATTTACCATCCTGCCGTAAATCAAGAAATCCTACACAAATTCAGAACCCAAATAAGAAGAGAGATTAATCACGTAGTACAACGAAATTTCAGTTTGAAATTTTATCCTAAAACTTTTACGGGAATTGGCTGAGAAATCAAAATTCCTGTTCTTACTGTTATTAAATTAGTTGTAGAGTTTTACATTAGCTTGAAAACTTTTTAATTTAAATAAATTGGCCGATGATTTAATTACTGTGTTGTTTTAAAACGGTAATTTAATTCGATAATTAACGATCCTTTAACCATTAATCACTCGTTTCAAGTTTCTGTCTTAACAGCGTTGAGATAAAGTAAATTAATTTCCGTCTAAACCTGATTTCCTTCCTTCTTTAGAGATTATTTTGGAATGACTTTATAAGAACATCGCAGTTGTTTTGGCTTAATTTCTTTTAAATAATACTTTCTAAAATTAAAAAAGTTATTATTTAATTTATAAAATATATTTATCATATATATTTCATTCAAACAATATTATACTTTTTTCATAAACTATAAATACACTGTAAAATATCTTGTGGCCATTTTTGCAAAAATATGAGAAATTTTCAAAGAATTATTTAAATTTTATTTTTGTTTTAAGCCCTTATATAGATTAGTTCTTGGATGGGATTTTTATAAAATATTTGTCAATTATTGATTTGATTTACAAAATTAGCAAAATTCTTATTCGCAAAATGAATGCTAGAAATTCAATTAACTTTCAGCCATTCAGTATTCAGTAAAGAAATGTACTTATTCTTGATAAATACAAATGGCGCCAACTTTGCAAAATTTTGTAATTTAAACCCGAATGTCGAGGTTAAAATTAAGAATTTAGAAACCTGTGAAATTTTTAAGATAATATAAAATTGTTGTAATATATATATATATATATATATATATATATATAAATCCGGATTCTTTTTTAATATTTTTTTAATAATATTTTTGGTTTAATTTTTATTTGATTTTTGTTTTTCCTATTAACTTGATTCTAATACTTTTGTATCAATTCATCTGTGTTTTAGAAGTAGCTGCAATTGCGCTCTCTAAATACTATGAAGTTCCTTTTTGGTTTTAGTTTAAATAGGTAATAAATTTTAATTTTAGTTGCGATTTCGAAACTGTTTTGTTTCGTTTTCATTTTAGTTTCGTTTTCAAACTTTTTCTTACTTTAGATTGGTTTCTTATATATATATATATATATATATATATATATATATATATATATATATATATATATATATATATATATATATATATATATATATATATATATATATAATTTCAAACAGCTTTGAAATTTCCTGATATTTTTATGATACGAATGATTTATGATATATTCTGGTTTGAATTATATTTGAAATTTCCTGATAATTTAACACGATAATTGCAAAACAAAGAGATCTAGATTAATGCAATTTGGTGTACATATTTAACATGTAATGTTTAGGTATGTTTCAAATTTAGAAGCAAATCCGTCAAAGGAGATGGACACCTGTCGATTTATACTATCACAAGCATGTAAATTCCATAACTTAAAAACGCAGTGATAAAACATGTAACATACATAACATATAAGATTTATAATATGATTTTGAGACTGTAATTGTAGTTTTGTGTCAGGTTTTGTCAGATAGGAAAAAATTATCCAAAATACATATTTGTTTTTCTTGTACTTTTGTATTAACAGCATCCCAAAGATTAATCATAAAAGATAACTCGTTAATTAATGCTTTCATATATTTGGTCACCAATTTGCTTGATATTAAAAATACACAATTGATTTAATTAGAGAATATTCAAGAAAATTTCGATTAAATCACTCCCACTAGTTATAAGAGGTATCAAAAGAATGTAATAATAAATTCTCAACATCGGAAACAAAATTTTGTATGGTTAAAACCTGTTCCAACGGCTATAGAGCATGGTCCATGAGAAAACTGACTTCGAGAATCAAATTCCTTCTATTGACGTGTTGTGGAAGTTTGAAGAAAAGATGCCGGCTGAAGTGTCATTCTAATTATTTTACGATCTCCATCCTTAAACACTCCTCGTGTAGCTTCAAAAACAGTCATTAATGAAACCAATCCTACACTTGGTGAGCTGCTTTACAAAAACCTATTCATATACTGTAAGAAGTATAAACAGTGATTAATGAGATCAGTCATATGCTGGGCTTCTTTAGATAAACAAATTCATATTCTGTGAGAAGTATAAGCAGTCATTAACAATCGAAAATATTTATTGTTACAAAGGTGTAATTTTTCTTTCCAGCATGATTAGTGTCATCATAAGAAAGACCATTTTACAGTCATCTGTATTGGATGCTGTCGGATGCCGAGTCAGTAATCCCAGAGCTTGGCGACACACTTGGTGACTATTTGGCGATTTGGCGACAAATTTGGTGACTTTGGCGGCAAAATGGATAATGCTCGAAAGTTCGAGAATTTTGTCGATCCGTCCATCAGGAATCGAGATACGCCTGATTGGCCTAGAAACTTCTACCCCCGTCTCCCGGGAACTATAAAAGGCCTGGCACTCTCAAACTGGGGGTATCGTCGTAGGGAATTGTAGTTGGAGTCGCCGACAAGTAACGAGTCTTCAAGAGGATAGCGAAGCAACGGCGGATTCTAGCGTTGTGTGGAGCTAGTGCTGAACTGCTGTGTGCCGAATCCGGTTGTCTACTGTGGAAGCAGCGTCGCATTTTTGTGTAGTAGCGAGTTGTGAGAAGTAGTGAGTCGGCAGATAAAGCGAGAAGTTCAGCCGTTGTAGAGACCGTAGAGTGAAGCTCCGAGGATCCCCTCTCCTGCTGGATTGTGTCTGGCCGCTTTGTGTGCTGTGGACGATTACTACTTGTGAGCTACTGTCTGCTGTAGTGTGCTGTCCTGTGTTCGTCTCGGCTGTAAATATTTGTCGTCTGTGTATTCGTCGTCTTTGTGGACTCGTGTCTTCGTGTAAATAAACGTCGTCGTTGTTTTCTACTGTCGCCTGCTGATTGTGTTTTTACACCATACACCCACTATCAAAGCGAACCGGGTGGCGAGGAAAATCCGTAACATTATTAATGAGACTAATCATAATCCGGGCTTCTTTAGATAAACAAATTCACATCCTTAAGAAGTATGAATAATTTCGAAGCAAAATATTTAGTGACTTTAAAAGTCGTTTTATCTTACCGCTTATCGAATACTAACCGCCTTTGGCGACAAGCTGCTCACCGGGACTATTGGTTATGTTTAATCTCAATTAAATTTCTTAAACAAAACTTGGTTTTTATGACTCCCATAAAAAAAATATTTTGAAATATTGATCTTCTCATTAAAGTAATCACGTTTTAGTAACTGTATTCCTGTTCTATTTATGTGAATTTAAAATCGAATATCATGGCAAATTAGTGCCTTTAAATTTAAGTACAGTACCCTCCCGAGTATTCGGCCTAATGTAGAGGAAGGATAGGCCGGATAACAAAAAGGCTGGATTGGCCGGAATTCTATGAGCTCATTTCTTTGCCCACCTATACCAGAAGACAAAGTTTTTTTATACCAAACACATTATGTAATTGGCATTTTCTCACTTCTTATTGAGTAGTAAACCCTCCATTTATCTCAATGTGAACGTAGCCGCGGCCCGGGGAATCATAGAAACAGCTGTCGGTAATGTGTCGAATTAAAATAGAAGGCTTTGTACTGTAGTTTATATACGTTTATATAACGTATTGCACTGCCCGTATTGAGAATTTATTATAGAAAAAGTAAGTTAAAGGGCATAAACTGTTCACATAAATTAATGCAATGTCCAACTTGAATGCAGAAAACATAAACAAAACATCAACGCAAATCGTAGGCCTAATTCTTAAGAAAATTGGCTTTAACTGATTTTATTTTTCAATGATAAATGATTACTCATACATGAAAAGACTAGCCGCCTTTGGCGACCAGCCGGTTCGCCAATCTTAATGTTCGTTAAAATTTCAATAATGAAATATTTTATGCAATTCCAACTTTAATAGATTCTTCATCAAAATATTTTAAAACTTCAAATTTTGATAGTCATATAATTCACTCATAATATTATAAAGGCCTTCAGTCATAACGT
Source organism: Argiope bruennichi (assembly GCF_947563725.1). Classification (NCBI taxonomy): domain Eukaryota; kingdom Metazoa; phylum Arthropoda; class Arachnida; order Araneae; family Araneidae; genus Argiope; species Argiope bruennichi. Next base: position 71,788,133 of record NC_079151.1, read on the forward strand.
GATATGTATCTCTCTAATTTTCTGTTACCCCTCGTAGAATTTATGCTTTAAATTAAAGTGTAAATGATTCATCTGCAATTAATATAATAATATTTTTTACTGAAACAAAGCATTTTTTTAATAATATGATTACTGATAATAGAGTCACTGAGCGTTTAAACTTTATGGGCACTAAAGAATATCTTTCTTAATTTATGTAATATCTCAAGAATTTGTCAACAAAATTTTCTCAGATTCATCATGAACAGATCGATTAATGAACAATGTTTCATTTTAAATGCATTAAACACTAAGAAAATAAAATGAATCGTTTAAAATAATCGGTCTAAAACAGGTTTAAAAAAACTACTTAAAAAACGATGTACTTAAAACTATAAGCATATACAAAAAAATATATAACTAACATAAATACAATTTAATTACAAAAGTACACAACTAACCTAAAAATAATTTAAATCATTGAAAACAGGTTAAAAAAAACTACTTAAAAAACGATGTACTTAAAACTATAAGCATATACAAAAAATATATAACTAACAAATACAATTTACTTACAAAAGCATGCAACTAACCTAAAAATAATTTAAATCATCCGTTGAAAGTGGTTGTCATGACAACAATCAGAACAATGCGCATGCGTAAATTTTCTTCGCCAGTTAGGTAACGCAAATGCGTGAATTTTTCTACGCCAGTTGGAGTAACGCTATGCAGATTATACATTTTTAATTTCCTTTATTCTGTGTTATTTTAATTCAAAAGTACTTCAGAATGAATCTGAAACATGGATTAATTAACAATGTTTAATTTTAAATGCATAAAACATTAAGAAAATAAACAGAATCGTTTAAAACAATCCGCCGAAAAATATTAACCCTAGCCTCATTACTGTTGGGAGAAAAAAGAAACGGAAGCCTTACTCATTTGGCGGTGGGGGAAATGGAAGATTTTTTTTGGCGGAAAGGTTGGCGGTGGGGAAAATGGAAGATTTTTTGGCGGGAAAATTAGTTTTTAATTAATAATTAAAATTCTAATTAAAATTTCAAAAAAAAGGACCCCAGGTACACATTCCCGACCTCTAAGGTATACATGTACCAAATTTGATAGCTGTATGCCAAATGACCTGGCCTGTAGAGCGCCAACACACACACACACACACACACACACACACAGACACACATTGAGCTTTATTATAAGTATAGATATAGATATAGATAAATAAACCCAAGATAAACCCAAGATAAGAGTCAAAACTTACAGCTTTTAGGTTTTGAAAAAGTCCTTAATAGATGACTTAAGAAATGCCTTGACTTCCTCATTTAATTAAGATAAAAGAAAACTAGAGCGGACAGTACGGAAACCGGAAACATACTGCAAATGGATAATCTGTTTCAAATTCACACGCTATCTGTTGCAATAACATAATTCACCTTTCTGATTCCTCATATAGACCTGCGCAAGTTTGAGGTTCGAACTTGAAGCGTTAGGGTCCACAGCTACGTAACAAAGCCACTAGACAAGAGTGTACGCTCCTATCCGGTGGTTGTTATCTGGCTTATGAAGTGACCACCACAGACCGTTATATTAAAAAATAATAAACAAAATCTTTCTTGTTTTTGAACAATGGAAGAAAAATCATTCAGATAAATATTGGAGATGAAGTAAAGAAAATTCATCTGAATTTTAATGCAACAATGAAAATAATTGTTGAAAATTGACCAAAAGAGTTTTAATTGTTGCAAAATTCAGAAAAAGTTTGCATGAAAACTGAATAGGCATTATTAAAAGGATAATTTTTGAATTTTAAAAAGGTGTAAAAATCAATTTTATTAAATACTATTTTTAAGAGTTATCACAGCAAAAAGTCAAAATATCGCTTGGTTTTCAATTAATTGTAATTCTTATCAAGATTTCAAAATATCATTTCGAAACACACATTCGTATCCTCTAAAGTAGATATTCGACAAATTTCATCGCTCTAAATCAAACTGCTCATGCTACAATACATATAATAAATGCTCATGCTACAGTCTCTCTTGTAAAGCGTCATCGCATACACATGTACACATCCTCCTTTATTATTAGCATAGATTTAAGCATGAGCATTAATATGATTAATTAGTGCAATCTATTTTCTTCGGTCTCGCATGATTAATATTCAATGACATCCATTTTTCAAAGCAGAAATTCATATGCCAAACCGAATAGGGAAAAAAATGCATGAATGCTTCGCAAACTATTTATTAAACTAATTTTAGCAAAAAGAAAAAGCATAATATATATGCACGAAATGAATAACCCGTTTGAAATTCTTGACGTAATTAATCCCGTGATAAATGTTCAATTTCAGCAAACACGTGTAATGCTCCTAAGTATTAAGAAACCGTTTCTCAAGACCAAAGAAAATATTAGAATTTTGCAGTTTTTCTTTGTTCAAACTTAAACTGCTTCCGCTAATTGGTTTTCCAGGGAAGCCCAGAAACTAATATTAAAGTTTATGGGTGAATTTAAAGACTCTCTCGCCCTCAAAAAAAATATTTAAACAATTTATCGGGGCACTAATTTCAATGCAAATTAAAGCCGTCACAGTAAGGGGAATTTCAATTCCGTTTAGAGGAAACGAAACAAGAAGAATGCCTCCTCATCAAGCCCAAAGTTGTATAATTACGTTTCTGCTAATAAGGAATGCGATTTTTCTTCAGTTGTTGATTATCAGCTATTCGGAAATTCGAAATCTTTCTAGTACCATTTTTTCAGGTGAAGTGGCGTAAGTCCAGTGCCACATTTTTCAAATTTCTGTGATCATACCATGAAATTTGAAACGTATAAATGCTACTGATAAATAATAGTGGAATTTGGCAACATAAGGTCTTAGGTACAAAATTGAGTCCCCACCTAAGAAAACTTTATTAATGATAAAAAAAACTTAACATAAAATAAACTTAATTGATGTATTTAATTTCATGTTTATACTTATCTTTTTATATTAATTTTTAAATTTAAGATTATTTTTCAAATTCTAATATTAGTTCACACTCTCCCTATATATATATATATATATATATATATATATATATATATATATATATATATATATATATATATATATATATATTGTTCAAATTTTCAATCGTTAATAAAATACTTATTATTCATCCACTCAAGTTCAAATACATTTTTTAAACTTTTAGTGGATGACAGTTGATGTTAATACAATTTTTTTTTCAAATATTAATTAATTAATTAAATTTATCCAGTAATTTCTATTTGGTCGCCAAGTTTATCGCCAAGCTCTGAGATTACTGGCTCGACACCCGAACCCGATCATAAATAATATAAGATATATATAAATAATATGAGAAAATAAATAGGAATTCAGTTAAAAAATTTTACCACTTAATATCGTAATTTTGTCATATGCATATACATATTTATATTAATTGTAATTATTTAATAAAAAGTAATTAAGAAAAATTTGCTGACCTAAATAGGAATTGACTTAAAATTTTTCTATATATTACTTGTTTATTATTTTATTTGATCGCTTAACGTTTATTTCCACTTATATTTACAATAAACACATTATTACAAGTCTATAATATTGATTCCATGTGCAGTTAGCTGGATATTAAAGAGAGTTTTACTATTCTAATGAATGCTGTTTAATAACTCCTGGCCTTGGTGATATTTGGCTACTTTGAGGGCTAAAGATTCTCGAAAATGCATTTTTTTTTTTTTTTGATATCTCTAATAGGAATCGAGATCCGTAGTTTCTTCTCGAACATTCGATATCCTATCAGAGAGATTATAAAAACGTGTGAGACCATAAGTGAGCCAATTAAGTGAATTTTGAGTTCGGAATGTTGATCTCGAAGCAAGTTGTAATCTGAGCGCTTTGTTCGCTTTGGCTGAGTTTTGTAATTGCATTTTGTATTTTCTTGTGAAATAAAGCGTCATTATTTGTAATCCACCTTCTTGAAACTTCTTACCCTTATTCTTCCTGTTGGATCCACGAGACAGATTTCGGTAACAACATTTTATTATTGCCAATACATTATATCGTAATTCATATTAAAGAAATGGGGGAAAATATCGTGATACTTTTCCTGGTTTTTGTCATTTTATTTTCATTTCATCTGGTATCATTTTATTTTCAGTACAGTTGTGTTTGTTTGTTTTTTAATTAAATAAAGAATAAAATGACAGCGATTCCTTCCGGTTTTTGCATTCATCTGAATAAGATGGACAGAACAATATAAAGCATATAAATGTTATATTCAATAGGAGAAAAAAAAAGAAAAATTTGCTCATCTTTAAAATAATAACTTTGTATCATACTTTGTATACTCGTAGTACAAAAATGCATGCATATTCGCACTGAATAAAATAAAAGAAGAGAAAATATACTCATTTCATTTTCAACATACTTATTTCAGACTCTTATTACAAAATATTTATTTCATAATTTAAATCATTGTAGAGTGAAGTTCATTCTTGGTCTTGTGAAATTGCCCTGTAATAAATGTAACACAAATAATGTAAATGCTCCTTCGACTTTCTCACACACTGTACACAAAATGAGCCGTTTTGTGTATAGTGTCACAGAGAGGGAAAAAGAATCAAGAATGCGTTTCGTTCTTGTTCCATTGATGAAATGGGATCAAGGGAATATTTCTATATGTTTTATGACAAGACTACATCTAATTTTCTTGGCCTTTCCAGTTACCTCTTTCACATATACATGGACAGACAAACAGGGAAATAATCTATCATTTGACGGATTTTGCCCAAAATTATGGCGCGTCTATACAATTTTGACGTCAAAGTTATATATCAAAATGTATCCGCCGTTTTAGAATTGTCGCGTTCCCAAATTCAATACGAGCCACTTGACAGATTTGATCCGAAATTTACTTCATCTTGTTTCGTACGCTTTGGAATCATTTCCTTCATATACGCACAGAAAGACAAACAGTCATACATCTAGTTTCCAACTGATTTAGACAAAAACTAAACAGATCCACAATTTTGATTTCAAATTGAGGTGTATGGTAAAATCTGTCTTTGATGCATCTTTCATTTTGGATTTATTGCTTTCACGTACTCACGAAGGACCAGACAATCAACTCCTTGATGGATTTAGTCCAGCAATTGTTGTATATACAGTTAATTCTCGAATTCAGAAATAATTCGCGCTTTTGAGCATGCGTCAGAGGGCATTTATATCGTTAAAAAAGGCTTGACAGGAAAGGTGAAATGAGTATTTGATAATAAGGTGATTTAGATTATTTTCAGAATTAGAAGATATAATTTCTGAGTCAGGTTTTCCTCGGATCATGAAACGAATAGTATCTACAATTCAGGTGATAAAATAATATGATGTCTTTTATCTTAATCTATAGTAATTTTGAATCATTATATTCATATGCATAAGGAACAATCAGAAAGATTTCCAGTAAACGAATGCCAATCAACATGTGACAGATCTACAATATTTGTGTTAAGATAACAAATTTAATATTTTTAACTCGTTTTCAATTATGTCGTTTATAGATAGACGAACATAATTCCAAACATAATTTTTACAGTCACAGACAAAATGGAAATTCATGGAAATCTTTGAATCAAATTCATTCATGATTACAACTTCTCTTGCACACTTAATACAGCGGCATGTGAGAAGCAACACCACATCACAAACAGTGGAACAATGTGCAAATAGATGCTAGAGGACACGTGCTGTTAAATTATAGTATCAAGAACAGATTTCCGCCGGCGTCCTGGTGTAGGGGCAGCGCGTCTTCCCCTGTGATCTGGTCGTCCTGGGTTTGAGTCACGGTTTGGGTATGGTTGTTCTATCTGTGAGATGTGTGAATGTGCCCTCCTGTAAAAAGGGGTTGTGCAAGCCAGTGAGTGATGCGTGAGTAGCAATGTCGTATTCTTGGCCCTAGTTGGCGCTACTATAAAAACAAGAGACTCTTCTCCACCGGTTTAAAATCGCTGTTTTCATAACAGTGGGCTTGTCCAGTGGCAAGTGCCATAAGAAACAACAATAACAGAACGGATTTCCGATTAGGCATCTGCCTGGGGTGGCTGGGTTGAGATTAGGTCGCAGGCATGTCAATTACATATTATTGTTTAGTTGCCAAATAAATAAAAGTGTTAAAAAAATCTAAATTCTATGAATTATAAAACATTACAACTATAATTTGTATTGTTATTCATTTATTAAATTCATTGTTAAATAAACTAAATTTAGTTATTAAACTTTATAAAATTACTAAAAAAAGAGAAAAGAATAGCTCATTTATAATATAATATAATGCAAAGTTAATTTTTCTTTATTCCGTTTAACAAGACTTGTAAGATAATAATTTTAGGCATTAATATATTTGTTTGTAGTTGACTGTTTCCTTGCATTATCATCATAATAATTAAATGCTTTTATTTGCAAACAAGGAAATAATTAATAAATAATTAAGGTTCATTTTTCAAGAAATTTACTGTTTTCTCTATTTTTTTTTATATGCATATAAAAAAATGAATAAATTGAAAACGTAAAAAACAAAACAATTGCGGAACTGTCGAGATTTAAAATCAATGCACGGATTCTAGTACATTGATTTTAAATTATAGCACGTCAAAATAGTATTAAACATTAAAAAATTTGCCATAAGTTAGCCATTTCGGATGACTACTAGAAAAATAATAAATGGCTTATAATGTTGCAAAAATTTATTCCAATTATATTTAACGAGAGATAGTCCAAAAACAATTCAACTTTAAAGACTATACAATTATCTTAAGTCTAGACAAACATATAAATCCTTATTTACTATATTTAATTCTAAATCAGGCTGCAAATTTCAAGCTTAATTTGAGTCAGGTTTAACTGAACGTACGACGAAAAGGTTTCGGCTTATTAAGATGATATGAACATCTGACTGCATCCTTTCTAATTTATTTATAAAATATAAAGGCATTATTTTGGCATTGCCAGTGTAGTAAATATGATGCTTATTCAAAAGTATCATACCTTTACCTATTATGAATACGATTGATTTGGAATTAATTTAAAAATCAATTCAAAGTAGGACTTTTATCAATTTATCTTGAGCGATTAAAATCTTATATTTCATTTAAACGGAATTGTAGAAAAAGAATCAAATTGTTCTGTTAAATCAAAAGTAGAATTTAACCTAACTCATAGATAGGTTCTCTCTTGAAAACCATTCATACATGTTATAGGTCTTGCATTCCAATAAAATTCCCTAAATTCTAACTTTTTTTAGGAGCGATTATTTTTATCCTGTGTCCTTGCAGGATTCTTGAGTTCTTTCTCATTTTTCAAGAAAAATTACAAATCTACAAGAACAAGGTTGGCCCTTAGCTATTATCTATTCAAATTATACCTCCCTCGGTCCATTTAGAATTCCTACTTTGATTGATAGACATCACGATGAAATGCTATGTTGACAAAATAGCTTTAAAAAAAGGTGTGTGTTAAGCCACTTTACTTTTCAAGCTTTTTATTGTCGAAACAAAAAAAAAGACTACTGTCTTTCCGATTTGATTTTCGTTTATTGTTCTCATACAAAAAAACCCCATTGTAATAAAAGGGAAATAAATTTCCTAAGATAGGAAAAAAATCAAATTGAACCAAAAGAGGCTTGGATTTAAACACCATTTTCATTTATATATTGTGACGAATCTGTGATGTGGCTTCCCAGCATAGTTGGTTCCATCATCAGAAAGAATGTTTTACAGTCATCTGTATTGGACGGAATCCGGATGTCGCGTCGAAGGTCCCGGAGCTTGGTGACAAACTTGGCGAACATTTGGCGACTTGGTGACGAATTTGGCGATTTTGAGGCCAAAATAGATTATACCCCAACATCGAGAATTTTCCCGATCCGTCCATTAGGAACCGAGATACGCCTCGAACGTTCCTGATTGGCTGAGAGGCTTCTAGCCCCGCCTCCTGAGAGTAGTAGAGTCTTGCTGTATGCTGCACGTCTCGGCTGAAGATAATCGTCTTCTATGCTGTATATAGTTGTCGTCCTTGTGCTGTCTTCGTGTAAATAAACGTCGTTATTTTATTTTCTACTGCCGCCTGCTGATTGAGCGTTCTCCACACCATATAACTTCCACTTACCAAACGAACCCCGGAAATTTCGCAACAGTATTTTTGTAATTCCTTGCTGTCTTATATTCTTGCGGTTTCAAAAATTTATTTGCTTGCGAAAAATTGTAGAATGATAAATGTTATTCTGTTTATCGGTTTTATTATACTTGTTAAAGGTGAAATACTTCGTTTTTCATTTATTAGATTCGTATTTTTATAAGCATGTACCATTTTCCTTTAAGAAGTTTTCTAAGAAATCATCCGGGTTTTTTATTATTATTATTATTGTTCCGAAAATGATAATTAAGTATTCTTTTGCAAATAAATAAACCAAATTTCGAGGATTAAATCAAAATATTAAAAAAATTGCTCAATATTTGAATGAACTGATTTATATTTTATAAATGTAAAATTCATTACAATATATTCCTATATCTTTTACCACGTGATTAAATTGTTTATGACAAAAAATAGACAGAATTATTGCTTTAAAAAAAAAACCTTCTTCTTGAAACATTAAGAGGTCGGGAAATGTTTGTTTAAAGTGATAAACTAAGTTTATGATGCTGTTACTTATGGCACTTCTCATAGACAAGTCCGTTGTCGAAGTCAGCGATTTTAAGCCAAGTTTTGTGCAGTAGATTCTGAGGGTAGAGATCCTTGAGCACCTGAGAGCAGAAGTCTGACTTCTAGTCATCTGAGGACGGCATTCACATACTCGCTTGCACAATCACTTTTTACATGGGAACTCTTTCACACATAGAACACAGCTTAAGAAACAACCACGCCCGAGCCAGGACTCGAACCCATAACGTCTAGATCACGGGGAAGACGCGCTACCCCTAGGCCAAGACACCGGCATTCGATTTATTCTTCTAGATAATAAACAAAACACGATATATAATCACTTGCAATTGCAATAAAATTGAAATGTCTTCCTTTTCTATGACTTTTGTTTTCTAGTTTTAGGTTTTAGCCAGAGTTGCCTCTTTTTAGCACTTTAGAATTCAAATCTATTATATAAATCAGCAAACGCTCTCGAAACTCGTTTCCTATTTCTCGTTTAACGAAACGTGCTGTTATTTCTGGTAGTTGATAGAAACGCCCTTTTCTGTAAAAGCAAGCAGTTACAGAGACGAACGTTCATTGAACCACTTTATCGAATGACGTTTAACAATTGAGCTGCTATTTCAGTGTATTTTCGCAGTTTATATATATATATATAAATTGCGATAGCACAATCGCATAAAATTTAAACTTATTTTAGTAATAGTAGCTGTATGACTTTTTACTCAAAAAGAAATCCTGAAATATATTAGGAAAAAAAATTTTATTTATTTATTTTATTTTTTATTTTATTTTGATTCTTCAAAATTCTTTTATTTGAAAATTAACTAACTTTGTAGTAAACGATCTTTCAATTTTTTCATTTTCAAAACTTTTTCTTATTATTTCCATCAGATTTCTTTTTAACTTGACATTCTTTTCCATTCGACATTAATAATTATTTTCCATTCGGCATTAATAACTACAGAAATAAATTTGCAAATGCGCTTTACGATCACAAAAAATAAATAAACAGAAACTGCGATGTAAAAAATAGCAGCATCGTTTATATTAAAAAGTTTTCGAAACTAATAGAGTCTTTAAAAATACCGGGTATTATTCAAATCTCGTGTTTACAATTACAAGTAGCAGAATATTCTGTCCTCAATCTTATCGCACTCTTAGATGAAATATCACTTAATTTTATACTCTTCTTTTAAAGATTTGCATTCCCTAGATGGATCATGGAGATACAGATGAAGAGAAAGGCAGGAAAAATGTCAAGATCTCGGGGAATCTACAAGTAAATAATCCTCCCCCAACGATTTTTGTCTGCTATGACTCACTATCTCGCGTTTTTATGTATCATAGTATTATGAAGAGAACAGTGTGAATTCTGATCAGTTCATACTTATGATTTTTCTTACCTAACAAACATATAGAGCGAAATCTTAATATAGAACTAAAATTTCGGTCATAAATATGGCATACCAAATTCCATTACTCTAAACAGCTGGGTAATTGCACTCACATACTTATAAATAAATAAATAGATGAAGAATTAACCTGTTTACGAATTTTATTCAGAATTTCATACAAATCTGCATTTTTGATGATAACATTAGGCAACAAGTTTTTTTCGTCTAATTCTTAACGTTTTTGAGTTATTATATTCAAATACATACGGAAAGCAGATACACCTTCTTCAACTTTCGTCCAAAAAAATAATTAGAAATTTGATATTTGAATGATAAATCGAATTTTATCTTTCCATTTTGATATTTCAATGTATTCTTGAGTTTCCATATTCAAAAACAAACATAACTTCATTTTCAGAATCACAGATATCAGAAATTTGTTTGGAGTTTTGACAAAAATCTCGAGATCGAATTTTTTCATGATTACAATACTTTCTCTTCATATGCTTTGTATACAGAAAATAAAAATAAAAAAATACCAAAACTTTAATTTGAGATTGACTGAAAGAAACAAGCGCTACTATAAAGATATTTACATTTTTCTCTCGGAGAATGTCATGAATTTTTATTAGCAGAAATGATTAGAAAGTTTTAATTTTATAAGCATTGATAATCGTTAAAAGTTCTACTATTAACGATAATATTCACAGCTCTAAATAGGATGAAAAGATAAATTTAAAAAAGACTTTAAACATCAATTTATGAAGGTATCCTGAATACAAATATGAATAAATTTCCTCACGTATTCAAATTTATTTTTTCTTACAATCGAGTACTCATTATGTTTTTTGTTTTTTTTTCATATTATGTTCAATAATTATATATGCATAGATTGAATTTTTCGTGGTTGATGTAAAACTAAGAACCTTTGGCACCAACTTGTTTACATGGAATATAGGCTTCCCGACTGTCAAATTATTCATATGGAAATACATTTATGGAAATGTTCACCTTTTGTTTTATAAGATTGAAAAATCTGAATTAAATGGAATCAGTTTGCAACAAATTACTGCGTGTAAATTAAAAAATGTTTATATTGCAAAATAAATGTCCTACTTTAGAATTAATTTTCAAAGTTAGCATTTTTTTTTTAAATTTTAATACGAACAAAAGTATGCGAATGAGCAGTTTGGTGGAACCATGATATTAGTTTAAGCTTCATCATAACAGTAAAATCACTATTACAGAAGGTGCATCATATTAGAATTTAATTAAAATTAGAGAAAATTTTGAGCGAAATAAAATTTATATCATTATAAAGACATTTTTTTATTTTCTAACAATCATTTATGTGAGATTATATTTTTGTGAAATATAAATGAAAACATGAAAATTTCACTTAATTTTTAACTGACATATTTTATTATTTGAATTTAGACAAAGATTACGCGAACTTTGCTCTACGTGCTACGTACGTGTGCAAAATTTCTATATGATAGGACAAAAAAAATTGTAGATTTTGCATTTAAAACATTTAAACAAGCATTAATCTTTAGATAAATAATTTGCGTTTCTTAAAACATTGCGACTTTTTGAAAAAGTCAGTCTCTTCTCACGTGATCACTTACTATTAGTAAATTTGAGATCCATTGTCCATCTTGAAAAGTAAAAAAAAAAAAAATTAGTTAATACAGTTGACATGCGAAGTTGGTTTTGCTATGATAGTACATGACTTGATTCTTTTTTTTTAACTGTTATTATATTCATTTTGATTTTTCACGTTTTTAATATTCATGTGTTAATCTTTCTCTGGACTTTTAGCGGCGCTAAAGGCAATTTTAATGGTGATAATAAAGGTGATTAATTCAAGTTGAAGTAGTGTGCGTATCTTCTGATGTGTATTTGCTGACAAATTAGACCAGGTTAACTGATTTTTCGTCAATTGTATTATCAACATTTGTTGCAATAACAAATGTTGTTGTAACAAATATGATTCGCATTGCAATGTGAATGTTACACAAATTTATGTTATCAACATTTGTCCCAACAATATGACTTGTTCTATTCGATCATATAAAGCTTTCAATTTTGCTAATGCTTTCATAATTACTAAATATAAAAAGTGAGAACAAATTCGTTACCTGATTACGAAATTCATTTCTCAAATCGCTACACTTAGAGAATTGTTTTACATAGATTTATTACAAAAATAGTATTTCAAATAAGAATAATGAGTGTTAATGAGTTTCATTGAGTTCCCCAAATTGTAGCATGGATCAAGTCAAGATGGTTTTCTAGATTACATCATACGGTGCCCAATATTTACTAGGAAACAACAAACACAACATCTGTCATCCCAGTTTTCAATGTTTCAATATCATCAACTACCGTAACAAAAACTCTTACCCTGACATAATTTCAAACGAAAATGCCATGAAAAATAACGTCAGACGAACATAAATCCTACTGTATGGCCCATTCATTCCGATCAATCAAATAGCAATAATTTTTTCATTCAAAATCGAAGAATTGCAGAATTTCAGACAGGAGTATTTATGATCACGATTTTAAAGATTGCATCCATAACAATACCTCAACTCCATTTCAAAAGAAAAGACTAATTGGGGGGCATAGAATCACTAAAGATATTAAATTTTATCTTCAGAGAAGACATTTCCTTAAACATTGGCTTTTGATTCATTGTTTTTATGAACTATTTAAAAAGCTTTAAAAATATGGCTATGCAATTATAAAAAGTTTATTTTGCTGTTTTCAATAGTTATTTTGAGTTGTAATTTGCAATCAAAGAAAAGCTTTATGCTCCCTTTCTACTTCATGTGATCATATAAATGTTAAATCATGAAAAAAAATCGGAAAATACTTATTAAGAGCAAAGATATATTTATTCAAGTAAATGCATTTATGGGCTTAATAAAATATTCTTTTAAAAATTACTAGAAATATATTTTTTTCCAAGATAAAATTTTTAAAAAGATTTTAAAGAAAATAGAAAGGAAAAATCACCTCTTTAAAGAATGTAATCTTTCAAATAAGAAACCAAATCCTAAATAAATATTTTGAGATGCAACCATTTCTGCACGTAATATTCTGATGGAAATAATTTAAAACCTATTGAATCTTACATAATAGTACAGAGAACAAAGATTATTTCAATTTTAACATTTAGTTACGCTGTGAAATTACAGCTATTTTCCAGTTACATTGTTGTATCCAAATTGTGTATTACCTTTTCTCTCCTTAATACATCTCCTAAGTACATAAATAATTTAGCCAACTTCCTAAATATAATAATGAAATTTTGTTAATTTTTGTTAATAAGGAATTAACAAGTTATATTAAATCAAGATAGTGATTAAACGCACATCCTGTAAGTATTTTTCTCACGAGTTTCTAGTATAATTTCATAATTATTAATACTGGAAATTTATTAAAAACAAGGAAGTCAACGAATCTGGTGCCGTAGGTGTGCGATAAAACAATCCAACAGACACAATAACAAAAAGAACGGGGCTTTATTCTACACTATCAAATAGACAAAAAAAAAACCACACACAGCCGAAATGGACGCAAAAACAGCACTTACAATAAACAGCAACACACAAGCAGCAAAACAGCAAGAAACACTCAGAAAAAAATGTCAAGTCTCTACTCAGCTGACTAGATAACACGACTAGCCAATCAGCACACGAATTGACTGCAGTTCTGTCTTCCACCTTTTTATAGTTTACGTGACAGGTCAAAGAAGGTTGTAGAAAGATAATCATAACTCGCATCCTAATGGAATTATCTCCAAAATTCCTGTAGATTCTGGAATCTTCTATTTGGTCGCCAAAGTCACCAAATTCATCTCCAAGTGGTAGCCAAAGCCGAGGAGTCACTGATCAGCATTCATCAGAACTATTTGTAAAACGATCCTTTACTAAAAGTCCCATTGGAAAGCAAGCATACAAATTCTTAAAAATATATTTGTATCTCCTTCGTATGATGAAGATACTTTATATATACACAGTTTCACATATAGTATAACATTAAGTATAACAATTAAGTATACATATTTTCAACATCTTTCTATTCATGAACTGAATCCAGAACTAGACAATGATTCACAGGTTTGATTTCAACGTCATATATTTAATTTCACCTATTTTGTTGTTTATCATGGTAATATAAACATGAACAAAAAAACAAAGAGGGTAAAAAAATGGTCCTTAATTTTACACATTTACAATTTTAAATTCAATACATGTAGAATTACATACAAAGTGGTCACTAATTTTTATCAGATTACAAAATAATTATTACTACAGAATATTGAATATAAAACATTAAAATTTTTAATATACAATAGACGTGCTCTTAAGTCGTTTTTTCAGTCCGAAAAATAGGTACAACTAACTCAGAAATAATGTATATTAATTATCAAAATGACGTCAAAGAAGTCATGGCGAAAATGGTGTTAATCATGTCCAAATTCAGATGACATTACTCCACTGGATTTTTTTTTCCCCCTCTTGGGTTACATTATCGTCAATTCAAGATATTAATGCCCTCAAAGTTAGATCAGAGATGTTGCGTCTATTGTTATAGACGCAATATTGGGCAATACTGGACCAAAATCAGAATGCCGCTTTTACATTTTTGAGGCAAATTTCACATTAAAATTTCACATTTCTACCAAGGTTGTTCACATTAAAATTTATTGGCATAAGTAATTTTATTAAAAACTTTATACCCATCTTTACAATGCATCGAAACAACCATATGCCAAGTTATGATAGTTTTTACAGCATTTCTTATAATTACAGAAGGACTTTATGAATATCTTGCTTATCTAGCTTCTTGCGTTTTTGAGTTTTTGCTTTTTCATACACAAGAAAAAAAAAACAGACAAAACGGCAATCAACATTTACTCACTTGATACAAATTTTGATAATATTGCCGCGATGGAAAAAAGACATGGCCGAATGGTCATGACACTGGTCTCATGATCAAGAGTCCTGGGTTCGAATCCCGCTGGAGACAATGCGATGAATAGTATATGTAAATATTTAATTCCTTGATTTTATGTTTTCCTTCATTTCATGCTCCAGAAGATACTGGACATTTCTTTAGTTTACCAGACAAGTGTTCTGGACTTTTCTTACTGTCTCCAGAAGAGTATTCTGGAATTTTCTCTGCTTGTATAAAAGCAGAAGATTTGTCAGTTACTCTGTTCTGAGTTCAGTTAATAAATTGAGTTAGCTCTACTTCTTCTGTGTGTGTCATTGAGTTCTGTATTAAAGTATCTACGTGACAATATGTAAGTGCTTGTTATAAAATCATATGCAAATTTTATTTATATTCCTTTTTTCACTTTTCAGTTAATAAACTTTCATGTAAATTCACGAACGGGCAGACAGACAGACTTCCATAAAAAGATTTTATATAAATTCATACATTTACAGTTTGGATGTAAATATCGCATATCAAATTCTTTTCGCTTAACTAGTATCGTTTTCGAGTTATCTGCTTATAGAAAGACAATCAAATATAATTCCAAAAATGATGCTTCGGAAACAAAACTTGCAGTTCATCTAAAAGTGACTCATAAATAATTCAAAATCAAATTTTCTGTCGATTGCAATTCTTTCTTATACACGTAAAATAAAAAGTTCAAACTTTTCCATTCAAGGAAAATCAAGGAAACACAATCCTACAATGAATTTTATACGCATAAGTACAAATATCATCAGCAGAAAAGAAAATCAATTTAATTCAACTATGAACTCACAATAAAATCAAACACTTACACCACTTTCATTAAATATGCTAGCATTCCTCCTCTGACATCTGTAAAATTAGAAAACGTTTAATTGTCTTTAGAACAGCGATTAAAGAATTGTTTGGGCTCTAAAAATCGTGTTATTGCAAGGTAATGAACTGCTGGACGGAAGCGAAATTCGGTTACAATGAAGGTTTATTTACTGAAGTAGTTGTAAAATGTTATCGTTTCTTTTCTTAAATATCCGTTTGTATATTCTGATTGGTTTGGATCTTAAAAGAAAGAAGAAAAAGTGTTTCTATCACAGTGGTTTTATCGATTCCTTTCGTTAACTGAAATTCTTGAAATGTTTAAGAATGTTTTGAGGATATATTCTGATTTTAATAAAATTCTTAAAAGTTCATTGAAATTCTTGTCGAATTAATTTTTTGTTCAAATAATGAAGTAGCAGTTGTTTTTTTAAAGAAATTTTGTGCAATAATCGAATATAATTCTTCAGAATATTAAAACTGGTATTTAGAAGATTTTCAAGAAAATAAGCAAAATATATCTTTATTAATTCCTACATTATAATAATTAATATCATTTACAAAAATCAATTAAAAATTTGTCTTTTTTTATTTTAATTTTTCTAATTTTTATGCATCTTCGAGAATTAAAATAACAAACGTCAAAGCAACCTTTTACTGCAAATGCAGCATTAATTTAGCTTCAATAAAATTGTATTTCTTTGTCATAAAAATGTAGTAGAATTTTTGTTTTGTTTATTCCAAATTTGTATAACACAGCTCTCTTTTAGATGCTTAACAACTGTGTTATAATAAAATACATCCTGCCGCTTTCAAATAAAATTTGACACTGTTATGGGAATTCATCTGGTGCAGTATGAAGGGAAATCCAACAAGTTCGATAACGTTGTTTTATATCATTAAGAAACAGGATGTAGAGGTAATAAAAGCATAACCAAAATGTTCACAAAGAAGAGCATATGTAGCAATTCGCGGTATAAAAACACAAAAAGCGCTCATAATTCAACTAGAGAGCCCGCTTTGCTATCTGTACTTCAAAAGGGAACTGATGCTGGTGTGTGCATCTCTGTTTATATCGTCTCCGAGACAGGATATTGAATTTCCTGAACGAATCTTCTAAAGATACACCACCACAATTCTTGTATTTTCAAGAGCTTTCATTTTGTCGCCAAATATTAACTGACATCAATAAAAAAAAATATCTGCAAATCTCTTTTCCTTACTAAGGTAGCACATACTATTTTCTTTTTTATTAAATAGTTCATCAGTGGTTGATTCATGCTCTCTGCAACCTCAGGCCTCGTAATTTAAGAAGCCACTTTTTTAATAACTGGTCCTTTTATTTTCATGATTTAAAAAATGTTCCACTTAGTTAATATGCAGGGTATTTACTGAGTTAAATTCTGTTATTGTCTATCCATATGAGAACATATTTGTTTTTACTTATTGTTTTTAGCATGAATCCTATTGAAGAAAATGACTAAATGAATAGATAAATGCTTCAGAAAGAAACCATAATTATAAGATTAATTTTTTTCAGATTTTTAAAATTTTTAATGAATGAAAATGATTTTAATGATTTTAATTATTAGAAAAAAATATAAAAAATGATAAACTTTGTACAAATATATTATTAAAAATTATTATTTTAAAAGATCCCCAGTAGCACATTATACAATATCATACGATATTAAACAATATTTGCAATATTGAATAATATTGTTGAATATTTAATAACATAATATCTTACAATATTGAACAATATTGTGGAACATTCTGTGCTTATAATGTGCCAAGAGAAATATAATTTAACTAATTCAATGAATTGTTAATTCCAATACATTATAAATAAATACGCAACTATGCTTTAATTCATTTAATAATGACTTCAAGTTATTATGCTCCTAATATTTTATAGTTCATGAAATGTGTACATTTTTCAAACTTATTTATTTAATAACTAAGATAGTTCTATATTTTAAACGGTCTGTCTTCTGTCCCTCAGAATATTCAGTCCAGATACTGGTCTGCCTACTCGGAAATCCACCACTATAGTTCAAAGCCTTTTTGAGTTGCCATGTTGACATAAAAAATGGCAACTCAAAAATGCACAGACTGAATCCTTTTTTTGGATTTATCAAACTGTCTGTATCAAACAAATCGTTCTGTATTTATCAAACAAAATCAAAATTTTTGGCCGTTACAATCAAAAATTTTGGCCGTTGTAGGATGTAATTGAATAGAAATGGAAATAAAAACGTAAAGCACGTATTTTAACTGTGTATTAACTTTTTTGGAATTTTCATGGATCAGCTGTAAGTACGTAAAAAAATGTGCAAAGCTTATTGGATTTTAAGAAAATTTCAAACAGAGCTACAAATTTCTATATAAACATATATAAAACTGCATATTTATATATCTCTATACAAATATATAATCTTTGTCCTATCTCTTTGAAATTTGCAGAGCATATTCCTCAACATAAGAGGAAACTTACTGTCAACTTTTGAAAGTCCAAAAGATAATTAGAAATAAAGCAAATTTTCCTTGTTTTTCAAATATATCTTCGAAAAATGTCATCTAAGAAAAACAGTTTTTACACGTACTTAAAATTCAAATACAAAATTTAAATTAGATCAGTTTCCTTTCTACGCTATCGTTGTCCTAATTATCATAATAATTTTATTTTATTTAATGCTTGTAAAGATTATAATTGAAAATGATGATAATTATTTTATTTATTATGATGAAATTCAAACTAATTCGATTGTTTCATTAAACTGTTTAAAAATTAATTCATTTCAATTGTTCCATTAAGTAATTCAATTGCGTGCTTTTGCCAGTGTTAAAATTGATACAAAAAAAAATTGCGTGTTTTGAACATTAACTCTCTACTTCCGCGTTAATTTTGTAACATATACGCTTTTTAATTCAAATGCGCATTAATTTGGAATAGAATGATTCCTTTTATTTTAGATTCTCTTTTTCACCTTTATCAAATAATAAGGTTGCATTTTAAATAAAGGTATTCCATATTAATAGTTTTACATCCAGGAAAACCTATATTCCCGGCGTGAAAGCTGGTCTTCAAAGGTAAATAGTCATATATAAGACCTTTTTGCTGTTCACCCATTTATCAAAGCTAAAAATCAGAAGTGACTTATAACCCTAGTGGGAGCAGAAGAAAAAAAAATGTTGATTTAGAGTCTATGTTAGTTTTGAACGATGAAAAAAATGAGTACTCTTTCAATCTTCATTTTCTTCGAAAAGCAACCAAAAACGTGTTATATTTTATGTTGAACTACTTTTTTACTGATGATAGAAAAACCTTTTTTCCTTCCTGTTGATTTTTTACTTCTGAAACTGTCATGTTTCCTCCTTCTTCTTTTAAACCAGAATGAAAACACAAAAAAAATCTTTTTCAATGGATTTCAGAAATCTGATTTGCAAAATATTTTTACAAGTGGCAGGTAAATTACAAAAAATCCGACTTTTCCTCTGTTTTGAAAATATTTATAAAAGTTAGAATTGTTCAAATGTGTTTTTACTTTCTGTTCTTCAGAATAATCAACTTTATGAATGCTTGTTGGAGAATTATTTTTAACAATGAACAACACAATTTACTACAAATTCCCTTGTTTCTAAGAAAATATTTTATTTATAAAAGAATTTTTCGTCATTTTTCTCTGTTTATAATGGGCAATGTATCCTAAAATAATAAAAAGTTATTAAAAAATATAATTTCTCAAAAATTTTGTTCCTACCATAGTCGATTACCTTAACAACGGAAAATTATGAAATTAAATATTTCAAAAAGCAATGAAAATGTTTTGAATTTAACTACAAAAATGAAAAAAAATATATTAAAAAATATATAAGAAATGATCATTTTAAAATAATATCAGTATTCAGAAAAATTACAAGCCAAATAAATTGATAAAGGTAAAATAATTTTTGAATTTTAAAATTGCATAATAATTTTTTTTATGTGCACTGCTTTTCTATATCATTTAACCCAGAGTTACTAAACTTGGTAAGTATAAACTTCAGAAGGAAAAATGTCATCTGAAAGTTATTTTTATCAATTTAAATAACTTAAAAATTAAAGCGGATTTTTTTTCTTTTTTCTGTAATATCTTTCGAAATTATTATCAAAAAATTATTTTTTAAAGTTTAAAAATACAAAAAAAATTAATTGTATTTGTAATGATACAGATTTATTTATAATATAATTTTCTGAATTTTGAAAATTCTTTAAAACTATATTATTTGCATAATTTTTAAACAATATACTTCCTTATTTTAGTGAAATTCAAATCGTTTTATTATTTCATAAAATATTTAATCATTTAATTTCTTATTATTGTGATCAAAATTTAAAGATTCGACTTATATTTCCCTTTTGAATTCGTTACAATATATTATAGCCTGTTTTGAATAAAATTTAAAATATTTTGCAGAAATAGCTAGTTTATACTATTACACAAAACTGCCCAAAGTATTTTACAGTGTTGTGGTACTTAAAAGGAAGTAAAATTTAATTTTATAAGTCTTTAAATTAAAAATTTCAAGTATAAGAAAATTATATAGAGTTTCATTTCACTTGTCCTAGCACTAAGCGAGACCTTAGAATGTTTCTAAATTTATAACAATCCTTTTAGTAACAACAATCCTCCCTACCACCATAAGATATTGTACGATAACTCTACAGAGCTGATCATTATTCTGATATATCGTCATAAGATTGTAATAATATTGTTTGTTAGGAATAGATTAATAAAATATATTTAAACTGAAAATTGTGATGCCCGCTTTAATCGAACTGGCTATTATCTGACCCCAAAAGAAAGAGTTTTGGTTTGGTTTGGTTTGGTTTGTATTTTTTTGGTACAAGAGCCATCTTTAGCTAAACTGGGCCATTCATGAGGTTAAATTTTCTTTAAATTTAAATATATGAAAATAATGAAATAAATAAATTTTCTGGAAACAGTAGCAAATGGTTATGTATTTAAAATGAAAAATTTTAAAAGGTTTAAACACTTGAAAAATTTAAATGCATGGTAAAAATTTAATAGTATATAAATATTAAAAAATGTTTGGATGGTGGTTCTCTCCCAATAAATCAGTCAGAGTTAACGGTGATGAGTGAAAAAATTGGTTACGATGAATATTAAAAGTAGGGTATTCGATTAAAATGTGATGAAATGTAAAATCTGTGCGACATGTGGAGCACATAGGTACTCTGTCATAAGGATGACGAATATTTTATGAGCGGTTATTACGTAACCAATATCATAAAGTCACAAATACCAGTGATCAATACTTTTCAAAGAGGGATGTGATTCAAATCCTTGATACATTCTTACTGGTGATATTTCGATTACAGGTTTTGGATCACGATAGAAAGTAACAATCAATACGATCTGTCCAATCGAAGCTCTCGAACAAAACCGAAAAGGAGAAATCTGTGAATTGTTTGAAAAATGGACGAACCGGTTATTCTTGGAATTATCATATCATTGAATTGTATATCACTGAAATTTATCGGAGCGGTGATTTCACTGGAAAATGTAAAGTCGCCATTCCACTTCATGAGAGTGGCCTTGACTTTACGATATTCGCATTTGATGATGCACTATTCCATACAAATCATTTTTAATTGCTTGTGACATGACTTTGCATATATTCTGTTTACTGCTGGCTCCATCTATTGGTAGACTATAGAACTAAAGTAAACATTTTAAAGAAATGACATATATATTTAATTCAAATTTTTCAGAAAATGGTTTACTTCAATAAAGAAATTAAATAAACAGTTTTGAAAAAAATCAAATTTAAGAAGTAAGCTGAAATAGATAAATTAATTCAATCACACATTACTTAAATTAGTAAATTAAGTATTAATTACAATAAATTTTATATTTAATACTAAGTAATAATTTTTAATTAATAATATGATTGAAATAACAGATATTTGGAACAACTATTTAAAAATAACTATAGCAAAATTATTTGTTATTCAAAAAATAGTGGCAAAAAATGCATCACTACTTTGTCACCGAATAGTAAGTGCTTGTGAGTGAACCGAGTATGCCCTATACGAAGACGTGTTAATATAACATCATTCCTACGCACATGTAAGAGTGGCCACAAGGTTATAAAAGATTTAACTGAATGTAATTTATTGTTCCTGCGTAAATCCCATGTTTCTTGCCATAGAGAAAATACTAGACACGCAACGGATTTCTTTGCATCACAGTATGGTATTCTGCGATTCGAGAAATAAGTGGCAGTTTTTGCAGCTTGGTCTGCCTGTTCATTGCCAATAATTCCTACATGACCGGGGAGCCAGCAAAATAAAATATGGTAGCCCCTACATTGAAGAGTTTGCAAAAGTTTTAAGATTTCAACAGCAACTGGATGCATATCATAAGTGAAATGGGAAAGAGTTTCCAGCCAACTCATACTGTCAGTATATATGCAGAACTGTCTCTGAGTTGAAAACGAAATATTATGAAGGGCCTGGGCAATTGCCACCAACTTGGCTGTCAAGACTGAAAATGACGTATGCAGACGGACACTGCTTATGTCGGCACCATATACAATACCGCATCCCACATGTCCATCTGTTTTTCAACCATCAGTAAAAATGGGCGCATATGAAGAATATTGACATCGATGAGAACAAAAAAGTTGCTGGAAAATGACTGGAGAAGGTTTATCTTTCACAAACCCAGAGAAAGTTTCCACGCTAATCTTCTCTGTATCGTTCCAATTTTAGTATAGGTACTGCCGAAGCGAGTACCCAAAAGAAAGACATCATAAATACAAAAAATCAATCTTTTATGAGACTTATCAAAGATTTTTGTAGAAAACTGTAAATAATCTAAATTCTGAGGGATAACGCTCTTAAGAAGTTTTGCATCATTTTTAAATTACCAGCTGAAAGTAATGTTGTAAACATAAAACCATTATGCCATATTGGTGACATATTGTGATCAAACATATGTCATTTGAAAATTAGGGAGTCATTTCTAATATTCCCTACGATATTAAGTTCTGACTTTTTTTCTTTCATACAAATTTAATTTCATAGTAATTGTGCTGATATTAAATTACGTGAATTTATTTTAATGAATACTTCAGGAAAAGTATACGCACTTTGGCAACAAAACAAACGAAAACAAATTGCCCTTCAATTACGGAAAGATACATATTTTCAACTTGATCAGTTAAGTTTTTTAGTTTACTATTAAAAATGGGTGGCCATAAAATGGAACTACCTAAAGTTCCAGATTATAGAATATATAAAGTTGAAGACTGCCCACAATTAATGAAAACACAAAGAATGCTCGCTCAACATGGACTTAAAGATCCATGGTTACGGTAAATAATATTTATTTTTACGAATTGTTTATTTCTAAAATATATTACCAATTCTATACTGAAGAAAAATCATAGTTGTTCCGAGAATTTATTCGTTAATATTTTATGAGCAGAAAAAATATAATTTATTATTAAAAACATGTTTGTATTCTGAAACAGAAACTAAATTTTCCCAAAGGCATGCATTAGAAGAATTAGTCTGTACCCTCTCTAAAAGTTATAGAAATCAATTTTCATTTCAATGAAAATCCGGATTTTTTTTTCTATGTTTTATCTAATAACACAAGATATTGAGTGAAGATATTCGATATGTTGCATAATACTGTAGAACATTTTGTACTGATGTAGTAAACTTTGTTTTAAAGTTGTTTTCCAATAATTGTAAAATTTTATGGGAAAAAAATTGTGTAACATTTTATTACTACTTAGCTAATCACAGTAGCATTTAAAGTAAATATGTGAAACTGCTTAATGTGGCAAGACGAATTTAAATCAGACATTAGTATATTATTTCTTTCGATGAGAAAGAAAGGAGAAAGACTTTGAATCAGTCAAATTAGTTTTACTTTGAGCATTATTTTGTAATAATTATTGATAACCATTCAGATGGTTTGATAAGCCCTCTACACTTTTATCATTTACAGTAAGGAAGCAAATATTTCATTTTTTTCTAGTTGTTTTTTAATCAAAAAATTATATGATTGAAGTATTATGTTTCATGCACATTCATGACCTGTTTTAAAGAAGAAGAAAAATAAATGTTATAATATCTACTTGTATTTAATGGTATTCCCAAAGTCATAAAATTATTTTGAGATCCCTTCAAATTAATTCCTTTTTTAGCTTTGTAATGCATATTGAATCAATGTTGAGGCTTGTCAGATTACAAGAAAGTGTCTTTAATTTCTGTTCAAAAATCTGCTATAGGCAAAAGCAAGAAGTAAAAAACTTGAATTAATTTACTGTAAATTTGTGTGTGTGTTTTTTTAAAGTTTAGTACATATTTATTTATCCCTTTCAAAAAAAAATGATGCAGTAAAATTTGTTGTCACTAATTATAATAATTGCTTCTTACAAAAGGCTTTTCAAGTATTTTCTTTCCTTATCCCTTTCTAACTGAAAAAACTTGTCCGTAAATTTTATTTAAAAAATTTTTTTATTCCATTTATGAATGAAAAATGTTTTTTTAGTTCAAAGTATACATAAATTGGAAAACAACAGAATGAGACGTCCATTTGTGAATGAGCAGGAAAATTGTGTAATGTATGTAGTATTAAAAGTCATTATAGTTTTCTGCACAAATTTCTCTTAAGTAATATTGAAAAATGTGGTAGAAACCAAATCTTCAATCCTAAAATTTAACTGCAAGACATCAAAACATTAATTATAATTTTTGTCATGTTGATTAAAAAAAAGTTACTGCATTATTTTAATTAGTATTTTTCTGTTAGCTCAGCAGAAATCAAATCATTCTTACATGTCTAATTTTATTTTAATTATTTCTCATCGCTCAGCAAAAATCAAAATGTATGTAAAATAATTCTATTACACAATATTCAATTTTCTTCTAATTTTGTCTCTTGTGGTTATTTTGTATAAAACTCATATGTCCATAATTAATGTTAATTATATTAAAATATGACATTTCATGCCAAATTATAGCAATGTACTGTTGGTCTTAAAGAGTAACTATGTTTTAATTGAAGTCTTTGCTTTTTGTGTTGTTATGTGTTAAAAATATTACCTTTGATGACTAAAATTCTAAAATTGACAATGCTACAAGGATCCCCCCCCCCACACCAAGTTGTTCCTAGCAGTTTTTTAAAAAATATTATGGGGAAAAAAATATTCTAGAATTCTATTTTTCCAAGTGATGATTGCACTTTTCATTGTTGTACAGTATATTGCAGTTTATTTCATTTTGCACTGCACAATACACACATTCAGATACAGTTTTCAGTAGCAAACTTTAAATCAGTAAAATAGTGTTTGGTTCCCAATAACTTTATGTTTAATTTTCAAGTTTATTTACTTAGTAAATACTGTTCACTGTAACTTTTTCTGTTTTCCTAGAAATGAAGTTTGGAGATATCCACCAGCTTCACGAAATCCATGGAATGTTTACAAAGAAGTGTTTTTCCGAAGGATAAAATTGGGATTTGCTTTAGCTGTACTCACTGTCGTAGGAGAGAAAACCTATCATCATTTTTATCCTGAAGAGCACCATCATCATTAAAAAAAAATTTACAATATAAGTTGATTGTAGTAAAAATAAATATCAAAATTAACTTTGTTTTGATGTACTTTTTGCTAGCTTTATTTGTTATATTCTTTGTAAAGTTAAATAGAATTCAGTTGTTTGATGTATTAAAAATAATGAATTAAATGTATTTTGAAATTCTTTAAAATTTTATGCATATAGGTTGGTTTTTGTTCTTTCATTTTTATCAGTTTAATGTATTAATAGCACAGAATTATAAAGTATACAGTACTTGCAGAAAATAAAATTTATTACAAGTATATTAATAATTTCAAGAATTTTGAAAATTTTATTTTCAATATCAAAAAAAAAATTATTGTAAAATATTTTAATGAAATATTTTCAATTAAGGTCTGAATAATAACTTTTTGTTACCAGTTTCAACAAAATTAAACATATACTTGCTAACTTCTTACAATTTTAAAGTTCCTTTCCAGTGTCTTATTTCTTTCTGCATTTCTTAGTTGAAGTAATAAATTAAGAAAATATTAATATAATATGATGTTTGAAAAGTAAATTCATGAAATTATATATATATTATTATTATTATTAAAATACTTTTTGTGAAACCTCCTAGTAAGCCCTTTTAATGATTTCTACATAAGATGTACTGAATATGTGGGATGCAGAATATTAAAAGAAATAAACTATTCTGTAAATACCACTTACTTTGACAACTTTAAGTTTTAAGTCAGACGATTTCATTAATATATATAAAATATATGAACATTTTAAAACTCATACAGAGAATTTTTTTGTGTGTATTTTGAATACATAAGTCGTGTTACAGAGATTGTCTACATTTTTTTTTAATGATTTGGAAAATTAAACAATACATCTGTTTCCCCTTTTCTCTCAAATTCAGTGTTTACACCTTTTATTTTCTTTAATGATGCTAATATACATGTAAATTGAATAAATTTACAGAAAAGGAAATATCTTTATTACTAAACAAAAGATAAAGAATTTTTTTAAAGTTCTTTGTAAAAATCATAGCCAAGAATTTTAAGTGATATATTTTCTTAAGTAACATTGGAGAAAGGAGAGGTATCATGTCAAAGCACTTAATATATATATCATTGAGAAATGACGTTTTTAAAATGTATCTGAATACACATTTATTTTAGCTGCATAACTTTCACACCAGGCAGTTAAAATTACAAAAATAAAGTCCTGAGAAGCATAAAAAATCTTGAATCCTGTATAGTTCAAAAGTTAAAATGCTTTTTTTAAATTTGAATTTAGGTGGTTAGCAAATAACTTTTAAAAACACGGATAGATTTAATTACATACATATTATATATATATATATATGAAAAGAACACAAGTTAAAATGCACTTTAATTTAAAATTACAGTCAGCAACTATGCCTAATTGTAATGTAAATGCTTAGGAACTTTATTATTTCATAAAGAGCAAAAGATTTTACATACTTATAAATATCAATGTAAGGCTTCATATTTTAATGCTAAAATATATATTTATTGGTTTATTTATTTCACAAAAATAAATCTGAGTTACTAAAAGACACTATTGTATGTCTTTTATAACAGATCTAACTTGAATGCAAAATGATGCATCATTCAGAATGACGAATCAGATTCTATAAACTAGTGAAAAGAAAATATGAATGCTGAGACTTCAATAGCACAGAAGACAGATTAATTAAATTTAGATGGAATAAAAATAAATCAATAATCTAATATTCCTATATTTCATCTTTCAAATATTTTAAAGTTAAAGAATGTTTACATGTTTTATATTAAAAGTGATATTAAGCTTTTATTTTAAGAAAAATATAATTAATTTTTTTTTTCTAGATGAATATATTTTTTATGCTACATTATATCAATGAGAAACTTGTATACTATTTACACAATAATTTAAATTCATATAGTAAAAGAGTAGGTTATATCTTTTGAAATTAGAGAAAAAAGAATTATCATTGAATTGACATAACATGAAATAACAAACAGCAACTTCACAAACACTTTATTAAGAATGATGGATACATTGCAACTTAAAAATAATTTAGGAAGACCAGACATATAATATGAAATTTTGTATATTATAAAATTTGAACATACTAAAAATTATAAATAACAAATATTTTGTTTTAAAAAAATTGTGAAATAGAGAATAGCATGTTTAGCAACATTCAACTTGCAATTTATATTAACAATTTTTATAAAAATCTTAATCAAATTATTTATTATCATTTAATAATAATTTTGCGCAAACAATATGGTGATTTTTTAAAAAAATTTATTTCTGATTTTTGAACAATCTGGAACTTTTCAACAATTGAGAAATTATATTGGTAATTATAACAAGTGCTGAATTTGAATATATTTATGTATAAAAGTAATAAATATTTTAAAATTTAATTTCTCAAATGATTAATTTTTCACTAATAAACAAGTACTTACATTCAAAATAAATTAATTAAACATTAAACAATCTACTAAAAATTCATAGTTGAAACAAATCATTAAAAAAGTTTATCACAGGCATTTGCTGCAGAAGCTACACAAAAATAAACTACATTTTTATCAACAACATAAAAACAACAAATACTAAAATACAACACACATAAGAAACAAAAACTGTATAACAAAGTTATAAAAAAATGCACATAAAACAGATCTAACAGTTAAAAAGTTACATAAATTTTGTTCACAATTTAAACATTAAATATATTTGCATATATCATCAAGATATAATAATTTTATTTTTAAAACTTGAATAGTTATATTTATAATAAAATTCATGCATAAAAATGTAACATTCTTTGTAATTGTAACAGGTATTAAAAAGATACTATAATCCTAAAATCAGTAAAAAACCTTGAAAATTGTATTCCTAAAATATTCTCTTTGCGTCATTCATATTTTAAGAATAAACTCAATGAAATATTTAGATAAATAAACTTAGAATATAAAAGTACGTCTATCAACACACAAGCAACAAAGATTTTAATTATCTTTTTTGTGCATACTGATGACTGACAAATAAGAGGAAAAAAACTTATGATGGTTTTTTCCTTTTTTTTATTTACATGCAATTAATGGAATATAAAACATTTTGTTTGCTTTTCAGTTTCAAATAACTTTAACATTGATTTAAAATGGTACAAGAGTAGGAAATAAAACTTCATATAAAGTTGGAAACATAACTCATATTAGATTCAAGCTCAAGTAAACCTTATATGCCATTTGGACATACTGGTCAACTAACCATTTTGTAGTTATGATATTTAAATATGTCATTAGATTTAAAATTAAACCGAACATAAATTGTTAGGAATACAAATTCCAAAGCAAAGAAGAATTAAGGTTTGATTTGTAAATACTATTATTTGACAAGTCATATACTAGAATAAAATTTGTCTTACTCATTCAAAACAAAAAGATTTTGAATAAATGCAATTCATAAATTTTTTTGTCAATAAGAATTCTCGAAAGACTGCAACTACAAAATACAGCATATAAAATGATGGTTTTAATACTGATAGAATTAGAAATTGTACAGATATGAAAATTTGTAAAATTTCATTTCCAATTATTTATAAGATAATATAATCACCAATACATATACACACAAGTATCAATATTATAATATTAAGTTGGACTTTAAGAAGACAAATAACAAATTTACGCACATCACCTATCAATCTTAACTTGGTTTAAAATCTTTTCATACACTGGGAAAACATCCATGTTTAGGACGACAATACATGAAATATGCACATGCAGTATTAACGCATTTCTTTGCTAAAGCTAAAACTTCCACAGACATGACACATTTCAATTAAAATACACATTATCACAAAAAATTATTCAAATTACAAAAAAATACCACTTAAAAAAATATTTATACGCATATGATCTCAACTAAAGGAAAAGGGACTAGCATGCTGAAATTGCATCTATAAACACATACAAATACTAATAGTCACAATAACGGTTTGAAGTAAACTCGAGTTTTTTCACATCACAGGTTAAATACATTTATGCATTAAGAAATTAATACATATGTAACTAATTATGGATTATATAAAAAAGAAAAATTGCTTATTTGTTGGAACTTGTTAAAGAGGAATAACATAATAAATTGATTTAAAGATTTGATTTTAATGTTAATTAATTGGAAGTTTTTAATATTAGATATAACACAATAGAATACAATAGACTAAGTAATCTTGCATCAATTCAGTTCCTTCCCCCATAGTCTCATGGGTACAAAAGGACAAGTGGGATACATAAAAGAGGGAACAAGTCACCACAAATATATATCTGATTTTAGTGCTAAACAAATAATGATATTTTGATTAGTATTTACTTTAAATAGTATCTTTTTTGAATAATTTCGTATATTTTTCTGCATTTAATGCAAAAACATAAGTTTTGCTATTGCAAGATATTTTTTTAATGAACTTCTATTATCTGGTAATTCTCTAGTCTGGCATTTGTGAGATTGGAGAGTTTACTGTAAACTCATTTATAATAGAATTACTCATCCAAATCCCAATTTAGATGAAATAAAAATACAAATTTCTAAGTTTAATCCCTCGATAAAATCTTACACAATTCGCAAGTCAATTAATTCCACTAGTATAACACCTAATTTTCACAGCACCACTCTCCATATTCTAGGGCATGGACATGTCCCAAGGAAATCCACATTGAAGATTAATTTATTACATTCCAAATCAGTGGGTGTAGGTATATAATTATCAATAAATTACAGAGGAAAGTATTTTGTAAAAACATTCATATATGTCCATGTTGTTTGACACAGACTCAATAATTCATTATATACACCCATGTGAGTCGACACACAGATTCCACAAAGAAAATATATATGCCCATGGCAGTTAAGGGATTAATAAAAGTATAAATTGGCCTGATGGAGTGATTTGACATCAATATAAAGGGTGTTTCAAAGTCACACGTATAAAATATTTAACACAGAAATAGCTACCAATGAAATGCACAGCTGACTTGTGCAGTCAATACTTTGTGTTGCGAACATGAACCATACAAATGTACAATGATCAATTATAAAAAACAATCCCCCCCCAAAAAAAATTGTAAAATCAATTTCTTTTTTATTTCATTAAAAACAATCTTAAAATATTTTCATTCATTGTAAAAGATCTTCTATGATATGTTTTCTTTCGAATTACTTAAACTTTCAATACTTTCATTATCATCTGTTTTTAAAACTTTGAACAATTCTTTTTCTGTTTTGGAAAAATTTTCCACTTCCATGTTAATATTTTTGGAATCTCCATCAAAATTCTTTAAGTAAAAATTTATATTGGATTCCTGCAAATCATTTAAAATTGGTATTTCTTGTTCATCTGAACATGGGGTGTCACACACCTCTGTATTACCATTGCCAGATGAAGTATTGATTTCACCAACAGCATCATCAGGAAGTAAAGATTCAGATTCTTCCACTTCATTGTTTGGAGAATCAGGATTAACTAGAAAAGGTGAAAAATATTTTTAAATAATGTTTGGCAAGTATACTAATAAATAAAGCATATAAGATACAATAGTAAAAGGAATATTAGACATAAAAAATAGTCTCTATTAAAACAAAAACTGTAAAAATAAAAAAAATCTCAGTATTTGCATAAGAATTCTTTTTTAAAAAATGTGATATAAATTTTTACAGATGAATGAGAAATGATGAATGAAATGAGATATAAAGCTTAACAGATACCAATTTAGACCAATCTAATACTGAAAAATTAATAAATACATATTAAAGTTCTTATAGACACAATTTGTAAACATCATGAATGGTTTTACAATGTTTGAAAAAATGCCTCCAACTTTTGGTATTATATGCCTCAAACAATTTCACTAAAGCATAACACTGCTAAACTTTGCTATTAAAAAATGATAGGATTTTATTAGAAAACGACTATAGAAAGTGTATCATTGTTAAAAAAATAATAACAACATTGCTTATAACAACATTATTATTATTGATGTAACAATGCAACAACATAAAGGATCAATCTTAAATCCTTTTATAAATAAATTTTATTCTTTCAGATACTTTTCTATAAATTAACCTGTTTTTAAAATATAATTAATTTAACTATTGTTGTTCTTAATTCAACTCGTTAAATGGCTTCACTTTAAATAAAATATTAACTAAATTATATAACAATCAAATGATTTAAGTATTAATCAATAGATTCAAACCAGAAAACAAATATTAAAAACATTGAAAGCAAAAATATGAATGACAGTATTTTTCTAAACTAATTTTAAACAACTAATAGCAGTAATCCATTTTTAGTCAAAGCTAAATAAAGATGTTACAAGTGAAATTAACTCTAAGACAACGGAATATATGTTAAAAATAGAAAGTTCTTCAAAAGATGTTATGATATTATTCATACTATGAAATTTATTTATTGCCATTTAAAATTGATGTTTTTTATTTCAGAGATTTTGAATTGTTTTTGCCTTCCAAATAAAGGAAAATAAAAAAAACTCAAAATTTTTTTTGATAAAAAAAGTATATTATATATATATATATATATTATTAAAAAAAGTTTATTTATTTAGGGGCATGATTCATCCATAAAAAATTCTATACTTCATATTACTCTGCATAAATTTAAAAACAATGTGTTAAAAACTAATTAATGATGATAAAAAAAGTATATATCAAGCACATTTATTTTCTGGACAATCACTAAACTTGCTTTTATTGATCATTTTAAATGTGATATTTTTCTATAGTTGAATGTATAAATACAATTGAATAAATAAGAAGGAAAATACAAGCCTAAATTTAATCTTTTGAACTTTTTTTATGAATCAATTAAATGAATCAGTCTAAACATTAAGTTTGAGAGCAATATTATGTCAGTTTCTTTTCACGTGTTCTAGGTATGTCTTGAATGTGAATGGGTACAGATGAACTTTTAGCGTTCATACTTATTAAAAAAAATCTTGAAATGAGAATTTTATATTGATACTGTTCCTCTTGTCACTCATTCAAATGATTATAAGTAATTAAATCACTCCACACTACAAGCATGATTAAAAATTTTAAATATTCAAGTATATGGGGATTTCAGGATTTAACTACAGCACTATAAACAAGCTGAATATTATTGAACTTACTGTTTGGGATATCCAAATTTATTCCCTCAGGTGAAATTTCTTCACTAAAAGATTAGAAAAATATTTGCTTTATGACAAGAAATTAAAATATAAAAAAAATTTCAAAAAACATAAATCAGTACCATAAAGAAAGAAAAATAAAGATATACTGGAAAAGGAAACTGAATTGAAGAAATCATCACGGAAATAAAGAAAAATTGAATTAGCAATCTTTTCCACTTAATGAAATTTAAAAATTATAATATTTCTAAGCTTTACAATAATAAACAGATGTTACAAACTTGGTTGTAATTAATTTAACACAAAGTACTTCATCAAAGTTTTTCAAACAGAAATGAAATAATTTTCTTGTTTACTTTGGAAATTCGATGCTTATGGAAATTTAAAAAATTATTTCTCTAATTGCTTTAAAATTAAAATGAAAGATATCATGTAAAGAGCAACATAATAATATTCTATGATTACAGTATCAGAATAAAAGATAAATACAACATCAGAATAAAATTTCACAATATAAACTAAAATTGCAAATTATTCTTCATTACTATTATGCAGCAAAAATTAATAAAAAAAATAAGCATTTTAAAGTCATCTTATACTTAAGATTTTAATTTCGCATCACTTCAAAATATAGCCATTAAATATATGATATAAGTTTTCCCATGGATATATATATATATATATATATATATATATATAATAAAAGTATAAGCTGACATTTAGGGTAAAAATAATAAAATATTCACATTAGTCATTTTTCCAGATATGCAGTTGATTTTGCATCTTTCTTTAAGCACATAGCTATAATAATTATCTATCATGTTAAAGCAATAAACTTTTAGTCCCACATCTTAAGAAATATTGTTACAAAGATATCAAAAACAAATATTACACCAGCCTAACTAAAAGAAATATTACAATCAAACAATTCTACAGCATTTCTGATGAAATGATAACAGCATTTCTGCAAAATAATTTCATTTCTGCTTAAAACATTTTCTGTCACAGCAAGTTTAATATGCTAAAGTTTTCTTGTTTAATTGCTTTCCCATCAAATATTAATGCACTGATAAAAAGTTTTAAAAATTCTATCAATAGGATTTATAAATTTGACAATGCTTCTAAACAAACAAGCTTTGAGACATTTTATCTACCTATTATTGATATTCAAATCATTCATATCTCCTTGTGACATTTGTAGTTTAGATAATTCGAGAGCAATCAAGTTTTCTATGGCTGGATCAATAGAAGCAACAACTTTTGGAGGTTCTAAAAAAAAGAAGGAAATTAATTAAAAAGTTTTCTCTGTACAAGAAATGAATGATCATTCAAACAAGAGAATTAAAATAAAACAGCATTAAATTTGCTTTAGATTTTTTTTTAAAAAAGTAATTTAATATTAAAAAGTTTTTTTAAAAACTACAACATTACATTATTTTGTAGCTAAATTTATTTATTTAAAATCACACAGAAATCCAAGTATTTGCTAATATATAATTTAATTTTCAAATTGATATCAACATTTATTTGGTATATAATGATTCATTTAACTAAAAAAACAATGCTATATTATGTATGAGTAAATTATAAAATAAAATACTATATTTCAAAACTTTTATTTAAATTCATACCAGGAGGTTTTAATATATCCCAGTGTTTGCAAGACAATGAGCAATACTCATGAATTTCACCAGTTCTTTGATTCTTTGCTCTGGGTCTTTTGCAACCCTCACGAGAACATTCACCTTTATTTTTTTTGAAAAAAAAAAAAAAATCATTAGATTACTTGTCAGACTGAAAGATAATGCGACAGGTAATATAAAAATATTTTTTAAATACAAACACTTAAGTCCGTATATTAAAGCTGCAACATTAACCATCATAAATTATTGAAAAATTTTTTTAGTTTCACTTTTTAAATGAAGAAAAATCCTATTTAGAAACATAAAGTGCTTACATCTTCATAACTTTTTTTCTTCTTTAAAAGCTACATTGGTGACTAGAGCAATATAGCTAGATTTTCTAAAAAGCAGTCATAGCTTGGATTCATTTAATTATATGAAATATTTAAAGTCATTCTTAAATAATTAAAGAAATATGCTTTATGATTAAAATAAGCTTTTCTTATTGCTCTTCTTCAATATGTCCCTATATTTTTTTACATCATTAACTTTGTTATATACATAAAAAAAAAAGCCCTTTTAGTTTTGAAAACGTTAATAATTCTTCTATAGGTATAATAAAATAATATATTCTGAAAGAGTTATTAGCTTAACTAAAATATTGGACAAAAGCAATATAATTATCAAATAGCAAAAAATAAAAATGTAAAAGGAAATAAAATTTCAAAGCAAAATATAAGCTCTTTCATCAATATTACAGATTTTGAAAAATTTAGAAAAAGAAATGTCTGCATAGTGGTTAAACTTGCAGAAGAAAAAAAAAAAAGGCCTTTGCAATGTAAGGTTAATTAGAGAAATTAAGTCTACTTTATTTCAGTTTTAGTTAAGAAATTACATAAGGGATATTTTTATTTCCCTACTTTTAGAAGTAAATTATTAAAGTAACTCGACATACTATATTATACATATAAGATAGAATTTATTTAGAAAGCGGTGTCTGATCTTTTTTTAAATGAGTAATTTTCAAGACATTTAAGGTTTTTCAGTTAAAAAAAAAATGACTAAAAATTAACTTCTAAAATAAAATATCTCAATAAAAAAGACTTTATTACCAAGAATTGAAGCTAACTTGGACTGTCTTGAAGAATCTTCTTCATCATCACTATCGAAATCAGGCCAATCACATACAGCAGCAACATTTGTATGTTTGCCGTGTTGATTAATAATCCAAGGATCATTTGGATCCACAGTTTTTAAGGAATTCAAGATAGCTTGAGATAAAAAAGGCTGTAACAGTGAATAAAACATTGTTATAAGAAGAAAAAAAAACAATATAACATCCAAAAATATTTTTTAAAGCCTCCAAGAAAAATAATCTTTTCTTTTTTTTTCAAAACATTATAAATTATTCTATTAATGATTTAGTTTAATACTTATCTAAACTTAACAACACCAGTGAAATACAAATAAGTCAGGGGACAGATATTTTTGCAGGTATAAAGAGAAAACTATATTGACAATGTAACAATGTTATATTACAATAGAATAAAACTGATGTTACTGAACTAACAACATAAACAAATAATCAAATTATTTTATAATTTCATAAATTTTATGAAGATCTTTGTCATCTTCTTATTTATTAATATATAGAATTCAGCTGCATATATATTTAAGTCTAATGATGGGCTAATGATACATATTTATTATATGTAACTAATTTATATGTATTTATGGAAAAGATCAGAGGCAGCACATCATTTCAAAAATTAGCAATGCAGTAAAAAACTTATCATACTATACACAATATGATACAACACACATAATTAGAATATGCCCATACTTTTTAAATTTAAAAGCCAGATATGAATATGAATTGATATATATTTGTTCTTATTTAATACCACTATACTACTCTATTTCTTAAATATTTTCAGAATTATTGTGCTTTTTAAAAATTTTTTAGGAAGATAGTATATATCATTCACAGTATAAACAATTTCCATATTAAAATAAGCACAAAAAAGAAAGTAATGCATTTTTTATATGTATATATATATATATAGAATAAATCTGGCTGAGAAAAATTCCCTATTACTGGCTTTATCTGCTTGAAAACTTATGAACAATATTCAAATCTGGCATGTATGATCTCTATTTTAAATTTAATTTTTCACTTAGTAAGAGCTACAAAAATACTATATTTTATCGTCTTTTATGGGTAGTAATTAATAATAATTAACTTCTTCTCCTTAGGTCAATTTTCATCTAACATTTTCAAAAATTATCTACATGCCTTTTTTTCTCCTTGAAGAGTGATAAAAGAAAATAAATATTTAATAAATCAAGCTTATTTCAGTCAGGGAAACAAAATACAAAATCAAAATTCATAAATAGCTAATAAGAGAAAGCAGAGGAAATAAATTAAAACATTGAGAGAATAAAGGCAAACTTGGCTGATTGCAAAAGGGGGAGGAAAATCAGTTGCCCACACTTCAAGTCAGATTTCATCAAATTGCAGTCCTGATATTTCAAAATGCAAAGGGGAAAAAGACTGATTTCAGTCTTCAAATCAATAAATCAATCGAGTATGCAATGAGCCTCCATGATCTTCCAATGACTAGTCCTGCAATTCTCTCTTATTTGATGATTCATTCTTCATCTTCTCTTCACTTTTCCATTGTCCCCCTCCCCATTTTTGTTGAACAAACTTGGAGTGAAAGAGTAAGCACAGTACAACTAACTCTTAGAGAATAAAATTAATATATTACATTTTTAAAAAATTAAATGTAACTTTTAAAAATTGGATTATAAATTCTACAAATCTTAATAGAAAAGCCACTACTGCACAAATCAATCAAAAATGAAAAGGCATGTGATTAAGCAGCAAAAAATTAAAATTTTCAAATTACATTCCTTTATGTTCAAGCATCATATGAATAAACTTTATTGTACTTTAAATCAATCAATCAGCTTTCAAAAATGTGTTTTTCTAACCTAGAACGATGTTCACTACATAATGTAATATAAGAACATGCATGGGATGCCATTGTTGCTAAAAAAATTTACTGAAATTAAAACAAAATATATCACTGCATGTAATTTATTATATTTACAGCATTTATATCATGCAAAATAGTTTAAAAATAACCATCAAATTAAGATTAATAACAAACAAATAAAAAAATACTTGCTTTTTCTCATAAGACTTCGAATCATTGATTTCTATGAGAATTTTTTTATTATAAATAAAAGTGAATATAATCCAAATTATTAGTTTTTAAAATAAAAAAATTGAGTCATGCAATTAATTTGAAAATATTAAACATTTTCCCATTTATATACATGAAATCAATAATTCAGCCTGATCTTCAGAAATAATGAAAAATCAAGTAACCTTTTGTTGCCCTGAATACAGTAAAATAAAATTCAAAGAGTTTTCAAAGACTGTGACAACCTTGACATAGCATTTTAAAACATATTATTCAAGAAACTGCTCTGGCATATTAACATTAAAAGTAAAAAAGACCTATAATGGGAGATTTTTTTAAAGAAAAGTTAAGGTGCCTTTCAATTCATTTTGATTAGAAAAAAAGAGATCATAAATGAATAATATTTAGAAAAAAGGTTACATTTTAATAAAAAAAATTAAAACATATAATTTTAATTAAAATACTTTCAAGCTATTTACCTTCTATTAATATGTGAAACTTTGCAATCAAAAGTAATCGCAGAAAAAAAATACAATTAATTAAAGTAACAATAATTACAATGAGCTTTAACAATAAAAAAAAAGCAACTGTCTTCTTTAGCAGATAAAATATCTATATTTGCATGTATAGTAAAACTTTAAAATTGAATATTACTCACATCATCAACAGGATCTAATCCCATCAAACTAGGTATGTGATTCTTTCGCCTTTTTCTCATGCTTGGTGGCGTTTCAGGTGGTATAAGACCTTTGTGAACTGCATTTAATAAATCAAGTCTCTTCCTTTTTACATTTGTAACCATTTGTACAATTTTAAACTGAGGGGTTTGAATATAAGTTCGAGCTATAAGTTCTGACAATTTCCCAGTTGCTTCTTCCAACTCACTCTAAAAAGAATTAAGAGTTCCAATAGAATTTAGATGGCTACAA
Source organism: Argiope bruennichi (assembly GCF_947563725.1). Taxonomy (NCBI): domain Eukaryota; kingdom Metazoa; phylum Arthropoda; class Arachnida; order Araneae; family Araneidae; genus Argiope; species Argiope bruennichi. Next base: position 71,826,596 of record NC_079151.1, read on the forward strand.
AATACAGCAAGTACTAATAGAAACAATTAACACAGGCACATAATATTTAATATTATTATATAAAGCAAACAACAGTTATAATCAAAAATATCAAATCAAATGCTAGCATAGATAATATAGATTGGATCCAAGTTTATGAGAAATATAAATAAAAACTTTTACATAAACATAAATTTTAAAAGCAGAGCAAAAACAAACAAACATGGGTAGTATAAAATGTTTTCTGTCTGACATTTGACATCTCTATGCAGATTATTTCCTACTTTATAGAATTTGTTCACAGTAACTACTTTCAAAATTTAGTCAAGATTAATATCAGAAAATTGTTTATCTGACGACAAGTTTGGATCCTTTGATAAAAAAAAATAGTAATAACTGCTTGTACAATAAGCATTTATTTCCAAACATTGGAATAATTCCATATGCGAATTTTTACACTTTCAAAACTGGCTGGCAAATGAATGTAAATCGCAGACATTCCAACTTAATTTACAATTGCTTAGATACTACTTCTATATCTATAAAGAAAATTGATGGAAATAAGAAAATTTTCTTCCTAAGAATTAAAAATCTAAAAACATATTTCAGTTTCAGCAATTTAAATTTTGGCAAATATTTAGGTTTCTTATTATTAATTATATATAAATAAGAATATGCATATTAATATATTATAAGGACATATATTTACATACAAATAATTTTTTAAATAACTGGACAATTTTTTTAAAGATTTGTTGCAACTGTTATTATTTTTGTTATTTAGAGTCTACAAAAATTTTCATTGTAGACTCTCGAATTTAACGTCCCTGCGATACAGAATATCAAAATTATTTGTTATTAAATAACTGCTGTTACTGTAATTTATTAAATAAAATATATTAATTTTTGTAAAAAATTTGTCAATAAGTAATTTGACCTAATCTCAAGGAAACATATCATACAAAATAATATGTGTTTGTATTAATACCTGATTTTTAATTGAAGAATTAATTGTAATATAAAGAGCAATACGATTAAAATCAACAATAATCAATTTGTTATTTTTAAAAACAAGGTACATGAAAGAACTATATTTTAGCTTAAAAGTGTTTGTATGTTCTTTTCCATCTATAATAGATTTTAAAACTAACCAGTTATTTGCTTTGAACTTTATATTACAACTTACAATGATAATGTATTCATTTGAAGATAAAATCTATATTACCTGCAAAAATTCAAAAATTGTTTTGTTATAACCATTGTCTTCTAAATAAAATCCATACACATAAGCACCACATAAAATACGGCGGGCTCTCAGAAGTTCATAAATAGCCTCTTCGAGAAAAGTCATATCTATCTGATCAACAGAAGCAGTAGCCATGGCTGCAGCTAACACATTCATTTTGTCTTGCATACTTTTAACAAATGGTTGTTCAAACTGTAAAGGTAAAATGAATAAATTTATTACACTATAAATTTAAAATACTCAAATAAACATTACTAAGAAATAATGGTTACAAATAAATAAGCTTCAACAACAATTCATGCATAGAAAATATAGTATTTTGTTAACAGAAAGTATATATCTAGATACTCTTGTAAGATAATTTTTCACAGTGGAGACAGCTCATTGAGCATTCATATAAATTCTGGCCAAATAAGCAATAGCTCCATCTTGTAGAAACCAGATATCAAACCTATCTGGTTATATCCCTTTTACCCAACCCTTATCTCTGAAATTCCATTAAAAAAATTCATTTCATTTACTTCAAGAGTTAAATTCACTACTGCTGTGGCAGCAATATTTTTAAAATCAAATGGTATGAAAATTCTACAATACCATACTTCACTTGATATTATAACTTTGAATAGTGTAGTAGTTGAAATCTAGATTGAAACATCTGAAAATAATATTGAGATAGTATTTCACTATGCCATTGAATGGTGAAATGATATCATGGCATTTTAAGTGTAAACTCTTTACATCTCAGAAAGACATATTAAATAAAACAATATTCTTCACTACATAGTGGCATAGTATAAGTAGTTGGTAGATATATATTGTAAGCCTTATACCTTCCAGCAAAAGCAATATATTTTCAAAATATTTTTGATTGTCTAACTTTTTTAAAGACTAAAGGATAGGTTTCCATAATTTTATATTAAAACTTACTAAATAGAAATAGGGGGAAAATCTACAATAAATTGATATCAAGTAAATGGAAGAATCATTATATAATTTTTTCTCATTTCTTTTAATGGCATTTATGAGAGGATTAGCAATAAAATAACTGAATAACAGAGATCACACTCTTCAGTCTTGCTTTACTTGAAAATAACTAGAAATATTTTTTTTAATTTCAAAAATTTATGCATATATATTGAGTCTGTATATATGCATAAATATATATAGACATAACATTTATATAGACATAACATTTCATTTTAATAAAAACCTGGTACTCAGTAGTAAATACAATTGATTAAGTAGCAAATTATTTTGTAATAAGCAACGAAATAAATATTTACAATGCATATATCATTTCACATGCATTATAAATTAAAAAGTAGTAGAGAATATAAAAAAAAAACTTCAATAATTACCCTATAACTATTTTCATGATTTTTAAATCTTGTATAATACTGAAGGAATCTTTTCAGTTCTTGCATGTGTTTGTTTCGCTCTTCAGCCTATAAAATTATTTCTTCATTAAGAAACAGAAACCACATTTAATAATATAAAATTAAAAGCTAATTAATTAATTAACATCCATTTATTGCACAACATTTTTTTTCTTAAAATATTATTCATTCGACATAAATTGTATTCCTCCCTTCCATTCCAGCAATTTGAACTGGGAAGAAATTTTAACATAGACACATTATTTAATATACAAAAATTACATATTATACATATTGAAAACTATTCACATCTAAAATAACTATTTGATCTATAACAGTTTCCAAGTCCTTCTCTGTTCTGTCTGATAAATTACTTCAATGTTAGAAGCAAAGGACTCTGGCATATTTTTATTTTCTAATATATATCAAGGATTTATAAATACTTTTTATACGTTTGCTTAAACCCATTCATATTCACTCATTTCCAAAAATAATTTCATATTAAGGAACTTCTATATTTACAAATACATTATATGATTTCAGAGATAAACAACTCACTATTCGACCCTCCTATATCAACAGTCTTTCCTATCCCAGAATTTAAGCGTGTTGTGTTAAGGATTTAATTATTTCTGTCCTAACTAAGCATCCAGTTGATTTGAATGATTGCAATTGTGATAAAACATAAACAGAAACTGAGGACAAGCACAACTGAAACATCAACCATATTCACTGGTCAGTTCTCATTAGAGGTATGTTTCACATAGGACTGGAAGAAACTCAGTCCTACAATATTATATAGCCACAAGAGAGGCAAGTGCCTTCTCTCATCCACAATTGTTCCCTCTAGCAAAAACATCTCATCTATAAACAAGCATTGCCACCACAGGGATTTCAGAAAAAGATCTAAGACTTGTAGGAAAATGGTCAATAATTACATTATTATTCATGTACAAGAAAAAAATCCAACTATCAGAACAATAAATAGCTTTGGAATTATTTAGCTCTTCAAATATAACTTGAGGATTAACACATATGACTGAAGTTGAAGAAAAATTTATATTTATATAAAAATTAGGCCATATTTCTGGTGAAAATATTGTTTGGTAAAATTTCTTTTGATAATTCCTATAAATGAAATGAAGATGTCTAACAAAGCTTTTGAATGTTATAAAAGAATACTTTCTAAAAACTGATATCATTCAAGAAAAGTTGAATGAAATTCTAATAATTTCAATATATAAAATACTTTTCAATAATCAGAAATAAATAGAAAGAAAAATCACATTCCACAGTAGAATTTTCAGTAATAGCAATCCTGTTCATTTTGTTTTAAATTAAACATGAAAATTAGAGTTCATTTCAATAAAATTTTAAAGACACTAATAAAAATATTCAATTATTTTATCTTAGTTACATAATAAAACATTTTTGCGAATAATACAAAATGCTAGAAAATATAATAACCATTCAATCATAAAACAAAATCCAGTACGAATCATAAATCAAAGGAATTATTACAGAATATCAATTTATAATTTTTGCTAACAATATTCGATCAATACAATTTCAAATAGTATTAACAAACACCAAGATTAAATTAAACTTGATTTTACATACTTCATTAATCAAAGCTTCTGTTTTGACTTCTGCTCTTTTAACAGCATCATGTCTATTACAACGAAAATATCCTCCAGTGGATGGACTGTGTTTTTTCCAAGACTCCAAACACACCCAACAAAATTCATATTTACACTACATAAAATAAACTAGAAAAGCTTTAAAATGTTATACATGTTAAAAATAAATAAATAAGTCTTTCATTTTACTTTTTAAGAGTATATTTTTATCAATATTAAATCAAGCTTAAAAATTAAATAAAAATACACATTTTATAATGAGAATAAATTATATTCTTACAGGCCTTTACGATCAGCTCAACAATATATTAATTAAATATTAAGTTGTAATTAATTGCCTTGAATATAGTGCAAATAGTTTTTATAAAAACAAATAGTGGATTAATTCTGATTCATAAGAAAGTATATAAAAATAGTTATAAAACTATTACACCATCATTTAGTTTAAATAGTAATTTGTATTTATACTTAAAAACTGATATAATTAAATGCTACTCTCACGATGATAAAGAGGATATTATAAAAATAAATCTACAAATTAGATAGCAATAAAATTGCCAAAACACCATTCAACTCTAAAATCACACCAGCAAAGGAAATTTTAATCCATAAAGGCAAACACTACACATACTAGCCCCAAATAAACAAATAAAAATAATATCTGGCAATTGCAAGGCCATGATTACCATCAAATCAGCAAAATACCAATATATTTTAAAACCAATATGAATCAACAACAAAAAAAAACATACCTTTCAATGAATTTTTATTATAATTTATAAATTTAAGAAGAATCAAAAAATTGATCTGCCTCAAAGCAAGGAAAATTTAAATGCACAAATTTCAATATATAATGGATTCTAACTTGAAAAGGCAATTTTAGATACTTGCCTTTGAGCATTTCATGTGGTTACAGCCTTCATTCCTCTGAATTGGGCATTTACAATTTGGACATGGTTTGGAATTTGTAACCATCCACAAACTATTTTCTGCCTCTTCCGATTCAGCATATGTATTTTTCACTGAAATTAAAAACAAAAATTAGTTTTCTTCATTTTTTATAATCATATAACAATGATAATTATTTTTGAAACAAAACAAGAAAATACAAATGTTTTGTAAAAAAAAATACAAATTTCAATTTATAATATTAAGACAAATCTCCCTTTTGAACTCTAAATACTGCACTGCAAAACAAAATTATTAATGCCCTATTCAAAAAAAGTATTTATAGAAGATTTTTTTAAAAAAGGAAATGACTTTATGCACAAAATTAAAAAAAGTATTTCAAATGAAAAAGTTATTACAAGACAAGAGAAAATATTGGTGCCCCAAATAAAGCTAAAATACTCACACTCTTGTGGTTTAATCTCAGCAATTTTACTATGCCATTCCTGCCATTTCTCACAACCACATGGAGCATGTGCTTCTCCTAAGCATTCCCTGTAAGGAAAAAAAGGGGAAATATTTTTAAATAATATTCATAACAGATTATAAATTTAAATTTTAAAAAAATTTATAAAAAAACAAATTTAAAATTCTTTATATATTTTAAACTAAAATTAAATATTTTTAAAAACAGAAAACATTCTAATTTGAATAGAAAGAAAAGTTAAATTAATTTTAACTTATTTTTTAAATACAATTTTCTTTCTACTCAATATTCAATTTTAAGATAAATTAAGAGAAAGGGTCCACATGATGATTCTAACTTGCTTCTTCTAATATCCACTAAGAGTTTAATGCTAATGGATAAAACAAATAACTTGTAATAAAAAAAATTAGACATTTATTGATAAAAAGGGAATTATAATGCTTAGTATTTAATGAAAAACTTTCATTTCTTAATATGTGAAGCTCTTTAACACATAATTTTCAAGCTTATCATGCAAGCATTTCTCTTGAAAACTTCATAATTGTTAATAATTATAGTAAATAGTTTAGTTTACCTCATGATCTCTTTGAATTTTATAAAAAGAGCAAAATCAAATATTAAATACTTGGTATAATTTTTTTATTATTATTATTACTGCACATGCAATTATACTTGATTTTTGTTTCATCCAATTTCCATCTTTCTTTAGTCAACACATCACTTCATAAATCTTTCAATTCTGTAAACAAAGTTTTTTTTTTCTTCTTTTTTTTCTCCATAATGCGAAGTAGCCTTATTATTTGTAAATCAAACAATTAACAGCAATAGCAGATCTCAAAATCTTTCTAATCAAGGAAAAAAAGCAATCTTTTTCTTCAATTTTAAAAAATGTTAAGGAAAATTCCAGCTGCTGTTAATAACATCTGCATGTTGCTTTGATTATGCTGTCGATATTCAAATGAATACAAAACAGAAGTAACTGATTTACACATGCACTGTGGGTGAATAAATGAAGATGAATAATGACTGAAGCATTCTGAAAAAACTTCAATAAAGAACTTGATCAAAATCTTTAATTTTTCTATTCCTTAATTCACATAAATAAATTTTCCTTTTAATCCAATATCTAATCTGCAAAATTTATATCAAGAGCCTGCTTTTTAAATGTCTTTTTTTTTTTTCACTTTGAGGTAGGTAAATACTTATAGATTCTCTAATTACTAAAATAATGCAGAATCAGAACATAAAATTAGAAATCTCAAATTTGTCTACATAAAAAGAAATAAGATTTTTCAATTGTACATTCCAGATATTAATGAAGATACAGTTTATTGTGCTTATATTGTTTTAATGTATCAAATTATTTGCATTAATACTTACACATCCTTCTTCTATTGGCTCCAGAGAGTTACTGGAAGATCATTTTTGTTAGTACAGCTTAAAGGAAGTGGAAACTTTCATGCTTCCATTTGATAATGAGAATAAATTGTCTTATTTTGTATCTATTTTAAATTCTTTTTTCTAAATAATGCCTTGATGATGTTTTTTTTTTTGTTAAATTTATTTAATCTAATAATCTAGTGCTCTATTTTACCTACCCATCTATAATCCAGTTTGTATATTAAGAAAATTTCTCAGATTGCTAATCTAGCAAAAAACTAAAAATAACACAGCAATAAATATCATGCAACACAAAAGAAAGAGTAATTATAGTCTAGGATGCATTCTACCCAACAACCAGCAATCAAGCATATTCAAAGTAAAAAATTTATCATGCAAAGCTGATGATTTATTAATGTTTTCTTCCATACATACCAACAAAAATAGTGTCCATTACCACAGTCAACAGAATGAGACATTGAAGGAGGTGTTGAAAATGATATGGCTAAGATCTCATCATTAATTTTTTCAATGTCAGGAAGTTTAACTGCTCTAGCACATCCAGGATAAGGACACCATTTCATAGTTGGATTACTTTCAACAAATGCCTATAGCAAATTGTTGCAGTTTTATTAAATAAAACTGTACTTGTATCTTACAAGAGCATTCAAGATGAAAAACAACCTTTAAAATAAAATAATAATAATAATACCAACCTTAATATCAAATTGCAAATATCTTTTCACCATGTCTGCAGATACAAGATTTTCTATCACATCAGCAGGAACAACATAAGAACAATTGAATGCAGGACATAAAATATTATGTGATTCACCATCAACTATCTTAGCTGTTAAATACCTAAATCAAATAAAAAGACAGTTTATAATTTTGCAAATAAAAAATAAAAACATATTAATAAATGATAAATGTGTTTTTTTAATAACTGAAATTCAAGCAAGGAAAACTGTCTCAAAACATTAAAAATAAGTAGGCAAAAATGGAAATTCTAAGTGAAACTTGCTTTCACCAAATAAAATAGAAAGTTGGATATAATATGTTTAAAAAAATAGATCATAACTATATTATATATATATATATATATATATATATATATATATATATATATATATATATATATATATATATATATATATATATAATTATAGCTTCACAAATTAAAAGCATTGAAGCTATGAGAGACTCTACTGCTTTCTCTCCAACTCCCAGGAAGATTGCAAAGCAATTACTGCTTGCTCTTCAGCCCCCAAGAAGATTGCAAAGCAATCTTTACAAGTTTTCTATACAAATTCAACCTATTTTGCTCACAACAATGAGAGCACCATACCTCTAAAGCACAATAATTACAAAAAAAAATCAGCTTAATTTATTTGTTTCTGATGCTTTAATTTAAATCAATGTAAAATAAAGTTTATTGGCCTTACAAAATATCCTCACTTAATTTTACAAGTATTTAGAAGACAAATTCAACAATCAAAAGAAATTAACAAAAAAGTTATGAGAGTACAAAACCATAATAAATAAAATTAAAGATATAAAGATTCCTAAAAGCAAATTATTTGTAGTTATTAATTTTAAAAAATTCATGGTGTAGTATATAAAGAATCCTAAAATCAAATCGTTTGTAGCTATTAATTTAAAAAAATTCATGGTGTAGTATCACATCATAATTATCATAAAAAAGTCAACTTTATGGATTCATAAAAAATCTCAAACTATTTCAGTTTGATATTGTCACTTTAACACAGAATACAATTCGTTGTTCTTGAAAAGTTTTTTCCTCCATATGATAAAGACATCTGTCTGTATGAAACAACATGTTTGGAATTATGTAAACAATCCATTGATATCTATGAGAATTCTAAAAAACAAATGCTACACATTTTTTAAAAAATTGCTCCAATCACATGATCAAAATATAGACTATCTGATTATCTTACACTTATATTTGCAGTACATCTTCATAAAATACAATTATGCAAACATGCAAAAACAAATCATTTCACCTTTTTCCTGGAAGTTTTTTAAACTCTTTTTTCACTTGATATCTCTGCACACAGAATCTTTTTTTTTTTTTTTCAGCATTTTGATAACAATAATAATATAGAGTATAATTCATTTAGAAGAATGTTCAGAACAAAATTCATTAAATTGTATACTTTTGGAAAATGGAATCCCTTGATTCTCCACATCAATTTCTTCAAACCCTCAATTTCTTTAAAAATTACACAGTCATATAAATCCTCCTCTTAATTAATGGTTTTTATTAAAGTCAAAAAAGTATTGATATAGTAGTTATGAGTCATAAAATTTTTTTACCAAGACATTCGTTAATTTCTTTATTATAAAATCAATGCATATTCAAAGAAAACCAAAACAATTAAGTAAATAGGATTAATAAGAAAAAGGAAAAAAGTTGATAATGCATGGTTTTCTTTTAAATTTCTAAAATGATATATGTGACCTAAAAGAGGGATATAAAGCAATACTGAAGTTGCAAAAACTCTGTTTCTCATTTTTTAGGTATTTAAAAGCAAGCATGTTAAATAAAGCATATTGAATGAAAACATCATTAAATTTTTTATGAAATTATTTCAAATTATAATTTTATTAATAAAGGCTTAAATACTATCTGAAGTATAATTTTACTTTTTTCTTTTCTAACATTTAGGCTCTTTTTTTTTTTTTTTTTTTTGACACTTAACAATCTAAATCAGATAAAAGTGAAACTAATGCAAATTCTTTCAATATAAAAATGATTAATCAAATTCTTTTTTTTAAAATATGTCTTCTATAAATATAAAAACCGGAAATAATATATAGACAATATTTGTACATTATAAATGTGTTTTTAATACATGCACCAAACAAAACACTTGCAAAAAAAGTTAAATCTGATACAATTTAATATAAAAATTAAAAGCATACTATATAAAATATAATTAAATTTTTTAATTAAACACTATCATGTGTATGTTTACAATTCATTTATCATATAATGTTTAAAAAGTAATGAATTTATAATAATAGCTAAGAGATAAACTGAACCAAATAGATGAAAAAGTAATTCTTACACTTTCCAACATTCTCTGCAAAACAGGTGAGCACAGGGAACTTGCACAATACCTTCGGCAGTTATATCCTCTGTACAAATATCACACTAAAAAGATAGAATAGAAATCTTATGATACATAATAAAAACTTTTGGTAATCATTGATATGAATGGCAAAAAAAAAAAAAAAAAAAATGAAATTATTAGAATGCTAAAAGGGAAGACTCATATAAACTATGAAGCAATAAAACAAGCAATTATATTAATTTATGAAACATGACTTTTAATAAAATTTTTAAATATATGCAATAAAGGCGAAAATTTTGGACATCTTCTGGAAAAAGTGGATTTTGAAAATCTGAAGGCTCATAACAGCAATAGTATTTGCAGTAATACCATGAAGCTATATATCAACATAAAAATAATTTAATCAAAAGTATAAAAGCATGTGAAACATATTTTTCATTCAAATTTCCCATTACAGTATTTTAATTAATACCAGTCTCTTTCAATAGATGCTTGTTCACAAGAAAGAATGGAAATTTTCAGAACTTTCTAAATTTTTTTTTAATTTATGATCTACAAATTATGAGCTTAAAAAGATTTTAAAAAAAAAAAAAAAAACATCCAATGTCATTTTCCTGACATGAAAATTATTGACAGCAAGTAAAGGTGAATTGACAAGGAAATCTATAAACTTTATGAGAATAGTATCAAAACATGATTCATTTTTCCCACTAACTCGTTCTCTGACAAAACATTTTCTTACTGATGTAAAATTACTGAATTCCTTATGCATTACAACAATTTTAAAACAAGCTACTGAAAATTCATACTTGATTCATCAAAAAATTCATTCATCACTCATCTCTCTGCTATAAAATTTAGAGACCTTAAGCAAGGCCATGAATACCAGAAGTAAACAGATTTTTATTTTCAGAGTTCCAGTACAGAAAGAAAAAAAAGGGAGGGGGAAACTAAGTATGCTCCTATAAACAAATTTCATTTATCTAAGGTTTTGTTGTTGTTACAATGTTACATGTATACAAACAGACAGACAAACCAATGAACTTGTTGGCAAATTTGGTTCATAATTTTGATATTGATCTAAAATTTAAATGCTGTGTGCCACATTTATCAATGCATCACTTTGCATTTTGATGTTATTCTGTTCACATGTACTACAGGCAAAAAAAACAAAAACCAATGAGTATGAATTTCGTTTAAAATTTAGTTGAAATCAGCAAATCTAGAATTAAGAAATTCCAGCCCAAAGTGTTTTTCAAGTTATTGAATTCACATATAAACATAACATTATTTAAAGGTTTGACTCATGGAGATAGGGCAAAATCTTGAGTTCGAATTTTTTGACAATTACAACTCTTTTTCTTTGAATAATTCATATATAAAAAAAAGTTTTTTAAAAAAAGTAATTTTATTGGCATCAATTCATTTCTGATATCTTTTTGATAGAGTAACAAATGAAAAAATTACCTACAAGTAACTTTTGAACATAATGAATATTTTGCTTTATTTTTATTTCTGGAAGCTTTAAATCATTCAGTTTATTCATTTTTAAAAGTCTATAATGAATCAAATGCACATTTTATGACATATTGTTAAGAAGTTCTAAACATCTGCACAAAAAGTAATTGAAAAAAATACTTAAATAATTCAGTCATGGAAAATCATTAAACTGCATTGAAATATAACAAATGCAATAATGCCTCTTTCCCATGGATAGCAATTAGGCAGTTTCATTCATATTCATAACTCATTTTTGGGTATGAAAAATGGCATTTTTGTATTTTAAATCGTGGATTCCTAAAAGGCTATATTTTTTCAATCAGAAACAGTCCCCCATCCTTTTTACAAATATTAAACAGTTTTAAAAAACTAAAATAAAAAATAAAATAATTCAAACATTAATCTATAATAACCAAAGTCAAAATGACTTGGAATTTAAAGTATTATAACATTCAAACAAGACAGCATTTTAAATTAAATTATAAAAACAAGAGATTTTACCAATAGTTCCTCTTTCACTGAAACAGTTCGAGAAGGGCTATTGAGAGTTACACTCTGATATTCATTCTGAATTTGCTCACAGCAAGTTTTCAAAGAATCCTTGGTTGGAGAAAAATTTACTGCACTGATTGGAGGTGATATTCCAGCCTCTTTACAACAAGAAACAGGATCTTTCATCCATGCCTCAAGCAAATTTTGCCGTGACCATTCTATAGAAATATTAACAAAAAAGATTTAATTTCATTTTTTTCCCCTCTAAAACAAAAGAGGAATCTAAAACTTAAGATAACAAATTAAGAAGCAAACAAAGAAATGAATCAATGAAAAAATGCCAAAATTTCTATACAATTGCCTACATTCTGACATAAAATAAATATACATTCAGATTAGTTTTTTTTTTTTTTTTTTTAATATTAAAGAATGAAATATTTCTACAAAAAATATCTAAATATTTGCAATAAATCTAAGTAAAACACCGTTAATTTACAGACCATATAATGAATCTGCTGGATAAAAACCCACAAAAGAAAAAAAAATTATAAGGTTTACCTAACTTTTTTCTTTGCATATAGGTTTAGATATTTTTAATGCTTAAAAAACTAATTTTGATGCAAAAATGGCATGAAACGGCATGAAATGTCATATAATTCTTACAATTATGGATTTTTCTTTTCATTACTTGTTTAAAAACTTTAATGGGAAAAAGATTTAAAATAAGAAAACTAGTAATTCTGCATGAACATTAATTTAGACAAAATTACATTTTGATTCACTTATATTAATATAGACAAAAATGGAACATTGCATAGAATGCTTAGAAAATAAAATGCACCAAACGTATTAAGAATACATCTATAGGACAAAAGAAAATTTTCAAGCTTTTATCTTTCACAAACAATTGAAACAGAGAAGGGAAAATCTTGAAGGCAGATTTATTATAAAATAAATATACATTATTTTTTTTTCTTATTTATAAAAAAAGAAAAAATTATTGGCATTTTGTTATTAAAGAAGTTTCAAATCAGTTGGAGTTTATTTACAAATATTAATAATTAAAATTATTATATCTAATTAGTTTTAATATCTATTGGAAATAAATTTTTCCCCTAATCCTCTTTAGAAATGTTGCACATTTAAAAAGATATTAAAAATAAAAATGAAATTTCATTAATTGATAAACAAAAATATTAAAATATATCAGAAAATTGTAATTTCCTCTTTACAAAGATTGTGTGCAGGTTGAGGTTCGAACTCGCAACGTTAGGGTTCGTAGCCAAGTAACAAAGCCACTAGACAAAAGTGTACACTCTTCTCCGGAAGTTGTTAACTGGCTTATAATGTTACCACCACAATTGAAACACTGAGAATCAAAATCATATAACAAAATTTGATATAGTATGAAAATATCTTCAAATTTAAGAAATAATATTTTTTGATGAAATTCTTAATAATATTTCAAAACTTTAAAAATATTCAAAAATTCTTTGAATAATCACAAATTTCAGCAGAAACTGTACCAACCATAATTCCTTAACAATACTTCAGCAGTAAATAAGGGAACATGAAACATATCACTGGTCTCAACAAGTAACTGATCTTTAGCTTCTTGTAAATCTTGAGCTCTTAACCCACTTATAATCTAAAAAAAGACAGAAAAAATATACATAGTGATTTATAGCTATAACAGCAAATTCCAATTTTTAAAAAACTTATTTCATACCTCTTCAGGCATAGAATTCTCATCATTTGATAATTCAATATTTTCATCATCTTTAATCTGAAAAAAAAACAATAAATATAAAATTATATAATTCAGATACAAAGGAAATGATGAACAGAGATTTTCATAAAGAAAATTACTAACATGGAACAGCATCTTTGTTTCCAAAAACTGAGCAATTTCATCATGTTTGTGCTTTTCAGCAAGATCACAGACTGTTTGAGAAGATTTATTTTCTATGAATAAAGGTGCTCCATGAGCTACAAGCATCTAAAAAAATTTAATAAAATAAAATAAATCATCCTTTTTTAAAAATTTATAATGAAACTTTGAAAGATTAAAAAAATTTAAATATAACATATTAAGTTCACAAACAATATTATATATCAGTATGACTCATCTAATTCATTTCTATAAATATAAATAATGAAATCAGAATAAACAAGAATTATCAAAATTAATAGAGAAGTAACATGGAATATTTTTCAAAAATATCTAAGATTTTAATTTATGCAAATCCCACTTTTTTCTAATTGCTTATTAATAAGCAAACAGAACTAAAATAAATTAGATAATTTAAAGCCTCTCCTAAACAAAGAAGTCAATTCTTCATCTTTAATTCTATCAAAATTGAAGATCAAGTGATGAATCTATTAAGTTCAAACCATTAATCTGGACATGTCATATTGAGGTGCATAAATGCTTTGAGGAGAAAATGTGATGAGGGACATAAGATAAAAATATTTTTGACCACATTGTTTACTAATAGACTCTAAATAGGCCTAGAAGGATGCAATTCAAGAAAACAAAATAAATTGTGTTGATCAAATGTGCAGGTACAAGATATGAGCAATCGACTCATATTACAAATGAAATGTTGAATTTTCTTCACATTCATGAAAACTTTTGCATATTCTATAAATTAAATATTACTTGTGTTTTAATATTCCAGTTCAGTTCTAACAAGTTTCCAAGTTGGGCATTGCATTAACATATTAATAGAGATATCCAGATGGCATAATCAATTATTTCCACAACTGTTACACAATTATTAATTTTTCAATAATTTATTAGAAACTTCTCAATATTTTTATAAGAAATAATTCACAAAATAGCCATTTTTAAAAAATAAATGGAAGTATACAAATCAAAATTTAAAAAAAAAAAAAAAAATTTAAAAACGGGGGGGGGGGGGAGAGTTTACCTGAATAATTATTACACAGAAGAATGTCATAAAAACTGTGAAATCACTGGTGTTTTATTATCTAAACATAAAAATTATTATATGTTGAATTTAAGAACAACAACCTTAAATTAATACTGGTTGTTTATTGAGTTTTAATTATCTCCCTATTGGTCATTAAATTTTACATTATAAAACAAAGTTAACTTTCAAAGTATGCATGCACTTCAAAATTTTTCAGAATAAAGAAAGTATTTGACATTTGGTAATTATTAACAAATGCAAAACCTATGGACATTTAACAATTACAAACATTTTATTTTTAAAAAATTGCTGACACTGGTTAACATAAATTTTCAGAAAAGAATCTTTATTTAAAATCAATGCTATATCATGACATTTATAGTAATCTAAATTAATTAAAATTAATACATAAAAACATCAATAAAGATAGCATACCTCAACACATTGTTTTAAACCACCACCAGCAGCATAATGTAATGCAGTATTCCCTTCCTAAGAGAAAAAAAATACTAGGAATAAAAGAATTATATACTACTAAAATTCTCTTATAAATTCAGTGTAGAAATATAAGACATTTACCTTCAAGGAAATTAATATGCAATAAGATGAACAACATAGCAATATTTGGCAAACAAGTAAAGAATTAGCAAAAATTGGCATGAATTTATGCATATGTAATTGGCATATGAAAGCACTCAAAATTTATAGCGTATGAAACTTCTTAAATATTTGGAAACACTCATCAAAGAAAGCAATTATTTGTATGCATGTGAAAGGAAATAAATCTCCCATCAGATCCAGAAGGCCTGATCTTAAATCAATCCTACAGGCAAGACCAAAAAATATGTAAGGAAAAAAAATGTCATGCATAAGAAAAAAAGCTTCATTTTAATATAATTTTTCTTTATACAGTGCTTCAAAACAAATTTACTTTTCCATAAGAATTATTTTGTTTCTTTGTCGACCACATAGATTTGGTTTTATTTGACTCAAGCAAGTGGCTAAGTTTGACATCCTTGATTAAAAACATTTAAATAAGTGTAAAGCAAATACAAATACAAATTTAAATAAGTGCAAAGCAAATACAAATACAAATTTAAATAAGTAAAAAGCAATTTAGCAAAGTACATTTAAATCAGTTTGTTTTATTTAATATTATTCTTTATCCTGAATTATTTTTAAAATTTAAAAAATAATGCATATCAAACAAAACAAATTTCTATTCCCATATAATATTCAATGTTTTTCTTTAAAATAATTCAAAAATTAAATAAAAAGCAGACACATACGTTATCCACAGCATCAAGTTTCAATTTCTTTTCGCTGTTTGTAGGATGCCGCCACTGTAGGAGCAAATTTAAGCAAGCAGCTCTCTTGTCTTGGTTTATTGGAGGTCTAGTATCATCTACTTGGCATACCAAATGCAATGGTGTTTCTCCAACAGCGTTCTTTTTATTAGGATTTCCTTTCAAGTCATGTAAAAATATCCTAAAATGTATATAAAAAAAGAATGAATTAATTAAAATTCCAAAATCACTCAACTTGCATTTAGTCGATATCATTTTCTACATTAAAAAATAGAATGAAATATAAAAAGTAACATCAATTACATCTAATATAATAAAATATAATATGAAATATAGTTTTATTAAAATTTATTAAAAGATAGAAGAATAAAAATTTATACCTAAGTAATGGCTTCATAGCATGGAGAGCAGCTAGATGAAGGGGTGTATTGTGCTTTAAAGAATCCCCATAAGAAGAATTCGGATCTAAACTGTGTTGTAATTCCAGTGAATGCTGAAATACTTGAAGAGCAGCATATTCCTCACCATTTTGCAAATATCTTCGAAATTTACTAGAAGAGCTGCCCATTTTATTGTTGTACAAAATACTGTAAGAAAAAGGTTTGCAGAATTAAAATATCTATTTCGAAATATTTACTCTTAAAATTAATTACACATTAAATAATAATAAATATCACTTCAGAATGCTTATTTAATTCACACAAACTGTGATTATTATTATTGTCACATATAGTTGGAATATAAGGAAAAAAATATGTAAGACTATCTAAGCAGATTAAGAGGTATTAATCATACAGAAATCCTAAAATTTTAAAAATTATATAATGCTATTATGAAGAGATCATATTTAAAGGTAAGTCAGAAACAATGAGAATATATGAGTATTACTCATAAATATATTAAATAAATCTCAATTTGATATGATCATTATATAACCTATTCAAATTATATATATTTGATTTTATTTCAAATAAAGAACATTTTGAAAATTGCAACTCATGTTAAATTTAGAACAAACAGAGTAAATTTTGCTTGTCAAAACAAATCTACCCACAACCATTTAATGTTTAAATCAAACTAAAATTTTGATACTAAAAAAAATTGACAGTAATTAAGATTAATTGCAAACATTTTATCATTATATTCTAAGGTCTATTATTAAGAAATATTTCATTCTTTGTTTATTAATAAAACAAAGTATCTTCTAATATTCAGCAAAAAACAATTAATATTGCTTAATTTTTTCTAATCTCATGATTAGAATTAAAATTGTAATAAGGTCATTTTTTTAATTAAAAATTAACTTGGGACACATGGTAAAATATTAAATTAACACTTCAACAGTAATAAAAACTATATTACAAAAATTCTTTGCTCCCAATCATTTTAATCAATCCTTAATTTAAATTAAATACTTTTTACTGTCATTACTTTGCATAATCTTATCAAAACTTTACCAAGAACTAAATATAAGGTTTTATATGTCATAATTCTGTCAAAAAAAATTTTAGAAACCATTGTAGTTATGAAAAAAGAATTTTAAATACTAGTAGTACAAAAAACATTTATACAAACTTTTACAAAAGTAGGAAAAATATTTCAAATATAATGAAATCAATCAAAAATTTGCACAGTTAATGATAGGACAAAATAAAAAGTAAAAGATTACAAAATAAAAATAATCTGATTTTTTTTAATAACCTGGGACACTAAAACCAAAGCACAAAATCCAGTATACTATGAATGGAAAGTGTGTTCTTTTCTGAGAGGTATTGGTAGGACAGTAAAATTTGACATTTAAAATATAAATTAACAAATAATTGAAATTAAAATTTTAAAAACAGAAAAAAGTTGATTTTCCAAGTTATTAGGATAAAAAAAATATTGGGAAAGATAAACAAAAATCAAAACATTTTGCAATTATTTAACGTTTGGCCTCATTCATTTACATTGATTATATTTAAGTAATTATATTTCATGAATAGTGAAATCTAGGAAGAAGAAATTAAACTTTCAAACATTATTTTTTTAATATGATGTTTCAATTTATTCTTTTAAACTAAAAATTCATTTCTAGCCTGTCATGGATTTCTCAGGAAGTTATTTTTTCCATTCTTCAATCCTCTTGATATTTCAGCATTCCCATTCACTCTTCTCTCAATGCTTTGTAGATTCCAGGCTCAACTTTACCTATTTCAGATGGATTCAATTTCAGCTTTTCAATAAAGGAAATAAAGACAGAAGGAATTATGTAAAATTCTTTCTGCCATTACTCCCCTTCTCTTTTTGTTATTTTTTCTTCTCATTTTCAGTAATTTTTGTAATAATTAATTCAGTTAATAAGTGTGTGTTCAACCTAAGTAGTGCTTCAATCAGAAACATTTTCATGTGTAATAAATTGCGCATTAAGTGTTTTTTTAAATAGTTCAAGATAAAACTCTTTTTTTTTTCCTGTTACAAAAATATGCTTTAATGGTATAAATTAATAGTAAAAAAAACAGGATAAAAGGTGTAAAAAAGCTCTTTTAATGAAATTAGCTTCTCTATGGTAATTCTATCTTTCTATTCAATCATAGTGCAAAATAAAAGTTAAATGTATACTTAAAAGAAGTAAGTGAATTGCATTTCATCTTGCTACCAAACCACTCTACAATTGGCTTTGTAAAGTTCATGTTGCATTGTAACATACATATTATCTCCTTCACATTGATCAGTATGAACTTACAAACTAAATATATATATTATATATATATTTGTATATCATTTAATGATAAAATATTTAGTATTTTCACTAAAGATTTGATTCTTTATTAACATTATTTACATTATCTGATATATCTATTATATAACTTTATTAACAATATCTGATAAAAAAAAACAATGACAATACGAGATATTTAATTCAACTTAAGTTGGAGCAAAGGGTCAAAACTGTTCCAACTCATCTGTTCTCGCTTGATTAAGACTGATGGTTGCCCCTTGATTGAGATGACATTTTAGCAAGTCTTCTTTCAGATTGAGCATTCAGTAGCCTGTAACGACCACAAGCTTTATGCAAAGATTTAGTTTTCTGTTTCATAGTCCATTTTTGTAAACATTAATAACTGCAGCTCTCGACCACTTCAAGAATGCAGTTGTTTTGCTGATACTCACTCCGACGCTTCAAATGCCTACAATCATCCTACTTTCAGCTTCAGTTCAATAATGTTTTTGGCACATTTCTTCCTATGCAACACAGCACAATTGATGCTTCACTGGGCATTCCCATTTTATAGCTATAATAGCAACAACATAATGGTCATCCTAAATATAAGTACCATGAGGACATAATAATTTGGCCACTCAGATATGTGATATGATGAACGATGTCCCTTCAAAAAAGGTAAATAATCAGCAGAAGTTTTAACAGCACTTTTTTTTACTTGCCCTACAATAGCCACTTAGTACTTATAACAATGAGCCTATTGTATTAGATGAGATGGTAGAAGTTTTCATGATGATAAAAAATCTATCATTACATTAATATCGATAAAAATACTGATATAAAGAATGTATTCTATTATGTAGTTATATTGAAATACTTTTTTAGAAGTTTATCATTATTTAGATTCACAAATGGATTTAAAAAAAACTGAATGTGCAGGAAAATATTGCTAAACATAACAAGAGAAAAAGTTACTTTTTATTATAATGACTTCTGTAATTTCATGGCAATTTTAGGTTGTATATAGAACTGCTATATTAAATATTGAAAAATATAACCCTAAATACAAAACAAGTCCTTACTAAAAATGACAGATACAAAATCTAGAATCATTTTATTGGTTTTGTTATTATGATATCAACTAATCAATATATATATGTTAATGGCATTTAATCAAAATATACTAGATCCACAAAGGCTCATTTATGAAATAAATTCCTGGAAGTAGAAACATTTTTTTTTTCCCTTCTCATTGAACCAGAATTTACAATGCAAAATCACACTTATCCATAATGTCAAATTTTAAAAACTGCTTATTTAATTAAATGAAAAAATAATAAAAAGAATTCTCTATCTATACATCACACAAAATAAACTAAAACTAAATATTTAAATAAAAGAAGGCTTCATCTCTATTGTTCATTTATATCTAAAGTTCTGCTAAGTAATCATTTAAAATTATTCTTAAATGAAATATAATTAAATGCTGCAAGTAAAATTGTAAAAGGTTTGCTTTCGGAGTATTTATTTTTTGAAAGCTAAACAAAAGATTTAAGTTCATCACTTTTCATAGTATATAAAAATGCATTAAAAATTATCTATACTTCGTTGATTTTATTTTTAAAAATTAACCCGTGGTTTCTTATAACTAGGGGTTTTTTTTTTTTTCTTTTCTTTTCACCATGTTTGAAGAGTCAGGTACAGAGTGACAAATGGCAAAGAGTTGTTTGTGGACAATACCTCACCAAATATATTTTTTTTCTTTTGTAATTTCTTATCATATTAATTAAAATGGTTAGTTTTGATAAGTTTGGTTAGCATTTTGTTGAGAAATCTGGTACCTAATTCTTCTGTTCTACCTTTTTAATTTTAATTAGAGGAATTAAGAAATATCAAACAATGC
The DNA here is from genome assembly GCF_947563725.1 of Argiope bruennichi. Taxonomy (NCBI): domain Eukaryota; kingdom Metazoa; phylum Arthropoda; class Arachnida; order Araneae; family Araneidae; genus Argiope; species Argiope bruennichi. Next base: position 71,847,535 of record NC_079151.1, read on the forward strand.
ATTATCGAGAACAATACTTGAGAGCTGCCAGTTAAATGCAAATGGTTGATATTTAAAATTCTAGTGTTATATAAAAAGCAACATCATTAGTTTTGTGATACTGTAATACGATTGCTTACAAATAATGATGGGCTATGCTTAGATTTAAGAAACAAACAAACATGCTAGTTGAAATAAATATTTCAATTAGCAAATATTTAATGAATTAAAAAATAAAATTGAATCCATTATACATTTGAACACATTTTATTAAATGTTGAATTAAAATTAACTGAAATGAAAAATATTCAAAAATATGAATTCATTTAACTTTAAGCTGTCAAATATAGGATAATTATTTTTTAATTTTAATCCTCTTTTAAATATATTCATTGTTTGTCCTCACTTTTGGAGGATAGCACATTACAGCCTTTCTTCTTATTAAAAGAATTTATATTCACCCATTTAGATTTCAAAAAATATACAAAAGCTTGCTCATATTTCTCTAATAACTCTAAAAATGAATTACTTGATTTTAAAAACTGTTTTTTATTCTTTATTTGCATTTAACTACAAAGGAAATATGAGAAAAATTAGTAAAGAAAATTCCATTGTTTCAAATTACGTAAACAAAAAAAAAATATGATCGCAAACTTCAAATACAATTTTTATCATTTAAAAACACCAGAATTTTTTATTTCAAATTTAACGGTACATTTTGCTACATTTCACATAATTTATTTAAACAATAAAATTGTAAAGACATACCGAAACCTTTCTTCGAATTCTTATGACACTTGCACAAGATATTCTTTTATTGAAATACAAAAAAATTTGAGTAAATGAGTAGCATTAACTATAGCAAAAAAAATATTATTAATTTACTATAATCAAAGCTACACAAAGGATATAACTAGTCACATAATTTTTTTTCCTCATAAAATGTCAGTGTTTGGTTGAAAACAAAACATTGAGTGGGTTTTAAAGGCAAGACGCAAACTAACGCGCTTTCATTATCATATGATTTGAGGCAATGGAATTGAAGTTACAGTATGTACCACTGATTCAGTGACAATCTTGGGCCACCATATTAGAATTAAATTGATATAAACATAGCCTTTAATTTAGAAAAGAGAACAAAAGAAATTTAGTTTCTGTTTATACAAAAAGTTCCTCTTTAAGACAGATTTCTTAAAAAAGAATAATTTGAATTTCCGTCGTCTCTATTTCTAGAAATCAATATCTAAAGTAATGAAATAAAGTAAAACTTGTTTAATCAGTGAAATTTCTTCTTAGAAAAGTCATTTTCGTTTTGAAATTTGCTATAAATTTCATTTTACGAATTTTATATTTAATACATATATGGCAACACATTGCAATGTTTACGTCTTTTAACAGCTGCACGTTTTATTTTGGACAGATATTGTAAACTATGCAATACTCAACTTCAAGTGATATGATGTAAAGTTAATATTTTAGTTAATTTTATAATTGCTGCTATTTCATTAATTCTTAATACAGAAATTATTTATTTGTGAAATTATTTTTTTTAATTTTATGTATATATCATGTTGACGTATTCTGATAAACTTATTATGGCCCCTATGGTTCGTGTTGGTACTTTACCAATGCGATTGTTGGCACTGGAATTTGGAGCTGATATTGTTTACACAGAAGTAAGTTTATATATTTTATAATATAAAATCAATGTTTTGCTTCCTTCTAATGAAAAAAGAACGATTCTTTCTAAAGATCGCTTATGAGTTTTCATTTTTCCCCCGTTTAAATTTAACTACCGTATTTTCCGTAGATGATTGAGCAGCCCAGATTGCTTTGATAACAATAATCAGGGGATAGAAATCTAGATAATAATCGGTAAATCATAAAAATCCTCTAATCCACTCATTTATAAAGTATTTTGAAATTAATTGATAGAATCATTAAGTTATAAAAATCTGCAACTTCCTTTATTTATAATGTACCTATAAATCGTTTGATAATAATCATTAACTCAGAAAAATCCCTATTTCCGTTCACTTATAATATATCTTTAAATCTGAAAACAAAAATTTATTGAATTAAACCTCTGAATTAATCTTGGATGGTCAGCTGAACTGTCATAGTTCCATGCGTAATTAAAAGGCAAAAAAAGTTTTTTTGTTTTTATTATAGTTTCTGAACTTTTCTAAGCTAAACATAATTTTCTAAGCAATCACTTACTGATTCAATTTTCTAAATTCTATCAATCCATTCTGATTTTTTAAGGGTATTTTATTTTAGCCCTTCATAGTAGTTGCAGTTATCAAAAGCTCTGATCATACTGCTGGTACAAATTGTAGTTTTTCTTGACATGCTCATTTCTACATATGCAATCAGAATTTATCATTTCAATTTTTCTGTTATTTTCACCTAGTTAAAAATTTACAGTATTTATAACTGAATATTGTGCACAAATAATTTGCGTATGAGTTCATACATACAGAAAAGAATCTAGAGTTTGTTTTATATATAAAATTTCTATAATTTATATTTGACAAAATGCTTGTTTATGCATTGTTTTTCATATTGTGTAAATTTGCTTGTATTCATATTCATAAATATTTAAAAACCAATTTTTAAACCATTATTGATACATTGGCTAAATGCTCTACTTTTTTCCAATATTATCATTTGCTTTTAATATGCAGTACAAAATTACTTTTAATTACTCTTGTTTAATTAATCTGGTACTTAATTTTTCATTTTTTTCCCCATAGGAGATAATTGATTTCAGACTTTTAAAATGCCAAAGGATTGAAAACCGTATGTATTCAAATTAATATTAAAAATTTTTCTTGCAAGTATATACATTGTCTTTTCTATTAGGGGAATCAGAAAGCAATGTCATTTCTACGCATGTTGATATTCATTATTCACTTATCAGCTCATTATGTACTTCAAAGGTATTTTAAATTTAGTGACTTGTTTATTCATTAATAATTAAATCTTTATTTATTTATTTATTTGCAATTTATGGTGAAATGGCCAGCCAAATACCAGAAGAAATGCATATTCAACATAGTATGCTATTTGAGTTTCACAAGAGTAGTAATGCAATTGTTGCTGCAATAAACATTTGACATGTTTATCCAAATGCATTAAATGTTCATAAATGCTGAAGATGGGTTTTTTTTAAGTTCAAATCTGCTAGTTCCAATCTTTCTAACTTGTACCAATCAGGGAGGCCAACAACTTTAGATAATGATATGTTAAGGGTGAAAGTGAAAGGGTGTTTGGGTCCCGCATAATCTGTCTAAAGAAAACAAAGCTGACTGATCCACCATATGCAACTTATTGCTTCAGCTGCACAATACAGAAGTATTTTTTTATCACTTGAGACGAAAAATAGATTTTCTATGAATAATGCACAAGGCAATGGCTGTCTCCCAAAAATGCACTTTTGTGTGTCTGTTGGTATAATTTTTGGGTTGTTCATTTTGAATTGCTGAAACCTGGACAAACTGTGAATGTAGACCTTTATTGTGAATAGTTGAATCAAATAAATCAGTCTTGAACTGAAAAGTGCCCAGGGATTATCAACAGAAAGTCGATTATTCTGCAACACAATAATGCAAGACCGCACTGCTCAAGACAAGCCCTGGAAAAAAATTAATAAATTGGGATGGGAAGTATTGCCTTGCCTACCATACTCGACATATTTTGCACTATTGGATTTCCATTTTTTCCGATTTTTAAAAAATTTTCTAAGTGGCAAAAAAGTTGAAGATTTAAATGATGTCCAAAATGCCACCACCAATTATTTTGCTCAAAAACCAATTGATTTTTATTGATCCGACATTGAAAATTTGCACAATGATGCTTTTGCAGTAGATGACAAAAGGTTGTTGATAATGAGGATGATTAAATTTCTGATTAAAAATTAAAACTTGCTAAAAATTTGTATGTTTGAATTTAATTTAGAAAAACAAATATTACTTTCCTATTTCCCTAATATGTATATTTTATAAATTGTTTATCTCTTCTTTATATAGTTTGCATCTATTTAGAATATTCATTAAAAATTTTCTTGTTTCTATTCATTTATATTCAGTGTTTCTCATGACCTTTTTTTAGGAAGTATGAAATTAGTAATAGCAAATACTTTTATTAAAAAATAATTTGTGTGCAATATTAATTTATTTTTAACTAGTTGTTTTTGATTAATAAGTGGTTTGTCAGCATTATATGTTTTATAATATTTGTGTTTGAATCTTTTCTAAAAAACTTATTCTCAACAAAATATTTTCAAATTTTAATAGTCATATAACATGTATTATTTTAGAAACATTACGTTCATTATTATATTTCTCTCTAATTTTCTATCCTTTTCCTTTAAAATTTGAAGTTTAGTTTTGATTAAACTTCAACTCATCCAGTAACCTATTTGCTGAATCAAAGCAGGAATTGGATCATAAAAATTATAAAGGGTAAAAAAAGAAAGAATAATTCAACATTGATGTATTACAAAATATAATTATATTTTACAACAATGAAAATATTGTGATGTACTTAAAAATATATTTAAAACTTAATTAAAACTAGACCAAAGAATTTTATAGCAACTAAATTAGTACCATTCAAAAAATAATTTCTTGAATTTTAAAATGGCATAAAAACTATTTTTATGTGTAAATAGTTTTAGAAGTGATCATGAAAAAAATTCCAGAATCTTGCTTAGTTTTTAATTAGTTAAAATTTTGTGGAAAAAATTCACCAAGGTGGGCATCACCTTTATCCAAAATTGAAACATTAGTACTAAATTTAATAGCTGTGGCTTGTATTGCATCAACACAGACTCACACAATTGCACCTTTATAATGGGTAATGTTCTTTATTATTTAAACTCATTTAAAACATAAATGATTAAGAAATATTTAAGATATAAATAAAATTCTTTTTAGCTTTTTTTCTTTGCTTTGTAGGATTTTTTTTATATATATATAGGAAATGCTGTGCATTCAAATAGAAATTGATAATATTTCCAGAACTTTTTTTATTCTTGTATGTCTGTATCTTAATTGTTTCTATACATTATAATTAAGACAATTTATGTGATATCATAGTCGCATGACAATTGTTGTATATCTGTTATGCCACATTCAACTGTATATTGTTTTACACTTTTCTTTTTGTGAGATGTGCTATAGATTTAAAATTTGTTACTCTACTTCATAGAACAGAATGCATTTATTTATGTAAGTAGATTTTAAAATATTTATATATTAAGTGAATTAAGTTATAAATTAAGTTGTAGCATGCAATTTATTATATAGCATGCAATTTATTATATAACATGTAAATATATTTTCTTTATAGTCATGTATATCATTTGCATAACAAATTAATTTTCATTTTAGGTGTATTAAATACTATAGATTTTATTGATGAAGATCAAAACATTGTATTCAGGACATGTGCAAAGGAGAAACCAAATTTGGTTTTGCAGTTGGTATGTGAAATTACTTGTTTTTATTTATTTATTTCATATTTATAATTTATTAAAGTGTGGGACATAGATCAGGTTCCCTATTTTGCTGCAGCATAGAAGTTTAGAGAGTAATATATTAATAATGTATTATCCTCTTTATCAGAAAACAATTCAGATTTGTCAAACTCATCTCATTACAGCTTCAAAGTAGAGAATTTATCTTGTAAATCAAATCAATTAGTGCCTCAATTTGATGTACACAATATAAAATAAAATTTAATTTTTATTTCCAAACATGTTTTATTTAGGTAGTTTTCATTTTCCTTTCATTATCAGTGCTATTATCTTATTCTAAGAAAATTCTGTAAAAATTGGCTAATATTTAAAAGCAAATCTTCTTCAGATAAGAGACTCCATGAGTTTGTAAAAATATTCTGTGGACATCTTGAAACAAATCTCCATTTCATTTTATTAACATAGAATAGAATTACCACCATTCCAACACTGAATAGAATCCTAAATTAAAATGCAAGTTAATTACAAACATAAGATTAAATTTTGATGGTAAAAGTTGCAATTCAGTATCTTAATTTTAAGTACAAATAAAAAGATTTATTACGTTTATATTTGTAGCAGCAGCCAATAATGTAGATATACTTGCTTGTACTGGTTTTTCTTTTTCTTCATGGTTCTTTTTTCCATGTCATATATGTAATCATTTTTAATTAACTAAATTTACCGTACAATTCTTATATATTATACTGCCCACCAGTATTCTGCTTAATTTAATTTTCCAGTGGAAAAAAAATATATATTATGGATTTTCAATTTTATTTTAATCTGTAGTCATCAACTTTTTTTTTTTTTTTAATTAGGGCACAGCTTCTCCAGAGAGAGCTTTGAAGGCAGCAAAAATGGTGTAAGTATTTGCATTATTATAAACTTCAATTAAAATAAATTTGATGTTTATTAAGTTATAGGTAACTGATAAAGCAATTATGAAACTTTTCTTTTCTTCTTTTATTGATTTTATTTAATGCTGGTTATTTTTTAGGGTATGAAAAATGCTGGTAAAATTATTTTAAAAGAAAAGAAATAATGAATTTTTTCCTCCTTATTTTTTAATAAAAAATTGTTTTTATTTAATCAAAGTCATTATTATTAAAAAATAATTTAAAGTCTGAGAAATACACTTTGAAGTAGACTAAATTTTTTTTATTTATATTAAAAATACTGTATTTTATAACAAAAAAAAATGTTTAAAGTATATTCAGGCAAGAATGAGGAATTCATTCCTAATGTTATAAAAATATGTTAACGCATACCAACATTATTATACAGAATTAAAATCAAGATTTTCTGTTCATAAAAATTATCTTTAAATAAATTTATAGTAAATTTCAACATTCTTTTATAATTTTTGAATTATTTTAGCTCAATGGAAGTAAGTTAAAATTATTACTTGTTATTTTTTATCACTTGCTTCTCATCGAAAAATAGACATATATAGAACTTATTATAAAATTTTAGAGTAATATTTGATGAATTGTATGTATTGCTTTTAAAAATATTATTGATATGATGTTGTGTGTTTTTTTAATCTTTTACCAAAAGAAATTATAACCCAAAAAAAATTTTTTTTCATCATTTTGTTGTGCCTTTTTATAATAATAACTTTTAATTCATTACATGCTCAAAGTTTTTTTTTTTTTTCTGTAGGGAAAATGATGTATCAGGTATAGATGTTAACATGGGATGTCCCAAGGAATTTTCCATCAAAGTAAATTTATGTTTTTGAATTATACTAAGTTAATTTATAAAGCCTTTATATCTCTCTGTACATATCTGTTTTCTGATTCTCCATTTATTTATTTATCATTTAGGGTGGAATGGGAGCTGCTTTGTTGACTGAGCCTGAGAAAGTTAAAGCCATTCTTACAAATTTAACTCAAGGTCTATCATGTCCAGTTACATGCAAAATCAGAGTGCTGCCTGAGGTAAAAAGAATCCATAAAATAGATTTCTATATTCATTTTTTAAGTGCATTCTTCAACAATATGCTACACCATTGTTTTGAATATTTGCCGAGAGATTAAAATTTCATTAAATTCATTATTTCAAATTTTTTATTCACTTTCTCTGTCAATGCTAGGACTTTGTAGAAGATAATTATAAAAGTGGCAACAATGCTTTATTATGTGAAATGGAATGAAAATGGCAAACATTTTATTGAAAAAAATTGTTTTTAATCAAAATTGTATTTAATCAATCTTTTATCCATAACTTGATAGTTATTATTCTCTCAATAAAATATTTTTAAGCTCAATTTATGATATTAAAATTGTGGTATTAATTAAATGTGTTAATAAAAATCAATTTATGATATTAAAATTGTGTTATTTCAATAACTTTATACCTGTCCTGTTTATTGTGTAAATGAAGCATTCCTAATGGAATAAAATCACATTGAATCATGCTGCTATTAAAAATAATGTTGGGTATGTCTGAAACTGCATGTTGTCTTTGGTGATAATATAATTTCTCTTTCTGACACTTCATGTAAACTCTGTAAACAGCAGAAACTTTCTTTCTTAGCTTTCAGCATTGAAAAAAAAAATTACAGATTTCAATATTTCATAAAGCAATGTTTGAATTTCAATGCAAAAATTAATTCCATTTTTGAAAATGATGCAAAAGATTATTTTAAAAAATTGTAAAAATGCAGGGAAAAAATAATAAATTTTAAAGTTACGTAACAATTAATTTTGTGCAAAAGTGTTTTCAGATGTTATCCCTGAAAAATGCCCAAATCATGCTTAATTTTAGTTAAAATTTCCAAAAATTATTCCAATATGCACATTCTCATCCTGCAAAGTATATCTATGCCAAATATCATAACTAGATCAAACATTCTGTCTAGTAGAGTGCTAACACATATAGACACATTTTGCTTTATTATTAGTAGAAATTGTCTCTCTTTTTCCTCTATAGCTTGAGAAAACATTAGAATTGGTGAAAATTATTGAAAGCACTGGTGTAGCTGCAATTGCAGTGCATGGAAGAACAATTACTGAAAGACAGCAGCATAAGAATAGAAACTATGTCATTAAAGCAATTTCTGAAGCCGTGTCTATTCCTGTCATAGCCAAGTAAGTTAACATGCATTTTACTGTAATTATATTCCTAAGCTATACCATGATTATATTATAATTAATTCTGAGTAATTATATTCAATGGTTAAAAGATATATTGCAGTAAAATTTATAAATGTTTTTTTACCTAAGTTTAGTTTTGTAAAGAAACTATAAAAGTATAGTTTGTTAGAAAATCATTGCCTGTGCTTTAAATAAAAAAAGGTGTGTTTGCAATAGTCGATATATTTCATTATATACATATGCCTATACATAGTTCATTTATTTTTTCATCTCTAATATTTTCATGATTCTTATTGTTTTAATTGTAAAAAGTTTCTATTATTATGAAAAGGAAGCTTACTGTTTTTGAAATTTCACAATGAGATGTCAAAAAAGAGTAGCAATGTAAACAGTAGCAACTTTTCTATCGGCAGTTATTCTTTTCCACTTTACCCAACCATCCTTGCAATTATTACTATTATTGTTTCTCAAAATATTTATAATTTTTTCCTTACTCAGAATTCAGAGAATTGATACTGTTAAACCAATAATATTTTATGATATATTAATTATCTAAAAATAAAACGTTCATGTATTGCTCAAAATTCTGTACAGACATGTGCACTGGGAAGTGACATATTTTGCTTCATAAAACTGTTATAAAATCTTTAGCTTATCAATCAGGTTTATAAATTGTTAATCAGCTAATATTTTCTTCTTGCTTTGTCTAAGTTTTTATTTATTAATTTTTTAAATCACTACCTATAATATACAATCAAAGAAAATCCTTGAATAGCCTGATCCTCATAAGAAAAAATGTTAGTGGCTAATTCAGCTTTTCATTTTTGGAAAAGAAAATTTTAAATTTCATTATCAAAATTGATCATGAACTGATAAAGAAATATGCATCATTAAAAGCCTAAAAATACAGAGATCAAATAAATGTTTTTTAATGTTTTGATGAGCATAATTAAACCAAGGAGTGAATTTTATTGTCTTGTTAAAAATTTGATCTATCAAAAAACTGGTATCAACTATCATTTCTGTATTGTTGTAACTCATTTCCATAAATCATTTTAATGAAATATTGGAAGCATTTGTAATTAGTTAGAAAACTTGCAATGACATTATATACAATTTGTGAAAATTTAAATCAAAGAATGCTTCATTGTATGATGAAGAATATATTTTCTACTTTCTTCCTGATAAGAAATAAGAATTTCGGCTGATAAGAAATATATATTATGGGGGAAAAAATATTGTGGGGATCTTTTTTGAATATCCACTTTGTACATTTTTGGGTTGGTCAGAGCCATCTATGTTTTTGTTTTTAAATATATATATATATATATTTAAATTTTAACAAATTCCTTTTAAACATGCTGCCAAGATTCAACAGAGAATGGTATACAGCAAGTTACATGCCTGCAAGTGTCCACAAAATAACTTTTTTGAAATACAAACATCAAAAATATCTTTAATATTAATAAATCGGATTCTTCATATTTATTCACTTTATATTGTTAAGATGAAATATCTATCATTGAGTATAATTATAAATTGATCAAAGAAAAATGTAAAGTTACTTAAGGGGAAAATTTCAACCTTTAAGAAAAGTCTTGCAAAACATTTTTCCATCAATGAGTTTTTTACTTAAATGGGCTGTTAAAGCTTTGAATATAAACTACTTTTATGGAAAGAATGATTATTATTAAGAATAATTCAGGTTTAAAAATTCAGTTTAATAATATTTTGTATGTTAAGTTAAAATTGAATTTTAAATCATTTCCTATTTTACAATTTTTATAAAAATATATATATGCATAGATAATAAAATTATATATTTTCTAACTATGATCTATATATAACATTATCTATAGAGTTTTATTTCAGTTTCCCTTCATTTCATAATAATTCTGAAATACATTGTAGTGGTGGATCTAGTGAAATTACTTGCTTTGATGATTTTGAAACTTTTCGCAAAGCAACTGGTGCTTCATCTGTGATGATTGCTCGACAAGCTGAATGGAATTGCTCAATTTTTCGTAAAAATGGAAAGCTACCTCTTGATGATGTGATTGAAAAGTATATCAAATATGTATGTGATATTGTTTGCTAACTTCTTTCTGGCTTTATATAGAATCTAAATTAATTAAGAAGTAAATCATATATAAGTAGTTGCTTCGTATATTTAAGTTTTCACTCATGATAAAGATATATCTATATAAAAGAACTATAGAAACTCAGATTAATATTCTGTGTAAAGATATAATTGTTTCATTGATTTATCACATGCTGTTTGCATTCATAACTATCAGCTAAAACCCTTTTATTTTAAATCTTCTATAAAAAAAAAATAGTGATACATTTCAAATGAGATGTGGTCAGGTAAAAATAGCTAATAGTCGTTCTTGATTATATTGTAATATGTGTTATTAATTTGTTACATGAATTTCATAGCCCACTTAATTATGATATTCAGCGCAAACTACTTGTTTCAGGCAATTGAATATGACAGTAATGTTTGGAATACAAAGTATTGCATTCAACAGATGCTCGGTTCTCTTCAAGAAAGTGATAGAGGAAAGGTGTTACTAAGTGCACAAAAAATGGAAGTTATATGGTCAGTAATTTTATTGTGCTAGTACTTTATTGCACTCTAATAACAGTCTAGGTCATTATTATCAAACCTTTATATAATCATGCAACATTAAAAATTTGATTCTTCATTAATTCCATTGCTATTTAAAACATGAACTTCTCTAAATAGTATTATTGCAGGAGTATTATCTAAAATCATAACTGTGTTACTATATATTTGAATACATTTAATGACTCTAAAGTTAATGTATCTTAATCAATTTTTGTTTAGATAATTTTAAAAACTGACCACTTTGCTGTATAAATATATCATGAAACAAATGCTACAATCACTTGATATTTAATATTTTTTTTTATTGAATTTAGTGATTTGTGGAATTTGGGTGATCTCTTAAAGAAAAAGAAACAAGAAATACATTCAAAATCTGAAAAATTGAAGAGATTAGAGGATAGGGACATTGAACTACAAGTGGCTTTGAAAAGACGGCGTATTTCAGATGAAAATATTCATGAAGTAGATGTGAAGTTTTTGCGGTTAGTTGACTGTGTATTTTTATTACTTGCACATTTTCTATAATAATTTAAAGTAGGTGTGTTATGAATTGCACTGTCTATAAAATCATCAGTCCCTTTTATCAGCATTGTAGGTTTTTATATACAAATATAGTTTAGATAATTTAATTTTTTAAGTTGTCTATAAATGTTAGAAAATTTGAAATTATCTATTAGATTTTTTTTTAAATATGTAGAAAGAAAATATTAATCCTTTAGCTTCTAATCCTTTAAGGATTTGAAGTTATCCCATCCTGAAAGGTAAATTAATATTAATCTTATAACTTGCATAATGTGTTTCCTAATATTTTTTATAATCCAACTTCTTTATCATTCTAACAATCTCATTTCCATTCTAAGACAAACCACAATGGCCTATTGGTAAAGTCTTGGATTCATAACCTGATGGTTCTAGGTTCAAGATCAAACCAAAAAAACATAAATTTAAGTGCTTCTGGTGCACATTTGTCTGGGCTAAATATTCATCCACTGATGTTATATGAAAGTTTGGGGAGGGGGTGAAATTAAAAACCATTCGAAGACATGGGTTTTAACTTATGAGTATGGTGCTTCTCTTCAGTGGTATTTTAGTGCATTGCAAAACAGTGAGTAGAAGGGTTACAGAGAATGATATTTTGGAATTGCAATTAAAGAGTTAATCAGCTGTTTCTTGAACATATCCACTGATTTAACTTCTAGATGCCTCAGACTACAAGATATTTTTTTTTAAGTACTTACGATTTTGAAATTTGGCCACTATTGTCATTCTGTACGTGCATGTTGAATACTTACGTCTGTTGTTTAAAATTTGGTTGTGATTATATCAGTTTGTATTTAAAATGCCACAGACAATTGGAAATCCTGTTAACTATGAAATGTGATCTGTCATTAGTTTTCTGAAAACTAAAGATGCAAAAGCAGCTGAAATTCATTGGCATGAGTAAAGTGTATGGAAAAAAACATAATAGTGAAGAATAATAATTAAAAAATGGGTTAAAGCATGCTAAGTAAGCCCCCCCCCCCTTCCTTTATGACAATACTTGCCCATATGTGGCTAATTCATACCTAAGATTTCATTTCATCATTTGGCTGGAAATATTTTTATCACCCTCCTTATAGTCATTATTTAGTGCTTAATTGCCATTTGTTCCTGCATTTAAAATATATATATAAGCTTCTTGATGGTCAATGCCTTGATAATGATGATGACCTCAAAAATGATCTTAATCAGACAGACATATTTCCATGAGAATGAAGTTCAAAAGCTTGTTGTAGCATATAGCAAATACCTTGGCTATGATGAAAATTATCCTAAAAAGTAGAATAAAGTACAGGTTTTTCTGTATAATTAAAATGGATTTAAAAAAAGTGTTTTCTTTTAACTGTAAAAGTACTTATGAAAAAAATAACTCATACATCTTTACATGATTAAAATATGCAATTATAAATATTAAGTTTCCCAGTAGTTGATAAAACATTTCATCATGTAAACATCTAAATAGTTGTCATAACATGTTTGTATTATTCTTCCAGATCAAATTATGGCATGGATGATCTTCCCAAAAGTGTTTTATGGAACTGGATACTAGAAAATAACTTTGATAAACCAGTATATAAAACAGTGAGTGCAATATTATTCTCTAAAAGACGTATAAGAATGCCTCTACTAGTATAACATTTATATGGATGAAATTAATTTAATAAATGCTTAAATATGAACTTTGTACACTTAACTTTTTTTTTAGGATCAATATGAGAAAAGTTTTCAATCTGTTGTTACAATAAATGGAGAAAGGTACACAAATCGATGTCTGTAAGTATAATCAATTCTTATCCTAAATATAAAAAATATCGAATTCTTCTTTAATAATATTAATTCAAGATTACCTTACTAAAATTATTTTGATAATAAAAACTATTGTTGTGTAAAATTAACAAAAAGGGGGGATGCTCATTATATTATAATTTACTATAAATAATAACCAAATTGGTTTCTTTTGCTTTCTAGGGAAAAGAATAAGAAAAATGCTGAACAGGCTGCTGCTTTAGCTGCAGTAATTATCTTAGGTCTAATGAAACATCCAAAAGAAGACAATAAAATATCTGAGAAGAAATTAGATGTTCAAGATAATCTAGATCTTACACATACGGAGAATAATCATATTTGTCATGATTCAACAAATAATATTGTCCCTGTGAGGTGACACATTTTGTTAGATTATGTAAATATGATATAAATAAATTATTTAAAATATATTTGAGTCTTTTATTCTGAACTTTCAAAAGACATGTTTTGGAATATGAACTTTGAATTAATTGAAGTGCTTAATAAAAACTTGTTCAAAATAAACACCTTAGATACCTGTAAAAGTTGCATTTTTCTTACCATCAGTTCGTCACTTATGACATCAACACAGATTTCTTGAATTCATAGGCAAAAATCTGTTGTGTCTTACCGAAAACATATTGTATGCAAACGATTAAAAGCAACTTCTTAAATAAAGAGCAACAGATGAACTTCTATCTCGATTAAAGCGACGTTTGTCCACTCAAATTACATTTATCAGGAAACAAATTCTTCAAAAGTAGTATTCAGATGTAAAATTCTAGACCCTAATCATGACTTGATTGCAGCTATCCAGTAAGTTCAGGAGTAATATATGGATGTCAATAAGTGTATTGAAGTATTCTTTGCATTGTCTTTTTTGGAATAATGGGTTATAAATTGACTATTTGTATGCTAGCACAAGAGTAACTTGAAAAGTAAAAAATCCAAAATGTCAATTTTTCTATCATTTATATAGCGTCTCACCCTCGCAATGGAAGTAAGAATCCTGTAATTTGCAATCAATAAACAATTTTGTAAATGCATTTTCTAGAAAGATGTTGCAAACTTGGAAAGCTATGTTAATATCCTTCACCAACTAAACCAGCACTATGATTATATAAATAATCAACTCTTCGAAACGCACCATGTCTTAGAAACCATTCTTTTGGAAAGTTTAAAATCGTACACACAATAGCAAGCAAAGATTTTTTTTATTCCTTTTTAGTGTTCCATTACTTCTCTATGTTAAATTTTGATATTGTGAATGTTTACATAGCAATTTGAATGTAATTAATACTTCTGTCTAAATGTGTGAGATGTCCAACAAAATTTTAAAATAATCATATCTCTAAATTTTTTTAGTTAGAGATATAAAACTTTGAGTATTATAGATGAGTGTAAAAGAATTATTTTATTCATAGACACTTTTACTCTGGAAGATGTATAAAAATTTAATTTTTTACTATCATCTACCCACAGAAGTCAGTGTTTTCATAGAATCACTTACCTTATTTAAAATTATAATTGAAAGTATATATTTAAGTGAAATTTTAAGGAAATAAATGCTTATGCCACTTTTTTGGTGTGTATGTGAGAGAGAGAGAGACTTAAATTTTCACATATAGTGTGTAACATAAATTTTCAATGAATGACAAAGTATTTCTTGAGGGTGATTTGAAACAGTAGAAGATGAAGAGTGAGGATATAAAAAGAACTTAGTTATTCAAATCAGTATCAAACATAATATGCGATATAATTAAATTAAAATGTTTTTTGGTATATTAGAAGAATATTTGTTACATACCAATTCTAAAATTCCGATTACAAGGTGTTTTCAGTTATAATTAGAAATACACTTTTTACTTAGAAAAATAACTATCAATATTTGACTAAATTAATAACTAATAATCTAGTTAGATAAATAATTCTTTGTATTAAAAAGTGATAGTATATATATATATATATATATATATATATATATATATATATATATATATCATTAAAAAAGTTTAATTTTTCGATTTTTTTTTAAATAAAATCTCCAATATAAAAACTTTTTTTTCATCACTCCATGGACTCGAACTCAGATCCCCGGGGTAATGCCCCGCTAGTAATTATAGCTTTGTGCCAGATATTTTGATATTTTTTAAAATTCTTATACACTGGGGAGGGTGAAGAGAAATGAAATTCACAATAGCGAATAAGACATATACTGTAAACTGGTATGCCTATATAAGAAAAAATTATTAAAAAAAAGCCTATATTAACAAATAATTGAAAATATTTGTCTTGGACCGTTTGAGAGC
Organism: Argiope bruennichi; assembly: GCF_947563725.1. NCBI lineage: Eukaryota > Metazoa > Arthropoda > Arachnida > Araneae > Araneidae > Argiope > Argiope bruennichi. The sequence goes on from NC_079151.1 coordinate 71,863,402, forward strand.
ATTGTCAGATAATCGGAAAGCATATGCTCTTGGTCAATTTCCTAATACCACCAAGCCGCCCAAGTGAAGAGTCAACGGAGGGAAAGATTGAGATAAATAATAATAGGAGGGTCCCATTATTATCTTTTGCTCCTTGATCCTCAAATATCTTGTCACGGCTTTACTTTTGTGTAACATTCTTTATAATTAAAAAAAAAGCCCGAAGGTAATTATTAGGGCTGTATATATTTTATTATTATTTATCAGATAAATCACACATTTTATTTACCATTCATTTACATCTTTAAAAATATCGGCCTCCTTTTCGGGGGAGGGGGGGGGATTGATGCAAAGAATGAAAGATGTTCGTTTTGCAAATTAATTCAAAGACCATTCATTATTTAAGAATCTGGTTTGAATGGAAGAAATATATTATGAATTTATTGCTACTCTGTGTTTGTGCCTTTTTTTCGCACTGTTGAAATAAATTTTAATAAATATTTACAATTGTTTCCCTTTCTTGTAAAAGAGGGCTTGTTTCCATCTCCACTGTAGTATCCAACACCGAACTTCACACAGATAAGTCAGTGAGTAGTACCAAAATGCGTGACGTTTAGTATAAACAATTTACACTAAGCGTCAATCTTCCGTGTAACTGCAAGTGTAGTTTTTTTTTTTTTTTTTTTTAGTCCCTTCAAGCAATTCCTTTCCACTTGAAATCTGTTGATATACTGGAGTTAAAAAGAGCTGTTTGTTTGACGGCTCCGGAAGTTGTCACTCAGTTCTGAATCAATACCAAATCCGAGAAAAAAAGATACATAATTAATGAAATTTAGCTTTTTTTTTTAATAAAATATTTCTTAGATACAAAGTATGCAAATAGAAAATATTGTAATCTTTAAATAATATTCGAAATTGACATTTTGATGATTGATTTGATTTTGATTTTTTTTCCCTACGTTTCAGATTTCTTAGAGTACAGAAAACACTTTTTTTTTTGGAATTATGTCTGTCTGTGAACATAATTCGAAAATACTTCGAGCTAGACAGGTGAAATTTGCAATGCGGTATCTAAACCAAATTTATAAATTTTCTTCAAATTTTGAACGAAATCATTTACAAGAAGTCCAGTAATCAAGTACAAGGGAACGCGATAACTACAAAACGTTTAGAACTAGATGAATAAAATCTGGTGCACAAAATAAGTATCGAAAACGTGAATCGTTCAAATTTTGAACGAAATCTATTGAAGAATTGACCATTCGTTGGTATTTTCGCATGCATGTAAATATATTCAAAACTCAATGCATGTATTCAAAAATGCATCAGCTTAGATACATGAAACATGGTAAGCAGTTTTAGCTGAAACAGCAAAGATTTATAGAAAAGTATTTTGTATAGGTTTGAAGTGTAGCATATAGAATTTTATAAAACGTTGTAACAAATCTATCCAATGTTTGTTCGTCTGTCGTAGTGGGGAAAAAAACTCTAACACGCAACAACTTCGATAAATGAAATTCGATATATATTCGATATATGTTGTTGCAATTGTAATTTGAAACATGGTAAGCAGTTTTAGCTGAAGATTTCGTAGCTAAAACAACAAAGATTTATGGAAAAGAATTTTGTATAGATTTGAAGTGTAGCATATAGATTTTTATAAAACGTTGTAACAAATCTATCCAATGTTTGTTCGTCTGTCGTAGTGGGCGAAAAAAACTCAAACACGCAACAACTTCGATAAATGAAATTCGATATATGTTCGATATATTCGATATATGTTGTTGCAATTGTAATTTGAAACATGGTAAGCAGTTTTAGCTGAAGATTTCGTAGCTAAAACAACAAAGATTTATGGAATAGAATTTTGTATAGATTTGAAGTGTAGCATATAGATTTTTATAAAACGTTGTAACAAATCTATCCAATGTTTGTTCGTCTGTCGTAGTGGGGGAAAAAAACTCAAACACGCAACAACTTCGATATATGTTCGATATATTCGATATATGTTGTTGCAATTGTAATTTGAAACATGGTAAGCAGTTTTAGCTGAAGATTTCGTAGCTAAAACAACAAAGATTTATGGAAAAGAATTTTGTATAGATTTGAAGTGTAGCATATAGATTTTTATAAAACGGTGTAACAAATCTATCCAATGTTTGTTCGTCTGTCGTAGTGGGGGAAAAAAACTCAAACACGCAACAACTTCGATAAATGAAATTCGATATATGTTCTTCTTGTTGCAATTGTAATTCTGTGTCAAATTTTGGTTTCAATTGGGGAGGAAACCAGCGGTTGTTTTCTACCCAAAATGTTCTCGCATGCTCCCTTAAAAACTTGTCATGCCAGAGAACGCCTTACATGGCATTAGTGTACAGTAGTTATAGAAATATTCTTTTATCATGAATATAGCATTTTTACTGAATTGATCGAGTCGACCTGGCGTGTTTTTTGGCGATTAATCCTTGGCATGCGTTAATAGTATCGAAAAATAGAATTTATATTTTATATAGGTTTTCTCAACCGATTGGAACAAAAATTTGACACAAAACAGAACTTATAGTCACAAAGTCTCATACTAAATTTGGTATATTGAAATCATTGCATTTTTGAGCTATCGCGTTTATATGCTTCTGAAAGTGCAGACCGACAGGCGGTCAACCCCTGACTGAATTTCTCTCAAAATTTGATTGGTGTCTATCTAAATGTGTGTGCCAAATTTTTTCCATCTATTTCTCTTCGCTTTTTAATTATCATAACTTATATTCGAACAGCCGGACAGACAAACTTTCTCTGAACGCTCAAAATTTGATAGAAATCTACAAATTTGATGTAAAGACCGCGTACCAAATTTCATCTGCGTTGCCCAAAACGTTTTTGAATTATCTTTGTCACAGACAGACAAACGGATATTTTCCAGAAATTTGCTTTTCGAATTCATAGAGATGTAAAACATGAAGATTTGTCAAAATCTCGAATTCGAATTTTTTGACGATTACTATATTTTATTTGTACTACATGTACGAGAAAGTAATAATAACATAATATAAACCGTTAACATGTTTTATAATGTGTTGAAATGTGAAACGAAATTGACCAGTTTATTAAAATATGGGCGTAAAATGCACACTGCCTAAAGCCGCATAATTACCTAAATCCGCCCTTGTATATCCATACATCAAATATAGCTCCAATAATTCATATTAATAAAAATTCTCTCGAAGGTACTATATTTTCGGCAAAGGTTTCTGTATTAGATACAAACTTATATATTTAAGTGATCCTTATTAACTTTCCCCATACTTCACGGGGAAATGTATGATAACTTTCCGCATTTGTTTATCAACTAGTCTGCAAACAGAATCAGATAAAAAGTTTTTTCCTCCCTTTCTGGGAACGGTTGATAGATGACAAAGAAGTCTTTATTGACAGAAGCAGAAAATGTAAAAATAAAATATAGTCGGCAAAATGAATACGTGAGTTCTTTTGCTAGAGTTTTATTTTCTCCAGAGCCTGGATAGTACAATCGAAATTCTATAAAATGCAACTGCCATGCCAAATAACAATAAAAAGTTATCACATAATGTAATTACTATTTCACAAACAAAGTATTTCGAATTGGTTTATTTGTAAAATGAACTCTTAATTTTTATCCAATTGCTTTAATATTATAACGTAAATAACTTCTTGAATTCTTGATTTAAAGTTTTGAAACCTTTTCAACGCACGACATCTTTTGAACTAAAAAAAGTATTTAATTTTTCAATTGTATAAAACTTTAGAAAAATATATCGAATCAATAAGATGTATGCTATTAAATAGAATAGTTTGTAAAACATAAAGCAACGTCTCAAACATAAATCGTTTTTAAATACTTTTAGGTTAAATTGACTTCATGCTTATGACATAGGAATATTGAATTATCACAAATCCCTTGATGAACTCGAATTTTGAAATTTTATGTATTCTGGACTATTTTAAATTAATTAATTTAAATCCGGACTATTAATACACTATTTTAAAGTTTTTAGAATGTAATCAATTTAATAAATGGTGATTCAATGTAAGGAGTATCGTGTAATAATGAATTTGAGGAAAAATTTATTTTGCGGTTCCACAGTATTTATAGCTGACTACTTTTAGCAACCACCTGGTATTCTGAAATTAATAATTTCTAAAATTTTCAGTTGAATGTTTTATGGCTTCATTGGCAAAATATTTTTAAACAAATGTTGTTAGACATGTAACATGTACTATTTTAAAGTATTGCACTGTTTCTTTTCGTTGTGCAATGTTGTTTACTTAATTTTCTGTCATCTCACTAAGTAATTAAACTTCAATTATTATAAAATTAAGATTGTTTCTAAATGAATTTAAACACTTTTTATTTAAAATATGGTTACAGAAAGTTGGTTATTCATTAAATGTACTACAAAAAATATCATAATTTATGCAAATACTTAGAGAATTGTTCACAATAAATTTCTCTGACTTAAAAAAAAAATCCTTACTGCACTGTAATAAGAAAATAATTTCAAGTGTTAACAACTGTAATATTTTTTTATACATCCAATTAAATAACTGGAAAGAGAAGTAAAAATAAACGCACTTTAAGAAATTTTGGTTATTGCTTACTTGTGAAGTTAAACCTTAGTTGTAAGTACAATTGAATTTCAAAAAAGTATAATAAAACCATACTTTAAATAAAAGCATTCTAATTATGAAATAATAAGCTATAATTTCATACCTACATCTTCAACAATAGAAAAAAAATCCAGAGGGAAATAGTAGTAACAATGACAACGATTTCACTTTCTTTATAATAATGAAATATATCGTACAATAATCATAAAAATATTTTTAATAATAATTCATTTTAATAACAAAAAAAGCTGTACATCAATTATATTAGCATCAACGAAAACATAATTTTTGAAATTTGCAGGAGGTGAAAAACTTATTTTTGTGTTATAATATTTTCGAAAATGATTGCGGAGAATGGACAAAACTTATCATAATTTTTAATTAAATATAATTCTGGTTAAAATTTCAAAAAAAATAAAAACCATTCGATATTTACATTCCTTTTTTCTAGTGCGTATCTGTGCTAAATTTAGTAGCTTTAGGTTTGAGGATTCATCCCATAGAGTATCAACATACATACAGTTGCTACAAGCCAAACTCGTACACCATAGGAAAAAAACTTGCTCTACCAAAATATTTTAACTTAAATGAATTAGGAAAAACGTGTTTTTTAAGCAGTGAATTTATTGTACAGTTAAAAACAAAACCATATAGAGCCAATTCATAAATTATAACTAAAAATTTAGACATGAAAGACATCGGACATCTCACAATTAAGCACCAAATAATTGCAACATTGGTTATGTTCAGGGGAATTTCTCAATATTGTTATTTTTATTTACTGTGGAAGTAAATATTAATTTAATTAAAAGATCAAGGCAAAGGGGTCAAACGAGCATTGAGTTAAGAAAATTGGTTATTAAGCATGCTGGGGATGGAAAGTATGTGTCAGAAATATCCGAGATTATCCATAGAAGTCATTCAACGGTTAAAGACATCATAACACTTTTCAAAACCAACAATCATGTGGAAAATAAGCCTGATACAACCCACAATAAGATTTTCAAAGAAGCAGATTGTCAATATTTAATCAGAAAAGTAAAAGCAAATCCGTTCTTTAGTGCACCAAAGCTATCTATTATTGCTGAAAAAGAACAATAATAAAAAGGTACTCCAAAAGATATCAATGGGGAAAAAAAGCCTTTCATAATTAAGCAAAATCAGACTAAAATTTAAATTTGAAAAATAAGGATATAAATTCGCAAGGAACAGGAAAACAAGGATTGTTCTTTTTGGGAAAATGTCTTGTTTACCGGTGAGAGCAAATTCGACATTTTTGGATCCGATGGCAAGCCCTACTTCTGGAGAAACTCGAACGAGGAACTTTGCATAAACAATTTGAAACTAACTGTGATGCATGATGGTGGATCAGTTATGTGAAGGGGCTTGTTTTCAGCTACTGGCCCAGGAACCCTGCACTTTATTGAAGGGAGAATGAATCAGAATGTGTACCTCGAAAATTTAAAGAAAAATTTGTCGTAGTATGTACTGAAACTTTCTCTTGACAATAAATGGCGATTTTATCAGAATGATTATCCAAAACATAAAACTTATCGATTGCGTTCCTGGCTTCTATATAATTGTCCTCACGGCATGGGCATTCCACCCTAAAACCCCGATATAAATTCCACCGAAAATTTATTGGAATACCTTTAAAAAAAAAAAGTCCGGTAACACGCCATTTCTTGTAAAGATGAATTTAAAAGAAAATTGTATCAGGAATGAAAATATATTGAACTTAATTTTTGTCATACCTAACGTTTTAAAATGGTTATAAAAAATAGAACTTACATGAAAAATAATAATTTATTTGAAATATTAATTAGTTTTAATAATCTTCTTATCCGTCCGAGTTTGGATTCTGCTTTATTTTTTATTTATTTATTTATTTTGCTTTTTGCCGTAATTTCTGGTTAAAATGAATTCATTTATAATTTTTGTTATTTGTTTCTATAATTGAAATGAATATGCTACTGAAAATTCATTTAACTATGTTTCTTATCATTTTCAGTTTACAAATTTTGAATGTATTTGTATTTTTTCTTTGATGTCTAAATTTGGCTTGAAGCGACTGTATATTCATCTTTATTATTAAATACTTATTTCCAGTGACTTTCTGGTTTGTCGGGAATATTGGTTTCTGATAAATCTTTCAGATATAATTTTATATCCTTAAAGTTATATCTTATCTGTAGTTATCCATGAAGTTATTATCGATTCGCCAAATTGCATGACAATAAAGTCGTGTTATTTTAATTATCTTGCTTAAGTTTGTATTGTGTGCACGAACCTTTCTAATGGAGACCAGTTCATGACGTCATAGTGTTATTAAAAAATGTACATGTCAGATTCATTTATCTTCTAATTTTCGCGGTACGTAACTTCACTTTTTTATTTGTCTTGTAAACTGCACAAATATTAAACAAAATTTTCTTCTCCGGTTTTTAACAATGGAAGAAAATTATGAAATTAAATATTTGACGAAATATTATAAACTGTTTGAATTTCAGGGCAATAATGTAATGTATTATTGGAAATTAAGTAAAAAAAAATAGTTTAAAAACTACCAAAATCGGAAAAATCTGCATAACTACTAAATTAATTTCATTGCGAAAACAATTTTTTGTAAAATTTTGTAATGGGATAAAATCCATTTTTATGCCATAAAAGTTTCAGAAATTATCGTGGTAAAACATCAACATTCAGTTTATTTATTAATTAATTAAATTCTAATTAAAATTTACAAAATTCACAAAAATCACTCCGCGCTGCACATTTTTACTTTCCAAGTTATATATGTGCCAGATTTGGTAGCTGTAAGTCAAATGCTCTGGCCTCCAAAACGACAACATGCGCACACAAAGATACACAAGCATTCTTCGTTATTATTATTATTAGAGATTGAGATAGAGAAAATGAATCTTCAAATATATTAGACTGTAAAGTACAACATAATAACGAAACAGTTTTGAAACAAATATTTCTATTAATATACGGAATTAATATACGGAAATCGATTTATTGATCGAAAATATTGAGGTTCAGAAACAAAATTGCGAATAGACGAAAACAATACTATCAAGAAATTAAGCCATAATAAATGTAGCAAGGGCAACAAATTTCGATGAATTTTTTTAAAAATTAATATATAAGTTTGAGTACATTTTTAATTTGCTTAATGTTTTTCTATCTACTTTCCACGCTTCTACGATTTAGTCTTGACGTTCAAATTTTTGATTTAAAAAAAGATTTTCTGGATTGTAATATATTAATAAAAAGGCATTTTTAGAAATTTTTCTTCTTAATTATAGAACGATGCCGGATATTGTCGGATATTATCTCAGATAGGACTACCTGACTCAGATTGGACTTAATCTGTGTGGACTACCGCTATATTCTAAAAAATTTTTATTGCATTTATTTTTATACATTATATATTAATATTTTAATAAGTAAGATGAATAATTATTGTATTTTGATAATAATTAACCATTAAACAATCATATTAGTAGCTTTCATTGGAATAATCTGATTTTTCTTTGTTATATATTGAGCAGATTTTTCCCCCGCCCGTTTCATATATCCTACATTATTACGTCACTTATGAAAAGGTCTCATTTTTCATTTTTTTTTGTTTTGTTTTTTGTTTTATAATAATTAAAATACAGTGGTAATGGTCTCCCAAAAATTTTCTCGCACAATCACTAATTAAGGAGATATCGCTCCCCCCACATAAAATCGTGGCCCTTGAATGGCATTGTCCAACATTAGTTACGAAATACATACATCTGACGTGAATCTAGCGATATTATTGATTCTATCGCGCGATCGTTGGAACATAATCATTGGCTTGTGGTTAATATGCAAGTACCTGAAAATGGAATATGTATTTTAGATGCATTTTTCCCGCCCTAGTGAAAGCAAGCTTTGACATAGAATTTCAGTTGTAGTCACAAGATCACATATCGAATTTCATTTATTTGTGTGGAAAGTACAAACAGATAGACGTACAATCCTTTAACAGATTTAGTTCAAAACTATATAAGAATGTACATTTTAGCTAATAAAAAGTCAAATTTTATCTAATTAACTCTTTATGTTTTGAAGTTATTGAGTTCTCTTGCATTCTGACACCGGCAGATAAACTCCACTGAATGGATTTCGTTCAATCTACAAATTTGGTAAAGAAATCATATACCTACTGTAGTAATTCAAAACGTTTTGAGGGCCGCGGTGGCCTGGTGTTAAGGTCTCGGCTCGTGAGCTATAGGGCTCCAGGTTCGAGACCCGATTCCACCGAAGAAACGTCGTGTAAGGGGTTCTGTTGTACATTAAATCCGTCAGGGCCAAACGTTTACCCACTGGTGTGGCGTGGTGTGGAGAGGGGGGTGCCTGCTCAGGTGTCGTCCTCGTCATCTGACCGCGGTTCAAAATTATGAGGTCCGTCCCTAAATAGCCCTAGTGTTGCTTAAAACGGAACGTTAATATAACTGAGCTAAAACTTCAAAACGTCTTGAGTTATTAGAAAACGATCACTCAAATTGCTTTGAATTATAATTTCCCCTAATAAAAAAATACGTTTTTCAGATTCAGGGAAATATGAAACGTGGAGTTTCGTCAAAATCTCGAGTGTAAATTTTCTAACGATTACATTATTTTCGCTTTCTATGTTTCGTGTACGAGAAAATAAAAAATTAAAGTAACTACATACCCAATTTCATTTATTTTGAAAAATCGCGATCATATTTACAAGAATCTCCGTCAGACCAGTTGACCAGTTGTACGAGAAAATAAAAAATTAAAGTAACTACATACCCAATTTCATTTATTTTGAAAAATCGCGATCATATTTACAAGAATCTCCGTCAGACCAGTTGACCGAATTGGTCTAAAATGTACATATATTTATAATTCTGTTGATAAAACGTTATAATATTCAGTTTCATAAACCATACATGCAGAATTTCACAAATTGAACTTGTTTTGAGAATAAATTATCCGTTTTTCCAAGTTCAGGACAGACTACCATTTAACAAATTTCTGATTAATACCTCTAGGGACCCTTAGACGATGCAAATTTTTTAGGCCCTCTTTTCTTATCTCTGATCTTCTACAGTAGATACTTTTCATTGGTTTTAACTCTCTATATAAATAGTTTTATGTAGCAAATTCTGATAATCTAATAAATCATTTAAATGTGGGTCCCTTTCTAGAAAATTGGATACAATATTTCATGAAGAAAAAAATTCAAGATTCAAATTTAAAAGCAATTTTAAACGAAGTAGTAAAAGAAATTTTTGGACATTTACTAAAACTATTCAATTAAAAAATAACATTTTTTTTTAAATTGTCAACAACTTATTTTTTAAGAATTTATGAGCTCATAAAAGATAATATATTAGAAATTTTAGTATTATGTTCTATCTTTTAAATAATATTTGATTTTAATTTGAATTAATTCTAGTGCGCAGACCTTGTTAATTAAATAAAATCATATTTTGATTACGCTTAAGTCATCAGACGCTTTTATCTTAAATTAGCCCATATTAATTTCATTCTAAAATGGTCTCTTATTTACTGATCCATTTTCCGCTTTTTATTTAATTAATTTTATACAAGCTTTATAAAACTGCTCACTTCAGCATTTTCTCACTTTCCAAATGAAGGGGGAAAAATAATTGATACTTACAACATTCTTTTGAAGATACCTAAGATTCCCTTTCCTAAATCGACACCTGCCAAAGAAATCCCTATCAGAATCTCATATTAAAATCTCTAAAAGAAAAAATTTCTCTCCTTTGCTCTTATGTTGCGATGTAGATTGTTTCATCGCTTATTCTATGTATGGAAATCATGTATCCCGTGATGAAATATATCGGTTTAAAAATTCAAACGTTTCTTCTTCATCTGCTAAAATATGTTTACATGTATATATGTTATATAACGAAATTTCGGGATCCGGTGCCAGTTACCTGCTTTGTTCATTTGATAATCAGACTGAAAGATCACATCCAATACAAACAGAAATAATTCCAAAAACCGTTATTTCTCAGGAAGGTTTATAATTGTCTCATTCATTCCGGTTTTTTTCACTTTTTATATTAAATATGCGAGAAAATAAAAAAAAAAGATTTCAAAAATATTTTAAAGCAAAAAACTATAATCTTTATATTCGTGCTATGAATGAAAACATCTATCAAAATATTATGCTGGGAGCTTTTTTCCACCTTTCTTTCTTTTCCTCGCCTATGGTCCTCTGTCTTGTATATGTCACCACCCACAATTGAATTAAATAATTGACCTTTGTTCATTTCCCAAAGAATTTGTTGATAATAAGTGGCAATTATGTAAAGCTCTCTCGCTGAAAAGCGGCCCCTCGTAAATCGGCTGCTTGAGAGGCAGAAATGACACAATCAACTCAACTCGGGCTGTGTTGATTGGAAATCCACAGCGGAACGGAAGTCGTAATGAGGCACCGGCATGATAGATGGTCTGACCATCTGTAACGTCTCATTTCTCCGCAAGATTCTATCTGCTATGTTTAGACACACGATGAGCAGCTAATGAATGCTCCCGATGCTATTTTTCTCCCGCGGATCCTTTTTTTGGGAATGGGCCGGAGTATTTTTATAAGCTTCCAGTGTCTAAGTCAAATGCCCTGTCAGTTTTTTGAAAAACATTTACTGTGTGAAATGTCACTAGACTTTTTCTTACTTTCGTTATTTTTATGAAAAAAAATGAGATAAGGTTTTTTTAATCATTCGCAGTCATTTATGTCTGCCAAGATATCAGCTCATTAAAACTACTATTTCTTTTGTAACTGACGACTTAGCAAATTGGAAAGCGCCCTTTTTTTTTAATCTCTCTTTTCTCCTTTTTTTTTCCTAAGATTTTATTTATTACGTGAAAATGAAGCTGCTGAAAAGAGCGTTGGATATAACTCAACTCGAGAGAAAAAAAAGAATAGTTAGTTTGTAATACGCAGCCTTCTCGTTGATTTCTTTCAACAATATATTTCTTGTTTATTTTTGTGTGCGATATACATTTTTTTAGCGCCGGAAATGTTTTTATCTTTGTAGTTTGATTTTTCTTTATTTAAAAAGTCTTAAAGAATTTTTTTTTTAATTTATAAGTTTCAATTAGAACGAACTAATGCTAGCAGGTAGGAAAATCTTTGTGAAATTTGAAGAATAGTAATATCGCTAGCTTCAAAACAATTTCAAATCATTGACTGTCCATCAGTCTGTACTTTCGCACATATGTAAACGCAGTGATACAAACAAATGAAATTTTGCATATGATCTGATTACAATTGTAGTTTTATGGAAAATGTTGGTTTCAATTAATTTGGGGAAAAACGTCAAAAATTCAAAATTTATTTTCTTGTTCTTGTATATTAACCGCATGACAACACAATTGCTCAAAAGAATCGTCAAAGATGGCACATTATTTTGAGTGAAAAGACTGGACATGTTAAAAAAGTGTTAAGTATTGTTCATCAATGCCATGCAATTTATTCACAAATATCGGTCTTCTGTACTAGAAGCACACTATATACTTTGAAAATATAAATCTCGGGACTAGCTATTTTCATGGGCTTTTCCCCTGACCCGCAATTTCAGCAATGACTGTAGGGAAATAACACACTTATTAGAGTAAGCGATAAAGTTTCGTCATTTGTTTCAGTTCTCAAAATGCACCATTTTGAAGGTCGCATATTATAATAATAGGTAACAGATTAATAACAACCAAATATTCGATACAAAGTATTTATTGATATGGAACATGATTATTTAATGTATTACTTACCTTTGTTGCTCACATTCTTGTAATTGATGAACTATGATGACCTAGACAATGTGCATTATGAGATCATTCTTGAAATAAGCGGCAGTGGTTTCCCCAAAACTTTCTTGCATACTCTCTAATAAACTTGTATTAGATAGTACGCTTTGCGTAGCAAATATTAATTTTTGGCGTGAATTTAGTATTTTGACTGAATCTATCGTGTTGACCTTGGCGAGTTATTTGGCGATAAATCCTTGCCATGCCGCTAATAATAAACGAAAATTGAATTTGCGTTTTAGACATATTTTTCTCGACCGATTAAAACAAAAATTTGACACAAAACTGCACTTGTAGTCTCAAAATCCGATACCAAATTCTATTTATTGAAGTCATTGCGTTTTTGATTGATCGCTTTTACATGTTTCTAAAAGTACAGACCGACAGACAATCAACCCGTTATTGAATTTGGCTCAAAGTTTGATGGCCTAAGTGAAGATTAGTGTGCACCAGCCGATTGCCGCCAATATTGCAACCCATCGGATCCCTCTTATAGCAACCGTACTGCTGTTTTGTTTACTACTTTTTGCAATGGTTGAGTTGTACTTAAACTACAATTAAATTATGAAAAATGTTAAATTAAAAATATTAAAAAAATATCGATTAAAGATTTTACTTTTGTTCTTTATTATAAAGAAATTTAAGCTTATAATTAAAAGTTATTTTCTACTTTCTTTTTTTAATGTGAATACGAACAGAAAATATTTATTCTTTTGCAATTTTTAATTGTCAGTATTCGCTTTAAAAAATATCGTCTGCATTCTCACTTTCAAAGACAGCTGCAAATGGAATTCTTCGCAGTTCTCGTAATTCTTTTGGTGTTATAACGGTTGGTTCCCTTCATAATTTGTTATGTGGGGATTATTTCGAACCTGTAGAATGGATGAAGAGCGAGTTAAATATGCATACATATATATTTTACGAGTTAATGAAATTAGGAAAGGATGCTTGTTTGAAATTTTGTATTGAGAATGGTTTGATATCGATCCGGCAGAATGGATGGAAGGTGAGTGGAATATATTCTTTTACAAGTTGATGAAGGTGGGGAAAGTATGTTTGTTTGAAATCTTGTATGGAGAATGTTCCGATTGCTTATTTCTCCGTTTTTTCTTTTCTCTTGGTTATGTACTGTTTCTGTTTTCCACACAGTCTTTATGTTCAATGTGCTAGCGAAGCTACTAGGTTCCCGCTCCCGCTGCTAGCGAAGCCGTAGGATGGTTTTTTAAGTTAAAAAATCCTGCCCGGTGCCTTCTACAGATGCCTTCGGCATCTGTAGAAGGCACCGGGCAGGATTCCCTCTGAAATCCGTTCGTACAACATCCTTCATTCTTTCTTTTCAATTGATTATGTACAGTTCATGTTATCCACACAGTCCTTATGTTCAATGTGCTAGCGAAGCTACTAGGTTCCCGCTCCCGCTGCTAGCGAAGCCGTAGGATGTTTTTTTTAAGTTAAAAAATTCTGCCCGGTGCCTTCTACAGATGCCTTCGGCATCTGTAGAAGGCACCGGGCAGTATGAAAAAAAAAAAAAAATACTTATCAGTAAAACGTTCTAATTAGATGGCGGGAAATAGTAACCGTAACTGTTCCACGGAAGTATTTGTTTATTTTGTCCGCCATCTTTATTGGCGACTTGGCATTGTTGGCGCAGCTGGGTGCACACTAAAATTCACTTTTACCAGTTTGATATAGGTGTCTAGACTATAGATGTTAATTCTGTATTGAATTTATCTAGCTCTCTTCGTTTTGCAGTTATCGTGTTAAATTATAGTGGAACAGCCGGACAGACTTCCTCTGAGCGGATTTCCCACAACATTTTATAGAATTCTAAATTTGGTTTAAAAACCGTATAGCAAATTTCATCTGTCTAGATTACAGCATTTTTGAATTATCTTTGTCACAGACAGACAGGCAGAAGGACGTTTTTCAAAAATGTGCTATTAGAACTCAGAGAAGTGGAAATTTATCAAAATTACGTCGCATTGTTTTTGATGATTACTATAGGTGTTATGACTCAAGGCAAAATTCTCCTTTCGTTTTAAATATATTTATTTTCACAACACGGCACAGAGATAATGAGGCTATTTACAGTAGAGAAAGTTATTCTGCATAGAATACGTACATAATACTGATGAAAACTTATAAATACTATTAAAAAGCGTAAGTTAACGTAATCACATCAAAAGCCAATTTTTTATTCTTATTTTTCCGTAACCTAAACTAAAAAGAACTTGCCAGATTCCAAATTGAAATAAGCTAAGAGTAGAATTAAAGAAACAGGAAATACAAAACTTAATGGTGAGTGGCAACAATAGGTATTTTCTCTGTAGTACGTATAGGCAAAAGGTAAAAATAAAAAAATAAAAATAAAAAATAAAAATAAAAAAACTTTTTGGTTTAATTTCACATTTTAGTACATCTTTAACTTAATCAACATATCAGTCAATCTATTTTACTTTAATTTTTTTTATTATTTTAGTACTTTTTGAAAATGCATACATGTTTATTATTATCATTTTTTTTTTATTTCGCATAAACATTATGGGGAAAATGATGATTAAAGTAATAAAACTCTTAAAAAATTTATCACAATTATTAGTTAATAATTTTCTTACTTACAAATATAACCAATTAATTACTAAGAAAGATTAACAAGAAATAATAATTTTAAATAAATATAATTTTAAAGTGACTGCCAACGTTAAAAATAGCATATTTAGACTACGTAGGTAAAATGTTTTTTTCAAAAATCTTTTAATTCAAACATTGATCTTTCTAAAATCATTTTTTCTTTTCATTTTATTTCAGCTAAAAGCCGAGACATAACTAATTAAAAAACTGATATTTGCTGTTAGTTTAATTAGATGTCTCAGTCTACAGCCAAAAGTCGCTTCAAAATGCAGTTTTTTAAACTTTTTTTAAAATTATTTTTCTTCATTTTTAAATTAGAAATTATTTTATTATAATGTTGCTTGTGCACAGCCATAAATTGTTTAACTAACTTTCTTAGATTCTGGATATTAATTGGCAACATCTTCGCTTTCTCAAGGGATTGTTCACATTGTAGATTTCTTTTTGTTTTCACGTAAACTTCCTTTCGGAAATTTAAAAAAAAAAAAAAAAAAAAAAAAAATCCACAAAAGGACTGGGAAGTAAACAATTTCCACGACAAATTGCAAAACTGGTATGGTATTCCAATTCATAGCAATCCTGGTAAAAGGATGCAATTTGGAGTCATTACTGTGGCAATCGTAAACTGATGAGCAATGAATATGAACATGGATTACTCACCTTGCCGGCGATCGCTCTTTTCGCGCTGAAATGAAGTCACATCGAACTTACGAAACGACATTAATGCAAGTTGCTGTTAAATTAAATCAATCAGTCAACAACATTGAAGAAAGCCAATCTATTAAAGTACTAAGACATTTAATTAGTTGAAATTATTTACAGAATCATATACAGGATTTTTAGTATAAACATTTGTGATGGAGCTGTAACACCACACATCGCAAAGTTCGCCGAAGAAAATTCCGAATTTGTTTCAGGAATTCCAGGAGTTGAGTTGTCTCAGAAGAAGTGAAAGTGCTTTTCGTGACAATTGCTGTTCAAGAATTAAGCATTTTGTGCATGAGTGACGTCCGACAATAGACAACAGCTAAAGGACATTTCAACAGGCAAAGGTACAGGGGAAAACATTTCTTTGAAAAGCCATTGGATTTTTCTCAAAACATCATTAATTTTATAAAAGCAGCCTGCACGAAGCGTAATGATCAAAAGTTGCTAAAAAAATCCCCTACATGAAATTTTGCAAAATAACTAGTATTTAATTAGCTTCCCATTTTATAGCAATATTAGGGCTATTTGGGATGGATTTCGTAATTTCAAACTGCCGTTAGTTGACAATGACGATACCTGAACTGGCACCCGACCTCCCAAACTGCTGCACCACATCAGCGTAAGGGAATTTGACCCTGACGGATTAAGCGCGTATTTGGAAAAAACTTCTATATTGTTAATATATAAGTCTCAATAACTTTTTTACATTTTAATCAATCTTTTAGATTTTTAGTTTATTTTGAAGATAAATATGCTTAATACTTATTGTGTGAAAGAAATTTTGATTATCTTATTAAAATTTTGTGTAGAATGTTAGCCTTTTTGGTTAAATTTTGTCGAAATTTACTTCAAATCTATCAATTAAACAAGTAGGATATGCAGAGAAACTTGGTTTTTGTATATCTATTTTCATGTACTATTTAATTTTAAAACACCAAAAGAAACTTAAAAAATAACTTTAAAAAATTACCTCGAACGTAGGCCTTAAAATTATTATTTTACAGAACCGATCAATGGAAAAGATAATGAATTAAATAATTAGTATTTCGATAATAACATGTTAAAAAATTGATAATATTATAATATTTAACATAAACCATTAATATTCCAATATATAATAAAAAGTACTTTAATTTGTGATTTTATAACTGCCCATATACATATACTATAGTACTAATCTTTTATAATTCAAAAATTGTACGGATGTTTTGAAAATCTGTTTATATGACAACCACGGTTAGGCAAATCAGTAACATGCCGTGGTTTGTTAAGAACAAAGACATCCAAAAAGATGCAATCCTTGCAACCTTGTAGAATTTTCACAAAAAACTATTAATAAGATAAAAAAAAAAACAAAAAAACTCAGCTTTGAAACTCAAAAAACAACAAAAAGGCAGATAGATGAAATTTATGTAATCGTCTTAGCACTAAAAAAGTCAGTATACAAGATTGACTAATTTAGCACACGAGACCGCCAGCTTTCATTTGCGCGCTTCTGAATACAATGATTCAAAAATACAGTGCCTTAAATCTTTATTTTATGCTTTAAACTAATATACCGCTATTTTTTTTAAAAAATTCTTATATTTTAATGCATTTTTTATTAGTCTGAAAGTAATGGTTTAACCACACTTAAAGCTAAAATAAAATCACCCGCTCAAACGAAAACAACTTTTTTTAATACTATGTTCGCATTTGTCTGGTTCATATGATATTCTAATTTTAATTAAAAGCAGATAACAAAAAACGAATAAAGATTTTAAACGATAAAAAGCTTTTGCATATTATAATACTTTATACGAAAATAATTTTTAAGTTAAAAATATTATACATTAAAGGATTTTAATCTCAAATAACGCCGGATGCATCAAATGATACAAACATACATATCTATCTATATATATATTATTTTTAAATAAAAAAAATATCTAAATATTCTTATAATCAACAAATTTGTTTTTTTAATTAAAATATTATGCATGAAATGAAAAAAAAAATTATATTAAATATCCTTAGCCGCAAACGGTTTTTAAATTTCATGGCCTATTGAGAAAGCAGATTATACAAAAAATATTTTTTTAAACCGTCCGATACTAATTTTTTTCTATAATAGCTTGGCTATTTCGATAATTCTGCCAATAATTTCAAATAGTATTAAATTTCATTTGGAATGGAATTTGAAGGCAAATAATATAATATCCTTATTCAACTGAAGAATGATAATACTTATCAGCGAAATCTGAAAACTTATTAGTTAGTTCAGAATTGCAAAGATAACAAATTACTTATGGAGTTCCTTTTTATTTATATTTATAATCTATTGAGTCCCTCAATCCAAGCAAGGAAGCAAAGCCTTCAGATGCTTTTTAAAATGTTATTTCTGTTTAAATTTGATGAGTCCATGGTTAATTTAAAAACAAATGGCAAAAAAAAAAAAAAAGCGAACCACTTAAATTAGCGTAACTTTGTTTTTAATTATTAAAAATCATTAATTATAGAAAAAAACTGTTAACTATGTGTTATGGAAATCATCCAGTGAGTTACGTCAATAATCTGGATAATGGAAAACGACTTTTTATTCCACGAATGTCCCAGGAAACACGAAGCACAGATAACAAAAACACAGCCAAGATGTACGCTAAGAAAGGAAAAGAAAAAGAAAATAGAAATTATCAACATGAGCAGCACAATTCCATAATAAATAAAAGCATAGCACTTGCAAAAGTGCTCGGCATCTACAGCTAAATCAGCTCAATTTGCTAATCGAATCCAGAGAAAAGCATCAACATTTGGAATTTATACAGGCTTTCCGATAGGACGTGAAGTCACATGAAATTCTCAAGATCCCGGTTCCTAATAGGGATAGGGCCACAATTCTTCCATTTTCCGAAACCTTCATTTTTTTGGTAGTCGCAGATTTTTCGCCAAATAGTTGCCAAGTTTAAGGGTTATTGATTTGGCATCCATTAAGAATCTCTTTCCAACTATAAGACTTAGACGATAGGAAAATGATATTACAGATTCGTAATATATGCTAATGAAGAAAAAGTATCTAATCCGTGAATTTATTGTATAACCAAAGGCAAAGGTCACCTCTTAGCTCTTTAATATATTTACACAATATGGCACATTTTGTGGTTTGAGATATAATGGAAAGAAAAATTGAATATATCATTTAGACCTCTTTCTAGTGACTGATTGGATCTAGAACTTGTCACTATAATTTTAATGTCAAAGCTGTAGAGCCAGTTTTCATTTACCATGCTTGTAATCGTGTTTAACACACTAACAGACAAACAAGCAAGCAGTTAGTTCATTAAGTGACGATTCTAATCCAAAATTAGAAAATCTACAATTTTAGTATAAAACTCATATATAGTATCATCATGGTTTTGAGTTACCTCGGTCACATACGTCCGACAAGATAGATTGATTGTTTGATTACATGTTAATGGCCTGATCTAAAACCTGATGCAAATAGCCATATATTAACAAACAGCAAATTTCGTCTCTCATGATGATTGTGATTTTAAATTATCATATCGAAGTGCATACTATAACAGACAAGGATACTGTCTGTCGAATTATTTCGTCAGAAATTTGATAAAATTTGCAAATACTACGTATCAAATTTTATCCATTAAGTTTGTGGGATTCTTAAGGTATCGAGTTCACAATCATACATATTAAGTTACAAAAATTACTTTTTTAGACTTTGGAAAATCAGAAAATGGAAATGTATCATGATGAAAACAAATTCTTTCACTATCACATTGTTTTCTTTACAAGAAAGTAAAGAAAGAAATAATAATTTATAATTACATTTCAAAGATTTTTTTTACGAGAAAAAAAAATTATTTTTCTTGTGGAAAAAAAAATCTTAAAATTTTCATATTCTAGAATGCAAATAAAATATAGCTTTCTGTTACTGTCTAACTGCATTATCAATTCTTAGCTTGTCTTTATTATTTTTAAAAATGTAAGGGAAAAGAGAGTTTTATACAGACCCATTAAGTGATTCTATAAAAATACAGCAAATACGAGTTTTCATCTAAAGCTATTTTAAGGCTCCAAATCATGATTGAAGAGTTGTTCAAATACGGATTTAAAAGCTTCTTAATTAGTTAGGAAACTCTTATTTGCGATTTAGACGATTGAAATTTATGTTTGGCAACGGTTTAGAGGGGGAAAAAATAAGAGATTAGTTTAAAATACTAGAAGAGCTCTATTTGTCCTTCTTGCTAAATCATTTATTTTTGCTAAGATTTTGCGAATATGGGTCTTAGAAACTGTGGATAATTAAGTCTCGTCTGCAGGCTTTGAGACCAATTTGCCTATTCTATGAATGCAAATATTTGATTTAAGGTAGCTTAAAATTATTTCAAAATCATTTTGATTCGAATAAATTTCCTTCTCTTTAATAAATAAGCACTAAATTTAGAGTAATAAATATTTGATAGAAATTAAATTAGAAATAAAATGCAACTTCAATAACTAAGTTAAATAGAAAGAAAGGAGTCAAATATCTTACTTCACAGAAAATAAATTCTAATCGGATAATAAGTCCTAGTTTGCTTTCCCGGGACCTTTATAAAACTCATATGCAGATTTAAACATCTTTTTATCTTAGACAATGCATATTATGAGGCCCCTCTTTTAATAGCTGAGCAATAAAGTTTCTCATTTCAACACATTTTCAATTTAATCAAAATGGTAATGATTTTAATCACGATTTTTATTTTAGTAACTATTATAGGAAATATAAGCATTTATTTATTTTTTTAAACTATTTGTAAAAAATGAAAATAATAAAATTCTTAAGATATTGACCATAATTATTAACTAATGATTTTCTTACTTATAAACAGAATCATTTAATTATTATAAACGATTATAAAGAAATAATACACTATAACAAATATAAAATTAGAATCCGATCTTGGGATTTCTAATTTGGATAGGAATCTTGGGAGCGATCTTCCCAAGGTTTTCTCGCATACTTTCTAATAAAAGTGTTATACCAGAGAAAACCTTGCATAGCAATGGCATACAATTGTTATGCAATATTAACCTTTGGCATGAATTTGGCAGTTTTACTGAATCTATCAAGTCATCCTTGGCGAGATTTTTGATGATTAATCCCTGGCCTGCGGTTAATGTATACGAAAATCGAAATTTTTTATACGTGTTTCACCCGACCGTTTGAAACAAATATTTGACACAGGACTACTCTTGTAGTCACAAAATCACACACCAAATTTGATGGTTTTAAATCAATGCGTTTTTGTGTTTTCGCGTTTACATGTTACTGACTGACAGACAATCAGCCCCTTATTCGATTTAGTTCAAAATTAGATAAGTATCATACGCTACAAATGTTAAAGGTGTGCACCGAATTCCATCAGTCTAACTCTTGTCGTTGCATTGTTACCGTATTAACATATATTCGAATGGCCGGACAAACACACTTCCTCGGAACGGATTTTGCCCAAAATATAATAGAAGTCTGTAAATGTGGCATGAAAACCATGCTCCAAATATCATACATCCAGCTCAAAACGTTTTTAAGTTATCTTTGTCATATACAAACAGATAGACAGACATTTTACAAAAATGTGTCTTTTTGACTAAAGATAGTCTAAACGTGAAAATTCGTCAAAATCTGGATTTCGAAGTTTTTTGACAATTACAATACTTCTCTATACCCTGTATACGAGAAAGTAATTAATTTTTTATAGGACCTATCAAGTGAAATATAACATAAAAATTAAATAATCAAAATCCCAACATATGTTTAAAAGCTAATAAATTATTTTTATTATAATTAAATTGATTTAATAACAATGCAAATAATTTAACGTAAAAACATTTTGTAGTTCCAATATTTTATAGTTCATACAAGTTGCATTTTTCAAAAATTAATTTATGCGACGACTGGTAAAAAATGTTTAATTGAATTAATTATCTCTTCCCTTAGAAACGCAGTACAAGGCGCAGGGTGGATTTAGACATTTTGCGTCCCTAAGCAGGCATATTAAGAATCTTCTCTTTTAATAAGCCAGTAAATTTAGGAGCACATTTCAATACATTTTATACTTAATTAACATGCTGACGACTCATTTTAGATTAATTTTCTGAATATGTTTTTATTTATATATTACGACTCTCCACTACACGGCATTCTAGTTTGTACGCAATCATATTTAAATAAACGTCCAGAGCGATTTATTAACGTCAAACGAGTGAGGAAACTTAATGAAGCAGATAGGAATTTGAACAATTATATTTCATAAAGTGACTCTTTTATCCTATTAATTTTTTTGGCAAAAAAAATTGTTACCCTATTTAAATATTTTATAATTCATAAAATTTGAAAATCAGAAATTTATTTGGTAGTTAGGTTAATAACTCTTTTTTTTTAATTGACTTGCTTGTGGCCAAAGGCCTTATGACTTATTTAGACGAAAATCCACCACTGCCTAAACATCTGCCTTGTTCCAAATTCGTTATTATAACTAGGCCTAACAATATATTTTGTTAAGGCTGCGGTAAGTCTACGGTTCCCTTTCCAGTCCTGAGGCCTGTACCTAGTTGGATATCCAGAATTGGATGATAGGTTGACTAATAGTTTTGACTACAAAAAATTGAAGCAAAGAATGCCGCACAAAAAATGAAAATAGACAAAATAGTGTTTAAGAGAAATAGATTTGGATCTTAGTTTTATCAGCTGGTACCACTTGTGTAGATGAATAAATTGGCGATAAATAAGGGTTTCCAGTGACAGCAACCAACTTGTCAAATAAACAGATCACACCAGAAGTTAAAAATTTATAATGTTATTATCGGTATATGCAGAAATTAATGAAGTCTTAAGTTTTTATGTCAATCTGTTGCATCAGCATTTAGTATCTACAAAATACTATGAATTAAGCTTCTCTAATTACCAAATTACCAAAATGCTAAAACATCAGATTCTTTTAAAGATTGATATTGAACTCGACAAATTGGCTTGTGTGACGAAATAACGCTCACAGTTGTAAGGAAAAAATAACAATAAAACTAATATTTACAAAAAAAAAAAAAAAAGAGTTCGTAAAGAATTACCATAAATTATCGTTTGCGTTTATTCAAGAAATTGTTAAATTGAGAGGTTTAAATTAAATTGTATACGCGACACAATCAAAATAATTTCGAATTGAAAAAGATTTCATTTATAGCTGATTAAGAGAAATACATTGAATTCTTAGCAAAAAAATGACAGAATTCATAATGAACAAAAATTTAACATGAGGTAAATCCCCATTTTCAATCAGAGGAAATGAAATGACGCATAATTGATGAACATTTTGAACTGCTTATATTCAGATAACGAAGATACGTGCAGATAACAAACCCAAGAAGAAGCATTAGTAAATTTATTGATTGTGACAGAGTGCAAAAACTTAGAAGAGTAGAGGAAAATGAGATTACAAAAGGATGACATAAGTAACTACGAATCTCCAAGCGAATACATCAAAAAGAAAATTGAAAGTGAGAAATATGAAGTTTTACATAAGTATGTGGCATTTTATTTTTATAAAAAAATTCTTATTTTTCTTTTATAAAATATTCAGTGATGGCGAACACATCATTTATTTTGCGTTACATAGTTGATTTGTGTTCCCTGTATTTTCGTAAGTGCTTTTCTGGACTATTTATCATAAAGAATTAATGATAATATAAGTTCAAAAAGAATGGAACATTAAGAATAATGTTCCTCACGAAAACCAAGCATATAGAGCATGGAGTTTTGTAATTTATATAAATAAAGGTATAATATATAAATAGTTCATACGCTATAGAAATCCAAATTACTCAAAAGATTTTCTTCAAACCTCACTCACAATGTTTTGAAGCATAAGGATAGTTTTAGAGCAATATTCGTGACGAATATTACTTAATTTTTGTAAATTTAAAAATATGTTTCCATGTACATATAAAAAAATATTCTATCTTCGATGCTACCATTCTTTATTATTATTATTGAACTGAAATTTGGAATTTTTAGCAGGAAAGGCTGTTATTCGCTAATGTCAGAGACTCAAAGTTATGAATATCAAAAAACTTCAGTGCACGAGCTATCATTTCTATTAAATGAAAATATAATTGGATATTTTAAATCGTTATATTTATTAGCTTTCAAGTTGCCATTCTCTTTAAAATTTTTATAATAATTTGTGGGAATAGTTACATTTAAATGAATATCGTTTTGATATTCCCATATGAAAATACCATTCTCATTTTCAGTAAAAATAAAAAAGGCGCAGATGATTAGACAATATGATACTGCGCATTATATTATTCAATATGTATAAAGATGAAATTTATAAGTAGGTTGTATTTTAATTAAATAAATTTTCTTCAAATCTTGCTCGTAAATGATATGAAGGGTAAGGGAAGTTTTGCTGAAGATTTCATGATAGTTTATGAAATAGATAATTTTTTTATTAGCAGAATATTTTATTTCTATCTTTAGAAAAGATTATTTAAACTCTAATGTTGTCATTTATATTGAATAAAATTTTATAGATATTTTAAATCATTTCATTTATTTTCCACCGAATTGCCACTCGTAATTTTGAATGGATGAATATAGAAATTACGAGATTTAAAAATAATTTGGTTGAGCTGATATTCAAATTTTTATACAAAAAAATTATAGAAAATTAGATGTTTTTTCATGTTATAAATATTTTTTTAAATATATTACTTTAAAATATATTTACTTACATGCACATTGACATTCCATTAACCAATAAAATTAAAACTAAGCTTGAAAAGTTTTTTTTTTTTTAAATTTTAGAATAAGGGTGGACATTTTCCAAGGTACGGGCTATTTCTAATTTTTTCAAGGTGTTGTGGTCCATCCTGTGGCGTAGGTAGTAAGCAAAAAAAAAAAAAAGTCTACAATATTTATTATTACATAATAACAAATACGGAATATGTACTTACCTGCATAACTACAAACATAATAATAATAGCAGCAAATATAATAATATCAAATGATGCATTTAATATCAAACAATTCGAAATACATTAAAAATATTTTCATCTTAAGTACCTATAGTTAGTACAAAACAGTCTACATACTGTCCGCCAATTTTGAATATATCTTCTGTATATAACTACTAACCTTGGATTCTGAATGGTCGTCTGTGAGACGGGAATGATGTGTCGTCTTAATTACATTGAAATTACAGATTCACATAGGTAGATAGAGACAAAGAACGATGTTAAATGATATGCAACTTTTTTTTAATTAAGATACTTTACTTTGTCCATTAGACTCCAAAATTTATTCATAGGTTCTGAAATACATGCTTTTAAAATTATATCATTTTGAAGGAGAAAAACTTCGTTTTCTTCAAGAGATAAAGGGAAGATATAATTTATATTATATCGGTGTTCCATAAATATGTTTCTTTTAGTATACGCATCTTAAGTCTTAGTAAAGGTGGTCACCCCCAAATGTCTGGTGGTCCACCGTCGATCACGATCAGCTTAATGCCCACCTCTGATCTAGAGTAATATTATGTAAATTAGTTAGTTGCTTATATATAAATATACTAAAAAAATTCCATAAAATTCTAGGGTAAACTGGAGATCTGTTAAAAATATATTCATTTAGGCAACAACGTTTTTGAATGGAATGTAAACGATATTAAGAAGAAAACATGGATATAGAAGTCTTTTTTTTTCTTTTTTTTTTTTTTTTTCTTTTCCTTCAAGTAAATACAAAATTGGAGCAATTTTTCCTGCAATTCTTCTAGAAATGCAATCTAACCTTCTTTCTCACATACAGTGGAATTAAAGTTACACACATTGGAACTTGAGTGTTAATTAGGTATTCTCAGGTCGTTTTTAAAGACGGAAGCTGTCACTGTTCCTTTTTATTATAAGTTCTTGAAATTATATTCTTGTAAAGATATGCTACGCCAAGCGGGTTTAGAACTACTATCCTGATTTCGACCACATGTCATTTAATAAATCTGAAACATTTTAAATTTCTTCTGATATCAGAAGTGTAAATAGGTACTGATTTTGATAAAAGGCCAATGAATCTTTGAAAACTCACTTTATTACTTACAATGTCAGGTATTTGCGATTTTGCACCCTCAGAAGAACAGAATAATTTTTAGGCCACCCTGCTGGATACTGAAAGTGCAATATCCGCCAATGTGTAATTATTTTGGAACTCACTTGGTCAACAACCGCCCAATGCAAACATTTCCGGATACAACAACGATTTCCTCTATGTAGGATCACAGAAAAAAGGGGGGGGGAGAAATTCTTCGGAAGTGGGATGCTATAGAATAGGCAAATAATAACAATAAAAAAAATCACTATAATAGCAAAAGACGGACAACAATGATGCGTTTGCTGTTAAGTGTAAACTCGCAGAACAGGTTTTTCAGAACTAAAATTCGACGGTTACAATAGAATTGCTGGTGACGATAGCCGGCCGAAATTCGTTATAATATTTTTGGACTATTATTATTCATTTTTAGAGAATCATAATGTGAGCAATTTGGCAGCGTTGGAAAAGGGTGGAGAAGCTATTCGCTAAAAAATGTAGAAGTTGACCAACAAAAGAACGACGGTTCATAGGTGAGGAAAGAGAGGAATAAAATTAGAAAAAAAACTAGAGAATTAAAGTGTAAAGGTGAATCGTGTGACATTAAAAATAAAGTCTGAATCCTCAGAAACTTAATGGAAGACTAATGATGAGATTAAGTGCTTGTTGTGTAAAATGGTGTCAGTAGCATTTCTGATGAGGAGTTTCCCGCGGTTCAACATCGTTCGATTTTAAACTGCGCAGTTGAACGAGTTTCACATCATTGGACATTTTTGGTGAGAATTTGTAAATGAAAAATAAATTACCAAGAGAAGATTTCTTTAAATTAGGTGTAATACTCCGCTGCTATAGCGGAACAATAAGAATTTAACTTTATTTTATCGGAGTTACCTTGTTTTTCTTAATGTATTTCTGTGTGAAAAGGTTGAGCAATCTTTTAACCTAGTTTAGAAAATGGATTATTTACAAATTTTCACATCTTTATCCGAATTTTTTTTTTTATCGCTACCATCTTTTTATACAACTTAACTAGAAAATGCATTTTATTTTGAAAATGTTTTGTAACTTGAGATAAAAACTAATTTATAGGCAGTTAAATATGTTTAAAGTTCTATGCCAATGCTATTATTTTTTTTCCAGTCACTATTTCTTTTTTGATAAGAAGACAACTTTCAAGACCCAATTTAATACCAAAAGAGAATCGATTACAGCACGTAATCATATGTTGAAACCTTTAAGAAATATGTTTAATAAATAAAAATTATAATAATAAACATGAATTTCCTCTTAACTTAGTTTGACTTTACAATAAAATCGAACGCAGAACTGAACAGTGTAGACTCAAAAAATCTTGAAGAGATTTCCAATTCAAGGAAGAGCAGTCTATAATATTTTAATGAGTAGTTTCTTTCCATAATGATCGAATATCGTTTGCTTTGAAGATTGTCGTCGGAGGTTTTAAGATGATTTGTGTATGCAATAAAGCAATGGAGAATAAACACGCAATTTAATCCATTAAAAACCATAAATTTAATTAATAACACTTAAAATACTTTTACTACTTGGTGAAATAATATACGATACACATCTATGATCAACCGAATCCAAAGCTTAAACTGCAAAATAAAATCAAATAGAAATGATAACATGACATTGTTCCATCCGATATTTGTTTTAAATAATAATAATGTATTTGAGCTGCTTTTGCCAACGTCACAGGTAGAATGTATTTGAGCTGGTGTCGCCAACGCCACGCAATCAGATTTTTAAATAAAAATTCCAAAATTTTTCATCAAGACTTTAAGAACATAAAATTTATATTCCCACTATCAAAAGTGTCGTTATTTTGTGTTTGTTAGTTATAGGAGATTTTGCTATGTATTTAAAGTTTTAGAAATTTTCTTACTAATGCAACATTGCAGATAAACAATTTGCAAAACTTATTAAAATAAATATATTGGCATATCAAAATGAAATGATGAATGAAGTACCGATAATTTAGAGAAGATCGACTGGGAAACTATATACATTATAGCCCAAATAGATTAAGTTTCAAATTTTCATACCAGATAAGATTGTGACGGTTAAAGAGCACGAGATCTTTCTTCAACTTCTAATACTTATTTAGACAATATGACACTTTCTGTGTTTTGATTCGTACTTTGAAAAGGATCGAGTCTCTATTTTGTACTTCTTAATATTGACTGATTGGAGCAAAAATATAGATTTCCAATTCTGGTGTTAAGTCTGCATATCCACTTTCCATTTTATATGCTTGTTTATATTTGTTTTATTTGATCCGGCAATGTTACCTTTTTTATCGGGGGGGGATTATATTTTTATATATGCAAAGAAGTATACTAGCAGACTACCCATTTGCATATTTAAAACAAAAGTAGATATGAAATCATTTTTCTTTAAAAATAAAGAACCAAAATTCATCTGTTCACGCATTTTTTTTTTTTTTTTTTTTTTGTAAATTGACTACGTTAAAATATGCACGAAAAGACAAATAATCTTGTCTACTCTGGACAGATCTGGAGCAAAATTTAGTCTGTGGACAAATCTTGTGTAAAATTTGAACGCATATATACCATTCTGGTAATAAAACCAAGTACCAACAAGCTCTGAGGGTTGTTGAGTTTTCATATTTACATACATACATATGATAATCTACAGAGATTTCATACAGAAGAATTTTGTCTAAAATTCAAACGAAATTTCCATGTAAATACCGCTGAATAAATACTATTGAAAGGAACATAATTCTAATAATATGTTTTTTTAAATGTCTCAAGTGTGTTGATTCATCAAAATCTCGAGGTTGTAATTTTTGACAATTGCAATGCTTTTCTCTTTTTACATTTCATATAATAGAAACTAATAAAAGCGAAACTAAATTTCTGTTTACCTTCCCCTCTCCCCCCCCCTCCCAAGACTTGATTTAAGTTACATTTGTGAAATTTCTAATATTCTGTATTTCAACTGCCAAGTAAATTTGAAGTTAAAAATAGCTTTTATACCTTCTGAATTCAACATGATTACAACTAGAAACAAAGTTGCAAAAATTCTTTACAATTAGAAATCCAAAAAAGACAAAATATGAAATCTCAACAGCGGGAAAATGTTTCTTTACTTGAATCCTTGAGAGCTGCTCTAATAACAGGTTTCACAAGAAACAGATGATAAGTGTAACACTTGAATTAGAACAAAAATCTTGCAGCAATGTTGCCAAAATCTTCAGAATGTATGCTATATTTATTACTCAGATATTTTTTTAACTGCCGATTCCCAACCAGGCTGCGTAAAATGACCTGCATAAGTATTCTTATAATTATCAGCACTGGAAAAACTGGAAAGTGGTTCTTTCCAGTTAAAAATGCGAATAGTGACAGATTTATGGAAGCCTAATGTATTTGCCTCATGCCAAAGGGTTATTATTATCAGATGCTTCTTCGTCTTTAACATAGATTATGTGCACTTTCAAAGTGGTTCTACAGAGACCTTAATTTAAGGTTTTTCTTTTTAGCCTTAGTGACAAATACTTTTTTTCCCCCTTTCGCTTTCTCACTTTCTTTCCTTTTTTTAATATATGAACGTAGGTAATTTGTACCGTTTGCCCGTTTTCTTTCTAAGGACAAATATACGTCGCTAAGTTATTAGACAAGTAGTGTCTTAAACATTTCGTTCAGTGGTTGTTATTTCTTAAAAATGACCTTACTCGCTATGGTGCGAATTATCATCTTTTTACGTGTATGTGTTTAACTCTGCTGAAATTTTCCCCTTTTCCGGGTGGTTTTTAAATAAATGTTCGACCACCAAGAAAAAGTACCATTTATGTTCAAGTGGAAGATGGTATAAGTAATTATTTCCATACTTTTGCTTCTGTAAAGGAAATGTATAGGTAATAATAGCTTTTTCGGAATTTATTTGTTTTTATATATGTAGTAAAAATTATTCAAAGATATTTTCTTCTTTTTTTAAGTAGACAATTAAGTTCAAATTGTTAAGAGTCGAGTTTCGTAGCAGAAAGTAAGTATATAGTTGAGAACATTCAATAATTTCGATTTACTTATCAACAATTTAATATAGTATATTTGCTTTTTTTTTATCTCATGCTGAAAGTATACAAATACAAATATTATAGCTTTCGAAAATTTCTAATTTCATGTTTTTTATGAATTTCCACTTTTTGGACTTCAAAGTAAAAAAAAATTAATTAAATAATTATAAATTTTTTGTGATGGATAACTCAAAAACACAAGATTCTATTTCGAATTAATTCGATTAGTCATTTTAATACCAAAACTGTCTACTCTAATTTTGAGGGAAATCAATGTCAACGGGAAATCTATCTGTCCACCCATGTTCATATGAACACAATAACTCTAAGATAAGGAACTAGATCAATGGAAATTAATGATAGATTTTTTTTTCATCAAAACTGTAAATAAGCCTCAAACTTTTTGGGGAAAAATCCGTCCAAAAGCCCATTTGTCGGTGCGTATATGAGCGCGTGCAAATGAACACCATAACTCAAAAACACAAGATCAAGGGCAATTACTGCAATGTAATCTGTGTTAAATTTTGAATACATTTGGTAAAAAGAAAGGCCATTATCTATTTTTATAGTCCCCATGATAAATTGATTGCTGATAAACGTAAACCACCGCAAATTGAAATCATCAACCATCTTGACATCTTATTTATAAAGGATCTTGGCAATCTTAGCGTAATCTGAAAAGCGCTATGTAAGCTAGGGAATTCGACCATCTTGGAGAATCATAGTATTTTATGTAATATAATGCTTGGCGGAATCTTGACATCGTATATATAATGGAATTTATCGATCTTGACGTAAACTGAGAATCGCCAAGTAAATCTGTGTGTCGCAAAAATAAAAGTTATCCAAAATGCATATTGTGCTAATATAGGAAAAAATTATAGGAATCCATTGATATCTCACTAAATTCCTGTTGTAATATGAAACGATGGTGGCTAGATTTAATTTTAAACTTAGGCATCGAAGAGTCCCTGATTTTAAATTCGATTCCTCCAAAATTCCGCCATGTATACTGACTTATTGTACTTTAAATCCGTCAGGTTATTTGTCCTTCCATTTATATAGTGGAGAAGTAAGGACAGAATTTTCAAAATTTGCCATCTCATTCATTGAAAATAATTAATAATTGAATTTTTTTGTAATCAACTTATTATAGCTATAATTAAAACATTTTAAAGACATTATAAAAAAGAAGGCAAAAAAATTTGGCTCACCAACCAGACTCGCATCATTACATTCATAATTCTTTTAAAAAATTAATATAGCATAAAGTTTTTCTGGATAGCTGTTTTCGAACTTATCGGCGAAATATAACCAATTTGGGGCTGCAATGTTTGTGGAAGTTATAGCGAAAAAATGCCAATTTTTCCAAAAGCCAATTTTTGCTTAATTTTTAATTAATTCAAATTCTAATTAAAAATTCAAAAAAAATCGCTCAAAAATGCACATTTCCGACCTCCAAGGTGCAAAATCTGGTAGCCGTAGGTTAAACGGTCTGGCCTGTAGAGCGCCAACCCCCCCCCCCTCCCACACACACACACTGAGCTTTATTTTAAGTATAGATTATGCAAAATGTTGAACGTGCGAATCACATGCTATATAGTTTAAAGATTGAAATCGCCAAATTGGCGAAATTTTTCTTCTTTTTTTTTTTCTTTTTTTTTTTTTTTTTTCCTGCTCTTTTTGGTCGCCGTTACAACAGACAAGTACCATTAATACTGATACTAAAACTACAATGTGTGATTTCATAATAACTCATAGAATTAAACTTTTTTGAAAAGAAAATTATGCGGCATGCAAGTGGCGGAATCGTTTATGTCATTATTGGTAAGTCTGCAAAAATGAGATATCGGTTATTTTTAATTTCCTTCTTAAAATCAATGCGAGATTCTTGCAATGAATGAACTCGGTCATATATTGTTAAGAAGAAAATTTAAAAAAATTCTTCGTGAATTTTTTCCTGCCATATGCATCACAAATTGCTTACTTAAAAACTTTTTTGACAAGTTTTTTATTTTTATTAAACATTAGAGTTTCTTTTTTGACACTTAGCACACAAAGCACTATAATTAAACGTTTACCATCAAGAGAGATATGTGCTCAAAACTGTTTACTCTATCGACGTGATCGCAGGTTATTCCTTCCGTGCTCTTTTGCTATTATTATCAGGATATCTACTGTCCACCATTACCCTATGATTTAGATCATTTGATTGTTAAAAAACAACGATGACCCTTCTGGAATGTTTCCAAAGTAACCTTTAACACTGTTTACTCTTCCATAGAACGAAAAAAAAAATGTTTTCCTGAGGAAAATTCTATGCATATCGATTCAGATGTTTCTTGTACAAAAACATTTAATCGTTCGCTGTTTCCGTTCTTGGCTGATGAATGTATCTGAACGGCAAGTACAAATGAAAGCGTTCTGATTTCCTGGAAGAGGTTCGCTACTGTTTTCCATTTGCCATTAATAATGGTAACAGAGCACTGCGAAGAATCCGAAGAGGACCGGTTTACAAAAGGTCAAGAGCAAATCTTATGGGAAAGGCCTTTGCGTTTAAATTTCCGCTGAATAATAGTTTCTCCTTAATGTCCGATGCTTAAAGGTTGTAAATCACAATAATTACGATTAATCTCCATTATTAGCAAAAGGCCACTAAGAGAACAAAGCTAAGATAAACGTCCCGAAAGGCTCATCCTTTCGCAAGTTCAGGTGATGGAAAAGTTAGTTTCCGGGGAGTAAAATTCTTACTTTCTATCTAGGTGGTTCAATAAAAAAATTTAAAAAAAAAAAAAAAAACTGTCTTTTTATTCCTTTTTAATTCATTCTGATGAAATGTTAATAGAAAACTTAGTATAGTATTTTCACTAATTCATCTATTTTACATAAATATATTTACTGTTTAATATTCAGGTTGTTAGTCTAAATTTTATAAATAAGCTCAGGCTAGATTAAAACATGAGACTAGATTTTTTATCGTTCTGGATGTTCAGTATTGGAAGGTAGAAAAATGGCTAAGAGGGGAACATGCGATCTTTAATGATATTTCTGAGCTGTTATTTGAATCAGTATAGTGTTATTGAAATCAGTATAGTGTTATTGAAATCAGTATAGTGTTATTGAAATCAGTATAGTGTTATTTGAATCAGTATAGTGTTATTGAAATCAGTATAGTGTTATTGAAATCAGTATAGTGTTATTGAAATCAGTATAGTGTTATTGAAATCAGTATAGTGTTATTGAAATCAGTATAGTGTTATTTGAATCAGTATAGTGTTATTTGAATCAGTATAGTGTTATTGAAATCAGTATAGTGTTATTGAAATCAGTATAGTGTTATTGAAATCAGTATAGTGTTATTGAAATCAGTATAGTGTTATTTGAATCAGTATAGTGTTATTGAAATCAGTATAGTGTTATTGAAATCAGTATAGTGTTATTTGAATCAGTATAGTGTTATTGAAATCAGTATAGTGTTATTGAAATCAGTATAGTGTTATTTGAATCAGTATAGTGTTATTGAAATCAGTATAGTGTTATTGAAATCAGTATAGTGTTATTGAAATCAGTATAGTGTTATTGAAATCAGTATAGTGTTATTTGAATCAGTATAGTGTTATTGAAATCAGTATAGTGTTATTGAAATCAGTATAGTGTTATTTGAATCAGTATAGTGTTATTGAAATCAGTATAGTGTTATTGAAATCAGTATAGTGTTATTTGAATCAGTATAGTGTTATTGAAATCAGTATAGTGTTATTGAAATCAGTATAGTGTTATTGAAATCAGTATAGTGTTATTGAAATCAGTATAGTGTTATTTGAATCAGTATAGTGTTATTGAAATCAGTATAGTGTTATTGAAATCAGTATAGTGATTAAAGTTGAAGAACTTTGTATTGGTATTTCCCCTTGGAAATGGAGTAGAAGTTTAATTTTTTCTTCTTTTTTTTTAGTCAAAATTAGAGGAGAGATGAGGGAGATACGCCCATTGACGGCATATCTGGATATTATAAGTTTTCACATGGAATAAAAATTGACGAAATAAATCATATCAATGATGGGACTGCTAAACTAGTTCTTTGGTGTCTTAATTATTTTAGCAATATTGAAAAATAAACGTAATTAAAAATCATATAATTCTCTTTCGGGGATACTACCTAGGGGGATTTAATAAAATTCCCTTAAAATTCTTTGGAGAGTCGATGATCGGTTAACAAACAATATAGCGTGTGATTCAAAAGTCCGTTAACATTTGAAAATTAAATAACTTATGGAATAATGTAAGTAGAGAAGTAAAAGTTAACAGACATGCTTGAAATGACACAGGGTGGGGGTTACTAAAACTACAAAAAAGCAAAAAACGACCAGCAGATGGGTTCTTCATATGATAACAAAAGCAATAATTAGCATAACAATTGATTTTCAGTAAAGAATATGTTCTCAACATGTCGATCATCATTCGCCAAGAATACCCATAGTCGAGGAGCAATGTTACGAACAGTACTGCATGACTTACCTGTTGTTGTGGTAAGAAATTGTAGTCGGATGTTGTCTTTTAGCATCTCAGTTCGGGCGACTTGTTAGACGGTTTTCAGGTAACCTCACAAACAACATCATGCTATGGGGTATTCACGAAATTCTAGAATTTTCAGTAGCCTAAATTTTACAGTTGTGGGAGTTGACAGACCTTCGGCGCGTAAGATGGCCTTCGTCAGTCCATAACATGTTAGACAAATAATCGTCATCTGTGTTTGTTTGTTTGTTTCAATAAACCCCCTGTCATTTAAAGAATCTGTGTCAATTTTCACATCGCTACCTACATTATTTCATGAATTACTGAATTTTCAAATGTTGATGCACTTTTAATCACCCGGTAGATCGACATTACACCTACCACCACAATTGTTTGAGTTATGTTCATCATTAAAACAAAAGCATGTGTAGAAGAAACCTCTAAGAAAAACAATAGAGCTGGAGCTTACGAACTCTAACCAATTCTCAGCAAATACAGAGAGTATACTTGCTTGCACCTCTCTTCACATTACAAATAAACAACGACAAAAAGATGTCCCCAAGAAAAATAGATACTCCATCATCGTCTTCGAGTTTCTTTCATTTTTTTGGTGACAGTCCTACAAAAGAAGATCCATCAAATACTTTATTCAAATATTTACTTCCAAACCGACACTCCCCACCCTCCCCTCCCTCCTTCCTTATTCTGTCTGGGCATCTCATTTATAAGACAGACCCGTGTCAAGTGGAAGGTTTGCATTCAGCCCGGAGGGCGTCTCTCTTATAGAGAAGCCAATTGTATGAAATGAAGGATTTGATGAACGTAAATTTAGTTTTCCTGTACTTGGCAAGCCTGAGGGGTAGGGGAGGGGA
Organism: Argiope bruennichi; assembly: GCF_947563725.1. Lineage (NCBI taxonomy): Eukaryota > Metazoa > Arthropoda > Arachnida > Araneae > Araneidae > Argiope > Argiope bruennichi. The sequence goes on from NC_079151.1 coordinate 71,898,773, forward strand.
AATGTATGTAGATATAAATTGCCTCTTGTCGATAGACGACAGAACTCTTTGACAGAAAAATTATCCTCTGAAGTAGGAATACTTAATTTTAATTAAAGATGTGCCCAAGGAGCCAGTTGGCTTAGAATGCGGATATTCCTGCGGTTAATATTAATTTAAGGAAGATATTGAAAAAGCCATTCAAGATGGCATTTGCGGATGAATAAATATGTCAGTTTTCTTATGGGCCTTATCTGATTTAAATGCCGATTTCAGATTTTTATCAGGCCGTGTAAAATAGCACGCGTGTTGAATTATCAAAACCCTTCATCGCAGTAACGCATTTAGAATGGGGTAAAAATGTAATAAAATTGGCACTTGTTTATATAAAAAGACATGAATAGTAAAAATGAATAATGCTGTTTAAATATGAGTACCATGATTAATAAAATAACATGAATCATAAAATTGAATAAGAATTTTGTTAAAAATAAAGCTTCTCCAAATTTCAAAGAGGATATTGCGCCTGATAAACATTACTTCTCTAAGTCAAATGTCATTTTTATCGTTACTTTTCTGTTTAATTGCAACAAAGTAACCTGTTTTCTGTAGAATAAAGAGAAAAAAAATACTTATATCTTTAAACCGGCGGGAAAGGTCTTCCAAAACTTTCTAACTATTCTATAATAAACTTATTCCAGAGGAAGCCTTACACGGCATTGGCGTGCTATAGTTATAAATTATTAACTTTTTGCTCGAATTTCGCATTTTTATTGAATCCATCGTATCCTCCTTGGCGAATTATTTGGCGATTAATCCATGTAATGCAGTTAATAGTATTCGAAAATCGAATTTGTGTTTTAAAACGCGTTTTTCTCAACCGATAAAAACAAAGATTTGACACAAAACTATACTTGTAGTCACACAATCATATATCAAATTTCATATACATTTAAGTCATTGCGAGTGTCAGTTATAGCGTTTACATGTTTCTAAAAGTACAGACCGACAGACGGTCAACCCTTTTTTAGATTTGTCTCAAAGTTTGATATAGGCGTCTACATTATAGATCTTAAATCTGTGCACCGAATCTTATCTATCTAGCTCTTTTCGTTTTATAGTTATCGTGTAAAGTTATATTCGAACAGACGAACGGACGGAGTTCTGAATAGATTTTATTCAAAATTTAGACCTTATACCAACTGTCAGCCGTCTAGCTCAAAGCGTTTGTAAGTTATTATGTCAAGAGAAACGGACGGACATTTTTCAAAAATGTGTTTTTCGAACTCAGAGAAATGTAAAACGTGAAGATTCGTCAAAATCTCGGGTTCGAATTTTTGGACGATTTCTATGCTTTTTCTGTATTACGTATGCAAGAAAGTAAAAAACAGACATTTTCTATATTTACATTGTTTTCTATTTCTTAATCATCAATTAATAATTTGTTATAAATACTATGCAGTGTCTTGAAATAATATTTTCCCCTCAAGTTCACAGCCAGATAGTGTACCTACCTCTCATGAAATCAAATCTTAATTTAAATTAATCAATTAATTGATATTTAAATTCTAAAAATATTAAAATATTATGTTATCCCTAAAAATAAACTGAGCGAAATTTCGGGATTGTAATGCCTTCACAAATAAGTGAAAAAAATTTACTGTAAATTTTTTTAACAAAATACAAACACAAAACAAATGAAAATAAATAAGAATCTTAAAAAAAAAACTCATTGTCTCTCTTTTCATAACTCATCTTAGTGGCTTCCTTTTCAGCTGTTTTAGCTAAACGCCGAATGTGTAACATGCTACGCAAAACTGAAATAATTTGTCCATTACACAGCAAACTTTTTAAATCTGTTTTAAGGTATGTCACTACGTGCAGGATGAATTTTTTGAAAAACTCTCGAAACTAATTAAATGTTTCAATATTTGCATATAAAAGATTTTAAAAACATTTATAAAATCAAAATATACCAATTAAGTGGCAAATGTTTACCAAACACTGAAAAAAAGGCTGTTTTTTGGCTCAAAAGAAGCATAAAGCAAAAATCTTCTAGTTTAAATGTTTACCAAATGACATGCTTAAAATGTTGCAGACAGCTTAAGAAATATATTATCTAGTTCCTGAACTAAAAAATTAAGCTTATTTCTGTCCATTTTTTTTAAATATTGTGGTTCAACTGATAAATTATATGACATTTTCACTTTTTTCAGATTGCGGGATACTAAAAAAACTATAAAATATTTCTAAATGAATAGCTTACATATTTTTTAAGTCTGGAACTGCAGAACATATTGAGAAATGATTATACAAAATTTAGATAAAAAGAAGCATTAGATTTTAATTCATGATATTTTTTGTTAGAAAATTAAATCAAAGATTAGAATTTTAGAAACTAGAGTCTTAAGATGGAAAATAGCATTAAAACGTATGTAAAACCAGATATAAAAATCAGTTTAACTTCCCAATAAATGAACTTGGAAACAAAATTCTAATCTATACTTACATAAAACTCAATGTGTGTGCGTGTGTGTGTGTGTTGGCGCTCTACAAGCCAGATCGTTCGTCCTACAGCTACCAAATTTGGCGCATGCATACCTTGGAGGTCGGGAATGTGCACCTGGGGTCCTTTTTTTTGAATTTATAATTAGAATTTTAATTATTAATAAAAAACTAACTTTCCCGCCAAAAAATCTTTAAATTTTCCCCACCGCCAAATGAATAAGGCTTCAGTTTTTTTCCCACGCTAATAAGGATAAGCTTAACATATTTTCGGCCGATTATTTCAAACGATTCTGTTTACTTTCTTAGTGTTTGATGCATTTAAAATTAAACATTGTTAATTAATCGATCTTTTCATGATGAATCTGAGAAAATTTTGTAGAAAACTTCTTGAGATATTACATAAATTAAGAAAGATATTCTTTAGTCCCCATAAGATTTAAATACTCAGCGACTCTGTTTTCAGTACTCATATTTTTAAAAAAATGCTTCGTTTCAGTAAAAAATGTTCTTATATTAATTGCAATTTAACCATTTTTCCACATTAATTTAAAACATAAATTCTACGGGGGTAACAGAAAATTAAAGAGATACATATTACGTTATTGCTGAAAGCCGTTATAATATGAATGAATTATATGACTATCAAAATTTGTAGCTTTAAAATATTTTGATGAAGAAGCTATTAAAATATTTAATTATTAAAATTTTAATGAGCATTGAGATTGGCGAACCGGCTGGTCGCCAAAAGGCGGCTAGTGGTTTTATAAAGAAACCTGTTCAAACATTAAAAATATTAAATTTAAAAAAAAATCATAATTTCGGGGGAAAAATTATTTTCTCAACGTAGTTACCTACCAATAAAAATATATAGCATTAAAAGTCAGTAAAATCCTGCAGAAACTACTACGTCTCAAATCGACCAATTAGGAGTTGATTTCTAATTGTATACATTTTATAGTCAATTTGTATTCGTTTAGCGCATTACTGTATAGAAATTCGATTAATTGTTTTGAAAGAAATAACGGAAGAACTGTTTCCACCCTCATTCCGTTTCTTTTAACAAGAATTATGAGTCATATATTTTCAGATGTTTATATACTTCTTCAGAACAATGCGTTTAAAAAAAAAAAATTTTTTTTTTGAAAGAGTATATGACTTTTGCTTAAAATTTCCTCCTAAACACAGTTAGGAAAACAAATTTAGAACAAGGAAGAAATAGGTATGTGATTACATCTGCAGATTTAGGTCTGCGGAGTGGTTTTGAATAAAAGCAGACTATGATAGATGGCTTACTCGTACTTGTGCTCTTGACAAGTGAGCTCTAATAGTCCTTTTAATCATCACGCAAACATATTACTAAGAGCAGACGATTATTTTTCTTTCTCATTTTACCCTGTTCGTATATGAACGAAATTCCTACCTCGCAACGGAATTTTTGGCAGTGCTTTCTGATCTCGAGTAACCTGATTTTTACGCGATATATTTCAAAGGACAAACATCCGCGTCGAATAAATTTTTTTAAAAGTAAAAGAAAAAAAAAGAGATAGAAAAAAATAAAAGGAACAGATGACTAAGAAAAAGCAAAAAGAAAAAAAGAATGCAAAGGTGGGAGAGGGAGGAAGGAATTCCCTACGCCCACTTATACATACATTCACTCGTCAAAACCAGATGTGCAAAAAAGCAGACGAAAAAATAAATTTATGTGAAAATCTTCAAGAACTGTGACCTTAGAAAACTATAAATTGCTCTATCGGTGGTATAGAGAGTTAGTAAAAATGAAAAAAATGGTTTAAAAATATGGTTTGTGGGCTCACAAAATGTTTGTAAAGATATCTGCAATAAAAATCAGGGGAAAGTTTCTGTTTATCTGTGAATGAGATCTGATCTTCGTGCTTGAAAGTGTTAGCATTTTCTCCCTTACCTCCGAGTTCTGAGTTGATCGGATTTTTTTTTTCTTTTTTTCCTTTCCCTTTAGCTATGGATGGAGATTTCCAAAGAATAGTTAAAGCAAAACGTTTTTGCGGCGTCGAATATTAAATTATTTATTTCTAAAGTTTTGTTGGAACGATAGCAAATGATAACGTATAATTTTATTCGCTTTGAAATATCCTTCCATATCTTAAGGTCTAGAACTTACTATCTTTGTTAACTTCATGGAACTTTCCCCCTGAATATATTAATCGTCTATTAGATGAGTTCTAGATGGAATTACGTATAAAAAACGTTTATTCTGGTAGCAGATTTTTTTAAAAATTCGTGGAGACTGCTGTATCACTACCCTCTATGCAATCTGGCCGGCAGGAATTTAATATTTCTTTCCAATTAGAAAGAGCTACTTCTACTTGTTCTGTTTTTTTTTTTTTTGAATAAACTAAATTTGCCTTTGTTTTTGTTAAAATGCCTAGCATTTCTTGAAACTCTGGATTTTAAATGGAAGAATCAATCCATACACCCACAAATATCACATATTATGATATATTTTTTTTTTTGAAAAGATGATATAAAAATAAATTTTAAGGCGAAAAAATCTATCTTTATTTCAGGTAATTTTGTGATGAAAAACGAAGGTATTCTTTTTTTTAAACAAAATTCTTTTTGGATAGAATGATTTTTTTATTCGAAAATTATGGTATCGAATACATATATGCAATAAAACACCATTTATACCTCCTTTAATGAATTAAATCAAAACGACGAAAAATGAAATTCTATTGGTGTAAATGAAAAGATCGAAATATTAAGAAATAAGTTTGATAATCAAAAAATTAGCGCTTTTAATGCCAATTATTTTAAACGCAATAATTTTTAAGTTAAATGAGTTTTAAAGTTGCTTTTTTTAAAGAAAAAAATAGCTGGTATATTATTGTCTAGTATTTAAAACAATAATTAATTTTAAAAATCAAACATTTATCATTAAAGTAAAGAAGATTACTTTATTGATTTAATTCTTAGCCTAATTATAATTTTGTTTTATATGAATTTTTGCAAGCAAAAGCTTAATTAAAAATTATCGTCTGATGATTATCCATCGTTCTTTTATCATCGTTTGGTGCTCTGACACTTTCTAAGTATTACATGCAGTGTTAAGAATAAAATTTTCATAGAATTTTATTTCATTAGTGTTTTGAGTGGAGTCGATTGCGTCTTAAAAGAGGGTTGGTGTAATATTTTTCATATTTTTTTTATTAATTCTATTAAATTAGCATCAGATAATATGCCATCTATTAAATCACTAACTATAAATAATCGTGAAGTCTCGATATTACTGTCGAATTTCACATATCCATTGAAAATTATCTCTTCTCTCAGAAGATTCTAGTCTTCAGCCTAGGAAAACCGAAACGTTGTATCCTATAATTGAAACTATTTATCATTACAGTGGTTAGGAAGAAAAATCGAGAATGAAGTGAAGTGTCATGTAAATGTAAACGATGCAACAACAAGAAACATATAAACAGTGTTTTCCTCTTTGTTATATGAATACACATTTTGAACCAAGATTATGACAGAGTATCGTTTTGAAGCTCAGAGTTTTTTTTTTTTTTTTTTTTTTGCACTATATAATGAACACAGTTTGATTTGAATAATGCTCTAAGAAGTTTTTATTGTAGTATAAATTATTTTAAATTAAGAAATATCAAATTCTGTAAATTAACTAATCTTATTCAAAGTTTATCGAATAGACAAATCTGAAAGAGAATCAAGTTCATGTAATTTCCTAAAACTTAATTTTTTTTTATCTACAACTTATGTTATATTGTAGCATTATATGTATATTTTATAATGATATAATTTTTATTCATATTCTTCTTTTATGTTTTTTTTACTTTTTTTTTCCTTTCCCTACCGTTTTCTATCATCTTTCTATATTTTTGATTTTCAATTTTTTGTAAAAAAAAAATTTTTTTTGATTATTTTCTTTTTTTTCTATTCTTCTGTGCCTTTTCTGCACCCAATATATGTTGCCTAATGTCTTTGTTTCCTTATTCTAGAAGGCTTATTCTTTGCCAGCAAAATTTTTATTTTTATTTAAATATTAATGAGCTTCTTACCAGTGTAATCTCGTTGTTGACACAAACCCTCTATTCATCAATCTTATCTACAACTTTATCTTAATCAGATTGATTATAATATGATTTAGATGAAATCGTATTATAACATATTATACTTTTATAAAAGGCAACTCTGGCGTAAAAACAGATAAATGCTTACATATCTTTCCCAAATAATTAAATGATAAACTTTGTCATGGCTTTCTGTATCTTATTCTTATCTTTTCTGATCATCTCTAAACTGGTTTCCACTCATGAGGTAATACAATAAAATAATGTTGTAAGATTATCTACAGGGTTATTAAAATACTGACAGATCAGCTCTACAATCAAAATGAAATTCTGTTGGTTTCAGCGATATTGTATATATACCAACCGAGGAATAAAATTTTCTGATTCATCATCTGTACTACCCATGAGAGGAAATGAGTGGATCAAAATGTAGTTTTCGAATATAATATGTCCTTCCAGAGGAATCATTTCTCAAGATAAATAATAAATTTTTTGAATAAATGTTGAATATCACCGATCATTAAATAGGAATAAAAAAATACTATATATCGAATCCTTAGCAATGGAAGAGAAAAGAGCATTTTATTTGTTTACATAAACAGAACTTATAAGGATTAATGATCTCGGCTTTTTCCCTTTTTTTCCCCTCTTTTCGTTTTTAATTAAGCTCATGAGAAGAATGCAAAGTATTCAATTAATTGGAAATTCAGTTAGGAATTAAAAATCAAGAAAATAAATAATAATCATGAAACTCGAGAAGAATTTTAATCAAAGATTGAATATTCCTTTTTTCCAAAGATTGTATAAGAATGTGATTTTGCCATGCAGATTTTAATAAATGAGTAAAACTGAACATGACAATATTCCTGAGGAATACTAAACTTTCTTACGATATCAAAATAATTAAGTAAGGTAAAAAACAAATGGAAAATTAATCTTTTTGCTTTTCAGCATTTCAAACTATTTTGGCTTTTTCACTTGAGAATATCAAAAGAGTTTGATATAAATAATATTTTCATCTCAACGTTGATTAATTTATCTAACAGATAAAAACTCGCAGTATTTTTCAAAATATTTTCAAATTACGATGAAACTACAATTTAAATCATCGTAGCACAATATAATTCATTGCTTATCATTTACATACCATTCTCGCAAAATAATTCAGAAGGAAATTATTTGTATTTAAAATAATTGGCAAAACTAAAGAACCAGTTCCCTACTCCTAACCAATTGTCCGATTTTGAAATTGTTTATATTACAAGAAAATTTATGACCTCCAGATATGTCATCATTGGTCGCTCGCCCTATATCTCCCTCCATTCTCTGGGTGAAATCTTTAAAACGCTATTTCACAATATAATTTCTTTAGAGGGGAAAACCTTGACAGAGTTCGTCAGCCGCAATCGCTATACCTATTTCGCCAATTTTTATTTCGAATGAAAATTCAGCGATTCCTATATATGCCACAGTGGTCTCCTGCCTGTGACTACCTTTCATATTTGAGGGATTCGGAAAATAAAAATTTGATTGGACCTTTAACCTCGACAACTGGACCGAATAGATAACTTTATTCACCAATTAATTTAATCCCTTTGTATGAGTAGCTAAGCGACATGCTCTTTGTTCATAGTAAAATATGACTTTTGTAGTTATATGATGTAGTCTCCAAAGACAAATTAATACTATACTATTAATGTGATCGGGAAGCAGCTGGTTGCCCAAGGTGGTTGGGTTAGGAAATTTATTAAAATAGGAAGAAAAATGTGATCATGATTATAGTGTGAATATGAATATTTATCTACTATTGATATCCATTTTCCCTTTTTTGGCTGCCAATTTATTTCACCATATTTTTATATATTAATTCTTCCCCAGCAGCCCAGCAGAACATCAGTGTTTTAGTGCCTACTTTTCAGAATTAATATATATATATATATATATATATATATATATATATATATATATATATATATATATATATATATATATATATATATATCTTAATTTATTTTATTTTTAATTTTTATATTAACTTAATTTAAAATGTCCCATTATTCCCTGCTCCAATTTCTCCTTTTTTATTTAATTAATGCTACACAAGATCTGCTTCACTCCAAGTGAAAGGATAAAAATCTGTCATCCTAATCAAATTCTTTTGAACGATACCTATATTTCCCTTTCCTAAGTCTACACGTGTCAAAGAATCCCTATCAGAAACTCATAGTATAAAAGCACTGGGGAAAATATTTTGGGTTCTTTTCGCTCCTTTGCTCTTCTCTTGTGTCATGGACTGACGTATCTCGTTGCTTCTTGCTTGTACATAAAGTATGCCTCCTGAGTTGGAATAAAGCGACGTTCTAAAAATTCAAAAGTCTCTTCTCACTATGGCCACGCTGCTACTTAAAAAATTATGTTTTTACATTGTGTATGTGTGTGTGCGTGTGTGTGTGAAATAAATTTAGAGGGAAAAAGTTGTTTTACCCGCTTATAAATATAGCTTGTCTTATGATTTATGTTTTACAATGGTTAATGGTTAAATGTTTAACAATGGTTTAATAGTTGATTTAATAATTACGGAATTTCTTTTGAAAGCAAACCGATCTTTGCCATCGGTAAAAGAAAAACATCCCTCATTTTGCCACGATGTATCTTAGAGTTTTGTATAATTCGTAGTTTTTGTTAATTTTTAATAAAATTAAAATAACTTTGAAATCTTATAAAATAGTAGACCCATATTAATATATTGTGGTGCTAAAAGAAGTAATTTATCCATTTTGCATCAACCAGTACGTCATTTTGGAGCCGTCTTTTGAATATATAGTTTGACTATATTTTCATCTAACACCATTTTAAATATTAGGAACGCCATATCGACCGTTCATTTCGAATTTACCCTTTAAAGTTTCCGAAATTTGCTCTCATTATGCATAGACTCTTAAACGTGAGATTCGCAATGTTGCACTGTATCGCATTTATTAATGCTGCAGGATAAATTTTGTGATTAATTACAAACCACAACGCTTATTTGAATTGATAAATCGAACCATCCCGTGCCTATAAACTGTATGCATATATTAAATGCGAATGCAAGAGTTCATCAGTCTGATAATCATGTGGGAAGCATGGAATAAGTGATGATGTCTAGATGTGCGTTTAGCTTGCCAGCCAGAGAGATCTAATGATAAAGGGGTTCGAAATGTTGTCAAACAAACCACAGATCTAATAGACAATGCACCTGGACTGCATTCTGGGATTGTTTTCAAACAACCAATCATGTCAATTGTGATTAGAATCGAAGAGATGGCGAAATAATTTATTTATGATGTTTTTCATTAAGCAAATATGTGCAGATCGCTCTAGTATAAGGTAAAATGTTGAATTTACATTTTCTGGCGTTTTTACTCGATATACCTTTGTAATTCTGAGAGGAATAATGATTTTAATTTCTCTGTTTTCATTACCGTTTGAAATGAAGTGGCTCGTATGCAGGTACTGCAGAATTGCAGCACACATAATTCTTTTAGAATATAAATCAACAAATTTAATCAATTTTGTAGAATAATATTTAACAATTTAATATAATTTACCTTTTCGCGTTTTCATTTTTGAAGGAAGGATAGGGAAAAAAACAATATAATTTTTTTCGCTTTTGTGAAGAGGGGAAATTTTTAAAGGTTTAAGATTTCTTTCATTCATGAATTTCTTCTACTGAGCATGCCCAATTACTTTCTGCTACATGTTTTAAAGGGAAGAAGAATTGCAGAAAAATGCAGTTCCGAAGTCATTAAAAACAAATTTTAAAGATTGTTTTATCTGTTTGCGAGTTGGAAATTTGAAATGAATATGGAAATGAATTATAATGAATGCTAAATAAAAATGCAAATGTAAAATATTGTTTTCTAATAAATATAAAAAATCTTTTAAATTTTTAGCAATAGATTAATTACATTGTTTTCCTTATATTCAAACTATTTTTATTGTTTCATGAAATATTCATAGCATGATATTTTTTTCTACTTTATTGCAAGCTTAGAAAGAAGGATTCTGTTTAAGATCTATATAGTTTACAAGACTAATAAAAAAAAGTGAAATTATAATATCGAGAAATTTAGAACACAGAAGAATCGGACATTTACAATTTAATAGTAGTATGATAGAATGGGCTGAGCTTTATTAGAAAGGTTCTTCCGCACAATAAACAGAAAATACGCAAGACAATTAAAATAATATGTCTTTAATAATGCCTGTATAATAAGCTTGCTATAAGTGATATTAAATAAAATATAAGGGCACGAGATGTCTTTCATTATTTATTAAATAGACCTCACCCACTGCCACTTAGCAGTGAGAGAGGAAAATTAACTGTATAGCTAGCAGTGAGAATTAACTGCTGAATTTGCTTTTCTCCTACTTTTGTTTATGACTATACACTGAGTTGGTCGATTTCTACCTATCAACCCATTGACAAATATGTGTGCTGAAGTTTATTTGCGCCAGCTCTTTATTTTTATTTTCGCTTGTATATTGTTTGTCTTTCATTTTCTTGCATACCTTACTAAAACTCTCTTAATCCTGGGTGGGCGCAATATGTATTCTTTGAAATAATAAGAGACACCCTCAGAGTAGGCTGTATCAGTGCTAGCAGATAAGCAATATCCATTTCAAATAACAATAAACTAGCACGCCATTTATATTTCTTCCTATCAGAAGATGACTTAATCGTAACTTATGTTGTGGGACAATCCACATCTAGAGACTTGAAATGAGTATCTTGATCTTAATACGTTAAATGTAGCAAAGATTTTTTTTTTTTTTTTTTTTTTTTTTTTACCATACGAGTTATTTTCCTATAAATGTAATTTAAATTGCATTTAAAAACAATTCCATCGATTTCATCAGTATCATTCCTATGCATTTTATATGAAATTAGTTCGAAACCCCACTGCTTGGCATGATTTTTTTTTTACTAAAGGCGTAAATTAAAATTTTCAATTAAATTTTAATTAATCGTTACAAAATTTTTATTAAAACCTTGCTTAGAAAATTTTAACTATGCAAAGAATAGCAGAAAAGCTAGAATCTATTCAATGTTAGCTGAGGGATCCCAAAATATTCATAAACAAGTGTTTTTTAAATAAATTTTAATGCAAAAGTTTATTTTATATAAAATTAGGGGGCTTCGCCCCCCTTCTCGCTTTTGCTAGCCAACCCGGATGTTGTCCTCGAATCATGCCTATCCTCAGATTAGTGATTACTTGAGAGACAGACAACAAAAAGTAAATGGAAACAGACTGCTTTAAAAATATCATAAAACCTTGCTTAAACTAAAATGTTTAAAATTTTTTTAAAAAAAGAAATATTTTAATATTAGTTAAAATTCTAAAGAAATCTCATCACAATTTGAACTTTTTCTGTAGGAGTGAAGAATTTAAGCATGAAATTTTTTAAAAAAATTATATAAATTAAATAAAAACTTTCTTTAAACCACTAAATCTTCCTTCACATTTTTTCCTCATTTGATATCGCTGCATGCTCCAACATTTAAAAAAAATGCGAGGTTAGCACGTGTATTGAGTAGGTGTTCAGACTATTGTTAGCCGAGAAAAGAATTTTCGTTGATTAAAAAAAGTTAAGCAAACCGGAAAGTCTTTCATTAGCGTTGACATAAACGATATATTATTAAATTAACAAATAATAATGCTTTAAACTCATTTGTTGCTATTTTAGTGTTAATTAAACTTTTCCTTTTTGTTATTATTTCGTCATGATAAAATTTATTACGACGTAATAAAATATTTTATTAAATATTTCAAACAATATTGGTAAAACAAACCTCAAATTTCATGAGGCACGTGACTCGCTACCTACCAATCACAAAGCGAATGAAACGCAAAGTTTACATTTAAAAAAAATTAAATAATAGATTGATAGAATAACACTCAAAATCCTTTTGTTGTCCTCAATTTTATTTTTATTAAGTAAATTTTCGAAATCTTTCAAAATCAATAAAAAAATTTCCAAAAATATTAAAAAAAAAAAACAGAAGCATATAAAAAAAAAAAGTAGATTAGCTAAAATCCACAACATTGCCAAATAATGGGGTATCTATAAATTTTCTTAATTCTAAATCGTCTGCGTGTATTGAACAATTTATGAAATTTTTAAAAAAAATTTAAATTTAAAAAAAAACCTCTCAATCTTTCTTCTGGGGTAATCGGCTTCAAAATTACTATGATAAAACGACAAAATTCAAGTTACTCTTTAATTAATCGAATATTTAATTAACTTCTGTATCTTGACACATTACTTTGCCTTAAATAATTAGTGTACAAAATTTGTCAGAATTCGGTCTAATTGCTCAAGATGATATATAAATTTCCTTGTAAAAATAAAAATAAAAAAGTAATTAAAATTTATTCAGCCATAGTCAGCATTTTTTGAAAAAAAAAACAACTTTACTTTAAATGAAAACATGGAAAAAAATTATAAAAGTTGTACCACAGTTTTTTCACCTTTGCAAAATAAGTGTTTTATCAAATCATTTTGATTAAAAAAATTATATGTTGGAAAAACAATCTGCCAATCTCTGGATACGAAAAATCTGCATATTTCAAAATATAAAGACCTATTTTTCGTGATTTCCGGATTCAAAATTCATAACAGATATGCAGTTTAGATATCAAGACCACATACTTAATGTTATTTACTATCTAGCCTGTAGCGTTATTTAGCTATCGCATTCCAGGATACTTTTGATACATTTCTGACTGGAAAAATGATATTGCCTTAATCTTGGTAGCTGAACAACGCCCTCTGACACGAGCACATGACGTTTCCACCTATATTTTCCAACATAAGATGATTTGATTTGATTTGATTGCGTGATTTAGCTTCATAGTTTTTCTTTCAATTCCGCCAACAGATTACATCACAAATGAAAATTTCTACATAAAATAAGATTACATAAATTTATTTTGATCTATTTATTTTATTTCTCGTATTTGTAATATAGGGGAAATATAATAATCGCCAAAAAAATTCTAATTCCAGATTTTGACAAATCTTCAAGTTTTAGGCCTCCCAGAATTCGAAAAATACATTTTTTGAAAATGTCCATCGGTGAGAGATAACTGAAAAACGCTTTGAGCCAGACAGTTAAAATTTTGTATACGGCCCTTACAACAATTCTGCAGATTTCTATCAATTTTTGAATAAATTCTGTTCAAAGAAAAATCTTCTATCCTGCTGTTCGAAACGAAGAGAACATCTCTTGTGTAAACACTTATCAAATTTTGAGCCAAATCCAACTATGAATTAATTGTCTTTCGGTCTGTCCTTTCAAAAACATAAAAGCGCGATAATTCAAAAACGCACTGTTTTAAGTATATCAAATTTCGTTTGGGATTTTGTGACTACAAGTGCAGGTCTGTGGCAAATTTTTATTTCATTCGATTGAGAAAAACGTGTTTTAAAGCATAAATGCGATTTTAGAATATTATTAAGGCATGTCAGGGATTAATCGCAAAGGCTGATACGATAAATTCAGCAAAAACGCTAAATTTATGTCAAAAATTAATATTTCGTAACTATTGTATGCCAGTGCCATGCAAGCCGTTCTGTAGCATGACAAGTTTATTAGAGAATATGCGGGAGAGTTTTAGAGAGACCACTCCTGCTGGTTTTAATTTTGGAAACTTAGCAACCAAATATTATTTACGAATATCTTAATTAATTTATTTTTTAGGAAAATAAAAAAAATAGTAAACATCAAATCCTGTTAGCTTCTGCTGGCAATATAAAGAAAGTAACGCATTCGCTTGACAATCGAATGAATGAAGGAACAAGTTTCGTTTTGTTAATCGATCGGACAGAATTCGTTTGTCAGCAAACGAATCGATTTGTTTGTCGAACGCGAATAATCAATTTATTCGCAGACACACTGCCAGTGTTTCTCTTTAGACGAAGGAAAATGTGATGGCTAGTTTTCGCTGCGATGCTTGATGAAACAAAATGGATTTAGGTGCGCTGATCTGAACGTCGAAGATTTGAAAATCCCATTGCTCAAACGCGATTCCACGAGAAAAAATTTAAAGCTCTTTTTAGCGGGAAAAGTGAGAGAAAAATCGTTTGGAATGAAAAATAACTATATTTTCAAAGAACGAACGCAAAAATATACAGCAGATCAAATTGATTAGTTTCTTTCAATTAAGTTTTCAAAATAATTTTATTTATTCTCATTTTTTGATTCTGTGATGATACGAACATTAAATAGTTTTTTTAGTAGGAAAAGTGAGATAAAAAAATCTTTTGGAATGAAGCATAATTATATTGACAAAGAACGAACATAAAAATATACAGCAGATCAAATTGATTAGTTTCTTTCAATTAAGTTTTCAAAATAATTTTATTTATTCTCACTTTTTGATTTCTGTGATGATGCGAACATGGTGGACATGGAGAGGGAATCGTTTACAATGAAAAATATTTTTATTATCAATTAATTTCACATATTTTTAATTGTTTTTAACTATTTTGGCATGACCATATTTCAGGCAAATACAAATTTAATTAGAAATATAATTGAAAAAGAATGGCTTTTTCAGTTAATAAAAACAGCAAACAAGCTAAACAGTTTATCATGTATTACTTAGAATGAAGTAAGTAAAGGAATTAGAATATGTTATATTGATTAGTTTTTTATGAATCTATTGCTTTCACTCTTGAAAAATTGGAATAGAAATTCGTGCTGTTTAAATTACCTTGAACTAACATATCTTGACCTTCAGATGACGTACTTACAAGCAAGATAAGATCGAAATTCGTAGGAAAAAGTTACTTTATGGAAACAAAAGGTAGGATCTGACATTTTTGTGATAGTTGCTAGCCATTTATTTTTCAGTTTGCCTTGATTCGTAAAAATGATAACAGCAATGTATAGTTGGTGCAAAGTAAGAATTGTTTCTGTATGATAAATGCTGCCAGATGTTCAGAAATGGGATCCGCCAAAATTTAAAGCTTGGCTGTGCATCGTATTTTTCGTAAATTTGTTGGCGTGAATGTGATTTAGTTGTAATAAAAGTAAGAAAAGTTCTTTCAGTTTCCAAGGAAACATCTCGCATTAAATACATATTTCATCATCATAATGAAAAACAATGTATTAAGTAGTCATTATTCGGTAGTTGATAATTAAGTAAGAACACTAAAAAAACAAATCGCAAAATCGTTCTTAATATACATATTAAAAGTGATTTTAATTTAATAATTAAATTATTGATTAGCAATTTATATTTCTGTGTTCTTGTTTAATGTTAAACTTATTTCTTTTCGTATGAAAATTGCTTCCTTGGGGAAGTTTATTGTGTTTTAAAAATTCAATGGCATTAAGAAATGCATTCTGCATTAAGACGACTTTTTTTGGGATAGAATTAAAATATATTTTTTACATTTAAAAAACTTTTAAAGTAATTAAAATTTGTATACTATCAATTATTCTTCATTTTTGTCCGAGAAACAATATCTCAAAAGCTGCAGCATCTTCTGAAACAAAACATGTTTAAATTTCCTGAAATTTTCAAAACAGAATTTTCATAGATTAAATCATAACTCATATTAATTATTTCTAAAAAAGATTCTGAGAACATTTGATAATAGTTTATGTATTTTTAATAAGTTTGTAATGTAGAAATAGTAATCAAAATCTCTAGTTTAAATTAATTGTCAACAAACCACATAAAGGTGAAGTAGTTTTAACTGTTGTGAATTGTATGTTGTTCTTTCATACATCGCTTCAAGCTTTGCGCAAAGTAAATAAAGGACGACAAACTTCCCTATTATGATTATTCTCTTTCCTACCTTGACTCTCATTATATTTATGAAAAATTTATTAATTCTAATTACATTAAAATTTAGTAAACATTCCGAGTGTGGAAAAAGACTAGAATGATTAAAGATAAAAATCTGTAAAATAATTTCGAATTCACTGACAAATCGAAATATTATTATACTAATGAATCTCGTTTTCGATACAGTTCCAAGAAGATAACAGAGTTTTTTCGCTATATTCTGCATTGTTTGCATTCAAATTCAAGTTCAAGATCTATTTCTAAATTTGAATTTTTAATTTGAAACACTAATCGCAAAACAAATGGTTATTTTATAAGTGAATCTTTATTAATTAAAATTATTAAAAGAGTCGAACGAAAATCAATTCATAAAAAGGGGGGGTGAATATAAAATCTAAGAAAAGAAAATTAAATGTGAGAGATGTAAAGGATTATTTATTAAATAATATAGAAATGTTATAATTTAATAGATATTAAATAATTTAGATTAATGATAGGATTAGATGAATGTTAGAATTAGAACTACAATAAATAATTGATTTTTAACTATACGATTGCTATTTTTGTCATCTGAGTAATGCTATAATATTAAACAGCATATAATTCTCGAGGTTTTTGTTTATCACAAGGGCGTTGACACGTTCGTTACCAGCTCACTAAAATATAATGTCCGTACTTATCATTTGTTACGATGTTACAAAAATAAAAAGCAGCATGTACTCTTTATCAGTTTATAGAAGAAAAAGTTTTATCTTTAAATTTTGAGCAGCAGTTAATTGTGTCAATATGGAACAAATTTTGAAAAAAAAAATATTAGCAGCAGAACAAATACCCACTCAGATAATTTACAGATTTTTGTATATTTTATTTGAAAAGTCAACATTATCGCACTATTCACAATTTTTTTAATACCAAAATGCATTTTGCCGAAAAAATAATAAATATTTAAATGGAAAAGTATGAATGCAAATTCACTTGAATGATGAAAATTTTGAACATATTTTTTAAATGAATGGCATCACATATATGTGTAAGCAAAAATTATAAAAGAAAAATATCAACTACGACATGCATATTGTTAAAACAAGGATAATTTTATGTGTGAAAATAAAAGACTGATAAAATATAAACAAAGCGAATAGCATTTATTGAGCATACTCATCATCACTGAAAGTATCTAAAATTAGTCTTCGTGCAAAGAAAAACAAATTGAAAAAAAAAAAAAAAAGATTTCTATAATAAATAAAATGAAGGTCCTCAGATGATTAATGAAGCTAAAGGCTATTTTGATTTTAGTTCCATATAAAATGTTTTAAACAAATAAATATCATCGTTTCTACATATTAAAAATATTCACTCGAATGTATTTAATATCCGCACACGAATCGTTAATGCAAATCAGCATCAATAGATAAGATTTCAAATAAATTCAGTAAAAAAATATCAAGGCATAATAAAAATGAAACTTGAAAAACATTTTAGTTTATTTTCTTATTCATATCTACTCTTTATGTAATCTTTTGTATTTTTTTTAAATTATCCTCAACGAAATGATGACCTCATGACAGCAGCTGAAAAAACTCTGCAGCATATGCGGAATGTTTCTAAGTAAACATCTCAATTTAGGAAATACTAGGAACTGTTATTTGACTATCCTCATTTTTTTTAGCCATATGCTTGCTTGAGTGATGATAACTCAAAGTGAAGTAATGACACATTAAGAATTACAAATAATAATTTCCTATCTATTTTTGCTCACTTTTTACATTTGATTTGCTTAGCATTGGCAAGGGGAATTTCATAATAAATTTTGTCATTTCATTTTCGATGTATTAAAATTTTGAAATATCTTGCACTTGCATATTTTAGATAATATTACAATATTTTAATATTTCCACTACAGCTAATCTATTTGTATATTTCTGTATATTAAAGGAGTAATTGATTAGTTATCAGTATTCAGATTAGTTCATTTTCTAAGATATATGTTCTCTGACTCTTCCTACATAATCTTACATATTTATCGAAGACTCTATGTATGAATTCAAAATAGCAAAATTTCAGCTCGGTATCTATTTTTTCATTCACGATTCTTTATGAAATGGTTTTTAAACCTGAAATCATCGTTAAAAGATAAAAGTCAATTCAGTATTGTTTTTTTTTGTTTGCTGCTTAAAGAGATTTATAAAACAAATTCACCCGACCCTCATGGTCTAAGTTCAGAAGATTATAATCCTAGTAATAAAGAAGAAACTTTTGAAATGTTTACTTCGATTTATTTCACCACGGGAGTCATATTGTGTAAAGAGAAAAAGCGATGAGAAATGCGTCAATCTACATCACGATACAAGAGCAAAGTGACCGAAAATTTTCCCTTCAGTGATTTTAATATAAGATTCTGCTAGGAATTTCTTTGTCATGTATCGATTTAGGAGAGGAAATCTTAGGTATATTTGAAAAGTATGTGTAAGTATTAAGAATTTTTATATATTCGTTCCCCGCGTGGGATTGATGGAATCAGCAATTCAGAATATTTTTTCACTGTTTCTTTTTCATGTTCTCTTCCTTCCTAGTCCGTTTGATGCACCGAAACCGCCATTGCTTTGATAAAAAAAATCTTGACAGATAATAAAAATTCGACTATTCTCTAAAATAATGAAGAATAAAAATAAGTAAGTTTAAAATTTCTGTAGCTGTTTCTTTATTCACATACATAAATATATGTTATACAGGGTGTCTTAAAATCAACGCAAGATTTGAATTTGCCACCATTCGTGCAGTAAAGTGTTGCCAACCCTATTAAAAAACCATTTGACAGCTGATCGTTTAGGGTTAGTAAAAATGGAGCGTCACACGATAGAACAAAGTGTTTTCATTGTTGAACAATATTTCAAAAATAATGAGTCCGGCGACCACAGATCGAAAAGTTGAAAAATGGCCTCCTAGACCGAGTGATTTAACACTATTGGATTTCTTTTTATGGGGTTATTTGAAGTCAAAGGTCTGTGATAAAAAGCCTACAAGCGCGCGTGCATTGAAGGAGGAAATTCAACGCTGCATCAATGAAATTCAGCCACATTTGTGTAAAACGGGGGAAAATTTCGACAAAAGAGTGCGTATGTACCAGCAAAGTTGTGGAGGCTATTTCCCTATGTGTTATTCCATACATAACCCTATCCTGTGTACTTTACGATTCAATAAAAATATAACAGTTTAAAGAAAAAAAACTGTCAATTTAATTCAAATCTTGAGTGAACACGTTGCTCTATCGTGTAACGCTCCATTTTTACTAATTCTAAACTATCAGTTGTCAAATGTTTTTTTAATAAGGTTCGAACACTTTACTGCACGAATGGTGGCAAATTCAAATCTTGAGTTAATTTTTGGACATTCTTTATCAGACTGAGATTATATACTTGTATACACAAATAAATAAATAAAAAATTATTATTATTAATAATAATTTTTAACTTTAAATATACATTTCTGTACAATAAATATACTAATGGTTGCTTTTAACTTTCCAGTAGAAGTAAATTTACATTCATTTTTCTTCTTTTCCATTATGTTTGTCAATATACTGTATATTACTCAATTGTCAATATACTCAATATTACTCAAGATGGAAAAAAAATTCCAATTTTAGAATGAAGGATTAAAAAATTTCTATTTTTATTTTCTGCTAACCAGAAAAACATAACAGAAACTTTAAAATTACCGAAAAAAATGCAAGGCTGAAAAATATTTTTCGAAAGCACGCTGAAGCATAGAAATTAAAATATTGTGCTTTGAAAAACTTTTGAAAGCTATTAATCAAAATTCCGATCATGCCCAAAGAGTAAACCCTTTTTTTTATGATTTTTTCCCCTTCCTTTTTTTTTAACGAAAATATTGATCTTGTACGCAGGAACACGTGTCTTTCAATTGGGAAGTTGTTTAACAACATTATTCCGTGAAAGTTCAATGTTATGCAGCTTCTTGTCATGGATAATGCTATGCTTGTTTTGTTTTTATTTTATCAGTCGAAACATTTCTTTATGAAAACGAATTGTTTGATTGCTTTCTGTGTCTTAAACAAAAAGAAGATAAAGGCAGTACACAAAATTTACATTGCGATGAACATTTAAAGTTCACATTCAGTAGGTTAAAAATGATGATTGTTTTTGCTCTGGTAGTTTTTGGAAATTTCTAAATATATTTACTTAAATTGATGTATCATCCCTGTAAAAGTCAAAAATTTCGAAAAACAATACATCTTGTTGTTTACAGAATTCAGTAATAAGAATCAACTTTTGCACTCAAATTCAGAAATATTCGTATATTTGTTGAAGCAAATATTATGATTTTCTATCTTTGCTGTCTTTCTAACAAGGGATTTGAGAAATGCATTTCTAGACGAGACATTGAATATTGGAAGTATACCTTAAGGATGTTTTCACATTAAATTGTTATAGAACAAGATCCAGCTAATTCTAAGAAAATAGGTTTAATTGATATCTTATATATGTAGAAAGACTGGGCTCTTTATAACTTCATTATGAGGTAGATAAAAATAGTAGACGACTTTCAGAAACAGTTATTTAATTATTTTCAAAATTCCACATTTCACAAGATAAAACAAACACGAACACGTAAAAAACACGATACTCACTAGAATACAATCGAATAATGACACCCAAGAAGAACCATGGGAAATATACCTTAATGTTAATAAGGTAACGCCATCTGTTGTATCAAAAAAGAAGGTAGTGGTGTTATGTAACCGCTACATATATTATAAAATTGTCCTCGTTGGACACGGCAAAACGGGTAAATAGCACCCCCACAAACTAAGCAGATAATCATAATTAATTCCTAAATGCGATTTAAAAAGTTGAAATTTAATTAACAATTTACAAATATTTTTTTATTAAAATATTAATAGTCCTTTTGTTATTAAGGTTTATTCATATAATAAAAGAATTATAATTAAAATTTGATTTCTAAAGAATCAAATAATTATAAAAACAACTTAAATGGTAATAAATAACGAATGCAATAATTTTTAAAGTTAAAAATTAGTACTTTTAAAAATACTTATTTTTTTTTTTTTTTTTACTTTACTTACTTTCTTTTTATTTGTGAAAATTGTTATAAAATTTCGTTCTAAATTTACGAATCGGATCAGAACAACACATGGAACAGAAAGCAGCTGTTAATTTACTGAATACATAAACAGATGATTGAAAATTTAAAAGTTTGTTTTTAAACACATCTTCTAAAGAAATGCCGCTTCTGTGAATCCATATCGTCATAATTTACTGAATGAGGAAAATATCAGAAGACAATTTAATTCCAATATTTTCATGATGATTATAATTCTGGTTTTCTTATATAATGAAAAATTAATAGGTGAGCAAAAAAATTATAAATTTTGAGAATAAATAAAAAAAATCATCAGAATTGTTTTCATTTTAAGAATAAATGTAGTTATTGCTTATACAGAGGCGTACCTTCATAAAATGGCAGTCAAAACAAATACCAAAATAGCGTCTTCCTCCTTGAATTTTGTTATTTTGAATTTTTATGAAATTTATATTTGTTCCGGAGTTTAATTACATTTTGAATTTGTAGAGAACATGTTCGGAGAATCATTAAATGTCAAACGTTGGGCAGCAATTATCTGATTATTGCTTTAAGAATTCAAAGTGATTCTGATATAATTGGGAGGGGAATAGAGATGAATCGTTCATTATTCTATAGGAGCCATCTTTCATCATGTCCATGTTTTTTTAGGGGGGGGGGTAGATATAGTATTTGAACTTAGCACTTTTATTTCCCAATTTTTCTCATTCCGTTTAGTTTATATTAATAATTTATTATCTATTTTAAAGCACTCATAAAAAATTTTTTGCTGATTGATAAGAATATCCAGGGGAATGGAATTTTGATCTTCTGAACCTAAGTCCGATTTCATGATGAATGAATCATGTGAATAGTTTTATCATATACTACTGACATGATCCATTTTTATTGCGATGATATATCGACCTTCGATTATTAATCAAAACATGTTTTCAAATGTTCATGACAATGTCGGATATGATATTTATATACGGAACTCAAATAGTGATGTAAATTTTGGGTATTTTCGTGATAACGAAATATATAGAGATATTAAATTGAAAGAGCTGGATCTTCATTTTTGCCTTTAAGAAGTTTTATTTTAAATTTGGGCGATTAAGAACTGAAAATAATATGTTTCTTAAACGCGCTTACTTTATTCCACAATTTTGCACCCTCCGGTAATAGCGCCAAGGTACCACCTACATGCCTTGCTTGCCTCACCCTAGTTACGCTACTTACTTGTCACTATTAAAGTTGTATTTAAAATTATTATTTTCAGAAAAAAAGTAATTTTGGGAAATATTTTTGGGAATAATTTGGGAATTGGATATTTATTGCGTTTCGATATTTAAATGAGTGAGCATCCTATATTCTACTACAAGGTTGAGTTACTTACTGAACTGAATTTTCCAATACTTGCTTTTTATTTATTGAACTGCTTATCATTCATATTCGATGGTTAGTGATAATTTTTCTCGAGATGCGTCTGATTACTGGATTAATCTTTCTATTTCTTCCGATCATAAAAGTGAAGATTCGTTCTCCTACAGCATGGACCGTTGACACTGAGCTACCAAATTTGATATAAATTAACTTTAAAGGATGGAAATGTAATGAAGTCTTTGAAATTTTCAATAAAATTTTAATTCATTAAAAATTAAGCTAAATTTTTATATTTTGTCTGGATAACTTCCAACAATATTATTGGATAAGAATGATTTTAAATTTTAAAAATCATCTTTTTAATTATGACGATTTAACCGTCTTGCATTTTCGTCCTTCTTTTGAAATTTTTAAAAAATATTTTTATTCTGTATTTGCAACACTACTTTCCATTATTACAATGAAATTGAAATTGTTTTTATTACTTTTACAAATACTAATTGCGAGTTTTTCAAACGTTGAGATCTAAGAATTAAAATTTGTTTTGATTTCCTTATTTATTTTCCCCATTCTTTGAATTTGACATTTTACTTTCTTATTTCGTTGTATCATATTTTTCGAGTGAACAAACAATATTCACCAAGATATTAATCATTATATTCAGTATGATGAATATTTGTATTTTTTATTTTTAATCTTTGATCCTACCAGCATACTAGTGGATTATTTGTTCATATACTTCTATTATAAATAAAAGAGAATGTGATAATTTCCTGACGATCTACAGGACTGCCTTTTGACTAACAGTACTAATTTCCTGACGATCTACAGGACAGCCTTTAGACTAACAGTACTAATTTCCTGACGATCTACAGGACAGCCTTTAGACTAACAGTACTAATTTCCTGACGATCTACAGGACTGCCTTTTGACTAACAGTACTAATTTCCTGACGATCTACAAGACAGCCTTTTGACTAACAGTGCTAATTACCTGACGATCTACAGGACAGCCTTTTGACTAACAATACTAATTTCCTGACGATCTACAAGACAGCCTTTTGACTAACAGTACTAATTTGACATGGATATATTTTGAGGGTAGAAATGGGCACTTTTGAGAATTTTTTTAGATTTTAATTAAATAAAAATGAAGTGACATTTGGTCATTTTTTCGTCATAACTTCCATAAATATTATCATTTGAAAGTAATTTTTACTCTGTTATAAAATGTTAATAAAATTATTTTAGTGATATTAATTTAATTGTCGTGGGTTTTTTTATTTTGAATTTTGAAAATAAAAATTGTATTTTAAATATAATTGTGTTTGACATTATAAATATTGTATTTTAAATATAAATATTGTATAATTGTCATTATAGTAAGTTTCGTTGTTGCAATGTTGCTTTCATTATTTCGTAAATTATTTTAATTTTTCAGAGTTGTGGAGAAATTATTCTGCTGATTTTCTGTGCATATTATATCAGGAATAAGAAACTAAAATTGCGTTATCACGAAAGAAAGCTTACAATTTGAAACAGATTACCGAGGCAACATTCTGGCGGTCTTTATTTCCGAGAAAATAATATTTTGACAGAAGTTTTCAACCCAATAACTAGACCGATTGCGCAAATTAATCTCGCCAATCTCGCCACTTTCTAAGAATAACTAGCCAACCAGAATGCCTCATTTTTATTATGCAATTATAATTTAAAACAGTCTTTTCTTTTGTTATGGTAAGTAGTAGTTCAAAAAGTTAATTGTCATTTTTAAATTAAAAATGCTCATGAAGGAAGTTAGTTTTCATTTAAAATTAAACAAATTTCAGATTCTCAGACTTGCAAGTTACAAATCGAAGTGTGCGGATTATCGATTTCAAAAATTTTAAATTTCTTTTCTTTGCAATATTCAGACCACTTAAAACGTCTTCTTTGAAAAATGGTCACTTTAATAAAGAATCCATTGTGAAGAAGAGGCGAAAAGGGCAATATATTCACTTCATCTCTTATTTTTATCTCCTATCTCCGAAGAAGCGCGTCGAAATAGAGAGAAAAATGTTATTTATACACCTCGAATATAGCACGATATTACATTTCAGAGCCTCCTTGCAAAATGAAGGCTCTTCGTTTGAATAATGGTGCGGATATGGAAAGGGGGGGGGAGAAAGAAAGGGCATCTCGCTTATTCAAATGAGGGGCGATTTAAATCCCTGGGAATTTCCCTTCCCTCGTCGTCTGTATGGATCGGGAGTTGAACTTGAGCCCCTCCTACTCTATCGTTTGCTCTTCGCTACCTGCTCGGGCAGTCCCCCCTTCCCTCCACACCTACATGCACACCTCACTCGATACCGGATAACAACAGAATCACTCTCGGACTTCGTGCTTTTGGCAAGATATTGCTACTTTGGCGAACGGGACGTTGCTCTTATCATGCAGAAAAACAAACAAACCGCACATCGGTTTTCTTTCATGTTCTTTCCCCCACCCTTTTGGTTTCAGATGAAATTTTACGATGTCTGAGAGTGAGTATATACAGAGTAATCATGAAATAGCTCTTCCTATTTGAAAGCGTGTACAGCTGAAAATTATGAACGGAATTAAGAAAAAAATTCATATAAAGGCATGGAGGGAAGAATGTTGCAATATACTAGCCGTCTTCGACGACCAAGCTGTTTGACAGGAATGCTGGCTGTGTTTTTTTTAATGAAATTTCTTATATAGATATTGGCATTTAGAATTCCCATAATAAAATCTTAAGTATTAAATTATGACTAATATTCGAGCTGTGTTATTTTAAAAATTTTGCACCTGTTTTTTTCATAGTATAAATGAACCATCCATAAATGTCCATCTCATGACACCATAGTGCTATTAAAAACGTAATTGTTAGATTTATTTGCCTTTTGGTCGAGAGGAAAAGTGCCTGTCCAGCTGTCCGGCTACAAGTGAGACAATAATTACAAAATATAAAGAGCTATATTGATAAAATTTGGTGTAGAAGTTTAAGATTTGAATGGGAGACTATTGATCGATAAAAAATTCGAATTCGAGAGGTTAATGTATCTTCCTGAGTCTGAAAGCGCATTTATGCATATATATATATATATATATATATATATATATATATATATATATATATATATATATATATATATATATATATATATATATATAACACTCAAAAATGTTTTGAGCTAGACAAATAAAATTTGAAATATAGTTTTTAATCAAATTTGTAGATTTTTATTAAATTTTAACAAAATCCATTAAAGAAAATTTGTCTGTCTATCCGCTGCCAAGTGAACACAATAATTACAAAATGCAAATAATCGGATACATAAAATTTGGTATACAGTTTTAGCATTTAAAGGCTAAATATTTAACAAATTAATTTGAATTAAACCTATCAATTGGTTGACTGTTTGTCGATCTATATTTCGTCACATAAAAACCAGTAAACTCAAGAAAACAAAGACTTAATGACATTCAGTATGTCATCTTTTGATTACAAGTGTCAATTACCAAATGTGACGTACTTGTGAAAAATATTTTTTCTATCAAATTTTGGTTTCAGTCAGTCATAAAAAAATACACAGAATTCTCAACCGGCTTTCTTTGGTATACTACGAAACATAACGCTATGTGCGGCTATCAGAAAATAGTAATTTGAACACTCGTGGCGTTTATATCTTTGTCCAAGGTCCATAACTTTTATGCGGAAAGCAGGGAATAACACCTTTACTAAAGAATGGCTAGAAAGTTTATGAAAAACCGTTTCCATTGACTTTATGAAGATAATTTTATAATAAAATGCAAAGAAATTTTGTACGGCCAGGAAGGTAAGTCAACCATCTAACTCTCCGACCCGCCACGAAGGCACACGGATTTAAACCATAAAAACTGAATGACCGGACCGCCGCAACAACAACATTGGCAGGAACTGTGGTTGAATCCTAAGGGCCGTCACCGGCCACGGTACAACCCTCCCCGAAGGAAGTAGGTCCCGTCATCGATGGGAGGAGTCAGATCCCCCACGTATTAGTGTACCCTCCAGGGTGGCGAGATCCAACCACTATGCCGGAAGCATCTCATCCTCATGGGGGTATGGCCAGAAAGATAAAAAGAAATCACTCCATTTTAATCAAATAAATATTTAAAAATTTCCAAGATGCTATTATATACATTAAATATTCTTTTTCCTTCAGCACAGTGCATAAAAAAATATATATTTAATAATGCATAACAGTAGGTAATTAAATTTATATATACATTCTATATTTAAATTTGTTATTCCATACTAAAATTTATATGTTCATGATAAAACACTTGATTTTAATAATGATTTGTTATTATCAAGAGCCTAAAATCTTCCTTTTTTTTATATATACAATTCTCTAGCATTTTATATAACAAATGAATGTATTCACACGTAAGAAGAAATAAAATTACTGAATTATAAAGTTAATAATTAAAGCAATTTTAGAATAAAACTTCTATTTTCCATAAAATTAAAAAAAAATTAATTTACTCAATTTTGAATAAATAACCACTTCCAACGAACCAATTTTGCTTCTAGTCATCGTGCACCCCAAACCCTACTTCGAATTCCATTTATATTATTTTTCAGTTAATTATAAACTATAATTTATATGTCCTTTCTAAAGAAATGAAATTTAAATCTTCAAGCCACGAGGGACTAAATTCTTTTACCGAATAATTTTTATGACTTTCATGCTAAAATCTTGCAGCTATCCAAAGGACATTTAATTTTTCCAGACTGATTTATACTCAGTGTTTTCTAGAACGAGACTATGAATTTTTCTGGAAGTGATTTACGAAAGAGTTAACTCAAACGCCATTACTTTAGTCGAAACTAAACTTCTGGAAAGAATTGAATTTTGTTCTATCAGAGCTTTCGAGCACCGTAACTCGAAAAAGAACATGCTGAAATAAATTTTCGGAGGTAATGTTATTCTGATTCTTAAATCTGACGCACTGCGTTATAGTTTTCTCCAGAAAGGAAAAAAAATGAATGGTGGAGGGGAAAAAGAAAAAGGGAAATAGTTAATTTAGTTATTATTAAAATTCTTATTCGCAGGGCTAATATCAGTACATAATTTCATGTAGTTAAGGGTTGGTTATTGCACGAAAGTAAAATGAATTTGCATAGCTCAAAACTTGGTGGGTCAAAGAAAAAAATGTGTTTTGTTCAGAGATTCGAACTAAAAGAAATTGTGTCTGAAATTTGAGACAGCAGAAGAAAACGATAATTTTAAATTAAAAAAAAAGCGTGATGATTAAATTTTAACGTTTCATAGTCTCATTAGATCAGTAAATAAATTGAAAGGCATTTTAATAAAGTGATAATAATTATAATGGAAATTCGCTTAACGCGCTTCCGAATCTAATTCGTATTGCAAAACAATCGTTAAAGCGAAATATTTTTTTTCCCGCAGGAATCCATGTAAAATAGAATAATGCGTTTTATTCTGAAAAAACACTCAAATATATTTATAATAATGTAAATTATTATTTATAATGCCTGCCTTTTTACTTTCTCTTATATGTAGTATAGAGAAAGTAAAGTAATTGTTGAAAAAATAGGAACTCGAGATGTTGACGAATTCCACGTTTTATACCTACCTGAGTTCTAAAAATATATTTTTAGAAAATGTCTGTCTGTCTGTGTCAAAGATAGCTCAAAAACGCTTTGAGCTTGACGGTTGAAATTTGGTATACGGTCTTTACACCAAATTTGCTATTTGTAATCAAAAATCTATCAAATTTTGAGTAAAATCTTTTCAGAGGAGGTCTGTCTGTTCAAATATAAATTAGCACGAATAATTATAAAACAAAGAGAGTTAAATCAATAAAATTCGATACACAGATTTCACATCTATAGAAAAGACACCTGCCAAATTTTAAGCCAATTCCAACGCAGGGATGACCGTCTGTTGGTCTGTACTTTTAGAAACATTTAAACGCGATAGTTCAAAAACGCTCAAAATATTTTGAACTAGACTTATGACATTTGGTTTACCGTTTTTACACCAAATTTGTAGATTTCTATCAAATTTTGTGTAAATTTCGCTGAGAGGAAGTCTGTCTTATCGGTTGTTTGAATATAAATTGACACAATAAATACAAAGCGAAGGCAGTTACATGGATAAAATTCTGTACACAGATTAAACATTTATAGTGCAGACAACTATCAAATTTTGAGCCAAATTCAACCACGGGTGGACCGTCTGTCGGTCTGTACATTTAGAAACATGTAAACTTGATTATTCACAAACGCAATGACTTAAATATATCAAATTTGGGATTTTGTGGCTACAAGTGCAGTTTTGTGTCAGAGTTTTTTTTTTTCAATCGATTGAGAAAAACATGTCTAAAACACAAATTCGATTTTTGTATATTATTAATGCAAATCGGCACATGACTCATCAAGGCTTACTTACGATAGATTCAGTAAAAATGCTAAATTCACGCCAAAAAATTAATATTTCGTAATTATTGCCTGTCAGTGCCATGTAATCCCTTCTCTGGCATGACCAGCTTATTAGAGAGTATGCAAGAAAAGTTTGGGAAGACCACTAGGCTGGTTTTACAAAAATTGTCTAAAGGTATTTGTCTTTGACAAAGCTTTAAAATTTGGCGAAAATGGGACTCAGCATTATTGTTAAATGAATTTGTAGAACATATAGATATTGCCTTTTTAAGGTGATGCTTCTCGGTGCACGATGCAATAATTTCGATGCTTTCAGTTTTTCCTTTATTTTCATTGAAGATTGTTGCGGTGCTGAAGCTATTATTTCCTCTTCTCTTGGCCAAATATCCTCAGCAGTTTTTTCTGTGACGTGGAATACAGCAACATAAGATCTTAGGTAGTTCTGGATATGTTTTTCTGCCAGATAATCAATTTCCTTGCTATCTACCTCTGGCCATATAATCTTGGCCATACACACAATAATAAATCCAAATAAAATGGTAATAAATCCATCATGTCCTTGCATTTTTCAGATGTAATAGATCTCCCTTTTTTCATCCATAAAATATAATTTTATATTTTTGAAATTACTTGGTCTTCCTCGTTGTTGTGGCAACTCGATAATCGATTTTAAATTCAGCATCTCATTCTATCGAAGTTTTGTAGAACAATTTGTATGGTGTATCCCTTGCAAATCTGATTCAGCATCTAGTTAAACAATTCACGGTTTCTTCATTGGTACTTTTATTTCTTTTTAAAACCGCTTTCTCCAGAGGTTGGGTTGAAAATAAATACCCGTGTTTCATTTCATGTATTAAACATTTATTATGTTTTCGACAATTTCGTATTACTTTATAGTAATCCTGGGGAATATACAAGGAACTGGTTTCTCGGATTGCCAGTTCTACCATTCCAAAATCACGATAGTTCGGTAAATTTGAATATCCTGACAAACATTTGTTATCAATGATATTTATTTCATTGTCACTGGACTGAACAATCGGTGTTGGAAGTAAACATATTATTATCGAAACACAAAATTAAGATATACTTTTCATTATTTATGAAATACTATACAACCACCGATTTTCAATATCAAAGATAGATAGATAGAAACACCCTAGATTTCAGACATGATATCAAACGGCCACATTTGCTTCACTATACAGCAACCGGAGCTAAATTTTGCCGTAACATATTCGGTCAAAAATAATTTCAATCTAAGATGGACTTGCACCACTTTCAAAATAAACAGATTTTCAATACTGTTAAGAGCTAAAACTTCCATCACCAAAATACTAGAATCTGATTTTTTTTTTTTTTTACTTTAAATTGTTTACGCATGAAAAGATCATAACAAGTTTTAATTACCATTATCTCCATTTTTTTTAAAAAAAATGGACTTGCCTCACTTTTAAAATTAACGGCTCATTTATAAAAAAGTCAAAGGATCCAGAAAAAGGTGAATTAGGACAATCGGTCAAGTTTAACTACTTTATAATTCTTGTTATTTTTTTAAAGAAAAAGAACGATATTGTAAGTATTTATGCAAATTGAAAAGCTGCTATCTAATATTAATGTCCTGATTAAGAATATTTACAAGTTTTACAGCGAATAGAAACCAAACTCATCCATAAAATTTACAGTTGTGATCTTATTTAAGTGACTTAGAAGAAAAGGCAGTGTTTATACATACATATATATATATATATATATATATATATATATATATATATATATATATATATATATATATGTTCAGCCCTAATCTTCAGAAACTTTTTACGTGCGATATATTAATGCATTTAGCTTTTAAAAAATTATGAGATCAAATGAGTCAGGTCAATAAAATTTTTCTCCAGACACCATTTGTTTTTTGTTTTTTTGTTTTTTTTTTGGACATCACTGTTCTCTTCAAGAAAGATCATAAACTTTGAACCAACGTACATGTATTTCCAGTCCTGCGCAATTCTTTGAACTCTTTCGAAAATGCAAAACAAGCTCTTTTACAGGATAATGTGCCAAAATGAAAGACTTTCCTAGGATTGTTTATGAATATACTCATGCTATTATGGTAAAGTCAGTTAGAAATCCTGCACGAACCTGAGAAATTCGTTATTACTGTTAACATCCTCTCTGAACATACAGATAAGGATGAGTATGTAAATAGGATTCATTACCTTTTTAGCAATAATTTTTGCCTTATTTACAGTTCTTTCAAAAACTCTATTCATAAAGAAATTATTGTAAACATACTTTTGAGTATGCACCTGCAAAAACATCTATGCGTGTATGTCTTACATTATGATATTTGCTTTAGTCAATTATATAAGTTTTTCTGTTTTCCCGTTCTAGCTGGAATTTAGACTGAGTGGCATCTAGTGCTTTCCGTTGTTTGCTGATTAGCTTATCACATGTCTAAAATACCACATCTGATTAATAATAAGAGGATATTGATCAATTAACGTTTTAAAATCAAGGGATTGAGTTGACTTTCCATGATGATGAACGAATGATTTTGAGTAATTCTGGACCTCATAATTTTGAATTGCTGCATCCATAAATAGTTCGCATTTTACAATCCAGATTTCTTCCAGACCATATCATACTTAAGTAAGAGTGACTGAGACATATATTAAATGAGTACTGATAAACACACACGAGATTTCCGGAAGCCAAGCCACCTCTTAAAGCTAAATGTAGTTGCATGTGACCCCAGTGGCTTAACAGGAGAGCTGGAGCCTAGAGTTCAGCATGATTATGATTTCTTCGCTCCCTATCATCTTAGTAGCAAGCTAGTGCCTTAGCAAGTTCAAGTGACATCCAGGGCGTGGTATTACATTTTGACTCACTCAGGATATTTCATTTAGAAAAAAGTGATGTTACTGCATAAATGTTTTATCCCGATTGCGTCCCCTTGAAATGACCAAGTAGTTATTATAACTCGTTCTTTTAAAGTTTTTAAAAAAATTATTTCAACATTTTAGAAACGAATAGACACTATTTTTGCACGTCGATAGAAATCCCACGACATGCAGCGAAATATTGCTATTTATGTTCAGATGTTTTAATATAGTTTTAATTGTTCCAGGATCTTTTAATAGGTTTGAAGCTTGTTTTTTTTTTTTTTTTTTTTTTGGAAAAAAAAAATAAATCTTGCTAATTTTCAAAAGTTTATTTTGGGAAAAAATTTTGTTTTACTTTTCTCACCCACATATATTATTATTATTTCATGAGAAAATGGAAGTTCAGTATCGTGGCGAGTTTGAATGCTATTTGTTTTCGCCATGTGTTTTCGTGTTATTGATACAGTAGTAAAGCATCCAAGCTCAAGCTGGACAATCCTAATTGCATACTCTTTATCTGGGCTTGACCTCTTTCCAATCTAATTCCAAAGCATCCCAAATGAAATATCAGGATTTTTTTTCACTTCAATTCAAACAATCTTTCTTATTAAGAGAATAAAGATTGTACATAATTTCTATGCAAACACGTATGACTCTGGCTTTCATAAAAGCATAATACAATGATTCTATGCAATTCATGAATCACAATAGTAGAGCAGTACCTACAACCATATCTGTGCTTAAAATATTAATTTTGAATTGCTTTGAAATACACACATACACACACACAAAAAAAATTAATGCATAGTTTCCAATATAGAATCTTTTAAATTTATAAATTTATATATTATTTTTATTGTTGTTGTTTCTGATCCCAGGTGGTATAGCTGAGCTATACCACCTCCATGAAACCAAAGATCTCTAAAAAGTCCAAAAACAATAGCGGATTCCTTAAAATTTGAGTTACATTCTAGTCTCAACATGATATTTGAACTTTAAAAAAATATTAAGTTTTTTATAAGCACATTTGTATCATTGTTCTAAAAAGTTAATTTTTCTTTTTAATTAATTCCTACGTTTTGTCTGTAATATTGTAGCAGTTGCATTACTCTTATTTTCTGTTTTCGATACTAGATGGCGATGCCTGATTAGGCTGTCCCATATGTCATCTCATAGTGAATTACGAAAATAAGTAGTGTTCTGCCTACTTCATTTTTTTTTTTTTTTTTTTTTTTTTTTGCACATTCAAAAGAGAGGGTAAGTGTGTAACTGATCCTTCATATTCAAGTTTTCTTGTTTAACTTCCTATCTAATTTCAATAATTAAAAATGGCTTTCCTATCTAAGGGGAAAATATCCAAAATCACACCACCTCGTGGCGGCGGTATTCGTTGGTGTAGGGGGAGGATGTAGCAGTTGCATTACTCTTAACCAATAAGATTTTCAGAATATTCAAATTCTGTCTCCTTGCCGGGACGTCGTCGGAGACAGAGGGGGAGGATGTAGCAGTTGCATTACTCTTATCTTCTCTTTTGGATAATAGATGGCGATGCCTGATTAGGCTATCCCATATGTCGTCCCATAGTGCATTGCGATTGTAATTAGAATGAGATGTGACGCTGAACTGTGAAGCCGCCCGCGTGAATGTCTTGTCTTTGTGTTTGTTTAGTGTGTGAATGTGATTATTAAAAGAAATGTTCCTGAAAACATTCGTCCTGTTGCTTCCTGTACGGATCATAATAATCTACATTCCACCACAACATGTGTGTGTGTGTGTGTGTGTGTGTGTGTGTGTGTGTGTGTGTGTGTGTGTGTGTGTGTGTGTGTGTGTGTGTGTGTGTGTGTGTGTGTGGATCATAGTATCTCAAAATGAATTTTCCTCAAATTCATTATATTATAAATGGCGCTACTGGCACTGAATCAAAATTTAATTTAAAAAATCAATCAATTAATTACTGGTTAAGCTCTGAAAATATTACACTTGCGTACTGGCATAGAAAATCCTCCGTGCATCAAAATTCAAAATTTTATTACATAAAAAAAAAAGGAGAGAAAATTCATTTTTAAAATTCTGTCTTAACAAATATGAAACAAATCAACTTGAATAACAGAATTTACAAGTAAACTTTTAGAACATATACTATTTTGTTTGATCGTTCACAGCATTATAAATGCCTTTCAAATAATGGTACTTTTATATTCCAAACGAACTGAGTTCGAAGACTGCTTTTACAAGAAGATATTATACAATAGGTTAGCATTTTTATTTTGAATATCTTTGTTCTTTGAAATTTTGATGATTTGTTCATCTTTTGATCTTCAAATCAAGCGTAAACTATCCTGAATCATTCTAAAATTTCAAAAAAATTCTGATATTGTTTGTATTTTTAGTGATGTACCTGTGGGAAAAAATTATTGCAAGAGATATTGTGTTTATTTAATAAAAAAATTCCGTTTTTCATAATAATCTCGTCTGTGAAAGGGAAAGCAAATTATTATTTCAGACGATTACGGTTTCAGTATTTTCTTTTTTAGAAATTCTATCCAATTATTAAGATGCATAAAGCTCCATGTTAGGTATATTGTTTATGGTATAATGATTATACGTTGAAGACATTTTCCGACGCACGTAAGTATTCGAAATAGTAATTTTATGTCTGATTTCCCCATTTTTTTATAGGAGGAGAGAGGGAAGAAAATGGAATATTTCTTGATTTTCTCCGATAATATTCTGCCATTTCAATAACCACTATTAGTAGCTTTTTCCAAACCAGCCTTTGAAAATGTTTCTGCCAAATCAAAGTAATAACTCTGATGATAAACCCTACTTCTTTTATAATCTAAGCAAATTACCTTCTTTTAGGAAATTTCATAAAATGTACCTCTGAAGATTTTTTGAGCAGAATTTCTAACAAAAAGTTAATTTTATTTTAACTTTATCAATACTGCAAGTCTCTAAATCCCAATGAAATTATGGCGGACTCCTGAGACTCTTAATATCACAGCGATTCCCCCCCCCCCTTTCGTTAGACGTAATTGATTGAATACTTGTGGCGTATACTTTGTTCGTTAGAGATTCTCACTCAAATAGATTCAAGAACATGGAGGCTTTTTGAGAATCTCAAAAGGTGTCTTAGCAAAAATCACCAAACATCGGCTTTTTTGTGTATCAGAACCTTAAGAACATAGGCTCTCGTGGTTTTTGAGGGGAGAGAGCTTATCTTTAAAAGAGAAATTCAATCTTCCCAATATTCTAAGGTGAACTCAAATGATCTTACGAAAGGAAGAGTTAAACATTATTATTATTATTTTGGTTTATCATGCCAAAGGTATGATGCAAATTTAGAAGCCTGTTCAATAAAACAAAATACTAAGTTAAGTTTAGCTAGTGGAGTTAAAATTTCGCTAGGACATGCATTTTAACTATAGGCTTATATAACTTAATTTTTCGGGTCCACAATATATGTTCCGGATTTTTAAAAAAATATTTCGTGAGGACTACAAGAATTCTTTTTACAAAAATAGGATTGTTATCTTTTAGCCATTTCTCATACACTTACATAAATGCACAGGGGCTGCCTCGAGTAGCGTAGTGAGAAGTTGCATTATAATTTAACAGGTTCTTCATAGATTATACTTCCTTCACCTTTTTTTATAGGAAGAACTTCTATCCCTTCTGATACAAAAAACTGTGGGAATCAGGCACGATAAAAACAAAATCGTTCTTTCTCAATTTTCGAATTTTAAAACTGTGTAAATTCTTAAATTTAAAATTGTGTAAAAATAAGTTTTGTGCATTTATATTTTAGAAAAATATCGTGGAGAAAAGTCAAAATTTCGCTTAAATTTTTAAGTAGCATTCTAATTGAAATTTTTAAAAAATAGCTCTGAAGTGCATATTCGCATCTTCAAAAGTATATCTGTGCGAAATTCGTTAGCTCTAGATCAATCAATGTATCCTGTGGAGAGTCAAACCTCCTCTGTTATTAGTCGAGGCATTAGATATATTAAAAATCAATCAAACTCAATTAACTGTGAGGAATCGGAGAATTTAGAAAATCCAAAATTCATTTGATGAACATAGTTAAAATTTTCGAAAAGTATTTACTGGTAAAAGGAATTTTTTATTTATTGTTTAAAACTTATAAAAATATCAATGAATAATTATTTAAATAATTATTTTCTGCTTTTGAGTCTTGTGTGAGTGAAATCTTGCAATAGATTGTAAATTAACTTTCCGATGACAAAATTTGTACCGAACAGTTAAGAAAACGAGTTAATATTACATTGCCACCCATTTTTGATCAAGGTTTAAAGTTTCAGCATTTTAGCTTATGGGGTAGTTAGTTTAAAATCGATTGCAAAATTTCTTCCTAAAAATGAGGAAGTCGATACAATAAACGGCAAGTGTAGTCTCCCGAAAACTTTCTTGCATACTCTCTAATAAAAGTGTTATCCCAGAGAAAGCCTTGCATAATATTGGCGTGAAACAGTTACGAAATTTAATTCTTTGGCTTGAATTTAGGATATGTACTGATTGTGATCTATTGTGTGTGCACAGACTGACAGACGATCAATCCTTTATTGGATTTGTCTCAAAATTTGAAAGATATCTAGACTAGAGATGATAATTCTGTGTATCTAATTTCATCTATCTAGCTCTCTTTATTTTGAAGATATTGTGTCAAATTATATTCGAACAGCCAGACAGACAAAACTCTTCTGGGCGGATTTTGCTCACAATCCGATAGAAATCTACAAATCTGGTATAATAAATGTATGCCAAATTTCATTCATCGCGATCAAAGCGTTTTTGAATCCGTCTCTCGCAGACAGATGGACATACATTTTCCAAAAATGTGTTTTTGGAATTCAGGGAGATCTAAAACGTGGAGAATCTTCAAAATCCCGAGTTCGAATTTTTTGACGATTGCTATATTTTCTCTATACTACGTATACGAAAGAGTCAAAAGGTGTTTCAAAAAACTTCAGTTTCAAATGACAAATTCAAGAAAAGAAAAACCTGAGCTAAAACTACAATTTAAAGCTGAATCATAGTTCATTTCATAAAATCTGAAACTAGTTCATTTCATTTTACCATAGGACACCGTTACAGTTCCGACATAACTACTTTATTATGCCTCATTGATATTTCCGTTTCTACGGAAATTCAGACTCTCCGGACACGAAGACAATGAAAGAAAGATTGATTGACTAAATGCATTTTACTTAATATCCACCGTTACTTTATATCTATAAATGAAAATTCATCCCTTTTTCATAAAGTAATTTCGAGAGAAAATTACCTCCCTTGAAAAGTAATTTTCTTCTGTTATTCCCGATTTGACGAGCTTTTGAAAGTCTTGAACATGAGACGTTGTTTCCAATTATTCTCCAATATTCGAAAAGAAAGGTTAAAATTAAAAGGATGTTGAGATGAATAGCTTTTACTCACGGTATATTTTTATTATAGTTACCATATAGCAGTTATAATTTTAGAACAAGAAATGAGATAAAAATTCATATTAATATTGTATTCCACTATTCATATTAATATTGTATTTGCTGCTTTAATATTCAAGTTTTTGAACATTTTCGAAAGAATTAAAATTAGAAAGTAGCAAAATATGCCACCATTCGTGCAATAAAGCCATTTGATAGCTAACAGTTTAGGGTTAGTAAAAAAGGAGCGTTACTTGATAGAACAACGAGTTAATGCAGGATTTGAATTACATAAAAATATCTTTTTTTTCCTTTAAAGTAGTATATTTTTATTTAATCTTAAAGTACATTTGATAGGGTTATGTAAGGAATAACACATAGGGCAAGTAACTCTTTTTTTTTTTAATTTTTTTATTTTCCATGACCGTTTTTCATAAATGTGGCTGAATTTCGTTGATGCAGGCTTGAATTTCCTCCTTTAATACACGCGTACCTGTGGGCTTGTTGTCATAGTCATTTGACTTCAAATAACCCCATAAAAAGAAATGCTATGGTGTTAAATCATACGATCTTGGCGACCAATTCTCAAATTTTCGAACTGCGGGCGCCAGATTTTCATTATTTTTGAAATATTGTTCAACAATAAAAACATGTTCTATCGTGTAACACTCCGTTTTTACTAACCCTAAATTATCAGCTGTCAAATGTTTTTTTTTTTTTTTTTTTTTTTTTAATAGGATTGCTAATACTTTACTGCACAAATGGTGGCAAATTCAAATTTTGCGTTAATTTTGGGACACCCTTTATAATACGTTAAGTAGAATATTTGACTTTTTTACAAAAGTAATGGTTAATCACGATAAAGTTTTGACACGCAATAAATATTAATATTATTTTAAATTACTACCCGTCTGTGATTATACATTGCGTTATTTTTACTGTGAAACTCTCATTGTATGTATTAAATTTTCTTTACATTAGAAAACATGCGTAAATTTGATGATCAGCACAACTTAGTCCAGTAAGTTTAAACATTTCTTAATTTCTTACGAACAAAACTAAAATATTGTAATCATAAAAAAATTCGATTTTAAGATCTTGATAAATTTTTATGTTTCAGACTTCTTTGACTTCTAGAAATGCATTTTTGGAATTACATATGTCTCTTAACATGATACCTCAAAAAATATTTTAACTTACGCAGACGAAATTTTGTATGCATTATTTACATTAAATCTTTAGATTTTCTACTAAATTTTAAATGAAATTCACTCACTGGAAGTTTATTTGTCTGTAATACATAATTTTAACTTTTAAAGAGAAAATGTGCTTCAAATTTTGAAACAAATTTATCTACGGATTGATCGTCTCTCTGAATTCTGAACATTAAGCTTATAGAAGTGATAACTGATACACGATACATTTTAAATAAATGAAATTTGCACGTGTTCTTGTAACTAAAATTATAGTTCTGTGTTGAATATTGGTTTCAATCTACCGTAAATCTATATTCGGTTTTTCTACTTTACGATACACGAAACGCTTATGTTTAGGATTCTGAAAATAAAACAAAATAAAAATCTGAGTACTCGTGATGTTTATGGACTTATGAAAGTCCGCAATTTTTGCCGGAGGAGAAGGATAGTACCTTGATTGGTAAGTATGCGAAAAAAAATTGGGAGTGACGACTCTTGCTGGTTATGCAGAATGGTAAAATGCATGGTACACTATCTGTAAACTGTGACATACAAGGTTAAAAAAGTATTTAAATTGCTCTACAGAGAGGTTACTGAACTTCGAGTTACCAAACTTCGCACGTAGTTACGTTTGAAGTACTTAGTGTTCATAAAAAAGAATATTTCAAAGTTTAAATTAGAGATTAAAATATAAACTAATTAAAAATGATTCGAAATTGTAAAGAGTTTTTTTCCCAATAACTTTGGAACATATTGTTACACTGAAATGATTTTTATATCACTTTAATCACTAGAGCTATTTTGGGACAGACCTCGTAATTTTGAACCACGGTCAGATGACGAGGACGACACCTGAGCTGGCACCCCCCTCAACACACTACACCAGCGGGAGGACATTTGACATGACGGATTTCCCCTTACACGACGGTTCTTCGGTGGAATCGGGTCTCGAACCTGAAACCCTCGGGTTCCGAAGCCGAGGCCTTACCACCAGACCACCGCGGCCTCTTTGCAAAATGTGTATCAAACAAGAAAACTAGTTAATAAGAACGTGTTAAAAAATTCATGCATTGCTTTAGTAATTTAAATTTGCTTTCCCGCTAAATCAGCTGTTTGCATAACAGAATATTTCATTAATCATTACACATTACTTACCAAAAACTAATTTCTTTTTAGTTTTTTCTACTTGGTGTTTTTTTTCTGTTGTTGTTGTTGTTGATAGAATCGGATTTTTTTTTTTTTTTTTTCTTTTCTTTTTACCGAAATGTGGCAATAATATCAAAGACACATTTATCAAATATTGCAATGCAATTAACCTTATGATTTCAAAGTGGAACTTCAGTATTATTTATATATATATATATATTGTAAACCAGAAGAATTGTCTTTCCAAAATGTCCAACAAAAGAACCTATCAGAGTGCGATCTTTAGTGATTAATCATTGAGATGTGTTAATATGCAAAGACCTGAAAATCGAGTGCCCTTTTTTCCGGATCAATTGAAACCAAAATTTGGCATAGAGCTACAATTGAATTCTCAAAATCATTTATTTAAGTTTTTGCTTTTTTTAATTATCGGATTAATATGCTTGTGAAAGTATAGACCGACTGTCTGCCAACCCTTTAACGGATTTAGTTTCAAATTTGACAAGGATCTATAGTTCAGATGTTGAACCTGTGTACCAAATTTTATTTATCTAGTTCTATAGTGAGTGTGTTGCGATTTTCTACTGAACTGCCCGGTTTTAAATATAATATTTTTTATCTACGCAAACACAGCTACAGTACAAAATTTACAAAAGACACGTTAAGTTAAAGCAAACAGTATGGTAGAAGGATTCCACCGTTTCCAACCGAAAGCATTCGGTGTTAGCGCAAGGGTTGCGCATAGAAAAAAAGTCGACCTCAGGATGCAGGTCTCCCGTTCCACTGCTTGTCTGTAAACGCCACAAGGGGGCGCTCTCTGCTCAAAAGGAAAGGTACGATAGCTAAAGCTGTTTGCTTTTTGTAGCTATCGTATTCACTTGCACTCGGAAAGCTGAATAGACAGCTTTCTCTGAATGGATTTCGTTCAAAATTTGAAAGAAATCTACAAATTTAGTAGTAAGGTCACATAGCAAATTTTATCCGTCTGACTCACAAGTGTTTTCACATACAAACAACATACTTTCAAAAATGTATTTTTCGAACTAATTGAGGTAAAAAAAAAAAGAGAAGATTAGTAAAAAAAAAACTCGAATTCAGATTTTTTTGACAGTTACAATAATTTGTATGCTAAAAAGTAAAACAATATTACCATGAAAGGTTAAAATGGAAACTTCTTAGGCTAAGTATTTTTTTTATTTTGCACGTATATGAGAAATTCTGGTCTATAATAGCTCCGAGTTTCAGGAAAATCTCTTATTTTGTCTTTTATTAATAAAGCATTAAAATTATCATTCATACATATCCTGGCTATTAATAAAATAATTCATGTTATTAATGATATCATTTTAGTGAAATAAATGGAGATAATTTAAACGCAAAATATGACCACCCAAACTTTTAAATAAACTTTATTATAAAGAATTTCATATTTTCCCATTGAAATAGCCAATCAGATTAAATTATTTTGCAATAATTATTTTCTAAACATAAACAGTAATCCAGAAGAACTGGACATAAAAGAAAAAGATCAAGCCAAGCGAACTCACATCCGCAATTTAGAAAACAGATTGCGGAATAAAGCTTAAAAGATTATTAGTTTTACTGCAGTTTCCAAATTAGGATTGATAGTGTTCGAATTCCAGATTCTTTGCTGCGGAAAAAGTTCTTTCAATTTGAATGAATTAAATGTCTTTAAATTGCTTTGTTTATACTTTTCAATAAAGAGTTTGAATGAAATAAAATGGATTATTGGTTATTTTTTTAAGTTAATTTCGAAAGAATTTTTCGCCTTAGCTTACATTATACATAGCATGTAGTCATCTTTATACAACTTCCAAGAGGATGAATATTTCTGGGGAAAAAAATCATAACGCTGCGGCAAATATATTATATACACACGACTTTATCTTTTTTTTAATTTTTGGTAGTTAATAATTTCATGGTTCTGGAAATTACTTATAATATTTTTATATTATTTATATATTTTAATATTATGAGTTAGAAAATCTGGTTGCTTTTATTATTTACTAGCCGCCTTTGGCGACCAGCCGGTTCGCCAATCTTAATGTTCGTTAAAATTTTAATAATTAAATATTTTATGCAATTCCAACTTTAATAGATTCTTCAGCAAAATATTTTAAAACTTCAAATTTTGATAGTCATATAATTCACTCATAATATTATAAAGGCCTTCAGTCATAACGTGATATGTATCTCTCTCATTTTCTGTTACCCCTCGTAGAATTTATGCTTTAAATTAAAGTGTAAATGATTAATCTGCAATTAATATAATAATATTTTTTACTGAAACAAAGCATTTTTTTAATAATATGATTAGTGATAATAGAGTCACTGAGCGTTTAAACTTTATGGGCACTAAAGAATATCTTTCTTAATTTATGTAATATCTCAAGAATTTGTCAACAAAATTTTCTCAGATTAATCATGAACAGATCGATTAATGAACAATGTTTCATTTTAAATGCATTAAACACTAAGAAAATAAAATGAATCGTTTAAAATAATCGGTCTAAAACAGGTTTAAAAAAACTACTTAAAAAACGATGTACTTAAAACTATAAGCATATACAAAAAATATATAACTAACATAAATATAATTTAATTACAAAAGCATGCAACTAACCTAAAAATAATTTAAATCATTGAAAACAGGTTAAAAAAAAACTACTTAAAAAACGGTGTACTTAAAACTATAAGCATATACAAAAAATATATAACTAACATAAATA
This sequence comes from Argiope bruennichi, assembly GCF_947563725.1. NCBI lineage: Eukaryota > Metazoa > Arthropoda > Arachnida > Araneae > Araneidae > Argiope > Argiope bruennichi. The sequence goes on from NC_079151.1 coordinate 71,941,526, forward strand.
CAATTTACTTACAAAAGCATGCAACTAACCTAAAAATAATTTAAATCATCCGTTGATAGTGGTTGTCATGACAACAATCAGAACAATACGCATGCGTGAATTTTCTTCGCCAGTTAGGCAACGCAAATGCGTGAATGTTTCTACGCCAGTTGGGGTAACGCTATGCAGATTATACATTTTTAATTTCCTTTATTCTGTGTTATTTTAATTCAAAAGTACTTCAGAATGAATCTGAAACATGGATTAATTAACAATGTTTAATTTTAAATGCATAAAATATTAAGAAAATAAACAGAATCGTTTGAAATAATCCGCCGAAAAATATTAACCCTAGCCTCATTACTGTTGGGAGAAAAAAAAAAACTGAAGCCTTACTCATTTGGCGGTGGGGAAAATGGAAGATTATTTTGGCGGAAAATTTGGCGGTGGGGAAAATGGAAGATTTTTTTGGCGGGAAAGTTAGTTTTTAATTAATAATTAAAATTTCAAAAAAAGGGACCCCAGGTGCACATTCCCGACCTCTAAGGTATACATGTACCAAATTTGATAGCTGTATGTCAAATGACCTGGCCTGTAGAGAGCCAACACACACACACATACACACACACACACACACATTGAGCTTTATTATAAGTATAGATTATCTGGTTAGCAAGCTTTTTATTTTATTATTTAAAAAGGAAAAAATATTTAAGCATTATTAAAAATCGTTTGCCATAAAAAGCTTTGATTCTTTTTCATAAAAATGAGTTATCTTTCATTTTGAAATTGACAGAAAATAATTTTCTAAGATTTTTTTTCTTAATTCATCTGAAAATTAAAAATATATATTTTGTAGCCTTTTTTAGGAAAAAATTTATTTTCAGTATTCATATAACAGTTTAAATATTAATTTTATTTTCAAAAGCATTGAAAACCTCTATGGTATTTTTTGAGGGAAAAAAATTAATTTTATGGATTAAATTGGAAAATATTAATTCTCGTACAGTTTAACTTTTAATGGAAGGAAACGCTGCTAGTTTATAATTTCTTTTGTTAATTAACTTATTCTGGAAGTCTATGTAACCGAAATAGTGAAAAATTAAAATTTATTCTTTAATATCGAATATTGCAAGGTAATTCTAAATATTATTAATTCTTAAGTCATAAACCAGTGTAGTAAAATAAGTATGCGATAATAAATTAATTGATGCATTTACTGCTGTCACATGATTAGAAATTAATCATGGCACTGCATTTTTGGAATCCAAAGCTCTTTTTCTTGATGAAGAACATTTTTTTTTTCTTGCACTATGTTGAGACATTTATGTCACAATACAGTCCGAGAAAACAAACAATAAAACTAAAATTATGTGCGCATGATATTTACCAGAGATTGTAATTTAGAAATATTTCATTCAGTCGGTGGTGGATTTCCATCTAGGCAGATTAGGCAATTGCCTACGGCCAGAGGACTTAGAAGGGCAACGAGCAAATCGATTAAAAACTTCACTTTCTAAGTTGTCAATAAATAAGTTCATATAAATTCTATGAATGATAAAGTATTGGAGTTATATTTACTACCAAATACATTTGATTATATTCTTATATGTTTCTTTACGTTTATTTAAATTTTAAAATATTTATTAAACTGAACATTTGCTTTTATAATATTGTGTTTTAATATGGATGCTGGACAATCTGGAATTATTTAAGATAAATAAATTAAGTACATATTCACAAAGTTAATAAAATAAAAAATGTTAATCTAAAATAAATCATTAATATGTTAAAAATGTGTAGAATTATGAAACTAAATTGACCTTATAATTAAAAAAGTTGGTTAAAATAAATAAATTATCGTTGCGTTTCTTGATTGCACAATAATTCATTTGATAGCGAAGTTTGTGGTCTGGGTGAAATGACTTAAAGACACATGTTGTCTTTCATGGGGTTTATTGGTAACATCAACAACAAAAGGCACATGAATACGTCAAAGTGTAGAAGGCCTAGAGAACTACACATAAAACTCTCTCGGGAGAGCCGAGATAACACTCCCCCTAGTACAGGAGTCCAGATCCCTTCTAGTGGAAAAAAAAATATATATATACTAAACAACAACAGAGAGACCACATAATACATGATTGGCAGCTAGTTCTGCCCAGGAAGATCACGTGGTTAACTGAATTCTTAACAGAGGTCTCATAATGTGTAACCTAGGGCCGTAAAGTTTCTAAATCTGTTATTGCATTTAATTATAATATGTTAAATACCATATAAATAATGATTTATATTTACAAATATGACCTTATAATAATATATCTTTTAACTTAAAAAAATAACAGATGCCATGTTACTTCATGTTTCTATACAAAAAGACTCATTTTATTACATTATGCGTTCAAATGCAACTACATAATACAGACAACAATTGTTTCCGAAACAGTCAAAAACTGAATAAAAACTGGAAAAAAATATAAAATAACATCCTTCTTTGTTAATGTCCTATTATTCACAAAATTATATAAGACTGAAAAAATATATATATTTATTCCAAAGGAAGAAATTCCTAAATCTGAACACGAGTTCATTACATGCTATTTAATAACTTTCTCCAAAAATAAAATACGATCTTTAAAAAACAAGAGGCGAAATTGCTTTGTTTCATGCATTCCACGCGGTTCTTTATAACCTTTTTGCCTCATAAATTTTTCAATAAAAAAGTGAGTGAAAAAGTGAAAGAAAAAAATTAACGCAGCGTATGGAAGCCTCGGATTTGAACGGCTTTTTAATGACCTGAGGCACAGGACAATTCTAAATAATGCAATGGAATGATTTAGATGGCCACTCCACCTTCTTTATTTATTTTTTATGCCCACCGTAACTTATTATGTTCTCCATAATTATAGGCTATGAGTGACAACCATAAAAAAAATGACGCTCTTTGACTACTTTTAAAGTTTTAAATTTTTTTTAATTATCTACTTCATTATGAGACAAAAAATAATGAAGATATAGAACTAGTCAGATATAGTTAGGGGAGTAAAAACATAATGAAGCAAGTGAGAAAATGATGGAAATAGGAAGCATGAAAAAAGGCTTAAGTAGTTGAAAAGAAAAAAAGAAAGAAAGAAATGGAAGGAGTGCGTGAAATATGGATCGAAATTTTAATGTGTTTTAATAAGAGGTTTTTCTTTTCTTTTGTTCACATCGCACGAGAATATCATGATTTATTCATTAGGAAGGATTTTATAAACAATATCGCGTGACCTGACGAATTATAGCGAATATCATGAAGGTTATTTTTAAAAACATTACATAAACTTTTAACATAAAAACAACAAACTCGTAGGAAAATAAATGACTAACACAAAACATCTCTGAATGTTTAATATTGAAAAAAAATAATAACCCAGAACTTAATACCTATTATATAAATTATGTAAAAAAAAATTAAAGCAATACATTATAAAAAATGCGATAAAATTATTTGAATTTTTTTAAGAATAAACTTTAAGTATAAATTTCTAGCGAACATGACTGGGCGAACAGTTCTTGTAAAACAAAATGGAAGATAAAGTATATCAAGTCACAGATAATATTTATTACTTTATTATTATTTCATGCATTCCATGTTCTTTAATACAACGCAAACTTTAATGTGTGAAACCTTCTAAATAAAATTGAAAAGATACAAATTCTTTGCACAAAGAATATTAAAAATGTAATAATTGTTTTTGAAAAAATTTAACAATGGAATTTTTTTGAAACTATTTAGTGAAAATTTTTATATTTTAAAATTAATGTGATCTAGTTTTCGATCGCTATGATTTCAATATAATTATTTTCAATTTAATTTCAATATAATTATCTTATAAAAAGTGCTTTTTGTCTTATCTTAAAGATTTTAAAAAATTATCTTTTTAATGACGTGAATTTCATTTTTGTAAAATTTTTCATTTAACTTTAATAATATTTTTAATCCAATTTGATACACTATCAAAAGCAATGTTTATACGGCATTCAAACTCTCCATCAAAAGCATTCTGGCACGCGCTTTTGTCAATCATACAATCCATAGTTTGATTTTCCTTTTCACTTTATCTCGTAATATATACGCTTTGTAAATTGCAGTAAAGTGTTTTAAATGAATTCATCTGTTTAAGTCGTATTAAATAACTGGGTGAAATGTTTTTTAAAGAAATGTATTCCATATTAGTAATTTTTCTAATAAGTTAATAATCTGGGCGAACAAACTGGTCACCAAACTAGGATAGTAAATTATAAAATAACTTTTTATAAAAAAAATATAAAAGTTTTTAATTTTATATGCACCAATTAATAAAAATTAAATTTAAAATTATTTAAAATTTTAATTATGCTATTATTTTAGAAATTTCTGTATAGTGATAAAAATGAATTTAAAATCTATAACTTCGACTTTTTGGAATATATTACTAAATATTTAGACAAGTAAGGCTGTTTTTATTATCGTACACTTAATGTTAATAAAATAAATATATAAATTCCTCTCTTTTTTAAAAATTTTGGTGGCCTTACCTAGTTTTTTTAAAAGAATAATCAAGTACATTTTTAAAGAGAAAGACAGAGAATAAACAGTAATTTTTTCATTGATTTATTTTATTAATTTATTATAATGTTAAGTAATTTTTTTAAAATATTGCATTCATTTCTCAACAATTTTGAAATGTTTTTCATCCATATTAATAGAAATATAGAGATGCATAATTTTGCTTTCAAAATAAATAAGTGATTCGGAAGATCCAGGGTAAAACATGTCATATCCGATGCAGAATAATTATTAATTTCCTCAATTATTGCCAGAGAATAGTAATGCTATAAGTTCATATTTTAGTGTTTTTTAAAGTCTTAAAGTCAACACTAGATTGTATTCCTACCAACCAATAAGCAAGTAAGTGCAAGCTACAAAAAAATTTTCTTTGGTCTTATTAGCTTATATAAGGATATCAAGCAGTTTTTTTTTCATTAAAAATCCAGATTTTTTTTACTTGTATCCGGAATATTCTAGATATTAAGAAAATAAGGGGATCATATCAGTCAAAACCTGGAACGGTCACCGCTAACACTGGATTTATGGTCAAATTAAACTGGTACTAATACCAGAATAAACCTAATGACTGAAAAGGAATTAGATATTGAATTACCATTCACAATCATATAAGTTGACGTTGTAATGCTCTGTTTTTTACTGTGGAAATTAGAAAGAAAAAAAATATTAAGAATTTCTTCTTTTAAGTTATGCAATATCTTGCATTCCTTTCTAAATTCATAATGTCATCGTACATATTACAATAAGATTCGAAGCAATCTTTCTTCAAGATTTTGGGCCATTGCATTGAGCTAATCATTTCACTTTAAATTCACAGCTAATTACATACCAGCAGCTAATACATAGATTTGCTGAAAAAAAATTAACAAGTCACAAAGTAACACAATATCAAGTTTATTCGCTTTAAGCTACTCCTAACAAGCAGGTTAAGAAAAATGATCCCACTGCTTGTGGAATACCAAACTTATATACAAGTTTATAGAAAGTTTTAGAAGCTTCTATTACATTAACCAATGAATAAAAATAAATTTAAATTAACCAATGAATAACAATAAATTTAAATTAAAGTCCAACCTTAAATATAACGACGCGTGGCTGAGATTTGAATCGCGGACCTCGCGCTTATGAAGCTCGTGCTTTACCTCTCAGCCATGCTAACTACGTACATGTATTCCTTTTTGAGACAATATGCATGTCTATATTTTATGTATATACACTGTATATGATGTGGATGCTGCTATTTAGATAGTGTAGGAGGAGTATTTATTCGTTAAGACGGAAATGCTGCAACTGTAAATACGTTCTGAAAGTGTGTTCCTCTTAATAAATATTTGTTTTAAGGTATTCTTTCATTCTTCTTGATGCAATTAAATCGTTCTATCATTCTACATAAGGATAAGGAACTTTTTGTCAGTTATCCAATAGTAGCTCTTTCATAAGCAGAACTACAAGTAAAGCTGGCTGTCTCTAATATAAGGATTATAGATGTTTTTAAATCCAAATAAAACAAACCTACAAGTGTCTTTGTACAACATAGTTTTAGTTCCCTAACAGCATTATTAAAAAAAAAAAAAAAAAGAACGATTCTGGAAATTTTATCGAAACTGACTACAAGTTAGAGAGAATCTAGAAGAGTCTGTCTAACTTATAGAAACGACAAGTAATAAGACTCTCTCGCATAGCCTGCTTCCTGAAAATACAATTCAAACAAACATGTATTTTTGATATAAAACGATGCTTCTAAATTAAAATCTGGTCTATTTGCTGTTCCTACCTTTACTGCCAATTCTAATCATCACATGTTAAAGTCATCAATAAATATCATCTAAGGAAAGGAAAAAACTTCAACCTGAGAAGTAATTCTTCAGAAACTTCCTCAAAAATTTTTTATATATATATATATATATATATATATATATATATATATATATATATATATATATATATATATATATATATATATATATATATATATATATATGTATATATATATATATATATATATATATATATATATATATATATATATATATATATATATATATATATATATATATATATATATATATATATATATATATATATATAATGAATTTCTAATCCTGTCGACTAAATATCATACAACATATTTTGATTGAAATAGAATGGTTCGAAACAGTTAAGAGACCCTGTATTTTTAATTTCGTTTTATTCCATTCCGAATGGCAGGCATGATTATATACAAGAAAACGCAGCGCGGCACACACAGAAGTAAGAAAAGGGAAAAAAAAGGGCCAAACAGATGATCACTAGCCTTATATAACATTGGATTTCTGGCCAGGCACCAATTCAATACACGTGTGACCTTTGACACATTTTGAAGGGTAAAAGTATCACTCTCATCTAATACGTAGCACTGATCAAAGGGATTAATTAAACCAAAAGTGGAATTGGATCACGAAATAAGAGAATGAAGTTACTATGGGCTAAATTAAGATAAAATCTTGGAAATTAATTAAATTGAAATTAGAATTAAAATATCATTATATATATATATATATATATATATATATATATATATATATAATGTTCGCGTAGTCCTGTGTTCATCTATTAAAAGTAGGAAAGACAATCGTGTCTTCTTTTGATTGGGAACACGACCATATATATATATAATTCCTAATTAATTTACTATTTTTTAAATCTTAAATTAGCCCATATTAATTTCATTTGAATTTTTTTTTTTAAATTTTCTTTTCCAAATTTTCTTTTTCTATTTAATTATTTCAGACACGCTCTCTAAAAATTACAGTTTTGGACTTCCTACATTCCGAGCGAAGGGATAAAAATCGCTAACGCCTAATGCATATCTTCAAAGATAAATAAGATTCCCTTATGTTAGGTTGCAAAATCCCAGAGAAAAGTTTTAAATACTTTATTCTTGTGTCTCGCGATGTAAACAAATAAATGAATAATACGAATTATTCCCTTCCGAGAAAAAATAAATTGAAACTAATTTCCAAATTTGTATAATTTTCGGCCACACATCAGCAAACTTATGTTACTATATATATATATATATATATTATAAATTCTGAAAATTTTTCAATCCGTATCGAAAATTCGAGGAATAGAAGTGCATCTGGATTATCTGGGCTATTTCGGGATATCTGTTCGATTTTAAAATTTATCTTTCGCAAGTTTATTTTAAATTAAAATTTTAAAATATCCAGTTATAAAAAATTCAATCATTTCTATAAATTAAGCAACAACAAATTCAACAAACAACAATTTCTATAAATTAAATGACAGTTCTTTTTACAAAGCATTAATATAAACAAAGCAAAAATCTTTTCGGAAAATAATAAATTATAAAAGAGAATTACTTATATTAAAACAGCATCCGTTTTCATTTAAATAAATTCTTAATTTTAAACTAATTTGCTGTACTATAGAAAAGTGGTGTTTTTTAATAAAATGCAAAGATTATAAAAAAATCACAAATATTCTCCAAGTATAAAATGCTTTTGCTTTTAGATGCATGTTTAATTATGAAGAAATGCAGCAACTAAGTGAGAGAAACAATGAACTGAAACATAAAATTTTTATGTTCCAACTGTTTACAACTCACTGCAGTTCAAATTACCATAATTTTACCTGTAATTAAATTTATACAGCGTGAAAATATATTCTTCTATTAAAATATTTCAGGTATAGTGGAATTTCCCGTTGCATTTTAATGCTTTTGTTTCATGTTTTTATTTAATTAAAAATTACAAGCCAGGACAATCTGGAAAAAGGTAATGATGAAAAAAAAAAAGTAAATCCGTTTTATAATCGGCGGTATTATATTTTCCCACGCCGAATGTGCTTTAAAATGCTGCATTGTTGCATACAATTATCTGCCCGTGTTTATCTTAAAACTAATGAAAACAGATGATAATGATGGTTTTCTTTTGTCTTCTGAAAACAAAACTTTAGATGTTTTTACTTCCTTGTATACGTAGTATAGAAAAAGTATTGTAAATGTCAAAAATTCGAATTTCCATTTCCAGCCCTCCTCGAGTTCGAAAAATGCATTTCTGGAAAATGTTTGTCTGTCTGTGACAAAGATATCTCAAAAAAGCTTTGATCTAGACGTTTGAAATTTGGTATACGATCTTTACATCAAATTTGCAGTTTTCTATCAAATTTTGAGAAAATCCTGTTCAGAGTAAGGTTCGTCTGTCTGGCTGTTTGAATATAAGTTAACGCGATATTTACAAAACTAAAAGAAGTAGGTAGATAAGATTTGGTACACAAATTTAACATTTATTATAGAAGACATCTATTACAGTAGGCATCTATTAAATTTTGAGCCAAATCCAACAAATTACTGATTGTCTGCCGATCTGTACTTTCAGAAACATATAAACGTGATCATTCAAAAAATAACTTAAATATATGAAATTCGGTATGAGATTTTGTGATTGCAAGTGCAGTTTTTATCAAATCTTTGTTTGAATCGGTAGAAATACGTGTCCAAAGTACAAATTCTAATTTCGTGTATTATTAATGGCATGCCAGGGATTAATCGCCAAATAACTTGCCAAGGATGACATGATTCAGTAAAAATGCTGAATTCAAGCCAAAAGTTAATATTTTCTACCTATTGTACGCCCATTTTTGATATAATGTCTGTTCGTGAACACGATAATTCATAAAAGCTTTAAGTGAGACGGATGAAATTTGGTATCATGAACTTAGACCAAAATTGCAGATTCCTATCTAACTTTGAAGGAATCCAATCACAAGAAGTCTGGCTGGCTGTGTGAGTACAACACATTAACTTCAAGCCGCAAGTGCTTGGCAGATAAAATTTGGCACACATTTTTAGCTTCTAAAATATAGATTATTATCAAGTTTTGAGCAAAACTATTAAAAGGATGACGGTCTGTCTATCTGTACTTTCGCATGCATGTAAACGTAATAATTCATAGATGGAATAACTTAAATCAGTAAAATCGTGTATATCAGCTTGGAACTACAACTGTGTCCAATTTTGGTTTCATTCAGTCTTCACAAAGACGTTCAAAATACATATTCGCTCGATAGATTCAGTAAAAATGTTATATTTGCCATAAACATCTATATTTTGTAATTAGAGTTCGCTAACACCATGCAAGGAATCGGTAGAAATACGTGTCCAAAGTACAAATTCTAATTTCGTGTATTATTAATGGCATGCCAGGGATTAATCGCCAAATAACTTGCCAAGGATGACATGATTCAGTAAAAATGCTGAATTCAAGCCAAAAGTTAATATTTTCTACCTATTGTACGCCCATTTTTGATATAATGTCTGTTCGTGAACACGATAATTCATAAAAGCTTTAAGTGAGACGGATGAAATTTGGTATCATGAACTTAGACCAAAATTGCAGATTCCTATCTAACTTTGAAGGAATCCAATCACAAGAAGTCTGGCTGGCTGTGTGAGTACAACACATTAACTTCAAGCCGCAAGTGCTTGGCAGATAAAATTTGGCACACATTTTTAGCTTCTAAAATATAGATTATTATCAAGTTTTGAGCAAAACTATTAAAAGGATGACGGTCTGTCTATCTGTACTTTCGCATGCATGTAAACGTAATAATTCATAGATGGAATAACTTAAATCAGTAAAATCGTGTATATCAGCTTGGAACTACAACTGTGTCCAATTTTGGTTTCATTCAGTCTTCACAAAGACGTTCAAAATACATATTCGCTCGATAGATTCAGTAAAAATGTTATATTTGCCATAAACATCTATATTTTGTAATTAGAGTTCGCTAACACCATGCAAGGCATCTGCGACCTTATTCAAGATCCATACTTTTATGCGGGATGGGGAATAAAACCTTAAATGGAGAATATGCGGGAAAGTTTCGAGCAGACCACTAGCACTTATTTTAACCATTTATATTCTTTATGAGGGCTCAAAAAAGTATTTTAAAATGATAAATAGGGCAATCAGATGCTTAACATTCGATTGAGCTATCGGAGCTGCTGCCAGCGTCCTTGCATAGGAGTAGCTCATCTTCCGCGTGATCTGGGCGTCCCGAGTTCGAATCCCGGTTCGAGCATGGTTGTTCTTCATCTGTGAGGTGTGTGAATGTGCCCCCCTGTAAAAATGGGTTGTGCAAGCGAATATGTGAGTTTCATCTTCATATGAGTTAGAAGTCAGACTTCTACCCGCGGGTGCTCAGGGGTCTTTTCCCTCAGAAGCTACTACACCCCCTTTCGTGGTAATCCTAATAGCTCCGAAATATAGTTAAATATCATTTAAATTCGAAAGTGATAAGTATGGTTACCACTGTACAAGGATTTTCATAACGACATTTCGCGAGGATTTTCGTTCCAGCATTTGTAATTAAATTTTAATTCCCGGAAATGTTTACAGGAATAAAAACTACTGTTTGTACGATAGTTATTAGTATTTGTATTACGAACTGAATTCAAACACTCGTATTCACTTAAATGTACTTATATTTAACTATCAGTATTTGTCATTGAATTTATTTAACTCAAAATCCTCATTCATTTTTTAAAATGAACGAAAACCGTTGACGCAGTTGGAGTTTCTTAAAATTCGGAATCTTACTGTTAATGATCTTACGCATATTTAACTTCATTTTTAATGTATTAATTATTTGAATACTGCAGTTTATGATATTTTAATTTATTTTTTAATACAAAAAGTGGTTAAGATGTGATAAATAAAATTACATCAGATTGTTACAGTTTTGTTTTTATGAAATGTCGCGACCTGCCTAGCCGCTCTATCAAACGCAAAATAAAATTCGAACTTTAATGTAAGACTTTAATGAATTTGTATTTGGAGCAATTTCATGATTTCTCACTAAAAATAAGCGAACTTTTGATATTTTAGTATTTACATTATCAACTTATCATGATATAACCCCCAAAACATTTTATTTGTCGATGCCCCAGAGTTATGCCTATAAAGGGTATAAATCCGGGTTAGTTTATGAGTTTGCATCTATTTGTAAATTGCAATATTCATGGTTAAATAGCGCGTAAAACGCTTTATATGGCAGATCATTTGGCCGAAAGATTGCATATTTTGGGTTACTAGACGCTCATTATGAAAAAGTTTTCAAAACTTTTATTGGAATTTTAATTAAAAATTAGTCAAAATTCTAATATTTCTCCTCAATAAATTTGGAATATTATTCCACAAAATTTTTTTCTCTGCACTTTTACAAATCATCCATCCCCTCTAAAATAATAATAATAATAATAATAATAATAATAATTTTATAATGATTTGAAACTTATTTTTGCATAATTTAATTTATAATTTTAATAAATTTTTCAAATATTTTAATCATGTTTTGCGACAATACTTTTTATTGTTTTAGTAATTCCATTTATACACATTTGAGTTTCAACGATATTAAATATATTTTTCTGCGTGTATGTGCCCGTTGTCGTTGTTACAATTAAGAATGAATTCGTAAAAATAATATAAAAGTAGATGATAAAATACTAAAGCATCATCCTGCTCGAAGTTAAAATCTAATTAATTAAAAAATATCTTTTTTCGTTTTTATGGTTCTCTGTTGCTATATATTGTTTATAGCTGTAATGTTTATAGGAATACAATATTCAGAGTTGACTTTTTATTTTTAAAATCTTATATATTTCGAATTTCAGAAATTAGGTTTAAATCTACTTAAGTGAAAAATTAAATCTCAGATCGCTGTACTTATTTATTTTTATCTTGACCGTACATAAAAAATTATTAATTTAATATTCTTCATATATTATTCATTATTTAAACTCATTCTATCAATCTTTTTTTTTAAAAATCAACAGTTAAAAAATATTTTTAACTTTACAATAACATTTAAGTTTAAAATAAACAAATTCAAAAATTCGCTGGAAGAATCGACAAAAATATTCAAATTCTAATGGAATAAAGAAAATTTAAATGCATAATTACGCTCATGTATGAAATTTTTTTTAATATATTTATTTAAAAAATAAATTTTAAAAGAATAATAGAATAAGTTAAAATAGTGTATACAATGTTTCAGGATTATTGGAAGAATAATGGTATTAGAAGAGCACGATACGACGCGGACTCTTCTTTTCAATTAAATCATCTTCGCTGTCTACAATTTCTTGCCCGACAGGACATTTCTTCACTTTCCGTGCAGACATCAAAGTTTTGGGATCACATATTTCAACAAAGTTAAACTTTATTTTCTTTCGCTTTTTCTTTCTTGGTGGTCACGAAAATTCGTGTATGAAAGTTTCTCCCCTTCATTCTTTTTACGGCAGAAAAACGAAAACAAGTATTCTTCCCTTCCGAACACGAACTGGCGCTCTAATTAAACGCCAACGCAGCTCCAAATCGTGGCAACCCTAGGCGATCTGGCGTGAAAAAATCTAAACTAAAGCGTGTGGTATTGACCTGCTGGCGATTCGCCGCCATGTCTCGATCGCCACACAAGAGGTAACATCGCTTGTCTACGCTGCAAGCCGTTGTCGCGTGTGCTCGAACGCGTGATAAACGTTCAAATTGACTGGGACTTGTTTTTTTTTAGCTACAGAAAAACGTGTTGGATTAACATCATGAACCATGGAGCGATTGGCAAAAGTGACATGCGAGTAAGTAAAATTCTCCCAAACTTTTTCAGGTTTGTTTACTGACAGAACAAACAGAAAATTTTCCCGAAAACTTCTGCTTCCAAAAGTGCCACAATAGAAAGGAAAGCTCGCGCTTGTATTGACGGGAATTCTGCTTTTGTTTACAGCTGACGGGAGCAACCATTCATTCGTTCACGTTGCGTCGGATTAACGATTAGTATTTATATCAGTTTTCACTAGTTGACCCGAGTAACAGTTCTGTTTTAATAAAGATTGTTTTGTGTAAATTTTCTTAGCGGTGGGAAGTGAAGTTGATAATTTAAGGTGATGTTCATAATATTTCTTGATAATTTTTAGTATCGTAATATAAAATCTGTAATTCCTTATTTAATTTTTGTTTTCTATTGTAATTAATATAACAATAGAATCGCTGATAGTTCCAAAGCCTATCCGATTTAGCATTTCGTAAATAAGATTGTAACAATCTAAAATATTTAAAAATTGCGCTTCCATCTTAGACATGTTTTGAATTTGAATTTTGTTTCGAAACTAATGTTAGCATATGTTAAGTAAATAATATAGAACAATATTTAAAAGTCACTGTGTTGTAACACCTGAATTAGATGACAAGTGAACTGTGCGCATGTAAAAAATTGCGGTATTCAGATTTAAATTGTGTTTCTTCTATCTAGAGGTCGTTTCTTTTCATTTCTTCTGCATAAGATATTTAAGAAAATAAATTGTCTATCATGAATAGTTGGACATCAAACTTTCTTCTGTGCAATTATTTTCAAATACTTCTTATATATATATATCTATTACTGTATTAGATTACTAAGGAAGGGGGAAAAACTATTGTTTTTGTCTTCACTGTTTTTTTTAATACTGACAATGGTTTTAATTATCAGATTATTTCTTTGTAAATAGTTGGCATTCATTTATCATCTGTTTCTTACATGAAACAAGTTCATACGAGCATTCATGCCGTTTTCTGTTCATTGCATATCGATTCCAAGAATGTCAGATTTTATATTCGCTTAGAAAATTTTGCAGTTATGAAGTGTTAAATAATAACGAATGTAGTATTCTTACAGTCATTTAAATTGAAATTCATTAGTTTCAAGTAAATTGAAAATTAATCGAAGTATATTCATTCTGTATTAAATAATTTTGTGAAATCTCTGATTAATCAGAAAATTCCGATTCCGTGTTGATTTTAAACCGTAAAAAAAATAGGTTTAGTTGTTAAGTACCGGTTTTCTTTAAATTTTATTTCCAAATGTTGTGTAATAATCTACGAGACAAATTTACCGAAACCAATTGATTTGAGATTCTTCATAAAACACAAATGCTCAATTCTGTTCGATTTCGGTAGCGTATATTTTATTAAATCTGTTTAGTTTTTGTAACTTCTTGTTTTATCTATATTTATTGTAAGTACAAACTTTATTTTTAAAATATATTTTGATATAAATGATTTTTTACAGGCATAGAAAGATTCTTAATGGTATTATTGTATAAAAATATTTGATTATGTAGAAAAAAGTTTTAAAGAATAAAAAATGATTTATTTATGATGTCGATCGTAAAAGTAATATCTTATAAAATATTTTGTGTTTTTTTTCTCAAAATTTATTTATCTTAATGATGCGCTTCTTGCTCTAAAATATATATTGAAAAAAATCATGTTCTAAAGATAATTAAAACTAATAAACTGATTTAAAAGCACAAATTCTTTACTTTTAAAGTTTTATAAATTTATGACAACTGTAGCATATTACCAAAAATGACCTTATGTTTTCATATTTGTCATGAATGAGTGCTAACGGCAAAAAGATAGAATTGAATTAAAATAAAGAAGTAATTAGCATATTCGATGCTCATGTGTCTTCACAATTTTATTCCCTATTATATTCGTCCCTATTATATTCGTCAAGAATTGGTATAAAAATTGAAAAAAAAAAAAAAAAAGATAATGAACGAAAAGCTTTTTCCCTATTATATTCGTCAAGAATTGGTATAAAAATTGAAAAAAAAAAAAAAAAAAAAAAAGATAATGAACGAAAAGCTCAAAAAATAACAATATGTAACTGATTATATGTTTTCTTTTATCGAAACTATTTGACGAGATCCGCTCTAAGAAGAATAAATGAAACTGTCTTAACGAATAGCTCAAGTATCGATTGGTCATGTCTGGTATCGGAATCTGAATTATTGTAATTGCAGAAAATTTTGCTTTCTGGAAATATTTAAATTGCACAGAATGAATTTAACTCATCTATTCTTTTCTTCCTTCCTTTTTTTTTTTTTTTTGTCATAAGCGAAAGTAATTGATTTCTTTCGGATTTAAAATGTTCTGTCGAAAAACTTTTTCAAATATTGTTATTTTATAAATGTTTCGTTAGAGAAGGAGAGAGAGCAATGCCATTTTTTTCTTGATGAAAGTATCAAGTATCTAATTAGAAAAAAATGTAATTTTTAAGGACAAATAATATATCATTTAAAAGTTTGTTTCTATAACTGAAAATGTATTTTACACATTTTTGTTTACTTGAAATGAAGATTCCCAGAAAATGTTATTTTAGAGTATGATAATTTAGAGAAGACGAATTTTCCCTTATGTTTATTTATTTTTTGCTTCGCATGAAAGTTTTCTACATGATATATTAGTAAAAGACAAGATTCATGTACCTTTGTCTGGTCACGGTGTTTTTTTGGCTACTGAATAAAACATTTATAAATTTTTTAAGTTATTTGAAAAACAGTGAAATGAAGTAAAAAACAATAGAAGTTATAAATACTTATAAATTTAATATAGTTATTCAGATAGCGTGGAATAATGTTTTTATAATGCATCATATATATAATTCTGCCTGATGGATTTAGAGAGAATCCCGATTAGAATAGAAGAGCTGAAAGAATTATTTTTATATTTTAACTAAACGAATCGAAAAGAAGTATTTGTCGACAAAATTTCCAGATTATAATTTCTGAATCATGTGTATTTAATACAAATTTTCTGTGAAACTCAGATCCATTAAAGATAAAATAAATGCAGAATAAAAATAAAGCTTATATTTCTGAGAAGATTTTAATAATAAAAAAAATTTTTTTTCATCGAAATATTAACTCGTATTTTTTCTTTTTACAGTTTATATCAGAAGCATTGGCACTGGTTGAATATTATATGCCACGCAACCGCGAAACAGATTAATTTAAAAATCGTCAATATATACTAAAACTTGTATTTTTTTTAGTACAATCTTTTTTTTTTTTTTTTTATCTACATGAGTATAGGCAGGAAACAGATGTAAACTGGTAGCTAACTTATTGTAAAAGCTTCATAAAAATTACTAAAGTTTCAATGATATTCAGTGACAAATAGAAACGAAATTCGCTTAACCTTTTTATATTATTGGTTTGTTTAAAAGTGGGGAAAAGGTCTTTTGATCAGTTTGATGCAGAAGTTTAGAGAGTGAGGATCCCTTTTCCAGGTGTCATCCCAAAATAACTTTTGTGTTGCTTCTAATCAGAACGTTAATGTAAGTGAACTTTAACAGATGGGGGAGGGGGAGGAGAGAAAAAAAAATCTAGAGATAAAGTTTATTGGCGGTTGAAAATGGCGGTTGAATTGGAATGTTTTCTAAGATAGATAAATTCGCATTTAAGGCATGAGAGCATATTGAAATTGCCTTTCTAAGCAAAATTAATTGTATATTTACTTGTTGTCTTGACACAGACATAGGATATTAGACAAACAATTTTGCCACTTTGTGTACATACATTTTATTAACATATGCTTTAATATTTAATATATGTTTCTATTTCATTCTCTTTTAAATATTTATGTAATACTTCTTTGAGTTTAATGTATATACAGATCTTGTACAAAATATCTATGGTAATGCAGGGAAATACTTTTAAGATGCAATATACCTAACACTTTAGTTTTTTTTTCTTCTCTTTAATCTAATTAGATGACACTTCTAATTTTGATAATGTCTCTTTTACGGACATTTGAGATGTTTGTGAATTATATGTAATTTTTTTATTGATTTGTAGTTTCGAGCAATTTAATTTTAATTTATCAGTTTAAGAAATGATAATTTGATGCGGCAGGCCCAGTGGTTAAAGATTGATCAAATGTATTAATAAAATTTAGAACAATAGGCCACATTACTAGATCTATAAATTACAATTCTGCAAACGATTTCATAAAAGGAAACGACGGAAAACATTGATTAATTACTTCCATTTTACCCAAATTTTTTAATACATTTGGTGAAGTTGTCAAAGACGTAAAAGTGCCGAACTGGTTGGTCCGAAAAATCAAATTCTAACAGAGATGTCATGCGGTTAACGAACGGGAAATATTTGCTCGAGACCTCTAATTTACTTTTATTGTACTCGTTAATTATATCTTGAAGAATGCCGACTAGTGTTTTCTTAAAGAAAAGTCACCTGCTCTCTATAAAAATGTTTTACGTTTGTTCATGTTCCATCTCATACAGTCATTTCAAAAAAAAAAAAAAATAGTCCAGAATTTGTTACTGTTGTATAAAAAAAGTTACGATTTAGAGTTGCGATCTGTGGGCAGCTGTTCTTTATTTTTTTAAAACAAATTTCCATTCTTTTTATATTTTTTTAATTGCAACTTTGTCAATGCACTTTTATTATGAGATTGATAGTATTTAAATTTGCGTTTCAAACATTGCAAAATTGTGAATTATTGATTGGTAATAATATATTTATATGTTTTAATGAGTAGAATTATGTACAAAGGAGTCGATTCACGAACGTCTCAACCATGTGATACGCGTCATTGCGCATGCCATTTGTTTTCAAATTTATTTTGGTGCTAATTTCAAATTAGCTTTATTACTTTCAGAACATACTAAAACCATCTGCCTTTGGCGACCAGCTTGTTCGCTCAGTTTTTAATTTTTTAAATTATTATCATTATGTAATAATTAAGCCATTGCGATTACCTAAGTAGCGACGGTTAAGCCTATTTTAATGCTTATTAAATTTCCTGTTTGGCGCCTATTTCTTTTACCACTTAAATAGAATGTATGGATTTAACGGAATACCAATAATCTACAAAACATTTTTAATAACATTTTGCAACTCCATTACTTAGCATAACCACTTACAGCTGTAAAAACACTCAATGAAGCAATTTGAAACTTTCGTATAGTGATTTGTTTACAGTTTCACTGTTGCCATTCAGCAATAAGAACGATTTCTGTGCCAGGTATGTTAGTGTTTTATATATGTATAAATAATAAATTTCTGGTAGTGTTAGAATGTAGTATGGAATGAAAAGCGTGATATTTATAGTATAATAATTTATAAAAATAATAAATAATTTTGCAATTAAAAAATAATTTTCTAAGTTTCAGAATGCTGACAAAAAGCAAGCAAAAGTACCATTTGTAAAATTTTTAATCGCTTTTTTATTAATACCCACAATTTATAGCAAATTCTGATAGATGTTTTAATTGCTGAAATAAATATACGCTTATGTGTAAAGAAAGGTGTTTTGCATCGTTTATTTCAGGTTAAAGCCGGCGTCCTGGCATAGGGGTTAGCGCATCTTCCCCGTGATCTGGGCGTTCCGGGTTCGAATCCCGGTTCGGGCATGGTTGTTCTTCATCTGTGTTCTATCTGTGAAGTATGCGAATGTGCCCCCCTGTAAAAAGAGGTTGTGCAAGCGAATGTGTGAGTTTCATCTTCATATGAGCTAGAAGTCAGACTTCTGCCCTCGGGTGCTCAGGGGTCTTTACCCTCAGAAGCTACTGCACCCCCTTTCCAGAGTTACGCGAACACGACATCATCATCATCATTTCAGGTTAAAATTATTTCTGGAAAACCTCGATTAAATATTAACTTGAGAATGTTAATAATATTTATCATAAGCATGTTAATTTTCCTTTCCTAATTCTTAAAAAAATCATGTTCGAAAGGAAATTGCGAATTATTATTATTATTTTGTTTTAAAGGGGAAAGAAAAATATACATAAATTTGTTCTGTCATTCGTGATAAATTCTTTCATTTTTAATTTGAGATAAATATACGCTTAAATAAAAAAAAAAGGTGTTTTGCACTGATTTCAAGTTGAATTTATTTCTAGAAAGCCTCGAAGGTATATTAGCGTGAAAATTTTAGTAATATTTATCATAAGCATGTTAATATCCCCCCCCCCCGATTTTTAAAAAAATGTTTGAAAGGAAATTGCGAATTATTATTTTTTCTTTGAAAAGAAAGAGAAAAATATACATAAATTTATTCTTCTATAATTCGTAATAAACATACGCTTATTAAAAGAAAAGTGTTTTACAATGATTTCAGGTTCAAATTATTCTGGAAGGCTTCTAAGATATATTAACCTGAAAATTTTAATAATATTTATCATAAGCATGTTAATTTTCCTTTCCTGATTCTAAAAAAAATCATGTTCGAAAGGAAATTGAGAATTATTTTTTTTCTTTGCAAGGAAAGAGAAAAAATATACATAAATTTGTTCTTCTGTAATTCGTAATAAATTCTTTCATTGTTCTTAATGTCTGCGATTACGTTTCCTGCATCATAAATGAATTCCATCAATGATATGCAAGCGCACGGACGATTTTCGTGGTACTTCCAAGGAATTATTCGTATGAGAAGAAAAAAAATATGTGTATTTGCTTCTATCCATTTCTTCCTGTTTGAGGAAAAGAAATATCACTTCAAATAAATCACTCCAGCCCTAAAAAATGTTGGAGCGCCAGAGATTGTACTTTGGTAGAAATGCATGAGGAAGCTCAAAAATGCAAAGATCCGTCCTTTCTCTTTTATTTCGAATGGAATGAGATCGGAATCGGACAGAGCTTTGCGTTCTGAGCTCTGTCAGATAGTAGTTCTATGTTCTTCTAACGCATACCATTAATATCCGATTTAAATTCGGAGCCATCATCTATTCTGCCGTCATAAATGCGGCTCTTCCTTCTTTTCAGGGGAAAGATTTCCCATGGAAAAATCTGAAAAAGAAAAAAGCAGGACAGGGTAAAGATTTTAAATTATTTTGATGGAACGCACGGGGGGGGGGGCTTAGATGCTAATGGTTGTGCAGCGCAGTATTACCACGGGAGAAAGAGAAAGAGGGAAAATCTCTGGTCGACCATTCGTCTTTTCTGTATTTTTTCCCCCCTGTCTCCTCTTTTGACATACGCAAAATATCATTTAGGGAAATTGGATTTTCTCGTCCTGTACTCCCCCCTTCTGTCCTATTCCGCAATACATCGAAAAAGACGCATCTCAAACCCAACGACATCGAGTTTGAGTCTTTAAATTTTTCGCAAACTCTTTCAATAATTTCTGTGTTAGTCTGTGAAAGCTTCGAGTTGAAAGTGGGAGTGATATTGTTTGTGTTTTGCATTTGGTGTTAGGTGTTGTAGTTTTAAAATTCTGTAAAGTGGGAGGAAAAAAAAAAAAAAAAACGAGTGCGGATTGGGAGGGGTTTAAATCCATGCATTTAAAAAAAAGTTTCTCCTTTTTATAGTATCTTATATCTTTAAATGAGCAATTCTTATATATATATATCGTGTATCTCATAAACGGCTCTAACGATTTGGATCGAATTTTATATTTAGATAAGGTTTTGCTTTTTAAGTTTATCTATGTAGGTGTCTTTCCTGAAAAAATGCGATTTTACACACACACGAAAAAAAATTTTTTTTTTTATTACTAACTATTAGAATAAGTATATTCAACTTCGAAGCGTGGGCAATGCTGTAGACTGTTCAGAACAACTTGAATGACGTATGAATTGCAGGTTCTTTGTTCGAGTCTCGCTTTTTTCTTTATATTTTTATTTATGTATTTATATTTAATATTTTTAGTTTTTAAATTTATCTATATAGGTGTCTTTCTTGAAAAAGTACGATTTTACACACACACAAAACATTTTTTATAACTAACTATTAGACTTTTTCTATCAATTCTCATGCTGACAGTGTCGTATAGCGCCATCTCAGACCCGATTTCACCAAGGTAAAACTGTTCAAAATATAAGTAATGGTAGATAAGCTGTAAAATGTACTGTAATATAGCAGCAGACTGTTTCGAATAGCATGTAAAACTAAGTGCATTCATGATTTTTTTTAAATGACCATTTCATATGTAGATAAGATTGAAAAAATATTCATATGTTATCAGTATGTCATTAGTATCTAAATAATTTCCCAGAAAAAAACATGATTAAAAAAAATGCAGAGCGAAGCTCCGTTTACCAGACATTATTAGCTGAAACACCAATGTTCGCAATGGAATTTTCTTTTTTTCTTATTGTTTAAATAACTATGAGAAAAATTTAATTAAAATATTATGCTTCAAAATTTGCAAGTAAAATTTTAATTATGAGTCATTTGCGAAAAAAGTAATTATTTATTGAATATTTGCGAGAAATATTTTTATATAAAATATTATAAAACACAAAATATTTCCATCGTCCGCAAATTTATTTTTAATCAATAAATTTTAGAACCCATAAAATTGCCGTTTAAAATATTTAAAAAAATATAAAACAAAAATTATGGAATAATTTACGAAGCAAATTATCATCGCTTCGTTAAAACGATTTATTTATAAATTTTCTATATTTCAAAATTGTCTGTATCAATTCAATTATTTATTAAATTTTAAAAATTAAGAAAAATTGGAAGAAAAAATTTCGCAGAAATGAAATTGATATTTATCGATAAGGTAAAAGTTTGAATTTTAAAGTGGTTCAAAAATATTTCTTATGAGATAATTTGTTTCCAAAGTTATTATGATAAAACGCCAAAATTAAGATAAGTTTCTAATTGATTGAATATTTAATTAATTTGTGCGCTTTGAAATGTTGGCAGGTTTTATTTTTTCTCTTAACCTTAAATAAAAATTGTTTACTGAACTCCGATGTTGGAAATTTTTTTAGCTCAGTTAAATGTAACTGACGTTTAAGCTGCGGAAAATTGTAATTAAAGAATAATATTTATTTTATAAGTATTTTTATAAGAATTTTTTGTCTTTATTTGTAGATTTCACAAAATGCCCTAATTTAAAAATTCTTAAATTCTTTTTAAGGATAATATTATATTCATACGATGCTTACCAAGATGTTATACTTCCTTTACTGTTTTTAATTGTATATTTAAACTTGCCTGCCACAATATAGGTGATATTTGATGTAGTACTTGTCAGTTCAAAATATAATCAGAAATTAATATTTTAACATTCTGATTACGTTTTCAAATTATTGCGCTCATATTTAAATAATGGGCTTTATTGTTATTTATAAGAGTTAGAGAGAAATTTTATTCGGAATTATAAATTACATTTTGACAGTAATATTAATTAAACAAATGAAAGAAACCCTTAAAAGATATTGCATGGATCAGTTAGTTTTTTGATTAGTAAAATGGTTTACAGGTTTCCTTATTTATAAACATTTTGCGATTGTTACATTATTTGCACTAATTTTTTTAATTAAAAAAGTTAATTATTTAAAATTATAGGAATATAATGTTATTTGTCTGCTTTGATAAAAAGAAAACCTCAGTGCAAATCTTAAAGCCATAAATATGAATTGATAGTTTAGATTAGTTAATTAAATGTCTTGTTTTGAAGCTACGAGAGGCTATTTCGGGAATGACCTCGCAATTTTATATCTTGGGCATTACGTTTTGCTATCGCCAAACATCTTTATGCACAAATAAAGAATTATTTTTGAAATAAGTAAATGTCTCTCATTTGGATAAATTATCAAATTATCCTTTTTTTTTTCCAAATTTCTGATATTAAATTGGTTTGTAAATTTTTATGTATGTCATATCTGTTATATATTATCTGAAGCTTTGAAAATTATTATATATTTATATTTTCTTTATTTAATCTATGTAAAATAAATCTGAATTATTTTAAAGTGCTGGATTTTTCTGTTAAATTATAAAGTCTAAAGATTTAGCAATTTCTTCATATCATTTATAAGCAAACGACTTTTGTTAAGCATTCGGTTTCGATTTCAGTTAAACTCTTCTAAACCTAAGGTATGCCAAAAGTCGACTTGGTGCAAATTATCTCTTGTTGAAAATACTAAAACCGTGGAATTGTATTTTTGTTTTCCCATACTTAGTTCATCCATGTATTAAAAAATCATGTTTTCGTTCATCTGTTACGAATAAATCATTCTTAAATTGCTATATTTTTATTCAAGTGTATCTTGAAATTTCCATGGCTTGTTGCCTTAATTCCTTTTGCTAAACTTTTCCCTCTCCTGTTTTAGATGACCTTCACAAGGCAGACATATATTCGTTATGTGCCTACGACGTGTATTTCCTTCTTTATGCCATGCACTGCAAAATCGCCATCGCAGATTAAAGTGACATCTCTGCAACCGTGATAAGGATCGACATTTCAATACAGTCCTGTCACAAAGTCGAACCTTTTGAATATATTCGAAAGAACTTGCTTTCGACCTTGGGTACAAAATAGTATTCACATTCATTCTATTTATCGATATCGGCATTCATTTTCGATTGCAGCATTTATCGTAGCTGTTGTTTTCAAAAATCCTGCTCTGTAATGATTTTTAACGAGAATTAAATTTCAGGCAAAACAGATTTTGTTGAAATTCAGGAAACAGATTTTGAATGTCACTTTTCAGAATTATTCCAATCTTTTTATTCAAATTTGTTGAATTTTCTGACTGAATTTCAATGAAAAAATTTTGTTAGATTTTTTTATATTCGCATTCGTTACAGTACTATCGATATAATCGGTAATATTGTAATAAATGCACAGCTAGTGTCTATGATAGGTTTTTTTTAAATATTTAAAATAAAAGAATTAAAGATTGTATAAAGTAAGTTGTAGTTTTTCTACGTGTTTGCGTACAACAAAAAACATTTTTTTAAATTCATGAAAATTAAATGTGTTAATCAATATATATTTTTTTAATTTTTAAAGCATAGTTTGAATTAAAAGTTAGTTGCATTATATATGTTAAAAAGATGTAAATTTGATTAATAAAGATATTACAAGAATGAAAGTTATTTTTTGGATTTTGGAGTATGATTAGTTCTCGTGTTTGAATAAATGGCTGAAATTTGTTGAACAGTATTGCTAAAATTGTTGTTGTTGTTTTTATATAAAGAAAATAGAATTATGCGAATATTCACTAGAAAGAAATTCGAGGAAAATTTAGCTTAAAAAAAGAAAAAGAAAAGAAACATTTCTTTATCGTTATGTAAGCTCTTGACTATCCAGTTCCTAAAAGAATATTTTCCTAAAAATATAATTCAAAATAAATAAATAGTACAATAGTTCCAATTTTTTGCAGTTTTAATTTTGACACCTCTATTTTATATTTTTAATTTGAGAATTTTCATTCTATAGGTTTCCAGTTAGAAATTATTTTCTGAAAAATGAATATTTTTAGTTGAAGATATTATTTTATGTTATTATTTATTACGTTATGATATTTCACATAACGTGATAAATGTACAAAGTATGGATATGATTCCAATATTGACAATAACCTTGTTACATTCAAGTTTGTAAAAATAACGATTGGAAGAGTAGAAAATTGTATAGATGCAACTTAAAAAAGGAATAATTGGAAGATGTAAGATTTTGGAATCGGATTATAAATTGCTTTCGCTCATTGAGGCTGCTAAATTACCGTATTTCCGACAATTTCGTTCAATTTGTTGTAGCAATTGTCGACATTTCTTAACCGTATTTTAAATTATATTTTATAGTAATAAATAAATGAAATATTCTCAGAATCATAATTTGGTTGGAAAATTAGTTACCGTTTCTTGACATTAAAATTCAGACTCGAAGAATGTAGACGGAACAGTAGTAGATCGTTTCCTATCGCAGCTGAGGAAAAATAATGTTACGATGTTGAAATGATGTATAATAAATGAAAATATTAGGGAAAACAATGTTAATCATGCTACAGATATAAGCAATTTAACCTTTTCGTTTAGGGAAATTCTCAAATTAGTACATTTCCAAAAACTTTTTAGAAGTTTTTTTTCTTTTTTATAAATCATTTGATCATAATTTTATTTATTTCTGTGCCATTCTGCTGTGTACGTTATAATCAAAAGCGCGTCTCTTTTTATAAAATTATTTTTTGAATAAAAGTAATTTTTCTTCTAATAGAAAAAAAATGTAAGGTTATAATTTTGTATTGGAGCTTTCTTTGTTAATTGGTAATGTAGCAGGTTATATTCACAGATTAAAACCTATTCCTGTGATTATAATTGTGATTGTTCCTGATTGTGAATATAATTTTTATTGATTAATAGAAATTAAAAGATTAATTTTAAAATATTGTTGAGCTGAAGAGATGGCATTTAAAATTTCATTTATATGGAATGAATGTTATTACGTTTTGTTATTCTGTTAACAAAATATTTTTCTTTTACCCAAGAATATAGCAATTTTTCTCATGTAATAACATGCATGATTTTTATATTTTAAAAAAAATTCTTGCAAACTTAAGAATGCATAAATATGAAATCTTAATCGTAAAATTCGAATAAAATATGAAGTAGTCTGTAAATGTTTTTAACAAAACAACTTTCTATAGGAAGAACAGTCAGAGTCCCATTGTTGTTTTCCTTTGTTTCGAATCGTAAAACAAATAGGAAAGATTTGATAAAATGGATTATTATTTATGATAATGCATTGAACAATGTATTTTTGTACTTAGTCTAGCTACTGATGCGTGTTGTTTCTATAATTTGGTGCTTATTATTTGCATATTTTCAACTAATTTAATACTTAAGTCTGAGCCTGGGAAGAAAAAGCTTGTGTCGTAAGTAACATTTTTTGTTTGTTTATTCATTTTTTAGACAAAATACTCTTATCTTTCTTCATTTCTTCCGGTATGCATATTTCTAAACAACTTTCATTTTCTCTTATACATAATTTAGAGAAAGTATAGTAATCGTCAAACAAATTCGAAATCGAGAATTTTACGAATCTCCAAATTTGACCCAACTGGGTTCGAAAAACACATTTTTGGAATTATCTATCGGCCTGTGACTAAGATAACTCGAAAAAGCTTTGAGCTAGACTTTTGAAATTTGATATAAGGTCTTGGCACGAAATTTGCAAATGTCTATCAAATCTTGAGTTAAATCTCTTCAGTGGAAGTCCATCTGTCCGATTGTTCAAATGTAAATTTACTTAATAATTGTAAAATGAAGAGAGCCAGATATATAAAATTCGGTATACAGATTTAACATCTATACCTGTTAAATTTTGAGCCAAATTCGACAAGGGGTTGACTGTCTGTCTGTACTTTCAGAAATAAGGTCATTCAAAAACGTAATGACATAAATGTATCAAATTTGGTGTGGGATTCTGTGACTACATGTGCTGTTGTTTGTTAAATTTTTGTTTCAGTGGATTGATAAAAAAGTATGTAAAGCATAATTTCGATTTTTGGATACTATTAAGTACTTGCCCAGACTGACACGATAGATTCAGTAAGAATGCTCAATTCACGGCAAAAGTTAATATTTCATAACTATTGTACGCCAATTCCATTCAAGGCGTTCTCTGGCTTGACAAGTTTATTAGAGAATATGCCAGAAAATTTTGGAAGATCACTTCCGCTGTTTTAAATTAAAATTAGGTGTTAAAAAATGAAAACAAGTGTTATTGCTAATAAATAATTAAATATAATAATAATATAATTATAACTGGATATAATTGAAGAAATAACGACAGTGTTTAGCTGAGCTATAGAATGGCTACTATTATATAGAAACGATTAACTCTCTTGCTCTTTTTGTTCTAAATATTGATGTATATTGTTTTGAGAAAATGCTATTTTGTGCTGTAAACCTGGAACTAAATTCTTGTTTTAACACTAAACTGAAAGCTAGTTTGATACAACATTTGTCGTTATAAATAAATAATCGTCTGCGGAAATATTTTTAAAATAAAAAAATAAATTAAAAAAATATTTTAACATCGATATTGCAACATCACATTATCTACCTTTGGCGGACGTGTTTATGATTGAATAACACCGATAGTTTATAAAGAAGTTGCCAAAATTCAAAAAAAAAAAAAAGAAACGCCATTCTAAATAAATTCCTAAACAAAAGGTAAAAACCAAGAAATGTTGAGTCCCTCACGTGCTGTTTTTAAGAGTCTAAAACTGTCTTGCGATATTTTTTTTTTTAACTTCCAAAAAAGACAAATGAGGTTGCATTCTTTGCACTAACTAAAACAGCAAATAAATAAAGAAATGCCGAGAGATTTATGACAAAGAATTTGCTTTGCAATGCAGTTGCCTAGTAGTTTGCTGTTAAGCGTGATATTATTTTTTAATGTGTCTAAAAGTGTATAAAAGAAATTTTTATGCTGTTGGCGAATTTGCGACGATATTGGAAAGTCTTTTATTTATGACCTCTTAACCCAACGTCGCATTCTACACAATTCTTTTTCTTCCTCTTGCTTTTCCCCACCCTCTGTTGCAAACGCCTTCTGCTTTGAATATTAAACACACGCGACGAATTTTAGAAAAGTTTAGAAAGATATGACAGTTCTGAAGGGGCCTTGGCTCATATATTTCAAGGGCAATTGCGAAACTGGAAAAAGGTTTTGAGATTAAATTCTTTCCTTTTCTTTTAAGCCTTAATTTTACTTTCTTTTCTTTGAAAAACTTACAGAGAACGGACCTCTTTAGTTTTCATAGTTTAGTTAAACGTATTTGGAAGTCAATGAATTATTTTGACATTTCAATAAGTGGTGCATATGTTACAGAACCAGTAAGGCAGCATTTAATGAAAAATTTTCATTATTTTCAAGTCGCCGGTAACACTTTTATAAAAGACTGAACAAACGATCTCATATGAAAGACCAAATTTTTTGTTTATCAATAAATTTTCATTCTGATTTTTTAGTAATTAAGTAGACACTGTAGCTACATTAAGTGAGTATTTGCAGTTTTTTCACATTGATAGAGTTGATGATTGAAAATATTTTAATTCTCACTGAATTATTTGTTAACTAATTTTAAGTAGAAAATATTTTTGAAATATTTAGCTTGTTTAGTGCAGTTGATTTCATAAAATGATTAAGGCTGTTTATTCTGTAAAAATCACTAATCGTTTAATTCTGTATGTTTTTACATAAATTTTTTTTCTCGACGATGTTTACCAACTTCTCTGTTTTCATACCAGAAAAGTTAGAATAATTATGTCATTTGAAATAAATATATTTTTTTGAAAATTATTCCGAGGAATTCAGACGGGTTATTGGAAAAGTTTTCCAAAAAATTTTGGGAACATTTTTATTAATGAAGAAATGAAAATAAAATCATTCATCCATTTATATGAGAATTGACAGCTTGCATTATTATTTACAAAAATAAATAGCTTATAAATGTATAACAAAAGTTGAGAAGCAGCAATTTGAATCATCAGATGACTCACCTCTATAAATATAGAATACATAAATAATCCATTATTTATCATTGTAAAGTTGCCAATATATCAAAATCTGAAAATTAGATATTTTTTCGTACAAAAGGATTTATTATACTGTATATTAATTTCATGAGAATAATTATAATCTTTGTTGAATGACAACATTTTGATTTGACCTCTATATGCAAGAAATATTAAGTTAATAGGCCATATTCTTAGAATTTGGCAACACTAACTTCTTACTTATGTCTATTGATTTATTATGAGAATTAACGAATTGCTAGGTTTAAAAATATAAGAATAAAAAACATTAATTTTAATTTTTGTAAGAATTCGTAGCGGAAAATACAGCCACATTATTTTTCAAAATATTTCATTTTCACTCAATGTCTACATATTTTTTTTATTATTATTTTGATGGGGGGAAAAGAATGGGCAATAATTTGACAATTCTGTGCATGAATGAAATATAAAATGTTAAAAAAAATGGAATTCTTGATGAAATTTCTTTTTTACCCTTCCCTACATTCTTCTAGTAAGAAATTTTAAAAAACTGCAAAGAAAAATACTTTCTTCATAGGTTTATTATTGTTTTTTTCACATACATCATTAAAATACTCTCGTATAAATACAAATCAAAATATTTTTTAAGCTTAATCATTCATTAACTGTAGTGCACAATACTAATTTGCATAATTAAATTTGGATTTTCAATCATGCAATTTCACTGAGGTCATTATACTTATTATTTTAACAAGCCATTAAGAGTAATAAATATAAACTTCCATGGAATTACTTATTTCAAATTACCATTAATTTTATATATTTTAAAATTTTTAATATGAAGGAAGAATATATTATTGATGTTCAGCGTATATTGAACTTCCGAAATAGCGAGTTCATTGTTTATTCGAATATTAATTTATTATAATAAGCATTTTAATTGTTATTTGTTTTCGGAAATACGAATAATCATTACCAATGGTGGTAAAGAAATAAATGGCTTTTTAACTTATATGTTTTTATACTGATGGTTTTTCAAATGAATTATTGATTTTATCTCATGACCCAAAAACTGTTGTATTTGGTCTGATGCAATGGTGGCATTGTTATAAGGAGTACACAAATAGTCCGTAAACCGTACGGCTAAAATATAAATAAGTTGTTCCAAATATGTAACTTATGAACAAAATTAAAAATAAATTTTTTTAGATGTGCTGAAAAATGTTATATTAATAAAAATGAGAATTGATTATAACATTAAAAAAATTATTTCCCGATGAAATTGAATAATATAAAAGTAAATTTTTAGCAGAAACATTATTATAGTTTTGACTAACCCTAATGAAAAATTCTGTTTGATATAAAACTATTGTTAAAATACTTCAACTATTTTTGTTAACCAAAACTCGAAAATGTTATATTTGATCTTATCTTCGTCAACTTTGCATTTATGAAACATTTTTGATATTAAAAAAAAAAAAAAAAACTAAAGGAGATTTTCGATAAAAAGTATAGATAGAAAATTTTGCTAATTATAAAATACAAACATTTGCAAAAATTTCTAAAAAAAAAAAAAAAAAAAAAAAAAACAGGATTAGTTACGATTTCAAAGATAACTAAAAAGGATTTTTTTAACCAATCCATTAGATTTTACAATGAGTAACTAAAATGGTAATTTGTAGAAAGCACACGCCAAAAAGAAAAGAAAAAAAGAATTTTGAAAATTAAGAACATGAGAATCGTATTTTAAACAAACGATAATTCTGCTGCGACAATTCTAATTTTTCTACGATACGAAATGCTTCTAAAGCGAATTAAATTCTTATAATGTTACTTATTTTGTTCCATATTTGTAGATCTATTTTTTTTATTTCATTTATGGCTCAATTTTTTTAATAATTTATTTACTATAGGATTTATGATCAGTTGAACTTATTTTAATTTTCCAAAGCAGACGATTATTTCTCCACTGCACAGCTATCATAACATACTATTTTGTATAAAATACACAATACTGTGGAAAGTTGCTTAAAACTAGGGTCAAATTTTGTCGTTGCTGTTACATTTTCGATAATTAAATAAATAAAGAGACGAGTGATTTATGTTTCTAATTTGCCACTCATCGATATTTTGTTTAATATGGTATCGGAAAGTATTAAGTTGAAATTTATTGGTCTGATCTTTTCTTTCTTCTTTAAGCTTATTACGCCTTTTTCCTTTGAAAATGACGTCACATAAAAAGTTAATTTGACGGTTAAGGTTTTAGATGTGATAAATCATGCTTTTTTCTTTTTTTTTTATCCTTGAAGGATTTCATTTCATCTTGATGAATAAATAAGTTTTTTAAAAAGACAACCTTTGATTTTGAGCGGTACTTAATCATTTTCTTTTGGGTAATTTCTAACATTACTAGAAACTGCTTTCTAGCATGTTATGATGTTCGGTTGTATATAATAATATATCTAGGACCAGCATATGTTTTTTTTCCTTATTTTATAGGAATGGAATTTAAAACTATTTTGAAAGAAGCAATATAATATAGAGGATAAAACGAAATAAAAAAAATAAGTTCTGTACGTGTCACAATATTCGAAAGTGTTTGCTGTTTTGAGATAATATAAGGCAAGAGCTCTTTCATTTTCTAGAATGGATAAAAAATATATTCAAGGATAACTATAATTCATTGAAAAATAAATATATATTTTATCGTTTGTAATATCACTATACGCCCTACATCCTACCCAAATACCAAATACTCGCCATCAACATGAAAATAAACTAGATTGAAATAATGTGTATTTAAGTGATGTAACGGTACAGCCCAGCTATCAGAGATGTTATTTAGCTTCGTAAACTTGATTATTTTCGATCTTCTCTTTTTCTCCGGCTCCCTTTTTTTTTATATATCTTTTAAGAAAATAACCGCTGATAGATAAAAAAGAAAGATAAAATATGCAGGGAGATGAGAAACATCTGCTATTTATTTTCTTTTTTATTGCTTTTCATATTAGTTAAACAAAATTAAATGAAAATAAACCTAACATAGGGTAATGATTCATTTATAATAGTTTTAACAACACTCTTGATACATATAAGTAATGCTTTTAAAAGCAGAAAGAACAGAATATAAATCTTTTTCTCCAATCTTAAATTTTCGGCTATTTATTACAACACATATTAATTCAAAAGAACTGACATTAAGTTTATATTTATGAAGTGTTTGCATAATACATATGTAATATGCAAGATGCGCAAATATTTATTATTTTCATCTGTTTTAGGATGAATAAAAACTTTACTTATAGAAATGTAATTTTGTTTTTGTAAATGGATTGTCGTGCTTTCTTTGTTGAGATAATTTTTATGTGAATTCCTATCCCATTTACCATTTTTTATGACACGCTCTTCGCCATTTTAAAAACCCATTAGCTAAATCTTTCAATCGTGAATTTATACGGAAATAAATTGATTTCCCACAATGCCAAAATGGATCTCTTTCATAAAATTTTCATGGAACTAGTGCCTGTCAAGTTTATCGTTTATTTATTCAATAATTTCACTTTTTAAACATTAAAATTTGTCATTCGCGAGAATTATGGTTTTGATTCATTTGATTTAAGAATTTTATTCTTAAAGACATAAATATAGTTAAGTCATGTGTTTAAAAATCATTGAATCCTTGTATTTAAAAAACAAAAAAAGTCCTTTTACAAAATTAATAAAATATAGAAAATAAAAAAAAATCAATTGAACATTATAAACAGATTTTCGATTATCTAATTTAGTTTCTCACATGGTTTTAAAACAATTAGGAAAATTTAAAAATATCAATTAAAATTTCTAAAGAATATGATTTTTGCATTTACCTTGCGTTATAAATGGAAGCACCGAAACAAAAGTAATAATTTAAAAAAAATATTGAAACCGAAGTGAAAAAGCTACGTTCTGATAATCTGGATAGTTAAAATTGAATTAAAATAAGATTGCAGATGATGTAAAAATTTTGTGTATTATAATATTTTTTTTAAGTTATCGTTTGCGTAAGATATAAGTTGTATAAAATGTGTTAGTTCGTTTACTGGCGTGTTAAAATTTGATAAATTGTTAATGCTAAATATAATATCAGGAAAAACCAAGATTCTCTCGGCATTTTTTTTTTTTTTTTTTGTAAAATCGTGGGCTTTTTTTTTTCTTTTCTTTCTTTTTTTTGAGAAAATATTTAGATATGAATCACGTACTAATTAAGTATGAATATTTTTCCATTTTACCTACATATGAACTGGTTTAGAACTACATATGAATTTAAATTTTTAAAAAATTATGAATGCACTTAGTTTAACAAGTAATTTAAAACAATCTGCTGTATCACAGTATTCATTGTACAGTTCATCAATCATTACTTATATTTTTGAACTAATTTTTACCGTGGTGAAATCGCATCCGAGATGACTATACGACATTGTCAGCATGAAAGTTGATAGAAAAACAGGGTGCGTAGTGTCATGAAAAGAGCTTAAAAAGTGCTTAAATTTGAAAACCATTTTTAAGCACCTTAAAAGTGTTTAATTTTGAAAACAGGTTCTTAAAATGTGTTTAATTTTCTTGAGAAGTGTAAAGACAGCTGTTTGCTTCTTCATACGTGGGATACGTTAATTCGAAAGAGTAATCGTAAAAACTTGTTTATCAGCTGTATGAAGAAAGAATAGGGGAGAATTCGGACAAGGGATCCATGTGTTTCAGCAAATATTAAGATAACGTTTAGTGAGCCTTTTTTACCCGCTACCTCTTCAACAATGTGCATTGCCCTTTATTGAAATAGTGGAATAGTTTTTCAGAAGGGACCGTACGAAAAACGCACTGCGCCACATTTGTTGAGGCACTAAAAACATTAAAAAAAAAATAATTTTTAATGAAATTTTTAGTGTTATATATGATGAGTGTATCTTTAACCTTTTATGTGTTGTTAAAGTAAAATATGCGTATAGGTCCGATCTACGGAAAATAAGAACAAGAATGGATTTGGTGTTCCTAAGACATATTTCGAACGTTGTAGAAACTGCTACAAAAATATTTGCTGTTAAATCTCTTTAATATGTTACATTTCGACCATCATTCTTGTTAATATGTCGTTTTGGAGCAATCTCTTGAACGACTTATTAGAGGGATTTTAATGTACTATAAAGGATTGTAATTAATTGCGGTATATAGTTATGCTAATCAATCGCATAAAATCCAGTATGATGAAATTTCAACTTGAAGTCGTAAGTTTTCAATGATCAAGATTTCTTATACGGTGTACTTTTTAAATGTCCCCATCATTTAAAAATTTTTCGAAATTATTTTTGTGAAATTATGATTTTTTTAAAATTTAATGTTTGAATAAGTTTATATATATATAACCGTTAGTATTTTGTTTCTAAGTCTATTTTTAGAATGTTAATCTTTAATAGAATTTTCTTACGAAAAGCCTCAAAATTAAAATCTAATGTATAATTTTTTTCAAATTTGATATCATAATTCCTCAGTATGTTCTGCAGTTCCTGGACTAGAAAATAAGTAATCTATTCATTATTATATGGTTGTTTTAATGCTTCCAAATTGTTAAAAAAATTTAAAATGGGGTTCAGTTGTTGTTTATCAATTGAACCCCAATATTTAAAGAATGGATAAAAATACAGTTTATTTTTTTAGTAGATAATACATTTCTTTCAGGAACTAGATAATATATTTCTTAAGCTAACTCCAAAATTTTAAGCAAATCCTTTGATAAACTTCTAAATTAGAAGATTTTTGCTTGTTACCTCTTTTTAGGCAGAAAAAAACATTTTTTTTTTTCCTAATTTTTAAACAAATTTTGCCATTTAACTGATGTAATTTAGTTTCATAGATGTTTTTTAAAAATCATTTTTATGCAAATATTACTATATTTGAACATTTTTGAAAAAATTCATCCTGATAATTATATACCTTAAACATTAAAAAAAAAGAGAGGGGGTCTTTAATAAACTTCAGAAATTAGAAGCGATAAGACATTTTTTTTATAGCTTGACCTTTTCTGAATGCTGCTTTTCTTTTCTATTAAAAAAAGGATTTTAAAAACTTATTTACAATATGGAATTGTTCTATCGTCAGTTTCGTGGCAATTTTGTCAGTCTTGTGATGGTAACCATTCTGGAATGCTTAGATCTTAGTTTTTATAAGACTGGAACTAAAATTTCGAAATATAGCGAGTGAGTGGAAGAGGAAATTTACACTTTTTTCCCCACCTATGTTGGGTTTTCTATGTTGTTGCTTATATAAAAATAAAATACAAACTGATTAGTCATTCTATACAAATGAAATCATGTTCATAAATGATATATCCATCTAAATAAACTGGTAGTTTGTTATTTTAAGAAATATTGAAAAATATCACAGATCTTGATTGTTAATCCTATAAAAATTGACAAATTTTTGTTTTTGATAGTTTTTATGATCTTTTTTGTTTTCGTCAAAACCAAAAAGACATAATTTATTTTACAATAGAAAACGCTATACAAATTTTATACAGAAAATAATATTAAAATAAAAAAAAATAAACATTTAAAAATAATTTTAAATTTTTTTTTCGAAAAACCTATACATTGTTATAAAACACACAATAACCTAGGCTTAGACGATACGCAGTCTTACATATGCGTGCATGTACAAAGTTGCTTAATTTTTTTTTTTTTTTTTTTTTGCCTGAGGTGCTTAAAAATACTTAATTTTTGCAGCAGTTTCGTACTACACATCCTAAAAAAGCCTCTAATAGTTATAATTTTGTGTGTGTGTGTGTGTGTGTGTGTGTGTGTGTGTGTGTGTGTGTGTGTGTGTGTGTGTGTGTGTGTGTGTGTGTGTGTGTGTGTGTGTGTGTGTGTGTAAAATCACGTTTATACAGAAAGAAACCTATATAGATAAAATTAAAAATATTAAGTACAAATACGTAAGTAAAAAAATGAAGCAAAAAGTGCGACTCGAACCGAGGACCCCTCAACACACGAGGCATTAATGGTGCTCCGATCACTATACTGCACTGCCACCGTTCGAAGCAGAAAGTGAATATATTTATTTTAATAGTTAGCTATAAAAAGGATTTGTGTGTGTGTGTAAAATCGCATTTTTATTTTCTTGGGAAAGACACTTATGTAGATAAGATAAAAAAAAAAGCAAAACTTTATCTAAATATAAAATTTAATCCAAATATTTATAACCGTTTCCGAGAAACAGGAAATATATATATACAAGAATTGCTCTTTTACAGTTATAAGATTTTTATTTTTTCTTATGTACACCACTATCATGTAACGTCCAACCAAAAATATGATACAGCATTTGCTATAAATATTTATTATAAGTATTTCAATTGTTTCTCTCCAGTAAGTAATATTTTTATAAATTTTGTGATAAATAACTAAACATTTTTTTCATTAATTCAAATTATGAGCATTTGATCTGAGGAATATATCAACGGTTTAAAAAATAAAACTTAAAATATATCTGTACATTTGTTTATTTTTAGATATTAATGACATAAAATGTCAACATTTATTTAAATTTTCTAATTAAAACTGATTTGGAAATCAACCTCTCAAATAGTGAGAAGTTGAGGCCCGTTACTTTGTCATGTTAAGTATAACGCAATATGTTTCAAAAATAAAAGTGTTCCATAAAAGCTTATTGTTTCGCTCTTCAACCATCTGCTTTGATGGAGACAAAAACTAATAAGAGCTCTTTCAGCAGGCCGTAAAATTAATATACAGCTTTTTTACATTAATCGATCGCAATCAAAACCCGCTTTCATTAAATAGGAGTGAAAAATGTCGCCGGGGATATGATTAAAACCCACTTCGGAGAACAAAATGGGGTCAATGGCTGCTCCTAAACATGGAAATTTTATCCATGTAACTATCTAAAATGGGAAGTAAGTAGGTATGTTTCACCGGCTCCGACCCCCTGGGGGGGAGGGGGACATCAAAG
The DNA here is from genome assembly GCF_947563725.1 of Argiope bruennichi. Taxonomy (NCBI): domain Eukaryota; kingdom Metazoa; phylum Arthropoda; class Arachnida; order Araneae; family Araneidae; genus Argiope; species Argiope bruennichi. The sequence goes on from NC_079151.1 coordinate 71,978,197, forward strand.
AGATGGTCACGTGAAATCCCTATCAATAAACGATCAGTGTACGTGTAGAGATGTTATAAATTATAATCTTGGTGGCTCTGGTGTTTTTAGTCACATAATTGCCGCTGAAACTCTCGGTGAATGGACCACAACAAAATTCGAACTCCAGCTCATTAGGAAGTATGTACAGGTGATAAAAATGCTTTAATGTTCATCTGGCGTTTGCTTGGCCTGTTCGGAGAATTTTTGGGCTTTATTTTCCACGCCAAATAATACGCCAGAGAATAATAATCAGCGAAATGATTGCCTGGTGCATGGATTACGATGCGACACTCAACACATGTAATGAGGACCTGCGGATTAATGAGAAATTAATATTCGCGTAATTAAATTTCAAGACAAAGGTTTTGGTGTTGTAGAGGGGTGAATGAAATGTGCCTCCGGCAAAGCTGGAAGAAATGATGTTTAAGCATATATTATTTGGTGAAATGCCATTTATGTATTTTTCATTACCATTAATATTTTAGCTCGTGATCTGTCGCGGTTATGTTAATCTTCTTATAAGGATGGTTAAAGGGTGCAAGAGTTATCTGAAACTTCTCATTAATTTGAATATACAATTCGTTTGAGCTTGTAAGTTGTCACAGAAATTAAAATAACGAAATTTTTGTATATAAAAATGAAATTTTAAGAGCGTACGATTTTGATAACCGTAGAAATCTGTTATGTTATTTTATTAATTATTATTAGTTTGGATTATAACGATGTATTCGAACCTTTCCGTAAACGTAATTAAAAATCTTTAAAAGAATTCTCAATTGAAATTTAAGTATTTATTATACAAATTAAAATTCATTCTAATTTAATTAAGTGTTGCTTAGCATCTATTGCTTATTTAAAATAAATCTAACTTTTATTAATTTATTACACAAATTAAAATTCGTTTCGTTCTAATTCATTAATATTCCTTAACATCCATTGTTTTAAAATAAAAACATAAAAGCATTTTTGTATGACTTCTACATTGTGCAGTGAAGTTTAGTACATTTTTGCAATAAATAAATTTTTGTGGTCTGATACAGCTCTGCTTTCCCAATGGATAAATTGCCATTGATAATAAAAATTATGCGGAAACTTGTACATCAGATTATTGGCTAGCTTTTAACCATAAGTGTAGAACTGTGAGTAATTATTTAGCAATAATTTTAAGAAGGCGAGTGTTAGGCAAAATTTCATTTTTTTCTTTCTTTCTTTTCAATTAGTTTCTCACATTTCGTCGTTAAAAGAAAACTCGTTGAATCCTGTTTTACAGAATGTTTGGAAAAAATAAACTTCATACAAAAATAGCATTAACAATTATTACTTTACAAGTCTGTCATTGTTATATAACATAACCAGTTAAAAGAATATTATAAATAAGTAATTTATATAATTTCAATAACTCCTATGCAAATACGCATTGTGGTTCCAATATTTTATAATTCATAGAACTTATTTATCATTTTACAAATTTCTTTATTTGGTAGCTTGGCTAATGCCATGTCTTAATAGGCTTACCTGCAGGCCCGCTGAGACCGTACGGAAATTTTTAATTGGAAATCGTAGTAAATGTTAAAACAAGCTAAATACAGTAACTTAAATATGGCACAATTCTATATTAAAATGTTCGTAATAACTATTTATTTGAAGCTTATTGTATTTATTTCATCATCATCAACAACAAATATCCCCCGTCTTGGATCTTTAAAAAGCTATGAATAATAGTTCCAAAATCCCTCCATTATCTTTTTTATTGATAAGATGTGTGTGTTTGTGCTCTGTAGGCTAGAGGGGGCTTAACCTTTAGCTGCCTAACTTGGTACATATATAGTTTGGAGAATGGATATATATATATATTTTGAAATTTGATTATAATTGTAATTCAAAATTATGCAAAATTGTAGTTTTTTTCCACAGTTACATAACTTTTTTCTATTCCGATAACGTCTGAAAATATTTCCCTACAGAAATGATTTTACATAATTTTATAATTCAAAGAGTCATCTTTTCAATGATATTAATTTCTTAGAGCTAATAATTTTTTTCTACATTTAATCAATTAAAAAATATTTTAACCGTATTTGCCAACAAGAATATATCTGCCCTCTGGTGCTTAGGGTCTTTACCCTCAGAAGCTGCTGCACCCTCTTTTCCATGGTAACGCGGACACGGCATCATCATCAACAAGAATATAAAGATATGTAAGAATTCTGAACGAATATTAAACATATCACAAAATACAAAAACATAAGACTTCTGACCGAACACAGTTATTTTTAAAAGTCATTACAGTTGCTGATATTGTTTTTGTTTTACAATTCGAATTATTATCGATATTGATACAAAAAAATAATTAATAATGTAATAGAGAAATTAAGCTTCTAAACACAAATCATAAGCTTAATAAAACAACATAAAGCAGATTTCAAGAAAGCAAGCAATATATTACTTAATTCTGAGAAGAAGCTACAAAATATATAAATTTATATTTTAAACGCTCTCTCTCTCTCTCTCTCTCTCTCTATATATATATATATATATATATATATATATATATATATATATAAAAAATGCTAAATTTTATCATTTTTTTTTAAATTTTAGATATCAGATTACCTTGTTAAAGAAATGTTCTTTTCATATCTTAAGTAATAAATTCATTCTTTAACTTTCATTCATAAAGTTATCTGATTCTAATTTCTTTTCCTAATATTATCTGCCAGAAATATAGAATATATAAGTAAAATTCCTCTAATACTTATAGATTATTATATACTTTGAAATAGCTAAGTGTATTTATTACAAAATTTTTAATATCTAACAGGAACTAAAAGAAATGCATTGTAAAATTACCAGAACAGCGTAAGGCTTTTAAAATAGTATGTCTATTGAACTTTGAAGCTTAAAAATATTTTGCTGAAAAAGCTATTAAAAACTACCAAGTCACATAAACGATTTAATAATTGAAAATTTCAACGACCATTATTCCCGGCGATCCAGCTGTTCGCCAAAGGCGGCTATTATTATAATAATAACAACCTTAAAATCCATCTTTATGGCATATATGTTACTGCACAACATTTCCTCTCTCTCTCCATCCAATTCCAGGATGGCGTTTTTATCAGGCAGACATACTCATGGCAAGGTGCGATCCTATCTCAGTTCTGTTCTACGTGATTTATGAAACCGTGCGATGATCAGAATCATAATATGAACGAACTCGGGCAAGATGAGCGAGGTCGATAGCTTTGTGTAGCGACAGGAATAATTTTCGCCGAAATCCAGATGGCCCATCGGTGGACCACCATTTTTTTTTTTTATCATCTACCGAGAAGAAACGACTCCTTTCACCAGCTGGAGAGGTGACGTACCTCTTACAAAAAGATGGAAAGAGCCGCTTGAATGGGGCCTGCATGCCTGCCTCTTTCTCTTGCACAGTGGTGGGAGGTTGTCCAATGAAAGTAGTTACAAAAGTAAAGGACCTCTCTACGAGTTTCCCACTGGCATGACACGCGCATCCTTTTCATCGAGGAAGGTATACACTTTGGATGGTGGGCTTGGACGGTGACTTGTTGATGGGAGTTATTCGGCGTGTATGGTCGTGGGAATTCTGAAGTATGTGGTGCTGAAAGTGGAAGGGGTTGACTTTGTAATTTCAAGTGAAAAGTAAAGTTAAAAAAAATAATTTAAAAAAAAGAGAGTGCTGTCGGGCGATTTTTTTTTTTGTTTAAATATTTGCCTTTATTGTCATTTTTAATATTTTATAGATGTTGAGCAATATAAATAAATAAATTTAATCTCTTAAATGTCACATTAGTGCGTCATGCCTATGTCAAATTATCCCTTTTTAATTATGTAAATTACGATTAATTTGAAATTAGTTATATTTTTGAATATTTGTATGAAAAATGGAGGGAAACAAAACATCCATGAAGCCAAAATATACCAGTTAAGTGACAAAAGTTTTTTTTTTTTTTTTTTTTTTTTTTTTTTTTGAAAATTGGAGAAAACGGCGTTTATTTGGCCAAAAAGAGGTATAAAGCAGAAAATCTTCTCATTTAAAGTTGATAAACTTTTTAAACGTTGAAGATAGCGTAAGAAACATATCTAGTTTCGGAAACAAAAAATAAGCTGTATTTCTTTCTTTAAATGTTGGGGTTCGACTGACAACAGGAAATTTTTAATTTTTTTCTCATTGTGCAACACTAAAACAACTATAAAATATTTCTAAATGAATAGATCAGTTATCCTCTAGTTCAGGAACCGCAGAACATATAAAGAAATTATTATACCAAATTTGAACAAAATATATGCATTAGATTTTAATTTAGGTTTTTCATATGAATATTCTAACAAACATAAGAATTTGAGAAAATAGCATCGAAAGATGTAAAATAGCATTAAACGTATGTAGATGCAATTATAAAAAAAAAACAGTGTAACTTCGCATAAAATAGATTTAGAAACAAAATTCTAATGGTTTTATAAAGAAACCTGTTAAAACATTAAGAATATTAAATAAAAAATTCATAATTTCGCAAAAAAATAATCGATTTTTTGACGTAGTTGCCTACTATAATCTTGCTAAATAGTTTCTTTCATTTTAATTTAATTATGATATAGAGATACGAAGATCTCATTAGATATGTAGAATTCCGAAAATACTGATATATTAAGCGAAAAGTTAAACATTAAGTATAACTTCTTATAAAATTCTTATAGAATTCTTTACCATTTTGTTTCTTATTCGTTCTGCAATTTCTAATTACATTTATTTTGCCGTTTAATAGTTTAATAAAATTAAATTTTCATCATAAAAAAAACATTTTTTGATATACGAATCACAATTAAATCGTCATATTTTAAAGAGCATATCTTAATTAAAAAGAAAACTGCATCAATCAACAATTTAGAAACAAAAACCATCGTCGTTGATCTCTCAATTTATAATTCATGAAAAGATGCCATTGTGTATGGAGTCCAACATTAACTTCCACGCGATTTATTCCCTTCCTCAATTAGCCCTGCGGCATCCTTTCTTTCATGTTTAGAGAAAATTTGACATGTTTACGGACTAATTTAGCTTAATCCATCTTGCCATTTTTTGCACGGTTGACATCACGAGTAAAAGTTGTGCTTCTGAAAAGACGTCGCTTCCCGGAGCCGGTTGGTGTCTGCAGACTTTCTTCCATGTTTGCAGTTTTACGTTGGACTCTGATTAAGATTTTGGAAAAGTTCTTAGATATATTTTATTCAGAATGTTCGGGTTAATTACTTGTTTTTGGTAAGAAGTATTCATTTTCTGGTTTGGTTTAGAGGAGTTTGAAATTAATTTTGATTTATGGCTTAATGAAAAAGAATTCGTTTCAATATATTGTTTGGTTACAGTTACTTATTAATGAATAAATAATTTCATGCAGTTTTTGAATGATGAAAATTATAGATTGTTGTATATTTTTGTTATTTTGAATTGATTCGAATTTCAATAAAATGTTGTTCTATTCAACTTGCATCTAATATTTCATTTATTTAGTATTTTCTTTCACGTCGCAGCAGATTTTCAACAAAGCAACCTAGCTGAAATGGTCCCATGCTAGACTAATAAATAAATTTGCATAAAAATATAAATTTTATGAATTGCAATAGATTAGATCTATAATATGTGTTTGCACTGACATATTAAAACCATTATTAAATAATATAACTTATTTATAATGTATTGAAATATAAATTATTCATTTGCTTGGTTATGTTATATTTCACATGTCCCGGTAAATAATAATGTTATATTTGAAGTTTACTATTTCATTATAATTCGTCATAATAATTGAATTTTTTTATCTATAATTAAGGAATTCATTAATAATTTTGATCAATTTATCAATCTATTTATTTAGTTCCTTTTTCTCACATAGAAATGTATTTTTACGAAGTTATACTAAAATAAAAACGATTAAACAAAATAAATATCGTGTGAAGCTTAATTGTTTAAAAGAGAGGCTTCAAAGTACTTATATTCGCCATTCCAATTAGTAAAAGATTTGAATTTCAATTTTTCAACTATTCACAAATTTAATGTTGAAGGGAAAAAAAATACAAATTGTCAAAGAATTAGAAAAATATCGTTATTTAGATGTATACCAATTTAGTATTGACTGATAAGTTTAAAGAGTTACATGAACTGTTGCATTAATTTCATGTTTAAAAGAAAATTTTAAAATCTCGACTTCTTACTGTTTTATGATTTTTGTATTGATCTTTTTGAAATATCTTGCATTAATTTTTGAGAAGAAATATTTTTTTTCTATTTTTGTAACCATTTTTGACCCATTTTTTCCCTCTTAAATCCGAATTTTTGGATGAGTCAATTTTTTTTAATGGTCCGTCTACTTCGAAGTAGCCATATGCCTGTGTATTTGCTTAGAACATAACTCAGCAGTTTTCAGTTAATTATAAAATTTCTTTTCAAGTTGTATTGATTTAGAAACGAATTGTGACAGTTACATCCTAATCAATTTGCCGTTTTAGATAGATTCCTATAGGAAGACTACCTATTGAACTGGTTCTCATGACAAGACTAGAACCCAAAACCATTCTTCGTTCAAAAGTTTATATATAAATTAGCTGAGCCGGCAAATGTTGTTCTGCCATATAAATTATTTCTAGTGAATAATTTGGTTGTTAATTAAAAAATTAGGAATGTATTGTAAGTGTGTGGGGATGGGATCTATGAAAGAGGAATGAAGCGCTGTAGACGATGATCGCCGATAAAAACAAAAACCAACCATTCATTTTCTCAATACAATGTATTTCATTAACGTAACGAACATATACATTGTTTGATCTCTTAAAAGTTAAACGTAAAGTGAAAAAGTAATATACTTTTTATCCTAAAGTATAAAAATGAAATAAAGAAAATCAATATTCAGTTCGAAGAGCAATTGAGTGCACGATATTTTTTGCCTGTCCGTCTTTAGCCAACACAAATAAGCCCGGTGGTTTGCCCATGCGAAAACATGCCACGTATAATTAATTGTCCGTGTGAAAAACATGGTGTGCCCAAATCTAAGCAATAGACAGACATCGTTTGGCCTTGCGACTTATTGATTGTCATTGTCAATGTCAATCTAATAGAAAATCAAACGCGTTTGAATTCAATTGTCACGTCTGTGAGAATCATTGGAATTCGTGGCAGCAAAACATATTCGGCTCGGAATTTGCCATTCAAAATGGTGGCTTCGATAACTTTTTTCGTCCATTTTTTAATGACCAATCGCGTGCCATTGCACAGCCGTGGTGGGTTCAAATTCCGAAGTAAAATAACCGGAGATCCAACTTTCAGTCGTAGAAGGTGTGGTAACATGCCTGGCAAATCCAGTGAGTTCAAAAACTCTGTTGGATAATTTACAGCTTCGTTAGCATCGCAAACTGTATCGATCGATTTGTATGATACCAAATCGCCTGGCAACTACTGCTCTATCTTGAAGTTTAAATCATCAACGTCCACATTTTTTGCTGCCCAAATGGCTCTTTCTGCCAGCCACATCGGGAAATATGCGGTCAATGAGAGCATTTTGCGAATCAGCGATAGTGCAGAAATTAGTGGGCAATTTTATGCATCCAGTATTTTCATAGACAGCAACTTTTCCATCGCCGATATATAACAATTGGTCCGAGAATGTGTCAGCAGATGGATCTTGTAGCATTTGGACGCACATGTTTATTTTTAGCCGGACTTTGTCAACATTACGCCACAGTGGCGATGATTTCAAGCAAGCGTTGGTCTCATCAGCATACTTGACGGGAAGTGTTTATCTGAAACCACCTGAAAGGAGTAACAGAGTGTCGCCGAATAGTTTTATATGTATATATATATCTTCGAATGTTCCTGTTCAACGCCTTAAGTAAATGCTTGTGTGCCATAGTGCATTCATCCCAGATGATACTTTTGCTTTTTTTCAGTACCGTGGCCATGGACGATTGTTTTTTTTTTTATGCTACACACTGCATCTGGGTTATTTTGAATATTCATTGGCAGATTAAATGCTGAATGAGCTGTTCTGCCTCCATCCAATAAAGTTGCTGCAATGCCAGATGATGCAACGGCCAATGCAATGCCATTATTAGATCGTATTTCAGCGAGAATTAGCGAAATGAGAAATGTTTTGCCGGTTCCACATGGTGCATCCGATTAAAAAATGGGAGGGTGGGATAGGAGGGTAAAAATTGGGGCTATATGTATTTTTTGATGACAAATAAAAAAAAAATACAATTTTTTTGTCAAAAAAATAGAAAAAAATTCTGCATAGGGACACCCTAATTACCTAGCGTTATGAAATATACTTTACGACCTATTCTCATACCTACCAAATACACTTAAAAAAATGTCATGAAAATCGGCCGAGCCGTTTCGGAGGAGTGCGAACACAAACACCGTGACACGAGATTTTTATATATTAGATATAAAATGCGCATAACGCTTTGCCCATATTATCTTGTTAACAGAATAATAGTGATTTTATTTGGATTTTAACTGGCATGGAATATGTTGTTAGAAATGTAAAAATCTCGGATGAGTTGGTAAATGGTCCATCTAGCTCAAAGGAAATGGCGAGGTTTCGAAATTTTTATTTCGCTATAACTTTCTTAATATTAAATATAGAAAAATAAACCCTATTCGCCAAATTAGCTCTTCATTAAGATGAACAACTTCTGCTTTAATGTTTTTCAATAACTATAATATCTTAGAAGGTTGAGACTGAAAATTGATTTTCAAGCTCTAATTTTGATTGTTTCTAACTTTAACAGTTTATGTTGCCAGATAGTAACTTAGATGAAAAGGAATCTTGTTTATGCCTTTCAGCTTGCCAAGAAAATTAAAAACATTTTATCTTTGATCAGACCTTCTTTTTCGCAGACGGGCTATCTTATTGTTTAAATTTAAAATCCGTAGAGAAGTTCGAGCATTTGTGAATTATTATATATATGTTTTGTATTGAATTATAGCGACTTTGAAAGATTTAATTTCAGTTTATGGGTTTGAGAAGTGATAATTCAATGTCCGTATGACACATGACCAGAATGTTTAAGGGATTGGACATTCAAATTGATAATTGCTTTAGTAAAAACATTTAGGCAAAATATTTTTGACTCGAGCTTTCATTTTTGATCCCAGCTTGAGTTTCAAGAACATTTTTTTTTAAACGCAATGAATGGCGCATCCGGTGCGTGTAAAAATATCTTATCTTGATATGTTTTTTAGTGAACTGTGAAAATCTAATTGATAAAACCGATGATGGAGTCGCAATGAATGAGTTTGTTTGAAATATGAGGAGTCAAGTTCATCACATTGGGAAGACCATGTATGATTTCATGATGGGAACAGTGGGGCAAAAGTAAACTCACGACTCTGTTGTGAATGAGAAAAAATGCATCCCGGTAATGATTTTCATTGATCCGTTGAAGTTAGCATTGTCAACACTTCACGCTCATTTCCAATTAGGTGCATTGACAGATAAGCAACTGAAGGCTATTACTTCGTTGATAGTATTTTTCGCCGTTGGAGTCATGCTTGTGTGAACAGCATTCGCGTCATAGATTATACGAAATGTTGATCACAAGTAAACAAAGGAAAAGAGCAAATAAACTGAAGTAAACATCGGAAATGCTGCTTTTCGGCTTTCACCTATTTTTACTTTCTCGTGTACGTCGAATACGTACAGAAAGTACAGTCATCATCAAAAAATTCGAACTCGAGATTTTGACGAATTTCCACATTTTAGACTTTCCTGAGCTCGTAAAACTCATTTTTGGAAAATGTCCGTCTGTCTGCCTGTGACAAAGATATCTAAAGTGTTTTGAGCTTGGTGGATAAAATTTGGTACTGTCTTTACATCAAATTTTGAGTAAAATCTGTTCGCTGTAAATCCGTCTGCCCATCTGGCTGAATATAATTTAACACTATAATTATGAAACGAAGAGAGCTAGATAGATAAAATTCGGTACACAAATTTAACATTTACAGTGTAGTCACGTGTGAAGTTTTGAGCCAAATCCATCAATGGTTTGATTGGATGGTCTGTACTTTCAGAAACATGTATAAGCGATAATTCAAAAACGCGATGACTTAAATATATCGAATTTGGCGCGGGATTTTGTACTTACAATTGTAGTTCCGTGTCAAATTTTTGCTTGAGAAAACATGTGTGAAATTTAAATTCGATTTTTGGATGTTATTAATGAATGGCAGGGATTAATCGCCTAATAACTCGCCAAGGATGAGACGGTATTCAGTAAAAAATGCTAAATTTACGCCAAAAGTTCGTAATTATTGCACTCCAGTTCCATGCAAAGTGTTTTCTAGGACATTAACTTAATTAGAGTATGCGAGAAATATTTGGAGAGACCCCTCAAGCTTGCTATTTTATCGTAAACGTAGTATAGAGGAAGTAATCCTGGTGTCCTTATGTGTGTCTCTCTATCTGTGGACACGATAACACGAAAAACGCCGTGTACCGAATGTTGTCTAAGCGGATGAAATTTGGTGCAACCAAATTTGCATATTTCTATCAAATTTTAAAGGAAATCCATTGGCAGGAAGTTTTTCTGGTTGTTCGATTACTTATGAACTCGATAACATCAAAACACAAATAATTATGTAGATAAAATTTAGTGTGCACAGCCCTGGCATCTAAAATATAGATTCTTTCCAAATTTTTAATCAAATCTGGCTCAAAGTTGACCGTCTGTCGGTCTGCACTTTCACATTCATGTAAGCGCAATAATTCATAAACAGAATGATTTATGTTAGAAATTTTAGATTTTCGCCAAATATCGATATTTGTAATTATTGACCATTAATGCCATGTGAGGCATTTGGGGCTTTACCTTAATTTTAAGCCCATCATTTTATATTGGGGGAGGAGAATAAGGCCTTAATTGGAGAAAATGGCAGAAAGTGTCAGGAAGACCTCTCCTGCTGTTTTATTTAATGGTGCACATGGTTTAAAATTATTTTTCTTATGTGTTGTATTGTCAAAAATAATAAAATTTGTTTTAAAATATTTAAAATTGCTTTATCCTAGGTATTTTGTGTAGATTTTATAATTTTCAAATATAAAGGCAGTAATGAGTATTATCTGAACGTTTTGATTAATGCTCTTTAAAATAAAAATAAAAGTGCAAAAAATCCTTTCAGTGATTTCTTCCCATATTTTTCTTTGTTTCCACAATTTTAAAAAATCATTTTTAACTTTGTCAACGATAACTTATATGCACATTGTTAGTTAATTTTTTTTTCAGTGGACAGTGGCAACATATGTAAACACAATACTAAAAATGATGCACAATTTTTTTTTTTTGAAAATGAGTGGCAACGCGTGGACAAATTAATGCAATAATTAAAGATATGGGATTAACATTATATAGATTGTAACGTGCAGTCTAAAAGTAAAGAAAAGAATAATAATTGTTTTATATGTATCTCATACTATTTTAAAGCTATGATCTTTTCGTTGGCCGATGCGGTTAAAAAATTTTTGATTTTTAATTTTTGCAAACACAGGTCATATTTCATCCATCAAATACTCTGTTTTCTTAAGTCACTTACCCAAAATCCTTAATCTAAAAAACGCTTTAATTTACCTACTCAAAAAAGGAATTTAACAAAATCCCGAAGTCATATTTCTCGATAATTTTTAATATGTTTTGTATGTATACATAAAAATAAAAAATCATCATACAATAAAATAGAAATGACGGCGCAGTGAATTTATTTTATTTAATCTTGTTTTTAAAAATTAATTATACTTATGAACTTTCTGATGGAGTATAAATTTGATGTTCTGTTTGAAGTTTGCCCATCATTAGAAATGAAACATATTTAGCACTTTTTCAATTTAAGATTTGTGTTTGTTTGTTTAGGAAACATGAATGAAAGAAAACTCTAGTTACTTTTGAAAATGGTTTCGCGAAAAGCATTTGTTGACGATGTGTTTTTAAAAAAAAATCAGGCGAGAAAATTCCGTTCCAATTCCATTAACTTTGAAAACTAGTTAAAGCAAACAAAATTTGTTTTTCAGCTTTTTTTTTTCTCATAAATTACATAAATAAATGTAACAAAAAAAAGGGTGAAAAAGAAGTTTCTTAATGTTTTGCAAAATAATCGTTTGTATTTTTAATTCAGCTCAGTTTTTTTTTGTTTTAATTGTCAGTTTTATATTTCTCTTTCGAAATCATGTTAATAAAATATATTGTAGCCTTTTCTTGTTGGAAATGAAATCTTTCAAACCACTTAACAAACAAGATAAAAATGATGATCATGAAGACGAACGAGCGATAAGCAATTTTGAAAGCAATGAAGACGGCGAACAGATCATTTTGGGAATATTTTTACTCCCTTCTCTTATTCGGAGCATACGCCTGTCTTCTATTATTTAAACATTGCCTTTTCAATATGACACTTTGTAACCGCTTCAGATGCTTTTGTCAGAGGATAAAAACGACGTCAATCAGTTCTGTTGTATTCCTTCATTTTTTGAGAATCGGCGCTGGGTGAAGAGCTACCAAATTGTGACAGTTATCTCCGCTCACGGCGTAATTGGTTTCTTCCTATTGTATTGTGATTGATTTCAATTCCTTTAAAGATTATTCTTTGTGACATAGATCCTTGAACTTTTTTTTTCAACTTCAGGGATTCCTCACAAATTGCTAGTTTCCGGGGAGCCTTTTATGAGGTTGGTGAGAACGAATGTGGATTGCTAACACTTGTAAAATTTGTTCTGTATCGATTGGCGTGGAATTTTAATTAACCTTTTTGCACTAGAAAAAGTAATTAGATGCATGATTATTCTTGAAAAACTCAAATGTTTAATGCTTTAAGATTTGAAAAAAAAATATTTATATGAGTTGATTTTTTTTTTTCTTTCGAGAAATGATCCTGAAGCGTTTTATAAATTTGCAGATATTTTTTTAAATAGAACTTAAGAAATTATAGAAATAGAAATTAAATTTTAAAATAATATACTGACAAAGGGTTTAAATTGATAGCACATTTAGAGATGTATCTTAAATTCGTATGATAGAATCAAATAACCTTCAGTCGCCTTAATTTTTTTACAAACCCTACCGATGCTACTTCGATCAGTGCTGGCGGGGGTGGTCAGTCAGCTGTACGTACATAAGAAGAAATCATCGTAACTTTGGAGTCATGCTATTCTGATTAGTACGATTCTATCCATTAGAATTTGTTAGTTAGAAGATCATTTGTGTGTGTGTTTAAACTTTTTCACTCTTTTTCTTATTCGTGATGTTTTAGTTAGCAACAGCAGGTAATGGATAGTGCGCTGTGTAATTTTTTTTGTTTTTTTTGTTTTCCAAAATTAAAGCAAGTATGTATATTTCTTTGATGCAGAATGAAAGAGATTATGAGATTCAAATTCTTATTCGATCATGTAAACAATGAAAAGAATATATATATATATATATATATATATATATATATATATATTAATATTATTCGGCGAAGACTTTTATTTCTTTTTTTACTTTTCGGCGTCGATGATTTTAAATCTCAAAATATCCTTTGAAAACTGACGCTTAATTTGCACCATATTTATTTGTAGCTAATTGATTTAATTAAATTCATGTTTTTTTTTGTCGTATTACATAACAAGGTGAAAGTTTAAAAAGGGCATTCAATATTAATCATTTATTCCTAAAAAAAAGTCAGTAATCAGATTGGATAAGCTGAGCGCCTAACGCAATTAATTTTTTTTTAAATTAGGGAATGTGAAAATGTAAAAATGTAGAATGTAAAAATGTTTATTTTTTATTTTATTGATTTATTTTTATTTTTGAAATTAAGTACTTTGTAGTTATTGGTGAAAAATTTTATAATTTTAGATTAATTTCGTATCAAAATCCAATGAAAAGTTTGAAAAATTTTTTCTTAATGAACACATATTATTCAAAAAGTAACTACATGTCAAATTCAGCGGTCTACCCTATTAAGAGCTTTAAACGAATGTTTCATCATGGATGTCGCATGGCGCTGTTTATAGACTGTATTCCAATTCGGATGCCCATAGCTTAATTAATCGTCTAAATGGATGTAATGGTTATTTGTAATCTTCTTGACTTCTGAATGTTTCGCGTATCATTAATATGCATTCCTCATCTTTCCCCCCTTTTGAATTTTCAATGAATTTCTGATAAGATCTGAAGATTCATCAAAATAGTTTCATCATTTAAGTTGATGCCTTTTATTATTATTAGTTATGTAAATTTTTCTGTGGCACTTGGGGAGACGTGAAGACTGCTATTAATATTGTTGACAACAAAATTGATACGAAGCAGTATTTATAAATTTCCCTGAAAAATGCGGTACGTAGGATGTAATTGATTAGACATCTATGTGAGGAAAATATTTACGACGATTTGGAAACGTTGATGTCCGTTCAAACAGAAACTTAACTAATCAGCATGATGTATGAACATAATCGGTGCTATCAATAAGAACCATTCGTAATTTTAAAGAAAATGTACTATTTTTATTAATTTAATTTTTCAATGATAAAAAAAATCGCCCACTAATATAGTAATTGATTATTAACTACTGTTTTTGTAAAAAAAATGAGATCAAATTAATTTTAAATCAGCGGCAGAACCTTTTGATATGTTTCTTTATTGATAACCAGCAGGAGTAGTTTCCCTAAAATTTTCTCGCATACTTTAATAAAGGGGTCATGCCAAAGAATTATTTACATGGCATTGGTGTTCAATATTTACGAATTATTAACTTCTCGCGTGAATTTATCATTTTTACTGAATCTGTCGTGTTATCCTTGGCGAGTTATTTGGCGATTAATCCTTGGCATGCGGTGATAGTATCCAGAAATCGAATTTGTGTTTTAGACATGTTTTTCTGAATCTATTGAAACAAAAATGTAACACAAAACTGCGCTTGTAGTTACAAAATCTCATACAAGATTTGATATGTTTATGTCTTTGCGTTTTAGAATTGTCACGTTTACATGTTTCTGAAAGTACAGACCGACAGACAGTCATTCCGTTATGGGATTATCTCAAAATTTGAGAGGCGTCTACACTAGAAATGTTAAATCTGTATAGGAGGAGATGCGGTAAATGCAGAGGAGATTTGGTCAAAAGAGAAGGAAATAATAGCTTCAGCGTCGCAAAAATCTTCCATTAAAATGAAGCATCATTATTATCGATGCAATAATTTCGCTGCTTTCATTGCATCACCTTAATGAGGCATTAGATATGCAAGCGAGTTACAAATTCATTTAACAATAAAGTTGTGTCTCACTTTCGTAAATTTTGAAGCGTTGCCCAAAACAAATGTCTTTAGACAATTTTTTGTAAAACCAGCCGGATTGATCTCTCTAAACTTTCTCGCACATTCTCTACTAAACTGGTCATGCCAGAGAACACCTTACATGACATTTTTTTTTTTTTTTTTGTTCTCTATGTATAAACTTGTGTGCCAACAAGGTATACCACAAGGCTTACAGATGTAAGTCAGTACGCAATTGACAGTAAAATAAATTTCAAATATAAGGTCGCAGGCACAAATGCAAAAAAAGAAAGAAAAATAGGGGAAGACAAGTAGATACACAAACAAAAGTAAAAATGAAACAAAATTGCTCACATAGTAACAGAAACATACAGTAAATGATATAAAACAATTGAAGAAGCATGATCAAATAAAATGTTAAAAATACAAATACAAAAGTATATATGCAAATATATTGGCATACAATAATTATGAAATATTAACTTTTGGAGTGAAAGCATTTTTACTGAATCTGTCTTGTCACCCTTGGCGAGGTATTTGGCGATTAATCCTTGGCATGTGTTGATAGTATCCAGAAATCGAATTTATGTTTTAGACACGTTTTATCTCGACTGATTCAAACAAAAATTTGACACAAAACTAAATTTGTAGTCACAAAATCCCATACCAAATTTGATAAATGTAAGTCATTACGTTTTTGAATTACCGCATTTAATGTTTCAGAAATTACAAATCGACAGACAATTAACCCGTAGTTGGATTTGTCTCAAAATTTGATAGGTGGCTACAATACAGATGTTAATTCAGTTTGTGGAATTTTATATACATAGCTCTCTTCGTTTTATAGTTGTTAAGTTACATTCGAACAAACAGACTTCCTCTGAACAGACTTTACTCAAAATTTGATAGAAATCTGCAAATTTAGCTCAAATTTTGTTCAAAGCTGCAAATTTATCTCAAATTTTGTTCAAATCTACAAACCATTTAGCTCAAAGTGTTTTTGAG
Source organism: Argiope bruennichi (assembly GCF_947563725.1). NCBI lineage: Eukaryota > Metazoa > Arthropoda > Arachnida > Araneae > Araneidae > Argiope > Argiope bruennichi. Next base: position 71,994,536 of record NC_079151.1, read on the forward strand.
TTATCTTTGTCACAGACAGTCGGAAGGACATTTTCCAAAAATGTGATTTTCGAACTCGTGTAAGTCTAAAACGTGGATATTCGTCAAAGTCTCGTGTTCGAGTTTTTTGACAATTACTATACTTCACTATCACTTGGACATTAATTTGCAATGTAGTAAACATAAAATAGTGTTGAGAAAAATACAGAAACCATGACATACTTGATGTAGGAGTACAAAAATTTAAAGCCCAAACAGACTGTACAAAAATGTAATGGAATTTTAATGATATATTTTATATAAAAAACAACATAATAGTCTTCTCCTTCATTTTTCTCCTTATTGCTATTGCAAAAGTTTGTCCCAAAGTTTGCTTTTATATAACATATCAAATTTTTTTTAAATGAATGCATATAGTTTATTTCCATTTTATTGGAAGTCAATTTGAAACAGCTTACAAAACTTCCAGCTCATAAAACCAAAAACTCCTCTACTTCGATCCGAACCATTTGACATAAAAACGGCGCCCGAGAACAAAATAAAAACTCGCCCCCCCCATCACTTTTTATTGGTTTGGCGTCATATCTAAACGCCAGCGTTCAATTTCGTTGAGATCCATCAAAATAATTACTACTTGTCCTCCTGATTGGTTAGTTCTTTTCCATTTTTTTGATGATATTGCATTTCAAAACAAAACAAATTACTGTAATCACTGCTGGCATTCATGAGGAATGTGCAGTGTTTGGTTTAAATTTCTGGGGACTGAAGCGAATGTAGTTTTTCCTGCACAGACAGCAAGTATATCTCTTGAGACTGATGCAGATATTTCGTTCCTCCGTTGCCATAGGGATGGACAAAGTTGTTTGCATTCGGCCAATGGGGGCGCTCCGACCCCCAACAAATCGATACCGCTTGTCCCCCCTCAGTGCTTCCGTGCATTTCTGTTTAGGAAGCTACTTCAATATTTGCCTGATATATTTATATTTTTATTTTTTTCTAATATATATTAAATGAACAACTTATATTGAATTACCTATGAATTTTAGAACAAACACAGACGATTTATACAGTTTATTTTAAAAACCAAATTTTTGTTACATGCTTTGCTATTAAAATTTTGCTTTGACTATTGTTTACACTGTTTCTTTCTTTTAAACTTTTTCAGTATTTTTAATTTTAAAACAAATGCAGACAATTTTCCGATGAGTTTTTGAACCTATTTTCGCCAAGTATTAATATTATACTAACTAAGTTTACTTTGATAATGGTCATTTGTCCTTTTTTTTTTAACTTTTACATTTTTATCAGTTTTTTGCTATTTATAAAGATCTAATAACTGTAATGAAAAGATTTATGAATTGTAAAATTTGGCTTTATTATATTCCTACATATTCTGATTTTTAGCTTAAAATATGAAAGAAAGCTATTAATTCAAATGTGCGTTCCGTCTGAGCTGGGAAAGATGAGGAGAACCAAGATACATTGATAATCTTAATTAGTCAACGAATCAAAACCAGTGTTTAGGAATATAAAGCATAAAAAAAAAGATAAATGTTTTCCTTAAATACAATGGTGCGTAGTATTAATTAATTATGAAAAATATAGAACTCTATGCATCAAACTTATCTTTTATATATAATTTTTTTAATTGACATATTTTTCCGCTTTGGGTTTTTTTTCCCCAACTTTTACTGGGTTAAATTATTATAGATTTATATTGAGGCAATGTATACGTAAATTTCAAGATAGATTTAAAAAATGTAATTTAATTTCGTTTACGAATAAATTAAAGACTTCATTTAAAGTTTAATGAAATTTAAAGGCCATATTTGTCATGCTGTGATACTCATATGATTAAAATTACTTACGGTCTGAATTTGAACATTCCTAGAATTATTCATTATGCCGTCAGTCAGAAACATTGCCAGCACACGATTAAAATATTTTACTTACAAGTATAATAACAACTCTGGTGTTTGCTTAAATAAATAATTTAATGGAATTAAATTGTATGAAAAGTATTAGAATAACTTATGAATATAATTTTTAGAAAGAATTTTAGGGTATTTCATTGTGTTAAATGAAACAAAAAGGGATAGAGAGTTCATTGAAGGTGTTTGTTTTTTCGTTTTGAAATTTTAAAAATGTGTGGCTTTAGTGATGTATGGGAAAATTACAGGGCAACATAAGATATGTGAATAAATACGAATTGAATTTAGCCTATAATAGAAATATTGGAACATAAAGATATGACATCACACCCATGTAAATGCTGCTCCCAGTAGCGCAGGCAGTTTTTCAATTTTCATATATCTAATTCACTCCATTTACAAATAAAATTGAACCACACATTTGAGCATCTTAAAGACTGGACCACAGGGTTAAGTATCGTAAAAATTAAAAAAAAAATTAATTGTAACAATTAAGTTAAACAGGAATATAAGTGTGCCACCTTCTTCAGAAACATTTCCCCTTTTATTGCAGCAAATAAAGAATTAATAATGTTAAAATAATATTAATAAAAATTTTTAAAAAAATTCTTTATGTGAAGGGATGTTGAGGGGAGACTACATTGAAGAGTATTAAAAAAAAGGGAGAGAGATAATATTAAAGAGTATGGAGGAAAATAAATATTTAATTTAAATAATATTATAAAAGTTTTTCACACGAAATAGTGACTCCAATCTGGTGGGAAAGGTAAACAATCGTCATTGGAAATTTTTAATTTATGAAGGAAAGTTTTTTAATTGCATGATTTACATAAACACTGAAGATGTTTTTCGTCGTCATGTTTCAGTCTAGAATAGCAAGATGAAAGAAATTCATATCCTGAAGTGCAATGCGATAGTAATGGTGAAAGTAACGATTTCTCATTAGTTAATAGTTCTAAATTACTTTATTTATTTATTTTTCTCTTTAATATTTCAACACGCTCCAGAAACTTTCATAATTACCGCGACCAATTAAGAACGCGCGCGCTCTGCATTAGCTTTTCACAAAGTTATTAGACGAGAAATGGGTGGGGTGAGGGGGGTGAAAGAGGGATTGAACGCAGCAATGAACTGCTAAAAACAAAATACACTCTGAAAAATATTTCTTCATTGCGCTTATTACCTAATTAAAAAGTGCTCGGGAAACGCCTAATGAATAACCTCCAGATTTTGACGCGCTGACCTCCCTCCTGACCTGCTGCAGGCGTTGTCTCAAGTCGCAGAAAATGATCACGTCTTGATTTAGTTTATCTCCCTCGATACTATACATCAAGTGCTGTTCAGAAGCAGGTGCAGAAAAAAAAAAGTTCCACGGGAGAAAAATGAATTTTCACACCTGTTTAGGTAGTCATTCACTTCGCCATTTCTTTTTCTTCTCTTTATTTCTTGTGGCTGACCTCATTGATGGCTTAGACATAGTTGGCCTTGTCACTCCTTCCAGTGACCGAGACACATAAAAAGTTGTTCCAAAGCAAGTAGTGGAAAATTGTTGGTTCTCTCTCCCTTTTGGTGGAAGGAGAAAGTACTTTTCTTGAGTAACAAGGGGAAAATTGCCAGCCGAGAATTTCAAAGGATTTTTTTCTTTTCTTTTTGTCAATGCACTGATTTTAAAAGACGAGAAAGAAAGGATGTTTTCACTTGTCGGACAGTTTTGCAAATAATTGTTGTCGGTTAATTGTTATTTGTGAATGCTGTGGACAGTAATGACCCGTCTCTAGTGACAAGCCTTACATGAAATGTACTGAATCCGAATATCAAATAATCTCTGGTCCGAAACCAATTAAAACCTGCTCTGGAAATGATAAACTTCCAGCTTGGTTTAGTACCATGAGGGTTGCACAATGTTTTCACTTACCGGACAATTTTGCTAATAATTGTTGTCGGTTAATTGTTATTTGTGAATGCTGTGGACGGTAATGACCCGTCTCTAGTGACAAGCCTTACATGAAATGTGCTGAATCCGAATATTCAAATAATCTCTGCTCCGAAACCAATTAAAGCTGATAGACTTCCAGCTTAGTTTAGTACCATAAGAGTTGCGCAACGAGGCCTGAATGCTGTAGAACACAAACTAATTCTAGTTTCAATTTGGTGGTCGACCAAATATTTATACTTTCTAGACTTTTCTGCCCGTAAACAGTTATCAAATGCCTCATTTGCATTTTCTTAAAAGCGAGTTGTTTTTGTGAAAGTATTTCTTGAAAGAATCATTGAGAAAATGTGTCGGATTTTGCAGTTTTTGAATTGGGTATGTTTCGTGGCTGATTTCATGCAAGTGATTCCAGTTTTTCTTCTAAAGTTCCAATTTTTATTTTAAGAATTGATGCTTGATATATTTCCTTTTTCTTGTAATAATCAACACTGTCTGAAAATTAAAAAAGTTCTTTGGTTTAGTGTTTAAAAATTTTCATAAGTAGTATCTGAAATGACATATTTGATGGTTGATTCCTTTAATCTAAAATTTTTTCTTATGTTCCTGTTTTAATTTTTTTTAACTGTTGCTTCGATGTGTTTGAACATAAAGTTTCACCTGAAAATAATAAAGCTCTTTCATTTCATCATTTATGAAAATAAATGGTTTGAGTCTGGAATTCATAAGCAATAGCTGAAATGGGCATATTTGGTGATTGACTTCTTAAAATTGATTTCAGTTTTGTTCTAACTTCCTTAATTTTATTTTTTAAACAAATTGCTTGATATATTTTGTTTCTTTTTTTGTAGTATATAGTACTATCTAAAGTCAATAAATTCTTTAGCTGTATTATTTGAAAACTCTGAAAAGTTCATTGATTTTATATATTTTCTTCTCTATTGAAGCTGTCTTTTGGCACTTTTAACTTCTCCACCATTCAACAAATTGCCTTTTTGACGGAATAACTTGCGTAAAATAATTTATAAGCGTGGGCGTTTTAAAATTGCTACCCATCCCACTTCTTGGTCAAATGCAAGTTGGAATGTTTTAGATCCATTCTCATTGAATTTATTAAATTCAAGGAGGTGTTAAAAGGTATTCTGGAAAATATGCAGATCTGCGGTTTTTGTGTTTTGACTGTTCTGTTTGCGGCTGTTGTGGTTTAATATCTGTTCATTGTGTTGTCTGTCTTTAAATAAGTATTCCAGAGTAATTTATTCTGAAATAGTATTTTTCCCCCTTTCTTAACTTAAGCTCTCTATTGATTAATTTTGAATTAGAATTTGATCAGAATTTTCATCTGAATTTAAAATAATTATATTCTGTTATTATGATGACAAAATTTGCACACATTAGTCTTTCCAGCATCTATAGAATTAAAATATCATTATCTTATGAAAATAATATTAACACTCGATATACGAGGCCTGGTTGTTATACCTACTTTTGCTGAAACTTGTCAGTTTGATGGATAGAGTAAAAATGGTACAAAATCTTATTTCTTTGTAACATAAAAATTATTAATGAATGAGGTTTATTTATTAATATTACACATATTATGCAACTACTATAGCATTACAAATTATACGTGCCACTATAAAATAAGATAAACTATGGATTACTGGAATTGCTTTGTATATCATGTTTATACATATAATTTGTAAAATTCGTGTGCACCAACTGTTTCCGACTGATGTTAATACTAATTAAAAATAGAAACGCTAGTCATGAATTGATATAGGTGTGCAGTTATAGATTGTGCACATATGTTACGCTATGATTAAGAACTCTTAAAGTTTTATAATTATCAACTCTATGAAAGTATTACAGTACATTAAAAAAAATGCCCACATAATGAAATCTTCAATTTGATGGGTATGTGGGAAGATGGGTATTCTACAGTAAAATACTCAAAATTTGAAATCCTTAAAAGAAAATTAATTCAAATAAATACACATTTCGGATAATGATTATTAATCAATGCATATTTTAAATACATTATAATCATGCTTTTTGGTTATTATATATTTAATACCAAAATTATAAGGGTCGTGGTGGCCTGGTGGTAAGGTCTCGGCTTGTGAGCCATAGGGTTTCAGGTTCGAGATTCCACTCCACCGAAGAACCGCCGTGTAAGGGAGTCTGCTGCACAATAAATCCGTCGGGGCCAAACGTCCTCCCTTTGGTGTGGTGTGGAGAGGGGGGTGCCAGCTCAGATGTCGTCCTCGCCATCTGACCGCGGTTCAAAATTACGAGGTCCATCCCAAAATAGCCCTAGTGTTGCTTTAAACGGGACGTTAATAGACTAAACTAAACTAAGCTAAACCAAAATTATAAAACCCAAAAACTTGTTCCGTGAATCGAATGTGAAATTTAAACAAAATGCAGGAAGACGTAAAGCGCAATTCTATTTGACATACATTTCCTCGTATATCAGAATAGTTATTAAGTATTTAAATCGTTGAATGATTCATAAAAGTGTATTTAATGCACTTTAATTTATAAATGTGCACATAACCAGATTGAGTTTTATGTATATGAGTTTGCTTTGATTATAATTATATTTCGAACTACATGTGAATTGTTAATTTTTTTACTATACACAATAGACGTATTGAGATATTAAAATGCTTATTCTACATTTTATTTTTTATTCATCAATTTAGTAAATTTCATTATGTAAAAACATTAATATTTTTTATTTGAGATTCTTAGCATAACATTTTCATTCATTCGACTCATTTAATTGGATCATTCAATTAATAATATTAAATAAAAATATAATGTTTATTAAAACGCATTTGTAAGTAATTAAAACACAAAAACCAAATAAATGTGTTTTTTTTCAATTGAAGCATGAAATTAATTATTTTGTAAATTATCCCACTTAATGACTGGCAAACACTTAAAATTTATCGGAAATCGCATTAAAAATAAGCTGAGCTATACTTTTCCCTGTTCTATTTTCAAGTTACAGTCCTTTTTGAATTCTCGAAAAAAAAAAAAAAAAATATGAAAATTGTAGAAGAAATCAAAAAGCAAAAGAGACTACGGCGCTTTTTGTTGATTTCGCGAAAAACTTGGGAAGGTCCGCTCTGCTGCTTTGTTTGAGATGCAATCACTTTTTTTTTTCTTTTCCTCGGAAAAAGACAAACTAGAGAACTTTCTCTAGTTTGAAATCTCTCTCCCTGTGTCGCTTTTTTTTCCCTTTTCCTTTTTCTGTCTCCGTCTGCTGGTTGCGGAAGACAGAGAATCTGAGCGAAAAAGAGATCGACCCTTAATTCTCTAGCATCTCACGTTGCCCGAGTGAGGCTGCAAAATCTTAATAGTTTCCTGGCTATGTTACATTTTTCTTTCGTACGTGTTTGGGCGCGCGAGTTAAAAGCCAACTCTTTTTGGCGCTTAGCAATTTACTTCTAAGATGGTACACCGGGTCATTATTATTCGGATAACGTTTTAACTCTCTGAACGGCAACATATAACTTAACTCCCTCCAAGATACAACCACGTGGTTCCTAGGGGAGAGAGAGGGAAAGAGAGGAAAAGGGGGGAGTAGAAAGTCAGTCTCAGAAGAGGCGTAGAATTTTTAACCACTGGATCAATCCATGTACTAGTCCGACGAACTCGTCCAATTACGATAACGATAATAATAATAATGAAAAAAGGATTAAAATATGAGAAAACATAAATAAAACCCGATCTCATGAATGTCGTAGTAAATTGTCGTCAAACGCTAATCATCGAACCGGAGGATAATTTGAGTCTAGTAAGAGCGACGGATAATTACAGGTGTTCGAGTAGTAATAATATGGCGACAAAAAGAAGTTGATGATGTCGCGTGATTAACTGGTTGATGCTCGCCTAACAACCGGATAAAAATATTACGTTAGGTGGTGTGTACTGGCGAGGGTGATGCTTTTGGCCGTGGACCGACGCTAAATTGCTTTGGAAGATATCCACCCTTCGTGTTGCTGGATTGGATTATTCCACGATCAATTAGCATACAATTCAGTGCTCAATCGGTTTGCTTTAGGGTTATTGTTGTCGCTTTTAAAATTGTATATTTGGAACTTGTATGAAATCTAACATCTTCTGAGGATTCATTCTTATCTATAGTCTGAATTGTAAACAAGTACCGTAATAAACTACCTATAGTCTGAATTGCTCGAAGATGTTACATAATTATGAAACAAGTATCGTAATAAACTGATTCACGCTATTTCGACTTACGCAATTTCTTATCTGGTCTTTGCGGTTTGAATATTTTCCATTTTAGAAATGATACGGAAGAAAAATTTAGAAATAAAAAGAATATTTGGATAGTTTTTCCAAAAATGAGGCACAGTGGAAACAAGCCAGAAACTGATTTAAGTTTCTCAAGGAATAGAATTTGCAAATCTTTTCAGATATTTTGATATGGATGTTGATAATTGTTGAACTCGTAAAATCGATTAATCTAAATCCTAAAAATCGATGAATTCATAGGAATGCATTAAAAAAAATCGTTTTTCTAGAAGCTTACACATCAGACTCTGATTTGACAAGATTTGGCCATTGCAAATTGACAAGGAAGGAAAATGGAACATTTTAAAGAAGTTATTTGCAAAAGGATTGAAAATTTTAATGACAATAGACAGTAAAAATGAATGTTTTGTAGCTACATGCCAAATATAAATCCTTGTAATATATAATATATATTAGTGTGCTATAAATAAATTTGATAAATTTGATGTGAAAAAAGAAGAATCGTCCAATCGTTAGATAAGCTGGTTAGATATTATAAAATCATCAAAATAATTTGATATCTGTTCTGTTTTGCGTCTGTGTGCAAGAAAATTACATTCTTAATGACTTGTTTTTCTCCCATATCTGTTTTCTTGTCTCCAATTAATTAATGTTTGTATATATTTATATGCAAAGTTATGCGCTTCCGACTTACGCATTTGCATTTATATGCAAATCCCCCATCTTGCATGCCTTTTGTCGGTTTCACTTAATTTTAGAATATAACTAAGAAGAGCATTGCAAAGTTGATTCATTAATTTACATCCTTAGAAATTTTATCTAAAACTGTTTTTAGTTAACATTTATATTTGATAACTGAATTTCAACTTATTAATTGCTTTAAAATTGACATAGACTACAAACATAGACGACTATAATTGCTACTACAAAATTAATTTATGGATATAACTAATACCAGCTTAGAGTGGCATTCAACAAATGATACACTTCTTATAATTTTGAAAGTATAATGCATGTTGAATTTGCATTTTTTAAAATAAAACTGTCATATTTTTGTTCTTTAATTCCTCTGAAGAACTAACTCTCACAATTAACTATATGTAATAGTTTTCAATAATAAAATTATGAAAATTTGTGATATGTATTTCGGTATACCAAAATTTTTATATATCGGAAATTTTGATATATTCATTTACTTCCCAGGTTTATTCAAGCTCTATAAATAGATTATATTAATAAACTTTTTAGGTTTTTTTTTTCTTTCTTTTTCCCATTTGTGGGTAATAGAATTCTCAAATTGATGTTTCTAAACAATGTTTTTTTTCTCCATTATCTAATTGGAAATAACTTTTTTCTGTTGCATTGCTAAATCATTTTTTTTTATATATATCCAATCTTATTTAAAAAAAGTTTTTGGGTTTGAGAAAACGGGGAGGGAGGGATGACAAATTCTTTAAAATTGATTTAAAAAAAGCAGCCATAAATAATCAGAAATTTCAGCTTTATGTAGTTTTAAAGTGAAATGCTTTGTTTTGTTTAGCATACTGCGCAAATCCTTTGTGTCAGTCTGCGAGTTCAAAAAAGATGAATAAATTGAATCGAATCGGATGCATATGTTCAAAGAATGTTACTCGGAGAAGGAGATGCATTAATAACCGTGCTTTGGTTGCTTCCCTGTGTTGCAATTTAAAGCACCCGCTCCCGAACTTTTCTCTTGTATATAAAACAGTCCAGAGGGGGTTTTATTTATAAATCTGATATATGATAATTTATTATCAGTAAATATCGTTTATTTTGAGCTTCCACTATCGAGTACATAAAAAGTTTGTAGCTGTTTGGAATTCGAAGAAAAATATTGCTTCATTCCAGCATTTGTTTTGGGGGTTTTTAAATAGAACATAGTAGTAGCGTAAGATGGCAACTTACCAAATCTTTTACTAGAAGTATCTGTCACTTGTCTAAAACTAGTTTGAGAAATAACTAACTTATTTTTACTGTCATGTTATTCTACTTTATTTTATACATAGTGTAAAATGAAGTGTCCTGAAAGAGTCTGTATGTTTGAAAAGAGAAACTGAAGAAATACTTAACTGATATTGGAGATATTTGTACCATTTTGTCGGGCATTTATTGGGGAAAGTTTTAGTATAGTTTGGTATTTATTTGGGACAGTTTAGTAGTCATATCAATATAAAAAAAAGTAGTTTTCTAATTACGATTTTAATTAATTTCTTACTATGATTCGCGCATGCGTAAAGCAGCTGTATCTGTGCTTAACACTTAGCCGCGCGCGTGCGAAAACCTTAAACTGCGCATGCGCAAATAGCAAGAGCTATGGTATGCATATGCGATACATTACGTCTGATTTTAAACAGCGATTCAAAACTCATTATGTCAAAAAAAAAAAAAAAAATCCAACCTTTGCAGGACCTTATTAAGTGCCAAAACGCTTTATTTGTTGCGCGATAATGAAAATGTAAAGGAAAGAAACATTTGGTTAGTGAATATCAGAGAAAGAATGTCCACACTTAGAGAAGGAGAGTTTTCTGTTCAGCGAAGTAACCGTCTCTTTAAATCGCTCTGCCATTGAATTACAGAGACAGAATGAATCAAATTTAAATTTGATGATGCTAAGATGATGTCGTGTCCGCGTTACCACGGAAAGGGAGTGCAGCAGCTTCTTGGGGCAAAGACCCCTGAGCACCCGAGGACAGAAGTCTGACTTCTAGCTCATGAAACTCACACATATTCGCTTGCACAACCCCTTTTTACAGGGGGGCACATTCACACACCTCATAGATAGAACACAGATGAAGAACAACCATGCCCGACCCGGGATTCGAACCCGGGGCGCTCAGATCCCTAGGAAGATGCGATACCCCTATGCCAGGACGCCGGAAATTTTAAGTTTAAAACTAATTTTACCTCTTGGGTGTTATACTACGGGCAACTGCTAGTAAAAAATAAAGTCGTATTATCTAAAAATATATTTCACTTACTTTATTTGATAATCACTGTTTGTCACCATTTTATGCTACAAGACACGGAAAAAAAAATTCCTTTTTCTTAATCGCTCTGAATTCCTAAATATTTTATCAAATCGGATACTTATCATTAAAGTATCGGTTTTGCTAAAACATTAAGGTGGTAGCATAGAATAATTAACTCTCATCTTCTTGTCGTGGTATTTGCTAATCATAGGACTTGTCATAGTAAATGGAACATTAAACATCGACTTCTGTTCTACACCTGCCTTTTTTAGAAGAGACTTGGAACATTTAGGAAAAGAAATAAAATAGTTCACTGACTGCTATTCCAGAGAGAGGGAAGTCGGAGGCGGTAGAGAGGGGAAGAAGAAGCATTTGTTTACGGTATATCGTCTCGAGGGCACAGACGATTTTGAACTCTGATCTCGCTCAAGACTGGAAGGGAAATATGCAAATTTTCTTGCTCGTTCTCTAATTACATACTGCTCTCGTGCAATTAAATGCTTGGCGCCTGCTTTCCGGACGATACCCTACACCGACCTTCCTCTTAGTATAAGTATATCGATGGAGTGTACCATTCTTTTCCATTTTTTTCCGCCGAATGATTTCCGTTGCTTTGAAAGATACTTTTAATGACGTGTTTGCACAAAGCCATACGGCAACATTGTCATGGTGTTCGAAATGAATGATGTTGCCAAAAAGCAATTACGAAACCGCCCCTGAGTTTTCGTCTGTTGGAATTGGAAACTACGCCAGGTGTCTCTCTCTCTTCTCTCTCTCTGCTAATTATAGCTCCGGATTTACGCAACCTCAAGTGCTTTTTTTTTGTGGTGGAACTCCCTCTCTCTCTCTCTTTTTTTTTCTTTTTTAGAATTTTTTCACTGTCTCTCCTTTCTTTTAAGAATCGCGGAAATGAACGACCCGACCAAACTCAACTGGACTTCATTTCTCGCTTTTCCAATTAGCAAGTTAAACCATCTGCTCTGGCATTCTACTTGCAGTTAAACGGGGTACTTCATGTGCCCCCCCCTTTTATTCTCTTTTTTTTTTTCGGGTTTAATGTGGTTGTTCTCTCTGAAACCATCCCCCCGACTTCTGCTCGAAAGTAAATTCTCTTTAACTACCTTGAATGAAAAGGGTTGCTTTTATATTACCCTTTCTTTTATTTTATGTACGTAATTTTTAAAAAAAAACTTTCGGTATGAGGCTATTGTTGTTTGCAGCCTACGGAAGTGCACTTGAAGTTTACTTTGATATTTTGTTGAACAGGTGTTCGTTATTATTACGTGCTTCAAACTTTCTACTTTGTTGTTATTTTAAATCCAAGTTCCAGATAGCCATGATAAATAGTTGCTTGCTTCATCATTTAAATTTTTTTCTTTCGTCTTTTCTACCCGTATTTTGAATCTAAAATTTGTAATAACACGAAAAAACAACAACAACAAAAATTTCTTGAAGAAATTATATTTTACAATGGATTTATTTGTTAATGTTATTAGCTAATATTAATTTCTGTATAGAAAAAAAAATTATTTGATGGTGGCAACGAAATGCAGTGAAGCATTTAATATCATAGAATGTTTTAAGTTAAATTCTGTTCCTAATTAAAATATTTTATCGCCAGAAAATATTAAGACCATAGATTATTAACATTACTGCATAGTTTTAGTAATGGCTCTTTATCAGTTATTAGTTATTAAGCTTGGACATGTCAGTTATTTTCTTGGTTAATGTAGAAAGTGCAATTTCCATTGAAATAAAAAATATTTTTATTTTTTTCCTTTTATTTGTATTTACTAAATTTCCATTTCCAAAGCTCTTATCTTATTAATTTAAATTTCTGAATTTTTTAAACAGTTGTATTTTACAAAACAATATTTTATATTAATATATTAATTATATCAAAAGCAATATTAACAATATTATTATTAGTTGTATTTTACAAAATAATATAAACTTTTAAAACTAATTTATTGGTTTTCTTTTAACAGGTTATGCATTCCTTGTTATTGTATTAGTATTTTTTTTAAATGAAACTCTCAGGTATTTGAAAGTACTATATTTTTAACAACGCGCATATCGTAGTGATTCTGTTTTTTTTTACCCTGAATTTTTCTACTTTTGATTTTAAAATTATATATTTAGCATGCTTATTATTAAAGCTTAAATATAATTCCTATAATAAAACTAAAATTTCATTAAGATTCATTTTTTTATCGATGAATGAGCACAGTAATGTGCAGCACATATTTCTTAATTTTTTTTATATTTATTTATTTATCTGAAAGGGCGGGCGTCTCGAGATGTTTTAATGTGCGGGAGCTCACCTATTCCCTTTCGTGCACTCATAGCCACCCTGCGAGGCTACAGCTGCGAGCTGTCTTTTGTCCTCTGGTGGACTGTATCGAGTGAACGATTGATGGTAGGGAGGGGTTCGAGAATCTTTATTTTTCGAATGGTATTGTTTCCTCGAAGGATAATAAAAAGGTGGGGTTTAGTAAATTTATTTATTTTTGTTGTTCCTGCACTTCTTTGGTATTTTTTTTTTTTTTATTTTTTGTCTTAGGGATTATGGACATTTACTATATATGGAAAATGAAATCACCTTTATTATTTATTATCGGTTGGCAATAATTAAACAAACCAACGTATGAACGTTTCGGACTGCTCTATTGAACATTGTTACTGCTGCACGAAATTCCATGCTCAGCTTAGCTAATTAATGTAAGATATTATTAGAATTATTGAAAAAGGAGGACTCGGTGTCGCTGAAATCTCCTTCAACAAGAGAAAAGAAGATATAAAAGAAATTCAAGATAATAAAAACAGTTGTCTGATAGAATGTTTAATCGAGATCTTTAACTGTTGCCAGCTAAATAATCACTTATTAATTAACGTTCATTTCTTCAAAGCTGTTATGTCACAAAAATGATTTTTTATGAGCTTAAAACTTTAAAAAATCTATCTAATTATATTAATTTCATTTCTATACAATATTTAGTTTCTCATATAGAACGAGAAAGCACTGCCAAAAAAGTTTGACCTAGAGAATTTGACGAATCTACCTTTCAGACCTGCCTAAGTCACACACACACACACACGCACACAAACGCTTTGTGCTAGACAAATGAAATTTGATATATGGACTTTATACCAGATTTGTAGATTTCTGTCAAATTTTGAACGAAATACATTCAGAGAAAGTCTGTCTTTCTGCCTGTCTGAATACAAATGAACACAGTTTAAAACAGATTTAGCATCCATGATGTAGATCCTTATTAAATTTTGAATCATATATATCAGTTTACCATCTGTCGGTCCTTACTTTCGAATGCATAAATAATTCGATACTTCAGATATTTAATATGATAATTCAAAAACGCAATGACTTAAACTTTTTAAAAAACTATATTTTATTACGTATGTAAGAACTATTAATTTTTCATAATATAAGGAATATAAAAAGATTATACGTTCAAGACAATAAAAATATTTTTAGGTTTCTTTGTGAATATTTATAAAATAATCTTATTTACATATTTTCAATAAAATGGGGTAAGTGCTGCGCTACATTTAAGTGCGCTCGGGAAATTTTAATATTTTGCATATCGTTATAAAATTAGAAAATTTATTTTAGCTAGCATCGTTTATGTTTTGTTACGTTTATTTGATTATTCACATTCTCTGAGTATTGCCTTAATTGAATTTATTGAAAAGTTAAAAGGGTAACTATTATAATTGCATAAATAAATATTTTTAACTACAAAATTAGTAAGAAATGAAGACTTTACTTAAGTGCTATATTATATAAATTAATTTACTTTTTTGTTTTTACTGACAAATTTCAAATTTTTAATACTGTCATCTAGTTATTAAATTTCAATATAAATTTTTTTAATGTAATAATAATTTTAATTTAATATGATACATAAAAAAATATATGATCAGAAGTTCGCAAGCATTTTTTTTTTTAAATTCCAGAATTCTGCAAATCATAATTTAAGCTTTAAAAAAAAAGTATTTCTTGTTTGGTGGGAATTTACAATTATAATATTTAATTAGATAATTTAAATAAATTTTTTCGGCGAGGGAGCTCAAAGGTTACACTTCAATAAAACATTCCAAACGAAGCTTCTAGTCTTGACTGAAAGAAATAAAAAAATAATAATAATAAAAAAAGAACGTTTTAATTTTTAAGAAAATTCTAAAGTTTCCCCTTCTCTTTCATCTGGGTAATCATTAATAAAACATGACGCCTCGGCAAACGCGAATATGATATATGGAACCTTTCATCGATGAACGCGCTGTTTAGTCGCATACGGCAGAATATCTTCAGGGAAAAAGAAAAAAAAAAAAAAAAATGTTTAACAATTATGTATCGTTTGTACCTTTGAGAGCAGCTGCTTTGCATAGAAGTGTCACAACCTACTGACTCGCCAAACGACTTCGAGATCTATTTTCCCAGAGGGTTACGCAGTTCTAGTTTGGCAACGTTTCTTCTGACTTAGATGAATTGATCTCATCCGTCAATTACATTCCGTCCAATCAAGAAACGATAAATTAATTTTAAGCCGGCACCTTGAAATTGAAACGTTGTTTGGCATCATTGTTATTTTCATAAAAGAGCATCTTTCTCATTAGGTGTTATTGCGCGAGTTCTTTATGCCTTTGCATGAATACAGAATCATGACTTTTCTCAGTTGATGGATTAAAACGTAACCCCGAAGACAGGCTCGTGCAATTAGTTTTTCTTTTGTCTCGGAACGATTGAGAAGTTTGTGTTCCTAAATTCGCTTCTGTTTCTGTGGTTGCTATGAAGTTTGTTCTTTTGCGTTCGTAGGGGGGAAAAAAATGCTGTTCCTCTCTCTGAACTTTGTTTAAAATGTAATTTGCTTATAAATAACAGAAAAAAAACATAAAATAATTGTATTAATAATTGTTTTTTTAACTGTACGATATTCTTTTTATTGAAATTTTATCTCATTTTGAATCAAACTTTTCACAGCTATTATGGATGGATGTATTATTTATACGCTTATCTATTTTAAATTAATTTCAAAAATTGATGAAGTTGGATTACCAATTAATAAAATAATGTATTTACTGCATTTTTTATTTGATGCAGAAATTTGTTAAAAATAAAAATAACCTAAGAAGTGATAATTTAAACAAATTTAAAATATAAATTTATTTGTTTATTTTCTTCTTATTGGCATCCAGATGTACACGACTACAGATTCTACATATGAAAATGAACAAATCTTGCAGTGCAAGATTAAATATGCTGATATATACCACTGGAAAAAAGGGCTTTACAAAAGGGTTCTTTATTACCAAATTAATGATAACTAATCAGAGTTGAAAATGTATTTCGCAAGATATGTTTTTAAATTTTAAACATTTTAATTCGAAATCATATGTCATAAAACCGATATTTAAAAACACAAATTTTTCATTTCAGTTTTACAGCAAAATCGCTTTAAAGTATCTGAGTATTTGATGAAAAGATTATCATTTTGTATTGTATTCAAAAATGCATTAATCATTTGTTTCCTACAAACAATTTTTCATAAATAATGTATAGTTTCAAAACATCATAGCAAGTCTCTCAACCGTTTTTAAAAATTTATTTTGTTAATAGTGGTAAAATTGTATGTTGTGCGCTAATATTTATTTTTGAAATAAAAAGCTGACAGTAAATTTCGCAACGAAAAATCATCTGTTTATTCCTTTCCGCTTCTATAAATAAGATAATAATATATAAATATTTGAATAAGGTTAATTCAATGACATAAAACAATATAAGTTTTAAATACTTCAGTCTTAAAACAGTAATAATAAACTATTACTATGTTTAAAAAATTTTATTACAAGATTCTAATTAAGTTAAGCCAATAAATGAAAGGATGTTGTATTTTTTCATTGTAAAATTGTTTTTAATTCTATTAATCAAAAAATAAATTACCATTATTAAGTGTATCATGAATAACGCAGCTTTTAGTTTTATATGTGTATGGGAGATACTAATTTTTTGGATTTAAATGAAGTGGTAAACCAGTATTTTATTGTGTAATCACAGAATATACTTATTATTAAAGGAAATATTAGCATACATTTTTCTATATCCTCTTGGTTGAAAGTGAAACAAATTTTCATTCAAAATCTTAGGAAATAAATATTTATCAAAGTTTTGAAATAAGATTTTGAAAGAGTTGTAAACTAAAATTTTTTATCTGTATTAATCTCAAAATCTTGATGTAAAAAATATATTTAAGTTTTTGGTGGAAAAGACTTTTAGAACATTGATTAAAATTTATATTAATGTTGAATTTATTGCTTGGTTTATTGTTAAAATAGCACGAATTCTTAATAATGAGGAGGGGCCATCAACAAATTTCGAATTACTATTCATTCGAAAAAATTTCTTATTTATTCCCAGTTTTTACAAATGATACAGAATTTTATAGAAGACTAATTGGAATAAAATTTATAAAATCGATTTTGTATGCAATTTTGTTGATTTTCATTTTGATTTTGTGTATTTTTAGTATTTCTCCCAATTTTCTGCTTGCTTTTTAAAAAAAATATTGCAACAGTAACATTCTATTAAAATATTCTGCTGGTACTTGGTTAAAGAAATATCAAGACTGTGAATAAATCGAACTACAAATACTTTCGAGAAAGATAATTATTTTCATATAGCAAATGCAACGAACAAACAGTTTGTTTTTCGTGCAAGAAGAAAATAACCGACATCGGAATTGTTCTTCAACGTCCGAAATAGAAATGGATGAATTCATGACAAAAATTTGCTTTGAAGATGACGGTTTTTTAACATGAAGGTAAATTAGAAGTTTTTCTTATCACTTTAATCAGAAAATTGCCATTTTATTTGTCAAAGTTACTTCGAGGACTCATGTAGCACCGCTGTAAGGTGAAAATAAATAAATAAATAAATATAATATAATATAATAAATATAATGATAATAATTAAATATAATAATAAATTTGGTATAATATGATAAATAAAATAATGTAATAAATATATTAAAAAAATTAAAAATAAATTCACGCCTGGCTAATTGCAAAACTATGGTGAAAAAAATAGAAAAACTCAAGCTCACAATTTCCTGAGAGAAATGTGAACGCAGTACATTTTTATCATGTGAGAACATGGTGTTGTTTTGGTTAGGGGGTTTTGAAGCTCGAAATCGCATAGGCAATGAATATTAAAGCTCGAAATCGCGTAGGCAATGAATAAAGCATAAATGGCAATTTTCATCATCATCTTTTAATCGCATATATTTTTTTACTTGCTTTTACCAGTATTTCATTATTATTACGTACACTTCTTTGACAGCAGATGCGTTTCTAAAAGGTTGACGTAGAGCTATGACATCATAGCTGTAATTTCATCTCAAAAAAAAAAAAAATCGGTGGAGCTCCAAAACTTGGTTTGCCAGCTAGAAAAATTGAAAATGAAAGTTTAAAAAAAATTATCTTTATATACCTATATATAGAGAGAGGGGTAGAGACCGATTGAGAAGCCCCGTGATTGTTTCAAACCGGTTTAAACTGGTTAATAACTTAAATTAAGACAAATAATGACTTGAAAATAATAGCGTTCTCACATGATAACTTAAAATATGCGATCGTAGATTTCATTTTAATTTTTCTCCAGTTTTTCTTCGTTTTTATAATTATAACTGACTTCATTAAATAATTAATTTAACTTTTTCATTTATCGTGATCCTAAAGTGATCCATGAATATTTCAGAATCAGAGCAGCACTCTCATATTCTCAAAACAAAAGAGGAGATCCAAGCTGTCTTAATCTAAACAGTGTGCAATAACACGTTGTAAAAATTCATCATATATTTGTATAGTTGTTTTCATTATAGAAAATTGGAAGAGATTTTGAAATTCATTAATCTGTCAATAATCCGAACAGATATAAGACTGGAAGATTGTCGGATTAACGAAAGCATCGGATTAATGGTTAACTGATAAAAACAACGTTCTAATACCGAAACATTTTATTGTTCAAAATCTGAAATCTACATAGCGTCAAGACCACTGGTAATCACATGCATTGATCTGTTTACCTTTTATCCTTTTTGAAAACTCCCTGTTAGAGAGGCTGGATTATAGCGAACAATTTATTAATTTTTTTTTGGGGGGGGGAATACATAATGAATTAAATTATCATAAAATTCGATGGTAAATCGATGATCATTTGGTGAGCAAATCGGGGATTAATATCCTGTTCTAACAGATTATCTCCGTCAATTGTTTGGCCACTCCAGTCGTTCCATTGATACCACTATTTTTACCACCAAATCATTTATTAGATTCTGTCTGTCTGAAAAATCGCCCTAATTCCCCAAAAAACATTAAAAACTAAGAAAATCTCACTGAGGTTTTTGATTTGTAAAATATCCCCAAAATGGCTAAGTGCTCGAATATGAACTCAAGAGGTGACGAATCAGAATGAAAAAGAGAGGAAAATAAAGAGAGGTACTAAAAAAAAAAAAAAAAAAAAAAAAAAAGGAAAGCTCTTAACACAGTCTGAAGACGCACTCCATAAATATCCGCGGATTAAGCTTTGGATCGTATAACATCATTTAACGTGCTGTCCTGAAGTAAATATTTACGAATCGAATCATTTACGGTTGTTTTCGAGTGTTTCTCCCACGCTTAGATGTCTCAAGTGAAAGATCCAACATAGCGTGCAAGTGAGAAGTTGGGCTTAATGGAGTAATTTAAACCTTTCGATTCGATGCGTTTCTTCCGAAAAAGAAAAAAAAAAAGAAGTAAGAGGTCGTTTTCAAGGAAATAACTCGTAAGCCAAGGAATTCTGTTAATACCCAGAATGCGTTATTCATCTAGTTCACAATGAGGTGGTAATGGACGAATATATCTTAAGTAATGCCATTGTCATGCATTTACGTGACTTTCTCTTTCTAATGCTTTTATTTTAACAAAAATTCTACATGAAAAATAATATTTTGACTAATGTTTTTGTTTTTCTTTCTAATGACTCTTCAACTAATGGTTTTGTTATTGTTGGTATGGAAAAAGCTTTTACTGATCTCTAAATTTTGGAAGTGTTGTCCAAGTATATTATGGACAAACAACAACAGAGAAAACATTTTGCCTTTGAATTTAATGTCTTTTTTTTTTTTTTTTTGTGCTTTAAAAGATATATTTCAGAGAAATCATGACTTTCCTGGCATTTCTTTGATTTTATAAGTCATTCTTAAAAAATTTTGAATTTTTTTTCTTCTGGATCTTGAGTATCATTAAATCCGTTACTACCGAAATCTTGAAATGTGATTTGCTGCATATTAATTCTGGTGTCATGAACAAAATATTTTCACATCTATGCGATTTGTAATTGTAGAGAAAAGAATGTCGTCCTCATCATCTGATAATGCATCAGAACCACATTTCTTTTGGGGAAGTTTTCTGAATTGTAACCAGTAAATGACAAAATTTATGTTTAACACTGGAACATTATTTCTCCAGTGTTCTCTCTACAACTTTCTTGTATAATTAAACGAAGCAGCATTTTTTATGTTTAGTTTCATATAATATATTGAAGACAATCGAGTATGCGTTTTTTACTTGCTTCTATTGAACCAGTTGGTTCCAAAATTCATATTTAATCACAGTTTTGATGTTAATACCACATGCCAAATTTATTAATCTTGCTTGATGTGTTTTTGAATAAGCTTGTGCACATACTTACTAGCATACAGTGTACCTTTACATTAAACGGATTCGGTCCAAAACTTAGTACTACCTTTAAATTTACATGAAATACAAAAGAAGTTTTTAATTTTGAAGATACATTCATTTGCCAAATTTCATTTTATGTTATTTTGTTAATAAACAGAGAGAGACTTCTAATGGATTAATTTCATTTTAGCTTTTATTAGAAACCTATAATTTTGGCGTAATGATCATATACAAAACTATATTTCGCTTAACCCTTTAAAGGTCCATTTTTTTTCTAGTCATATTATATTATAATATTTTTAGGCTTGAAATTAGAATAAGAAAAGGGATTCATTTAGCTTATTAGATAAATTTAATTTTGATTAATTAATTAATTTGGTTAATTAATAATTAAGTAACAAATCAAGACACATCATTTTGTTCGAGATAAAGAACTGAAGCGTCTAAATTTCTATCTTTCTAAAAAAATTTGTCAGAACTTATGCCAATCTACAAAATTTCATACAAAGATTGATAAATTTGGTGGGAAGCATACTTCCCACGGCTGTGGAGAAAGGGTTAACTTGTTGTGTTTTTGCATTATCTTATTTACTGACTGATAAACAAAATTCCTAACCTTCCTTTTTATTGAGCTCAAGATGGCTTGAAATTCAAAGATTTCTTTATTTTTGGACACCTTTAGGTCTTTTGTTACGAATTACAATTTTTTCTCTTTATAGATATGAGAAAATAAAATGTGAAATTTCTTTTTAAATCAAAAGATTGGAAATTTAAACATAAATCCCATGTGATATTACTTAGATTATTAGATAGTTCGTTCTTACAAGAATATATTAAAAGTAAACGGCAAACACTTACTTGCTTTCAACGTTTTATGATCGTTTTTTTTATGTTTATAATGGTGGTCAATTTTATTTAAAAAAAAAATTTAAGGATTAACTGAAATTACATGAATTAAGCATAGATACTTTATTATATTTTTCTTATGTAATATTCATTATTACCTTAGTATTGTTTTTAATATTGATGTTTCTATTCGTAATGAGTTATATTAGTTTATATATCTGGTTTATCGGATTTAAATGAAATGTGGTCTCGGAGTATTTTAGAAGGTGCTTGAAATAAACATGTCATTCTGGCCAAAGTTAATTATATAAAAACATGCTGAAAGGTAACCCCAAAAATAACCACACTTATATATTTCACTATATTTAAATAGTGCTCTGCAGAAACCACTGAATGCATATCCCTATAACTCATCTCATCCCGTTAGAGCCGTTCCCCCAATTAATCTATCTATGGGGTAATAGATGGTAAGTCGAGATCTGGACGGACAGACTACTGGTTTCCACATTTCCGTTCTCAGTGAAGTAATTTAAAAGGCATTTGCGTGCCGCCCATAACTCAGGATGCCAGATTAGATCTGACATTTATTAGGCCATACCGTGCGATGCACCTTTCTCAGCTTTCATGCTTTAAAATAAGCGTGGAATTCCGCTCGCATACTAATGTATCAACTCGAATTTAGAACGCCCCCCTCCCTCCCCGTCATGATTTACCAAGATGAGCCCATTCGGAATGCATCTTTCCGAACATTACACGAATGTGGTACGGCACTTGGGCAAATTGCTAGCGAACACATGTATGATTTCGAATATTTCAAGGGGCCTCCCTCCTCTTGGAATATTCAGACGGAAGCGAAACCTGTTGGAATGGTTGGCTACTTCAGTTTGATTTGGGAATGGGAGTTTTTGCTCTCCCTCCCTCCCCCCCCCATCCCTCGTCATATTTAACTGGATGTCACTGTTCTCCTACTGGAAATAAATTTGGTTGTTGTAAATTAGCAAAAATTTTGGAATGTTTTTGGAGAAAATAGGAGTGGTTTGGGAAATTTTAATGTGATTAAAGTATATATATATTTTTATTTAGATGGTTGAAAAGATTTTTTGCGAGAAATGTATTCAAATTAGAAATTGTTTGTTTGATTATGTATACATTTTTAAACCACTGTCTACCAACAATTTTAAAATTGTTTTTTGTTACAAAGGAGAAATAAGGAATACATTGATGTTTTGTGTTCTTTTTTAAGGAGTACACTTTTTTGTGTTTGTCAAAATACTTTTTAGATTAAGATTCTGTTATTTATGTTTTATTTTATTTATATTTAACTTTCTAGCGAGTTTGCTTAAGGGAGATCTACACTATAGAATATTTTCATTTTATATCTTTTTATCAAAGGTTAGCAAAAAATCATAACTTAGGCTATCCTTCCAATTCTTTTCGATGAACTTTTAGTCTGAGTTTGGAATTCGAAACGCGAATCTATTACTTGTATATCAGAGTTACGCGCAATATTGAAGTAAGTTTTTGCTGTATCTTCTTTTTTTGTTGTTGTTTTAAAAATAATATAGTTTGTAGAGGAACGTGACTCTTTATAACTTCATTGTGAGGTTGATGAAAATAATAGACGAGTTCCAGGAACAGTTATTTAATTATTTTCTAAGCTCCACATTTCACAAGACAAAACAAACACGAAAATACATGACACTCACTTAGAATACAATCTAATAATGATCCCAAGAAGGATCATGGGAAATATACCTTGATGTTAATAAGTTAACGCCATCTGTTGTATCAAAAGGGAAGGTAGTAGAATTACGTAACAGATAGAAGCTGTAATCAACAGTTATATTATTCATTCGACAATCAATGAAGAAAAGCTATGTAGTTAGAAATATCTACGACTGCTGGCAAACACTCTTACAAACGCCAACTTTTTTACAAAGTGAATTGAAACTAAGTGTTGAAAGCAGAATTAGGTTTTAAAGAAGTGAACGATGTGTCATCAGGTAAAAAAGAAAGAAAAGATGCAAACGTGCCAAAATGATAAGCACTTAAGAATCTTAAGGTTTAGCTGTGAGATTTTATGTTTTTAGCCTTCTAAACATTACAGGAACTGCAACTTTGCAATGAAGTGAATATCATACTGACTTCTTGCTTTTTATATCTAAATTTCAAACATTCTTCTTTTTTTTTTTTTACTCTGTTTCTACAGCTTTGTATTATAAATATAAATGTTACAATTGGAAAATTGACAGTTTATTTTATTTTAAAATTTATTGATTTCATTCAACTAATCCAATGGGCAGTTTATATTATTTTTATATTTCATGACTGTATTGTTTCCATTCTTTTTTTAAATATTAAACGTTTAAAATAATTATACGTATTAACCATCACTCAATTAGAATTTAATTTTAATAATTAACCTCTTAAAATATTACATTTTATAATAATGTATGTAAGAAATATGCGCGACCTTTCAAGTTGATGTATAGAGGGCGCGCCGATTGTAAGGTTAATGATATTTCACATTCAGAGTTGAAATATATATGCAGATATCGTTGTTATTAATTGACATATTATTTTTGACAAAAACCGATCAAAATGAATTATCGATTTATTTATCACATTGATCAGTTATTGTTAATAATGACCGGTTATTATTATTATTAATAATAATCAAGCGCGAGTCTATGCTGTAATTATTGGTAATAATACGGTCATTATTAATAATAACCGATTAATCACGATGACCATATTATATACATATATTAAATTTGTTTTAGGAATCTCTTAAAATTAATAAAACATTTTATATTCCATTGTTATAAAAAAAATGTTACTCTCCATTCAATGTCTGATGTTATGAATTCTAGCATAAATCATCAAAATTAAAAGCAAGTGTGAATTTTTATTAAAGTAAATAAATTTGAAAAGTTATGTTTCTGATAAATTTAAGCGATGTTAAAAGAATGAAATGAAATTTTATGCCGGCTATTATATAGACCGAATCGCTGCATGAGAGTACTTATGAGTTCACTTATATCATACTTTCCCTATTACCTGCTTAATTTCTTATTTCTTGCTTTACTGTTTTAGCAGTAGAATAAGTAATAGAACATATATGCATACAACATATACAAATATTGTAATGTAAGGAGCTGCAATGAATGAAGATGGCTAGTTTAAATCTTGAAATAGCCAAAAATTCATTGAGTGAATAATATTGATATGTTTTTTAATTTAAAGGGCTCAATTATCTTCGCAATAATGTGATATGAAGGCTCAAAAAAATAAAACAAATTTTTATATATAATTTTGTTTAAATAATATGATTTGAAAAGTAATACAAAGATAATATCAAATATCGATTTAAATCGGGGCTCAATAGATTTAGCGATTATCATGGTCCAATTAATTTCTTAACTATTTAGATGATAGTATACATTTCCAGTTGGAAAATTACCCTAGATGACTTAAGGGATTATATTTCTATTTTATTTGAGTCAATAAATATAATTTTGAAAGAATTAAGTCTTAATTTTTATGCAATACTCTGAACGTATGTCGTATTTAGTAAAGTATTCTTGTCTGCTTATTGTGTACATGAAATTTCTGATGGAGACAGTCCGATTACTTCATAGCGCTATTAAAAACCTAAATATCCGATTCATCTAAATTTTGCGATATTAGCTTCACTTTTTATTTGTGTTGAAGACTACACAAATATTAAATAGAATCCTTCTTCCTTAACTTACCATTATGGAAGAAGTTCATGCAATTTAATATTTGGAAAAAAACAACAAAAAAACAGTGAAAACGGTTTGAATTTTAAAGCAATTGGAAATTAGGGGGAAAAAATATACTTTTAAAAAATTGCCGAAATGCTGGAAAAATTCAAACGACTATTAAATTAATATAGCTAAAAAGACAATTTTAAAAATTTTTAATTGGTATAAAATTTATTTTTGTACAATAATATTGTCACGTTATAGCGAGAAAATTTTTAAATTTCGCTTTATTTTCACTTAGGGAAAATTCTAATTAAAATATCAAACAGTCGCTCCATTCCCATTCTCTGTGGAACAAATAGTCTGGTCTGTTGAGCGCGAACACGCATGCTCGCAGACACACACACTCGCACACCTTCATCTTTATGGCATTATTGTGATTATCTGAATTCATTGCATTTTTTCATTCTGCGTCAAGATAATATATTTTCTGGCTTATCGTTTTTAGAATTAATAGAAGCATTTTCTAAAAAATATATTTTAAACAAAGATTTTCTTCCTGTTTATTAAAAGCGTTGTGCTAATTTTTGACTGCTTTATCAGCAAAAGTTAATTTCGTGAATTTTAAGATCAAACGATAATATGGTTTTTCCAAACGATCATTTGCTGCTTTATTTTCTATCGCAAGCAATCAAAAATTTACTCTACTGTTTTAAAATCAAGCGATAAAGTAGTTTTATCCTTATTGTTTACGCTACAGTGTATTTTAATATTCGTGTCCGTATTATTTCAAGATTACTTTATTTTATCATTTTATATAATAATAAAAGTGTTTATGCCTGGCGCCTTAAACGCATGCCTGTTTAATTAAGAGCTACCAAATTTGATATTATATACTTTTATGGTTGGGAATATGCACAACGGAGCTATTTTTAAAATTAATTAATTATAAATTATGTGGTCGTTCGAAATTTTTTCTGTGATAGCTTACAAAAATATTCCTGATTTTTT
This sequence comes from Argiope bruennichi, assembly GCF_947563725.1. Classification (NCBI taxonomy): domain Eukaryota; kingdom Metazoa; phylum Arthropoda; class Arachnida; order Araneae; family Araneidae; genus Argiope; species Argiope bruennichi. The sequence continues at coordinate 72,020,976 of NC_079151.1, forward strand.
TTTTTTTTTTACAATTAAAAAAAATAGCTTAGTTTTCATCAATAGCTTTTATTTTTACTATGAAATTCCAAATCGTTTTCATTATTTATAAGATATTTAGGCAGGTATTTTATTACACTATTGAAGACTAGAGATGAAGGATTCTGTTTAGTATCGTCGAAAAATAAAAAAAAAAGTGTTACAATATCAGAAGAGACAACGTTTAGTTTCAAAATGAATTATTCAAATAATTCTGTTTTTGAAGATATTATGACATCATACGATTCTATTCTATTAAGAAAGGCTCAAGCGCACAATATATACCACTGGTGTAATGCTGCTGAAATAAATGAATAAATAAAAGGATACCATGTCTCTCGCAATTTGTTTTCTAAAAATGCTTTAAGAAATCATGAGCGTTATACTATATGCATTAGAGTTTTAAAGAAAACTAAATACAACCAATATTCCCGGAGAACAGGTGGTTGGATAACGCAACTGCTATCTCGGATATATTCAGCTTTGACAAAAAGAACTGAATCAAAATGGAGATTTTAACATAGAAATCTCCTTTATGAGCGCATGGGTTCCGAATACTTCCTCTTTAAATTTAAATTTCGAGCTGGATGTTTGAAGTCAGGAGCAAATTGTGTCATTACATGCCTAAGTAACTGAATCAAAAGATTTGCAATCGTGAAATGAAGCGAAAAGTTGCCCAGAAACTTATCTATCCAAACGGAAATTACAAAGAAAGCTTACTATGCATAAGTAATGCGCTGAATTTTGTTAAGTTTGTAATTATACAAACTAAAGAGTTGAGAGATGCTAATGTTTGCATAAATCTTCGCTTGTTTAACTTCACGCTCCGCTGTAAAAGCCTCGCCCCGTCACCGAATTGCCTGGTTGTTACTTCGTAACGGAAATAAGAGAACCGAAACTGTTTTATTTTAAGATGTAGCTTATTAAGAATTTAAAAGGTTTATGTCACTGATTCTTATCAATTAATGTCAAAAATTGATTTTAAATTGTTGTAAAGAACATAAAATGGAGTCAAGTAAAAATTGGAAATTTGTAATAATAATGATTACGGTTTTTAGATGTTTTGACAGAATTATGTAAAAACTTGTACTATTTGCCAATTTGAATATTCCCAGATTTTTTATTACTTTTCAGGTAATGAATTGTTAATTTATTTTTATATTGTTAATTTATTTGTCGACATTTCATAAATTTCCAGTAATTCAAACATATATCTTCATTAAATAGAAAAGAATAAAAAAAATTAAAAGAATTTGAAATTTGTACTGAATTTCTTAGCAGACATATCTATCAAATATAATAACGCTTAATATTAAAATATTTTTTTTCCGATTATATCATAATTCTTTTCCTGAATAAAATTATCATGGATTTCAATAAACTTAAAAGAAGAACTTTCACGAATTTTCCAGTTAAGTAGTTTTCGCTGAGGAACAACTGAACTTTAGTATCAATCTAAATATCTGTTTTTTTTTCATATAAAAAAAACCCCTCCTCATTTTAAAAACTTATAAAAATGTAAAAGAAAGCAATAGAAAAAAAAGAAAGGAAGAAATAATAATAAAGACAAAAAAAAAAAAGGCAGAAAAAACTACCCTCATCCAAGAGAGGTAAAGGGACAAAATGAAAGTGGTACTGGAGGTTTTCATAAAGCGTTGAATGACATCTCTTTGTCTTGGCGGATACAAAGAGGAAGAAAAAACAATAATAGCAAGCAAAAACCGGAAAAAACAAAGAACCGATTGTTGTCCCAACTGATGAGGAGAGACCCACAAAAACCGAGATTCATAATTGCTTGATGCTAATAAAAACCCATTATGATCATAATAATGCGACTATAACCTCTTATTTTAGGGCACGGTTTATTACTCCCGTGCTCCAACGTCGAGGTTGTAAAAAGGTGGATTTTTCTCCTCTCTTGTTGTGGAGTGAGAGAACTTATGAATATGCAACATTTTTATTAGCCAGGAATGCCCGGAGGCGGTAAAAAAATGAATGGCAGTAACTTATGCATTTACTAATTGCTAGGAATGGAGAAAGCTACTGCTGGAAATTGGTAAAAAAACGTGGAGTCACGTCGTGGAATATTTTAATGAACCATTCCGATTTTTTTTCTCTCACTTCTTTCTTCTCATCCTATCCCATCCCATCTCATCTGAGCCGACTTTTTTTTTTTTTTTTTTAACTTTTATTTTTCGCTTCTATGAGTAGAGGAACTGAAATAACCCAGAAGCACAAAAAACAGATCTGTCCATTATGATGCTAATTTGATTTATTGTTCATTGTGCGTTCGCGGAGAAACGTGAACATCCTGGGAGTTTTATTGAGGATTTCTTGGCAAAAGACGTGAAATTTCCTGCGTCTTCGAACGAGGCGTTTATATCCAAGATGATGCGAGTAAGAAGCAATTGGTGCGCTTTTCTGTGGGGAATATTAACTTCCTGTTTCATGTCGTGTAATTCTAGATGCTCACTTAAGCTTAGACATAAGCAACTTCCGTCGTAAGAAAAAAGAAAAGAAAAAGCTGATCCAGGATTTAAAGTTGAGGCCATTAGAGTTGAAATCAATCTCTCTACAACCTGCAGGTTTTGGAGTAAATTTTCGTTTGATTGCCACTACCTGAGTACCTTTGCTGAATTGGGACTTCGTAAAAAATATAGAAGAAGAAAGAAAGAAATGTAGCTAAAAATTGTTTTAAATTTTTAAGAAGCTGCTTAGAATAAGTTGAAAAAGATTCAAAGAAATTTCAATAAAGGTCTTCAGAATTCAGCTCAGATTGTTTCAAATTAGGGTGGTTTTTAGGGGGAGCAACCAGTTGATGATGGTATATAAAGGGAGTCCTAAAATTAAAGCAAGATTTAAATTTGCCACCATTTGTGCAGTAAAATTAAAAATCTAGAGATAGTTTACATTTATAAGATTTCTCAAATTAATTTGCTACATTTTCTGAATATACACTTTCTTTTAAGATTCAAATGCAAAAATATCTTTAGACAATGTCAAATTTTTATATAGAAAAGTAGAATTAGTGATAAAATCGTGTGTTCTATTTATAAATATTTTTTACTATATATATAAATATTCGCACTAAATTAATTCTTAAACTATGTGAAATCCAGCAAACCATACAACGAGAGTTATGCCGGGTTTACACTCGGCCAGTTATAAGACGGCAAGTAGGCAGCACATGCGCAGAAAGGCTTGATTTATGTTTGCCACGATTTCATAAGATAGATTCAGGCATTCCATGCTTGGCTATAAATTGCCATTTTGGCGTCCTGGAATTCTTCTTTTTTCATTGCGTATCGCATTAAAATTATGGATATTTACGTGAAGAAACATGGTAAAATTAAAAAAAAAAAAAAAGTCAGGAGGCTTAAATTTGGAAAACTATAGAAAATAAAAAGCAAATAAAATGAAAAACCATTGCATCAGGAAAAACAGAAAGCGAAAAATGTCGTTAATTAATCTATGATCAGTGATCAATTTTTTTCACGCCAAAAAACGCGCTAAATTCCGCAAATGCATGCGTAGTAAGGAAAAAATATAATACAGCGGCTTCTTACCGTCTCGTCGAGACAATAACTTGCCATCGACCCGAACAGCATTTTTCAACCTTTCTACTTGCCTACTTACCGAGTGTAAACCCGGCTTTAGGAATAAAACAAAAGAAACAAATTACAAAAGAAGCTACAAAATAATATAACAGATTTTAATGTATTAAATCTTTTTTAATAAACAGTTTTTTTTATATCTTTTAAATAGTTTTGATTTTATACTAAGCAATAATTAAATAAAGACTTGAAATTATATCGCAAGATATGTATTAATGTAGAGACGAAAAATCATCTGTTACTTAGAATTATTTTCTTTTGTATTATGATGCACAAAAATAAATTCTAATGTGGAAATTAATTGCTTCTTCTGAAAAGAAGTATTTATATATTGAAATGAAAAAATATTGTTAATAAAGTACTTTAGAAGATCGTATTTAAGATATAACTTGGATTGACTGGAATACTTCTACTACTAATAATAATTTGAAATGGAACTAACACACGAATGATTCCTTACTCGGTGTTCGTTTGGCCGTCTATGACAATATAATTTAAAAAAGAAGGGATTGAATTCGTCATTAATTTAACATCTATATATTTGTGGTTTTTTAACGAACAAGAACACATATGATAATATTGAGATTTAACTGTTGTAATTTTAGTGCGGTACTTAGTACCATTTTAAATTTCTTTGAATCATCAATCAACATCTGGAATGTTCTTGTGTTCTGTTTTGTCGATTTTTTCAGAAAAGTCTTTTTTTTTCTCTATTATCGTATATAAAATCTAAACTTACGACCTTCTGTAAGGAATTTCCCATTATCTAAATCATATCAACGTTTCCCTTTTGCTGCTATAGACATTTTTGTTATTTTGCATTCGATTTAAAATGGGTCATACTTTATTTGTCAATATTCGACATCTCAGAACAATGGGTTAATTTTTTTCACTATTTTTTGCTTGAAAAGATATGCCACGTTTAATGAAGGCCATTTGTGTTAAGTTTAACAGTCTGTGTGTTTTAGGTTAATTTATGAATTTTTATATTGGCTCATTTATATTTCTTTCATTTATGGATGATTGATACCAGACACTTAAAGACTTCCGAAACACCATCTGTTCCGATTTTACGTGAAATATACAAAATCAAATCCATCATTAATTTTATTTTAAAATATGCCAACTAGTACTACATCTTAAAATGACATACATATGTTTTGAATTGAGTGGGTGATATTAGGGTAGTTATATTGAGGTTCATTATTAAAATAATTTATTGAAAGCTATTTTGGAAGAATAAAGAAAAGTGTTCTGTTTCATTTCGATTTAATTATTTGTTTGAGAAAATAATCATTAAACTTTTCAGATTAGAGAAACTCTATAATATTACGATTTCTTCATAAATATTTATTGTGTATATTTTAGTTTTAAAAGGTGTTTAACACTGTAGCTTCTCTCTTCAACTAAAACTAAAACCAATCAGCGGTAATGGTCTTTACAAAACTTTCTCGCATACTCTCTAATAATGCCTTACATGGCATTGGCATCCAATAGTTACAAAATATTAATTTTTTGGCGTGAATTTAGCATTTTTACTGAATCTATCGTGTCATCCTTGGCGAGATTTTTTTACCTAAAAATCGAATTTGTCGTTTAGGCACGTTTTTCTCAACCTATTGAAAGAAGAATAACACGAAACTGCACAAGTAGTCACAAAATCCCACACCAAATTTGATATATTTAAGTCACTGCGTTTCTGAACTATCTCGTTTATATATTTCTTAAAGCACAGACCGACAGACAGTCAACCCCTTGTCAGATTTGGTTCAGAATTTAACAGGTGTCTGCACTATAGATGTTAAATCTGTGTACCGAGTTTTATCTATCTGATTCTCTTCATTTTGTAATTATCGTGTAAATTTATATTTGAACAGATGGACTTCCTCTGTCAGATTCCTCTTTCTAAAAACTAATTTTACTCAATGTTTAATATAAATTTGCAAATTTGATTTTAAGACCGTATATCAAATTTCAACCGTCTAGCTCAATGCATTTGCATACAACAGTTATGAAATATTAATAACTTTTGGCGTAAATTTAGCATTTTTACTGAATCGATCATATCATTCTTGGAGAGTTATTTGGCTATTAATCCCTGGCATGCTTTGATAGTATCCAAAAATCGAATGTGTATTTTAGACACTTTTTCTCAACCGATTGAAACAAAAATTTGATACAAAACTGCACTTGTAATCACATACCAAATTTGATTTAATTAAGTGACTGCGTTTTTGACTTTCCGCGTTTACAAGTTTCTGAGACTGATAGATAGTCAATCCATAGTTTGACTTGACTCAAAATTTGACAGGTAGCTGCTCTATATATTTTAAATCTGTGTACCGAATATTTTATATATCAGGCTTTCTTCGTTTTGTAATTATTTTGTTAACTTATATTCGAATACCCTGATGTACGGACTTCCCCTGAACAGATTTTGCTGAAAATTTGGTAGAAACTTGCAAATTTGGTGTAAAGACCGTATATCAAATTTTAACTATTTAACTCAAAGTGTTTTTGAGCTTTGTCACAGATAGACAGATGGACATTTTCCAAAAATGTGTTTTTCGAACTCAGGAAATTTTAAAAGATTCGCAAAATCGGATTTTTTTTTTTTTTTTTTTTTTTTGACGATTACTATATTTTCTCAATATTACGTACGAGAAAGTAAAAAAAGCGATATAAAATGCTAGTATAGTAGTATTTATTAGGTAACACAGTGCTGATTCACTTGTTTGAGAAGGTCTTGACTTCATAATCATCAACCCTTTAACTTCATTCTGAGTTACTGAATAAATTTATCTTTTCAGAAAAAGGATTAAAAGCACCAAATATGAAAATATCTGCAATAAGGATTCATCTATTGCTTTTCTTTGAAAAAAATTTATTATATTAACTATTAATTCAATGAAGTTCATCCTGCTTCTTTATTATCATTTATAAAATGTTGAATAAGACCACCAAGACATGAATCCTGAAATATTTAAGCTGTTACATTTGGGTAATTATAATGTTATATATGTAATATAAAAAAGTAGTCCACAATGGTAAATTCCATTCTGTGTGAATTTAAAGTAACAAAATAAATCTTGTTTATTAATAATTTCTTTATAAAACATTAATATTATAATCCTTATAGGTTGGCATACTATCTGTGAATTCCAGTAATGTGTGATGTGACATGTATGATTAAAAATCGTGCAATCGGACTTGCATTTACCGAATTTGCGGACGTTTATTTTTTGTGTAATAGTTACTCTAAAAAAATGACTTTTCAGAATTTGATTTTTAAAAAAAAATTATCTAATTACTAACGTTTCCCTTCAGTATATTATTGCACAAAAATCATTTTTATACTCATTTAAAATTTAAAAAAATTAGCTTTTTAGCAAATAAAATTAGTAATATTTTATTTACAATTCAATGTTTTTCTTTAATTTTAAAAAATCTTTAAAAACAGTTTTTCGTTTTACAACAATACTTTTCATTGCTTTAGTTAATGGATTTATATTCTTGTTATACCGATATTGAATATTTTTGTCTGCCTATTACCATTTCTATGTAATTACGGAGTAAATTTTAAAAATAACAAAGATAGGCGAATCAAAACCTGGAACATTATCATGAGCGATGCTTCAGATTACAAGTTCGAATCTGCATTAATTTTTTATTTGTTTGTTATATGAGGTCATTCTGCTGCGTGTAACTTTTTTTTATATATATTCTATAATTAAAATTATTTTCTTATTAATTAAAACCATGCAGCTGTGTTATTATTTCTTTTTAATAAATGAAGGCTAACCAATTCAGGTCATATCGTACTGAGCCAGCAAACATCCTGTCTTGTTAATTAAAAACAGTCGGGAGCGCGAAACCTCAAGCATCTCTACCAGACGGTCTCTGATTTGAATATGAAGTGTTGCTAAAAAGAAGCCACGAGATTAATGCTGCAAAATCCACGCCCAGAGAGTGAGCGGCCAGTCTCATCCTATTTAGTGGCGGGAAAAAGAAATGTCTCCTTGCCTTCGAAACGCAATCACTTGCCGTAATGAACTGGACGATACATCATACGAAACATACCAACTAATAAATGTTTCCTACCCCTGAAGGGTGGAGGGTTTTTAGCTGCGTAATTGGTTTAAAAATTTCTTTTTTAGGAGCATACCTCGTGTTAATTTTGACATTACTCACGCTCGCAAAATAGCATTGGCCTGCTCTCTGAATTGAAACGGCGGAGAGCGTGTCACAAAGTGAAATGGCGTGGTTTCGCAGTGTGCAGACTGTTGCAGATTTTAATCAGAACTCTATCTAGCTAATTATATCCAAAAAATAAATTCAAATATTTCATAAATCAAAATAGTAATTGAGAGGATGAAACTTTTTATGTGGACAGTTTGATTTAAACCATCCAGCAGCGTTTGTAATAGAATACAGTTTTTTATTATTATTATTATTAACTGCAACTGTACGGCTTGCTGTCTTCCTATCAGATTTGCTTATGAAGTAGGCGGGATCTTAAATAACTTTTCTCTTGGTGCCTTTTTATTTTTTGTTTTATACTGTAGAATCGAATGGAGGAAATTATTTATTCATGTTGATAAGTAAACAGGTTTTGTTTTTTTTAAATGTTAGATAACATCACAGATTTTCTACGAATAACCGACTTTTCCCCTATCTTTTTCAAAGATATCTTGAGTAGATCACACTTAATAAAGTGATTAATGTGCGAAAAGCTGACATATTTTTCGTGTTATTTGATAATCTATCATGTTTTCGTAAGATATTTTCACCACGTCTGTGTCTAAACAAGTGCGATAAAACGCTTATTTACAGCTAAGACTTCCCATGATATTTTCCTAACCAGAACAGTTGGGCTCTAAATAATTCAAAAAGCATCGTGATTAATTGCTCTCACCTGTCATAAATATTTGCTTTATTTTTAATCTTTCCTACAAAAAGCTTTTGTGTTTGGACAGAAAAATAAATGAATCCTTAGCTCTTGGCCTACACTTTGCTGGACAGGAATTCATCTAGATTTGATATCAACGCTCATTGCTGTAAAGTTTTGTCCCGACTAAAATAGAAAACCCATCTTCCTAAATTGTTCCCTTAACTACGCTCGTTAAGTTTCACAAAGCTGCGATTTAACTATCTGTTGCATCTCCAGCTAATCTGTGTGTGCATTTATCCTCCTTATTAAGCTAAAAAGAAAATGATAATAACATTCAAGAATTGCGTATGGTAATTCAAACCTCTTCTAAACACTCTTTGCCAAAACCTTTTGTAATCTAACAGCTTAGAATGGTGGAGAGCGGTCAGTTGATTTGAACAAAAACAGTTAAGGTGTAGGAGGTTTGTTTGGAAAAGAGGAGAAAGGTACCTTTTTTTTTTATGGCATTTATTATCCACTTCTTAACACAGGTTCCGTGTTCTTCAAACATTCTACCGGACTTGGGCTGTATGCTTGTTTAATGATAGGGTATTAAAGGTCTGGTGTACTAAAGCAGTTGCTGCCGCGGGCGGAGAATCCTCACAAAAGCGGAGGGGTTTTTCGTTCCGTTGGGCATTCCAAAAAAGTGGAATGAAATGAATGGGTTGGATGCGGATAGCTTTTTTTGAAAATCTTTTTGCAATACCCCACTTGAAGCATGCTTGGTTGTTTCTGTACATTTCCGTAATTATAATAAAATCACTTAAGACTCTTTCTGATAAAATATACATCAATTATTTTTAATAAACAGCAGCTGTAAATGAATGAATGAATGAAAGAATTAAAAATGCCATAACGTAGTGGATTTATATATGTGGGATATCGATTAAATGAAATTTCTTAGTTAACAACTGAGGTATTTCGCATTTCGATAAAAGTATCTTGTTTTTAAATACTTTATTTTAAATTATGAGAATCTAATTTGTTTTTGAAATTATTTTATAATAAAAAAATATAATATAAAGTGAATGTATCTAGATATTAAATTACAATAGAGACGATAAAGCTAATAATCTTGTTTTTAAATACTTTATTTTAAATTAGAAGGATCTAATTTGTTCATGAAACTATTTTATAATGAAAAATATAATATAAAGTGAATGTATCTAGATATTAAATTACAAAAGAGACGATAGAGCTAACAATGATCTTGTGTTTAAATACTTTATTTTAAGTTAGAAGGATCTAATTTGTTTAGGAAGCTATTTTATAATGAAAAATATAATATAAAGTGAATGTATCTAGATATTAAGTTACAAAAGAGACGATAGAGCTAACGATGATCTTTAAAATAATAATAATGATGACACATTATCATATTTTCTAATTCCTTATATGAGAATTACTGTCTGCAACTTAGGAAACCTTATTATTAATGAAATTTTAAAGATGATCTCTACGAAAGGGGGGGGGGATCTCTTATGTATAGAAGTTCTTCTTGTACTGGAAATAAGGTGTGTAATCTATTAAGCATTGCTTTAAGCTTTCTATAAAAGAGTCTTACTTTTTGTTGGGAGACGTTTGGGCAGTGATTTTAATTTACCTCAGTAATGTGGAGGTTACCAATGCAGCGTACAGAAGATAGTCATTTTCCCGGGCATTGAAAGAATGGGTTTGCCTTTCAAGACTGGATTGAATGCATTAGTTTTCTGCTCACCTCTTTTCAGTCAGTTCCTTTTTTCAGTTTTCAAAGTCCGTGAAGGCCATTTCATCGTTTTTGTTTAATGATATACCGTTGAAGCTGCGATGTTTCTTAATAAAATTCCTGCACTACTGGTGTTTTAATAATTACGCCTAAACGCTGGGGGTGTGTTCATTGGTTGTGCATTAATGTCGATCTTGCGTTTTCTAATGCTTGACACGTTTGCATGAAATAACGCATAATTATGCTCCTGTGGCTTTGCACGAGGGAGTTCCATAGTACCTGTACTCAGATGAATCATTAATCACTCTGACAATATGCGAGTTTAAGTCTGCAGTTCGTACAGAAAGGTGCTAGAAACAAATTCAGCTGGTGGTAAAAATGATTCCAATAAAAAATAAAATTCATATGAATCTATTAACAACAACAATAACAAAAAATAATTGTGAAGCAAGCAAAATACAATTGATTACTTGTGGATAATCTTGATCGAAATAATCCGCATTTATACTTAATGCTTAAAGTATCATATTTCCAACATTCATTTACTATATTGATGACTTAAAATTACGGTTTAATTTAAATCATTATCTGAATTCTTAAATTGATATTCGTGAATAATTTCAATAGATATCATGTCTGCTGTAGAATGAACGAAGTTACAACTATCATTTAATCCTGTGATTGATGGTGTATATATTAATTAATATGTGATATTTCCATGAAGTGCTTATGATTTCCAAGAGTTTTAGCCATATAATGTTGTATGCAAAAATTGTAGATGCCTCACTTCTGTTGTTAAAATTTTGAAATTATAATATATTTATTCAATTAGTTATATGAATCAAATTGTTCGCTTCAGAAAATATATGAATTAGTCTTCTTTTTTGTGTTGTTATTTCATAATCTTTCAAAGAAAAATAATTTTCTTATTGTTATAAAAAAAGTACTTTAAAGAGAGAAAATAGAGAATTATCTAATTCAAAATAAATTAGAAACAAGATAAAAAAAAAATCACATAATGGAATTTATTTATTAAATGGGCTGCTTTTTTTTTGCTCTTTTGAAATCACCGAAAACTGAATGCTCTTTAATAATACCTTTTAGTGTTTGAAACTCTTCAGAATCGCGTAAGTCATTTCAATATTATGGCTATACAAAGAAGAAGAAGAAAAAAAAGTCTTTAGTTTACAATTATTTCTTTCAAATCTATACATAAAAAAATCCTCCCTTGAAAAATTAACCGTACACAAACACTGCTTCTCGGAACAATTAAGTGCTTTCTGCCAGTGAATGCTAAATTGGATTCGAATTCTTCATCTGTTCTTGGGTAGCCAGTTTTTTTTTTATTCTCTTGTTCTTTTTGAAAGCAGGTATCCTCTGTAGTCGTAACCCGGAATCGATCATTGAGAAGGGCAGAGGTTTCTTCAAATCGAATTGCTGTTTTCAAGAGAACAACTGACGCAAAAAGGGGAGCGGTGTGTGTGTGGGGGGGATCAAATATCCTGTAGAACTAGTTCACCGAACTACGGATTCTTGTTCGAAATCGAATTCTGGTATTCAGTTGTTTCAAGCTGTAGTGATCACGACAGATGTTGCTAATGAAATTTCGCTCTTTAATTCCCCAGCTGTTAAACTTCTGTCTTGCCATTTCGAATTTTTTCATACTCGTTTCTTTATACGGTTCTCTCTCCACAACAGTTGTATAAATACAGCGGCGGGAGAAAAAATATTTCTTTTACAGCTGCAAATAAGATTTAAATCCCCCCTCTTTTTTTTTAATAATTCTGACAGTCTCGATATTATATAGTTTCCGCAAAAGATGGGTATTCTGGTTATATACTGAAATCTTTTACGATATATGCTGGTTGTCTTGATGCAAATTGCGCGTATCATTTAATGACATGTTTTGTTTCATTTTGTTAAGTTCTTTTTGTAACTGTAAAATTAAATTGTTACCGCACACGACGTTTACCTATGAGCATTAATTGACCTCATTGGCTTAGGACTGTTTTTATTTTATTATTTTGCAAACCTTGTTAAAGTACAGGTTCAGTTTTCATGTTATGCTTTATCCGCATTTACTTCTATCAGTTTTTATCTTTAACAGAATTAAAGAACTGAAACAAATCTTTCAGTTCTTTAATTTTGTGCGTTAATTTAATTTGTGCTTATCAAACAGTTTATGTGGAATAATTTGCTTTGAAAAAATTCCTCCCAATCCTCCCAATCAAAACTGTCAATCTTTAGTGACATGTTTTGAGTTTATTAAAAATTGATGAATCATTAATTTTTTTAATTAAAATTCTTGCTTTTGGTTATTTTATTTTTGGTTTTTTTCACGTGATTTCACAGCAGGAAATCACGTGAAAAAGTAGGCTCATTTTTAGCAGTTCATTATCTGAACCATGTTGTGTCGAAATTCAAGATGCGCTACAGCTTCTAAAATGAAGCTGGCTCCATGTATTAGCTACAAATATCGTGATCATTAACTGACTCCATTGGCAAACATAATAGTTTAAATACTGTTTATTCATTATAATAAATAAGAATCATTAGCAGCTATTTAAATTTTTTTTAAAAGCTTAACAAATTATTTATTTTTATTTATTTACTATCTGATATATCCATTGATAATTGGGATGAAGTTTCCATATTTTTTACTAATGAAAAATTAACAGTTTACTTAACTCTCATGAAAATTTGATTAAAGCTTTACTTATACTTTAGTCTGTAAGAGCGGCATTCCAGGTACGTGTTGTATGAAGGTACAAATGATTTTAAAATATTTTTTTAATCTAAAAGATAAATTTATATAAAATATCGTTTGACACAAAATCTTTTTTTGTCATCTACAGTTTTATTTTAAATAAAAATGAGAAAGTCTATTGTACAAAGGAGTTTTAATATCTTTCATTTCTCGGAAAATTAGATTATTCCAAACGATTTTTGAAAATGACAGGGAGACGATTTTAAAAAATGATAGAAAGTTCATTTTTCCTGTAAATTAATTAACAATTTTTTTTTAAAAAGATGATACAAAATTTAGTGAAATATTATGAGTGGCAACTTAAATATGTGTTTACTTAAAACCTCGAATATGAAAGAAAACATTTTCTACGAATATCTTTTTCCGCCGAACGTTAGAAGATAGTCGAATTTTGATCTAGTTTCTAAGGAAGCCTCAAAACAATACTCAGATTAAAGAAATATTTTTCAGCATCAATTAAATAAAATAAATCTTATTTAAATATCTTTCCCACATTTTGGTTATAATTCTGTTCACTAAATGAATTTTAGGCTTCGATATACTGTTTGCTTTAGTAAAAACTTCCCTTTTTAATTAACGGTCATGATACTTTTTCTAAAACATTCACTATATTTGCAAGAAAATTTTGAAGAAAATCCATTCATTTGTTGCCATTTTTATTGGAGGAAAACGGTGCCACGGCTTTATTTATATAGATTGATTTATCTTTCAAAATTCTTTTATATTAACTAATATGTTTTAGATATCATCAAAGTCTCAATAACAACTTTCAGAATTCGACCTGAAAGTTGTTACTCGGACAATTTTAATTATTTTGTTACTCAAATACTATTTTATTGTATTAATTTAAATACAATAAAATAAGAGGAAATTTTCAAGTTTATAGATAATTTTACTTTTATATAATGTTTTTGTTTTTATATATATTTTGTAGGGTTTCTTAAGCATTTGCGACCTTATTTTACCGCTTTAAAAATATTTTGTGACACTAATAACGAGCGAATTCTTCCTTTTTTCCCTCCCACGCACATAAATAGAAAAATGAAACATTCAAAAGCAATAAAAAGAAAAAAAAAATGTTGCACGTGTTAAAATAATTGTAATGAATTTTTCATATCAGGAATATGTTCACCATGATTTCGTTTAATAAGCAGAATCATTCATTCTTTTGCGATTCAAAACAAAGAGCAAGATCTTATTATTGTTCGGGAATCCTATTTTAAGAATCATTATTGTATTGTTTTCTCTGTAATAAATAAATTAGTCTGAAATGCAATTGAACTCATATAAGGAAATTGGAAATTTTCAGGGTTCTGTTCGGGCCCATACTTCAAATACCAAATTCATTGCTGCCATTTTTTTTTTTTTTTTTTTTTGTAGAATGTTTGTGAATTTGGCCACTTAAAAAGACAATGGAGATATTCCAATAGTCATTCGTGATATTTTTATAAACAAAACTCATCTCCCGATTTCCTCTTTGCGGAAATTCAGGCATTTGTCTGTGAAAGGAATTCCCTCGTGATCACTGGATGTGCGTGCATCATGAAATTTCCATCTTTTTTTTCCCAAGAATCACGCGGCAGCGCATAGGCATTGCGACATTTTTTATCCGGACCTCTGCAATTCATATTCCCGCGAACGGCAACCAGATTTATTCGCTGTCACATGCATTCCGCGTTTTCCACATAAACCTGGCGAAATCTGTCTTCCTTCTGCCATTAAATAAATCTGAGGCCTTAGGAACACGGATTGCTTAATCGGTACTTTTCACCGTCTATCCTCTCCTAGCCCCTATTGTGATGAGTGGGATGTCGGGGAAAAAAAAAGGGAGCTTCAAGGGGCGATGGATGTGGGCATACCCTCTTACGCCCCTCAGCATACAATGTGGATTGGAGGAATGGGAAGATTAAAGAAGGTGGAAGTATGAAAAAAGTGTTCCAGAGATCTCGACCCCGGTTGTGTTTTTTTCCCCACCATGATCTATTTCAATCCTCATAGAATGGATTTTTTTTAAAAGATTTGTTTCTGAAATGTTCCTGTTACGTTCGAAGCATCATCATTCTGTGAGCCCGAACAATTCTGCTCTCCCTCTTGCTGGTGACCTGCTTGAAGAATTAGCGTCAGAGATGAAGCCGGATTTCTTTTATGTTATTGGAGCTCGATAGCTATTAAAGTATATTTAAGTTTCCGATTATTTGCGATTCGCTCGTCATCCAAGTACACTACTGTATAAATGTATATTATTATTTTCAACTGTTTTGCTTTTATTTGGAAGGCCTAGATCTTCGGAAATAACAATGGGCACTGATTTTGTTATTACTCATGGGTATAATTTTTAAACTCAAAAACTAACTTTACGTATATTAACCCTCAAAGGCATGAATTATTTTTAATAAATAAAATTTGAAATCAACCGGGAAATAGGTATAATTAATAGAAAAATACAAAAAAAAAAAAAAAAAAAACAGTATATATATATTAATTTCCAAAAAATATTATTTGTTACTATTACCTTACTTCTATTCGAAAATAATTTTTCTTGTATGTTTTTTATTACTTTTTATATAAATAATCGTAATTTGTAACACCCGCCGAAATGAAATTGTACTCAGATAGCGCGCCAACAATGAAAGCTATCACAGATAAAGAGATAAACTGTTCAAGATTCTCGTTGCGTTCGGAAATGATAAAATAGTTTTGGTAAAATTAAAACAAACAAACAAACAAACAAACCTGCAAACAAAAAATGCAAAGGTTGCTACTTAAAGAGTTATGAGGTTTTAAACGTACGCTACAGATCTACATCACTATGCATTTAAGGGTTAATTCATTTTAAACTTAAATTATATAATCGTGGTTTGTATTGTTATAAGTAATTAAACTGCTTCGATTAGTTATTGTCACTAATTGTTTTAAAAAACCTATCGAATAATAATAAATAATAAATAAAAATTAAAGATCTCTATTATGTTTTGTATATTAGCGAAACAATTAATTGGAAATGGAAGGTATTCATTTTTGATGGAATGATACATTAGTTGTAGATGTAAAATTGTAAACAAGAATAAAATGTATAATTTTTATTGATATTAATCATTTTGTTTTTCAAAATACTATCAGTATTGCTTCTGACAGTATTCAATTAAGTATTTTTTCATTTATATCCTTTGAAGCTGCTTGACTGTTCTTTTGATTTAGATAATGTAAGCGATTTCTTCTCTTCTATTGAGATTATACGTGTTCTTGGTAATACTCTTTCAAGAAAATGGAAATTATTACTGTTTGAGTGTATGCAGTGAGAAAGCTTAGATATAAATAATTGTTAGAGTTTTCCATTTATAAACCCCCTGGAATTTATAAATAAAGTATCAAATTTATTTTTTCCATCAAAATATATATCAGATACGTAGTTCTCTCATTAACTTCTAAATTAGATAAGAGTGACATAATTTAGTCGAAATTTCTTCCAATAAATTAATATTTCTCTTTTTGTTCTTGTTTTTTATTGTTAATTAATTTTTTATAGGATCTTGAATGCAGAATTTACTTTTTAAAAGTCTTTTTTTAAAAGGAAAATTTAAAGTTGTATATGTTGTAGGAGCAAAAATAAGTAAATTTCCTAATTTTTTTTTCCAACTACTTATTATGAGACTAATAAATTTTTGTATAAATGTTTTTAAAAATTGCCTTAATCCTTTAAAGGGCCATTTTTTTCTAGTCATATTATGTTAAAATATTTTTAGGCTTGATATTAGAATAAAAAAGGGAATCATTTAGCTCATTAGATAAATTTAATTTGATCAATTAATTAATTTGGTTAATTACTAATTAAGTAACAAATCAAGACACATCATTTTGTCTGAGGTAAAGAACTGAAGCATCTAAGTTTCTGATTTACTAAAAAAATCTGTCAGAACTTATGCCAACCTACATAATTTCATTCAAAGATGGATAAATTTGGTGGGAAGCATACTTCCCACGTCACTAGAAAGGGTTAAGATATGTATTATATCACAAATCTGATTTATAAAAACTTTCATTTTATCCCTTTTCTCTACTAGTTTTTTTCATTAACATTTTTTTAAAATAAGAGAAATTTATGCTTCTTATTTTCTTTCTTCTAAAATCTTATTATTAAAAAAGAAACAAGTGTACAAAATTTAGAGACCTGAAGCCATCGTTTTGTCGATTGGGGAGTAATTTGATGTCATCCAAGCCTTCCAATCCATCTGGTATTTTTATTACACTTTATTATTTTTTTTCTTCTTTTTCCTTCTTTTGTTAAGTTCCAGTGGCTTCATCGTTAGTATTTTGGTAATGATGCCCCATCCCGCAGTGATCGTCTCCATTATTAACGACATTGGTAGTGACTAATAATCGTAATTTCATTAAAGTCATTGCAGTGATGGAGGAATCCGATAATGAGTTATTAGTCTCGATTTCATTCATCTCGTTCTTCGTCATTAAAGAATAAATTGCAGACACGACGAAATGATAGGCTTATGTGACCATTAATCGATACTCTCTCATAAATGGGATTCATGCTGCAATTCTGGAATGTTCTTCCGCGGGGAAAGTCAATACTGGCTCTCTGCATTATTCAGTTATGTTTTGTCCTTATCAGGTGCCCCCCCCCCTCCATTATTTGTGTTTCGGTCATTATTTGCTAAAATTTTGCGATGGAATATATTATGATAAGATGATGAGCACTTTGATCGAATTCTTAGTTTGTATATCCACGATTTAATTTATTACTATCTTTGATCATACCCTGTAATGATATGATCTGATTGTGGAATTTGTTTCAGTTAATGTTGTCATTCCTATTACTGTTATAATAGGACCAATTATTATTAAACCAATTGTTTAAATAACCTTGCACAAAAAAAAAGTAACAAATTTATATCGTAATAAAATTTGATATGACCGTGAAAAGCTTCGTCTACAATAAATACTGTTTGGCAGTTTGTTCAATTATATATTTTCTGACGAGGAGCTTTTGAATTAACCCTTTCTAGGGCCGTGGGAAATATGCTTCCCACCAAATTTATCAATCTTTGTATGAAATTATGTAGGTTGGCATAAGTTCTGACAAATTTTTTAGTAAGTCAGGAACTTAGATGCTTCAGTTCTTTATCTCAGACAAAATGATGCGTCTTGATTTGTTACTTAATTATTAATGAATCAAATTAAATTTATCTAATGAGCTAAATGATTCCCTTTTCTTATTCTAATTTCAAGCCTAAAAATATTTTAACATAATATGGCTAGAAAAAAAAATGGCCTTTTAAAGGGTTAATTAGTGAATGCGTTAAGTAGGATTTACATTCAGCCAACTATAATACATCCAGTAATCACGCATGCGCAGAAAATTGTACATTAGCAAGCATTTATCTTATGGAGACAAGCACTTGCTATAGTCCGATCTTTCAGCGCATGCGCAATCTTCCTTCTGCGCGTACGTTATGTTACTGGAATCTGGTAACAGGTTGAGTGTAAATAAACCTTTATTGCCAAAGGAAAAATCCGTTAATCTATAGCATTCAGCTCTCCATGGATTTTATATGACAAAAAGTTAAACATTTTTTATAACAATTGAGCATTCAAATATCTATTCAATGTCATTAGAAAACTTCTTCAACTCTGTGTAAATAACTGGATCTTTTTTTATAAATAAAGTTTTTCTATATTTGTCTACAGGGAATAGCCATCATCTTTTTAATTTTTACTTTTGACGAATACTGCAGACACACATGGGCAAACACGAATGCACAGAGTTGTATACTAAAAATATTAAAATAAGAATTGACAAATTAATTCATTATAATTCATCTTACTATTAAAAACTTTCGATAACAAAAGCATTTCCATTTTTAAATTTAAAAACTCATTATAGTACTATCTTGGTAATCTGTCAGCTATCAAATTAGAAGACTACAGAATTTGTGAAAATTAAATTTAAAAACACATTTATTTCCAAAAAATGGTACAAAAATATGCAATTTTTTTTATTATTTATAATATATGTATGAAATAGCATAGTTGCAAATATTATTTATATTCTTTTTCTTCATTATTATGAATTTTTTTTATTAAAATCATGACTATACACCGGCGTGGTCCAAATAGGAAAGCAAAAAGAAACTACATATATAAAAGCAGCCACGATTTGAATGGTTTCAGAAGGGAATTTCGCTGAAACAGCATTTTCGGTATTGCGTTGTGTTTCACACCACGTGGAAAAATGAAAGTCCGCGCAACCAAGAAATTAAAATGATGCCTGAGTTCGAGATTTTAGAATGCGGATAAATTGAAATTATTCCATATATAAAATGATTTTTTTGTGTATCTCTCATATCTACAGTTATTCTCCGATCTTCATAATTTGAACCAGCTCGCTGTTCAAGACGAGATAAAGGCCATTGTTAACTGTTTAACGCCCCCAAAAATTTAATTAAATATTAAATTAATTTTTTGAACAGTGTTGTAGGTATTGGATAGTAATCAAGTAAATTAGATATATTATAGTAATTTAATCAAAATATAAATTAACTGAAAATTGAGAAAATATTTAATATTTTTTCAGTTGTATTTTCGGAAATCATCTCACAAAAATAATCTTTGCATTATTTTAAAACTCTAAAAGTCCCCTTTTCTAATGATGCCAAATTCTCCTTCGTACTGATATTCCTTTAATTTTAATAATTTTTTCAATATTAATTCGATACACAACTTGTATTGATTTTTTTTTTAATTGTTAGATACATTTAATCCAATCCAACGTTAAAATTAATGTACAACGAAAGGGATTTTGAATGTCAACTCCCTAAAAAGGATTTTCAATTCTGATTTTATTTTTTAATATGTATTTTTTAATTTGCACGCATGTTTGTTTATATCAAATTTATTTAATTTAATTCGTATGTTTCAGTCACAGCAAAAAAAGGTGAAATTTTAAATAAATGAATTGGATATTAATAGTTTTAAGAATAAGGAAGACAAAACTCCGGACGAACAAACTGGTCGCCAGAGGCGATTAGTTGCAGAATAAAATTTTATAAATGAGAAACAACCACTTATATATATCGTCTCAAAATCACTGATATCAACATTCAGCGACTTGTTTTCTCTTCAGCGCCCATCATCTGTCCTGCCGAAACTTTGAAATATAAGAGGATTCGAATTGCTGCAGTGCAGAATCATAAGATTCTATCGTGTTTTTGGAGAGAAAAAAATTAATATATAAAAGTAGAGATCTCTCTCACGTACCCACAAAAATTATCAAATTCTAGTAAAACGCTATAAAATGTTGCTATTTCTTCGAAAAACCAGGTATTTGATTTATGATGACTTCCCGTGAGTTTGAACGTTCTGTTTACATATCTGTATAAATTTTCTGCCAGATTAGAACTTCGTGAAATATAATTTTGCCTCCAAAGTGCGCTGCAAAAAAGTGATAGCATCAAGCAGAAATGTCTCCCAGTTCTTGGAAAAGGTAATATACTTGACTGCTGATTTATTTTCTCGTAACATTTTTTGTCGGATGTTTCGGAATTCTGTGGTTTTACTGATACGTGTCATTGACCAGCTAAATAATTGTCATGTGATCTAGTATGAATTGCGTGAGAGTCTGTTTTTTTTTCTTCCAGTTTCTATATTTCAAATTGATACGCATCGGCTGAAAAAAAATCTGCGAATTTATTTTGTCTGATAAGTAAAACTTACTTTCCGATAAGTTTAATAAATTTTTATAAATATAGATAATAAGCCAGTTTATATACCAGTCTATAAGGTGAAACATATATCTCAGGCGATATAAATAATGCAAAAAATCGGATCTAGAATTACCTAAATTGGCATTTAATTATTTTTGGAAAATTAGATGTTCAGTAAAAAGGGGGGGGTCAAAACTTATTAAATTTTATCAAATAAATTTAAGAATCTGTACATTTAAAAAATATTTTAAATTTGTAATTTAATAAATTTAATTTTTAAATTAATTTTATTAATATATTTTATTTAAAAATTTCCTCTGTAAGTAACTTTTTTAGTCATTTTCCTCTATAGATTCAAAGCATATAATTGTACAGAACCATTTTTATATCACTTTAAAAAATAGTGTTTTTTTAATATTACCAATTTGTTTCCGTTCAGTTTTCTTTTATTTAAATTTTCAAAAACATTTTAGGTATATTTTACTACAATACTTCCCATTGATTTTATTACTAGAGCTATAATCACGCGTGCTGCGGCAATATTAAATGCTTTTTTTGAATGAATGTTGCATTTACTATAATTAAGAAACAAAGAAAATAAAATTAAGGAAACAATTTTAAGATAAAATAAAGATAGACTATTCAAGCTTAAAACTTTCATGTTTCGGAGAAGAAATTTGATTCTCCTTTTATTATTTTATTTTAATGGCTTATAAGAACTGAAAAGTAAAACTCTTAATTCTCTATCTCTAAATAATTTTTTTAAATAATTCTTCCAGTGTGGAAAATTAAGTATGTAAATAGTATTTCTATCCGGAAAAAATTCACTTATAAAAGGAAAGAAGATCAATTTTTTTATTGAATGAAATGCTGTATTTGTTCTATTCTGACGTGGATTTAGGTATTTTATGGCCCTAGACAAAGTGCACATTATAAGGTCCTATTTATAATAAGACAGTCAATTTAACATTTAAACACATTTTTAACTTAATCAACATAATAAGATTGATTTATATTTGGAGTTTTAAAAATTTCATTAGCGTATTGACAATGAATTTGTTTTTATTTATTTATTTATTTATAAATCAAAAATTCGCGGCAGTCATGAAAATATATTTTACAACATATTATTAAAGCAGAAGTTTTATATTCATAAATATGACAATAAAAAACAATTTAATGAAACTTACCGGAATTGACCAATTATATTTGATATAATATTTATTATCCTAATATTTTATAATTAATAAAAGATATTTCTCTTCTTTTTTTTTTTTTTTTACAAACTTGTTTGACTACTAGAAAAAAAGAAATCTTTTAATCGACCTGCTTAGAACCCGTTCTCAGTCTAGTGTTCATAGGCATCTACTACTCGGAAATCCGCGATTGGCTCTATGAATTTACACATATCTACACATCTTGAAAGCATACAAATTCACTATTGAAAGCTATACGCAAATACTATATGATTTCCAATATTGATCTAACGACAATCTGTGCAATTTCTTCGATTAATTTGCATGCATTTATTAGGGTCTGAGTTGGTAAATTTGTAAAAATGCATCATTAGAATTTTTTTTTTCTCATAATGATTTTTGAAAAGTGTTATTTCACAGTGTTTTGTTTTGAAATTGGTTTCTTATTGCATAATTATCCAATGAAAAACCAAATTCATTAATAATAAAAAAAAGCAAACGATTTTCACATCGCTTTAAAAAAATTTTATTCTTTGCTATAAAAATTTTCTTTTTGTAGTTGGCAACCAACAACTGCTGTGCGCTGTAACGTTCTTAAATTGAAACAGATTTATAAACAACTTTTTATCGAATGTATGCATTTCATCGATTCTTTGAATGCAACATGTTTAAATTATTAAGTAGTTAATATAAGATATTCAAATGATAAAAAAAAAGAGAAGAATTTATTTGTGTATTGGGTATGTTATTTAGGACTTTTGTTTCAAATTAATTCAGAATTTCTTTCATAAAATAAATTTGTTTTAAAGAAATCAATCTTTTTATAGATATATTCTTTGATGACATTTTTTTTTTCTTCCATTATTTATGTGAAGTCCTAATACTTTTCATAGTAAATTGCTTGATACAAAATAATTTTTGTAAAATTAAAATTAGAACTTGCTTATAAGCCTTAACAAATATTAAAAGTTTGTTTTCCTTTTTGGCATTCAGAGAGCATAATTACTCTCTATATTCATATGATTTCTAAAGAAGGAAAGTAAAATAAATATTATGACTTTTTACTGAAAGGTAAAAGCATCCAATAATTAAACACTAAAAAAAGGAAAAAATTGGTATTTGTTTATTTAAGATTAATTTGATATTTGTATCGATTTTCTTTCTTTTTCAGAACTCCTCTCCCCTTCCCTTTTTTTAGTAAATGTTGTCATTATTTTTTTAATCCTTTTTATATATATATATAGTCATTTCTGTAATGTTTTCAATGTTAGAAGGAATATTTTTTTTACTTAAGATTTTAATTTTCAGCCATAAAATATTACCCTATTTATTTCACTTTTGATACTGCAAACGCATTAATGAAAAGGAAATAAAAATTCTACTTTAATTATACATTATTATTGCTTAACATAAACTTCTAAAAGTATTTTTCTCCTTTAAAAAGATATTCAAATCTTTCCATGTAAATATTTGCTGTTTGTTGAATACCAATTTTTTTTACTCCACATAAGTCTTCACGCAGTCTGTAAGAAGTTTTAAGTACTTATTGCATCAAATAAAATAACTCATATATACAATGGACATTAACTCATCTTTTAAAGCCCCTTTTTCTACGACACTAGCGCCTT
The DNA here is from genome assembly GCF_947563725.1 of Argiope bruennichi. NCBI lineage: Eukaryota > Metazoa > Arthropoda > Arachnida > Araneae > Araneidae > Argiope > Argiope bruennichi. The sequence goes on from NC_079151.1 coordinate 72,044,549, forward strand.
CTTGTTTACATGAAAATAGAATAGCGCTTTAAACCAACCTTCTCGTATAACTTCTAAGAATATTTTAACATTTTTATGACGTATTTGCATATGTGTTTGCTTAAAATAATGCACATAGTTAACTATTCTTTAAAAATGAAATGTATGTCTGACAATTTAACCTGTTAACCGGATGATTGCTTATATTTTACTTGCTTCATTTTGAAAAATTACGTCATAATCTGGCCAACAATTTAAATTATCATTACCATTTTAATTAGAATAAAGTATTAACATTTCCATTAAGATAAAATGTATTAAAATGTGAAGTTAAATTAATCACTTATTATTAAAGGGGTCTCATGATGTATATTATCTTGGGCCACAAAATGCCTAAATTTGCCACTGATTTTTCATAAATTTCTATAGAAGCATTCGTCATTGTTTGTCCAAAAATCGCAAGTTACTTTTCATTGTATGGATATATATGATGCTGTGGCATTTAATTACTTTTCTCGCTTTTCATTGCTTATAATTTTATATGACCAATCCATACGTATACAACAACTTTGTGGAGTATGAAAGATTTTTTGTATGCAATTTTTTCGAGAATAATTTAAACTTTATCTTTTAATTTCATATTCGAAGACCATTTATTTAAAATCAAGAATAATTTAAATTTCTGAACTTTATTCTTTGTTTGTTTGTTTTTTACTTGTTTTTATATATATAATCTTACTGTTATGAAATTGGTTGAAGAAGTTCTTCCATTCATGGTTCTTAACCTTCGAATATTTTTAATGCAGGAACGAAAATTGGTATTATTGGTATTACAAATACAGTTACTTATTTAATATGCCAATAGTTTCCATTTAAAAAAAAGTCATATAATCAGGCAGATTGGTGTATTCTATTTTTTTGTTGTCGATTGAAGGATATTGCAATATATTATGTAAAAGAGTTTTGTTATTTTTTAAACGCGATAATGATACCATCTTTCTTGTAGGTGATCCACAATTAAATTTCTTATTAGTTGTAATATTTATTGATATTAAGATTACTTAAAGGTTAAATATACTCAGAATTAAATTGATTTAAAACTAATATAGAAATAAAATTGAAATCGATTTTAAAACTTCTGGTTTTGGAAGGTGGAAAGTGGAATCTTGAAACTTGCATCTCTTTGAATTTTTCAACACATTGATTTCCACATTGTGTGGTGCAATAGCACTCCGTAGTTCATTCTTTGTCAAACGCTGGAAAACACGACTTATGCTGCTGGGATCCCCCCCCCCCTGGTTTTGCAGTTGAATTTCCGAGTGGCAGGTATCCCTAATCAATATCTTATCGCTGCAGGTCACTACACTGAATGCAACTATCTGTTTGTTTCTAGCAATTAATTTTGATTTCGCCAGCGGCATCAATCTCACTTCATTCGTTTGCGAATTATTCTTTTTAAAAGTGTATTCAGAGTTTCTAAATAGAGCTCTAAATAATAACTTTCTAACTAATAATAATAATAATAACTAACTAAATAATAATAATAAAAGTACACTTTTTTTCATTTTAGTTATTAAAATTTTCATTTTACCAATATAGATATTAATTACTTTAAGTGACTAACAAATAATTCAAAGTACATAATATAGCCGATGATGTTTGAAAACTGTATACTTTATGTCACAAAATTTTCTTTTGGTCAGAAAATGGTATGCAGGGGAAATGATAAATTTTAATTTTCTGAATAACAAAAACAACACATAATAATAATAATAATAACTAAGGAAAAAAAAACAATACAGAAATTTAAAAAAAAAATGTCTCAACTCTGAGAGCAGGAGGAAAAAAAAATTAAGGACCCGACTCTCCTTGTTGGTCTTGAAACAACAAAATATCCCTTCGTTTGTTTTGCTTCTGACAGCAGAAGAAGATGTGTCTCTTCTCATTTCCCTCCTTAATACTTTTGCCCAAATTAAGGAACTAGATTCTGGCGTCTCATTTTAATGAGGTGGAAAATCTGATCCGTGGCATCGTGCTTAAGTAGTGAGATCCCTTCCCGTTCTCGTTGCTGGCAGAGGGCTTAGGCCAGTCATACTGTGTCTGAAAGAATTTCAGGAAAAAGAGAATGCAGTTAGTGGTTTTTTTCGTTATCGTTTTGACGAGCAGGGGACTGACCAGAGAAAATGCCATGGAAACATTAGTTCCTCTCCTTGGTTCAGTGTCTTCTGGCACGATGTTGGGTTATTAACTGAAGAAAGGGCTGTTCTGTAAATTACCGAAGGGCATAGCTCTTGTTCGATATCATTAGAACTACGAGCCAGCTTAGTGTTTTTGCATCATTAATTGTTTCTCTCTCCTTCTCTTTAAATTTTCTTTTTTGTTGAATTAGCTTTTGGTTAAGCTTTTAGTTGGTTAAGCTTTTTTCTTCCATTTTCACTCTTTTAATTTGTGCTACTAGATTTCTTGTAAAGAAGTTGCAATGCGAATGTCTGTTAATCGAAATTGTTCTTGATTTGGACTAATGTATAAATTAGCTTGTGTACTTTTAGATCAATTTTTATTTAGTTACATTCCAGTTATATTATTTAGTTAGTGATTCAGTTATATTTTTTAGTTATATTATTTAGTTATACTTATTTAGAAGATAATGATGTTCTTGTTGTAGAATTTGGACTTCGAAACGAATGGATGCGAGATTCGAGACCCACAGTTCAACAACAACAAAATTATGTTTATGATCTTGGTATGATTTGAGTCTGTTAGCTTGAATTAAACGCTTACAAATTGATGTGATATGGAATCATTACAGAGTTATAATATTCTCTAAAACTACAAGATCACATCAGTCTGTTTGAAGTCATTTAACCCAAGAAATACCGATACCATTGACATAATAATGGATTAACCTCATCATAATGACAGTTCTAAATTAAATAATATCGCCAATAAAAGATAAACTTTATAACGGGTAGCTTCATATTTGACGGTAAAGCAATTATATGTTAGAAAACTAGTGTTAAAAAAATCTGATGAATGAATAACCGATTTCGAAATTTTTGAAAAGTGTTACACTTCATTTAAGTATCCTTTTCAGTTTATCTTAGTAATATTACAATATAAAAAATATGTAATGAAGTAAATAAGAAATTTATAAAACTTATTTCCAATTGGTTGATATATTCAATATTGCTCAGAATAAGTATTTACTTTTTTAACTGATCAAAAATTGCCAGAAAAATCTCATTAAAGTCTTAACTTATACAATTGTATTTGTGACAAAAATATGATGCTGTAATAACTTCTTCTGATTCTGAAATTTATTGTATTAAAGTTATTATATATAAATTAGTGATTGCAAATTACGTGATTGATGTCATATATGAGAAAGTAAATATATATTTAATATTAGCTCTCGACGAAATCCCAATGCTTCATTAAACAAACATATTTAAGCAGCTAATTTTTATATTAGAAGATAATTTATAATCTTCTGATCATCGGGTACTTCATATTTAATCAACATAAGGAAGTCCATCGCATCAAAAAATTTTGATAACTCAGTATTTTTTTAGACTGCAAAATTGATTCTTTTTTTTTATATATATTGAGTTCATCTGAAAATAAGATGACATTAGTTCTTCCGTAAGAAGGAGGGGGGCGAGGGGGGATTTGAAAAATTTATATGCATATATAAATTTCTAATTCATTATTAAACTTTCGTAATGCATTTTATTTAAAAAATAAAATAGCAGACGATATAAAGATAGAAATATAAACTTCTATTTCATCACTAAGCTTTAATGCATTTTATTTAAAGATAAAATAGCAGACGATATAATAATAGAAATATAAACTTCTAATTCATTACTAAGCTTTAATGCATTTTATTTAAAAAAATAAAATAGCAGACGATATAAAGATAGAAATATAAACTTCTAATTCATTACTAAGCTTTAATGCATTTTATTTAAAGATAAAATAGCAGACGATATAAAGATAGAAATATTGTGCAATATTATATTTTACATAAACATTATTTTTTATGTAAAAAAATAAGCTATTATAATTGACGTAAGGAAGTATAATTAGGTAATGGGTAATTTTCATTGAAGATGATTCATGATTTCATTCATGATTTTTCTGAACAGTTCAACTTTTTTCCATGCACTTGATCTAAGAAAATATTCTCAGAACAGAATTATGACCAAAAAAGAACAAAAAAATTCTTTAGCCTTTATGTACAAGTGTTCATTGGATAAGTTTGATATAGGTGTCCTCATACATGAATCTGGATATAATTTTTCTGCGAATAATTTTTCTTTCCTACTGTAATAACATCGTCTGTATGCTGTCTGAAGACACTAAAGAGTTATTTCAAGCTCCTATCATCTGGCAGGAGGCCACCAGCAGGTAGTAGGATATCTGCTGCACATTATAGCATCAAGGAAATAGATAAGGTTGCTGACTTGCGTGTTGAAAGATGGGATTTTGTGATTCTTTTTACGAGTTTTGAAGAAAAATGATTTTAATTTTATGTATCCTTTATGATAAGACTGTCTGTTTTCCATGGAAGTAGTGAATTTACAGTTTGTTGCCATCAAGGTACATGTCTATAGAAGAGGGGATTCTCATTAATCTGGCGGATATAAAACCTAAGGACTTCCGGATTTACGAAAACGCTAGATTAATTGGAATTTTAAATAACTCATTTTTTATAACAAAGCCTATGTTTAATTGTACAATTATTATAAAATGCGCAAAATTATATACAACATCAAATAATAATTAGGATAATAATTCGGTATTTATACTATTTTATTCCTTTGTGATTATAACTTACATAATGATTTAAACAGTGTTGCGAGCCTGCGTCCTTGCATAAGGGTAGCGCATCTTCCCCGTGTTCTGGGCGTCCCGGGTTCGGATCCCGGTTCTGGTGCTCTTCATCTGTGTTCTATCTGTGAGGTATGTGAATGTGCCCCCCTGTAAAAGGGGATATGTGTTTCATCTTCATATGAGCTCGAAGTCAGACTTCTGCCCTCGGGTGCTCAAGGGTCTTTACCCTCAGAAGCTACTGCATCCCCTTTCCGTGGTAACGCGGACACAACATCATCATCATCATCATCATCAACAACAACAACAACAGTGTTGCGAACTTAAGGAAACACCAACAGACTCCGATTGTCTATCCGACTACCTGTCTACTAAACTTTCTTTATAGACAAAACGGAGGGAAACCGGGACTTTTTATTTCGAGTTTTCAAAAGCAATGTCTAACAGGCTGGCCATAAACATAGCACTAATCATAGATATTTGAGTAATATCGCTCTGATTAAAATAGTGCATAAAAACTATACAAATAAGATTACGTAACATGTGAATCGATGTATAATAATGCAAATGAGATATATCGAATTAGGTAGAAAATTATACCATATATAAAAATATTATAATATATAATTCAAAGTTTAAATTTTTATTTCAGACCAAGGTAACTGAAATCGGTATGCTGTAACTGATTCTCCTTTAAATGCTCACCCTTCTGAAAACGATATTTACAAGAGGGGTCCGAATGGTGTAATGTCGGATTAACGAGAGTCTGTTGTGAAATTTATAATTTCCAAAATTCATTAGCTCATCAAATATATATAGAAGATTCATTTTATTCTTTATTGTTATAAATTCAATTATATAAAATGAGTTTCCTAAATATGTTTTATTATTTTCTTAAAAACTAATCTTGAACTTAGTAAAAGAAATATTTAATTCTATCAATTCTGAAACTCTAAACGGCTATTCAACGTAACTACGGCAGGCAGCATCTCGAGACACCTGAATATCACGCGAAATTCTTCGCCCTTTCGTAAAGTGTGATCGTTCAAATATTCGAAGTGCCATATGGGTGACAGGAAAATTTTCTTAGATTTTTCAAAAGATATTTCAAAGACCCCGCTTAGCATATATCAGCTAAGCGGGGTCTTCTTAACCTCTTAAGAACACAGGTTGTCATTTCTGTTTATGAGGAAGGTAAGTTTATCATTGAAGGTGAAACTCGGACGTTCCAGTACCCTCCGATCCCTTGAACTCGAATAATTTTAGGAATTAAAGGGTTAGTTAAGATTTTTTTTTTTTCATCAATGCAATTTTAGTTAAAATCGAAGTCATCTTTTATTATTACTCTTATTCATTTCTTCAAACAGCCATTTCTCCCCCTCTTCCCTCTCTCAGTTTTTGTTGTAAATAATTTGTACGAAGCAAACATATTTATTCATTTCACGCATTTGATTCGAAGGCGTCTTGAAAACTGCCGGCCGCATTGTGCTTTTGTATTATTATTTCCGACACAAACGATGATCGATCCTCTTTCCACGGAGCTGTGTACATCATTTTCGCATTTCTCCACAAACCATCCATAAATCTGTTGACAACCTGTCAAAATTCTCTGACCCATCTGTCCGTTTCTCCGAGAACTAAACCTAAAGCATTTCGCTTGTAGATTTAAAGTGAAGTTTGTTCCTTTGTACGTCACTTCCAATGTCTGGGAACACCTTTTTTTTTATATTAAAGATCGGACTTGGCGAGAAGAAAACGAACCTGCCCATATGTTCTCCATCTTCAAAATACCTTTTGTGTGTGTGTTATTATGTTTGAGAACTGCTCCGATTGATACCGTCTCCGCAGGGGATAAGCCTCTACCGATACCGTAACAGTGGGACCCTTTGTGCCCGTTGAGATCCATTCAAAGGCCTCCTACCCTAGCCTCCCGATGATTTACATGGCTAAATACCGGGTTCTTGTTGTGGGTTTCTTAGCATGTGTACCAGTTTCGCAAAGGGCCGCAGTTAACGACGGCTTTTTATTGCACCCTGCTGACGTTAACGACGTATTCGATTTCTTATTTACCAGCTGCTGTGCCGCGCATGAGGGGTTCCCCAAGAGCTGACGTAATGAGGTATAAAGTGGCTCAAAGCGAATGGAATTATGAATTCCATAAATAGATTATTCTATTTCGGTAAACAAGGGAGCTCTTGTTCTACTGTTTTCAAGGGCGGTGTTTTTTTCGCCGAAAAGAAACCGAAATATTTTTACTAGGAACCTGCGTTGCGAAGTAGGTTAAAAGATTGAGCGGATAACCGTTGTTAAGAGGGGAACGATCTAATGAAGTGTTAACGCTGTTCGATCCGGTTACTTGATATGCGGGTTGATTTATTTACTGTACGTGCGTCACCTATTTACTCAATAAACTTTGTGTTGGCTTAAGTGAATAATTTTAACAAAGTATTTTTGGAGTCAGTTATGATTTGTTTGGTTTTATTTGTATGTGCGTATTGATTGTATGTTTGTTTTGTATTGCCAGCGCTAGAAATTGTTGGTGATTTTATTTTAAAGTCTTTGTAATGTATCAACCTTTTCTTGTGTGTGGAGCGTGGGTTTTGGTAAGACAGTGTTAGCTGATTTGTTGTCCTCGTGATATGCCTTCAGTGCAGAATCATGAGGTTGAGGAAAAAACTGTTAAAACTTGGTTCCAATATTATTAAGAATTTTTAGCATTGAAATGACAGATTACATAGTGTGGACTGATTTAGTTAAACTAATGATGAATTGTTGTTAACCTTGCATTTCATCAGTTTCGATATATAATTTTATTTGTTGAATTTCTTAATTAAAATGAGCCATATCAGGAAAGATTTAAATAATTTGATTTTTATATATCAGAGGTTATAGAATTATCTCCAGTGGCTAAATTGATGCACGCTCATGACATGGGTCAGAATATGCATAGAAGAACGATTATGGGTTCTATCGTCTGGTTGTGTTCTTAACCAGTTTTAACTCAGAAACAGACTGATTGATCGGAGTTTTAACAAGTAGTTATTTGTCACGTCAAGCTGTCGGATATTTTTCCGGTTTTCCTTCTAACGAAACGCAAATGTGTGCTAGACCCCCCCCCCCCGAATATTGGAGATAATCAGATTTTCACTATGTTTCATTGGTTGCTTTGATCAATAAATGATCCTACTTTTATCTCCATGCTCTAACCAGATTTGAAATTATGAGTTGAATTAAAGTGAACACAAATGACTATGAAATCTTTTTCTGGCTTTTAAAGATGATGATATTTCTTAGATTTTATTTCTTTTTCGAAGTTGGGTCACATTATTCAGGTAACAAACCATATTAATAAAATCAGCAGTCTAACAGAAATCGACTAATACTAACACCTGTACATTCCTGCATTAAGTAAATTGATGGATGTGTTGTTCCCTACCCCATCTTTACTACAAGCCCATGACCAGCAATTAACCCCATTATCTTTGATTAAAAGCCCAGGTACGTCTGTGGTTACTAGGTGTGGATATTGAAATCCTGCAGCGATGTTGACATTTCCCCGAAATTATTCTAAAGAATTACCAAAAAAAAAAAAAAAATAATACTAGTTTGCTTAAGGCTAGTGATTAATATTCTTTTCCGTTACTAAATTCTGACATACTTACTCAACTTTACCTCCACTTAACAATGAACCGCAATATTTATCATCGGCATTAGAGGCGTTATTCTGTCGTGCCCCGGAAACATCAACCCCCTCATCATATTGCACCACTAAACCACAAAAATGCCGGTTGACAATTCATCCAAAGGACATTTTTTCGCAGAATTACCATGATTGATGCACTTGCTAACCCCCTAGGCTTACAAGGCTGTTCCATCATTATAGCCTCCAACCACAGGATTCATAATCACAGGAATATAGATTATTTGTTCTAATCAATAACTCGCAACCTTTAGTTTGTGGTGAATTCCCAACCAAATGTTTTGGTGGAATCGTTTTTTTTCTTTGCGTGGCAGCAAGCCAGAGGAACTAACTGTGCTCGCCGGTGCGAAACGAAACAACGGGTTGTCGAGAACGCGCGGAATAAATATTACCTGCAGAGCGGCGAGGCCCGTTTGCAGTCCGTTTCGATACCTCATTGTTGTAATTTAATGCACCTCTTCAGGCGGTGCTTTGTGGTTGAAGTGGAGATTATGCGAAGGGGGAGCAGGATGCGCCAGGATAGTCACGGAATAGGTTTTTCTTTTTTGTTCTGATCTTCTATTTGGCGCCGACAAGAAGCGTTTCTAGTGAATTTAACAGGAAATGCCTTGAAAACAGGTTTGGATCTTTTTTTTAAACATAGACATCAAATTTCGATATTTCTCAAATTTTTATTATTTCATAACATATTGTTTATCCTTAGTTCGACTTTTATTCACATTTATTAAGGTGCAACTAATGAACATTTTTTAAATAAAGAAGTTCATTAGTTATATATAAAGTTTATTATTGTATACAAAGTTTATTAATTTTATACGAAGTACACAAAAAAAGTATTTTAATCTTCAAAAAATTCGAACTCGAAATTTTGGATGAATTTCCATGTTTTCGAACCACCCTACGTCCGAAAAGCCCTTTTTTTTTTTTTCCCGGCATAATGTCTGTCTGTTTATCTGTGAACACGATAACTCCAAAACACGCTTTGAGCTAGACGTATGAAATTTGGTATATAGACTTACAACCAAATTTATAAAATTCTGCCAAATTTTAAACAAAATTAATTCACAGAATGTCTTTCTGTCTGCTTGAATGCAAAAAAAAAAAAAAAAAAATCCTTGATAACTGCAAAACGCAAATAGCTAATTAGATAAAATTTGATACGCTGTGTTAGTATTTAAAATACAAATACTTATAAAATTTTTAACTAAATCTATTGAACTACTGACAGTCTGTCGGTCTAAACTTTCACATACATATAAACGAAATGTTTAAAATCAATAAATTCAGCTTGTTATTTTGTGACAACAACTGTAATTCCGTGTTAAATTTTGGTATAAATCTATTGACAAAAAAGACAGTCAAAATACATATTCCCCGATGGGTTTATTAAAAATGCTATAGTCACACCAAAGACTCGTATTCCGTAACTACAGTTCAGCAGTGCCATGCAAAATATTCGCAGCCTTACTCACGATCCACAGTTTCGCGCGGGGAAGGGGGGATAAAAAAAATTTTGAAGAGTATGTGAGGAAAGTTTGCTGAGACCATTCCTACTGTTTTAGAATGCTGTCAATTTAGGTTTTTGGATTCAACAAAATACCATATTATGATTTACTTAGATCATGATTTATATGGGAACTATTGCTGGTTAATATTGTACCATTAGAGTAGATCATTTTGCTCTGGATTGTCCCTGTACGCCAACTTCCATGCCCCTTGACTCTTAACTTCAGACACTTTGTATCTGGTAACACAATCTTAATATATATAAATTACGTGTCACGTTGTTTGTCCGCGATGGACTCCTAAACTACTTAACCGATTTTAATCAAATTTGCACACCGTGGGCAGTTTGATCTAACTTAAAAGATAGGATAGCCCTTTTTTTTGAATTTTTAACTAGAATTTTAATTATTAATTAAAAACTAACTTTCCCGCCAAAAAAATCGTTTCATTTTCCCCACCGCCAATCTTATCTTAATATATATAAATTACGTGTCACGTTGTTTGTCCGCGATGGACTCCTAAACTACTTAACCGATTTTAATCAAATTTGCACACCGTGGGCAGTTTGATCTAACTTAAAAGATAGGATAGCCCTTTTTTTGAATTTTTAACTAGAATTTTAATTATTAATTAAAAACTAACTTTCCCGCCAAAAAAATCGTTTCATTTTCCCCACCGCCAATCTTATCTTAATATATATAAATTACGTGTCACGTTGTTTGTCCGCGATGGACTCCTAAACTACTTAACCGATTTTAATCAAATTTGCACACCGTGTGTAGTTTGATCTAACTTAAAAGATAGGATAGCCCTTTTTTTGAATTTTAACTAGAATTTTAATTATTAATTAAAAACTAACTTTCCCGCCAAAAAAATCGTTTCATTTTCCCCACCGCCAATCTTATCTTAATATATATAAATTATGTGTCACGTTGTTTGTCCGCGATGGACTCCTAAACTACTTAACCGATTTTAATCAATCTGTGTAAAAAAGCATGGTGGTCCCCATGACTGGGTTTCTCCTACCGTTTCCCTTGAATAGTTTACTACTATGTAATATAACAAAAACCTTAGCCACAGCAACGAGTGGCCGGGTCTGCTAGTAAAGTAGTATTTCAGAGTGGAGTGGAATTCGAAGCACTTTTCCCGGAGCAGCCTTGAATATACTTTTGATGTCAGCCGCTGTTGGAAGAAAGAAAGAAAAAATATCTAAAAGAAAAAATAGTAGTAGTAAAATCATCCCCTCCCCCCAAAAAAAAAAAAAAAAAAAATGTTCTCTCCACATCTTTTCTACATTATCCCCCAATCTCAAGAACAAAAATGCACTTCGCAATTTTCACCCCTGAAATACAATATCGTCTATTCGCTACGGAAGAAAACGAGGAGAACTTCGATGAGTATTGGGTTCCTGTTGGGAAGGGGAGGGGGAAGGGGCGAAGGGGAAGGTGTTGAAAGATCCGCGTGTGGATAATGACCGTCGGAATGAAGACATTTTCTCACCCGCGCCGACTGAAATCATTCTCCGCTGTTATTTGGACAGCTGATTCAGTGTTTCTGGCTGGGAAGAAGGTCCAAACATTTCCCTGTAGACCTCGTTGAGGGCCAGGAAACAAAAATCCTGAGTTTCTTCACAAATACAGAGGGGTTTTGTCTTAGAGGATTCGGGTAATGACTCCATAAAATATAATGAATGTTATTAGCGTACATAGACAAAAAATAAATGACGGAAATTCATTTATTTTATGGAGATTATATATTTTTTTAACTGCTATCATCTTATTAGTAGCTATCATCAATCAGGTTAAATCTTAAGAGAATTGTTAAGTGAATCTTAGTGAATATATTTTTTGAAAAGAAAAGATTATGAGGTATCATTTAATAATGTCTTGTATGTGTTTTTATTAATTAGCACTCATATTGATTGCAAAATTGTTTATATGAGAAATAATCAGTGCCATACTTGCATTTAACACATAGGCTGTCGCGTGAATCGCCAGTGATTCCTACATGCCTATCATCAATCAGGTTAGATTTGAAGAGATTTGTTGCGTGAATCGTAATGAATTTGTAGCTTGAAAAGAAAAAGAATTTGAAATATCATTTAATAATGTATTGTGTGCATTTTTATTAGTTAGCACTGATATTGGTTGCAAATTTATTGTTTCTGTGCAAAAAAATATTTGCATGCCATATTGGCATTTAACACATTGGCTGCAACGTGAATTGCCTGTCATTCATAACCATTTTCTAATTAAATGACCAGCTCTCGACTATAGTTAAAAATAAAGAGGATGTCACGTGATTAGTTAGTCCATATTATTAGCGTGAGTTTTGGCAACAAACATAATAAGATAGTCTTTTTTTTTTTTTTTTTTTTTTTTTTTTTTTGTCGTGGCATTGCTCTTTGGGGAATAAAGAGGTATAGATGCCACAGAAACAATGTGTAGCCTCGGTCTTATAACTCTTCAAGCCGAATATGATGAGGCGGCGAAAAAATAGATTGCCCCAGACTCCATTTGCGCTTACTGAATCATTATTGAAGGCTAGGAGTGAAAAAATAATATATTGCCCTGGAATGAGTTATCCGCGCTACGCCACTATATATATTATAATGTTTCTCTTTCATTATTTCTTTGAATGGAAAATGATAGTTTTAATAACCTTATCTTTTAAAGATCATTAAGAAGGTACGATTAAGCAAAATAGCAGTTTAATAAATCATCTTTTATAAGATTTTTGAATCTTGTTTATTCTTTTTTCCTCTCTGTCATGAGTTACCTGGAATTCAAGTTATCGAACTTTTACTGTATATTATATCAGTAAGGAAGATACTTGCCGGATCTTCCAATGAGGAATTATATTACTGAGATTGGAGGCCGCAAATGCAAATGGATCAGCTTTGGGCGATGTGCCAACAGTATTAACCGCTCGTTTCTATTAGAATGAATATCATATTGAAACATTGTAAATGTAGAGCATCAGCCCTATATTAGTGGAGAGAATCTCAGGCATTGAGAAATGCTTGTATTAGGCGATAAGATGTAATAATAATGCTCACAAAAGGGTACGGTGACTTGGGAAAAGAGACAAAATTCTTAATAGCACCAAATGCTGTACGATATTGTACAATATTGTTTGATATTATATAATGATATTTTTAATATTATACCATTTCGTATATTTTGTTATGCTTGTTAATGGAATATTGTAACAAAGGCTAGATATTAGATTATACTTATTAGAATTAAAATAATAAATGATACATTTCAAATGCAAAAATAAGAGTCATCTTTAAAAATAAGTAAGTTGATTCAAATAGTCTAAATGGAGTTTAATGAAACATAATTGTTTTTAAAATTAGCCGACTTTGGCGACAAGCAGGTTTGCGTGGAATATTCATTATATTTCATTCCAGTTTAATCCCTTTTGCATAACTTAATGTTCATGGTTATTTCAGCAAAGAGCTAATATAATGGAAGAAGTCTAATTTAATATATAAAATATAATTACAAAAATATTATTTCTCAAAAGTATCTCGGAAATTTTTTAAAATTTTGCTTAATTTTTAGTTAATTAAAATTTTGAAAAAAGCTGTAAAATGTATAATTTTAACCTTCCAGAATGCATTTGTGCCAAATTTAGTATCTCTAATTCAGACATCCTGCCTTGTAAAACGCTAACACACACACGCACACGCACACACACACACACACACACTTACTTACTTTCTACTTTATTATAAGAGATTCCCAGTTTAATGTAAAGCAGGCATGGATATATAAATGACATAGAGATTGAATCTTAAATACGAAAATGTTGAATCCGCTATATATTATTACACACCTATATATTATTATCGAAGTCTAAGATGTAGATATGATATCTGTTAGTTTTTTCCTCCCGTAATAAGTTCGCAGATCAGTTATTAGAAGTCAGTTTAATGTTTCTGATAATTTGTATATAAATTAAATAAAGGAACTGAATGTAAACATAATCGTTCTTGGATTTGAACTCGGGACCTTGGCGTGGTAGAGTAGTAGTGCTTTAACCTTTAGACCACCGAATCCTCAGCTAGAATGCGACAATATATCTAACCAACAAAATAACATAATTGGCAAGTGGCATCACCTGTGAACATGTTATAAAATATGTATAGAAATGTTTGTCATTTAAGTGACCATGTTACGTTTAAAAATGTTTTAAAGTAAAGACTAAACTTTGGTTAAAGTAAATACTTCTTAATTATTGAAAGACTCTATTTTCCTATATAATAAATGAAAATTACCTCTTTCAGAAATCATTCAAGTACGTGTTTAAATTTTATGAGAGCATATAATGTAGAGAGAGAGAGAGAGAGAAAAAAAATATTTCCCGAAAGTTTTAAAGATTATTAAGACAGAAATGTGTGAAGCGCTCTCATAATCGCTGCCAGTATCTCAAACTAATTCTTCCTCTTGTTGCAACAACTGTGGTCATCTCCCACTTTCGAGATCCCTCTTAATTGTCTCGACGGGACCATTAAAAGTTAACCAGTAACATTTTTCATACCCAAACTGCTCCATACATAGGAATTAATGCTGGGCGAGAGTTACGCGCCCATCCAGCCTACTGGTCACGTACTACACTTGCTGTAATGCAGTTACAGTTAGTAAAGCAGATTCCTCGGGGATTTCTGTCGGAAGGGCTCTAGCACGTCTGCAAGTGGTAGTCGTAAACCCTCCCGGAATCGATGCTGGTACAAAAGTCAGCAGAGGCATTCTTAAAACCTTATATACCCGAAGGAATAAAAGTTTTCTTTTGTGAACAGACATCTTTTAAAATGCCTTTCCGGGGTAGTTCGTTGAAAGTTGGGAGCACTTGAAATAACATTTGCTTTGTTCACTGGAGAATACCTTGCCCATTGCACAAAGTGGAAAGTTTCATTTTTTAAAACCGTTGTTCTTTTTTTTTGTATGTGTGTGTGTGAGTGAAGATGTGATTCTTTGACATTGTCTTGAGAAGTTCTTTCAACAAATTTTAGCCAATTTCAATGCCTTTTGAGGTCGCATACATTTTGAGAACCAAGCAATGTTTTTGTTATTTGTAGTGTTGGTAAATTAAATGAAAGAAAATTGCTCAATAACTTAACGGGTTGAACCAGTTTCGTAGAACTCACGATACTAATTAATAAACAAATATTTCTGCGAATAACGGATCGAATATTTGATAATGAGAAATAATGTAATTATTTAATATGCTTAAAATATTTCGGTAATGATATAATTTTCAAGCCCTGATACTTAAAAAAGATCATTGACCTCTTCTTTTAAAACAATGTAAAATTAATAAAAATTTACTGAAACGAATTAATAAGAAAATGCTTGTACGAATAATGAATTGAATATTTGGATAACAACAAATTGATTAATTATTACAATTAATTTATCTATCTATATATATATAATATAACGCTTACGTGAACGCAAAATCTGGCCGAATTTGTTAATCGCCGCTTGGCAACACTTCGACCTCGTCCGGGAACATCAACACGCGGTTTGAGAAAATTTCAAGTGAACGCTATTCTTGTATCGGTTTAAAAAAATTTTAAACAAAAAATTAATTGTAAAAAAACAGACAAAATTTTTTGCGATGGGTTTAAGTCGTGTCGTATCGATTTTAAAACGAAATCGTCGAAAAAGAGAAGATAGATCGAATGAAAATGGTCAAGAATCGTTCATAAGAAGATCCAGTCGTAATGAATGAGATAGGGTTAAACGCTTATGTGTACGGAGCGAAGTTTTCGAACTACAGGAGTATAGTTGTGGGACTATGTCAGGACTCTTTTGTTTTCATCAGGCACGTTACTGGGAGAAAGAAGTAAATTCAAGTGGCAAATACACGAAAAGTTATGATAAAAAAAAATTGTTTTGGGACATCCGTTGAATACCCCGGAAATATTGAATGACTTGCTGATCAGTGATTCATTCGAAGGAAGAAATTATCGGAAGCATATAAGAGAATATAATTCTGCTTTGGCTTTTGCTTCCATGAGAGTTCAAATTAAACCTCCTCCTGGAACAGGGCCATATTGCTATAGGATTCATGGTCAGGTACACCACTTAGTTTCTCCTTTATACGTGGTCATAACAAACCAGGTTATGGTCAGTTATATGTGTTTGATACCAGTGAAGCCACTGAAAAACGCGTGGAGAGAAATGGATGTTTGCTCTGTGTGATGGAAAGATTGGATTCTATGTTGAAAGCAATCAATCCGTTCATCGATTGTTATCTGCAGATGCATCGTATAATTGAAGAAAATCCTGTTACAAATATCAGGATGGTTTTCATGGAATTTCTATTTTTTTTTTTTTTTTTTTTTTTTTTTTTTGTAAATGTCATTTTTTTAAATTCTGTTTCTATGGTATAGTTCTCAAATTTGATTTTTTGTTGTTGTTGCTGTTTCTTTGGTGGATGTATATAGTTATTTAAATGAAAGGTTATTTGTGTTTACAAAGAACTTTAGTGCAGGTGATTTTTGAGAGTCTGCTTTTTGCTTTATATTTTTGTTTTATCATATTTTGAAATAAATTGAATCTGAATATCTTTTGCTAGACTAAAGTGGTTTAGTAGTTGGCGAGCGAGCTTGGATCGCGAAGCATTCCGAGGGGAACTGCATCAGCAGTTCCTGGGGGTTGGCGAGCATAAGCGAGCAGGGGACGAACCCCTTTAGTTATTATTAATGCTCATAATATTTCGTTAATGATATAATTTTTGAGCCTAAATATTTGAAAAGAGAGATTTCTGCTGATTTTTAAAGTAATTTAAAATTGATAATAAAAAAATGTAAATCGCATGAATTTTGTGTTTACTGTTTAGAGCAATTCTTTTTATGTTCTAATTAATGAACACAAATAAAATAATAAATGATACTAAAAGAAAAATCAGTAATAATTACTGATATTTCTGCGAGTCGGCTTTTGACATTATAGCTAAAAATTAAAAAGCTTATTTAAATAAATTGACAAAAATATAGTAATGTAAAAGAATTTTTTAAGATAGGCAATTGTATTGATATTTGCATTGTGTATAGCCGTTTTTTAATTGTAAATTTAGTGCAGAAACATTTATTTTTATTCTTCAGTTATTAATTATATATAATCTTTTATAATAAGAACTGAAAAACACAGGGTAAAGAACCAAAGTTCCTTCATTTGAAAAATTCATATTTTATTAAAATAAAATATTTTACCTTTAATATACGATTCAATTACATGAAAAACCCTCAAAACCAAAAGTGCTTGTTATTATCTAATTATCTAGTGCATATTATAAGTTAAAGACCAAGATATCTAATCCATTTCTCTCATGAATAATTTTTTTTAATATTCAGCATTTTGATTATTGCGTTATTTCATTAAATATTATACCTTAAGTAATAATTATCGATGTATCATATGAAGCTGCTTGCATTCGAAAAGTTTCGTTATATGTTATCAGCAAAGAAATATTGCATGCTAATTATTGGACACTGGATACAAGAAACCCTACTAAAGACGGAGAGCTTCTGTACTGAATTTTTTATGGCACTTAATTGGTTTCAGAGAAATTACAGGTCTCTCATTTGCATGGTTACTCGAAATACAATCCTCTCTGCACTTTTTTTTCTTTTCCCTCTTCTGCGGTTTTTGTTTCTGGGCTTACTCATCGTACTTTGTGTATCGTGTGCAAACGATGTTATTTTTTAAAAGTGAAATAATAAAAATTCTGTCTTGGTTGCGTATCGTTTGCAAAAATATTGTTTTTTAAAAGTAAAAATAATAAAAATTCTGTTTTGGTTGCACATCTTTTGCAAAGATATTATTTTTGAAAAGTAAAATAATAAAAATTCTTTCTTCCTTAGTTGCGCTGGACGAAATAAATTTTTCATTTGATTTTAAATAAGATTGCCAATAAACTTACAAATAAAAATGTTTTGAAATTTTTCATGTACGAAATTCTCTATATTTGTATTAAATATTTTTAAGATTTATATAATTTTCGTTTATTGTTTTTCCCCCTTTCTGAAATTAAAATCTTTATTCTAAAAAAAATCGTTTTCTGAAGTTTCTGTATTTATATTCCATATTCTTTTAAGTTACGTTTCATTATTCTTTTATTTATTTATTGTGAATATTTTTTTCTTCCGATTCAGTTTTTACTTAAAAATTGAAAACTTTATTTTCTTCTTTGATTTTGGAAGGTAGTACGCTGTGGTATTATTGAGAAAACAAATAAAAGTATTCTTTTTATTCTACCCCCCCCCCCTTTTATTTTTATAATTTTGAGCGCCAAGGGAGAACTAATTTGATTGCTTAAAGTTAATTTAAATTTTTTTCTTCTTTTGAATAGATGGCTTTAGTTGTGTTGAAAAATAATTCCACAATTCTTCTTTAGAATAAATAAAACAAACAAAGAAAATAAAATGAAATAAAGTAAAAATACTTGTTACGAATAAATAAACTGAATAAAAACTGAAAGTTGCAAGCGAATTGATTTTTCTTTGTGCACCTAAGAAAAGCAAAATATTTTTTTTTCTCAGGTACTTTCAATTCTCTGCATAAAATATGGAAAGTATTAATTTTAAGTAAAATACCTTCAGCTTCTTAGCTAGATCTTTTTAAATTTTCTATCTTTTGAATAGGAATAATGATTTTAATCTCCCCAGACCAAATATATTACTTTAATCTTTGATTTTTTTTTCTCTTTCCGCAATTAAGTACCATTATTCATGCAAATGAGCAGTAAAAAAGTTAATTAATCGCTCATGAAAAATCATTAAGTTTTAAAATATAGTTTTTTTTACTTTTGTCGTTCTATATTCGAAATAAATCAATTCACATTTTGATGTAGTCCTTCATATCTTTTAAATTTCGTCGAATGTTTCAATAAAAGTCAGCTTGTCAAAAATGTAAGACAAGAAGACGCGCCGTTTTCTAAAGGGTGTCCCAAAATTAACGGAAGATTTGAATTTGCCACCGTTCGTACATTAAAGTGTTAGCAACCCTATTAAAAAATCATTTGATAGCTGATAGTTTAGGGTTAGTGAAAATAGAGCGTTACACGATAGAACAACATGTTAACGCAAGATTTGAATTAAATAAAAAGCAAAGCTTTTTTTCCCTTTAAATATTTGTTTTTTTTTTAATTGTAAAATACGCAGGATAGGGTTATGCATCGAATAACACATAGGGCAAATGGTCCTCCGCGGCTTTGTTGGCACATACGCACTCTTTTGTTGAAATTTCGCACGATCATTTTGCACCAACTTGTGGAATGTGGCTAAATTTCATTGATGCAATGTTGAATTTCCTCCTTCAATGCACGCATGCTTGTGGGCTTGCTGACATAGACTTTTGACTTCAAATAACTCCATAAAAAGAAATACAATGGTATTGAATCACACAATCTAGGGGTCCAATTCTCAGACTCTTCGAACGGTGGACTCCAGACCCTCCTTATTTTTTAAATACTGTTCAACAATGAAAATACATTGTTCCATCTTATATCTAATTTTACTCACCTTAAACTATCAGCTGTCAAATGTGTTTTCTAATTAGATTGCCAAAACTTTACTGCACGAATGGTGGCAAATTCAAATCTTGCGTTAATTTTTGGACACCCTTTATTTCTAAAAAAGATCAGCTGTCACAAGTTTATGGGTAAAGCTCATAACCTGGAATGAATTGTAAAAGACAAAATCTTCATATCATCACACCGTTTTTTTTTTTTTTACACACTTTTATTAAACTTTATATGTTTCATTTTGTGAAGAGGGAATTATATAATAGACTTATCTTTCCTTTCTTAGTGTTAGAATTTTAAAATTTTGTTCACTTGTGTATTTTGTGTACTCAGTGACATTATGCTATTTTTATATTTTCAGAATTTGATTACTACTTAATCGATTTTTTTAATTATTATTCTATTCGCCCTGTTCCATTCTTGTTCCTGGATTCTGATTTCTGAATCGATAAAAGTCTTGAATGTTTCATCACTCTTTTGTGCGATAGGTCAGGTGATAAAAACCTGCATATTTTCAGGCTCAAAAATATATCTTGAAATGCACTATGTTTTGGAATCTAATTTAGTGCTTATTACCAAAATCTGACATTTGTATCTTTAGTAACTAAACAGTTTCGCTTTATTAAATTCATTTACTAGAATTTTTAAATAGAACAAGAACAACTAAAAAATGATCGAAAATGAAATAAAAAAAACATTATGAATTCTCTGATTAAAACCGACAATTCGCTTCATTGTTTTTTTAGCAACTTTATTGGGCATTTGGCGGCTTGGCATCAGTTGGCGATATGAAGGGATATTATCTAATGGATTTCAAAATGATATTTATGATCTTTCGAACGACGATATCGTGATGTTTTCCAAAAACCACAGGTCAATGGATTAGAAATCCATAAGCAATTATGTAAATTCAATTAACAAAGTAATTTTATATAACTTTGCATGGACCAGGTGATTTACACACGATCATAATACCGAAATATTAACACTATGCCATCCGGACTGATCGGAATTCTTTTATTTGGCGTGAGTACAACTTCTGTCGCTGGCAGTTTTTCGAGATTTTCGGGAGATTACAATTTTTATTTTCATGAATAATTAATTAATTAAAATAATTTTTATGTTATAAATAATGATTAATTGTAAATAATTAAAATAAAATAAATTCGTGTGATATCGGTGTGGTGTAGTCGGCATTGCCCGATAGTTTTCACATGACACCAACGTTGTCATCGGACGGTTAAATTGGCTGGTGTATATCAAGAAAAGCTGATTTAAAATTGTGCTATTCGGTATCTAGCAAAACACGGAACCAATGTTTCTGGTTCATCGACCAGTACCTGTATAAACATTCAGAATTCAGAGGTCATCTGTAGGTTACTTCAAATCATCTGTTATTGATCAACCTTTGAAAACCAAATTACTGGTTGAGAATATGCCGCAAATTGCAAGAATTGTTGGACAGAGATAACCATCTGTTCTAAAATATTTTTGATACTGATCAAAGAAATGAATCCACTCTCCATTTAAAAGCATCCACAACGCAACTTATCAGCTTGGAATTCATAATCAATCACTGCTGATTCGCATTAAAACCTCTCTATCAACCCGGTCTTCCCTTTTATCTTCCGTGACTGGAGCCAAGAAGTTAAAGAGGGGATCCTTGTATCAAAATAATTCTCGAAAGATCTATCCAAATTAATGAAAGGAAACAAGTTCACAGCCAGCAGGCTGATATCCACCGGCGCTGAAAATTTTCCACCTTGCCAAATCCCGAAAACTTTTGTCGGCACAAAACTTCCTGGAAAAGTTGGAAAAGATGAGCAGCCCGAGATCTCTCAAGTAACTGCAAATTAATCACGGTTGCCTAGATTAAGGGGATTAATAAGTTAAGTAGGCATCCTTTCTAGAGACTTGAAGGGTTATTTATTAAGTTAAAAGAGAGCGGGAACTGCAAAAATAAGGAAGAGCCACCCCACCCCCCGACCTG
This sequence comes from Argiope bruennichi, assembly GCF_947563725.1. NCBI lineage: Eukaryota > Metazoa > Arthropoda > Arachnida > Araneae > Araneidae > Argiope > Argiope bruennichi. The sequence continues at coordinate 72,066,097 of NC_079151.1, forward strand.
TCAGTCCTTTGTGGAAGAGACGAGGAGGTGGAGGGGGGGGGCAGTCAGCTAGAGTATTTTAAATTCTCCCTGAAGGCTAATTGTGTTGTCATGCCTACCGTAGGGACGTGTTCGCGACAGTGGAAAAGCCCACTCTTGTAGCTACTACATATGTCTTTTGTGATATATTTCGATACATTGTATTTAAAAGTTTGTTTTTTTCATTCCTTCTTCTTTTGTTAGTCAGTATGGGGATTTGCACGCATAAATCAGCTAATAAAATATTATTTCTCTCGATGAAAGAGACATGTTATTAATGTGTGTGTGGATGATTGCTTTTTATTGCTTTGCTTTGTTTGGAAGAATTTCTCTTTTAGTGTGTCATCTGCTCATGAGAATTAACATTTTTCGTCTTCTATTTTTCTTATTAGATATTTGTATACAATTTTGTCTTTATCAGAGCCAATTGGAAGGTATTTGACGCCCTTAGGCAGGAAAAAAAAAATGTATGCCGCCCTTTTTACCGATACATCATACGTATTCACAGACTCTAACATCTTAACCGAATACAAATAAATTTGAAATAAAATACAAAGTGTTTTATTTTTAAATATAACAAAATGAAAAGGAAACTAATTAACATTAATTTTCATTACTTGCATTTAATAATTCTTTAATTTACATAATAGTAAATTACGTAATAGTCGTCCCTATTAACACAAGATATAGTATGATACGTCTACGAAGTGGTTCGATATTCTAAATGCCATGCAAAATCATGGGTGATTTTGCATGGCAGTGGGTGAAAATACAGGGTGATTACAAATGATGAAACCGATTTTAAAAAATCATATTTTCGAGTAGGTGATACATGAATTTAAAGAGAAATGTGCCAAGTTTTTTTCTGTTACAAATGTTCAATGTGTGACCCTCTTGTTACTCGGCATACGTCCAATCTGTAATTCATTTGATTCCAAACATTTTGTAGCATCACTATGTCAATGGTTCTGAATGTTGTACACATGCACAAGCAACCTGTTTCTTCAAATTGATGATACCATCGCAGAATACTCTTGTTGATTGGTGCTTCTTTTCTGTAGCGATTTATAAATGCACTTTGCACCAAAATGACTGAAGAAACCCATGCATAGTCTAATGCGCAAAAACTCTTCCCTGTCTTTGTCGCCGTTTTTGGATTTCAATCGCAGCGATCAATGTGAAAAAAACTTGGTATATTTCTCTTTAAATTCATGTATCACCTATTGTAATATTGCAGTAGTTTCGAAAATATGATTTTTTTTTTCAATTGGGTCCATCATTTGTAATCACTTTGTATTGTAAGTACTTTTTACTATTAGAAATATTTATTATGAAAGTCGACGACGTCAAATTACAATTTTGGTGAATAAAGATATGCACTTTTTTGATACATTCTTTAAGATTACCTAAAGATAATCCCAGACCAAGTGGCTGTGTTATTATATTAAAATAATTCTTATCTCATTCTCTATTTTTTTAAATATTTTTTTATACATAGAGAAAATATGGAGAATAAAATATTATAAATCGGAAAAAAAGAAAGAAAAAAAGAATCCTCGAGATTTTGATGAATCTTTAGATACCAAATCTGTATATGGTAAACCTGTCTTTCTATTTGTCCTTGTACATTTGAGCATGGGAATTTAAAAATGCCAGAAACCTAGTAAATGAAGTTTATCATGTTTTTAATGGCGCCAAATTTTAGATCAGGTCTATCAATGGATCGACTTATCTATTCGTCAAAGCGATGAATCAAAACTAGAGAAATTAATTTAAGTATATAATCTGTTCATCAAATTTATAGAGTTGCGTTCAGTGTTGGAACAAATCCTTTCAAAAGATGAACTGTCTGTCTACCCGCATTATTTGAACAGGATAACTTATACGCATTGCGATTATAAAATTTGTTTTGTGATCTTAAAATCAAAGTAATAGATTTGCATCAAATTAGGGATTCAATTTATTGAAAAAAAAAGATCCAAAATTCATACTGTCTTTTCTTTTTATTAGATAAGATGAAGTTTGGACATAGATCAGATTATACTAAGGAAATATATGGTGGAAAAAAATCGATAAAAGAATATTAGCGCTAGACAGATGAGGAGACAAAATCCTCTAAAATTTAAAAGTTTGAGTCTTCTTGGACTTAATTATATTTTACTTTTCTACTACGCCGAAGATTTTAATAAAACTAACGTTTCTTAACTTAATGAACCTATTTTATTTTTGTACACTTGGATTATTTGCCAGCATTTCTCTTCATTTCTTCTTAAGAAATTAGAATTCTGAAATAATAATTAGCATTTTTTTCTATTTCTTCCATTTTTCTTTGTCTTGCCTTCATATTTTATTTATTTTTGACATTTTTAAATACTTTTATTTCGTGTTTGCAAAAATAGAAATATTTAATCGATTTTTTACTTTTTTCTTATTGCCATTAGACATTCGAAATTTTGTACACGTTTGTATTCTCGATGCAATAGATTGTCAGATCTTTATTGAGAATTAATCCTTTATTTTAATTAAATTTTGATTCTGCATTTGCGATGCCACCTGGTAGCAAAATTGAAAAAAAAAAAAAAAAAAAAAAAAAAACATTCCAAGATTCTGAAATAGTTGCAATAATTTTTACCTAAAGATTTAAAAAAAAATGAACTATATTGAATGTTTTTTAAAAAAAATAATCAGTTTTCTATTATATTAATAAAAATGTATATTTAAAAACCGCTTTTATTGAATTTTGTTGTTCATATTTTTCTTAACTTATTCACTAACATTAAGTTTATTTCTTTTTGAATTAAAAACTTCTAGAGAACAACTAATATATCACGTTCTGTTGCCTTCATTTTCCACTTTCCCAACGCTTTTATTGGATGTTGCGTTTTTTTAGGCTTGTACTGCTGCTTTAAATGACCGTATTTCGGCACGTATCTTCATCGACGACAATGAACAACAGTCCTGGAGCTCTTTTGGGGGGAGGTGCTGCCAAGAGGGAAAAGACTACAAAAGGGGTGCAGAATCATCCAAATGGAACGTGGAACAAAATTCTGCGTCCATTTTTTTTTCTCCCTTCCCTTTCCCTTTCTTTGTCGTTAGGACCGGCTGGTCCGCCTCTATTCAAGCCTATTTTTGAATAGTGCGATCGGTTGCTAATTAGCATAATATTAAAGTTCCGGGTAATGGCAACGAGAGTCTTGCGAATTTCTTGGTGGTTATTCGTCGAACAATGTGTGGCAAAGAAATTATGTTTCGAAAACATATTCTATGCAAAGCCTTCCTCCTTCTATGCAAATTCTATTGTTAACCTTACGCCATTGTTTGACTCGATGCAACACATGGTGAAATTTAACTGCTTGGTCAACAGGATGCTAATTATATTTGTTTTCGCATTTATTGAAGCGTGCGCATTTAGATTGAAGCTGAAGTGGTTTAAAATTAGCTGGCTGGTTGTTCAAAGAATCACTGGACGTTAAACCGTGATTACAGATTTCTATAGAAATGCTTTTCTGGATATCGAAATCTTTTGTTGATCTTTTCTCATTGTTCAATTTGAACGCATATGATGAAATTATACTATTGGTAAATGGTTTATTAATCGTGTGTTTTGATGGATTTTGCGCTATTGTAGTAGAATTTATAGAAATTGAAGAAACCGTATATATGATTATTAAAAAGGGACGTTTAACATTCAAGAATTATATATAAAAATGAAATTTTAGACAGAGAGAGAAATTTTTTAAAAGCTAATTTCAGTTTTATAAAAGCCACTGAAATTCATTTATTTTCTTCGGACATTTTCATATAAATTTATATGAAAATATTCGAATATATATCGAATTCTTTATCCTGAATATCTTAGGATGATAAAGATAGACAAATAAAGTAATTTTTTTTTATTTTTGTAAATTTAATTTAATTTTATAGCAGTGTTTACCTGCACATATAATTATTTTTAATAACGCTGCAAGATGCTTCAGATTAAATGCAGTAGGATGCTTTAAATTAACTGCAGCAAGGAAAAGTATTATTTTAAAATATACTTAATAATGTTTTGAAAGACTTATTAAAACAATTAAAGAATTAAACGTAAATACAATTTTGTTTAAAACTTGTTTTCTTATTAAAATTTTCAAAACCCTGCCTCTGTAAGTATTTATTACCCTAGAAATAACTACTTGCCGGATAGATAGCTCTAGATTTAACCTTAGAACATTTTGAACCAATTTTACGAATTCGAAATAACGGATAGCTTAAATATATCATCATTAAAAAAGATTTAAAAAAAACATTTTATCATACCTGATATTCGCTGATGAAATGTAACTTTGTTTTACACTTTTTTTTTGGTTGCAAATTCAGTTGCTTGTTTTTTTAAAACCCATTTCTTCTATTCAAAAATTCTTTGATATTGGCTTTTTTTTAATCTTATAAATATATCAGAAAAATATTTTTAGATAAAATGAGTGTACCAAGAAAGAGAAGGCAACAAGCTATTAAACACGTAATTTTTTTTAAAGAAATTATTTTTAATGCTTAAAATATTTTGAATCAACAGTTGTTATCAACTCGGAGAATGAGTTCGACTAACTTTTTTGAATTAGATTTCTTTTTATTCTTGATTTTCATTTCTTGTCCAACAAAAACTGCCAATTTCAGACCTTTATATAAAATTTTAGTTTGATTTAAAATAATGAGAATTTTTAGAACAGAAATATTTCCCAATAATTTAAAAGAAAATGTTTCTTGTTTTTGTTTTTTGTTGTTGTTGTTTTTTGAAATGAAATGAATGTTGTGTTTTGAAAATGTTGTTTTTTTAGAAACGTAAAGCTGGTTTTTGTGGGTGGCAATTATTATTTGTTTTTACAAGTAGAACTGACGAAAAAATGTATGCTGATTTTTTTGAAAGTAAATTGCTTTTATGTTTATTCGCATTATTAGAACTCCAACTACGCTCAAGAAACGCTTTTGAAAATTGTTATGAGAAATCTGAATTTGAGAGATGGAAAAGAATACATATTATAAAAAGTTAAATAATTATTTTTGAAGAAAATGCGAAAAAGTAGTTGTATATTAGAATTTATAACCAACAATCTAATATAACCGGCATTGCATGGGCTTAGAATTTTTGCATTCCAGGGTTTTTAATATAGAAATTCTTTTTGTATAAAATTTTATAATATGTTGTTACGATGCAATTCTAAAGAAATAATAAAAGCTGCATAAAACTGAAATTGATATCATTGAATAGGAATTTTTTTTTTATTTTGAGATTAAGTAAATCTTTTTAGGATTGAGTTTCTCCGAAGTTTCCGTTGAGGCAATTAAGTTAAAATATTTATCAATTTGTCACTCTCTGAAACGGCTGCTGTTGACGTACAATTCGCAAGAGTTTTACATTTTTTGTCTCTGTTTCAATGCTTAACTTATGCTTACTTTTAGGCGTTGTTAAATCAACAGGTTGAAATAAATGAAAACTTGGGGGGGGGATATGTATTAAAGTAAAAAGAAATTTAAAAAATAGTGGCATTTCAAAGTTATCATTAATTTTAATATATTTGTTTATTTAAAAATTGATAACAATTGAGAAAAATATTGTGAAATAACTATATTGATATGATTGAAATTATAAAATTATTACTTGTAAGATAGTATTAAAATGTATTCTTATTAGATTATTTGTTCCGAAATGACTGCGTAGAAATTGCGAGCAGCCTTGTCGTCAAAAAAAAAAAAAAGAATGTTATAGTATGTATTTATACGCATCTAGAAAGAGTTCCATGTAATTTGTTTTTGTTTAGTTTCAAGCAATTGGTTTTTGTTCCGTGTAATTTGTTTTTCCTTGCAATTGTAAATTGTTGGGTTTTTTTAAAATGCAGAGATTCTTTAAACAGAAAAAAGCTTATTAAAATCTAAAATGTTAAGATACATAAGTTGCTTTTAAGTATTTTTGAATTATTAAATTTAGAACTATTTAATCGGCGTAATGATACACCATATTATTTTTCACTCTTTGGCCGTTTTGTTTGATATTATATATACATTGGAATACCTGTCGGAGGAGGGTGAAAACAAATTCTTGCTTAGAAACAATACCTTTAAATCTTCTGATTCTGGATGAATATTCAAATGTTTTAAATTATTCACTTAATAACAATTTTTTAACTTCAAGTTATTGTAAATAAATAACGTTAAGAATTTTTATTAATTTCTGTAAACATTTCCGAAAATCGTTTAAATTTTTATTCGGATGAAAAATATTGTTCTAAAAACTTTAAAAATATTTTGATCAAGGAAAAAAATTGCGTTTCAAAAGAATTTACCTAACTAATTTATGTTGCAACTTTAAATTACTTAATATTTGAAATCAAATAAATTTATTTTATATTCAATATTAATATTCATATAATAAAATCATGAACAAACTAAAGCAAAGAGAAGGTGGAAATTTGTCACATGCGTAGAAAAACGGGAAAAAGTTGGCTTTCTTGAACTCCAGTCTTAATCGTAAAAAATGAAAATGATCTTTTTTAAAATAGGAATATTTTTCTCTCAATCTATCAATTACGAGAAATTTTTAAAAAGTACTTGTAAATTTAAAACATTTATTTAAAAATTTAATGAAAGAATTTTGAAGAATTTCAATTTAGAAAGCTTGTTTTTTTTTTTTTTTTTTCCGCCATCAAATTATAATTTTTTGTATTGCTCGTGACAGTTTGAAACTTGAATTCTAAAACTTCACAATATTTCATTTTATGTTTCATAATTTACCAACTATGATCATACAAAAAGGTCCTTACTTTCACATGATACTATAGTTATGAAATTCTGTAAAACAAGAGGGATGTATCCATTATTATTATTATTTTGCTCGCATTTCATTTTCTCGAACAAGATTTATGTAAGGAAAGGGTAAAAAAGCAACAAAAGGCAGATGGTATCTTAAGAAAATAACAGAGAAAAGGGCACAGCCATCCGATTTTGTTTTTTCTGTGTGTTATTTATGATAACAGCAACAGCAGCAAGCAATTCCAGGGAATACCAATTTCACTTTATGGACGAGCATGGTTTTTGAAACTAATTTCAGGGGTATATTTCAAACAGCTGCTGGCTGGCTGCGATTATTTTGAAAAAACTATCTTCATTGAAATGATAAGTGGATCCTTCCGCTACTGTGCAGAAGTTACGGTGTTAAATAGGTCACAATTCGGCCTTTGTTTTTCGTCTTTGGGGGAGGGGGGGGCGCCACAGGCCTCGCCTGCTCTGTGCACTTCTAAATCATTTCACTTCACCGGGGCACTTCTAGAAGAAAAATGCTTCTTACTTCGCAATCCAGGATGCGCACCTGTCTAGACTAATAATGCTTTTTTTTTTTTTTTTTTTTTTTTTTTACCCATCCTGTCAACCACGGCTCCACGTGTTTTCCATAACTTAAATTCTATTTTTATTAACTGCTAGATGTTTAAGTTCGCATTTTATATTGCATTGGATTGCTTTTAATTCTTAGGTCGAAGTCTCGCTTTTGTAAGATGTATGATCGAATTATGCCCGCAAACATTTTTGTAACCTTGTTCTTGTTTCCCCTATTGTTTATAGGGAAAAGTATAAAAAGTAAAAAAGAACTTTTGACTTGTATACGAGTTATTACAATTCTCATTTTTATTTTTCGGAATTGCATTATTCATTTTTACGGAGTGTTTTATTGATCTTTTATAACTTTGAAAACGTTATATTTTACTCAGCGTGAAATGTCCTTTAATTTTAGCATTTATTTTAATATTTCATTGACTTGTTAATGGAAATGTTACGCAGATCAAAGTTTAATATTTTTCATTACAACTTTCATTTTCTTCGGGGAAATTGCTATTCTACTCTTTAAGTGTATATGCTGAAGAAAATGCACTCATTTAATTAACGAATTTGAAAATAAGTTCTTATTCACGCAGTATTTAATGGACATTTTATACGTTTGTAACAAGATAATATTCATACTGAATTCATTTATTGTTGTCAGAGAATTGGACAAAACATAACGAGCTTAAAGATTTCACGATTCTGTTCAAAATAGGAATTTTTAGTTACGGCTGTCGAAGATAGTGTTAGAGTACAAGATACTAAAAGTTTTCACGATCCTTTTCAAAATAATGTGTTTGGTTACTACTGTCGAAGAATGGGACAAAACAAACGAGCTAAAAGTTTCCAAGATCCTTTTAGAAATAATATTTACGGTTACTGCTGTCGGAGAATGTGGCTAAACAAAATAAGCTAAAGTTTGCACGATTCTTTTCGAGATTGGGATTTTGGTTTCTGTTATCGAAGAATGCGGCAAAACAAAATAAGCTAAAGTTTCCACGATTCTTTTCGAAATTGGGATTTTTGGTTTCTGTTATCGAAGAAACAAAAGCGGCAAAACAAAACGAGCAAAAAGTTTTCGCGATCCTTTTCGAATTTGGAGTTTTTGATTGCTAATGTCTAAGAATGTGGCAAAACAAAACGAGGTTGAAAGTTTTCACGATACTTTTCGAAATTGGGATTTTTGGTTACTGCTATCAAAGAATGTGACAGAACACAAGGAGCTAACAGCTTTCGCGATGCTTTTCGAAATAAAATTTTTAGTGACTACTGTCGAAGAATGTGGCAAAACAAAACGAGGGTAAAAATTTTCACTATCCTTTTCGTAATTGGGAATTTTGGTTTCTACTATAAAAAGAATAAAACATAATACAAGCTAAAAAAATTTACGATCGTTTTCAAAATGCGGATTGTGGGTTACATTAGTGAAAGAATGTGACGAAACACAAGAATCAAAACCTCTTGCGATTTTTTTATTTTGAAATAGAAAAAAAGGAATAGAAATTTAAGAAATTTGAAGGATTATATGTAATATCACTTTCTTTTATTTTATCTGCAACCAAATGTCATTAAAATCAACAGTTTATTATGCTAGCAAGTATAAACACTACAGGTAAATGAAAATGAAAATTTTAAAATAAAACTCCTACTTTCTGAGAATGTTGACTATTTCACTCTAACGCATAGTTAAACTTTCGTTTAATCTTTTATCCTTATTTTAAGCATTGTTTAAAAAAATAGTTGAATGTTTTCCGATTAGTTTACCTTGTAAACTGTGACAGTTGATTCAAGAAGGCGGAGTATATTCTATTCATTTCCTGGGCACAAGGTTTTGCGTAGTTGGTTCTCGAAGGCAAAATATCTGATTGTTTATGTTACACTTTTAAAACCAAATCTGATGAAGATGCGAAAAATATTATTGGGCATTTTATATTTACTCGCTTGTATATGCTATAAACAGAATTTTCTTCATGTTTTTGGCTATTTTATTAAATGTTAAATTAACTACAATAAAAGCTGACAAAGTTAATCCATAAAACATTCAATGAACTCTATTTGCAATAGATGAAATTTTGTTTAAAATTAAGCTGAACTTGCTGACATCGTTTTGAATACCAGAGATGCAAGTAATTTGAGGAACTGTTAGCTGGTAACTCTTCCTTCGTTTTCAGCACATGATTATTTTGTCGACACATATTCATTACATAAAGTTACAAAAAAGTTATTTCCTCCATTTTTTTGTGATTCGAGAGATTAATATGTCATTTCTTGTTTCTTTTTGCAGGCCTCCGGAAAATGCGTCTGATCTGCGCTGTCGGCCTCTCAGGTGATGGCGGGCGATGACGAGCTCCCGTCGCTAGACGACTGGGAGGACGCTGAGTGGGGGTTCCTGGTTCCTCCGCCCCCGCCGCCCCCCTCGCTCGGATCGGCTGTGTGCTCGGCCGCCGATTTCTACTGCCAGGTGGAAGGGGGCCCGATGGGGGCCCACTTCAACCGGGCCTCCTTTCCATCCCTGCCCATCATCGCCGTCTGTTCGTCCGTCGTACTTGTGGCCGTCCTGGTCGCTTCTTTCCTCCTCTGGCGGTGAGTAACCCCACTTTTGTGGGTGTTAAAACATTTACAAAAAAAAAAAAAAAATGTATAATCAAACTTGTAACAGAATATAAGTTTCATGGTAATTCCCTTTTATGTTTATTTTCAAGTTTTTGGGAAAAGCAATCCGCCACGACAAATAAAAATGGTGCTTATGTCGTCCAGTATTTTGAAAACAGTTTTTCTGTACTGTTAATTAGAATATTTTCAGGTGCTGATTTTTACCTCCATACGAACTCCTTTAAATTATATCCTAGGCGAATACCGAAATCAGGCAATAGAACGATCGATGCGAACCCTATTGATTGTTTGTTTAATTTCTGCTGTTACAAATAAAATGTCTGTAAATTTATTACCATTTGATTAGAGTGAGCCAGTAATCAGCAAAATTTTCGGTACACATTGTAACAATTTTTCAGGTACTGCATGACCCCTTTTATAAATCGTGTCGAATGCCAACACTAACATCTGACATTACAGCGTTCGATATTAACTATATTGGCAGCTTCGATACACTTTCCCTATAAGACGTATGGCAACAGAACGATCGTTGGGAACCTTATTGATTGTTTCTATTTAACTCCTATAGTTCCATATAGAATTTCTGTCAACGTATTCCCATTTATTTAGAGTCAGCCATTAATGAGCTAAATTTTCGGGTATTCATTCTATCAACTACATAGCCCATTTTGTAAATCATGTCGAATGCCAACATTGACATCTGACATCACAACGCTCTATGTAAACTATGTTGACAATTTCCTTATGAAATTTCTATAAACTTTTTCTCATTTTAGTGTTAAAACCTATATCGCGGATTTAACAAACAACTACCCGCCATTCTTTTCACATATGTAAGATTTACAGCTTCCGTTCTTGATATCTTATAATAAATTTAAAGAATTTTGTTGGTAAAAATTAACTGAATTTGATATTAATGCCATTCGAAAAAATAAAAGTTTTTCTTATCAATTAAAAGGTTTTAAAACATTCCAAAGCTATCGCTTCTATCATTCTAAATTATCTATTTATTAACTTTCTTGAATCGTTATATCAATTTCTCTACAGAATGTAATTTCAAAAAAATGTATTCATTTTTAAACAAAAAAAAAAAAAAAACTAATGCGATATAAAATAAAAACGTTTATAATTAAATTATAAATAAATCTTCCCCACTTTAATTAAGACTATCTGGATTTGCTGCATTTACTTCATCGCTGAGCTTCATTGTTGAGACGAAAAATCCCAGATCCCTGAAACTTCTGATAACTTCTTTCATTATAGCTTTATTGTCAGTAATTAAAAGTAAACATCTGTGTTCTGTGGAAAGCGTTATTACACTTTGACACTATCAGAGCCCTATAGTTTCTGCTCTTGTATCCTTTTGGCATTAAAAAAAAAAAAATCTTTTATAATAATTATCCTATGACCGAATTAATTATCTTGGAAATTTTTCTGCTGTTGCTTTTGTAAAGTACTTTGTTTAAATTAAACAAATATATAATTGATCTCACAATTTACGGTTAAACTTGATTAATTCGAGCGTTTTCAGTTCAAATTTGTCTGGTGTTTTGAAGTTCTTATTTTCATAGTGTCAAAATATCATATATATGATTCAAATTTATTTTGGTTAGTTGAAAATCATACAAAGTAATCTAAAAAAGTTTTATTTTTAAATTATTAAAGTAAAAAAGTTTTATTTTTATTATTAGTTATATGTCTTTGTACCTTGTACCCTAAATGATCGTTAGGGAATATTTTTAAGCTCCTAATTTCATTCGAGTATTTTTCTGCTCAGCCAGTCAAAAATGCAATCAAAATTTCTCACTTTTTAAAAAAACACTTTGAACTCATTAGATGTGAATTTTTCGATTTAATTTGAAATTTTATTGTATAACTAATATATTTATAGAACTGTTTGTTTATTGAAATTACTTAATTCTTGGAAATATTATATTTCCAGCTATTAATTTTTGTAATAATATTGTTTTATGCATTAAAATACTCAAAGTATATGTATTATTTACTATTCTATTAAAAATATTTACAGTATTTGATATGTATTATTTGCTAGATTATTTATTAAAAGTACTTACCGTTTATTTATTAAACCTTTTCGATGTTGCAAACGAATCTCTAATTCTATTTTTTAAAGTCACTTTTTCTCTTACTGCCATCATTTTAGAAACAAGTTTTTTTTTATTTGAATTTTTATTGCGATTCCGTTTGCTTCGTATTCGCCAAGTTCCACTATATTAATTCTTAGAACGAATTTATCTCTGTTCTGGTTAAATTCCATGTTTTATAACACTTCTCCGAGTTCCTGAGTTATTATTAAAAGTTTAGTGTTGCATTCCGGTAAAAGATAAACATTTCTTTTTGTCCAGAATGTTATCGCAAATCACATCTGCGCAACGAGTCGCGTCGTATGATAAATGCCAGCTTAGATATGGAACAAGAATTTCAAGCAAAATGTCAGCGTGCTTTCGTTTGTTTTTGTTCAGTGAAGAAATTTATGATCTCAGTACAATTGCGATAAAAATCTGACCTACCCGAGTTCTGTCATTTGTATTCTAGAGCGGTTAGGCCAATTTTTATTCTAAAAATCCCGAATGTTTCTCTTTTTTTTTTTTTTTTTTTCATTCTTTTTACTTTACATTTCTTTGTCATTAACTTTCTCTTCTAAATATGTTACATGACTTCTAAGATCTTCCAGATAAAAAAAAAAAAAAAGTGAGCTTCAACAATTACTTGTCTTAATGAATTTTTGTTTAAGTACAAAATTCAGAGGAAGTAGCTTTATTGTCAACTTTTTAAAACAGCCACGCCACTTCTTTTTTTTATTGCAAAGCCACGCCATTTTGTCTGACTACAATCATTAGCGAATACATCTAGTGTCGTGATCACGTGATGCCGTCTCACGGCATTGGGAGTTTCCTAGCTGCAATTTTTATTGTTTGATTTACCTTTTTTATTTATTTATTTGGTGCACCCTAGTTTGCTTTTTCATGATGGGTTTGGAGAGGGACTTCAGCAAGCTACTGAACATCAGCGTTTTCTTTTTGTTGTTCCATTTAGATCTATTTTAGTTTTCTAGAAAGACGTACGGAATTTTCACATTTTTTCCAACCGGTTTGAGGGAATAGTGTTTTTGGATTTCAAAAGACTAAAAAATCGGATCATCATATCGATTCCTTTGAAAAGCCAGCTTTTAACTTAACTCGCTTTATGAACGAAAATATGATAAATCTTCTTTCTCCTTACTTTTGGGAAAAAAAAAAAGAAAAAAAAAAAAAAAAAAAAAACACGGATCTTCTTCGTGGAAGTAATTTGAAACTTGCACGTTTCGCAAAAGTTATCTAATCATTGGAAGACGTGATTGAAAATTTTGTGCTAAATTTGATTATCCGGCTTTCAAAAATGATGGAAAATATTACGAGTCACGTTTTGCCTCTGAAAAACGGAAGTAATTTGTTCGGAAACGCTTTTTAAATACTATATTAACATATGTTGTTGGTATTTTCTTTATTATATTATAATGATGAGATGACTGATTTCAAGAAAGAACTTTGATAGGTATTTCAAAGAATAGAAATAGAATTACGAGAATCATTCAATAACCTCCACAGTTATTTTTAACTGACAAATTTCTGACTTAAGTGCAATTCTAAAACCTTAAAATTGTGTTTTTCGTAGATGGTTTTGTTTTGCGTAATTCGGTTTTTCGATTTCAGATTTTTTAATCGTTTTTTCATTAATTTTTATAATTTCCAACATTTTCTCTGTCTATGGATTGGTCATTTTTTAATATGTATTTTGTCTTTTCCTACTCTTTCCCCCCATAGATTTGTATTTGGACTGACACTATTCAAAAGGGGCTGGTCGGTGTAAATTTCCATTTGCCTTATGTACTTTATTCCTGACAACTGACCTATTAAATTCCATTATTAAGACTTCCTATTTATTAAATGCTAAGTAAATATTTACAAATTGTCATCTTGACCTTAGGGCTTTGCTATCCAGTTTAATAAATGTAACCTATCAAAGTTCTTTCTTGATATCAGTCATCTCATCAGTTACAGTTTAGTACAGTTACAGTTTTATTTAATTAGAATTATGAGACTGATGTCATCATGTAATGATAAAGCCTCATTCCAACAACCGGTTCTCGTCTGGAGACAGGCACATTTCCCCTTCTTTCCCTCTCTTGTGGTCTTTCGGGGTTCTTTGATGTCTGTTCAGTTTACCGAAAATTTTTGGGAAACTCCGGACCGACATCCATAGGCGAGGATAATCATACAATGGGTCAGTTGGCAGATTTATGACCAAATCCGTACGACCACAGGTCGTCGGAACGCTCCTTAACAGTCTTGAGGTCAGAGGTCGGAATCTCCAGAAGTAGTAGCTTACTTTTAAAACTGATATGCTGCACTTGCGAAAGGATATTTGATCCATGTTATATTTAACATTCAGCTATATCTCCTCACACAGTAGCCCCCCCCCTCCCATTAAATCGAGTTTTGAACTTGCCATCCTCTTGTCCTAAGCCAAAACTCTCCTCTAATGTTAGACCCCTATAGCCCTAAAGGTAACAGTGAATTAGTTTATTTTGTTAGATTCTGAAATTTTGGATCGAAAGTTTTCTTTCATTAAATTTTAGACTAGAATTTTACAGATTCAATAATTTTAGATCAGAAACATGTTATTGAAAAAGTTTTGATCGGAAACATGTTGTTCAATAAGTTTTGATCAGAAACATGTTGTTCAATAAGTTTTGATCAAATATTTATAGATTCAATGATTTTGGATAACATGTTTGTAGGTTTATAATTTTGCATCAGGATTAAATGTTTATAGGTTCTGTAATTTTGCATCCAATATTTATAGGTTCTGTAATTTTGCATCCAATGTTTATAGGTTCTGTAATTTTGCATCCAATGTTTATAGGTTTTGTAATTTTGCATCCAATGTTTATAGGTTCTGTAATTTTGCATCCAATGTTTATAGGTTCTGTAATTTTGCATCCAATGCTTGTAGACTCTGTAATTTTGCATCCAATGCTTGTAGACTCTGTAATTTTGCATCCAATGCTTGTAGACTCTGTAATTTTGGACCCAATGCTTGTCGACTCTGTAATTTTGGACCCAATGCTTGTAGATTTTGTAATTTTGGACCCGATCTTTGTAGATTCTGTAATTTTAAATAAAAAGTTTACAGCTTTAATATTACTGATAAAAAAAATTTACAGATTCAGGTAAGTAACTTTAGATCAAACATTTTCTGATTCAGTGATATCGGTTCAAAAGTTTACTTGACGACGCTCAGCAATTTATTTATATCATTGCTATTTCCGTGACACAAATGAAAGATCCAGTGGTGTCGAAAATGCTTCGGTCCGATTCTTCGGGTAGCGTGAACTCATTCTTACAGAAAAATTCCTTTCGTGTCGCATTAAAAGTTACCGTCGCTGCTGTCACGCGAAACAACAGAAAGAAAGGAACAGAGCTTTCCCTCTTTTAAAAGCACGCGAGGGCCTGAATAATAGTGCTTGTCATTCAGGTAATCACTTTCATCTTTCATCGGTGGTTTGAGTTCCTGTTGTTACAGCGCTCGACTCGGGAGCTATTTGTTTTGCCTTTGCCTCAATTCCTGGTTCGCTCCCATAAGTTACTTGCTTATCTGATGGTATGCTCTCGTTTTCATTGTTCTCTGATTAGTTGATATCGCTCGGTGCGTACTGGAGTTGATTTATCACAAATTGAAAATCGAAGCTTAGGACATGTTGAGTTTCCTTTCGATGCAACCGAGGTCGGGAGGACTTATTTCAATTTTGAACAACTTTTATTTTTAAATGTATCCGGAATCAAGCCTTCACATATATTTGGATTATTTATCAGAAAGTTTGATCTTTGAGTTCATATTATACAAATATTTAGCGCATGTGAAGTACAGTAGATTCGCCGTTCAATAAAGTGAGTCCACACACACACACACACACACACACACACACACACACACACACACACACACACACACACACACACGCGCGCGCGCGCGCGCGCACACACACGCACGCACACACATATATATAATACCAACTTAATCAGTCGAAAAACTAAACTAAGAATTTATAAGACTCTTATTATGCCTGTTCTGCTCTATACAATTGAAACTTGGACTCTTAACTTGAACACTCATCGTCCTCTGAACATGTTCGAGAGAAAGATAATTAGAACTATCTGTGGCCCAGTATTAGAGAGGATGTTGGCGAACTCGATTCAATTTGAATTATACAATTCTATAGGCAACCACAGATATCACTGGTTATCCGGATCAATAGGTTAAGATAACTCGGCCATATCTGGAGAAGCCCTGAAAACGGCGCCCTCAAAATATCCACTTATAAAAATCCTATGGGATCCAGGAGCAGAGGAAGACCTCCAACTAGATGGCTGAAATCATGTGGAAAGAGACCTAAGTGTTTTGAGGATAAAGAACTGGAAGAGAGTTGCGGGGGATAGAAAGCGTTGGAAAGTGCGCCTAGTTGAGGCAGCCAAGGTTTGCAAGAGGCTGTTGTTTTCAATAAGAAGATATATATGTTGTTTCAGTCAATAAGTGTGGTGAAAAAAATTAATAAGTCTAGAATTTATGCATATAAGAACAGCTATTGGTCTTGTTTAGTAAAATATTGTTGGTACTCTAACGTAACAACAATAAAATAAAATAAGTTTCCCACTTCTGCGACTGAAAACTCGTCGAGTGATAAAACACTGAATTTTATTACAAGTCAATTAACGGCCGCCTCTAGCTAGTACTTGAAGTTAAATGATTAGGCTTTCTCAAGGCAGCCGGTGAAATGGTCTAAAAAATTCTTAATTTCGTCAGTTTTATTAGTAAAGAAGTGCAACTCTTTTTTTTATAACTTTAGTACGGAAAGAATATTTTACAAAATATGGTTAATAAAGTTGTATAGAAATGTAGACTTCTTAATTTTTTCAGCAATATATTTACTGACACAAACAATATAAAATATTATTTTTTGCTTCAGTTATAGTATTTCTTTAACTAGAAGTATATGTGAATCACTAACGATTTAGAAATTAGATTTTTTTTTGCCTTGATTAGAAAGGACACCTATATATTCAAAAACAAAGCTTCCTTTATTGGAATATCGTTCTTTGAAAATCTGGTCTTGAGGAGTGCGTTTGGAAATTAGCAAAGCATACAAATATTTACTATGCTCATGCTATTGTGGCGGATTGGGATGTGCGAGGATAGAACCTGGGACCTTGTGGTTTGCAGCCCAGTAACATGACCACAATACCAAAGCAATTGCTCGGGTAGCGTACCTATTAACTAGCTTATAAGCTATTCACCACACTATTAATCCTTGACTAGCACCGTCGTGTTTGCCTTGTGACTGCAACATCGCATGAATAGATTCCAATTAATAGAATATTAAAATTTTGAAGCGAAATAGTGTCATCGAATAAAACATCGAGGTTACAGAAATGCTTGAAAATTCATGTTTGTAAAATGTCTTCAAATGTAGTTAATGAAAATAAATATGAGAATAAATGTCATGATTGAAATTTAACTAATAAATATAAAAAGTGGATAACTATATTTCAAATAAAAAGAAATTACCAGAAATTAATAATTTGATTTTAAGTTTAATAAGCATAATAGATTGAATAAGCGTGTTTTTTCATTCATATAAATTGCTTAAAATAAGCTATTTATATAAATTGATGATATAAATGAAAATAAAATATTTTCATTTATATCATCTTAAAATATAATATTTTCTCCAATCCAAATAAAGGTTTTGGATTTTAAAAACTCCCTGTTACAGAAAGATGAGAATATCGAGGGAAATTGGACAGTTCTTTTTGAGTGTTCAATAAACACCAATATTTCTTCAAGTTTTTCAGTTCATAATACTGTCACTTAATATGCGCGATAACAAAAAATAAGTGAAAAAAAAGGCATAAATAAATGTCACATCCGATGACTTTAGTGTTTGTATGTTTGAATATACGAGATTATTTAAAGATAAAATAAGTTTCCAAAATAATCAGACAGTTAATTTTGTTCATTTCTCCTTAAAAAAGCACACACCAGAAATTGAATACCGTCAGATGTGATTTCCCTGTGGCTTTTATTTCTTAATTGCTTGCTCTATTTAAATTATATGATTCTCATGAATAGGATTATTATGAAACTTAATGAACGAATTTTTTTTTCTGTTCAATTTTTAATGAGTTATATTCTAATTTTTCTTTTTTAATTAAAGCAATCTTTTAATTATACATAAAAGCATATGTTGTTTTGAGGTTAAATTATGATATTATAGTTTATTATCGTCTGGTACTTGATTTTATATCGATATGTAATCGATTTTCATTGAAACTAACCAATTTTAAGACAAATATATCGCGATATGATAAGTAATCATTCTTATCATTTAATATTTATTGATTTAAAATAATAATGGATCAATAACATTAAATCTACATGGAAAGAAGAATATCGAAAAATCAGCGAAAAAATATTTATTAGACAATATTTGACTTTTTTTTTTCTTTTTTAGTGCTTTAATTCTAAACTCCTGTCTAAAATATAGATTAGAAAACAATCAATTGTAAACATGTCCATTTTTTTTCAATTTTGTTTTGTTTCAGATGCAACGTTTAGGTTATAGAATGTTGGAAATGATTAAAGGTTTTTTTTTCTTTTTTAACTATTTTCATTCACTCCCTCATTTATGGCCGAAATTTGTTGAAATCCAGATTATAAAATTGAATTTTTGAAAATTGTAATGTTATTTAATATTAAACGAGGGAAAAAAACTCATTTTGAAATAATTAATCTGAAAAATTTAATGAATAGTACAGACACCGGATGATATTAGATCTCTCTATCTATTACAGATATTTAAACTTCTGATAAAAAGCATTGGACAATTTCTATAAAATTCATGAATCCTTACTTGGGGTAATATCCCTCTGACTGCGTAATTTTTTGCTTTGTTTGCAATATTTTTCAAATAAAGTGAACTGATACTATAGGTTACACGATAATAATATGATATAATAAAAATCTGTAATTGTAAAAATAAACATTCGGCACTGTGAAAAACGCTGTATGCAATAGACAATGGATTGATTGTCAACCCGCGGAAATCGCAGAATAAGCAGGTGGAGGGATATTTTGCTTATTAACCCTCTAAGCGGCAGAACCAGCTCTCTCCATTTTTCATGTACCGCTCAAAAGCAAATAATTTATATATTCATTTGAATATTTTCTAAAATATCCATAGATAAGTTATTCTTAAGATATCAAAGATATGATCAAATAAAATAAAACATCTTAACGCATTCAGCTTCAAATGAATTTTCTAAATTAAAAGTTATAAGATTAAAACAATTCAGCGTCGAAAAGTTAACAACGATCTGCTTTGAAACTACACCTTGCCACGTTTGGGATGAAGCGCAAACTATTAAACTACGGTCAGATGATTTCTGCAGATTCAACGTATAAAAAAAAGACCCGATTTATTCTTTTTTACTTAAAAATTTTTTTAAAATAATTATTACCATGTATACTTGTTATTAAATTATATTAAACGATATTGTTCATCTGTTATATTTCTTCTTAAATTGTTAATTGCAACCGTTGATACGAGATTGTGTTGGATAATATTAAAATCATGGAAAGTTTCACAACAGTTTCTTCTTTCAGATTTTTCAATCAATATATCTGTGTAAAAATCATTAAAGTCACTTTGATTTAAAATATTTCACTAAAATTTCTAAATAACTATTTCAGAATGAATTTTTTTATTGAATTAATTCAATAAAGTAATTCCACATTCATTGTAATTCCTTCTACTCCTCCGATTTCATATCACGGAAGTTTTGTTCTCTATTTATATATTTGCTATTTTCATATCTTTTGTCACAGCTGATTTCTTGTAAATGTTTACGTTGTTATTGCAATATAAGAAGAAGGAAAAATAGTTTTCTGTCAAGAGTGAATTGTTACGAAAGCTTTTTAGATTTCCATTGTGATTATTACTTCTATACTCGGCAATTGGCCTTTATCAAATGAATGATTCCATTCTTAAACAAATTAATAACCTACTTTGAAGCATTTTAATTACGTTTGAGACATGTGTCAAAACTGTCTAATCTGGCGAAGTATTTCGTAACAATGCTAATTTATTATTAGAAAAAAAATGATGATAAAAAGAAAAGTATAAAGCAATCTAAAACAGCAGACATGTAAAAGAAAGCTTAATACTTAGTACCGGGGATTTTCAATAGAAAACTGCTGCG
The DNA here is from genome assembly GCF_947563725.1 of Argiope bruennichi. Taxonomy (NCBI): domain Eukaryota; kingdom Metazoa; phylum Arthropoda; class Arachnida; order Araneae; family Araneidae; genus Argiope; species Argiope bruennichi. The sequence continues at coordinate 72,086,397 of NC_079151.1, forward strand.
GAATGTTTTTGATATGCCCTTATCATCCTTTTTTTCTCTTTTTTAGTTCTGTTGGTGTTAGTTTTTTGCCTAGGTTGCTTCTAATGAATGCGGTGCAATTTATTCTGCCTTCTATAAACAGGTGCGCCATTTTCTCGAAGACGATGAAAACCATTAAAATGGACTTATCCAAATGATTGGACACAGATCTGATGGACAGCGAGCTTAATGAAGAAATGAAACCCTCGGGGGAAGTCAAATAAAAAAAAAAGAAAAAGAAGGGAGGGGGGGGGGGGCTAAAAATACTTTTCTTTTTGTCATACTATGATAAAAAGAGAAGGGGGATGTATTCCTAACTGAAATTGCCCTAACAGACAGAATTATTGGAGTAAGATGACGGATAGAGGGATTTCTAATGAATCGTTTCTGTTTTGAAGCGGTATGCTGGTTTGTTTATTCAATATAAGACTGCTTAACAAGTTCTTTTTCTGGACATTTTCTCTATTAATATTTTTTTTCCTTTGACTAGTTTTTAGAGAGAGATTTAAAGACGTAGTTAAAAAACTTTTGTACATTGATTTGTATTTAATTGAAACCCGCTGTGTTGAATTGAAGGCTTGTATTTTTTCCGTCATTATAAATTTGTATTATAAGGATGGTTTCAACGTATTAAATAAAATAGCATTTCTAAAAATGTTATATTAATTATGCTTAAATTCAAATAACTTCATATGGAACATATCGAGTATGGCTTTATAGAAACTCTATATGTATCGGACTTTTTTCAGGAACTTTGGATTTTCACTAAACAAAAAAACTCTGTATATGAAATCTATCCGTAGATTTCTTTCATAACAATTTTCATATTTTTTATAATCTTTATAAAAAATTTCATATTTTTTCATAATCTTTATAACAATTTCCTTTTATGTTTATTTTTGTAAAAGTAGGTTTCCCACCTGCATTAATTAGTTAATTGTTTCGACTTCATCGGAAAATGCGAACTAAATTGTGTGACAAAAATTTAGCAATGACGCGTATACTCATCAAATACAGAGTATGTGTAATATGAAATTATGTTGTAATGAAATGACTTTTTTTTTCAATAATCACATTTATTTATTTACTAAACCTAACATACATTTTTTGCATCTGAACGAAAAGAAACAAAAAATTACTTTATTATTTTAATTGGCTGTTAGAGAATGGTATTGAGCAAAGCATGATACAACGCATAATAATCTTTTATTTGTTCGTTTAATTTCGACTTAGTCTCAAAATATTTTAAACACCTTGAAATTTACGAATATGTTTGAGTTCTTACTAAAATTGTCATTCAAACTGCAAATTGTCACTACTTATTACTCCTGACGAATAAACTCGTCATAACGCAAAATGTTGTAATGTTTCCATGACGAGTGTATTCGTTAATAACAGTTAACTGGTTAATATATATATATATATATATATATATATATATATATATATATATATATATATATATATATATATATATATTAAAGCAGGAGGAATAATTATTTTTACCAAAATAAAAATTTGTGAAAGACCATGAAGTCATGTCAGATTCTAATAAACGCTTGCGATGAGTCATCTATTCCTATTCTACGCATCTCTGTCTCGCCTTCAGACACATTCTTAGATTTTAAGGCAACATTTTCTACACCAGTACCTTATGTCAAAAAAAGTTTTTAAAAAAAATGAAAAATTAACTTCCAATTTTTATTACATAATAAATAAATTTACAAGTTGTGTTCATATTTGTACATTTTTCAAAATGAATTTTCTTTGACAGATTAATTTTTTTTGAAGGTTTCTTTAAAAATTATACAATCATGGCTACTTTTTTGTAAGAAACTGATGAAAAATTCGCAGTATGTAAACCGATATATCGAGTTTTTTTCCCAAGAGCCTTCAGATTCAATATATGGCGGCTCAATTTATTTCAAATATTTTAGGGTCGAAAAATAAAGCGTTAAACTGGTTATTCATTTAATATATTGCCTCATTTAGAATTTAAAAAAAATATTACAGATTTACAGATATATTATCTAAAATTTATGAATATTATTTATCTATATTTTAGTAATCTGTATAGCTATTTTAAAAATAATTTTAAATTGTTAAGAGGAATTTCAAGCATGTTTCTTAGATTTGGACGTTATCTTCCATTAAATTGAATATCATTCTATTAAATAGAATAAATTTAAAAACAAGTATTTATAATTTTTTTTTATGTTTTGAATTTTCTATTTATTTGATCTCCTTGAAATCTTCACAGTAAATTTAGCAAGTGTTTTAAAACAATCGCCAATTAAAAATTTTGTGAAATGAATTTATATGATGCTCGGTGAGGTGGTGGAAAGGGTACTTTTTTTCTTCTTTTTATTAATTGGCTGAGTTATTTGAAAACTTTCTTTTCTAGAATGTTATTCTATATTTGGGCATTGTCACAAATATAAATTGAAGTTTCTTTTGTGAGAATTGAAGAAACAATCGATATATGTGCTGAACTTGCTTTTTCTATGAAACTATTTCTTCTTTTCTGTTTTTTTTTTTTTTTTTCCCTGGAAAGTTTAAAGACCTTTCTTGCACACGTGACCATATCCGATAAGGTTTACAGAAGAACAAAATATGAAGCAGTAGACAGATGCGATTTTCCAAATTTTCTTTATCTTCTAGGAATTCTGTTAGTCATATTTGTGCAGTGTAACTATCAGGAGCCCTCCTCTACCGTGAGACCCGAAAAAAAAATCTCTTGTCGTGTTCCTTTGATTGCCAGAGCGTATCGAAATGTCAACTCGTTAAAAGCAAAACATAGTAAAAAGAAAAACACTCAGGGATGGGGGAGCGGTGTTCCAAAGAGGAATTCCGAATGTCACCCGAAAAAAAACGACTCGCGTGACAAGTTCCCCTCATCGACAACTCTGAATCGCCCCATCAATCTGGGATTTACGAATATTACAGTCGCAGTTACTCAAGGAAGACCGATGTAGAGATATCACGCTCTTGGAGGACCCTCTCTTGAAAGTGCCCCTTTGTCAAATCGTTTGCTGAGCACAACAACGTAATGGGATTGTGATCCATTCGATGAAAGATCCGAGATCGCATATCCATCGCAGGTTGTGCGTGGAACCTTTAATGGAGATGCCTTATCCACCACAGCATTCCATTTTGGAACTGGTGCGTGTTTTTGAAATCAGTGGAAGAAGCACTTGACTTCTGATGCCGAGGAAGAGAGACACTCCCATATTATCACGCAGGACGAGCCCTTTTCCGTCCCCATCTTTTTTTGTTTTTAAAATTAAGATGTTCTGGTTCATATGGAACGAAGTGAATGCATGGTTAAGCAAAGTTGATTGTCGATTGTCCGTCACCCCCACCTGGAAGCTGTTGTCACCTGCCAGAATTTCTGAGATCCTGTTTGTCAGCCATGCCTGGTTCCTTCATAAATGCGATGCTTTGTCGATGTATGGAAAAATAGAAAGATCATTAAGTTTTTATTTTATTTCATAGTACGTTTTGTGTTACAGATCGAATTCATACATCCATGTTGGGCCCGGAGCCTTTGGAGCTCCGAATTGATGGAGATGAAACTTGATTTTTATACAGAATTTTTTTGAGTTATATGTTAATAGTGAAAAAAAACTTAAAGTTGCTTTGAACTGAAAAAATTAGACTTCAAATGCAAATATGATGCGTTATTTTCATATGACTTAATATCATATTTCGTAATTATGAATTATTTTCTTTTATTCCTTACATGTTATGTATTCTGATATTAATGTAAATGAAAACTTGTAGTGAAGAGAGACTCATGGTGTTGTGCAGATGGAAACATCGGTTTTTGGGAATCATATTTTATTGAAATTTCTTGTAGATTCCACATCACAAGACACACAAGACGTCAAATGACACACACATATTTTACATGGAAGAATAAAATATCACATAGCTCCAAGTTGGCTAGCAAACTATCACAGAGTACTGATGTCTTATTAACTGAAAGGTATCATGAGAATTATATAAATACTCCGTCTCAAAGTGCCATCTATGGACAGGTATGGAGAATAGACACACACACACACACACACACACACACACACACACACACACACACACACACACACACACACACACACACACACACACACACACACACACACACACACACACACACACACACACACACACACACACACACACACACACACACACACACACACACACACACACACACACACACACACACACACACACACACACACACACACACACACACACACACACACACACACACACACACACACACACACACACACACACACACACACACACACACACACACACACACACACACACACACACACACACACACACACACACACACACACACACACACACACACACACACACACACACACACACACACACACACACACACACACACACACACACACATTATGTATGTATGGATATATATATGTATGGATATTTAAAACTTTGTACTGCTCGCTATATTCATTTCGTTACAGAATTTTAAAATTTCCTCTTTGTTCCGAATGATATTAATTACAATTTTATTCTTAGCAATTTCAATACTAATAACCTTTCATTAAATTATATGCTAATGAAAGGCTAGTATTAATGAAAGTTATATAGGTGCCTACATATATTTTGATAATTTTTTTTTAACTTTAAAAAGGCATTTATTGAGAAAAATTGGTACAACATATATCAATCATAATATTTTCCATCATTTTCTATAACTTTTTCCCATTTTCGTCCAATAAATCTCTCAGTTGATTGTCTTCGAATTTTTTTGGTCCTCCAGGCCGTTTTTTGTCATTGACGTCGAAATCGCCACTCTTAAATCGTTGAAACCAAAACCAACAATTGGAAGATGACGGAACAGCATCACTAAGTTTTTGAAAGTATCTGATGGGCTTCGAAAAAAGATTTCTTCAAATCAAATAATAATAATAAAAAAAAGCAATGAATGTCGAAAATGCAATTTCGCGAGTTCCATGATTGGGGTCTTAATACACTGAATAACACAAAAATAATGAAAAAATTTCTAAATGATATCAATAAAGTAATAGTAAATTGGTAAAACCCAAACCATTGATGTTTATATAGATACTTCGTATTTTAACAATAGATGTCGCTGATACATGCAAGTACTTAATAATTAAGTATAGTAGCAGATTTAGGTTTTCTTTGCGCTCTTATAAGAGTGCACTATGTGAGGTTCCTGTTTTAACAAAAATGGGCAATGTTCTTTCATATTTCGGCAGCTTTACAAATAATTCAACATGATAATGATTATTTTTATTTCAGTATGTGATAATATTTTTTTAATTTATTTTTACTCATAATCATACGCCATTCATATTTGTGCACAATATTATTTAAGTTGATCCTCGGTCTTAATAAATATTTCAATAACTGTTTTGTTATAGTAACTAAATAAACGTAATAAAGCTGATAAAAGTCTGATCAATTAATAACTCGCATAGTATTAATGTCAATATTTTATAATTCATGGAAGTTTTATTTTTTGCATATGTATTTATTTGGCAGTTTTGATTTATAATATTTCCAATTGACTGAACAAATACTCTTATGACTGAATAAAATTCCAGTGTAATGACAACACCTGCTTTCATTTTTATCGAAATGAAAAATATGTCTTTCATATATGTAAACAAGTATTTTTATTGTTTGCCGCTGAAAACTAATTAAAGCTGAAATAGATATTAGAAAATTACTAAATCTGAATATTTATTCTGAAGAATTTAAAATGAAATCTTAAAAAGCAGTCTGTCAAGATATTGGACTTCTGGGGAGGGTGAGGGGAATGCCTCAAAAGGCATATTTTATTTATTATGATCAATTTATTTTCATAACTAAAAAATAGCAATTATTCCGTATAAATTAAAACTGCACTGTTTCTTCTTAAAAATAAAAAAAAAATAAAAAATTTTAAGAAAAAATTTAGAAAAACTAAATTATTTTCAAAGTGTATGATAGTTTTATTTTTTTGGGTAGCTTAAAATTATCTTTATTCATACAAGCCTAGTTTTTGTTTGTTTATAGTTTTATTAGAGGAAAAAAAAAATCCTTGTTAAGATAGAAGAAAGGTTATGTTTATATTTATCAGTATTTTACTTGATCTTAAACGCTTACGAATCATAAATCAGTTAACTTTGTAAAATTCCACCACGATCCCACGCATAAAAGAAAAATTTTAATGTGAAATTTTTAATTAAAATATTAAGCATGCATATAAGTTGTAGGTAAAGAAGAAAAGAGAACAATTGTTAATGATAATCAAAATGAAACATTTGACAAAAGCGCATGCGCTCTTGAAATTGCATCCCCTATGACGCGAACTGTAGCATATTGGTTCAGACTGTACAGACAAGGCGTGAACATGAGCCATGAGGGTTTCAAGTTCGAAACCCGATTCCACCGAAAAATCCTCGTGTAAGCGTGTCTGGTGCACACTAAATCCGTTGGAGCCAAACGTCCTCCCGATAGTGTGGTGTGGAAATTTGGAGAGGGGGAGGGTGCTAGCTCAGGTGTCGTCCTCGTCATCTGACCGCGGTTCAGAATTACGAGGTCCATTCTAAAATAGCCCCAGTGTTGCTTTAAAACGGGACGTTAATATAACCAAATTAAACTGCATATGAAATTCCAGGGGGTGGGGGACAGGCGACAATTGATGGCATGTCTAAATGCCATAAACTTTCATATAAGATGAAAATATTGGAAAACGGGCCAGTGGTTGAGACTGGGAATACAGTTCTGTCGTTTTCCTAATTATTTTCATTATATACATTTTTTGTTTGAAGACTTCCATCTCCGTGACCCATAGTTTAACAAGGCTCTAATCTATAATATCAGTACATTTTTCTTTCTTTTTTTTACTTACTTGGATGTTCAATTTTAAACAGAAAAAAAAAAACACAAGATAATTTCAAAATTCCATCTAAGATTTGCATCGATCTATTTTATATAATACCATTCTTTTGTTTTCGTGGTCATTGAAAGTAGACTAAACATTTTTTTCGATAAATCTTTGGGCTTCTATAGTAGGCTGTCTTCTAGTTTGACATTTGTTTTTTTTTTTTAAACCAGGCATTTAATTTTTCTTCCTTCCTTTTTTTTTTTTCATTATTACCCTATTCCCCTAGTTCCGAGAAGAATCACAGAGCTGTGGGGCAGCCATTAAAAAGGCATTCTTAAGAACGCAGTAATTCTTTCAGAAAGCCCATAATGCCATAACAACCTAAACTGAAGAATTATTTTTTTTTAATATTTTTTTTATCCCTTCTTCGCCTTTTGTGATTCCCTTCCCCGAGTTGATATCAACGTGAACGATTGTTGGTAATCTTTCTCTTTCATCAATGAAAAAAAGAGAAGATCGGATATATATTTTTTTTCGTTCCCGGTGAAAAAAAAAAAAAAAAAGTGAAGGTGAGATGGACGAATGGACAAAAAAAATCTCCCGTTCCTTTTTAAGAAAAAGGGAATAATATTCGACCCTAGTCTTGAGCTTCGAGTTCTTTTTTGATAGAAATTAATATTGTCTCACGGAAAGGGATAAATTGTTAGGGGAAAAAAATCGTTCTTAGAAGTAAAGTTTTGATCGTCGAAGTAATAACAAAAGTTCTTAATCACTAAAGACGCACTGCTTTTTTTTTTCTTTCAACCTTTTTTCTTTCCTTGAAAGTAAGAAGGGAATATTAAGTTTTTTTTTTCCCCTCTTTTTCCACTCTTTTAGTTCTTTTTTTTTTTTTTTTTTTTTTTTTTTTTTTTTACATTAATAGTTGAGGGGTAAACTTTTCTGCACTTCTTCCTTCCTCAATATTATAAACAAATGATTAAAAGCATTTAAGATTTTACCCTTTTTTTTCCTCTGAGTCTTCCAATAATTTTTTTTTATTTCATTTTTACCCTTCAGTTTTTTCCCCCCTTGCTTCATTAAATATTTTTTTTTTTAATTTCCTTTCGTTTTTTTTCTTCTGATGTTTATCTTTTGAAGTTCTTAGTCCTTGCCTTGATTTTTGCAAAGTAAATTTAAATAATCGTTATTCCAAACACTTGAAATCCGCTTTGTTTCAACGAATTTCACTTTTCATTTTCGATTCCAGTTAGTTTTGAATTAAAAAAAAATAGAAAGAAAAAAAATAAGCGAAATGGATTGCTGCTTGTTAGAATAGCTGTTTTCCGACTTTTTTAGTGTTTGCAGAACTAGTTTATATGAAATAAATTGCTCTGTCAGACTTTATAATACGTTCTCAATATTTTGACTTATTTTTATGCGAAGGAAAGGAATTGTAATCGTTAAAAAATTTGGTTTTGAAATTTTGATTGATCTACACGTTTCAGCCGATTCTGGATCTGTGAAGGTATAACTAAAAAATACATTGGGCCAAATCAGATTATCATCAAAATGCGGGCAAAATTGATCCGAATGAAATATATGTATTCTTTTGTATATAAACATGATAACATAAAGATATAAAGGGCTTTAAAATAAAATTTGGTAAGCTGATATATCCATAGAATTATATCTGCATATTAAATTTGGGCCATATCTGCCAGGGGAAGGCTATTTTTTTTGTTGTTGTTTTGTATATTAGGGTGTACATATTTCGCAATAATAATAATAATAAAACGCAACGATTTGGATAAATAAAATTTGGTATAGGGTTTTGTATTCAAAATTATAAATTTATATCGAATTTTGCATCCAGTCGAATATATATATGTAGTTTTCTACATTAGGTCACGGTATGCAAACCCGACTGTATTAGTGACTACACGCGGAAATCGAAAAGATGTTCATGTGGATTGCCTTCACCTTCTAGGGTTTGCTGTCTTTCTTCCACTCTAATCTCTCTGTATATTCATTCAGAAGATGCAAAGGAAGATAGACGGTTGTTTAAATATACGCAAAAATCGAAGGGAAAACATTAATGCTGGTTTTATTTATATCCGGACTTTCTAAATACTGGGGTCGGGAAAATTTTTCCATATGCCTCTCTCAGATTCTTTAGCATCATTACAATAAAATTCCATGGAACGAACACCAGTAAGCTGGATCAACTGTTCGGATCAATTTATGAAAATAAATAAAGAAAATTTGCAAACAAAACATTCTCAAGTAAAAATTAGTAGAGACGGCGAAACAACTCGCTTTGACTATTATGTTTAAGTAGAGATATTTTAATACAGTATTGTCACGGTGTGGTATATATTGAATATAGGCATAGAGGCTGGATAGTGAAGAACAGGATTTTATTGCCCAAATAGGCTAGAAAACATAAAATACAGCCAATATAAAAAAACATTGTAAAAATATAACAAATTAACAACCCAAGCAGATAGAAAATCATTAATGAAATAAATAAGTGCTTCATTAAAAGCATTCAGAAACTAGCAACTTACTAACCTACGGAGAGATTAACTCTTTTGAACATTCTGGATATTCATAGCTTTCCGACGGGGCTAGACATCTTATGGAACTCTCGAGTAGAGTTTCCAAATATTAGTTCATAAGAGAGATCAGGCCATAATTCTTTCATTTTCCAGAATCATTATTTTTGCTACCAAATGGCCACTATGTTTATGGCCAAGATCAGACATCCTCTGAGAAATTCTGTGGATCTCTTTTCTACCATAAAATTGAAAGCAACCATCAATTAAATACTTATTTCTGTATTATGCCTAGAGCAGCAACTAATATAATGGAGGGTTGGGTAATTGACAAAAACAATAATATATAATATGTATGTATAAGAGTAATGAAAATTAAAACAAGATGATAAAAGGACATTTTAAATCATTCTAATCTTGCACTGAAATTGTACCACTAAAAATGTTATGTTAGTGATACATGTACCATAGTCTGAGAAACTTTCCCGTATTTCTTATCTATAATTCTAACTCATTTATTGAATACATAACAAATAAATATACGATATAAGCTTCAAAATTTGATATTTTATAAATGTTTTATGAGCAAAAATGGAAATTCAAGCAAACGGTTATATTTACAATTAAAAAAAAAACCAAGCAATTTTTTTAAGTACTTTATTTAAAAAAATACTTATTACATTTTTATCCTTAAAATTTTATGTATTACATATTATTTCTACTTTAATGGCATTCACTTCTATTAAATGTCTTGTTATTTTCGCATTCATTTCTCATGCTCTTACATCCTTTCTGTTAGTTAAAATACAAATTTATATTTTCTTAATGGTGTATACCGAGCTCAGGTGAATGCATGCAAAAGCAGTTTTATTCTCTTTATGAGACCATTAACTAAATTGTTATTGTTAATTATTATAATCGTTGTGCGTGCTCTTCAGTCTACTTAATGGTAGGTATCGATCCTACTTATAAAAAATACATCATCCTTTTAATTGTTAGTGTTTATTATGCTGTAGATTTATTTGATTTTCTTTAAAAAATAACAGAAGTGATAACCGTCGGAACGTTTCTAGTTTTAATTAAAATTCGTGAAAGTCATTTATAAATTACATAATTAAACCACCGCTTACTATTACTGAACTATAGTGTCTCGTGGTGGTGTGCGATAAGATAGTTGCTATGCAATTCATTTGAAATTACTGCTGTAGCATAACGTAATCAACAGCTTTGTCATTTGGGGTTACCCTAATCATAAACTTCCGAAATGACCTTCGTCTGCCCGCTAGATACTGGGAGGGCGAGATGATTGTTGTTTAAGGTAGTAATAATGAGGGCCTACGTAGTAATAATTTGATGAAATTATTATTCTATAAAATTCTATCTCTGTGGAGACTATTTTAGGCAAATGGGAAGTTGCTTGGAACATTTATTGTTTTTGTATGTTGTCTTATACTGATCAAATAGAGAATTTTTAAAATCATAGGGCAAACTAATTGGCCTTTTAAATAATTATTCACATGAAAAACAGGTGGCAAAACACAGTAGAAAAATACACAAAGATAGCATTTATTGAATTAACAACACAAATATAAGCAACAAATCATTTAATTAAATTGCCGTTCAGTCTAACAGGGCTCAGAATTGGTTTACCTATTCCATCCAAAAGAGAAAATTTACTCGACTGACTCAACTGTAGCCTCTCGCTTTGTATGGGTTTGTCTACTGATCATCGAAAAATCTTGAGGAAGCGCCATATCTCGAATTTTGATAAAAATATCGCCTTAATTCTTGTACTTTTGAGAACCTTCATCCCCCCCCCATCTCCAAATGGTTATCATTATCGGCATCCATTTAACATCTATTAAATATCTGTAATGCTATCTTCCTTACTTTAACTGAACAGGTATTGAATATATCAGATTCGTAACTATGTATTTGTCAGGGGGGGGGGAGGACGGTATATAAACTCTATGGATATATGAGGTCCATCTTCATGCCCGATGGCGCTTTGAACAGACGTAGAAAATTTACAAAACATATAAAAATATTTTGCCTCCTTTTTTTTTCTTTTGGTTATTTTCACATTTTCCTTAGTCTGCTTAATACTAGCATTTTTCATGCTGCATGTATTTTTCTAACTACATTCATTTTTTTTTTTCTTCTTCTTCTGAAGATTACATTCTAAAAGAAAAAAGTGTTGCTATTTAAATTCTCTCAATATAATGATACCCTTGGGAACAAAAAAGAAATTATTATTTTTCATATTACTAATAAGCACTTACCTTAAAATATCTGCTTCCAAAATTCAACCCCCTCTCATTGAAAGGCATGATCCCAGAAACTCATTTAGGCAAAATAATTTTTTTTATCTGTATATAAACTATCAGTAGTTAATTCACTCTATACCGATCAACCTTGCATTGGTGACTTTATTTTCTATTGTAAAAGTGTTTTGTCTTTGAATGCTTGCGCTACCTTTAAAGTCTCTTGATTTTAAAAATATCCTTTTATTTTTCAAACGGTGGATTTTTTGGGGATTTTCTGCCATAAGCAAAATTTTGCGTCTCATTTTTAGTTTTGAGAGTACCTGCTGCAAGCGAATTCTGAAATTTGGATGGTGGTCCTAATCATGTTTGGTCCATGTAACATATCAGGATGGAAAATCCTTTCTTTGAGTGTGGGGTCAGAAGTTCAGTAAGTTCGATAACATATAACGACACTTTATTCCAAGAAAATACAAAAACAGATAGAAAATTTCTACAAAAACATACACAAAGAGAGTCTTCGCAGAAAGCTACAACATGCGTAATTGTAGAAAGTAACAAGTAAGCAGCATATTACAGTTAGAGCTCACTGCGTCACTATTACAGTTAGAGCTCACTCAGTCGAATAAATTCTAATCAGAGAATTTATTCGACTGAGTGTGCCCCTGCTGTTATATAGATTCCGAGACAAAGTATAGAATTTTGTTGAAGGATCTCGACTCTTGGTTCCTAATAAAGATATTGTCATAATTATTTTGTTTTCGAGAGCCATCATTTTTATTGTCAAGGTGGATGTTAATTGTGCTACTTTCCACCCTGTATTCATTAAAATATTTATAAATCACTTTATCTTAATATGAGATTGACTATAAAGGGAATCAATATTTCATATTCGTAACGATATTTATCTTAGAAAATGGGTCAAGAAATCAGAAAGAAAAAGTATGTTTTGTCTTTTGTTGATGAATATGATTTTGAGATTTAGATGGAGAAAAGTCTGACGTAGTTTATATATAGGAACTATTATATTTTTTCTATAACACTGTGTCATTTTTCCTGTCCAGGAGTTAAAGGTTGTGACATAACTTAAGAAAACTTGCATTTTGATATTCGCATTTACATTACAATATGATTATAATTTCACTGATAATCCCAAATCATAAATCAGCATTACCTTTGTGAAATGCGATCCATTTTGTGTTAAGTGTCGACCCTGTTAGAAAAAAAAATATTTCTGCCCCACTAAAATATAACAAAGGTATAATAAACGTTATTTTCTGTATAAATAGTAATATCGCTTTTTGAACGCTATAGATTTCTATATCACTCTCTTCTTTCTTTTCCCCCCTACCTTTCAATTTCTTTAAATGCCTGTTCCCATAGAAAACCGAAAGTTCCATTCTAAAACACGAGTTCCATACAGCGTGAAGGAATTTTCCCACCACAATTCCTACTTTCTATAAAAATAGTTCCTCCTTAGCTTCTTCCTTGTTCGCAAGAAACACAATCCTTCTTTTTTCTTTCTTTTTTTAACCAAAGAAAACAAAAGAGTGAGGGGGGAAAGCGCATTATTTATGTGACCGTGGTAGAATCCGTAAAAATAGCCGTCCCCGTCATTTACTGCATTCCCTGAAGTAAAGCAAATCTTCTTTTCTCCGCTTCCAGGCATCAGTCATTTCTTTGTGTTCATTTAGAAATAGATGCGAACATTAACAGCTAATGAACAGTAGTGCGTGAAGCTCATCCTCTCGCTTCAGAGAAGAAGGGTTTCTAGTTTGCTGACAGAGGGTGAACCCTACTTACGTTATGCTTGTCGTTCACTCATTGTCCTGCCTTAATTAATATTGAGTCAAAGGGCCGGGTCCCGCGGATGTGAGCTTCCGGAACCGACAAATGAATGGATTTATGGGAATTTTCCAATTTTATTTCGCTCGCATTCCGGGTAACTCGCGCTCTCGCATGAGCAGTACTCTTTAAACCAGTTGGAGACCTCGGACCGTGAAATTCTCGAAATCTTCCCGATGTTGAACAGTTTTGTGTCATGCCATATCTGTAATTAGAAAAATACACAAACAGAAATATATCTAAAATCTAAAATAAATCTAAATCTGAAATCTAAAATTGAAATATAGCTAAAATTTATAGCACAAAAAAACTAATTTTTAAAAAATTAAAGATGGCGTAAAAAATTTTGTGCAATAATATGCACCGATGATATGCCGGAAAAGCGCAAAATTATTCCACCCCTATTTCTTTCCTCTTTCAGGGGTATATAAGCCGCGTTCGACGACCTGTGCTTGTTTCCAACAAGCTCTCCCTCTCTTGTAGTTTTCCGGGGTTTTTTGATCTTTGTTCAGTTTACTGACAATTTGTAGGAAGCTCCCAACCGACGTCAACAGGCAGGATTGGTCCAACAATAGGTCAGTTGGAGGATTTACAACCATATCCGGAAAGGGACCCACCTCCGCCTACCAGGTCGTTGGAACGCGGCTATTGACGCGGTGGCCTGGTGATGTCTGGGCTTTGGAACCGGGAGGCTTCAGATTCGGGACCCGATTCCACTAAAGAACCGTCGTGCAAGCGGATCTGGTGCATCGGTAAATCCGTTGGGGCTAAATGTCCTACCGCTGGTGTGGCGTGGAAGTTTGGAGAAGGGAATGCCATTTCAGGTGTCATCCTCGTCATCTGACCGCGATTCAAAAGTACGAGGTCCGTCCCAAAATAGCCCTAGTGTTGCTTTAAAAAAGGACGTTAATATAATTAAACTAAGGTTACATAGTAATTAATTAATAGTGCACTAAATATTTCTCGGTGCTGAAGAACATTTTGTTTGATTTTGTCTAGGGGTATGAAATTGTATAAGGTTAAAACGAATTGATGACGTTTTTCTTTTATATTGTAGTGGTTACGTAACTCTGCTACCTTCTCTTTGGATACAACATATGGCGTTAACTTATTAACATCAAAATATTCCCATGATCCTTCTTGGGGGGTCATAAAGGGCCGTGGTGGCTTGTTGGTAATGTTGGTTTGAAACATGAGGGCTTCAGGTTCGAGACCTGATTCCACCAAAGAACCATCGTCTAAGCTGGTCTGGTGTACATTAAATCCGTCGGGACCAAACGTCCTCCCGCTTGTGTGGTGTGGAAGTGTGTCGAGGGGAATGCCAGCTCAGTGTCAGGGACAGTGTTGTCCTCGTCATCTAACCGCGGTTCAAAATGACGAGGTCCGTCGCAAAATAGTCCTAGTGTTGCTTTAAAAAGGGACGTTAATACAACTTAACTAAACTTCAGGGGACATAGTAATTTTTTAATAGTGCACTAAATATTTCTAGGTTCTGAGGAACGTGTTTCGCATTTTGTTTGATTCTGTCAAGGGGGGTGAAATTATATAAGTTTAAAACAAATGGACAATCGGTTTCTTTTATATTGTAATGGTTACATAACTCTACTACCTTCTCTTTTGATACAACGTTACCTTATTAAGGTAGATCTAGGTATACTTCCCATGATCGTTCTTGGAGGTCATTATTAGATTGTATTCTAAGTGAGTGTCGTATATTTTCATGTTCTTGTTTGTTTTGTCTTGTGAAATGTGGGACTTAAAAAATAATTAAATAATGTTCCTGAAACTCGTCTATTATTTTCATCTACCTCATAATGAAGTTATAAAGCGTATCGCCCTACTACAATATATAAAAATGGCAATTTTTAATTCTTTTAATAATCAGTAAATAATGCAGTTTTTATTTGTCATATTGATGTAAGGTCATAAAGGTGAGAAATATACGTTCAAAATTTATTTTACTTTTGGTCAAATGAATCGTGTAGGATTTTAGTTTTTAATTTTCAAAGTCTACTTAATATCATGCCCTTTTATCTGTCTTTAAATAAGAAATTTCCCTCCAATTTGCATACATTTTTTTCACTATTAGATTTGAAAGGCACGCTTGTAAATTTACTTTCAGAATTTTATTCTTGATCAACTCAGAATACCTTTATTTTACAGCTGAAAGTGGGGGGGGGGGAGTGACTTAAAAAGAAGAGAAAATTAAAACGCATACTATTGGTAACCACAGTCACAAGTAAACTACCAGTCTTGTTATGATATCCGAGATTGTCTAAATGGAAGTCCTTTGGACATCAACTTCGGAGTCTACGATACAGTTGTCTTTAAGGCCATCATCGGTTTGTTAATGCTTCATTAAATTGTTTCATTAAAGCTCAATATGTCCGATTATGATATGGAACTAGAAAGATTGTTTAATATTTAGGTTTATTGAAATCGACATCAGTGGCGTTTCTCCCATTCCATTTAGTTATCAGCTTGTGCATTCCTTGTCATATTTATTACGAATTATATTTTGATATTTATTACTCTAAATAAATAATAAATGTTTTCATATCCCCCTTCGGAAATTTTCACGTTGTTTTAAATTGCAGATAAACAGTTTTTCAGGGCATTTAGATAAATAATTTCATTTTTATCCTTTCTGCGCCTTCGTTTAAATTTTGGAATTACTAAATTTTGTTTATGACATTGAATAAATAAATACTATTTTGATAAACTAGTTTTTAGCTTACTTTCTTCAGTGAATTCAACAATGATAAAGTCACTGTACAGATTATGAGTCATGTTTCAACCTCGAAAAAAGTAGCATGTAATAACAAAAAATCATCTTGTTGATTTTTATAGCAATGATTATAAAAGAAAGAAATAATAAGACATTAAATCATTAATTATTAATCAATATACTAGTATATTCTTGCATCATGAGAAGAATGTAGGTGTGACTCGAAAATGTCAGACAGAGACTCCATTTTTTTTTATCGCGTTGTCTGTTTTGTTTGATCAATCTTGATTCTAGAATTCTGGTTGGTTTATTTATAATAATTAATGTTCAATTATTTTATTATTTGAATTGAATAATAAGTATAAAAAATGCATTAATTAAAATCTTAAGAATTCCGTCTATTATCTTTTTATTACGAATTATAAATAAGTATTCTATTTGTGTAGTTAAACTGCATGTCCGAATGTGGATTTAAAAGTATTTGTAAAGCATTTGTTTGGGTTACTTTTTAAGTATCTTACCAATAATATATCAGAATTCTCATTATTTTACGTGAATATAAAATGGGTTTCCAAGAAAATCTCTTGGTAAAATTATTAAAGTAACATCAGCAATGCTCTCCTCTTCTTCCCCCTTCCTAAAATCGCCCCCTCCCCTCCTTCGAGAGATGTATATTGGTTGCTTTCCAAACAGATGGAAGAGTGTTTTTTCGAATGACCATAAATCTAACGCATATCTTTTGTATCGGCCTTTCTTGCAGTTTCTCAAGACTGATGCTTCCCAGTTTTCTGGAAAAGTGCAGTAAACCCACAGATGTCCACCACCGAAAATCTTCAAACGATAAAACAGTGAGGGAAGAAGGGGAGGGGGAAAAGAAAAAAAAAATCTCCACGAAATTGTGTTTCGGTTGCCACCGCTGCTGCACTTATTGTAAATAATCTTTTCTCCTACGTACATCTTTGGTTAATGGTCGTTTGTGTGTAAAACTCTACAGTTATCGTTGCGTGCGTAACATCTATAAAACGAGAGAGTAGTTCCAGCGCGCAGGCGTGTGCTACCTTTTTGTTTCGTTTTTCTATCTTTTTGTGAGTGCTTTAAATTACTTGGAATGCTATGCAAAGAAAAGGATGGAATTTATAGAGTGTACAACAAATGAACCCTACCATAATTCTTTATGAGATGGAGCAGCTGGATTTTCCGGATTTTCTTCCTGGAGCTGCTTTAACTTGATAAATCTACCGAAGGAGCTATCCCTTTATGTATATCATTTCTTTTTGAAAAAAGAAAGCATGCGTAATAAAGTAATGTAACGTGTTTATTACAAGTTTAGAAAACTGCATTTTTTTTTGTTGTTGTTGTCTAAAACGGTATATTTTTTAGAAGACAGAATAAAAAAATGTTTTTTATCCTTTAATTTTTTACGTTCTTATTTTTCCTTTGATTGGGGGAATATAAATCACTTTATTGTTGTTTTTTGAATACTTTTTCTTAATTAAATTTAATAAAAATAGAAAACAGCTTTATAAAGCATTTTCAGACTGATGAAATAACAATTTATATGATAAACCGAACCATTATCTCTCTAAATTGGGAATTTTATATGTTTTTTTCTGCTGGAGACCTGTTTGGAATTAAGAATCTTAATCCCATTTCCATGAAACAGATTTGGAAATGACTCTAAAATTGAAAAATAAGTCAGAAAATAAAACAAAAATCAAAAAGAAATAAATCAAAGAAAATCGAATAAAAAATAATTATTTGCCAATGTGCAGTAGCTGATCGTCATTTCCGAGCTGAGCTCTTGTCATTGCTACTGTTTTGGAGAAAATGGCTTTGTTTTTTATTAATAAACTTGGTTATATTATAGAAATAATTATTTGGGAAATTAAAATGAAATCTTTTTAGTCAAAACTATTTTTTTTTGTTGCTTCAAATATTGAATGCACTCATTTCGATATACATAATTTTTAAAAGCCGATATCGCTTTTTTTAGGCAAATGACATTCAAAGTTCTATGCCATCACGCTAAGAAATGCGTATCTTTTATATGATAATATGTCTAGTAATTTTAAAATATTGTGTGTTTTTTAGTTTATATAAAAAAAAAATGTTTTTTGAAATATAAAATTGCGCATATATAGTATAATTTTAAATAATCCTATACTACAATCGTGCCAGTAGTTGATGTGTTTATTAGTATAGATAAAAGTATAATTTTAAATAATCCTATACTACAATCGATGTTAATTATTTAATGGTGGGCGATATATGAAAAAACATGACTGCAATTTTTTCAGATGGTATCAAAAAACATGAACATACAAGCTCTGAGATTTTAAATTCATTGTTGTGAAAAAATCTATTTGACATCAATGGAACTATTGCTGGATAAAAAGTGATTCTGCTGTGCTAATTTTCCAAATAATTTATTGGCATTTTATGAAGAAATAAATTAACAAAGGATCCCATTGCCTACATATAAAAATTTCTTCTGAAAGATTTCGTTCTGATTCCTAATTTCTATTTGCTCAAATAATCAAGCTTTCCCTTCTTCTCTCCCCCCCCCCCTATTCTTTATTTCTTTTCTTTTCTTTTTCTTTCTTTCTTTTTTGTGATTTATTTTAATGCAAAATTCTCTGACGAGAATTTGGCTTCTTTTTTTTATTGCGTCCAGGTTAGTTTACGCTGAATCCCTTTAGTTCACCTGTAAAACGTCCACGTTTACCCAACTAACTACTGCTTTATGCTGCTGGTCAGAATTTATACTGTATATTTATAAAGTGCTAATAACAATCTTTACCATCCGAGGTCCTAAAAGTACCATCATATTTTCTCTTCATCTAGGATCCAACTGGAGAACTTCATCTATTCACGGATTTTATTATTTCCTTTTGAATGATTTCCTCATTTTGTAAAGAACCCCCTTTCATTGAGGAGGGGGGAAGAGGGGGAAAGAAAGAAAATGGCAAATTAAAAAGAAAACTACAGCAGGCTGCTAAACCTGGTAGATAGATCCTGGTGACTTAACAGTGGAAACCGGTCTTGGGAAAATAAAAGAAAGCGATGGCTCGAGAAGAGAAAAAAAAATCGAAAAGGGGGGTTGATTACAGTGATAGGGTCGTCGAAATGATCGGCCTTCTTAAATGTGTTGGACACGCCTTCCTACCAGACAGACAGACATTCTTGGACGTCGTCTTCAGGTGAAGGAAGAAGAAGAAAAAAAAGTTTTGTTTTTGCTCCCTTCTCTTTCTGAAAACGAGATTGTTTTGTGTTTTCTCCCTGGAAAATCGTTTACCTCGTGGTGATGATATTTGTTAAGAGTTTAGATATTTGGACTTGGGTAGTCAACTGAGCAATTTTCTGTGCATTGATTTTTGCATTGGAAAATATCCTTTTTATTTTTCTTCCACCCTTATCTGGAATGGAATCGGTGCTGCTATTTCCATTTTTTGGCAAGAAGGAATACCTTTTTTCTTTCTTTTTTTTTTCTTTCCCGAAAATGATTGATCTTGAGATAAAACTGTCCTCTTTGATTGCTAGGCCGACTGTTTTTTGAACACTGACCGCTAATAACCTGTTGGGTTTCATCTTATCGGGTTTCGATGCACGTGGATAAGTATATTGGAAATGATAGGTTTTAGAATTTATGTTTTGAATTTTTGCTTCCTTTTCGCTCTTAAAACTTTTCTATTACTTTTGAAATATTGAGAGCTCGGTTTCTTTTAAATATAGAAAATAATACTTCTTAAAAGTTATTATTGATTAGCTATAAAAAATATTTCTTGAAACTAATTGCACAATGCTTAAACTAAATTTAATGATAATTAATTATATTTTTTTACTAAGGTTTTGAACCACAGAACATTTCATGTCTCTAGCATTATTATACGTAACCATCATTACGAGAACACGTGGGAAACACAGAAATTGACTAGAAACATTATGACCAATATATCTGCAAATTTTGAATATCATATTGATAATCTGCTATTAAAATGGTAGCTTTCAATTCATATTTGATAAACTATTCAATTAAATTGTCTAATTTATGCCTTACCTATATGAAACGAAGCAAACTTTGTTAAAATACAATTTGAAATTAGCGCTAAAATTTCTAATTAATTCACGTTCAAAAAATAAATTTCTCATCACTCGAATCCTGACCTCAATATGACTTTGAGTTACAAGGCTATTATTTTTCTCACAGAATTAATACGTAAAGGCAGCAAGTTCTTTTCTAATTATATAAGTTCCTAATACTTTCTTATAATCTTTCTTTTTTTGATTTTTGCCTTTCTACATGATTCTCTGTGTAACGTTCGCCGTGATATGGATAAAAAAATCTCATTGAAAGATTAAAAAAATTAGAATCATTTGCTTGAAAAAATGACGAATAAAAATCACGAAAGAAATTTTTTACTACTTCTTCAAATCCTATTTTTACATGCACAGTGGCTCAAACAATTGAGAGTACACTTTACTTTTATTTGATAAATCCGACTTTCAATATAAATAACACATGACCGAGAAGTGAAACATGATTTTATTTTTACACATAACAAATGGTTTAATTTAAAGTAAAAGTAAAGAAAAATCAACAAAAAACCTCTAAACTGAAAAACTTTAGAAGCATTTTAAATGTGTGTAAATGCTGCTTAAAATAAATAAGATACCACATTTTGATATTACGTGCTTTGTTTGAAGTCGTTGTCCTGCTGGAAAATTAAATATCCCTCTAAACCCAAATTTTAGTACTTTCCTTTAGATTGCTGCGAAGTATATCCAAGTAAGATATATGACTCATAATGCCATCTTTAAAAACTAAATTTCCAACCCCGAATGAAGCCATACAACCCTATAAATTTTTTGGATCCAAAATAGTATTAGGGTTTCTCTATACGGTGCAACGGGTGTCACTGACAAAAATGTTGAATTTTTTTTTTTCATCGCTAAATATAACTTTCTTCCAAAAGTTATCGGTCTTCAATTGATGAGTTTTTGTATATTTTAAACGCTTTTTCTGAATTTGCAACCTGATGAACGGTTTCTCTCTAACAATTCGATTTTTATATCCAGCTTGTCTTATTACATTTCGCACAGTTTCAGCACTTATACTTCTGCCTATGATTTGAGAAATTCCTGCAGCAAGTTGGATGAACTATACGGTCTTAGTAATCGAAAGAAAAGTGCTAAAAATTGGGTTTAGAATTGGGATGAAAATTGGGTTAGAAATTGGGTTGAAAATTTCATTTTTCAGCAGGACAACGACCCCAAACAGAACGCACGTAACGTTAAAATGTGGTGTCTTTTTCATTGTAAACAGCATTTACACACACCACCACAGTACCCCGACATCAATGACATTGAATATCTGTGCGCCACACTCGAAATAGTGGTTCAAAGACACAGAAATAGAAACAAAACCCATTTAAAACAAGTTTGCAAGAAGAATGGGATAAAATATCTTCAGATACCACCAAAAATGGGTCGAATCGGTACCAGGACGTTTAAAGGCCATTATAAAAGCCAAAAGACATGGAATTAAATAATGACACTTTTTTTCTTTGTGAGATATTACAAAAATTTCATTGATGTATTCTCAATTTTTTGAGGAAAAAATCTGTGTATGTTTATTTAAAATGCTTCTGAAATTTTTCAGTTTAGAGATTTTTAGTTGATTTTTCTTTATTTTTACTTTAAATTAAACCATTTGATTTGTGTAAAAATAAAATCTTGTTTGCATTTCTCGGTAATGTATTATTTATATTGAAAGTCAGATTTATTAAGTAAAAGTAAGGTGTACTCTCAATTGCTTGAGCCACTGTAGCTGTATAAATATATATGATAAAAAGAAATTAAGAAAAGAACAACAACAAAAAAAGAATTAAAGATCTTTATATATCTAGACTGATTTTAGAAATTTTGTTCTGAGATATTTAATTTTAAAATAACTTATTTTTTAGAATTACTATTGCTCATCTGAAGAAAAGAAAAAAGAAAAATTTGTACTTTAGCTGGTAAAAGTCAATATCAACAGACGCTGTTCAAAGAAATAATAGAATCCAATAAGAAAAAGAACACCCCAAAAGAATTTCACATCGAAGTGACTGCAATGTTTAATACAGGCAATCAAAGAATACAATTTACTTTCTCTTCTAATGAAGTCAGCTGTGAAAAAAAGCAAGTTGAGTTAAAGTTCAAGTTAAAACACAAAAAATAAATTAAATAAAAATTATAATCGTACATATGTTAAATTTTAAATCAAATATAGATTTTCCTTCTATCAATTGAACTTCCAAAGTTTGAGTCCTTATTTAATATGAATAAGAATTTTATCGATACCATTTGATATTTATATGCATTGTTTAATGGTCTGGTAAAATGACCCCCAAACATTTATTATCTAGACCCAGACATGTTTAAAATATGGAAATTCGGCAAAATCTGGAGTCGAATTGCTTACAGCTGTACTTTTCTTTTTGCTTATTTCAATAGTACAGGATAGTTCGATAATTCGATAGTAAGGAATTTAAAAAAATGTATTTATACACCATTCATCAAGTAAATCAGTGAAGAGTTACTATTAATACGTTGTCTTATAATGCATGTTAAATGTGGTACGTCTAGAGCCTGACTAAGGCAGGGCCATTCGGGGCAGTTGCCCTGGCCTCCACATCAGAGGGGCCCCCCAAATCGAATAAAAAGTTTATTTTACGTTTCTTTTTTTTTTTTTTAGCAGAGGGGGCCCTAAAGAAGTTTTTGCCCCGGGCCCCAATTAGGCTAAATCGGGCTCTGGCTACACCAGCTTTACTCTGGAATCCTTTGTGTATCTAAAATGACAAACAAGCACTTCTATCGATGCAAAGTGTAAGACGCGCAGCAATATGGTAGATGACGTACGCAGTTATACTTGTCAGGTGACATTAACTTAATTCCATTACATGCTTCGAATACAAATATAGCTCAAGAATCAAAATTTAATAAATTCCAATATTATTTGTTTATACTATGATATAAAATCTTCGAAGAAGCAAAACTGAACTGTATTTGGGGGGAAAAAAACCATTACTTAGCAAGATAAATAATAGCGATTGATCAAAATCATCCGCAACTCAGAACAAATAATAGGAAAACCAATCTAGAGAAAGCTGGTTAGAAGCACTTTCATGAAGAAAGCCGAAAAGCCATTTCAAAGAAAATGATGATGTGTTTGAACGCTGCTATTATTTCCAACACTGTCATTAAATAAGATATTCTCATTCATAACGAAACAAATGTTACTAGCAAAGTCACTGAAGTCTCATGAGGCAAAATTATATTTATGGTTCTAAACTTAAGATTTTAATGAACTTATTAAAATTCCTTGGCATGTTATTTTTGTAAAACACTAAATCTACGACAAATGATACTTGATTATATTCCAGACCAATAAAAAGCAATTATTCTCGCGTATTTAAATTACTTTGTGAAAATACAGATTCCCGAGTCTGAGATTTGTAAACATAGTAGAAGAAAAACAAAATGGCGGTACATTCAACTTGAATTAGATTACGGTGTTAGGTATGCCCACTAATATAAAACATTTCTGAGTTTGCTTCGTAATGGTCTTTGTTATTTCACATAACTATACTCGGGATGGGTTTTTGAATTGTTATGGTGATGCTAATATCGTTGCTAGATGGAAACACATTTAAATTGCCTTATTATAGAGGCGTGAGTGTCCTTCCTAAGATCGTTGCATTAATCAAAACTAGAATTTTGTTTTTATTTTGCGATGCGTAAGAGTTTATTTTCAATAGCCACTCTGCTCTATATATAATTGATATGTATTCATACAGTTTAAATGGGAGAGGCTATACCTGCCATTATCATTGTCGTTATTGGAGCGTAATACGTTTGCAAAAATTTTAGCTTTGATTTTATAAATTTCTTTTTGCTTTTTCCATTCTTTCATTTTTTTTAAATGCGTTAAATTTTTCTAATATAAATTTGAGATATTTTTGCAATACGTGAATTCTGGTTATAATACACGAGGACTTCACTCTAATTTCCTAAAAATAAGGCTAAATGATGATATTCTGTGAATGAATACTATATTTAAATGATAAAATGTTGCAAAATATTTAAAAAAATATTAAAAAATTATACTTTACAAAAATACATTTACATTTTTTAAAAAAATAATCATTTGCATTCTGATCGGAAGAGATACTTTACTTTCTCAAAAAGAATTCTGAACTGAACTTCAATTTTAACAGAAAAAAAAATTTCCTTTTTTAAAAAAATAATCATTTGTGTTCTGATAAGAAAAATGCTTTAGATTTTGCCAAATCTTATTGTTAAATAACGGGGTTTTTTGGGAACCAGCCGCTTAAGAGAATTATTTATATAGATATTTTTTAGAAAGCAGATAGACTGATGAAAAAAATTATGAATTCCGAATTTATATACAGCCGTTGCTTATTTAATTTTATAATCCATATTTAATAAGATATTTTTAATATGTATTTTAGATTTAAAAAAAAGGTTTCAATATTCTTCGGTCAGTGCTTAGCGAATTATGAAGCTTTAATGTCGCTATTTTTGTTAATTTTAAACCTTTCCAGTGACCAGTTAGATGAAGGTCTGTCAAACAATGCACATCAAATTGTTCCTTCATTGCCGTAAAGTAATGAATTTCTGTTCCATTTGATCGTAGAAAAATTCACTTTCATTCTTTAAAATGTTTTTGTTTCTAGAGAATCATATAGGTTTAACTAGATCTTCATACTGATCTAGCTTTTTCTTTTATTATTATTATTATTTACGTTTTGTATCAAACGGCAAATTTTTTTAAGTTACACCATAACAGCTAAATATCGCGTTCCTTTAAAGTCGTAAAAACTAACAGTTAAAGTATCGTAATATTTGTTTTTTTGGAGGCAAGTTTTTTCATATCACTGAACGATTAAAATTGTATGTTTCCATTGGATTTTGTTAGATATTTGGATGCCACAATTTAATACCCGTTGAAACTATGACTTTCTTCTTTTGCAAGGTATGGATTTTAAGTGCATTAATATTTTTTATAAACTTCGTTATTATTTAAAAATCAAATAAAGAATGTAATGAAAAAAGAAGCTTCTTTGAATTGAGTAGGAAGATGCAAATTATGTAACTGAAATTCTTTTATTCAGTAGAGGCATTTAAATAATTTCCTTGGAAAAGCCACACATATAAAAAAAAAAAATCATTGATGAAATTTATTATCAGAATGTTGTCAGATCCGAACGATGGTAGTAGCTTTTTTTTTCTCCTTCTTTCAGTTGAATATTTAATCCAGCGACGAGAAAGTGTGAAACATGAAAACTGAATTATTGAATATTGGCCAGGAACTCCATAATATTGAAGCCATTAATTTTAATAAGATTATGCAAGGAAACGTACTTTAAAAAATATTTGCTAAAAAGTTACAATCTCGGAAACTAACAAATGTGCAATAATTTAATGAACAAGATAGATTCGCAAAAAATATTTACTACAAGTTATTTTAACAAAATTATCGTCTGCTTTTTGAATTATTCATCAAAACTTTTTACATACAAAACTGAAAAGTGCTCTGAAATTTTATGTGATACAATTAAGAGATTTTTTTTTTCGCATCCTAAGTGCTTTCAGAAATAAATGGTAAAAGCAGATTACTCAAAAGAAAGAAGTTGATTCGAAATATGTCGCATGCATTTTTACAAAAGTCGAAAAGAACTGTAATTAAACGAGAAAGGGAACCTAAATGAAACCTGCGATAGAACAGAACTTTTCGCATTAGTTTTTCTTCCTCTAATGGCAGCATCAGAAAGACTAAAAGTGTGAAAGAATAGTCTAAACGAACAGTAAATTGATAATTAATAAAAAAGACCCTAAAAGCTGTTTTTTACGTACAGCATTTATAAATTTAATTAAAGGTAGAAAAAAACTGCTAACTTCTTTTTGTTAAATCAGACTTGCTTGGCAATAGAATTAGATTTATTACAACTATTCTTTAAGAACGCTTAGAACTTTTTATTTTCTTTAGCCATTAAATTAAATTCTTTAAGAATTCGTTTGTTAAAAAATTCAAGAAATGTATTTTAAACCTCTCTTGAAGATTATGTGATATGCATTAAAAGTTATTCATATATTAAATAATGGTGATTGCCGCCTCCCAAATAAAACGACTGAGCAATTAATAATAGGAAGCGGCTGCATTAAAAATAAAAATAATTAATTTCAACTAATTTTGAATTTAAGTTATACATTATTTCTTAATATGTGCGCAATATTCTGGTTTTTGCATGTCATTTTAGGGTAATAATTTTTCAAAATTTCCTGTATAATTCTAAAAAAAAAAAAAAAAAAAAAAAAAAAATCCAGTGGAAGTGGTCTACTCAAAATTTTCTGGTATTCACTGTAAAGGGGTTATTTCCTGTCCTTACGACACAGTATTGTGAACTTTGGGTGTGATTGTGATGCTACTAGTATTTTGGTTTTTATTTTCTATGTCCCGCATTTGTGATTTTTGTTGTTTGTAATACAGTAGAGAAACCCGAGTATGCATCTTGGATCCTTTTTTTTCCGACAAATTGGAGCAGAATTTGGCACAGAATTCCAATTTTCCAGTATACAAATTTCATTTACTTAAGCGATTGCTTTTTTGTCTTATTGCACTTATATGCATGCGAATATTCGAACCAACTGATGACTTACCTTTTGACGGATTTGGTTCAAAATTTGATATGGTATTTACATTTTAGGTGCTTAAAAGTGTGCTTAAAGTGGTATTATCTCTACTTTAGATGCTAATAGTGTGCCTGTTTTATTTATGCTTTCTGTAAGTATCGTGTTCGCTTATACTCGGCCCGATCGACAAACAGACAGACAAACTTCCCATGAATGAATTTTGTTCAAAATTTGTTAGATATTCTTAAATATTTGTCAAGTAAAAATTACGTACCAAATTTAATCTTTTTAGCTGAAAGTAGTTTTGAAGGATAGGAAGAACTGAAATGTGGAGTTTGACAAAATCTAAAAAGATTGAGATTTATACACGAGCAAGTTAAAAATATTTATAAAATATTAGCTGTACTAAGAGGTCAGATGAATAAGAGTAGGTCTTGGAATAAAGGAGGTGATTTTTTTAATGCTACAGACAGAACAGGCATTTTAGAATTCTGGCCAATCCGGCTTTTTTGCTATCCTGTCTGTCCTTCCGCCACATTAAACCTCTTAGTTGGGAGTTAACTTCTTAATGGAACATACTTATCTAAAAATAACGTCTTCACAGCTTGCTTTACTCATGGGCTCTTTGGTCCAGTCTCGGGTGTAGCGGTGCTGGGGGTTAACAACCGGTGGGGCGTATGATGGTTTAGGGTAGATAAGCTCCACCCACACTGGCAAATTAAACTGCATTGTGCACTGAGGAGAACTTTGAGTCGGGTCACCATGTTTAACCCGTTCCTTTCCTGCAAAAAAAATTCCTCGGGGAGGCCGAGAGAAACTAATTTTCCTAATAACGGACGAGTCTTCTGGTTTGAAAAGTTTGTTGTAAATTCAAAATTTAAATTCACTTGTTGAAAGTTTCAATTATGTGAAGGGTGTTGCGTGTTGGTCAGGTGAAAACTTGTATTAGGAAGTGGACACAAAGTATGAGGGTGGTTTTCGCGTTTGACTAATGAAGAGTCTTTGCATGCGGATGGATGGATCTGACGGCTATTGTATTTAAGTTTTTGTTGCTTATTGAGCATAATAATTAATAATCTTTCTCTGTCCTGCAAACTTGCCTGCTTATTCTGTTTCGAGGAGGATAATAATTAAAACTAGCGACTTTTTTATTATTATAATGTATTTTAATAAAAACTAATTGATTTATATTTGCTTCATATTAAAATTTGTTCATATATAATATTTTTAAGTGAAAACTAACTTTACGTAAAATAATTATAAAATACACAATCCTTTTGAAATTATCATATCAATTGAATTTTTTTTTAAACTACCTATAGCTAATTTTCTCCATAAATTAAAATTTGTTATAGTAAAATTGAAAATTTTGTTCTCAAATTCTGAAAGTATTTTAAGTATTTATTAAATAATTATCTTAAAACTAACAAATGTTTTGTCAAAAGACTTATTAAAATAAAAATATATAATGGTAAAGTAGATCAGAGTGTAAAAAAAGACAAAATTTGCAAAGATTTTTAATTAATTGAATATTTAATTATTTTTTTATCTTGAAAATCTGACAGATATTCCATCCTATGTTTTATAAAATAAATGTGCAAAATTTAGTTCAATTCAGCCCAATTGTTTAGGAAGAAATGTAAAATTTAATAATCCACTTTCATTTATGCCCTCGAATTCCGATTATTTCTAAATTTAAATATAACAAACTTAATTCTTGAATATTTTAAAACGTATTGTAATGAATAAAATTATGTAATTGTCGTATTTAGTGAAAATTCTGTTGAAATTATTATAATATAACTACCTGTCTTTAGTGACCAGCTGGTTCGCTGGGTATATTAGCTGCGTTTAATTTCAGTTAAGTAGTTCCACGGCACTGTAACGTCATTTTTATTTATTTATTTTATGCACAGATGATAAGTGGGATATTTTTTTTCTTCAGCCTCAACATTAGCAGAAAATCACGCGATTAAATATTTAATGAAATTATAAAAACGGTTTGTATTGTTTCCTTCAACAACAATAAAATCAGTTTTTGGAAATAATGCAAAAACAAATAAAAAATAAACCCTCCCAAAATCCAGAAACATTTAAGCGACAGCTAAAATGGTATAATTCAAAACTCTTTTTTTTTTTTTTTTTTTTTTTTTTTTTTTTTTTAAACTTGGTGCAAAAATAAGTTTTGTGATAATATTTTCAGAAGTTACAGCGAAAAAGTTCCAAAATCTCATTTTAATCTTTAATGAAAGCAATTCTAATTAAATTTATAATAAAAAAAAATCTTACTGAAATGCACTTAACCACCTTCCAAGACATATCTGTGCGAAATCTAGACCTTTTAGAACTGCACACACAAATACACGCAAGCGCATAAACAAACAAGATTTCCTTATCGTATATTTCTAAATTTCTATTTATTCGAATTCTTTTTACCTACTCATGTTCTGATTTTCTGCTTTTAATCAAATTCTTAAATATCTATCCATGTTTCTCATGAAAGTTCTTTTTATTGATGTTCGTCAATCGAAGACATTTGTTTTGTTAACCTAATAGCAATTCGTTTTTTCGAAAAATACACATCATTTACGATAATGCGATAGATCATCATTGTTTAGTTCCTTTCAATTACATATAATTTTGAAACATGCATTTATGTTGTTTAGACTTTTTGACATCATTGTATTATCACATTTTTTTTTCGACTTCCATATATTTATAAAAAAAAAAAATTTTTGGGCGTTATGATTATACAATAAGAATGAGAACATTACTACAAGTGCAACAAGGATGCTTTTAGCATTATTTGTGTTTTAATGTTGAATTTAATAGATGGCATCTTAATGAAATGTTGAATGATTATATTGCTGACATGTAATTCATCATCGTCATTGCGATGTCTCTGCAGGTATTCTTTTATTCGCTGTAGACATACTGATTCGTCCAATGCTTGAATCATCAAAATTAATTTTTAAAATGTTTCATTTAATAAAAACTACTCAGTAAGCACAACCACAATTGCACCTCATTAGTGTTTTTTGTTAAGTAAGAAAGGGGATTGAAAGAGTGTCTATACTATCAAATTTTTAAAAAGATAAATATATTCTGTTCATTTGTAAAATAAATTCAATGTATCCACGATACAAGATTAAATAAAGTTTTCACTGTACTGTAGGTGGAATTTATCGGCATATTGGTGCACTTACTGAAGTTATACAATGATAATATTTTTTTTTCAGGAGATTTTACCAATCTTGTTTGTAATTAATCTTGTAGTGAAAAATAATTATTTATGGAAATACATTTCTTTAATGATTATCGTAATGGAGTTATCATAGATAAATGTTTAAAATCTTTGAGAATTTCAATTTCCTGTGTTGTATTTTTACACCAGTCTTCATTGGTTGAGCAGAAATCACGTGACAACAAATTCTTCTCGAATTTTACCAGTTACTCAATGGCAAATAATAAAATTAATATTTGAAGCGTGCTTATAATATATTATTTTATTATTTCTCCAAAGGCAGGTTTATATATTTTAATTTACTACACATTTTTTCACATTAATCATGAGCTAGTATCAATTCTAACCGCAAGATTATAGAAGCATTTCATTCGAACGGAAGGTCCCTTTTTGCTTAGTCTCCTGAGAGCGAAGGAATATTTCTCACTTTTATCTGACCCGATCATTTTTATTCCCAGATAGTTTAAAGACTTTTTGAATAAAAGTCGGTTAAAATGCCATGTTGATAGCTTATTATCTTTGCCTTTCCTCTTCTGCTCGCCGGCACAATATATCTTCTGGATTCTCATACGCCCTTTTGAATGCTGAGCGGTTTTTAAAAATATATGCCTCTGCAGCCCATGCAAATGAAACTTCGTGAGCCATATTTTGCCACCAGCCTGTCATACAGGATCCATTCGACCAGGGAAATAAAAGCTTCCAGTAAGAAAATCCCGGCTACATAACTTGATTTATACTCCTGTATTAGTACAGTGATTAAGTACACTCGCTTCCACAACGGTGAGTCTGTCAGCAAGCCTCCGAGGTTTTCAAGGTATTTTATTGAGATGTCTGAAGCTTTCTGACACCAAAGAGTTGTTGCCGTTCTCCTTGTTTTCTTTGCTTCTTCTCCTACCCCTTTCTCGAGCCCCCCAAAGTAGGAGATCCTGCCCGTGAATGTCGTGAAATTTTTGGAACACTGACAGCAACTTGGAACGTTTGATTTAGAGCCACAGTTAATGTGGAATGAAAAATAATCGTGGTCTGCTCAGTAACCTGTCTCTCTCACTGGCTTCTTGGTTTCTTTTTTTTGTTGTTGTTGTTGCTGTTTAAGTCAGTGGCAGACATTCTCGCCCTCTTGGTTTTAGCTTTCAAACATTGTTTATCTATAGATTTGAATTTGAATCTGTCAGATTTAAAATTAGTTGCAAATCTTTCCATTGATGGGAAATTAAATTGTCAAAAATATGCAGGATTGATAGCGATCATACGTGTCTTTCCGTATTTATTTTTCTCTCTTAAGTAAATTTTGTCCATCTTTGGAAGATTGAATCTGTGGTCTGTTTTGTTAACCGCTTCGAATTTCCTTTGCTATTTTTACTATTGACAGCGATGTTTAGATTGA
This sequence comes from Argiope bruennichi, assembly GCF_947563725.1. Taxonomy (NCBI): domain Eukaryota; kingdom Metazoa; phylum Arthropoda; class Arachnida; order Araneae; family Araneidae; genus Argiope; species Argiope bruennichi. The sequence continues at coordinate 72,118,001 of NC_079151.1, forward strand.
TGGCAGATTTCTTGATTCGTTTTGATGAGGTAATGCGAAACAGCCAGACGTCTCGAATCAACCAGACAGTTCCAAATTTGGATTCTTTTCTGTGGTGGTTTTAGGCAATGAACATTGAGACCCTTCTTTTTAATAAACTGATCAAGTTAATTTTATATTTCAGACCATTTTTATTTTAATCAGCATGCTAATGTATTATAGGTTAATTGTTTATTATTTTAATGTTTTTGTATTTAAGCAGACACACGTATCTAAGTGAATATATGTGAATCTAAGTACATCTAAGCGAATACATTGAATCAGTTAAGTATTTTTTATTTGAAAAACTGTTAATATCATCGTAATAACTTATAATTCATAGAATATTTATATTTTACAAATTTTGACATCTATTCATTTTACCTTTTTTTTTATCTTGCTTTATCTCTCTCTCTCTCTCTCTCTCTCTCTCACACACACACACACACACACACATACGCGCGCGCTCCCGCATACACACACAGCTGGCTACCTATCTGAAATCCGCCACTGCTCTTTCTGTCGGATTGAAATTGTCCTGGAATGAAGTGTCCGTTTGAATTAAATAATTCTATTTGTCCTTCACATTAAATAATTTAATAAAATTTGGTTGATGAAAAATTAATTCCAAATTAAAATAAAGGAGAAATTTGGTCCTGCTTTTGTTATATATCATTTAAAGTGATCCGATGTTCTATATTAACTCGTGCATCATAGATTTTCAAGATAGAAAAGTAATTCCTGAATTCGAATTAAATATCACCAATTCTCTCCCTCCCAACTTTTTTGCATATAAGTGCAAAACTCATGGTAAGAAATAATATGAACTGTATTTGAAGTTTAAAACTGTTTTTTTAAACTGTGGATAAAATCTTTGTATTCATGTAAGTCTATTATGTAAAAACTTAGGGATTCTGTGCATTGTGTTAAATAATGTGGCCAACGTAATCAACGTAAAGGAAAAATAGTTAAAGAAATATCAAAACATCTAATTTATGCTTATTTATCCTGCTCTTTTAATAACAACTATTTTATTGCTTCTGAATTTTATTGATTCTTTTTTTAGATTTATTGCATACCCATGCTCCCCTCCCCATATTTAAGTTCCGGAATGCGGGCTTATTTTCTAGCTGAGAACGTCTCGGATTGAAGGACAGAAAGTCTTGCTACTTTAAGCAATGCTAAAAAAAAAAAAAAAAACTTGCTACTGTTATATATCATTTAAATTATGCATGATGTATAACAGAAGAATTGAAATTTAGAATTCCAAAGCCATCTAATTTTTGTTTTTAATATGTAGAAATAACGATGTTGGCTCAATCATCATATAATAGGGGCAATATTTTGTAAAACGTTGATGAAAAATTTTCTTTAACGTAATTGATATAAGAAGGAAAAAAATTCCAAATATGATTTTGATACTTATATAATTTATAATATTCATAATATATTTTTCATTTTAATATATTTATAATTATATTTTCATGCAAAATTGATATAGATTTATAGAATTTTTGTCATTGTCACGTTTTTATAATTAATTTGATCGGAACATTTTCAAAATGATATTTTTGGGTTCTGATGATCGAAGCACATCTATTAGTTGAGTAAAGAACTTATTTCGTTTTGGGAATGGGATGATTTTTTTTAAAAAAAAAAAATTATTAAAGAAAATATTGGTACCATTTGAAAAAAATCTTCGAATATTTTAAAGTTGATTTTTTGTTTGTTTGTTTATGAATGATTTAGTTTTCGAATATCAAATTTTGAACAATGCGCCGACCTGAAAAGTTTAAGAGGTGATTTAAAATAAGTACCCATGGTTATTTTTATTATTATTATTTACAAAAAAGAATGCAATGAAAACAACTAGAAGGCAGAATAATTATACAAAATATTTCAAAATTTTGTGAGTTTTATTGATGGTAACAAGAATGTTGGTTTTTAAAACATTTAAAACGGTTTCTTCGTTAATTTCATGTCATGATCTGATGCTATATGGAGATAATTATTCATGATTTATTATACCATTTTCATTATAATGGGTTAAAACGATTATGTTTTTTATGTGTATCTATAAATCCTGAATTTTAATTAGATTTCATTCATACACATTTGTTCATTCATATTTTCTATCTCGTATTCTTTGAAATGAATGAAGGAAGTCGATTTTATTGTTTTTTAATTAATTTTAAGTATTATTTAGGTTGTCTTTCTGCTTATTGTTATGTCCCTAGATAGACTTCCATTTTTATCAGAGGAAATAACAAAACTTAACTGAAAGTAATGAAAGGTGGCAAAAAACATGTACTTCGGAGCTCAAACCTTCTGTAGACCTTCCATCGCTTTGACCTTATTATCATCTAGCGAAGTATCCTTTTGAGAAGTTCAAATAAGGAAAATTCCACACTACTCATCTTTGATAAGGGAGTTGGCTACTGTTCCTAAAGTAAGTAACCAGATAATAAGAGCGAGGAGAACTCAATCTCATTCCAGTTTGCTCTCTGTCCCAGTACATTCCAGAGGCCACTTCCAGTAGTATCTCTTTGCTGCACTCATAATGTGGATGATTGCCTTGACAGCAAATTGGCTTCGCCTCCACCATACCATCACCACGCCTTAACTCTATTGACATTTCCATCTGACGAGGGAGGTGGATTTGAAACTTTATACTCCACACATTGTCCATTGTTGGGGCGATGCGCGAGAAACAAGGCATGCGAAGAACCTCTGTTAAAATAAGTTCGTCTCGGTTCGAAGAGGCTACTCTTTCCCAAAATTGCAATTTCGACTTTCTTTTCGTTGGCTGACAGGTGTTTATTACCGCAGGTTGAGTACTGACGATAGCCAGTGCCTTTTGGCGATAGGTGCGGTCCGCTATGGTAGCGCTGGAGGCGTCAATTTCGACTGTTGTCAGAATGTACATGTATATGTTGATTTTTTCTTTAATTTCGGTGGCTTGTTCTGGGGAATGTATGATATGCATCTCAGACGTTGTTTTCCTGTAGAATGATTATAGATTTCTTGTTGACATTTCTTATTTTAGTCTTCATTTTTTTTTAATTCGTGTGAACGAATTCATTATGGTGATTTCAATCAATAAGAAACCGAATGTTAAATATGTATAAATAGTCACCTAATTAAATATCAGTTGTTTCTTAGGCACACCCAGTTCCACGCTCTGAATTAGGATGTTCTGGAGATAAATTTGACTTCTGTGTTAACCGAAGAATAAGTTTCCAATATATAAAATAATGAATGAGAAAAAATTGATTGTCAACTAGGTTGTCTTGTTCAGTAGGCTAAATGAACTGTAACTCATGGACGAAAAGGATCGAGGGATATCTAAAAATTTATTATTCTGATTTTATTTTAATTTTGAATTTAAAAAAAATTTAATTTAAATTTTAAATCTGTTAAAAGTAATTATATGATTAAAGTTCGTAATAGACAGCCTTAGGTTTTGTAATATCTTCTAGTAATAAAGAACGAGTCTTTGTGTTCGTTGGCGCTTTACAGGCCAGACTGTTTGAATAAGAGCTACCAAACTTGGCACATGTAGGAAAAGTAGAGAAGACTCCTCGGGATTTTTGAAATTTCGATTAGAATTTTTAGAGATTTCAATTAAAAATGAATGAATTTTTGAATTTTCTTGTTATTACTTCCAAAAATATTATAGCAGGAAATCGTTTTTTGTCACATTCTGAAATTCAGAAAATTGTCTTTTTAAACATAGCAGTTTTTGTTGTAGAATTTTTTTTCTCTATTTTTAACTTAATTTTCCAAAATATTTTATTCATGTTTTGCAACAATATACTTCATTACTCAAGTAGAAGTCGTTTTCACTTTTGCTACGAATGTTCCATATTGGCTAATTTTTTTTTCTATTGTTAATAATCCAAATTAGAAGATGCGGCTTTTTTTTTTCTTTTTTTTCCCCCATGTTGAATAAGTTTAAGTAAAGGACATACTGTTAATAAAATATTTAAAATTTTGTAAGTAACAATGAAGTGTGTCCGTTTTTAAGCATAGGTGCTCTTTTATGTTGTATATTTGGATTCATAAAGATATGCAAACAAAAAAAGTTACATAATGTATATTAATTAAAATATATATTTCTTCAAAACCAATGAATGAGTAATTTTATATTTATAAAGTAATCCTCGAAATTAATTACACATACGATTAAGGATGACAGAAAAATTGCCTTATAAATCCTGTTTTTGGACAATTTTAAGGCATTAATGAAATAACGTGCGGCTTTCTTTTTCTTTTCAATATTAAGTAAGTATTATCTTGTCATCATAGGTGCTGAAATTAGTTTTTATAATTCTGACGGAGTATCATATTACTCTAACCCTAGACACTCAAATTTATTAATGACCTCTGCCCTTTCCTTGCCAGTAAATTAATCTTAAAGCTTTTCTTAAGATTTCAATGGTAACTGTTTTGCTATATATATTATATATATAATATATGTGTGTGTGTGTAATATAATATAATATAAATTAACCAACAAGATGTTTCTTACAATATGTAATAGTACCTTCGAATACCTAAAAATCACAAAGTTGTTTGAACGTAACTGAATGTGCTTATTTTGTTAAGATTCCCCTTCAAAACAGATTAAATAATGACATTTTAGAAGTTACAGATATTCATTAAAAAATTTATTTGCTTTAATTTTCTAGTAAAAGAAAAATTTGTTTTAATTTAACCATCAATATTTTGAGAATTGATTTCATTTAATTGTTAAATTTAATTACAAAATCCCATAATATGAAATAGCCAACAATTTTTTGTTAACATAATTTTTAATGGAAAATAGAGTCAAAATGTTTTTTTCATGTTTTAAATTTTTGATTCAATATTAATAAAATCGCGTATTGCCTTTTTTGATTATTTTTTAATATAATTATTATATACTTTAGCTGTTTCTTCTTGAATTAAAAATGAATAAATTCTATGAAATATACAACTACTAATGGGAGAGTTACGCAGAACGCTATATAAAACTAATTATCAATCTAATCAGTTAAATAATGAAATTTTTTTATTTGAAAATTTAATATATTAAATCATAACCAGTAGTCATAGGAGCACACATCTCTTTGCAAGTGAAAAAAAAAAAAAAAAAGGATTGTGATCCCTACTACCGATCTATTCTCGGCATCCGTTTAGTCCCGAGTTAGTTCTGGGTCAAATAGACGTTCCTGACGGGTATTGAATGTGCTCCCGGATCATCTTTTACCCGTACGAACGATCCAGAGAAGTCGTCAGGAGGAAGAAAATATTTTAAGACGGTTGTCAGAGGAAGAGATACGTCCATTTATTGTAGGAGGAGGGTGCTTTGGAAGGGGCCCTAGTAATGGAACTCGATGACGTCATCGTATCGAGCGAGGCCCTCCTCTTCAGCTAATCGTCTTGGTCACGGCACCGGCAGGGGTCGCAATACCTACAACAATCGCCCCGATATGTCCGGTTGCAGTTGAGAAAATGTATAGGGTGGTGGTGGGGAAGGTGCGTGGAATTCCGTTGTATTAAATGTGTACTTATTCTTCAACTGGTTAATGAGCCAAAAGAAATTACGACTGTCAGTTCGAATGGCCAGCAGTCGTACGTTTGTGAGTTTTGCTCTTGGTGTGATTACAAAAACAGATCACGTACCATAAATATGCCTAATTATTATCGGGGGAAGTTATGGTAGAGAGAGCGTGCTATTCCTACATTAAGAACTTCCATGTTTAGCAATCCTAACGACGTATCGGCTTTTGTAAGGCTAATGAATGTGTAATGTACGTAAATTTTCTGCTGGACTGTACCCCTTCCCTCCCCCAGCCCCTTCTACCCCCTGCATGATTTATAGATGCGGTGACATTAAGTAGCGTGTTGGTAATTATTATTATTATTATTATATTATTATTATTTTCAAAATTTTATCGGACTACGTGGCTTGTATAAAATATTGAGTAAAAAGTGATCTTTAAGACAGAGAAGAAGTCAAGAGAGTTGCATTAATTTAGGTAAAGTAACCATTAAATTTTTTCCTTGCTATTTAATAATAGGATTGTAAGCACAATAACTATTAATTAAGCAAGGAATTTTAAAATTGTGTATTGGTTTTCCTGGGAAATTGAGATCCTGACTGGATTTTTATGTCTTTGTTAACTTTCGCTGATTGATTTTGGTATCTAAATTTAGGGCCTTATAAAGCTTCCTCTCCTAATTATTTGTTTAAAATTATTTAATTTTTTTTTTTTTTTTGGTCGAACAAACGCTCTTATTGATAAAGAACGAAAGTTATTAATCATGTTTCGGAAACCGAAACTTTCGAGGATCGTCTGCGTTAGACTTTTATTATAATTATTAGGTTTAAAAGAATATATAATTACATTTCAGTAATAATTATACTGAACTTATGTTTCAGTCTTTTAAAATTTTGAATATCGCATTTAAATTAGGAATAAATTTTTAAATTCCATCTTTTTCTTGAAACAACAAATAATTTATTTTCAATATATTGTACTAAAAACATTCCATTACATGATAACTATCAGTAAACTACAGGAGAATGGAATCAATTCGTTTGAAGTTACAGTCACATGACAAATGTAACTGCGCATGTCATTTAACATGTATTATGTTGATCTGTAACTTTACGTTATTTTTTCTTGAATGAACAATTAATTTATAAATTAAATTGTAATTTTTTCTTTGGCGTGTCATAAGAACATATACTGAACCATTTCCCGGATATTTTATGTGTATGTGTGTGTATTTTAACTCAGTTTTCGGTTAAAGTTAATTTTTGTTCGCATTTTCATAACCATATTTAATGCGGGACTTAATCAGAGAAGTTGATGAGAAGTGGGTATTCTTTTTTTCTGATCTTGAATTTTCTGCCATTTTTTTCGTTGTTTATTTCTATTCGTTTAAAAAAACGCAGTTGCAAATACACATTTACCTTGTAAAAAAAAGGTGTTATAATTGTTTGATAATTTTTCATGAAATACCTGTCTTAAATAAAATAGTTTATTTCCTAAATAAATTTTTACTAATATTGAATATGTAGAGAAAAGCATCTGTTATCAGAATTTCCGTAATCGTAAAATAGCATCTCTCTACTCTGTTTAGTTAAAAAAATGTGCAATATAAGAAATAATTTTTAATTGAGTATTGTTATGTAAAAGCAAACTGCTTTTAAACTCTTCAGTTTACAATTAATTTTACTGGTAAAACATGATTTTGAATTTTATCATTATTTGATATACAGGATTATATTAGAGAGATTGATTAAATAAATATATTTTTTTTATAAAAGCACAGTGATTATAAATATGTACTACTGATTTTATACAACAGAACTCAGTCCAAGCGCTGATTAGCGTATTTTCTTCAAGAACGTTCGATGGAGAAATCTAAAATCTCGGATTTTTGCAGAATAGTAATATTCAAATTGTCTTTACTCAATCAGTTTTAATTTCAAAAAAGTGAACTTTTTTTAAATTTAAAATATTAATGTCTCAAGAATACATTGATAAATATAACTCACAAAATACAGGATCTGTCTAAAAATTTAAAATTTGTAATTCATCAGAATTTTTATTGACTTAAACTTTATAAATATACTTATTTACTTCATTTAGACAATTTTTTTACTAGATGTATTTGTCTATTACTGAAGGTTTAAGATTTCAGAAATTGACTGTTGAACCATAACTAGAGTTGATATATTGTATATATTAAATCTTATTTGCCTTAAACAAAACTGAACTATTGAATTAATATAGAAATTGTAAAAGGTTATGGATTTTTTTTCTTGCATTTATTTTTTAAGAAAATATTATGTTTTATATTTATTTCATTTCATACAAACACGTGCTGAAAATTACACTTTTCTTGATTTAGTTTACTATAAGAATTAATTTCATCGTTTAGTTTTAGCTTTCGTCGATATGATGGCAACACCCTAATAAAAGCTAATTCTTCCCACGCACGCGAAAACATGCAGGTTAAATTTGATTTTTATTTAATGCGAAATAAAAAAATGTATGGAAAGTATATTTCATTTAATAAAAATGATTACAAATAGAAGCTTAATTTATAACATTGGAATCATAGAAAAGATTATTTTATCGCGGAAAAACACAATTTCGCTTAATTATAATGAATTAAAATTCTAATTAAAATTTCAATAAAATCGTCCAGGGGTGCACATTTCCAACCTCTAAAATATGTTATTGCCAAGTCTGGTAGCTCTAGGTCAAATGCTTTGTAAAACGCCACCACGCACATTCATACACAAATACATATATTCATCTTCATTATAGGCAAAGATAATGTTAATTCCCTTCGTATCTTTTAATAATTGGTGTGATATTATTGTGCTAGTTGCATTTTTATATTCCATTTTTTGCCAGATGTAGTTGATTCTAAATATGTATTAATTTTAATCCATGTCTTTGTTCGCCGTAATGAAATTTTCTTTCACTTGAGCTTTAAATAATCAATGCTATTAAAATTATAAAAACCTTATATATTTACAGAGTTTTATATAATTCTTTTTAACGTATTCGTTGTAACTGCATGAAAACGAAAACTGTTTTTAAATTTATAAACTTTAAAGAACGTTATAAAAAAATTCAGACGTTTAATGGTTTTAGAAGCTACTGCATTATTCCTGAAAAAACCTTGAATTATATCAGAAAAGAATCATAAGTTTCAGTGCGAAGAAGCCGTTTTTCTTTGCTATTCATGACTTTCTCAAGGTCTCCTTCTCACGAATTTTATTATTATTAGTATTATTATCAACATTTTTTATCTTACTTTCAAGAAAAGTTCTTTTATATTTATATATAATATATCGTTTAATTTTTCTTCGCTTGTCTGTAAATTTCACATTTGCCATTTGAAGGTCAAATGATTCAAAACATCTTTATGCGAGATAAGTGAAATGTATTAAATCATGGAATTGTCGATCAGTATTTTCTTTATTGAAATATTTTTTTTTGTTTCTACCTTCTTAAGTATAAAGAAATTTATGATATATGTTAGCACTATAACCAATTAAGAAAAGATTAAAAACAACAACAACAACGGAAGATGTCTCCCCAAACCTTCTCGCATATTCTATATTAAACTTGTCATGCCAGAGAACGCCTCGCTTGGCATTGGCGTTCAATAGGTATACAAAATATTAAATTTGGCATGAATTTAGCATTTTATTAAAAGTATTGCGCCATCTTTGGCTAATTTTTTGGCGATTAATCCCTGGTATGCCGTTAATAGTATCCGAAAATCTCAATCGATCTGAACAAAGAATGGGCACAAAACTGCACTTATAGTAGTAAGTCATTGCGTTTTTCAATTATCGCGTTTACATGTTTCTGAAAATATAGACCGACAGACAGTTAACCCGTAGTTATTTTGTCTCAAAATTTGTCAAGTCTCTACATTACAGATATTAAATCTGTATACCAAATCTTATTTATTTAGTTATTTTCGTTGTATAGTTATGTTAATTTATATTTGAACAGCCGGACAGCTGGACTTTCTTAAAATTTGATAGAAATCTGCTAATGTGGTGTAAAAACCGTATACCCAATTTCAACCGTCTTTCTTAAAGCGTTTTTGAGTTATCTTTGTCACAGACAGACATTTTCCAAAATTGTGTTTTTCGAACTATGGGAAGATCTAAAACATGGATTTTTGACCCTCTATTAAATTTTGAATTTGAATTGTTTCACTATTATTAAACTTTTTGTATACTTCATATACAAAAAAGTAAAAAAAAAGGGGGGGGGGAAGACTGTGATCATATTATTGAAATTGTTGCAATAATATGATCACATTATTATTATATTACATGGAACATCTATTGAATTCCATGTTACTCAGTGTTATAATGTTCAACTGCTACCTCAATTTTTTTTGCCTTATTATGTGATTAGGCAAGAAAAGATAATTAAGAAAACACAAGATTTATTGCCATATTTTAATTGATAATCTGTCTTAATTTATATTAAATTATTTATTAATGATAATTACAAGCAATTGATAACAAATATTCAATTATTGTGCACAATGAATATTTTAATAAATAAATTACTGTTAGTGTTTATTTATTTATTGTTTATGTTAAAGCTTAGCTTTATTTCCATTTCTTTAATTTGACTGATATGGGATGAGGATATGTGCTAAATAACTCTTAAACTAAATGATAAAATGAATACTTGTAACCACAAAGACAAAATCGAAACTTCACCATAGTTTATTTTAAAAAAAATTCTTTAATTCTTCATTCACCTGGAAGGCAAAGTCATCTGCCCCCATTTTCATCAACGTTATATATATATAAAAAATTATATCATGAAAGATTTATGTTCCAAGTGTTTTGTGAGTAAAAATATGTTTTTCCTCCGAGTTTGGAACCGAAAATCTCCTTTTTTTCCCCTTCCAAAACGTGAAAATGCAACCCCCCCCCCTCTTCCCGAAAAAAAAAAAAAATTCTTTTTTTTTTCAGGTTTGACATTAAAATTCATTCGTAAATGACTGATGAATTCTGTCCATTAAGATCCTTTTCCTTAATATTATATTTTTCTTTAATTAATTTTTGTCAAAAATTCTCGTGTCCATTAAATATTTGAAATAATCATTGATCCATGAAAATTTGTTACCTTTTAATCCCCCCTCCCGACTCTTTTTTGCGTTTAGAAAAGTTGAAAAATTATTTTGTTTCCTTTTCAATAAAAATTTAAACTTTTCTGGTAATATAACTTTCTAATTATCTCGCATTAACTATATTTTGTTGAATATTTTTTTTTTTCTATTTAGAAATAATTCTCAAAGGAAGGATTAATGTTCTGGAATATTTGAAAAGGGAGAGAGGAAAGAATATGTATCTGAACTGAAAATTCTAAAAGTTAATTGTTATTTGAATTTATTTCGAATGTTATTTTTTCCTATGTGATGATAAATAATACTGAAAGAATCATCTTAATAAAAATAAATCATTGTGGTTTTATATGTATGCATACATGCATGGAATAATCTCCTAAATGTTTGGGCTGAATTCAACACTTACTAAGACAAGAAAAAGAATGCTATCAACTTTTGAAAATGCACAGATTAGTTAAATATTTAATTAGAAATTAACAGGAAATTTGTCGTTTTTTCAGCAGTAACTTCGGTGCAAATTATTACTTAGAAATAATTTTATATCATCTTAATATTCAGAATTTTATTTCCGTGCAATTTTCCTGCATTTTTTTCATTAATTTTCGGAATTGTATAAATAATTTTATAAATATATGCAGAGCATTTTTGAAAAAAATCAGCTATGAGCTGTTTTTAAAAATCGTCTGATGCAAACGATATTCTCATTTTAATTAAAAAATGTTTTAGACAAACAAAGGATTTTTAGTATTATAATATTTTATACAAAAATAGATTCTACATTAAAAATATTATACATAGAAGTATTTTAATCTTGAACAATACGAGTTATAGCTAATATTAACATATAAAAAGAAAAAAATGTTCTCTCGAATTGAATTGTATGAACAAATAATACGAATACGATCCCGATTAAAAGCCGTTAAGAACGAAAGCGAAAGAAAACTGCTGCCATAAATGAAGACAAGTTATTTCTGAGAATTTAAGTATACTTTTCTTCAAGAGGACCCTAGAATAAAAAGCTGACCCTTAATAATAAAAGAAATGAAAAAGTAGTCCAGTATTTTATTTCGAATTTGAAACGGAGCCAAAGCTCGAATTTATTTGTTTCACTTTAGCGTTAAGAAACTGCATCGCATAAAAACTAATCGTTTTCAATAAAACGCTCGTTACGATAATCTAGAAGGTAAAAAGTTCTGTGATTCTCTAGTGTGAGGGTCAGCTGAAGAAAATATTTTTCATCAGTCAGTGCGGTGGTTTTTATTAGTTCGAGATAAGGCAACGACGTATAACGAAATTTTAAGTATTTTTTATTTATCGTCTTAATAAAGCTCCGCTCATAAAAGATTATAAATCTTGTAATAGTTTTGACTTTGTTATAAAATCGATTCTAGTTGGGAGGTTATTTGCCTAAGGGGAAGCTTCAACGTGCTTTTTTCTTTCTCTAGAAAATTATAGTAATTTATTTTGCACGAACTGCTTGTTCTTTATTCTATTTTAAACAATGTGTAGAACGGAAACTTTAGAATTATGCTTTCCAAAGTAAAAATATAGCATTGATAAACTATTTTTGATATGGCTGAATATTTAATTGAAGTACTATTTAAATTGATTGATGAAGACTTGCATATGCTGGGTACTTTTTATTTAACTGACATCGCTAAGTGCCAACTGTAGTTTGATCTAACAAAAGTAGTAAATTTTCCGATCAGGACACTGTTTAAGGTCACGGGACTGAAGAGAGAATGGTGCAAATACAAGTCGATCAAAGAATGTTTTTAGCCAAGTTTCCAAATGAATAAATTTTGTAAAGTACTAATTTTTATGAATTATAAAATATTAGGATTATAATTTGGATATTCATTGAATTATAAAATTCTTAATTAAAATATAAGTAATTACTTTTTATAATTGAATATTAATTATTTATTAATTTGTTATTATTTATTTACTTGACAGGTCTTGTAAAATAATTTTTAATATTATATTTGTTTGTAATTTTATTATTACATTATTAATCTTTCATAATAATTAAATACTTACATTTGTAAGTATATAACTTATTATTATTAATTTTCAAGAATTTTATTATTTTAGTTGACTTTTCAATAATATATATATTAAATAAATGAAAAAAACATAAATGTTCAGTTATTAAATAAAAAAAAACTTATATAAATCATTGATATGCTGATTAAGTTAAAAGTGTATTGAAATGTGAAACTAAATTGACTAGTTATTGAAAAAGGAGTCTCATACTTGTAACATGCATTGCCTATGGTTGAAAATGGCTGGATAAAGAGCGAAATAGTATTGAAAATTAGATTTGAAACGTCGAAGTTAGGTACTAAGTAATATGAAAAAGAGTAGCACAAAATAGATAAATTAATAACATTAATAAAAGAGAAATATTTGTTTATATATACAGTGTAGACCGCATTCTTAAGTCCTCTGCATAACAATTTTTATGGCTGAACTTAACATATCACTAGCAATATTCATCCATCTGTGATAAGTTGCCCTGGAAGATAATCAAATTCGGGTTCCATTGGGTTAATGAAATTTACACTAACCCAACTCGTGCTAATTAGGCTCAAATAATGGCGTTTCGACCAGGAAAGGGTTATTGATACTTTGGGTAACATATGTGAACCCTAGAAAATAAATTAAAAAAATGGTGGAAGGTTTATGACACTTTTTTGAAGTAAAATATAAAGGAACAAACAAACAAAAATTACTATGCCCCGTGCACCACTGATCTCCATTAAACCACTGAGGGCGAAAATATCTTAATACACCAGGGTGTCACTTACTTTTACTATGTCACTGAACTCAAAGATGGCCCTCGAAATATCTTTCGTGATTTTCCTCATATCTTTATAACTTGAATTATGGCTTTTACTGTTGTCTCTGTAGCTATAAATTTGCAAGTTACTTGAACTTTGTACTAATTATGAGCTGCATAAATATAATGATGTTACATTTCCCCAAAATGGATTTACTGATAGCTACAGGTTTTTTCTCTCTCGATCTTTTCCTCTGTTGTCGTCATTAATGATGCTGTCAAATTTAACTCTATTCCAGCTGTTAGATCATATTGCAAACGATTCTGAAAAGTATCAGACAAATGGTGTATACAAAATGGTAGCGAGACTTGGAATGTGAATTTTTGTATTAATAACTCAAAATGAATAATTAATCAACTGTACCTGTAAAATATTTTATATTTTAAAACAGCTCTTGAAATGTATTAATTCTAAATTTAAATCTTTTTAAAAAATAAAATTAGGCCAACTGTTAAAAAAAAAAGAGAGATTTGAGGCAAATCACATCGTTTGATTTCTTTAAGATTAGAAATGGAGTCAAATTTTTCTTTTCCTGCATTCTGTACGCAGTAAAAAAGAATGCCAAAACATTGCATGATTGTTGAATGCATTCAAGTATCTACCCATCTACATTACATATTCTTCGTACGAAGAGCTGTTTTCTCATTTTTATATATTTTTATTCAAAATAATGAATACTAGTGAATTATTGAAATGAATATTGGATCATATATAATATAAAACCATTGGGAATGGTCTCCCGTAAGCTTTTTCGCATACTCTCTAATAGAAATGTTATTTCCTTCCACCCCCTCCCCCGACCCCAGAGAAACACCTTAACGAACTAAACCCTCTTCCATATAAAATTCTTCAAACATTTTTGTAAATACAAAAAGGGAACTAAAAAAGGATTAGTATAAAATATTTATATCATCCTAAAAAAAGTGTTTGAAAATGTGTTGGAATTTTTTGGAAAGAAACCCAAAGAATTGAAATAAAAAATATAAAATTCTATTGCAAGCAACATTTAGAAGTCGAATGCGATGAGTACCATTGGGAAAAATTTCGAAGGTTGTAATAGATTTAATGGAATAAATTCATACTCGCATTATGAAATGAAATGCGCCGTGCCAGTTTAACTTTGAAGTTCGTCACGCATCTAACAGAAGATACAAAAACGTGACATCACATCGCCTTAAGAGATATTATGTTAGATAGATATTAGATTTGCATTTTAACGCATTCTTAATTATTTCTTGAATTCTGATCTAAGAACACTGTATTTGTATTTTTATAATTATTTCGAATTAATTATGATTTTTTAAATATTTTATTTATTAGTATTTAGAATTTTCATTTTTGGTATTAACTTTCGATTTGGTAGATTTTTAAATTGCCATGCATTATTGAATTATATTATTAACCTCTGCTGAGGTGTGTTTTCGTTTATTTTCCTCTCTTTAAGATTTTTTAAATTTCCTTTTGCTTGCCTCCTTTTGTTTTATTTTTAGATTTTTAATTTTGTATTTTTAGATGGCACTTTTGATTGGTTTTATTTTTAAAAAATATATTTTGCATTGTTTGATTTTAATTTAATCAACTCACCGAGTTCTGTTTTAAAATTTATCTCAACCTACAGATTGCAAAGGTTTTATAGTTGGTGGCCTTTTGTTATTTGAAAAATAAATACAATTCCTTCGGCTTATATTAGTTTAATATTTTAGGGTAAGCTGGCCAATATGGATAGTGGAGCTGGCTATAGATATTAGATGGCATGTGCTGTTTCATTTGTCACGTGACTGAATTGTGTGAACTAACACTGTTGGCTTTCAATCTGTTGCCGTCTCTGGATTCGCGATCGTGATTTTGCCACGTTCACTTTGTATACCGTCCCCGGCCACTGTGGTGTACGTCGTAAAAGCTCCGCTTCTTTGCACGCAAATTCATTCATTACGTCTATCAATGTTATGGATCCTCCTCGGACATCGATTCCATCCAAACTCAATTCCTTGGGCCGCCATAAAATTCCACTTTACGATTCCCCCTTCAAGCCGCTTCATTAAAAGATCCCGATGCCAGATTCCGCATCTACAACTCTTTCTTCGGCGAGTTGTTGCCATCAGCTGGAGTAAATGATGACCATTTCGCACTTGGCTATTAACGATTTGCGAAGCTATTCCAGAGATTTCGATGAATAGCTCAAATCTTGCGTTCCTGTGGGCTGCAAGGAACTAATGCGTTTCTTGAACTCGCATCTTCGTCTTCAGGAAATTATGTCCGCCTAACTTCCGAACTTTTCTTTGCTCGTCATATTCGCTCGTCAAATATTTTAATCGACCGCTCTATGGAACAAGCGAACTTATTACAAAGCGGCTCATTATCAGTAGGGATTTCCTTCATATTTTATAATGGTTTCTTTGATATTTGCAAATAATTCATTTTATGGCTTCTTCGGAATGGCACTTTCATGGCATTTAATTGCATGGAAGATTTCGATTGGAATAAATACAGTCGTTTTTTAATTTTTTTGTTAGAGAATTAGGATTTAAAATATGAATATTAATAATCTTTTTTTAAGAATATGCGTAATGGATAATTGAATTATTTTTTTAAGAAGAAACATATTTTTAAAGTCGTCTTGAAAACGTTTTTGAAACGTCAGTTTTTCGAGTTTTGTTTTTCTAAAGTAAAGGCAATTGAACAATAGGAATCCAAAAATATACATTTTTGAAGTAATCGTAAAACATCTTCTTATATATATTTGATACAGATTCCAAAATGCTAGTTTAAGATATAGCAGTTTTCACACGCTATTAAAAAATTTTCAATTCCGAGTTTTTACAAATAGATTTATTGCATTACCTGTACCCTGTTGTGCCACAGGTTCCTTTTGTTTTAGTCTTCATGTTATTAGTTGCTGTTTCATCCTGTTTTTATTTATTTCCTTAAAAATCTTTCTTTTCTATCATATGTATTACTTATCCAATTTCACATCTAAAAAGGGTTCGCTGGATAGTTATTTACTAAATAGTTATGTTTTAATTTTTAAAACTTTTTTATTAATCGGTTTTGTTAATTAGTTTGAGTTTTTTTACTGATTTTTTTCTCTTTCTAATTACTTTAAATTTCCGAAATTATTTATTTTATACATCAAAATCGATTAAATAGTAAAAAAATTTGAAGATCTGCGAATAGTTTTTGTAACGGTGAATTTTGCAAGGATATCTTTCTGAGCTCATAACATTATAGCCTTCACTATTAACTATATTCACTATTACTTATATATTCACTATTCTCATAAAATTATTTCTTTCGAAGTGGGGTTACATCTTTGAATTTTGATATTGCGAAATCATTGGAAACGAATACTTCTACCATATTCTACAATGAATAATAGAATCTTGTTATGGAATGCATACCATTATTTTACATTTATATATTATTTTCCGTTTCCCCCCCCCCTTCTCTTTACATCCTCTTTCTACTTATATGCATAATTGGAATATTTTTTTTAGCGCTATTTGATAGTAAAGAGTGTAATGAATTAAATATAAAGAAGCTAGAGACGAAAAGCATTAAAGCAATTTTGTTATTTGCAAACGATTTTGAAATTCTGAATATTATTTTTTTTTACTAATAAACTGCTTTGAAAAATGTAAAAGTTAGAACGTCAAGTTCAATTTAATCGCAGAAAAAGAATTTTTTTTTTCAATAAATAAATAATCCATCGTAAGTAATAAAAAAAGATATTTATCGCATGGTTGAAATTTATTTGATTAAATGATCAGATAATTGGTATCAGCGAACGTTTTACTTAAATTAATAACTTTCTTGGAATCAAATTGCTATCTGGAAATGAATCTGGAAGTAATGATTGATAATTATCGAAAATTGTTCTGATTGGCAGCAACCCATTTCTCATTCGAATTCAGAAATTGGATCACAAAATTTCTGCAAATTCTTTTTGAATTGTCTCGTTTATTTCGAAAATTAATTATGAACGCTGCCAATAGTTAAGTCATTAATTACTTTATCGAGGTCACATTTACTTTGATACCTTTAATTTTATTCGGAGAGAATGTTAGATCCTTTGGAATTCTTATTCGTTAAATTGATTGATTCGATCTGTGTAAATATTTAATAACAACCATTAAATTTCTAGTCGCTACGTAATTAATATTCATTCATTCAAACTGTGGAATGTTTCTAAGCAGGATTTCGAAAATGCAATGTTCTTTTTTTTTTTGTTTTTAAAAGTATAGTAGTATTTTCTTTTCTTCCGCTTGTTTTTTTCGTACATAAATAATTTCAAACACTGTAAATTATTCAGTTCGCGCAATATTTTTTTAATTCACGCAATAATTATATATTTTTTTCATTTTTGAATTAGCTATATTAAAGTTCATATTCCATTGCGTGCCCATTTAAAAAAAACGAATTACCTATGATGCAAATTAAATAAAATTGTAATTACAATCATTGTTAAAAACATGAGACAACCACTCAAAATTATTGCTAGTCTTTAAAAATCAGGCCAGAAATTTTTAATTATGAGCACTATGCTTTTTTTTTTTTATTACTATTGGAATAAATAGCTTTCCTTTATGATAAAATTAAAAAAAGTGTTTTTGTATATGAATTTCTAAGAATTAAGTTGCATGTTTTTTTTAACATTGCCCCTGTATTGCAGCTGAAATTTTTATAACAATAAAATCAGTTTATGTGACATGAAAACAAAAACGCAAATGCACATGCCATTTGAGACGGTATTTAAACACTGCGCTTAGAAGGATGCTTGTGCGGCGTATTATCACATCTGACTCTTTTACATTTTTAAAAAAACATTTTGAGTAAAATAAATAAATAAAATGGATTGTTTCTCTTTTGGTCAGTATTGTGCTAAAAGTTGAAATAACTGCTGAACGAAAATGCTTCGATTTGATAATCCTAAGTTGGTGAAAGCATGGATTGTGAAAATACAGAAGGCAGAATTCACATTTTAATTATTACAGATCAAGAAGTTTAACAACGCCCTCTGAAAAAGTATCATTTTTTCACTTTTTAAAAATATTCAAAGGTACACATTACCTTTTTTTTAAAGTAAATAAGTTTTTAAATTTTAACAGTTTTATATTTTCTTCATTGGATGCATATTTTTTAAATTATTATTGATTGTATTTAATTCAATTAAATCTCTAATGCATAACTTAATGGTTATGATTCGCTTAGCAAAGTATTTTTAAGCATCAAATTTTGACAATTAAAGCCGTGATATCTTATTAGCCTAACACATCTTCTGTTTATTGTGCCTCATGGAATCCAGTGCCATGATATCATAATGTCATTAAAAACAGCTCTGAGTAAACTATTTCAAATTGTACATTGTCTTTTGTGGTAATGTAATTTCACTTTTTAATTTCTCATGTAAATTTCTCACAATCTTGAGATTTCAAACAATGAAAGAAAACCTCTTAAATAAATATTTAATGAAATAATGAAAACAGTTTGAATTCCATTACAGCAATGAAATCTGTTGTTGAAAATAGCACTAAAAGTGTATTTAAAAAATTGCTAAAAATTTGCACGGCAAATAAATAGTATCTCTAAAATGTTACTTTAATTCTAATTAAATTTCTTTTCTTCCTTTAGTGCACATTTCCACCCAGCAAAGTATATTTCTTGAAAACTTTAGACGAAGCAGTCTGTCTTGTAGAGCGATAACACAGATGCACCTTTATTATTGAAAGAAATAATTTTTTTGAAAGGGTGAAGATACTTTTCATTCTATTAATATTACATATAAAGAAAATGTAAGGTGAATAGAATTCAGTTAAGGTAAATTAATAATACGGTAATATATGAATAATGCGAATAGAAAATTATTCTAAATAAATTATCCAATTTTTAAGATCTTAAGATATAGCTAAAACTTACTAAATTAGGAATATATAAATCAAAAACTAAGCAACAATTTCAAGCGGAAAATATATATATATTTCAGTAAGAACAGAAAATGTAAAGATTATATATTTTACATTTGAATTAGTGAAGAACGTTTTACTTGTTCGATTTGTTAAATAAAAGCACACAATTGATGATCGTGATATTTTTGTAAAATATTAAGCTTTACTGGATATATTTTATGTGATATTACATTGTTCTCATTTAGGAATATGTTTTTCCTCTCCCTTAAAAAACTATTGTACAAATAAATAACCTAAATAACTTTCAAGTATTAAATATTATCCATAAGTTTTTTCTAGTGATTGCGAATTTTTCAAATCGATCTGCTATAGTTATGGAGCATAACTTGAAACATATAAGAAAATACCTGAAGGCAAAAGTCGGTTTCTTTTTTCTAAGCTAAACAATAGATAGCTTATGGTTCGGTAACAGGCTATTTCCAGTTGTGTTTGTGGAGCATAGAAACTAAAATGTTTTATTGTGCGCATTGCTGAAGTTGTTTTCTCAATACTGTATTGTTGTACTAATGCCTGAGTGCAAACGATAAACAAATAAAACCTTTGCATGGCTAATCGACCTAGATTCAAAGCAACTAGAGGAAATTCGAAAGTAAATAAAACACTCCTATGTTTACCCATACGGAAACCAAAAGATTGTAAATATCCACATAAATGTTTCATTGTGTTCAAAAAGTATATCATTTACTTTCTGCATCTGAATTTCCCTTGTTAAGAGTTCAATTTTTGTCCATTTGCTATGTAGGTCATTCCAATACCCGAAAAAGTTATTACTCTTATGCAGCGATCTTGGAATGTACTCTTGGAGTGATAGGTTTATGAAAACATGAGGAAAATAAATTCCCTTTGTTTTTACATTTTTAAGCGTAAGCAGAACTTCTGTCCTGGAACTAATCTGACAAGTGTTTTATTTAAAAGTCTGGATTTCTTTACTTTAAATCTTTATATTTCGTTTTCTTTTTGTGATGGTTTGTTCTTTAAATGTTTTTAAGATTTATTAAAGTGATCTGATATCTACATTTTTAATTTTTTATACTGTTTTAAATTAGAATTAAATGGTCAGGAATATTAAGGTTTTTGTGCTCTTTCTTTATTCTTTTTTTTTCATAAACAATTTTATTTATTAAAAAAATGAATTGTTTTTAACTTTTTTTAAAAAACAAATTCGCATCAAAAGGAATCTTTTTTCTAATTTTTACTAATTCTAATTTCTCAATTTTTAGAATATGGTTTATTGTATGATCAATTTGATTGAATCTGATATGACCTAATAAAAATCAAAATAAAATGTATTGTTTAAGCACCTTTATATCTTCCAGCTTTTCTTTTTGATTTTTTTTTAATAATTGACTATTACCTTTTTTCGTAGTATTTTCAAATTAATTTTGAATTTAATATTAATTCACCTTCGCCGTCAATTTAGATTTTGAAACGTTTATCTTGAAGTTCTGAAAATGTAATATCTTAATATCTTAATCCACAAAGAGTTCTCAAGAATGCTAAAATTATTTTATTTTAGAAAATTTTTCATAAATATTTTCCATTATCTTTTCATAAATTAAAATCGCACAATGCTTTGATCATGCATCTTCTTTCCGTTCTTTTTTATTTTTGCGTGCAAGAGCATATTCAATATTAATTTAAATGTTTAATTTTTATTTGATTATGCAAGGATTGATGAATATTGTAATTCTAATAAGTGTTGAACTGTCATGTACCTTGATTTTAGAGGTTTATAATTATCAGCTAATTAGTAATATAGTTTTTAAACTTTAAATATCTTAAGAATCTTGAATCCACTGTATATTATTAATTTAACAGTATTTTAAAAGATAAGATTTTAATGCAAGTTTTTTATTGTAATAGTTTTTTCAACCAATGTCGTGAATAATTGCGATAATTGTTTTGAAAAACAGAAAACACTAGAAAAGTTTTTCCCCCAAAAAGCCATAAACATGTTTTTAGCCACCCACCACATTCGATGTGAGATTCTGAATTTTCATTCAGAATTCTTCTTATACTTTTAAAAAATCGTTTGAGCTATCTAAATTAAAATCTAGATAAATAAAGAATTATTTATTGCATATTATCCCAGAAAATATTTTTTTCCGAATAAATAATGTCGGTAGACAACGCTTGGTGGAATTTTACAGTTTAACCGCGAAATAAGTTTTTAAATCCGAAATTGAAATTGCGGGCTTAGTGTCTCGTTTTTAATTCCACAACCGTAAAATAAAATCGTCTGAAATGTGCATTTTCAGCTGTACAAGTTGAATGTCTAGACAGGCTCGCAGTCAAGAGTAAATAAATAATAGGTTAGAAATGCAGAGATTCAGATTTCGAATTAGGTTCCGAAATTACCGAAATATGAATCATGCAAATATAAATTTAGTTTTAATAGCAAATAAAATATCGTATCTCTTTTGAAGTCACCGCCACGATCACTGATATTTTTTCATTGATAATGAAAATAATAATAAAAAAAAAATTTAAATTAAATAAAAAACGGTCTCACCAAAGTTTTTATAAAAATAAAAATTGGCCTTTCCCTTGAAATCCAGACCGTGCGTATTCGTAATATAATAAAAAGCCGTTCAGTTGGAAGATGAGAAAACTGTTATTAACTCTCCAGGAAGAACTCCGTCGTGAGAATAGCTTTGTTTTCATAACATTCTAAAATGTGGGGTATTTTTCTTAATGAATCCGTGTACCTTAGGGTTGTTTGTTGGAAATATAAATTAAATATATTAAAAAAAAGAGGCCACATGCCTCTGTAATTTACTTAAAATTGCTCTTCCTTTAATATATTTTATTTTACGATTGCTGTGTCTTTTATAGTTGCAAACCCTTCATCTTTTTATATTATTGAATTTTTAATGAAGTATATTGAAAATAGTTTTTGAAAGTACGTGTAGATGTTTATAAGGTTTTCTGTGACAATGAAAACAGTTGGAAAATTATTGGAATGAAATCTTGTTGTTTCTTTTCACTATTACTGCTGCTGTAACTATAATAATTTGTTCTTTATTTATATATTAGGTTGTATAATATTAAATATTGTACTTTATTTAGTTTTTTAAACAGTATTTTTCCACTTTATCAACTGTCAAAGCCTCTGAAAAACATTTTTAAGAATAAAAATAAACAGTGCATAAGGAATAAAAAAAAAATTATTATTGAAAAGAAGTGAATTGTTAAAATGTGGATTGAAGAGTTGTTGATTTAATGTTTTGTTGTTTAAATGTTGATTTAATAATAGATAAAAGAAAAGAGTTTGCAGATAAAATAAAAAATGAAAAAAAGGATTTCAGAGTGTATGATATTAATTATTTGAACATATTCTATTTTAAATTGAATTAAACGTCTTTAAAGCTCTGTTTTCGATTATAATCAAGTAAGATTTCTGCGGTTTGTACTTAGACAATAGAAAGTGTTTTTTCATTACGATTGTGTTTTATTAAACTTAGAAAAATTAAAGCATATTATACATATAAAATAATTTTGCTTAAAATGATTTTTTTTTCTAAATTATTTATTTTTACTATTTTTTTTTATTGTTTATCTTTTATCTTCAGTGGTAATCTTTCATTTTGAAGCATTAAAAATAAATGTTTTTAATAATTATTAATATTTAATGCGCTGTGTTAATCATAATCGTCTTTTCTTCAAAAAATTTTTTAAATCGAAGATGAGTAGCATCTTCTGTCATTTATTGTTTCATTTTATTTATTTATTTTTTAATTTCAGTGGGGAAAAGTACCTTACTGAACAAATAACCACCTCAGACTTTTTAGAAAAATAGTTGTAATGGTTGAAAATAAATCAATATGATACTGATATCAGTAGTTTATATTTCACTTATATTCAAAAAAAATCTTCCGTCAGTTAAATTTAACCACAAATGGTGAGCGAGATTTTTTTTTTTTTTTTTAACTGATTCACATAGTTTCAAAAATCATTTAAAAACATGTCAAAAATATTTTTTATGCTTTTTTTTTTTCATCTCTTATTTCAAACTATAACTAAAGAAAACGATACTGCTTCAACTCAATAACTTATATACATTTTTATCTGCGAGGAGTTCAAGTGAACTTATTTATCATAACTCATAATTATTAATCAGAGAATTATAGCAAGTATTTTGTTTTTTGCTTGATACTGAAACAATAAGAATAAAGCTATGATTTTAAAATCAGCGTTTTATATATGATACTACAAACATTTCCATGTATTTTGTATTATAATTTAATGCCATTACCAAATTGAAATCAAACTGTAAAAAAATTAGAGTATGAAATTCTCTATAACTGAGAACAAAATACATGGAAATTTAATTTCGAACCATAAAAGTTTAGATTTTTAAATTACATTGAGACTTGGTAAATTACCCTGCTTTCTTCTAGTCCAATGCATTTTTTATTAGCAATCTCATTCTTTAACGTGATGCACGAATTTTGGAAGATATATATATAGATGTATATTTTACATTTAAACAATATGAAGTGGAGCTTAATGTTATGTCAATTATAAAATAAGCTTTCAATATGTATCATTATTAATTAGATATTAATAATTTCCTAAATACTTGAAGGTAAATTTTAAAAAGCATGTTTCTTTAACTTTTTATAATTATTGCTTTAGTATCAAATGAAAATGAAGCGTCTAAAACAAATGCTTGCTGAGCCACATTTCGGTAAAATCCCCTTTTCTAACGTATGAATATGTTCTCATAATCTTTTATCCGTTTTTCAGCTTGGATGATGAGAGGCGCTGATGTGATTACTTATCATGGTTTAAACAAATAACTTTTAGAAGCCTTTCCTTAATATTGAAGAATAAAGTTACGATTTAAATATAGTCTTCTTTTACAAAACACTTTATAATATTTTACCTGAATTTTGTGGAATCTTGAAACATTATACTAATAAGATTTAAAATGCCTTTATATTTTTAGAGTGCCATCTACTTGCTTTTTTCTATTATGATAAATTTTATTACCCATTTATTTCGTATATTTAATATTGGTTACTCATATTTTTTAAGTAATAAATATATGATCATAAGATTAAAAACATATGACGAAAAAAGCAGCTATAAACCTACACTGGATTTTCCTGCGGGACGCGTTAATTGCTAGAGAATTTGCTGGCACATAATTTAATTTTTAAAAATCTTTCTCATGGAATCTGGAGACTTCAGAATCTCTGCTATTTTCGTAATTAAATTCCTTTCGAGAGGGAAAAAAAATCGTCTGTTTTTTGTTTTTCGCTGGCTTTCATTCTCTTATCGTTTGGTTGCTCTTGATCCTCTAATAATTCCCCGTAGATAGGATTTAGCGTAGTAGCCCATGCTTTGAATGACGGAAAATTGGCCGGATGGCAGCATGTACATGTGGGTGGATGATACGCCCCCCCCCCTTCTCTTTTTGTCTCTGTCTCGCTCTTTTTTGGTTGTGTAGTAAAAGGCACATTTTTTTCTGTTCTTCTTCCAGCTGTTGGTTTGTGATAAACAAAACAATATTTAATATCTTTGGAGCTTTCTTTTTCATCAAATGTATTTTATTCGCTGAACTCCATAAAGAATACTACTTTAAATTATGACTTCAAAATATATTTAAGGATTATTGGTATTTAAATGAGTAAGCACACTTATCCTGTTCTTTATAGATCGTATGTTTTCCATTTCTTAATATCTATATGTAGATTAAACAGTCATGCTTTTAATCTGTTAGTAATTTAAATTTCAAATTAAAATAATAGTAAAAAACTTTTTCAGTATTTTGCTCAAAGAACTGCATCAAATTAATGTACTTTTGACCCAAATGCAAAGAACTAGTCTCTTTAATCACATAATAGATAGCTACATGTCTAATTTTTTTAAGGAGATTTTAGAATCATTTTTGTACATTACTTAGTAGGTTTGCACGATATAATAAATAAAAATATTTCTAACTTTTAAATATAATAAATTTGCAAATGATTATATCATTAATTACATATGAGAAAAAAAGATCATAAATACATAATAGAAATGATTTTAATCAAAAATATACCAGTTTGCAATTACATTAATTTTTGTATATGCTCTGAATAAGACAAACATTTCTCAATTGAGGTAAAGGGTAGAATTGATGCCAAAGAAAAGATCACATTTGTTTTTAAAGTTACTTAAAAATGAAACCTAATTCTAGATATACTTTTTTATGAAGAGTAATGGTTTTATTAGTATTCTGAATTTCGAATAGGTTTCTGAACATTTTATGGATTCGATAATTAAAACTGAGAGAATACATTATTCTTAATAATCTTAAAAAATAGATAATTATTAGAGATTAAATATTTATTATTATTCTGTTTAATTCGTCTGCCTACCTATCCGATACATTCTGATTTAAAAGTTTTTCAATTAAAATAAAAAATCGTTTGTCTTTTGTAGCTTTTAGATCGTATCTCTAAAAGTTCTTAAAAAAGTTGAATCTGTAACAGGAATTACGTTATAGATCCGAAATTTAAGAAGCTGTATTGAGAAATCTTTGCAATTAAATAGATTTATCATTCTCGTTAAATGATTTTAATTGTTTTCTGAATGTCAGTTGGCTCTTGAAAAGAGGATTAATATAAAATGAGGAAGTTATAAAAGAATCTTTTTTTTTTTAAAAAAGAAATAAGAAGATAAAATCAGAATAATGTTGCAAAATAATTTATATTTTCTTCCCTTTTTGTCGTTTTGCTTTTGCTTTTCGGTAGTGTGATTAGCAGAGATCTGTCTTTTATTTTATGGCCTTAACGAACATTGCTCGTTACCCTGCATGAATAATTCATTAATTTTAGGTGTGCCTGTCTGTCTCTAACAATGTCCCTTTTAATAAAAGAAAAGCTCTGATCTTATATGGTTTGACACATGAACACAAAATTTGCGCCATCCTGTATTATTTTTGGTCGTTTGTTTAATTATGTGATTTTTGATATGGTATACGTACGTCCATGAATTCATTTCCCAACCGATAGTCTTAATTTTAATTATCCGTCAGTTCATTGGTAATACGTTGTGGTATTGATTCATATAATTCCTAAAACTTTTGAAATATTTATTATTTAGTAGTATTAACATTTTTGAAAGATTTGATTTTAACTAACAATTTTAACAGTTCAATAATTTATCTCAAGAATTATAAAGTTACATTTAAAATTTTCTAAAATCCCTAAATTTGCATGAGTTTTTTTTTTTTATTTTTTAATATGCCATTTCTTTTATTCGTTTCGGTTCTGCGTAATTTAAAAAAAAAATTGTCTTGTTTTTAAGCGACTAAACATTCCTTGAAATATCTAGAAATGAAATGAAATTTCCGTAATGTATGACTTCTTTCATTAGAAATAGGTTATGATTTTAGCTCTAAAATCGTATTACTTAGAAGTGAAAACGTGAAGGATTGTTATAAAAATATGTAAAATGGAATTCTGGAACATATAATAATTATATATTCCAAAATTTCCTTGAAATATTTAAAAATGAGACCATGAAATTTCCGTTAAGTACAACTTTTTTCTATAAAATTACGTTTACGATTTGAGCTCTAAAATCGTATTATTTAATGTTCGTTTCAGTATTCTGAGACGACCACTTTTCGACGATTCTATCTCATTAAGGGGAGAGACGCGGAAGGATAAGCGCATTTCCGGAATTCTTCAACATTCATTGACCTTGATTTTCGTTCTATTGGATACTTTATTGTTCAGTGTTTTTTTCGTGTCGTTTCTGTACTATTTTAATTCAGTCTGTGAGTAATCCGAGTTTATTTTATTGTTAAATGTAAACATCCCTTCCTTTCATCTTTCCTCTCACTCCTATTTTGACGAATTAAACCCATCCTAACGCATGCGCAAAAGCGCGGAGGGTTTTAGCATCTGTTGTCAAACAATAAAAGTGAAAATGGAAAGAATTGTAATAAAAAAAATGTAAATAGAAATTCTGGAATATATAATAATTATAATAGTTATTTAATTCTTAATTAAATATTTTAAAGAAGTAAAATATATAAACTAGTTTTTATGCTTATTCATGAAAAATATTAAATGGAATTTTAGATGCAAAATTGATATTGACCTAACTGCTTTAACCCAACTGAATTTAATTAGTGTCATCTTTCGCTTTTGGACATTTATTTTACAAATTTTAGTATTGATTTCGGAGTAATTTACATTTCTTATAACAGCCATTTTAATTTCAATTCTGGAATAGAACGATATCGGCTTATTTATAGCGACACATAAACAATGAACCATTTTAGAAGATCGATTTTTTTTTTAAAGTCGACTCTATCAACACTCACTTTACCATTCTGACTTAAATATTATAATGAGCACATTCCTTTTCAAATCCCGAGCTCTTCTCTCCGTAATTTCTTTCTCTTAATAACGATTTTTAAAAAAAGAATCTGCCTAGTTAAAATGTCATTCTGACTCGAACGGAACGATCGAACTTTTCTAAACGGACTGCACTCAAAGCGATTTCCGATATCCCTGCGTCACATAGGAATATGAATGAGCGAAATCCAAATGAGGGGTTAAATACCATTAATCAAAGATAAGGTGCATATATATATTCGAATCGACTCGTTTCTTGCAGTTGAGTGGAGTTTTTTCGCCACGCATTTCTCCTTCGGCAAAGAGCTAATAAGGGAGTTTGCTTTCTCCGGTGCAGCCAATCAACGGTGTTCCATTGCCTGGAGGAACTGCTCTGCCTAATGAACTGGTAACCACACCTCTGCCTCTAGTTACGAACTTTCTCTCTCGCTCTCGACTTACTGAATTATGTTATTTTTTTGTCGGAAATGGGGGAAAAGGATGTGATATGATAGCAATAAGCCTTCTTTTTGGAACACGAAGAACAAAAAGAAGGAAAAAAGAGCGTTA
Organism: Argiope bruennichi; assembly: GCF_947563725.1. NCBI lineage: Eukaryota > Metazoa > Arthropoda > Arachnida > Araneae > Araneidae > Argiope > Argiope bruennichi. The sequence goes on from NC_079151.1 coordinate 72,146,411, forward strand.
ATTTTACGCTCTTTCGATAATGTATTTAAGCAATTTGCAATGTTTGTTTTATTTTTTTTCCTTTAGTTGAATATCGTTATGTTTATTAGTCATTAGTTTCAACACTAAGAAACTTTTGCTACTTAAACATTTTATTTTTCTCGAAAATGGCTGAAGGGTAAATTTCCACCTGCTTTCAGTTTATTGGATAAATAAAATTCGGTGAGACTGTACAGTATTCTCAATTTATAATGCAATCTTGAATAACAAGCAGCACTAAGTGATGACATAAATTATGATTTATTGCCCCTGACGTAAATGATATTATCAAATATGAAATGTTAATTCACTTTTTGAATTCGCTGTGAAATTTTCAAGAAGGAAATTGCATGTCAATACAATTTAGAACAACGTTCTGTGAAATAACGCAGTTTTATTCTTCATGTGACTGTGACATCATAGACTATTTTCCCATTAAATAATAAATTCATTAAAAACAGAGTTTTACTTTATATATAATTCATTATTCTGCTTGTTATGAAATCTTTAAATCAGCTTTTCACAAATTCACTACCAGGTGACGTCACACATATTGAATTAAAATTTAATTATGTGAGGACCGCTGTATCACAGTCCACTATGCTATCTGGTCAGCAAGAATTTAATATTTCTTTCCCAGCTTTGAAAGAGCTACTTCAACTTGTCGTGTTAATCTTTTTTTTGTTTTTTTTTGTTTCGTTCTTTTTATATAAAATAAATCTGCTCTTGTATTCTAGTTTAGCAGAGTTGTTAAAAATGCGTAGCGTTTCTTGAAGCTCTGAACATTTTAAGTGGAGGAATCATTCCATACCCTTACAATTATGTTATCAATTAATTAAAAAGTTAATCTTGAATTATTTTTAAAAAAATTATCGTAATCGAGAGTATGTGTTCAAAATTCTGATACATTATGAAATGAGTGAAAAATCGATTATAAGCTGCTATCTTTCTAAATATGAAACAAGTCAATTTAAATAAAGATTGCTCGCTTTAGTGTTTCTCAAAAGAGGTGTATAACATAGATAAAAGTGAATAAAAAAATCTTCTTATTAAAAAACAACAACACTGTATTTGATTATCCTTGTTTAGCAAAGTCTGGAGTCATTATATAAGAAGAGTCTAAAAAAGCAGGAAAATGTTCAATAATTAGTATCCTTTGAGGTATGTTCAAAATGCTTTCACTTATTTCTCATCTCATAGAAATCCCCGTCTGGACTTTAAAAAAAAAGTATTTATAAAAGAAAAGACTATTCAAATTATTTTGCTATGAAAGAATAATTATACGCGAACGATATATAATAAAATAATCTTTATTATTTTACAGAAATATTTTTCTGTATTATAAAGCGTTCAAACTTCTTTGAATACTGGATTTATATATAAAAAATCTTTTCTGTTTCGAAACGTTCTAGCAATTTTTTAGTTTCAGAAAATGTTAAGTTTTCTTTTTTTTAAAAAATGCAGTTTAAAATTCCATATTCGTATAGATTGTTCAAAAAGAATGCTGTTTCAGTACTATTATATCTTCCCAATATTTCTGTAAGAATTTAAAAATATATTCCCTTCAGAAATTGTTTACAAACTCCTTCGATACGGTACATTACCCAAATTCTAGGCGTCATTTTTTTTATTATTATTATTACTATTCAAATCTTAGTAATGGGAGCTATTTTTTTTTTAATGAATCCTTTCTAGCTATTGATAGTTTCTTCATTTTTTAAGAAAGGGGATTTTGTCTGCTTTTTTTTTTTTAAATGTTCAAAATAGTTTTTTTTCAATCATTTTTTTAAAATTATCATCGTTGTTCTTTTTCTTTATTTATTTTATGAAAAAATGTGTGCCAAAGAAATATAACTTTTACTTATACCTGCTTTGAAAGAATTTATCTCCATTTTTTTCCCCTTCTTTCTACTTCAAATTTTTCTAATAATTTGGGTTATTTTAATTGCTTTGTTTCTTGTTTAATTTTTGCTTTAATTATTTTTGGGTTTTCTCTGGAAGAGAAAGTAATTTTTTTTCTGCGTTTCATTTACTAAAATTTGTAATTAAAAAAATTATTTAATTTCATATAAAGTAGTGAAAGTACATCGTGTTCAGATACACAAAATTTTAATTTAGCATGCTCAATTTTTAATACAATATCTGTTCTGCAATTCTTATGATTTTGCAAAATACGAACTAAAACAACATAATTGATGAGCAATAACTGCTTAAAAAGTTATCAAATAGATACTTACATTTGAGTTTAAACGATTTGTGCTTTGAATGCTTTAATGTAATTTAAAATGCAATTTCGAAAAATAAGCCATATGTTATTTAATACATTTAAAATCAAACGAGTCATCTGATTTAAGAAAGGTAAAATCATCAATAATATAATGCATTTGTTATATTCAAAAACATTGTTAAATATCATAACAATTTTTACTGAAATTATACATTAATGATTACAGGGTCTCATAATTAGGGTAATTTAAAATCGTGGCAATCATGGCAAATCTGAACTTGTGGAAAATGGTTGCTTCTCATGAATAATCAGAAGAAGGTGTAAAATTTAATAATTAAAATTCTTTATAAAATGAAAGTTTAATAAAATAATGAAATGGCTGCTTAACTTCAAACCAGAAATAAACATTAACAATTTATAAATATTTTCATGATAATAAAATTATTTTGCCTCAAAAATACAATTTTTGTTTATAGAGGAGATATCATCATTATTATTATAGAGGTGAAGGCTCAAACTACTTGTGTGGCGCATGTAAAATAATGCTAAGATATTTTTTTTATCAATAAATCATTGCTCAGTATTGAAATATATTACAATTGTTAAATTCTTAAATCTATTCTTTGACATGCATATTCCTTCATTTTGAGAATTCTATAAAGTTTATTCCTGCTTAAAACCCCTCAAAAGCTGCTAATCCTTTCATTGATGGATTTCAAATCATGAACAAACTTCATTTTGTAACACAGCGCCATCTATTTTTTGCCGAGAGAAACATTCAGATTCCCTTGTATTCGTGTAACGTACTTCATATATATAATTAGAACTGTCACTAAATCAGCATTATAATATTTATACCATGACTTTCTGACTGAGAAAATATGCTGCCCTGCTACTATTGCCTCCTTGTGTGCCCCTCACGGGGTAAAGATACCTGGGTAGAAGCAGAATACTTCCTAATAAATATAGTTTTAAAAAAAAGGTCGTTCTCCGTAAAATATAATCTTAAGTAGGGACATAAAAAAGAGCTTCTAATAGCCTCCCTCCGGATAAGATAAAGTGCATGAGAGGCATAAAAAGTACTTCAGAAATTGACCTCGTCGCGTTGACCCCACTTCCAGTTTACGAACTTGACTTTTTTTTTTTTTTTTTTTGTCTTTTCTAAAAACGTTGGATGTGTGACAATATAGAATTTTCTTATTTGTGTCTCATGTTTCGTGTATCTTGAAATTTTGCTCTCTCATGGCTGTTAATTAATTTTGTGTTTTTTCTTTAATTTTTTTTGTTCTTATTTTGAATTTTCATTGTTTTTTTTATTTGTAGTAATTGACAGTTAATTCCCCGTGGTTTTTTATTATATTTAATTTCATTTCAGTCGTTTTAGTATAACTTTATATTCATGATTCCGTTAAATTGCCAGACATTAAAAGTATGTCAATGTAATTATCTTTCATATGTTTTGTTTAGCGTGTGGTTAACTTTTTCAATGGAAACCAGCCTCTTAGTATCATAGCGCTATTAAAAAAACCCAAACGTCCATTTCATGGATCTTCATCTTTCGTGGTGTTGTAAAACTGTCTTCTTCTTCTTCTTTTTTTTTTTTTTTTTTTTTTTTTTTACTACTCAGGTATTGAATGGAATCCTTCTTCTTTAGCTTTTAGTAACCCAAGAAAATCATGGATTAACTATTTGATGAAACAATGAAAATGGTGTGAATTTCAAGGCAACTAGTCTTGAATATCATCTGCTGTTGGACACTAGACAAAAAAAAAAAAAAAGCTATAGCTATTAAATAGGTTTTATTAAAAAGACAATTTCTTTAAAAACTTGGAAATTAACTAAAATTCATTTGTGTGCAATAAAAATTATTGCAAAAGTTTTCTGAAATTTTTTCGAAAAAACTCCAAATTTCTGCCTAATTTTTAATTAAAATTCTGATAGAATTAAAAAAAAATCTCTCTGAAGTGCATATTCTCACTCTCCAAGGTCTGTATGTGTGGAGTTTGGTAGTTATAGGTCTAACGATTTAACCCCAGCGAACCAACATACAAATTCTTCTTTATTATTGGTAAAGATGTGGAATGTTTTTGTCTACAGTGTCTTGCTTTTTAATTTGCAAGAGAGATGACGTTTGATGTAATATGACTGGATTCGGTTGAACCAGAGGTATAAAATGATATTTTTTTATCACTGTAATCATGAGCGGCTTAACATTTGTAAACGGCACTAGGGACAAAATTTGTTCGCCCCTTGAGACATTTTTGGCTTCAAACAGTAACATATTGTCTTCATTATGTCTCCTCATCACACCAGGTTTGGTGCCCTGTGTATTCTATATCCTCTTGCCCCTACCCGCCTATAGTTATGCCATTAGTCAGAATCATAGTATAATCTTTAATTTTTATGAAAACAACTAATTAATCGATGATGCATTAACATGAAATCTGATGGTGACATTATTTGTGACTGATAAAATTTTCATAAGGTTCTTCTATTCTATGCAATAAATTTGGTTGCACACAAATCATTATCCGATGGAGTATTTCACAGCTGTGTCCCAACGAGCAACAAGTGTTTTATTCCTTCTATTATAGTCGAGGACTGTTTAAATTGAGTGCATGAAGAAAATTATTTCGTTATAGCTTGTAAAATAATGCCAAATTTAATGCTACTCTTCATTTAAAATGGTTTTTAAATTTCGTGGGTATTTTGCATTGCTACGCTTATAAATATGTCTTTCACTTGTAATTTGGTTTCTCGGATGTTTCTGATGACTCACAGCTTCTGTTGTCCTTTAATGAGTTTTCTAAATATCTAGGCTTTCTTTTAGTCTTTAATCAGCATTCAGATTGATTTTAATTTTTAGCGCCACATTTCAAGCATAATATGTTTCTCTTACCTTTGACAAACCGCCTTTTCATTTGGTATGAAATGAAACCATCTGGAATAAGAAAATAATGGATGAAAAGAATATGAAAATGTCCAATATGAAGACAAGCAGTGACTCAGTTATTTAATTTAGCCCGATAATTTGGCGCCCAAAATATAGTTAACATCATTTATATGATGCTATGAAAAGCTCGAAAAAGGATTTATTATCAAGCACGTTTTAAAAAATCTTTTATATTTTAATTCAACAGCAGTTTATAATTTTCATATGTATTAGTATTATTATTTTGCTTCATGGTAATTTGTGAAGATGTATGTTAGCCTCTTCATACATATAAAATGAACTGTATTCAATTGAAATTAAATATTGGACATTTTGTATGCAAAATTTCTCGCGATTTTCTTTTATTCGTATATTTTAAGTTTGGTCTTTGTAATAACTAATAACATTAAGTAGGACACCTAGATAATTACTGTAAGTGAAAATTATAACGCTTTAAATCAAAATTTGATAAACCTCTGGGGGAAAGGGGGGATGACCACAAAAAAAGCGAATGTACGTGGAAACCTCCGACTTTTTTTACTTTCTGATTCCTCAGTATTTTTAACTAAAGATAGTTAAGAAAATCATCTGAATTTTTAAAAAATCGAGTGGTGTATCTTTAGGATTGCAGGATTGGCAAAATATCAAAAGTCTACGGTCTTAGCAACATCTTAGATTGGGATTCCCTATTATATAAGCACTTAGAAAGTAGCCTATTCTATCCTAACATTTTACGAAGGGCTCCACACGAAAAATTTCCTATGATCCCGTTTAGTTTTAGTTATGCCATCTTTGAAAAAGTCATTACAAATTTACATTACACCATAACTATTTTAAATCTAATGTTGTTTGATTAAAATGTTGTCTTCTTATTCATTTTCTGATATTAGGATCTGAAAATTACTTTCGGTCCAAAGGGGTTGTTGGAAAAACAAAAAAAGAAAAGTTCAACAAATTCTTTTTTAAATTGACATTGTGCTTAAAAACGAGGTGGTTCGTAATTTAAATCGATGATTTAAAAATTTTTTCTCTTCTCAAAAAAATTTTTTTTTTATATAACAGAAGCTGGAAAAAGACTGTACCATTATATCGGCCCTTTTTCTTTCTACTTCGTTTCCGCGCATGAGTCAGCTTTCAAGCATCGTTTAACCCATTGATACCCCACTTGGGGAAATTTCAGCGCTCCCTTTTTAAAGAGAGGAACAGCCATAAAATGAAGAGTGAAAATTGGAATGGGCTGGACAAAGGAAGGGAGAATGGGGCACATAAAAAAAGCATTGAAAGTGCGGTAGAATAATCGTAACAAAGAGTTGGGAGTGTGCAGTAGTAATTAGATTAACGTTCCTGCGCCGTAAATGCAACGTACCTCGCAGCAGATGGAGTTGGAAAGTGTGACCACGCTATTTATAGGTCAAAATTCTACCTTATAGGTCAAGATTCTCGTTATATACACAAGGTGCAATATCATTAAATGAATAATATCATTCAACTGATTTGCCATGAGTATTTGGAGAAAATTGTTGAGTAAATACTGAAGTCATACCGTGCTGAAGTCAATTTAGAACAGGAGATGTGTGAAAAGTAATTTATAGATTTATATCTCATTTCCTGGAGATATAAATCCTTTAAGAGATACCGACTTTTCCTTTGTTGTCCTTCCTTTCCGACTTTTTCAATGTTACTATTTTCTGTTCGGCTACTCTATATTTTCGATGGAAGTGTAGTAAGTGGCATTGCGAGTTTTAGTTCTTGTTGTTGCTTATCCTCAAAAGATCTGACAATGTCAGATCGGCTCCAGTACTGTTCGTTTCAGTATTCTGAGACGACCACTTCTCGACGATTTTATCTCATTAAGGGGAGAGACGCGGAAGGATGAGCGCATTTCCGGAATTCTTCAACATTCATTGACCTTGATTTTCGCCCCATTAGACACTTTTTTGTTCAATTTTTTTTCACGTATATGTGAATATCGTGCTGTTTCTGTCCGTATTATTTTAATTTATCCTGTGAGTAATCCAAGTTAATTTTATCATTAAATGTAAACATCCCCTCCTTTCATCTTTCCTCTCACTCCTATTTTGATGAATTAAACTCACCCTAACGCATGCGCAAAAGCGCGGAGGGTTTTAGAATCCATTGTCAAACAATAGGTTGTTGACCGCCAAAAAATCTGTAATAATAAGGGGATCGGATGTTAAGTCTCCCTTAGAAAGTCCGATGTAACCCAGAATGTGATCCGGTGAAGCTGGATGGTCACAGCATTTTTTACAAATGGGATGGATTTTTCTACCACTTTCAAAGGAAAGGCACTTAAGATGGTCACTTTGTAGGTAGTCTTAGTTAGAGCAGTCTGGGAGCCACGGTTACGATGAGCTTTGGTAATAGCTGTGAGCGTTTTTTACCCTCCCCTACCCAATTATAATCAATGATACGCTATAATGAATGAGACCCGAGGCATGATATTATTTTTTAGTCCCCCCTCATCATTATTAAAAAAAAGCATGAACATTTAGCCTCCATGGAGACCCCTGAAACTAGAACCTGGAGCGTTATACTGCCTCCTACCTCACCCCATCATTTAATTACTAAAACGTGTCTTTTATACATATCAGATTCTTATTATTGCATCGAAATAATAGGAATGAAATGAATAATGTTATAGATCTTTTGAAAAACTTGTTTCATAAGTTGCATGCTTTTGTAATCCCAAACTTGTAAGTTAAGTTAATAAATCTAATAGAATATTTTATGAAAAACATGAGAACATATTATATATATTCTCCGCCTATAATCCTTGGCCGTCGCTGAGCCTTTAATCCGCTCTTGGCCGTGCACAGGTAATCTCAAATCTTTGCAGATTTTTGAATATAAGACTGATAACAAGTTACTCTGAGGTTTAAGTCTAAAGCAAACATCAAAAGACTTTTGTTTGAAGGAGGTATTATCGAAATGTTACATAGAAATGTGGATTTAATTTTCCATCAGATGAAACTGATTTTTCTCATTTATGTATTTTATACTTTTTAATTTAAAGATATCTTTCATCTTTTTCATGCCATTATGACAAACTATAAAACAATTAATTTAAAAAGTTAGCCTTGCAAAAAGTATACATTTATATTTTTTTCAGTTTATTTTTCTCATTAGATTGGAGTAACAAAATAAAAAAAAAAAATTAAACTATCAAAATTATTTTCATCTCCCATACATAAACTCATGATTACTTTCTTGTTGGTTATGACGTTGTTTTATTTATTTCTTTTTCCAATTTAAAGTGCTTAACATGGTATAAATTCCAGACTTTTAATACATTGCGAACAAGAGAAATCTGGAAAGACCAACAGGAATTGTTGCAAACGACGTGCGAATAAAATCTAGGTAATACCTTATACAAGTAAATTGAGGGAAGGGCTCTGGCGCTGTTGTTTCTTTGTTTCATTCTCTTCTCTTAAACAACGAACTCTTTACCTTGGGCATTCACAATTAGTTCATAATTCTTCCTGAACATAAAAGATCTCTACTCATTTCTGCTTCAGAACGAACTGATTTCTTCACGCTTGCCAACACTAATATCCCCAACAAGACTACCAGAATTAATAATGCAAAATAGGACTAACGAAAGTAAGATGCTGTGTTTTGCACTGTTTTTGATTGAACAAAAGGTGGCCAATCGCGTTAAGTCAGGGCCGCGAAAGGCAATAAATAACGCCACTTTTACAAGCCGGTATTAATTATTAGCCATAACTAAAGGAATCTAAAAGCCATTATGAGGCGGTTATTAACAGGGTTGCTCACATCCATACGTGTCGTTATACTCCATTATCCGAGTGATATATGAGCAGCTGTTTTAATAAGAAAAATCAATGCATGAATATTTATCAGCAGCTATTGGAATAAATCGCCCATTCTTTTCGCGCTAATGGATTTTTCAAAATTCCTCGTTCTCGAGATATTTATACCCCGAGCGATATATGGCTGCTCTTTGTTTCGTCTGAGCGGATTATGGTAGTATGGATTTTTTCGCAGAATGAATTCCAAATTATTTGGCTGAGTTGGATTGGAAATTACGTAAGCAGTGAACAATTAGAATGAAATAGCGTTACAACTTTTTCTTTAAAAAAATATTTTTAATTACGAGTATTTCCACTTTCTGTTATTCCTTATTTTAAATTTTTTCAGGTTGTATTACTGGATGAAAGTAATATGATTGATTGATTTGAGGACTCGCGTTGTCTACGTATTCGAGAAGGCCCATTAGGCCTGCTAACCCCTGGGGATTTTTACTTAACAAATTACAGAACACTCTTGAGTATTCGGTTCGCGACTATCGGGCTTTTTTTATTTCATCCTAATTAAATGAGGAAGGCAAGACATTGCATTGATAACATTGCCAAGACATTGGAAGTGAGCGTCTGCTGATTACAGCAGACGCTCACTTCCAATGTCTATAATATAATATCTCTCAATGCCTCCTATATGTAGTATTCTAAATACGTCGTGACAGAAAAAGAACGGCGTTCTGCAAGTTGTTCATTGTGTCGTCAATGTGTAACGGATCTCACTTACTGCTGCTGTTTTTGATTATAACTCCTCAGTACGACATCATTTGTAAATTCACATTCTGCGTGGTTTGAGATAAATGGCGGGCTTCAATAAGAAATGAGAAAAAAAAGAATTATAACAATGAGTTTAGTATTAAAAAAATTGTCTTTTGGTATTGATGGACAAAGAAATGCTGCCTATCCGGCTTTTTTGTTATCCGACCTATTCTTCCGCCACATTAGGCCGGATACTCGGGAGTGTATTGTACAAAAAAAAAATTTGCCTATGTAGCAGAACATTTTAATTGCATAAAACTACAATTTATAAAACAAAGAATAAATATCAGATAAATTTCACCTTTAAAAATATATTGCAAACAAGGTCTTAAAAAAATTTTTTTTAAGATTACTGCGCTTTAAAAGTTGAAGAAAAGTATAAGACATGTACCAGACTTAAATTGCAATTAGCATTTATTGATAAAAAATTATATTACTGAATTCGAAATCAAATGTAATTACAACCATCTTTTTAGTAATCTAGTACTGAAATCTGAACGTGAGCATCGGGGTTCAGTAACTCGAACCTTGTGTTTTCTGAGATTTAAATGGAATAAATCCCGAAACATTTCATAGTCAGCAATAAGCTTTGATTCAACTACTGTGAAAAAAAAATTTCCAGTGAAAAAAATGTAATAAAAATTTTATGTTTTGATGGTACTGTTAGTTATCATCAAAGCATAAAAAGTTTATTTAATGTATTCTGTTAAATTAGAAGAATTAATTATCTAAGAATTTATATTTTTAAATTTTACTGCTGTAAAAATGAAAACTATATCCTTAATAATTCTCTGTAACTTATAAATCCTTAAGTAAACGATATTGAATTTTCATTTATCTTGACCTTACACTGAAGTGATTACTTCTTTTATTTTTGAAAAGCTTTATATTATTTCCTTTGTGAATGCATAAGCTATTTTTTCAGCATTTTGTCTCTTCCTTTTGCAGGCACAAAACGAAAGTTCAGAATCTGTTGCCTTGTAAAAATGACCAGCAGGGTCACCTGGGAGACATGGGCGCCGCCAACGGCGTCACTTACGAAGATGTTCTGATCAATCATCATCCAACCAGGATACCTCAGGGACACCTGGCCGCCAGTCAGACCCTCATGCCCCTGGAGGTAAGCGTGCTGAAAGATTTTTTTAAAATTTCGAAATGATATTGATGCGGACGATAAAAATTCTATGCAGCTTGAAAGAAATTCGAGTGACGTGCACCAGGACAACTTCAATAGGAATGTCGATAAATATATTTGAACAGAAATACTTCATAGCACATTTATATATATTAGTTTCATAGTACACAATATTTCCATATCTATATTATATATCATAATTTTTTTTCCTTAAAAAAAATAAAAAAAATCTATTTTTCTTGCAAAAAATAATTCAAAAAATTTCATTTTCTTGTAGTAATGTCATTTATCTGCAGTGGATAGTCGCAAAGCAGTGTCCAGTCATGGCAGCTGCTATGAAATTTATGCATTTTATTCGTATAATCATGTGATAGAGGGCAATATAAAGTAACTAGAATTATATTAGTGACTTGCATTGGAAGACATCATCTATTGGACATTTGCTTGAGAAATCGATGGAGAGCGGAAAGAAATTTAGGTTTATCCTGCAGTTCGATGGTTTTGGTATATAGCATTTTCATCAAACGGCAAACCGTTACTATATAGTGCCAAGGATAGTCTTTCCCATTTGATGCTTGGTTGTGCTGTTATGCGAGTAAAGGATAGCTGTTGGAGCTAATTACAGTCGTGTTTGCTTTTCCAGCAGTATCTCACATGCTGTCTGTCACGGAGGCTTCAAGTTCCCTTTGCCGGTGAATAGCTGCGTTTTATACTCTCGAACCCAAAATCGATATATAAGATCCATAGCATCTCGGAATATGGAGTGCCTGCTATTTATTAATTAATGTTAACAACGCATTCAGTTATTTAATTATCAGGATTTTATTTTCTCTGGTTTCATTAATATGCTTGTTTCATATTAACTTAGTTAAAACGAAATCATTCGAATCTTCAAAAAGGGAATTTTAACAGTTCAGTTTGTGGTGAAATCAAAGAAATTTTCTAATGTAATTTAAGTGGATCTACAAGGTAGAGTGTCCGTTTTAATCATGGGCCAATAGCTAATTTGGAAAAATGGTGCAAAAAATTCTATTTTGATTTTTGAATCTGTAATAAGACTGCTAAAAAAATTATGAAGTTTAAATTTTTATAACTTTGTTTATTAAATGCGACTAATAGGATCAGTTCTTGAAAACACTAAATAAAATAATTTTAAATAATAATAGTTTTTTTAAAAAGTTCTACTCTTTTGCATTGAAAACTGACCGACTTTATGAAACCTACGTTTTATAATTTTGACCAATATATGATCGTTTATTGGATAAACTTTAGTAAAGAAGTGGATTTTTTTTTTTTTTTTTTGTTAAAATGTTATGTGCCAAGGCTATATGTGTATAGAATCGAGAAATCATGTTAATATTTAGAATTCTTAATTTTTTTCAGCAATCCGTTAATTGACCAAACAACAAAATTCAATTCTTCACATCATTTAGAACATTTTTTTCAACTGGAAATCCATGCTTATCTCTAACGTTTTAGAAGTTAACCGCTAGGTCCCGATCAGAATAGAAACCCTGTGTAGTTGTTTATATTGGTGAGACAGACCAAGCTTCATTTGTGAAGATCAGTTGACACAAATTCTTTGCTTTTCCAAGAAAGAGAATAAGCTCTTTTAAGAATAGCAATTACTTCAAATTATTTCAGTTGCATTGTGAGTCAGAATGACGCATAGTGACAGAAATTATACTTGAATGAAGTGACTAGTTTAAGCTTAATTTCCACAGTCTTAGAATTCATGGTATTCGTGATGCTGTTATGCTATATTTTTAGGTTTTTGTTGAGAAAGTGACCACATCCGACTTAAAAGAATATTTAATTACAGTTTGTTTCAGAAAAGTAATTTATTCTTATTATCTTACATGTTTAAGCATAAAAACTATTTGGGCGTCCTTTCCGTCTGGCGTGTGATATCCGATTCCTTTGACATGTTGATTATCTAGAGATCTATGTTAAGTTGCGATAAGACTGCATGCATTCAGACGCATTATCTTATAATCTCCAGATTAAAATTTATCAAGAGAATATAGTACTTTAAATGCATATTGTCAGTCAAAAGTGACTGATGTGATTTGAATGAAAAATACTCAGTCACTGGTGACTGACATGGCGGTTAACGTGTTAAAAACTCTTCTTCAGGATGGAAATACAAATGTTTATTGTTTAAGTAGCAAAATTAGGAATCGATATTAAATATTATATGCAACTCTGCAATTTGTCGAGTCTTTTCGCGTCCAAAAATGTGACCGTCACTTCATATTTTAACTGTATTTCCTTTTTTGTGTGTTTGGCGCCGTATTTTCCTTCTTTCATTGTATTAATCTATTGGATGTATCCGAACGTCGCAATAAAGAGTATAAATTTATCACTTTCAGTCCTTGTGTCTTTTCGAATATTTGAAGTCCAATTTTCAATGGTCGTAGCTTTTAATAAAATTATGCTGCATGATTGAGAATATGTAAAACAGAAACTGAAGTATTACTTTTTCTTTTGCAGATCCTTGATGTTAAATTAGGGGATCTCAATCCATCTCAGATATCAGCTTTGCACCATGCACCTTGCTATGCACCTCGGGATGGAGGACACATAATTATGGGAGGAAAACCCTTTAACCCCGTCTACGAAGAAGTATCTCAAGCTCCCTCTGGTGATATCACGAGTAAGGGCTACGATACAGATTTCAACGGAAGTGGGAAACTCGGCGGCCGGAGTCTGACCAGTGAGGATGACTTCGCCGAGGACGATTTTGCCGAGTATCCGAGTGGTGAAGGCAGTGGCCAGTGTTCTGCAACAAGTAGTGTCCGTGGCTCCACTGGGGGCGATCTGTGCAAAGACCCTGTGTCCAGTGATGAGGGCACAGGGGAGGATTGTGATTACATGATGAACAACATGCCAGAAATGTTGCCCGGTGACAATTCGTTCGGTTATCCGCGGCAGCCCATGCATCCTCCAGATATCAACAGCAAGCAGCACAGAAGGAATCCCATGCAGCCACCTCACCAGCATAATACAACGACATATCCAGAAAGGACTGCTAATGTTCTGCCACCGGCGCAAAGAATTACAGACACTGCACCCAGCCATAAGTTACATTCCAAACCACTGACAGACAACAAAAGGCATATGTCTCCCACTCATGTACCATCGCCACGCGTCCTCCCGATGAGTCCGGCACCGACTAACCCCCAGTGGCTGACCAAACATGGACAGCGGGACGACCGAACAAACTTTCCTACTAGCGCTTCTCAAGAGAACATTTATTCTACTATAGATGAGGATGAGTTGGTTGATTATCCAGCCCAACCTCCTTTACCTAGTCTTGCTTGCTCTCAACGTGGGAGTCCACCTTGTAAGCCTGGCGGCGGCATGCCGAAGAGCGTGCCGGGCCAGGGAAGCAGAGCCATCCCACCGCTAAGTCAACGCAATACAGAAGAAAGTGGTAGTTCATATGGGGACATCATGCCGGCCTTTCATTCTGCTTCATTTATGTGATGTGCATCTTGGGTTGGCTTGCTGTCTTTGCGAGCAATTATAAACACTTGAGCCAATGCCAGGACCACCTGTGATAAACAACTGCAAATCAATTTACTATTTGATCGTACCAGTACAGAGTCTCTTTTTATCAAAAGACAGTTTACCTTCCATGTGTTTGAATGGCCATCACATGTAAAAGTTAATTTTCTATTTCGATTATCTGCAGTTAGTTTAAATGTCTGATTAAAATGTGACCAGATTGGATACAAGGACCATGATGATTGTCATTGTAAAGTATGTCTTTTTCTATTACTGAATGTTGACGAAACAATGATAGAAATAAAATAAGCAATTTTTTTTGTAACTAGACAAATCAACAATTCTGTCTTCGCTTTATTTTTGAATTTTCAACATGAAATGGTCTGTTCAGTTTGAAAAATTTTGCTAATTTTAAACCAGCAAACTTGTTTTTTTTATTGCATTTACAAAATAATGATATAACAATAAAAGCTTTTATAAATTGTATTTTGATCAGTTTAATAATACGTTTCAAATAAGTTAATTATGTTACATTGGAACTTGAATAATTCGGAGCTGATGACATCACAATGAATATTTGATTTGCTCAAAAATTCGAATTTAGAACAACTGTATATAACTAGAGACAATGACAACGGGACGATTTAACTTATAAACAGTGACCAATGTGTAAATTCACTATAACCGCTGTGCTAAATTTGAATTTAAAAAAATGAAGTCATCTAGAATGAAGTTTTTGTCTTGAACAGAATATCTTTCGTAATATGTTAATTTTGAAAATAGAGACTTAATCACAATACTTTTTACTTACAACACTAACTTTAATCCGTCCAATGCTTAAACTAAAAAATGGAATAAATATTTAACATTTTTAATCAATAATACATAGTAAAATTTTAACAAACTTTGAAATTATTATAATTATTTAAACATCTAATGAGTTCTAAAGTTTTTAAAAGTATGCTAAATGTTTTATTGCTTTTTTAATTTAATTCATTGTTGGGGGGAATTAAAGACTTCGTAAAAGAATCGTTTTTTTTAATAAAGTAGAAACAATGCAGATGTATTTAATTACCAAACAAAAAACGTTGAGTTTTAAAATCGAACGAACCAAAATGGATTACAATCGGATGATATTTTAACATTCTGTTTAAAAAATATTATATACTAGAGGAAAATTTCGAATAATCGTGAATTCGATCTAAGCAAGTTCAAGTATGTTTTATTAGAGAAATGATATAACTTAATATTTGTGCTACAAATTTATACTTATATTAGCCATTAGTAGAGCATGCCCGGATTAAAATGACGCATGTCTGCACAATTAGAAATCACCATAACTAAAATAACGTTATGAAAACCGAAGTCAGCCCCCCCCCCAAAAAAAAAACTAATGATTCTGCACATGCTTGAATAAAAATAGAAACAAATAAATTAACAATGAAGATACGTTTTAAACCATCGGTAGTTGTCTCCTTCCAGCATAAAATGAAGGTCCTTAGACTAAATCGTAAACGTCACCTCTAGTGCTTAAATGATAGCAAAGTCCTATGAAAAAGGGTTCTATATTTCATAGTCTAGTGTGTGTGTGTGGGGGGGGGGGAAACGCGAGTATGCATATTGGACGCCCTTCCTTTCAAACGAATGAAACCAAAAATTAATACTACAATTTCATTAAGAAAATTACATACACATTTCATTTGTTTCAGTTGCTGCGTTTTTCAGTAATTATGTTTACATTTATAAGAATGCACAGATTGCCTTGGAAGCATTCAGGGCCTTACCCAATATCTATCATTTTATGCGAGCGAAGAGAGATGAAACCTTTAATGGAGAGTATGCGAGAACGTTTAGAGAGACCACTTGCGCACGTTACACTTACCGCATTCACCTGTTCTGGAGTAGACGATTGCAAATGGTCTTCTACAAATTTGGTGTAAAGACCACATACCAAATTTCAGCCGTCTAGCTCAAATCGTTTTTGAGTTATCGTGTTCACAGACCATCCATTCCACAGATGGTTTCGGACTAGGAGAGATCTAAATATGGAAATTCTTCAAAAACTAAAATTCGATGTGTTTTTTTTTAAAGATTACAATATAATTCTTTGTATACAAGAAAGCAAACATGTGGGAATGGTTTTTCCGAAACCTTCTAGCAATTTTCTAAATAAAAATATTACTCCATTTTGCTTTCCACCTCCCACTAGCACAAAATGATGGACACGGCTAGAGGTAAACACCACAAATGCTCAAATTTATATTTTAAAATCTCGCACATGAACACTTTGTGCTATGCAGTACACATACATAACATTATTTAATGCAAATATATATAATGACTTATGCACTTTGAGTTACTAAATGGTTTAATGAATTATGAATTTTACATTTTTATACGGACCCTGGTATAAAAATGATCCTCTATTAATCATATTTAGTAAAATATTCTTGAAACACTAATATTTTGAATAACAAGAAAGGTCCATTCTATTCCAACTAAAACTAAGAGTGATGAAAATTTCAATATTGCTGTCTAATAAAAAAGGCTGATTTCAAGCACTCCATGGATCGTTTCAAAGATGCTCCAATCAGTGACCGAAATTTCCTCGGGACAGATGAACATAAAATTATGAAATTGTTGATTTCCTAAAATGGTGATATTCAAAACGTCATTACTCAGTAAGATTTCATCTCGAAAGATAAAAGCATTTTTTATTTAATTAAAAGTTAAAATGTCAAGAATATTTCACTGAATATGATTCCTTTGGACCAAAGGATTATGTAAAATTTAGGCATGATAATTTTTTCGGAAGTACATTTATTTACTGAAACAAGATAAAATGTTATTTGCGTCATTTAAATCCTTTTGAAAGTAAAACTCAATTTAATGATGAATCGTAGAAATTTTTATTGCAAAAATTTTTCAGGAAGTGCAAAAATTATATATATATAAAAAAAAAAACATTCTGTAGTGCACATAATACTTTAATGCTGAACAATTCTGTTGTCTGTAGTCATATTTAAAAAAAAAAACAAAAAACAAAAAAAAAAAAAAAACATTCGTTTCAGCAAAAAAAATTTGCGTTTAAATTAAAGTTTAAACATTTCCGTTTCAATTTAAAGTTCACATTTTACGAGAGTTGACAGAATATTGGACAGATACATAGTAAAATGAACGGAACGCCATAATGCTTTTATAATAATATCCGTTTTTATAAGTATCAAAATTTGCAGCTTTAACATATTTTGTTGAAGAAGCTATTAAGAGACCAAGTTATATAAAATGTTTAATTAAAAATTTTAGCGAGCATTAATCTAGTGAATCAAGTGATTACTAAAAGCGGCTAGTGTATGTATATGTCTTCACCGTAATTTTAACTTCCGAGTTATGCAGGTTTTTAATTTTCCCACGGAATCAAAACGCTAAGGTTTGCAAATTCCTCTTATAATTGCATTAGATCGGCAGAACCAGCACAGTAAATTCCCAAAATTCTATTTTTGCAGATGAAACTTATGTAACTATGGGATTGACATGACTTCTAAATCCAAATTCTAACCTAAAGAAAAATATCAAACACCACCACCTGTCAGAAAACAACATACTGACTATTCAAAACCAGCTCCAACAGCTCATAAACCACTTACAAACGATCCTAATTCTCCGACTACCACTCCTGTAAATCCGCCATCAACAACTTCTGAACTTCCCAACTTTGACGTTGCCATGTACAGTGAAGAATTTATTCCCGTCTCACCGGGGAAATTGCTTAAAAATGCGTTTTCCATCAGCTCAAACCCATAAAGGTAGTTACAAAATAAGTTCACGCCTCTGGATAATCTTCAGAATCAAATCATCCGAAAAATTGACTCAGCCACTACAAAGAAAATTCCTGATATCATGCTAAAATTAACCGAAAACTACAATCTAACCCCACAAGAAATGTGCCAGATTTACACAGAAACTGTTAACTTGTTTTGCAACTTCATTCAAATCCCCCAACCACTGAAAAAGACAGACTTGGAATAATACAATTACGTAATAGTAATCAACAAAGAAATGCTGCTCTCTCTAAAGCTTGCGAAAATCGCCCACTCAAAATAATAATAAAAGGACTTTCAACTGATATTAATAAAGAAATCATAGCCGAAAAAATTCCAATTCTAAAATTACAGAGAAAACTTTCTCTCCCGATCTTTCTTATCGAATTTGAAAAAATTGGAAATTATCAAGATATCTACAGCTTCATATAGTTGGTCTACTTGAGGATCAGAATTGAAACCTACCGGAGTAAAAATAAAACCACTGTGTGTGATAATTATGCAGGATTTTTCCACAGCGCTAGAAATTGTAAACACTACAGCAATCACCCTATATCAAAGGGAAAAAAATAGAATTATATAAAAATAGACCTGTATGAACAGCTAACAAGAAAGGTATCTTGGGGTGGGTGCAAAACGTTCTGTTTCATTAAACCTGATCCCTCCATGAGAAAATCTTATGTGAAGTAAGTTCATCAATCATCAGCCTGTCTCCACCCCATCACCTGTTTCCCAGGAAATCTACTGAATTCAACTCCTCATCCCTTCAAGAACTCGTGGAGTCTCTATGTGAAATTAAATCCCGTTCGAAGAACGTCCTGGACTATTTTATACTAATGCAGTCGCAAATATCAAAGCTACAAAATCAAAAGATGAAAATAAATTAATTTTAATTAACGCTCTCCTTGAGCAAATTCTTTCTTCCCTCTCCAGGTCCACTATATTCTTTTCCACCAACTTTGCTAGTCCTGATTGGTCCAGGCAGTTCTTCTCCACTACTCTTCTTCTGACTGGAACCCAGTTGCTTCGCGGCCACCGAAACTTTATATTTCTAAAGGCCTATACCGTGCATTTCTTCCTACTTTTTCAGCTCCCGTTTAGATTTTTTAATGTTTAGTTACATTTAATTCATTTTCCTTGTTCTATTACATGTTTTCTTCATAATCATCAAAATTCTAACTCCATGGTGTGCGGTTGAAGGCCCCAAACAGCGATTTACATCTCAGTTCAATGGGGAAAACCGCCTGGAAGAGGATGACAATTCGGTGAATCGGCCGGTGTTCTAGATGGAATATGCTAAAGACAGCAGTCGGCCTCAACAAATCCTGTGGATACTGCTTCGTTCAGTGGTATTGGGGTGGTCGGCTGTACATAAGAAGAAAACCTTTAATCCTTACGCATTAAGCCGCATTTTTATTTCTTAATAGATGACAATAAAATAAACATTTGCAAGTCTTTATTCATTGTTTTATCCTATATAATGGCATCTCTCTCTATAAGTCGCGGAACTAACCGGTTATTTAAATTTTATACTATGCTATCAATAAATTCTGATTTAGTGACACAATATGCATTTCAATTTTTAAAAAAACAACAACGATTTCATTCTTTGTATGCAAACTTCTTTCAATCTATAAAAATCGGTAATTCGTAAATGAATAAAGAGTTTTTTTAATCATTCTGAATATAGTAAACAGTGCCTTTGTTGTTTTAAATATTAAAAATTATGTAGGTGATGTTTCGTGATGAAAGATAGAACAAATGATCTGAAACCAAGCAGTTACAGACAGAATTTGAAAATATTATTCATATATTTCCTTGTTGCAAATACACTTTGAAAAAAATTTAAAAGCATGAGAAAGATATTTGAAGACATCAAACGTCAAAATTACTTCAAATAATCGT
Organism: Argiope bruennichi; assembly: GCF_947563725.1. NCBI lineage: Eukaryota > Metazoa > Arthropoda > Arachnida > Araneae > Araneidae > Argiope > Argiope bruennichi. The sequence goes on from NC_079151.1 coordinate 72,166,557, forward strand.
TTTCTTATTTTAACAACCAAAAGAAACAACAACCTAAGATTTGAAAGTAGCTTTTTAAATGATGATGACAGTCAAATTGTCCACATAGTTTAGCAGAGAGAATTGTTTATTCTGTCACAAGAGTCGATCATAATTTTCCACCGATACTTTCTTGTAAAAAGGCATTGCATGTTAAAAGGCTCTACGGATCTAACTGGTTCATTTAAACAGATTTCTGTGCAATTTCAGACGATTAGATGCGGTTATGACTGGATCAGAGAAATAATCAGTAGCACATAAATAAGTCGACGTCTAATTTTTCAGTCATTCAATACTTAAAGGTTTTCTGTTTCAATAAAGTCGTAGATAAACGTTTATAACAAGTACATCATTGTATACTGTACAATAAACATGGTAGCAGTGGCAGCTCGTTAACTCAGCAATTAGCACAGTAAATATATATATATATATATATATATATATATATATATATATATATATATATATATATATATATATATATATATATATATATATATATATATATATATATATATATAAAGATTGCAATTTTAGAAAAGAAATCATATCTAAAATTCGTCTTATATCTATAATTTAAAAATCACATATGAAGTTTGTTGCATTTCAGAAGTGTTAAATAGCCAATATATGATACTTGCTGCCTTTGGTGACTAGCTTGTTTCTCAAGTTATTGACTTTTTAGGTAGTTATACGATTCATATATAATGAACATATATCTTATCTTCGCCTTATTATTTTATATGACTAAAAAACACGAATTCAATTGAATCATTTTACTGCAGATTAATAAGCGTGTGTATGTTTTGGAAGATATGAACACCGATTTCCATAGTTAAGTCAGCGATTATCTATTTGATAATGATTAAGCCTATTTTTGAACACGGTTGAGCTTTCCGTTTGAAGTTTATTTCTTAATTTCTTTTATATCTTCTTTCCTCCGTCTGAATAGACTTTTTGGTGACACGGTGAGTACTCCCCAGAACATTTATAGTAGTATTTTGCACCTGCATTCATTATCTAAGCAAATCGTTGAATTCAGTGCATCTATAGACATGCTTAATGAAGCAGTCTGAAATTTCTTACAGTGTTTTGTTTATGCTAGACTGTTGCCATTCGATAATAAGCAAAAAGAGCGATTTCTGTGTTTCTGTGTCACACGCACACACACACAAATATATATTCTTTGTAGTTTTGTCGATAAATAATTAATTCTCATCCAAAAATGAATATCAAATCAGATGCGCAATATATGAACTGCAACTTTCATCGTTTTTAATTATCAAGAATAATCATCATGTAATCGCCAAGAATAATTAATATCTCCTTCACAGAAATGTTAATCCGAATAAAGTTTAAAAAAATTATCAACATACTATCTTTAACAAACAAAATTAAATGTAGCAACATAACAATCGTAAGAAAATAAAATAAATATCAAATAAACCAAATGTTCAAATAGCAAGAATCGGAAAAAATTAAAAACACCAGAGTACGAAAGCAAACTTTAGAAGGAAGAAATCACTTAGCCCCACTCCTCTCTGAACTTTTTTTTTTTTTTTGTGACACAGAATGCAGCACCATAAGTTCTTCAATAGTTATATCCATATTATTCCACCAATTGATCGATGTCATTGCTATTCACCTCTAACCCCATAATCTTGGTCAGAGACACAGTCTCCTCGATTAAGGCTCTAGAGGCACTAGCTCAAATATCTCGGAATCGGTCGCTATTCGGCCAAAACTTCTTTCATGTTGATATAAAAGTTTGCTAAACATACAAGCGCTAAAACATACTTGTAGAAGCCAATCCAGCATGGTCACGGTGTCTTCTCGTCTGGCGTTATGCGAAACATCGCTTGTTAAGCAAATCACATTTTAACACTTTGTTTTGCTCTTTATGTGAAATCACTCGCTATGGGAGATACCCGCTAGGTAAAAGTTTGAATGTACCACTCTCCATTTCTGAAATCGAGACTGTCTCCTTCAGGGATATCCTGAAAAATGGGTAGGCGAAACATTTTGAGTACACCAAGATATGAATTCGACAGATCTTTCACCCATACATATGGTTTATAGAAATATAAGCAGTAATCTATACTACTATTATAAATGTGAAAGTTTAGATGGATGGATGTTTGTTAGTCAATCACGCCACAACGGCTGAACAGAATTGGATGAGATTTAGCTGAGAGACAGATTATAGTCTAGAATAGGACATAGGCTACTATTTATTCCAGTTAATTGAGTGGTTAATTCTTTATTAATTAAAAACTAACTTTCCCGCCAAAAATCGCCGAATGAGTAAAGCTTCAGGGTTTTTTTCCCCCACGTCAATGAGATTAGGCTTAACTTGATTTTGACTATTATTTCAAAAGATTCTGTTTCTTTTCTTTGTGTTCGATACATTTAAAATTAAACATTGTCAATTAATCGATCTTTCGGATTCATTCTGAAGTACTTTTGAATTAAAATAAAACAGAATAATAAAGGAAATTAAAAATTTATAACCTATATTGTGTTACCCCAACTGACGTAGAAAATTCATACATTTGTGTTGCCTCAATTGGCGTTGAAAATTCACGCATGCGCAGGAGCAACAAAAGATAATGCCATTGATGCTATAAATTTATTTCCACGCGTACGAAGTCGCGGGTAAAAGCTAGTATTGAGATAAAAGTTTATAGAAAAAATATACTACAAATGTTTCTAAAGGTTCAGAGCAAAGCACACATAGGGCATCGAAAAGGCTTTTCAACACTGTCCACATGAATATATTGCTAGCCAACAGAGTTTTCAAACAGTAGCTTCTTCACCGTGAAACAGAATTTTAGAAGGATATTTAAGAGTATATATTAACAGTGGTGGATTTCTGACTACGTACCCAAGGCCGCTGGTCCAAAGGGGCAATAAATAAGTTGGTTAATCCAAGTTGTCAAATAAATACATTTCTATTATCATTGTTTGACACGTTTTTAAAACTTTAATAAAATTTCTGAAAGAAGCAATTTTTTTGATTTCAAAAAGCAATAGATCGAAAAGTATATGCATAGCTTCTGATCGAGGTACGAGCCTGAATAAGCTGACTAAACATCTGCGAGCAGTTAAATGACCCTTTTCTAATGTATCGATTAAATGCCCGTACGTTTAGTGTTAATATACCCATGGTCATCTCCCATTTCATCATATTAATATGTTCTCCAAACTGAAATGATAATAAGGGAATGAGTAATTTTAATGTCATCAATCATGAGATGTATTGAAACATGGGCGTTTAGGTTGCAGTCGATTTATCGGTTCCAGTAGGTTGGAACTTAATTTAATATCAGATATAGATTTTTTAAAATTTCATTTTAACAATCTCGGAGAAACAGCTGGTCCCACAAAATGGCTAGTGAATAAATAAAAACATATATTTTCACCGTGTCATCAAAATTAAAATATATATATATATATATATTGAATGATATGTTAAGTTAAAAATGTGAAACAAAATTGGCGAGTAATTGGATTTTTATTTCATGCATATCTTAAGGTCACAAAATATCCAAATCCGCTTCAGCTTACTTATTAGTCAATATTATTATAACGATGAGAATTTCAACTATCAAAATATTTAATAATCCACTTGTAACGTTATAACACGATTCAAATCTATAGTACGATGTTTTTAAAATTCAAAGAATTAGAATCATAAAAAAGAATTAAAAATGCCGGAGATTCCGGCTAATGGTCTGAATTTCAGAGACACTAAACCAAAATTGCGGAAAAGTTTAACTATCTCCTTGGATACATGGGGCGTCTCGAAACCTTTGGAACTCATTTAAAGCTATGCTAGAATTCCCAAGATGGAAGAAGTTCCATCAAAATTAATTTCAAGTTCAAGAAAACGTACCAAAGTCAAATATTAAGAAGCTGGAAATACCAAAAGGGTATTTAGAATTAAGTGCCCTTTTCATGCAAATCCATTTTTAACCATGAAGAAAAGCAGCTTTACAACTAAGATGGGTGTTGTCGAGTATGATTTATCGATAATTTATGGAAATGTAAGATCTCGACCTTTGTTGTTTCATAATTGAAGAGAGGAAATAAAAGAAAAGAACATTGTTCGAAGAGAATCGAGTTCATCGCCTGTCTGTTTGTTATTTAACTCTCCTCAAAGAATAATTTCAAAAGATGTATGAAAAGCGACAGCGATTGAAATTTAGTTTACTGACTTGTACAAGATGCCCATTAGACCAATTTAGTCGATTAGTTTAAGATGAGAGTTATTACAGCGAAAATTTGCAGAAACACTTTTAAAAAGTGCATCATAAAAAGTTCATCGGGAATAAAAAATATTTGCATTTCTTTTTTATAAAATAAGTGTAACTTTCTTTAAACTAATGTATTTTAAAATGAGAAAGAAGAATGGACCCGAAAACTTTTTTATAATCAGCGAAGTATTTTTCAACTTTTACCCAAAGGGCAATTTTGGAATTGGTCTCATTTATAAAAACTAACAAGGTCATCATAATAAATGCAATAGCAGTTAAAAAAACAACTTAGCGATAAAAATTTATTTCGCAAATCTATGTAGTGCACATAAATATTGCATGATTGTTTCAAAAATGCATTACATTTTTTTAAAAAATATCGACTAAAAAACACACTATATTTAGAAAAAAAAGAAATTAAAAAAAATGCACTTTTTGATAGCAAAATGTAGTTTTTAAATATAATGTAGAAAATAGCAATATTAGGTTCTTCAAAATACTTCAAATTTTATTCACTCCCATATGGCTGATGAATTTATCCAGGTCCTTTTAGAAGGACGATTTCCAGGTTCCCAAGCATTGCAGATTTCGTGGACAGATGAAAGTCAGCAAGCTTTAAGACACTTCCCATTTTTATACTTATCTGTTGTCACTGTTTTGCAATTTTTTAGAAAGAATTTATTGAACTTCGAAATAGTATTTAACTCTCCAGCTGCTTATCCCGTAATGTCGGCGGGTTCGCAATCAGTCCATTTTTTACTGCATCCGGCATTTTTCACAATTTAACAAGAGGATTATTTTTTTTCACAAGAGGATTAATACTATAAATTTGAAACTTTTTGACGTTTCTGTTAATTTCAAAAATAGGTAAAAAGAAAAGCTTACCTAAATTAATGAAATTATTCGATATGTTTTATATTCTTTAAAAGATTTTTTTTAAAAAAATCGACCTTGATTCTAGATGGGAGATATTTGCGGTATGAAATCTAGAGATGTAATCAAACCAGAGACCCAACTATGCGGAGAAATTAAATGATGGACTGTCTCGAACCATAATATGGGTACCAAGAACCATGTAACACAAACCCTATTTTGAACATCTCATAAATGGAACTCTCACATGACAGTACATTTAATCACAAGAAGTTGTCAGTTTGTTTTTTCTTTTTTAAATAATGATGACATCGGTAACAACTATATTACTTCAACAAAAAAAAAAAAAAAAAAAAAAAAAAACACCATTCTTTTTTTTTTTTTTTTTTTTTTTGTCGAAGTACATAAGTGACCATGATGATAAGTTTAGTCTGCTATAAGATATGATATCGAAGTTACTCGGTAATTTCACGGCTGAATGCCTTCAAGACGATAATCAATCGCAAGAAGAAGGTCAAACAAAATCTTTAAATTATATGGTAACTTAACTACTTGCATCTCCCCCCCCCCAAAAAAAAAACATTTTGGGGGCATAATCTTTTTTAAAATTTTATTTAATGTTCATTACAGAAGACAAAACTATGCATTCTCATAATCAAAGTGATCACTAAAATTTTTTAACTTATGCATTGAACAATTTTATCCCTTGGTTTAAGAAACATGTGTATGTCCCAAAATCATTGTATTAGAAAAATTACCTGCTAAATAAATATTTGTTTCTTCATCCATCAAATAAAGGACCAGCTTTAAAAGAACAATTTATAATTGGAACTCTGCTCATGAAGACAAAACATTCACTGAATATTCTTGGTTATCATTAAAATAAGTTCAAAAATAATTACTTTGAAACAATTGAACTAATAAAAGCAATTTACATACATTCGACAACAAATCTAAGGTATCTGACTGCAGATGCAAAATGTTGCCAAGGTATAGACCTTTTAGTCTGGTCTAAGAGGTAATCAAAATGCACGTCAGATCAAATTGCAACTGGATTCGACAAATATTAAAAATACAAGATTGTAATAAGGTGAAAAATCACTGATTTTTCTTGAAGTAGTAAAATAAAAATTATTCTATTATATATTCAAAACAAAGAAACATTGCAGTGATGGATAAAAATTACATTTTAGAAAAATGTAAAATAAAATTGAAAGAATGCTTGAAATATAAAATGTAGAATTTGCTACAGCTTTAATTTTTAGAAGATCCAGAATTAAATATCATATATTCTGACGTTTTTCCTCCCTTTTCTGTGAAAGTATGTAAAAGAGAAAAGGGTTGCAACTTTTTTTTTCCAGAGAAACTCCAAAAACTTGGTATAAAACACAATTCTGTGTTCAAAAATAAAACTATAAAGATCAACTTCTGCATTCAATTGATATATTAAACAATAGCAGACAATATATATTTTATATACCTTACTATTATCCCCGATATTATTTTTATTAAAAAAACTAATTTACTTAGCAGTTGATGTAGAATAGAAAACAATTTTTCTGGCTTATTAATTGAAAGTAAGATTAAGAATATTTGCAAAGATAAACTATTTGATGATTCATAATATGTTTCTGTGTAGGTCCATACAGTGATTTTTCTTTTCAGTTTATACTAAGAAAATAGATTTAAGCACTTTTTTAAATTATGATATAATTAGTTCTTAATGGAACTAATATTATTTGGAAAAGGCTCCATAATGCAAATAATTATATGAAATAATTTTGTATGGATTTATAATAAATAATTTATTACTCCATCACTTGTTTCTTCAATATGATTTAAAATTTCTTATATTTTATCTGCTTTAAAAATAACTGTTTCAATGGAATATTTATAAACAAAAAATGAACATTATATTTTATTTTTGCAGCTATTCACTAATGGAAAAAATAAACAAACTAGAACTACTTTAACTGATCTAATCTAATATCCCCAATTCACTTATCAGACCATTCACGACTGTAAAAATATAAAGCAATTTTTTTAAAATGAAAATAAATTATCCATGTGAAAAGATATTTTTATTTTTACTGTAATTTTAAAATATTAGAATATAATTTCTTTATTTGTATTCAAAAGGCTCAAAATAAAGCAATCAGATTCTATATTAAAACAGAAATAATGAATCTCATTTATTCTATGCACTATCACACTTAACATATTCATACAATTAAATACGCACTGTACTTCCTTTTTTCACAACATGACCACAATCGTATTTTCCACGAATGACTTTGAGTCTTAATCCTGGTACATCCTTAACACGCCCAAATCTTACCAGGACAGTATTATGTTCCTGCAAATTGTGTCCCTCACCTGGAACATATGCAACTGCTTCTTTGCCATTAGATAAACGAACCAGGACACATTTCCTATTAGCTGAATTGGGTTTTTTGGGCTTCTTTACTAAAGTCTTCAAAACAACACCTTTCATTTGTGGTCTGCTATCCAAAGGATGTTTTCTTTTGTGTATTTTTTTGGGTTCTGCCTTATGAATGAGATACAACTGTACATCCTCACTGAATGTCTTATACTCGAATTTTCTTCGGTAATTTCTTTGTTGCTGTATTTGATTACAAGTGTTAGTTGGTTTCAAAAGATTGTTCATAATGCTAAAATTTGGTTTAAAAGTGTTAAATGCTGTAGAAAACTGGGAGATGTTGAAGATTGGAAATGTACTGTTTCTTGAAATATTATGTACTGCATCTGCAAAGAAAAAAGTGCCTTATATGAATGATTAAAGGAAGAATGAAAAAAAAAAAAAAAATGTACAAATGTTACATTATGAGGTTAAAAATATTTTTTATTGAAACATGAAAGTCATTTAAAAGAAAAAAAAGAGGTTATTTCATCGAATTAATCTATAAATGCAGAAGAAAACTAAAAAAAGAGTTATTCAATGATTAAAAGTATAATATATAAAAAAATGTCTGTAATTTTTAAGGTACTACTTAAAAAGCTAACATAATACATTTTCAAACATTAATCCTTAGAATTATTTAAAAGTTTTCTCAAACAAATTATTATATCTCTAAATAAATTGCTGATTTAAAATTTATAGGATAAAATACATAATAATTATTTCATTTTCTAATAAAAAACTTAGGATTGATGCTATAACAATATAGAAACAATGTATGCACAGTGCTAGAATTTTTAAATTCATTTATTGAGAACAATATGTCAAAGGATTGCAAAGCCTGATTAATAATTCTTAGTAAGAAGTTACAAAATCTTTTATTAATCTAAAAATCAAAACAAAGCTCATAAGCAATATTAATTCTAGATCAATACAAAGTATTATTAAATATTTGGAAGTTGAAAAAGAAAGAAAAATTAATTATTAGGGTTGCAAAGGCTAAACTACTAATTCTTTGTCAGAAGTTACAGAATTTGAGTTTATTAATGTAAAAATCAAAACAAAGCTCATAGCCAATACTAGTTATAAAATAATACAAAGTATTATTGTGTATTTGGATTTTGAAAAAGTAAGAAAATTATTCAAATTTTAGAAGGGAAGACTGTCTTTAGTTTTTTTTTTTTTTTAATGATTCTGTCTATAATGTTTACAGATCTAGAACATGTACAGTTTTAACTGAGTAATTATAATACAATTGGATAGCTACTTTTTGGCTTTTTTTAAAAAAGAATCTAACGGGGACAAACTTTTTTTTATATTCTCATTTGTACTTTAGGGCAATAAGTCAATTTTGATGGTAATAAGCATCAAATTATATATTTTGATAGAAAGTTAATAAAATTTTGCAACAGATTCATTAGCAAATGGATGCTATGATAACTAAAATTCCTTTACATTCAAAATTAAAAACAGCATATCTGCATAAAACAGATAACAAAAGGAGAGTTTATGTTTTCACATTTATTTTTATTTAAAATGAAGGTACCAATAATATTTGTAATGATAATTGTGTCATGGCCGCCAAACATTCATCTGAATTCAAAAGAAATACTTTTTAGAGGAGCTTTTAAATCAAAGAGGATAAGTACTTATACATAAAGTTATAAACTCCTGCACTACGAGACAGAACATCGAATATGGAATCTTTATACTGAAAGCAATATATTAATAATGAAACAAATATCATATTCCATAATTCAAACTACTAGAAAACTGTTTTTATATTTTAAGTTGAAAATGTTTAGATATGCGTGAAACAAACAAATGAATATATATATATATATATATATATATATATATATATATATATAATGCTGGAAAAAAAAGCATATAATAATGTATCATACACATATATAATATTTGAGTTTTTGATATCTCTTTTATATATATATATCTTTGATATCTCTATTAAATATGTAACAAAGAAGAAAATCAAAAATTGCAATTAACACAGACTTTGATTCAGATTATATATGCTTAATAAAAGATACTCAGATTTTTTCATTGCTTGCAGTACAGATACAGTAAATTTAATAATAAATAAAGTAAAAAATAATAATAAAATTAATGTCTTAAAAATGTTTATAATTAATAGATAAAAAAATAATTTTTATCAAGAAAAATTCTGCAATACTACATTGTCTCTCATACTTATATTTTCTATATATCATAGAGAAAAATTATATGCATTTTAAATACAGCATATAATTAATTAAAATGCCCTTTCTGGAAATATCAAAATCCCCATATATGAATTCTTTTACAATGAGAACATCTCCAAAATATCACTCACAACCTCTAATTTAATAATATTTGAAATTGAAATATGCAATATATTATTGATATTGTCATAATTAGGGTTGCGTGTATTTATTGTTGACTCCAATTATTGGGACGCACTAGAAAAATAATGTTATTTATATTTTAACTAGAGAAATTAATTGATTTTTACTACGAACTTCACCCAGGCAGTGTGTGAGAGCATTCTAAAGAGAAGGAGAGAGTAGCTTTTTTTAGAAGCTACGGATGTCAATACCTAGATGATGAGTGGTGCGCCAATTACATCACACATAGCCTCAATGGAGCTTGTAGTTTACAGATATTTGATATGATAGATATATATGATTTATGATAGACATTCATAACAATATCAATACCTTATCCTTAAAATCACTTGCAAGATGACATTAACAGAAATAAGACTAACATATTAGAATTTATCTAATTAGATCAAACAACAAAAATAACCATTAAAAAATCTATGCTCACCAAGCAGAGCTTTTAGAATTCTATAAATATGATAAACATACAGTAGGCAAAATGATTATTTGTACACCACTTTTTTTTAAAGTTTTAGAAACATATAAGCAGCTATTTTATTCATTGCGACGTGTGAGCGTGAGTTAGTTGTTTATTTATAAGTAAACGAAAAAAATATTTTGAAATAATTGAAAATAAAATTTAAATCTTACAAACTTGGAAAATTTCTTGCAAAAAGTATATTTGTACACATATATCTCCGGTAAGTATTACTATCATTTCATGTAATTTTTCAAACTATAGTTAATTTTTTGGTTAGTTTGTATTTTTTAAACATTGAAGGTTATCTTTTTTAACAGTGAAGGTCACTCGCAGAGAAAAGTTGAGATATGGCCACGAAATCAAAAGAAGTCTCTTTAGAAGAAGTCTCTGAGAACTCATATTGTTAACCTTAATAAAAGTGGAAAATCTTATCGCGAAATTCAAAAGATGGTTAAGTTACCCTTTACAACTATTGGTTACATCGTAAGAAAATATAAAAATACTGGACGCGTTGAAAATGAATGCAGGCCAGGCGGCCCGAGTAAATTAACTTCAAGAAATAAACGAAGTATTGTTAAAGCAGCTATTAGAAAACCACAAATTTCTGCTCAGAAAATTGCAGATGACCTTCTCGCATCTTCTAACATTAGAGTGACCGCTTAAACAATAAGAAATGTGTTACATAGTGCTGGTTTAAAAGGCAGAACTCCGAGAAAAAAAAAACCCAATGATCTCTGAAGTAAATAGAAAGAAGCGTCTAGAATTTGCTATGAAATACTAAGACAAACCGATGGACTTCTGGAAAAAGGTTATTTTTTCTGATAAGAGTAAGTTTGAAATATTTTCACCCCCTAGTATCCAAAAAATCTGGCGAAAAAATAAAACAGCCCTTGATAGTAAAAATGTACTTCAGACCCTGAAACATGGTGATGGAAATGTGATGGTTTGGGGCTGTGTAGCTCATGGCGGTGTTGGAAAATTACACTTTATTGACACACAAATGACAGCTTTAGGTTACATTGATGTGTTGCGGCATAACTTATTAGACAGTGCTAGAAAATTGGGTATCGGTGACACTTTCTTATTCCAACAAGATGACGATCCAAAACACACTGCGATAGTTACTAAAACATGGTTGCTTTATAATGCGCCAAGACGCCTTGAAACTCCACCACAATCCCCGGATATAAATTCAATTGAAAATTTGTGGATGCTATTGGATGCTCAAGTCCAAAAAAAAAAAAAAAAAAAAAAAAAAAAAAAAAATATTACAAGTAAAAATAGTTTGAAAAAAGCACTCATGGAAGCTTGGGAAGAAATAGATCAAGAAACCACCAAAAATTTAATAGAATCAGTGCCAAGACGTCTTGAAGCAATTGTAAAAGCCAATGGAATGCATACAAAGTATTAAATTTCTATAAAATAATTATGTTTAAAATTTGTCACTAAGTAAGTGTACAAATACTCTTTTTGTATAGTTTTTATAAAGTTTTATTCATTAATCAACTAAAGTTTATGTGATTGTTTTTTTGTTGATATTTTATTATTATTTTACCTCACTAGAATATATTTCTGCAATTTTAACTTAGTTACCTTATTTTATTTTGCTATAATATTCCAAAATTGAAGTGTACAAATAAACATTTTGTCAACTGTATTTCTTTGGACATTCATTCAAAATTCATCCTTCAGTTTTCTTAATGAGTATCTTTACCTTCCAGTTACCTGTTCAGTTTAAAGAACCTTTCAGTTCAAACTTTTTTAATTAGGCTTTTTTTTAAACATAAAAGAGTAGAATGCTACTAAATGGAAACTTATTGGAAATTTATAAGCAGCACACTTTAGCTACCTAAAATAAGGCCATATGCCTTACAGAAAGATAAGGAAAAATGTCTTATAGATAAATAGTCATATAGTAACATAAGTATAAAATCAGTTCAAGACTTTCTGAAGTTTTCTCTCACCCCCTTTACAATATATTTCAACATATTAATTCTAAATATGTGGGAGGGATCTTATCACCTTAAAAATAGAGCTTTTAATTACACTACACAATACGCAGAAAGCAAAAATAATAAAAATTTCTTCAATTAAATGTTTACACAGTTTGGATTATTTCAAAAGCATATTCTAGAATCAATTTTTACTAATTTCATGCTTTTTAAAATTTAAGCACATGGTCACAAGATCAGCATAGCAATCAAAGAATTAAATCAGTTTTTGGGACAAAAGGATGAAATCAAGCATCAGATTTTTTTTACAAGATTACTTTTATATACAGAGAATAAAATAATGTAAACTATTCTAAAATAATATATATGAAAACAGAATGCATGCATATATATATATATTCAGAATATAATGATAATTATATAGATTTGTATAACAGAATCATTAGTGGAGAATTTTATTAATCAGACACAATAGTAGTATTTACAGATTTTTGAAACAATCATGCACAAGCTTATACAATAAAAAAATTGAAAACGAAAAAGCCCACACCAATTTCAAACACTGCATATTTTTTGGCATCAATTATACGAATGCAACAAAACAATTATTATATATCAAACACTGTAATAAATTTTTTTATTAATAAATAGAATTAAATATTACATGGATCTGTTATGCTCAGTTCAAATTTCATTTCCCCACCACTTTTAAAGTATGCATACAGTTGGTAATTACTCAAGATAACTTCATAATTATTCACATAATTTTTTTTGTCCGACATTTGCCTTTGTAGCCATAAAAATTCTATCTAGAATTATCTTAAGGACTCTCCCCACCTTCAAATCTTAGTAAAACTAAAAAGCATCTTCTTCATTCCTGATAATAATAGCAGTTAAGTAGTTAAAGTAAAGATTAAAACTATTATAAAAGTTATGGTGCAACTGATTAAGAGGGAAATGAAAATAAAAATCATTTAAATATTTTAAAAGCTTCCTTTGCTAAAAATGTTCTTCTCAAATAGATGCAAATAATTGTATGCCAATAATTTTATGAAACATAGTATCTAAAAATTTTTATAATCCTATTTGCAACATAAAAAATTTCATGGACCCAAAGCAGAGAAACATAACATCAATTTTTGACAATAAAACAAATTAATTAAAAAAATATTTTTATCAAATTATTTAAGATGAATCCTTAACTATTTCTGATAATTACTAAAGAATTTAAATGGAATGGCCTCAGTGAAAATATTCTTGATGCTATCTTTCTGGTTCTAAATTTAAACACTAATACTCAATGTACGAAACTTTGGTCTTAAATAATAAGGAATTTCTCTTTAATTAGTTCAATAAGTCTTGTAATATTTATTTTATGGAATACTTTAGTGAATAATACTTTAGTGCTAAATCAAAAGCTATGATGTACAAGAAATTTGAATGATGTGCTTTTTTGTAAATTTTTCTATAAAGAACTTTAAAATGATGAAACAATGCAAAATGAAAGAAAAGCACATGCATTACTTACTTATTTACATAAGGAAAAAATTATTTCTTTAATCGATACATAATAATAAAGATGAATGTATGTTGTTGGCGTTCTACAAGCCAGACCATTTGATATATAGCTAACAAACTTGGCACATACAAATATTGGATGTGAGGAATATACATTTAGTGTGCTTTCCCCTAAAATGTTAATTAATTAAAAATCTGTTTTATGATACCAATGTAATATTCATGCAAAATTTTATTAAGTTTACAGCAATTAATTTTTTTTTTTTTTTTTTGCCTTATTTCCTACAATAAATTACATTGTTGCCCTGAAGTCCAAATAGTTTTTATTGTTTCATAAATTATCTGATCGTCCGATTTTTCTTCCATTGCTGAAAACTAAAGAACAAAGTTTCTGTTTAATATCTGTAAAATTTAAAAAGATGTATGAAAATAAGTTTTGCTATCATGAAATTTAGATGACAGATCAACCGGATATTTATGTTTTTAATAGTGATATGTCATGGGCGTACAATAAACAAAGCATATGTAAGATACAATTAAAATAACATAACTTTAATGTCCAATAATTTGGCAGATTCATGGACATGAAGTCTTAAGTATATATGATTTAAAGAAAATTAAATATAATTAATATTCTCAACAAATCAGCTAGTTGTAAAAGGCGAATGGTTTAAATGAAAAGAAAAGTGCACTTTATTGTGACAAAAACTGAAAATTTGAATACTGTTTTTGTATAAAAATATACAATTTTAAACCATTGCAACAACCGTCCGTCTCAAAGAAGATACACCAGTCTGCATTCAGAACTTCTCCAAGGGTGACTTGATGATAGAAAATAGATTTTTTTTTTAATTTATAAGTTTAAATATCAAGAATATTTTACCGAATATGATTCCTTTAGACCAGAGAATTACATAAAAATTTTGGCATAATTTTTTCGGAAGTACATTTATCAACTAAAATAAAATAAAATATTATTTGTATCATTTAAATCTTTTTGAAAGTAAAACTAAAAACTAAATTTTATGACAAATTACAGAAATTTTTATTGAATAATTCTTTGAGACATAAATTCATTCACTTTATTTAAATTCCTATCAAACAATTTCCAAACAATTTACTAAATTTCAAATCTGTAAAATTCACTTCTTACATTTCTTATAAGTCAAATTAAATTAAATTTATAAAAACTATATGCAAATAAAGATTATGAAAGTAAATCCGAATTTGCAATATGACTTAAAACTTTATATCAGCTTATTATACCATTAATGTAAAATGTTATAGTATTTGGTAATCAGCTAAAAATCAACCATACACAATACAGTGACTTGTAACCCTGGATGAAAATTAATGCAAATTGCTCCATTGAGCCATTTGATTTTATATACTCTATCCTAAATGTCATCCTTTCAATAACAACCCTTTCCTATTTCTAAAATACAGGTATGTCTCAGTTCATAACCCATTTTTTCCATTACCAAAGCTGTGGGTGGATACAGTTATACCATGAGCAATAAATTACACAATGATTTATATTGTAATTTTATATATTATATACGATTAGCAAAGATAATCAGAAACATGGTGTAATTAGGAATGGCGACTACAATATCTTATAAATGAAACTACTGTTAAGCCTTAATTAGCTAGGAAGCATATACCGTCTTTAAGGCAAACAAGTAGAGTAACAACATTTTCCTGCCTTTTTCAGAGTTAGAATCTAATGTTTATTTGCTTCAGCTGCAAATGCATTTTTAAAAAAACAAAACAAAAACTTTTCTAAGTGTCATTATTCATTCTACAATTATTTTCAAAATAAGTTGTGACATTATATATTCCATAAATCTGTAGGATATAATAGTTGTTAGTAAGATTCAATTTTCATTTTTGGACTCTCTCCTCAAAAATAAGATAATGTTCTCAATTACACCTCACAATATTTATCGCAGAATAATTAGGAACAGACTTTTACAATAATTAAAACCTGTATTTTTTATACATTTGGAATAAGGCATAGTAGGAAGTGATATTAAGTCTAGGCAAGCACTCTATTTCATCACTAACATTTATTAATTTATAACAAATTTACAAATAATACTTTAAAAGAATTTACTATCTGATTTACACAGATATAAATTTTCACAAATGGCAATTGGTTTAATAATAATTTGATGCTAATTGGTGTCAAGTATAGAAGAAAACTAATACCAAAGGGTGGGAAAAAATGGATGCCGACAGAAAAAATCAGGAGATAATGGCTAATGTTTGTGGAGTTAATGGAAGTTATTTATCTAAAATCATTTATTGTTGATAATTCTACATATATATATATCTTAATTAAAATTTTGAAACCTATGAAAGAATATTATTCATACTCCAGAGGGACTGATGGAAATGAAAGCAGTTAACATGACAGGTTCAAAAAATTCCTAACTTGGTAAATCAAATTTTTTTCTAATGGTTAAGGGTATTAGTGAATTTTGAAAGTCAGATAAAGGATATTTTAAAAAATCTTATTGTCTACATAGATTTTGCTAGTGCTGCTGTATATGCAAGAGAAAAATGAGTTTAATAAAAAAAAATTTTTTTAAAAAAAATGACATTTTTTTACAATTAAATTGGATGATTGTATCTTACTCATTTTAAAGAGCTTTAGATATTTCCTCTCATGTCTCTTAAAACTTCAGTCATTTTTATTGTAAAACAATATTTGGGCGTAATTAAGAAGGAGCAATAAAGTAAATTCTCAGGAATAAGCAATAGTTCCTTTTCTTTTCTTTTTTTTAAATAAGCTTGTTTTTGTGATAAGAAATCAAAACAGGGTAATTCTAACTACTTTAAAGACTATACAGTAATTGGAGACATATCAGAGTAATTATGAACATCAATAAAATTCAAACTGGCTATTCATAAATTTATTTAGATTGAAAAGATTTTGCTTAATGAACCCTCCAGAATATGATTATGCACTCACATAAATTATAGGCTTACTTCTCCATCTCATACAATCAATCATTTAAAATTGAAAAAAAAAAAAAAAAAAAAAAAGATAAAAGAAAGTCAACAAAATTTGTTTCCAATTACCCAAACCTATTCAATATACCAACAGAAGTTACAATAGATTCATATATACATATAGGGATTGCAATACCGGTATACCGGGATACCGAATACCGGTATTTTGAGCTATTTGTACGATTTTGTAATACCGGTATTCACAAGTTTAAATACCGGTTTTTCGGTATTTACTAGAAATTTTTAAAATTGTCTCCATTAAATGTTCAGAAATCGCCAACATAGCAAAATAGTATACGTTTTTGCTTTTATATCTCCCTAACAGACGAAATTAATGGCCTAAATCTAAATTAGCGAAACGGACTATCCCTGAAAGAAAATATTGTATCCATAACGACTGATGGAGCAACAGTTATGAACAAAGTTAGAAAGTTGATTCGTGCAAATCAGCAATTGTTTTATGCTGATAGAATTCAATTAGGAGTAATAGATATCAAAAAATAAAGAACAGAAGAATCGAAATACTGTGGATATAGAAACTTTGGATTCCAACTTTGAAGAGAGTAAGAGTGAGAGTGAGTGATATTGACAATGAAAATAATGACAATCTCATTGCTGAAGAAGATATTTCTAATGAGGATGAAATATCAACCAATCACGAATTGCTTCCTATAGTTTATAAAGTTCAAAAAATTGTTAAGATATTTAAACGTTCCCCTATAAAAAATGACATATTACTAAAATATATACTAACTGAAAATAAAACAGAATATATGTTAATATTAGATTCTAAAACACGTTGAAACAGTTTACTCCTAATGATGGAACGATTTTTGAAACTAAGAAATCCAATTCAAGAAGCAATAATCGACTTCAACTCGTAAATTAATTTTCCAGATAGTGAATTCGACTCAATATCCAGAACTGCAACAGCTCTACTTCCAATAAAACTAACTGTGGATGCATTATGTCAGAGAGATTCTAATTTATTAACAGCTAAGGCAACAATAAATTTCATGTTGCAGTCACTGAAAGAACAGCACACATCACTATCTGAAGAATTATATATTACATTGAAAAATCACACAGAAGAAAGGCATACCGAAATAGAAAAAGTCTTATGGTATTTACTTAATTATAATGATTTTAAAAATAAAAAGGAAAAAAAAAGAACCAATTCAAATCTGATGAAATTTATAGTAAATTTTCTTAAATGTTTTTACCCACAAACCTATACACATTCAGAAGAATACGGTTCACTTATCGAAGATTATGATGATACTAATGTCGATAGTGAAAATGAATTGTCCCTTGAACAAAAATTAGAATTAGCGATAGATAAAAATTTCAAAGAACCAAATTACAATACAGAAATCAGCTATATCCAAAACCATCCGACGAGAAATCGATTTATTTGAAGATGAGGGATTTAGAGGTAAATACTTGGAAAAAGTATATCGCGCATTGCTAACAATACCACCAACTAGCGTAGATGCCGAAACAGCGTTTTTGACAGCTGGTAATTTTTTCACAAAATTACTTCTCAGGCTTAATGATAGTACAATTGATGCATTATGTTTTTTATTATCAAATTTCAAAAAAATTTAATAGTACCACAGACTGAATAGTGATATTTACACTTTTTTTTGATTTAAATAAATAAGATGTTCCTTTACTTTTTTGCGACTCTTTATATACTGTTATATTTTATAAGTTACAAATTATTTTTTGTAACATTTACACTCTCTAATGAAACTGGCAAATAAAACAAAGAAACACCTGTGTTTTCTTTATTTTTCTAAAATTTCTAATACCGGTATTAAAACCGGTATCAAGATCTGAAAAATACCGAATACCGGTATTGAAATTTTGGTCCGGTATTGCAATCCCTATATACATAGATAGATTTATCTCTGGTGATCAAGAGGCTAATAGAATTCATAAATACAATTTAAAAAAGTTTCTGGTAAATAAATTACTAATGTACCATATTAGTAAAAAATTTAACATGAAACATATGAATTAAAGGAATTTAATTATTAACAATTTGATTGAACTTAAGAATAATTTCCATATAAGGCACATTTTGTTTCACATAATAACATAAAATACACCGATGACTGAGTGTTTTATTTCTTATGATGCACTCTCACACATAAATATTAAATTTTTTTTAAACTGGGGCTATAGAGGGCAATATATGAAAAGCAATAAATTTCTTTCTTCTAAAAATTATATTAATGCTAAAAAGACACTAATATGTGAAAAATAAAAATATTTTTAAATGCATTTATATAATTATACTTTTTTGAAAAGAGCTAATTAATTCATGTAAAAATTGAGCGAGAAAGAAAATAATTTGTATCATTGCATAAAAAACAAACAATCAATGCATACTTAAAAAAAGAAAAATAAGATTCATTCAACAAAGAATACAGCATAAATTTAACAGAAATTATCTATTACGACACATATGAAGCATTATTACATCTATAGAAAATATAAGGAAATCAGCAATACATTTATTATTATGGCATGTGTCACATAAAAACATTTATTATATAGATGGAAACTTTCAAAACATTTCAGAGCTTGTAAAATATATCAATTTGTGTATTCACTTTTCAAATAATTTTAGGAATAAAATAATAAATGTAATATAAATAATTAACAACATCAAAACGTTTTAGCAATTACAGAAAAGGAAGCAACTACTATAGTCTGTTTATTTTCAGTAGGCAGTTCAAGGTCACATTTTTTAACCTTGTTATTGGTTGTTTGGTACCAGTAACGCGCTGTAGAAAATGTGACTTTGAACTGCCTACAGAAAATACACAAACTATTATATATATATATGTAAACACACACATTTTTGAAGTGAAGTCATGGCCAAATAGAGAGACCTTTTTGTAATTTTTAAACTTTGCTTTTATTTCATCCCAGGAGGCATAATTTATGTACAGGAAGCACGGACAAAACTGGTGTCCATTTACAAGTGATACAAGAGCAGGAAGAAACAAAAGGACAGAAATATTTATCCCGTTAATTATATACTGCGAGATTCTGATAGGGATTTCTTTGCACATGTCGATTTAGGTAAGGGAATTATAGGCATTTTTTAAAAAATGTATTTAGATCAATAATTTTTTATCCCTCCACTCGGAGTGTAGGAACTTATGGATTTCAGCAATTTTATAGAGCTTCTATTGCATTAATTAAATAAAAAAGGTAGAATTGTATCAGGAAATAAGAGAATATTTTAGAATGAAGTTAATATGTGCTAAATTAAGATAAAAATTAGGAAATTAATTAGAGTTTAATTTAAAATATCATTACATACACACATATATATATAGTTTTATAGTAAAACGTTTTTGGGGGTGGGGACTAAAAATTATTTCTTCTGATTTTTTTAAACATATTTTTAAGTACTTTCAAAACATCATAAACTATAAAAAAATATTTTCAAAACATCAAATTTATAAAAATTATAGATTATTTTCATATTCCCAAATTTGCATTGTCAATAAATCAAAAGAAAAAGAATGCTTCAAATGGCTATACTAACATTGCAAAATCTGGCTAATTTTTATTATATACTAGTCGAAACCATTTAGGAATCCGGGGCAGACTGTTGACTACTTAGACAATGCAAATGAGAAACAATGAAATCTTATTAGTTTAACAATAGAAATGAAATAAAATTATCCTATTAATTATATGCTAGGCAATAACAAGTAAACTAAACAGGTCTGAAATATATTTACTGAGCAATACTAATTCCCCCTTTTTTTCATTAATTGATAGAAATTTTTAAAAAAATTAATAATTAAATAGCAAATATTGAATGTATATTTAACTTTTCATTTAGTATTGATACAGAATGTAATACATTTCTGTTTTTTTTTTATCAATTTTTCATTGAAAAAATAGTAATAGTATTTACAAGATGGAAACGAATTCAACTAATACTTACATTTTGTGATTCCTGCAATGTTGCTAGTAATACCATATACAGATCTGCAAAATTTCAGCATATTGGCCATCTACAATTCAAAAGAAGTTAATGAATTAATTACTCAAAAAATTATTAAAAAGTACAAGCATTTTTATTTTAACTATTTGTTATATTATTGATGAAATCTTGTTCTTATTATGATGGTGATATAACAAACATGAAACATATTCATTATTTAATGTTTTTTTTATAGTTTATATAATAGAAATATTATAATAGAAAATATTTAATGTTTCTTTAATATAAATCATTTGAACTGAACTTAAAAACAGATGTTTAATTTTGTAGAAATAAATAATGACATTAAATATAATTAAATAGACTTTAAAGTTGATATTGAATTTAAAACATAAATATTGATTAAAAAAATTAAGTAAAGATTGCAGAATTAAAAAAAAAATTAACTAATAAAAACTTTACTATAGAGAAAGTCTAACATTTTCAATTATTATTTATAAAATGTTACATACCAAGTTGAATTTACATGTAAATATAAATATCTAAAATTAAAAATCTTTAAAAAGAAATTTTATATAGTATTAAGAATTCAAAATAAAGGAAAGAGAAGAACCTTAAAATTCTTATAAAGAATTCTGTTTCCTTTTTTCAGTTTACTATTCCATCACAGTCAAATCTGGAAAAAGTAAGAAAACTGAATTTTACTAAAATCTACCAACAGTAACTTGTATTGTAATACAGGGTTCATTCAGAGAATTCAAAATTATTGCACAGTAGCTCATAGCAAAAATATTTTTAAAAGGATTTAAATTTATCCTTTCTAAAAAAAGTGAAAAAATAATACTTCAAGTACTTTTAATAAATTTAAAAATGCTATGTTTCATCTAAACATCTTAAGAGTAATAAATAAGCAAAGTCTGTTCAATCTAATAATATTGTTTAAAAAAAAAAAAAAAAAACTTTTTTTTTTATTGATTTATTTACAGACAAGATTATTTATAAATGTAAATTTTAAAGATGCCAACTTCATCTCAAGTTAACATTCGTATAACTTCCAAAAAAATATCAATATAATTAAAAAGTGGATATTATGAAATATTTTTATGTAAGAAATGATGACTTGAGAGGATTATCAAATTAGAAGTATAAAAACTATAATACTGATTGATCATTAAAGTAAATGCCATCTATATTTTTAATGTACAAAAAATATAAACATAAAAAAATGCCACACTATATATGTATTTTAAAAACATCACACTTTCTCTTCAATTCAATTATCTCTAATACTAATAGACCTAGAAGTTATATAAGTGAATGTTACTGTTAACATAAATAGACAACATTTCTTTACATAAATATTTACGGTATCAAAGATTTAAAAAATTAAAAATAGTTGGACACTGTTTTACTTCTCAATATCAAGTTTTTTAAATCTTAGCTCCATATATAATTATTCACATAGATAAAGTTTAAAAAGCAAAAGATTTTTCAAGGAGGGATAAAATGAAATTGGTATGTTTAAATTAAATGTTTCTTCTAATTATAAAATAATCACACAAAAAAACCCCTTAAGCTGCATATAATCTTCAAACTCTATGAGTTTAAAAGCGTATTAAATAAGCAGCTAACACAAGCACACACACAAAAATTTTCAAGCTATTATAATAAAAATGTTATGAAGTTAATTTTTTTAAAACTATTATAATAAAAATGTTATAAAGTTGATTGCTTTTTGTAAATAATCTTTAAAAAATTATTCATTCAAGATGTAATTCCAAATAAAATGAAATACATTTTTAGTTTACAGTAAGAGGTAATGAGACTAAATTAGTGCCTTAATATTATACTTTCGTAACTAAAAGATAGAAGAAATAATATATATATTTCATTTTTAAAGGCATAAACAAAATCAACAATATATACATACCATAGGCTTATTAAATTTTATTGTTTACCTTTATCGGTCTGAACGAAAGTTGCAGTTAAATTATGCACTTCGAAAGTCGCAGTTATAGTCACTATAAAATAAATTCACATTTCAATGCCGCCTGCATAACTACGTAGCTATAATTCAGTCGAATTGAACAAACAAAATTTTAAAAAAATTATCATGAATATATTACTGTGATCTTTATGGATGGGCATTTTCTATTGTTCAATAATCCTTTGAAAATATTAATGAGAGTCTGGAATCTTATTTTTATTGTTGTACCAGCTAGAAAATATTTATTTGTTGATTTTATTTC
This sequence comes from Argiope bruennichi, assembly GCF_947563725.1. Lineage (NCBI taxonomy): Eukaryota > Metazoa > Arthropoda > Arachnida > Araneae > Araneidae > Argiope > Argiope bruennichi. The sequence continues at coordinate 72,189,698 of NC_079151.1, forward strand.
CAGGGATGACGAATATTTTAAGAGCGGCTATTACCTAACCAATATCAAAAAATCAAAAATACCAGTGATCAATACTTTTCAAAGAGGGGCATGATTCAAATAGAGATGCATAATCCACGATTTTTTGAATAACAAATAATTTTGCTATTGCTATTTTTAATTATTTGCTTCAAATATCTGTTATTTCAATCATATTATTAATTAAAAAGTATTACTTAGTATTAAATATAAAATTTATTAATTGAAATTAATACTTAATTTACTAATTTAAGTAACGTGTCATTGAATTAATTTATCTATTTCAGCTTACTTCTGAAATTTGATTTTTTTTAAAATTGTTTATTTAATTTCTTTGTTGGAGTAAACCATTTTCTGAAAAATTTGAATTAAATATATGTCATTTCTTTAAAATGTTTACTTTAGTTCTACAGTCTACCAATAGATGGCGCCAGCAGTAAATAGAATATATGCAAAGTCATGTCACAAGCAATTAAAAATAATTTTTATGAATTAGTGCTTCGTTAAATGCGATTATCGGAAAGTCAAGGTCACTTCCCAGTGAAGTCACCGCTCCGATAAATTTCAGTGATATGCAGTTCAATGATACCATAATTCCAAGAACAACCGGTGTGTTCACTTTTCAACACATTCACAGATTTCTCCTTTTCTGTTTTGTTCGAGAGCTTTCTTTGGACAGATCGTATCGATTGTTACTTTCTATCGTGATCGAAAACTTATAATAGAAATATCACCAGTAAGATCGTATCAAGGATTTGAATCATACCCCTCTTTGAAAATTATGGATCACTTGTATTTGTGACTTTATGACATTGTTACATAATAACCACTGGTAAAATATTCGTGATCCATAGATTCAAATCCTTGATACGATCTTACTGGTGATATTTTGATTATAGGTCTTGGATCACGATCGAAAGTAATTCCATCAAGATCATTTTTAATGGCTTGTGATATGACTCTAATTGCATATATTGTGTTTACTGCTGACGCCATCTATTGGTAGACTATAGAACTAAAGTAAACATTTTAAAGAAATGACATATATATTTAATTCAAATTTTTCAGAAAATGGTTTACTCCAATAAAGAAATTAAATAAATAGTTTTGAAAAAAAATCAAATTTAAGAAGTAAGTTGAAATAGATAAATTAATTCAATCGCACGTTACTTAAAGTAGTAAATTAAGTATTAATTACAATTAATAAATTTTATATTTAATACGAATTAATAATTTTTAATTAATAATATGATTAAAATAACAGATATTTGGAAAAAATATTAAAAAATAACAATAGCAAAATTATTGGTTATTCAAAAAATCGTGGATTATGCATCTCTAATTTCCATAGCTTATGTTTGAAATCTTCCTGAAAGATATATAAGTTTCATGTCTCTGTCATATTTTTTTTAAAAGATGGAAATCGATCCTTCAATAATTTTTTTGGTTTATGAATTTTTTTAAAAGATTTCCAAGAATGAATGAAATTTATTTAATTTTAAAAAGCTCTGCAATATTTACATGTAACGGTTGTTAAGATTGAATAAATCATTTGCAGTTACATCTACAAATTTGCCAAGATGAATAAAGGAAATGATTTAAAAAAAGTCCGGGGAACTTTCCTTTTTTGCAGTAGAATTTCCGGAGTAGTTTCGAGAATTATGTCTTATGAAGAAACAGGAAAAAATATATATATTCTTAGATCTAAGGATACAATAGGATTTTTATACTGCTCAATAATCTTTTCCCCAGAACAATCTTTATTATTTTATTCAAATGATTTTCAATTTTTCTATGCGTTATTAAACATTTTATGAATGGTATTTTCGTAAACTTACGAAATGAGAAAGTTTAAAAAATATAATACTAAAAGCTTACATGCTTTTCCTTACACCTCTTGCAGGTCTGTTTAAATTTAAACCAAAAAAAAAAAAAAAAAAAAAAAAAAAAAAAGGAGAAGGGCATTGGGTACCTGTCCTTTTAATCTTAAATTAAACGGTGCGCATTTGCCTCATATTTGGTTCAAGATTTTAGTGTTATTGTATCTGCACTATATTGCCATAAAGTTTCAACAAAAATTCTGTTTTATATAAGATAAGAGTAAATAAAAAGTAAATAAGGTAAAAGTTCTTATGTTATGTGCATGGGAAAAAAAGACCTTAATCAGAGAAACTAGCTAAGCGACTCTCATGTTAAACCAACAGTATAACCATGGCAAGTAAAGAATTTGTTATAAGCGTACACATTATATAAACATTTTAACTAAGTGTTGTCAAAAGTTATTAAAGTCGTTTATATCTAGCATATGAATAAATAAAAATAATAATAAAACACGTCAGAAAAATAATAAAAAAAATTATGGTTACATTCCTAAAACGTGGAAGTCTAAGGCATGGATTTTGAAAAGTCCAAGCCGAATTGCCAATGACCTTATCGACATTGAGCGGACAGCAAGTGCAGTCGGCCACAGCAAATCCTGTCGATACTATCTCGTTTAGTGGTGGTGGGATGGGCGGCTGTATACAAGAAAGTGAAAAAGCCAACAGCGAATGCATGTCAGGCCATTCATGAGACATCTGGATAACATCTAGCATTATAAGATCTAACACTTTTAAGCTGAATGAAATATGTTGTTATTCGAATAGGAGGATATATTGGAAATGTTCCCATTTGAAGAGTTAACATCATTGAGCCAATAATACTTGAAACTGATCCGTTAATTAAACGGAAGCTTGTTTTTTGGTATTTAAAAATGAACAGTGTCACTTAAGTGCAAGTTCTATTCAAGTGTATCCCATAATTTTTGATCACTTCCTCCTAATATTAGCGAAGAGTGTTCTTTTTCTCAGCTGAAATCCGGAATTTTAAGAGACAAAAAAATTAAAAACCATTAAAAGTCCATAACCTAGACTGTTACATTGATTTGCTAATGTATTTAAAATGCACATCAGCAAATTAAAAATTTTCAAAAGATATTTTAGATAAAATTCAATAATTTTTCTAATTAAACTTTAGAGCCAACATTCAGTAAAACTTATTCCAGTTTTCATACAGAACAAAGCGGAGGCTATCAAGATAAAATTAATCATAGATATGAACAGTGGAATTGATAGAACATGAAACCTTTCAACAATTGATTAAAATGACAGCCGTTTTGGAACCAATAATAAGTGATTCCGATTCATAAACAAGAAAATTAGTGAAATGCAAATACTATTAATCACTCAGCCATTTAATAAAACTTTCTAACTAATTTCCATGTATCTATTAATCGGTGGGTTAAAAAGTGAAATGGTATATTGCGATCTGCAAATTGAACAGAAGATTGTTCGTTGAACAGAACAGAACGATATTATACAAACATTACATGGCAATTAGCGAAAACTTTGGCATTCTTCAAGGAATTTTTTTTTTGTTCACTTTGTGGTTAAGACTTTTTTAAACGCTGAACAGTTTCTTTTATTCTTTAAAAATTTGCTTCCATATTTCGGAACAATTTATCTAAACATTGGATCAACCAATAAACAAATTTAAACACTCTTAATCTTTTCTACGATTTCTTCTTCTTTCTTTTCTTTTCTTTTCTTTTTTTTAGTTCAGAAATCGAGTCTCTAGTAGATGCTAAAAGTCAATCACATCTTATTTAAATTACTTCAAAATTTTTCTATACACTTAGATATATTAACTTAATAAAATTATTGATAGATTGGTAAATAATTTTAAAACTGTTTATATGTAAATATTTGATATTTTTCACAAATTTAATTTTATTTTTGGAAATATTTTTCCCTTTTAAGAATTAGATATCCAAAATCAAATCCCTAACTTTAATAGTTACAATTTGAAAAATATTTTTAAAAAATGAAACATTTTCTAAAAATGCTTTTTTTAAAAAAAAAACTTACATTTTAAATAATTAATCTCTGTGGTAAATTAACTTCACGAGAGGGCGCTCTGCGTTCTTCCGGTGATAGCCAGCAGTCGGAGGGCAGAGTTCAGAGTTCACTAGACGAGGGGAGAGAACGGACGTCCGCCGAGAAGGGTGCGACCGGAAACCGAGAAGCCGTGATACTCTGAGAAAGGGCCAAAACTGGAATTCTTGCGTTGAAGGATTCCTCTGCAAATGCGAGTGTACCACGCGTAGGTGGGAAAGATCCTTTAAACAACATTAACTGTCCATCTTCATGTAATATAAATTCCTTCATCATTGAATTCTCATTTGTAAAATTCATCAGAATCATCATTTGTTAATCAAGAATAAAAAGATTAAGCTAATCCAAGTGGACTGATGCATTAAAACCCATCACACCCACAACCATGGGGGCTCGAAGCCGGTGAACAGCAAATTTTAAAAGGTACTGTGTTACTTCTGTTTTATATTTAGTCTTTCATATTTCTGAAAATGAGTTTCTTAAATAATTTAAAGAAGTGTGATTTAAAAATACTTGCCGAAGAACTCGGTGAAGCTGTGTCAGAAAATGCTAAAACTTTGGAACTTAAGAAATTAATTGAGAATTCTGATGTTTTTAAAACGGATCAAGAATTTGTCCGTGGCGTCATCAAATCGATCGTTGAGGATCGTACGGCTAAGGCAGTTACTGAACAATCCAAGTTAGAGATGGAAAGAATGAAATTGGCCCGACTCGAGAAGGAGATTGAGCTAGAAAAATTGAAAAAACAATCATTGCCTAGTGAGCGATCAAACGTGCCTTTTAGTGTTGAAAATTTAATAAGAAGTATTAAAACACTAACAATTTCTGTTCCTGATAAACCCGAGGCAATGCATTTGTTTTTTACTTCCTTAGAAAAGGCATTTATTATTAAAGAAGTTCCTAAAGACTTCCAAGCTGAGATATTAATTAATTTGCTAGGGGTTAAAGCTAATAATGTTTTAACGTATGCAACTGAGCAGGATTTGTCGGATTATGAGAAATTAAAAGAGTTATTTTTAGCTGAATTTCAGCCGACACCTCGAGAATGTCTTTGTAATTTTAAAAATGCTCAACGTTTACCAAGCGAATCGCACGTACAATTCGCATCGCGATTAACTGCAACATTTGATTACTATTGTCAGGTAAGAGAAGTAAAAAGAGATTTTAAAAAATTATGTGATTTAATTGTTGCAGATAAGTTGTACGAAACTTTAGATTTCCGAACTAAAGAATACATAGGTATTCGCGAAGGAAAAACGTGGCTTCCGCCAACTCAGTTAGGTCGCGAATGTGATTTATTTTTTTCATCTCGGGGTAAATCGTTATCTGAAGTCAGTAATTCTAATGTACATAGTAGTGAAACGAAAGCATCAAGGTTTCAAAAACAGGCAATGGAAAGTGAATCGTTTCATCGAAACAAATATCAAAATATTAAACCGGAAAGGATTTGTTATGTATGCGGGGGAAAGGGGGAAAGCTTTCATTTTGCTCGTAACTGTCCAAAACGATTTGAAAAATTTACAAATGAAAGTGAGACAGAAAACAAATTTGTTATATCGGGAATTGGAACTAAGCTAAAAAATAGGCTAGAATATATTGATATTTTTGTGGATGGAAAAAAAGTAAAATTTCTAAAAGATTCAGGAAGTGAACTTATAATTGTGAACAAATCATTTTTTCCTATCAAAAAAACAACGGGAAATATACAAGTTCAAACTTGTTTTGGAAATGAAATTTCTGCTCAAACTGCAATCTTTTCATTTGCTTTTAATAAAGAATGTAAACCTGTTGAGATTGAGGCAGTTATAAGTGATCAATTAGTAATGGAGGGAATTTTCCCGCCAAAATATCTGAGTCTTATTCAGAATAATGGATTGGTAAGCACCGAAAATAAACAGGTAGATGCATTGAGCAGGAATGCAGTGTGCATGGTCACCCGTTCCCAAAGCAAAGTTACATCTAAGATCGCAACTGCACAAGAAGCTGCTAACGAACGTATGCAATTGCTGAAAACTCTGGTCGAGAAAGAACTCAAAGATGATTACCATATAAAAGAAAATGTCTTGTACGTACAGGTGGATGGACGTGAACTCATCGTTGTACCGGAAACGATGGAACTAGAGGTCATTCGCGGGACAGGTGTGAAGATGCGAAACAAAACGGACCTAAGAATCAAAGAAATACTAGATCAAGAATTCTTGCACTCCATGATTCAAGAAAAAGAAACAATTCGTGAGGAGGCCAAAGCAAATATCTTCAAAATTAAAGAAGAGAACCGACGGCAATATAACAAACATCGTAGAATTGCCCCACTCTATAAAATAAACGACTTGGTAGCAATTAAAAGAACCCAGCTAGGAGAAGGTCTGAAGCTAAGACCTAAGTTTCTTGGACTTTACAAAGTGGTCAAGATAAAGCCACATGATCGTTACGACGTAGCAAAAGTAGGATCTCATGAAGGGCCCGAGACAACTTCAGCTGATCACATGAAGCCCTGGACTGATGCAGTTGCAACTTGAGATCAATACATTTCTTTTTTTCATCATCACCCTTTTTTGTTTTTTTTTATTTCTATCCTTTGTCTTCAATATCCTCTCTTTTTTTTTCTCCTTCATTTGTGTGTTTCAGAGTTCGGAGGACCTCACATGTCGATGGCCGAGCGATGTGGTAAATTAACTTCACGAGAGGGCGCTCTGCGTTCTTCCGGTGATAGCCAGCAGTCGGAGGGCAGAGTTCAGAGTTCACTAGACGAGGGGAGAGAACGGACGTCCGCCGAGAAGGGTGCGACCGGAAACCGAGAAGCCGTGATACTCTGAGAAAGGGCCGAAACTGGAATTCTTGCGTTGAAGGATTCCTCTGCAAATGCGAGTGTACCACGCGTAGGTGGGAAAGATCCTTTAAACAACATCAACTGTCCATCTTCATGTAATATAAATTCCTTCATCATTGAATTCTCATTTGTAAAATTCATCAGAATCATCATTTGTTAATCAAGAATAAAAAGATTAGGCTAATCCAAGTGGACTGATGCATTAAAACCCATCACACCCACATCTCTAATACATAAAAATATTTTAGAAATTTGTTTACATCTAACTATTGAAAAACAAAGCAAATTTAATCTAAAATGTGGAAAAATTATTCTGGAGTTAAGGTCCCTAAATCTTTGAAAATAATAAAAACTTAGTAAGCCCTAAAGAAAAGCGATTATATCTGACGATGATACACAAAATGATAATCGATTTGAAACCTACCTTCTACTACTATTATAATCATTTAGGCTCTTCAGAAAAATGTACATTTAGTACGTAAAGAAGCATTTTAAATTATTCTATGTCAGAACTAGTACCGATAATTGAAAAATTCTGTGCTACTAGAAATAATTATCAAAAAATTGATTTTTGTAGAAAAGTTGATATCCAAAAGCGATATTTTAAATAACCCACCACACCCCCGATTTAATCGATAGTTATCTCAACTAGATCTCACATGGTATTTCTGGACAATGTAAAATAGTTGGATTTTTTTTTTTTTTTTTTTTTGATAACTAGATGGCGGTAACATTGAAAATTCTGCACTACATTTCATGAAACAAGTATATAGCAAGTTGTAAGATTACTGGCGTAAAGATTGGAAAACCCTAAATTCAATATTAAAGAATACTTTTGGTTGCTTAGGTTATATTAAAGTTATCGAAATTTGAAAGCACTTCTGTCCATCTGTCTGTGCCTAATGTGAGAAGAAACTTTGCCTCTAATAAAATAGACAACATCGTAAATGTCTCTTGAAATTGATTCCTTCCGTTCCAGATTGAAATGATCCAATCAACAAAATATTCGGTTGAAGAATATGTTTCATTGTACAAAAGTAAACAAATAAAAGGTTTAACACAATAAAATTTATTATTAATTTATGCTGCCTAATTTAATACAGTTTAAATGAAGCAATTGATTTATAATTATTTAGGGTAATTAACTTACAATTATTTATATTCTAATAGTTGTATAAAGCTATATGAAGATGAGATATTTAGTATATATCTCACCTTTATACAGCTTTATATAATTATTCCAAAATTCATACAAAATTCTCATTATTTGATTTCATATAGAGGCAACTAAAATTCCACTCATTACAATACCAATTATTAGCGGTATTTATATACATTTTTTAAATATTTTTATATATGTTTATATTCATTATTTTTGTACATATATTGTTGGTAATATATACGTTACCCTATATATTTGGTCTTGAGAAGATGCATTGCTCAGTTAAAATTTAGTTTCTACAAATCCTCATATTTCCTAGGATATTCAATTATTTACTTTCAATTTTGATATAGTGTATTGATAAAATATTGTTACTTATTCTGTAGGTTTCATATAATTTGGTTGAAAACTCTCAATGCTATAAAAAACACCTATGTAGAATTTGGAATTTTTTAAAAAATAATTTCTTTACTTCTTCTCGAACCTAGTGATATTTTTACAATAATGCGTACAAGTATTGTGTACGACAAGCAAAATCATTGATGAAAATTGCAAATAATTAGTAGCATTTTGAGGGAAAAAGTGGGCACAAATTATTTGCTTCTTCTTTAGTTTCTAATAGGTCACTCGAAAGCCCGCAAAATCTAATTTCATTGTAAAATATGAGTTAATGCAGATTCTTTGCGTGGTAGAAGCTTCAGAACAATTCGTCCAGATTTTTTAGAAAACTTAAAACATGTATAAATCTTAAAATGTCCAGATATTTTTAATCAGGTAGTATGCATAAAGACATTTTAATATCATCATTATCTCATCATGGCTTGGATATCTTTTATTTTTTTCAAAACAAATTATCATCCCATTCAAGTAAAACTTCATATTAGCGCTCGGTTATCCATTAAGCATGACAAAACCATGCCAAAAGTCTAAAAAAAATCTCCAAAAACTACCATCTAGGATGGCTACAAAAAGTAGTAACAAAAAACTTTTAGGGTGGCTATAAAAGTTGTCAAAATGTTCAGATTTAGCAAAAATCAAAGTTGCGAACGGGCATTATTTTTCAATAAAGCCCTGCCTCATACGTCATTATTTTTTTTCTTCTTTCGAACAACCACTGCTGAGAAAAAAAAAATTAATGAAGAGGGGAAAAAAAAATGAAAAAAAAAGAATATTTTTCTTCCTTGGCAGCAGTTCTCCTTTTCCTCTTCTCTTTCCGTTCTTTCTTTCGTTCTTTATACTTCTCGGCGATTCTCCTATAAACACATCATCAAAATTATTGAATTATTCTCTCTGTAATAGAAGAGGCCATTGAAATCTGTAAAGCAGAGAGGAGTTAAAAATATCCCTGTCCCTATGGTCACTATTGCATACATAAATGCTATCTTCTGTTTTGGCATCAAGCAACTCAGACATTTGGCAACTATATGGCTGAAAAATATTAAAAGCCCTTATTATCTCTAAGGCAAACTTTATTCGCAATAAATTACAAACCAAATTTTAAAATTATACACATAAAAAAATATATATAAGCCATTAAAATACTTTTTAATCAGAAACTTCACTTTACAATTAAGATATAAAATTTTATGGACATGATTTAAGATGACTGTCCGTTCAATGAAGTCGAATTTTTTTTTACTGATTTTTCGACAAATATAGGAGAGACCTGTATATCACAATTAAGGTAGCCGACTACGTTCAAAGCAATATTTTTAAAAAATTGGATTTTTTAAAAAACTATTTATGGTTTTTAGATGTATTATCAATTATAAACACTATATATATACAAAAAAATTATTTGGAAATATAATATATTTTGAGAAATAGGAAAATTTGTAGTAAATTTTAATGAAATTTAACCTAAACGGTTAACACTCTACACAAAATTGTAATGCAGCAATCCTATTTTTCTTTGTACACAAGTTATAGAATATAATGATGAATGAAATGAACCAAAATCTAAGACACATTTTAGGATGCAAAGAAATTATGGGTAAAAACGTACGTATATATACATTTTTTCCATAAATTTACAACTTAATTTTTTTAAAAACACCTATAAATGAAAAAGTATTTCACCAACAATAAAACTTTTGGTTCATTTCATTACCCATATTATTTAAAACACACGCTGAAATTTTTATGTAAATACCTCAATTAGTTTTTGAGATATCATGTTAACGGTGGATAATTTTTATGAAAATTAAAGTTTGTGAAAATTGAAGTTAAAGAAATATTTTAGCTAAAAAATTGTTTAAAATTCTCCTGGATGATAGGTCAGGCCTTCCTTTTCCTAGAAAATACTATTTTGGAAAGAGGAAAGAGAACTACAAGAAATAATAATAAAGGAAGAATTCGCCAATGTGGTCGAAAACCAGTGTTTTTAACGTATCTAGTACCTTTTTTTATTAAACTGTAGATGTCTATGAATCCATATCTCTAGAATCCATTTAATTTAAATTGATTTGTTTGTCTAGATGTACATTAAATCGATAACTAAAAAAAGAAAGGAAGCCGGATGAATAATGATATGGTTTTATCGCCAGAATTATACATCTGCATCAGATTTTAAACCAATTATCAATATATATTGATGGTATGTTGATATTCTATTCGTGTTTATGTGAGAGAAAAAAAACCCATAAAAAACTCACCCTAAAAAAAACAACCCAAGCTAAATCTCATTTGTGTGTGTGTGTGTGTGTAGTCGGATACCTTAAGGCCTCTGCTCTTTAATGGAATAATTTTTTAAATGTTACTTTGCTAATTATTTAGAAATTTTGTAGGAGAAAGTTGTAACAAATTGTAAGTGAATTTTTTTTTTTAAAAAGAAACTCTGAAGTAAAATTCTACATTTCATCTCTTGAACTGTTTTAGAAGGACAAATAATTTTTTTTCCTTGAATTCTAGTAAACAATTTTATTTTTAGCACAAACTGAAATATTAAATAAGTACTTTCTCCACGTGGGTTTTTCAGTATAATTTATATGAAATTACAGTGTATCTAAAGCCTAGGTACACTATGTTTCTTCATATAGTTTCTTTGTACCTAGGGCCATGGACCTAGGAACAACAGCAATCACATCCTTTCTGTTGCTATATTTTTATATTTTTTTATAGTAAAAAAGGAAAAGTCTTAATTATTGGCATTTTGAATGAATCGTGTTTCTTTTTGTTATTGTGGAATATTTTTTTTTTTAAATGGAAGGAATATGCATCTTGCTCTAGAATTTTCTATGTGCTTATAAAAATATTTTTGTTCTTATTATTATTGCAGGTTATTAATTTATTTAAATAAACATGGGAATTTATTAAAAAACTATTTTTTTATACATATTTTTAAAAGTAAAAGTATAATTTTGAGTAATGTTTCAACGATTTTTTAAATCAAATGTTCACTATTATCCAGCTTTTGTACCACGAATTCCTAATTTATTAGCATTGCTCTTTAATTGCATATTCACAACTATATATTTAGATGCATAGAAATCCCGATGAAATAAAGAAAAGATGGCAGAAAAACTGAACATTTTTATGCAAAGAAATAATAGATATTAAAAAGGAGCAATATTGTGTTAAATATTTAAAAAAACATTGAACATTAAAAAATATGTCTGTATTCTGAATATGCTGTTAATAACAACCCGACAAGATGGACACATATGCTAGAATTTTATAATTATGACGTGGAGTTATTTCTAATTATATAATTAACTCGCAATATTCTTTTCTTTTTACTTATAGTAATACGTGACATTTTACGATATAGCTCAAGCAAGGATTTGGATTGAAATGTACTTAATGCTCCTCTTCATGTATTTAATGACTAGGACGCCAAAAATGCCAAGCCAAGTAATAAATGTACAATTAAGTACAACAATAGTTAACCAGTCAGTAATTATTGCGCTCGGCGCTATCCCAAGCAGCAAAAGATCGTTGGCCAACCATTGGCCAAGTATCGCCCCACGGAACGAGCGAGATTGGGGCGAGATCGGAGGCGATCTCGCCCCGACATTGGTCATGTCCCCCGGCGGTACGCCGCGCGATGGTCGCCCCGACTTGTTTTCGACGAATTTGCCGATCCTTTGGCGACTTGTTATTATCACGGGCGACGTTATACCAAGCATTTCGCGACCTGTTTTATCAATGGGCGACCCAATACCAATCATTTCCCCATGTGTTTTAACAATCGGCGACCCACTACCAATCATTTCCCCATGTATTTTAGCAATGGGCGACCCAATACCAATCATTTCCCCATGTATTTTAGCAATGGGCAACCAAATGCCAATCAATAGGCAATTTATTTCTGAACACTTGCTGGTGTCAAATTGAAATATTAGTTTAATGGTTATTCAATTTTCTCAAACTCTAGAAACTAGTGTCATAATATTTAAAACTATCATACTTAAAAAATTTTGTCAAAAGACTGAAAATACGAGATATTTTGAATAGTTTACTTTTCTTTTTTACCTATTAATAGTAGTGTTTGTTATTTATTTTGATAAATTTAAAATTCCATAAAATACTTGTTTTCGATAAAAATTCATGGAAAATGTCATTCTAACAATTCTTCCAACCTTTTTTTAACTATTATTATAGCATAGATTTTACCACAATCTTACCCTATAAAATGTTTAAATGACATTTTTTTACTGCTCTTTAAAAAAAATAAACAAATGTTAAAATTATCTGAAATAATTTTAAATTTGATCACCTCAACATCTATCTACATATAAGATTTATTTCCTTCATTGATATTTCCTATTTATTTTCATTGTTTAATGCATGGGAAGAAATGTTAACATAATCATAGTTTCAATTATATAATTAATCAGTATGATTTTACCTGATATTAGAAATTTAAAAGTAGATGTATTATATATATTGCCTATATCATCTGTTTTTAAAAGCTATTTTATAAAAATTCGAAACAGAAAAATATATAATTCTTATTAAAAAAAAAATTTTTTTTTTTACTATACACACTTTTATATTGCTTAATGTGAGCAATAAACAAATAATTCCTAAAGAATAATGAATAAAACACAAATTCCTATTTTAACACCCTAAAATTTAATGCATTGGTTAAAAATAGTTTAAAACACTAAATTATATAATTCCTATTATATGTTTCTTCAATAGAAAATATTTTACAAGCACAAATTAATAAGTTACTTCAAATTTCTAATATTTTCATAATTTATGTTTAGTGAGGTTTAGATTTGTGGCAAAATAACCAAATTTGATCTATGATTAACTCTGAATATTTGAAAAATATGTTTCACAAAAATTCCATGCACAAAAATACAACACTTCTTTCACTTATGCGAAATCTTATTTATTATTAACTTACAAAGTTACTTTATGGTGTAGAAATTTTATACCTCATTACAAATGTTAGTGTTAGCTAATGTCCAATTGATAACATTTTAAAAGCACAATTTACTTCAAATTTCTAATTTTTTAAAAAATCTATGATTTGTTTGGTTTTGTTTAATGGCACAAGAACCAAATTTGATCTATGATTAACTCTGAATATTTCACAAAAACTCCATACCTAAAAATGTAAACATTACTTTCAATTATACAAAATTTCTTTAGACAAATATTTTTTTAATTATTATTTTCCCCTCTTTATTTTTAGGAGAAAAGAAAAACAACTATGCAAAACAATTTATTTACAAAGACCTTCATTAAATAATATTTTAGAAATACAAAGTAAAATAATAATTTACTTGAAATTTTTTACTGAATTTTCTGTAATGACTTATACATTCAAGCAAAATCCTGAAACTATGACTTATAATTTAGAAGAATAAATAATATTGACACAAAGTAATTTATAAAAAATTTATTTAAACTTTATTTATTATGTAATACTTGAAGAGTTTGAAATTTCTAAAAATCCACACACATTTATATAAATATTATATATATGTATAACTGAATCTTCAGATACATATAAAAAATTATACATTTCCTTTTTGCTGAACCTAGAAAACAATTATAATGGTAATTGAGATTTCGCTTCATTTAAAAGTACAAATAAAACATTTGTTGACAATTGGAGATGAGTAATTAACAAGCAAAAGAGCTTCTTTTTGCAGATTTGATGAACCTAAAAAACATATTCCTTAATTAGAATAATGATTGAGCTTTCACTTCTTTTAAAAGTACAAATAAAATATTTGTTGACAATTGGAGATATGTAATTAAGGAGTAAAATAGATATATAGAACTTCATAAGCTTGATAATGTTTTCAATCTGATAATGAACTATATTGGCAAATATTATAATAATGTTTAGGACAATAGAGAAAAATAATATAAACTAATGGGTGTAAAATTTATGTTACTATTTTATGAAAGGTGAAATAATTATAAACTATTCACATAAGAGTATTCAAATATAACTACATAATTGCAAGTTTTAAAGATTTTTTTTTTGAAATTTACAATAAATATATTGTGCTAATCTATTTTTTTTTAGCCTTATGTCGAAATAAAAATAATAACACAAATGTTATTGCAAAATCAAAACATAAGAACGCAATTTAATATTTTTTAAAAAACTTTTTTCATTAGAAATTGTTGTTAACAAAAGGAAAGGCATTGTAAATGAAATGGAAAAATATCTGCAATAATTTAAGAACAGACACACACACAAAAAAAAAGATAGGAAATAAAATCACTTGAAAAGAATACAAACAAGAAAAGAAATGATAATGGTCGCTTACGCCTAACGCTAATAATATCACGTGCAACTCCATGTTTCAGGTAAGCAACGAATTCGAACGGCTTCAACAAAAATAATCTTTTTTATTCACTATTTAGAATAAATAATATATTATTTACAAATATATAATAATAAAAACTTTACACTTACCAAGTTTCTTGAAATGACAGTATGCGTTGCTGGTTGAATTTCAAAATCCAATACACGCCAGGTGATTCATGGGAAATTTAGCGCCACCTAGGAAAATAGCGCCACCTAGGAAAAGCAACTTTCCCGACATCGAGGCGACTATGGGCCGATTGCTTTGAGCCGGTCTTTTTCACTAAGTCGCCGTAGGAGTTCGCCCCGATGAAAAAGCGATCTTCAGAGGCGACAGAAAAAAATATGGTCAAAATCCGATGTCACGCCAATGCAAAGGTGACATTGGCAAAATACGGGCGGCGTATATCAGATGGCTGCGATGATTGGCCAATCGTTTAGCGACTTCTCTTGCTGCTTGGAATTGGCCTTTGTTGATTTATATCCTTCAATATGTATCATAAACACAGTCAAGCCTCGCCTAACGATCAAAACAAAATGTAAAAAAGTGACTCGCTCAGCGAGCGATGTTTCGCAGAAAGAGTGATGAGGAGACAGTTTGATTACTGGATTGGCAGGTATCAGTGTGTGTTGAGTGTTTTCTCGAAGAAAACCTTTTAAACTACATAAAAGAAGTTTTTGACCAGATAGTATTATCTAACGTGACTCCGAGAAGTTTGAGTAAGTGCATTGGGGCCTTCATCAACAATATTTTATCTCTGATCTAGATTGCGGGGATAGAAGAGGATAGCAATGACATCGATGAGCCGGTGGAAGATTGTAGCCGTAACTACCGAAGAGCTTTTGGAGCTGCATTCTGTGTCAAAGCAAAAAAGGCGTCTGAAAAGCAGTGGGCAGAAAAGGAAGAAACAATACATAACAGAGCGATAACTTTCCAGTGAAATAAGGGAGATGCTGAAAGGATAGGACATGCATCGTAAATCAAGAAGCCTCACTCTGATAAGGAAGTTGTTGGAGAGGTTCGATAATGATGACGGACCTTTTTTGTATTTTAAAGATTTTTATTGTTTCTCCGCTTTTGGGAGTTGGTTTGAGCTTTGCTTTTCGGCGTGCTGCTACGTCAATGATGTTACAAAGACTGATGGTTTTTTACATGTACAGCTAGAGGCGTTACAAGTGAGAGGCGGGGCAACATGCTTACGTAACATACTCCCGCCTTGAAATTGCACAATTTCAATATTCAGACACTGTATGAATTTCACACATCACAATAAATTCGACAGATTTATTTTAAAAAAAATGAATAAATGTAAAAACAAATAAAAAAATACTGAAATAATTCTTATATATAAATTTACACAAAATAATACTGAAATAATTCTTATATATACAAACTTATACAAATGAGTTAAAGTCTCTATATATTATTTACAATCATCTACACATATAAATCCAATTAAATTTTTGGGAGTAAACATATTTGACTAATACCTCTTTTAATAACACCATTCAAAACTCTTATTACAACAACTGTGACTAAACCATCTGAACCTTTTATTAATTTTTGAATTCTACCCAGTCTCCATTTATATGGAGGCAAATCTGGATCTTTGATTACAACCATATCATTAAGATTTACATTATTCTTAGCAAACTGCCATTTGTTTCTAAGATGTAAATTATTCAAATAATCACGCTTCCCATTTTTCCAAACTTGTTGTACTAATTTAGTTAATTTTTGCCATTTTGACAAATAATTATCTGAATTTTCAATTAATTGTGGTTCAGTAATTGAAGTTATTGGACGGCCAATTAAGAAATGTCCTGGGGTCAAAGCTGTTTAATCATTAGAATCCGTAGATAAAGGTACAATAGGTCTACTATTTAGAATACCTTCGATTTCTGCAGTTAATGTTAAAAATTCTTCAAATATGAGTTTTATAGAACCTACTGCTCTCTTTAAATGAAATTTAAAAGATTTGAAACCTGATTCCCAGAAGCCTCCGAAATTAGGAGACCTTGGGGGAATAAATTTCCAATCAATACTTTCTGTAGTTAAATAATTATTTAAAGTATCATCAAGATTACTCATTAATTTTTTCAATCTTTTTAATTCTGAATTTGTTCCAACAAAATTTCTTGCGTTATCCGAAAATATACATGCACATTTACCGCTTCGGGCAAAGAAGCGTTTTAAAGTTGCAATTAAAGCTTTAGACGTTAGATAGGTAACTAATTCCAAATGTATGGCTTTAGTTGAGAAACAAATGAAGACTGAAATATAAATCTTTTGTATAATACCTTTTGACCTTTTGACAATACCTTTGACCCCATTCAGAAGATTGCACCTTGCTTACCATGAAGTTGGATACTGTTTGAATTTCCTTTATTGTTACCTTGCCTTTTTTACGTGCAGAAGAACACTTCAAATTATTAATAAATCTGAAAAGATAGCTTATAATTCGACACATTTTAGTACAGTTGTTACTTAATTTTAAAATATTACAAATAAAATTATTAGAAATATTAGTTAGTAAATTAAATTCACAAAGAGTTTTAACTTCTTTCATAAAGTCGTTATTGATTGCACACACTCGCGATTTGCTGCACTAAAGACTTGTTTTCACTTCACAGGATTTATTTTTTAAACACACATAGATGACTGCAGCGTAGGCCTTATTTGAGGCATCACAGAAGCAATGTAGATCTATGGTGGGTGGGTGGAAACCCATTTGTGAAGTTGCATGCCTCCTTTACTTAAAAGTTCTATTAACTGCTGTTGTAAAGCCTTGGTTTCTGATAAGTTATTTAAACCAGTTAAAATGTCGTCAACCTAAACATCGGTAAGAAGTGCGGCAGATGCTTGAGGAAATTCACTTTTTTTTTCTCAGCCTTGAGTGTTCTGGTGCCTAAAAATGGAGCACATTTTGTTCCATATGTCACAGTCCGTTGTCTGTATGTTTCCACAGGAGCAAATCCATTAGGTTTCCACAGAATTTTTTGCAGGTCTCTATCTGCTTCTGTGACCAAAATTTGGCGATACATTTTCTTTATATCTGCACTAAATGCAAACTGATATGTTCGGAATCTCAAGATGATGCAAAATAGTTCCTGTTGAACTGTTCCACCGTTCAATAAAATGGAATTAAGTGAAATTCCATTGCTAGAATTTGCAGATGCATCAAAAACGACACGCAAGGGTGTTGATGTGCCTTCTGGGCGAAATACGGCATGATGAGGAATATAATATTCCCTATTGGCAATTTCAGGAGAATCTAAAATTCTTTCCATATGATTTAACTGGAAATATTCATCCATGAAAGCCTTGTATTGTATTGCCATTTTATTTTTATCTAATCTTTTCCAAAGTAAATTTAAACGTCTTTCCGCCATTTCTCTTGAATCGCCTAGTGTAGAACGTTTTTCTTCAATTATTGGCAATTTAACAACATACCTTCCGGTACTATCCCTCTCATGAGTGGAAAGAAAATGTTCCTCACAGTAAGTTTGTTCATATGTTTTTGATTCGACTGAATCATCTGTATTATCACCAGGAAAAGATTCTAAGTTAAAGAAATTTTTAACAGAATTCTCCAGATTATCATTTTTAAAACTTAATCCAGAAAAGAAATGAGAATTTCTGCCGTTGATTGTTCCAGTTACTAAATATCCGAACACACTATTTTGTAACAAGAGTGAATTATCATATGATCTAAATTTTTCTGCCTTTAATAAATCAAAGAACAACTCACATCCGAGTAATGCATTAATTTTACTAGGAATATGAAAAGTCTCATCCGCAAGTTTTATCTCACTTGGGAAGTTAACTTTTGAGATATCAATTTCTTCAGGAGGAGTTAAATGCGTTATTTTAGGCATAATTAAAAATGATACAGTTCTGGAAAAATCATTGTCTTCATTAAAAATGGTAGTGGTTATTTTATTTTTAACGAAGAATTCTCCTCCGTTAATACCAGAGATGGATGCATTAACCTTTTCCCGCTTCAAATCTAAAGAATTGGCCAAATCTGCAGTTATGTTTACCGAACTCCCAGAATCCAACAGGGCTTTTATTTTTATTTTTTGACCAAATGCGTCTTCAATAAATAACTGCGCGGAGCATAGAATGTTTGAAGATAGTTTCGAGTTACTTGTAAGCCCTGACTCAGCATCAGGGGTTAGTTTTTGTGGTAACCTCGACGAGCCAGACGGTTCATTGTTTACATAAAGTTGCTCCCCCGCCTCTGGGGGCGTTACCTCTGCAAGACGCGTACTTAAGAGTTTAGGATCCAGATGTATCAAAGAATTATGGCCTGATTTTTGACAGCTTCGGCAGAGGAATGTGGATTTGCAGGGTGGCTTATGCAATTTCAAACAGTTCTTACAAATGTTATATTTTTCTAAAAGCTCGATTCTTTTAGTAACACTCAATTTTAAAAATTCAGAGCATCTTTGTAAAGGATGTTCAAATTTACATAAAATACATGGCTTTACATTACTTAGTTTATTCGCATTAAGAAGAAAGGCTTATTTATTGCGCCTTGAAATTCCTTGTGGAACTTGCTACTTGTAGGGTATTTCCCTAATTGATCGAGTACCATCGCTCTTGATTCTAAAAATTGCAAGAGCTTCTTCAATGAAGGTATTTGTTTTGATTGTATGGACATTTCATATGCCTTTCTGCTCTCTTTGTCAAGTCTTTCTAATATTATATTTACTAATATAGCATTTGTTAAGTCATTACTTTCTAAATTCAAACTTTTTAAACCTCTCAGACTTTT